>NC_080580.1:77216502-79716502 GCF_029962835.1 Magnolia sinica | reverse complement strand
CGTACGAGTGGACTGAGCAATGCCAGGAAGCTTTCACCAAGCTTAAGGGCACGTTAACCACTGCACCTATCATGCAGCCACCCGACTGGAGCCTTCCTTTTGAGCTTATGTGCGACGCTTCTGATTATGCTCTTGGGGCGGTCCTAGGCCAGAGAAAAGATAAGAGGCCCTACGTCATTCATTACGCGAGTAGGACTCTAAATCCTGCCCAAGTGAACTACTCGACTACGGAAAAGGAACTCTTAGCCGTAGTGTTCGCCTTGGACAAATTTAGGTCCTACCTGATCGGATCCAAGATCATTATCTATACAGATCATGCGGCACTGAAGTATCTTCTTTCTAAGAATGATTCTAAGCCCCGCTTGATACGATGGATTCTTCTACTCCAAGAATTTGATTTGGAAATTAAAGATAAAAAGGGAGTAGAAAACGTTGTGGCCGATCACCTTTCTCGCCTTAATACCTCTGATCCCCTTGAGACGACCTATATCAACGACATGTTCCCTGATAAACAACTGTTCCGAGTCTCCTATTCACCTTGGTTCGCTGATATTGCTAATTATCTTGCTACAGGTGCCATACCGACACAATGGATCGCAGGATAAGAAGAAATTCTTCACCGAGGTGCACTTTTTCCGGGATGATCCTTATTTATTTAAATATTGCCCGGACCAAATCCTAAGGAGATGTGTACCGGACAATGAGCATCGGAGCGTCATCTCCTTCTATCACTCACGGGCTGTGGTGGTCACTTTTCTCGCTAAAAAGACCACGGCCAAGATTCTGCAAAGTGTGGCTTTTATTGGCCCACTATGTTTAGGGACACTCATGAGTTTTGCAAAGCTTGTGAGCGTTGTCAGAAATTGGGAGCATTGTCCCGTCGAAATATGATGCCTTTGAATCCCATCCTTATCATTGAAGCATTTGATTACTAGGGCATCGATTTCATGGGACCATTCCCTCAATCGTTTGGAAATCTGTATATTTTGCTCGCTGCAGATTATGTCATTAAATGGGTTGAAGCGATTCCGTGTCGAACTAATGACCATCGCACGGTCATTAAATTCCTAAAAGAAAACATCCTTTCTCGATTCAGAATGCCTCGAGCCATCATTAGTGATGGGGGCTCACACTTTTGTAATAGACCATTCGAGAGCTTAATGAAGAAATATGGTATCTCTCATAAGGTGAGCACCCCGTACCACCCACAGACAAGTGGGCAAGCTGAGATTTCTAATAGGAAAATTAAACATATTTTGGAGAAAACGGTTAACCCTGATCGTAAGGATTGGTCAATCCGATTGACCGATGCCTTATGGGCATACCGTACTGCCTTTAAAACCCCTATTGGAATGTCTCCCTTTAGACTTGTCTATGGGAAAGCTTGTCACTTGCCTGTGGAGCTGGAACATAAAGCATATTGGGCGATCAAAAATCTTAATTTCAATCTGGACAACGCTAGCACGCTACGCAAACTTCAATTGAATGAACTTGAGGAAATCCGGAATGATGCGTACGATAATTCGAGAATTTACAAGGACAAGATGAAAGCATTTCATGACCAACACATTTTGCGAAAATCATTCACGCCTGGTCAGAAGGTCCTTTTGTACAATTCTCGATTACATCTCTTTCCGGGTAAGCTTCGATCTCGTTGGACCGGCCCTTACATTGTTGTTACTGTTTTTCCTCATGGGGCCGTTGAGATAAGAGATCCCGACAATGGCAAGGAGTTTAAAGTCAATGGACATCGATTGAAACCATTTGTCGAGAAATTTGATTCAGAGGACATGTCCATGCCCCTGACTGCTCCTGTTTACCAGGATTGATCTCCTAGTCTGATGGAGGTACAGGTAGGTTTATCGCTTTCATAGGACTAGGATAGTTGCTTTATTTGTCTGGCTGAAGACGGTAAACTTAGCGCTCCTGGGAGGCAACCCAGCTCTTCATTTCATTTCGTTTTTATCATTAGTTAGTTCAATGTTTGTGGGTAACATTACTGCAAACCCTCACGAGACTACAACTCGTCCACTAGGGGCAACCTAGGGGTTTAAAGGCTTGTTGCATATGCTAAATGCAATCGAGAGCACCTGCGAAAGTGGTATAGGTACGATTTTGTCTTTACTTTTGTTGGTTTCTCTCTTGTACTGACCCCCTTTTACGTAAATAGCTATGGAAAGCCTCTTGATTCTTTCAGGTATTATCTTCCCATCACTTCTCATTTACTTATTTTGTCCCATGTGCATTGCATGCTTATTTCCTTTACATTGAGGACAATGTAGATTTTTGGTTGGGGGTGGGAGATTAGGTTTCCTAATCAGTATTTTCTTAGTCTTGAGCAGAAATTGTGAAAATTTTTAAATTTTTCTAGACACAAGATAAGTGATGTTGGAATTAATGACTCTTGGATTCAACTATTTGTTAGATTTCACAGTTAAGTTAGAACTATTAATTCATGATTAGAAGTTTTAAACATTGAGTGAATCATAATTGTACATGTCACATCTCGCTTACACATTAAGGTTTCATTCGATATTGAAGGATTAATTTGGTGATCACAAAGCTTGAAAGGAACCAACTTAAAAAATTGAAAGGATTGGGCAAATAGTTTTCACCATAGGTTTGCTCCCTACAGGTGAAGGTTTGATTTCCCAAGGTTGACATTCATAAACTTTTTGGCGTCCGATCTTTACCATAGGTTTGCTCCCTATAGGTGTAGATTCGAGTCTCCTCCTTGGCTGTATTTTTAAAAAGTGGACATAGTGTGAAAATCATTAAAAGTTGGAAGAAGGAATCAAGCTTTGGTTTAGGTGTTGGTTATCATGAATTCTCTTGTGGTTACCAATGATATCCTGAAATAGAGAAGTGAATTTTAATGTTAAGCCGAGATTACACTATACACTCATGGAACTCAATAGTTAGAATCGTTCTAATTAATGGATTAATATTTGAGCTTGATTATGAAGTTTACCGTGAGCTTGAGTTTAGGAGAAAGTAATGCCAACATTCATGAATCTTAGAATTCGAGTATCTGAATTGTTTCTCATAAATCTCTTGAGTTTGTAGAAATTGTCCTGTAATTCTCAATTTATTTTTTTCGCATACCTTGCTCGGGACTAGCAAGATGCTGGTTGGGAGTTGTGTTGAGGGTCAAATATTGCATATCAGACCCTGTTATTGCCTGGATTTACGAACATGGTACTGTTTAATAAGCCCATTTAATCATGTTTGTGATGCAGGGCATATTCACGAGCCTGGACTGGGAAAAGGTACTAAAAACATGGATTTAACGGTCTGAAATCACCAAGGCAAGCGACGGACCCCAGGAAACCAAGATCGACGGATTTGCACGTCAGGGATCCAAGAAAATCGAGGAATTGAAGCTCAAGTGGCCTGAAAAGTGTCCAGAATGCAAGATCATAGGGTTCCCACCATCCGATTAGGATCGAATCTTCATATATGGCCTGAAGACCCTAAATAAACCGTACACGTCAAATTTCAGTAGTTAGATCCCTATGGAAGTAGTCCAATGGTCAGATCAGCCCATGAATTACTGAGCTGAGGCCCACCTGATATTCATATATGCTTCAAACGTGGGCCTTATCCATTAAATGAGATGAGAAAAGGGATGAGCGGATCTGATTTCCCGCAAACATCAAGAAAGACCCCACTCCACGTGACGGCTGTACACAGCGAGTGTACATGCGCTGTGCACCGGACCAGCCGGTCTAGTCAAACCGACTGCGACCCGTCTCCCTCTCTCTTCTGCGAAAAAAACGGACAGCGTCTTTACGCTGTCCGTCCATTTTTAGTTAGTGGGCCCCACACAGCAGTTTTTCGAAGGATCCGAGCCGTTCATGAGACTCACACCGCCAATCTTACTCAGGTCTAGGTGGATGAATGTCAAAAGACACCGGAGATCGATTTTCGAGCGTTAAAACGGACGACGGACGGCTGAATGAAAGCATCGGTGGACCACACCAACACTCGACAAAAACCAGCCCTTCCTGACTGAAATTTCGTCACACATCTAATGGACGACATGGATTCCTCCGTCAACGTCAATAATGGGCCCCACCAAGCATCAGCGTAAGCCCATTTACGCATCAGTTACGCGGGATTTGGAGAGATCGGACCGTCCATCTGGACCGTCCAAATGAATCCCCAGGTGTAGCCGACCGGATTCAAGAGGACTGGACGGTTTAGATACTCCAATCGGTCCGTTCAGAGCGCGAAAACGCGGACTGAGTTCGACCGCAAGCCGTTCAAGCTTCCGTCTGCGAATCGTCTTCTGGCTGCGTAAAATCTCCGCAGGGAGTGCGAAAATCCCCCGGACGACAGTTCTATATAAAGGAAAACAGGAAGAGGAAGAGGGAGTTCTCGGTGGGGGAGAGAAAGGGAAACGGAGAGAGAAAGGGAGCAGAGACGTGGCTGCTGGCACGTTGCTGGAGAGGGGCCGACACAGGAGTGAGGATTGGGGCTTGAGGTTAGACAGGGGCTGTTGTAAACGGGTGGTTGGTTTTGGTTTTTAAGAGAGAGAATTGAAGATGGAAGGTGGAGGCCGTGGGAGGTAGCAGGAAGACTGAACGTGGAGCTGGTTTTCTCCCTTTCCTTCTTGTTCTTTTCTTTTCCTTTTTATTTTTATTTTGTTGTTTTATTTAGCCCATTCATGTGTGGCTAAACCCCTTAGCTAGGGCTAAGAGGTGAAGCCTGTAGCGAGATGGGAGACACTATTTCATGCATTTAATTTAAATTTCTGAACTGAACTTGGTTTTTCAGTTGATTATTAAAGGAATATTTTCTCAGTCTTTAATGGTCTGTTGTGACCGAAATTACAATGGGTTGCAATGGCTTTGAATATTTCTTTTTTCTCTTTTTTTTTTTATGTTTATGAAGTCAGGAAGCCCTGTTGTTCATCATTGTTCCATGGGCATGGTAGGATGACAGTACCCTTCCTGATCTTCATACATTGTTGGTTGGTTGGTAATTAGTGTAATTCTGTTGTTTACTTTGTCTCCTGGGCATGGTTTGGTGATGGAATCCATTCTAATTCATATACCTTTCATCTCTTGAAAACCAGATCAAGTAAGTTCAGTTTGAATTCCATAATCCTTGATGCAGGCGTAAGATCTCCCTGATCTCTACAAGTGGATCCTCTGAATCCCTAGTTTCCTTCCTTGAATTGTTTAAAGTTTTAGATAATTATTCCACAATATTCCTTAAATTCTATTTGGTTTAGATCACATCTTAAATCTAGTTCTAGTTCTACTTGGTTTCAGATAACGTACAGGTATCAGTCCCTGTGGATTCGACCTCGGTCTTACCGAGTTTATTACTACATCACAACCCTATACTTGGGGAGTGAACAAAATGCACCCATTGTGCATTGAGCCGAGCACCGGATGAGTTCAAAAGAATCATTTCCTGTGATTCTGCAAAGCAAGCTTGGGATATATTAGAAATGACACATGAGGGTACTACAATCAAAATCTAAAGTCCAACTCCTCACAACCAGATTTGAAGAAATTCATATGGAGGAAAATGAAATGTTTATGGACTTTTACACTAGATTGAATGACATTGTAAACTCAATGTGGGGTCTTGGCGATAAAATCCCAGAAAGTAAAGTGTGTGCAAAAATATTACGCTCACTTCCTGAACGGTTCAATTCTAAAGTAACCGCGATCTAGGAACTTCATGATACGGATAATATGAGGGTAGAAGAACTAGTTGGTTCTCTACAAACCTACGAGTTAAACTTTAAAGCTCCTAAAGGTAAATCTATCGCACTAAAATCTTCTAAATGTAATTCAGAAGAAAATTTTGATTCAGAAGATGATATGGCTCTTTTAGCTAAGAAATTTTACAAGATTTTCAAAAGCAAGAAAAGGGTTGATTTTCAAAAATCAAATGATAAAAAGAAGTTTAGACCCAAATCTCGAAAATCTTTGAAAGATAGTCAATGTTACAACTGTCAAGAATATGGGCACTTAGCAAATAGATGTCCTAAAAGGGACAAACCCAAGAAGAAGGGTATGTTGGCTACATGGGATGAATCATCTGATTCTGAAGGTTCTTCTGAATCAGAAGATTCTGAAACTGAGTCGGGCAATGAGGTTAAAGCTCTTATGACTCTAGCCAAATTCACATTTTCAGATAATGACTCAACAAGTGAAGAAAATCTGAATAATGAATGTGAAAATGAAGATGATCTTCAAGACGCTTACAATGCCCTATATAAGGAAAGTTGTAAAATTGCTGTCAAACTTAAACTTCAAAAAGAAAAGTTTTCTAAACTCAAAAATTGTTTTAAATCACTTGTCTTAGAAAAATCACAAATTTCAGATTGTTTTGAAAAATCAAAATGTGATTTGGAATTCAAAAACTCCCTAATTATTGATTTAAAATCTGAAATTGAGAAACTTAAAACTGAAGTATCTTCTCTTCTGAGTCTAAAGGACACATGGAAATATGCCCAAGGTGATCCAAAGTTAGAGAAACTTTTATCCGGATCAAGAAAATGTGGCGATCGATCCGGGTTGGGCTATGATAAAAATTTACCTCCTAAACAAAAGTATACTCCTCCTATGTTTGTTAAAGGAGAGTCCTCAAACTCAAAAGGGAAAAATACTTATCAAGATTTTTCTAGAAATTCAAAAACTTTTCAAAAACCTAGAAGCAGCCATATCAACTTTAATTAGAAACAAAATCCACTAGCTGAAAAGATAGTTGATTTACTTAAGGAGCTCTTAAAATCTAACTCTTTAGGTCATTCCTACAAATATACACAAAAGAAGACCAACTATGTTCCTAAACCCAAAACAGTTATGAAATGGGTTCCTAAAGTTACCTGCTTGGTTGCTCACACTGCTTTCAAAGCAACAAGTCATTCAAAGTGGTACCTAGACAGTGGATGCTCCAGGCATATGACAAGTGACAAAGCTTTATTCACGGATCTGAAAGATATGACTGATGGTTCAGTCACATTTGGTGATGGTAGCAACTGCAAGATTATAGGCCAAGGTACGGTTCAACTTTTTAATCTTCCTGTGTTTAAAAATGTTTTATATGTTGAAGGCTTAAAACATAACTTGCTTAGTATATCTCAAATATGTGATAATAACCATAGTGTTCGGTTTTCTAATCAAAGTTGTGAGATACTAAACAATAAGGGTTCTGTAATATTAACTGGACGTAGAACGTCTGAAAATTGCTATATTATTAGCGAATCCAGCTCATCTAATCAAACATGTTACATGGTCCATACAGACGAGACTGATTTATGGCATAAACGTCTTGGACATGTACATTATCGAAATTTATATAGATTGAGCAAACGAGAACTTATAAGAGGTTTACCCAAACTTCAGAAATTAGATAAAATATGTGGTGAGTGCCAGATAGGCAAACAAACAAAGAACTCACACAAAAAGGTGAATTTAAATACCACATCAAGACCACTCGAACTTCTCCACATGGATCTGATAGGACCTACCAGAACAGAAAGTCGTGGTGGGAAAAAGTATATCCTGGTAATAGTTGATGACTTTACCAGATTCACTTGGGTAGTCTTCTTAAGGGATAAATCTGAAACCTTTGAAGAAGTAAGAAAAGTTTTCAAAAGGATTCAAACTGAAAAATCTTCTCAAATCAGTAAAATTCGTAGTGATCATGGATCTGAATTTGAGAATAGCAATTTTGAGAAGTTCTGTACTGACCAAGGAATATTACATGAATTCTCTGCTCCCAAAACTCCACAACAAAATGGAATTGTAGAAAGAAAGAATAGGGTGCTTCAAGAAATGGCTAATGTCATGTTGAATAGCATGAAGCTCTCTAAAAATCTTTGGGTCAAAGGCAGTCAACACAACTTGCTATATTATTAACCGAGTCTACACTAGCAAAGATAATAATAAAATGGCTTACGAATTGTGGTTCAATAAAAAGCCTACCGTTAAATACTTTCGAGTTTTTGGCAGAAGTGCTATATTTTACGTGATCGTGAAAATTTGGGAAAATTCGACACGAAGAGTGATGAAGGGATTTTTCTAGGATATTCCTTAAACAATCGAGCTTATAGGGTTCGAACAAAAGGACTGGTGTGATTCAAGAATCCATTAATGTTGTCATTGATGATCATTTAAACACGCCAATTTCTAATTCGATAATGATGAAGTACTAATCATTGATAAACCCAATACTTCATCGAATCGGATTGATTCTGAGTTGAGTGTTAAAGATCATCTAACCACACAAATTCTTAGAAACCCTCTCACCGGTGTTCGCACCCGTAGACAACTTGAGGATATATGTAATTATGTATGTTTTACATCCCAAATAGAACCATTTAACGTAAAAGAAGCTCTTTTGATGAGAACTGGATTGTTGCGATGCAAGAAGAACTCAACCAATTCGTAAGAAATGATGTTTGGTATCTCGTACCAAGACCTAAAGATAAACACATCATTGGAACAAAATGGATTTTTAAAAATAAGTCTGACGAGTGTGGAAATATAATTAGAAACAAGGCTAGACTAGTGGTACCAGGTTATACTCAAATTGAAGGGATTGATTTCGATGAAACTTTTGCACCAGTAGCACGTCTTGAATCTATCAGACTATTTATATCCATTGCATGTTTTAGAAAGATAAAGATCTATCAGATGGATGTGAAAGTGCTTTTCTAAATGGCGATTTACATGAAGAAGTCTATGTTGAACAGCCAATGGGTTTTGAAGATTCCAAAAATACTGATTATGTATATCGGCTTAAAAAGGCACTTTATGGATTAAAACAAGCTCCTAGGGCATGGTATGAGAAACTAACGAAATTTCTTTTAAGTCATAATTTTCAAATGGGATCTGTTGATAAAAATCTGCTTGTTAAAAAACATAATGATCATATCTTAATGGTGCAGATTTATGTTAATGATATCATTTATGGATCAACTTGTACTGACTTGACTACTGAGTTTGCAGATTTGATGAAATCATAGTTCGAAATGAGCATGGTTGGGGAATTGACTTATTTCCTTAAATTGCAAGTAAAGCAACAACTTGAATGAATATTCATTTCTCAATCTAAGTATACTTTGAATCTAATCAAGAGATTTGGATTTGAGAATGGCAAGAATTTCGATACTCCAATGAGTACTACCCTGAAACTCTCAAAAGACTCTAATGGTAAAAATGTTGACTCAAAACTTTATCGGAGTATGATTGGTAGTTTGTTATATTTAACTACTAGTAGTGCTGATATTTCTCTAAGTGTTGGTATTTGCGCAAGATATTAATCTAATCCAAAAGAATCTCACTTGATTCGTCAAGCGAATTATTAGATATGTCGCAAATCGTAAATCTCGGTCTCTGGTATCCTCATGAGACCGGTGTCCAATTAGCTGGGACTGGATTGGTAATTTAGATGATAGAAAATCAACCGGTGGTGATTGTTTTTACATTGGAAATTGTCTAGTTTCTGGTTTAGTAAGAAACAAAATTCTATATCACTTTCAACAACTGGAGTATATCGCAACTGGTAATGCATGTACACAAACTTGTTTGGATGCAACGAATGCTAAGTGATTATGGAATTAAACAGGATTCTATGTTATTACATTGTGATAATTCCAGTGCGATAAATATTTCAAAAAATCCTATTCAGCATTCTCGTACTAAGCACATTGACATTAGATTTCATTATATAAGGGAATTAGTAGAAGAAAAAGTTATATCTCTAGAATATATTCCTACCGAAGATCAACGAGCTGACATTTTCACAAAACCTCTCGATAAAAGCAGGTTCAAAAAGATGAAATTTGATCTTGGCATGTGCATTTTAAAATGATTATTTATGCCTACTTGTATTATAGTGTATATATTTGCTAGATTGAATTCTAATTTTTGTATAATTTGCAAGAAATATGAATTTTTGGACATTCTTCGACCTGTCGTGAGTATACTCGACCAGTCGACCTTCGACCGGTCGTAGATATCCACGACCAGTCGTAGAACTCGGGAATCACTTAAAATTTGGAGATTTTTGCTTTCTTCCTCATTCCGTTTTTTTCTCTCTAAGGAGCTGAGCTTCGACTTGTCGAACCCACTGTTCATGTTCTTCAAGGTTAGTGTTCCAATTACGTTTTTCTTGCAGATTTGTGTCTAGATTGTTTACTTTTCTAGCTTGAAGCTTTCTATTTTGGATTTCATTGAGATTTGGGGTTTGGATTTTGAAAAATCTATTTTGTGTAAACCCACTTCTTAATCCTTTGCAACTTCTTATTTCCTTAATATCCTTGTTGTAAATGGCTTCTAGAGGTAGAAAAACTACTTCCCTTGGTCCTTTTTCTTCCTCCAGATCGACCATTATCTCTAAGTGTCATCTTCTTGTTCCCAATGATGATCTATCATATGTTAGGGACATTAGATTACGTAATGTTATTGTTGAACATCCTATTGATGTTAATCATATTGCACATTTTGACATCCTTCCTATGCTTGAAGCTGGAGGTTGGGTTAACTTATTACATTGGGGTGGGCCTGCATACCGGTCCATTGCTTAATCCATGTTTACATGTATTAGTGCTTTCTCACAGGATAATTTAACTTTTAAAATATCTACTAGAGAAGGGCCTTTTGACATTGATCGTCATTTAATTTCAGCCCTTATGGACATTCATGTGAATGATGAGGGTATTCCTATCCATAACTTAACTGATAAACCCTCAATGTCTGAAAAACGCATGCTCACTAGAGATTTGTGCAACATGGATGTTCAATGGACACAAAAAGGGAATGCACTTCCCGCAAGGTATTTGTTACCCAAATACGAATTCTCCACAAAATCTTTGTGTCTAATCAGTATCCTCGTTCGGGTAATAAACCGACTTGACTTCGTTTATGGTTCATGTTATCCATGCTATTTCTAATGGTACTCGATTTGTTTACCATCCTTAATCTGTCATTTCATTCTTGATTTAGACTCCATCCTGGTCATAGTGACATTCCTTTTGCCTATTTAATGGTTGTTGGCTACACATGTGTTAGTCGATATGC
The DNA here is from genome assembly GCF_029962835.1 of Magnolia sinica. Lineage (NCBI taxonomy): Eukaryota > Viridiplantae > Streptophyta > Magnoliopsida > Magnoliales > Magnoliaceae > Magnolia > Magnolia sinica. Next base: position 79,705,451 of record NC_080580.1, on the reverse strand, counting down.
CGGTTGATGAGGCACCTATCCATCATCGATTTTCAACAATACTAATATCAATAAGATGAAGTTGGATCCTTCCTGAACAAGGTGGTAGTGGTGGTGGTGGTCATGAAGAAGCTGTTGATGACATTAATATGGATGACATTTTTGAGGAACTAGATTCTGACTCAACAAATGATCCGGATTTTGAACCATCTGATGTTGATGCACGACTTAGTGCATTAGAGGATAAAGTTGAGAATATAAATGTAAAGATGGAAAACATGTCTGTTGCTCATGATTTACAATTCAAGTTCATGCGCAAATATCTTAGGCGATTGAACAAAGGCATGCACCAACTTGATCCCTCTATTCCTGCTCCGTCATCTGGTTCTGGTTCTGACTAGTTTATATGAGACTTCTGGTCTGTAATAACTTTATAACTTAGCACTTGGTTGACTGATTTTGAGTTGGATACTATCTATGTTTTATGCTGGATATTTATTCTATGTGAAGCTATGCTGAGTATCTCTATCACTGTTTTGCTATACTCTCATAACTCTTCATGTTTACTCTCATATATCCCTTTATTTAGTTCTCCTTTATTGTTGTTTCCTTTGTCATATTGTGACAAAAAGTGGGAGAATAGTTTGTTCTTAATGATGTGATTGTGAGAGGAGTAGCATTGGTTATGTTACTCAGGGGGAGTATGTTTGAACTAGTTGAATGAAACTGGTTGAATGTTGAATGTTGAATATTGAATATTGATTTGCAGGTAAGCCAGTTGATATGACCTGGTTCATAACTCTTTAACCAGTTGTTTTACTTTATGTTTATCTTGGTTATGTGTTTTGTCACTAATTTGACAAAGGGGGAGATTGTAAGTGCTATAGTTTATATCCCTGTCTGTTATCAAATTTGTGGTGCCAAAATCACTGTTATATATAACTTGCATAAGTGAAGCTCTCTCAAGGATCAACATTCATAAACAAGCTAAGCTCACAACAAGCAAAGCTCACAAGTATAAGGATCAATCTTGAATGCAAGAACTACTCACAAGACAAGACTCAAGCTGCAAGACTTCAAGAAGAGTACAAGGCAGTTTGTAAAGAACTCAAGACACTTTCAAGATTGAGCTACATCAAGATTTCAAGATTGATCTACATCAAGACTTCAAGGCTCATACTTCAAGGTCACTAGTTCCTAATGTTTCAATGTCCTTACTTCATGGTTGAGGTTTGACTGACCTTAGGTTGACCTTAGAAGTAGGTCACTTTGGATACATAAATCGAATGTTTATTTTACATAAGTTTGGTCATTCTTCGACTAGTCCTAGGCCTTCTTCAACTAGTCCTAGAGTTACTTCGACTAGTCTAAGAAATTCCTCGATCGATCATGAGTTTGTTACAAATTTTGGATAAAATCATTAGACTTCAACTAAATGAAACATCGATGATATCAAAGGCAGTGTCGATGCATCGACAACCAATCGAAAATCTTCGACTCAAAATCCAGCGATGTTTTTCAGTTTCTTCGACCAGGAGACCTTCAACCAATCGTAGAACGGTTAAAGCTTATTGCGCCTATTTTTTAAATATCTATTATTGCTTCGACTAGTCGAAGAGCTCCCTAGACGATCGAAGACGCGATCTGCTCACCTATAAATAGTGCACGAATCTCAGAAGAAATCATCGAATTAATTAATCCATTCAAGCCAATCTTCGTCGAACTTCTAAGAGATAATTCTGTGCTCCATCTAAGCTAAGTGTGCTTATTTAATATTCTCTTTCCTTATCTTTATTTAATTGATTTTGTTTCTGCTATTCCAATCTAATTTGATAAGAGGAATTGTTATTCCCTTTCTTTGGAATCAAAATCAATTAAGGCAAGCCCTATTTGGTTTAATTTAAAATCTATTAGAATTAGAACCATTGTAATTGACTACTGGACATTGAACTTGGACATTCAATCATCTACTCGACTTAGTTCTACCGGGCTGCTACAACGAAGGAGATAATCAGGTATTTTACATTTAATTGTAAATTCCTTTCTGTTTTAGTTTCTTTCAAGATTTGCTAGAAAAATCTTGTTGTATTGGTTATCTGAGGAGAGCCAGGAAAACTCAAAAGGGTTTTTTTAATTATGTAAGCCCACAGATAAAGACACAATTGTAAAGGTTTTGGGTGAACCTGGGAAAACCTATTTTGTTAGTGAACGCTAATATCCCCTGTGTGAGGATATTAGGAGTGGAGTAGCATTCTGTGTGGCTGTTGTTTAACAGTTGGTGAACACACAGGCAAACCACTATAATCCCTTGTGTTGTGGTTGAATGATTTATACTTTTGATCTTTAATTATTCTTTTGTGGGATGTATGTATGGTGGTGAATGTTGTAATCATTTAATTCAAGCATTGTGAGAATTTTGTAATAGTTTAGAATTTATTTTCTGCTATTCCTTTATCAGCTTGATATTCAATTTCCTTTAAAAGTTGTTCCAGCAAGGTTGCCCTGCCATTTTTATGGTGTATGACTGTCCCTAGAACAATACATTTGTGATTACAATTTATTTTAATTCAGTTTGTATTTATTTCCGTATTCCTCTTCGGTTTGAGATTTGATACAAAGATCTTTCTAGAAATAAGGTTGTCCTACCATAAACTCGGTTTTGGTGTAAGGTTGTCCTTAGAACAACATTTGTATCAACCTCTCAAGATCTAAATTTTGAGGTTATTTTACTTTCTTGCATTGTGATTTATTTTGGCTATCATATTCTATTTAATTCCATTGTCGTTTTATTTGGCATTGTCCTATTCACCCCCTCTAGGACATATAGCTAGGCCTTTTCACATTTCATCAACCTTTTCTGCATACGATTCGGAAAACTTTCCTGACATTGGATCTAGGTCAGGTTAAGATTTCGGTCCGATCAGATTAGTGGATCGACCGCGGAGGACCTGTTTCAGTTCAACAATCATCGTTACTCGATCAGGGCCACAAGTACACTGACATGTGTTGAAAATTTTCCCTGATCCAGGGGTTTAGTTGGGTCAGAATCTGATGGTTTGAAACCTTAGATTTAGCCTATAAGCGAACGGCCCAAATCACTTAAGTTTGAGTTCATTTTCTAAAGATATTTGCGTTTCTCACACACTTCACTCCGGGCTCAGGTTGTGTGCTTCTAAATACTATTAGGACTTGATTTTCGAGATGGTTGTCAAGCCCAGTAAGGCGGTCATAACCGTATAGTTTCACGGTAATCGGACTTTCGACGCGCGGTCCAGGTCCGATATGGAGTTTCAATGCGCCCCCGAGACTAACTAGGTTTTGAGATCGATCCTAGGTTTTTAGGTAATGTAGCATTCGCGATTCTACTAGTTTTGGACCTTGCAGTTCGTATTGAAAGCAGTTCAATCTAATTCCATTGATTATTTAGTTTAGCACTTAATAATTTTCGTCTAATTTATAAAAGATTCGGTCCTTAGTGATTTATGCCTGAGGTGGTACTTGGGTCTTTGTACAAATTTTTCTAGGACGTTACAATCTACCCCCATTAAAGAACAATTTCATCCCCGAAATTGCCTAAGGATAATAAGTAAAAGTTTTATTATTTCATTTGCTTAGTTTTGTTGGTTTCAGGTTTATATACGTGTTAGGGTACATAATAACTACATCAACCTAACTCATATTGGTCTACCCCCTTAAAAGTTTCTACCTTTGAGGTTTGAAAATAAATGTCTAAATCATTATTATCGTGCTAAGTGTTTGATGATAAAGTTTACCTAAGGGTGGTATAATCTACTCTTTATAATTGGGCTAATATGGAAAGACAGTTGTAGTGGGCTCAAATCCAATACGTCGATTGTCCGCATGACCAGGGCAGACAACTGTTATATCCCTTCCTAATCCTGATGGATCCTGGTCTTCTGCTTGGTCAAAGCAGTGAGTCCTTTGGTAATCATCTAGGATTGAGAATTGAGTTAAGCCGCGAATGCCTCTTAGGGGTATGGTTCTGAAATTCTGAAATCTGATCATCCTAAGTATTTAAGCAGTATTATAATTAATTAGGAAGTTCAAGCCTCATGTTTATAAGGTTGTCCTTTGGGTCTTGTTCAACGAGAGTTCTTGTTTAACCTATGTTTAACTCGGTGGATAATAAGTTCTTCCATAGTGCTCATAGTCGAAAGACTATACTAAAAGGGTTTTTAATCTCCTAAAATTATATTATATGTCACCATTTCAATCATACGGCTAGGGGGTTATGGGCAGATTGCACTTCGATTTCATTAACTTCGGGAGGAAAAGAAGAGTCGAGAGTTCTAAAATATTTTAGAAGTTTTGGAATGTTAGCAATATAAGGCCGTAGGAAAAGAAAGAAGAAGGACATCTCCTCAACGCGGTATGAACCTTGAATTTACGAGGGAATAAGAAACTTATAGCATTTTACTGTAGTCCGCCTCTAACATGAGCTGACGGAATATTAAACTATGAAACTCAATCCTACCCTACGGTCCTAATTTAATTGTACAAAAACAACTAAAAATATATATATCTTTATGTATAATCAAATTTAATCATAGGATAATTCCTAGTATGATTTTAAATAATTCCTAAGTAGACACCATATACTAAACTTTAATATGAAAAGACATGACCAGTCTATTGGCAACTCGAAGTTGTAGAAATTTTCTGTTTCGACCCTTCTATTATTTATAAGATATTTGCCACCTCTAGCTACCATATTATTATTTTTTTAAAAATAAATTTATAGTAAGCCATTATTAGGCTCATTCCTTCATATGAATTGGTTTAATACTTGGATCCTAATTGTTTTCCTTCGACGACTTCATTATTGACCTTCTAAAGAAGATCCAGCTCCTGTTTAGTGACCTAACTTTAAGTATAACTTGGATCAATTTCCTTCGATCCTGGGCCAGTGAGCTATTAGCCCACCAAGCTCCCATTGCGCCTATGACTGGGTAGACTATCAGGTCAATATGCACCATTCTGTTTCCAGAGCCTATCAGGCAATTCTTACAAAGTTTGGTAGTGTCGAAGAAGGTCCCTGTCGCAATAAGGACTCTCAACACACCCATTGGGGTAGTGTTCAACCCCAAATGCTTGACTGTAGAGCATGTCACTATCAAAATAGTGGACCTTGTGTCTACCAATAGGAATATAGGTGTACCTTGACCATGGGCAGTGACCTCAAAGGCCAAAGGCGCTGCAGTTGCTGACTCAGGTGCTTCAGCTGCAAGTGCAGACACACGGGCTTATTGAGGATGATTTGGTTGTGTTGCCATAGGTCGTTGAGGTGGCCTATTCTGAGGTACAGGCGATCGGTAATATGGCTGCGCTGGTGATGCAGATCGTAGAGGTGGAGTTGTTATACTACGTGGTGGCTGACGGTCGATCTTCTAAGGTGGCGTGACACCATTGTCTTTCATCTTAGTAAAATAGAAGGGGTCAGTGTGTCCCACTTTGTTGCAATATATACACCAATGGCTAGCTCGTCTCTGCTAGGTCGGCGGAGTCATAAGCCTGGGAGGCGAGTCTACATGTGGCCTCTTACCTAGGACTGGCCGATGCTGCAATTCGGGATGAGGCCTCGGGCCCATTGGTATATGTGTCTAAGAAACTCTGTCTCCATCTCATTCAGCTTGTAGAGACATATTGACTAGCTCGGCGTAATTGGGATTGCTAGTGCAACACATCTTAATGCGGATATCGGGTCGCTGCCATTTGAAAAACACCGCATTTTCATCGGTTCATCTGCCAGTATCAAAGGAGCATATTTGGCTAGCTCCCTAAATTTGTTTTCATACTCTGTCATAATCATTCCTCCTTGTCGGAGGTGGAGAAACTCACTCTCTTTTTCATTACGGTAAGTGAGGGAGAAGTACTTCCCATAGAAGTGTGTCTCAAAGGCGTCCCAGTTCCACACATGTCCTATGGGAACTGCCTGTAGGATGCTGCTCCACCATAAACTAGCCTCCTGCTCGAACATATAAGTGACTAGCTCGACTTGCTCTACCTCAGTGCATTGTAGCGGCTTCAACATCTTAGAGATGCAGTCAAGCCAATACTCGACCTTCTCGGGTCTGTGAGTACCCACAAAAGTAAGAGGTCGGAAGCGCTGGAATCGCTCAAATAAGCCGCTGATACTCATATTTCCAGCAGGTTGCACTAGTAGTGTAAGCGAGACCGTGTGTTTGTTCTGAGCAATGGCCCCCGCAATGGTGGCCGTAAACTATTGCTGCTACTGCATCAAGAGCATCATCTGCTCCAACCTATTAGGAGGAGGAGCCGACTGAGGCACGTGTGGCGTCGAGGTAAACGCACGGTTCTGCTCTGGAACTGGTGGTGCAACAGGTGTCGGCCCATTAGTGGGGCCAGTGGCCCACTGAGAATCCGACATAGTCTCGTGAATCGGGTCCAAATTGGGGTCCGTATGGCTATCACTTGGGGGAGGTGCCTCGTCAATTGAGTTACCAAGTGTGAGACGTGTCGTACTCTGTGTGGTCTTAGGTGGCATCCCCTATACGTAACATAGGGGGCAACCCGTGCAGGATTTAGCATAACATCACTCAATTTCTCAGGCATTTTAGATATTTCATTGTGAAAGGAGCTGCATGCATTTCATTTAACCGAAATTGTCACAATACACGGGATGTAGTTTTATATGAATCATGATAGAAGATGCATGTGAGCTAATCTAACAAAGCTCTTGAACACTAAAACATACTAACGCCGAATCCGGCGCCGACAGCCTCCGTAGAACCCCATTTTCGGATCCCGGCACCCATTCACCAGGTTCCGATCCTGGGATACTACAAGGAGGATTTCAAGTCATCAGTCTGATTCATAATGAGCATAACAAAAGCATAACCCACAAACAATAACCACAAGAACACCACCACAAAATCCACTATGATCAAAAACTTTTGAGTACAATGCGATAGAAAGGGAAAATACAATGTAACAAAAGAAACAAAACTCCAAAGCTCATCTGCACGGTCCAACTATGGCGAGATTAAGGCTGCGACTGCGTCCTGGCGTCACCTGCACGCATCAATCGTGCATAAGCTTATAGAAAGCTTAGAGGGTGGTGTGAGTATGTGCGCAATATAAGCGTGCTCAAAATGCAAGGTCAGAGTAATGCGAAAATCATGGTAATGAGCACATGAATGCAATCAGCCGTACCAAGGCTATGCGGTACAAGATATGAATGCTATTGGCCATAATACGGCCATGCGATGCGAGATGCAACTCAAGCATGCCAATCCTCATCATGTATCAGTACAGTTCTCATTCTGGATAATCACCGGGGTTCAATACACTCCAAATGGCACTGTCGCTCTCCTAGCCGCACAGTCCAAGTGAGCGTAAGAAACCTCACTATCCGCCTGACCAATAGTCTGCCAATACCTATCCGGCACGTCGATAGCGGACCCATTCGCGAGCTGGTCAAACTCAGCCTAGTATTGCCCCCTACCCTCGGGCGAGTAAGGCCACACTCCTTTCCAACCGACCACGACACAGTGGGAGACGCGGCCTCCTGGTATTCGGCCCTCATGCGCTCGTATATCCACTCGGTCTCGACGTTGGAGTCATCCTCTGGTACCATCGGGTTTAGGGATTTTCACCCAGGGACATCTATGGTGCCCGTATGCTAGAACCAAATATTTCCGGTATCCAACCCAGCCATCCACGATGTGTCTATGGAGGCTATGACCCTGATGTCGCTAGGGCATACAGTAACTACAATCACACAAATGCAAGTGCATGAGTCACACTATCAATCATGCAACAGTCCTGTATATACCATGCACTTATATGAGGCAACTCCGCCTATCAGGGAGCCCATAAACAGTCTATCCAAAGATATATGCTATGATCGGTCACCCTCACATCAGGCATACATATGGTGCGAATGATCATGAATCATGGATCTATACTAAACATGTATAAAGAGATGGGCTCTAGATATAATGGAGATGGCCCTAGGCGGCCTTCTTACCATAATTTTGGGCCTATCAGTGGGCCTTAGGGAGAGTTATAATGCGGACATTTAACCAACATTATCCATTCAATGTGGACATCAAACCGACATTGCTCCCAAGGGATGGCCTTCCATGAAGTACACATTGTAATGGGCCTTTTATACATCTAATTGGGCCTTGACCCAAGGACCCAAATACATCAAATGGGCTACATAACATGAGCCCCATATCTATATCAAGGTGGGCCTCAACAAGGACCACTAATGCATGAAGATGGGCCTCCATAATGGGCCCTAATTTATCCCCAAACGGTTGGACTGTTGAAACACATGCATCATGATGGAGCCCACACTAATGGAGGGTGTAGTTTACATACATAAGCGGGGTCCACCATAATGCTTGTTTTTCCCACCCTGCCTAGGGCCCAATATAATGTTTATTTTCCAACCACTGTTCATAAGGTCATGTGGACCAGGGTAGGGCCCACCAAATTATTTATTTATCATCCAATCTATTCATAAGGTCACGTGGGCCTGGATAGGGCCCACTGTAATGTTTGTTTCCATACAACCTGTTGATAGGTCGTGTGGACCAGGGGCCCACTGAAATGTTTATTTGCCACACAAAATGGGCCCACTGTAATATTTATTTTTTTTTTTATACAACATATTGGGCCACATGGTGAAGGGGCCCACTGTAATGTTTATTTTTCATCTAACCTGTTCATAAGGGTGGTGGAGGAGGGCCCACTGGAATATTTATCTGGCCTCCACCCAGCTTACAAGGTCTCGTAGACCAGGGACCACAGTAATGTTTATTTGCCTTTTGACGTTGATGAGGCCATCCAAACTTAAGGCCCACCGTGATGTGGTCCACAGATCCAGCCCACCCATTTTGTGTGTCTCACTGGACTAACGGTCCAGACCAAATTTCAGTAACATCCAAGAATCAGGTAGGCCCCACCAAGTGATGTTATATGTTTTGGCATGTCTTCTCATGATTTTAAATGGTATGGCCCACCTGAGTTTCGTATAAGGCTGATTTTCGGGGTGGACGTGTGGACCGAGGGGACCCATCAAATGCACGGTGTTGATGGTCGAAAGGAACCAAGGTGGGGCCCATAGCTGCGTCAGGCAGCCCAGCGCAGGCGCTGCCTGCGCGTTCTGCCAGTGGCAGCGGCTGCTGCTGCTGGTTCTTTTTTTTTTTTTTTAAACGGAGTTTTTCTGCGGTTTTTTCCAGGTGGGGCCCGCTTTAGTAAGATCCACACCAACCATTGGATTCCTTGATCCAAGACCAACCCAAGGAGTCCAATATTCGCCCTATTTTTGGCAAATAGAAGGGTCATTGTGGATTTTAAGGGTAATACCACTAGTTCCCATTGTATGGCCCGCCAGAAAATGGGATCAGCCTCATTTTTCAGTTCAACGTCTAAAATGATCTGAGGAGAAGGATGGACGGCTTGGATTGTGTCTACACATCAAGGTAGGGCTTGCATGAGAGGCCCACCATTTTTATTATTATTATTATTATTATTATATATATATTTTTTCCTTAAAAGTGTACACCCATGCCATTAACATTTTACTTGCCAACGTCCAGCGTCCAGGGACGCTGGACGGCATACATAAATATGTTATTGAGGTGGGTCCCACGTAGATGTGGCCCACCAACATTTATACATATAATATATATATATATATATTATATTATATATATAATACATATTATATTATATATATTATATATATTAAGTAAAATATAACATATATTTATATATATATAAAGCGTTTGGCCCACCTAAACAGTGGATGGTGTGGATCATCACCTACGATAAGATGGGCCACACCATCTAATGTAGATGGACGGGTAGATGTAACACATATTGGTGGGATCCACACCATTACAAAGGAAGAGAGAGAGATAGAAAGAGGGATATACGGTGAGATAGAGGAACCCCGCCACTATGGGTCCTCTTGATTAAATCACATACATCCAAATGGGTCCCACCAACAAGTGGGCCCTAAAATTTAAAATAATGAAAAATCACCCACCTTATCTTCCTTCTTCTTGGTCCCTTAGACTCCAATGCTCCTTAGCTTCAACTTTGATGGAGGTTGATGGACTCTTGATGGTGGGGATGAGAGATGGGAGGGTGTAGATGGATGATGGAAGGTGGACCACACTTGAGAGGGAGATGGGAGCTTGGACGTATGAGGCTTGGGGTTGAGTTGCTTGGAGATTTGAGAAATGAGAGAGAGAGAGAGAAGATATGGATGGGTGAGGTGAAGTGATGGAGTGATGGGTTGGGTTGAAAATTTGTAAAAGGTGTATGGTTGTTTTTGAAATTTGGAAAAGAGGAGTGGTGAGGTGGAAAGAATGGTGGACTTTTGGAAAAAGAGGGAATGGGTGTAGTACTTGATGTATGGGATGCATTAAATGTTGATTGATGGGACTTATTGTGTAGAGATTCCCTCGAAATCCGCAACGCGCGGTGTTTCTTCGGAATAAACGCTGATCGGCATCTTCTTGCCTGGGTATCGGTTTGGTGCGCAAGTCACGGCGTTGGAACCGCGGCGACGATGCGATCGCCAAGACATAAGTTTCGGATCGAGCCGACGTCGGTGTGCGGGACCTGGCTTAGGATCGTGCGCAAATACCGGATATGGTGCGAAGGTTGCCGGAATTTGACCGGAAGGATCGCGGAAGCCAATGGAATGGTACGGACTAGGACACGGGTCTTACAGCTCTCCCCTCCAAATAAAAATTTCGTCCTCGAAATTTACACAATCAAAGCAAGGAATCATAACTCATAATAAAGAGAAAACAAGGCATCGTCGAATAAATATTAGAGACAATATGCAACATATAACATACAATCAATCATCAAAGAGATGAGGATAGCGCTCTCGAATCTCAGCCTCACGCTCCCAAGACGCCTCATCAACAGAATGGTGACCCCACTGAACCTTCACCAAGGGGATGACCTTGGTCCGGAGGACCTGCTCCTTCCGATCAAGGATACGTACTGGCTGCTCGATGTAAGAAGCGTCCTCACGAACCTCCAACGGCTGCCAATCGATAACAGGAACTATGTCTGACCCACACTTCCTCAACATAGAGACGTGAAAAACGTTGTGGACGCCAGACAACTGAGATGGTAAGGCAAGCCGATAGGCCACAGCGCCAATGCGCTCAGTGATCTCGAAAGGTCCTATGAATCTCGGGGCAAGCTTGCCCTTCGCTCCAAATCTAACTACGCCCTTCATGGGCGAGACCTTGAGATACACATGGTCCCCTACATCAAACTCCAAGGGACGACGCCGGCGATCAGCAAAACTCTTCTGCCGGCTCTGAGCTGTGCGCATCCTCTGCCTGATAATATCAATAACCTCTGATGTCTCCTGCACAAGCTCGGGACCTAGGAGACGCCGCTCTCCAACCTCGGTCCAACAACTCGGAGATCTGCACGGTCTGCCATATAATGCCTCAAAAGGAGCCATGCCAATGGTCGCGTGATGTTGTTGTATGCGAACTCGCCAATCGCAGTGCTCATCCCAGCTACCACCGAAGTCAATCACGCAGTTCGAAGCATATCCTCAAGGATCTGGTTGACCCTTTCGTCTACGGATGATGATATACGGTGCTGAGCTGCAAATCAGTGCCCATTGCTCTCTGAAAACTCCTCCAAAATTGAGACGTGAACCTCGGGTCTAGGTCAGAAATGATCGAGACTGGAACGCCATGCAGTTTCACAATCTCCTCGATAAATAACCTCGCAAGTCGGTCCAAAGGCCAAGTAGCATGAATCGCAAGGAAATGTCCCAACTTTGTCAAATGGTCCACGACAACCCAGATAGCGTCATGACTACGCTGAATCCTCGGCAAGTCCATAATGAAATCTGTCAATACATGCTCTCACTTACATGTCGAGACACTCAACGGCTGCAATAGACCAGGGGGTCTCTGATGATAGGCCTTAAAACGCTAGCATGTGTCACACTCGGCTACAAAACTGGCGTTCTAGCGCTTCATCCCAGCCCAAAAATACCGTCGCCTCATATCACGATACATCTTCGTCGAGCCAGGGTGAATAGAAAACCGCGATCGATGTGCCTCAGTCATAAGATCTCTACGCAACTCAGGAATATCCGGGACACAATCGGCCTCTGAAGCGAAGTCCACCATCAGAACCAATCTGTCAATCTGTCTGACTCTCAGATGCCGCCTCTGCTAACCCAATGGCCCTGAAATCTACCATGTGTAATGCCAGGCTGTAGAGCTCTCTTAATGAGAACCTGGGGATCGAGCTCACGCTTCGTCCTCAGCTCTTGTGCGGCGCTCGTACTTGACTCTGCGCCCGATCTCTTCCTCGGACAGGTTGGGTGGCTAGGCCCAGCTTCATCTGCAGGTGCTCTCTTCTTTCCCATAAGGGAAAGAATTGTGGAGAGAAAGAAAATGGTAGCCACAAGCTCAAAAGAGCCATGGAAACCAAATAACCTTATAATGAAGGTGGATTTGGAGGCTTTTTAAAAGATGAGACACAATCCTATGGACTTTGTGCCCAAATGAGTAAGAAATAGGGAAAATGAAAATAGTAGAAGATAGGGTTTTGAGGAGGATGAGGGAAAGAGTGTATGTAGTGAAGAGAATGAAGAAGATAGAAGAATGGAGGGAGATTTGAGAGAGGAATGTGAGGTTTAGAGAAATTTGGAAAACTTGGAAGGGTAGAAGTGAAAGAAAAGAAGTAAATAGGGGTAATAGAAGGGGTCCCACAGATTTCATGGGCCCCACAGCCGTTTACACTCGTCGGCCCGACCGGCCCAGTGCGGACCGGCAGGCCCGCTGTCCAAAATCAGGGATGCATCCCCGAACCGGCGATGGCATCGCCAGTCACTGGATAGTGGGGCGATGCCTCCCCGAACTGGCGATGCTATCCCCTCTAGGACACCGGATGTGCGCGGGACCCACCTCAGATCCCCCTGATTTGTGCAGTTTGGGCCCCCGAGTCCGTTTGAGGTGTTTTCGGGTCCCATCACCCGTATATTCACACCTTTCGGGTTCTTTGAGTTCGAAATGCACCAAATCCTCGTCGAAACTTATTGATTGACGGTCTGAGAAAGGATTTGAGGCGCCATCTCACATGATTACAAAGGCCTATAGGCCCGATTTCAACGGTCAATTTTGGTCACTTCCTTTGATTGGCGAAACTGGGCATCCTATGACTGTTTCTATGTTTCATCATACCCTCCTAAGTCAGAATATGTCAGTGTACATCATGTGATCATAACCCTGGTCCAGTTTAATCCAAATCATGATTTGATACCAACTTGTAACGCCTTGAAAATCAGGGGTCGAGCAGAAGCTCAACTCCCGAGTTCCAACACATCACTTATGCAACATAGATGATGATGATTAATTGTTATCCATATTAGTGCATTAAACATGAGTGAGATTATACCAAAATAGCATATCATACTTCAGAGACAGTTAGTTTATGCAAGCGGAAGACTGTGATATGTATATAAAGCATATAAGTGATTGTAAGTCCGTAGAGTATGAACGTCACCAGGTTAAATAGTTACATGTATAGTTCCAAAATATATAAAATGGTAAAGTGTAATGTCATCTATCAATATCCTTGTATCCCCGATACGCAACTCCAGGTCTACATAGACCCACTAGAGAGTTGCATGAAGGAGAACTCCCCCTTGTCATTATAGAAGACAGGCTCCATCCCGCAAGCCTCGTCATTCCCTGAAACTACAACAGAGTTTGGTTAGTGTTTTAAAACACCGTCCCAGAGTGGGAGTGAGTGATTAACTCAGTGGAGCTATAAGGCAAAGGTTAATTAACATGTTATCAATTCAGTTAAACAGTAATGATAAAGCAATACAACAAGCATTCCTAGGTACTCTAGTTAATGTAAGGATGATATGACTTAATGATGCATGCCCTCGCCTACACTCCCTCTGCGACATCATCTCACGATCGCGGCATGCACCCCTTCCTCTGTGCTCAGTTCCAACGCCAAAGGCACATGCAAATGCGGTGCATGTGCATGATTAGCTAAGTTCTTAATTAGGTTTATTCATACAACAGGTTTGGGAAGCTAAGGTACCTCCCTTTATATCATTAACCCAAACAATGATCCATTTAGGGTCGTCAATCCTAGTTTATCACATACGATAGCCACGTTTGCAAGTTTACATTGTAGGTTGCTACGGGAGGCTCGTCACCTCAGCGTGGGCTTATTTCACACTCGAGGTCACCCCACCAACGCCCTACCAACTAGCAGTCTATTTTCGAAGGCTCGTCACCAACCGGACTAGGGACCACAACCAAGCTACATTGGGGTGAGCCTATTTTGTACTCGAGGTCACTTTACCAAGGCCCTACCAACTGGCAGTCTATTTTCTAAGGCTCGTCACCAACCCGATTGGGGACCACAACCAGGCGGTGCCAATGTAGGCCGACAGCTCAAATACAGTGTCTTATACCACCGTATTCAGCTCACGAGTTTAGATTGCTCACTGGTCACTACGGGGAGGCTCATCACCCCAGCGTAGGCCGACAGCTCGACCACGGTATCTCATACCACCATGCCTGGCTCATGAGTCTTAGTGGATTGTGGTACCATGATTGAAATGGGTCTTTATATTAGTAAGGGGTACCTTAGGTTCAAACAGTAATGTTCATACATGGTAAACACTCAGTAGGCCAATCAAGTTACTTGACAAGTTCGATTGGTATGAGCGTACACTGAATTGATCGACATGGTACCACTGTCGACAATCATTGTACGACTCGGATTCACCGAACGCATCAAATATGGCTAGACTAATTCGGCCACTTAAACAGGATTTGTTACTAATTGCTTGGACTACATAGTAGTCCCAATCATACTCAAATGCAGCACATGGAGACATGTGATCATATAGGGATTTAACAAATAATCCAAGTACAACACTCATTTGAATGTTTTATCAAACACATAGTGCACATGTTAACATACATAGGCATTTCATCCATAAATCACGAAATAGTGAGATAGGTTACATGACAGAAACTGTAATTATAGATAAGGCAATTGAGAATCCTATCTCAACACCCTCGTTAAATACATCTCAACAAGCATTTTCTCATTCAGGCATTTTATCAAACACTTAGACTACGCATATCAATATATATATATATATATATATAATAAATTAGTTATATCATATATTGTAGCAAATCCTTTCACAAGGAATTGCCACAAGTACAATAATCATGTATTCTCACTTAAATAATCATAAAAAGTACAAATCCTAATTTCATATTCATCTAAACATTTCAACAAACACATGGAATGCATTATATTCAACATAGTTTACATATATATGTAATATACGAAAATCATTGCATCTAAGCACATGTGACAACAATCAAGTCAGTTATAAATCATTAACTGATATTGAAAGCCTTGAAATCCATAACCTAAATGTTTATAGTCCACACCTTTCGTCGGTAAACTTGTATCGAGCTCAGTTTGAACATTATACCTTTGCCTACGGTACAACGGCAACCTATAGCATGAAATAGGTTAGCTATTTCATCACTTACTCTATTTGGATCCCTCAAACAAATTAGGGTTAGAATTTCTTACCCAAGAACAGAGTCAAAATCACCGGAATAGTGATATGGGAAGGATGATTCGACACGTAGAGTGGTGGGATCGAAGCCCAGCAACGATCTCTAACTCTCTCTCTCTCTTCTCCTCACTTTCTCCTTCTCTTTTTTCTCTCTTCTTCTCCTAGGGTTTAAAATTCGTATAGAATGAGAGAGGGGTGGGTTAAGGCCCTTATATAGGCCCAGAACTGATGTAAATGGCCCCATGGCCATGGTATGCTTAGGTTATAGGCAAAGAGTGGCTGTTTCGGTCCAATGGAGCCCATCTGAAGGCCCCTTTTTTGCATACGATCTGGAGTAAGTTCCCTGACGATGGATCTACGTTCGGTCCGATTGGATTTGTGGATCGACCGCAGAGGACCTATTTCAGTTCAACGGTCATCGTTACTCGATCAGGGCCATAAGTACATTGACATGTGTTGAAAATTTTTTCTGATCTGAGGGTGTAATTGGGTCTGAATCTAATGGTCTGAAACCTTAGATTCGGCCTGCAAGCGAACGACCCAAATCACTTAAGTTTGAGTTCATTTTCTAAAGATATTCGCGTTTCTCACACACTTCGCTCCTGGCTCAAGTTGTGCGCTTCTAGATACTGTTAGGACTTGATTTTCAAGATGGTTGTCAAGCCTAGTAAGGTAGTCATAATCGTATAGTTTTACGGTAATCGGACTTTCGACGCGCGGTCCAAGTCCGATACAGAGTTTCAATGAGCCCCTGAGAGCAACTGGGTTTTGAGATCGATCCTAAGTTTCTAGGTAATGTAGCGTTACCGATCCTACTAGTTTTAGGCTTTGCAGTTCGTATTGAAAGCAGTTCAATCTAATTTCATTGATTATTTAGTTTAGCACTTAATAATTTTTGTCTAATTTCTAAAGGATTCGGTCCTTAGTGATTTCTGCCTGAGGTGGTACTCGAGTCTTTGTACAGATTTTTTTTGGGATGTTACACATAAACACCTATCCACCATCACACTCCCTGTAACTGGTGAACCAACTCTGATGAGGAGTTATGTGATATGAAGCCCTTGTGTCAAGGATACACTCGTCTCTATAATCATCATACAAGTGTCCGATCATGGATACTGAGAACACATCACCTCCGCTTGTCTCTTTATTCGACTTAGGATTGTTACAATCCTTCTTCATGTGCCTAGCCATCCCATAGTTCCAGCACTTTAACTTGCTTTTACGCTTGCCCTTAGGTTTGGATCTTAACCGAGAAAATCATGTATCTCGCTTAGTATTCTTACCCCTCGTAAGCAGTGCATCAGTAGAGTCTCCCTTGCTACCATTTTTCTTTCTCATGGCCTTTCCATGAAAGGCTGAGATAACAGTGTCCACACTCAGGGACGTATTACTAGTGCAGAAAGAGTCCATGAAAGACTCATACGATGTTGGAAGTGAATTTAGCAAAATACATACCCGATCTTCATCTTAGACAATTTCCTCCATGTCTAGAAACTTACAAATCAACTTATTAAAATTACTGATGTGGGCCTCCACATCTCCACCGTCTGTCATCCTGAAGTTGAATAGCTGCAACTTCAAGTGTAGGCAATTTTCAAGGGACTTCTTTGCATAAAAGTTCTCTAATTTTAACCACAACTTTTTTGCGATTTTCTCTCTCATGACATTATAGAGAACCTCATCCTTTAGACATAATCGGATTGATGATTTAACTTTCTTATATAGAGTCCTCTATTCATTATCATTCATAGACGCACGTCGCTCCTCAAGAGCTTCATCTAGCCCTTGCTGAGTTAATAGGATAATCATCTTAATCTTCCATAACTTAAAGTTATTTTTTCCTGGGTACTTCTCAATATCATACTTAGGATTTTCAGCCATTGATACTTCTCCTTATAGATTTAAACATGCGCCCCAATGTTAGTTCTAATACCACTTGTTGGGGGACCGTGGAAGCACACAAAGATGAATTTAAAGAAGTAATCCAATTGCACCACATAAGCACAGAGAGAACACATCAATTTAACGTGGAAAAACCCTTTCGGGAAAAACCACGGCACAAAGTGACGGATGATCACTATGAAAGCATAAATTACAAAGGAATTAAGCTTACTCGATTTGAACACTCTCGAATCAAACCCTTGAATACCTCACAATCTCGTTTGGACAAATTAGAAACCCTTGTCCTACTTCCCAATCCTGTTTACACCCATATATATAAGCTATGAAAGAATGCCAAATGAAATCGGAAACAAATCCTGCAAAATCGCAACTTTATGAAAATCTGCATGATCCATTCGAAGTCATCGAACACTCTTTAATGTCATCAAAACTTATCCTTCGATGGCATCGAAGCTATGTCGATGGCATCGAACTAACACCTAAACAGTCCAAAGACAAGACATGGAAATATGATTTTTTTTTGATGACATTGAACTAATCTTTGATGTTATTGAACCATCATGGTGTCAAAAAGAGACCCGAATAGTCTAGTGACCAACTGGAGAAAATCTGAAAGATCTTGATGGATCGAGCACTGTTCGATGCCATCGAACAGTTCTCGATGACATTGAATGGTTTGTCAATGTCATCGAAAGACCCTGATTCTGAATGATTTAAGACTTTAAAAATAACATGATCATCCTATGCTAATCTATCAATATTGTTGTCAGATGTCTTTAAACTGTCTGAAATGTGTTTGTCGATCCCATTGACAGAGCACTCGATCTCATTAAGCATCTGTCGATCCCATCGATAAACCACTTGATACCATTAAGAAAATTTTGATTTGTTCCCCTCTGATTGCTGGACAATTTTTGGGGCATTCTTCGATCGCATCATAGGTGGCTTTGATCCCATCGACAGACCTTAATGGCTGTTAATCGAATCGAAGGTCCTATCGAGAAAATTACGCGATTTTGCAGAAGTGCATATTTTGTTTCCTAATTCGATTGTAACATTATATAAGTAAGTGTAATTGGGATTATGGTAAGCTAAGACGTTCCTAAGTTGTTCTAGAGAAAAGATAGGGTTTTGCAAATGGATTTTGATCATTTTTTAGATCAGTAAGTCAATCCATCTCTTGTAATTCGTATTTCATAGCGAATTCAATGTCACTTTGTGCTATGGTTTTTTTTTTCCAAAAAGGGTTTTTCCATATAAATTTGTGTCTTCTCTGTAGTGCTTATTTGCGTTTATATCTCTATTATTCAAATTCAGGGTTTGCTTCCGCGATTTACCAACCAGTGGTATCAGAGCTAATGTTGGGTTTTGAGTTTAAATTTAAAATATGTAATTGAAGGGATCAAATGTGAAGTATAAAACAGAGAAGTTTATAGGGAAGAATAACTTTAAACTATAGAAGGTGAAGGTGAGACACCTTCTAGTTTGGCAAGGGCTGCAACATGCACTCATTGGTGTAGAGAAACATCCAACGTCTATGAGCGATGAAGAGTGGGAAGAGTTGGATGAAAGAGCAAAAACATCGGTCAAACTATGTTTAGCGGATGATGCCCTTTACAATCTCCCTGATTAAATGATCACCGCGGGATTTTTGAAGAAGTTAGATAGCTTGTACATGAAGAAATCTGAAAATGGCAGAAGGGTCGGGTCTTAATGATCACATCAACGCATTTAATTATATCCTTTACAAATTGATGTGTGTTGAAGTGAAGATTAACGAACAAGATTAAGCCATAATTTTGTTAAACTCTTTTCTATAGTCTTACGATATCTTCGTAAACACTATGTGTCATGGTAGAGAGACTATGAATGTTGAGAATGTCATCTCAATCATTCAGTTGAGGGTGTTGAGAAAGAAGGACAGTGGCAAAGGTTCCTCTACAGATGCGTTGATAGTGAGGAAAATGAATTCTGAGCGAGAGATGGGAAACTCGTGATCACAGTCCAGGTTTATGAGAAAAAGAAAGATGAAGTGCTGGAATTGTGAAATACAAGAACTTAGAAGGATTGTTACTATCTTAACATCTAAAAGAGAGATGAAGCAGATGAAGCTCTGAAAGAGGCCAACGCAGCGGTATCGAGTGAGGATGTGGGAACTAATAATGTTTTGACCTCATCCAAATCCATCTTAGTGATGAGTGAATTTTAAATACGGAGGCATCATATATTACATGACCTCGCATTAAGATTAGTTCACCATATATAATGAGTGTAATGGTGGCCAGGTGTTTATGGCGAATGTTGTTGCCTGTAAGGTTGTTGGAATCAGATCGGTGCGCATCAAGATGTTTGATGGGATAAAATGTATTCTGACATATGTGAGACATGTTCCTAACTTACAAAATACTCTGATCTCTCTAGTAGCTCTCGTGGCAATTGGGTGTAAATTCACCGCTTTTGATCATGTCCTAAATGTTTCAAATGGGGCACTCCTAGTGATAAAGGCACAGCGGAGCGGCAAGCTTTATAGGTTTATCAGAAATATTGTATTGGGTGCAGCTGCAACGTCTGTAGTAGAGTCCACGTCGGCACGTTTGTGACATACACGTATAGGCTACATGAGTGAGCACGTCATGAATGTACTTTCTGATCATTCTTTGATTCTTACATTTAAAAGTGATGATTTTAATATATGTGAGTACTATGTATATAGTAAATAGTTAATATTATTTTTTAAATCTAGAAAGCATGTTAGTGAGGGTGTTTTAGATTATGTGCATTCTGATGTATTGGGGCCGTCACCAATAGTTTCTGGAGGGGCTCATCGCTCTTTGTATCATTCATAAATGACTATTCTAGAAAAGTATGGGTGTACTTTATGAAGTACAAATCTGATATTTTTGATACATTCAAAGTGTGGAAGGCAATAATTGTAACACCCCGAACTTTTCAATACTCGAGTATTGAAAGTTCTCGAATGTTTCCATGAAATTTAATTTAGTATATATTTGCCTATGTCACCAATATGAAATATCCCAACCTTACATCTATTCTCTAACCCGAATTTCATTATTGAGAATAATTTTCATCCATAGATCAAGTCTTCTGATCGTTGATTTTTAGGAAAAAATTATTATATATTCCAAGTATTCTCACTTATTCATAATAACCAACCATTCAATCAACTATTCACCGCTAAGTAAAGATATTTGACCGTCCACTTGGAGTTTGGACTACCTGATCATGGTAAACTAACTACTTGATCTCTACATCCGCTCGTACATATATTGAATCGAGATACTGATCCGTTTATCTTGTTTACCACCTATGAATATGCTTAACCCACCATCAGGACTACTATTTGAGGAACTTACACATGTGAACAAGTCATTTGAATCTAATGGTATACATATTCTACATCTTGATCGCTCCAAAAACCTACTTGTATTCATCCGTTTACAAAACCGACCATATAACCACCTACATACATGATCAGAGTACTAACTACTAAGTTTTTCTATCTTTAACATATCATCTAACCGTCCATTATATTTGGATCCACCAAACGGGCTACCTAAATATCAGAATGAATTACTCGGTTCAAAGATCGTGAGGATATGCCATAACTATCGACTGACTTCTCTATTAGATATATGAAAGTGTTGATTTAGACCTCGGGGCGATATAGCCCATTAAAAAGACATTTTAGTCATCTATAACCTATACCTTGAATTCTATATCACATGGTTCCTATGATCCGTTTCATGTAAAATGCCAAATAAAAACTTATAACAGCGGAATAATAAAGAATATGATAGCCAAAGTAAATCACAATGCAGTGAATTAAAATAACCTCAAAATTCAGATCTTGAGAGGTTGATACAAATGTTGTTCTAAGGACAACCTTACACCAAAAACCAGAGTTTATGGTAGGACAACCTTATTTCTAGAAAGATCTTTGTATCAAGTCTCAAATCGAAGAGGAATACAATAATAAATATAAACTGAATTGAAATAACTTGTAATTAAAAATGTATTGTTCTAGGGACAGCCATACACCATAAAAATGGCAGGGCAACCTTGCTGGAACAACTTTCAAATGAAATTGAAAATCAAGCGATAAAGGAATAGCAGAAAATAAATTCTAAGCTATTACAACATTCTCACAAAGCTTGAATTAAATAATTACAACATTCACCACCATACATACATCCCACAAAAGAATAATTAAAAAATAGAAGAATAAATCAATCAAACACAAGGGTTTATAGTGGTTCGCCTGTGTGTTCACCAACTGTTAAACAACAACCACACAAAAAGCTACTCCACTCCTAATATCCTCACACAGGGGATATTAGCGTTCACAAAAATAGGTTTTCACAGGTTCACCCAAAACCCTTACAATTGTGTCTTTGTATGTGGGCTTACACAATTAAAAACCCTACTTACGAGTTTTCTGGCTTTCCTCGGATAACCAATATAACAAGATTTTTCCGGCAATCTTGAAAGAAATTAAAATAATAGAAAGGAATTTACAATATGTAAAATACGAATATCTCCTTCGTAGTAGCGACCGGTAGAACCAAATCAAAGTAGATGATTGAATGTCCAAGTTCAATGTCCAAGTCTTGATTACAATGGTTCTAATTCTAATAGATTTTAAATTAAACCAAATAGGGCTTGCCTTAATTGATTTTGATTCCAAAGAAAGGGAATAATAATTCCTCTTTATCAAATCAGATTGGAATAGCAGAAACAAAATCAATTAAAATAAAGCTAAGGAAAGAGAATATTAAATATGCACACTTAGCTTAGATGGAGCACAGAATTATCTCTCAGAAGTTCGACGAAGATTGGCTTGAATACTTTTATTAATTCGATGATTTCTTCTGAGATTCGTGCACTATTTATAAGTGAGAAGATCGGGTCTTCGACTGGTCTAGAGTGCTCTTCGACTAGTCGAAGCAACAACAGATATTTGAAAAATCCGGCGGGATATGCTCTGACCGTTCTACGACTGGTCGTAGCTCTCCTACGACTGGTCGTAGGTCCTGTAAACCATCGCTGGACTTCGAGTCGAAGGTTGTACGACTGGTCGAAGATCAGTCGACACTGTTCCTACGACTGGTCGAACAGATTCCTGGACTAGTCGAAGGCTAACAGATTTTATCCGGAATTTGTAACAAACTCACGACTGGTCGAGGAATTTCTTAGACTGGTCGAAGCAAGTCTAGGACTAGTCGAAGAAGACCTAGGACTAGTCGAAGAACAGACCAATCACATGTAAAATAAACATTCGGTTTATGTATCCGAAATGACCTACTTCTAAGGTCAACCTATGGTCAATCAAACCTCAACCATGAAGTATGGACATTGAAACATTCGGAACTTGAGACCTTGAAGTATGAGCCTTGAAGTCTTGATGTAGATCAAACCTTGATGTAGCTCAATCTTGAAAGTGTACAAACTGCCTTGAACTCTTCTTGAAGTCTTGCAGCTTGAGTCTTGTCTTGTGAGCAGTTCTTTCATTCAAGATCTTGAGTCTTGTCTTTGTGAGCTTTGCTTGATGTGAGCTTAGCTTGTTCATGAATGTTGATCTTTGAGAGAGCTTCACTTAAGCAAGTTATATATAACATAACAGTGATTTTGTCATCACAAATTTGACAACAGTTATCTATAACCTATACCTTGAATTCTATATCACATGGTTCCTATGATCCGTTTCATGTAAAATTTTATATCATGCCTATTTATCATAAATTAAGCATACACATCGAATTTTAGCTCTTAGATCATTATAAACATGACCCAATTGATAAATCAACCCCTTAACTGTTGATTTTGGTATCCACCGAGTGAAGAAAGCTCGTGGATAGTCGTAGGAGGATATTTCCCTACGTATGAATGACTTAGATTTTTCATCATATATACTAACTCTGAAATATGAGAACCCACCTTGGTAGGCTTTTCCTCAGCCGTAAAGTTATCCGTTTTAGGCTTACCAACTCTTTTTAAATCTGGAGCTTTCAATTAACCCACTTTATACCGTCAATCGCAACTCAAATTTGGACCACACTTTAGCCTCATATGACTACGATATCATGCAAAATTTATACCTAGATCTATAATCATAGATTGTTGAATCATGACCGCCTTAACTCCAATTTCTTCCTTTTAGTGTAAAAGGTGAAATTTTAGATTTAGGTCTTTTCCATCATTGATCAACCACCGACTTTTGTCCAACCGTTTACCTATCCTGACTACAAATTTCTTCCAAAATTGGGCCCTGATTATTAAGTATGGATCGTTAATTGAGATCAAGTTCATTTTGACACCCGTTATGAGAATTTTCAAGATAGACCAATCTAAATTTCGGATCACCAAGAAAATCATATACCCCGGCTCTATTCGATGACCTCGTCACACTGGATAAATTAGATTTAAAGAAAGATTGTTAAAAAATGTCAAATTAGAGAAACCCAATCCAAGTGGGATATGAAACACACATCTCTCACACATCCACTCCTTTTATAAAAGGGGTGTACGTTCCCTTCTCCACTCACACACCACCTCCCAAAAGTCCAACGAGGAGAGAAAGAGAGAGAAAGAGAAAGGGAAAGAGAGAGAAAATGAAAGAGAAGCCTCGACGCTCATCATCCTCTTCCTTCTCCACACGTGTGGTGTCTCTCTTTCGCTCAAGCGATGTCGTGTTTCATATAGAAACTTTCCTATATTGATATCTACCTAAGGTTTAGATCTAAGGCTAAGGTAAGAGATTCTTTTAAAGTTTATACTAATTTGAGTTGATATAATTTATCTTATTTTTGCGTACTTTCATATTACTATGATTTTCTATGCAATCGATTGATTTACCATTATCAATTATTCATCCTTTTGGGAATTATGATTAAGGTATGATTTTAATTATGTGTGATTTTATGAATTTATGTGAGGTGATGGATATAAGCCTTGCCCTTTGCCAATTTTGAGAGCGACGCATGCTTCCACTTCATATTGAGTAGGCTTTTTTGCTCTTCTCCCCTTATTCTTGTTGAGTTAGCCTAATTGCTACTCTTCTCTTTTATTGAGATAGGATGCATGTTCACACCCCAAGTATAAGGTTATGATGTAGTAATAATCTCGGTAAGACCGAGGTCGAATCCATAGGGACTGAACCTTGTACGTAATCTGAAAGCTACCAAAACTAGAATCAGAAGAAGATGAAATCTAAATCACGAATAATTGAAGGAATAATGGTGAAATACTACTCTAAAACTGGTAGAATCCAAAGGTGGGAAACTAGGGATTCAGAGGATCCATTTGTAGAGATTAGGGAGATCTATGCTTGATTCATGAACTCAACTGGACTTCGAGTCCCATCTTCCTCCAGTTGGAAGATATACCACTAAAACCAAATCTGAGCTTCTTTTAATCTAGTTTTCAATTGATAAGAAGGATGTAAATTAGAATGGATTCTATCACAAAACCATGCCCATGAGACAAAGTAAACAACAAAATTAAACCAATCCACAGCCAATCTGAGAGATGTATGAATGTTAGAAAGGATTCCATCATCCAACCATGCTTAGGAGACGATGGTGAACAAAAGGGGTTCCTAAATTCATAATCCTTATAATGCTAAGAACATGCTCAAAGCTATCGCAAATCCATTGTAATTTAAATCACAATAAAACATTAAAAACTAAAAGCATTTCTTATAATCAAACTATAATCGAAATTAGTTCATAAACATGAATCCAAGCCATAGAATCCTTCCCATCACGCCACAAGCTTCACATTTTAGCCTTAGCTAAGAGGTTTAGCCTGGCATGATTAGGCTAATTCTCTTAAACAAAAGCATTAAAAAAAACAGTAACAAAGAAAGAATATAAACTTATATTTTTCACTCCATATCTGTAACATGTGATAAGGATATAAGCTCCATGATTCCAATTATTGACTTAAAGAACTTGATATTAGTTGAACCAGATTAGGCCATGATATTAGTGGAATCACATCCAGCCATCCAATCAAGTATGCAATGGAGTGAATACGTCACTGATCCCTTATTTCCTCCTTTACATTGATATTTGGTTGCACCAAATGTGGTGACATTTCTTGATATTTACCACAAATTAGACTCATTAGTCATGAAATATCATGATATTTGGTGCTACCAAGTGAAGCTGTTATTAGTTTTAGTATGGTATCTATGGGAGCAGATTAGGTGAGACTCGGGCCTCAACCCACGATGGTGCGGCCCTTACCATGGGGCCCACCTTCATGTGTGTATTTTGTTTTCACCCCGTCCATCTGTTTCTCCATATCATTTTAGGGCATTATCTAAAATATGAAGTAGACACAATTATCATGTGGACCATGCCTTTGGAAACAGTGGTCATTTACCATTAATGGGCTACAAAAGTTTTGCATCAAGCTGATTTTTTGTTTTTTACCTTCATATAAGCTTTTGTCACATTATCAACAAATTGGGTGGCAAATAAACACTACTCAAAAATTAAGGTGCACCTTAAGAAGTTTTTTTTAAGTAGGGTGTTCAACCACCACTATTTCCAACGATGAACCAGTTCACCTGGTAAATAGATTTGCTTCATTTTTTTGGATAATTCCCTAAAATGATATTGAAAAGTGGATGGACAAGGTGGATACAAAATACATATTAAGGTAGGCCCTATTAGGAAACCACACACATTTTCCTTCTATGTGCAAATCAATGGGATTAACAATATAAAAGATTTAAAGGATGGAAATTACTTTTAACACAAATAAGCAAATTATCAAATACGGGGGATATAAGAGAAACTATGCTTTTTTATGTGAAAAACCCTCACATGTGAAGGAAAAACCACACGACCTAATCTGGCACAAATCTACTATAATAGAAATAATGGAAGTACAATCATTAAAAGACCTCTCTTGGATACACAAACTACTTCACCCAAGAGATTGGGATTGTAGAAAGAAAGTAATTTTTCACCAACTAGGGATTGTAGAAACCCTCAACACAACCCTTGGAGAAGATAATTGAAGAAACTTGTGGATAGACCCTCACAAACTCGAATGCAAAGATTTCAGTGGTACAAGGCTCTTAATTTTCTTCTTCTACAAAACTCCATTTTTCTCTTCTCTTTCCTCTCTTTCTCTTTAAGAAAGAAAAACCCCAATGTCGCTAGAGCTCACTCTGAACAAAATTCCCTCTTTTCTCTCATTTTAGCTTGGTTGACCAAAAGACCAAAATACCCCCACACACATGTGGCACTAAAAGATTCCTTAAGCCCACACATGTGGGTCCCACCTCTATATGAGAAGGGATCCCTAACAATATCCCCCTTATGACTCATGAGGAGGGCTTCACCATGCCCAAACCTACTATAAGTCTACAAAACTCATGCTTTGCTCTAGCTAAAGCCTTGGTCATCATATCTAAGACATTCTTGTCGGTGTGGATCTTCTCAAGTTGTGGCAACTTTTCTTCAAGAGCATCCTGAATCCAATGATAACTTACAACTTTTTCTTGCTTCAAGCTTAATTCCTGAATAAATTTCTTCATCTACAATTACTCTTTTCTAGCTTAAGTAGCTGCAATGTATTCTGCTTTGGTTATAGAGAGAGTAATATGCTTCCCCCTACAAAAGTGAATAAATACAAGAAGTGGACTTTTTACTATCTATGTCACCTTCCATGTCTGCGTCTATATATCCTTCCGAAACATGATTTATACCTCCAAAACACAAACACATCTTAGACGAGCCTTTCAAATACGTAAGAATCCACATGACCACTACCCAATATTCTTTACCAGGATTAGCAAGATATCTTCTAACAACACCAACTGCATGTGCAATGTTGGGCCTCACGCATACCATAACATACATCAAACCTCTTAATGATGATGCTTGATGAATTCTCTTCATTTCTTCTTTTTCTTTCTCACTTGAAGAAATTTACTCACTACTTTACTTGAAGTGATTTACAAGCAGAGAACCAATAGGTTTTGCCATGTATATGTGGAACCTTTCATGCACTTTCTCAATGTACCTTTCTTGTGATAACCAGATCTTACCGACCTTCCTATCACGAGATATCTTCATGCCCAAAATTTATTGTGTAGGTCCTAAGTCCTTCATGGCAAAGGACTTGCTTAACTCCTTTTTCAACCTACTAAGTTTTTTCAATAACTTGCCCAACAATATCAATATATTATCAACATAGAGCACAAGAATAATAAAATCACTATTAGAAAATTTCTTAATAAATATACAATTGTCTGAAGCGGTTCTCCCAAACCTATGATCTACCATAAATTAATCAAACTTTTTGTACCACTACCTTGTGGCCTGTTTTAACTCATATAGTCTTTTATTCAACTTGTAATCTATGTGCTCCATGCCTCTGACTTTGAAACCTTCCGACTGCTCCATATATATATATATATATATATATATATATATATATATATATATATATATTTCTTCCTCCAAATCACCATGAAGGAATGTTGTTTTGACTTCTAATTGCTAGACATCTAGATTCATGCTTGTAGTCAAACCCAACACGACCTAGATGGATGACATCCTCACCACAGGTGAAAAATATCATCAAAGTCAATGCCCTTCTTTTGCCCAAATTCTTTCACAACCAATCTTGTCTTGTACCGTTGTTGTGAGTTCTTCTCTTAGGTCTTCAATAGTTTGATTTTCATAAAAGACCACATCCCAGCTTCTTTGAATTTTCTTTCTTTTCGAATCCCATAGCCTAAGAATATGTAGGGCAGCGCTTGTTCTCTATTCCTTAAGCACATGAACATAGGCTTTACACCCAATCACTTTCAAATGAGAGTATGAAACCTCTTTACCCGGTCCACACTCTTTTTGGAATATCTCCCTCCAAAGGAACTGAAGGGGAAATGTTAATCAAGTAGTAGGCTGTGCGCATAGCCTCACCCCAAAATGATTGGGTAGTTTGGTTGAAGAGAGCATGCTCCTGATTCTTTCAACAATGGTTTTATTCATCCTCATGGCTATACCATTCTGCCGAGGATTCATGGGAAATGTCTTTTGATACTTGATGTCATTCTTCATTCAATACCCTTCAAATAACTTTGATGTATATTCCCTACCATTGTCTTTTTAGTCATATTTCAAAATTTGCTCGTTTAACTTTTAACATTAGCATGAAAATGCTGAAAAATTTCATACACATGGTCTTTAGTTTTCATAACATAGGCCCAAACCTTCCTAGAAGAAACATTAATAAATGTAACATAATATGATGCATCACCAAGAGAAATATACTACAACCATTATATCTGATGGAGAAGTGATATTCACATCTACTGAAGCTATGTCTCTCCATGATGAGTGTTAAGATACCATAATGAGTTGTTAGTATCAGAGCGGAAGGTCAAGTGTTTGAATCTCGGAAGCAGCAAAATGCCTATGTAATATAGTCTCCCAGGAGGAGCCAGAAAAATCAAGTCCGGCTTGGGCAAGAAATCAAGCTTAGCCTGTTTATGGTATGAGTGTCCCTCCACCCTTACCCAGTATGTTCCCATGTGGAGCTCCACCTCAAACGTGCGAGGGAATGTTAAAGTCCCTTGACATACATTAATATACCATCGTCTAACGGCTCAACCTTTTAGAGCAAGTGTTTATTTGATAGGCCTCGTAATAAGGGCCGTACTGCCTTTGGTGAGGCCGGTCTCGCCTAATCCACTCTAGTATTTTCTACTTACTACCACTATACTAAACTATCATAGGGAAGATAAAAGTAGGGGCATCCAAATGTCATTGTTTAATCTAAAAGAAATGTTATATCTATATTCAATGGCTAGATTTACTCCATTCATAAGTATTTTGGAGACAAATATTATTTCATTGTTTCCTAAACATGTTTGAGCTTTAATGGAAATGGCTTTTGGCTTCCAATTCCGTTATTTGGGAAGAGTTTATTATTATTATTATTAGATCAATTTTTAGGGCACCAAACATGCATGGTAAGACCGAAAGTGCCCTAGTTTGTCAATTAGCGTGAGTGTTGAGTCAGCTAGACAAAGAAGCCCCATAGGAAGATTGATCAAGCATCTGCCCCAACTGGATGTGTGCCCGAACTCGTCACAGATAAATCATAGCCTCACATCCCTTGTTCCAAAACTTCAGGTAAATTAGAACTCTTAAAATTGAATAGAACATACTAGGGTTTTTGGTTAGAAAACTTTTTTCAAAAACAGGAAAATCTTTAAGTTTTTTACCTTTGTCGATTTATCGATACATGGCTTGATGAAATTGAACCCTGTTATTGACGTCCTCGAAGCTCACTTGATATTATCGAAATGAGGACTTAAGATATCCAACAACCACAAAGTTCTCTAGACTGAATTATCGATGAATTGATAGGCGATTCGATATCATCGAATTTTGAATCTCGAGTCCATCGAGTCGACTCGATAAAATCGACATCAGGTCAGTTGTGTCCAAAATGCTACTAAGGAAAATCATGTGATTCTTGATATATCGAAGGGCTCCTCGATATCCTCAGAATTCAAATCTCAATGACATCGGTAGACCTTCGATGATATCGAATTGGGACACAAATCTATCCAGTAAGTTTTCAGGTTATTTTTCTTGGATCGAGGGTCACTCAATAAAATCGATATTCAAATATCGATCATATTGAGGCCGGGGTCGATGTTATCGAAATAGGACAAAAACTGTTCAGTAAGCTTATAAGAAAATTCCTTAGAATTATCAATGAATCGACACTGTCATCGATATCATCGACATTCAAATTCCGATGATATCGAGTGATGCTCGATCATATCTTATACCTGAAATATTTCAAAGGCAAGCGCTCTCACATTTTCAATTGTCGAGGGATTAAACCTCATGTCGACGAAATCGGAATTCGAAATCCAATGACATCGACGCATGTTCGATTTCCTCGACCAGTTGGTAAAAGGTTTCAAAAGCATTTGACAGTTGATTTCGCGTCATCGAGCGGCCAGTCGATGCTATCGAGAGTATACGCTCGATGATATTGACCCTGCTCGATAATATCGAACTCTGTAAAAAATATGATCGTTTTATATCCTTTGGAACCTTTTGCCTATTTAATGAGAGTTTGCCCTTGGTTGTTGGTAGAGAAAATAGAGAGTGCTTTTATGTGTTTAACCCCAGATCTTATACCTTAAGCCTTTTCTCTCATGGAAGTTCATCCTCCAATCAACCCTCATCATTAACATTCAATAGAGTGGATTGGGGAATGAACTTTTGCATTCAAGGATCTTATAGCTATCATCTTAATGGCAAATCATTAAGCTGGGATGCCTTGAATGCATAGATGATTGGAATCGTTGTTTCTCCTTTATAGAAAAATATTTAATAGAGTAGGATTCCATTATAACCTTGACCCAACTCGTTGCCGTATATTGGTACATCATCTGAGTTGCGATTCAAGGAAGCTAAAGGTTCTTCATCGTCAAAAGGAGGAGATCTTCATCAACATGTTGAATGGGGCTCATCTACTTATTTGTAAGTCATTAGAGTCCAGAGGACCCTTGTGTTCATTCCTTCTGTAGGATTGGGTCTAAGGTGTTTCTCATCCCTTTCAAGTCATCATAGGAGGCCTCCGATGGGAGCATACATAGTGGGTGCTTTGTGTTAACCCTTCTATAAAGAGCATAAACTCTTAAGTCCTTGTGTAGGTCCTTGACCTGTATGGTCTAAAACTTGGGTGCTTTATGTTGACCCTTGCTCATGGGAGCATAAACTGGTGAGGTTCCTTATGTGGATCATTGGCCTGTGTGGCCTAAAATTCGAGTGTTGTGTGTTGACCCTTGCTTATGGGAGCATAAACTGTGTTGTGTAGACACATTAGAGTCAGCCTAGTGTAGGTTGTACTGGTTTGAGGTGAACCTGATTTAAAACCTCCGGTTTGAAGTGAACCTGTTGTGAAATCTCCTTTAGTGAGATCCGGTATACTCAAGGGTTGAGTGCGTCCGCTGGAAGTGGAGTAGACAATTAGTCGAACCACTATAAAAATAAGTGTGTTTGAGATTGCTATTGTCTTCTACTGCTTATGTGATTTCGTTAAAATATTTTCATATTTGATTATCTGAGATCACACCTCACACACAGTCACAACCATCACAAACTATGATTTGTATCTTGTTTATCTTTTAAATAGTTTCAAGACTGGATCCTCTATTTGGCTTGGAAGCAATAGGGTTACTTCAAAGGAATCCTGATACATGCATATTCTCTCAGGATAAGATTGATAGGATTTTAAATTATCATAAAATATTAAAAAGTCCTATTCACCCCCCTCTAGGACATAATGGCATATTCCCACTTCAACTAAAGCGGGCATTACCGCAATTTCAAAGACCAGTTGAACTAATGACATACACCAATTACTCCATGAATAACACATAATAAGAGCTATACTTTGGTCTTTCATTGTAAATCCTCCGATTCTTTATAAAACTTATTTTCAACTAGCTTCATTTTAGATTTATCCAAAAGTTCTGTCCCACAAAACTAGATCGAGATTAATGAGTACGAGATGCAATTTCACCAGCTCTCAACCTTTGCAGCCTAGACATCTCATTTTCCTATATAGGATGCCAACTCATTTTCCTATATATAGTGCCAATGTGGTAGGTACGTTTTGAGACCTAATAGACTGAGAATCAAATGATTCTTCTGCAATAATATCATCATTACCATCACTATCATTATCATCTTAGCCTTATCCTAATTAATTGGTGTTAGCTTCTTATGAAATTATATCTAAATATCTAAAAGATCACAACAATGTTAAATTTCATAGATTGAAAAGATGCATTGAATGATTATTACATACTATTTTTATATATACTATACTTATATAATGAGACAAACCAAATAAGGACTCCTAGCTATTATGATCTTAATAAACACACACACACACACACACACACACACACACACACACACACACACACACAAAACAAAAAACAAAAAACAAAAAAAATCTCAACATTGTGTCATTCCACCATTGTCCGCAACCTTATACTCAACATTGTTTCTTACCATCACCCATATTCAATAGAACTATAACAAGACCACTAATCAACAACTTACGAAGAATGACCCTATTAAAAAATTCTCTCTTCAAATCATTGGTATGATTGTAATGCCTCTTTTCAAAGTGAAAGGAAGTAATTGCTAGTCGTTGATTATTAGATATTTGGATGCAAAATACCATTCATTGCAATATATCCATATTGTTAATCATCTACATTGAATCAGGGAAATTTTGGTTAGGTTAATTGAGTTTATATGGATCATTGGTGTCATTGTTCTCTTGATCTTCCTATTTTTAGAATTTAAAGGTCTACTAAATTATGGTTGGAAGCTTCCTCCAGCTCGAGCACTATCAATGCCTTTTATTGCCCACACTCCAAAGTCATAACAGTGGTCATCCTATGCTAATCTATCAATATGTTGTGTGCCTCTAGGGGTTTAAGTATTTCTTCTAGCAGTATGTTAGTTGCTTGAGAGTTGGGACTTTCCATCTTGGACTTGACAATGTAGGCTGACATTCCCGTCCACATCTCCATCTAGGACATTCATAAAATGGCAGGCCCCATCATCATGAACTCTGAGAAGTTTGTGTTGTACCTCTGAAGGAGTTGAGAGTTGCATGAGTTGCTGTACACATGCCTCAGTGCACCTCTGAATTGGAAAGATTTGAATTTGAGAGGAATCCAAGTACTCCAAAAGGGGCTCTTTTTGAATCCCCCACGTCAAAGCTCTGATTTCTTCAGATTGGAAAGATTTAAATTTGAAAGGAATCTAAATTCTCCAAAAAAGAGCCTTTTTTTGAACTCCCCACCCTAAAGCTCTGATTTTAAATCCATTCAATTCCTTATAAGATTAAAGTCCACTCTATTCATTTGGAGTTCAGATCCACACTGACAAACAAGCCCTGATGTCCTCAACATGGAGAATTTAATGTAACTATTGATGATTTCATCTATCACCAAGGTTAAGTGGAAGATATTATTTCATGTGGCCTTAATATGACAACTTAATGAAAAGATTAAAGTATTTGATTTCAAATCCATCAGAAATTTTCATTAAAATTCAAATATTAGAAGGAAATCTCTTTTTGTATTGTAACTATAACCACTAAAGGAAAAAAGAAAAAAATCAAACTTATAACTAAATGTATGGTTTATTGAAAAAGAAAAAAATAAAAAAATAAAAAATAAATAAAAAAATCAATAGACAATCCTATCAACCACGTTTCAACAATTTACCTTATTTAATATTTGTCTTCTTTTCAAGAGTAGCCTTTGAATCCACAATGAAATAAAAATATCTAAAACAAAAAACAAAAGTGATATTATTAATGAAATGTCCTCCCTACAACATACTTGATGGCCTTATTTAAGAAAAAGAGTCCCTAAGGTAGGAAAGTCTCCCAAAATACTAAAAATCTTGAAAAAGAGGTGCTCTACTAGTCTAAGGGCACCATAAGTTAAAGTGCTCTTAGTTGTAATATTGAAATACTTATACAGTCCAATCCCTTAGTCTAGGTTGTTCAACCTAAATTTCATGGGCTACCTGTAGACACCCCTCCCAAGGGTTGATAAGCTGATCAAAGCACAAACAACTCAGTCCAACCTAGTCAACTTAACTCAACCTAGTCAATTTAGGCCAACCCAGTCAACTCAGTCAAACCCAATCAACCAGTCAACTTAGTCCAACCTAGTCAACTTGGTCCACCCAGTTAACTCAGTTCAACCTGGTCAACTTAGTTAACCTAGTCCAACTCAGTCAACTCAGTTAATCCAATCTGCTCAAAACCAAGCCCAACTTTAGGCCCAAGTCCAAGCCCAATTTAAGCCCATACCCAGGCCCATTAACACCTAACGACTACAATAGTG
Organism: Magnolia sinica; assembly: GCF_029962835.1. Taxonomy (NCBI): domain Eukaryota; kingdom Viridiplantae; phylum Streptophyta; class Magnoliopsida; order Magnoliales; family Magnoliaceae; genus Magnolia; species Magnolia sinica. The sequence goes on along the minus strand of NC_080580.1, from coordinate 79,670,988 downwards.
CAAAATCGAGAGGAACATGGGTAATATACCACCTCGAGAGCTCACCTGCGAATAATAGGAGAGTTCCATGTGCTAGGCAGTACATTGTGTGTCACCTGACATGTGGCAATTCTCCCACTTTTGTAAGAGAGTTAGGTGGAGTAGTGACATTAGTTGGACTCCTTGGCAATTGTAAAAAAGAAAAGGGAAAAGACAATAAATTGAAATTACATTGCCCTTTTATGATATTAAGGGTCCCCACTATGGTTTTAGAGGTTGGTTTTAACTGTTAATTAACATTTTAATTGTCTGAAATAAGATGATATAGGGTTGGATTGTATAAATGTAAGTTGGGAATCCGATGAACAATGGATATGTTGATTCAAGTCTTGATATCAATTTGGAATGGTTTAAATGTTCTAACACAGCATTGTCTAAAGTTTTAGCGTAGTCTAGTTCTTAGAAATAGGGTTTTTGAGATTTAGTCTCAAGTATGGAGCTTACACACTATAAAAAGTTATGGATAATCAATGGCGTATTTCAACCCATGATGAGTTGGTTTCAATGGTATTGAGTGTCCATTTATGCATCAAGATCAAGATCAAAAGTTCGGATTTATTGATAACTAAGTCTAAAGGTTCAGATTGCATTCAGGGTCAATTCCAATGATGATATAATGAGTGATCTTGAAAATCAACAGTTGGAAGGCTTGATTTATGTATGAAAAGTATTCTTGACGGTTAAATTGATGCATGATTAAGTTTATATGCTAATCTCGAGGTCGATTGCATGATTGGTCTTATTTCATGGTTAAAATGAAGGATTGTTCAAGTCAGTTTAGGACAAAAATTAAGGTATTGGTTTATCTTTGTACTTGGATCGATCGGAGGTATTTAAGTGTGATATCACATTCCTTAATGGGTAGATTCATATCGTGGGTTGAATAATAATTGATGATGTAATCCTACGTTGAGAAGTCAATGGTCAATCAAGAGTGGATTGATCTCTGAAAAGATGAGCTATCATTGTCCTAGAGGGGGTGAATAGGACAATACCAAATATTTCGATACAATGCGAAATAAATAAATAATTAATCTCAATTTCTTAGAGTATTAAAACTTTGATTCCAAATAGTTCGTAAGACAACCTTCTCACCTAAAAGATTTTAAGCAGGACAACCTTATTTCATGACTTCTTTGAGATCAATATTTCAAACTTGTAAGAGAATCAAAATAAATAAAGCATTCACAATAAAGAGATAATCAGTCACAACTAATGCACAAGGAGTTATAATGGTTCAGTGCTTAAACTCACACCTACTCCACTCCCAAAATTACTACCCTCGTAATTTTGACTTTCACTATTTCAAGGTTTTCACAGGATCACCTTAACAACTTGATACTGTTCTTGTGATTTTCATGGGCTATCACAACAAAATCCACTTTGTGATTTTCACAGGCTCACCACAAAACAACCCGCTGAGATGTCCGGGCTATCTTAGAAATATCCAAATGAAATAAAAGTAAATACACAGTATTTATCTTCAAATGTCGAGTCAAAGATATAACCAAAGCTTGATTACAGTGATCTTCTTTCTTGGGAAATTGATGTAGCAGTATATGTTCAATCCAAAAGAATATAGAGATCTAATGAATTTTCAATATAATAAACAAATCCTAGTTGCTGCAATTCTATTCTCTGAATTTCAAATAGAGTTAGATTACTCTCTTAAATGCGATTGAAACTAGCTTGAGAAAGAGAATAAAATAAGTTAAATAAGAATTAGAATTACCTCATAAATAGCTTAAGGAGGACCTGACTTTCTCTCTATGCTTGAGAAGATTACTCAAAATTTTTCGTGCTTTGAATGAATGAGAAAATGACTCTATTTATAGTTAAAGGATTTGGAAATTCAGTTAGCCCGATTTTTGGTTCGACTAGCCGGATTTCAAATATTGCGATCCAACAGCTCCTAGATTTCGCGGGATAAGAAAATCAAATTTTCGACTAGCCTGATCTAAAATTCAGCCGACTGAATCTCCAATTCAACTGGCTGAATACAGGGTTCGGCTGGCCAAATTTGCATGAAATCCAAAAATTTTCATTGCTGGAAACTTGTCCGAACAAAAATCGGGCTAGCCGATGGTCAAGTTCAGTTGGCCGAACCTAGAGTCGGGCTGGCCAACTTGCCACGGAAAATTTAATCATTGCTGTAAACTTGCCCGAATTATGTTGAGTTAGCCAAATATAGTTAGGCTGGCCGAACTTGAAGTCACGCTGGCCTACTTCAGTGTATTTTTTATTATATACATTATTATTACGACAATGATTTAAAAGCACCTAACCTAGGGTCATTCTAAGGTTATACCACCTGATGGTTGACATATACAAAGTATTTTAGTCTTGAACCATGCAAAGTCTTTAACGCTTAATATGTTGATTCGATCTTGAGATGTTGAGCCTATCTTTAAGTGATCTTCATGAGTTGCCGAAGAATACTGGAGTGTGCTTGTGATCTATCTAGAATTACAAAATTTGATAATACTAAGTGTGCTTTAAGTGTAAGCACTTACAATCTCAAATTAGATGGTTACGTTATTAAGGCCAACATTAGGCAATTAAAATGGTGAATCGTGAGCAATCAAGTGATGTGTAAGTTCTAGGTTATGTGTATTCTCACATGCATTTTTGCTGAATTTGATTTAAATGGTAACACCTGAGTACTGAAAAGTATGGGGTGTTACAGATATGACTAATATTCTTGATAAATCTCTTCTAAAATCCGGCAGGACTTAGGAAGGATTGGATATCACGTATGCTTTTGGGGCCGGTAAGTTCGCAATTAAATCAATTTTGGCCTTATCTACTTCAATTTTGTTGGACAAGATGATATGTTTAAGAACAATTCCCTTTTGAACCATGAAATGACACTTCTCCCTTTTTAGAACAAGGTTCTTTTCTTCACTCCGAGTCAAGACCACTTGTGAATTATTCAAACATTCATAGAATGTACAATCAAAGACGGAGAAGTCATCCATAAAGACTTACAAAAAATGCCTAACCATATCAGAAAAAAATAATTAACATGCATCTCTAGAAAGTGGCATGAGCATTACAAAGACCGAATGACATCCTTTTATATGCAAAGATGCCAAAAGGACATGTGAAAGTGGTTTTCTTCTGGTTTTCAGGGGCAATGTCTATTTGGTTGTAACCAGAGTACCCATCAAGGAAGCAATAGTACGAATGACCAGCTAACCTTTTTAAAATTTGATCAACAAAGGGCAAGGGGAAGTGGTCCTTGTGACTGTGTTTAGCTTCCTACTGTGTTTAGCTTCTTATAGTTAATGCACATTCTCCAACCAGTGGTGACTTTATTTGGCACTGATTCATTGTTGGCATTCGTGACTATGGTAATTCCATATTTTTTAGGAACCACTTGAGGTGGACTCACCCATTGGCTATCTAAAATAGGGAAGATACCCATATCCAGTAGTTTTAGGACCTCAGCTTTAACCAAGTCTTTCATATTTGGATTTAGTTGACGTTGTAATCGTCTATGATTTTACATTATCTTTGAGGTGTATTCTATAAGTACAAATCAATGGGTCAATTCTCTTGATATCTGCAATTGTCCATGCTATGACATTCTTATGTTATTTGAGAATCTAAATCAGTTTATTCTCTTTATCTTTATAAAGGTGGGAAGAAATCACCATTGAAAAAGTATCTCCTTAACCCATATAGGCATATTTCAACTCAGACGGCAGTGGTTTTAAGTTAAGATTTGGTGTTTCTATACTAGATGGTAAAGGCTTAAAATTAATACAAGGAAGACTTTTAAAACAAGGCCTCCACCGGTTAGTCTCAAGTACCGTATAGAATCGAGAAAGGCATTCACAACATCTAAAATCATATCATCACTAGAATCAATGAAGTGAGCCAAACACACTTTTAAGGGATCGAAAAATTTGGTTAGAATGAGGTCATCCTCCATGAGTGAGTCGATTATGTTTATCTCATGAACCTCATCATCATCCCTTTAATGTTTGCCCATATTAATCATATTCAACTCTAACATCATATTACCAAAAAACAATTTCATGACTTCATTCCAACAATTGATCAAGGCATTTAAAGTAGTCAAGAATGGGTGTCATGCCCTAAACTCGGAAACCGGGCTCACAAAATTTTTGATCGCCGAATCCGGCGCCGACAGCATCCGTAGTACCCCATTCTAGGCTCCCGGCACCCATATACCAGGTTTCGATCCTGGGATCTACAAGGAGGATTTCTCAGCATGAATTTGATTCGCAATAATCATAACCATAAGCATAACCACAAACAATAACCAAGACACCATCACAAAATCCACTATGATAAAAAATTTTAAGGTACACTGCGCATAAAGGAAAATACAATGATAATAATAATGGAAACTCTTGAAGCTCGATTGCTTGCTCCTGCTAAGCTACGGCTGCGTCCTGGTGTCACCTACATGCATCAATCATGCATAAGCTTATAGAAAACTTAGAAGGTGGTGAAGTGTGTGCGCAATATAAGCGCGCTCAGAATATAATATTAGAGTAATGGTAAATATGCTGGCAAATCTATGAATACTATCAGCCGTAATAAGGCTATGCGATGCAAGGCATGAATGCTATCGACCATATCAAGACCATGTAATGTAATGCATGAATACTATCAGCCACATCAAAGCCATACGATGCAAGGAGTGAATGATGTCGGCCACCAAGGTCATGCGATGCAAGATGTAACTCGAGCATACCAGTCCTCATCCGAATCCACAGATCAATGCAGCTCATCACTAGAGCATTAAATATCAGTACAGTTCTCACGCTGGACAATCACCGGGGTTTAGTACACTTCAAATGACACTGCCCCTTTCTCAGGTGTGTAGTCTAAGTGAGCGTAAGAAACCTCACTATCCGCCTGGCCAATAGCCTGCTAATACCTATCTGGCACGTCGATAGCGGACCCATTTACGAGCTGCTCATACTCAGCTTAGTAATTACCCCCTACCCTCGGGCAGGTAAGGCCACACCTCCTTCTAACCGACCACGACACAGTGAAAGACGCGGTCTCTTGGTATTCATCCCTCGTGCGCTCATATATCTACTTGATCTTGACATTGGAGCATCTTCCAGTACCGTCAAGTTTAGGAATTTTCACCCAGGGACATTTATGGTACCCCGATGCTAATAACAGTATTTTTGGTGTCCAATTCTATCATCCACAATATGCCTGTGGAGGCTACGACCCTAATGTCGCTAGGGCGTACAGTAATCACAACACACAATGCAAGGTGCATGAGTTATACAATCCAGTCATGCATCAATCTTGGGCATACCGTGTGCTCATGTGAGACAATCTCCGCCTATCAGGGAGTCCCATAACAACCTGTCTAATGGCATATGCAATGGTCAACGACATCTCATATCAAGCATACAGATGATGCGTATGGGCATGTAATATGATGATATGTTAAGCATACTGTAATCAGTTTCGATAACCGACATCGATAATCGGCCTATATGCAAGGCGGGGTCCATAGATGAACAACCAATCTAAACCATAATATAAAGATCGACCCTCGACTGTGGATATACCAAATCCGGTAGCACGGAGCCATCCGTCTATGACGATGATGGACCATGCAACATAAGTGGGGCCCAATAATTTGGGTTAACCCACTAAGAGAATGATGAGAATGGACCTAACAAGGCTTAAGGAAAGGTCACAATGTGGACATTTAACCATCATTGCCCATTAATATAGATATTTGACCAACATTGCTCCCAAGGAGTGACCCACGTAGAGTCATACGTATAGTGGGCCCACAACCTCACAAAAGGGCCTAATATACATCACAATGGGCCTCACTCAAGGGCCACATATACATTACATTGGGCCTCACCATATAGGCCTCATATATATCACATCGGGCCTCACACATGGGCCACATATTACCATATCGGGCCTCACTCATGGTCCTTATATACATCACATTGGGCCTCAACCCACGGGCCTCAAATACATCATAATGGGCCTCATATACATCAAGTAGGCCACATCACATCGGCTACACCAATGGGCCTCGTATACATCAAGTGGGTTGCATCAATGGGCCACACCAATGGGCCTCATATATATCAAGTGGGCCGTATCAATGGGCCTTGCCAATGGGCCTCATATATATTAAGTGGGCCGCATCAATGGGCCGCGCCATCTACACCATTCATCTATTTTAAGAGGTTATTTTTAGAGCATTACCCAAATCAATCATAACGGAAGATCATCTGGACCATACCACAAATAACAGTGGAGATAATGATTTCCACCCTTAAAATTACTATGGTCCACCGTAACATTTATTTCCATCCAATCTATTCATAAGGTCACAAAGACATGAATTAAGTGGAAAAACAAATTTCATATTGATCCAAAACTTCTGGGATACCAAAAGGGTTTTAATGGTAGTCGTTCAATTCTCCACTATTTTCTACAGTGTGGTCCACCTGATACGCGGATCTTCCTCATTTTTAGTCTCAAGCCTTAAGACGAACTCACCATTTGGATGGACGATTTGGATGTAACACATGCATCTGCGGTGAGTCCCACCATCTAGCCATCTGGACGGTGTGGATTAGACCCACACATCAGCGATGGTCCCACTGCCAAATGGACAGCAGTTGGGATATAACTCATAACACATGATGGGGTCCATGGGACTTGCTGACAGTAATACAGCAGCTATATAGCTGCTGTAGGTACACCGGCCTATCAGCATCCTACAAAGGTGGGTCTCACGTGGGGCCCACCATAATATTATATATATATTATTATTATTATTATTTTATTTTATTTTTTATATGAAGATCTCCAACGTTTATTGATGGACGACTGGATAAAATATGTACATTAAAGTGACCCACTGTCCAAGCAATGGATGGTGTGGATGCCACACATGCAATGGGTCCACGTGATGGATGGTATGTATGGAATATAAACATCAGTGGGGTCCACGTCCCACAGACAAATGTACAGCCTGGATATAGAATGCATACATCAAGCTGGGGTCCAGTCCTCGTCCAAGGACTAGACGGTATGGATAAAACATTTACATCTGGTGGGTCCAAGTGGTAGCCCACCAGAGTTTAGATCAAGCTGATATCTGTGATTTCCCTTTGTTTAGGTCTATCCGATAATGGACAGTGTGGATAGGTGGGGTCCACGTGGGTGGGCCCCCGGTTTGGTCCACTTGGTTGGACGGCATGGATCATACATCAAAGTGGGCCATCATAGACAAAATAAAAAAGAGAGGGAAGAAGAGAGAGAAACGATGATGGAGGGGAGGGGCTTTGCCATTATGAGCCCTCCCTAGGTGGGCCATGTATTATAAAATGTACATCAAGTGGGTCCCATTACATGTGGGCCCTAAATAAAAAAAATCAAGATCTAATACTATGAACACCCACCTTTGGCTTTCTTCTTCAGCTCCTTGGACTCCTTAGCTCCTAGGCTTTCTCTTTAAGGGTGGATGATGAAGTTTGAAGGGTTTGATGATGAGATGAGGGGATAGGAAGTGGGCCTTGATTTTTTTATCTCCTTAGAGCTTTTCTCTCATGAAAGCTTGAAAAATGGTGGAGATAATGAGAGAGGAGAGGGTGTTGTAAGAGAGATGAGATGGGAGGAATGGATGTTCTAAGAAAGGGATGGGTGGAGAGAGAGAGAGTTGACTTTGGGGATGGGAGAGAGATGTGTAGGGTATGGGTTAGTATTTGACTTGTGATGGGATATGTACTTGATTGATTGATGTGATGGGTTGTAGAGATTCTCTAAGGATTCGCAACGTGCGGTGTTTCTTCAAAAAATACATGGGTCCACAACTCCTAGTTGGGGTATCGCATCGGCGCACGAGATGCGGCGTTGGAACTGCGGCGATGATGCAGTCGCTAAGGTACAAGTTTCGAGTTAAGCCGACTCAGATCTTCGAGATGCAACTTAAGGTCGCGCACAAACACTGATTACAGGTCGCGGGTTGCCGAAATTCGATTGGAAGGATCGCGGGAGTCTATGGAATGGTACGGACTAGGATGCGAGCCTTACAATGGGCATCCCAAGATGATAAAATTTTGAGTGGTCAGTGAGTTGTAAGGTTGGCTTGGTGGGTTTTAATTCACCAAGTCATAGTTGCTCATATACCAAGTAGTGTATGAGATTAACACTTGCCCACAAGTCTAACAATGTTTGTTCAATCCAAAAATTACCTATAATGTTAGAGATAGTAGGGCTACCTGAATCTTTATATTTTGGGAGTGTGTTCTGTTTGATTATAACACTTGTTCTGTCAAGAAGGCCTTCTTTTGTACATTGAGCTTTCACTTCACCATACAAACATCCATGAGAAACTTGGCATATAATGGTATTTGTTTTATGGCATCCAACAAGGGTATGTTAATCTTCACTTGTTTGAAAACCTTTAAAATGAATTTATTGTTAACCAAAGATTAAAATGAGAGCAATCGCTGAGGAAAGGAGGCTGCAACTTTATGTCTGAGCTCGGGCTCTTTTTCAAGTTAAGCATCGTTAAGCTGGTCATCACCCTTAATTGTCAAATTCCTCGGGTTTCTCAACCTTCTTTGGAACTGCTTTATCAATCACTTTTCCACTACTAAGAGTGGTGATAGACTTAGCGTGCTCAACATGTGGGTTGGAAGAATTTGAATCAACCACCTCATATTGGCCCTTGGGGTTTAGTTGCGGTTGGGCAGGGATAATCCATTTCTCCCTAACATTGAGGGGAGATTCAATTCTTTCAATAGAATTTTTGAGCTCTTACAAGGTTTGCATGATGGATTGATTGATTTATGCTTGTCTATGCATGAAAGCTTGCAATGTTTCCTTTAGGGTCTTCTTCGCTAGGCACATAATGTATACTAGTAAAGGGCCCTTGAGGATTATTACTCGCATTCGCAGTAGGTCCGTTTCTCCAACTAAAGTTGGGATGATTTTGCCACTCAAGAGTATATATGTTTGAATTTGGGGCATTGGCGAGGTGTTGATAAGCATTCATGGAATTAGCTTGAGCTTGCAATACCTCTTGGGATTCAGGGATTGTGAGACAATTCATGGTTAGATGTGGATTACTCTCACATATTCCACAAGGACTTTTAACAACCTCATTGGGTTTAACTACATCTACTTTTCTTAATTTAATGGCTTCAACTCTTCATGTGAGACCCACTATCTTTGCATTAACATCATCCTTTTCTTTCAGAATATAAATTCTTCCTTTCTCCATGGGAACAAGTTTGGTATTACTAGCTTTATGAGGTGTATCCCATGATTGGGCATTCTTAACTAGAAGATCAATGTAATCCCAAGCCTCATCGGGATCTTTGCTCATGAACTTGCTATTACACATCATCTCTATAAATTGGCACATGTTCGAGCTTAACCCATCCTAGAAAAATCTAATGACATGCCATGTTTCATAGCCATGATATGGGTAAGTAAGCAAGATGTTCTTAAACTGCTCCCAACATTGGAAAACATTTCTTCCTCCTTTTTGAAGAAGTTCGTAATGTTCCTTCTTAGTGCATTAGTTTTAAGAATTGAGATTTTTTTTTTCAAAAATTTTCGAGTCATCTCGGCTCATGTCCCGATAGATCTTAGCCTTAAGGAGTGTAGTCATGAATTCGCTCTCTCCTTTAAAGAGAAGGAAAATAATTTCAATCCCACTATGTCTTAAGAGACGTTGTTATAATGCAAGATTTTGATGATCTCATCAAACTCTTTAAGATGTAAGTATGGACTTTTAGAATCAAGTCCATGGAATTTAGGTTGCAACTGGATCACTCACGGTTTGAAATCAATGTTACCTACGTTAATAGGAAAAACCACATAAGAGGGTGTGGTTGTTCTTATAGGTTGGAGGTAATCACGGAAAGTCCTGACCAATGACACATTATGTACCTCATTCTCATTGAAATTTGGTCCATTTTCAACCATGTTTCTAGTTGATTCACTAGTACTCATATGTTTTCTAGCTCTACGGTGAATGGACGGTCCTTCAACCAATTCTCCACTTGGGCATGAACACACACAAACCCTATAATGAAAAGTTAACCCTAGAAACGCAATCCTATAGCAAAAACAACTAATCAAAAATTAAGAGAATCACAGAAGCATACTACCAATATGGGAGATACTTGACTCAAAACAAAAGCCTACAAAATAAACAGAAATATTAGTAACTAGAATCTAAAAAAAAATAAACTACTCTAAAAATAAACCCTAGGCTAAACCTATACTAAAGTATTCTTAATAGTTACAATCCTCGACAACGATGCCAAAAACTTGCTGTGACAACTCCAAGTACAAGGTTGTAAAGTAGTATATACTCTGTAAGACCGAGGTCAATCCACATGGACTGAATTGGTTAAAAAAAACTACTAGAACTAATTTAAATATGAAAGAAGGGTTTCTAATGAATTAAGAAGATTAATAATAATAATAATAATAATAAGAAATGACAACTAAGGATTCAAGGATTCTAAATTAATAAATATTTAATGTCAAATCGTCAATTCAACTTGGTCACTCAATTAAAATTGAATAAGGATTCATTCTAATCAGAATATAGAGAAATTAATTTAATTTAAAACATCCAACAAAGATATATGAATCTTAATTGATTGACCTATCATAAAAACCTAAGTAATTTTTCATAGTGAATCCAAAGCATTTATTATACCCGAAGTTAACAATAGATCACAAGATTTTATAGATCAAAACTTTCACCAATACTAAGAATTCAACCAAACCAATAAAATCAATTTAATCATTAAGAATCTCTTAAACAGATCACCCATTAGCCTTATCTAAGAGATTAGCAAGACTTAGTTAACTCAAATATATATATAAAACTAGAATTGAAGGATTGAAGAAGAAGAACGACGTCGACGAAGCTTCTCTAACTTGATATCTCTCTCTCTCTCTCTCCAAGGCCTAAGATATTCTAAATTGAGTTTAGAACTCCTTAAATAAGTGTTTCCACCGACTTTGGAAATAAGTTTCATAATTTCACAAATTCACATAACTTACACAACCTTTGAGAAAACTCTTTGATCGAATCTTGCAATCGACAACCTATTTATAGGACCAAAGATGTGTAAAAGTATCCAACAACCAAACTTGAAAATTTAGAATTTCTTGTTTGAATCAAATCCAACTTTGATTGTATCGAGCCCCATTGAAGGAACATAGATGGACTCGAAGTCCTAACAAGAATTCCTGAAAATTGCACTTTAATTCTTCAAAGCTTTCGAACTTCAAAACTTGGTTTCTTCAAAGCTCCTAATTGTTGGATCTTGTTCTCCATTAAGCTCTAATATTCATAAATGTCTCGGATCATCTCTATCTTCCATCTAAGGTACTTGTTTTCTTTGATCTTCAACACTTCAGTTCTTTAATTGCTCATCTTGATCTCTTTTCGGGCTTTAAAAACTTTCATCTTAGACTTCAAATTCTTTTGCACATTAAAAAATTTTCTAATCACGCCATTTTAGCATTTAAATGTAAGGGAAAAGGATGCAAATCAGGGGATAAATATGCAATATTTAACCCTTAATACATGTGTACATGTACACGCATGTTTTCTTTCATTCACCAAAGCATTTCATGCATCCATGCATACATACATCCATTAGTCTATGCAAGTAGTGATAATTGATGTGTGGTTGTTCATTTAGTGTGAACCTAGAAGTACGTTATTATAATTATATTATTTTAGTGCTTTAACTTGGGAGATCCAAAATGGTTTTGCATGGATGCACTATCTTGGTTTTTTTTTTTTTTCTAAAATGGTACACGGGTGCTCTGTCCGAACTCCCTAAAACGTTGGATACACAATGCCCTATATTGGGAGATCCAAAATGATTATGGTGCTTTGCCTTGGGTTAATCCCTCTGCCTGGTTCATCCTAAAAGGATTTGCCCTTATTTATTATTGGTTAATTATATGTTAATACTCATATGATTTAATGTCTCTTTATAATTCTTCTTGAATTCCATTGTTAACCTTCTATGATGTGATTATATGTTTTGTTATCATGTAAACTTGGAATTTCCAAATTATGGGTGTGAAGTGACCCCATAACCCGTTGTGCTCACCCCTACTTAGAGAGTTTTGTAGGTGCAGAGGGGGAGTATTTTGAGCAAGAAGGACAATACTGACAATTTTCATTATATTATTTTAGGTTTAGTTTGAATTTTTAATGTTATTTTGCTCATTAGGTTAGTTTGGATTTGAGATTTCAATGTAATGAGAACATAAGGTTGATTAGTGAACATTAATGAGAATTATATAAATGGTATTTATTGCCCTTTAGATGGCTCTAAATGTGTACTGTATTGAATGAAAATTATGTGTATAGTGATTTGATTTGATTAATTAATCTCACAGTCCTGAAATTCGGATTCAATACTGTCCAACTCAGGTATTGAATTTCGGGCATGACACCCTTAAGGACCCATGGAAATTCTGGCTCACTTGAGTTGCCCAGAAGTTCAAAAAAGGCCCAAACCATCAAGAAAATACATGTGGGCCCAGAAGAGGAAATAAGAGGCCCACTTGAGTTTCCAAAGGGCTAAAATGCATAAGCCTCACTCATGCATGTTCACATGGGCCATAAGAAATGGATGGCCCATTCTAACCAATTAAGAATCCCAAGAATTTGAGGTGGGCCCATCTAATCTCATTGGGCCTAGCCACATCCCCAAGGCATAACAGCATGTAGTGTAAAAAGAAATAAAGTAAAAAAAGAAACCAAGGAAGAAAAGAGAAAAGGGAGCCCAAAACAAGGCTAAGGCCCACTCTAATCACATGGGACCAAAGACCTTTCTTTAGGGTCATTGGATAAATAGTCCATGAATCCTTTCAAGATAGAGAACTGCCCATGAAAGCCTCATTACTCATGGAAGGGGAGGGGAAAAAAAAAAGAAGGAAAGATAGAAAATGAAATCCCCCTCTTGTGCACACCACCACCTTGGACTTGAATGAAGAACTCTACAAGCTTACTTGCCCCACCAACTCACTTAAAAGGTGCCCTAAAACCAAGAAGGGAAAATTTGTAAGGAAGGATGTGAGTGGAGGAAGAGGTGGAAGAAAAAAAGACATGAAATGAAAAGAGAGAAGCTTACCTTAGACAATATGGAAGAAAGCTCCAACCTTGCTACTTTAGAGCTGGCTAAGGAAGGAAACCTTAGAAAAATGGGAGAGTAAAAAAGAAGGAATATGGGAGTAAGTAAAGAAGAAGAAGAGAAAGAAAAGAGAGCTTTTGAAGAGGAGAGCTTGCAAGAATGAAACATGAAGGGAGTGGTATATGTAAGGAAAGGCAACACACCCTATGGACCAACCCCTTGAAAAAACTAGGGGACAATGGGGGCCAGAGCAGCACATAATGTGTTGCACATGGCTTTTTGACAAGTGGGAGGTGCATGCAGAAGAGTGGGGTGTAAGAGATTTCGGAAAATACAAAAGTTGATGGGATGGAAGAGAGGGAGGAGAGAGAAAATAAAGAGAAATTGAAAAGGGGGAAGAAAATGAGAAAATTGGGAGAAATATGAGAGAAAATGAGAAAATGGGAGATAAGAGAAAGTATGAAAATTTTCAAAATTTTCCATTAAAAACCAGTCTTGACCGCAATCGTTCGATCACAAAATGATGGACTGGATCATTTCATGAAAATTTTCAAAAATACTTGTAATAAACATTGGTCTTAATCGTGATCATCCGATCCCGAATTGACGGACTGGATCGTCTTATGAAAAAAATAAAAAAAAAATCGTTACAATAAAAATTAGACTCAATTGTGGCCATCCAATCACGAAATAATGGACCGAATCATCTATCAAAAATTCACACGCACACACACACACATATATCTTCAATAAAAACCGTGCCTAATCACATCCATCATGGTGTGAAGTGACGGGCCAAATCTTCAATCCTAAATACCAAAAATATATCTCTAGTGGAGTTTGGATGGTAATCGTGATGACTAGATCGTGAAGCACGGACTGAATCGCCATCCCCAATAAGTTGGGCCAAACCTTGAGATGATGGATTTGATTAATCATACACTGATGAATCAGAATCTTTATCATAGTCATCGGCCATATCCACATCAATCCCAATAAAGTCGGTCTTCACCGCAACCATTAGGACGTGAAACGCTAGACAAGATCATCATACCCAAAAATCCTCCCAAGTGGACCCAATCTTAATCGCGATCGGTCAAGTGCAAAATGACAGATCAAATCATCCTCGGCAAAACCAACCCCGATTACAACCATCAAACCACAAAAATAATAAAATTGGATGACCATAGACAAAATCCAAAAAATATATATCCCTAGTAGAGCTGATCTTAATCATAACCCTTGGATTATGAGCCAACGGATCAGATCCATCCCAAAAACCACAAAAATATGCTTGTCAATAAAGACAAGTCCCGATCGTAGCCATCCAACTACGAGAAGATGGATTGGCCCCTTTTGTATGTTTTTAATAAAAAACCAGTTAATTGGAAGACCCACATGCATCCCTAATGGAGGCAGCCAAGTAAGCTGGACCTATTTACAAAAAACTTTCATAATAAAAACCCCCTACAAAGTATCACTCCTTAGGGTTGGGCGACTTTCAAAATTCCAAAAAAGAATTTTCAAAATAAAGCGTCAGGCGTCCAAGGCACTAAGAGATCTTCCATGCCTCTAGGTGAGGGCTGATGCAAAATCAAAATAAGATATGATATCTCATTGTTTCTCCAAAGTCATCAGTTCCATATGCTCACTAAAGTACGGTTTATCTAAACTGCAGTGTCGAAACGGTCATACCGAATACCCAATATAGGAATGAATGATAAGTCAAGTCCTAGTCAGAAGAAACCACTTGAAGCGATGAGAAAGATGAATTGTAATCTAAGTGTCGAAACCAGAAGATTTCACAAAAAAAAAAGGTCACTTGCACATACCTAATCCTGGATACTTATGGAACTTGATCAAGTCCAAGTCAGTGCAGTGAGTTTCCCGTAAGGCCATAGAAAACGCAAGACAACTATCCAATCTAACGATCAAGGAAAAGTACTCCTAAGATGATCAAGGAAGCAACATACATTCCAAATCCAGTCAATAAGGGATTCCCATAAGGCCACAGAAAGCATAGAGGTACTACTTTTCAAATTCTTCCATTGCCAAAACTGATCAGGCATGAAGGGGTTGCGATTGGTTACTCATAATACGGCAAAGAGTGTAGGGACAATCGTAACATTTTTTTTCCAAAGCCTCATGATATGTGTGAGTTATCTATTTCTGGAAAATCCACTTACACAAACACAAGGGAAGGTAACGAATCCGGACCACACCCAAACCTGATTAGTGAGGGTGGGGTGTCCACTCACTTTGGCACTCGATTATAAACAACCTTTGATAAAGAGGGACATCTGTAGACACCCCACACATGGACCGATAAGTTGATCAGAGCCCAGTCAACTCAATCAAACCCAGTCAACTCAGTTAAACCCAATCAACCCAGTTAACTCAGTCTAACCTGGTCAACTTGGTCCACCTAGATAACTCAATCCAACCCAATCAACTCAGTTAACCCAATATGTCTAAAACCAAGCCCAATTTTAGGCTTAAGTCCAAGCCCATACCAAGGCCCATTAACACCTAAAGACCACAATAATGCAAAATCGAGAGGAACAGGGGTGATACACCACCTAAGAGCTTACTTGAGAAAAATGGGAGAGTTCCACATGCTTGGCGGTGCATTGTGCGTCACTTGATATGTGTCAATCCTCCCACTTTTGTTAGAGAATTAGGTGGAGTGGTGACATCAGCTGGACTCCTCAGCAATTGCACTGAAAAGGGAAAAGACAACGCTATCATTACCTTTCATCAAAATTATGATCTGTGACATTGATCCAACCGCTTAGATCTCGCCATGTGGCAATAACCAATCCCAACCCTTATAGCCTTTTCACCCCTAGATTTTCTAAGAATTACTAGAAAACTACCTTAATACCTTATAAATACCCATTCCCATTTCATTTCAAGATGATCTCTTAACCTTCTAAGTGATCTTAAGTAAGAGAGAGTAAAAGATGGAGAGTGGGATCTAACCTACCCATCTCCCAAGGAGAGAAAGAGTGTAAGAGAGGAAGCCCATTAGCCTTAGATCACCCTAATCAAGCCTTAGTCTTATCCACTTGAGTCATTAAAGGCCGAGTCAACCCACTCAAGTCAATCCTTGCGATACAACCCATCCACCCATTTGCCCTTCTCTAATCAATTTCACCAATTCTTGTATTGGCATCGTGCAACACCCCTTTCCTTCTCAACCCTCTAGTTCATTCCCCAGCTATCAGCATCGCATATCACATGCATTGCATCTGAGAACCTAGTTAATTCGAGTGTATGCTCTGCGACTTGTCAAAATATCGAATCCCGCCCATAAAAAACTTAGATTTAACTAGTTATTCAATCGCTTTGCCAAGTGGGTGAGTTAGGGTAGATTTATCTGACCTGGGTCATCTCTTTTCACAGGCATCGCATTATCACACTACATTCCACACACTTGCTTCATTCATGTGCAAGATGTGGGACTTAACATATATGCGGAATAGAACCACGGATCTGTCTGTGCATAGATCATGGGGATCAAGGGTTTAGATGGCTTACCTATATGTGACGCCATGAATACGAGATAATAATACCAGAATACCAATGTTGTATTCTTCCTTTCCTTCTCACCCTTATACAGAATATCAGATGGGAATTCGTCTTCTGTCGTAGTATAGGATTGGGGACCTATCGGTCTCATATATAGAGTCTGTGGAGAGAGAGTTTGAAACCCATCACAACTCTCTCTCCCATGCTTCACATCTCTGTGTCCTAGTTTTACTCAAGTAGCCCTGTGTAAGGCTTATAGCGTTCCACCCCAATACACACTACTGCGCAAATAGGCTGCACAGCGGATCACCTAAAGTGGGGCCCACTGGTTTACTCAATCACATAGTCCAACTAAAGGACAATCCAGACGGTTGATCAGTAAGGCCCACTATATGGAGTTCTTACATTCTCCCACTTGCACCTCATTGAGTAATGTCAATTATTATCATATAGAATAATGTTGAAAACAAGTTTTGATTTTAAGAAAACATCCAAATGGTTAACCAATGAAATAGTTGGACAATATGATTAATGCTATCCAATATGGTCCATCAAGACTGTCAGTATCGAAACGCGGTAGTCGTTACAACATTTAATTTACGCGAAGTGAAGCTAAGTGCGATCACAAGTACTTTCAATCTTAACGACATAAACCAGGAACTAGGAAATGTGGTATAAGGATTACATACTTTAGGATGATGATATTTGTCTATCCTTAAGGGGTCCTAAAGCTTTTGCATATCTCCAACGAGACACGACTGTAGCTCTACTTACTCAAAATTTGCACATATGTATAAAAGCAGAATTAAATCTTTATATCAAAATCACCCAAAAACAAAATCTATAAAATGAGATCTCTAAATGTCTATGAAAATCAAAGTATGCTCAACTCCCACTAACTGAAAATGTCTGTGGGATCAATGACTCCCATAGATGTCACATGCTCCTAAAATGGTGCGATAGGGAGCCCTTTAGTGAGTGGATCTGCAATCATCTGCTTAGTGCCGATGAATTCCACAGATACCTGATGATTTTAAACCCTTTCCTTTACAACAAGATATTTAATGTCAATATGCCTTGACCTTAATAAATATTTACTGTTTCTAGAGAAGGAAATAACAGTTGAATTATCACAAAATATTCTCAATGGTTTCGGAATATGCTCCAGTACCTGCAAACCTGAGAAGAAACTCTGTAACTATAGTGCCTGATTAGATGCCTCATGGCAGACAATAAATTCAGCTTCCATAGTGGATGAGGCTGTGGTAGACTGATTCATGCTTTTCCACGACACAGCTCCTCCCATCATCATGAAGATGTATCCTGAAGTAGACTTCTTAGTGTCAACGCAGCCTTCAAAGTCTGCGTCTGAATATCTGATCAACTCCAACTAATCAGATCTTCTATATGTGAGTCTGAAGTCTTTCGTTCTCTATAGATATTGTAATACTTTCTTTACAGCTATCCAATGTTGTATTCCTGGATTTAGATAAGTATCTTCCCAACATTCCAACGGCAAAGGCAATGTCCGGTCGCGTATAGACTTGAGCATACATGATGCTCCCTACTACTGATGTGTACGGGAATTCCTCCATTTGATTCTTTTCCAAATCATTCTTTGGACACTGAAATAGGCCAAATTTGTCACCCTTCACAATGGGCGACTGTCCGAAAGCACAATTTTGCTTGTCATATCTTTCAAGTACCCTAGTAATATAAGCCTTCTGTGACAGGCTGAGGAGTCCAAGTGTTCTATCACAGCGAATCTCAATGCCGATGACCAAAGAAGTTTCACCAAGATCTTTCATTTCAAATATTTGAGATAAGAATTTCTTGGTGTCGCTCAACATCCTAGTATCACTGCTAGCCAACAGAATGTCATTAACATACAAAATCATCATAATGAACTTACTTCCACTAGTTTTAATGTAGATACATTCATCTACAATATTTTCTACAAAACCATATGAGGAAATCACTTCATGAAACTTTAGGTACCACTGTCGCGATGCTTGTTTCAACCCATAGATGGATTTCTTTAATTTGCAAACAAAGTGTTCTGATCCATTGGCTACAAAACCTTCAGGATGCAACATGTACACATTCTCATTCAGATCCCCATTAAGAAATGCAGTCTTTACATCCATCTGATATAACTCTAAATCTATATGAGCTACAAGTACCATTATAATCCTGAATGAGTCTTTCTTAGATATTGGTGAGAAAGTCTCCTTAAAGTCAATGCCCTCATATTGGTTAAAACCCTTGGTAACAAGTCGGGCTTTATATCTTTCGACATTACCCTTGGAGTCCCTTTTAGTTTTAAATATCCATTTACAACCAATTGCCCTTATTCTAATGGGTAACTCTACAAGATCTCATACTTTATTGTCCCGCATGGATTTCAACTCAACTTTTATGGCATCAAACCAATGAGAAGAATCAGTACTTTGTTTGACTTGCGTAAAGGATTCGGGATCTTTTTCCACCCCTATGTCAAAGTCGTGCTCCTATAAGTATACCACGTAATCGTCTCGATTTACAGGACTTCTCTCTCTTTCAGATCTTCTTAATGGTTTAGCTTGTTGGGTCTAATCTTAATTTTCCTCATCAGTGGTTTGTATATGAGGTTCTACGTGGTGTTCTACAGTGACTGCAGATCAACTGCATTATTAATACCCACGTGATCTGAAGCGACTATGACTGGAGTCATAGTCAGTTGTTCCTTAAACACAAAATTTCTTATGTTCGTGCTTCCACTGTTTTCAGTGTCCTCAATGAATCTGACATTCTCAGTCTCAACAATCTTAATAGAGTGGGAAGGACAGTAGAATCGATAGCCTTTTGATCTTTCTAGGTATCCAATGAAGAAACAACTTACGGTTCTAAGATCAAGCTTATTTTCATGCGGGTTATAAATTTTAGCCTCAGTAGAACATCCCCAAACATGTAGACATCAGAGACTTGGTTTTCTCTCATTCCACAATTCAAAAGGAGTTTTGTTTACTGCTTTGCTGGGAACCCTATTTAGTATATGAACTGCGGTTTTGATCGCATCACCCCATAGAGATTCTGGCAACATCGAGTTGCTGACCATGCTTCGCACCATATTCATAAGGGTGCGATTGCGTCTCTCAGCTACACTATTCTGATCTGGAGTGCCAGACATAGTGCACTGAGCAACAATGCCATAATCCTACAGGTATTTAACGAATGGCCCTATATTGCATCCTGATTCATCATATCTGCCATAGTATTCACCACCACGGTCAGATCTGACAACTTTAATCCCTTTATCGAGTTGATTTTCAACTTCGGCCTTATAGATCTTAAAAGCATCTAGGGCATCTGATTTCTCATTAATAAGGTTGAGGTACCCAAAACAAGAGTAGTCATCTATAAAGGTAATAAAATATTTGTGTCCACTCCATGAAGCTGTAGGGAATGGTCCACAAATATCTGTATGTATCACCTCTAATAGACTTATACTCCTGGTTACACCTTTCTTTCTAATTATAGTTTATTTTCCTTATATGCAATCAATACACACTTTATAGTCAGAGAAGTCTAGAAAATGCAAAATTTCTTCTCGCACAAGCCTGTCTAATCTCTCACGAGATATATGGCATAGCCACCTGTGCCACAATAAGGAGGAATTCTCATAGTCTAGCCTTCGTTTGGATCCCACTTTATTTTCATGTAAGGTATTAATATTATAAACGTGAGAGACAATCAAGTCTAACTGATATAAGTTGTTTACTATAGAGTCGGTTCCAACTTTAATCGAATTAAAGTAAATACTAAAGCTTTTATTTCCAAAGTGGAATGAATATCCCAACTTATCCAAACAGGAATTTGAAACTAAATTGCGTCTTATAGACGGCACACAAAATGTATCTACTAAATCCAAAAAAAAAAACCAAACTTCAACTTAAGCCTAAAGACTCTTATTGCCTCCGCGTCAACCTTGACACCATTGCCTACGTATATTGAGCACTCTACATCAGTTGGTGGCCTGGCCTAGAGTAATTCCTGCATAGAAGTGCACATGTGAATAGTAGTTCCTGAATCTATCCACTAGGAATCCGCTAACACATCGGTCAGATTAGATTCAAAACAGACAAGAACAGAATGATTACCTTTCTTTATGAGTCAATTCTTAAACCCTTCACAGTTTTTCTTTAGATGACCTGCCTTTTTGCAAAAGAAGCACAGTTTCTCTTTAACCCGTTTGTGTTTAGATTAATTTCCAGATTGATTCTCATGGTTTCCAGATGGATGACCAGAGGATCCATTATTAGAACTTTGTTTCCTTTTTGATCCTTTTACCTTTATTCCCTTGCCCATGCCCTTGACCTGAGGTCACCATATTAACATTATGAACTTTGACCATCTGCCTCATCCTGTTTTCTTCTTGGACGCACCGAGTGATAAGTTCATGTAATATCCACATGTCTTTCGGAGTGTTATAGTTTACTAAGAGCATGCCGAATTGGAGAGGTAGGTTGTTCATAATCAAATGAACCAGTTGATCATCAGTGAGTACAAGCCCTAGAGAACGGATCTTAGAAACAACTTCGATCTGCTCTACAATGTATTCACGGATATTGTCTTTTCCGTCGTAGGATGAGCGAGTCAATTTATTTAAAAGAATACCCACTTTAGATTTATCGAATTTCTTGAATCGTTTTCCCATTTCAGTCAGGAAAGCTTTGGCCTTATCTATTTCAGGCATGACACCCTTCATCGATTCAAAAATCGAATACTTAATGACTTGCAGGCATATATCATTTGATTTAAACCATACAACTGATTGATTATATTTAGCTTCAGTGGCATTATCAGATAGTTTTGGCGGTTCTGGTGTTATCAGGGCAAGATCTAATTGAAGGCCGCCCAGTACAACTTCAATGGCATTCTTCCATTGAGTATAATTAGACCCATTTAGGGCAGGGACTTGATGCGTATTAGTTGGAATTGAAACTAAAATAGAAGAGATACATATGTACTCACATTAGTTCATTGATTTATAAATATCAGGCAAATATAATCAATTCAGTTGCTAAGAGAGACATTAACTAAATTATCTAGGGTGAAGATGGGCCCAACCATCATACCCTTTTGAGAATCTTTTACATCATCATCATTCCTCTTGTGAGAGGTAATGATAACATGTCAGTGATCCTCCTGAACATGAAGCTAAGTAATGTTAGTCATGTAAATTTGAGACACTTAACACCTATGGGTGAGATGAGCCTTTCAACCTTACATTACCACCATCAATTCACCCGTTCATGTGACTGCTAAATGGTAATCGTCTGCATTTTGGTTACCGTACGCATGAAAACGTGAACGCAACTGTATGTAATCCTCCTTATCCCAATATCACAAGTCTGTACTTATAAAATTTTCATCGATTGAGGTCACTATGGTGGCTAATACAACCGAATCCAACATTACAAATATAGACTTAGGATCGCGATTATAATCCTGCCTCTCAATGAATTATGTCTTAATTAGTTTGATACGACTCACAAGATGTCAATATTGATCATTGGAGGATAGAGAAACTTTGGATGGAAATGGACAAATATGTTTCGCTCTCTATGGTCCAAATGATCTATATAAGACCTTTAAGGATGGGTAGTGGGCCTATAGTTGGGCCGAGTCAAGACTATATTATCTAGTCATTTTAATCCAAACTAACGACTCAGATCTGGTTAATGGATCCAAATAGGTTCCTACAATATTAGTGGGCCTAAATGAGATCTGATTTTAATGTGAAAACACGTGGTCCAATTAAATGGGCCCAATCAACATCCATGCTAAAATCTTCTGATGAGGGCCACTGGTGGCATAAGAAAACTTGATCAAATGTCCCAGAGTACATGTAATGGGCCTAGAATAGGTATTAGGCCCATTATAGAAATTAAGTGGATCCTCAACTTGAAGTGGGTCCATAAACGTGCATTAGGTCTAGTGGGTGGATCCAGAGCATGATTAAGTGGATTCTTGGATTCGAAGTGGGCCCACAAACTAGCATCAGGCCTAGTTCGTAGATCAGAACATGTGCCCATAAACAGGACCTATTACTATCATAAGGTCATTCACGACTTAAAATCCCAAATACAGTTGATTTCGACCTAACGCAATTAGCGTCTGAAAAGAGTGTCTGCCTGATGCAATGAGAAGAGATTGAGCTTCTCTCATCTCTGTAAACATCATCTGAAGCAGCGGCTGAAAAGATTGGGATGAAATCCCCAGCCGCAACAGATGTGTTCGTAGTCAGACGAAAGCCCGGCTGCCGACATCTTCCACGGTGCTGATCAAGATGGCACTACCATCTCTGATGAAGGGTATCATGGCTGACGTGGCTGCTATAAGCGAAAGATGCCGAAGGTGGACTGGAAATCCATGTCTGCCTCCACTAAGGATAGAGGTGAGGGTGCAAACCCTATACTATAATGATAGAATGAAATCTGAATTGGATGTTGGGTTTATGGGATCCGAATATGGATCTGGGATTCCAATCTAACCAAATTTGGGGATGATGGACTTGAAATCCTTAATGTATAGGATTGGAGTTTTGAAATCCCTAATCTGGATTTGGGTGATTCGAAATCCCTAATTAAAACTAGATTTTTGGGGTTATAAAACTAAAATCCCCAATTCTGGATTTGGAATTAAAAATCCCTATTTGTCCTGATTTGGGATTTCAAATTTAAAATCCCTAATTGTCTGAATCTGGATTTTGGGGTATTGATCCGAAGTCCCCAATTTGGGATTTGAGATTCGAAATCCATGATGCTAATCTGATATGGGATCCAAATTAGAAAGCCCTAATTGCTGTATGGATTTCGAATTTGAAAGCCTTAATAATCGTATCCGAATATGAAATAAATGAATCTGATCATCCATGTCTATGCACAGCCTGCTTTGATACCAACTATGGGACTTAACATATATGCGGAATAGGCCCACGGATCTGTCTGTGCATAGGTCATGAGGATCAAGGGTTTGGATGGCTTACCTAAATGTGATGCCATGAATACCAGATAATAATACCAGAATACCAATGTTGTAGTCTTCCTTTCCTTCTCACCCTTATATAGAATATCAGATGGGAATTCGTCGTCTGTCGTAGTGTAGGATCGGGGACCTATCAGTCTCATATATAGAGTCTGTGGAGAGAGAGTTTGAAACCCATCACAACTCTCTCTCCCAAGCTCCACATCTCTGTGTCCTAATTTTACTCAAGTAGCCCTGCGTAAGGCTTATAGCATTCCACACCAATACACACTACTGCGCAGATAGGTTGTGCAGCGGATCACCTAAAGTGGGGCCCACTGGTTTACTCAATTACATAGTCCAACTAAAGGACAATCCAGACCGTTGATCAGTAAGGCCCACCACATAGAGTTATTACATAAGAACCATCCAAATTCCTGATAGTTTGTTTAGTCCTGTGAAGTAGAGACGTACAATTGTATGGGCAGAGAGTGTGCCTAACACTTTCCCTCTTTGTAATCGCGCTCTCTTACCTAAAATTTATTATCTCAAATTAATAAATCATTTTACTATAAGAAATTCAATGATTCATTCTCTTAAGATTTCTACAGGGTCTAATTGACTTTGGAAATTCGAGAAACTGGTTAGAGGTGACTTTGGTCAAATATAATACCCCAGAAACAGGTTAGAGGTGACTTTGGTCAAATATATACCCCATGCCTCGAACATCCCAGCGAAAGCCCACGAGAAAGTCACATGTGAGTGTGATCCACCTGCTGTTGAGCGTTCACACTACCATATACTACATCAGCCGATCTGATAAATATGAAGCATTTTATTAATGGTATTTAATATGGACGACCAAGATAATTTACACAAAATAGGTCCATTCAACAATTCGATCCATCTGTTTGCTAGGGTCCATCATGGATTGCTTATGACGGTAAAATCACTTTTGTTAGATAACTGTGACCATCCCATCCAATGCTTTTAAAATAGATAACTGTAGGAACTAAGGCCAAATCAACGATGGATACAATGCCTCATCAATGTAAATTTTGCAGAGTAGTTAATGAAATGTGTTCTAAACCCATTGACAGTTCAGATCGATTGATTGGATTGTAAAAGTACTGATGCAACTAATATCAGTTTAACTTGCAGTGCTCTAAGAGCATTGGAGCATTTCTCTCAGTAGAAATAGCAGAGTTACTCTCTAAGCCTATCTAAATTCATTAAGCAACCCTTGAATGGCCAAGAAAAAGACTCCGGACAACAACCTGATTCTTAACCCTAGCAAGGACAAAACAGAAAGGAAATACTAAGTTTTGAGTGAAAATGCCATTTTCACTCAGAAAATGACCCCTTTGTTTTAAATCATTCACGGCCAACCGACTCAGGGCAACTGTTAAGATTTTCTAACATGTTTGATTTTTAAACGCAATCTATCTATCTCGGGGCCACCAGATGAATTTCCCGGATCGATACGCCACCTGTCATGTATTCTACTGTGAAAAGAAAGCCGTCACTCTATGGCATGCACAAGCTGGTCCATCCATTAGGCTGGATGACTTATTATTATTATTATTAAATCAACCTCATTGGACAATCCATAACTTTCAACGAGTTGACTTTACCAAAAATCTGATCATTAACATGTTCTTTAAAAGGTTCTTTTCGATAGAGCTCATGGCAACTTCCCATGAGGGCGAGCTGTGGGCGCCATCATGATATATGCCGCACATCAACACTGTGCATTTGATGGGTCTCCTTTAAATTATAGGATACCTCAAAAATCAGCCATATACGGGACTCAGGTGGACCATATCATCTAAAATCACGTGAAGACATGCCTAAAACATATAAAAGCACTTGGTGGGGCCCACCTGAAATTTAGATACATCTGAAACTTGGTTTGACCCCTCATCCAAGTGGGACACACATAATGGATCACACATAATGGATGGGCTTGTTTTGTGAACCACATCTCGGTGGGCCCAACAAATGATTATGAATGTTTTAATGGAGGATAACCCCTCTCAACTGTTATATGTGGTGTGGCCCACCAAAGTCATGGATTGACTTGATTTTCAAGCCCATGGTCCACCATGGAATGGTGCATCTGATTGATGGGGTAGATTTTCGACACACATCACAGTGGGCCCACACAGCTCGACCTCATAGGAAGTTCCCATGAGGTCGACATCATGGTACCTTCTCTCTCTCTCTCTCTCTCTCTCTCTCTTATATATATATATATATATATATATATATATATATATATATATATAAAACACCCACACCACATGGGCACTGTCACGTTGAGGGCTACCAGTCAACCATCGGATTGTCATATAGGTTGGATTTTACGGGCAATACCTGTCCATCTCAGGCCCCAATAGATGGATGGACTAGATTGTCAGGTCACCTGCCACGTTTACGGTGAAAAGAAAGTTAGTATGGCGTGCAAAGAGGAAACCGGATTACACAATGAGTACGCTTTTATTGTTGCTGTAGGGTGAAAAGAAAGTTAGTATGGCGACTCACCCTGCTGAATGTTGCTGTAGGGCCACCATTATTAATGTGTTTTATCCATTTTTCTAAAAAATATTGTAGATCCAGATCCCAAGTGGACCTTACTACGTAAAACATGGTGATTCAATGCTCACCTTTAAAAACATTTTAGGGTTACAAAAGTCTTGGACGAAGCAGATATTTTTGTTTTCTATTAATCAAGGTATGCATGACTTTATCATCAGGTTGCATGGCAAATAAATATTACAGTGGACTTCAAGAAGTTTTTAATTGTTGGCTTTCAATCACCACTCTTTCCTTGTAGTATGGTCCACCCAAGATTTAAGTCTTCTTCATTTTTTTGGCTAATGTACTTTTAAAATAATGATCCAAAATAGATAGATGGTGTGGATAAAATACATACATCATTGTGGACCCAGAGAGCACTGTCTGATAGGGACGTAGCTGCGTGGGTAAAACACATACATCATTGTGGGGCCCACAGAGAACTATCCAGTAGGGACGTCGTTATGGGCAGTGTGAGTATGCAATCCGTGTCAATTAAACAAGACCTTTCATGGACAGATGATGATGGTCCATAAGAAAATGTCTTTTCATGTCCACACGTTTGCTCTTTCCTATTTAATACATACCACTTATTTGATAGGCTGGCAGCATACGACGCTTCTACTGTACATGTGGCATACATGCAGCCCAAATTAGATTGTCAAATCGTGGGCCCCACCATATATATATTTAGCATATTCACAAAAATTGCATTGATTGGACGATTGTGATGCCTTATTGATGGAGATTGGTTGGTTGGATGCTTATATTTGCATTGGCATACAACTAATACAAACCAAATAGTCATAATTGTGGGCCCCACTTAAGATGGTGGCATGCTTCCAAAATCAGATTGATTGGTTGATCCAAACATCCTATTTTTTGGACCCATATGTGGAGTATGGACGTGGTTTGGCTAGTGACGCTGCCACCAGCCACGTGGCTAGTTGTCTGTGCTATGTGGACCCCACTATGATGTATGTGATTTATCCACGCTGTCCATCCATTTTGAAAGATAATTTTAGGACTTTATTCCAAAATTTAGTTATATCTAAATCTCTAGTGGACCACACCATGTGAAAACAGTATTGATTGGATGTCAACAATTAAAAACCTCCTAAGGCCCACTGTAATGGTTATTTGACATCTAAAATGTTGATTAGGTCATGAAGACTTGGATGAAGGGAAAAAATATATATCAGCTTGATCCATAACTTTTTTGGCCCCCAAGAAGTTTTTAATGGTGGGCGTTCAATCAACACATGCGGTCCACTTGAGATTTGGATCAATCTCATTTTTGAGCTCATACCATAAAATGATATGGAAGAATGGGTGTACAGAATGGATGAAACACATACATCATGGTTGGCTCCACAGAGCACCGACCACTAGGCAGATTGGGTGGTGAGGAACGCGGATTAGGTGCACCCTATCAGCTAGGTGGGTGCGGCCTACCTCAATGCATGTGTTGTATATCTACTGTGTATATCTGTTTTGCCAGCTCACTTTAGATTATGGTTCCAAAAAAAAAATCACAAACAAATCTTAGGTGGACCACGTCATAGGAAATAGTGGTCATTGAACGCCCACCATTTAAAACTTCCCACGATCCACTGTGATATTTTTTGCCATGTTTTGGTAAGGTCACACACGTGGCTGAAGGGATAACACACATAACAGCTAGCTTTTGATACTTGAGGGCGTTTTTAATGATGGGGATTGGGGATTGAATCGCGCTCTGTGGTCCACCCGACATTTGCATCTGCTCCATTTTTCAGGGAAACGGATTGGCTACTCGCCTCCCACCAGCCAATGGCTGATGGTTGTGCTCTGTGGGGCCCTACCATTATTATGTGTTTCATCCATGCCGTCCATCTATTTTTCTATATCACTTTAGGATATAAGACCAAAAATTAGATTTCCCAATCTCAAATGACCACATTACAGGAAACAGTTTTGAATGAATGTCAATCATTAAAAAAATTTTGGGGTCATAAAAGTTTTGGATCAAGTTGATCTTTGCTTTTTACCTGCATGTATGACCTAATCAACAGATTGGATGCCAAATAAACAGTACAACAGTGAGACTTAGGAGGATTTTAATGGTGGATATCCAATTGCTATTGTTTTCCTGTGGTGTCGTCCACTGATATTTATATCCCTCTCATTTTTGGGATCAAGATCTAAAATCATATGTAAAAATGGATGAACCGAATGGATGAAACAAATACATCACGGTGGGCCCACAGAACACCGACAATGGCAGGGGAGTAGCCAATCCGTTGCCATTCGCATCCGGCGGTGACGTCAATGGTCAAATGAGGTGGCGAGATTTGATCGATTGGCATACGCCGTCAGAGATGGGCCCTACACTTTTTTTTTAAAGGATTTTTGTCTGAGTATGTACTCGGCTTACTCTGACAGCCCCACCAATCAAATCTCAACACGTCATTTTACCACCAATGTGCTCCACGTCACCTGATCTGCTTAGGTGTTGACTGGTACTATATATTTTTTTATTGCGTCCGATGTAGACGTGGGTTTCGTGGAAACTTCCTACGCCGAAAACCGGGATATTCGCGAGGAATCCACCCTGTCTGTCCGTTCCGAGAAATCATTTTAAAACATGCGATCGAAATGGAATCGGATCCAAGACTCAAGTGGGCCACATGAGAGGAAATAGTGGGTATTAAACATCCACCGTTGAAACATTCATCCAAGTGGGAATGACTATATACACGGTTTAGATGTCATATAAACATCAAGGTGAAGCCCAGGAAAGTTTCAACAGTAGGAATTTCTTTTTCCATTTTTTCCTCTCGTGTGGCTTACTTGCGTCTTGGATCGGATTCATTTTTGGCTTCACATCTTAAAATGATCTCGTAAAACAGATGGACGGAATAGATTCTTCAAAAACATCACAATAGGTCCCACATAGGTCCCCCACTGAGGAAGTTCCTGCCAAAGGCTTTTTCAGGAAATCCTCCTCCAGACTCGGTCTATGCCTGGTCACGTGCAAACCACCCAATCTGCGTCTTTTTTGACTGGGTCCTTGCATTTTCGCACTGGGGTTGGCTGACTCAGACTCGGCCTTTGCCCGGTCAGCTGCTCACCACCCAATCTGCACTGAGTCCTTGTATTTTCCCACTGGGTCTGCCAATTCATACTCTGGCCTATGCCCAGTCAGATATACTCACCACCCACTGATTAAGCTTATCGGCAAGTTGGGTTCGATAAAATCAATACGAGCCCGACCCAATTACTTAAATGGTCCACGTTTTCTAACCAAGCCCGATATATTATCCATTTAGCCTAGACTCAAACTCTTATAAGAACTGAGTGTCCTAAAGGCTGTTATGTAAAGGTAATGGTGACAACTGTTACGCATTACAAGATTGTAACGGCTATAGCAACCATTATGAAAAAAAAAAAAAAAAAAAAGGCCTATAATTGTTGTTAACATCATGTTACATCTGTTATAAAGCAAATACATGTTTTCCATACTTTTTAATCAACATGAGAAGACACATACAGATTTTTTATGATTTTTTTTTTCAAAAATAGAAAAAAATTGTAACAATAGTTATGGGGGCCATAACAACCGTTACGACTCGTATTGTAAAGGTAACGGTGGTGGCCATTACAGCCATTACATAACACCTTGAATCTAGCCATTTGAGCAATGGACGGACTTGCCCAGTACCACCCATCTACGTTCCATGAATTTTTACACGTCTATTGTCATGATACCTCAAATTTTGCTCTTAAAATTACTGATATGCCACTGCGTACCCAGGTACCCTTAAAAGCCTAGTTTGAAGATTTAAGAACCCAAGACATTTGGTAATTTTTACAAGAGAAAAGGGTAATTCATTAGTAATTTTTTCTTGAAAATTTCACGTGCAATACTCATGAATGATTTACAAACAGCAGGGTTAATGACAATTTACAAAATGTGATCAGATGGCCAACACAAGCCCCGGTAATGAACGGTTCAGATGCTCCTGCGGCTCACTCTGCCAGAGAGTCAAGCCCTCGTGCTGGACTTCCCAGACAATCGGGCTAAGATCCTGAACCGTCAGCCATGTATTGAAATACTCCCGGAACTGTGTTATCACACCGTCCTTCAGTGTCCAGACATGAACCCAATACACGTGGGCCCCTTCCCACCCCTCGACTATCACCCTACTTCCGATCGCAGTCACATTTCGTGGCCTGAATCGAAAATCCGCGAACGTAGACTCGCCAGTGAGGACCCGCATCATGTGATGGCATCGAGGTGGGCCATGGAACCACCATTCAAGATCGTCCGCCAGGAGGCCAGCAACGGTCTCCGTGTTGCCACATGTCAGGGCATGGTAGAGCACCTTGACGGCCTCCGCCTCTTCAGATGACGTCGACAGGGCTGGAGATTGCATGTGGAATGAGTGAACGTTGGAAAGGAAGGTATATGAAGAGAAATGCAGCTAACTCGCTTTGGTTGCATGATATATGTCATGGCTGGGGTTTATATAGAGGGAGTGGGGGCGGTTTGGTGGGACCCACGAAATTTTGATACAATGTCAAGGTGAAGGATGGCTGGTATTGATTGATTCTTCATTGCTGATGTGGACGATCCAACGGTTCAGGTATCTTCTTGAGTGCATGTGTCGATATATTCATTTTTTTAATATACCGAGACTCGGTGCTTCTCTCGGTTGGGGACTGAACAAGGTATGACTGTAATTTGGAAAGTTGAAATCGTAAAAATGCAAATGGCTTTTCAAAATGAGAAAATGACCAAACTGCCCTTAGACGACAAAAAAGTGCCCTAGAAAGCTGAATGCGACCTTAAATCGTTTTGCTCTTGTTTTGTTCATATGGGGTCGCTAATCTCCATGAAATTAACCATTTCCTGCAAGTGGGGAGCATGGAGGTTTGATCCATACCGTTGATCTTAAAAATCCAGCGAAGTTGTGTGTGATGGTCATGATGCCTTCTAGATTGGAAGATCCTAGCCATCAAATCGTTTATTTTATCTGGTTTGTCGTTATGTTTTTATCTTAACCGTTTATTTTTGGACCGTTGTCCGAAGAGTCTTGAGATCATTTTGGGATTTCCCACGTTCACATAAGGGCCCATATGATCAATGGTCTGGATAACCCAAGCATCAGCTTCTTTTTTGCAGTATGGTGCATCAGTAGATTATTCGCATTTAATCCCATATACGTGTGTTGGGATAACGTGCTCACTTGCATTTTGATTGGTCCATGCAGTTGGCGGGACCCACGCATCTGAGTCACCAATAGAAGTGCACGTGGAACATTAGGTCGGCGATCATTAGAACAGGAGTTCTCATGATTGCTTGAAAAAAGTTCAATGAACACAGCTATTTACCTGGCATTATTACAACCCTGGCATATCATTATCAGGAGATCTGGATGGACCATGACCAAATTGTGTAATCAAATGATCTCAACCATTTAATAAGTGAGATTTTAATGGGCCATCAATAATATTTTCTAAAAGCCGAGTATTTGACCGTTGATAATAAAAAGAAATTTTGTACGGTGTATAAAGTTCAAATCTCTCTAATCTCCAATCAAAGTGAGCTAACCTTGAACTGGAAGGTCGGATACGAGGGTGATGAGGTCGATCACCGTCTTCGTCGGTGGGATAACTACTCTTAATCCACCGAATCCACAGAGTTTCTATGAACTCCTCACAAAGATATCTTGACTCCACGAGGGGAAACAACCGACTGTCGATACGATGGAATCTCACAAATTCAGCATGGAAACCGGCATAGCCAAGTTGATTGGATAAATTAGCTTCTCTGCGCCAAAATTATATATGGCATGTCGAGTAACTCATTTCAATTTGCGAGATATATATGTCTATTGTAAGATTTTGATGGTCCGGATCACCTCCACCTCTGATCAGGCCTTCAATGCTCCATCTTGGACATGAAAGTGTCCACGGCCTGCTCTACATCAGAAGGTCATTGCTTGGATGGGCCACTGTCCAAACTCTCAACCATGCATTTCAATGATCCTGACCGTTCAATGATTAAGCTTTGTCCCATCAATTTGAGTGTCGCGGGCATCAGCACAGATTGGAAGGTGGCGATGGTTGATAAGTAAGTTTCAATCAATGGCATTGGAATAAAGGTAAGCCATGAATGAGAAATCTTATTATTATTATTATTATATTGGGAAATCTCATTATCATAGGCTTAGAGAGTTCAACATCACTCTAGGAAAAGATGACAGCCGCTGATACCGAAGGTGGGCCATATCTCTTTTGTCCCATCACTCCTTCCTAAGTGAGTTTTGCATGTTGTCTTTGGAAAATACCACGGTGACGAATTTCTTTCTTGGCAATTTATCAGGATATTTTTAAAATTTATATTTTTCTGGTGATATCATCCATAATGTCAGGTAGAACTAAGTATTAAAAATATTTATGTAGCAATTTATCTAATATATAAAATAATACAACCAGCGGATCCTTTTAATTTAATATTTTTCCTATTCACCTTGGTATTTGTCAACAATCAGAACTGTCCAATTTGTAGGAGTAAAGGTAATCACACTGACGAAATAGTCGTAACAATCTAACTTTTCCATTGGATTACTAAGAATTTAATTTCAACCATCCATGGGATATTCACAAATAGAAGATCAATGATCAAGATTGTATGACTGATGAGTCTGTTGTGCATGCTCTATCAACAATGGAACTACAATCTGGATGTACTAGATAACATACAAATATGGTGATTCGATAAACGTTGCCCAGTTTTTTAGAATATCCCAATATTCTCAAGAAATTTTGATCAAATGATTATATTGTGAGATTTAAAAAATTGACAATTTTAATTTTTCATAATTTTATTGCAAAATTATCTGCATATGAAACTGAAATCTATTTCTAGTTAAAATAAAATACATGTAATTTTTAAAATTTTATAAATTCTTAGCAATCCAATAGAAAAGGTTGATTGTTACCACAAACCATTTTGTTGGTGCGATTCTTGACCTTTTCTCCAACAAATTGGACAGTTATATTCCTTTTCTGTCACCTGGGGTGTTTGGATCATAAGCTAAGTTACATATACTTCAAGTAGCTTATCTTGGTTTTTACTTTTTAGGTTAAAGTGATTAAGTCTCATTAAGTAAAAAAAAATTACTTATAATTGATTTTAAACTAGATTTACTTATCTCAAATAAGTTACTTATCTACTGCTGTATGTAGAAAAAGTAACTTATTTGGTGGTATCCAAACGGGCTCTTAGATTAAAGATCTGATTAGAAAAATGGATTCCTTCTTCACTTTATAAATTCATCACTTTAAAATGGTTTCTATGTAGAAAAAATAAGAAAATATTTTTTTCTAAAATCAGGTCACATCTTGGCATTTGTCTTAGTATCAGAGATCAAGTTCGAATTGGGCCATTAATTTAAGGGGGCATTTGGATCATAAGTTATTTAAGATAAGCTATTTATGCATTAAGTAACTAAATTTCTACATTTTAAGCTAAAATGATTAAGTACATTTAAATAAAAAAAAGTTACTTATAATTGATCTTAAACCAAACTTATCTCAAATAAGTTATCTACTACTCTAAGTAGAAAAAATAACTTTTTGGTGGTATCCAAATAGGCCTTAAGTGAGAAAAAGAATGTCGAGTAGCAATTTGCCTAAAACACACAAGATTACAACAGGCGGAGCCTTTAGATTGAAGATATCTTCTTAATAACTGTCGAGGACATACACCACATGTATAGCCAATGAGTCTCCATCATTTTAAAATTGATGGTGAATTATCATCCAATTGGCTACTCATTTTTCGTGTGTGTTCTCCATCCGCATCAGTAAAAAGGTTGAAACATTCTTTTTGCCGAGAACTAAGGTACAAGCACTAAGGAGTGTCAACAGGCCAAGTGCACTAAATGTGTACTCCAAGCTTGCCTTCATGGCTAAGTATCAATATAGCCAAATGGATGTGTATATGGCTAATAAACGGGCCAGGTGTGAGTATACCCCAACATATACCCAAATCCTACCTGAACCCGTATATAAATTATTACTAAAATAATATCTACGTGTATTTCATGTATCGAAATAGTGGACCATCTAGGTCAAACTTATCAATTATCTATTTTGACATAGTCATGTGGACCAGTTAAGGTGTAAAATGGCTTGAGGTACAAGCTCCAGCCCATAGGACCCATGTATAATTTATATATCAAATAAAAAACCTCCCTAGAATTTACATACCAAGTCAATAGTTGTCCAGAATGAGGTTATTGATAATGAGGCTATGTATGATGTTTAATATGTAGGCACTTAGAAATTGTAAATGTGGAAACAATGTCGCAAATTAACTATGTAAATAGTAAAAATTAAAATCAGTAAGTAATAGACCTAAAGTAAGATCAACTTAAAAATCTTAACTTTCAACTCTTAGACACTTGTTTGTTGAAATAAGATTATTAGATTTTTTTATTTTTATTTTCACCTACCGTGCAAAAAAGTTGATTAATCCAATAAGCAGATGATCAAACAAGCTTAATTTTTCGCTCATGCTAGACCTAGTTTAGGGCTCGTAATTTAGATGGTTCATATTTTAATTACGGTAAGTATGTTATTTCTTTATTTATTTATTTATTCTTTGGCACTCTATCCCTAGCCATGGAATCGAACCTAATATGTGATTTCATTATGATAGTTGTTAGCTTTTAATTATGTGATGAATTACAAACAACTTACTTTATGCTATTAAGCTATGTTTTTATTTTTTAATAGAAAGATATAAATTTTTATTTTTCTATAAAATTTAATTATTTCAGCTAATGTTATGTGTAATTTTATTTTATTTTTTTTAAATCCCAAATCATAAGTAGATACTCAACACTCTAATGAATGGACCAACACTTCTGTCGGTGTGGGTGACTATTTCAAGCCCGTGTGTAGTATCCATGGTTAGCTTTATGGTGGGCCCGAACCCGGCCCACTTACACCTTGGGAAGGGTGATTTGGTCATTTGGCCAGGCCATACTTGGTGGGAGAGATGCCAACCCGGCGTATCTGATCGACATCTCTCTTGTCGTTTTGCGGGGATGGCAGCTTCCTGTCGCAGTCACCGTGCGTGTGTCTGGAGTGAGGATTAACTAATCAAGTGCCCTCGTGTGAATGAAAAATATCCAAAATGCCATCGTCTCGTTTCCCGATCAAGATACCTTGTCGCACGTACCGTCTGTGTACGTCGACTTATTATGGCCATTGGATATGGTCATTTCTCAATGATCCAAACCGTCTATGTGATGCCCATCAACAAGATAGAGGACACTAACCTGAAAAAAGGAACTCTCACTAACCTGGACGCGGACTGCCTGCGAAAGGGGAAGCTAGGTGGGGCCCACCCTGATGTTTGTGAGATATCCACCCGTCCATCCGTTTTTTTAGATCATGTTAGGTCATGGGCTCGACAATGAGGCAGATGCAAAACTAAAGTGGGCTGAATGATGGAAATATGTGAGTAGGGAAATGCTTATGTTGAAATATCCCTGGTTCCATGTGATGTTTATATGCCATGAATGTTGTTCACGAGGTTACTTATGCGTTGAAAATACGAAAATATTAGCCTGAAAACAAATGCTTTGACCATGGACATTCAATACTTACTGTTTTCTCTAATGAGGCTGGCTCACTTGAGTTTTGGATCCGTCTCATATTTTGGCTTATATCATCCATCTACTGGGCCATCTAACTTTGTTAGCCAAAGTTCCTCCAAAGGGCTTTTGCAGGAAATCCGCGTCGAAACTCATTTAAGATGTTACGGATCGGACAGTGCAGGAGAGGGACCCACCTGCAATCATGGGGTTAGTTGGTTATTCAATGTTGGCCCCCACATTTGAGTTGGTGTGGTCTGGATTAACGCATAAGAAATGGAAACTATGATTTATGAATTACATTGAACTTTAGTGTAAGGATATGGCATTTTCCAATGAAGTTCAGACGGTTGTCTTGAATGAGATGATATAAGGTTAGATAAGATGGATGTCTTTGCCCACCTTGTTAACACCTATTTTTCGTGCACCAACATGGACCAATAGAAAGTTGCCACGTGTCAACACTATGAGTTTGGTGTTGGTAGAATTATACTCGCGTTCAAAGATATGTTTTACACTTTATCTTCGGCATATGTCTTTCATTAGTAATGAGGTGGCATAGAACCGTAAGTATGCATTTAGGAGATCGAACTGACGAATGACATGTGGTCATGATTTGTATGGTATGTCATTAAGACAGCGTGCCCAATACGTCTATAAAAGACCTACCAAGGGAAAGAATCATATCATGAATCTGGCCATGATATATTCTTTTAGGTTATCTCTAGCAATCCTTCTAAAATGGGAGATCTTCCCAGAGACGTTCATAGCCCTTACGGGGATCACGAAGATTTCAAATATCTGAATATCGAATCAGTATCCAAGCGGATTGGTTGCAACATGAAGCCAAATCAGGACCGGATTGATGTCAATAGATTGGGTCCATATCCATGTGTTGATTGGAATCAATAGAATGAGAGATCAGGATTAGGTGGGTTCAGTCCTACCAGTTCCACGAATAGAAGGAAATGAGATCATGAAAAGAGTGGAAATAGCGTTGATGTGATCATTCAAATGCAATAATGTGTAGATACCCCACCTTAGGTTGATAAGCTGATAGAGTTTGAATAGATGGATGGACAGAACCCCAATTCTAAACCTTAACCCTTGAACCTTAAACCTTAACGAACCCAAAATCCATGAACCTTGAGTGAACTTGGTGAGTCAACTTACCCAATCAACTCACCCGGTCAGCCTACCCAAGCCTACAACGTAGTCAACTCACCTAGTTAAGCACAAAAATAAGCCCAATCAGAGAAATGGTCGAAACCTTAAAGCAACAATCCTCACAACAGAGACTCCGCACGCTTGGAAGATGTTGCCTGCCAAAGCAGGGAGTCCAAGTGGGGACCGACGACAGCTAGGTTGCCATCGGACACATGACACTCTCCCTCTTTCGGGCAACACCCCTTAAGCACGTGGGTTTCTCCTTTTTCGAACCTTAAGTATGCGGTTGAGGTACATATACTCTAATGTCAATCTCTTTATCCAAAATTACCATTTTACCAACTCATCCACTCATATTTTCAATCATCCCTTCTCACCCAAGGAGTCCCCTTCTATTCCTCCACTAAGGAGAGTCAAAGTGAGAGTGAGAGAGAAAGAGCCTAATCCTGGTCTAGCCTAACATAGCCAAAGTCTAAGCCTCCTAAGCCACGTAAGTCCAAATCTGAGCCACCTAATTTATCCTTACAAAACTATCACCCATTTAATCATTCAAGTTTCTATCAGTTTCACCAAATCAGCGCATTATCATCCTGCAACATTCATTCCCTTCTCAACCCCACGCTCCTCATATACATGAGCATCATCATGCATTTCATTATTTTCACGCATCTGACTGGCGAGTATATGCTCTATTGCTTACCAATATAATCGGATCTTTCCCATCAGAAACCTTAGCCAGTTAGCCATCGTTTAAGTATATACATTACATTCCATCATTTTCAATCGTATCTAATTGGCGAGCATATGCTCTAAGACCTACCGATATAATATTAGCAGGTCCACCAAAAACCTTAGCCAGTTGGTCTTTTTTTCTCATAAGCATCCATACAATATCAAGCATACATACTTACACCTTACACCTGATCGTTTTGAACGTATGCTCCGCGGCTTACCGATATAGTCGGATCCTGCCAATCAGTAATTCATATTAATCAATCATTGAAAGCATTGTATCGCATTACATTTTCTGTATGCGAGAACTACCCTTATTCTTCATAAATCATTTAGATCTTGTGAAATAAAGACCATACATCGTACAAGTAGAGGGGGTGCATAACACCTTCCCTCTCTGTAACCGCAGTCCCTTACTCGGAATCTTTGTAATGCAAACTCATGAGTCATCTTAGGGTTAAGGATCTTCATGTTCTCAATCTTAAGTGTTTCTACGGGCTCTAACCGAATGTAAAATCGTAATAATTACTTAGTGGCGACTCTGGCCAAATATTATATCTACCCCTATCACAAAAGCCCTCGAGCGAGGCAACCTGTGAGAATAAGAGAGTAGATCTCCCGGACCCTCGGGCAATCTGCCCTCATACGTCCACATAATGACTTAATCGATTTAAGATGTGGGATAAAAGGTGGAGATGGCTTTGATTGAGACTAAATCTAAATGTGGTAGTGTTATGAAGGTCTCAAGTAGGAGAGCATTTACGTAAAAGTGGAGATATAAAAACCAATGGTTATGGATTTATGGAGATCTCCCTATTTGAAATGCAAGTAATAGATGCGAAGGATCCTAGACCATTAAGGAAATATAACAAAGTTTTACCGTATCGACAACCTATAAAAGGAGTGCACAATGAAAAGCTCGAGGCCCACGCCAAAAATAATCTATCTTTCACATTTATCTTTATGTTTATCTTAGCATAGATCACTACTATTCAATACCATTGCTGCAGTACCGTAGGATTAAATTAAATACCCACAACCCTATAAGTTAGATCCTGATCAACCGAGTCCTTACTTGGGCAATCAATCTTTTTGCTAACATCCTACTGACCATTCACCTACGTCATATGTTCTTATGGATGGATTAGGTATTTATCTTTTCATTGTCTCTAGTTATTTTTATTTTATTGATTATAATGAGCCACATATACATATTAATAAAATTAGAATTGTTTTAGCCTTCTTTTATTTATCTTCGTTCTTTTGAAAAATATGTTGGTTGCAAGTAGTGGTGAAAGAAAAGTCCTTAAATCAAGGAAAAAAGAATCCATCAAGAATGACTCACCCTACTCTTTCGCGAATAACCTGATCGCTGATCATAACCAGTCGCTGACTTAACATATGGATTTCTGAATCCGGTCTTACTTTGTCATTTCAACGCGAGGGTCGCCAATGTTCAATCAAATATTGAGTCAAGTACAACTCTAGCATGCTCGCACTTTCTAATTGCACACGTAAATCGAATAGAAGGCATTAATCACACTCGTGGCCTTATGCTTGATTGAATTGTGCAAATACACCTTTTGTAAACGGAATGATCGAGCAATTACCTAATTCATAGATAGGATGAAATGGGAGGCTTTCCCTCTACAATTCCTTATAGAATCGGCTTATTCTATAAGTGTTGCAGGTCGACTTGCCCCACAAGATTGCCCTTCTATCAAGTGGGGCACTTAAAACATTAGGTGGATTTAACCATCATAGGTTACCACATGAATTTTGAGGTTTTGGATGGTTGTCCTATGTTTTTTATAGTAGTCCCATGGTGTTGGGTATATGCCAGGAGTGGATTAGGTGAGGTTCAGCCTCACCCAATACGGTATACCTCGTACTATGGGGCCCACCTTGATGCATGTATTCTATATTTATGCCATCCTTCCAGTTTTCTATATCATTTTAGGGCATAAGCCCGAAATTGAGGCAAATCCAAATATTACATGGACCATAATATAAGAAACAATGGTGATTGACCATTAACAACATGTAATGGGCCACAAAAGTTTTGGATCAAGCTGATATTTATTTTTCTTCTTTTTTTCCATCATTTAGGTTTATATGACCTTATTAACAGGTTGGATGAAAAATAAACATTACGAAAACATTAAAATGGGCTGTTGGAAGTTTTTAATGGTGGGACATTCAATCACCGTTGTTTCCTATATTATATACCACTGGGATTTGCATCTGCTTCATTTTTTGGATCATGCCCTAAAATGATATGAAAAATGGATGGACAACATGGATATAGAATAAATACATCAAGGTGGGCCCCATGGTAAGGGCCACACTATCTTGGGTGAAGCCAGAGTGCACCTAATCCACTCTTGCGCATGCCATCTAACCGGTAAATTATATAAGGCCTAAGTTCTTGTAAAAGTACCTTAGAAAATAATCGAAAACCATACAAAAAATTCTCAATTGATATGGTGGCCCATGTGATGGTTGGATCTACCTAATTTTCAGGGAGCCTACCTTTCCTATGGGGACTCTGATGGAGAGTGTGGATGCAATAAGAACACTCTAATTGGGCCCAAGCTCATCACTTGTAGAGTAAGAAAATTCTTTAACCTTTACAAACCAACTTGTAGGTGATTTTTTTTTAACTATAGAGTGCAATCTTAAGCTTGTATCCATGTCTCGACTATTTAGGATATTCAAATCCTTTGAGGTATTCCACATACACTTCTTTATCAATATTGTCATTTTTCGTATCCATCTGCTTGAGCATCCAACCCTTTGCAGTTTTCAAAGCTATAATAACACACATGTTGGATTTTAGCTACGAAACTATATATTTCATCATAGTCTTTCACATAGTTTTGAGAGAAATATTTATAATCAAACATGCTTTATAACACTCAACTTCACCTATAGTTTCACTTTATTTTATAATCCACCTGTAACCAATAGCTTTCTTTCTCTTTGGAAACTCAACTAGGTCTCATGAACTATTCTTTTCAATGCACACATCTCTTCCTCCATGGCTTGTTTCCATTGACGATTACCAACTACTTCTTCAAAATTATTTGGCTTGTATAAATTCATAGACTATATTATGTACACATAGTGCATATTTTCACATAACAATCTAAAAATTCCTTAATAGGAAATCTGTCATGAATAGAATATTTTTCTTCCACATTAATTACCATTTGCTGAGGCCATGCCTTCATTTTTTCTTTGATTTAGCCAATTAAGATTTTACTATTGACTTTAATGATTGTGGCATGGACAATCATTTGCATCTAATAAAGACTCTAAATACTCAATCACTATTTGAAGTTAGATGTTATTGTGAATTCTCATCAAATTCATACCATGATTCTTGTAGATACAATAATTTATTAGACCATAATATCGATATCCTTCTCTTAGATAAATATCTAAGAAAAATATAAATGACTTTCTCATCAAACTTGTCATAATTTTTATCACCATGTATATATTAGCTAGACATCCAAACATTGTATATGCGTCAAATTTTGGCATCTCCTTGTGAAAATTTTGGCGTGGGACATTTATAACTTGTTGTAATAGCATACAATTAATCAAGTATATTGTGGTTTACATAGCTTCGACCCAATAAGCTTTCGACAATTCGTTTAATTCATCACAGCTAGAGAGAATTTAACAATGTAACAATTCTTCTTATCAATAATTTCATTTTTGCCCTAAGGTGTTCTTAGGCAAGTGAATACGGCCTTTTAATTCCATGTGATTTTAAAAAATATTAAAATTACTAGACACATACTCTCCATCA
Source organism: Magnolia sinica (assembly GCF_029962835.1). Lineage (NCBI taxonomy): Eukaryota > Viridiplantae > Streptophyta > Magnoliopsida > Magnoliales > Magnoliaceae > Magnolia > Magnolia sinica. The sequence goes on along the minus strand of NC_080580.1, from coordinate 79,629,292 downwards.
TTGTTAGTTCTTAGAATTTCAGAGCTTTTATTAAACTAATTTTCCACCATACTTCAAATTCGTTAAAGCATTCAAATACTTCATCTTTGACATAGAAAATAGATCCAAGTTTGGTGTGAAAACTCATTAATAAAGGATGTTGAGGTGTGGAGCCAGCACACCAATGCGCTCGTTGTAAAATGGAGGTCTTTCACCACGCTGCTCGACCGGTCGAGGGGACCGCTCGACTCAAAGTATAGAGAGTCATGTTTTTTGGCCTCGACCAATCGAGGGTTAGGCTCAACTAGTAGAGTGGGTCCCTTGACTAGTTGAGGCCCTGTCTCGACTAGTCGAGGGTTACGCAAATTCTGTGCGGATTTGGTGCGAATAGCATAATTTTGAGGCGGTTTCGCAGAGGTGCGTACCAGAAGTTTTCTAAACTATAAATAGGGGTCCTAGGGTTATTCTAGGGTATGAAAAAGGGTTTTCTAAAGTAAGGCTAAGGGTTTTCTATACGTCCAAGGTGTGTATATTGCTTGTAATTTCGTTTTTCTTCCTAGTAAAAGTGTGCACCCTTGGTTTTTTACTCTTGTTGGGGTTTTTTCACGTATATTCTATCTTGTGGTTTGTTGGTATGCTTGGATTCTACTTATATATTATATTTCTTCTTGTTTATCGTTTATGGGTGAGCCGGAGGTTGGATCTCGGTTCACTTACGTTGTTGGCGTGCTGTGCAACAACTGGTATCAGAGATATTGGTTTAGTTCAAGTGAGAGCGATAATGAAAGAAGGGAAGACTAGAATTGAGAAGTTTGATGGTTCAAACTTTACCTTTTAGAAGATGCAGATGGAAGATTATCTGTATCAGAAGGACCTCTACATTCCTCTAGGATAAAAAGAGAAGAAACCAGAGAAGATGACGGATTATGAATGGTCTTTATTGGATCGAAAGGCTTTAGGAATGATCCAACTCTCTTTGTCTAAGAGCGTCGCCTTCAATATATCCAAGGTGAAGACCACGAAAGAATTAATGCGAGCTCTAACTACGATGTATGAAAAATTCTCAGTGTCCAACAAGGTTTATCTTATGAAACAACTATTCAACATGAAGATGTCAGATAGTGGGAGCGTAACTGAACTTCTAAATGAGTTCAATACAGTCACGAGCTAATTGAAATCCGTTAGCATCACTTTTGATGACAAGTCACGGCGTTATTGATCTTGTCAAGTTTGCCAGACAGTTGGGATGGTTTGGTGATGTCGTGAGCAATTCCTCAGGGTCGACAAAGATGAAATCCGATGATGTGGCCGGTCTAATTCTCAGCGAAGAATCTAGAAGAAAGGCATTGAGAGTTTCAGGGGATTCGGAGAATACTCTAAACGTTGAAGGAAGAGGAAGATCGCTAAATAAATAAGGCAATAAACACGGACGTTCTAAGTCGAGGAGGAAGTTCAAGGGACCAAAAGACAAGGACGGGTGTTAGCATTACAAGAAAGAAGGGCACATGAAACGTAATTGCAGAGCGCTTAAGAAACAAGAAGGAATCTCTCAAGGTAGGAATGATTCAGTGAATCTATTTGAGAAAAGTGACACAGAGGTGTTGATCTTATCTCTGAATGCGAGGAATGAGTCTTTGGTCATAGACTCGGGTGCTTCGTTTCATGCCACTTCGTGTAAGGAAGTTCTGCGTGATTATGTGACAGGTGACTTTGGGAGAGTCTACCTGGGTGATGATGAGCCGTGTAGTATTGTTGGAAAGGGAGATGTTCATATAAGTTAGAAAGATAGAATAGTTTTAAAATTGAAGGATGTCAGACATGTACCGAGTTTAAGACAAAACTTGATCTCAGTAGGGGCAGTTGACCAATACCGGATATGTGAAGACATTCACTAGTGATTTCTGGAAGATCATAAAAGGGGCCTTGGTGATATCTCGAGGCAAGAAGGAATGTACTTTGTATGTGACTTTCGGATCGTATAGTTCACTCGCAGTCACATCAACTGGAGTGAATGGGCAGAGGTTGGGACATATGAGTGAGAAATAGATGAAAGTGCTATTGTCAAAAGGGAAGCTACCAAGGCTAAAGTTTATTGACTTGGAATTCTGCGAGGACTGTGTGTATGATAAGCAGAAGAGGGTAAGCTTCAAGAAAACAGGACGCGCTCCAAAGACGGATCTGTTGGAGCTTGTACACACTGATGTGTGAGGACCGGCACAGGTATCATTTCTTAGTGGTTCACGTTATTTTGTTTCATTTATTGATGATGCTAGTAGAAAATTGTGAGTTTATTTCTTAAAGAACAAATTTGATATATTTGATGTATTTAAGAAGTGGAAAATAATGGTAGAAAATAAGACAGGTAAAATAGTAAAATGTCTTAAATCAGATAATGGGGGAGAGTACTATGATAAGAGGTTTGAGGAGTATTGTGCAACAAATGAAATCAAATATCAGAAAATGATTCCATGGACACTACAACAGAATGACTGAGCATATTAACAGGACTATCCTTGAGTGCACTAGGAGTATGAGGTTACATGCAGGGTTACCCAAGACGTTTTGGGTAAATGCTGTAAATATTGTCGCATATCTCATCAATAGAAGTCCCTCAGTACCATTGAATAGTGGGCTACTAGAAGAAACGTGGACTGGGAAAGAAGTCAACCTTGCACATCTCAAAGTGTTCGGTTGTACTAAGAGCACAGAACAAGCTGGATGCAAAGTCTAAGAAGTGCAGTTTATAGGCTACGAACAATATTATTTTGGCTACCGGTTTTGGGATACAGAGAACTAAAAAATCATCAGAAGTAAAGGTGTAATCTTTAATAAAAAAGTGATACATAAGGACAGTGCGTAGCAAAACATAAGCAAGGCCGATGAGAAAGAATTCGTAGAGTTAGAAGAGTTACTAGACATGAGTGTTACAGTGCCATAGGATGAGTATGCACAGGAGCATAATAAGGTAGAACCGTAGACAACGATTGCGAGGAGGACTACTCGGGAGAGGAGACCCAAGGTCCGATACTCACCCTCCTTACATTATCTACTACTGACAAATAATGATGAACTAGAATGTTTTGAAGAGGTATTACAGTTAGATACACGGGTTAAGTGGGAGCAGGCCATGGATGATGAGATGGACTCTCTTGAGTCTAATCATACATGGGAGCTAGTCACTCTACCTAAGGGTAAGAAAGCTCTTCATAACAAGTGAGTTTACATACTGAAGGAGGAGCACGATGGTTCGAAACAATACAAGGCCAGATTGGTTATGAAAGGGTTCCAACAAATGGCAGGTATCGACTTCATTGAAATATTTTCACCAGTGGTGAAAATGTCTACGATTTGTATCGCCTTGAGTATAGTGACAACAAAGGACTTACATCTAGAGCAGCTAGATGTTAAGATAACCTTTTTCATGGAGACCTTAAAGAAGAGATATACATGCATTAGCCGACAGGATACATGGCACCAGGAAAGGAGAACAAGGTGTGTAAGGCCTATATCACAACACGTACCATTCCTTAGGCTTCCGTGGTCGTCTTGGTTGAATTCCGGTGAACCGTAATCTGTAATCGGTATTTACGCGTAATCGTGAGTCGTATTCCGTATTCTAGAGTTGGCTAGACCCGAGACTTGTACTCTAGCGACCGCACTGTCGCCGTGGTTCCGACACCGCGTATTACGCACCGAGGCGATACCCGGGCCAGGAGATGTGGGTCCGCGATCAGTTCGAGAAAACATCACGCATTTGCAATCCCAAGAGAATCTCTACAACATGTCAAATCAATCCCATCAATCACCTCTCATGTCAAGTACAAAACCCCATCCCCAAGCAACCCCAAAGTCAAAGCAACCCATCCCTCACATGTCAAAGTACACATCACCCATCACTCACCTTTTCACCCATCACACCCATCCCTCTCTCTTACAACCTCTCTCTCTCATCTTTCTCTCTCTCTCTCTCTCTCCCATTCTCCCAAGCAAGAGAGAACAATCGTCCATGGCTTCCCAAGGGAGAGGAGAGAAGCTAGTGTGGCCCACCTTCCTACCTCCCATCTCCACCACCCAATGATCATCTCCACCATTGAAATGCATCCCTTGGAGCTCTAGGATGCGTTGATGGAAGAAGAGGTCTAAGAAGATCAAAGGTGGGTGCTTTATAGGCTAGATTTTAATATTTTGATGATGGGGTAAGTGAGGCCTACCGATTGATGGTATGGATCTCACTTTGGACCCCAGGTATGGCCGATGGCCCACCTTGATTCTTATAATCATTCCATGATGAGGCCATTCTCCATGGACCCCATCATGATGTTTATTTTCCATGCATGGATAGGGTCATCTAGACCTTCCATTTTGATGAAGTAATCTCCACCATTGATTTTTGATTTGGTAGGCTCACATGTATTGGGACCCACTTGATGTATGATTGAATACAAGGGAGGGTTGATAGTGGCAGAGCCCTCCATCATCACGTATCTCTCTCTCTCTCTCCCTCTCTCTCTTTCATTTGTTCCTATTGTATGTGATGATATGGCCATGTGGCCCACCTGGATGGACCCCACCATGAAGCATGTATTTTATCCAAACCATCTGTAGGTGGGGCCCACTTTATAGATGTGTAGTATCCACACCATCCACCATATGGTGGCCCACCTAAGTAGGGCCCACCTTAAACATGTGTGTGCTTAAACCGGATGCTGGACGTGAAATGAGAACAAAAGTATCATCTTGGTTCAAGCTTTGGGGTGGGCTGCTCATGTAGGCCCCACCTTGATGTATGAGACTAATCCACACCATCCATTCCACTCCCCAGCTCATTTTAGATGTTGAGCCAAAAAATGAAGTTAATCCGATGTTCTGGCGGGCCATATCATAGAAAACAATGTTTTTACCATTGAAATCTACCCTGATGTTTATGTACTCCCACCCATGTGGGACCCACACATGATGCATGTGTCTTGCATCCAGGTTGTCTGTCCATGCCTGGATGCTAGACACTAGACCCCCTTTTTAATAATAATAATAATAATAATAATAATAATAATAATAATAATAATAATAATAATAATATATGCCGTCAGCGTCTGGATGACGCTGCAGCAAGCAGCGTCTGCTGCTGACGCTGGAGGAAAGCGGGCCCCATCATAGGCCCCACCGTGATGCGTGTGAACATCAACACCGTGCATTTTGATGGGCCCCTTAGGGTAGTGGGCCACCCCTAAAAATCAGCCGTATGTGGTGCTCAGGTGGCCCACATCATAGGAAATAGTGTGATTGAACGGCTGCTATTGAAACCCTTTTTGGGTTGACAAAAGTTTTGGATCATTACGAAATTTGTTTTTCCTCTGCATCCGGGTCTGCGTGACCTTCGCAACAGATTGGACGGTAGGTAAACGTTATGGTGGGCCCCACGTGGGACCCACCTTGATGTATTTATTTTATTTTCACGCCGTCTATCAGTATTTTATCAACACTGTCCATCCAAACGTCCAATGTCTGGACGCTAAACACGCTGGACTGGCCTGTATATATATATATATAATATTATTGTATAATATATATTATAAAATATAGTATAGTGGGCCCCACATGGGGACCCACCTATTTTGAGATATGGTGGGCTAACATATTAGACGTCAGCCCGTTAGGTGGACCCCTCATATAAATCGTCCATCCATGGGATGGTGAGACACATTAGACGTGTCTCACTATGACCGTCTAGATTCAGTAGGACCTGCCATGATATATGTGTTGTTACCACACCATTTAGCCATGGATGGTGGGCTTACTTGTCGTGCAAATGCAAGGCCCACTTAATGTTGACCTGGGTCTACCTGAGCTGTTTAGGTTCACCATGATGTGTATATTATCTCCATGACGTCCAGCTAAGGCCCATTGTGCAGGGCTACCCTGATGAATATATGTGTTGCCCATCCATTTTTGCTAGACCATGGGTTACCCCATCAGGTCCATTGTTGTTTATGGGGACCACCTATTGCGTATGAGGCCCATTACGAAGTATGAGAGGCCCATTGGCGCGGCCCGATTTGATATATACGAGGCCCATTTGTGAGGCCCGTATCCTAGACCGTACCATTCCATATACTCATACGGTTCTCCTGGTTGAATTTCGACAACTCGCGACCTGTAACCAACGTTTATGCGCGATCTTAAGTTGAATCCTGTATATCTAAGTCAACTCGACCCGAGACTTGTACCAGTGTGATCGCACCGTCGCCGCGGTTTCGATGTCATGTCTTGCGCACCAAGGCGATACCCTGGCCAGGAGATGTGGGCTTGCGTTCAGTTCGAGGAAAACGCCGTACGTTGTAAACTCCAAGAAAATATGTCCCATCAAATATCAAGTACACATCCCATCACCCCCATCACTCACCCCCATCCCCAAGTATAACTACCCTCTCCAAAGTAAACTCTCCCCATCACCCATCACTCTCTCACCCATCCCTCTCTCTCTCTCTCTCTCTTTACATCACATCTCGCATCCCTCCCATCTCTCTTACCTCTCATTTCTCCCAAGCAACTCACGTCCCAACCTCCATGAGAGAGAGTTTGGTGTGGGCCACCTTCCTATCTCTCATCCCCACCATCCAAAGCCCATCTCAACCATTAAAAATGTCCCCTTGGAAGCTCTAGAGGCTATAGGCGGAAGAAGGAAGAGGAGATCTTGAGGTGGGTGCTTCTCTCTTTCTCTCTTTCTCATTTTTGTGTGATGTGTGGCCCACTTGGATGGACCCCACCTTGATGTATGTCTTATCCAAACCATCCAAGTCATGTGGACCCTACCTTACGGTGGTGGAAAAACACAAGTATCTGATGGATTCAAATCAGGTGGGCCACGTTGATGTGGGACCCACCTTGATGAAATGTAGGCCACGTCCATGTGGGACCCATTATGATGCCCATGTATATTCGTGCCGTCCAGCGTCCCTGGATGCTGGACGTGCAGTAAGGAGCGGCTAACATGGAGTGTGTGTACTGACATGGGCGGGTACTAACAGCTAACAAAAAAAAATTCTTTTAAAGTTTGGGGTGGGCCGCTCATGCAGGCCCCACCTTGATGTATGTAGATAATCCATGTCGTCCATTCCGTTGCTCAGCTCATTTTAGGCGTTGAACCGAAAAATGAGTCCAATCCAATAATTGAGCAGGCCATACCATAGGAAATATTGGTATTACCATTAAAACCCACATTGATCCTTCTATTTGTCAAAAATACATCGCATATTGGTCTCATTTGGTCGATCAGGGGCCGTAGAATCAAATGGACGGGTCGAATTTTCTTGATGCTGGCCCCACCTGTGAAAAACCACAGGAATATTGATTTTTTTTTAAAAAAATTGCATTAGGCAGCAAGCACTGCCAGCCCCTGACACGTGAGGATGCACGACGTCCTATTGCCGTAGATGCCATAGGTAGGGACCCACGGTCCCAGCCATGGGCCCCACCATGATGTGTGTTACCATCCACACCGTGCATTTGGTGGGCCTTCCTCCTGGCTACGGGCTACCCAAAAATCAGCCATATAAGTGACTTAGGTGGCCCACATCACAGGAACAGTAGATTAAACCCTTTTGGATGTCATAGAAGTTTTGGATTGTTAAGAAATTTATTTTTCCTATTCATTTGGGTCCGTGTGACCTTATTAACGGATTGGATTGCAGGTAAACATTATGGTGGGCCCCATGTGGGACCCAATGATACATGTGTTTCATTCGCACCGTCCACTGGAACCCACCACGGTGTATGTGTTCTCCCCACATCGTCCACACCCCTGGACGGTGGGACCCACCTTGATGTACGTGTTCTATCCACTCCATCCAGCCATTGATCAAGTGGCCACATCACAGGAAACAGTGTTGATGAACTGTCCGCCATTGAAACCCTTTTCACGTAAGGCTTAGGTCAATATGAAAATTTGTTTTTCCTTTCATCCAAGTTCATGTGACCTTATCAACAGGTTGGGTGGAAAATAAACATTTGGGTGGTCCCAAGTCCGTGTGACCTTATTAACAGTTTAGATGTTAGATAAACATTCTGGTGGGCCCCATGTGGAACCCACAATGGGGTATGTGTTTTATTCACTCCGTCCACAACAGTGGACGGTGACACCCAACAATGATGTATGTGTTTTTCGCACCATCCACGGTAGTGGACGGTGGAACCCACCATGATTTATGTGTTTTATCCACACCGTCCACACCTGGACGGTGGGACCCACCATGATGCATGTGTCGCATCCAAACCGTCCAACCATTTGGCCAGCTTGTCTTACAGGCTTGAGACTAAAAATGAGGCAGATCTATCAGGATCAAGTGGACCATATAGCAAAAAGTAGTAGGGATTGAATGTCTGCCATTGAAACCTTTTGTTTCACAAAAGTTTTGGATCATTAGAAAATTTGTTTCCTCTTAATCTAGGTCTGTGTGACCTTATGGCTAGAGTGGATAGAAAATAAATGATACAGTGGGCCTTGAGCATTTTAATGGTGGAAATCATTGTTACCACTGTTATTTGGAGTGTGGTCCAGTTGATCTTTTGAGATGATTCATATATATATATACACACACACACACACACAATATATATTGATGTACTTCTGGCCATCTGTTGAGGCCCACCTTGATATTTATAAGGCCCATTTAAGGAGGCCATCTTGATGTATTTGTGGCCCATTGTTAAGGCCCACTTTGATTTATATGAGGCCCATTAGTGCGGCCCATTGATGCAACCCACTTGATGTGATCGAGGCCCAGGTACGTGGCCCATTTGATGTGTATGAGATCCATGTATAGGGCCCACATGTTGTGTATTTGAGGCCCATGTGTAGGGCCCACCTATTGTATATATGAGGCCCATGAGTGAGGTCCATTGTGATGTATTCGAGACCCACGGGTAAGGCCTGACATGATGTGATTATGGTCCATATGATATATATTCGTACCATCCATCCCCAATAAATGTGACCCACCTTAGTGTATATTCTATATCCACCGTTCATCTAGTTTGTCGGACGGTGGACTCCACTTTGATGTATGTGTCTTATACAATCCGTCCATCTACCCTAGAACGGTGGTAACCCACCTCATGTATATTCCTGCCACCCATCTATTTTCTAGGGTGGGATCCAACTTATTGTATGTATTGTATTCCAACGCCGTCTATCTGGACATGCCGTGGGGCCAACTACGATGTATATGTTAACCTACACCATCCGACTTGCTGGACGATAAGCCCACCTACTGCGTATTCGCAGGGCCCACTATGTTATATGCATTTCACCTATGCCATCCATTTATGTGGCTCACCTCGATATGTGTATAGCAGGCACACTGTCCATCTGTTAGGGCCCATTTGATATGTGCAAGGCCCACCATGATGTGTTGGATACGAGGCCCATTGGCACGACCCACTTAGTAAGGCCCAATGAGATGTATTTTCTGGCTCATGTATTGTGGCCTAACCGACATACAAGTGACACCATGTATTGCGACCCATTGTGATATACATGAGGTCCATTGGTACGACCCATTGATGTGGACCACTTGATGTATATGAAGTTCATTGGCATGGCTTATTGGTGTGGCCCACTTGATGCATTTAAGACCCATGTGTAGGGCCCGCCTCCCATTTAGCAAGGCCCATTGTAATGTAATTCCGGCCCATATGTCGTGGCTCATTGTGACGTATTCCCGGCCCATATGCCATGGCCATTGTGATGTGTTCCCAACCCATATGTCATGGCCCATTGTGATGTATTTCCGACCCATTTGGCAAGGCCCATTGTGATGTATTCAAGGCCCATGGTTGAGGCCCAGTGCGATGTATGTATGGCCCATTAAGTTGTGTATGAATCCCTTGTATGGGCCACTCCTTGGGAGCAATGTTGGTTAAATGTCCACGTTGATGGGCAATAATGGTTAAATATCTACATTGTGACCTTCCCTTAGGCCTTGTTAGGCCAATTATGGTGATCGATTGCCGATTTCGATTGTCATGGCCGATTGCTGATTCTGACTATCGAGGCCGATTCCGATTTGTCGAGGCCGATTGTATAGGCCGATTTTGATTGGCGAGACCGAGTATCAAGGCCGATTGTCGAGGCTCAATGTGATGTGTGTGAAGCCTAGGCCCATTATGATGTATTCGAGGGCCAGGCGATATAGTCCATTGTAATGAATGTTAGGCCCATGTGAAAGCCCCATCGTGATGTGTATTAAGCCCTTGAGTGAGGCCCATGGTGTTGTATATTTGGCTTTTGTGTGAGGTCATGGGTCCACTATATGTTAGGATCTATGAGGACCATTCATCGGGGCAATGTTGGTTAAGTGTCCACATTGTCGAGGTTGATTATCGATATGGATTATAAGTATGTGATGGCATAGCATCATATTACATGCCCATATGCATCATCTGCATGTTTGTTATGAGATGTGGTTGATCATTGCATATGTCATTGAGCGTGTTGTTATGAGACTCCCTGATAGGTGGAGGTTATCTCACATAAGCACATGGTATACGCACGATTGATGCATGACCGGATTGTATGACACATGCATCTTGCATTATGATTACTGTACGCCCTAACGACATCAGGGACATCGTGAATGGCTAGACGGGATACCGAAAATTTGTTCTAGCATCGGACTACCATAGATGGCCTTGGGTGACAATCCTTAAACCCTCTTGGTAACGGAGGACGCCTCAACATCGAGACCGAATGGATACATGAGTGCCTGAGTGCTGAATACCAGGAGGCCGCGTCTCTCACTGTGTCGTGGTCAGTTGGAAGGGGGTGTGGCCTTACCTGTCCGAGAGTAGGGGGCATTGCTAGGCTGAGTTTGACCAGCTCGTGAATGGGTCCGCTATCGACAAGCCGAATAGGTATTGGCAAACTATTGGCCAAGCGGATAGTGAGGTTTCTTATGCTCACTTAGACTGTGTGGCGGGAGAGAGGCAGTGTCATTTAGAGTGTACTAAACTCCGGTGATGATCCCAAAGATGAACCATACTGATGTATGGACTTAGTGAGTAGGAGTTGCATATTCAATTATTCATTCATCATTCACTATCCACTCGGCTGGTGGAGCGCAACTAATTGTTACGTGTACCTTCACAATGGCTAGGATTTCGGTTGGGGTGCACAACTAACCTGAGATTAGGAGTTTACCACATTGAGTCTGACTATCCAAATTAGGTATGGGACTAGTTTGGATAGAAGTCCATTGTGATGGACCCCATAGCCTGCGATACTACGTACTACCATCAAGACTTCACACTCCATTATGGTCATTCCATTCGCACCGCATGTTGCATTACATCCACGGCATATGGCAATTTGGGTTATTATATTTCTACATTTATATGGTCTAGGTACGGCTGACGCTATTTGTGTTACTCATCAGGAATGTATATTGCATTGCATCCTCTGCATCTGATATTTGGCTCTCTATGACTCCTCATTTGCATAGTTGATTCGTATTGTGTATTCTAATATTGTATGACTCATGGACTTGTCAGTATTTTTGCTTATGCTGTTATCATATGATTTGTGACCTTGTCAGTATATCTGTTTACTCTGATAATTCTTGATCTTGTCAGTATTTCTGCTTACTCTGATAATTCTTGATCTTGTCAGTATTTCTACTTACTCTGATAATTCATGATCTTGTCAGTATTTCTGCTTATTTCTGACATTGTATGATTTATGGATTACCAGTATTTTCGGTATTGTATGACTATGGCATTGTATTGAATACTTGGCACTTACCTTGTGCACACACTTACACCACCCTCTAAGCTTTCTATAAGCTTATGCACGATAGATGCGTGCAGGTGATGTTAGGTTGCAGCAGTGTTGAGCTTGGAGCGTAGAGTGGTCTTCTGGAGCTTGATTTTCAATTTATGTATTTCATTTTTAGCATTGTACTGAAATGATTTAGTGGATATGTAATGATGATGTTGCCTTTGTGAATTGGGTAATCTTGTGGTTATGCTCATTATGAGTTAAATGTAAAAAAAAAATTCTCCTTGTAGGATCCCAGAATTAGAATCTAGCATATGGACGATAGGAACTGAGAATGGGGGACTACGAAGGCTGTCGACACCGGATTCGGCGATCGGGATTCCTGTGAATCCGATTTCTGGGTTTAGGGTGTGACACCATTGGTGTGGCCCGATTTGATATACATGAGGCCCATTAGCAGGACTCGATTTGATATACATGAGGCCCATTGGCATGACCCGATTTGATATAGATGAGGCCCATTGGTGCGGCCCGATTTGATATACATGAAACCCATTGGTGCGACCCATCATGATGTATTTTGGCCCATAGGCAGGGCCCGCCCATTTGTATTGTTAAGCCCATGTAATGAGGCCCACTCGATATATGAGGCCTAGTATTGAGGCCCGTGCGATGAGGCTCATATGATATATTTGAGGCCCAGGTGCAAGGCCCACCTGTTGTGTATTCGAGGCCCGATGTGATGTATGTTGGCCCATATGATGAGGCCGATGTGATGTAAATGAGGCCCGTCGTGATTGTATGTGAGGCCATGGGCCCACTATATGTTTGGCCCTATGTAAATCACTCCTTGGGAGCAATGTTGGTTAGATGTCTACATTGATGAGCAATGATGGTTAGATGTCCTCATTGTGACCTTCCCTTAGGCCTTGTTATGCCCATTCTCTTTGTGGGTCAACCCAAATAAGTGGGCCCCATTATCCATAGATGGATAGCTCCGTGCTAACGGATTTGATATAACCACGGCCGAGAGCCGATCCTTACATTATGGTTGAATGGTTGTCCATCTATGGACCCCGCCTTGTTTATATATGTTGGTTGTCCGTGCTAATTATCGATGCTGATTATCGATGTTGATTATCGGTACCGATTATTGAGGCCGATTCCGATTGTCAAGGCCGATTGTATTGGTCGATTCCGATTGTCTAGGCCGAGTATTAAGGCCAATTTTGATTGTTGACGCCGATTTTGATTGTTGAGGCCAATTGTCAAGACCTATATGATGTCTATGTGACCTGTAGTTGGGACCCATTGCGATGTATTTGAGGCCCATGGGTAAGGCCTATTATGATGTATTCATGGCCCATGGATAAGACCCATTGTGATATATTTGTGGACTATGGGCAAGGCCCATTGTGACATGTATTAGGCTCATGATGCATGACCCATGTGACGTATTCGAGACCTATGTGTAGGGCCCACATCTCATGTATTTGAGGCCCATGAGCAGGGCCCACCTGTTGTGTATATGTGGCCCTTGAGTAAGGCCCATTGTGTTGTATATTAGGCCTTTATGTGAGGGCATGGGCCCATTATATGTTTGGCTCTATGTGGGCCATTCCTTAGGGGCAATGTTGGTTAAATGTCCACGTTGTTGAAGCCGATTGTTGGTGCCGGTTATTGATACCGATTATGAGTATGTGACAACATAGCATCATGATACATGCCCATACACATCATCTGCATGTTTGTTATGAGATATGATTGATCATTGCATATGCCATAGTGTCGGTTATTAATGGGACTCCCTGATAGGCGGAGTTGCCCCACATGAGCATACAGTATGCACAGGTTTGTATAACTGGATGGTATGACTCATGCATCTCGCATTTTGTGATATGACCACCGTATACCCTAGCGACATCAGGATCATAGCCTCCACAGGCATATCATGGATGGCCAGATGGGACACCAAAAATCTGTTCTACATGGGGTGTTATAGATATTCTTGGGTGAAAGTCCCAGAACCCTCTTGGTTCTAGAGGTTGCTCCAACATCTGATCGAGTGGATGCATGAGCGCATGAGGGCCGTATACCGTTAGGCCGCGTCTACCACTATGTCGTAGTCGGTTGGAAGGGAGTACGGCCTTCCTGTCCGAGAGAAGGGGACAATGCTAGGCTGAGTCTGACCAGCTCGAGGAATGGGTCTGCTATCGAGGAGTCGGGCCCGATATTGGAAGGCGGATAGTGAGGTCTCTTCCACTCACTTTGTTGCGCGTGATGGGGCAGCAATCTGTTTTGGAGTATAATAGACCCTGGTGATTTCTCAGAGTGGAACCATACTGATATATGGACTTATTGAATAGGAGTTGCAACTCATGCATTCATTTCATTCACTATCCACTTGGACTGGTGGTGCGCAACTAATTATTGTGTACCTTCGTATGGCCAGGATTTCGGTTGGGCGTGCGACTAACCTGAGACCAAGAGTTTACCACATTGAGTCTGACTATCCAAATTTAGGTATGAAATTGGTTTAGATAAAAGTCTCTTGTGATGGACCCCGTAGCCTGTGATACTGCGTACTATCATCCTGACCTCACACTCCAACGTGGTCATTTCATTCGCATCGCATATTGCATCCGCATGCATATGACATTTTGGGTTGTTATGTTTTCTATACTTATATGGCCTAGACAGACTTGACAAGATTTACATATTGCATTGTACCCTTGAAATCTGATATTTGGCTCTCTATAACTCCTCATTTGTATAGTTGATCTGTATTGCGTACTCTGATATCGTATGATTCATGAACTTGTCAGTAACTTCTGCTTACTCTGATATTGTATGATTTCCAAAACATCACTTATGCAACATATTTAATGATGAATGTATGTTAGTTGTATTAGTGCATAAAACATGGAATAGATTAAGCCAAAACACAGATATGATTCAGGGATAAGTGAATAAAGCAAGCGGAAGACTTATAGTAAAATATGTGTACAAGTGTAAATCCCTGAATTACATATACAACCAGATCGTGTAAAAGTGTTATTTATCAAAATTGAAGTATCAAGTTACATCATTTCAGTCCCAAAAAATCCCAGAGATCCCGCGCATCCGACCGAGGCTCGCTAGAACCCGTCTCAACTGCATATAGGAGAAGGCGGCCTCGTCGTCATCCGGCTCCGCTCTGCCTCAGACGTCGCATCCACATCTGCAACATCAGGGCCTAAGACAGTCTGGTGGGTGTGTAACACCGCCCCAGAAACGTGGGAGTGAGTGATCAACTCAGTGGAACAATAAGGCACTGGTTAACATGTTATCAGTTCAATCAAACAGTAATGATAAAGCAGGATAAGTAATTAAATCCTAAGTACTCTTGTTAATGCAAGGATGAATGCAATATGATGCGTGCCCTCACGCGTACACCCTCAGCGTCTTCATCTTACGTTACGCATGACATCGCCTCAAAGTGCGCCACATCTACAAAGCACATGCAAATGCGGTGCATGGATATGATTACCAAGTTGTTATTAGTCCATTTCACACAACGGGATTGGGAAGCTAAGATACCTTCCTCATATCACCATCCAAACAGTGATCCATACTAAGGTCGTCAATCCTAGATATCTCATACGATCATATAGTTGAGGTCGTAGCAAAGGGCTCGTCACCAATCAATGCACGCCTTTCATGCCCTTACTACCACAGATCGGCTCGTCACCTCCTTGCGGTATCCAGGTATGCTCGAGGTCACTACAAAGGGCTCGTCACCAATCAATGTAGGCCGACAAAGACGAATATAGTGTCCCATACCACTATAATCGGCTCACGAGTTAAGTTGCTCACTGGTCACTACGGGGAGGCTCGTCACCCCAGCGTAGGCCGACAGCTCGACCACGGTGTCCCATACCACCATGTCCGGCTCATGAGTCTTAGCGGATCAGGTACCATGGTTATTAGGATTTCACTGGTAAGTTCGGTACCCTAGATTCAAGCAGTAGCGTCCATACATGGTTAACATACATCGGACAATCGGGTTACTTGACGAACTCGACTAGCACGAGCGCACGTTGAATTGAACGACATAGAGTGCGCAAACACTCCGCGTGGCCAAACCACTGCCGCCAACTCTAATACGGCTCGGGTTTGTCTAATACGTCCTACGTGGCGAAAGCAATCTCAACCACGAATATAGGGTCAATTACCGATCTCCTAGACTAAGGCATAGTCCCAAACATCCTACACTACTACAGATATTCATATGGAAATGTAAAACAATAATGGAACAGCAACTCCAATCATGGTACATACGTATCCGAAGAATATCAACTTAACATAAATATAAGCATAGGAGATGCTTGAATTTAAATAACTTGGAATGTAACTGCATAAAGGAAAACATGCGCATCAATAGGAGTATTGAGAATCACTTCTCAACGCCCACAATTAGTGTAATAAGTTACACTTAGATCATTCATGCATTTCTACAAACACTTAGCATACGTGGAACAACATACATGACGTATGTTGAAATACATGCACTTAGACAATTCCTTTTACCAAGGAGTTGTCATACATGCATCTAGCATACATACATGACAAATAATCATGGCAAACACAAGTGCATATTTTATATGTATACGGTACTTTATAAATACACTTAGAATACACAAATCTCAATATAGCACATACATGTCAGGAAAGCAATGTAAACACAACATTTGGCATGTGAAATCTCATCCATAACAAGAATAAATCACTAACTGGGATTGAAAGCCTTGAAAATCATAACCTATACACTTAAAGTCCGCACCTTAAGCGAAGAAAGAACCGCCGAGCTGATTTAGACGAGTTGTCTTCGTCAACGGCGCTAAAATACCCTAAAATAAGGATAGAAATGAGATACAACAACACCAAGTCTAGTCTAAGCTCTAACACAGGTTAGGGTTAGGTTAACTTACCCCAAAGGAACTCAGAATTGTCAGAGGAACGATTCAAAGTGAAGGTTCGAAGATGAAGAAGAACAAGGAAGAATCAAGATGAATCACCAACCAATCTCTCTCACTAACTCTCTCTTTTCCACTCTCTTTCCAAGCTAGGGTTAGAGAAAATTCGTATGGAAATGAGAGCTAGGGTTTAAGGACTATATATAGGCCTTAAAATGATGGAAATAACCCCAGGGTCAAGGTATACTTAGGTTATAACCAAAGTAAGCCTTTCTCGATCCAACGAAGCACTTCTGGTGGGCCTATAACCACGAAAGGTCGGACTTAAGCTCATTGACCATGGATCTAGGTCAAGCTGAGATTTCATACCGACCGGCTCTTTAGATCAGCCGTGGCGGACCACACTCAATTCAACGGTCACAAAATCTATCAAGTCCACAAGCACTAGTATATGCCTGGGCCAACTATCCTGATCAGAGGGTGAAATTGGGTCAGAATCCAACGGTCAGAATGCTTAAAATCGTCGCGCAAGCGACACGACTCAGATTTCAGTAAAAGCTTATTAAATTCCAACCGTTCTCACACTCTTCACTCCGAGCTCAAGCAAATCGACCCAGAACATCAGATCGACTTGATTTTCGAGGTGAAGATCAAGCCCAACTCGGTGACGCAACAGCCTAAGATCATTGCTATCGGACTTTCGACGCGCGGTCTAGGTCCGATCCAGATCTTCCAAAAATTCCCCAGAACAACTGGATTTAGCGATGGATCCCGGATTTCAGAGTAACATGGCGTTCACTAATCTACACGTTTAGAGCCATGCAGATACAATTTAAAGTGATTGATGCGAATTTCACAAGCAATCGAGTAAAACGCTAATTACCCCAAAACAACTACTTAAGGAAAGATTAGCACAAGAAAATCCAAGGTCGTTACATTCAGTTTTGTCTGCTTCCCCAACTTTCAAAAAATGTTTGTGAATGAAGAGGCTCTTCTTACTCTGATATCGTATCATTCATGATCTTGCTAGTAATTTCAATATTGTATAATTAAGGCATTGTATTGAGTACTTGACACTTATCTTGTACGCACACTTACACCACCCTTTAAGCTTTCTATTAGCTTATGCATAATAGATGCATGTAGATGATGTTAGGTTGTAGCCGCATTGGGTTTGGAGCATGCGGCGATCTTCTGGAGCTTTGATTTTGTCATATGTATTTCCCTTTCAACATTGTATTTGAATGTTTATATTAGTGGATATGTGACGATGATGCTGCCTTTATGATTTAGGTATACTTGTGGTTATGCTTCTTACGAGTTCAATGTACATTGAAAAATCCTCCTTGTAGGATCCCAGGATCGGAATTTAGCGTATGAATGCTGGGAGCCGAGAATGGGGTACTACGGAGGCTGTCGGCACCGGATTCAGCGATCGAAAATTTTGTGAGCCCGGTTTCTGAGTTTGGGGCTTGACAGAAGTTGGTATCAGAGCATAACTTGGGAATACCTGAAGATAACATCACATATCTGCTGATAGCTACCTTATACTGTATGATTGTTGCAAACTTAGAATGATTAGATCCCTGAATTTGAATAACTTAGAAACTTTCTGATATAGCTCCCTATCACGTGTGCATTCGAGGGTGCCCAAGGATGATAAGCCCTTGTTCCTTCCTGTAGGACATGACACCCAAATGAGTGACCCGAACGACTTTTTTTTCTCCGCTTGAGATTCCTGTTACCCCACCAGAGACTTCTACACCCCATCCAAGTTTAGCGCAGCACCGACCATGTCCATAAGTGCGGACCACCTGTAGTAGATGTTGCAAGTAATGACCGTCATTCTTCAGAGAGGAGGCCGGAAGAGGCGGGCCCCCTCTGGTAGTTCCCAGAAGCATCGATAGCCACAAAGGCACAGGAACAGTCCGTCCTTCCCAGAATTTGCACCACCTATATGTCAGTCCTCAAGTGTATACTTCAGATGTGGTGAGGCAGGGCACCGCTTCTGGGAGTGCCCCCACCCTCGGTAGCCCCTGCCACCCAGACCCTTTTCTGGTGCTTGCTTTGGGTGCGGTGGGATAGGGCATTGCAGGAACGAGTGTCCATGTCCTCAGTAGCAGCAGCGATGATAATATCTGCTGCCGAGACCCCAGTAGCGGTAGTAGCAACAGCAGCAAGAGGATCCTCAGACATCAGGAGGAGTCGTCGACGTTTCGTGTGACTTGGCCCCTACACCATCTTCCTAGATTGTTCATGAATGAGGCATCTTGGGAGTTAGAGCTTGAGATTCGTGGGCGTTATCCCCATTTCTTAGGTGTTTGATTATGTTGGTATGTTGTGTTCTTATTATATATATATATATATATATTAGTGTGGTTTTCCCTCCCTTGGCAAGCTCTGTATTGGTTATGTTATGGTTTAAATTTTGAAGACAAAAATTTTATTTTGGAGGGGAGAGCTGTATGGCTCGTATCACAACCCGTACCATTCTGTAAGCTTCCACGGTCCTCCCGGTCGAATTTCGGCGACCCTCAATCTGTAATCAACATTTGCGCATAACCCTGAGTCTTATCCCGTATTCCAAAGTCAGCTCGACCCGAGACTTGTACCCTAGCAACCGTGCTATCGCAGTGGTTCTAACGCCGCATATTACGCACCGAGGTGATACCCGGGCTAGGAGTGTGGGCCCGCGATCAGTTCGAGAAAACGTCGCGCATTTGCAATCCCAAGAGAATCTCTACAACATATCAAATCAATCTCATCAATTACCTCTCATGTCAAGTACAAAACCCCATCCCCAAACAACCCCAAAGTCAAAACAACTCATCCCTCACATGTCAAAGTACACATCACCCATCACTTATATTTTATCCAAACCATCTGTAGGTGGGGCCCACTTTATATATGTGTTGCATCCACACCATCCACCAGTTGGTGGCCCACCTAAGTAGGGCCCACCTTAAACATGTGTGCACCCAAATCGTGTCCAGGGACGCTGGACGTGAAATGAGAACAAAAATATCAGCTTGGTCTAAGCTTTAGGGTAGGCTGCTCATGCAGGCCCCACTTGATGTATGAGACTAACCCACACCGTCCATTCCATTCCCCAGCTCATTTTATGCGTTGAGCCAAAAAATGAAGTTAATCCGATGTTCTGGCGGGCCATAGCATAGAAAACAATGTTTTTACCATTGAAATCGACCCTGATGTTTCTTTACTCCAAAATATGTCGAATATTGGGCTTGATGGGTCTGTCTTGGGCCATAAAACCCAATGGCTGGGTCGGATTCCCCTGATGCGGGCCCCACCTAGGAAAAACCTCCAAAAAACTCATTTTTTAAAAATAATAATAATAATAATAATATGTGCAGCGCCTACTACTGCTAACGCTGTAGCAGGACGCTGCTGCGTTGGCAGGCGGGCAAGGACCACAGGTCCCAACCATGGGCCCCACCGTGATGCGTGTGAACATTAACATCATGCATTTTGATAAGCCCCTTAAGGCAGTGGGCCACCCCAAAAAATCAGCCGTATGTGGTGCTCAAGTGGCCCACATCATAAGAAAAAGTGTGATTGAACGGCTGCCATTGAAACCCTTTTTGGGTTGACAGAAGTTTTAGATCATTACGAAATTTATTTTTCCTCTGCATTCGGGTCTGTGTGACCTTCTCAACAGATTGGACGGTAGGTACACGTTATGGTGGGCCCCACGTGGGACCCACCTTGATGTACCCATTAGACGTGTCTCACTATGACTGTCCAGATTCAGTAGGACCTGCCATGATATATGTGTTGTTACCACACCATTTAGCCATGGATGGTGGGCTTACATGTCGTGCAAATGCAGGGCTCACTTACTGTTGACCTGAGCCCACCTGAACTGTTCAAGCTCACCATGATGTGTATATGTTTGGCCCTATGTAGGTCACTCCTTGGGAGCAATGTTGGTTGGATGTCCACATTGATAGGCAATAACGGTTAGATGTCCTCATTGTGACCTTCCCTTAGGCCTTGTTAGGCCCATTCTCTTTGTGAGTCAACCCAAATATGTGGGCGCCATTCTCCATAGATGGATAGCTCTGTGCTATCAGATTTGATATAATTACGGCCGAGAACCGATCCTTACATTATGGTTGATTGGTTGTCCATCTTTGGACCCCACCTTGTTTATATATGCTGGTTTTCGGTGTTGATTATTGATGCTGATTGTCAGTCCTAATTATTGATGTTGATTATCGGTACCGATTATCGAGAGGCTAAAATCGATTGTCGAGGCCGATTGTATGGGCCGATTCCGATTGTCGAGGCCGAGTATCGAGGCCGATTCTGATTGTTGAGGCCGATTTTGAATGTCAAGGCCGATTGTCGAGACCTATATGATGTATATGCGACCCGTAGTTGGGGCCCATTGCGATGTATTTAGGGCCCATGGGCAAGGCCCATTGTGATGTATTCGCAGCCTATAGGCAAGGCCCATTGTGACATGTATTAGGCCCATGATGCATGACCCATGTGATGTATTCGAGACCCATGTGTAAGGCCCACATGTCATGTATTTGAGGCCCATGAGCAGGGCCCACCTATTGTGTATATGTGGCCCTTGGGTAAGGCCCATTGTGTTGTATATTAGGCCTTTTTGTAGGCCGTGGGCCCATTATATGTTTAGCTCTATGTGGGTCATTCCTTGGAGGCAATGTTGGTTAAATGCCCACGTTGTCGAAGCCAATTGTTGATGCCCATTACTGATACCGATTATGAGTATGTGACAGTATAATATCATGATACATGCCCATATGCATCATCTGTATGTTTATTATGAGATATGATTGACCATCGCATATGTCATAGTGCCAGTTGTTAATGGGACTCCTTGATAGGTAGAGTTGCCCCACATGAGCATGCGGTATGCGCAGGTTTGATGCATGACTGGATGGTATGACTCATGTATCTCGCATTTTGTGATATGACCACCATATGCCCTAGCGACATCAGGGCTGTAGCCTCCATAGGCATATCGTGGATGGCCAGATGGGATACTAGAAATCTTTCGACATGGGGTGCTATAGATATCCTTGGGTGAAAGTCTCAAAACCCTCTTGGTTTTAGAGGTTGCTCCAACATTTAGACCAAGTAGATGCATGAGTGCATGAGGGTCATATATCGTTAAGCCGTGTCTTCCACTATGTCGTGGTCGGTTGGAAGGGAGTACGGCCTTACCTGCCCCAGAGAAGGGGGCAATGATAGGCTGAGTCTGACCAGCTCGAGGAATGAGTTTGCTATCAACGAGCTGGGCCCGATATTAGCAGGCGAATAGTGAAGTCTCTTCCACTCACCTTGTTACACGCGATGGGGCGGCAATTTAATTTGGAGTGTAATAGACCCTGGTGATTTCTCAAAGAGGAACCATACTGATATGTGAACTTATTGAGTAAGAATTGCATAATCATGCATTCATTTCATTCACTATCCACTCGGGTTGGTGGTGCACAACTAATTATTATGTACCTTCGCATGGCTAGGATTTCAGTTGGGTGCGCGACTAACTTGAGACCAGGAGTTTGCTACATTGAGTCTGACATTTCAAATTTAGGTATGAGATTGGTTTAGATAGAAGTCCCTTGTGATGGACATCGTAACCTGTGATACTATGTACTATCATCCTGACCTCACACTCTAGCCCGATCATTTCATTCACATCACATATTACATCTACATCCATATGACATTTTGGGTTGTTATGTTTTCTATACTTATATGGCCTAGATAGACTTGACAAGATTTACATATTGCATTGTACCCTCGGCATCTGATATTTGGCTTTCTATGACTCCTCATTTATATAGTTGATCTGTATTGCGTACTCTGATATCATATGATTCATGAACTTATCAGTAATTTCTGCTTACTCTGATATTGTATGATTTATAGACTTGTAGTATTTCCACTTACTCTGATATCGTATCATTCATGATCTTGCCAGTAATTTCAATATTGTATGATTAAGGCATTGTATTGAGTACTTGACACTTATCTTGTACACATACTTACACTACCCTCTAAGCTTTCTATAAGCTTATGCACGATAGATGCATGCAGGTGATGTTAGGTTGCAGCAGCATTGGGTTTGGAGCATGCGGCGATCTTCTGGAGCTATGATTTTGTCATATGTATTTCCCTTTCAGCACTGTATTTGAATGTTTATATTAACGGATATGTGACGATGATGTTGCCTTTGTGATTTAGGTATACTTGTGGTTATGCTTCTTACGAGTTAAATGTACATTGAAAAATTCCCCTTGTAGGATCCTAGGATCGGAATTTAGCGTATGGATGTTGGGAGCCGAGAATGGGGTACTACGGAGGCTGTTGGTACCAGATTCGGTGATCGAAAATTTTGTGAGCCCAGTTTCTGAGTTTGGGGCGTGACAAGGTGTGTAAACTAAAGAAGAGTTTATATGGCCTGAAGTAGGCCCCGAGGTAGTGGTACAAGAAGTTTGACAGTTTCATGTCAGGAAACGATTTTAGGAGATGTCATGCAGATCACTGTTACTATTTAAAGAAGTTTGATATGTCGTACATCATCCTTCTTTTGTATGTTGATGATATGTGTGTGGTCGGATCAAGCATGAAGGACATCTCAGATCTCAAAAGACAATTATCTAGAGAATTTGCCATGAAGGATTTAGGAGTTACAAAATAAATCCAAAGCATAAGGATAAAGCGTGACAGGAAAAATAAGAAACTAGTTTTGTCATAGGCAAAGTACATAGCCAAGGTACTTGATTAATTCAGGATAGGAGGTATTAAGCCTGTTAGCACTCCATTAGCTAACTACTTCAAGCTTTCTAAGGAGCAAGGTACGAAGATGCAGGAAGAATGGTACTACATGACTAAAGTCCCGTACGTGTCAGCTATTGGGAGCCTCATGTATGCTATGGTGAGCATAAGGCCAGATATTGCTCAAGTAGTGGGAGTTGTTAGTAGGTTCATGAACGACCCTAAAAAGGAACATTGGGAAGCTGTGAAGTAGATTCTTAGATACCTGGTAGGTATTATATATGTAGGGTTATGTCATGGAGGTTGGAAATCAAGTTACAAGGCTACGTAGATTTAGATTTGGCAGGAGATATCAACAGTAGAAGAAGCACTACAGGGTATGTCTTTACTCTGGGTAGTGCTGCAGTTAATTAGGTCTCTCAGTTACAGAAGATAGTATCCATCAGTACAATGGAAGCAGAATATGTTACAGCTACAAAAGCATGCAAGGATATGGTGTGGATGCAAGGTTTTATGGAAGAGTTAGGAAAGAAACAAGCAGATTGCAAGCTATACAGTGACAGTCAGAGTGCAATACACTTGGCTAAGAATTTAGCCTTTCATTCAAGGACCAAGTATATTGGCATCAGATATTACTTCATACGTTCGTTACTGGAAGATAGATCGACTACTCTGGAGAAGATCCATACAAGTGAGAACCTTGCAGATATGCTGACCAAGGCGGTCACACGGGAGAAGTTGAAGCTCTGTTCAGCTTTGATTGGTCTTCGGGCTTAAAGACGGGGAGCTGGTACACTCTGGATGTAGAAGACGAAGGATTATGATGATGTGTCTCCAAGTGGGAGATTGTTGAGGTATGGAGCCAGCACACCAACTAATGTGCCCATTCTAAAATGGAGGTCTTTCACGGTGCTGCTCGATCGGTCGATGGGACTACTTGACTAGTTAAGTAGGCCGCTTAACCAATCAAGCGGCGCTCGACTCAAAGTCCAGAGAGTCATATTTTTTAGCCTCAACCAGTCGAGGGTCAAGCTCGACCAGTCGAAGCCCTGGCTATACTAGTCAAGGGTTATGCAAATTTTGCGCGGATTTGGTGCGGACTTTGTAATTTTGAGGCAGTTTTGCAAAGGTGCGTAATGGAAGTTTCCTAAACTATAAATAGGGGTCCTAGGGTTATTCTAAGGTATGAAAAAGGGTTTTCTAAAGCAAGGCTAAGGATTTTCTATACATCTAAGGTGAATATATTGCTTGTAATCTCTTTTTTCTTCATAGTGGAAGTTTGCACCCATGGTTTTTACCCTTGTTGGGGTTTTTCCACGCATATTGTCTTATGGTTTGTTGGTATGCTTGAATTCTATTTCTAGATTATATTTCTTCCTGTTTATCGTTTGTGGGTGAGACCGGAGGTTGGATCTCAATTCACTTGCGTTGTTGGCGTGCTGCGCAATAAAAGATACATAGTACCTTAAATGCGTATAATTCTACTAGGCTTGGTCCCCAAACATAACTACAGATGACTTTAAGCGAATAATTAAATATGTTATAGATTGCCAAAGGATGACGTATTTCCTCTATAAATTCACATATCTCACACATCTGATTTCCATCATATTTTATAGTCAATGTTCTAATGATGATTTTCTTTCCTGATATATCTCTATTTCATTGATGGTTGTAGTGACCTAATCTCATATATCACAAATTGACTACTTTGAATGATAAATTCTTATAAGGCAATTTTATCATAAGTGCAAATATGTAGCCCACTTTCCTTTCATAAAAATGTTCATATCATTGTTCATCAGCAGGATTTCACATTCGCTATCACTGAATGTTACCTTATAGCCTTAATCTATAGGTTTTACTGTGGACATGAGAATCTCTTATAGCTTTATCACATGCAACATATTAGAAAGATAATTTATATTCCCATTAGAATCTTGTATAATTATGCTACTCTTATCTTTAACTTCACGAGATGTGTTATTCTTAGTAATAACACAAAATGCACTCAATGTTGGCCTCTTTATTAGTAAAGTGATCTCCTCTTAGTGTTATATGATTCAGGCACATCGAATTTATATACCACTCATTTACACCTAATTTTAAAGCTTGCATTACATAGCTTACTCGGTCTTGTCTTTACCATATATGTACTTATATTTAATAGTGTTACTTCCTTCATTAGTTCAACATTGCTTTGTATATACAGACGTTGGGATCCCGAGGTGGAATCGACTCAAGGCCGCTTTCTCCACAAGCTGCCTCTTTCGAGGGCTTGGCACTATGATTGTATATTATGTTTGACCAGAGTCTCCATTAGCCAATTTCTTTATCTCTACAGTCAGCTAGACCCTATAGAAATGTTAGGGTAGGGATCCAAAGATTTTCTACCTTAAGATGACTCTTTGATCTTGTGAATAGAGATTTTGAGTAAGGGATCGCGGTTACAAAAAGGAATGGTGTTAGGAACCTACTCTACCTATACAAATGTACGGTCTCTACTTCACAGGATCTGTCTGTTCTTGAGGGTTGGGATTTAGTTCTTGTATATAAATGTATGTAATGCTTGTGACAAAATGTGAAGTAATTGATAAGTTTTTTATTGGGTAGGGTCCAATTAAATCGTCAAGCCTCATAACATACTTTTGAGCCAATTTGGTATAGGCTGTGTTGAGTGATGAGATGGATGTTGCGCTATGTAAAATGTTATGGTTAGATGTAGCTTGATTGAAAATAGTTGGGTGGACAGTAGTGTTGAGTTGGGTGGATAATAGTGTTGAAAGGATCGTATCGAGTGACTTGAATTGAACTTGGGTCGACTCAAGAGGCTAGTGTTAGGATTGGACATGGGTTCTCTCTCTCTTCACTCTCACTCTCCTTGGTGGGGATGCTAAAGGGGTTTGTGATGCTTATGGGTGGGTGTGGATGCTTGAAATGTAAAGGGAAGGAGGTATTTATAGCCCTCCAACTCGATTTTCTGGTAATTATTGCAAGGCTTAAGGTTAAAAAGGGTTTAGATGGATGATATTTGATATTGCCATGTGGTAAGATGTCATGTGTTGGTTTAGATGACATAGGGTATAATTTTCACTCAAGGGAGGGACATTAAAGTAAATGCCGAGATTTATATATGCATGAAATAGGCAAGGAGGAAAGCAGCACACAAGTGGGAAGCTGGCCAAAATAAGGCTAGTGTCATGTGGTGAACAGCACCCTAGGTGCCAATCGTCCTTCAATTTTGCTCTAGCTTCGGAGGGAGGCTCCTCTTGTACATGTGGACAACCCTAGTCCTTCGAAGTTACCTTATTGTCTCCCTTTTTTCTCCAAATTAGGCTTTGGAATGGGTTTGAGCCAAAATGGGTTATGGATTTGGTTTGACAAGGTGAGTTGAATGGGTAGGCTATGTGGGCTAACTAGGTGAGTTGACTCAGGGGGTTGACTCTATGGGTTTGGTTTTCCCTAAAGTTTGGGTTTAAGACTAGTTATAAGGTCAGTTTCTAGGGTTCTATGGTTTAGATTAGCGTTCAGATCAGGGTTTAAGGTTTAGATTAGGGTTTGGCTTAGGGTTAAGGGTATGGATCAGGGTTTGGCTTAGGGTTTATGCTCAATCAAACTTATCGGCCCGAGGTGGGGTGTCTACAGATGCTCCTTTTTGGCAAAGGTTATGTGCAACCGAATGCCAAAGTGAGTGGACACCCCACCCTCCGTAGTCAGATTAAAATGCGGTCTCGATTCATTGCATACCTTTGTATATGTGTCAATTGATTATTAGAAAGTAGATGACTTGTGCATATCATGGAGGTTTGGGGAAAACATTGCCATTGTCCTTGCACTTTTTACAGCTTTACAGGCAACCAATCGCAACCTTTTCGATATTAATCAGTACTAACATCGGAAGAACCCAATACAGTAAAGCCCCTATGCTTTCTGCAACCTTATGAGGATACTATTTAGAACTAATATGTTCGTTGCTTCCTAGATCACCCCAGGAGTACTTGTTTTATTTGATCATTAAAGTGGTTAGCTTACCCTACACTTTATGTGGCCTTATGGGGGAGCTTGCAAGGAGCGGCGCCAAATGGGCCACTTGTCACATTCCTAGATCACCTCAGGAATAATTGTTTCATCAACTAGAAAGTGACAAGCAACCCACTAGGCACTGCTTGTGCACCCTTTGCCCACTGGTTTTTTCATATTATAGTTAATGAGGTGCATGGAGTTTTTCTATATAAGGTGGCCCAAGGGGTGGCTGTGCCATTATTTTTTTCAACAACTCCTCTCTCCCTTTCTCATTTTCTCTCTTCTTCATTCCCCCCTTCTCTTCCTTAACTTTTGGTTTGTTTTTTGGTGGTGGCCATTTTGGGGAGCTTTTGGACAGCAAGGTGGGTGTAGGCAGGCTTTCCTCTCTCTCTCTCTCTCTCTCTCTCTCTCTCTCTCTATATATATATATATATATATATATATATATATATAGGTGGTATTCTGATAGACCGATGGAGACCAAGTGTGTAGTAAGTGTAAGACACAAAGGAGGTGTATGGACATGAAGTCGGAGCTTATTTCTTTCCATCTTTCTTCCATTTCATTTTTATTTTTTCCTCACTTGTACAAATGTCATTTTTCCCATGTATGCTAAGTGTGCACGGGCATGGTTTCATTTTTGGGAGGAGACTTCGTCATGTAAATAAATGGTTTTAAAGTGAACCTTTGGGCCCCGTGTGTATTTTGGTGGGCCCAAGGTTCATTTTGGTTCCCTCTTTCTCTTTTCTTTTCATGTACTTTTTTTCTTTCTTGCTCCTCTTCTTTTTCTTTTCTTCCTTGAAGATGTTTGGGCGCATATGAAGTTTGGGAGGCCCATATCAGATTTTTGTGAGTCAAGACCTTGTGAAAGGGTCTGAGTTAGGCATGACCGAATGACCCTTGAACCTTATTTGATCTCAAGTGCGCCTTGGAATTTTGTCAAGCCCATGTGGATATGGATGTATAGGCAATCTGCTTTTATAGACTTTTCTTTGCATTTTTTTTAAAACTCTTGCGGTTTGGTTAAGAGCAACTATATCCCTTTCTCTCGATTTGAGGCACAACTGGGCCTTGAATTGCTTTTGGGTTCATGTGAATGAAGGGACTTGGTTTTTCTATGTGACTCCTAACAAGAGTTGATGGATACTTAAAAGGAGCTTACCCATTTGTACCTCTTTATGGGTCAGACATGAAATGGTCACCTCTTTGAAGTTTTTGGATACAAGTGAAGTTTAGGTGACTTTAAGGCTCTAAATTTTTTTGTTCAAATGTATGTTATGGGCCACTCTGCTTAGTCCATATGTAGGCATACTCGGACTCTGTCACATCCCACCAGGCAATGGGATGGGATGATCTTTCATGTGTTCTTCCATGGCTCGCCCAAATGTTATCAATTTTTTTAATCCTTTTAAGGTTGTGGGATTCAATACTCACCCAATCCCTACTCTTGTGCAGTCATGTTTGGAGGAAGATGGAGTCTCTCCATTCCTTCTAATGGGCCATAGATAGACCCGGCCTACATTCCTTGGCCTGGTCTTCATATGTCTTCTACTACTCACGAGAGTGCTCCCCTTTCAGACGTAAAAGGTTGTGGGATTCGTGATCAATAGGATGAATGGTTTCTGGGTCCTCAACCCCTTCTTGATGTTATTCTTGCTGACATTCCTTTCTCTGGTTTACTAGATTTGAGATTTAAGAGGAATCCCAACAACCGGTCCTTGATGGCAGCCCTCTGTGAGCATTGAGGAATGAAACCCACACTTTCAAGCTGCCATGTGAGAAATGGGAGATTACACCACTGAATGTTTTCCTACACTTGGGTCTTCCTTTTTATGGTCCGCCTGTTCCTTCTACCCAAGGCATCTGAACTTAGATGAAATAGTTAGTTTTTCCAAAAATAGAAAGTCCTAAATTAACCTTATGGGAGCATTCATGACATAATTACAATTAATCTCCAAAAAATATGAAAATATAAAACTCTAAAAATAAGGAGATGTAGTAAAAAATAAAATTATTAAAAATAGTATTCTTTTTTCTAAAAATTGCGGTTTTGAACAGTAAGTGTATGTTTTCTAATGAAATGGATGAACGCAACCCACTTTGTGAGTTGGTTTACCCTAAATGGCCTGCAACATAAAGACCGATAAGTCATATGTCCTATAACATTACCTTGATCAAAATTTATGGCCAATTTATGGTTCACACTTCAAACGACAATTTCTCCCTAATCAGAATGAATTTCTTTGAACTGGACATGCCTAGGACTAGTTACATCATGCCCTACATAGAATTAAGTGTGGATATGATGAACTACTTCTGCTTTCGATTGGCTTTCTTTTATTTAAGCCATGCTAAGAATGTATCTATGCCACATCCTACATCAGAGTGGTGTAGATTTCATGCAATTATTAAGATTTTACAGATTTATAATTAGTGTAAAATAGAAGGAAATAGGAAACTGAAAAATATAATATTAAGGATAGGCCAAAGCACGTGTGATCACGCTGTCCTTAAAGCAATATTCGCTCATTCTCAAAATAATTGAGACTGATAACAGGTTGCAAGCAAATAGCTTCCAGGATACGATGAGCCTATGTGTGGTTTTGCATTCAAAAAGTACGTATGAACCACTAATGAAACTCTGTAAACACGATTTTACTGGTAGATAAAAGCTAAGAAGAAAAATTCCCAAATGAAAAGAAAGATAGAAAATAGAAGATTAGCTTTGCTAGCTTAGACCACCACTCTGGTCAGATTCTTATGGGCCTATTGGTTCTAGCCGGCTCAGGTTCCTATTGAACCTACTGGCTTGATCAGAGAACACTTAAAACTTAATGTTTCATATGAGAGAATGAGTCAATTTGTTTGTTTATTATGATAGAATGAACTAGCAAAACTTTGTTTATATAGGCAAGGGTGGCTGAACATTTTAGTCCAGGGTCATAAATGTAATGGATTGTTTCTGACTGTTGGTGAGAAACTAGCCATTTTTTACAGTTTTTTTTTTTTTTTACCATTTTGCATGTGGGAGACTAGCTACATGCTAGCTGTCTAGACATCATGGATAGTTGTTTCTGACTGTTGGGCTAGCCACACGGAATAGTTTTTCTATGGTCTGCTTAATTACTACATGAGCAGTTATACCATACATTTTAAATAGCTCCACAGCTCATATATAAGGAAGATAAGTCTCTCTCAGACCTCTTACCCATAGCACTCTGAACCCAACCACCTAACCCATTTACCTTACCCATTGTCGCACTGCGACTCGCACCTACCTCACGTCAGTTTGCGAAAGTTTGCAAGAGAGTGACCCATCTATAACATGATGCGCATGTGTGAAGTGAAAAGTGCACCACTAGCACCTCTGTAGCCACACTGCCTCACATGCCCACGCTCTCAGACTAAGTTTGAGTCCAAGATCGTGCCCGTGCCCTTGCGCACGTGCTACACTAGAACACACAATTCTCAGTACTCCTCTGTCTCACTAAGAAAATATTAATGTGCTTAACACCTTACTTATTAAAATGATTTTTCTTCTCTCGTATCCGATATGGGACTATTTTCAAAGGTGAAAAACTAAGTTTTCTTTTTTTCACAAGTACTAATATATATATATATATATATGTGTGTGTGTGTGTGTGTGTGTGTATAACAAAATGGATAGACGAAACAATCCCACACTTGGTTCAAAATAATTTTTTAAATAGGAGACATCTGCCATACTATACATAGCTTATATCCATAAAGAAATATATATTTCGATTTAAATCTTTCTTTAATGTAAGTATCTTAAAGTTCTATCGGAATTTTTGGTAGTCGTAACTTTGAATCAGTTATTCTTTAATGACATGGCCGAAGATAACATACACATACTTGATTTGTGTTATTTGAGTTCCCACAAATCTTGCTCAGCACATTTAATGCCCACATGCTTTTCCTGTTTCATTAACGATCATGACAGAAACTCTAACTCTCATGAGAGTCGCTACCACCTGTACGTTCACATAGGTGAAATCCTTCCAGTGTCTCCATTACTATTAAGACACTTATCCTCTTAGACTGGATTTTATAAAGAGCTCTAAGACTCAACCCCCTATCTGTAATGCCCAACACTACTTATTTTAGATGAGGTTATCTATGATTTTAGTGCTGAAACTTTTCACATATCAGTAACTTATTTTTACCTATTGAACCAGAACTTGGAGATTTTCTAATTTTGGATTAGGTTTTCATCACTAGTGGAACTTTAATTAAAGAGTTTTAATCTCATCCCTCTAAATGTTGTCCTTACTACCTCTCTCGTTAAAGGTTTAGTAAAAAGATCAGCCAAGTTATTACTTAATTTTACATTAGAAATTACAATGATTTTATCTTGAATTAATTGTCTCACATAATCATGTAGTAGACATATATGTCTAGACTTTCCATTATAAATGTTGTTGTAGGCTCTAGCCAATGTAGCTTCACTATCATAATGTAGTGAAACAACTAGTGTAGGATTCACAAAGAACGAGATTTTTAATAAAAGATTCATAAGCCACTCAACATCTTTGCATGTCACAACCAGGGCTATAAACTCAGATTCCATAATTGAGTGAGTTATGTAGGTTTATTTCTCAGATCCCCAAGATACAACTGCACCTCATAAGGTGAAGACCCACCCTATAGTGGACTTGTTGTCTCATACACTTAATATCCAACTCACATTGGTATATCCTTCTAATACAGTCAAAAACTCTGATTATAAATAACCATAAGTCTTTGGTTACTTTCAAGTTACCATGAACTCTACTGATTACATTTTAGTAATCCACACTAGGGTTTTCAGTAAACCTATTGAGTTTACTCACATCATATACAACATCTAATCTAGTGGATTGCATAGTATATATTAGATTGCCTATAGTAGTTGTATATTCAAATTATGCAACTGCTCTTACGTTATCTCATTTAGCTTGGTACTTTGATCAAATGGGATTTTTGCCTATTTTATTTTTAGATGGTTAAACTTATTTAGTATCTTCTCAATATAATGAGACTAACATAATGCATAACCCATACTACCTAGGATGGTATTTACTTGTTCAAGATCCTTCATTTTGAATACAAAAGATAGAAACTTTTTTGTTCCAGTTACACCTTCCATTTTATTACTTATTATTAACATGTCATTAATATACAAACAAATAATAGTTATACAATTACTACTAACTTTAGAATATATGCATTTGTCAGTTACGTTATGCATAAAACCATGATATAATAGTTTGGAACCAAAATTTTACTGTTTGGGTACTTGTTTTAATTCATACAAAGATTTACTCAATTTACAAACTTTATTCTCATTTCCTGGTAGAACGAACGCCTCGAATTATTTTACATATACCTCATCATTAAGGGCACCATTCAAGAGAGTTGTTTTTACATCCATTTGGTGGATTTGAAGATGATGTATAGATACTAGCACAAATAAAATCCTAATGGATGTTATACTAGCTATTGGAGAATATGTGTTAAAATAATCTATCCATTCTTTTTATTTATACTCATTAGCTACGAATCTATCTTTAAAGGTTGGGATAGTTCCATCAGTGTGATATTTCTTCCTAAATACTCACTTAATCCTATGGGTTTAGAACCTTGAGGTAAGTTCACCAGTTCCTATGTTTGATTTGACACTATCGAGTCTATCTCATCATCAATGGCTTCCTTCAAAAAAGCTGAGTCTCTAGAGGACATAGCTTCACTAAAGGTTTTAGGATCATCGTCTATAATTATTACTATAAGTATCTTCCTAACAACATTATCTCTATTACCTTCTACGAGATGAAAAAGGATATGTCAAAAGTCTATCTGTTCAAAGTTAAGACTCTTTTTTACCCTTATCCTCTGGCTCCTACGAGGTTCAATTGGAGATTGAACCACTTGTGGAGCTTTACTCACTGGTTCACTTTTAAGAGTTTGGATTTCATTATTCTTTAATCCTAAAGATAATGAGTTCTCAAATAACTCAATGTCTCTAGATTCTATAATACTGTTAGATTCTAAGTCTATAAGTCTTTAGGCTTTACTATTTTGTTCATATCTTACAAAGGCACACTTGATAGCTCTGGGTCCTAGCTTGGTTCTTTTGGGATTAGGTGTCCTACAACACGTAAGGTGTCCTGCAACACGCAAGACACCCCCACACTTTAATATATCCAAGGTTAGGTTTCCTACCTTTTCATACCTCATATGGTGAGGTTTTACTTTTCTTAAATTGGATCTTATTTAGGACGTGGCACATTGCAAGTAGTGCTTCACCTCATAAAATTAGTGATAACTTTGCTTGTATTAACATTGAGTTGACCATCTCTACTAAGGTCTTTTTTTTTCTTTTTGCTACATTGTTTTGTTGTAGTGTGTATGGTGCAGTGTAGTGGTGTATTAAGCCGTGTTCTTCACAAAACTTGAAGAATTCACTTGAGAAGTATTCTCCCCCTTTGTCATTATGGAGAATTCTTATTTTCTTATTTAATTAGTTTTATACTTCAGCTTTATATACCTTGAACATACTCAGTGCTTCATCTTTGTTCTTTAGTATGCATACATACACATATCTAGAATAATTATCAATAAAAGTTATAAAGTAGCTTCTACATCCATGAGTAAGAATATCTTTCAACTCACAAATATCAATATGCATAAGATTCAATATTTGAGATGATCTCTCAACACTTGGAAACTATTTCTCTGTCATTTTAGACCATATGCTCACTTCACATTTATCATTCTCATTATCAATATATGAAATTAGGCCACTCTTAGCCATGAATTTTAAGGTGTTATATCCTATATGTGCTAATCTACCATTACATAATACTACAGATTAAACCATATACGCAGAAGTACTACTTTCATTTAAAGAAAACTTGTTCATGCCGTTACAAGCATATCCATTTCTATAAAGTTCTCATTCTTTTACAGAATTAATTAGCTTTCCTGATCGTACACTACATGTATCGTAGTTTTTCCCATAAGATTTCCATAAACTAAGTCTCACCTCATGTCTGGGACGTGCAATGTGTTAATCAAGATCACATTCTTACCAGAGGTAAATGATAGTTCTATGGTTCTATTGTCCACGACCTTCAATCAAAATTTATCACCCATTTGGACTTCTTGACCATTAGTCACATCTTCATTGGTTTTGAAGGCTGACCTGTCGTAGCAAAGATGGATTGTGGTAGCCATATCGTACCACCAACCGAAAAATTTTCCTTAGATCCTATTAACCTTGGTGATCATAGTAACTATTTCATCAACAATTGCACTTACTTCTTTCTTCGAAGTTGGCATACTTGAGCACAATGCCCAATTTTTTTACAGACATGGCAAGGACCTTTAAACTTTTCGTTCTTCTTTTGTGATTTCTTGAATTTTTTTATTAGGTTTTAACGAATCATCCTTCTTAGGATTCTTATTTTGGGTCTTTTCTACTACTTGTACCTTATACGAGGAATTTTCATTTTCAGCTTTTTTATCATAGTTGCAGGATTTTTTCTCAGTTCTCAAATGTTTCTGGATTTGTTTCAGTGTGTAGTCTTCGATCTTATGCAACAACTTCTTCCTGTAGTTTTTTCATATCGGAGATAATTTTACAATTATAGCCCTAACTTGGAATGATTAAGGGAGATCAATTTTAATTGCCTTCATTTTGTTTACAATTAGCTGTAATTTTTATATTTGAGCCATCAACGGTTTATTATCTGCCATATTAAAGTTGAAGTACCTGGCTATTAAGAACTTGTTAGTACGTTCTTTTTCGACATTGTATTTAAACTCTAGGGCAGTCTTTTACAAATGTAGTTTACGTGTACAAAATGTACAAACGGTCAGATACCGTGTTCAGAATGTGTCCACGTCAGTTCATCTTTAGCTTATTTATTGTGTGCATCAACTTATTCGAGTGTGTCCTCATCACTTGCTTTAAGAAGTGGCTGAAAATTAGGATCCAATATGTAATAAATCATTAATGCCATTAGTAGAAACTTTATTTTGTCTTTCTATCTTGTAAAGTTGGTTTCATTAAACCGATCGAGTCGAATTAAGTCTTGGTTCATCAGTTTGACGGAGGATGCATCTTCGGTTTTCATTACAATAATGCTTTAAGAATGTTGAGATTTAATATTCTCAAATTACAAATTCATAATTACTGTAAAATAGAAGGAAATAGGAAATTGAAAATTATAATATTAAGGACAGGCTAAAGCACATGTAATCACACTGTCCTTAAAGCGTTATTCACCCCTTCTCAAAATAAATAAGATTACTAACAAGTTGCAAGCAAATAGCTTGTAGGATACGACGAGCCTGTGTGGTTTTACATTCAACAAGGATGAAAGAACCACTGATGGAACTCTATAAAAACAATTTTACTGAAAGATGAAAGATAAAAAGAAAATTTTCTAAATGAAAATAGAGATAGAAAATAGAAGATTAGCTTTGTTAGCTTGAACCACTACATTATTAGTGCACTGATTTTTGCACCCTATTTATCAATCACGTGAGTCATTGTGTCAAGTAGTCAGTTAAGCCTTTGGAAAGTAAAGACCGAAGACACAAGTGAAGACGTAACACCAAGGAGTAAGGAATGGGTAAAACAGGTGCCTTGGAGACCCTAACCCTTGACCCGAAACAACCGATATAACTCTAGATGATCTTGACCTAATAGGAATACCTAATTGATCATCCCTAGCGTTACGAGACCAAGAGAAACATGATAAATAAGGCTAAAAGATATGTGAAGCTGGTATATAAAAGTCTGTCCAAAACAGCAGTTTTCGATGAGTCTTTGAGGGAATTGATAGAGAGTCAAAACTGTTTGGCAACTAATTAGATTTTTCCCTAACTTTGTGTTCGATGAAATCAATTGAGAGACATGATAGTCCAACAAGAAATTGGACTTATTTCTGACTTTCTCGATGGCATCGAGGACACCTTCGATGACATTGAAGGTCAAGTTCAATGACATCATAAATAGTCCAGATATGTCTAGTAAGAAAACCTCATATATTATTTGGATTTTTTAATAACATTGAGGAAACCTTCAATGACATCGAAGGACCTTTGATGACATAGAGTCATTTTCTATCCATTTTTTTACCGTTGGACTTGAACTTTTTATAAAGGGCATTCGGCTCTTAAGATTTTTGATGGGTTTTCGGTGCAATAGAAACTTAGGATATTCCATGCTCATATATTCTATCTTAAGCCTCTATACTATTGAGTTTTAAGCAATCTTCCTTGAGATTACAACTCTAATGAGGATTGCAACCTCAACATAAGAGAAGTGCTTCAACTCTTCCATTTTTTAAAGATTGGACTTAAGCAATGGATCATTTCTGACTGTAGGTGAGAAATTAGTTGTTATTTATTTATTTATTTATTTTTATTTTTTTATTACCGTTTTACATGTAGGAGACTAGTTGCATGCTAGCTAGCACTCCAAACTCATCTCTCTCACCACCTTCTGCGACATGATGCACATGCAAAGTGTAAAGTGTGTCACTAGCGCCTCTAGAGCCACAATTTCTCACATGCCCATGCCTGAGCCTGTGCGCACTCATGTTGCACTGGAACACGTAAGTCTATGTACTCCTCTATCTCACCAAGTAAATATTAAAGTACTCAACACTATATTATTTTCTTCTCTCCTATCGAATGTGAGACTATTCCTAAA
Source organism: Magnolia sinica (assembly GCF_029962835.1). Taxonomy (NCBI): domain Eukaryota; kingdom Viridiplantae; phylum Streptophyta; class Magnoliopsida; order Magnoliales; family Magnoliaceae; genus Magnolia; species Magnolia sinica. The sequence continues at coordinate 79,592,058 of NC_080580.1, read as the reverse complement.
TGTGAAACAATGTATCCTCCATTGATAACACACACACACACATATATATATATATATATATATATATATATATATATATATATATATATATATATATATATATATATATATATATATATATATTTGTTTGTTTTAAACAAAACCATTTTTCATAACAGCAATTTCTTACATGATCAATAGCGCACGGCCTCTCTCTCTCTCTCTCTCTCTCTCTCTGCGTGTAACCTTATCCCTTCCCATTCATCTCTGCATGCAACCCCTTATCAACTTGTCTAATTAAAAGGGTAGGCAATAAACGTCATTATTTTAGGAAATAAACGTCTATTATTTAACTTGAGTTTCATAATAATGATAAGGATGCATTTAGCAAGGTGCATGCATGATTTTATATACAAACGTGTCATGCCAACTCGTCTAATGAAAAGGGTAGGCAATAAGCGCCTTTTTTTTAAGGCAATAATAGTACTTGAGGTTTTTAAATAATCAGAGGTATGCGCATGGACTTAACACAGGTGCATGCATACATGATTTCATGTATATGAAAATAAGAGTTCTACTAAGCACACGCGCGTAATAAAACTTATGTATATGCTACAAATGTGCGAGCATGACACATAAATTCAAGATCCAATCCATCCTTCAGGTTGGTCAACCTCTTACATATTTTCACAAACATAAATTTAATTGATGGATGGTCAACCTCTTACATGTTTTCACAAACATAAATTTAATCCACTCAACATGTGGGCTACAATATTGAAAACAGGTGAATATGTTACAAAAGTTCAGAGTTTTTTAGAGCCATACATTTATTATACAATAGCCTACATGACCAATGGATCAACCCGATTTTTGGGCCAAGGCATGAATATAATGGTGACATTTCATGGGTGGCTTGGATCTTGGACCTGATTTGCCATGGTTGCATACATGTACATATGCTTTATTGCATACGTGTGTAAGGCCGAGCAAATCTCTAAAAACATTAATAAATAAAATATAAACATTTTTTATACGATTACAGACAAAATATATTGCAATATTATGTCTCCTTTCTTCCAGCCATGAGATCAACATCTCGATCTTCGAAAATGATTTGAGCTGTGCCACCATCTTGGAGACTTCCAATCTTATCGTAGAAAAATGTTCACGTACAAAACGTTGCATGTGAACTTTCATATACAAAACCTTCTTTTTTGCTGACGTGTCATATCTGTAAAACATCATGACCGTGCATAATGCGGGTACCATCTTAATATTTAGCTGACTGGTTGACATTTCAAAAGTGCTGCAAGGTCAAAATCAAGGACATCTGATGATCTGGTTCACTGTCTGGGTGTGACCCACGTAATGGGTGGATTGATCCTATGGGAATGACAGAAAAGATATTGCTGTAAGTGAAGGTTTAGAATACAATGTTGTATGTAAACATCTCTCCAAGTTGACCACAGCATACTAAATAAATAGACGGCGAGAAAATTTATTTGAGAAAATGACCACTGTAGACAAAACCTTTTACCCAGCGGTTTTTATGAAGGAATACAAACTTAAGTGACCAACTTAGACTAGCACGTGCGGACAGCGACTTTGAAGACGAAACTACCCCTCCTTTTCACTGCGAAGACGAGCGCTGACGCTCCTCCAACTGAGAGTTCTACGAACGGCTTAAAAGAGATCAAAGTTACATGGCCCACAGCTATGTATTTATCATATCCACAACGTTCATCCATATTTCGAGATCATTTCGGAGCATTATCAACAAAATAAAAATCATATCCAAAGATCAACTGGGCCACACCACACAGAGCAGCGGAAAATTGATTTTCATCGTTGAAACTTTTGTAGGGCCCACCATAACATTTATTTTCCATCCAATCTATTCATAAGGTCACAAAGACCTGGATGAAGAGGAAAAACAAATTTCATAATGATCCAAAACTTGTGTGGCCCCTAAAAGGGTTTCAACGGTAGACGTTCAAGCAGAATGGTAATGGCGTATGGACAAGGATACGGATATAGCTACGGTTATAATCCGTAGCCATAACATAGCTCGGCGATCAATCGCGGATCCAATGATTCTACCACAAGTCGCTGTCTCTATCGGCAATTAATCGCGGATTCCGCGATTCCACCCCCCGATCTATGGCTACGGATTATAACTGTAGCTATAACCGTATCCCTATGCACTTTCTTTGATTTTTTTGTTTTTTTTACATGAAGAATTTTATTCTACCTACATTTTTTTCTAACACATATTTATATAAATATGTAAATATAAGCATATAAAAAAAAATTTCTTTTTTTTTTCATTTCTTTCTTTATTCATATAAAAAGAATATTTTCTAAACCAAAATTAGTTACTTGACGTACCATATATAATTTTAGGGTTGAAAGTTGGGCGGGCTTAACCCGACCAACCTGTGACCGACCCGACATTGGGTTGGGCTTGGTTAGGATGTATCGGGTTTGGTCTTGGGGTTGGGCCATACAAACAGCAACTCGATAAAACTTGAGTTGGGCTTGGGTTGAGGTCTCGGGAATTGCCAGGAAATGCATGGAAATGACCGTGAAATGCATGGAAATGACCGTGAAATGAAGGAAAATGACCGTGAAATGCATGGAAATGACCATGAAATGTATGGAAGTGACCATGAAATGACCGTGAAATGCATGGAAATGACCGTGAAATGAAATGGAATCGCCGGGATTGACCGTGAAATGCATGGAAATGACCGTGAAGTGAAAGGAAATGACCGTGAAATGCATGGAAATGACCGTGAAATGAAACGGAATCGCCGGGATTGACCGTGAAATGCATGGAAATGACCGTGAAATGAAACGGAATCGCCGGGATTGCCCGTGAAATGCATGGAAATGACCGTGAAGTGAAGGGAATTGACCGTGAAATGCATGGAAATGACCATGAAATGAAATGGAATCACTGGGATTGACCATGAAATGTATGCAAATGAACATGAAGTGAAAGGAAATGACCGTGAAATGCATGGAAATGACCGTGAATCAAAACGGAATCGCCGGGATTGACCGTGAAGTGCATGGAAATGACCGTGAAGTGAAGAAAATTGACCGTGAAATGCATGGAAATGACCGTGACTCAAAACAGAATCGTCGGGATTGACCGTGAAATGCATGGAAATGACCGTGAAGTGAAGCGAATTGATCGTGAGCGAGGGAAGCTAGAAATTAAGCGAGGCAACGTACAAATTAAACGAGACAACCTAGGAAATGAGCGAGGAAACCCGGTCGACCCCGCAAATGGCATTTACACCCCAAACATTTGAAATCATTTTTTGTTCCTCTAATAATTGAAACAAGGAGAAACAAGTTTTTAAAATAAGGCAAAAACCAACTTTGGTGTATGTGAAATCTTTTCGTATTTCAATTTTTGACTCAAGGTGAAGGGCTATTGATAAACATAAACTGGAAATTGAGCGGGCCAAACCGGAAAATGAGCGAGATAAACTAGAATTTGAGCGGGCCGAACTGGAAATTTGAGCGGGCCAAATTGGAAATTGAGCGGGATAAACTGGAAATTGAGCAGGCCAAACTGGAAATTGAGCGGGACAAACTAGAAATTGAGCGGGCCAAACTGGAAAATGAGCGAGACAAACTGGAAATTGAGCGGGCCAAACTGGAAATTGAGCAGGATAAACTGGAAATTGAGCGGGACAAACAGGAAATTGAGCGGGCAAACATGAAAATGAGTGGGACAAACTAGAATTTCAGCGGGACAAATTGAAAATTGAGCGGGTAAACATGGAAATGAGCGGGACGAACTAGAATTTCAGCGGGCCAAACTTAAAATTGAGCGGGCAAACATGAAAATGAGCGGGAAAAACTAGAATTTCAGCGGGCCAAACTGGAAATTGAGCGGGCAAACATGGAAATGAGCGGGACAAACTGAAAATTGAGCGGGACAAACTGAAAATTGAGTGGGCCAAACTGGAAATTGAGTGGGACAAACTGAAAAATGAGCGGGCCATCCACCTCTAGAGCCATGAACAGACCTGAACAAGGAGAGAAGGGCTAGCTTTGCCAACTTCAACTGCTCTTGGGAGTAGTTAATAAACTCTAAAAGATTGAAAATTCATTGTCCTTACACAAATGTGCAAGTCCTGAAACATGGCAAATATTAGACTGGTCATAGCATTTTTTTAGGTACGTTAGAACTGTGCTTTGACATAATGAATACCCTGGGAAATAAGCCACTTTCAAAATACCCACCAATATAGCTTCTCCAATTTTACCAATTATAAAGGTAAGTCTTTAGAATTTTAAGAAACAAAACTATGTGAGATTACTTCAGGATCATTTGAATTGGGGGCATCTAGATGCATTGGATATTTCAATTACCAGGCATTGCAATGCCTGGATGGCGTAACTGCTGGCAATTGAACATAAAACAATGAAAAGCTGAAAAGCTGCAAACATAACATAAAACAATGGCTCTTCGATATAAACCCATAAAACTTGTAGTAGAAGACATAGAACATTGTGGGGATGTTCTATGCACAATGAAGCCAAAATGTGAACTATTTAGACCACCTAAGGTGGATCCCACATTTATAGGGCTAGGGTATATCCAAGATTCTTCATCAGTTATAGGGGATGCGCCTAATATAAGTTTCCAACAACCCAGGGTATATCTACCAGATTACTCAATTTTTATGAAAATGTTCCTCAAACGAATATCCTAGCTTATCCTCTTGAGGCTGCATGCCTCTAGAATGCCAAGAATATCACCTGATTGCTGAGAAACCAGTTCTGAATGGTCTCTCAATTTGGTGTTGGATGTCTTGGAGGGACCAAACATCCAACCTTTTCTGATTCAAATCCTTTTGGATGAAAAATCAGAATAATATTGGGATACTCCATTATGAACCAACTCTATTGGTTCATCGATAAATCCGTGACCACTTCTTTGTTAATTATGTAGTGAATTGGTTGTAGCATCACCCGTCGAGGATTATGTTATATACATTGACGATCTCCTATGTCCTAATAAGACTCCTCAGCTCATTTGCCAGTGTTGTTTCCGCCCTTTTCTTAGGATTATACATCATATGTTGTAGGAAGAATTTCAATCCTTCAATGAATAAATTCCATACTTGTTGGGAGTATTTGAAATTTTATTAGGGTGAGAAGTTGGGGTTCTCCATCTTTGAATTGGTTGTGTGCATAATAGTAGAATACCTTGTTTGCTTTTAGTGCTTGTATGTAACGGTTATGGGTTATCTACAAATGTGATGTGAAGAGTTGATCCAAATTACTTGTCTTCTTTTTTTAGCAACTAGCTAAGGAAAACGTACCTAAATAAGACTTTAATTTCACTACTAAACTATGGAGGTGTCCTAAAAGAATACTTTATGGATCTTCTGAGGAATGCTTTGAATGATGCTCAATTTCCAGTTTGTCCCACTCAATTTCTTAATTTTCAGTTTGGCCCGCTCAATTTCTAGTTAGGCTTGCTCAATTTCCAGTTTGGCCCGCTCAATTTCTAGTTTGTCCTGCTCAATTTCCAGTTTGGCCTGCTGAAATTCTAGTTTGGCCCGCTCAATTTCCAGTTTGTCCCACTTAATTTCCAGTTTGTCCTGCTCAATTTCCAGTTTATCCTGCTCAATTTCCAGTTTGTCCCGCTCAATTTCCACTTTGGCCCGCTTAATTTCTACTTTCCGAAATTCCTCCATGCTACAAGTTCTCCAGATGCAAATAACTGAAAAATCATGAAAACATGTCCCTCATAATGTTGTTCTGTTTTCTCTGCCACCCCACCGAATCCATTTTCCATGCAACCCGAGACCTCAACCCGAGCCCAACCCAAGTTTTATCGGGTTGGTGTTTGTATGGCCCAACCGCAAGACCAACTCCCATAACATCCTGTCCAAGCCCAACCTAATGTCGGGTCGATCACATTTTGGTCGGGTTGAACCCGCCCAACCTTCAACCATAAAATCATATATGATACGTCAAGTAACTAATTTGGGTTTGAGAAATTTAGGACTGTGGACCCCACCTTTTATCCAGCTGTGTTTTATGAAAGAAGACAAACTTTGTTTTGCAACTTAGACCTCCATGTGCGGATTACGAATTTCAGGATGAAAATACCCCTTCTTTCATGGAAATGGATTGGGTACTCCCCCTGCCACCAGCCAATGGTGGGTGGCTGGTGATCTGTGGGCCCCACCATGATGTATTCTTTTTGTCCATGCCGTCCATATATTTTTCCACATCATTTTATGATATGAGACCAAAAATAAGGTATATCCAAATCTCAAATGTACCACATTATAGGAAAAAGTGTTGAATGAGTGTCGACCATTAAAAACTTTTTGGGGGCCCACTGTGATGTCTGTGAGAAATCCTCCCCATCTAAGTTCATTCATAGGGTCACAAAGACCTGGGTGAAGAAGAAAAACAAATTTCATAATGATCCAAGACTTCGATAACCCCTAAAAGGGTTTCAATGGTAGACGTTCAATTCCCCAATGCCTTTTACAGTGCGGTCTACTTGATAGTTAGATCTATCTTATTTTTTGTCCCAAGCCTTAATATGAGGTCGCCAAATATATGGACGGTTTGGATATAACACAGACCTCATGATGTGACCCACAAAAGGCGGTAGGGATTACAATAGCAAAAAAAAAAAAACTGGGAACTTGTAGCTACAGTTTTCTATAGCTACGGATTACAACCGTAGCTATAGAAGTAGCTCCGCGATCAATCGCAGCTCCCGCGATTCCACCGCAAGTCGCTGTCCCAATCGGCGATCAATCGTGGATCCCGCGATTCCACCCCCGATCTATGGCTACGGATTATAACCGTAGCTATAACCGTATCCGTATCCTTTATTTCGTTCTCTGTTTTTTTTTTTTTTTTTTTTTATTTATTTACATGGAGAATTTTATTCTACCTACATTTTTCTCTAATGCATATTTTTATAAATATGTATATATAAGCATATAAAAATTTTTTATCTCTTTTTTTCATTTCTTTCTTTATTCATGTAACAAGAATATCTTCTAAACCAAAATTAGTTACTTGACGTATCGTATATGATTTTAAGGCTAGAAGTTGGGCGGGCTCAACCCGACCAACCTGTGGCCGACCCAACATTGGGTTGGGCTTGGGCAGGATGTATCGAGTTTGGTCTTGGGGTTGGGCCATACAAACACCAACTTGATAAAACTTGGGTTGAGCTTGGATTGAGGTCTTGGGATGCCTGACCCAACACGAACCCGATTAATATATAAGTTTCTTATAAATTAATTATAATTGAGTGCAGATCATCTATGTTGAAGGCAAAGGAAATTCCAATGCCTCCCCTCAAGCTAACAAGATATGCTGGATTTCCCTCTCCCAAATAAATTGCTTGATACAAAATACGACTTGTAATGGAGTAGTCCTATACTTTAGTTTGTTTGTTTAGAAAAAAATGCATGGGAATGATGGTGAAGTGAAGGGAATTGACCGTGAAATGAAATGGAATCATTGGAATTGACCGTGAAATGCATGGAAATGACCGTGAAGTGAAGGGAAATGACCATGAAGTGTATGGAAATGACCGTGAATCAACACAGAATCGCCGGGATTGACCATGAAATGCATGGAAATGACTGTGAAGTGGAGCGAATTGACCGTGAAATGCATGGAAATGACTGTGAAGTGGAGCGAATTGACCGTGAAATGCGTGGAAATGACCATGAAGTGAAGGGAATTGACCATGAAATGCATGGAAATGATCGTGAATCAACACGGAATCGCCGGGAATGACCATGAAATGCATGAAAATGACCGTGAAGTGAAGCGAATTGACCGAAAATTGAGCGGGCCAAATTGAAAATTGAGCGGGCCAAACTGGAAATTAAGCGGGACAAACTGGAAAATGAGCGGGCCAAATTGAAAATTGAGCGGGACAAACTGGAAATTGAGCAGGCCAAATAGGAAAATGAGCTGCCCAAAATGAAAATTGAGTGGGATAAACTGGAAATTGAGCAGGCCAAACTAGGAAATGAGCGAGCCAAACTGAAAATTGAGCGGCCCAAACTAGAAATTGAGTGGGCCAAACTGGAAATTAAGCGGGCCAAACTGGCCAAACTGGAAATTGAGCGGGATAAACTGAAAAGTGAGCAGGACAAACTGGAAAATGAGCAGGGGAAACATGAAATCAGTAGGGCAAACTAGAAAATCATTATGCCCATTGTTTCCTGTGGTATGACCACTTGATATTTTGATATGCTTCAATTTGGGGCTCAACCCCTTAATTAGATAGAAAAACAGATCGACGGCATTGATATACTACATGAAACGGATTGACTACTCCCCCCGCCACCAGCTAATGGCTGGTGTTCGATGCTCTGTGGGCCCCATCATGATGTATGTGTTTCAACTATGCTGTCCGTCTTTTTTTATATATCGTTTTATGATATTATACAAAAAAATGAGGTATATCCTGATCTCAATTGGACCACATTATAGGAAACAATGTTTAATGAACATCGACCATTAAAAACCTTTTGGTGGCCATAAACGTATTGGATCAAGCTGATCTTTGTTTTTAGCCTTCATATGGGTCTTTATGACGTCATAAACAGATTGGATTTCATAAAAACAGTACAGTCGCCCTCAGGAGGATTTAAATTATGGATATCCAATCACTATTGTTTTCCTGTATTGTGGTACATCTAAGATTTATATCCCTCTTATTTTTAGGATAAAGCCCTGAAATGACAATAGGGAAGGATGAAGATTTCCTATTAGGCAGTTTCAGCAACATAGCCATTGGATTGTTGTCTATCTAATGAAGGGCTTGGTCCCATCGCTCAATTTCCAGTTTGGCTTGCTCAATTTGAGGCCCACATATCCAGTCAATTTCAGTTTATCCCGCTCAATTTCCAGTTTATCCCGCTCAATTTCCTGTTTGGCCCGCTGAAATTCTAGTTTGTCCCGCTCATTTCCATGTTTGCCAGCTCAATTTCCAGTTTGTCTCATTCAATTTCCAGTTTGTCCCGCTCAATTTCCATGAAGTGAATTGAACGTGAAATGTGTGGAAATGACCGTGAAGTGAAGGGAATTGACCGTGAAGTGCATCGAAATGACCATGAATCTAAACCCTGGCTAATTAGGCTTTCATATGTTCTAAACCCTAGCTATTCAGGCTCATCTGTCGAAAGCAGTCCATTGAAACTAGAATAGGACTGCTGATTACTGACGCACGATCAAGGATGTAATTAGGCTATTGACCGCAGCACCAGCCAATTAGCTGATCTGTGAGCTCCATGATGATGTATCTCTTTTATCCACTCAGTTCAATCATTTAGCCGACTCATTTTATGGCATAAGACAAAAAAATGAGACGTACAAATCTAAGGTGAACCATACTACAAGAACACAGTGTTGACTGAATATCCACCATTAAAAACTAGTAGGTGACCCAACATGAGCCAGCTATCTAGTGCAAAAGCTGTGGGCCCCACTATGAAGTATGTGTTTAATCCATGTTGTTCATCCATTCTTTCAGCTCATTTTAAGGTATGAGTCCAAAAATGAAGCGATCCAAAGCTCAGGTGGATCAAACCACAAGATACAATAGTGAGAATGATGTCCACATTTGAAACCTTCCCAGGGCCTAAAGTGATGGTTATTTGCCATCTAACCTGCTCATGAGGTCACACGATGTACGATGGGTAAACACAAATATCAACTTGATCCAAAGCTTTTGTGTGCGTTAAAGAAGTTTCCAACAGTAAGCATTCAATCCCCGCAGTTTTCTGTGGGGTAGTTCACTTGAGCTTCAGATCTGCCTCATTTTTTGGCTCATAGCCTAAAATGAGCTGAAATAAATTGGACAAATTGTTGATAAAACACATACATAATGGTGCGGCTCACATAGCTTTGACACCAACTATCCGGCTGGTGCTAGGGTCACCGACCAAACCGCGTCCTTGTGGGATCATGGGCGCTCATAAAAGTGGTTCTGATGGTGAATTTTCTGTTTCTTAAAAATTTTGTTGGTTGGGTGGGTCAGGCATGTATAAAGAAACGGACGGTTGAAACAATGATAACCAACGGTATACATTCAACATGAGTGTGTCGGTTGGCCGATGGGTGGGTCTGCTTCAGCGCGTTCGGCGCATCTACGTATTCCGGTTGAACTTGTAGTGGGCATATCCAAAGGGCGATGACATAGAGGAGAGGAAAAAACCGGAGTATGGTAAAGCCATCTATACCAAGTACACTTGGCAGTGTGAGGTGCAAATTTGTCCGTCCATATTTACTAATCAGCATGGATCGTTTACGCCTCAAAAATTATAGCTACTTAACAATCCTTGGGCCTATTTGGGAGCGTGGATTTGTAAACCCCTAGATTTGGAACCCCCAGGATTAGATACCCCTTGGATTTGCAATCCTTCCAGTGTGCTTGGTGAGGGAACCTAGGAATTTAGCGAGGGAACCTAGAAATTCAGTGAGGGAACCAAAGAATTGAGTGACGCCCGCTCAATTTCCAGTTTATCCCGCTCAATTTTCAGTTTGGCCTGCTCAATTTCCAGTTTATCCCGCTCAATTTTCAATTTGACCCGAAACTCAAAATTGAACGGGCCAAACTCGAAATTTAGGCTAGACGAGTCCATCACCTTGGATCTAGTTAAAATTGGTTGGGTTCAATCAAGTTGAGTCTAGGTTGAGCCTAATCTAGTTTTTATATATATATATATATATATATATATATATATATATATATATATACATACATACATACATACAATCCTATGGAAAAAATAAATGAAAAGAGAGAGAACATATGAGAGGTGATCCTTATCTCCTTTGATGGTTCAAGCTGCATGTGCCCTACCCAACTTCTTATAAGGAGAAGTTATATGGGTCTTGGAATAATGTTGGTGACAAATCCACCTTGCCTATTAATATTATCATATTGTGTTAGGACATGACTCTAAAAATGAGATAAATCCCAAATCTCAAATAATCTATGCTATAAGAAATCGTGGAGATAGAAATTAATGCATTGTGATGCTTGAGTTCGAGTATGCTTGCCAACAAAGCAAGACTTTCTTGTTTGTTGCCATGTGATTGGGCTACATTATTACATCAATCAAGTTCGGGTTCGAGATTGGATTTAGGTTTGGGTTTTCAAGTTTAGGTTTAGGTTTAGGTTAGGGAGTTGAGATTAGGATTAGGTGTAGGTTTACGTTTAGGGATTTCAGAATACATTTAGGTTTTATATTTAGGTTTAGGTTTTAGGTTATATGTTTAGATTATAGGTTTAGGGAATTGAGAATACGTTAAGGTTTAGGTTTAGAAAATCTGGTTCAATGTGTTTAACCTCCACTAAAACCATATGCTTGTTTGCGTAAAAATAGACTTGTTGATGCTTTATGCCATGAGAGTTTCACCTTCGCTATTAACTACATCGTACCACAACAACATAATCACTAAATCATGTCGATGATGAACAAAATCATAAAATCCAGTAAAAAAAAATGAACCTCTTTGTTGCTAGCACTGATAGCTCAACCAAACAAAGAAGAGACTATCTTCTAGCCAGCAAGATTAGAAAAGAGTGACCTAACATAACCAAATCAAGAGAAATAGAAGATGCAAAACAGGCGAAAAACAGCCCACGCCACCAAGACCATCCTATCTCAGTATGGTCTGCAATGAATTATGACAACCAGGGGAACTATGAAATCCAAATGCACTTTTACATCAAGTGTTGAAACTCGAAAGCAACCCATTCAAGTGACTGTTATTGAATCATAATACAAAATCAAAGCAAGGTCACTGATATGAAGGATTTTTGTCCTTCAAAGTATATGCTAAGAAATAAAGAAACAACTTAAAAGAAAAAAGTACAGCTTTGACGACATAAATGGATAAGTATTGCAGACTCCATGCAATGCAAATGTTCATCAGATCATGGTGCTAAGGCCAAGAACTGTCTGTAGAACTGCAAATGCAGCTTGGAAGAAGCAAGAATCCATCAATTTTCTTTCTTTCATCAACTTGGGGAGAACCCCAACTGACCAAAATCTTTTTCATATGCATGTTTTATGTCCCCGTTTTCTACATACTATTGAGGTAGCTTAAAGAAGCTTGGTACTCTCATTTTTTAGTGCTTTCAACATAAATACGTATGGACTCACTAACAACAAAATGGTGTTAGTGTACAAGTAGTGTACAAAGGAGGGAAGAACGTCATATTATACATCACTTGTCTTAATGGTGCCACTCCTGCTCTCCTCCATCTCGTTCTCCAGCATCTTTAAAAACTGAAGATTTGCTTATCCATACAAGAAACTTCGAACAAGCGTAGCTAGACAAATGCATTCAAAAAGTTCTATCTGAATACAACTTTAAGGCTAACCAAACGGCCCCAAGATAAACATGAATTTCGTATAAGTGCTACATATGCACGCCACAAAAGCACTTATACATGCATGTGCACACATAAAGACACTAGCATGTTGCATCTACAAAAACTTACCATAGTCTGTCATCGTTCAATACTCTCAGTACTTACAAGGAACGAATGCTATCCTTAATTTCCTATAGATGATTATCATCCTTCCAATGAGCTGTTGCATCAATGTCACAGATGACCAAATATTAGAAGGTGTATGAAAAAAGTAAGAGATCATCTTGACCTGATTCAGAATGCCAGCTTCCAACAGTCCAAAAGAAAATCGACACAGGATAAGGCCACCAAGTATTACTACATAAAAGAGGAGAGTCAGGGGTCCACCTTAGATCACGTAATTTACTATGGTGTGGCCCACCTTAGATTTGGATCTGCCTCATTTTCGGATTCAAGCTTGAAAATGAGTTGAAAAGATGAATGGTGGGCTTGAATAAAATACATTCATTATGTGAGGATAATTTTTGGTTGCTGAGTTTTACATTTCTTAGCTTAGTAATTCCTTAGTTTCTGGGCAAAATAAAAAATAAATCAGTTCTTGGTTGGTTTTTACATTTCCCATGAATTCCTTTTGGTCATAAATCTTGCCCCAACTTCTAGGCGGGGAGTGAAAAACATGGGGAATTAAAACATGATTTTAGACTCTTCTACGGTTTTCCCAGACTTTCATGAATATAGTGGCACAAGTGTATGCATAGATAAAATAAAATAAAATAAAAGGTAGGTTGGATGGAAAATCTCCTAGTTTTGGTTCGTTGGGACTTTCTAACCCAGTCTTTATCCGTGCTTTGTTATTCTTGATCGTTGCCGCTGCCATCGGCATCATCATTATCTTATTCCTTCTCATAGTGATTTGGGATTGGCCTTTAAATGGCAGATTGTCGAAAGGGTGAGGGCAAGCAAGCAAAGTAGGATCATGGAACAGCAGTTGCCAAACAAACGGCCAACCACAAAACACCCACACACAAGATATGCCATGCTTAGTAGTTGGTAGCACAAAATAGCATAGAACCCACCGATACATTATTGCCAACTCACATGCAAACACGATCAAGCCCACATTTGATTACCAACTCAACTCACATGCAAACATGATCAACCCCACACCATTATTACATGAGTCTAACTATGGCAAATTATCCAAAAAAGGGAAATTTGCAAACAATTAAGATCTCTAGCATGCAATGCAACACATGCTCATTAGGCATAATAGAAAATTTGAAAGTCTTGATGTTGAAGACATTTGACTACAGAGTGTAGATAAAACAAACTGACTAATTTGTAGTAAGGCTTTTAATAAAACAAAATTAAAAAATGCAACATTAAACAAGTTGCTTGATCTTCCTTTAAGATAACTTTACTCAACAACCTGGAGGATCCTTAGAATACTCAACTCAAAATATTCTTTTTATTTTTTAGAATGGGAGGTCTAAAACCATGAGTAACTATGATTATTGAAGAACATTTCCTAGGCTTTGTTCTGAAAATGCTACATCATTTTGTAACTATCTACAATACTATATTAGCTCAACCATAACTCAAATGATCAAAGGGGAATTTTCAAGAGACACCCTTGCTATGCCTCTGAACAGTTAGCAATATGAAGTGGCCTCAAACCATATTGTCATTGTTTATATGGAACAAAACAACACAATACAGGATCAGTAGGTTGTTTCCTTCCCGCATTCTTACACAGAAAAGGCTTTCTTTGAGATTGATCATCTAAGTTGGTGCTGACAGATTAATTTGAGTTACTTGTATGCCACATATATCAACCATCACATCTTGCCAAAGTTGTTATGTCTGAAAGCTACCTCTGCAGAAATACTTTACAGGTAAATATATCCCTTGAGTTTTAAAATGTAAATTTGAGGTGAAGTCTCTTTTTTGCAATGTGCTCTGTTCCAATCCCTCTGTCCAGTCCTGGACTGTCATTGCTGCCTGTTGCAACTTGTTTCTGCAAGTGTCAAGTGAATTGACTGTGAAATGCATGGAAATGACAGTGAAGTGAAGGGAATTTACTGGAACTAAATGTATTCTCAAATCCCTAAACCTATAACCTAAACCTATAACCTTAACCTAAACCTAAACCTAAAACCTAAATGTATTCTCAAATCCCTAAACCTAAACCTACACCTAATCCTAATCTTAACTCCTTAACTTAAACCTAAACTTGAAAACCCAAACCTAAACCCGAACCCAAACTCGAACCCGATTTCCTAAACCTAAACCCGAACTTGAACCCGAACCCGAACCCGATTTCCTAAACCTAAACCTTAACCTATTCTCAATTCCCTAAACCGTAACCTATAACCTAACCTAAACCTAAACATATAACCTACACTTATAACCTAAACCTAAACCTAAACCTAAACCTATTCTCAAATCCCAAAACCCATAACCTTAACCTAAACCTAAACCTATAACCTTAACCTAAACCAAATCCTATAACCTAAACCTTAACCTATAACCTATAACCTAAACTTGTAACGTATAATCTAACCTTAACCTAAACCTAAAACCTAAACCTAAACCTAAACCTATAACCTATAACCTAAACATAAACCTAAAATCTAAATGTATTCTCAAATCCCTAAACTTAAACCTACACCTAATCCTAATCTCAACTCCCTAACCTAAACCTAAACCTAAACTTGAAAACCCAAACCTAAACCTGATCCCAAATCTGAACCCGATTTCCTAAACCTAAACCTAAAACCTAAATGTATTCTCATATCCCTAAACCTAAACCTACACCTAATCCTAATCTTAACTCCTTAACCTAAACCTAAACTTGAAAACCCAAGCCTAAACCCGAACCCGATTTCTTAAACCTAAACCTATTCTCAATTCCCTAAACCTATAACCTAAAACCTAAACCTAAATCTAAAACCTAAATATATTCTCAAATCCCTAAACCTAAACTTACACCTAATCCTAATCTCAACTCCCTAACTTAAACCTGATCCCGAACCCGAACCTGATTGATGTAATAATGTAGCCCAATCACATGGCAATAAATAAGAAAATCTTACTTTGTTGGCAAGCATAATCGAACTGAAGCATCACAATGCATCTATTTTCATCTCCACTGTCTCTTATAACATAGATTATTTGAGATTTGGATTTCCAGTTGGCCCGCTCAATTTCGAGTTTGTCCCGCTCAATTTCTAGATTGGCCCACTCAATATTCAGTTTAACCTGCTCAATTTGGCTTGCTCAATTTCCAATTTGGCCCACTCAATTTCTAGTTTGTCTCGCTCAATTTCCAGTTTGTCCCACTGAATCTTTCTTCTTTCTTCTCCCTACTCCTTCATCCTAGCCAACAGAATTTGATTCTTTGATTACTTCTTCCCCCTCTGTGACTGTCCACCTTCTAGTAAAACCCTCCATTTTCTTCATTTTGTATTTCCCCTTTGTCCAGTTGAGAATACAGACCCCACGCACGTCATTTTGTATTCCCCCACTAGGGATCAATACCAAGGAAAACGTACCTAAATAAGACTTTAATTTCACTACTAAACTATGGAGGTGTCCCAAAAGAATACTTTATAGATCTTCTAAGGAATGCTTTGAATGATGCTCAATTTCCAGTTAGTCTCGCTTAATTTCACAATTTCCAGTTTGTCCCGCTTAATTTCCAGTTTGGCCCGCTCAATTTCCAGTTTGGCCCGCTCAATTTCTAGTTAGGCCCGCTCAATTTCAAGTTTGTCATGCTCAATTTCCAGTTAGGCCCACTCAATTTCTAGTTTGAATTTTCACACAATTTTTCTTAGTTGAAATGACATTGTGAAGACACTTAGTAGACAGTAGGTGAAATGAGTTTAGGTATTGTAAGCAGTTCCTTACCCATTACATTGTATATTAGATCAAATTTAAGCACTCCCTAAACTTAAAACCCGCACTAGGAGTTAAAAATGAAAATTCGCTAAGAAATCTCATATAAGCGTCGCTGAATGGATATTCCATGATAGATAACGTCGCTAAATTTAACAAGCACCACAGCCTGGAGCCTCTGATTTTCCGCTCCCATGGCCTCGACCTTCATACCCAAGAATTCGATGTGGGTCATCTCCAATTCCAAAGCGTTTTGGAGCTCTTTAAGAGCGGAACCATACTCCTGCAAGCTACAATAATGAAGGAAACGTGCCTCGAGCTCTCCTTCCCTATCTTGAAAAGCACTGACCTGGTTCTTAAGGCCATCGATCTCTTCCTCCACGTCAGATCCGTCTTTGCCAACAACTTGTCTGATTTCCTCCTCCCTGGCTTCATCTTGACATTGAGTCTGTGAGATTTTCAAAGAATTCGAACCTTGAGTTTGTAGAAGGCAGTGATCTTCTTCGACTTCTTCTTCATCGAGACCGTTCATTTGATGTTGTTGAGGTGATTGGGCTTTGCTTCTGATGACAATGGAGAAGAGAAAACCAGCCAAGGTGAGAGCCAAAGGGATGCCAGCTTTTGACCAACCATTTGATAACCAGAACCGCGGAACTGATCCGGAACCGAACCGTTTTTCACGGTCCAGTTCCGGTTCGGTTCTATGGTGCTAACGGTCCGGTTCCGGTTCCAAAAACTGTGGAACCGTCAGGAACGGTTTGGTTCCGGTTTCACCCCAGAACTGGACCAAACCGACCCGTGTGCACCCCTAGAAATGACCGTGAAGTGCATCGAAATGACCGTGAATCTAAGCAAAATCGCTAGAAATGATCGTGAAATGCGTGGAAATGACCGTGAAGTTAAGTGAATTGACCGTGAAATGCATGGAAATGACCATGAAGTGAAGGGAATTTACTGAAAATTGAGCGGGACAAACTAAAAATTGAGCGGGACAAACTGAAAATTGAACAGGCCAAACTGGAAATTGAGCGGGCCAAACTAAAAATTGAGCGGGACAAACTGGAAATTGAGCCAGCCAAACTGGAAATTAAGCGAGACAAACTGGAAATTGAGCGGGCCAAACTGAAAATTGAGCGGGCCAAACTAGTAATTGAGCGGGCCAAACTCAATTTTCAGTTTGTCCCGCTCAATTTTCAATTTGGCCTGCTGAAATTCTAGTTTGTCCTGCTCATTTCCATGTTTGCCCGCTCAATTTCCAGTTTGGCCCGTTCAATTTCCAATTTGTCCCGCTCAATTTCCAGTTTGGCCCGCTCAATTTTCAGTTTGGCTCGCTCAATTTCCAGTTTGGCCCGCTCAATTTCCAATTTGGCCCTTTGAAATTCTAGTTTGTCCCGCTCATTTCCATATTTGCCCGCTCAATTTTCAGTTTGGCCCACTCCAGTTTCCAATTTGTTCCGCTCAATTTCCAATTTGGCCCGCAGAAATTCTAGTTTGTCCCGCTCAATTTCCAGTTTGGCCCGCTCAATTTTCAGTTTATCTCACTCAATTTTCAGTTTGGCCCGCTCAATTTCCAATTTGGCCCACTAAAATTCTAGTTTGTCCTGCTCATTTCCATATTTGCCCGCTCAATTTTTAGTTTGGCCCACTCAATTTCAAGTTTATCCCACTCAATTTCCAGTTTGTCCCGCTCAATTTTTAGTTTGTCCCGCTCAATTTCTAGTTTGTCCCGCTCAATTTTCAATTTGGCCCACTGAAATTCTAGTTTGTCCCGCTCATTTCCATGTTTGCCCACTCAATTTTCAGTTTGGCCCTCTCAATTTCCAGTTTGTTTCGCTCAATTTCCTTTGTCCAGCTCATTTCCATGTTTCCCGCTCAATTTTCAGTTTGGCCCTCTCAATTTCTAGTTTGTTCTGCTTAATTTCCTTTGTCCCGCTCATTTCCATGTTTGCCCACTCAATTTCCAATTTGGCTCGCTCAATTTCCAGTTTATCCCGCTCAATTTCCAGTTTAGCCCGCTCAATTTTCGGTTTGTCCCGCTCAATTTCCAATTTGGCCCGCTGAAATTCTAGTTTGTCCCGCTTATTTCCATGTTTGCCCGCTCAATTTCCAGTTTGGCCCGCTCATTATGAGCTTAACACAATAGCCCATAATGATGTGTTCTTGTCGTGGGTCCTATCATGTTCTGATTTTTTGTTTCTTATCCAAAATTTCAAGATTTTCAAGTTCCCATCATGTTTGGATTTTTAAAATAACCCCCCAGTTCAAAGATTTTCAAGGTCATTTCTATGCATTTCACAATCAATCCTGGCGATTTCGTTTCTCATTTCACTCTGGAATAGGAAGTTAATGTATATATTGTCCCCAGATGTGATATTGACATGTAAGAGTCTACATGTGAGATGAGTCACCGAAAATGATGTGGACCAATAAAAGCATTTCATGGTCAATTCGCTCCACTTCACGGTCATTTTTCCATGCATTTCACGGTCAATCCCGGCGATTCCGTGTTGATTCACTGTCATTTCCATGCATTTCACTGTCAATTTCCTTCACTTCATGGTCATTTCCCTGCATTTCACGTTCAATACCGGTGATTTCGTTTCATTTCACGGTCAATTCCCTTCACTTCACGATCATTTCCGTGCATTTTCTTCTAAACAAATAAGCTAAAATATAGGACAACTACTCCATTACAAGTCGCATTTTGTATCAAGCAATTGATTTGGGAGAGGGAAATCTGGCATATCTTGTTAGCTTGAGGGGAGGCATTGGAATTTCTTTTGCCATCAACACAAATGATCTGCACTCAATTATAACTAATTTATAAGGAACTTATATATTAATCGGGTTCGTGTTGGGTCAGGCAACCCGAGACCTCAACCCGAGCCCAACTCAAGTTTTATCGGGTTGGTGTTTGTATGGCCCAACCCCAAGACTAAACTTGATACACCCTACCCAAGCCCAACCCAATGTCAGGTCGGTCATAGGTTGGTTGGGTTGAGCCTGCCCAATTTTTAGCCCTAAAATCATATATGGTACGTCAAGTAACTAATTTTGGTTTAGAAGATATTCTTGTTATATGAATAAAGAAAGAAATGAAAAAAAGAGATAAAAATTTTTTTATATGCTTATATATACATATTTATATAAATATGTGTTAGAGAAAAATGTAGGTAGAATGAAATTCTCCATGTAAAAAAAAAAAAAAAACACAAACAAATATTATAGGGATATGGCTATAGCTACGGTTATAATCCGTAGCCATAGATCGAAGTTGGAACCGCCAAATCCAGACAGCGACTTGCGGTGGAATCGCGGGAGTTGTGATTGATCGCCGGGCTTTGGTTATAGCTACGGTTATAATCCGTAGCTATAAAAACCGTAGCCATAAGTTGCTCTTTTTTTTTTCTTTTTCCTTTTCCTGTTGTAATCCCCACCGCCTTTTGTGGGTCCCTTCATGAGGTCTGTGTTATATCCAAACCGTCCATCTATTTGGCGAGCTCATATTCAGGCTTGAGACGAAAAATAAGATAGATCTAACTATCAAGTAGAACACGCTGTAAAAGGCAATGGGGAATTGAACTCCTACCATTGCAACCCTTTTAGGGGTTATAGAAGTTTTGGATCATTACGAAATTTGTTTTTCTTCTTCATCCAGGTCTTTGTGACCTATGAATGAACTTAGACAGGGAGGATTTCTCACAAACATCACAGTGGGCGCCCAAAAAGTTTTTAATGGTCGATGCTCATTCAACACTGTTTCCTGTCATGTGGTACACTTGAGATTTGGATATACCTCATTTTTGGTCGCATATCATAAAATGATATGGAAAAACATATGGACGGCATGGATGAATAGCACACATCATTGTGGGTCCCACAGACCACCGATCATCCGCCATTGGCTGGTGGCAGGGGGAGTACCCAGTCCGTTTCCGTGAAAGGAGGGGCAGTTTCGTCCTCAAAATCGCTGTCCGCACGTGCTAGTCTAACTTGGTAACTAAAGTTTGTATTCCCTCATAAAAACCGCTGGGTAAAAGGTTTTGTCAACAGTGGTCATTTTCTCAATTTATTTTAACCATCAGTCTACTTCGTAGAATGTGGTCCACTTGAGAGGGAAACTGTTTGACTTTTGGGGCAAAATGTTTAAGCATTATTTCTAAGCAGATGCTTAGCTAGCCCCATGCTGTTACACACATGTTCCATATTGGCATGCGTGTGCATGCATGTGGATGGGAATGGCTCCGGCGGCGTGCAGATGTAGCAAAGTCGTATATGTTAAACCCTAATATTAAATTATTAGTATTAACAAACATTAGTTATAGATTGATGTAGGCAATAGCTTAGCATGAAGAAGAGCATATTAAAGTAACATTATAGGGTTATGTGCCCCATATTTAGGACATGAGGAATACTTTAGTGATTTGAGGGAATCACACCAAGGGGGAGCGTCCTGCATGTGTGGGTGTAGGTGTGGAACCCAATGTAAAATAAAATGGTCATTCCATGTAGGGTTTTTTTTTTTTTTTTTCATTATAAGTCTCATGTATGATATATTCATGGGTTGCTTTTTTAGTAGCACTGGATGGAGTACATCAAACGCCGTGATGGATGCAATTTACGTCCCATTAGGGGTGATTTCTGTGACCATTGGTGCATCTTTCCACAATTTATCTTTCAAGAATAAATAAACAGTTCATGGCAACAAAGGCATGTTGCAGTGAACCTTGCAATAAAAAGCTCTGAGGGGGCAGGGGGGCAGGCATGATTTATATGTTGAATCCATTCCGTTCAAACCAACTCATTTTAGAACGGCATCTTAAAAAACAAACAGATTAAACGCTCAAGTGGACCACAGCATAGAAAATGATACGAATTGGGATGCGCACCATTAAACCTCCTTAAGATAGAAGTTTTAAATCAAGCTGATATTTGTTTTTCTCCTTTGTCTTGGTGGGATTGACCTTAGAGCAGGTTGGAAGACATAAATGTTACAATATATACTAAGAAGGTTTAATGGTGAGTGGCCCTATCCCAACTGTTCCTTGTGGTATGGTTCAATTAAGTTTATGGTCATCCTGTTTTTTAAACTCATGTCCTCAAATGAGAATTGATGGAATGAGTATATTTTATGTAGACATCATAGTGGACACCATAGAATTTTTTATTATAATTGTTGGTGGCAGTTTTGACTATCCAAACTATTTATATCATAGGCCTGACGGGTAATAGCCAAAAGCAAAATACTAAGGATTTAAAAAACTGACTATCCGAACTATTTATATGATAGGCCTGACGGGTAATAGCCAAAAGCAAAATGCTAAGGAATTGAAGTTTTTTAATTTTCAACTTATAATTATTTATTATTATTTTGTCTGTTTGGATGCATGTAAAATCCTTTAGTTGTAAAGGGATTACATGTGCGCGCCATAAACGTGCTCAGTGCTGGATATGCATCACGTGGTGGAAGAATGCCTTTCACTAGATGGTTTTTTCGTTATCATGTGCAGTAGATCTTTTTGGAGTTACAATGGCTCCATAAATATGGTTTTTTTTAAGCTCATCTTGGCTTCCTTGGTCATGCAATACATTTTCAAGGTGGCCAAAATAATACATTTAAAATGGTTGGAATCACCACTAGCCGATTTGGTAAGATAACAATTCACGGTCGGCCAGAGCCGTAAACTTGCTAGTAAGGCCAAAGAATCGTGAAAATACTTTAACCTGATTAACTCATGTGATTGGCCTGCGATCTTAAAGATATAGAAAAGGGACTCGGTTACAAGAAAATAATGGGTTAAGTACCTTCTCTCCCCACACTCGCATGCGTTTCTACTTTAAGAGACATGCAATTTTCAAGTAAAGCATATATCTACAAGAATTGTTAGTCATGTGGCCATACTTCACATAACTCTACAAGAGGGTTGAGCAGGCAAAAGAAAAGGTAAATAGATCATAACCTTGCTTCATAAATTCGAAAGACAATTGGTAGGCAACCGGCGTAAAATAAATAATCAGGAAAGATAAACGATCATACCCTTACTTCACAGAGTTGAGGCCCCGGGTAAGGTGAACAGAATAAAACAAAGTAATAGAAAATAAATGTAGTAAAAAAGAAATGGCATTGGCAGAAAAGGGAATGTGTGAATTAGACCACGTTCTAAGCTTGATTGATATGTGAGAAAGAGAAAAGGGAAATCAGATACACTTTTCTTCAACCCGAAAAGAGGTGATCTGATATCCCTAATCCTAACTCTACTCTTAATGTGACAAGGTTTGCTTTACTGAGTTAGATTGTTGAGGCAGAACCTAGGCATATATATATTTGTTGTCAAGGAGCTTAGGTGGCAAAATCTCCTCGCTGTTGGGGAGCAGAAGCCAATAAAAAATCAAAACATTTATAACATTCCTTATGTTGTTTCTGCCTCCACGGGGTGAGATGGTTTTTAAATAGGCTTGAAAATCATTGGCCCATTGCTTGCCGACGAACACTTCGCAATCCGTTTACATACAAAATCTGTCAGAAATCCCAAGGCATGGATGAATGGATGCCACGTGTTCGGCAACCAGCGGTTTGAATTTTCCTTAGATGGGGTGTCTACAATAGGTTGTTTGGATACCTGCATTTGCCAATAAAAGCTTTATAGGCTGAAAACAAATTATTCCTTTTAGCCATAATATGATATCTTTAAAATAAATAAATAAAAACTACAATTTTTTTTTGGATGAAACTTTAATCTACTTCATTTTTTGGATCTTACCCCAAAATGATCTCAATACATACATCGAGGTGGGCCCCACGGTCCAGGCCACAACTACATGGCTGATTCCGAGGTAGCACCCAATACGCGCTCTCAATTAACCCGCAAAAAATGAAATCAGATTTTTTTTTTTTTTAACAAACGTGGACTCCTGCCACCGATATTCATTTAACATATAAAATTACAGGAATTCGGGAGGGCTGCAAACAAAAAGACAGCAGACGCCTCCTATCATATCACCCCTTGCCCTACTCAAGCTATAAATATATAAATATATTTTCAACCTAACCACAGAGGCACGTGCTAGCATCCCAACACCAAAAGAGAGACCCCTATGAGCTGAAGAGCCTCAAGACCTTGATAAAACCCTGTCAGGAGGGTTGCGGATCGAACCGAGACCAACCTTATCGAGAAAAATTAAACCCTTGACTTGCCTAGGCAGAGATTCAAAGTGGTTATAACGGGCCGTTTGCTGGGTCTCACTTCTAATCTTCGCTAATCCATCAGCCGGACTATTACCTTCATAGAGAGTATGATTGAATTGGAAGATTCCCGACCGTCTCAGTAGGGTGATCCGGTTGACCCATGGCCTCCATCTCCATGGGCAAGTAGTGGCTCCCATTAGGGTGTCCACTACCAGCTTTGAATCCGACTCCACTATAATTTGGCACATCCTTTTTGTTAGACTTAGTAGCATTCCATCATGAATTACCCGTAATTCAGCTAGATTATTCGAGTCTACCCCATACCCTGCTGAGAAAGCAAAGATAAAAGATCCATCTTCCTTTCTGCAAATGCCACCTCCGCCAGAAAGGCCAGGATTACCCCTGGCTGACCCGTCAACGTTTATTTTGACCCAACCTGGGGAGGGGGTTCTCCATTTAATCACCATAGAGTCTGAACTAGAACGTGTGGGAGCTGAAAGATTTGGAGCCTGGGAATCAGTTTGGAAATTGGGGATCGCCTAAGAAGCCCACCATTTAATTCTATTCACAGAGGCTCTGACGTTCATTGCCACTTCGCCGAAATTTGCATCATTTCTATCCCTCCAAATTTTCCAAAGAATAAGGAGGGGGAGGGAGGTTCTGACCTGACGCGTAGTAGCATCAGGGGCATTTTCGTTTCTCCATTGGAGGAGTCTGCCAAGGACGGATGTGTGAACAGCATGGGAGACGCCGCATAACCCCTGAAAATGGTTCCATATGTGGCTGTCATTTGACCATGAAGGAAAAGATGAGATAATGTCTCCCTATGAGGCAGAGCGCTCCCATCCAGACCGCAACATCAGCATTTGGAGGCTAGAGAAATTCCTTTAGACTGTACTCTATTGTCAACTGGGACTGCATTTTGTAACAATCTCCAAGTGAAAAGTGAAATTTTCAGGGGTAAGTGATTGGGCCAGATCCATTCCCCTCATGGGGCGTTGTTGTAATGTCTTCTGATGAGCATCCAAGCAGATTTAAGATTGAACTCCCCTGATCGGTAAAAGGGCCATATGCATTCAGCTGGGTCGTCAGTAATGGCGAATCCCCTTCTAAAGATTTCATCTATTATATCCTGAGGAAGGTATTCGAATAACCTGTATGGAGGAAGCGGACCTGAACAGCCAAGGAGATCCTTTACTTTCATGTTTCTCAACGCAGGAGGGATCGGCATTACAACGTGATGTCGTAATTGATCGAGACCGGTCCAATTGGTATTCCAAACATTTGCTTCACCTCTACCTACCGTCCACTGTGCGTGATGCTGAATTGAGGGGAGAAAATACCTGATTTTTTTCCAAAAAGGGGGGCAGTTGGATTGTATATTCGCGAAAGAGTCGTCTTGAAGATCTGCACCGTGCTTTGCTTTCATCAGCTTCACCCAAGGACCCTGACTTTTTCCATATCGAACCAACCAAGCAAGCTTCATATGCAAAGAATTTAGAACTTCTTTTAGGTTCTTGATTCCTAGACCTCCCTCTTCCTTTGTCTTGGTCACTTTCTTCCATGTGAACCAATGGAATTTTTTCTTTCCGTCAGCCCAGCCCCAAAAGAATTCTACAAACTTCCTTTCCGGTTGTTGAATCACCTGTGCCGGAACACACATGGCCGACATAATGTGGATGGGATAACTACCTAAAACATGGCAGATGAGAATAATCCTTCCTGCCTGTGAGATTATCCTAGCAGCCCAGCCAGAAATTCGACTGCTGATTTTATCCAATAGAAACTGAAAATTTGACAACATAATTTTCCCCCTGATTAGAGGGGCCCCCAAATAGCACATACTTTCTCCAGCTCTTCGAAGTCCCAATAGATCAGACACACTTCTGTGTTTTGCCGCAGACCATTTTGACAGCCCCAGATAGTTACTCTTGTTGAAGTTAATTTTTTGACCAGTTGCAGTTTGGAATTTTTGTAAGAGATCTTTCAAAGTTCTGAGAGAAGATCGACTTGCATTGGTGAAGAGCAGCATGTCATTCGCGTACAACAGATGAGATATGAGAGGGCAGCCTTGAGGGAATTTGAAAGGAAGACAATGCCTTTCCTCTATCATCCTTTGACAGTTGTTTGAGAAAGCTTCCATAGCTATGATGAAAAGAGCCAGGGAAAGTGGGTCACCCTGACAGAGACCTCTTGATGCTTTAAAGAAACCAATTTCTTCTCCGTTAATGATAATTGAAAACCAATTGTTAGCCCAACATGATTCGAGGAGTTGCACACTTTTGCCGTTGAAGCCGAACTCGAGAAGGACTTGTTTGAGGTATGCCCAGTTCACCCTGTCATAAGCCTTTTCAAGATCAAGTTTAATAATTATATTTCCTCCCCTAACTTTCTTGTTTAGTTCCCTCACTACTTCCTTAGCTAAAGCGATGTTTTTTGCAATATATCTCCCTTGGACGAAAGCACCTTGTTCCTACGAGATTAGCTTAGGAAAAATAGAACTTAACCTGTCAGAAAGAACTTTCGCTAAGATTTTGTAAATAACATTACATAGACTAATAGGCCAAAATTCAGAGCATTTGGTAGCCGCAGTAGACTTTGGAATTAGGCAAATAAGCGTTGATTTGAACGCCCGGGGAAGAGGAGCCCCTGCAAACATTCCCACCGCTGCTTTGTGCACATCATCACCCACAATATTCCAGCAAGAAATGTAAAAGGATGCAGAGAATCCATCAGGGCCCTCTGCACTATCCTTTGGGATGGATTTGAGGGCAGAGAAAACTTCCTCCTTGGAAGGGGGACTCTGCAAGGAGTTATTTTCTTGAGGCAAAACATGGCGGGGAATATGGCAGACGAACTCTGACATACCAGCAATATCTTCCTCTTGGAAAAGACTTTGGAAATAGGATACGGCCATTGATTTAATGTTTTCTGGATTTGTGATGACCGAACCATCCTCCATTGTGATAGATAGAATGGCGGCTCTTCTGATTCTTTCATTTGCCGACGTGTGGAAGAAAGAAATGTTACGGTCGCCTTCTTTTAGTCATGAGTTTCTGGACTTTTGTTTCCAAAACACCTCTTCCTGGAGCTCTAACATTTCTAGCCTTTGTTTGATGTTTAAACTTTCTTGCAAGAGGGCATCAGAAGGGTCTGCCTGAATTTTGTTTTCGGTAATTTCCAACTCTTCTTGTGTCCTTTGAATTTGATGAAAAATGTTGCCAAAATGTACTTTGTTCCACAATTTGAGAATCTGTTTTGCTTTTTTTAGTTTAAGGAGAATGTTTATCATGGGATCTATCGCACAGTTGCCCTCCCATGCTTTTTGAATCACCGACTGTAAAGAGTCATGTAAATTCCGCATTCTTTGGAATTTAAAAGGCTTTACCTTTAGTTGGATAAAGGAGGGACAGGTTAAAAGAAGAGGTGCATGGTCTGACTTGGTTCTGGGAAGGTGCTCAACACGAAAGAAGGAAAATTTGTTTGCCCAGTTGCAATTCATCATCACTCTGTCGAGGTGAGCCCACACCCGAGCATTGCCAACACGATTATTGCACCAGGTGAAACGGGCACCTAAATAACCTGCATCAAGAAGGCTCGCTGACTGAATAGCATCGGCGAACTTTGACATACTAGCACAATTCGGAGGATGAATACCCCTTTTCTCCTCTAGGTTAACCACGGCATTGAAATCACCGACAATAACCCAAGGTTGTCGAATATTCCAACTAAGAGAGATCAGATCTCGCCACAAATTTTTACACTACAATCTGCAACAGCGCCCATACACTACCGATATCTGAACAGGGTCAGAGAGAGGGGTAAAAGATGCCTGGAGGGTGATCATTTGGGTGGTGGAAGCTGTCACCGATACCTGAAGCTGATTCTCATAAAAGTCCCATATTTTGCCTCCCGTGTCGCTATTGGAAACCGAGGAGTGGAAGCCAATCTTCAACCCAGTTGCCACTCTCCTATCATCTCGAAGCATCGGTTCTATGATAGCTACTAACTGCGGATTGAATTTCCTCACCATTTTTTTCAGCGCACGAATCGTGGGAGCATTTCCTGCCCCGCGTGAGTTCCATATGATTGCGTTATCCATAAGTCACACAACCTATAATCGCTACCCGTCTCTTCAGTTTCCGGAGCCTACTATACCAAACACTTGTAGCATGGATATTGACATTGAGTCTGGAGGATGTCTTCCTAGACTTGTGGTGTGTGGAGAGAGAATTTTGTAGCTTTGTTTTGGCGGCTGATTCGTTAGGAGCTGAAGTTTTTTATCGATCCTGCACGTAGTTCTTTGTCCCTACCAGGTGGAAATAAGGAGACAAATCCATCGAAATGTCCCCCATATTCTCATCAGCAAGGGTGGAGAGGCCGCGTCTCCAACGTCTTAACTCGTTCAAGGTGAATTCTCTGTTTGTGGCCTGGCACTCTGGAACATGACTGGGATGGTGAAACAGCTGGGGAAGGATGGAAGCGCCTTCTGATGTAGCATGGGCATGAAGAGGGTCCATAATTTCGAATTATTGGAAGGCATCATGGTCCGAGGTAGGTTGCTATTGAGGAGGAGTAACCAAAGCTTGGTTCTGAGAAGGAAGGGATTGCAAGACTTCAATCTCCTCCTGATGTGTATGGTTTTGACTATGAAGGGATTGCTGAACTTCATTCTTCTCATGAAGGGAAAGGACAACCTGAAGCGGAGATACAGGCTTACCCTGTGGGACAGGGGGCGTTGAGGTCTTGGGAAGGATGGATCTTAAGTCATTTGGATCCATTGCTGGTTGAAGGAGGGTTGAAGGGACAAGGGGTAGTGGGAGTTGGGTAGGCAGGGGCTCTTTAGCAAGTATGGAGTCTGGGGTGGAGGGTGGGGTCAATTAGGGGTGCCTGCAGGCTTTGCAAAACAAGTGAAGAGGGCTGGGACCGGGGTCAGCCAGCAAGCCAGGTGAACCCACAGCCGTAGGTAGGGGGGTTTCCACAGGTTGAGTAATTGTAGCCAGCACCATTGGCAGAGGAAGGTCCAAATAGGAGGGATTGTGTTGAACGGTTGGGGCATTGTCTGGAGTAGTTGGGTCTAGCGCCACTGCTAGGGGAAGGGGATTGTCCCATTGAGGGGGATTTTGGGCTGGGGATATGGGGGGGATGGGGTTAGGTTGATAGGGAGAGGCATAGACTTGACCAGAGGACGGTGCGACATTTCGTCGAACAGGTATGCTAGGGGTGGGGATTGGGCTAGAAGGAAATGTTTGAAGGACCCAATCTTTGGTGGACAAGTGTAGGTTGATAGAGGGAGGGAGATGAGCTGACTGGTGGGGAGAGAACCTGTTATCCTCTATAATCCTGAAAACAGGGAAAGAAATGCCTTCGACCATTAAATACCGGATGGGTTGAAAGTTGCGGAGAGGTGATAATCTCACCCTGATTCGAGCGAAGCTTTGAAAGGTGGCGTGCATAGACACGCTGTAGATCTCCAGGAGTTCTCCAAAGCTTCTAGCGATATCTCCTATAACCGATGAATGCCATGCATGCAGAGGGATTCCAATTAGACGAATCCAGAGACCTTGAGAGAAAACCGACTGTTGTCGGGGACCAGTTCCGGGTGCTGAGTAGTCTCATCCGTCTGTGCTAACTGTGGTTGGAGGCAAAAATCTCCCTATCTTCTGTTGATTTGAATTTCATTAGGAACTGATTTGGGGAAATCCTAGTGACATCCATCTGGATCCCACCAATGTCCGACTGTCTGAAAGTATGAATGATGTATAGAATGGAGGTCGTTTCATCTTCCACAATGGCCGTAAGGGTTGTTGATAGTTCTTGTTTGAGTTGGTTCACCAGGGAATCATCCGTTCGTATTTGGCAAGATTCTGGGAACAGGGGTTTTGGTATTGGGTTATTTGGATGGTGTGTTGGTGGGGTATTTAAGGGGTTTTTTGCCATCGCAGGGATGTTTTTGGCGACCGTGGAGTAAGCCCTTCTCTAAGAGGGATTGAGCGACCTATTATTTTGGAGAACTTTCAGCTGCTCCTATGTAGGGTTTGTGGTTTGGGTTCTTGCCCAGGTGACGGTTGCTATCCTTCCATCGATTCGACGATCATGGAGGCATCCAATGGCATTGAGAGCATCTTGTTTGTACCTGAAATGAATGAATGCGAAGCCTCTTGAATGATTTAGGTCTCTATTCCAAGGGATGAAAACGTCCACCAGCCTTCCGAAACGACTAAAAATCCGGTGGATGTCCTCAGCTGTGGTGTCGAAAGTCAAATTTGTGGCGAAAACTACGTTTTATTATAGGTTAACTCTTTACAACTAAAAAGACATACATAATAGAACACAATGGTTTATACACACTCGTGATGAGTGAAGTCCACCAAAATGTATATGGTACATCGACCATCGACCATCTATAAAAACTACGTTTCATTATAGGTAAACTCTTTACAACTAAAAAGACATACATAATAGAACATAATGGTTAATACACACTCGTGATGAGTGAAGTCCACCAAAATGTATATGGTACATCTAATATGTCTGTGATATGCTTTCCTTCATGCTCTCCTATTGCAAATTAAAAAAAAAAGTTTGATTGATCGTCAAATGAACCACAAGAGAGGAAAGGATGGGGCGTCCACCATTAAAAACTTTCAAATTGCATTTGGAGCTCACTATGATTGATGGAATGCATCCAATCTGTTCAGTGCATGCATACTTTGATGTTGTCCTAGGGCTTCTAAAAAAATTAAGTCTTTTTTATGTTATTTGCCGATTTTGTTGGGATTTACCACCCCAAGCTTTGTGGCGTAAATACTTATTTTATATACCGTAAATCCTTTACAAGTTAGCCAAACAATATTGTATTTGATGTCTTTAATCAAGTTTTATGTTTCCTTTTCCATTTGGGATTCTTCCCAAGGCTATATATATGGGTGTAAATAGGATTAGAAAATATTCTTAAGGGTTTCAAATTCATCCAAGGGGCTCAAAGGGTGTAGCAAGGATAAGATTCAAGGTTGTTCGATTCGGGTAAGCTCTTTCTATTTGTAATTTTTCTTTCATAGGGTTCATTTGTTGCTTTGTGCATGGTTTTTTCCCCCAAGGGTTTTTCCACATTAAAATCTCTGTGTACTTCTCCCTTTTGCTTAGTCCCATTGGGTTGCCATCCTAGATCTACCTCTATGTGCTTTCATGATACCCTAACAAGTGGTATCAGAGCTAACATTGGGGCACAGGCTTGAATCCGAAGGATTAGTATCAATGGGTAACACTAAGTATGATATTGAGAAGTACACAGGGAAAAATAATTTTGAGTTATGGAAGGTTAAGATGATTAGCCTATTAACTAAGCAGGGCGAAGATGGGGCTCTTGAGGAGCATCGACCATCTATGAGTGATGATGATTGGAATATCTTGATAAGAATGCCTTATCCTCTATCCGATTGTGTCTAATGGATAAGGTTCTTTACAATGTTTTGAAGAAGAAAACCACAGTGAGTTTGTGGGCAAAGTTAGATGACTTTTATGCTAAAAAGTCCCTTAAAAATTGCTTATACTTGAAGCTGCAGTTGTTCAACTTCAGGATGACGGAATATGGAGATGTGGAGGCACATCAGTATTTTAACAAGTTAATTTACATGTTGCTGGACATAGAGGATATGATCAAAGATGAAGACCAGCATGTATTTTGTTAAACTCTTTGTCGGCCTCATATGAGAAATTCAATGGCTCATTGTGCACTAGAAATTCCTCCTTAAGTGTATCAACTGTTATCTCATCCCTTCAGGGTAAGGCCATGAGAGCGATAAACGGTACAATAGGTGGATCTTCAGATGCACTAATTACGAGGGACAGAAATTCTGAGCGAGGTACAGGATCTGCAAGGTCAAGATCCAAGTCCATGGGCAAGGGCATGGGTAAGTTAAAGTGATGAATGTGATGAAATTGTTGGATGAGGACACATGAAGAAGGATTGTATAAATCCTAAATCTAAGAGAGAAGACTCTGAGGCTTCATACAGAGAGGCGAACGCTGCCACGTCTGAAGAATATTCGAGTGGATGTAAAGGTGATGTCTTGTCTGTGTCTATGATCGGACACTTATACGATGATCGTAGGGACAAGTGGATTCTAGACATAGGGGCATCTTATAACATGACTCCTTATAAGAGTATGTTCACCAGCTATAAGGAGTGCGATGGTGGACAGGTGTTTATGGGCAATGCCATTACCTGTAATGTTGTGGCTGTTGGTACGATGCACATCAAGATATTTGATGGGACAGATCATACCCTGACTGAGGTGAGGCATGCTCCCATATGAAGAAGAGTCTAATTTCTCTAGGTGCACTTGAGGCAATAGGATGCAAGTTCACCAGATTCGATGGTGCCCTTAAAGTATCTAAGGGGGCACTTGTAATCATGAAAGTACAGAGACTCGAAAACCTTTACATATTGATTGGGAGAACTGCTACAGGTGGAGTTGCAGTGGCTATAACGGATTCCACCTATGCAAATATGTGGCATGCATGTCAGGGTCACATGAGCGAGTATGGCATGAATGCTGAGACAGCTGCGTAGATAGAGATACAAGAGCAAGTGGAGCAGCCATCTATGAGAAGAACTAACCACGTGATCACAAGTTACCGATAAGGTATAGGGACAACTCTAATATTGTATACGCCCTCATTACAGATGAGGGGGCCCGTATACTATTTAGAAAGCTCTTGATGAGCCTGATGTAAAAAAGTGGAAGGCGGATATGGAAGATGAAATGGACTCATTGTACAAAAACAACACATGGGAGCTGGTGTAGCTTCTAGTGGAGCAAAAGTGATTAAAAGCAAGTGGCTCTTCAAAAGGAAACAACATAGATACAAAGCAAGGCTGTTAGCAAAGGGTTATGCTTAGAGAGAAGGAATTGACTTCTTTGAGATATTTATGATGGTGGTTGTTCACACCCCAAGTATAGGGTTGTGATGTAGTTATAATCTCAGTAAGACCGAGGTCGAATCCACAACGACTGAACCTTATACATAATCTGAAAGTAACTTGAACTAGAACTAGGCGAAGATGTAATCTAAATCAAAGACTTTTAAGAGAGGTGAAATATTAAACTAAACTTATGAAATTCAAAGGTAGGAAACTAAGATTTTCAGAGGATCCACTTGTAGAGATCAGGGAGATCTATGCTTTATTCAAGAACACATCTGGACTCAAAGTCTTATCTTCATCCAAATGGAAGATATAATATTAAAATCAACTATGAATTTCCAGTTTTAAAGAGAGGAGAGGTATGAGAATTAGACTTGATTCCATCACAAGACCATGCCCAAGAGACAAAGTAAACAACATAATCTAACCAATCTACATCCAATCTAAGAGAGTTATGACATAGGGAAGGATTCCATCACCATCCATGCCCATGAAATGATGGTGAACAATAGGGTTCCCATGATCATAACCTTCATACATTCATGGAAATACTAGAAGATATCACAAATGCATTGTAATTTAAGTCACAGCAAACCATTAAAAACTAAAGGCATTCTATATAAACAAACTAGAATCAGATAAAGTTCATAAATCAAAATTAAATCAAAAGGCATAAAGGAAAGTCTCCCATATCACCACAAGCTTCACTCATAGCCCTAACTAAGAGGCTTAACCCATCATAGACATGGTGAGGCTAGAGGTCTCTTTAAAAAAAAAATAAGGGAAAGGGAAGAAAAACAGGGAAGAGGAAAGAAGAAAACTCTAGATGATGAAGCTAACTGATCCACACTCCTTGCTTTCTCTCTCTCCCTTGCTCTTCCACGTCCCTAGATGATACTCTCTCTCCCTTGCTCTTCTCTTTTTATAGTCGTTTGTAGGTTAGTTTGCTATGGAGAAAGTTGTGTGCGTAGTAAGAAAAAGATGCAACTTCTTGCGTTTGAAGAAGAATTGCGGCACAAAATTAACTCATCTATTAATTCTGACATCTTGGTTAGGGTCACGGCCTCCCTATGAACATGAGCGGTCCAGATTACCCATCCGACTGTGATCGGGATCACAGAATGGCCCACGGAGGGCCGGACTTGTAAACGCATGTCCCTGCAGAAAACCTGGTACGTTGAGATGCTCGGTGGACCCCACATTGGTGTTTTCAGAGAGAGACGTTGTTCGTTTTCTTGGTTTTTTAAAGAAATCATGGGTTAAAGACCCCTTCGACCAAGAACTCGATCTAGTGCGAGTCGGCCTTGTACACGTTGTGCACATGCATCGCATGTGTGGGTCCCACAGTGTGTATTCGTGAGATCCGCTCCATCCATTCATTTTTTCACCCTATTTAAGGGGTTGAGACTGAATTTAAAGCCTATCCAGATATCAGGCAGGCCCTAAATCAGGATTTTGGTGGCTGATATGTCCGTTGGGCTACTTCTACAAGGATCCAATGGCTGAAATTTGACGTGTACGGTTAATTTATGGTCCTCAGGCCATATATAAAGTTTTGAGCTGAACAGATAGTGGGAACCTTGTGATCTTGCATTCTGGGAGATTTTCAGGCCCGTTTAACGTGAGTGGCGTGATTTTCTCAGATCTCTAGCATGTAAATTCTTTGATTTCAGTGAGACGGGGTCCGTCCCTTGACTTGGTGATTTATGAGCATTAAATCCATGCTTTTTGTACCATTTTTTCAATCCAGGCTTCTAAATAAACCTTGCATCACAAACACGATTAAAAATGGGCCATTAAACAGTATTATGTTCATAAATTCAGGTAATAACTAGGGTCTAATATGTAATATTTGACCCTTAACAGTGGTTAAGCAAATGTCTATTAGATTCATGTTGGCGCTGGTTGCCCAATATGATATCGAGCTGAAACAAATGGAAGAGAAGGCTGTATTCCTGCACGGGGAGTTAGAAGAACAGATCTATATAAAGCAACTAGAGGGCTACGAAGTTAAAGGGGTAAAAAATAAAGTTTGAAGGTTAATGAGGTCATTGTACGGTATGAAACAGTTGTCTCGACAGTGGTATAAGAATTTTGATTCTTTCATGTTAAGTTAGAAATTTACTAGGAGTGAATATGATCACTGTGTCTATTACAAGACACTCAGTGATGAAAAATTCATCATCCTAATATTATATGTTGATGATATGTTGATCGTCAGTCATGATATGTCTGAAATCGATATACTGACAACTCAGTAATTAGGGACATTCGAGATGAAATATCTGGGGGCTGTAAAGTGGGTTCTCAGTATAAATATTCATAGAAACAAGAAGATGAGTAGGCTTTGGTTATCACACGTAGAATACCTTGGAAAGCTGTTGATCAAGTATGGAATGGACTGACCAAAGCCGGTGAGCGTTCCCCACATAGCTCACTTCAAGCTTTCCTCAAAACAATGTCCCAAGACAGATGAGGAAAAGCAGGGTATGTCTCATGTTCCTTATTTGAATGTGGTTGGCAGTTTAACATATGTCATAGTCTGTACGAGACTGGATATTTCACAGGCAGTCAGTGTTGTGAGCAGATATATGTCAAACCCCAGCAAGCACCATTGGTAAGCAATTAAATGGCTACTTTGATACATTTGAGTACAAAAACTACGTCGTAACTTTTGAGAAGACAAGAGCAAAGTTGGTTAGGCATGTGGATTCAGACTACGCAGGCATTGTAGATTTCAGAAAGTTAACTTTAGGTTACTCGTTTGTACTAGCGAGTGGAGCAATTAATTGGATGTCAAAGCTTCAATTTGTGGTGGCTCTTTCCACCACCGAAGAAAAGTAAATTGCAGTAACAGAAGCATTTAAAGAAGGTATTTGGTTAAGAGGCATGATAAATCAGTTGGGGCTTCAGTAGGAAGCCATATCGATTAACTGTGATAGTGAGAGCGTTATCAATTTGGTTAAAAATTCTGTTTATCACGCACGTACTAAACACATTGATATTCGTCACCATTTTTTCCAACAGGTGCTTGAAGAAGGAGGCGTAACTCTAGAGAAGATTCACACCAGTGTGAATCCGATAGACAGGCTCACCAAGGTGGTTTTTACAGAGAAGTTCAAGTTCTGTCCGATTTCTCTGAGCTTGGCAATGGTGTAAAAGGAAGACAGAGTGTGCACGAGAAGTGTTGATGGAGCTATGATGCAAGGCAGAGATAAGAGAAGAGGACAAGAAGCTACACATTTGATGATTGAAGACATGGTAGAGATTGCTGTATTTGATGTTTTTAATTAAGTTTTATGTTTCCTTTTCCATTTAGGATTCTTCCCAGTTTCCTTTTCCATTTAGAATGGGATTCTTCCCAGTTTCCTTTTCAGTTTGGAAATCTTCCCAAGGCTATATGTATGGGTGTAAACAGGATTAGAAAATATTTCTAGGGCTTTTCAAATTCATCCAAGGGGCTTAAAGGGTGTAGCAAGGGTGAGATTCGAGGTTGTTCGAATCGGGTAAGCTCTTTCTCTTTGTAATTTTGCTTTCATAGTGTTCATCTCTCGCTTTGTGCCATGGTTTTTTTTTCCACAAGAGTTTTTCCACGTTAAAATCTCCTTGTACTTCTCCCTTTTGCTTGGTCCCATTGGGTTGCCATCTTAAATCCACCTCTGTGTGCTTCCGTGGAACCCTAACAAACACATCATCTATTTACTGGTCAATAAATTACCACTTAAAAGTCAAATAAAATAAGATATAAATAGTTTACAACTTTAACTCTTTTATGTATAAATTGTTTACATCTTAAAACTTTACAAGCTCCAAATGACCTATTATTGAAGTGGGGAAAAGTGTATATAACTCACCAAAAAAAGGAACCAAATGCCCACAACATCAAACATAAAAGATAATGTAAAGACATTTAGTCCAAAACAAGGCCCAAAACATCAATAACAGGGCTCAAGAAAAAGCCAACCCTTTAAATCCACGCCTGGGTAACGGATAGGAGTGAACAACGATCAGATCTCTCAGATCAAAAGCTAAGACCCAAAGGACCCGACCCAATGGACCTTCACCATGAGATCCAAAGTTCCTGTCCATTGCATCCACAGTAGTGGTCAAAGGAGATTGTCCATATTCAAAGGAAAACAATTTGATGATCGAAAGCTTTGCCAATACACACACCACTTCATATACGAGGGTGGTGGTCAGGTGCAATATCAAAGCATCCATGGAAGTAATTTAGCTTTCCAATCCCAAGAATGAGGTGGGTCCATAGTCAGTGGGGCACAATTAATCGAAAATTTTAAGGTTGTGAAAAATCAGTTGAAGTTTTCTAATCCATCCACTCATTCCTAATATTATGGTTCACTTATTAAATGGACCGCCTTTATTTTTGCACAGTAACATCTCAGCGGTGAGGTCCACCTGAGGGATGGATTGAATATTTCACTATTCTGCTACGCAGGCATATACTGTACAGCGTGCATCGACTTAGCTATACATGCATGTGAGCTTAGTAAAGCTTAATGATCGCTAATGATCAATGTTAAAATATACTCAATTAAAGAGCTCTTTTTAAGGTTTCCCTCCATGATAAGGCCCCATCAAACAATGATTTAGACCATTGAAAAATGACACCATACTGCAGGTGTTCACACCCCAAGTATAGAGTTGTGATGTAGTAATAAACTCGGTGAGACTGAGGTCGAATACCAAGGGACTGATACCTGTATGGTATCTGGAACTAAGTAGAACTAGAACTAGAACTAGACTAAGATGAAATCTAAATCGAATGTAATTGAGGGAATAATGGTGAAATATTTATCTAAAACTTGTAAATTCAAAGGTAGGGAAACTAGGGTGCCAAGGATCCACTTGTAGCAATTAGGAAGCTACCTAGTAATGATTTAAGGACACATCTAGAGTTAGAGTCCTATCCTATCCAGTTGGTAAGAAGAGATTTGTTAAATCTCTAAACTTCTCATGGGTCTAATCATCAATAGATAAGAATGGCGAAGATTTGGAAGTGATTCCGTCATTTAACTATGCCCAGGAAACTATGACAAACAACAGCAATTTACCAATCTCACAACTAATCACAAGAGAATTGTGAAAGTTAGAAAGGGTTCCATCACCCAACCATGCCCAGGAGACAATGGTGAATAACATGGCCTTCTAAGTTCACAATCTCATAATGAAAAGAACATACTCAAAGCTATTGCAGATCTATTGCAATTTGAATCACAATAAACCATTAAAAACTATAAGTATTCCTTAATAATCAAGCTAGAATCCATAAGAATTCAATAATCATGAATCAAAACAAGCTACCATCCTAATCACACTACAAGCTTCACCTCTTAGCCCTAGCTAAGAGGTTTAGCCACACCTAAACATGATTAAGCTAAAACCAAAGAAAAGAAATTAATTAAAAAAAAAACTCTAAAATACTCTCTCTCTTGAATTATGCCTCCACGGCTACTCCACACCAAGATGATGTCCCTTAAGCTCTCTCTTTTCTTTCCTTTTATAGCATGCTAGGTCGGTGGAGAGGCTGGAGTCGGTGTGCATGAAAAGCTTTCGTAGCAACAGCCGTGTGCGCAAGAAAACTGTAAGAAGCCTTGCGTTGGACCCACGTTTTGGAGTTGTTGACCATCCATCGATGTGGTCTGACTTCCTGGGTGTGGTCTAGACCCCCTTTTCTATCATGTGAACGGTTTAGATCATGAATCCGACCATGATTATGATCACGGAATGGCCCACAGTGGCACGTTGTGTCCGATTTTTTCAGACCGCAAAACAGAGCCAGTGCTTCTTACGTTGGCTGTCGGTGGGGCCCACTCCTTTAGGTGTCTAAGAAATCCACTTTGTCCATTAATCTTGTTACGACATCTTAGCCTAGAAGCATAAATTTCGGGAGAATCTTTGCAGTGGATGCAGAGTTCTTGAGGTTTTCTTCAGCTTCACACGTGCTGTTCTCCCTTCATCCATGTACATACACGTATAAATCAATGTGTGGAGAATTCATGTCCCTCGTCAGGCCATTGTTCCGCTTCGAATGGATGGTGTGGATCAGTCATCAGGATGCATCTTGATGGCCTATTGAGATCATCCGGATCTCCCTGCTGCGATCCGAGAAAATGGCTATTTCCGTTTTTGAAGGAGATCAGGTCAAAGTTGGTTTGACCCGATCTGTTGTCCAGTGCACGTATGGTGTGCTCTTGTGCACCATGCACTCTTAACACAGGTGGGATCCATGGTGACGATTCTGAAAGATCTACTCTGACCATCTGCTTTGTTACCTCATAAAATGGGGTAAGACCAACTTTGAAGCGTATACAGATCTCAGGTGGGTCCAAATCATAGATTCATGGGCCGTTCTGTCCATTGGGCCACTTCGACAGGGATCTGAGGGCTGGAATTCGACGTGTACGGTTAATTTACGGTCCTCAGGCCGCATATGAAGTTTTGAGCCGAACGGATTGTGGGAACCCTGTGATCTTGTATTCTGGACAACTTTCCAGCCAATTGAGCTTTAGTTTCTCAATTTTCTCGAATCTCAGCCGTGTAAAATCATCGATCTCAGTCCCCTGGAGTCCGTCCCTTACCTTGGTGATTTTAGAGCATTAAATTCATGCTTTTAGTACCCATTTTCAGTCCAGGCTCCTAAATTCACCTTGCAACACAAACACGATTAAAGTAGGGCATTAAATGGTATCAAGTTCTTAAAATCAAGTAATAACTAGGGTCTAATATGCTATATTTGACCCTCAACACAACCCCCAACCAGCATCTTGCTAGTCCCGAGCAAAGTATGAGAAAAATAAGGTGAGACTTATAGGACAATTTTCATAAACTCAAGTGATTTATGAAAAACAATTTAGATCCTAAAATTCTAAGATTCATGAATGTTGGCCATTACTTTCTTCTAGACTCAAGCACATGATAAACTTCATAATCAAGTGCAAAGAATGAATCCATCAATTGGAAAAAAAATTCTAAACA
This sequence comes from Magnolia sinica, assembly GCF_029962835.1. Classification (NCBI taxonomy): domain Eukaryota; kingdom Viridiplantae; phylum Streptophyta; class Magnoliopsida; order Magnoliales; family Magnoliaceae; genus Magnolia; species Magnolia sinica. The sequence goes on along the minus strand of NC_080580.1, from coordinate 79,552,659 downwards.
TTGAGTTCCATGAGTGTATAGTGTAATCTCGGCTTATCATCATTAAAATTCATTTCGCTATTTCATGATACCATTGGTAAGCAACAAGAGCATTCAGGACACCCAAAAACTAAATGTGCCTCATGGATCACTCTTTCATTCTTCTAGCTTTTGTCTTCTTTGTTTTTTTTTTAAAGTAACGCTGAGGGGAATCAGATCTTCACCTATAGGGAGCAAACCTATGGTGAAAACTAGTAGCCTAGCCTGTTCCAAATGTCAACCTTGGGAAATCAAATCTTCATCTATAGGGAGCAAACCTATGGTGAAGATTATTCGAACAACCCTTTCAATTCTTCTTTATAAACTGATGCTAAAAATTTTCAGGCTGGTTCCTTTCATGCTTAGTGATTACCAAGTTAATCATTCAATATCGAACTGACACCTTAATGTGTAAGTGAGATGTGATATGTGAAATCATGACTCAATCAATGTTTATAACTTCTAATCATGGATTAATAATTCGAACGTAACTGTGAAATCTAACAGATAACTGAAGCCAAGAGTCATAAATTACCAACATCATATATCTTGTAAATCTAAATCCTAGATGGGCGTCAAAATCACTTCGAATTCACAAGAAAGTCCAGAAAATTTTAAAAATTTTCACAATTTTTACTCAAGACCAAGAAAACACTGATTAGGTAACCTAATCTTCCACCCCCAACCTAAAATCTACATTGTCCTCAATGTAAAAGATATGAGCATGCAATGCACATGGGACATCGAAAGTAAATGTGAAGTGATGGGAAGATAGTACCTGGATAACGAATCGAGAGAGACTTTCCAAGAGATCGCAGCATGAAAACCTGTTGGCACGAGAGTAAAGACACGAAAGAAAACTATCCTAAAACAATGTATCAAGCAAATTAACCTAATGGCATAAAATCGTCTATCTTAGAATAGCATAAAGTAAACTACCCTAGTCCTATGAAAGCAGGGAAAAACTAATGAGTCATGCCGCAAGGTTCCTCTTCCGGCCAGTATCTTGATAACTTTCTCAGTAAGTTCCTCAACAGGATCATCTAAAAGCCTTTTTTGCAATAGGCTTGGATGCCCTGGAGCATGAATTTTCAGAGAAATTTATGGACCTCAGTATAGGTTTCCTTTTAATTTCTTGAGGTGTCCAAAGTATATATGCTTCACTTATGACAGAGAAAGTTTCAGAGTTAGTACCGTAGGGTGAATCGGAGACTACAGGTAAATAAAATTCAGAAAAATTCTCAGAAAGTAATGTAGTCTCAACACATTCCAAAGTTTTAGACTTTGGATCAATTTTCAGCTTTGCTTCCTTTAATGGTAAACATTCAGGGTCTGTGGAAGGAGGGGCTTAAGAGTAAGGGTTCTCTCGATCAGTGATGACTACCGAGATGTTGTCTTGCAAGGCATCCACTTTGCCTTTTGTCATAGGATCGTTTAAATCTATAAAGTGTGTCAAACAATCATTCAAAGAGTTGGGAACTTCAACTGAGTGTGACTTATGTTTCACATTGGAGCTCGTGATGATTTGCCTAAGGAATCCATCATCCTTGAAAGTGGGTGGATGTACGCTCTCTTGCTCTAGTCCTGCACAGACAGATTGAAGATCAATAGGGGAAGCATCGATGTGATCACTCTGTTCATTAAAACTAATCAATCGAGGCATTGAATTGTCAAACATGTACAACTCAGATGATGGCCTCAACTGGGTAGTTTCAAATTTCAGAGTTGTATCGAGCAACTTGTCCTTCTCCCGAATCATATCATCATTCAATTCAAGGGAGTGGTCTAAACATGTCTCACAAGAGTTAGAAGAGTCGGTTGTAAGGGGTTCATCCTCCACATTTAAATCAGGCATGTCAGATGAGTAAAGTAGATCCTTCTGACCGATCACTTTGTATACTTCTTGATCACTGACCTAGACCATACTTAAGATTAGTTCCAGGGGAATTTGACCTGAATATTCATGATCATCATCCCAATACGCATCATCGTCTGATTCCGTGTAGTGTACACTTGGGATGGGAACGCTTTCCTCACATTCTATACCTAAATTCGGTTAAGGTTCAAATAAACTAACCTCGACCTCATCATTGAGATCCTGTGTGTCATGTAAGGAAGGTGTGTCATCATCGCTGTATTTGAAAGATACCCACATCTCTTGATCATTCCTTTGGACAGTCATCGAAATTGACTCATCGGGAAATTAAACCATATGCTCATTAACATAATCCAACTCTTCATTCCAAATTCTAGAGTTCTTCAAAAGCAAGTTAGGGTCCTTTCCTCACTTTGTTTCTCTCGATTGGGTTGAGGCTGGGATAAACTAGCCTTGTTCCTCTCATTGAGGTGCGATTCAATCACTTCTAATGATTTCATCATGTCCACAACATGTTGGTTGAATTGTTCTAGATTAAAACATGAATCCTCTTGGATCATTTCTGGTTAGATCTCAAAGGTAGGGGATCCAAGAGAATAATCACTAGGGTGTATTGTTGGTTCATCTTCCCAACATTAATGTTTCCACTGATTATAGTCATACAGATCATAGGTGGGAGAATCTGATGGTTGATAACACATATTATCACTCATAATATAATCACGCATTGTTTTCTTCTTATCTGATGGGTGATAATAATCCTCACTCCCATAATTATGATAACCCCAACACTCACGCACTGTTTTGTTAATCCGTGGGGTGTAATTATTCTCCCGCATATGATCGTGTAAGGACTTCTTAACTGGTGGATCATTATATTTCGGTTGGTTCTCGATGATAGTTTCAGAAAAGTTTTGAGACATCATCCCAATATAAATTCTTCTTCTCAGCATATTGACGTTCCCACTCGTACATATACATGGTGAGACCTTACCTCTGAATCTAATCCTAAGAAAAATAAAAGAAATGATCCTACAGTAATATGGAAAGTAAGAGGAGAAGTTAGAAAGGTGTTACCAAATAAGAAGTTCCTATGTTAAGATCCTACAAAACAAAACAATCCAACTTAGTATCTAAGAGATAAGACCTAATCTAAAAATAGAGAAAGTAAAGAAATTAGGATAAAGTTACCAACTTAGAAGATCTATCAACAACCCTACAAAATAGAAAGTTAGTTTTAAAAATCAAACAGAAATAAAAATATAAAACTAAAGTTAGTAAAATTCTAATCTTAATTTAATTCTAAAACCAATTAATTTCAAAAATACATAGCCGTCAGTCCCCGGCAATGGCGCTAAAAACTTGTTCACACCCCAAGTATAGGGTTGTGATGTAGTAATAAACTCAGTGAGACCGAGGTCGAATCCCAAGGGACTGATACTTGTACGGTATTTAAAACTAAGTATAGCTAGAACTAGACTAAGATGAAATCTAAATCGAATGTAATTTAGGGAATAATGGTGAAATATTTATCTAAAACTTGTAAATTCAAAAGTAGGGAAACTAAGGTGCCAAGGATCCACTTGTAGCAATTAGGAAGCTACCTAGCAATGATTCAAGGACACAACTAGAATTAGAGTCCTATCTTATCCAGTTGGTAAGAAGAGATTTGTCAAATCTCTAAACTTCTCATAGGTCTAATCATCAATAGATAAGAATGGCGAAAATTTGGAAGTAATTCCGTCACCTAACCATGCCTAGGAGACTATGATAAATAACAACAATTTACCAATCTCATAGCCAACCACAAGAGAATTGTGAAAGTTAGGAAGGGTTCCATCACCCAACCATGCCCAGGAGACAATGGTGAACAATAGGGCCTCCTAAGTTCACAATCGCATAATGAAAAGAATATACTTAAAGCTATTGCAGATCTACTGTAATTTGAGTCACAATAAACCATTAAAAACTAAAAGTATTCCTTAATAATCAAGCTAGAATCCATAAGAATTCAATAATCATGAATCAAAGTAAGCTACCATCCTAATCACGCTACAAGCTTCACCTCTTAGCCCTAGCTAAGAGGTTTAGCCACACCTAAACATGATTAAGCTAAAACCAAAGAAAAGAAAATTAAAAAAAAAAAAAACTCTAAAATACTCTCTTTCTCTTGAATTATGCCTCCACGGCTGCTCCACACCAAGATGATCTCCCTTAAGCTCTCTCTTTTCTTTCCTTTTATAGCATACTTGGGCAGTGGAGAGGCTGGAGTTGGTGTGCGTGAAAAGCTTTCGCAGCAACAGCCGTGTGTGCAAGAAAACTACAAGAAGCCTTGCGTTGGACCCACGTTTTGGAGTTGTTAACCATCCATCGATGCGGTCTGACTTCCTAGGTATGGTCTAGACCCCCTTTTCTATCATGTGAACAGTTTGGATCATGAATCCGACCGTGATTATGATCACAGAATGGCCCACAGTGGCACATTGCGTCCGTTTTTCTGGACCGTGAAACAGAGCCAAAGCTTCTTGCATTGGATGTCTGTGGGGCCCACTCTTTTAGGTGTCTGAGAAATTTGCTTCGTCCATTAATCTTGTTACGACATCTTAGCCTAGAAGCATAAATTCCGGGAGAACCTTTGCAGTGGATGCAGAGTTCTTGAGGTTTTCTTCAGCTTCACACGTGTTATTCTCCCTTTATCCATGTACGCACACGTGTAAATCAATGTGTGGGGAGTTCATGTCCCTCGTTAGGCCATTGCTCCGCTTCGAATGGATGGTGTGGATCAGTCATCAGGATGCATCTTGATGGCCTACTGAGATCATCCGGATCTCCCTGCTGCGAATAGAGAAAATGGCTATTTCCATTTTTGAAGGAGATCGGGTTAAAGTTGGTTTGACCCGATCTGTTGTCCAATGCACGTATGGTGTGCTCTTATGCACCATGCACTCTTAACACAAGTCAGATTCATGGTGACGATTCTGAAAGATCTACTCCGACCATCTGCTTTGCTACCTCATAAAATGGGGTAAGACCAACTTTGAAGCGTATACAAATCTCAGGTGGGCTCCAAACCATAGATTCATGGGCTGTTCTATCCATTGGGCCACTTCGACAGGGATCTTAGGGATGGAATTCGACATGTATGGTTAATTTACGGTCCTCAGGCCACCTATAAAGTTTTGAGCTGAACGGATGGTGGGAACCCTATGATCTTGTATTTTGGACAACTTTCAGGCCAATTGAGCTTTAGTTTCTTGATTTTTTCGAATCTCGGCCATGTAAAATCATTGATCTCAGTCCCCTGGAGTCCGTCCCTTGCCTTGGTGATTTTAGAGCATTAAATTCATGCTTTTAGTACCCGTTTTCAGTCCACTCCTAAATTCACCTTGCAACACAAACACGATTAAAGTAGGGCATTAAACGGTATTAAGTTCTTAAAATCAGGTAATAACTGGGTCTAATATACAATATTTGACCCTCAATAGTAGGTCATGAAATTCAAGTATGATGTGCAAGATTTTTGGGCTTTAAATCACACTGGTTCAGAAACAATTACACAAAATTTCACATCCCACACAAAAGTTCAAACACTCAATCAAGGGGAATCTTATGCGGATCCTGGCCTACACATGCTAAGGTTGGATAAATCAAAATTATAGACCAAACATGAATCAAAGGAGGGTAAATTTATCCACACATGTACAAAAATAATTTTCCTAATCCAAGGGATTCAAAAATTTCAATTTGGGGAACCCTAAGGTTGAAGAAAGAGCATAAAATTGGAGATTAGAATAATTTAGGGTTAGGGTTCGAAAAAGTAAGTAAAAGAGGAATGAAAAAGAGGGGAGATTGGACCTGATGATAGTTCCCGTGTGTGGACAGTTGGCCAGACCTGACGCACATGCACAGGGGCCTGTCCGCACGTGTGTGGGGACCACGAACCTAGAAAGAAACTTCTTAAGTCTAGTTGGCCAGGGGTGGACTCCAAAACCCTTGAATTTTAAGCTAATCCGATATACAGTCTGTGTGTGGTGCTCTACCGAAGTTTCAACCTTCCTGCAGAGCCAGATTCCAGAAATCTGTTGTAAGAGAGAAATGTCAGCAAAATATTGATGCATTTATAAGTGGATAGCTGTAGGTGAAGAGAAATATGGATGATAAAAGGTAGGGGAGAATCGTAAGGAGTGTGGCTTCACACCACGGTAGTCAGCCCTTCGAGGAAGGGAGGATTTCACACCCAATTGTATTTCCACAACTCAGAAACTTAGAGAAGCAGAAAATAAACATATAAATTTTATTAATCTTCAATGAGAAAAAACACTACAGGAGGTGCCTATTTATAAGAAAACTATGTACCCTAAAACTCGCGCCATGTGCCCAACCTATTACATGGAGATGAAGCAATAAAAAATAACAACTAATCAAAGTAATCTAAACCTGTAAATGTTATTGTTTTATGCTCCTTTGGTTGTCAAATTTTGTGGTGCCAAAACATCAATCTATGTCTTATGTAGCTCATTGGTATATATGATCAAGACATTGCATCACCTCTCTACACACTTTGCTTTAAGTCAAGAACCAAGAACTACTTCAAAACCATTTCAAGAAATGCAAGTAAAAGCTACAACGAAAGAAGTGATCTTGTTCAAAGACTCAAGTTAGTGTACAACACAAGATGAAGTGTAATTCAAGCTCTAGAAAATCTCAAGCTTAATGTTACAGCAAGGAGAGAGATCTCAAGCTTCATAATCTTCAAAGGTCAACTATCATCTGAAGAAATGAAGTCTCAATGTTCATACCTCACTTTCAAGGTAAGATTGACCTTAGATTGACCTTAGGGTAGGTCATTTTGTATACATAATTCAAATTGAATCATTTTATAGATGTTTGGTCTGTTCTAAGACTAGTCCTGAAATCTGTACGACTAGCCCTAGCTCTAGCTTGACCAGTCTAAGAAATTCCTAGATCAGTCCTAACTTGTTGCAATTTTTCAGATTTTTTTCGGTTGAGCTATGACCATTCCTGGAGACTGCTCTACTAGTCGTAGGAACAATGTCGACTCGTTCTAGGACCAGTCGTGCACCTTCGACTCAAACCATAGCGATCAAATCAGGTACCTCACGACCAGTCGTAGGATGTCATGACCAGTCGTGGAGGGCTCACGATCAGTTGTGGACACCGTATGACTAGTCGTGAAACAGTTTTATCCAATCGCGCTTAAAATTTCAAAAATTTGTTCGATCTACGACCAGTCGTAGTGTCCTTAGGACCAGTCGTAAATGTGATTTCTACAACTATAAATTGAACACGAATTTCAGAGTTTTATATCGAATTCAAGTAAAATCAAGGCATCACTCTAAGATAAGTCTGTGTTAATTCTTAAGCTAATTGTGCATATTTAATATTCTTTTTTGTTAGCTTTATTAATTTGATTTTATTTCTATATTCCAATCTGAATTGAAAAGAGGAATTGTTGTATTCCTTCTTCTTGGAATCAAAATCAAATATAGCTAGCCTAACTGGTTTAATTTAAAATCAATTAGAACCTAGGACCATTTCAAAGTGAGTATTGGACATTGAATTTCCACATTCAAACTTATACTCCGATTGGTTCTTCCGGGCTGCTACAAAGGAGAAATCCAGGTATTTTACTGTATTGTAAATTTCCTTCATTTTGGTTTTTGTTTGAGATTAAGCCAAAAAAATCTCAATCTATTAGTTATCTGAGGAGAGCCAAGAAAACTCAGAAGTGGGGTTTTTGAATTGTGTAAGCCCATTAAAAGACACAATTGTGAAGGTTTTAGGTGAACCTGTGAAACCTATTTTCATAGTGAATGCTGATATCCCCTGTGTGAGGATATTAGGAGTGGAGTAGCAATCTGTATGGCTGTTGTTTAACAGTTATTGAACACACAGGCAAACCACTATAATTCTTTGTATATTGTGGTTTGAATGTTTGCTTAATTTCTATATCATTTATCATTCAAAATTGTGAGACGTATGTGTGGATGTGAATGTTGTAATATTTACATTTCAAGCACTGTAGGGAATGTTGTAATAGTTTAGATTTCAATTCTTGCTATTTCCTTTCTGTTCCTTTACATTTTAGCTTTTAATTCTCTAATTGTTCTAATAAGGTTATCTTGCCATAAACCCTTAGTTTTTATGGTGAAAGGTTATCCTTAGAACAACTAGATTTTGTGATTGCTTTATATTTTGTATTGTGAATTATTATCTTTCCTTTTCTTGGCTATCTTATTGTTTTATTCTGCTATTATTATTTTAAATTTGGCATAGTCCTATTCAACCCCCCCCCCCATAGGACATATAGCTAGGCCTTTTCAAGTGGTATCAGAGCCTAATAGCTCGTTCTAATTCTTTATATTTGGATTTATTTCCTGAGCTAATTGATCTAAGCTATTTATAAGATGTCAAATTTTGATAGCCTTTCAGTCACTAAGCCTCCACCATTTGATGGCTCCAATTATGCCTATTAGAAAGCCAGGATAAGGATTTTCCTTCAATCCATGGATGAGAGCATGTGACAAGCCACAGTGACTGAATGGAACCCCCTACCACTGAAGTAACTAGTATCGATGGTTCAAAATCAATAAAAGTTTCACCATATTTCACTTGGACCACAGTTCACAAAAGTGCGAGTAGTGCCAATGCAAAAGCACTAGAAGCAATCACTTGCGCACTATCACCGGATGAATTCAAAAGAATTATATCATGTGATACTGCAAAGCAAGCTTAGGATATTTTAGAAATGACACACGAGGGTACTTCAATTGTCAAGAAATATAAAGTCCAACTCCTCACAACCAAATTTGAGAAAATTTATATAGAAGAAAATGAAATGTTTATGGACTTTTATATAAGATTAAATGACATTGTAAACTCTATGTAGTGTCTTGGTGATAAAATCCCAGAAAGTAAAGTGTGTGCAAAAATACTACGCTCACTTCCTGAACGATTCAATTCTAAAGTAACCACGATCCAGGAACTTCGTGATACGGACAATATGAAGGTAGAAGAACTAGTTGGTTCTTTACAAACTTATGAGTTAAACTTTAAAGCTCCTAAAGGTAAATCTATCACTCTTAAATCTTTTAAATGTATTTCTCAAGAAAATTCTGATTTAGAAATTTCTGAAGATGATATGGCTCTTTTAGCAAAAAAGTTTACAAGATTTTCAAAAGTAAAAAGAGGGTTGACTTTCAAAAATCAAATGATAAGAAAAGATCTAAAATCAGAACTTGAAAATCTTTAAAAGATAATCAATGTTACAACTGCCAAGAATATGGGCATTAAGCAAACAAGTGTCCAAAAAAGGACAAACACAAAAAGAAGTGTATGTTGGCTACTTGGGATGAATCCTCTGATTCTGAAGCCTCTTTTGAATCAGAATATTCTGAAACCGAGTCGGGCAGTGAAGTTAAAGCCCTTATGACTCTACACAAATTCACTTTTTCAGATATCGATGATTCAACACGTGAAGAAAATCTGAACAGTGATTGTGAAAATGAAGGAGATCTTCAAGATGCTTATAATGCCCTATACAAGGAAAGTTGTAAAATTGCCGTAAAACTAAAACTTCAAAAAGAAAAGTTTTTAAAACTTAAAGAAAATTTTGAATTACTTGTTTTAGAAAAATCCCACGTTTCAGATTATTTTGAAAAATCAAAATACGATTTAGATTTCAAAACTTCTCTGATTGAAAATCTAAAATCTGAAAATGAAAAACTAAAACTTGAAGTCTCTTCTCTTCTGAGTTTAAAGGATACATGGAGGTATGCCTAAGGTGATCCAAAGTTAGAAAAACTTTTGTCTGGATCAAGAAAATGTGGCGACCGATCTGGTTTGGGCTATGATAAAAGCGTTCCTCCTAAACAGAAGAATACTTTTCCTAAGTTTGTGAAAGGAGAATCTTCAAACTTAAAAGGAAATAGTTCAAATCAAAAGTTTTCTAAAAATGTTAAAACTTTTCAATCTTTCAAACCTAAAAGTAATTATATCAACTATAAAAATCAGAATAAAAAATCTTTAGCTGAAAAGATAGTTGATTTGCTTAAGAAGCTCTTAAAATCTAACTCAGTGGGTCATTCCTACAACAATTACAAATGCAAGAAGACCAACTATACTCCTAAACCCAAAACAGTTATGAAATGGGTTCCTAAGGTTACTAGCTTGGTTGCCCACATGGCTTTCAAAGCTTCAAGTCATTGAAAGTGGTACCTAGACAGTGGATGCTCAAGGCATATGACTGGTGATAAAGGTTTATTCATTGATCTCAAAGACATGGCTGATGGTTCAGTCACATTCGGTGATGGCAGCAATTGCAAGATTATTGGCCAAGGTACGGTTCAACTTTTTAGCCTTCCCTTATTTGAGAATGTTTTGTACGTTGAAGGGTTAAAACATAACTTGTTAAGCATTACTCAAATATGTGATAAAAATAATAGTGTTAAATTTTCTAACCCAGGGTGTGAAATTTTAAACAAAAATGGTTCAGTAATATTAACTGGTCGTAGAACGTCTGAAAACTGCTACATCGTAAGTGATTCTAGCTCATCTAATCAACTATGTTACATGGTCCATACCAATGAGACCGAGTTATGGCATAAACACCTTGGACATGTATACTATCACAATCTCTATAGATTGAGCAAAAGAGAACAAATAAGAGGTCTACCTAAATTGCAAAAAGTATACAAAATATGTGGTAAATGCTAGATTGACAAACAAACTAGAAGTGCTCACAAAAAGGTGGACTCTAATGCCATATCTAAACCTCTCGAACTTCTCTACATGGATCTTGTAGGACCAACCAGGACGGAGAGTCAAGGTGATAAAAAATATATATTGATAATCATGGATGATTTTACCAGATTCACTTGGGTAGCCTTCCTAAGGGATAAATCAGAAACCCTTGATGAATTAAAAAGGATTATCAAACGGATCCAAACTGAAAAAGGTTCTCAAGTCAGTAAAATTCGTAGTGATCATGGATCTGAGTTCGAGAATAGCAGTTTTGAGAAATTCTATAATAATCAGGGAATATTACATGAATTCTCTGCACTTAAAACTCCACAACAAAATGAAATTGTTGGAAGAAAAAATAGAGTGCTTCAAGAAATGGCTAATGTAATGTTGAATAGTATGAAGCTCCCTAAAAATCTTTGGGCTGAAGCCATAAATACTACATGCTATACTATCAACCGAGTTTATACAAGTAAATCAAATAATAAATCTACTTATGAACTGTGGTTTGATAAGAAACCTACTGTCAAATACTTTTGAGTTTTTGGCAATAAGTGCTATATTTTACGTGACCATGAAAATCTAAGAAAGTTTGACACTAAAAGTGATGAAGGGATCTTTTTAGGATATTCTTTAAACAGTCGCGCATATCGTGTACTGAACAAAAGGACCAGTGTTATTCAAGAATCTATTAATGTGGTCATAGACAATCACTTGAATACACCTGCCCCAAGTTCAGATAATGATGAAGTTCTTTTAATTGACAAACCAAATACTTCATCAAATCAAACTAACTCTGAACTAAAGACTGTTAAAGCCCATCCAACCACTCAGATTCTTGAAAACCCTCTCACTAGTGTACACACATGTAGACAACTAGAAGACATATGTAATTACATATGTTTTACATCCCAGATTGAACCGGAAAATGTAAAAGAAGCTCTTACTAACGAAAACTGGATTGTTGCGATGTAAGAAGAGCTTAACCAATTTCTAAGAAATGATGTTTGGTATCTTGTTCTTAGACCTAAAGATAAACATATTATAGGAACTAAGGGGATTTTCAAAAATAAGTCTGAAGAACTTGGTAATATAATTCGAAACAAGGCTAGACTGGTTGTACAAGGGTACACTTAAATTAAGGGTATTGATTATGATGAAACCTTTGGCCCAGTAGCTCGTCTTGAGTCAATCAGACTATTTATATCCATTACTTGCTTTAGAAAATTTAAAATTTATCAAATGGATGTGAAGAGTGCCTTCTTAAATGGTGATCTGCATGAAGAAGTATATGTTGAACAACCAATGGGTTTTGAAGACCCTAAGAACACTGATCACGTTTATCGCCTTAAAAAGGCTCTCTATGGTTTAAAACAAGCTCCCAGGCATGGTACGAGAAATTGACTAAGTTTTTGTTAAGTCATGATTTTCAAATGGGAAGTGTAAATAAGACTCTTTTTGTTAAGAAACTTAATGATCACATCTTAATAGTGCAGATGTACATTGATGATATTATTTATGGATCTACCTGTTCTAACATGACTATTGAGTTTACAGATTTAATGAAATCTAAGTTTGAAATGAGCATGGTTGGGGAATTGAATTATTTCCTAGGATTGCAAGTGAAACAACAATCTGATGGCATTTTTATTTCTCAAACCAAATATACTCTGAACTTAATCAAAATTTTCAGATTTGAGAACGGTAAGAATTTTGATACTCCTATGAGAACAACTTTAAGACTCTCAAAGGACTCTTCAGGTAAAAATGTGGATCCTAAATTATTTTGTAGTATGATTGGCAGTTTACTTTATTTAACTGCTAGTAGACCTGATATTGCTTTGAGTGTTGGTATTTGTGCTAGATGTCAATCTGATCCTAAAGAGTCACATTTAACTGCTGCTAAGAAGATTATGCAATATGTCACAAGTACTGCTAAATTAGGTCTTTGGTATCGATATGATACTAGTGTTCAACTGGCTGGGTACTCAGATGTTGATTGGGCTGGTAATATTGATGATAGGAAATCAACCAATGGTGGTTGTTTCTATATTGAAAATTATTTGGTTTCTTAGTTTAGCAAGAAGTAAAGTTCTATATCACTCTTTACTACTGAGGCTGAATACATCATAGTTGGAAATGCATGTACTCAGCTTGTTTGGATGAAACGTATGCTAAGCGATTATGGAATTGCACAGGAATCAATGATATTATATTGTGATAATTCCGGTGTTATAAACATTTTAAAAAATCCAATTCAGCATTCACATACCAAGCACATTGACATTAGGTATCATTACATTCATGAATTAGTAGAAGAAAAGCTGATAACTTTGGAATACATTTTTACCGAGACTCAACTTGCTGACATTTTCACTAAACCGCTCGACAAAAGTAGGTTTAATAAATTAAAATTTGATCTTGGTATGGGCAATCTAAATTAAATATTCATGCATACTTGTATCATAGTGTATATATATTTGATAATTTATTAGTTTAAATTTTAAATTTTTATAAAAAAATGCATATTTTAGTCGGTACACGACCAGTCGTGGATGTACAGGAACAGTCGTAGCACGACCGGTCATGGACATCTCATGACCAGTCGTGTAGCGCGCTGGACATTTTAAAATTAGGAAAAACTTCATCTTTCTTATTTCCTATTTCCTCTCCAATGAGCCGACACCCGACCAGTCGTACCCACCTTCCTAGATCTTCAAGGTTAGTGCATCTTTTGCGATTTTCTTATAGATTTTAGTCAATATTACTTCATTTTCACTCTTGGAGTAATTTATTTTGTCATTCATTGTAATTTTGGAGTTTTATCTTGAAAAATCTGATCTATTAAAACCCCACTTCACATCTTTTGTAGTTACTTATTTCTTTGATTATTCTATTGCAAATGGATGCTAGAGGGAAAAAGAAAACTTCCCGTGGTCCATCTTCTTCTCGATCAACCCCTATCACTCAACGCCATCTTCGGTCACCCGAAGATGATCCCTCATATGTGCGGGATTTGCGTTTGCGTAATGTCATTGTTGAGCGACCTATTTATCTTGACCACATATCTCCTTTTGGTATTCTCCCACTTCTTCAAGCTGTAGGATGGGCTAACATCTTACATTGGGGTGGGTCTAAATACCAATTTATTGCGCAGTCCATGTTTACATGTATTTCTGATTTTTTGACTGAGACTTTATCATTTAAAATTGATGCTAGAGAAGGTCCATTTGAAGTAGACCGCCATCTGATTTAGGGTCTTATGGACATACCTGTCAACGATGAGGGTATTCCTATTCATACTTTAGCTGAAAAACCATCAGAATCGAAAAAACGCATGCTCACTAGAGATCTATGCAATATGAATGTGCAATAGACTCATAAAGGGAATGTGCTCCCCTCAAAGTATTTGTTACCCATATATAGAGTTCTCCACAGAATCTTTATTTCTAATCTGTATCCTCATTCAGGTAACAAAACTGAACTGACTTCGTTTATTGTCATGCCCCAAACTTGGAAAACGGGCTCACAAAATTCTCGAACGCCGAATCCGGCGCCGACAGCCTCCGTAGTACCCCGTTCTCGGATCCTGACACTTACATGCCAGATTCCGATCCTGAGATCTTACTAGGAGGATTTTCAGTATGAAATTTTTTTTTGTAATGGAGTATAACCACTAACATAACCTAGTCACAAAACAACATCACCACATATTCACTATATCAAAAACTTTTAAGTACAAAGGGGAAAGGGAAATACAAGGTGATATAAAAAAACTCCAAAATGATTAGATGCGCGCTCCTGCCTCAACGCTGCTGCTATCCAACGACACCTGCACACAACGGTCGTGCATAAGCTTACAAAAGCTTAGAGGGTGGTGTAAGTATGTGCGCAAGGCAAGCGCCAAGTGTACAATATCAAAGTAATGTAGAAGTATGCGGTAAGTCCATGAATACTATCAGTTGTACCAAAGCTATATGATGCAAGACATGAATGCTATCGGCCATACCAAGGCCATGTGATGCGAGGCCTATGTAGCTAAATGTCATATGCGAGATGCAAAGCAAGCGTGCCAGTATTCGTCAAGTACACATATCAGTACAGTTCCTCTCTGGATATCACCGGGGTCTAATACACCTCACACTGATTGCCGCCTCCCTAGCTGCACAGTCAAGCAAGTGGAAGAGACAACACTATCCGCCTGACCAGTAGTCTGCTAATACCTACCTGACTCGTCGATAGCGGACTCATTTGCGAGCTGGTCAAACTCAGCCTAGCTTATAGCCCCCTCACTCGGGCAGATAAGGCCACACCCCCTTCCAACCGACCACGACACAGTGGGAGACGCGGCCTACTAGTATTCGGCACTCGGGCGCTCGTGTATCCACTCGGTCTAGACGTTGGAGCATCTCCTGGTACCAAAAAGGTTCTGGAATTTTCACCCAAGGACATCCTAAGTGCCCACAATGCTAAATTCAATATTTCTGGTATCCGATACGGCCATCCACGAGGTGTCTGTGAAGGCCATGACCCTGATGTCGTTAGGGCGTGCAGTAAATCACGACACATAATGTGAAATGCATGAGTCACACAGTCAGTCATACAGCAATCTCGCGTGTACCACGCTCTCATGTGGGGTACTCCATCTCGTAAGGAGTCCTGTAAATGTCTCAGCCCAACGACTTATCCAGTGATCAAACATTCCTCATATCAAGCATACACATGATGCGTATGGGCATGAATCATGGAGATATACTAAGCATGTTACAAAGTGATGAACCATCAACAAGTATGGGCCTACTAATGGGCCCTAGGGAGAGTTATAATGCGGACATTTAACCAACATTATTCTTACAACGTGGATGTCAAACCAACATTGCTCCCAAGGCATAGCCTGCCACAAAATATCATTACCCAAACCATAGGGAATCACACATTGCAATGGACCTATATACATCTTATTGGGCCTCGACCCATAGGCCTTAGATGCATCAAATGGGCCGCCTCATATGGGCCTTATATAAATCAAGTGGGCCGCATCAATAGGCCTTGTGCATATTGCAATGGGCCATAACCCATGGGCCTTGAATATAGCACAATGGGCCTATTCACATGGGCTTTATGTACATTAGATGGGCCACACCAATTGGGCCCCATGTCTATACTCAAGTGGGCCCCAACAACGGGCCATAATACATCAAGATGGGCCTAATCCTATGGCCTTATATATATACCAAGGTGGGGTCCACTTGGACTATAGATTGAGCTTTCAACATGGTTAGACAATTTGGATGCAACACAAGCATCATGGTGAGGGTCCACATGAAGGCCCACCATCATATATATATTAGGTATGATATAATATATAATTTATCTACAGTATATATATACAATATTATATATAATATAATATTATATATATACACACACACACGCATACACACACACCGTCCAGTCTCCTGGACGGTGTGGACAGAACATAAACATCGAGATGGGTTCCACCATCCACGGTCAGTGAACAGTGCTAAAGAACCCATACTTCACTGTGGGTCCCATGTGGAGCCCTCCATAGCGTTTACTTTACATCCGAGCCACTAGTAAGGTTGTGTGGGCCCAGACGAATAGGAAAAGCAAATTTCATCTTAATCCAAAACTCCTGTGGACCCAAAAACGGATTTCAAGGGCAAACGTTCAATCCCACTATTTCCCATGACGTGGGCCACCTGAGTCTTGGATGTGGCTGAAATTTCGAGGGGGCCCACTGATGGAGGTGGCCCACCATATGAACGGGTTCAATGGCAAATATACATCAGGGTGGGGCCCACGGCAGGGGCCGTGGGTCATTACTATCCGCCCACCCGCTTGGCGCTGTCAGCGCGTCTGACACTACAGCAGCAGCAACGCTGCTGCTAGTTTTTTTTTTTTTTGAAAAACCTTTGTTCTCAAGGTTTTGCGTACGTGGGGCCCGCATCAGGGAAATCCGACCTCGCCATCGATCCCCATAGCTCAAGACAAGCAGGATGAGCCCAATATTCAATATATTTTGGTGAATAAGAACAGCAGTTGGTTTTTCAACGGTAACCACCACTGTTTCTCATGCTATGGCCCACCAGATACTCGGATCTGCTTCATTTTTCGGCTCAACGCCTAAAATGAACTCGAGAATGGAATGGACGGCATGGATTGATCTCATACATCAATGTGGAGTCCACACAAGTGGCCCACCAATAAGCTTTGAAAAAAAGCTAGTATTTGTGCCTTCCCAGTTCACGTCCAGAGACGCTGGACTCTCTTTTTCTTTTCTTTTCTTTTTTTGTCAAGCAAACAAATAAGGTTAAGGTGGGCCCTGCTTAGGTGGGCCACCACATGGCTACACATATAAAGTGGGCTCCCACTTATGGATCACTTGGATAAAATGCATGCCTCATCGTGGGGTCCATCTGGGTGGGTCATAAGGCCACATCATCACACACAAAAATAAATAAATAAAAAGAGAGGGAGAGAGAGAATGACACGTGTGATGGAGGGACCCCGACACTATGGGCCCTCCTTGCATTCAATCATATATCAAGTGAGTCCCAATACATGTGGGCCCACTAAAACAAAAATCAACGGTGGAGATCGTTTCTCCACCAAATGTAAGGTCTAGATGACCTCTTTTTATGTAAGAAAAATAAACATCATGATGGGGTCCATGGAGAATGGCCCTATCATGGAATGATCATGAGCATCAAGGTGGGCCATCGGCCACACTTAGGGTCCAAAGTGAGATCCATACCATCAATCAGTAGGCCTCACTTGGCCCATCATCAAAAACATGAAAAATCTATCCTAACAAGCACCCACTGTCGATCTCCTTGGTCCGTTGGAAAGCCAATCTCCTTGTACTTCACTTTAATGGAGGGAGATGAGAAGTGAATGGCTTAGATGAAGGATCTTTGGGATGGGAAGTGGGCCACCAAATCACATTTTTCTCTCCATGGGAAGGCTTGGACGTGGGATTTTCCTTACTTGGGAAAAGTGATGAGAAATAAGAGAGAGAGAGAGGGGATAGCTTAGGTAAGCCATGATTACTTGTAAGAGAGGGTGGCTAGCAATAAATGCTTGTAAGAAGGCTAGGGGGTAGGGTGGCTAAGGCTAGGGTAGGGTGGCTATTGCTAGGGTGATGTCATCCATCACCCTCATGATTACCTAGAGATTAGTGCCACATGGGATGAGTGGGTCCCGCAATATGCGGTCCATGGCCATTAAAATACATGGTCCACATCTTATTATCTAAGCGTCGGGTTGGCGCACGAGACGCGACGTTAGAACCGCGGTGACGGTGCGATCGTAATGGTACGAGTCTCGGGTTAAGCTGACTCAAATCTACAGGATATGACCTAGGATCACGTGCAAACATCGATTATAGGTCGCATGATACCGAAATTTGACGGGAAGGATCGCGGCAGTCGACGGAACAATACGGACTAGGATACGGGTCTTACAAAGGTTCGGGTTTTACATTCTGTTATCTCTGGTACTAATGTTTGTCTTCCTTCATTGATATGTCATTCTGTCATTCAGTTTTATCTCCATCCTGGTCATAGTGATATTCCATTTGCCTATCTTATGACTGTGTTAGCTAATCACATATTAGTTGCTATGCCGATTGGAGAGGCTCCTATCCATCATCTTATTTTTAACAATTTAAATATTAACAAAATGAAGTTGGAATTGGCTCCTGGCCAAGTGGATGTTGGTGTTGGAGGAGCTGAAGCAGGGAATGAAGATGAAGCTAAGCGATCTTCCTGATGATATTAATATGGATGATATTTTTGATGAAATTGAATCTGATTCTGCTAATGATCCTGACTATGAGCCATCTGATTTTGATGCTCGTCTTCGTGCTCTAGAGAAGGTAGAGAATATGAATGTAGCCCATGATTTACGATTTAAATATATACGCAAGTATCTTAGACGCATAAACAAGGGCCTTCATCAACTTGATCCTACCATACCTGCTCCTTCATCTGGATCTGATTAAATGTTTTATCCTTTGGTCTGTATTAACTCTAATACGATTGTACCTTAGTTGGTGTGTGAACTTTGTTTTTACTTCAGATTGGGTGACTGACCTTTGTTTGTGGAATTTGAACTGGTTAATGGTTTGTAAACTTTAATTTTCTTAAATCTTGACTAGTTAATCCTTTTCTTACTCTTGTTTATTATCATTTTCCATTTCTTTTTTCCTTCCTTTGTCATATTGTGACAAAAGGGGGGAGAAGATTTCAAGTAATTTGGATTAATTGGAATGGATATGGATTGAAGGGTAGTAACATTAATTTTTACGATATATATGTGTGTGCTACTCAGGGGGAGTAAATAAGTAAGGAAGAATTTGTGCTAGTTAATGATAACTGGTGCATGATTCTTTAACCAGGCTGTAACTGGTTCTCTTATATATGACCGGTGCCTGTTGTGCTTCTCTTATTTATTTTTTTAGAGTGTGTTTTGTCACAAATTTGACAAAGAGGGAGATTGTAAGTGCTATAGTTTTATGCTCCTTTGGTTGTCAAATTTTGTTGTGCCAAAACATCAATCTATGTCTTATGTAGCTCATTAGTATATATGATCAAGACATTGCATCACCTCTCTAAATACTTTGCTTCAAGTCAAGAACGAAGAACTACTTCAAAACCATTTCAAGAAATGTAAGTACAAGCTACAACGAAAGAAGTGATCTTGTTCAAAGACTCAAGTTAATGTACAACACAAGATGAAGTGTAATTCAAGCTCTAAAAGATCTCAAGCTCAATGTTACATCAAGGAGAGAGATCTCAAGCTTCATAATCTTCAAAGGTCAACTATCATCTAAAGAAATGAAGTCTCAATGTTCATACCTCACTTTCAAGGTATGATTGACCTTAAATTGACCTTAGGGTAGGTCATTTTATATACATAATTCAAATTGAATCATTTTATAAATGTTTGGTCTGTTCTAAGACTAGTCCTGAACTCTGTTCGATTAGTCCAAGCTCTGGCTCGACCAGTCAAAAAAATTCCTAGACTAGTCCTAAGTTGTTGCAATTTTTTGAAATTTTTTTGATTGAGCTACGACCAGTCCTGGAGACTGCTCAACTGGTTGTAGGAACAGTGTCGACTTGTTCTAGGACCAGTCGTGCACCTTCGACTCAAACTACAGCGATCAAATCAGGTACCTCACGACCAGTCGTAGGATGTTCACGACCAGTCGTGGACAGCTCACGACCGGTCGTGGACACCCTACTACCAGTCGTGAAATGGTTTTATCTAATCGCGCTTAAAATTTTAAAAATTTATTCGGTCTACGACCAGTCGTAGTGTCCTAAGGACCAGTTGTAGATGCGATTTCTACAACCATAAATTGAACACGAATTTTAGAGTTTTACATCGAATTCAAGTAAAATCAAGGCATCACTCTGAAATAAGTCTATGTTCATTCTTAAGCTAATTGTGCATATTTAATATTCTTTTTTGTTAGCTTTATTAATTTGATTTTGTTTCTATATCAATTCTGAATTGAAAAGAGGAATTGTTGTATTCCTTTTTCTTGTAATCAAAATCAAATATAGCTAGCCCAACTAGTTTAATTTAAAATCAATTAGAACCTAGAACCATTTCAAAGTGAGTATTGGACATTAAACTTCCACATTCGAACTTCTACTCAGATTGGTTCTTCTGAGCTACTACAAAAGGAGAAATCCAAGTATTTTACTTTATTGTAAATTTCCTTCATTTTGGTTTTTGTTTGAGATTAAGATGCCAGAAAAATCTTAATCTATTGGTTATCTGAGGAGAGCCAGGAAAACTCAAAAGTGGGATTTTTGAATTGTGTAAGCTCATTGAAAGACACAATTGTGAAGGTTTTAGGTGAACCTGTGAAACTTATTTTCATAGTGAATGCTGATATCCCCTGTGTGAGGATATTAAGAGTGGAGTAGCAATCTGTGTGGCTGTTGTTTAACAGTTGCTGAACAAACAGGCGAACCACTATAATTCTTTGTGTATTGTGGTTTGAATGTTTGCTTAATTTCTATATCATTTATCATTCAAAATTGTGGGATGTATATGTGGATGTGAATGTTGTAATATTTACATTTCAAGCACTGTGGGAAATGTTGTAATAGTTTAGATTTCAATTCTTGTTATTTCCTTTCTATTCCTTTACAGTTTTAGTTTTTAATTCTCTAATTGTTCTAGTAAGGTTGTCCTGCCATAAACCCTTGGTTTTTATGGTGAAAGATTATCCTTAGAACAACTAGATTTTGTGATTGCTTTACATTCTGTATTATGAATTATTATCTTTCCTGTTCTTGGCTATCTTATTATTTTATTCTGTTTTTATTATTTTAAATTTGACATGGTCCTATTCACTCCGCCCCCCTTTAGTCCTTTTAAAAACCGTCCATGATATTCCTAATAACTATTATCAAAACCCAAAGTACTAGATTAATTAGAATAATGGGTCATGATCATAAGAACCCATGGTGGGATACACATGACTATCGGGTCCACTCCAACGAACCAAAATGCAGTCATCTAACTAGGAGGCTCATCGATCTAGATCGATGGTGGGGCTCTCCTCCTTGCATACGTATGTAGGGGGCGTGTATATGCGTGTGATGTCTCCATCAACTCTCCTCAACTGCGAAGATTTCGGCATTACTAAAACAAAACTCCTGAACCGCTCCAAGATATCAGGATTAAGTCTCTGAAGCTCCTCCTCAGTGAGTCATGTACTGTCTAAAACTGGGCGTGACTTTCACTTAACCAGGTACTTTTGAAACCCTCCGTCTGACGTTAATACTATCTGATAGTCCAGAATATCTCTATTTTCTCTCTAGGTGTGGAAAGGGTAAGTATAGGAGGTAGAGGTTGGGACAAAGGGTCGGGAAGAGGTTATGGATCAAGGGAAAGGTATGGGGAATCAGGATGGTTAGGCGAAGGGCCGGACAAAGTATCATTGGTCCCCTGAAAAGTAAATAGATCCTCCATATTGAATATGAAACTAATTTCTATGGAAGGTGGAAGATCTATCACATACACATTGAGACCGTTTCATTTTATAATTTTAAAAATTTCAGCGCTACGCGCGTGTAATTTACGAACGGCCTCATAAGGGTACCGCTCGGGCCTAATGCGGACCATCACAGAATCCCCTACATTAAATTCCTCGAAACGTTTATGATGGCTTGTAGAAAATTTGTAATGTTCATTACTAATAGCGATCTTTCGCCTGATTTCTTGATGCAATGAATGAATGTGATGAGCAAAGGACTCTGCAGACGCTAATGGCCTATGAGATAGTGACATAAGGACAAGATCAATAGGCTTCCTAAGCTTATAACATATAACGACTTCAAAAGGACTTAAACCTGTGGACCTATTGACAGAACTATTAAACGCAAACTCAGCTATAGGTAATACGGTATCCCACGTCTTGGTGTGCTTCCCAACTAAATATTTGAGCAAACTCACTAGGCTCTTATTGACGACCTCAGTCTAACCATTGGTCTGAGGGTAGTAGGCAGAAGAAAATTGGAGCCTAGTATTCATCATGTGTCATAGTGTCTTTCAAAAGTAACTCATGAATTGCATATCACGGTTAGACACTATGATTTTTAGTAACCCATGCAGCTTAACAACCTCACTAAAGAACAGCTTGGCAACATGGGATGCATCGAAGGTCTTAGAATAAGGAATAAAGTGGGTCATTTTAGAAAAACAGTCATGGAATCGTGTTTCTGAATAGTCTTGGAGAGTCCAAGCACGAAGTCAATATTGATGTCCTGCTAAGGGATGAATGGGACTGGCAAAGGTGTGTATAACCTTGTATTTTGCTTTTTCTGCTTTGGTAGTTGACAAGTATGACATGCCTTATAATTTTGGGCACATCTCGCTTGAGGCTTAGCCAATGAAACTTATCCTCCATTAATGCAATAGTATTGTCTCAACCAAAATGACCCGCTACCCCTCCTGAATCTAACTTCCAGACAAGAAAATCGCGAAGAGAGCTGCGAGGTATGCACAAGCAGTCACTCCTAAACAAATATCCATCTAAAATCAAGTACTCTCTTTTATCTCCTGACGACTCTTTAACAATGATGCGTACACAATTCCAAAATCTAGACACTCAGAATAATCTTTTTTGATGCGCTCGAGGCCGTGCCTTCGACACTCATGGAATTGAGTAACGCGACTTGAGGACTCAACGCGTCTGCAGGCTTATTCCCTACACCAACCTTGTGCTTAAGTACAAAAGTATACTCTTGAAAGAATTGAACTCAC
This sequence comes from Magnolia sinica, assembly GCF_029962835.1. Classification (NCBI taxonomy): domain Eukaryota; kingdom Viridiplantae; phylum Streptophyta; class Magnoliopsida; order Magnoliales; family Magnoliaceae; genus Magnolia; species Magnolia sinica. Next base: position 79,529,693 of record NC_080580.1, on the reverse strand, counting down.
TTGGCGTGCCTAGGGTTTAATTTCTTCTAAGAGTTCAGATATCTCAAGGCCTCGTGATCTGTGAGTAAGACGAATTCTTACGATAATAGATAATGATGCTAATGGCACAATGATTTCACTACTGCATAGAACTCTTTATCATAGGTAGAATATTTTTTTTTACCTCATTCAGTTTCTTACTAAAAAAAAGTGACGAGGTGCCCTTCCTGACTAAGTACCCCTCCTATACCGACTCCTGACGCGTTACTTAAGACTTTAAAAGCTTTAAAAAAATCTGAAAGTCGCGTGACTGGAGCTTCGATCATCTTGACCCTTATCTCCTTAAAGGCCTTTGAGGTTGCCTTTGTCTATTGAAACTCTCTCTTTTTTATGCAATCTGTGATGGGAGCTATAATGGAACCGAAGCCTCGAATGAACTGCCTATAGAAGGTAGTTAAGCTGTGAAAGTTACGCACCTCATGAATATTGTGGGGTTTAGGCCAATTGACGATGGCCTTGAACTTCTCGGGATCCGCAGATACGCCTCAGCTGACATAACAAAACCTAAGAAGATAATACTACTAGACAAAAACACACACTTCTTTAGATTGGCATACAATTTCTCTACTCTAAGAATCCCACACACCTACCTCAAATGGTTAAGGTGTTGTTCCTTTATCATGCTATAAATTAAGATATCATCATAGTACACGACCAGGAACTTCCCCATGAAGGGCCTCAATACTTGGGTCATCACACGCATGAAAGTGCTTGGGGCGTTAGTCAGCCCAAAAGGCATAACTAGTCACTCGTATAGCCCGTCCTTCGTCTTGAAGGCTGTTTTCCACTTATCACCAGGGCATACATGGATTTAGTGATAATCACTTTTGAAGTCAATTTTCGAGAAGATAGCAGCATTAGCCATCATATCTAACATGTCATCAAGACGCGGTATGGGAAATCAATATTTGACTGTGATTTTATTAATGGCCCTACTATCAACACACATCCTTCATATGTCATCCTTCTTAGGTGTAAGAAGGGTGGGCACAGCACACGGGCTCATGCTCTCTCGAATGAAACTCTTTTCTAGGAGCTCATCAATCTGCCTCTTCAACTCCACATGTTGCTTTGGGTTCATTCTATAATGAGGGAGGTTTGCTAGAGTCGCCCTAGGGACTAGATCAATGGCATGTTGTATATCCCTCATAGGGGAAAGCTTATTCTCTAGATCATCAGGAAAGACATCACGAAACTCATGCACTACCTAAATGGTCTTAGTGGGTAACTCTACATTAGCCTCTGATACACTTTTCCTAGTCACAAGGGTGTATACTATCGAGCCCGCCTTCGTTTCTTGCTCACAGTCTTTGGCATTTAGAATATGGAGAGGTTTGGACTTCGACTTCGACCTCTTCAATTCTTTTGAGCCGCTCACACCACTCTATGTGGTGGATTCCTTTCCAGCCATGTTCTTGGGTGGCAGTAGATTTAGCTTTACCTTCTTGCCCTCAAACCAAAATGTACACACATTTGAACAACCAAATATGGTAACATCTCTGTCATAGAGTCAAGGTTTACCCAGAATGATATGACCAACATCCATGGGAACAACATCACACCAAAGTGAGTCGTTATATGATTCAAACTGAATAGGAATAAGACAACGGTGCGAGACTGGAATGGAAGTTTCATCAACTCAGGACACTCTATAGGGCTGAGGATGGGCTTTAAGCTTCAAGCCCAAATGACTCACAGTGCTAGTCGATACCACGTTTACACAACTACCACTATCCACGATCATCTTACAGCTCTTTTCCCTATATTTTGCATAAGTATATAAGATCATGTTGCGGCGCCAATTATCGGTGTTCTTGGCTTGATCAAGGGCACAACGCAAAACTACGAGGGTCGTAAACTCTTGCGCTCCCTCTTTCTCATCACTAGGGGTTTCTACTGGCTCATATTTTTTCTCTTCGCTGTCACTCTCTGGGAGCACTACTTCTACTTGTCTATCAATAAGGAGCACCTTGGTGCCCTCTCTCGTACCGCACTGGTGGGCAAAGTGACCAAACCCCTGACACCTAAAACACCTATTTGCTCCACTTTTATGCGAGGTAGACCCGACATCTCTTTACCCTTATCATCCTTGGGCCTGAGCTGAGAACTGTTGGAAGCTTTGTTTTAGTATCTAGTGTTAGGTTTACCCCCAGAAGGGTTAGCCTTAGTATTAGAATCGCGAAAGTCAAACCGCCTTCCCACAGATGCTTTGAGGTATTGCTTAACCTCCAACACTACTCGATACAACTATTCAATAGTGTCCATATCTTTGGCAAGCAACTCTCTCCTAATTTAGAGCGGAGGCTCATCTTAAATCAAGTAAGGGTTAGTAAGGGGTCCTCATCAACCTCACAACGGGTCAAGTACTTTTTGAACTTCTCAATGTATTCAGCAACATTCATGGAACCCTGTCAAAGAGACTGGCATTCCTTAACCAACCTCAAGTGGTAAGAAAAATGGAGGTATTTTTCCTTAAGAGTTTCTTTCATTTCTCTCTAATGGACTATTGGGAGCTCCCTCGCTCTTTCTTTCTTTTGCTCTACAGTAGCCCAAACCTCTTTGCTTAACCCATAAGCTTCATCTTAGCGAATCGAACTCGACGAGCATCCAACATGTCATACCACTCAAAATAGTGGTCCATATCAGCCAGCCAGTCTAAAAGGGCTTTAGGGTCCAAGTGGTCATCAAACGTAGGGGCATCTACTCTAACTCCCTTGAGGAGTTACGCATTTGGGTCATAATGATCATGATATCCCTCACATGGTGGGTGCACGGGTGCGCATTCATGACCAATTCCTTGGCCACCTCCATTCCCTGGTCTAATCTCCTTATCACCTGCCTAAGATTAGGCATCTTCCCCAATGATGGGGTTTGCCTAGGCGAAGGTCTCTAGTTGGATAACGCGCACATTAAACTACTCAAAGCATTAGTATATACGTTGTTCCAAGCGCTTACTCAAATACTCAAATTGCTGAGTCAGCTTGATCATTGACTCTTGCAATTGCTCCATATTTAGTATAGGGTGCAAGAGAAAACCACAACCCGTACGTGTGGGCATACAACTACTAACTCAACTTAAGGACCTTCTACTACGACTATATACGCCTAGATGGGACTAAATGCTCCTATAGGACTCTATATGTTAAAACGACACAATACTACTCAAGTTCCAGCAACCTACCTACCCAAAGAATCTGTCAACAAAAAATCCAACAAAGAAATATTAGGAATTTTCTGATAGCAGAAAATTCAGCAGCTTCTATCAGAAATTATAGACCTATAAACAACTCTATATGATGATACTTAATGCATAATGGACACAAATAAACTAAATCTTAAACATGCAATGTATTCCCCCACAAGAACCCTAGGCTCTGATACTAAATTTAATGCAGGATATGAAATTCAAGTATGATGTGCAAGATTTTCAGGCTTTAAATCACACTAGTTCAGAAACAATGCGGATCTAGGCCTACACATGCTAGGGTCGGATCAATCAAAATTATATACTAAACATGAATCAAATGAGGGTAAATTCATCCACACATGCACAAAAATAATTCTCCTAATCCAAGGGATTTAGAAATTTCAATTTGGGGAACCCTAAGATTGACGAAAGGGCATAAAATTGAGGATTTGAATAACTTAGGGTTAGGGTTAGGGAAAGTATGTAAAAGAGGAATGAAAGAAAGAAGAGATTGGACCTGACGACAGTTCCCGTGTGTAGACAGCGGGCCAGACCTGACGCATGTGCGCAGGGGCCTGTCCGCACATGTGTGGGGACCCCGAACCCAGAAAGCGACTCCTTAACTCTAGTTGGCCATGGTGGACTCCAAAACCCCCAAATTTCGAGCCGATCTGATATACAGTCGGTGCATGGTGCTTCGCCGAAGTTTCAGCCCTCCTACAGGACCAAATTCCAGAAATCTGCTGTAGGAGAGAAATGTCTACAAAATATTAATAGATTTGCAGGTGGATTACTGTAGGAGAAGAGAAAAATGGATGATAGAATGTGGGGGTGAATCGGGGCGAGTGTGGCTTCACATCAAGATAGTCAGCTCTTCGAGGAAGAGAGGGTTTCACACCAAATTGTATTTCCACAACTCAGAAACTCAGAGAATTAGAAAATAAACACAGACATTTTATTACTCTTGAATGAGAAAAAACCCTAAAAGGGGTGCATATTTATAAGAAAATCCTATACCCCAAAACTCGTGCCATGTGCACGACCTATTACTCGGAGACGAAGTAATAAAAAATAACAACTAATTAAAGCAATCTAAATCATCTATGATATTCCTATTAACAATAATAAGTAAGACTCAAAGTACTAGATTAATTAGAATAGTGGGCCACAATCATGAGAACCCATGGTGGGATTCATATGACTATCGAGTCCACTCCAATGAACCAAAATGCAGTCCTCTAACTAGGAAGTTAATCGATCCAAATCGATGGTGGGGCCCTCCTCCTCCTTGCGTACATATGTGGGGGAGGGGGGAAGCAGGGGGCGTGCGTGTGTGCGTGATGTCCCCATCACACCAGACCAGGGAATACATACATACTATATATAGATGTGTGTTGATCATCAACACCGTGCATTTGATGGGTCCCCTTTAGGTTTTGGGATATCCTAAAAATCAGCCCTATACAAAACTCAGGTGGACTATGCCATTTAAAACCATGTGAAGACATGCCTAAAATAGATAAAAACACTCTGTGGGGCTCACCTGAGTTTTGGATACAACCGAATTTGGTCTGACTCCTCATCCAAGTGAGACACACACAATGGATGGGCTTAATTTGTGAACCACATCTCAATGAGCCTAATAAATGATTACGAATGTTTTAATGGGAGGGTAACCCCTCTCAACTTTTGTATGTGGTGTGGCCCACCCAAGTCATGGATTGACTTGATTTTTAAGCCTGTGTCCCACCATAGAATGGTGCATCTGAGTGATGGGGCAAATGTTCGACACACATCACAATGGGGCCCACACAGCTCTACCTCATGGGAAGTTCCCATGAGGTCGACGACACAGTACCATTTCCCATATATGTGTGTGTGTGTGTGTGTGTGGAAAAGGTTCTGTACGGTTGCTCATGGGAACTCGCCATAAGGTCCCACCATGATATATGTCGAACATCAACACTGTGCATTTGATGGGTCCCCTTTAAATCATGGGATATCCCAAAAATCAGTCGTATACGGAACTCAAGTGGCCCATACCATCTAAGCTCATGTGAAGACATGCCTAAAACATATAAAAGCACTTGGTGGGGCCCCCCTGAAATTTGGATGCGTCTGAAACTTGGTCTGACCCCTCATCCGACACACATAATGGATGGGCTGGATTCGTCAACCACATCTTGGTGGGCCCAAAAAATAATTATGAATGTTTTAATGAAGGATAACCCCTCTCAACTTTTGTATGTGGTGTGGCCCACACAAGTCACAGATTGACTTGATTTTTAATCCCTAGGCCCACTATGGAATGGTGCATCTGACTGATGGGGTAGAGGTTCAACATACATCATGGTGGGGCCCACACAGCTTGACCTCCTGGGGAGTTCCCATGAGCTCAGACCGTATAAAACCTTTTCCCATATATATATATATATATCAAAACAAATCTTGTTCTCACTAATTTCTTGACCTGGCAGTATCTACATAATTTTTCGGACTTTGATGTTTTTATCGCAGTATTATCAAAATAATATCGGTGAAAATAAAATATTAATAATATCTTTTTATTTTTGAAAATTCATCACTCTATTGTGCTGTAAGTGAAAGCTTAACATACAATCTTGTATATAAACATCTCTCCTAGTTGAACACAGCATTTGAAATAAATAGACGGCTAGAAAAATTATTTTAACCATCAGTCTACTTTGTAGATTGTGGTCCACTTGAGGAGGGAAACTGTTTGACTTTTGGGGCAAAATATTTAAGCATTATTTCTAAGCCGATGCTTAGCTAGCTCGATGATGTTACTCACATGTTCCATGCATACTGGCATGCGTGTGCATGCATGTGGATGGAAAGGGCTCCGGCGGCGTGCAGATGTAGCAAAGTCGTATATATTAAACCCTAAAATTAAATTATTAGCATTAACCAACATTAGTTATAGATTGATATAGGCAATAGCTTAGCATGAAGAATAGTATATTAAAGTAACATTATAAGGTTATGTGCACCATATTTAGGACACGAGGAATACTCTGGTGATCTAGGGGAATCACACCAAAGAGGATTGTCTTGTGTGTGTCGGTGTGGGTGTGGAACCCACTGTAAAAAGGACAAAATGGTCATTTCATGTACCTTTTAAAAAAAAAAAAAAATTATTATAAGTCTCATGCATGATATATTATTCATAGGTTGCTTTTTTAGTAGCGCTGGATGAAGTACATCAAACATCATGTTGGATGCAATATACTTCCCACTAGGGGTGATTCTTTCCACAATTTATTTTTCAAGAATAAATAAATGGTTCATGCCAACAAAGGCATGTTGCAGTGAACCTTGCAATAAAAAGCTCTGTAGACCACAACATAGAAAATAATACGAATTAGGGGGGCAGGCATGATTTATACGTTGAATCCATTCCATTCATCAATTGAACCATCTCATTTTAGAACAGCATCCCCTAAAATATAAAAAATAAAAAAATAAAAAAAAACAGATTAAACACTCAAGTAGACCACAACATAGAAAATAATATGGATTGAGACATTCACCATTAAAACTACTTGAGGCCTATAGAAGTTTTAAATCAAGATGATATTTGTTTTTCTCCCTTGTCTTGGTGGGATTGACCTTAGAGCAGGTTGGATGGCATATAAATGTTACAATATGTACTTAGAAGGTTTCAATGGCGGGTGGCCCTATCCCAACTATTCCTTGTGGTATGGTCCATTTGAGTTTTTGATCATCCTATTTTTTGAACTCATGTCCTCAAACGAGAATTGATGGAAGAATGAGTAGATTTTATGTAGACATTATAGTAGACACCATAGATTTTTTTAATTTTAAATGTTGGTGGCATATTTGCCGATCCAAACTATTTATATCATAGGCCTGGCCAGTAATAACCAAAATCAAAATATTAAGGATTTGATTTTATTTTTTTTAACTTATAATTTTTTATTGTTATTTTTTTAACTTATAAATTTTAATTTTTATTGTAATAGCCAAAAGAAAATTAATAAGGATCTGATTTTATTTTAAATGTTGGTGGATGGTTTTTTGGTTATCATGTGTAGTTGATCTTTTTGGAGTTGCGGCGGCTATATATGGTTTGTTCAGTTCATTTTGATTTTCTTAGCCGTGTAATACCTTTCCAAGGTGGTCAAAATAATACTTTTAAAATTGTTGGAGTCGCCACTAGCCGATTTGGCGAGGTAACAATTCATGGTCAACCAGAACTGTAAACTTGCCTGGTAAGGCTGAAGAATTGTCAAAATCCTTCAACCTAAATGACTCTTGCGATTGGCCTACGATCCTAAAGATCTGAATAAAGGTCTCATTTACAAGAAAAGAAGGGATTAGGCACTTTCTCCCCCACACTCGCATGTGGTCTCTACTTTAAGGGACATGCAGTTTTTAGGAAAGCATATATCTATAAGAAATGTTTGTCATATGGCCATGCTTCATATAACCCTACAAGAGGGTCAGGCATGCAAAAGAAAGAGTAAACAGATCCTAACCTTGCTTCACAAAGTCGAAAGACAATTGGTAGGGAAACAAAATAAAATAAATAAGTAGGAAAGATTGATGGGTTTTTTTACCCATGCTCGACCGGTCGTGAGCCTCACACGATCGGTCAAGGGCTGGTGCACGACCAGTCGTGGAGTCGAGTCCTGACTCGACTCAAAGTCCAGCGACTCTGGACTATTTTCTCCAGGGGTGCTCGATCGGCCGTGGGTGGCGCTCGACCGGTCATGGCTTCGTCTCGACAGGTCGTGGTTACGCAAATTCATTCCGCAATTTTGTGCATTGCGAAAATCTGAGTCCTTTCACAACTAGATTGTAGAAAGGAGTTTCTTAAAACTATAAATAAGGGTTCCTAGGATTTTTCTACAGAGATGAAAAACACAGGAGGGCTATCAAAGGTGTGAGAGAAAGAGAGAAAGAGAGAGAGGAAGATGTAGGAGGGAGGTCATGCTCGTGGAGGTTATCTACTATGCAATTTATATCTCAGTGCTTCTACCTTCTCGTAATTGGTGAGATCTCTCCATTTTTCCTTTTGTTCTCTCATTGTTTATCCACTCGTGCTTGAGTGAAGAAGGTTGTAATTTCCTACTTCATAGTGAATTATTGATCTGGACAAGGTCCCATGGTTTTTACTTCTTTGAGGGTTTTTCATGTAAAAATCTCTTGTGTGGTGTGTGGTTGATGCTTTGATTTATTTCATTGCTTTATTATTTCATAATTCTGGTTTGTTTTGGAGAGTTAAATCCTAAGGTTTTGTGCAAGGCCCCCAAAAAAGTGGTATCAAAGCTAAGTTCATTGAACAGGTAGGATCGATTTTTTTTTTAATTATGGAAGGTGGCTCATCAAGGATGATCAGCCTCAATGGTTCTAACTGGACCATATGGAAGGCTAAGATGGAGGACTTACTTTATTGCAAGGACCTATATTCTCCAATTTTAGGCATATCAGCAAAATCCAAGGATATGTCTGATGATGATTAGAAGAAGATGGACCGAAAGGTGGTGGGGTTTATTAAACAATTGTTGGATGATTTTGTGTTCCACCATGTGTCTACGGAGACCTCAGCCGCTAGCCTATAGCTGAAATTAGAAGGGCTGTATGAGGAAGACAGCCGATAATAAAAAAAATTTTGATAAGGCAACTTATAAATCTCAAGTTCAACGAGGATGGTGCTGTGGCCGAGCACATAAATGAGGTCAACAATATAGTGAACCAGCTCTCTGCTATGAAGATGGTCCTAGATGATGAATTGCTGGTTTTACTATTACTTAGTTCATTGTCTAACAGTTGAGAGACATTGGTGGTGTCTCTAAGTAACTCCGCACCAGACAGAAAGATTTCTATAGAACAGGTTACTAGCTATCTCTTCAATGAGGAGACAATGAGGAAGTCTCAGGGGTCTACTCAGCAAGAGGCCCTTGTGATGTAGGAACGGGGGAGAGGAAAGAACAGGACGGGCGGGAAGGCCCGAGATAAATCAAGAGGCAAGTCGAGTACTAGAAAAGATGTTGATTGCTAGAATTGTGGTAAGAAGGGCCACTACAAGCATGAATGCCGTAGTAAGAAGAACGACAAGAAAGGAAAAGGAAAGGAGAATGAAGATGAATCAGATTTCACTACGGTCACTTCAGAAGGCGACATTATAGTTATTCTTTCAGCAGATCATGATATTTCTCTCACGGCTACGAGTCAAGACACCAACTGGGTGATTGATTCAGGAGCTTTTATGCGACTCCATGTAGGGACTTCTTTACAAGCTACAAGTCTGGTGACTATGGGAATGTGAAAATAGAAAATTCTGGCATATCGAAGATCGTAGGGGTCGATGATATTTGTGTGAGACCGATGTGGGCTGCACATTGGTTCTCAGAGATGTGAGGCATATCCCAGACCTTCGCCTCAACTTGATGTCGATGAGAAAGTTGGATGATGATGGCTATGAAAGCTGGTTTGTTGGTGGGCACTGGAAGCTCATCAAGGGTTCGCTGATCGAAGCCAAAGGAAAGAAGTGTTGTACCCTTTACAAGGCAAGTGTCAATATGCGCAAGGGTGAGTTGAATGCAGTGGAAGATTCAGATATTAACATGTGGCACAAGCGTCTAGGCTACATGAGTTAAAAGGGGCTTCAGCTATTAGCCAGGAAGTGGCTACTTCCAGATGTGACAGGTACGCCTCTCAAAACCTATCTTGATTGTTTATCAAGAAAACATCATAGAGTTTCATTTATTAAATCTGCTTCTCATGTTAATAAAGTGCATATATTAGATTTGGTTTATTCTGATGTTTGTGGTCCTATGAGGACAAAAACCTTGGGTGGGGCATTGTATTTTGTTACTTTTATAGATGATGCATTTAGGAGGGTTTGGATTTATGCTTTGAAATCCAAGGACGAGGTCTTTGGTGTGTTTAAATTGTTTCATACTATGGTTGAGAAAGAGATACAAGTAGATCATTGAAGTGCATCCACACTGACAATGGTGGCGAATCCATTGGCAACTTTCATGAGTATTGTAAGTCTCTGGGTATACGGCATGAAGAGACGGTTCCCAAGACCCCCTAGCATAATGGTGTAGCTGAGCGAATGAATCGCACCATTGTTGAGAGAATCAGATGTATATTATCCCATGCGAAGTTGTCTAAGATGTTCTGGGGAGAAGCAATGCACACGGCAGTATATCTGATAAATAGGTCTCCATCAGCCCCGTTGAATGGAGAAGTACCTGAGAAGGTATGGACTGAACAGGATCTATCATACAGTCATCTCAGGGTGTTTAGATGCAGGGCATCCGTTCATGTACCAAAGGACGAGAGGTCCAAGCTCGATATGAAGATCAAGCAGTATGTGTTCTTGGGGTACGATAAAAAGTTCGGTTATAGATTGTAGGATCCGACCAAGAGGAAGCTCTTCAGGAGCAGAGATATGGTTTTCTTTGAAAATCAGTATATAGAAGACATTGGTAAGTCAAAGAAGAACCAGCCTAGTTCAGGTGAGCTAGAGGACATTGATCCAGTTATTCCTCCCGTGGTGCTTAATGACAGGGGAGTACAGTAAGGTGCAGAGGACGAGGGAGTTCCTATAGAAGATGGATCGAGGGAGCAGCCCCTACCTGATCCACTTGTTGGCCACATGTGAGGAGGTCATCTAGGGACAAACAATCGTCCAAGGGGTACTCGCTGCATGAGTACATTATATTCACTGATAGGGGAGAGCCAGAAGATTATTTTAAGGCTCTAGCCGATGAGCATAAGGGGGAGTGGTTGAAAGCTATGAAAGAGGAGATGGAATCCTTACATAAGAACCATACCTATGATATGGTGAAATTGCCTAAGGGAAAGAAAGCTTTGAGCAATAAGTGGGTGTTCAGAAAGAAGGTTAAGCAGAAGAATTTACAGACGAGGTTCAAAGGTAGACTTGTGATGAAAGGGTTTGGTCAGAGAAAAGGCATAGACTTCAAGGAGATATTCTCACCAGTGGTGAAGATGACATCCATACGGGTGTTGCTTGGGTTGGCAGCTAGCATGGATCTAGAGATAGAGCAGTTAGATGTTAAAACTACCTTCCTCCATAGTGACCTGGAAGAAGAGATCTACATGCACCAATCAGAGGGGTTCGAAGTCAAGGGCAAAGAGCATATGGTCTGTAAGCTGAGGAAGAGCTTGTATGGGCTGAAACAAGCTCCACGGAAATGGTACAAGAAGTTTGACTTGTTCATGTTATAGCATGAGTATGATAGAACGGAGTCAGACCACTGTGTGTTCACGCGCAAGTTCTCAGATGGTGATTTCTTAGTTCTGTTATTATACGTTGATGACATACTCATAATGAGAAAAGACATCAAGAAGATCGACAAGCTGAAACAGGAGTTGGGCAAGTCTTTTGCGATGAAAGACTTGGACCTGGCTAGACAGATCCTAGGAATGGAGATAACCTGTGACAGAAGCAGTAGGAAGCTTTGGCTGTCACAAGAGCGGTATATTGAGAAAATCCTAAAGCGGTTCAATATGAATGCAGCGAAGCCGATTGGTACTCCACTAGATAGTTACTTCAGATTAAGTGACAGGTAATGTCCTAAGACGAAGGCAGAGGTAGAAGAGATGTAGAAGATACCCTATGCCATAGCTGTAGGAAGTTTGATGTATGTTATCGTCTATACACGCCCAGACTTAGCATATAAGATTGGTGTTGTCAGCCGGTATTTTACCAATCCTAGCAAAGAACATTGGGCAGCGGTGAAGTGGATACTGTGGTATCTAATAGGCTCATCCAGGTTGAGCCTATGCTATGGTGACGGAAAACCTATGTTAGAGAGCTACACAGATGCAGATATGGCAGGCGACATAGACTCCAGGAAGTCTACCTCGGGGTTCATGTTCATGTTTATAGGGGGAGTAGTTTCTTGGCAGAGCAAGCTACAGAAGGTCGTGACATTGTCGACGACAGAGGCCGAGTACATTGCAGTCACAAAGGCATATAAAGAGATGCTTTGGATGAAGAGGTTCTTACAAGAATTTAGCCTGAAGCAGGAGGACGTGGTCTATTACGATAGTCAGAGTATTATACACTTGAGTAAGAATCCAAGTCAGCATTCCAAGTCAAAGCACATAAATTCGGTATCAATGGATCAAGGATACTTTGGAACAAAAGGTGTTACAGCTTGAGAATGTCCACATGGACGATAATAAGTCAGATATGATGACCAAGGCTTTGCTCAAGGGCAAGTTTGAGGTTTGTAGAAACTTGGCTGGCTTGAAGAAAGTGAATCCCTTCTGGGTCAAAAAGGGAGAGATTTGATGGGTTTTTTACCCGTGCTCGATCGGTCGTGAGCCTCACACGACCGGTCAAGGGCTGGTGCACGACCAGTCATGGAGTCGAGTCCTGACTCGACTCAAAGTCAAGCGACTCTAAACTATTTTCTCCGGTGGTGCTCGATCGGTCGAGAGTGGTGCTCGACCGGTCGTGGGTGGCACTCAATTGGTCGTGGCTTCGTCTCGACCGGTCATGGTTACGTAGATTCGTTCCACGATTTTGCAGATTGCGAAAATCTGAGTCCTTTCGTAATTGGGATGCAAAAAGGAGTTTCCTAAAACTATAAATAGGGGTTCCTACGGTTTTTCTACAGAGATGAAAAAGACAAGAGGGCTATCAAAGGTGTGAGAGAAAGAGAGAAAGAGAGAGAGGAAGCTTGTAGAATGGAGGTTATGCTCGTGGAGGTTATCTACTGTGCAATTTATATCTAAGCTCTTCTACGTCCTCGTAATCGGTGAAATCTCTCTGTTTTTCCCTTTGTTCTCTCATTGTTTATCCACTCTTGCGTGAGTGAAGAAGGTTGTAATTTTCTACTTCATAGTGGATTGTTGATCTGGACAAGGTCTCATGGTTTTTACCTCTTTGAGGATTTTTCACGTAGAAATCTCTTGTGTGGTGTGTGGTTGATGCTTTGACTTATTTCATTGCTTTATTATTCCATAATTCTGGTTTGTTTTGGAGAGCTAGATCCTAAGGTTTTGTGCAAGGCCCCCAACAAAGATAAAAGACCCTAGCCTTACTTCACAAAGCCTAGGCCCCGGGCAAGCGAACTAAATAAAACAAAGCAATATAAAGTAAATGCAGTAAAAAGGAAATGGCTTTAGCAGAAAAGGAAAAGTGTGAATTGGACCATGTTCTAAGCTTGATTGAGATATGAGAAAAAGAAAAGGGAAATTAAATACCCTTTCTTGAACGCTAATATGGATTACCGGATGTACATAATCTTGACTGTACTCTTAATGTGACACGGTTGGCTTTACTGAGTTAAATTGTTGAGGTGAAACCTAGGCATAATTATATCTACTGTCGGGGAGCCTAGGCGGCAGAATTTCCTTATTGCTGCGAAGCGGAAGCTAAGAAAAAATCAAAAACTTTATAACATTCCTTCAGTCATTTCTACCTCTAGGGGGGTGAGATGGTATTTAATAGGTTCAAAAACCGTCAGCCAACCGCTTGCCATTTAATAGGTTCAAAAACCGTCAGCCCACCGCTTGCCGATAGACACTTTGCAGTCCGTTTACATGCAAAATCTATCAGAAATCTAAAGGCACGGATGAATGGGTGCCACATGTGCGTTGGCTGGGGACCAACCAACGGTTTGATTTTTTCCCCTGGATGGGGTGTCTACAATAGGCTGCTTGGATACCTGCATTTGCCAATAATAGCTTTATAGGCTTTAAACACATTACCTTTTAGCCATGATATGAAATCTAGCAATGTTTCATATTACATGTAAACTCTTTACAACTAAAAAGACATACATAATAGAACAGAATGGTTGATACACATTTGTAATATGTGGAGTCCATAACAATGTATATGATATATATCTAATATGTTCATAATGTGCTTTCCTTCATTTTCTCCTATGGCCAAAAAAAAAAAAGTTTGATTGATCGTCAAATGAACCACAAGAGAGGTCGAAGGATGGGACATCCACCATTGAAAATTTCTGGATTGCATTTGGAGCTCATTGTGATGGATGGAAGACATCCAATCTGTTCGGCACGTGCATGCTTTGATGTTGTCCTGTGGCCCCCAAAAGCATTGTCTTTTTTTACGTGATTGCTTGGATTTACTGCCCGAAGTTTTGTGGTGTGAATACTTATTTTATATACTGCAAATATTTTACAAGTTGGCCAAACACATAATCTATTTATTTGAAAACAAATTACTACTTAAAAGTCAAATAGAATAGCATGTAAACAATTTACAAATTTTATGTGTGTGTGTGTTTACATTTTAAAGCTTTATAAGCTCCAAACGACCTATCATTGAAGTGGGGATCTATATAACTCATAAAAAATAAAAAAAAAAATAAAAAATAAATAAAAAAAAATAAAGAAAAAAAAGAAAAAAAGAAGGAACCAAATGCCCACAGCATCAAACATAAAAGATAATGTAAAGACACCTAGTCCAAAACAAGGCCTAAACAAAGGCCCAAAACATTATACAGACAAATGCAATAACAGGGCTCAAGAAAAAAACTAACCCTTTAAACCCATGACTAGGTTGCTGATATGAGTAAACGATGTTCATCAGATCTCCCAGATGAAAAGCTGAGACCCAGAGGACCCGACCCAATGTACTTTTACCATGGGATCCGAAGTTCCTGTCAATTGCCTCGACAACAATGGTGAAAGGAGATTGTCCATATTCAAAGGAGAACAATTAAATGATCAAAAGCTTTGCTAATGCACACACCACTTCATATGCGAGGGTGGTGCTCAGGTGCAATATCCAAGCCATCCATGAAAGTAATTTAGCTTTCGAATCCCAAGAATGAGGTCGGTCCATAGTCAGTGGGCCACAATTAACCGAAAATTTTAAGGTTGTGAAAAATCTGCTGAAGTTTTCTAATCCGTTAACTCATTCTTAATATTATGGCTCACCTATTGAATGGATGGCCTTTATCTTTGCATAATAACATCTCAGCAGTGAGGTCCACCTGATGGATGGCTTGGATATTTCACCATTCTGCAACGCTGGCATATACTGTACAGCGTGCTTCAACTTACCTGTACACGCATGTGAGCTTAGCAAAGCTTAATGATCGCCAATGATTAGTGTTAAAATATACTCAATTAGAGAGCTTTTTTAAAGGTTTCCCTCAATGATAAGGCCCCATCAGACAATGATTTAGACCATTAAAAGATGACACCAGATGCAAACTACTCCGGTCCAGATATATATATATATATATATATATAACTTCCCATGAGGGCGAGCTGTGTGGGCCCCACCGTGATATGTGTCGCACATCAACACCAACACCAACACCTTGCATTTGATGGGTCCCCTTTAGGTTTTGGGATATCCCAAAAATCAGTCGGATACAAAACTCAGGTGGACTATGCCATTTAAAACCATGTGAAGACATGCCTAAAACATATAAAAACACTTTGTGGGGCTCACCTGAGTTTTGGATGTGGCTGAATTTGGTCTGATCCCTCATCCAAGTGGGACACACACGATGGATGGACTAGATTTGTGAACCACATCTCAGTGAGCCCAATAAATGATTATGAATGTTTTATTGGGAGGGTAACCCCTCTCAACTGTTGTATGTGGTGTGGCCCACCCAAGTCATGGATTGAATTGATCTTTAAGCTCATGTCCCACCATGGAATGGTGCATCTGACCAATGGGGTAGATGTTCGACGCACATCATGATGGGGGCCACACAGCTCTACCTCATGGGAAGCTCCCATGAGGTCGACCTCATAGTACCATTTCCCACGGGCGCATGTGTATCAAAACAAATCTTGTTCTCAATAATTTCTTCACTTGGCAATAATAATAGGGTGTTCTAGACTTTGATGTTTTTCTCACAGTATTATCGAAATAATACTGCTGAAAATAAAATATTAATTATAATATTTTTGAAAATTTCAAAATATAGATATAAAATGAATTATTTTAACTTTTAAATATTTTTCCTTTAATATCACCATAAAATGATGAAATTTTAAAAGCTGCCTCGTTTTTGAAAATCTCTCCAACAACATTTTATCAACTTCTTAAGTACATACCGTTAGATTTCAAAAATCCCGCCCATATTTGTCACAATTATTGTAACAAACCTTCAAAGAGAATTATTAAAAAAAAAAAACATTTAATAACAAGGGAACCTTCAAGAGGGAGAGATGTGGATGGCACTTGCAGTGAATCTGAGACCAAAGGGTTTGGGCCCACCCTAGAAATAAATATCCAAAAAAGGGTTTGATTTTACAATTTGATGAGTGGGGCCCATCACAACTATTGAGGCATAGGAGAGACTTAAGCTAGTGAATGGGTAACATCATAATAAATTGTGAATGCCGCGTGATACAGTTGGGCTTATCAATTGTGGGAATTCTGCCCCACTTACAAAACCACCACAGGCTAGCTGCGCGCACTGCAGGCTATCATATCAGCCGACACAATCTTTCTTTTCTTTGTCTTTTTTTCTTCTTTTTTTTTTTAATTTTTTTCTTTTATGACATCAAAGAATTGCAGAACCACACACATGGGTTGAGAGAGACAACAGAGTTGAATTGCAGGAGAAGAAATGTGAGTGAAAGAGTAGGCACTAGTTGAGGGAGAGACAAAGGACTAAGAAATATATTTTGAAAATCTCACTATACTATTAGAGAATTTTGATCAAATAATAATATCGTTATAATATCATGAGATTTTTAAAATCTTGGTGGATTTTAATTTCTCACCATGTTGTCATCATTTTAATGAAGAAATTATTTAGAAGTTGAAATAATTTAATTTATAGTTTTATATTTAATTTTTAAATTATTTAATAGCTTATATTAAATATTTTTATCTTTTTAATTTTTAGCAAGATTTTTCCTATAATATTGCAAGAAAAGCATCACATTTTAAAAACCTCTTGACACCACGGTGGGATTTCACTGCAATGGATACTTGAACAATAGTATGAACTAAGTGGCTCACATGCTTATGTTTTTTAATTAAAAAAACATGCACTCACACTTCACACACACCCATGCACTCACACCAGGATACCGCAATGAATACTTGAATCTATGACGTCCTTGTGTTGAAACTCTTGAGTCTACCACCAAGGCATGAGAAAGGATCTATTTAGTTAAAATTTTAAATTAATTCATTTTACCATATTTGAAACTTTTAAATTAGTTATTAACTGATAATAAACATTTTTGTTTATTTTATTTTCAATATTACAAGAAAAACATTAAAATCTAAAAATATTCCAAAAAATTGCCAATAACAAGATTTGGCACTATGCAACTAAGCACATGCATATGCAAGATTATGTTGTGCCCAAATATTACAAGCTTAGGTATTTTTAATAGTACATAGTGTTGGGATTTTAGCCTGCGGAATCACACAGATCTAGATCTAGGATAGCAATTTAATGGCACCAAGTACATACAAAAGAACACATATATTTAACGTGGAAAACTCTTACGAGAAAAAACCACAGCATAAAGTGACAGCATTCCACTATGAAAGCATCAATTACAAAGAGAGAGACTTACCCGATTCGAACAACCTTGAATCTCACCCTTGCGACACCCTTTGATAACCCTGGAATCCTTTAGAATACCTTCAGGAAGTCTTAAAATACATTAGAATAGCCCTAGGGCCCCTATTTATAGTTTAGGAAACTTCACTTACACACTTCCTTTGGAAAAAGTCCGAAAACCATCTCAAATTTACGCAGTTTGCACAAAATCCGCGCGAAATCTGCGTAACCTCAACTGGTCGAAGGCGGGCCTCAAACGGTCGAGCAACCCTCTCGACCGGTCGAGTCTGACCCTCGACTGGTCGAGCATCACGAACACCAAAAAACTGAGCTCGCTGAACTTTGAGTCGAGTCATCCTCGATTAGTCGAGTAGCTCCCTCGACCGGTCAAGTAGTCCCCTCGACCAGTCGAGCAGCCTTGAAGATTTAAGGCATCAACTCTAACAACAGTCTCAACCATGCCTTCAATATTCAACCGTGTAGCTTATTGACCTCTTCTCTTATCTCTGCATCACATCATAGCTTTTCGTGCACACTCCGTCTACCTTTTACGCTATCGCCAAGCCCAAAGAAGTTACACAGAACTTGAACTTCTCTGCAGGAATGATCTAGGTGAGCATGTCTGCCAGATCAAAATCTACGTGCTCAACCACCTTAGCTCATATCTTCTCCAAAAGGAAAGACGTAGTCTTCTTACCATCTCACCGCTACCTAATATTGCTTGTCAGGGTACTTACTCACAACACTGATAGCTTATGAAATAACCAGTCTAATACAGACTATGGCATACACTGCCAATAGCATTCGAATAAGGCTCATGAGATATCCTAATTTTCCTCATCTGTTTCAGGATATATCCTGAGGAAAACTTGAGGAGAGACGTATAGGGAACGCTCTCCGGCTTTACCTGGCCCATCATATCCTTGATCAATAACTACACACAAAGTATTCCTCCTGTGATTACCAAAGCCTACTCCTTCTTCAGTCTCAATGCCGAGAACCATCTTTGTAGCCCCCCGATCATTCATCCTGAATGTCTCACTTAACCGAGTCTTCAGTACATTGATTTCAGACATTCATAATTGGCGATCTACATGTTATCAATTCCTGACTTACCATGAAGGAATCAAACCGCTGCCTAGGCGACAAGTCGAACCACGACCTCCTGCAAAGTCTTTTCTCAACCCCTTTAACTTCGAACTGCTCCGGTTGCTTCATGTAGATCTACTCTTCACTTTTCCTTATAGAAGTGCAGACTCCACATCCATCCTTTCAACTCAAGATCACATTGGCCAACCAGCGCCAATCACGGATCTAATAGACACATGTTATACCATCGGCGTGAATATCTTTGAGAAGCTGATCCCTTCTCTCTGAGTATAACCCTTCGCTACCAACCTCGCCCTGTATCTATGTTGTATCCTCCTAAAGATCCACCTGCATCCAACTGCTTTTCGGCCCACTGAAAGCTCCACCAACTCACATATGTCGATCTGGTACAACGAATCCATCATATCGCCTATAATCACCTTACACTTCTCAGCACCAGGCTCGCCTAGAGCCATCCGAATAAAAGATGAATCTCCTATGATATTGGAGTCGTCCATGTACCTCACCAATATCTTACGTTCATGCCGTGTGATTCTTCTCACAAGTGGTTACTCCACCTGCTCTATATCCCTATCCACGCGTCTCAGCCCTTACCCGCTCATGTAACCATGCCCAGCATACCACACATGTGCAGAGGCAGAATCCGCTACATCCACTGTAGCTCCACATTTTGAAGTTCTCTTAATCAACCTATACATGTTACCGAGTCGTTGCACTTTCATGATTACTCGTGCCCCCTTAGATACCTTAAGAGCACCATCAATACATGTGTACTTGCATCCTTTTACCTCAAGCACACCAAGAGAAATCAGATTCTGCTTTAAATTAGGAACGTGTCTGACATCAGTCAAGGTACGCTCCACCCCATCAAATATCTTAATGCACACCGAATTAATAGCCATGACATTACAAGCAATGCCATTGCCCATAAATATTTGTCCACCATCGCGCCCCCTTTAGCTGGTGAACCAACTCTGATGAGGAGTCATGTGAAAAGACGCTCCTGTGTCTAGCATCCACTCGTCCTTACGATCATCGTATAGCCGCCTGATAGTAGACACAGATAAAATATTACCATCACATCCACTCGATCCATCTGACGTGGCAACATTGACCTACCTGTATGAAGCCTCAGAATCTTCTCTCTTCGATTTAGAATTTTTACAATCCTTCTTCACATGTCCTTCCTTCCCACAGTTTCAGCACTTTACATTTCTTTTGCCCTTACCCTTGAATTTAGACCTAGAACCTGAAGAACCTATACCTTGTTCAAAATTCCTATCCTTTGTAAGCAGTGCCTCAGAAGATATCCCCATGTCGAATATAAGCTTTCTCATAGTCTTCCCTTGAAGGGCCAAGATAACGGTGTCGACACTTAGGGTTTTATTCGTTAAGCACATTGTGTCCTTGAATGACTCATAAGACGCTGGAAGAGAATTCAGCAACATACATGCTTGTTCTTCATCTTTCATCACTTCCTCCATATCTAGTAATTTGCAAACCAATTTATTAAAGTTGCTAATGTGAGCCTTCAGATCTCCACCCTCTACCATCTTGAAGTTATACCACTGTCACTTCAAGTGCAGGCGATTTTTAGAGAATTTTTCGCATAAACATCCTCTAACTTCACCTATAATTTAGCTGCAGTTTTCTCCCTCATGACGTTGTAGAGAACCTCATCCGTGAGACATAAACGGATCGATAATAAGGCCTTCTTATCAAAAGCATTCCAATCATCATCAGTCATAGTAGACTTTCGTTCCTCAAGAGCACCATCTTCACCTTGATTGATTAAGGAACTGATCATCTTGATCTTCCATAAATCAAAATTATTTTTCCCTGAGTACTTCTCAATCTCATACCTAGTGCTTTTCATTATTACTAATCTCTCAGATTCATATCTGTGCCCCAATGATTGCTTTGATACCATTTGTCGAGATTTTGGCCTGCGGAATCACACAGATGTAGATCTAGGATTGCAATTTAATGGCACCAAGCACATATAAGAAAACACACAAATTTAACGTGGAAAACCCTTACAAGAAAAAACCCCGTCACAAAGCAATAGAATTCCACTATGTAAGCATCAATTACAAAAAGAGAGACTTACCCGATTCGAACAACCTCGAATCTTACCCTTGTTACACCCTTTTATAACCCTAGAACCCTTTAGAATACCTTCAGGAAGCCTTAGAATACATTAGAATAGCCCTAGGGACCCCTATTTATAGTTTAGGAAACTCCACTTACGCATCTCCTTTAGACAAGTCCGGAAACCACCTCAAATTTACGCAGTCCACACAAAATTCATGCAGAATCTGTGTAATCTCAACTGGTTAAAGACGGGCCTCGACCGGTCGAGCAACCCGCTCGACTGGTCGAGCCTGACCCTCGACTAGTCGAGCATCACAGACACCAAAAATTTGAGCTCACTGGACTTTGAGTCGAGCCGTCCTCGACTAGCTGAGCAGCTCCCTCGACTGGTCGAGTAGCCTTAAAAATTTAAGACATCAACTCTGACAACACATAGACTTCTCTGAGAGCCCCGATTTGGAGGATTATAGCCCTTGAAGGATGGAGCATAAATGGACATTGATGGTGTGTAACTAAGGTTATATGAATCATAGCATTGCCATGGCCTACTAAAACATGCAACACTTGCACTTGATAGATGTGGGACCTTCAATAAAAAATAAAGGTTCATGTATGAAATGATGATTTTATCCTCTTTATTGTGGGTCCCATATCTTATACTCAACATGGCATTTTTCATTTAGACCACATCTTTGTTATGCCAATAAACGTAGGAGTTACACAATCCGCTTCAATAAAAATGATCACTAAAAGACAAGAAAATTTCTATTAGATATATAAAATAGTACAATCAAGAAAATTTCTAGATAGGGCCAATTAGATGAAACCATGCAATGCATGGTTAAAATGTGTATATACATGTGGAACATGTGTGGTACGAAATATGGAGGCATGGAAATGTAAACCACTCCCTTAAAGTTTTTACCATTTGGTAGTGGATGCTATGTAATTTTGAACAATTGGGACACAAATGAGATTTAAACTGGCACAGGGAGGGACATGATGAGGTTGATCACTGTCTTCCTTAGGAGGTAACTACTCCAAATCCATGGAGCTCTTTGGACTCTTCACAGAGCTTCCTCAAATTCACGAGGGAAAAAAGTGAAAATAATTCCTAATAAATTCAAAATAACTTGATTGATGATATAATAAATAAATAAAATTACAACTCTTTAAATAAAGAATTCAAACCTATGACCGAATTTTAGACTCCAACTCAAACACTCTAAAAATGCGACTTACTACAAATAGCAATTTTACTATTTATAGATGACCTCTATTCCCACTAGACTTCTTGGATTTTGACCAAAAATAGTGAGTGTCCAATTTGGCGCAACCACGTTATTCTCCTAACTTTTCTAAGCCCTTTTCATGTTGGGTACAACTTCTACTTATACTCAAACTAAAACTTACTATTTATAATAAAAATGAAAATAAATGGAACTTTTGACCATTGATATGAAGGAATCTCGAAAATACAGCATGGGAAACTTGGTGTGGTGGGTTGATTGCCTTAAGTAGGTTCTCTCTACCCCAAAATCATGTATAATATGTCAAAAAACTCATCCCGGTTTGCAAGATACAACTGATTTAAGGTTCCGATGGTCCAAATCATTTTCACCTCCAATCAGGCCTTCTCTGGTCCATATTTTCCATGAAAGTATCTACAACCCACTGTACATCATAAACCGTACATTTCATGCTTCCATTAGTGAATGTGCTATGATATAAGATCACAATATAGGTAAGAGAAGATTCTATCCATTGATCACTTGGTAGTATACAAATAGATACTAAAAATTCAGCTACCAAAGGTCCATTTACTAAATGGTTATGATAGTATGATTAAAGAAAATTTTGGTAAAGGATCAATAGACAGATAAGAACACAATAGGTCTGGTTCAGATCATCAGACACATGTGTCACATGTTTGGTATACTATGAAGGCATGAAAATGCCATGCCGATTATTTTCTCCCTTTATCTTTTTATATGTTTGTCATGTATTACTATTAGGGGTGACAATGGGCTCGGTTTGGGCTGGGACCGGGTTACCGCGCGAGGCTTAAGGGCCAATGCCAGCTCAAGCCCAAGTCCAATCCAAATTTTGGCTGGGATAGTCAGGAATAGGGGTTTGCCAGCTCATAGACACTTTTCATCACATTCATCAATTTCTTTCCATTCAATTAGGAGTTGTCCATTGTAAAAGTAAAATAGTGAAGGGTCCAAATTAGAAGGAAAAAAAAGCACTATTATTTTCTAAGTACAAAATTCAATTATGCTCTCTTCAGCTATAATTGGGCCAGCAATTTGGACAGTTTAGATTGCCGTGCCACTATGCCATGTGTATATATATTTAAATAGTCACTTTTCACTTATAGATGGTACATAGCTACTAAGTAGTACCACTCCAAATTCAAATGGAAAAGCCATAGAGTTATTATTATTTTCTTAGTACAATTTTCAATTACTCTCTCTCTCTCTCTCTCTCTCTCTCTCTCTCTCTCTCTCTCTCTCTACAGTTGGGTCGGTGATTTGGACGGTTCAGATTGCTGTACAATTATATCATGCGTATGTTTGAATAGTCACCTCCACATATAAATGGCGAATAGCTGGGTACTGGTCCCATTCCAAAATCACTAAGTTAGTATAATACTCTCAGTGTAATTTTGGTCATGCTCTATCTACAGTTTGGTCAGTGATTTGGACAGTCTCGAATTGCAGTACAGCTATGCCATGTGTATGTTTGGTTTGGAGCAGGTAACACCTTAGTGGCTGTAATTAACCCTTAACATGTGGGGCTCACTAATGTAGGTTGGGTGGTGGATATTTTCATGGCTAAGATGGACCAGAAAAGGTCCGATCGAAGACAAATATGATATGGACCGTCGAAACTAAAAACGGACATGTGGCAAACCATAATAACTTATCGGACGTAAAATATATGATTTTGGGGTAGGACAAGCTACTGTTGTCACCCAACCTGCTATGCCGAGATGCGCAAACCAGATTTGTGAAATAACATCAGATTGATGGTCATTTCCCTATTTTAATTTCATTTTTATTATAAATAGTAAATTTTAGTTTGATTATAACTCTTCATCCGTTGGACTTTAGGAGTCATGCCCAACATGAAAAGTGCTTAGAATAATTAGGAGAACAGTGGGCGTGGTGAAGCCAAATAGGACACTTACTATTTTTTTATTCCAAAATTTTTCCATGGCTTAGTATCCCTATTTAAAGGGTTGTAGACTCATTTATTTTATTCAACAATAAATTTTGAATTCTATAGAATTTTCTTTCTAATTTTCTTGTTCTTTTATTTGTAGATTCAAGAAATCTACGTGAGGAGTCCAGAGAAGCTCCATGTATTGGGAACAATCATCCCCTTGAGGAAGACGGTGCTCGACCTCACGTCCTTCCCTACATCACCAACTTGGTGAATGTGTTTTATATTCAGGCAGCCTATCCATTTTTTCAGCTCAATTTACCACATTATCTTGTAAATTAAGCAGATCTAATCATCCAAATCCCAAGCAGACCACACTACTAGAAAAAGTTCAAACAATGTGGTAGCTGTGACAAGCAAGATAGAGCGTGATTTTATTGTGGGGGACCTGTAATGTACGTTCTATAGTTGCCAGCATCAGCACGCAAAAAAGGTCGGTTGTGAAATAAAGGTTGATGGAATGTAAGAGAGACCACTTGAACCTCCCCCTCTTTCCTTTTCTCTCTCTTTTCTTTTCTTTTTTCACCTCTTTTCTCCCTTGTATTTGGAGTGTAGGTTGTTTCTTTTTTTCTCTTTTTTTTTTTCCTTCATCTTTTTTATAGGATTTGCTCTTCTATTACATTTATTCAGGTTCACTCTGGAGAAATAATAAAAGAGTACTATTACTTGAATGCTTTTTTTCAAAATAAAAAATAAAAGTTCATGCAATTGAGCAGAAAGCACTGTGTTGTAAAGCAAAAAAAAAAAAAAAAAAAAAAAGATAAACTTTAAAATGGTAGTAATTATTGTGAAAATTTTTCCAAGTAAAACTCAAAAGATAAGAGTTAAACCAAAATCAAAAGTTTTTTTTGGCATAAAAATAAGTGACAGGAAATAAAAATTTACATAATTGGGTAATGTACCCATTTTTATTTTATACTAGATTAGGCGAGACCTCTTGGGCTCACCCAAGCGGTACGGCCCTTATCATGAGACCCACCTTAATGTACGTATTTTGTATCCATACCGTCTTCTATTTTTTCATATCATTTTATGATATTATCCCAAACATTAAATATATCCAATTATCAAGTGGACCATATCATAATAAGAAATAGTGGTGATTGATGATTAATAGGCCATAAAAGTTTTGGATTAAGCTGATATCCCTTCTCCTAGGCTTAAGCGTCAACAGATTGGATGGCAAATAAGTACTGTGGAAACTTCAAGGCGTGCCCTACTAAGATTTTAACTGTAGGGTATTCAATCACCACCATTTCCTATGGCATGGTCAACCTAAGAATTATATCTACTTCATTTTTTTGGATAATTCCTAAGATGATTTGGAAAAATAATGGACAGTGTGATAAAGAAAACTAATAATAACTTTTCTTCCCGTGAGAAAAACTAAAAGTACAAAGTTTACCTTCCTCGTGATTTGCTTGAGCGTTGGATTTCCCTTATTTTAGAGCACAGATCATGACAGCCCACGACACTTTGTCACGTCAACACAGTACTGACCTCAGTGCTGTGTTCTATACAGCGTGTGATCCGAGTCCACGGCAAACAATCACCCACTATATACTACTGCGGAAATGCTGTCATATCATGCATTTAGAGCTTCCAGTTGTAACCAGTTAAATGCACGACGACATGCATTTCCATTCAATGGCTGGACATTCTCCTAACCAAGGTTTCAAATTTATTGGGAATCCAATGAATTTTGAATCATGTAGAGAGGAACTAGGCATATCTCGTACCCCACCCATCGTTGAAAGATTTTAATGGCTATGGTTGCTTGAAAAGGGCATTTGGTGGGCCCCCCCTTAAAAGGGATGCGCAGTAATGGCACCATGGCCTTGCCCTTCTCGTTACATCTCCCCTCTTCTATGATTTTGGATCGTTTCTGTGAAGAGTCATTAATGGCAAGGTGTTTGCTTTGATAAAAAGTGGGCCCCACTTCACCACATGATTGGTCAATGCTCTTGTGGGCCCCACCTTTATTATTCAGTGGTTAGCTGGAATGGACCCTCAATGATTGTGGCGACAGTTGGATACAAATGGGAGAATGATCGTATTCTGTGTGTGGCCCACCACGATGTGTGAGTGCCATCCAACCTGGCCACTAGATGAGCCAGCTAATGGTAGGCATGGAACAATGGGGAAATTGGAGAGGGGGATGCCACCCAGTTTTGTTTATGTCATCTAATCCGTTCATCAGGTGCGCCCCGCCGGGATGAAGGGACGCACCGAAACTCAAGCTGTTGCAAAATTTAGGTGGGCCACAACAAGTACATATATAAAGTTAGAGTGATTGTACATTTCTCCCTTTATCTGTCCAACCTGAGTTTTTTTATTTTAAAATAAAAATAAAAATTAGAAATGATTATTGCTATGTACGGTGCCCATGAGGATATGAGCCAGATGCAATGTTTGGGCTCCACTTAAATATATATACTGCAACATGAAAATCAGGTTGGTTAAGTCACCACTTGGACCACTCTTGCACATCGAATGTGGACCGCTGGTCGTTTTCTTGAACCATCATTTCTTAGTACATGTGGGGTCCACTTGATAATTAGACTTCTTCAGGTACTTGTAGGCCATGGCTCATACTCATTAATGGAGTTCAACTGTTCACATTAGAATGTGTGGCTAGAGTGAACCTGAAATTATAAACCAAACATTGAGATAAAACCATTGGTGGCAATGGACCGCCCCAGCTGGCCCGACCCATTTCATACAGCCCATAGCTCAAAAACCAGAAGGTCCAAAACACTTGACTTGATGTTCAACTGGGTTGGGTCGACTCGAAACTTGATGTGCTCAAAAACCAGAAAACTTGACTCAATGTTCAACTGGGTTGGGTCGACTCGAAGACTTGACTCGATGTGATCGAAAACCAGAAAACCTGACTCGATGTTCAACTGGGTTGGGTCAACTCGACAACTCGAAGACTTGATTCGATGTGCTCAAAAACCAGAAAACTTGACTCGATGTTCAACTGGGTTGGGTCGACTCGAAGACCTGACTCAATGTTCAACTGGGTTGGGTCGACTCGAATACTCGAACAAGTCTTTATCTTAATCGAGTCAATATATTAATAATTAAAATTAAACAATATTGTTTGATGGTTAATATTAAACTTGCTAGAACGCATATATCCACTAATTAAGAGCAAGTGAAGTTCTTGGTGTGATTGTAGCCATTGGATGTTAATTGATTTTGATATTGTGTCTATGCTCAAAGAATGGATAGGTCTGATTTCATATCAGCAAATCGTCATGGTGTGGCCCACATTTTTCACAGATTGGATATTTTACACGTGGGACGCATTGGCGGAAAGAAATGGATGTATCATAACTTATAATGCAGCTGCTGCATCAGATCAGTTCTTGTTGAGTCACATAATGAGAACCGATCACCTACAACTAGCTGGATGTTAACTTAGCGTTCAACCTCATCTTTTCGGCCAAAGTATCACTTATTATGAGATCCTAGCCATGTAAATGGTGAGTCTCATTACGAAGATCTCTTATCTGAAAAAGCAGGCTGATCTAGACATTAGGTGGGCCACACCATCAGTCATACCTTGTTGGTTCACATAATGAGAACTGATCTTTGTCGATTCACATAATGAGAATTAATCACCGACAACTGGATGCATGCTAACTTGGCATACAACCTCATCTTTTCTGCCACATTGTCACTTGTTAGGACATCCTAGCCATGTAAATGATGAATCTTATCATGAAGATCTCTTGTCTCGAAAATAAGATTGATCTAGACATTAGGTGGGCCACACTATTAGGCTGATAATCTCTTTTCCCTCCATTCTTCCCTTTCTTTTATCATGCAAATCCCATTAATCTTTTACTAAACACGTACATCCCCTGTACCGTTTATTTTATTTTGTGTATTATTTGTTTTGCTGTGGGCCTTGTCCCGAAATACAATTACAAGTAATATACTGACTGGGCCTGGGCTTTTGAGCCCAATTAGTAGACAGGCCCAACACTTAGTGCAGTCCACGATCTGGGTCTTGAACGCCTAGACCCGGATCCAAGTAGGTTCATATATCCATCAGGTCTTTGGATGTAGGTTTCAAGTCGAGTTCATTTAAATGGTGGGCCACACCGGATGGATGGATTTAATCATACCCATGCAACTTTGATACGTGCATGGTGTGTAAATAGGCTCTCTCACACGTGGCTTAGGAAACCTCATTTCTTTGCTATCATACTTAAAAAATATATAACATATACTTAGTTTAACTGGACCCGACCTGACCCAACTTTAACTGGGTCTATGTTATGAACTGATCTGAACCCGAACTGACTAGACCTGAATTTTAATTAGGCACAAAAGGTTAGACACTAAACCAACCCACTTTCATACCGGCAAGTTTGTCACAGCACACCAATTTCTTGCAAAAACAGCCCGGTAAGATGTCTGTGTGACATCCTATCTGTCCATCAGTTTCACCTAATGATATTAGAATATGAGCCCAAAATGAGGGGAGATATAAAACTCAAATAGGTCACAACAGAAAACTGTGGGGACTTGGCTACTGGTATAGGATGTGGCAAATGCCACGTGTATTATTACAATGGCAGGACGAAAAGAAGGCCAAATTGAAACAGAAGTAGTCCATCAAATTCGGTTTCAAACTGATGTACGTATGACTTGACTTGGGTCCGGTATGAAGAAATTCATTTGGATATGAAGAAATTGTCATTTTAATTATGAACGATAAATTAACAGTAACTTTTGATCTGGGAATCGGGACACATGGCCTATTGATGTTTATGTAGCGGGCCTCAACCCACATTAATTATGCCTTGCTTATGTCCGTTTAGCAAGAAAACATATGCTTCTGTTCAAAATTGTGATTTCAAAATTTTTTACTATTTTTAATCATTTCAATTTTTATTCTATCTCCTTATTTTTATATTTCTATCCTTTTAGAGATTGATTATAATTATGCCAGGAATGTTCTAATAAAATTAACCTTATATTTTTGGTAAGTTCTATTATATATATATATATATATATATATATATATATATATATATATATATATATATATATATATATATATATATATATATAACCTTATATTTTTGGTAAGTTCTATTATAATTGAACTAGGATTTCTATTAAGGTTAGAAATTTTTCTATTTTGAATAATTTTGAATTAGAATTTTATTTTTCTTTGTTAGTGGTATAATAAAGGAATTATAGACATTGGACATTATTCAATAAAAATATTCGAGTTTTCTTTTATTAATTACTTCGTATGAATTCAAGGTTTTGACTATTTGAGAAAGACAATGATTTATTTCATTATCTTTTTATGCTCTTCTCTACATCAATTGGTATAAGAGCAAAGTTTTTTCTTAGGTCGATGGTATTTAACAATGGTGCTGGGTACTTCAGGGAATAATCCTATGATAGTGGCTGCATTTGATGCTTTCCAACGAAAGAATCTATGAGTCATGCAAGAACTGCAGACAGCGATCGACCATTGATGAAAACTTTAGGAGAGCCTTTTGTTTGTAATAATGAGTAACAGGAGATTAGAGATGAAGCTCACGATCATTATGTTTGTGGTGCGATACTGGTGATGAATCGTAGGCAACCACTAACCTTTATTCGTAATAATGAGCAATATGAGATCGGTAATGGAGCTCTTGGTCATCATGTTCGTAGTACAACATTGGTGATGAATCGTAAGGCATCACCTAATAATGGTGATTCACAAGTCATTGCAAGAAAGTTGTTATACACCCTAAAGGAGGAGATAGATCCACAACGGTACAATATCTTTTGAACGAGAGGCACTGTGAACTAAAATGTATATAATTTGATTATAGATGGCAGGAGTAGTGAGAGCATTGTGTCAAAGACTATGGTGGGAAAACTTCAACTGAAGACATAAAGGCATCCCTCTTCACACACCATTAGATGAATCAAGGAGGCCAATAAAATAAAGGTAATTGAACAATTTTATATTTCATTACGAAATAATTTGTGACATGTTTGATACGGAGGCTTGTCAAATGCTACTTGATCAACCATAGTAGTATGATATTGATGCTAAACATAGAGGTTGAGATAACATATTTATATTTGTTAAAAATGGTAGAAAGATTATCCTCGTCTTTATGAGAATAAAGAATCAACTCAAGACTTTTATAGTGAAGGGGTAGTCTCTCGTAACCATACTGAATTTCGTCAAAGAATTTGAAGAGATAGAGAAAATCAATACATTAGTTGAAAGCAGAAAAAAAGTAGAATCTATGAACATCATAGAGAAATTGAAATCAATGTTGTAGGACTTTAAGATGATTATACCCGGTGAACTTTTCAATGAATTATCCTTCGTGTAGGATATTACTCTTCCTCAGGCAAAGTTCACCTTCAATAACATACAGAATCAATCCACTAAGAAGTCTCCATTTGAGGTTGTGTATGATCGTGTTCTTAAACATACACTCAACTTTAGTCTATTTGCCCAAGTTACCAGGTATGAGTATTGCTATAGAAAATATAACGGATCGAATCGTGATAATGCATGCTAATCTCCAGAAGAAATTACAAGAGTTTAATGTCAGGTATAAGGAAGAGGCTAATAAACATCGACGCCAAAAGATGTTTAAAGTATATAATAACATGCTATTTCATTTGTACAAGAAAAAATCTGTGACTGTGATACATAACAGGCTGAGGAATAAGAAGATAGGCCATGTTTCAATCATCAGAAAAATCAATAATAATACCTATATTGTTGATCTTGTAAGGAGCATGGAGATCTCATAGACTTTCAATGTGACAGATATATGTAAGTATCATGATCTGAGTCCATTGGATAATTTGAGGACAAGTTCTTTAAATTGGTGGGGACGATGTAGGTCATGAAACATGTATTTTTAGCATGGTTGGAGGAAAAAAAAAAAGGTCAAATAGAAACGGAAGTAATTCATCAGATTCGGGCCTAGTCCTATGTAGGGCGTAATGTAACTGGGCCCCAATTGCATCTTGTTGGAAGAAATTCATTCTGAATATGAAAAAATTACTATTTGAAGTGTGAACCATAAATTGCCCGTAACTTTTGATTTGGAAATCGTCATAAGACACATGACCTATCGATCTTTATATAGTTGGCCATCCAGGGTCAATCGACCCATATAGTAGGTCGCGTCCATCCGTTTTGTGAGAAAACTTACGCTACCTGTTCAAAACTACCATTTCAAATTATTTTTTTTACTATTTTTAATCATCCTAATTCTTATTATATCTCTTTATTTTTATATTTTCATTTTAAAAAAAAATTATAAGTTATATTTGATGTAGAGCGGGTCGCGGACAGTTACATGGCCAAGATGGATTAGAAAAGGCCCGGTCGACGACAGAAGTGATCCAGACCATCTAACCTTAAATCGGGCGTATCTTGCAATTCGAAATGAGTTATCTGATGTAAAATATATGATTTTGGGGTAGAACGAGCTACTGAAGCCAACCAACCCCGCTATGCCAGGTTGCGCAGCCCGAAATTCTGAAAAACCCCTGGATCGATGGTCGTTTCCCTGTTTTAATTTCGTTTTTACTATAAATAGTAAGTTTTAGTTTGATTATAACTCTTCATCCGTCAGGCTTTAGGAGTTGCGCCCAACGTGAAAAGAGCTTAGAATGATTAGGAGAACGGTTTGGTGAAGCCAAATAGGACATACTATTTTTGGCCGAAAACCTTGCGCACTAGTAGCATCACGACCGTCTATAAATAGTAAGTTTACTAATTATAGTAAGTCGCGGATTCTAGGAGTTTGAGTTGTAGTTTAATTCTGATTTCTTTCCCATTGCTTGGTACCCCTATTTAAAGGGATGTGAACTCGTTTTTATTGATCAATTAATCAATTTCGAATTTCTTAGAATTTATTTCTATTTTCTGCTTTCTTTCCTCGTGGATTCGAGAAGTTTCTGTGAGGAGTCCAGAGAAGCTCCGTGGATTCAGAGTAGTTATCCTCATCACGTTCATCCCTGCGTCAATTGGTATCAAAGCGAGGATTCCCCTCGGGCCGATGACAAATAATGAAGGTATGAATCAAAATCTTGTGGACGGTGATTCAGGGATTCGTTATCTTTTAGAAAGAATGGAAGCTTTCTACCGGGAGAGTCAGTTGACCATGCAAGGGCTGCAGGCAACTCTCGACCGTCTTGCGGATGCGCTACTCTCGTCCCCCACCCATGGTGGCTCCACCACCCATGGTTGCTGTACGACGCAACCCCGATTTTCGTAGAGCACTACCAATGGCAAACCGTAGGGCTACACCAGATGATTCAAGTTCTAGCGACAAGGACCTTAATGAGGGTTTTGCTCGACGACCAATCCATGGAGGTGATCATCTAGATCGTGCTGAAAGAGACTATCGAGGTAAGGCTGAACTTCCTAGTTTTAACGGTTTATTACGTATAGAAGATTTTCTCGATTGGCTAGTCGAAGTAGAGAGATATTTTGATTACAAAGATGTGCCAGATCATAAAAGGGTAAAATTGATAATGTTTAAATTAAAATCTGGTGCTTCTGCATGGTGGGAATAATTACAACTCTCACGAGCCCACCAGAATAAGGCGCCCATCTCATCATGGCCACAGATGAGACGTCTTCTTTGATCTCAATTTCTTCCCAGTGATTATGAGCAGATATTATTTCAGCAATATCAAAATTGCAGACAAGAAAATCGAACAGTCACAAATTACACTGAAGAATTCCAACGACTGGCTACACGAAACGATCTGTCAGAATCTGAGTCACAGAAGGTGGCACGATTTATAGGTGGGTTGCGACCGATAATTCAGGACCGAGTTCAGATGTACCCAGTCAGGACTGTGGATGAAGCAGTTCAATTGGCGGGAAGGGCAGAAACACAACTTGCAAGAGCTCCTGCTCGTCCATATCCTTCAACTCGACCCCCCATGACGGGGCCCACGCAGGATCCAGTACTGCCACGAGGAAAAGACTCAGTACCTCAATTTCCTACAACCGCAAACCGTGATACGAAGAGCGGCTCATCCAGACCTCAACGTGCAGCACACACAACAGTGGGTCTGAGTAGGATTCCAAATCCTTATGCTCGGCCAAGGTCGAACAATTGTTACCACTGTGGCCAACCAGGCCACTTATCAAACACTTGTCCTCAACGTCCTGCAACACTTTTGACTATAAACGAAGGGGGCACTGAAGATGAGGCCGTAGAAGAAAACCATCGCTTTGATGAACATGAACAAATCACTGAAGAAATATCAGGTGGCGATGAAATGACGGGCGAGGATCGTGGCGAATTTCTAGTTGTAAGGCGATTACTGTATGCCCCACGAAAGGAATTACATCCACAACGACACAATATATTCCGTACTTGGTGCACCATCAACGGAAATGTCTGTGATGTGATCATAAACAGTGGTAGTAGCGAGAATATCGTCTCGAGAGTGATGGTGGATAAGTTGCGGCTACCAACGATGAAACATCCTTCCCCGTACTCAATCGGCTGGATAAGAAAGGTGAATGAGAACAAAGTAACTGAACAATGCACTATCTCGTTTTCTATTGGCAAAAATTATAAGGATCAAATACTTTGTGACGTGGTCGATATGGAATCTTGTCATATATTACTCGGTCGACCCTGGCAATCGGACCGTGATGCGACTCATAGGGGACGAGATAATGTTTACGTATTCGTCAAGGATAGTTGAAAAGTAATCCTTACCCCTATGGCACCAGAGAACCACCCTGAAGCCTCTAAAGTGGAGGGGAGTTCTCTCTTGACCATTCGGGATTTTATGGAGGAATCCAAGGAAATCGGTGAGGTATACGCTGTAGTGGTGAAGAGCGAGGAAGAAGAACCCTCAAACATCCTCTAAGTTTAAGACTGTTGCTAAACGAATTCAAAAAAGTCTGGCTTGAGAATTTACCTGATGGATTGCCCCCCATGAGGGACATCCAACATCACATAGACCTCGTCCCTAGGGCTAGCCTGCCCAACCGCCCTTATTATCGGATGAGTTTGAAGGAGTGTGAGATACTTCAGGGGCAAGTGGAGGAATTGATCCTTAAGGGTCTCTTGAGAGAGAGCATAAGCCCATGTGCCGTACCAGCATTATTAACGCCAAAAAAAGATGGAAGCTGGCGTATGTGTGTCGACAGTTGGGCAATCAACAAAATTACCATCAAATATCGATTCCCAATACCACGGTTGGACGACATGCTCGATATGTTAGAAGGGGCGAAGGTGTTCTCTAAACTAGATCTAAGGAGCGGGTACCATCAGATTCATATTCGACCCGGTGATAAGTGAAAAACGGCATTCAAGACCAATGAAGGGTTGTATGAGTGGCTGGTCATACCCTTAGGCCTATCGAATGCACCAAGCACTTTTATGCGTTTGATGAATCAAGTTCTAAAACCGTTCACTGGACGATTTGTGGTAGTATATTTTGATGACATATTGATATATAGCCAGGATGAGGCAGAGCACAGGAAACATCTCAGGCAGGTGCTACAGGTCCTACAAATTAACAAGTTGTACCTCAACTTGAAGAAGTGTAGTTTTTTAACTTACAGCCTGTTGTTTCTAGGATTTGTTGTAACGTCCACAGGCATTCGTGTGGACGATGAAAATGTGTGAGCTATTAGGGAATGGTCGATCCAGACAAATATTCATGAGGTGAGGAGTTTTCACGAGTTGGTGACTTTCTATCGTCGATTTATGCGAGATTTTAGCACCATAGTCGCGCCTATAACAGATTGCATGTAAAAAGGACCGTTCCAGTGGACCGATAAAGCTAATAAGAGCTTTCATAAGATCAAGCATTATTTGTCTACAACATCGGTTTTGGTACTTTCTAATTTCGACAAATTGTTTGAGGTTGAGTGTGATGCTTCGTATGTCGAAATTTGAGGAGTATTATCACAGGAAGGCAGGCCGGTAGCCTTCTACAGCAAAAAGCTCAGCGAAGCCCGAAAGAAGTGGTCAACTTATGAGCTTGAGTTGTACGCAGTTGTTCAGGCGCTACGACATTAGCGGCATTATCTGATTTTCAAAGAGAGTTTGTTTTGTACACTGACCATCAAGCATTAAAGTTTATTAATAGTCAAACTAACGTGAATCGTGTGCATGCTAGATGGGTTGCATTTTTATAGGAATTCACGTTCGTTCTGAAACACAAGTCAGGGCAGTAGAACAAGGTGGCTGATGCACTTAGCCATCGTGCATCACTACTTGTTACGATGAGCAATAAGGTGGTCGGCTTTGATTGTCTTAAGGAGCTGTATGCCGAGGATGAGGACCTTAAAGATTCTTGGATGAAGTGTCAAGAAGGTCACCCCAGTAACCTTCATATACAGGACGATTTTCTCTTCAAAGGGAATTGATTGTGCATCCCCCAAAGTTCTCTAAGGGAGCAGATTATTCAAGAGCTATATGGAGGTGGCCTCGGTGGACACCTGGGGCGAGACAAGACGTGAGCTCTTGTGGAAGAGCGGTATTACTGGCCGCAATTAGTACGCGATGTGGGAAAAGCCGTACAACGTTGCAATGTTTGTCAGACCTCCAAGGGGAAATCTCAGAATACGGGCCTCTACACCCCGTTACTTATGCCTAACGGTCCTTGGGAGGATTTATCAATGGACTTCGTGCTTGGTCTCCCACGAACACAACGCGGCATGGATTCTGTGTTCGTGGTGGTAGATCGTTTCTCCAAGATGGCGCACTTTATCCCATGCAAGAAGACCCTCGATGCAACACACGTGGCGAATTTATTTTTCAGGAAAGTCGTATGGCTACAAGGGGTCCCCAAGACCATTATTTCCGATCGTGACATGAAGTTCATTAGCTACTTTTGGCCAACTTTATGGAATTGATTCGATACACGACTTCAATTCAGCAGTGCTTACCACCCACAGACTGATGAGTAAACAAAAGTTGTGAATCGCACGTTGGGAAACCTCCTTTGCTGTATTTCAGGAGAAAAACCGAAACAGTGGGATTTGGCCTTGTCTCAAGCAGAGTTTGCATTCAACAACGTGGTGAACCGCTCGACAAGGAGATCACCGTTCCAGATTATCTACGGACGAGTGCCTCGCCACACACTTGACTTGGTCCCTCTGCCCAAGCACCCAGGCACGAGCATTGCAGCAGAACATATGGCAAACAAGATCATAGGCATCCATGCAGAAGTGCAGACCAAGCTACATGCCTCGAATGAGAAGTACAAGGAACAAACGGACAAGCATCGGCGACAAAAAGTGTTCGAGGTGGGCGACCGCGTTATGGTCCATCTGCGCAAAGAGAGATTTCCGACCGGGATGTACAACAAGTTGAAAAATAAGAAGATTGAACCGATACTAATCATCCGAAAGATCAATGACAACGCTTATGTTGTTGATCTTCCAGATAACATGGCAATCTCACAGACTTTCAATGTCGCGGACCTGACCAAGTATCATGAACTAGCACAGGAACACCTGAGCCTGAGTCTCATTTTCCTCCCTGCCTAGTGACGTAGAGCGGGTCGCGGACAGTTTCATGGCCAAGATGGATCAGAAAAGGCCCGGTCGACGACAGAAGTGATCCGGACCGTCGGACGTTAGATCGGGCGTATCCCGCAATCCGGAATGAGTTACCTAACGTAAAATATATGATTTTGGGGTAGAGCGAGCTACTTTAGCCAACCAACCTGGCGTAAGAGGGTTGCGCAGCCCGGAATTGCAAAAAACCCCTAGATCGACGGTCGTTTCCCTATTTTAATTTCATTTTTACTATAAATAGTAAGTTTTAGTTTGATTATAACTCTTCATCCGTCGAGCTTTAGGAGTTGCACCCAACGTGAAAAGAGCTTAGAATGATTAGGAGAATGGTTTGGTGAAGCCAAATAGGACACTTACTATTTTTGGCCGAAAACCTTGCGCACTAGTAGACATCACGACCGTCTATAAATAGTAAGTTTACTATTTATAGTAAGTCGCGGATTCTAGGAGTTTGAGTTGTAGTTTGATTCTGATTTCTTTCCCATTGCTTGGTATCCCTATTTAAAGGGTTGTGAACTCGTTTTTATTGATCAATTAATTAATTTCGAATTTCTTAGAATTTATTTCTATTTTCTGCTTTCTTTCCTCGTGAATTCGAGAAGTCTCTTTGAGGAGTCCAGAGAAGCTTCAGGGATTCGGAGTAGTTATCCTCATCACGTTCATCCCTGCGTCAATATTCTAGTTGAATTAAAACTTCTATTAGAATCAGAGTTGTGCTATTTTGGATCATTATAAATTAGAGTTTTATTTTTCTTTATTAATGGCATAATCTATAAGTTATAATCATTAGACATTATTCAAGATCTGGTTCGATCCAATACGATAAGATAATACACACGCGTAGTCCCCAATCGCTAATTGTTGCCCCCCAACCATTATGTAGCGATTAGCGATCTCGATCATCCTAAAGTGGGCCAAAGCCAAAAAATCAAAGCAGTTTCTTACTTTCTACCACATCATACGAGATCATTTTGGAAATGTGGAATAGATTACAAGTGGCGCTTCCCACAAGCCATCCACCGTACATGTAGCATGCATGCACCTCAATCTAAACCGTCCAAATCAGGCTTTCTATTGTGGATGATTATACAGATCATATGATCATAACCATCTGATTGGTAACTTGTACTCAAAACTGTTGACCATTTACCTTCATCTGTACATATGATGGCTTCTAATTGAATGGTTAGGATCGACAGGTTTCTATGATTTCCCGTTACATAGAGGCCCACGAGTTGATTGTATGGATTGGTGCACTAGTCCCATGGTTGAATTGCTATTTGCTACAAGTTGTGGCAAACGTGCACTCTCACCCATGTATCTGTTATCCACACAGATGGTCCAGTGGGCCCCACCCTGCACGACAGATTCTCCATAATTCCTCCTGATGGTATAATCCTAACCGTTATATTGGTGGGATCCATGAGATCAATGGTTTATATTTGACAAAAATAATGAAAATGATATAGAGCGGATTGCGGACAGTTTCATGGCCAAGATGGACCAGAAAAAGTTCGATCGAAGACCGAGGTGATCCTGACAGTCAAAATTTTAAAAGGACATATCTCACAAACTGGAATGAGCTATCGATCCTACCATATATGATTTTGGGATAAGACAAGCTACTTTAGCCACCCAACCCAGCTATGCCGGGTTGTGCACGCCGAATTTGCAAAATAGTGTTTTAATTTTAGTAAGTTTTAGTTTGATTATAAATCTTCATCAGTGGGGTTTTAGAGTTGTACCAAACAAGAAAAGTGCTTAGAATAATTAAGAGAACAGTGCCGTGAAGCCAAATAAGACACTATTTTTGGCCCAAAACCATGGGCACCATCTATAAATAGTCACTTTACTATTTATAGTAAGTCACAATTTCTAGGAGTGGCTTAGTTTAATTATGAAACTTCTTCCAATGCTTGGTATCCCTATTTAAAGGGGGTGTAAACTCTGTTTATTCATTTATCAATCAATTTATAAAATTTTAAAAATATTATATCTATTTTCTTTTCTTTTTTTTTACTCAGAAGTCTTGTGAGGAGTCCAGGTAAGTTTCATGGAATCGAAATAGTTATCCTTGAGGATGGTGATCGACCTCATCACG
This sequence comes from Magnolia sinica, assembly GCF_029962835.1. Classification (NCBI taxonomy): domain Eukaryota; kingdom Viridiplantae; phylum Streptophyta; class Magnoliopsida; order Magnoliales; family Magnoliaceae; genus Magnolia; species Magnolia sinica. Next base: position 79,490,811 of record NC_080580.1, on the reverse strand, counting down.
TGAGCAAGGAACACCATGGATTGTCAGGAGCTTCCAATATCAGACATTGGGTACATTTGTTTACCCCAATTGGAAGATCCTAACCATCTATTTGTTGGCCACAAATGAAAGGCTATGATCGCCTGATCGAGGAGAGATTTGGGCATGGCCCATCCATGACTCATGCATCTTGGGTGGCTAAATCCTTGGGTCGCGTATCCGATAATACTTTCGAACAAATTACACGGTAGACGAGAGACACGTGTCAGGAGCTAGCAATGTAGACATCATGATTTGACCAAACAAATGGTCAAAACACGCACAACCACACGTGCATACACGTGAAAGCGCACGTGTAGACATCTTCTATGTCCCTTCCACAACTGCATGAAGCATGTACCCTGGTCAGGTTTGAAATGGACCGAACCAGGCCCATTTTAAAGCCCAAAACGAAATAGCTGGGCCAGGCCTGAATTTCAGGTCCAATAAATAAAAGGCCGAAACGGCCCCCGAGGACGTGGGCCACTGCCACCCCAACTTGCAGAGCTTCAAAATGGATTATTTATGGAAATATTCTAATCCCACACACGTGTGAAGTCTGCCCAATCTCACGCACATGCCATATTAGGACGTGTGCCTTTGTGTCTACAGACCATGTGTGTGGGCTTGAAAAATCTCAACGAACAATGGCCTATGTCAAGACTCAGGATCAACGGCGGGTGTTAGCCCGTGTGGGGCCCACATGCAAACATGGTGTGAAGATAAAAACCGTTCAGCAAACGGATGAGGATTGGTGCATATTCACCTTAATAAATCAATGGTCCTGATCATAAATTCGGTTACTTTTCAACGGTAAGCTCTTGAAAGTAGAACAAAAAATATGGATGGTTCGGATTGTCGGATCATCAGTGCATGGAGTGGCTTGCATACGGCTATCACACGTTTGTCACATTTGGCACATGTGTGAACTACGAATACCTTAGATGGGCTTGCAAAAGAACCTAACTAACGTATTTAAACTTCTAGCCCAATTATAAATGGGCCGGGTCTGGGCCCATCTGTTATGAACGATTGATGAACATGCCACTGCTTGTTTAAAAATGATTTTAAGGCCGATTTCAGAAGTTGGCGAGCACATGGAGAGTTAGTGCCACCCGTGTGATTTTTAGATGCATGGATGATCCATCATTGATCTAGACCGTCCATTTGGTTCAACCTGCTTTTCATGGGCTACGATGAAATTTTCACACTGATCGTGGGAACTTTTCTATAGGATCAATGCCATACAAAATGGATGGCTTGGATCAACCGTATGAATAAGTCCATTTGATAGAGTCCATCTTAGATTACATGTTTTGGATAGCCATATTGATCAGATGAGCATACGCATGGCTTGTAAACCAACGGTTGTAAAGAGAGATCAAAGGTGGCCCATGACAGTTTGAAAACAAGAAAACTCAACTCAAAGCCAGTTGTTGTCGAGTTAAGGAATTTGTATGAGTTTTTCCTGATATTTTTCAGTAATATTCAATATATAAGGATGCGTTTGGTTGCACCAAATTTCATGAAATATTATAAGCTTGCATTAAACTAATGATTAATCATGAATTTTCCTGATATTTGGAGCAACCTAATTACCAAACAAACCCTAAAATACAAATAATATATAAATGACGGCTTATATGATACGCAGGCACTCAGAAATTGTCCACGTGGCATATATTAAACTAAATAAAAATGACTAGATTGTGCAGCCCATTGTTTCCAACTTAAAATCCCAAGATCAGATTAGTTGATGTTGAAAATTAGTGGTTTTTTCAAAAATAAAAGGAGAAAATTCAAAATTTTCAAAATTTCGGGATTTTGCCGCCAAAATGCTTTTCCGAAAATTTCAAATCCAAAAGTGCAGAAATGGTTAAAATCCTTTTGTAGTTTATATGTGGACTTGTGAAGAGTATTCTTACTTCGAGTTTTTGGAGGAGGTGATGCTCGGGTTGTGTGTTCCAGTGCGTAGCACTGAAACACATGCACGCGCGCGCGCTCGGCCACGGGCGTGGACAGTGAGGCAGTGTGGCTGTAGTGGCGCTAGATGGCGCACTTTGCCACATAGCAATGGTGCTATACCTGATGCCTATATAAACTAGACCATTCTAGTCCGATTTCATCATCTCAATACACCATCCCATAAGGCTTGTCTTATCCTGGAAGCAATTCGCCTGTAACCCATCAGCAGTTGATAAAGGGGCGAATCACGCTTTAAGGACAGGGAATATTATACGTGATTCAGCCTAGTGAAATATTTTTCAATTTAATTTTTATTTTTTTCGGTGTTTATTCCCAATAATCTTAAAGCATGATTCCATGGACACTGAAAGTGTTGCATCAGTCAAATTGATGAACCAGGATCTAATCCGATTGGACCGATTTGATGGTTCAAATTTCACTAGATGGCAGGACAAACTGAAATTCCTGCTAATTGCTCTAAAGATCTTCTACATCCCGGACCCGACTCTCCAGCCTCTACCTGAAGCTAAGGATACTGACACTTCAGAACAAGTTGCTGCTAGAATCAAGCGACAAGAAGATGAACTGCTATGTCCTGGACACATCCTCAATGCTCTCTCTGATCGATTGTACGATTTGTACACGGGGACCACATCAGCAAAAGAAATTTGGAGCGCGTTGGAATACAAGTACAAGGCTGAAGAGGAAGGTACACAGAAATTTTTAATTGCCAGATATTTCGACTTCACGATGGTAGACAATCTACCGCTGCTTGCCCAAATCCAAGAACTGCAGCTTATTGTAAACAAAATAAAAGTCATAAAAATTAATCTTCCTAAATCCTTTCAAGTCTAAGCTATAATCGCAAAATTGCCTTTGAGCTGTAAAGACTACAGGGAGAAACTACTGCATAAATTCAAGGAGTTCACCCTGGAACAAATCTAAAAGCATCTTCATATTGAAGAAGAATTCCGTAACCGAGAGAAAAAGAATGACGCTAATGGTACATCCTCATCCAAGGTGAACGCAGTAGAACAGCCATCCCAAAATAATACCTATGAGAAAGCTGATTCCCTTAAACCTAAAAAAGATCAAGGGAAATTCAAGAAAATCCGAAAGAAGAAAAACGACAAACCTAAGGGAGCTTGCTATGTCTGCGGCAAGACCGGGCATTTCGCCCGAGTCTTTAAGGACCGAAAAAGGCCTAAAAAAGAGGCTAATGCAGTAGACGATGAAATCATAGCCATGGTCACAGAAGTGAACCTAGTTCAAGAGAAAATTCATGGTTGGTGGTATGATACAGGTGCCATAGTTCATGTATGCAACGATCAATCTGCCTTCAAAACCTATGAAGATAAGACCAATGGTCAAGAGGTTCAAATGGAAAATGAAGGACGGTCGAAAGTTGCATGCAAAAGAACCGTGGAATTACTCTTTACCTCTGGAAAGAAGGTAATTCTGACCAACATACTACATGTCCCAGACATAATGAGGAATTTTGTCTCGGGTGATCTCTTAAGCACACCTGGGATTAGGGTTGTGTTTGAATTAGGCAAGCTAATCTTGTCTAAGAATGGGAACTTTGTGGGTAAGGTTATGCTTGTAATGGGATGATCAAACTTTCTTTAAATGAAAAGAATTCTCCTGCTTACATGATTAAGTTTGTAATGCTAGACTAGCCTATATTGGCTACAGTACCATAAAATTCATGGCTAAGAACGACCTAATATCATATAATGATAGTGATAAAGATAAATGTGAAGTATGCATACGGTCTAAAATAATCAAGAAACCATTCCCTAGCGTTGGGAGATCATCTCAAATATTAGACTTTCTGCATACTGGCATATGTGAACTAAATGGCATTCTTACTCGTGAAAGTAAAAGGTACTTTATAATGTTTATAGATGATTGTTCAAGATATGTATATGTATATCTGTTAAAATCGAAAGATGAAGCATTTAATGTATTCAAGATCTATAAATCTGAAGTGGAAAATCAATTAGTTAAAAATATTAAAATCCTTCGTAGTGACCGAGGAAGAGAATATTTCTCTAATGAATTTTCTAAATATTATGAAGAACACGGCATAATACATCAGTACACCTTCTACACCACAACAAAATGTAGTAGAGAGAAAAAATATGACATTAGTAAAAATGGTTAACTCAATGCTAATACAAGCACAGTTGCCATTAAACCTATGGGGAGAAGCACTATTAGTTGCATGTCATGTTTTAAACCGAATTCCATCTAAGAAAATCAAGACCTATCCATACAAAATATGGAAAGGAAGAAAACCAAACATAGGGTATCTTAGAGTGTGGGGATGTCTTGCATACTGCAGAACACCAGAACCTAAAAGAATTAAGTTAGGACCAAGAATTATCAAGTGCGTCCTTGTAGGATATGCACAATATAGTAAGGCCTAGAGACTTCTAGACTTAGACTCCAATGTAATCATAGAGTATAAAGATGTAGAGTTCTTTGAGAATTCTATATTCACGGAGAAAAAGAATGCTGAGATTCAATCTCCTAATGAAACTATAAAAGAAATACAAATAGAAGAGAAAACTCCTACTGAACCTCATAGGAGTCAAAGATCAAGAGTAGTCTTGATCCAGATCAAATAGACTCAGAGCGACTCTCTTTTCATCTAGTTGAGGGTGATAGAGAGAAGGTGATTACGAAAATACCTATGGTTTTAACGATAGAAGATGAACCTAAAACCTTTAGTGAAGATATGACTTCAAGAGACTCCGCTTTTTGGAAAGAAGCCATCAATGATGAATGGATTCCATAATGTCTAACCAAACATGGAAATTGGTAGATCTACCTCCAGGTTCTAAACCAATAGGTTGTAAGTGGGTATTTAAGAAAAAATATTACATAGATGGTACAATTCAAACCTTTAAGGCATGGCTAGTTGCTAAGGGTTTCCGACAGAAAGAAGGAATCGATTATTTTGACATTTATTCACCAGTAGCTCAAATAACATCGATTAGGATCTTATTCGCTGTAGCATTCATACATCATCTTCATATCCATCAAATGGACGTGAAGACAACATTTCTAAATGGTGATCTCGATGAGGAGGTTTACATGGAGCAACCAAAAGGGTTTGTTCTACCAGGAAATGAAAAAAAAGTGTGTAGACTTATTAAGTCTTTGTATGAATTAAAGCAAGCACCAAAACAGTGGCATGATAAATTTGATTCTAAAGTTCTGTCTTATGATTTTGAACATAATATTGCTGATAAATGCATATATTCAAAAGTGTATAATGATTATATTGTAATCATATGCTTGTATATAGATGATATATTAATAATCAGTAATAAAATGGAATGTGTAACTGAAACAAAAAAATTTCTCTCTTCAATTTTCAAAATGAAGGATCTTGGATAAGTGGATACCATATTAGGTATCAAAGTTAAAAAAACATAGTAGGGGTTTCGCATTATGCCAGTCTCATTATATTGAGAAAATAATAAACAAGTTTAATCACTTGAAAATTAAAGAGGCAAAGATCCCGTTTGATCCAAGTATCAAGTTAAAAGAAAATAGTGGAAGAGCAGTCGCACAACTAGAGTATGCTAGTGCTATAGGCAGTCTTATGTATGCAATGCAATGTACAAGAGCGAATATAGCATACGTTGTGAGTAAACTAAGTAGGTTTATGAGTAATCCAAGTGTTGAACACTGGAAAACAATAAGTAGAGTTCTAAGTTATCTTAAAGAAACTAAAAAAAACTAAGGCTATTTTACTCAGAATTTACAGCAGTGTTGGAAGGATATACCGATACAAGTTGGATATCGAGTGCAGGGAACAACAAGTCCACTACAGGGTGGATATTCACCCTAGGAGGTGCAGCTGTATCTTGAGGATCCAAGAAACAAACTTGCATAACACACTCAACTATGGAATCTGAGTTCATAGCTTTGGCTGCTATAGGCAAAGAGGTTCAGTGGTTAAAGGATCTTCTAATAGAAATCTCATTCTATGCAAAGCCTATACCGGCTGTTTCATTTCATTGTGATAGTGAAGCCACTTTAGCGAGAGCCTATAGCGGTACCTATAATGGGAAGTCCAGATACATAAGTTTAAGACATGACTATATAAGGCAATTAATTCAAGATGGAATCATTGCGATCTCATATATAAAGTCGAGTAATAACTTGGTTGATCCTTTTACTAAACCTCTAACAAGAGAGGCAGTAAGGACAACATCTAAAGGGATGGGGTTGAAACTCTTTACTCAAAGTTTCACCAGTGAAAGAAACCCAACCCAAAATTAGAAAATCTCTAAATATTGGGTTTAATAGATAACAATAATTCATTGATAAGTGAAAAGTTTCAGCACTAAATAAATTAATAACCTCATCCAGGATGATAGTGCTGGCCGTTTTAAAATAGGGATGAGTATTAAACTCTTAATGAAGTCCAGTCAAACAGGACAAGTATTTTAACGGAAACATTAGAAGGATTTCACCTATGTGAACATAGAAGTGGTGCCGCTTCTCATGAGAATTAGAGTTATCTTGGGATCATTTATGAAATAGGATGAGTACATAACCATTAAAAGTGCTAAGTGAGATTATGAAGGAACACGTAATGCATGAGCTATTATGTGTGTGGTATTTTCAGTTATATCATATAGGAATAACTGGTTTAACGCTACGGCAACCAGAAATTTCGAAATAACTTTAAAATACTTAGACTAAGGAAAGATTTAAATCGCAAGATATCTTTTTTTTTATGCATAATAACTGTTATTATTCTAGCAGAGTTTTCATTGTTTAAAAAAACTAGTGAGGGATTGTTGAAAATTAGTGGTTTTTTGAAAAATAAAAAGAGAAAATTTTAAATTTTCAAAATTTTGCCGCCAAAAAGCTTTTCTGAAAATTTCAAATCCAAAAGTACGGTGTGTGCTTTATCCCACATCGAAAATGGTTGCAATTCTTTTATGGTTTATATGTGGACTTGTGAAGAGTATTCTTACTTTGAGTTTTTGGAGGAGGTGCTTGAACACACACATGCATGCACGCGCGCGCCCTCGGGCTCAGGCAGGGGATTGGGCACGGGCATGGGCGTGGACAGTGAGGCAGTGTGGCTGTAGTGACGCTAGATATCTGAAATGAGCCTAGGTTTTATAGGTGACTGAGAACGGTCGGATCTTAAATCCGAAACGTCTAGCCGTTTCTTAAAACAGATAGCTACCTTGAAAGCCACAATGGTCTAAAAACAGATGGGCCAGGATGATCCAATGGTCAGATTTTCTGATCTAACGACTAGAAATGTCTGAGATTAATGGATAATGGCCAGAAATATTTTTCAAATGTTCTGGACCATTGAATAACACACAGCAAAGGTGCTATACCTGATGCCTATATAAAGCGGATCGTTCCAGTCCGATTTCATCATCTCAGCACACCTCTCTCCCATCAAATCAGATACAAAGTAAATTTTCATTATAGAATACTTTGATCATCTCTACCATCTAAGTCTGTGAGAAGAGATCTGCTGCGTTAAAACTGTTCCATAGTGGACCTATTGTGATTGCTGCACGCTGGATCTAGATAAGGCTTGTCTTATCCTGGAAGCAATTCGCCTGTAACCCATCAGCAGTTGATAAGGGGGGCGAATCACGCTTTAAGGACAGCGTATGTTATACGTGATTCAGCCTAGTGAAATATTTTTCAATTTAATTTTTATTTTTTTCGGTGTTTATTCCCAACAGTTGAACAATCCTAACCTCTGATTTGTGGACTCTTGTTTGTGAAAACATGACCGATGGATTTTTTTCATTTTTAACCATCCAATAAATGCCCACCAATCCAAAAGTCAGCCTATAAAATGAGCTTAATTACCACATGTGCAATTTCTAAGTGCATGTGTATCATCCATCACACCATGCCAGAGTATCAAAGGTTTCCTCTATATAAATTATATGGAATTGTGCGAAGTAGTGGTGTTGATTTTTCTTTTATTGAGTTCTGTCGAGTCGTTTCCAATTATTGTGGAGTTTACAGAGTTAGATCACCGAGTCATGAGCACTTGACTTACTTTGGAGTCTTACTAAAACATGGTCGAGTCTAGTCAGGTGAGTTGAGTTTTTTCATATTTTTAAACTATGGGACATAAGTCGGTGATGAATTGATAATATTTTACATTGGGAGTGATTTGAGTAGACCAATAGCAATTGAGTTAGGACCGAGTCATGAGCACTTGACTCACTATAGAGTCTTGCTAAAATGTGGTCGAGTCTAATTGGCTCAGATGAGTTGAGTTGAGTTTTTTTTTTTTTTTTTTAAAAAAAAATTATGGGACATAAGTGATAGAACCAACCTAATGGGTGATCGAGATCAATAATAGTCCACATTGGAAGCGATACAGTTTGGACTGAGTCATGAGCACTTGACTCGGTTTAGATCTTGTTAAAACATGGTCAAGTCTAATCGACTCAGGTGAGTTGAGTTGAGTTTTTTTCAAAATTTTAAACTATAGGACATAAGTGATAGAGCCAACTTGATGGGTGATCAAGGTTGATAATAGTCCACATTGGAAGTGATCCTAGTGGACCAATAGCTCTCGAGTTTGGACCAAGTCATGAGTACTTGACTCACTAGGAATCTTGTTAAAATATGGTTAAGTCTAATCGATTCTGTTGGGGGCCTTTGCACAAAACCTTAGGATCTAGCTTTCCAAAAATACCAGAATTATGGGATAATAAAGCAATGAAATAAATCAAAGTACAAACCACATGATACAAGAGATTTTTACGTGAAAAACCCTCAAAGAGGTAAAAACCACGGGACCACGTCCAGATCAACAATCCACTATAAAGTAGAATGTTACAACCAATCACAAGCACACACCGCTTGTATCAAACTTTCTTCACTCACGCAGGAGTGGATAAACAATAAGAGAATAAAAAAAAATGGAGAGATCTCACTGATCATGAGGACGTAGAAGCACTGAGACGTTGAATGCACAATAGATCACCTCTACGAGCATAAACCTCCCTTCTACAAGCTTCCTCTCTCTTTTCTCTCTCTCTCACCTTGGCCGTCAAAAACCCTTAGTACAATAGCTTTAGAAAGCCTTCTCAATACCCTAGAAAAGCCTTAGGGACCCCTATTATAGTTTAGGCAACTTCTCTTTCGCACATCTATGAAACCGCCTCCAATTTTCGTAGTCTGCACAAAATCCAGACTGAATCTGCATAACCTCGACTAGTCGAGTAGAGTCCTCGACAGGTCGAGCCTGTTCACTGGACCGGTCGAGCCATGCCTCGACTGATCGAACATTGTTCACTGAGCTCGCTGGACTTTGAGTTGAGTGACCTTCGACTGGTCAAGCACTGTTCACTCGACTGGTCAAGCAGTCTGTTCACTCCCCAAGGTGAAACACTCCAATTTTCAACCAGCTGCACTATCTCTCCTCTGAACTAGGAGGAAAACCCCATCAAATATTCCCCTTTCTGACTTAGGAGGAATTCACCTTCTTTAAGCCAACCTAGTTTCTACAAATCTTAAAATTACCCTTGAGTAATGCTTTAGTCATCATGTCTAACCCATTATCGTCCGTGTGGACCTTCTCAAGCTGTAGCACCTTCTGTTCCAAAGTATCCCTGATCTAGTGATACTGAATCTCTATGTGCTTCGACTTGGAGTACTAACTTGGATTCTTGCTCAAGTATATAGCACTTTTCCTATCACAATAGACCACATGCTACTCCTGCTTTAGGCTAATTTTTTGTAGGAACCTCTTTATCCAAAGCATCTCTTTATATGCCTCTGTGACCGCAATGTACTCGACCTCTGTTGTTGACAATGTTATGACCTTCTGTAGCTTTCTCTGCCAAGAGACTGCTCTCCCTGCAAACATGAACATGAACCCCTACGTAAACTTCCTGGAATCTATGTCACCTGCCATATCTGCATCTGTGTAGCCCTCTAACACAGGTTTTCCATCACCATAGCATTGGCTTAACCTGGATGAGCTTCTTAGATACCGCAATATCTATTTCACCGCTGTCCAATGTTCTTTGCAAGGATTGACAAAGTACCGGCTGACAACACCAACTACATATGCTATGTCTGGGCACGTATACACCATAACATACATCAAACTTCCTACAGCTGATACATAGGGTATCTTCTGTAGCTCATCTACCCTACCTTCGTCTTGGGACACTGCCTGTCGCTTAATCTGAAGTGACCATTCAATGGAGTACTGACCGACTTCGCTGTATTCATATTGAATCGCTGTAGGACTTTTTCAATATACCGCTCTTGTGATAGCCAAAGCTTCCTTCTACTTCTGCCACGGGTTATTTCCATTCTTAGGATCTGCTTAGCTGGGCCCAAATCTTTCATCGTGAACGACTTACCCAACTCCTGTCTCAACCTATCAATCTTAGTGATATCTTTTCCCATGACGAGCATATCATAAACGTATAACAGTAGAACTAAGAAATCATCATTTGAGAACTTGCGCGTGAACACACAGTGGTCTGACTCCGTTTTGTCATACCCATGCTTTAACATGAATGAGTCGAACTTCTTGTACCATTGCCGTGGAGCTTGTTTCAGCCCATACAAGCTCTTCCTCAACTTACACACCATATACTTTTTACCCTTGACTTCGAACCCCTCTGGTTGATGCATGTAAATCTCTTCTTCCAGGTCACCATAGAGAAAGGTAGTTTTAACGTCTAACTGCTCTATCTTCAGATCCATGCGAGTCGCTAACCCAAGCAACACCCGTATAGATGTCATCTTTACCACTAATGAGAATATCTAATCGAAATCTACCTTTCCTCTAACCAAACCTTTTCACCACAAGTCTGGCCTTGAAGCTCGTTTGTGAATTCTTCTACTCAACCTTCTTTCTGAACACTCAGTTGTTGCTCAGAGCTTTCTTGGCCTTAGGCAATTTCACCATATCATAGGTGTGGTTCTTATGCAAGGATTTCATCTTCTCTTGCATAGCCTTTAACTACTCCTCCTTATGCTCGTCGGCTGGGACCTCAGAATAATCATATGACTCTCCCCCATCAGTGAACATAATGTACTCATGCAGCGAGTATCTCTTGGACGGCTATCTGTCCATGGATGACCTCCTCACCTGTGGATCAATAAGTGGATCAGGTGGGGGCTGCTCCCCCGGTTCATCTTCTGTAGGAACTCTCTCGTCCTCTGTACCTTGTTGTACTCCCCCGTCATCAGGCGCCACGGGAGGAATAACCGGATCTATGTCTTTTAGCTCACCTGAACTAGGCTAGTTCTTCTCTGGCTTACCAATGTCTTGTATACACTGATCTTCATAGAATATCACATCTCTGATCTTGATGATCTTCTTCTCAGTCGGATCCTACAATCTGTAGGCAAACTTTTCATCACCATACCCCAAGAACACATATTGCATGATCTTCATATCGATCTTGGACCTTTCATCTTTTAGTACATGAACGGATGCCCTGCATCCAAATACCCTAAGATGACTGTACGATGGATCATGTCCAATCCACACCTTCTCCGGTACTCCATTCAATGGAGCTAATGGAAACTTGTTTGTCAAATACACTGCCATGTGCATTGCATCTCCCCAGAACATCTTAGGTAACTTCGCATGGGATAACATGCATATGATTCTCTCTACAATAGTATGATTCATTCGCTCAACCATATCATTATGCTGGGGGTCTTGGGAACCATCTGTTCATGCCGTATACCCAGAGACTTACAATACTCATGAAAGTCGCCGATGTATTCACCACCATTGTCAGTGCGGATGCACTTCAATGATCTACCTGTCTCTCTCTCTCGACCATACCATGAAACAATTTAAACACACCAAAGACCTCGTCCTTGAATTTCAAAGCATAAACCCAAACCCTCCTAGATGCATTATTTATAAAAGTGACAAAATACAATGCCCCACCCAAGGTTTTTGTCTTCATAAGACCACAAACGTTAGAATAAACCAAATCTAATGCATGCATCTTATTAACATGAGAAAATAGATTTAACAAATGAAACTCTATGTTGTTTTCCTGATAAATAATCAATACAGGTTTTGAAAGGTATACATGTCATGTTTGAAAGGAGCCGCTTCCTTGCTAGTACCTGAAGCCCCTTTTCACTCATGTGGCCTAGACGCTTATACCACATGTCAATAGCTGAATCTTCCGTTGTATTCAACCCACCCTTGCACACACTGACACTTGCCTTATAAAGGGTGCAACACTTTTTTCCTCTAGCTGCGATCAACGAACCCTTAATAAGCTTCAAGCGCCCACTAGCATAACGGCTTTCATTGCCATCATCATCCAACCTTCCCGTCGACATCAAGCTGAGGCAAAGGTCTGTCATATGCCTCACATGTCTGAGAACCAATGTGCAGCTCACATCAGTCTTCACACAAATATCACTAACCCCTACGATCTTCGATACGCCAGAATTTTTCATCTTCACTGTCCTAAAGTCACCTGAGTTGTAGCTTGTGAAGAAGTCCTTACGTGAAGTCGCATGAAACGAGGTTCCTTAGTCTATCACCCAGTCAGTGTCCTAACTTGTAGTCGTGAGACAAACATCATGATCTACTGAAAGAATAACTACAATATCGCCATCTGAAGCGACCGTAGTAGAATCTGATTCATCTTCCTTTTTCTTTCTTGTCGTTCTTATTCTTACAACATTCATGCTTATAGTGGCCCTTCTTGCTATAATTCTAGCATTCAACATCCTTCCTGGTACTCGACTTGCCTCTTAATTTATTTCAGGCCTTTCCGCCTTTTCTGTTCTTTCCTCTACCCCGTTCTTGTGTCACAAGGGCCTCTTGTTGAGTGGACCCCTGACACTTCTTCCTTATCTCCTCATTGAAGAGACAATTGGTTACCTATTCCATGGGCACCTTTCCGTCTAGCGCGGAGTTACTTAGAGACACCATCAATGTCTCTCAACTATCAGGTAATGAGCTAAGCAATAGTAAAGCCTGTAATTCATCGTCCAGAACTATCTTCATAGTGGAGAGCTGGTTCAATATATTGCTGACTTCATTCATGTTCTCAGCCACATATTCACCATCTTTGAACTTGAAATTCACAAGTCGTCTTATCAGAAAACTCTTATTGCCGGCTGTCTTCCTCTCATACAGCCCTTGCAATTTCAGCCATAGGTTAGCGGCTGAGGTCTCTGTAGACACATGGTGGAATACAGAATTGTCTAACCATTGTCTAATAAACCCTACCGTCTTTCGGTCCAACTTCTTCTAATCATCATATATCATATCCTTTGATTTTGCTGATATGCCTTAAATTGGATAATACAAGTCCTTGTAATAAAATAAGTCTTCCATCTTAGCCTTCCATATGGTCCAGTTAGAACCATCAAGACTGATTATCCTTGATGAGTCACCTTTCATAATTCAGAACTGATCCCACTCTATTTAACCAACCTGAACTCTCTGATACCACTTTGTTGGGGGCCTTGAACAAAACTTTAGGATCTAGCCTCCCAAAAACACCAGAATTATGGGATACTAAAATAATGAAATAAATCAAAGCACAAACCACACGACACAAGAGATTTTTATGTGGAAAACCCTCAAAGAGGTAAAAACCATGTGACCTCGTCCAAATCAACAATCCACTATGAAGTAGAACGTTACAACTGATCACAAGCACACACCGCTTGTATCAAACCTTCTTCACTCACGCAGGAGTAGATAAACAATAAGAGAATAAAGAAAAACGGAGAGATCTCACTGATCACGAGGACGTAAAAGCGCTGAGACGTTGATTACACAATAGATCACCTTTACAAGCATAACCCTCCCTTCCACAAGCTTCCTCTCTTTCTTTTCTCTCTCTCTCTCTCTCTCTCTCACACCTTGGCTGTAAAAAACCCTTATCACAATAGCTTTAGAAAGCCTTCTCAATACCTTAGAAAAGCTCTAGGGATCCCTATTTATAGTTTAGGCAACTTCCCTTTCGCACCTCTGCAAAACCGCCTCCAATTTCCGCAGTTCGCATAAAATCTGGACTGAATTTGCGTAGCCTCAACTAGTTGAGCAGAGTCCTCGACTGGTCGAGCTTGTTCACTCGACCGGTTGAGCCAGACCGTCGACTGGTCGAGCACTTTTCACTGAGCTCGCTGGACTTTGAGTCAAGTGACCCTCAACTGGTCGAGCACTATTCACTCGAATGGTCGAGCAGTCCACTCGACTGGTCGAGCAGCGCAGTGAAACACTCTAATTTTCAACCGGCTGCATTATTTCTCCTCTAAACTGAGGAGGAAAACCCCAACAAATTCAGGTGAGCTGAGTTTCTTCAAACTTTTAAACTATGGGACATAAGTGATAGAGCCAACTTGATGGGTGATTGAGATTGATAATAGTCTACATTGGAAGTGATCCTAGTTGACCGATAGCTCTCGAGTTTGGACCAAGGCATGAGTACCTGACTCACTAGGTATCTTGTTAAAAGATGGTTGAGTCTAAACGACCCGGGTGAGTTGTGTTGAGTTTTTAGAAAATTTTAAACCATGGAATATAAGTAATAGAGCCAACTTGATGGGTGATCAAGATTGATAATAGTCCACATTGGAAGTAATCCTAGTGGACCAATAGCTCTCGAGTTTGAACCAAGTTATGACCACTTGACTCACTTTGGATCTTGTTAAAACATGGTTGAGTCTAATCAGCTCAGGTGAGTTGAGTTCGAGTTTTTCAAGTTTTTAAACCATGTCACATAAGTAATAGGGCCAACCTGTTGGATGTTGGGTGATTCAGATATAGATAATCATCCAAATTGGATCTGATCCCAGTGGACCAATGGCTCTTGAGTTGGGACTGAGACATCAGTGGTCCAGTCTAGTCAACTCAGGTGAGTTGAGTTTTTTTCTAGTTTTTAAATATGGATATTACTGATAGAGCCAACCTGGTGGGCGATCGAGATCGATAATATTCCACATTGGATGTGATCTAGTGGACCAATAACACAATTATTTGATTTGCTTTTTCAAAAATTTGTTCTAATGACTGTTTAATTTAAGTTTTCTATGCTAAATGCACGATCTTTCACATCCACCGTACACGTTCTTTGACCGGGCCCAACTGCCATAACCACGCCTTGCGCCTTTCAAAACCTTGGATTATGTGACCCGATAAGTTGGCATATGAACTGTAACACACTACTACAGGTGTGACATTCCACGCGTGTGGTACAATATTTTAGTGTTTAGGTGTTTTATAATAATAAAAAATAGAAATAATACATAGATATTTTCTTTTTTAATTGTGTTTGTGTAGTCATGACTGACAACTGCCACGAAAGGTAGGAACAACATGCCAAATTTTTTATGTGCTTCAGTCCTACATATTGGGATCTTGTGGATTGGGTTGATGTCCAACCATCGTTTTGTAAGATGTGTCCCACATGACTGACGAGTGCATCGGCATGTTTTCCGCATAGGGGGATCTTCTTGGTATGGCCGTCTTTTGGAGGGATTAGATCTCATGCACACATGATATATTGGCGTTAATGAGTTAGTTGAAATGTAAGAGGCCTAGCTAGTTAAATTAGAATGCGAATTGCTTGCACTGCTGTGGGGAACTAGGTGGGTCCCACCGTGATATTTGTGAGAAATTTACCTTGCTCTTATTATAATATGTGCTCACTCAAGTACTCTATTTGAGATAGGAAAATTTCTTTAGGTCATGGAAGCAATTTCAAAATTAAATCACACAAATAAAAGATAAATGCAAACAAAGCAATCATAAAGAACACATGAATTTTATATGAAAATATCCTTATGGAAAAAAAAAAAAAAAAACCATGGCATAAAGTGACAAGAAATTCACTATGAAAACGAAATTACAAGAGATGGAAGATTCCCAAAAAAAAAAAAAAAATAACTCTAATCTTCTCCCTTCAAAATTCTTGGGCTCTTTGTCTCTCTCTAACCTTTAGATGTCTTAGCAATATCCTAATCACATACTAACTTGGCTTTATATAGCTGGATTACAGAATTAGAAACAAAACAACACACTTACGCAGAAGTTGTGCAAAACTGTCGATCTAAGTTTCGACTGATCAGCATCGATCAATCAACTCTTGATCGATCGAGCCTCCATGTTCGATCAATCAAACATGCTCAAAATTGTCCAGAAAACAAATTTGATTTTTAAATAAAAAAAAAAATTCTCCCAATCGATCCCAGATAGTTGATCGATCGAAACTACCAAAAATTGTTCAGCATAGATTACATTGTATTGGCCTCTTTTGGCACATTCCCTGATTTGTCTCCCTTTTAAGCCTTAGGGTTCTTATTGTCCTTCTTCATATACCCTATCATCCCACAATTCTAGCACTTCATATTTCCATTTCCTTTCGATTTATGTCGTAATTGAGAATTTTCATTCTCCCTTTCAGTATTCTTTCCCTTGAAAACCAACACATCCGTAGAGGTACCTCCGTTATTGTCTTTCTCAACTGCTTCTCATGAATGACTGAGATGATAGTCTCCACATTGATGGTATCCTTACCATGGATTAACATGTCTACCAAATTCTTGAGAGAAGGTGGAAGTGAATTCAAGAGAATTAAGGCACATTCGATAGGTAGGGCCATCTTCCTCTTCGATCTTAACCTCTGCATTCGTCAGTTTATATAGCAATTCACTAAAAGTGCACATGTGTTCAGTAATGCCACACCTTCTGCCATTAAAAAATTATAGAATTGCTTCTTAATATATGGACAACTACCAATGGATTTCTTCATGTACAAACCATCCAAGTTCGTCCATACCCCTGCAACAGTCTTCTAATTTAGGAAATTATATAGGACATTGTTCGCTAAAAATAATTGTATCGAAGTTGTATCTCTCTTGTTTAGTTCATCCCACTCTTCATCAATTATACATACAGGACACTTTGTCTTACTAAGGAGAGCATGTTGTAATCATTGTTGAACTAAGAGGCCTCTCATCTTAACCTTCTATAGTTCAAAATTATTTATCCTAGTGAACTTCTCTGTTTCAATATTAGATCCCTTAGAAGACATGTTTTCATATTTAAAAAAAACGTAAAAGCTCAATGTAAGATGCACGGAAGTAACCCGGAGTTAGAATTAAACAATAAGAGATCAAACAATTAAGCACACAGAGAACACAAGGTTTTACATTTTTTTTTTAAAAAAAAAAGGTACAAAGCGACAATAAGTCCACTATGATAATCAATGTTTACAAGAGATGAAAGAGCTTACTAAACCAAGAATATACCTCAAATACCACAAAAACCTTAGCTTTGAAATCACATTTGCTCACCAAGATTCCTAAGCACATTTTCAATACCCTACTCATGGATTACAAACCCTTAAAGTGATTAAAATTGAAATAGGAAACAAAACTTGTAATTCCGCAAAACTGCGTAAATTGGTTGATAGGAGTTTCAATCATATTGAGTGTCATTGATGTCCCATCGATGGGATCAAAGCTACCTTTGATCAAATCAATTTGGACAAAAAAAAAAAAAAAAAACTGTCTAACGAATAAAGGCCAAAAAATGAGATTTTCTTAATGGGATTAAGTGGGCTGTCGATGGAATCGAGTGTTCTGTCAATGTTATTAACAAACCCAATTACAGAATAATTTAAAGCATCTAATAACAAAACAGGTCAAATTATTTTGTTTGAGTGTAAATGCTATGGACCCCACCTACAGTTCCATGTTCCTCTCAAGAATCACTTCCATCTTATAATCCTACCCATTTGATTGTGGCCAACATAATGGAACGTTGAGATCATTTACAATATAATACCATCTTATATATCATGTTCTAACTGCCAATCTTATGGCCCAACCTCTTTTTCCCCATTCCTCCCCAAAAATCGGGTGTCATAGTCATCTCATCAATGTTAAGAAAATGAATGGACTAGATCATTTATGAAAATTTATCTAAACACGGATCTGCACCATTCATCTTGTGGGCCTCACCTTTGATATCATGATTCTTCCAAGAATCACTTGGATACGATGATCTTATTCATGGATCCATGCCGTTGACTTTATGGACCCCACCTCTGATTCCTCGTTCCTCAATCTTTAGTAATCTTTAGTAATCTGATCAATGACCAACGGAATGTGCCACAAATTTCATTTGTGAAAAAAACCATCTAATTCATTGATCTCAGCCGTGCCTCTTGTGGGTCCCATCTCCACTCCACTTGTTCCTTGCAAGAATCACTTTGATATGATGATCCTAATCTCACCTTAACCCTAAATTTGATTCCCCTTCTTACGAATCACTTTAATCGGATGATCCTAATCATCCAATTAGTGACAAACAAAATAAATGATCCCAATCTTTAAGATAAAATGGTTTCATTCATGAACTAGACCAAACATCTTATGGGCCACTTATGATAATGGATCAAGGTGGAGCCCACATGAACTTGGACCATCCATCATGTGGGCCCAACAACTGTCCCACTAGCAATGTGTGCATGTGTGAGTACACTTTGTAACAGCTCCCCTTTTCAAAAACAAGCTGCTTATGAAAGTTCTACGGTACACAAACAGACGGCTTGTGAGACTTTTCATCGGTTTCAAAGTCAAAGAAATGCTACGGTCCTTGTGGAGCTTGGCCTGACTTTTGGCACCTTACCTTTCTTCACTTCCAAGATTCCAACCCTCACATACATGCGTCAACCTGTCTAATTTTCTATTGCAAATTGAAACCCATGACAGCTTTCAAAGTCCACTCGCATTCTCCTGTGGTGTGTTTTCTATTCAAAATTCAAGCCAATGACAGCCTCTTTTCAAGTCCTACTTACTACAGACTCCTCTTTTCAATTCCCATACAGTCTCTCCTCATGTGTCTGTTTTCTATTGTAAATCGAAGCTCATGACAGCTTTCAAGTCTCTTACAATTTCTCTTGCTTTTATGGGGGTGTTTTCTATTACAAAAACCAACCAAATGACAGCTTTCAACTCCTTACATTTTCTTATCTTCTGGGGTGATTTGAATTTTCAATGAAAAAGTTGGCGCAAGTTGTATTTAATATCATGCAATACGGTTAACTAAAAACATAGTTATCGCTGGCGATTTACAAACCACACATGTGCTTACGTGGCACACGCGCATGACAGGCCAGCTATCCATCATGTAGGTCCCACCATGTAAAAACCCTGGGTGGGAAAACAGGCTGATCTACTCATCATGTGTGCCACAATGTTAGATATAGGCCAACTACTGGGAAATCTTGACCAACCATTAATTTTCATCCATCAATTTTTTTTTGTAAATTGTGGCCACCTTACGAGCTGACCAGATTGATCGAAATGATGGGACCTGATCTCGTGCCCAAATGCCATGCTGGCACGTGTGGTGTTATGCATCATGCATGTGAGCTTAGCAAAGCTCAACTAAACATTGTTATAGATAAGTTTTTGAATGCTCTACCCCCATCTTATCTTTGATTCTATGACCAAGCTAGAACTAAATATACAATTCTAGTTTTACTACATTTAATAATATTTTTCTTAAATAAATAAGAGAAATGTGGAATGTTATCCCTGCACATGCCATGTGTATATGATCTGGGCTGTTCATCAGGTATCCCTCATCATGGAGTGAAAATCAGGCTAGGCAACGCCCATGATTGAATAAGAATGATCACAATTACACAGACTACATACAACTGTGGCCCCCCTGACAACAGGACCAGCCTAATTTTAGGCCACAAAGCGAAAACAGAAAGACCAACCTGATAATCTTGGATCTCTCATACATTGTGGTGAATGGAATTAAATCTCTAGTTACAATTAAATATTAAATAAGGCATAAATAAATAAGTATTGATTTGATTCTATCGAACCTAAGATTCGGTTGCTTGAGGTTAAGGAATTTTGTGGTGGGGATTTGTGAAATTCATTTATTTAAAATCTCTCATGTTTCTATTTTGTTGGGAATTTGGAGAATTCATGGATTTCCCAAATCTGCAATCTCCTAGATTATGGATTTTCGTCAAATATAAATAAATAAGGGGTGTTTGACGCATGGTATTATGTGATCTTGTGTAAATTTCATCTTGTATTTGGGGAGGACAGGAAGAGTTGGGATTTGGTAGGACTTAATTGCATTTGGCACCATGTAGGATTTCAATGAATCTTGAAATCCACTAGGGCCACACATTGATGCATGTGTTTTATCCATGCCATCCATTCATATGCGCCATTTACATGTGATGTGTACAAGTGACCACTTCCATAATGAATTTGGTCCATTGATTATAATTTCATGGTCTACTAAACAGGATTTTGCTTAATTCAATATAGTAAGAATTTTATCCCAAATATAGAATTGAATGGCCCAAATGCCATGACATGCAATCATTGTGCAATACTGATGCGAATCCCATCAGATGCAATGTCATACCATTAATTCCGGGACCAATCAAGGAAAAGACTGCAACTCTCTCAAAGTGTGATGGAAGTAGGTACTTAGAAATTGCACACGTGGCATACTCAGTCAAACTAAACCATTCATCGTATGGTAACTAACTGTTAAAAATGAAATAGTCTGTGATCCTATTTGAACAAACAAGTGTTCGCGATTGAAAGGTTAGGATTGTTGATAGGACTGAAAATCACCAACAGCAGGATGCATTAAAGGTTGTTTTTACCTGATTAAACATATGACATGAGTACAATTTTTTAATTGGCTGCGTATCAAAAGTCATATACACCCAATACCATATTACTCCCTGAATTAAGGGCCAAAAAAGTTACTTTTTCTACTTAAAGCAGTAGATAAGTAACTTATTTGAAATAATTAGTTTGGTTTACCATAATGATAAATAACCTTTTTTTTTTTTACTTAAAGTAACTTAATCACTTCAGCTTAATAAGTAGAAGCCAAGATACAGTGAAGTCTTGGTATTAATTCCCAAGTGGGGTGTGGCTAATAATGGGGTGTGTGCAACAACGCGCTAACAAAAAAATAATAATAATATAGAAATCAAGAAATCAAGATAAGCCACTTGAGGCATAAGTAACTTATCTTAAGTATTTTAAAATTCAAACGCCCTGACTTGACAAATGGAAAAAGTAAAAGCTCTTGAAAAGCAATTAAAGCTGTATCTTGTAATAAATGCTCTATCATTGAAATAAATTATCCATAAATCTATGGATTTGTATCTTCAACCCTAACCGATGATTATCTTATACGTTTATGACATTTAATAATATCGTTCTTAAATAAATAAGACAAATGAATGTTATCCGTGCACATGCCATGTGTATAAGATCTAGGCTGTACTCATCAGGTGGCCCTTACTATGGCATGAAAATCAAGCTCGTTAGGTTTAGCTAGGCAAC
The DNA here is from genome assembly GCF_029962835.1 of Magnolia sinica. Taxonomy (NCBI): domain Eukaryota; kingdom Viridiplantae; phylum Streptophyta; class Magnoliopsida; order Magnoliales; family Magnoliaceae; genus Magnolia; species Magnolia sinica. The sequence continues at coordinate 79,469,442 of NC_080580.1, read as the reverse complement.
ACATGTATGAAAAATAGATAGTTGAAAAAGATTTTAACAATCGTACACAGACTACATGGCCCACCTAATAACACTACTAGCCTAATTTTAGGCCACAGAGAGTGAAAACAGTAAGACCAACCTGATAATCTTGGATCTCTCACACATTGTGGTGAATGTAATTACATCTCTAGTTACAATTAAATATTAAATAAGGCATAAATAAATAGCATGGATTTGATCGAATCCAGTCTAAGATTCTTAGGGATTTGCTTAAGGTTGAAGGATTTGGGGTGGGGATTTGTGCAATCAATCCATATATTTAAAATCTATCATGTTTTTATTTTGTTCTGAATTCGGAGAATTCATGGATTTCCCAAATCTATACCCTCCTCCTAAATTTATGGAATTAGGTCAAATCTTAAATAAATAAATAAATAAAAACTCCAATACTCTGGCAAAGGGTGATAGAAGCAGGCACTTTGAAATTACACACCTGGCATCACGTGGTCAAACTAAACCATCCAAAGTCAGTAACTAGCCCTTAAAAATGTAATATCCTATAGTTCTATTTCCATAAACAAGTGTCCATGAATGCTCTACTATTGAAATATATTCTTCTCAAATCCATGAATTTGTATCTTGCATGATATTTGATGATTATTCAATAGGCAAAATCCAAATCCAATACGAGTCAAATGGATTTTTCCAAAATCCATAAAATCAGGGCCTAAATGAAAATTACCTAATAATTGATTAAATGGGATTTAGTCATGATCCAAAATTTTGCATACATTTGAGGACCATGATCATACGGTGGCCATGCATGCTTCTTTTGATCCAGACCGTTGAACTAATGGGTGTAACTCTAAAAATCTTCCAGATCATAACATGATCATTGACATTCAAGTAGAAGGGAAACTGAAGTATCTAAATAAGAAATTTCATGAATTGCACAAAAATCTTTTAAAATAAAATGAATTTGATAGAGGATGGATGTAATCCCAAGCAACAATTGTTCTTCTTCGTCGTTTTCTTCAACAACTCAGTACCACTTAATAGACGTTTTCTAAGCCCACACAAGTATATAAGTCTGGCCATCAGCACCATATCAGTAACATGTCACACGTGTGTGAATCCAAACTGTCCATCAAGTGGGTCCCATCCATAACCATTTTGGGAAAAAAAAAAATAGACCAGTTCGGTCCATTTAACACACAAATTGGATGTGATGGTCACCTGATGGATGGCACGTGTGGCACGTAGATGGGCACCTTATACAAGTGTTTGAGCTCAGCAAATCTCCTACTCACTAACACTATCTCTACTGCTTCTATAACCCTACACAATTTCTTGAAGTTGTCACACCTCCATCAACCACAAGGTTGTGGCCACTTACATACTTGGATTCATCACTAGCTAGATAAAGGGCTGCTTCAGCTATATCTTTGGGCCTTAAGGTGGGGCCCTTTAGGTTAGCCAAGCTCCTCACGAACTCCTCCATCTTTTCCACTTCTTCATCACTTGGAATATTCAATCCATCTTCCTCCTCCTCATCATCATCATTACAATGCCTCCATGCATTCACAAGCATGGATGTGGCCACCCCAAAAGGAGAAATGCAATTGACTCTGATCCCAAACCGGCCCAGCTCGCACGCCGCGTTCTTCGTGAGCCCCACGATGGCGTGCTTCGACGCCGTGTATGCATGTGGCCCGAGCCCGCCCATGACTCCAGCTACACTAGCCGTGGAGATGATGCAGCCAGTGCCTCTAGACACCATCACACGTGCTGCATGCTTCATGCCCAGAGCAACGCCCCTAACGTTCACACGCATCACTCGATCAAACTCATCTGCATCGAAGTCGAGAATGCTCTTGCGCTTGGATTGGTTTCCTAAGACACCAGCATTGTTGAAGATGATATCTAGCCGTCCATGGCGGGAAACAGTAGAGTCGATCAGGTTCTCAATGTCCTCTTCTGAGCTAACATCGCAATGTACAAATGTGACCGTTGGTGCCAGAGATTCAGCAAGGACAGTTCCAGCAGTGTCCTCCACATCAGCGATTACCACCTTGGCGCCGTGCCTGGCGAAAAGCTTTACTGTAGCCTCTCCAATCCCTCGAGCACCACCAGTTACTATTGCAACTTTACCATCCAACCTACAAAATGATCAATGGTTTAAAAAAGGTTAAGATGGTGATCACAATCTTTATAAACGGTTTTAAAAGTTCAAGATCATGATCAGAATCTTTACATTTTAGCGTCACTAAAGCTATTACATTCCCTTTTAATAGGTCAGAAGAAAGGAGAAGAATTTTTTTAAAAAATAAATAAAAGAAAGGCTACATAAGTCACGTACGCTACATTTTAAAAGAAAATGAGATACGAAGATTATTATATGATAAACTAGTTTTATACATTTAAAAGTTGTAAAATATGAATGATATGGTGTATAAATATATACCAGTACTCAGTGTATTGTCGATCATCAACCATTCATTTCTTAGAGACCATAGTACAGTATCTAAAGATTTGTTTGGATGATTGGAAGTACAGCCAATGTGTAGCTAATTCTCTATGGATATGAAAAATTGTTATTATTTGAATAGAGAGAGATGGTGTACCCCTAAAGATTAGTTGGATGAATGGAATTACAACCAATAATGGTGTATTGTAATTCTCTATGGTTAGGAGAAAATGCCATCATTCGAAGAGAGAGAGAGAGAGAGAGAGAGAGAGAGAGAGAGAGAGAGAGTATACCTTTTGGGCGGAGTGCTATTTTCCCTAGCCAATACATGAATTCCTTGATGGGTTTTCTCAGGCATCACTTCAACAGGCATGCTTATGTTGAGAGAGAGAGAGAGAGAGAGAGAGAGAGAGAGAGATGCTTGTGTGGGGATGAGAGAGAGAGAGAGAGAGAGAGAGAGAGAGAGATGCTTGTGTGGGGATGAGAGAGAGAGAGAGAGAGAGAGAGAGAGAGAGAGAGAGAGAGGGTGTTTTGAGTGGGATGAAAGAAATGCAGCAATGGGAGCAATTTATAGACGATTGTGTGCAATCTCGTTTCCGTGGTTGGCCGTTCATCTCTTAGGGTGGGGAACTTTCGAACGAAAGTCCTCCACCCAAGGTCCACCTCGATTACCAAAACACCCCCACTTTTCCATCAAACAACTAAAATATCCTGGGGTTCACAGTCCTTACAGCTAAGCTAAGCCTGCACGCGTGTGCAATAAAGCTCATGTCCACTCCACACATGTGCCATCATGGCAAGACAGGTCCGGGATCCAATCCATCCATCAGAACGAAACCACTGTATATATGGCTCAGAACAAGAATAAGTTTGATCCACTGGTCAGGTGACCGGAAGTTATCAGAACACGTGTACGGCTCTGAAAATCTTGACTGAGTTTCATGACCCATCCACCATTTCGAGTGCACCGGATTTAACTTTTGAAAAACGTGTAATGATCGGACCAACCTGATAGATGGATTAGATCTCGCACATATGTGGCATGCTTGCACATGTGTGGCGTATACATGGGCTTTTATTTCACACCTGTGTGCGCTGAGTAGAGGTGGGCATTTTTGACTCGATCCGGTGGATCCGACCCGATCAGACCCCATTCGACCCGTTCCGAACAGAACCGACGGCCTGAATTGGGTAGGATCGGGTAGGATCATTTAGATCCGACTAGTTTTCGGATCAAGATCGGATAGTGGTTAATCCGGACCGTTCCGATCCGAAAACCCGATCCGAATAGATCCGGACCGTTCCGATCCGACCAGATCCGGAGTAAAAAAATCAATATTTTTACTTTTTCTTATGGTGTAGTCCACTTGAGCTTTGAATATTCATCAATTTTGGGTTCAATGGCTAAAATAATTTGAAAAAACAAATGGACGGCGTGGATACACTACATGCATTCACGGTGGACCCAACAAAGTTCACTCACATATGAGAGTTACTTGCACGGCTGTTTACTTGCTTTGCAAGTCAATATGGTAGGTTGTGAGAGTATATATTAAAGTGGCTTAACCAAGTTACTTGGGCCCCACCATAATGTATGTTTTGTATCCAACCTTCCATCCATTTGGAGAGATCATTTCAAGGCAATATCCAAAGAATGAATGAAATCCAAAGCTCCAGTGGACCCCAACATAGAAAGTTCCATGGACAGAGATGCCCACCATTAAAAACTTTTAAAGGCTACAAAAGTTTTAGATCAACCTGGTATTTGTGTTTTCCTTTATTTCTTTATTTTTCAACTTTTGAAGAGGTTGGATTTCAAATAAACATTACGGTTGGCCTTCGGATAGTTTCAACGGTGGGAATCATTCTCCCCACTTTTTTCTGTGATGTGGTCTATCACAGATTTTTATCTACATCATTATTTGGCTCATGCCCTAAAATGATATCTCAAAATTGATGGACGGTGTGGATATAACACATACAGTGTAGTGGGGCCCACAGAACTTGGTGACGTTACTTCAGTAGCCTGCTTGATGGGACGTAGCCTGCCCGATGCGACAACACATGCAGCAGGCATTGATACAAATTTTTTATAGTCATGTGGGGCCCACCTTGATGTATATATGTTATCTAAGCCGTTCATCCTTTTTGACATATCAATTTAGGCGTTGAACAAAAAATTATAATACATTAAAGATTAAAGTGGACCACACCATATGAAATGATCCGAATAGTGTCCAACCCAATCCGACTCGATTTGCCTCACCGAGTCAGACTCGGATCGGGTCAAATAATTCAAGCATCGGATCTATCCGAGTCAAGTGACCTGAACTCGGTCTCGGATCGGATCAATTTCGGGTCAACCCATTAGAATTTCGGATCTGACCGGGTTAGGCCGAATCCGGTCCGACCAGGACCGATGCCCAGCTCTAGCGCTGAGCGAAGCTCCACTACTGGTTCCCGCCAAATAAAGAATAAAGCGGAAACGGATGGGCTACTTCCCCTACCACTAGCCAATGGCTAGTGGTCGGTGCTCTGTGGACTTTTTGATGTATGTGTCTAATCCATGCCGTCTATCCATTTTTACAGATAATTTTATTGAATAAGGAAAACAACTGAAGTAGATCAATATCTTAGGTTGGCCACACGGTGTTGATTGAACTCTCACCATTAAAAACTTCTCGGGGCTACAAAATTTTTGGATCAAGCTAAAATTTGTTTTTTTTTTTTTTTTTGTTCCCTTCATCCAGATCTTTATGACCTAATCTACAGGTTGGATGTCAAGTAAACATTACAGTGGGCCCTAGGAGGCTTTTAATGGTATACGTTCAATCACTATTTTTTTTTTCTCATGGTGTGGTCCACCTGCTATCTTGAATCTGCCTCATTTTTAGCATAAATTATTAAAATAATGTGTAAAAATGAATGGACAGTGTGGATAAAACACAATAGATCATGGTGGGGCCCGCATAGCACCGACCACTAGCCACCTGGCTAGTGGCAGCTGGCTAGTGGCAGCGTCACTAGCCAAACCCCGTACGAATAAAGCAGCTCAGAAATTCAGGACCATACTATCACGTGTCGTCGGACCGGTGATTTGTACAAGTAGGGCCCATTTTTCACCGATCTAGACCGTTCATCTAATCACACCCTCCCATTGATGGGTCATGACCGGAAGACATTCCAACTTGAAAAGTGGCATACAAAATTTACGAAAGAATACGACAAATGTCCAAATTCAACGGTAGAAGGGCCAGACTAGGATCGCCGAGTCTGAGATATTTCTGGGGAAAGATCAATCCATGATCAATCCCATCAGTCCAACAGCCTAATTTACCAAATCACTGGCCCACTTTTACACAATGAACGGCTGAGGATATTCTTTGGCCAACGGATCATCCTAGCCTTATAAACCAAGGACATTATTGTAATTTTCCCTTTTTCTCCAACCATCCTTGTTGGGACACCGAGTCCTACAAGAATATTTGGTCTATCCGATATGGATCCTGCTTTTATTTTTTCTATCAATTCAACCCGGATTCGGGGAAATCTCCACCGTTTATTCAATTTCTCGCATCTCTCATCAGTATATATATTCATAAAAATGATCCAGTGAAGCACTTATGAAATATAGTGCTCCTAGTTATATTGGGACACTTGGATAATGCAATCAACCAATCCGTACCGTTCATCAGATTGCCCACAATTTCACAGGCCACCATGCAAAAAATGACACCAATAGGATCATCCAGTCAAATCATAAGATGCCTTTCTTTTTCATCCATTCATTTTCCAAGAAATTGATGGAATGGTTAGGATCACATCACAAAAGTAACTCACTATGACCCAAACTTTGTTAAGATAGCCATAACTTCCACTAGCCTTACCTTTTTACAAATTTAGACCGTCCATTTTTTTAAGCTACTGATTGGACGGTTAGAATCATTCAATTGGAGTGATTTTTGCATGGTAACCTGTGAAATATCCAATCAACCGAATGGAAAGTCCAGATCAATCGATTGAACATCCAAGTGCACTGATCTAGATGAGACCACTGTAACTTATAAGTGCTCTCGAGAGCATACGTGAATTTCAAGAGGCTATGTTGATAGGCTACAGACTGGAAATTTAGCTATCTCGCTAAAGGTTGGGATTTTCTTATTCCCAAGCTAGCTAAGGCGTGCGTGTCTGTAATGCGTAGAGAATCTTTTCGTCTAGGTATAAGTAATATTGCATGACTCGGCAATTTATCATCTCATCTTCTCACGATAAATTGAACACTTACATGCAGTAGGAATCTAGGTGGGCCATGGGGTTACAGATTTATGAAAATAACTAATTTAAAATCTCAGACGTTCATCATTCAATATTGTCGATTTGCCAAATTGGTAAATTTTAAATCCACATTCCCACAAATCGGTAGATTTGATCCAAATCAAAATCTCTAAAAAACTACAAATAGGTTTGTTAGAGTACCAATGCATTGTATGTATTGTATTCGTTCGTTGGATTGAATTCTTTTGAATGACCCAACCATTACTGAAAAAACGTTCACGTTGACAACAGAAGAGCCAAATTACCCGTAGAATTATCTGATTTGATAGATTTCATTGGGCCTCTATCCACAGTTCAAACTGAGACCCACTATTAAATTAGTTTGGGTCTTTCCATGTGAGGCCTCGGATTCAAAGGCTGAATTTCAGTACATTGTAGTGTAATATATTTGATGTATTCTAGCAGACTTTATTTATAAAATAAGAAGGTTGTTTAAAAGGAATAAAAGGTATATCCTTGCAATAGATGCTTTGATATTACAGTAAATGTATACCTCTAAATTTGTGGTTGTAGCTTGATTGCCAAATGGTAGACTTATGAACTTTCTAAGTTCAAATGTAATATAAGTTCATGAATTTGACAAGCTTATGGATTTTCGAAGTAGATGGATTTACCAAACACACATGTTCCCATCTCAGGGTGCTTAATTTGAAGGTTTCTACATTGGGTTTACTCCTATGGCTATGCTATGTGTATACTACTATTTTAAACGGGTAAGAGTAGATTCCTAAACACTTTTACCAAGCTTGATCTACACTTCCATGAGTGGGCACAATTGTGATATGGGAACCAAATCCATTCCATCTGTAAGATGTGTCCCTTTAAGCTCACCCATTATCCCAAAGTCAAGCTAATCTGAAACACATGTGAGTTAGACCATAACAATGTTGTTGATGTCTCAAATCTGTCAGTAACAAGGTTTGTCGATACTATTAATAGACCACTCAATTCCATCAAGCAAATGTCGATACCATCGACAGATGCTTGATCCCATCAAGAAAATCCGAAAATCCATGTTGACTGTTGGACTATTTTAGAGGTGTTACTCAATGACATCAAAGGAGGCTTCGATGCTATCAACAGGTCTTCAAGGGATGTTGATGCCATCGAAGGTCCTATCGAAGTTCTGTGCAGAACTAAGTGTGCAATTTGTTCCTATTCCAGTTGTGATAGTATATATATTAGTTGTAATCGAGATTAGGGAGTGATTAAGGTGTATTGGGGCTTTCTAAAACGTTCCTAAGGGTTCAAAGGCATAGTTAGGGTTTGAAGGAGATTTGAGACTTGTTTGAATCGGTAAGATCATATATCTCTTATAATTTCTACTTTTATAGTGCATTACTCATCGCTTTGTACGGTGGATTTTTTCCCGCAGGGGTTTTTTCACATAAAATTTAGATTGTTCTTTTTTGGGCTTGTTTGTGTGATTGTGTGTATTTTACTTAATTTCGCTCTGTGTGCTTCAACGATCCCAATAAGTAGTATCAGAGCTAATGTTGGCAAGCATATCGAATCTAAAAGTAAGGTATCAATGGCATCTAACATGAAGTTCGATGTAGAGAAGTATTCCGGTAAAAATAATTTTGAACTATAAAAAGTTAAGATGAACGACATCCTAATTCAGCAAGGATTAGACGAAACTTTCCTTGAAAAGCGACAAGAAGCTATGATAGAAGAAGATTGAACAAGTTAGATAAGAAAGCCAATATATCTATTTAATTGTGTCTAATGAATAAGGTCATTTATAATGTTATAAGTGAGAAAATTACAGCAAGTACATACGCGAAACTAAAGAACATCTATGCGAAGAACTCTCTTGAAAATCGCTTGTATCTAAAGGTACAATTGTTTAATCTGAAGATAACGGAATGGGCTGGCATTGAGGCCCACAGCAATAACTTCAATACACTAGTTTACAAATTGTTGGATGTGTGGGAGATGATGAAAAATGAAGATCAAGCATGTATTATACTAAACTCTCTTATAGTATTATATGAGTCGTTCAAAGACTCTTTTTGCACTTGTAGAACGACCATTGGCATTGAGATTGTTATCTCAACCCTTTAGTTGAAGGCGATGAGAAACAAGATGAGTGACATTAGTACTTCTATAGACACACTAGTTTAGAGAGGGAGAAATTTTGGGTGAGATAATGGATCTTCACGATCAAGATTCAAATATAAGAGCAAAGAAAAAAAGGCAAGTTGAAATGCTGAAATTGTGGCATGACATGACATATGAAGAAATATTATAAGAATTTGAAGTCTAGGAAAGAGAATTTAGAGAGTTCTTTCAGGGAGGCCAACACTGCTGAATCCAGTGATGAGACAATTGGTAATGACATGCTGACTGCATTAAAATCTGAGTACCTCAACTTAGAATATATTTTGGATACAGGAGTTTCATACCATATAACCCCTCATATAAGTTGGTTCACCAATTACAGTGAGTGCGATAGTTGCCAAGTGTTTATCGGCAATGATAATACATGTAAAGTGGTTGATATTGCATCAATATGCATTAAGATGTTTGATGGCATAGAGCGTATCTTAACTGAAGTGAGATACGTTCATGAGTTGAGGAAGAGCTTGATATCTCTAAGTGCACCCGAGGCACTTTGGTGCAATTCACCGGGTTTGATCGTGTCCTTAAAGTTTCAAAGGGAGCACTTATAGTCATGAAAGTACAGATGAATGAAAACCTTTACATGTTTATCAAGAGAACGTCATTGGGTGGAGCTGCATGTATATGGTATGGACACTTGGGCCATATGAGCGAGAAAGAGATGAAGATACTTTCTGACCGTTGTTTAATTTTAGCTTTTAAAAGTAATGATTTTAGTATGTGTGAGTATTATATATATAATAAATAGTCAAGGTTGTCTTTTAAATATAGAAATCATGTTTGTAAAGGAGTTTTAGATTATGTGCATTCTAATGTGTAGGAGGCATCGCCCGTAATTTTTGGTAGAGGGTCATCATGGTTTGTCACGTTCATTGATGAGTACTCTAGAAAGTGTGAGTTTATTTTATAAAAAATAAATACAATGTTTTCCCCAACTTTAAACAGTGGAAGGTGATAGTTGAAAAATAGTAAGGATGAAAAGTGATAGTGTTGAGCATAAATAAATATAGGGAATTCGCTTCTAGGGATTTTAATCGGTGTTATAAGGATGAAGGGATTGTGAGACACAATATGGTATGCCACACACCAGAGAAAAACGGTACGGTTGAGCGGATGAATCAGACTCTCTTGGAGATGGCTCAATGCATAATCAGTAATATTAGCTTAGGTAAGGAAATGTGGACTGAGGCCATTAACATGGCTTATTACTTGGTAAATCGATCTCCTTCTACGACCATTGAATGTAAAATTCTAGAAAATGTGTGAAGTGGTCAGCAAATATACTACTCAGGGCTACGAGTATTCGGTTGCGATGCTTACTCTCATGTACAATCGATTGAAAGAGATAATGTAGAGCAAATGGCTTAAAAGTACGTCTTTGTTGATTATAGTAATGGTGTGAAGGGGTACATATTATATGACTGGGTCACACGAAAAATTATACTTAGTCATGACGTCAAATTAAACGAATGATACTTATTCCTTAAGGATGAGCATAAGTAAGCCAAAAGGTTAGTTGTGTACATTTAGATAGACGAGGATAAGACACAGGTTGATACTAAAATGTAGACAGAGGTACAAAAGTAGGTGGAGTGGCAACATGTGTAAGAAAAAATCCGCTAAGGGATCATATATTAACGACGAGATACATGGACGACTCGAATGTTGCATTTGACCTCATTACAAATCAAGGGGGTCCGTCTACTTTTCAAGAAGCTTTTGATGATGTATATCCTAAAAAGTGAAAAGTGGGAAAGCATAACGAGATAGATTTATTATACAATAATGAGACATGGGAGCTGGTGGAGCTTACTGTCGACCGAAAAGTAATCAGGTGCAAGTGGATATTCAAGAAGAAACTAGATATGCTCAGACATGTGTTGACTTCACTGAGATATTTGCACCTGTGGCAAAGCAAAGTATTTATCAGATTTGTGTTGGTGTTATTTACCTTATACAATCTCTAGTTAGAACAAATAGATGTGAAGACTGCTTTCCTTCATAGGGAATTGGAAGAGTAGATTTATATAAACTAATCAGAAAGTTTTGAAATACAAGAGGTAAAGAATAAAGTTTGCAGGTTAGAGAGGTTGTTGTACGGCTTGAAATAGTCGCCTAAAAAATGGTACAAGAAAATTGATTCTTTCATAATGAGTGAGGAGTTTACCATGAGTGAGTGTGATCATTTATCTACTATAAGACACTATAGTAGATATGACTAGGGTACATATTAGATAACTGGGTCATACGAAAAATTATACTTAGTCATGACTTCAAAATAAACGAATGATACTTATTCCTTAAGGATGAACACAAGTAAGCCAAACGGTTAGTTGTGTACGTTTAGATAGACAATGATAAGACACAGGTTGATACTGAAATGCGGACAGAGGTACAAAAGTAGGTGGAGTAGTAACATGTGAGAAAAAATCCGCTAAGGGATCATAGATTACCGACGAGATACATGAATGACTTGAATGTTGCATTTGACCTCATTACAGATCAAGGGGGTCCGCCTACTTTTCAAGAGGCTTTTGATGATGTATATCCTAAAAAGTGAAAAGCGGGAAAGCATAACGAGATAGATTTATTGTACAATAATGAGACATGGGAGCTGGTGGAGCTTACTGTCGACCAAAAATAATCAGGTGCAAGTGGATATTCAAGAAGAAACTGGATATGCTTAGACATGTGTTGACTTCACTAAAATATTTGCACATTTGGCAAAGCAAAGTATTTATCAGATTTGTATTGGTGTTATTTACCTTATACAATTTCTAGTTAGAACAGATGGATGTGAAGACTGCTTTCCTTCATAGGGAATTGGAAAAGTAGATTTACATAAACTAATTAGAAGGTTTCGAAATACATGGGGTAAAGAATAAAGTTTACAGGTTAAAGAGGTTGTTGTACGGCTTGAAACAATCGCCTAAGAAATGGTAAAAGAAAATTGATTCTTTTATGATGAGTGAGGAGTTTACAATGAGTGAATGTGATCATTTATCTACTATAAGACACTGAGTGATGGGAAGTTCATTATTTTAGTATTCTATGTTGATGATATACTTATTGCCAGTCATTGCATGTCTGAGATTGACATACTAAAGACTCAGCTATCAGGAACATTCGAGATGAAAGATCCGGAGGTGCAAAGAGTGTTATCGGTATTGATATACATAAAGACAGAAAGAGTAGCGGGCTATGGTTATCTCAGGCTAAATACTTTGAGAATGTATTGATAAAGTATGGGATGGACAAGGAAAAAACCAGTCAACATTCCCCATGCGGCTCACTTTAGGATTTCTTTTGAGCAGTGTCCTAAAATAAATGAAGAAAAGCAGGATATGTCTCGTGTGCCTTATTTGAGTGTGATTGATAGTTTAATGTATGTCATGATTTGTATAAGACTAAATATTTTATATGTGATATGTGTTGTAAGCAGATATATGTCTAACTCCAACAAGCAACATTATGAGGTAGTGAAATAGCTACTTCGATATTTCAAGGTGGAGCGATCAATTAAATGTCGAAGCTTCAATTTGTGGTGGCTTTTTTCACAACTGAAGCTGAACATATGGTGGTGAAAAAAGCATTCAAAGAAGGTGTTCGATTTGAGAGTGATGATAAATTAACTTGGACTTCAGCAGAAAATTGTGTCAATTAATTGTAACAACAAAAGCGTGATCAATTTGGCTAAGAATTTTGTTTATCACTCACTTACTAAACATATTGATGCGCGTCATCATTTTATCATATAGATAATTGAGGTAGGAAGTATGACTCTAGAAAAGATCCACACAAATATGAATCCTGCTGACATATATACTTACTAAGGTAGTTCCCATCAAGAAGTTTAAGTTATGTGCTACTTATTTGGTTTGGCGAAGCCTGAATAAAGGATGGAATATGCACGAAAAATGAGGATGAAGCTATAATTGAAGGCAATTAGAAATTATGAATGTAAGGAGAAATAGACAATAACGATTGAAGACATGGTGGAGATTATTGTTAATGTCTTAAATCTGGTGGTAACAGGGTCTGTCAATGCCATCGACAGAAAACTCGATCCCATTGAGTAGATGTCGATGTCATCGATAGGTGCTTGATCCCATTGAGAAAATTCGAAAAATCTATGTTGATTGTTGAATTGTTTTAGAGGTGTTACTTGATGACATCAAAGAAGGCTTCAATGTCATCGACAGGTCTTTAAGGGATGTTGATGTCATCGAAGGTCCCATCGAAGTTTTGTGTAGAACTATGTAGGTGTACGATTTGTTTCATATTCCGGTTGTGATAGTATATATCAAGTGTAATTGGAATTAGGGAGTGATTAAGGTGTATTAGGGCTTTTTAAAACATTCCTAAGGATTCAAGGGAATAGCTAGGGTTTAAAGGAGATTCAAGACTTGTTCGAATTAATTAAGATAATCTATCTCTTGTAATTTTTGCTTTCATGGTGCATTACTCATCGCTTTGTACCGTGGTTCTTTCTCGCAATGATTTTTCTACTTAAAATTCATATTGGTCTTGTTTGGGTTTATTTGTGCGATCGTGTATGCTTTGCTTGATTCCACTTTGTGTGCTTTTGCAATTCCCAACAAAGTCTATCACTGAAGTAGTTTTCCTACTTAGACAATTGGTAGAAAAATATAGGAAATAGAGAAAGGATTTATACATGATCTTTATTGACATGGAGAATGCTCACAATTGGCTTAAGTGGGCCTAATTCATACTTTTACCACTAAATACTATATTCAAGGCTTATGGATCATTCGGATGCTAGTAAACTTTTTTTTTATTTGTAAGGGATTCATAGGTAAATCACTTATATGTGGTGTTTGGATAACGAATTTCACCTATAAGAGAGTTACAAGTTGTAAGTTCCAACTCTCATTGCATTTGAAATCATGAGAAAGAGAACTAATTTGACTTATTTATAAATACGTTAAACTTCTACTTACACATGAAACTCACTTGGGTGTGAAGTAAATTATGTTGATATTTATTCTCAGTTGGGTTGGTTAAATTAAATAATAAAAATAGTTAAGAGTCATGCACATGCACCTTTTAGTTTATTCAAATGTTTGAAATTTTAGCCCCCTATTTAAAACTTTGTTTGAATAATGAAATTTGTTTGAAAAGTTTAGTCTAGCCATGTTACTTGGAGAGAGAAAAATGGGTTTACAAGATTTGAGTTCTTTACTACTTTTTTAAGAAGAAAAGTGGGTGAAAAAAGTTGGCTTATGTATTCCAGTGCTTCACACATGCATGTGTGCTCTTGCTGGCACAGGTGCACATGCACATGCGATCACGCGTGAAGGCATGCGCTATGTGGGGGTAGTGTGGCTATAGAGGCTTTAATGGCACACTTCTCGCGCTGACATAGGCACACACGTGGTCATAGGTGAGGGCATTGGGATGTGAGGCAATGTGGCTGTAAAAGCACTAGTGGCATATTATACACTTTGCATGTACACATCGAGATGCTTCCATATGACCTTCCACAAACTGAAGTGATCCGGTGCAACTAGATTACACCATTAGAGATTGGGCCATAATGAGTGTGTTCATCGCAAGATAAATAAACCAAGATGCCTACAACAACACAAGATATATACCATAATCACTAAATGTCTACCACTAAAAACTTCCTGGGGTATACTGTAATACTTATTTGCCATCCAACTGGTTGATAAGGTCACATTGACCTGTATAAAGGGAAAACAAGCTTGATCAAAAACTTTTCTGGCCCACAAAAAGTTTTTAATGGTTAATCATTATTTTTCCCGAGGTGTGGTCCACTTGAGATTTGGATCTGCTTCATCTTTGGCCGGCCCATGCATTAAACTCAGTTGGAAAATGGATGGACAGCATAGACATATAACAAATACATTGAAGTGCGCCTCATGGTCAGGGTCCCACCCGCATCACTGGATATGGTGTCGCAGCTAATCCGCCTTAGTGAATTGCAAGCAACCCCAACTCTAAAGAAGTGGGCCGCACTGTTTTCTAGCAACCGTAGGGAGAGAGAGATGTCAAGATCTCGCGGAGTAATGTCAAATTCTCGCGTACTATTGAAGGAGGGAAAAGAAAATAGCAAACCCCAGGAAGTTAGGAACTAAAATAAAGACCGTTATACAATGCATATGGCTGTCCAATACACGACGCAACCCATCTTCTCATTTAATAAGGGTGTTTTCGTTATTATAAGTGAATAAAAGGGTAAGGTAAAAAGAGAAGCACTTGAGCCCGTGTGTGTGTATGGTTTACATCCTGACGTATTGCAGTACGATACGTTCGGATCTTAGCCGTTGGATTATGGTCCTTCTCACTGAAACAAACCTTTTATACGATAGGGCTCATGGTGGATGGGGATACCCGAAAAGAACCATGAAGTAATACATTTCAACCGTTTGATCTTTCAAATGTTAAGTAAACCGTCCATTTTCACAGGAAAGCAGTCAACCGACCAAAGGGTTTTATTATTCCAAACTATAAGTTTTGATCTTTTGATATCCACCATCCAAGTGGGGTCCATCTTCCAAAGGGTTTTGATCGTTGAAAGACGATCCCAAATACAAAAGCTAAAGTCCCGATGCGTTATACGTAGGGATGCATTCTAACAACAGTATTTCTGAAATCTCTGTCGGAACACCGAATCCCAAGTGGGGCCCACATGATGAGATTTACTAATGATCTGAACCGTTCATATTCCCACTACTTCCATAGGTAAGAAAATACCCATAAATAACGCTTTTACGTTTATCATGACTTTTAAATTTTGGAATTGAATGTGAGCCATTGAAAATTGCTTTTGATGTTTTAGGTTTACCTACAGATTAGTATGATCAGTGCCATCCGATCAGAGTTTTGTTAGTGTAAATTTAACTACTGGAATCCAGGACATGGACGGTTTCGATGATCAGATCATCTCATTATAAGGGCCCAGTGAGGCAATGTATCAAGGATCCTCAGTGTATCATCTCATTATGTGACCTCACCGTTATCTTTATATGACATCTGAACCGTTCATAAGGTCACTACCACTACGATGAAGGGAAAGCACCAATATCAACCTGATCAAAGCTTCTTTGGGTCCCAAAAAAGTCTCGGTAGTGGGCGTCCAATCCCCACTACTTATTATGCTGCGGCCCATTTGAGTTTTTTTCCTCACACCCTAAGATGGTCCATTGAAACCGGTAGACAGTCGATGTCACACAGCCATTTTGGTGGACCCCCCACAGAACTTTAGGTTATAGGAAACTCACCTACTCTACATTATGGCCATCAAATCACCCATCTTGATTACCAAACAGTGGGCCCCACATGTACAGCTGAGGGAGCCTCAGAAATCTGGACGGTGAGAAGCTGTACCGATGTGGAAGCTCAGGACCCTATAAACACACTGTATGGATATCGGCTGTATTTGGTTGAATGCCGCCCACGAAAAGAAGAAGCGGATTGCGTCCTGCCCCCGCCTGGACGATAATCCGTCCAGACAGGACTCTATGAGATCCAGAATTATGTATGGTATTATCTACACCGTCCATCCATTTTTAAGGATCATTTTAGGATATGAACCGAAAAATGAGACAGATCCAAGCTCAAGTGGATCACACAATAATGATTAAATTATCACCATTAAAAAAATTTTGTGAACGGCAGAAGTTTTGGATCTATCTGATATTTATGTTTTCCCTTCATTCATATCTATATCACGTTATGAACAGGATGGATGAAAATAAATATCACAGTATCACTAGGAAGGTTTCAACGGTGAGTATTATTATCGACGTTTCTGCCTATGGTGCGGTACGATTGAGCATTTACCAATTAATTTTTATATTCATACTCTAAAATCATCTGGAAAAAGAATGGACGGTGTGGATGAAACCCATACATCACGTTGGGCTCTACAGAGGCCCTGCCTCAACGCATTAAGTATTTAACGGGTGCAGCGGCAGCAGGACGCAATCCGCTTTGGAAAAGAGTGGCGGTGATTCACTTTTTTGGACTCGGATCAGCTGTTACCCGCGTAATACCTTAGTGCATGTTACTCCAACTGTATGGGGCTCACATTGATTTTTTTTTTTTTATATCCACTCCGTCCATATGTTTTTTAATCTCATTTTAGATGTATCCCAAACCTTAATAAGATCCAAATCTCTGGTGGACCATACCACTAGAAACAGTGATGAATGATTATTAAAAATAATTTGTGGGCCAAAAAAGTTTTTGATCAAGATGATCTTCGTATATTCCGAAATACGGATCTTCTTGACATTATCAACAGTTTGGATGGGAAATAAAAATTACAAAACCCTTACGATGGGCCCTTTGAAAATTGTAACGGTGATGCGCTCAATCAACACTCTTTCATGTGGTGTGGTCCACCATAGATTTTCATCTCATTAATTTTCGAGACCAACTCCCAAAATGATCTGTAGAAACGGATGGACGGCATGGATATAAAAAATATAATCAAGGTGGGGTCCACGTTAAGGGCAACATCCACGAGGGTGTTACCCGGGTAACACCTAATCCGCTCCACCCTTTTTAGTTTGTTTTTTGTTACGGTATTCTTGGGTTTGATTTTTCAAAAGTCAAGGAAAAAAACAGAAGAAAACAATGCAGCGTGGACGCTTGTCTTGGACAAGCAAAAGCTATCTTGCCAAAATTCAAACTCCATTTGCGTATTCTACTCTCTCTCTCTCTCTCTCTTCAGTTGGGCCCCACGCCACGTAGATTCCTTGGACCAAAAACTCAGGCGCCTAGCCAACTACGAACGGTTAAAAGTCCACATCTATCATTATCTGATGACCCATGAGATGACCGAACCTGCCTGATTTTAAACAGGGACGGTCCAGACGTGACCCGACAAGAAATCGAGCCTGAATCTTTACTTGATTCGGCTCGCTGACTCACTTAACTAGATATGACTCGGCTTGACTTAAACTGAGCCAATCACAAAGCAAGCTCCTTTTTAAAAAATGAGTTCACCTTATTTTAGTTAAGACTATTTATGTATTAGAGATCTTTAATTTTGGCATCAGTTACTTGATTGTTTTGTTGTCAGGTCTGGTCTGGTCCGTGAATGTTGGGTGTGTTTCCGTTTTTTCTTTTTCTATTTTTTATGTGAATGTTGTATAGCGGTCTATATGATAGGTGTGGCTAATTTTTTTAAAGCCCACCGGAAAGAATGTTCATGCTTTTCCCGGTAAGAAAAAAATGTGTCTATGGATAAAAATATATTTTAAAAAAAACTTTAACAGATAATTATTAGAGTTGGGCATCAAGTCGAGTCGAACTGAGTTAAGGCTAACCCAACTTGATTCGGTTTTGAAATAGTCCTGACCTGAATTCAACTCGACTCCGACTTCAGCATGCCTGACTCGATCCGAGTCTGGGTCTAGCCTAGGCTAATCCGAACCGAGTCCAACCCAGTGATAAGTACCGAGTCGGGTCAACTTGGAACAAAGTTAGGTCAAGAGATGAGGGAGGGAGGGAGTTGAGAGAGAGAGAGAGAGAGGGGTGGTGATGGTGGTGGGTGGCTGCTGGGCTTGAAAGAGAAGAGAAGGAGAGGGAGAGAGAGAGAGAGAGAGAGAGAGAGTAGTGATAGTGGTGGGTGGTTGCCAGATTTGGAAGAGGAAAATGATGAGGACGGAAGAGAGAGTTTGAGATCACGTCGGGTTAAGTGCAGTAAGTAAGGTTAGATTAATTTTTTTCAAAAAAAGAGGGTGTGTATATATATATATATATATATATATATATATATATATATATATATATATATATATATATATATATATATATATATATATATATGGAAAAGGTACTATGCGCTCGACCTCACGATAAGCTCCCGTGAGGTCGAGCTGGGTGGGCCCCACCGTGATGCGTGTCGACCATCAACACCGTGCATTTGATAGGTACCCTTTAAATTATGGGATATCCCAAAAATCAGCCATATAAGGAACTCAGTTGGGCCATACCATCTAAAATCATGTGAAGACACCGTTAAAACATATAAAAGCACTTGGTGGGGCCCACCTGAGTTTTGAATGCTGCTGAAACTTGGTCTGAACCCTCATCCAAGTGGGACACACATAATGGATGGGCTGAATTTGCAAACCACATCTCGATGGGCCCAAAAAATGATTATGAATGTTTTAATGGTGCACGGCCCCTCCTCACTTCTGTATGTGGTGTGGCCCACACAAGTCACGGATTGACTTGATTTTTAAGACCTAGGCCCACGATGGAATGATGCATCTAACTGATGGGGTAGATGTTCGAAACGCATCACGGTGGGGCTCACACAACTCGACCTCGTGGGACGGACTCGTGAGGTCGAGCGCATAGTTCCTTTTCCCATATATATATATATATATATATATATATATATATATATATATATATATATATATATATATGAGTTGAGTCGGGTTTCGAATTTAGTCAACTCCGATTGGATCGAGGTTCGGGTCGAGCCAGGTCGAGTTATTTGGTAACTCGGACTCAAATCAATTTGAATTCAGATTAGGCGAAGCCTACTCGGTTCGGACGGACTTACCTATTTGATTCAGTTTGTATTAATTATTGTTAATACAAACTTATTATATATTAGACGTTAAAATATCAAAATGCATAATTACTAATAATCATTTTTAAGTGTCCCCCAAAAACATTCAAGGGGGGTGTATGCGTTGCACGCACTCATTTTCAATTCTAACAAGTTGGGGCCCATGATTTGATAATCCAGACCGTGGTGGTCTTTGATTTCTGCCCAAAGATAGATTGGTTACAACAAGAGTCCACATTCAACTGAAAAAGTGTTTCCAGCTGGTTAGGAGATTGTGAGGCATGCTCCGTCAGCAGTGAGACATACCAATGGTCAAGACTGAGGAGTCATGTCAGAATTAAAAACTCTATATTATTTCATACCAATGTTAAAAAAAACATAAAAAATAAAAAAGTAAGTTACTGTACAACGGTGCCTGTGAACCTTCCCATACAACGCTTTCTTTCCCGCAATGTGTGGGTTGCATGGAACATCCCAACGATTCAAAAGGTGGGCCGCAGCACTAAAGACTGCCCTGTGAAGAAAATAGACAAACAAACTCATGTGGTGGGCCACACTACAAAAGGTTGGCACCACCACCAAAGATTTGCCTAGAAAGAAAATGGGCCATTAAACTCACGTGGTGGGCCACACCGTGTACTTTCCTGCCACTGTTTCACATATCTAAACATGCAAGCCATGCAAAAGGAGGGCGGCACCATTAAGATCTCCCGGGGTGAAAGAAAATGAACCGATCCACTCATGACGTAGACCACACACCATGCAGTGAGTTGTATCATAGCTGTTCATTGATTTTGAGGGTTCTTTCACGGGCTGATTCTCATGGCGTGGCGCATCTTTTGCACGGATGATGTTTTACACCATTTATACATTGGTTGGAAAGAATGCACTGTATATGAAAGTTCACATACAATGTTGTGTCTGAAGTTCACAAATCACCAAAACGATCACACTCAATGACAATGACATTAATTGAACTTTGCTAAGTGCAGCCAAGCTCATGCACCCCCCACACATGTACGATCATGGCACAATAGGTATAAGATCCAATCCATCCATCACAAAAGCACCAATATATCAATAACCTAACCCTAAAATCAGGTTGATCTACTGGTCAGGTGGACCACACTTTACAAAACAAACGTCCGGCTCTGAAAATATTTGTTAAAGTTTTCTAACCATCCACCTGATTCAAATATCGGGGCCCACATGCTCATTGCACTAAATTCATTTTTGGGAAACATGTAGAAGGTTTAACCAATCTGAAGGATGGATTAGATTACAGGAGCATAAATTAGGTATCCAGCCAAACCGTACATTAGATTAGCTTAATTTAATTACTTTTCAGAAGATAAGTGTCGGTCTTCACCTTACCTAACCGATATATACCAACATTATAATGACCGTTGATTAAGTCAGAATTGACCATTTAGGTCCCTTAATCAAATAATCATTTTATGATTAGTATTTAATTAAGGAAGGTGCATGGCTTTTGAAGTGGGCCTCTTTTGTTTTTGAAGAATAGAGTAATCTAGTGCATGTACTACGCATGGATCATTGGTGTATGGTACATTGGCCGATACCATACGTTGATTTGATGGAAATCAGAGATGGGGCCCACCAACCAACTTTCCAACTCTGGTAGGCGGGGGTCCCCACTGTCTGATCACCATGATTGTGAAATGTCCCACTATACACAAACCATGATTCATTGAAGGTCAATGTTGTGGCTGCTCCTCACGTGTGTATCTATGCTACCCTAATCTCCCCATACGTGCGAATGGAGATATCTGTCCATTCAATAGGTAGGCCAACTTGGTACATATCTTGGTTAAAAAATCAGGTTGCTAGGGTCACCGGGTGGGCCACACAGGTATGTAGAATGTGGAGGGTTTATCGATTTGTTTTAACCATCCATTTTCTTTATATACGTTCCATGGATGTAATGATTGGACCAACAAGATTTTTGGGCCATGGAAAATAAATGGTGGAGCCCACAAAATGGACAATTCGGATCTTACGTACAGATATCGCATTGGAACTTGTAGGTGAGTAAGTATTCAAATGGATACTCTTTGAGGTCCATCACATTCATCAATAAAATATCGATTGAGGATCCCATGAAGATGTTCTTGTTGTCACACACAAAAATGAACGGACCACAATTCTCCACGTTAGATGATAAAGTTATAAACAAATTTATAAAAAGCCATAACCACCTCCCCCTCTCTTTATTCTGGCAGTATTTATATCATGATATAAAACCCATTGCATACCAAGTCAACATACAACACCTTTCCCCACCCAAGTTGTCGCATATGTAAGACATCCAAACCGTCCAAAAGGCTGATCACACAATGAAAATCACTCGTCCTGAAAATCAAACCGATCCTTACATCATTCAGAACACACATCCATACAAGGTCCGATTGTTGGGCTTTGTGGCATTTCTGACAAGTGGGCTGTCTGATTTTCTGGCCAAGTGATCTTCGTAGTCCAGTGCCCCCTTCTAGTGGATCAGATGTCCTACAAATGTGACAACATTGGCAGAAACAGAACAGTATATCATGCTAGATTGCCATGCTCCTGTTTGTATTTGATCATTCCTCTATTTATATTTATAGATAAAAGTTGGGGGTTACATCTATGTATATTTTAAGCAATTATTAGGGCAAGATGGAGGAATGGGCCATGCTGTTGTTTAAATGACCACCACCTTCTCTCTTTCTATCAAAAAAGCACAAAAATAAAAAATAAAAAAATTACTGATTTCATGCTGTTTTTGTGTGTGTGTGTGTGTGTGGACGTTTGTTTCGTAACAGAAATAGATTGGTCGACGTAAAAACTTAGTATTATTGTGACTAAAAACATCATTATCATCCCCACGGTCCTATGTTTTAATCAGCATGAAATGGCTCAATGATGCAAGTGGGCCATGGCACTTTGGGACCACTACATTCATGTGTGTGTGGTGTGTGCTTATTTGTGGTAGAAAAGGGTATTAGATAAGGAAAATTAAAAGCATGACCACACATGTGCGTTGGTGCACCGGATTTCTCGTTGTCGGTGATCGACATTGTAAAGGGTTATGATTTCAGCTTACGTCCAAAGTTGTGTGTGGTCCAATTGCATCGAATCCACTAATTGATTTGAGTTCCAAATGTTAATTCTATACAACCCACCTCCACTTACAAATATTAATTCTAGACACCCCATTCTTTAGGAGCTAAAGGCAAGAGCACCTGGTGCTATAAAAGCTTTCTTCTTTCTTATTTTTCTTCTCTCTCTTTTTAGTATGGCCCATGCTCATTTGGCGTGAAACACGTGCCCGTTGACTGTAAACCATGAGGTGATTAATCATTGCTCTAACCATCCATTTCTTTGTACTTACAAATCTGACAGATGGCCTCCATTGATTAAGGCCTTATCACCTCCACTGATTGAGGCCTTATAACTAACTTTATCACCTCCACTGATTAAGGCCTTATCATTTCCACTGATTAAGGCCCTATCACCTCCACTGATTGAGGCGATAGTTGCTGAGTTGTGACGTATGCTAATAACATGCACCTTCCACACTCCCAAGTGCATGGTATAAATGAGTATATACAGTGCACGGTAGATCTTGGGATGATTGGGAAATCGGAAAACGAAGGTTACCCCTTAAACCATAGCTACATTGTTTTCTATAGCTGCTTGATATAAAGAAAAAAAAAAAAAAAATACTACGTCAAAGCTTTGTTACTTTACAGCAATTAGTAAAATCTTTACAAATATGAATGAGATTATGCATGCATTGAATTTCACAAGACCTAGAATTCAATCATTTGGATGAAATGGAGGAGAGAGAAGAAGATTGTTAAAGTTATTCTAGGATTGGTTGTAAGTGGAGGATATTCGATCTATTATCAAATCCTTGTAAGTTAAATGGCCGCTCAGCGACGGGAAGCTTGTCATATAATAGACAGAATCTAACATTACTCACTCCTTTACTAAAGATGTCAGCCATTTAATCATCATACAAATGAACAGTAACTGAATATCATCATAAAGTAACATTTTCACTGTTGAAGTGATGATCGACCTCAACATGCTTGGTGAGGACATGATACACTAAAAGTTAATTATAAAAATGGCATTGAAATTATCATAATATAAAAGAGGAGAATGAGATTATATACACTTTGGATCTCATGGGTCATTTGCTATAAAAAGATGTACAAAATAAGATAAATATGAACAGTTACCGTTAATGTTTAAAATTCAAATTTAATTATTTGGAAGAAGTGGAGAAGAAAAAGAAGAAGATTGTTGAGATTGTTTTTTGAATTGGTTATAATGTAGAGGATATTTTGTTATCAATTATGTCATTTTCAATTTATGCAATATTTAGATGCAAATTTTTTTAATGCAATTTGGGTGTAATACAATTTTTGAAAACTTTGTAATTAAAAGCTTCAATTGTTTAGCTAGCCCATTGCCGAATCTTCATATATGTGTGGCAGGTCAAATGCAAAACGCGATTTGGCTTGTCATTATCTAAGACATGCATTAGCAATGGACTCATGTTATATATAGGATCATAAGATTCATCTTAAACACAATCAATGGCTAGCAAGATGTATTGAAAATTAATTATATACAAAAAAATGAAGAAACAATATTTCATCACTAAGCTAGAAAGTGAGTCTACCTTTGATTGCTTGTGCCATAGTTTTAAAACTCGGTGGGTAATGCCGCAGGTGCATGATGGAAAGAGAAGAAATTACCATCTTCTTCTCAAAAATAGTCTTAAACCTACGTAGAAATAGAACTCTAAAATCAAGAAATAAAATTGATATTATTAAATGAAATGTTCCCTACAATGTAAAAAAGATTTCATCTGAGCTAGAAAGTGAGTCTTGTGGAATTCACCTTTAATTGCTTGTGCCATACTTCAAAAACTTGATGGGTAACACAGTAAATGCATGATAGAAAGAGGGGATCACTGTCCTCTTCTCAAGAATAACTCTTGAGTCTATAAAGAAAGTAAAGATTGCTCAAATTAAAAAATAAAATTGATATTATTAAATAAATTGTTGCTTACAATGTATTTGATAGCCTTATATAAGTAAAAGAGGCCCTAAGTAGCTAATTTGACTGGAAATAAGAAACTTTGCCGAAATAATATTATTTACTAAAAATAGTTAAAATATATAGCTAAACCAATCCAAAATCATAAGAAACTCTTAAATTACCAAAATAAGGATTCTGGATCACAATTGAACTCCTAAAAGTCTAAAATAACAACAACAACAAAAAGAACATACTAATGACTTAAAACCCTCAATTAATCCCCTAAACAATTGAATTTTGCAAAGAAGTTTGGGGCTAATTAACTTTAGGTGATTAGCAAAAGTAAAGAGCAAATCAATATGTTTCTAATGAAATGTAAAGCACATAGATAATTTTCCAATAGTTATGGTAACGCCCTGAAATCTGGGTCTCGTGCAAACACCGACCCAAGTTCTCGGGTGTCACTTATAACCTAATTTTAGTGATTAGCATATAATCAAATTTAAATGAGAAAAAATAGAATTGACTGGAACATAAACCACGACCACAACTAATCTACTGAAATGAAAGTGGCTTAGGTATACAAGTTTACAAAAAATATCAACAGGTCGGACAAGGCGTCGCCCGACAAAATAAATATATGAAATGTCCAAAAGAATAGTGTGCTAAATCCCCTACTCAACAGCCCATAATCAGCCTGCTCAATCTACGGTGACCCGCCCATAAGCTGGAAGTGGGAAAGCTCCTCTTCCTCGTCTATACTCACCCCGCTTGGCTTGTCGAGCTCTGCATCACTTGCATTTAATGAAGTGTCCGGTTGATGTTTTAAAACACCGTCCCAGAGTAGGAGTGAGTGATCAACTCAGTGGGTGCCATTAGCCATAAGTTACATCAAATATCAATTTTATGATGAATTTAATGAAAGGCATATATTCAAACATTTCTGACTAATCTTGTTAATGCATATGTATAAATTGTGGTATAATGCATGATCTCACAACAACACTCTCTCATGCAACTTCATCTGACGATCGCGCATGACCAACACTCCCTCATTGTAACCTCAATTGCTGAGTCGCTAACCTAACTAATGCAATGTGATCATGAGTATGTTAGCTAAGTTTTTAGTTAGTCCATTTATCCAACAGGTTGGGAAAATTGGTATACCCTGACGATGTCAATGCCCTCATCTGATTTATAAAGTCAGGACCCCTCAATGTGCGAGGCTCGGACCCTGCGATCCTTGATCCCATCGGGGTCCCCACCCCCGATTGCTAGCACGTGGGGAGTGCTAGAAAGCAGGATCGCTCGCGGTCACTACGGGGAGGCTCGTTAACCCCAACGTAGGCCGACAGCTTGGACATAGTATTCCATTCCACCATGCCCAGCTCATGAGACTGTGGATCGATGTCTGGCAATTGTCAGTGCACGTCAGTAGACAAGGAGTACTTCAGGTTCCAAGCAGGCACGAGCAAACATGGTTAACAAACATAGTCGGTCAGTCGGTGGACTAGACCGTCCGAATTTGGGAGAGCACATAATGCACGATATTGGGTGCAAGCAACCCATGTAATCCCACTACTGTCGCCTGTTCGCGTTTGCCCAACTCAGTTAGTCAAGTCACAAGATGGTTCAACCAACGGAACTACCTTCACAATTTTCAGTTTCCTGATCAACTCAGAAAATGGGTTGTATTCAATAATACTTCTAAACAATTAAGAGTTCAACTTCAAGTATAGATGAAGTCATTCGTACAATGCATCGAGCATAAAATTTTCAAGATGATCAAATGAATGCAACAACTCTTAGTAGCGTAAGTCAGACGTGTGTGCATGTAGTGCCGGATTTCCTAAGAGACCAAGAACAACAAATCTTTCATAGTACAGAGAAAAATACAGTAAGAAATAATGCAATCATACATTCTACAGGGAGGATCATGCAAAATCAGATGTGAAAATGAACATGCAACATCAATTTCATGCCCAAACATGTTGAAGACCAATCAAACAACAATTTATCATTGCATGCATGTTGGGTGGACCTATCATGTAGGTTCCTAGTCGAATTTTCTCTAAATTACTCATGCACATCACTCTAACATCCACAATCATTAAATTTATCTTAAAATTGGTACTTAGCCACCTAAGGATAATGGTCTGCACCTATGGATCGCTGGGAGCTTGTGGGATTGATCTAGGAGTGCCGAATTCGCGGGTCTATTACTGAGGTCCTGAGTCAATTGAACCCGCATGTTAGGATACATGCAAGAGCCTAGTTTAACAAAATGAATTTCAGGAGAAAAACAGTGATTACCTCTCAATCAACGAAAATTTCGCCCTTATGGCTGTGAATGTGAGATTTTTGGAGGAAGGGTAGGAGGTTCTTCAAGACTTCAAATCCCTTGGGCCCTACCTCCTTCTACACTCTCCTTCTCTCTCTTTTATCCCTTCTCTCTCTTCTCTCTCTTGTTGCTAGAGTTTGCTATGGAAGTGAGTGAGAGAGAGTGTGTTAGAGGGTTTTATTCCCTGGATTTGGGCCAAATGGCCTTGAGTTATATTATTTCCCCTCAAATAGCCTTGTAGGACCCATTTCTGGCTATTAGGGCCACCCTGATGGTCCCCTGGCTATGAAATTTATAAGATAGATGCCCCATAACCCGATGAAGGGTCATGCAAAGTTTGAAGGCAAATGGATGCGGGGTTTTATCATACAGGTCTGACCTTCAAATGGCCCTTTGGGGTCCATTTCTAGTTGTTGGGACTGCTCTGATGGCCCCCTGGCCATGAAATTTGTAAGATAGGTGCCCCATAACCCAATGAAAGGTCGTGCAAAGTTTGAAGGCAAACAGATGCGAGGTTTTATCGCAATGGACCAATTTTCGATCAATGATCATCGTTCCACAATCAGGATTCAAATTTTGTGGATGGGCATAGAGAAATGTTTTCAGCCTTCGGTGTAAATTTAGAAGAGATCCGACGGCTGAAATGTCCCATTTCTCTGATTCAAGCAAAAGGGCCATTGATTTAAAATTTAGACTTTAGGCTAAGGTTGGGGCAAGTCACACTTGGCAAGTGCCGACTGGACGGCGTGGATATTTCATTTTCAAGTGCCCTCTAGGTCTATAATTCTTGTCAGACCACAAGCCCAGTGAGGCCCATGGCCTCCCGAAGTTTTAGATTTTTCTGCCCTACCTTGGGCGTTGCATGGCCCGTACAGGCAGTTGTCAAGTACAATCAGGCGAACTGACTTTACAACCCGCGCTCGGTCCAAACATAATCAAGCTTGACCGCATTAATGGGATAACCCGAGTCAATTAATTGGTGGTATCCCTCACACGAGCGGTCTAATCAAGTGGTCCTGTGGCAGTTCCCATGTGGACGCCTCAGGACACTGTTCTCATTGGGACAAGTATTACAGTTATTATAAGCGTGAAATGGATAATTGGTTTCAAAGGTATAACCATCAAAAGTGGTAATGTGTTTAGGCTATTTTTACCCAATCAAGGCATGTCTAGACCGTCTTAGTATGATCATAGCTCTCCATTAGCCAAGTTAACTCAACTCAGTAAGATTTTGAGCTAACTTGAACAAAAGCTTGCTAGAGAGTCTAACTCGATCTAGACACAACTAAACTCATCGAGTTGACTCAATTCGACTCGACTTGACTCAACTAAGTGACTCGCATAGTTAATTTTTTCCTGTTAAAAATATGATATGCTTCCAAGAGGATTTGACGCAAAGGTGGGTGTGATGAGGTCAATCATTGTCTTCCTCAAAAGATAAGGACATTGAATTCACAAGAGAAGTTTTCAAATCCATAAGAGAAATAATGAACATATCGAGAATTGTATTAACAATTATCAAAATAAACAAGTTTGCATCTTTAAATAAGCCTAAACAAATCTTGAGACAATTAGAAGAGACCTAAATAAATAAGAAATTATAAAAGATGAATAAACGCATAAATTTCTAATTCCATTGATCGATTGAAATGGTACAAAAATGTCCAAAGATTAAAACCATAAAATCAAATTTATTTCGATTGATCGAACTAAAAAAAAAAGTCCAGCAAACTCTTCACACTATGAGAAATTGGCCTTTTACCAACAAAATCAATTTTGGCGGTAAACATGACTTTCCGCGACGAAATCATATTTCATCGATAAAAGATTCCCGCTACGACCAAATATGTTCCCACCACCATTTACAACGACGGCCTGGAAACTTTTCCCGACGACATTATATATCGTCGGTAAAAACTATTTTCCCGACGATTATTTCGTCGGTAGATGTAATTTTTCCCAACGAACCAAATAGTTCGTCGGCAAGAGATCCTTTGATGTCCTTTCCAATGACGGAGAGGCTATTTTTACCGACGTTATACAATATCGTTGATAAAGGAACTTTTTACCGATAAAAAAAAAATTGTCGGTAAAGGATCTTTTTACTGATGAAATAGGTACATCGTCAGACAAAATGAATAGTGGACATATTATTTCACTTTGCATGGTTGATCAATGATGTTGAGTTGTAATTTTTATTTTTAGAGTAGCTAATAAGTATATTTAAAAACATATGTACGGAGTGGATGGGGCTAACAAAGGACGAGTGGGCCCAAATATTATTTTTGAATCCTTTTACCAACGAATTGTGAAAACTATCACCAACGAAAATTTTCGTCGGTAATTATGTCATGTTTTAAGTCGAAAATATTTTTTACCCTACCCACTCTCCCGCCCGAATGAGCACTCCTGCCTGCCCAACGACCCTATTCCGATCACCCTAAACCCTAACTCGCTGCTGCCTGCCCGACGCCCGATTATCTCCCTCTCCATCTCTCTCATCTCAAATCTCTCTTACGTTGGTCGAACAGGTAATCTGTATATTTTTTCTTTCATTGATTTCTTCTCTCTCTTTTTTTCTAATTCTACTTTCTACCGATTCGATCTATTCTGTATAGATTACAATCATTGGATGGATATCTATAATATTGTGCATTTTCCTGTTTTTGTCTTTCGATTTGATGATCAATGGAAGATTCTAGGGCTCGGATGGTATTTTATTTCGTTCTTATGATTCCAGTCTTTTTGAAATGGGGGTAAATCAATTTTCATTTGGATGCTCATAAATAGTTTACGTGGTAATCAATCATTTACAGCATGTCCTATTTTAGCTGCAAGGTGTAAATGATTGTTTGCCTTTGGATAGCCTGTAAATTTTTTAAGTCCTATAAGTGGAGAGCCAATCTTTCCGTTTAGAGTCCTTGTAAATGAAATCTGACCTTTTTGCACGTAAATGAAATGGGGGTAAATGTTGTACCCGCAACATATGTCAAAAGTTTTTACGAAATTCCCAAGGATGCACACACATTAGTGGCATCCCCTCCCATGTTTGGTGTTAGACAGATTTTTGGCCTCTGTTGAATTGGGTTGGAGCAATTGGAAGGGGCTTTCAGGAGCCATGTAACACAATGCTTGGTTGGGCCCATCACAATGTCCTTATAATATCCATTCTATCCATCGGTCTCTTCAGTTCACATTTATCCCATGCACGGGGCAAATCTAAAACTCAGGTGGGTCCCACCACAAGAAACAACAGATATTAAATGCTTGGGGCTGGCAGAAGTTTTGGATCTTGCTGATATCTCATTTTACCTTCATCCTAGTGGAAATCACCTTGTGAATGGGCTGGATGGCATATAAACATCACGGTGGACCCCACATCATGGATGGCATATAAACATCATGGTCGGCTCATCACATTTCTTTTTTGTTATTTCACAGCTCGACAGAGCAATCTGCTTGGCTGCCATTTTCAAAAATGATCCATGCCTTGTTCTACCTTTAAAATAAGGAAAAATCCCCTTTATGCTTTGTTGCATGTAGATGTTTGCTAGAATACTTGGGTATATTTTAACGATATACATTTAGAATCTATCGTTTATATTTGAGGTTATTTCTAATGATCCAAACCTTTCATCTATTGGGTCTACTGTCCATAGTCCATATGGCCTACCCCAAAAAATCACATTACTCAAGTGATTCTAGCTATTAGTGGGCTCTCGAGGATTACAAAATCCTCAGACCAGTGGCTAGGATCATCTGATTGGTGTGATTTTGGCATATGCTCCATCCATGCTTGGGTACAATATATAAACAGTCTGGATCTCATGTATGCTAATGGATAGAGATTGAGTGCTTGACAACAAACTTAGATATTAGTATGTAGCACTAGAATTTGGATGCTTTCTTTTAAAATAAGAGAAATATTAAAATGTCTAAAAAAAGGCTCCAGTAACAACACTAATAGAAAAGTTGGCATGCCATTACATATTATAATCTTATATGAACAGTGAAGCAGCAAGTGTCATGCTACATCTACTGTCCATAGTCCATATTAAATGCTAATGATCAGATTGTTACAGTTTCCAGATTGGGGTGGTATATGCATCGTATTGTATGACATATGTTGGATCCAGTGGATAGGCTAGATTTTTTTTTTATTGGATTGTCTAAGTGTCCAAATGAAACTACGAGCACCATAACTTATAGTACTATGAGAGCACTGGAGCATTTTTCTTAGATGATACTTATATTAGAAGGAATTTTGGGTTGCACTTTTAGTGATCTTTCTTCTCGGTATGGGACTATGGGAGTATTCAAGGAAGACCTGGCAGGGTGTGGTGGATGATACACGGGCGTAGAAAGTTCCAATCAAACAGTCCAGTTTAAATAGATCCTTCTGTCAGGGAATTAATGCCATCCATTTGCATGCACCCATTTTATTTTGTTTTTTTTTTGCATCGGATGTAACAATCTGTAAATTTAAAATGGGTGTATGTAAATCAATGAGAGTGTACATAAACATCAATTCCCTAGATAGAATGATCCATCTAAACTGCACTGTTTGATTTGAACTACTTGTATGCTGCATATGTAATTTCACAGTAATTTCTCAGTATTAAAAACTAATTCCCTAGATAGAATGATCCATCTAAACTGGACTGTTTGATTTGAACTACTTGTATGCTGTATATGCAATTTGTAAGTAATTTCTCAGTATTAAACATCAATTCCTTAGATAGAATGATGCATTTAACCTGGATTGTTTGATTCGAACTACTTATATGTAGTCAATGCAATTTCTAAGTAATTTCTAAGTTCCTAAAATGTGTGTTAGACCTACTTGAAAATCTAGATAGATGGACTATTGAAGTGTACCACTGCAACTCAGAGCACTGAAACTTATAGTGATCTAAAAGCACTGTAGCATCTCCCAATAATCTGTTTGACAAATGCTTTAAGGATAAAATTACTGTCAATGGGCTGTGTTTGAGCCTGCTAAAATCAAAATTTTGAATAGGACTGGTGTCACGCCCCAAATTCGGAGATCAGATTCACAGGAATCCCAATCACCGATCCGATGCCGACAGCTTCCATAGTACCCCATTCTTGGCTCCTAGTGTCCATACACCAGATTCTGACCCTGGGATCCTATAAGGAGGATTTTTGTTTGTACATTTATCTCGTAATAAGTATAACCACAAGTATACCCAAATCATAAAGGCAACATCATCATCACATATCCACTAATATAATCATTTGAATACAATGCTGAAAGGGAAATACATATATTAAAAATCAAGCTCCAAAAGACCGCTGCACGCTCCAAACTCAACAATACTACAACCTAACATCTCATGCACACATCTATCGTGCATAAGCTTATAGAAAGCTTAAAGGGTGGTGTAAGTGTGTGCACAAGATAAGTGCCAAGTATTCAATGCAATGCCATCATCATACAGTACCGAAAATACTGGTAATCCATAAATCGTACAATATCGGAATAAACCGATATACGGACAAGATCATGAATTATCAGAGTAACAAGAAATACTGACAAGAGCAGGAATTATCAGAGTAAACAGAAATACTGAAAAGATCATAAATCATATGATAACAGAGTAAGCGAAAATACGGACAAGTCCATAAGTCAATCAATATCAGAATATGCAATATAGGACAGCTATATAAATGAGGAATCATAAAGAGCCAAATATCAGATGTCGAGGATGCGATGCAATATGCAATTCCTGATGAGTTCATGAATAGCGTCAGCCATACCTAGACCACATAAATGCAAAAGCACGGTAATCCAAAATGTCATATGCCATGGATGTAATGTAATATGCGGTGCAAATGGAATAACCATCCTGGAGTGTGAAGTCGGGATGATAGTACGTAGTATCGCAGGTTATGAGGTCTATCACAAATGACTTCTATCCAAACCAGTCTCATACCTAAATTTAGATAATCAGACCCCATGAGGTAGACTCCTGATCTTAGGTTAGTTGCGCGCCCAACCAAAATCCTCGCCATGCGAAGATACACAGCAATTAGTTGCGCACCACCAGTCCGAGTAGATAGTGAATAAAATGAATGTATGAGTACGTAACTCCTACCCAATAAGTCTACATATCAGTATGGTTCCTCTCTGGGATCATCACCGGGGTTTAGTACACTCCAAATGGCACTGCCGCTCTCCCAGCCGCACGATCCAAGTGAGCATAAGAAACCCCACTATCTGCCTGGCCAATAATCTGTCAATACCTATCCGACACGTCGATAGCGGACCCATTCACGAGCTGGTCAAACTCAGCCTAGCAATGCCCCCTGCTCTTGGGCGGGTAAGGCCACACCCCCTCCCAACCGACCATGACATAGTGGGAGACGCGGCCTCCTGGTATTCGCCACTCGGGTGCTCATGTATCCACTCGGTCTTGACGTTGGAGCATCTCCTGGCCATGGAGATTTAGGAATTTTCACCAGGGACATTTATGGCCCCCGTATGTCATAATCGGTATCAATCACCATCATCGACAATCGACCTCGACAATGTGGACATTCAACCAACATTGCTCCTAAGGAATGACCCATATAGAGCCTAACATATAGTGGACCCATGGCCTCACACAAGGGCCAAATATACAACACCATGGGCCTCACTCAAGAGCTTAATACACATCACGATGGGCCTTTCACATGGGCCTAACATACATCACAATGGGCTCCATCGTCTGGCCCTCAAATGCATCACAATGGGCCTCATCACATAGGCCCCATATACGTCACATTGGGCCTTAAACACGGGCTAAATACACATCACAACGGGCCGTAAATACGAGCCGCGTATACATCACACTCAGCCTCAACAATCGGAATCAGCAATTGGACACAACAATCAAATTCGACAATCGTCCACGATAATTGGCCTCGGCTACGACAATCAAAATTGATTGATAATCGAAATCGGCAGTCGGTCATGATAATCGGCCTCGATCGCTAATCGGCAATCGGCTACGATAATCAGCCTGATCGATAATCGGCCTCGGCTACGACAATCGGAATCGATTGATAATTGGCAATCAGTCATGATGATCGGTCTCAATCGCTAATCGGTAATCGGCCTAACCAAGGGCCTAAGAGAAGTCACAATGAGGACTTTCAACCATCATTAGCCATCAATGTGGACATTTAACCAACTTTGCTCCTAAGGAGTGGCCCATACAAGGGATTCATACACAATGTAAAGGCCATACATACATCACATTGGGCCTCAACCATGGGCCTCGAATACATCACAATATGCCTAATATGCAACACAAAGGGTCGCACCAATAGGCCTCATATACCTTAAGTGGGTCGCATCAATGGTCCATACCAATGGGCTTCATATACAACAATTGGGCCGCATTAATGGGCCACACCAATGGGCCTAATATACAACAAGTAGGCCGCATTAATGGGCCACACCAATGGGCCTAATATACAACAAGCAGGCCGCATCAATGGCCCACACTAATGGGCCTAATATACAATAAGTGGGCCGCATCAATGGGCCACACCAATGGGCCTAATATACAACAAGCGGGCCACACCAATGGGCCATACGTACATCACATTTGGCCTCATATATGGGCTGCAAATACATCTCAATGGGCCTCATACCTGGGCCCTAATTACATTTCGTCGGGCATCATCGAATGGGCCACATACACATCAAGGTAGGCCCCCCCATGATCTGGACTGTCTGGGTGACCCAAATGGCTAGATGGTTTGGATACAACACGTACCTCAAGGTAGGCCACACGTCCAAGGGGCAGACGATGGAGATATAATACATGCATCAATGGTAGGCCCCACATGGCACCGTCCAACGATGGACGATGTAAACATAGAATACATATATCAAGCTGGGCCGCATTGTATATGATGGATGGCGTGGATAACAAATACATCACGGTGGAGGCCACGGCACCGTCTAAACGTTGTCTATGTAAGTCAGCACTGTCCACACATTGGACAACACCATCCAAACATTGTCCAGCACTGTCCAGCATAATCTGGATGGTGTGGATGAAATAAATACATTATGGTGGTGTCCACGCGGTGGGCCACAAGTATATCAAAGTGGGCCTGACGGATGAGCCACAAAATACATAAAGGTGAGCCTCTCAGATGGTATCATGTCCCTAAGGCCCAGCAGGTCTGAATGTGTCAACGGCCGATGGACCCCTGAACAGTGTAAGATTTTAGACCGTTGGGCCTTAAAAATGGACAGGCAACATGGTTCAAGCACATGAATCCCAGTGTGGCACATGCGTCTCAGAAGGGCCCATGTACGGTGTATATACTCCTTATACATCAAGACAGGGCCTACAATGGGCCCCACGATGTGGTCAAATGACACAATTACAGTGAGTTTGGAAGACTTTCCATCAATAGCCGTTCAATCATCAATGTTATCCCCTGTGGTAGAATCCAATTGAAATTTAGATCTACCTCATTTCCTTAGTGTAGCCAAACACAAATTGTGGCCCACCAGATTCTGAGAAATAGATGGACAGTATTGGTGAAAGCCTATAGGTCATGGTGGTCCCAAACGGGACCCTCATATGAACAACGAGGATGAAAGCCATGTATTATGGTGATGCCCAGCAACCCATGGCAGCCCTCATTTCTTCCTGTGGTTGCCACAGTATGGAGAGCACATGACCATCAATATAACTGAGGTAATGGGAAAGGTCCAACGGTGGACATTTCTGTACACCGATTCCAAGAATGTGGCCCACCTAGAATGTAGATCAACTCCATTCTTTAGCTCATACTTTAAAACGAGCTTGTCAAAAGGATGGATGGTTTGGATGAGTCACATACATCAGCCATGGGACAGTGTGGATTTAATACCAACACTACAGTGGCCCACCGTCCATGTACATCTACCAGTCCTTCATGGCATCGTCCAGATGGATCTGGATGGTGCAGGCATCTCTTGCAGGCGCTAAAGGTAGGTCCCACGTGGGAGTGGCCCATCATAGCACATATATTATTTTAATATAAAATATTATATTATATAATAATATATATCAAATATATATATATACACACACACACACACGTGTGTGTGGGAGGGAGTGTTAGCTTCCAGGTGATGATCCCATCCAAACAGGGGACGGTGTGAGTGAAACACATGCACAGGGGTGGGTCCCACCGTCTAGGGGTGGACGGTGCAGATAAAACACATAGGCCAAGATGGGGCCCCACCCTCCACAGCTGTGGACGGTGTAAATAAAACACATACATCAATATAGGCTCCACCGTCCATAGCCATGGATGGTGTGTATAAAACACATAATTCATGGTGGGTTTCGCGTGGGGCCCACCATAATGTCTATTTGCAATCCAACCCGTTAATAAGATCACACGGGCCTGGATGAAAAGGAGAAACAAATTTCATATTAATCCAAAACTTTCGTAATACCCAAACAAGGTTTCAATGGCTGACGTTTAATCCCGCTGTTTCCTATGATGTGGGCCACCTGAGCCACATATAAGGCTGATTTTCGGGGTGGCCCACTACCCTAAGGGGCCCACCCAAATGCACGGTGTTGATGATACGACACACATCATGGTGAGGCCCACAGCAGGGACCCATGTCCTTGCCCGTTCACGTCCAGCGCAGGACGCCTACGCGTCCTGAGGTCTGCCAGCAGTAGCGGGTACCCCTTGCATTTTTATTTTATTTTATTTTATTGGAAATGTGTTTTTCTGAGGTTTTTCATGTGTGGGGCCCACATCAGGGGAATCCGACCCAACCATTGGTCGCTACGACTCAAGACAAGCCAAACAAGCCCAGTATTTGATATATTTTGGGGTACAAAAACCTCATAGTGTATTTTAATGGCGAAAACCATCGTTTTCCATGCTATGGCCCGCTAGAAAGTGAAATTGGCTCCATTTTTCGGCTCAACGCCTAAAATGAGCTGGGGAATAGAATGGACGACTTGGATTAGAAACATATAACAAGGTGGGACCTGCATGAGCGGCCCACCCAAAACTCCTTTTTTTTTCTTTTGCTTTTGGACGTTTGTACACCCACTGTCAATTCATACTTCACAATCTCCAAACATACATTTAAGGTGGGCCCCACCTACGGACATGCTGTCCAGGTGGGCCGCCCAAATGGTTGGATGATGTGGGTAATACACACATTAAAGTGAGGGTCCATTTGATGAACGGTTTGGACATCTCACAACCCATTAGGTGGGCCACACAATCACATCTTCACACACAAAATAAATGAAAAAGAGAGGGAGAGAGAGAAGCACTAACCTCAAGATCTCCTCTTCCTTCTTCCGCCTATAGCCTCTAGAGCTCCAAGGGGACATTTTTAACGGTTGAGATGGGCTTTGGATGGTGGGGATGGGAGATAGGAAGGTGGGCCACACCAAACTCTCTCTCATGGAGGTTGGGACGTGAGTTGCTTGGGAGAAATGAGAGGTAAGAGAGATGAGAGAGATGGAAGATGTGATGTAAAGAGAGAGAGAGAGAGGGATGGGTGAGAGAGTGATGGGTGATGGGGAGAGTTAACTTTGGGGAGGGTAGTTGTACTTAGGGATGGGTGTGAGTGATAGGAGTGATGGGGTGTGTACTTGATATTTGATGGGACATATTTTTCTTGGAGTTTGCAACATGCGGCGTTTTTCCTCGAACAGAACGCGGACCCACATCTCCTGGCCAGGGTATCGCCTTGGCGTGCGAGATGTGACATCGGAACCGCAGCGACGGTGCAGTCGCACTGGTATAAGTCTCGGGTCGAGTCGACTCAGATATGCAAGACTCGGCTTAGAATCGTGCGCAAACGTTGGTTACAGGTCGTAGGTTGCCAGAATTTGACCAGGAGGACCGTATGAGTGTACGGAACGGTAAGGTCTAGGATACGGGCCTTACAACTGGCCCATCAGGCCCAACTCAAACAATTCAAAATCCATGAAGAAGTTAACCCCAAGCCCGTAAATTAGACATCTAAATCCTAATAATTGTATAATTAACTAATTGTATTACATTGCTTCTGCGCTTTTCTCATTATTGTGCATTGTATATAGTTAGCATAATATGTATTATATTTTTTTCTTAAATTATTATTGTGACTTGTTAGTTTATAGTTGTGACTTGTGAGGTAGTTTTTCTTAAAAGTCAGGCAGTTTTACTCCTCAGTGAGCCACAATATGCAAAGTGAACTGACAATCAAATGAATGCTTTCTATCCATCCATTTGTTCTATATGCTTTAGCCCACCTAATTTTTGAAAGAGCATGACCCACCTGATGGAGCATACCCGACAGAGCTATCCGGATGTTGAGCAATGGTCCTTGGAAGGTGGGAACCGCTGATATTTATTTTTTTCCCTTCATCAATGTCTGTGTGGTCTTGTGAACAGGTTAGATGATAAATAAACATCACTACAGGCCCTAAAAAGGTTTCAATGATGGAAATCATTTTAACTACTGTTTCTTGTGGTATGGTCCACCTGAGTTTTGGATATGATTCAATTTTGGTTTCAACCTCTTAAATGATCTGGAAAAGTAGATGGACGGTGTAGATAAACTACATATATTTTCAGTGGGCCCAACTGAGCGTACTGAGTAACTCAAGACGCAATCTGATTTTAGGCGTAACTAGCTTAGTGAGTTAAGCCTTGACTGTGGAACCCAACTCGATCTGTGTGTTGTACATTTACATCGTCCATCTGCATTTGCAGCAGCTCATTTTAGAGGATGTCCCAAATTGAGGCACATCCAAAGATCAAGTGTGTATCACACCATAGGAAAACAATGGTGATTGAATGCCCAGCGTTAAAAACTTCGTCGGGCCCACTATATATAATGTTTGTTTGGAATCAAATATGTTGATAAGGTCCAACAGATCCTTAACCTAAACTTAAACCTAAACTCGAAAACCTAAACCTAAACCTGATCCTGAACCCGAACCCGAACCCGAATTCCTAAACCTAAACCTAAACCGAAACTCAAATCCCTAAACCTAAACCTACACCTAATCCTAATCTCAACTCTCTAACCTAAACCTAATCCTAAACTTGAAAACCTAAACCTAAACTCGATCCTGAATCCGAATCCCTATACCCTAAGCCTAAACTTAAACCTAAACTTAAACATATTCTCAAATCCCTAAACCTAAACCTATTGCGACTTGCACATCTGAATGGAGTCCCGAGAGACTAGGTTTCTCCTATTATGACTGGCATGTTGACTGTAACAATGTCAAGTGCTTCACACAGCTTAACATATACTTCTGCGGCGTACGATAACTTACGCAGGGAGTACTTCGGATAGATGATTCGAAGTTGTTTCGTATTACAATGAAATACATGTATTTAATATAGAATGACAATGTATAATGAAATTTCTAAATTTTATTAGAATGGTTATGGTTTTATTATATTCTGCTTGCATTATAGTGTAATGGTCTAATCATATTTTAATCATCTCTATAAGTATAAGTATAAATTCATTCTACCATCAACACTACTTGTATAATGTTTTAGTATATTCCACTTGCACTGTAAAGTTTAATGTGTTTATTATATTGATGTTCATACACTTGTACTGACATTATTTAAATTTATAAGATCGTAATTCACACATATTCAGCCATAGTACCAGGTAGGAGATTAGGTCGTTCGCACACTCAATCTACCATTTCCACCCATGATGCGATAGAGACAGCATCAACATCGTATGCTGCATCATAGGCATATGAGCCCTCAGTTGAGCATATACCGAGCACTGCATGTAAGTCTAAACATCTATTTATTTAGTGACTTCTGTTTATATTTAGACTTACATATTTCTTTTGCGACAGCATCATCGACCAGTCAACGAGAATGTGGACCCACGCGTGGGTTAGTTTTAAAGTGACTTATGCGTGAGGGTAGGGTGATGGTAGAGTTCCCGCAAGACTGCCTTAGACCTGTTGGGGACAATGTCAGGTTGTTTACGTCAGAGGTCGGTGTCCTATGCCGATCTCTGATCCCTGCCACTACCTCCCGTTGGGCAGACGTGATAGATATTTACATATTTATGATATCTTAAGGTAACAATTAAATTTACAATTAATAACAATATGTTATGAATAATGTGTTTAGAAGAAGAGCAAAATAAATTTTGCGAACAGAAAAAAGTTACAACTGAACCACGTAGCTGGTTCAAAGTCATTTGTACGACATCGTTACAACATGGTAAGAAATTACTAGCAATTATTAAGTTGATATATTCTTTTCATGCATTTATGTTAACTCTATTGTCCTTTCAATTGCGCAGTGAGATTCCATCACCGGCCAGGAGCCTGGACCAGTAGACCTCTACAAAGGGACTCATTGTCGGCAGGCGACAGGATCTTGGGTTCATCCTAGAGTTAGCGAGAATTGGTAAAAATTCTTACATTATAAAATTTAATTACATTGAATTATAATAATGTCATTCGTTATAAAAATTCATATGTTTTTACTACAGGCAGCGATGGACACCATACGCAGTTAACCCACTCCCGATGGTACTCAGCAGAGTTAGTCAGATATACTAAGTGAGGTGCTTGACACCCATTCTGGATATGTGTGTGGGCTTGGCCATGGTGCCAAGCTCATGACACCCGCTAGAACTGCCTCCAGCCGATCCGTCACTAGGGAGAGAGCCCTACGCCAAGCTGATATTACAAAGAGAGAGGTTCAGCAGCTACGGGTCGTCATCGATGAGATCAAAGAGCAGTTAGAGAGGCAGAGGGAGGAGGAGCAGAGGCGTAGGGAGGAGGAGGAGCAGAGGCAGAGAGAGGAGGAGAGGCAATAGGAGGAGCAGGAGAGGAGGATCGAGAAGATGTGGGTGAAGCATGAGTGATGGATGCAGGAGATTTTTCAGGCTCTTGCTGCACGCTTTGTCACCGATGCCCCACCACCTCTGCCTTCATCTTCATGATTTTTTTATTTTATTTATAATTTATTTTATATACAAATGTTAAACTTATATGTATTTGTTGTAGATAAATGTGGGTTGTATGTGGATGTGGATAGGATTTTTTATGTATGGATGGATGTGGATAGGATTGTTTATATATGGATGGATGTGGTTTGTGTTTGGATGGATGTGGATGTGAATATGATAAAAATGTATTGTAACAGGTCTATTTACAAGTGTATATCAGGATTTTTTTCCTGAATTTTGAAAATAAATGAAACCAAGAAGAAACAGACTATTACCGACGAAATATTTCGTTAGTAATAGTATGTTAAAAACATATACCAATGAAATATTTCGTAGGTACAAATTAATACAAAAATTTATACCAACGATCTATATATAAGATATACCGACGAATTATTTCGTTGGTAATAGTAGGCTTATGCCGACGAACATACTCACCGATATTATTGTTTTACCAATGAACATACTCGTCGGTAATATCATCTATCTATAATTTTACCGATAAAGATATTCATCGGTTAAGCTATGTTTACCGACAAAATATATTATTTTTTCATACCAAAAGTAACATGTTTGTCCGATGATTTTAGTCGTCGGTTGTAACGCCCTGAAAATTGGGGGTCGAGCAAGTACCCAACTCTTGAGTTCCAATGCATCACTTATGCAACAAATATAATGATGATTTTATGTTGTTTGTATTAGTACATAAAACATGAATGAGATTAAGCCAAAACAGTAAAACATAATCCAGGGACAATTGTAGTATGCAAGCAGAAGACTGAAATGAATATGTATAACTTTATACACCAATATAGGTCCCCAAAGTATGTATGCGTTGCCAGGTCAATAATTACAAGTGCTGTTTCAAAATACAAATTTTTTTAAAAAAAAACATGTGATAGTCCACAAGTATGACCCTGAAGCCTCGTCGATCAGATCAGTCTATATAAACCCACCTGAATACTGCATATATGAGAAAGCATCCTCATCGTTTACAAAGTCTGCCTCTGTCTCATCAGTCAAGTCTCCATCTGCAACTAAGACAGAGTCTGGTTGGTGTTTAAAACACCGTCCCATAACGTGGGAGTGAGTGATCAACTTAGTGGAACAATAAAGCAAAGGTTAACATGTTCTCAATTCAGTCAAGTAGTAATGATAAAGCAATACAATCAAACATCCCTAAATACTCTAATTAATGCAAGAATGATATGAAATAATGATGCATGCCCTCGCCTACGCTCCCTCTGCGACTTCATCTCACGATTGCGCATGAAACCCTTCCTTAGTGCTTGACCTACTATGCCAAATGCACACGTAATGCGGTGCATGAGCGTGATTACCAAGTTCTTATTAGTCATTTTCATATAGCAAGATTGGGAAGCTAAGGTACCTCCCTTATATCAATTCCCAAACAATGATCCATTATAGGGTCATCAGTCCTAGCAATTCTCATACGATGTTGCGATTCTAGGTCACTACAAAGGGCTCATCACCTTATCACTGCAGGCCTAGTATGTACTCTTGTTGCTACGTAAGGGCTCGTCGCCTCTACGCAGTCTTAGCGTACGCTCGAGGTCACTACAAAGGGCTCGTCACCTTATCAGTGTAGGCCGACAGCTCGAATACAATGTCTCATACCACCGTATTTGGCTTACAAGGCTGTGTTGCTCACTGGACACTACGGGGAAGCTCGTCACCCCAGCATAAGCCGATAGCTCGACCATGGTGTCTCATACCACCATGCCCGGCTCATGAGTCTTAGCGGATCGAGATACCAAGGTTAAAGGGGTTTTCACTGGTGAGTTTGGTACCTTAGATTTAAGCAGTAGCGTCCATACATGATGAACATACATCGGGTCAATCGAGTTACTTGACGAGCTCGACTAGTACGAGCGCACCTTGAGCTGATCAACATAAAGTGCGTAAGCACTCCGTGTGGCCTAACCACTGCCGACAACCAAAGTACGACTCGAGTTCATCGAACGCGTCATGTGTGGCGAAAACAACCTCAGTCACCTAATCGAGATCTGATACCGATTGCTTAGACTAATTCATGGTCCCAATCACACTCAGTTGTAGTTTATATATCACATATGATATGCATAACAGCATTACACCGCAGTTCAACCATTTTAAGCATTTAAGCATTTCATGAAACACATAGTACACATGTTATCTTACCTAGATATTACTTCCATAAATCACATAGTAGGTAGATAGGTTACATAAAGGAAACTATTGTTATAGAGAAGGGGATTGAGAATCCTAACTCAACACTCTCATTTCAAACATTTAAACAAGCATTTCCTCATACAGGCATTTTATCAAACACTTACACTACACATATCACATATATAGATTAATTTACTTAAAACGTATATTATAGCAAATCCTTTCACATAGGAGTTGCAACACATACAACGATCATGTATTATCAAACATCCATCATAACAAGTACTAATCATAATTTCATATTCATTTAGTCATATCAACAAATACAAGGAATACACTATATTCAACATAGGTCATATATATATGTAAAGTGGAGGAAACATCGTATCTAAGCATGTGATAGCAATTCAAGTCAGCCATAAATCATTAACTGACATTGAAATCCTTGAAAACCATAACCTAAACATTTATAGTCTGCACCTTTCGCCAGTAGACGCGTAACGGATTCGTTTTAAAAGTTAAGTCTTTGTCTAAGGCACCACAATAACTTATAACAGAGAATATGTTAGTTAATTCATCTATTACACTAGTCGAAAACCCTAAAACAAGTTAGGGTTAGGTTGTTTTACCCAAGTACGGAGTCGGAATCACCGGAATAGTGATGTAGAAGCGGTAGTTAAGCCCGAGGAGCAATGAGATCGAATCCCAAGAGAATCTCCAACTCACTCTCTCACTTTCTCTCTTTCCTTTCCTTTTCCACTACTCTCTTTCTTAGGGTGTTAAAATTCATTTGGAATATGAGAGAAAGAGAGAGTTTAAGGCCCTTATATAGGCCCAGAACTGATGGGAATGGCCCCAGGGCCAAGATATACTTAAGTTATATCCAAAGGGTGTCTGTTTCAGCCCATCGGAGCACTTTTGATGGCCCCTTTTCCATGTGCGGTTGGACTTAAGGTCCCTAACATTGGATCTAGGTCAAGCTGAGTTTTCGCTCCGATCGAGTTTGCAGATCGACCGTGGCGGACCAATTTCAGTTCAATGGTCACGGTCACTCAATCAGCGCCACAAGTACATGACCATGTATGGGATATTTTTCCTGATCTGAAGGTGTATTTGGGTCAGATTCTGACGGTCTGAATCCTTATATTTGGCCCGCAAGCGACACGACTCAGATTACTTAAATTTGGATTCCATTTTTAAAGATATTCACGTTTCTCATACACTTTGCTCCGGGCTCAAATTGTACATTTCTAGACACAATTAAGACTTGATTTTCGAGAGGGTTGTCAAGTCCAGTAATGCGGTCACAACTATATAGTTTTGTGGTCATCGGACTTTCGACATGCGGTCCAGGTCAGATACGGAGTTTCAGTGTGCTCCCGAGAGCAACCGGGTTTAGGGATGGATTCTAGATTTCAGGGTAATGTAGCGTCAATGATACTGCACGGTTTGAGTCTTGCAAATCATATTTAAAGTGATTAGTACTCATTTCACAAGTACTTTAATTTAACACTTGCTAATATTAACCTGATTTCTAAAGGTTTTAGTCCTGGGTGATTTCTGCCTGAGGTGGTACTCAGGTCCTTGTACGAATTTTCTTAAGACGTTACATCGGTATTTATTTTATCATTGTTGACGAAGTCATATTTCGTCAGGAAAAGCCTTCAGCCACGATCTTATTGCAACGAGCTTAGCGATGACATATTTCGTCGATAATAATCATTACCGACGAAAAAAGATAAAATAATGACAAATTATGTTATCGGTAAAAGAGCAATTTCCTGTAGTGTCATCTAAATTTTGTTTTTTGTCAATCGATCAAACTGACCAGTCGAGCGATCGATTAAATCGAT
Source organism: Magnolia sinica (assembly GCF_029962835.1). Classification (NCBI taxonomy): domain Eukaryota; kingdom Viridiplantae; phylum Streptophyta; class Magnoliopsida; order Magnoliales; family Magnoliaceae; genus Magnolia; species Magnolia sinica. Next base: position 79,424,541 of record NC_080580.1, on the reverse strand, counting down.
GGGTTTGCTCGATCAATCGAACATGCTGAATTTTATATTTTGTTTATTTCCTTCTTGAACTTCTTCTGGTCCATTTGTGGTAGGCACGTGTTTTCTTTACATCCTATAGCAGGATTTAAACAATAATGTGTGCCGGAGAATGGTGATATCTATTGACACCAACTTGCTTTTCTTTTGGCTATTTTAATACTTTAGACACATGTAACATATTTAAGATCTTGTCCCTTTTTAAATTTGATTATTAAATTAGCCAATAGAAATCCATTAAAGATGTGGTCGAACCTACAAGTTGACCCTACCCACCCTAGCTTGATTCAAGTAAGATTTTCGAGTTTTCGAGCCATGGCCGGTGCCTCTCATGAATCCCTTTGATTGGATGATTATAACGACTTGATCAATGATCAATAAAAGGACTTGCATTCAATTCAATGGTGCATCCATATGCAGCGTAAGCATTATGGTCCATCTATTCAATGCCCTATCAAACTAATTACCTGACACATCATACGTACGGTTGCAACTAGGCGATGTGCGTGGACACCAACATGGCCCATGGTGTGTACTTTGATTAACAAATCAATCCACTTTGAATAGAAGACAAAAGGAGGAGATTAGGATGTGATAGATAATGTTTTTTAGAAGGTTTTTGACCTATTAGCGTAAGTTGTCTAAAACATGTCTTAATGAACTTAATCAATGCATTCATTCATGGGGTGCACTAAGACATGGAGAGGCCTAAAGCATGTCCACTCAAAAAGGGTCCAAAACCAAAGTAAAGATGTGATTGCTTGGTTTGAAAGGGCATGAAATTCCACAAAAGGAAGGATCACATACAACCATATTATGCTAAGCTTACCATACCAAACCGTATGTCACCCTTGTCACATATGCAGCACATCTGAACCATGAGATAGATGGTAACCATCACTGAGTATCATCTAACGTAAAAATTACGTTGATCTATTCATCGGTTACACCACAAGCCTACGCTCGGTCAGTTTGTTCGTTATTCATTTATTTTCAAGGTATGGAGCATAGGACGATTGAATCGATGTGATTTTTTCACAAGGAGATCTTCACGATGTGGTCAATCGTGTGCAACGGTCGGATGCCGTGTATACATATGATATCTTGTTAGAGAGAAAAATGGTGTAGCATGGTAAGGTTAGGATATTATGATTATGTGGGGTCAATGCTCAATTGTAAACTGTCGTCACGCCATAAAAGTATATGGCCCTGAGCATAGACAAGACGCTGGATCGCATCTATTCGTTTGTTATATCACATGTTATTCCCAAAGGGAAGGTAGAGAAAGGTAAATAGGTGGGAATTGGGTGCGAGTAAAGTGGGAAAAAGAGATCCTGACCCGAAATTGTTTAAGGGCTGGTTGCATGATATGAAAAACGTGCTTTGGTTACTACATTTGATAGGGCCATGCAAAGACACACACACACACACACTCTCTCTCTCTCTAAAGACACACACACCCTCTCTCTCTCTCTCATACATGCACAAATTCGAACACTTTTAAGATTACTTAAGGTACTGTTTGTGTGAAATGAATCATAAACAGTTTAGGATTCCGAAAACAATTTCGATTTTGCCGTATGAGCGCCGACATTCGTTTTGCAGGTTATTCTTGCAACAAAGTGTAATCGAGTTGACAATGTGGTGGCCATGGATGCGGACGTGTTATTCGTTTTGCAGGGCGCAAATACGTTGATGACATGTGATCATGGCCATTTGTTGTCGGTTGATGTTGGAATCAAAATCATCAATTCGGATTCCGACTCACCAAACAGGCCCTAATCCATTTCTTCATTGTTTCTAGGTGAATTTGGTGGGGTATCATTATAAGATACTTAATCAAGACAACCGTGGACATTTTCTTTTTCTTTGGACCTAGTGATGGTACGATTGAGACCAACCTTATAATTTCCTTAATTTAGGACACTCATGGAATGGACCATGACCTATTATCTCCACATCATATGATACCAAGTATCCATTGAAAATTGACAATTATAATTAGTTGTCCATAAAAATGTATTTTCATTCATTTTCACTCTCTCTTTATGTATTTTCATTCACTAAAAATGTATATAAATAATGTACAACAAGCTGTATTTGTTTTTGGCCATTATGGTCATATGCATGGTCTGAAAATCAGCGGCAAGTTTATAACTAGTGAGATACTGGGAAATATGGACTTGGCCGGAACTGTCAGAGGAGTGAAGTAAAAAAGGAGAGGTGGGGTGAGGAAGAGGTCTCAAATTTATTCATGAGAAAGAAAGGAAAGAGAGAATATAAATTTTTCTTCTTTCATTTTGTTGGAGAGCCTATGCTAAACGTATACCATAATAATTTTGAAAATTGAAAGGTTCACATTCACTCTTTCTCTTGAAGTATTTTCATTCACTAATATATATATAATGCACAACAAGAAGTAAGATAGTAAGTAATCCCATAATTAATAAGATATTAATTACAATAATGAGTCGGAATTCAAGCATTATAAACCGAAACAAATTTAAAATTTAAATTGATCAAGAGATCCGATGATCAATTATAGAAAATTCAATAGTATCACTCATCCACCACCGCGCACGCACACACACACACACACACACACACACACACACACACACACATATATAGGGATGCCAGAAGCACAATCAAGCCTATCAGTACTCATTCCCCACCCGCCCGCCTTATGAACCATCTGTGTCAGCATAGGTGGCCCCTATGTATATAGATTTAGATTTTTGGGACAACAGAAGCACACCAAGGCATTATATGTTTCCTCCCATTTAGATCAAAAAGAAACTATGTTAGTACAAGAGAGTAATGCTCTACCACTATCAAACTTATCTGCATTGTATGGCAATGATTTACCTATAGGCTAATTTTTCTATCTCTAGTTATTTGAAAGAAGTCTGTATTTGGGGAATAATAGGAAGACCTCAGTGTTAAAACAAAGTTATCTTTACTCAATCTATCACTTCAGCTATGGATAATTAAGTATGCGTGCTGAAAGTTTTTTAAATCGATTAGAGTAACATTGAAGTATTGTTGTGTTCTCAGTTTGTACAAGGTGGCCCGTGATTCAATGATCACAACCGTCAATCTAGTGAGCCCTACTATTGATTGTCCATGCACCCAAAATCTAGTATATTGCAATTTGGTAACTTTTCAATTGGTGCGAGCGAACAAATGGTCAAGAAAGAACAAATATATATGTTATCCAACCTAGTCATTAGGTGAACCTGCCGAGATGAAAGACCAGTCCAAATCTCGATACATTCCAAATTTTAAGTAGGCCACAAGTGAATATATAGCTTTTAGGCATGATCGTACATTTCTCCCTGTTGTGTGTCCCACACTATCTTTAAATAGGGATTATTCTTGGGATGTACGGCTCTCATAAGGAGGCTCAACAGATGCACGGTTTTGATTCCACATAAATATCACATGTGGGACTCATACAGCTCGAACCTATGTCACACGTCATTCCCTTTAATAAATGGGGCTAGTCCTGGCCCAATTAGTGAATGGTGCAGGCTCAACCCTGAGTTTAAGGCCTGATAAATGGGCTGATCAGCAACCAGGTCCCAACCCAGCCCATTTTTTTCCCATATATCCCATCATTAGATGAACGGTGCATATATCCTCGACATGGGCCAACGATAACTCATGCCAGTTGCAGCCATCTCAACCATTGATTTAAGGCTCAGCAACTCGACTGACTCATCTGCTCTCAAGCTGAGTTACAACTCGCCCCATCCGGGGGGCAAAACAAACAACTTGTGGGTGATGTATCTGGATGACTCGTGGTGTTGAACTGGATCGGGAATCTGAACGAGTCCGAGTCAACTCGGATGAGTTACATCCAACTCGTCCGAGTTGTCAACCCACGGTCTCAAGCATTCTACAACCCCTGTTGCATAACTGAAGAGTTGCAAATGGGCTGGGCCTGAGAAAGTCCAGGTCCAACCAACGAATAGGGGTGGGAATCAGTCAGTTTAACTAGCCCGACTCGCTTCTGAGGCGGGTCGGGTCCGGGTTAGAAGATGCAACTGTCTAAGTAAACTAATTGGACTCGGTTTGAACCCTAACCGACCCAACCAGCCAACATGGTCAATAATAGACTGGGCCAGATGATCCAACCCAACCCACCCAAAGCCCGAAAGAAATTAATAGGGAATAATTAGATAAATGCACATATTTAGGTATGTTTATATGAATCCGCTAATCATACCTGGCTAACGTAATTTTTCCCCGATTATGTTCTTAAACCAAGTGTGGTCGTGCTACATTGGGTTGGGTCAGTCGAGCCGACTCAGTTATAATTAAATTGTCGGGCCTCAGAGTAATGGGTCGCTCTGCCGGAATTCATGACCCATCTATGAAATGGGTCAGGTCCGAGCTGACCTCAACTCGGCTTGATCTGGACCCATCGCCACCCCTTGTTTTGAGTTGACACCCAGCCCAGTTTGTTAGCTAAGGAATCAAGTTCAGGTTGGGCTAAGCTCTCCAGTCAAGTATTATCACAAAATTGTATGGATTAGGCCGAGTGATTGGACCTTTACGCAGATGGAAGCCCAAATGTCAAACCCATGGGCCTCGAAGGCTCAGCGAAAACCCAGCCCAAAATGCGCTGCATCAGACCAGGTCTGGGCCAGCCCAACCCATTCCAGCCCTACAAGAGATGGAAATGAAGTTCTATATCAATGAAGGGCCGGACTATATTTTACCACACACGTACAAAAAATAATAATTGTCAGACTCTAGTAGTGTTTGTCACCTTGGATGGGACGGTGTACAAAATCCAAACCGATCATCAAAGAGGCTCTACCCTTGCATGGGCCATACCCCAAAATTCAACTGATTAGATGATGTACAGTGTGTTGCGGACAATTTCATCGCTAAGATGGACTGGAGAAGGCCCGATCAGAGGCGAAAGTTATCTAGACCGTCAAAAACTTAAAACAAGCATATCTTGCAAACCGGAATAAGTTACCCAACGTGTCATATATAATTTTGGGTAGGAGAAGCTACTTTAGCCACCCAACCCCGCTGGGCCGGGTTGCCCACGCAAAATTTATCCCATTTTATTTTTGTTTTTACTATTTATGGTAAGCTTTAGTTTGATTGTAACTCTTCATTCACTGGGCTTTAGGAGTTGTATCAACATAAAAAGTGCTTAGAAAAACTAAAAAAATAACATAGTTAAGCCAAATAAGACACTAATTACTCTTGGGCGAAAACCATGAGGTCCAATAGAAATCATAACTATCTAACTCTTTATAGTAAGTCGAGATTTCCTAGAGTTTTAGTTGTAGTTTGATTCCGAAACTTCTTCCTAGCGTTCATGTCACTATCAAAGAGATTGTAAACTCATTTTTGAGAATTAAATTTAGCTCCATGAATTCGAAGTAATTATTCCCCCAAGGAAGATGGTGCTCGACCTCCCTGCGTCCTTGGACAATCTTAACCATTCAATAAAGGAATCATATAGAAATGAATTGATAGTTATTAAAGAAGTTTGGCAAAGTTTCTTTGACCGTCGAAGATTTCTCTTCGTGGCCCGAGCTATTATGAATTTTGTAATGTGCACGTATAAGGTAACCCAGTTTAGAACTCATTTACATGTGTGCCACATGCATGAAAATTAAGCCGCTAAACAGTTTAGATGCAGAATCTGCCAGGCATTCTATATTTCTTCAGGAAGTTTGTCTCAGTATCTCAGGTCCACTTTTGAACGGAGGAGAATGTGTAGATCCCCTTTCCATGGATTTGCTTGGAATTTAGATTTTGTAGACTTTTGGAATATGCTGTTTGGTAATAAAGCGGCAAATGAATGGCCATCAACGTGGCCCCATAGTATACTGTCTGGACCTGTGGACCATTATTCCTACTTGCCTCCATGCGTCCCATGCTTGTGTTGCATTTGTCACCGAGACAAGTCTTGGATGGACCCTAAGATGAATGATCAGAACCGTTCATATGATGAGAGATAGTATTAAGATGGGTCATTGCCGAGAATCACATTGAACATATGATCCTGACCATCGACTATTCACCGTTGAATGTGGGCCTTTGGGACTTTTGTTTGAACATTGAATGCCACCTAATGGTCAAGATCATCCAGTCAGTATGATTTTGGACCATTTCCAATTAACATCAGCACCTAGAGATGATTTCCGGGGAGATTGGCCTTGTTTGGAGTTAATTTGGATACATAGGCATAAGCTACTACAACAAATCAGCTATTTATGCCACAAAAGTTCGGTAGGTTTTTTTTTTTCTTTTTTAAAGGAAAAAAGGGAGTGTTGAATGCCTAAATATTGTTTGAAGTTTTAAAAACAATTAGCATTTTAGCTTTTTATTAAACATATTTTTCCCTTTATCATAGTTTTTTATTTGATAGTTTATATATAACATGAATTGGAAATCAAATTATTGTTATCATAAAATTGATATGAATTGGAATCCAGAGTTGTGTTTGGCAGGCATTGGAATCCAAAAATTATGTTTGATAGTCTATAATTGAAATGCATTAGAACTTTGTAATATATTCACTGAATTTAATTAAATAAATTAGCTTAGAGCATGTTTGTTTGTCCATCTACAATGGTAATACAATTTAAATTAGTTATCACAAATTACTTTGCATGCCTCTTGCTGTCAGGGAATGTTGACCGGGATGATGAGGTTGTTCGGCTGCAATTTCATATGCTAGTAAATTGGCAATTTCAAAAGAGAAATAGTGAATTTCAAAAGAGAAATAGTTCTTGGTTTTTCAAGATATATAAACCTCACATTATTTCTAAGATATTGATAGGATGACTCTCAACCACAAACCTCCATCACCATGGAGCATGTATTTGGATGTACAGTTGTATTCCATTTCTTTCCTATGGAAACAATGACTACTCTAACAAGGATAATTTGCCTATTATACTGAAAATGTGGGGACCGCATGCAGTACAGATCAACATCCATCAATTCAATGCACCTATATTCCTCATATGGTCGAGAACAGTCAATACTCATTTTGTCCAACAACTGTTACTGGAGAGTGATCATTGGTGGGCCATTCATCTGAAGTGGAGCATTGTGGAAGTGGATGTCTTCCACTCCTTTGTGTAAAGAGAACGAACCAAATACATTCATATACCCAAGTTGGACGACCTTGTTGGATTGCCAAATAGCCACATTATAGACATACATCCTAGTCTAAGAAATGTTGTAAAATGGGTCATTGCATACTATAACTTAAATGACTAGAGCGAAAATATGAGATACATGTGTCCTTACCCAAAATAGTAGCCTATGTGCTCTACAACAACGTACTTTTAAATGATATACAAAAGCTTGAACTAGTCAACATAACAACCCTTGTGAAAAATATAGGTAAGTACACAACCATACAAAATATAGCATAAAAACCATACACCCATAAAAATAGCCACCAAATAGCCACACTCGGCTGTGATAAATGCTTAGTAGTAATATATGAGCAAGATGATCGACACAAGTGCTAGCACACAAATCATGGTTTCTTGCTCTGTTGTATAGAGACTGACTGGTCTTGTCCCGAGTCAGGTAGGGGCTCAGGCAAGTCAGGAGGTGACTCGTTTGAGCCTAGCCGAGTCATGAAATGCTAGCTAGTAGGGGTGACTCATGGTACTGAACAGGATTAGATTCGACTCAGTGCAAGTTGACTTGTATGAGTCACACTAAACTTGGACGAGTGGGCAATCTGTTATGCAAATGGCTAGGGCTTGGTTTGGAGAGCACAGGTTGGAAATCAGGTTAGGACAAGTAAGAGTCATCATGGTCCGGTTGGGATTGACCACAACCCGAGCCAACCTAGCATGAATTGCGCCCCAATATGCACACATGTCTTTGCGTGTGAGATTTGCTAGACCTTAGTGTCTATTTTACCTTATTTCTAGACATTCTTGGATTAACTAATCAAAGAATAACACATATTATTGCATGTTATATATATAACATGCAAAAAGATCTCCACAGATATTTTAAGCACACTTTTATGCACTTTTATGGAGAAACAGTTGGTACTGAGCTAGCAATGGCATCACCAAAAAACCTAAAAGGTGAAAAGCTATCAAGAGAAGAAGACCAGCCAAAAGAATACAAAGAAATAGAAGGATCTGGATCCGAGTAGCAAGGAAACTTATAAATAGAGAAGGAAAACAACCAAGCAAGCGTCTCATTCCAATCCAACCAATCAGTCAAATTATCTTTCAACTATCCTGCAATTTATATTTTCTTATTATAACTTAACTCTTTCTCAGGAGTATCATTTAGCTGTAATCAATTAGCTATAATTCAAGTCTAAGCTTTACGTTAGACTATACCAGTTCTCAATAAAAAGCAGTTCTTCATTTAGATATATTTCTTACAATTGTGCTTTGACCGACTGTAAGTATTTCCTAGCTAAGTACCTAAAAAGTCCTTTTGTACGTAAGGCAGACTTGAACCCATCTTCAAAGGAAGAACCCACCTTTCGACTCTCACCTCATCACTCCATAAAATAATTTGCGAGTAGCCGAATAAGCGACCGATCTGCTCAAATCTCAGTCGTATAAAGTCGCAGTTATTGTATTTGTTTATATTGGCACTTGGAGTCAAGTTATTTGGTTGGAATTGAGTTACATGCTCATTTCTAACACACCGGCACGCACTATACATGACCAAAACATCCAAACCAAGAAAAAGCACTGAACAATATTGTCAGCTTGATACCGAACTGGATCAGACTTGATGGTATCCAAGTTGGCTTGGATGAGTCGCCAATCCATGCCTGATGAACCCTTTACAGCGATCTACTCTATGGACATGGTGGGCCGCACGTGAAGATGATATGGCGTAAAAATCAAGCCACTCGACTGATCAGGTAAGACCTCCAAAAACCAATGTGAGCAGTTTAGACATTAGAGAAGCATGCCAGTGGCTTTATGTTTAACGTAATCGTGTGGCCCACCTATTCATTGGACGGCCAGTGAGTTTGTGTTACACCCTACACGTTGGTGCGGTAGTTGGGATGATAACTACTGAGAAGTACGTTGAGGCAATGTAGCTAGGCATGATTTCTCACTTGTGGAGAGTATTTCACAAGAAACAAAGCTTTAAGGCAAAGACACATGATTAGATACCGCACAAAGCTTGTAAGTCATTGAAGCCATGATTCTGTATCTTCAAACTCTAGATTATTTGATGAGATATATATATATATATATATATATATATATATATATATATATATATATATATGGAAAATGAATGGTACTATGAGGTTGAGCTCATGAGAACTTCCCATGAGGTTGAGTTGTGTGGCCCCACCATGATGTGTGTCAAAAATCTACCCCATCAATTAGATGCACCATTCCATGGTGGGCCACGGGCTTAAAAATAAATTCAATCCATGACTTGGGTGGGCCACACCACATACAATAGTTGAGAGGGTTTACTCTCCCATTAAAACATTCATAATTATTTATTAGGTCCACTGAGATGTGGTTCATAAATCCAGCCCATCCATTGTGTGTGTCCAACTTCGGATGAGGGGTGGGACCAAGTTTCAGTGGCATCCAAAACTCAGGTGGGCCCCACCATGTATATATATATATATATATATATATAAAAGAAATGCTCACATCCAACTGTTGGATGATTAGATACCGTCCACCCAGTAGACAACTTCCATGTGGATCATATGTGTGCAACATCCATCCAACCCCTCCAATAAGTTGGCCCCACCATATGGATCAGCTTGTGCAAAAATCAGCCCCATCTACTCATCACGTGGACCACACTTGTATTTTCTTATTTGTAAGCAACCATACATAATTTTCTCTTCTGCATACAGTTGCCTATAAATAACCAAATAAAAGTGTGGTCCACCTGAAGAGTGGATGGAACTGATTCTCACGCACAGTAATCCTCACAGTGAGACCAACCTATTGGATGGAGTGGATTTTGCACATACATGATGGGTTGGAATTTATCCACCGGGTGTATGGCAACTCATCCTCCCACGTACTGGTTGGATGTTAGCATTCACGTGTATAATCATGCAAGACTAACACATCAAATAATCTAGAGGTCTGATTATTCCACGTGTGTCGAACCCCTGACCATCCACAGAAAGGCAAACATGTTGATATTGAACACGTGTGTGGGATCGGATCTTTCCATCGGTTAGGTAACACTTTTTGGATCTTTTCCCCTAAAAGGGAGGCCGTTTCACGCCTCAACTGGGCCACAACGTAAACAACAAGTGGGTAGTTAAAAATTTGTTTGAATTGTCGATTTATTGTGGGCCACCTAAGGACTGAAATGCTTTATTTTTGAGGCAGAAGATCAAGCCCACACGTGGCTAGTTTTGCATCATTGGCATATGGGCTGTGGAATAAGCAAACCTCATAATCTATACTATAAGGCTAATGATGGGGGATATTTTTGCTCTCAATTAGTTTTCAACTGTAGATAATTTTTTGTTTAAAGATATGAAAAAATATTTTAAATAAAATTATGGATATTTTAGAAATTAGAAAATGTATGTTTTACAAAACATGCAGTTAAGATTTCACCAACAAATGACATTAAATGTTTTAAATTTTTCGAAAAAAAAAAAAAGATGCTAAACACCTCAACAATCTTACTGACTTTCTCTCTCACCCAAGAAGAAGAAGAAGAAGAAGAAGAGAGAGAGTGTGTGTGTGTGTGACACCACCATGGACGTCCAATCCCTTAAGGGCCATCTAACTTCTCAAATTTTGCACATGTGGCCCCTCTTTACCAGCCCTTGAGTGTGTATATGCATCCTCTATCCTTCTAATTCAATATAGAGTTTCCATTAGGCAAATGTGAGGAATCGTACTTCATGCTTATTTTCAATAATAAAATATTTTTCATTTAACCTATGTATGATTTTCTATGTTTTTTAAATTGTTTGATTAGATTTATAATCTTTATGATTAATTTATGATTTATGATGATTATATGCCATAAATCCCATGATGGATGATTTATTTTATGAATATGGTGGTTTGAGATGAAATATGAATGAGGTTAGGCCTAAAAACTAAACTATATCTATATGGGTTCATATTTCATTATTGTGGGAAGTTAGAACCACCTAGAGTGTGCATGTGCGGTGTTACCATATTGTGAATGATGTGCAATTGTAGTGAATTATATGGGAACGTTTAGATCAGTGAGCTAACCCGTTGTGACGAGTTAAACCTCTGATTCTACCAAGTGCATGCGCCAACTAGACTAGACCATTTGAACCCTATATGTTGTAGTTTGGTTTAGCCTACTTGATGGGACGTTTGTATGTTGTTTGATGGTGTAATTAACATGATGTTTATGTAATGTATTAAAACTAGAATTTTTTAATATTATGATAATTATGTGTATGGACATATGATTATGGAATCGAGAGTAGTTCCATGAAGAAGATGGACTTATGTTGAAACTATGCATGCTTCATGATGGGAAACACATGAAAATGGACTTTTGTGTTCACATTATTATATTGTGATGGAACACATATACTATGGGGATGCCACATCACAAGGACCCACACATCCATAAATAGTAAAATTGTTTTGGTTGTGGACATGGTTATAGTTTTTGGAGAATCCCATGAGAGTAGTGGGATCACCGTCTCACTAATTGTTATTGGTTGTAAGAGTGGTGAGATCACCATCTCATTAATCATAGTTGGATGGTTATTGAAAAGGCGAGCTTAAGAAGTGTTAGAGGGGGGGTGAATAGGACTATGCCAAATATTCAAATAAAGTGCTGAATAAGTAAATAAATCAGATATCTCAATTGCACTAGTATTGAAACGTTGATTCAAACTGATTCATAAGACAACCTTCACCCAAACAAGTTAGGCAGGACAACCTTATTTCACGAATATGATAAAAATCAAAATCTCAAACTGAGCAAGAGTAAATAAAACTATCTGTTACAAACATTCACCACTTTTACATTAAAAAATTACAACCATTCACTACAAAAGTAATAAAAATATTTACCACAACACCAAGAATTATAGTGGTTCGGTGTGTCAACAACTATTCTCAAACAGCCACACCGACTCCACTCCCAAGATTACTAACCACATAATCTTGACTTTTACTATGAATAAGGTTTTCACAGGGTTACCTTAAAACCTGATACAGTTGTGATTTTAATGGGTTATCACAAACAAAGAAACCCCTCACTGAAATTTTCTGGCTATTTCAAAAAAACCAACACTATCTCAGAAAAACTAAATACAAAGTAAAAAAAAATACTTATCTTCACCGTTGAAGAAGTTGTAGCTGTATAATGCTTTTCTTGAATAACGGATGTTTAATGTTCAGTCCAATGGAAAAGGTCTAGGGTTCTATTTGATTTTAATTAAGTTTAAACCAAAAGCTACTTGCATTAATTCTCTAAAATCTCAATAAGAATAAACATTCTTTTTAGAATCAAAATGACAGAGTTTTGAGATAAATGAATTAATGAAAAAACTATAAAAAGATTATAAGTACCCTTTGATAGCTTGACAATAAATAAGGCTTCTCTCTCTCTCTCTCTCTCTCTCTCTCTCTCTCTCTCTCTGTAACACCCTGAAATTTGGGGGTCGACCAGAACTCAGCTCCCGAGTTTCAAAACATTACTTATGCAACATATGCAATGATGGATGTATGTTGTCTATATGAGTGCATAAAACATGGAGTAGATTAAGCCAAACTACAAACATAATCGAGGGATAGGTGAAATCTGCAAGCGAAAGACTAAAGAAATATGTGTACATGTGCAAGTCCCTATGGTATGTATGTTCTTCCAGGTCATAATTACAAGTGTTTGTTTCAAAATATAAGTATCAAAATGAAAGCATCCAGTACAAAATAAACCCAGAATCCCCGTAGCTCAGGACACGGTTCACATGAACCCGCCTGAGAACTGCATAAAAGAAAACGCGTCCTCGTCATCCTCATACTACTGCTCTGTTTCGGGGGTCGCATCATTGTCTATATCTAAGACAAAGTCTGGTTGGTGTTGAAACACCGTCCCAGAATGTGGGAGTGAGTGATCAACTCAATGGAACTATACAATAGAAGTTAACATAGTATCAATTCAATCAAGCAGTAATGATAAGGCAATACAATCAAACATGTCCTAATTTACTCTTGTTAATACAAGGATGTATGCAAAAATGATGCATGTCCTCGCCTGTACTCCCCCAGCGTCTTCATCTTACGGTACGCATGACAACCTCCTGCAGTGCCCACGACGCCAAAGCACATGTAATACGGTGCATGAACATGATCACCAAGTTGTTATTAGTCTTTTTCATACAGCAGGATTGGGAAGCTAAGGTACCTTCCTTATATTAATTCCCAAACGGTGATCCATTCTAGGGTCGTCAGTCCTAGACAATCTTATACGATCATATGGTTCTAGGTCGCTGCAAGGGGCTCGTCACCAATCAATGCATGCCCATCATACTTTAATTACTATCCTAAGGCTCGTCGCCTCAACGCAGTATCAAAGTATGCTCGAGGTCACTACAAAGGGCTCGTCACCAATCAATGTAGGCCGACAGTACGAATATAGTGTCCCATACCATCATAATCGGCTCACGAGTCTGAATTGCTCACTGGTCACTACGGGGAGGCTCGTCACCCCAGCGTAGGCCGACAGCTCGACCACGGTGTCCCATACCACCATGCCCGGCTCATGAGTCTTAGTGGATCGAGGTACCATAGTTAACAGGATTGCACTGGTAAGTTTGGTACCTTAGATTCAAGCAATAGCATCCATACATGGTGCACATCCACTGGGACAATCGGGTTACTTGACGAGCTCAACTAGCACGAGCACAGGTTGAGTTGAACGACATAGAGTCCGCAAATACCCCGTGTGGCCAAACCACTGCCGACAACCCTACTACGACTCGGGTTTGTCAAACACGTCCTACGTAGCGAAAACAACCTCGGTCACGAACTCAAGAATTGTTACCGATTCCCTGGACTATTTCATAGTCCCAAGCACATTCAAGTATAACAGATATTTATATCAGCAATTTAGAACAGTAATGGATCAACAATTCTAATCATACAAGCATGTGAGCATTTGTTGAATATCATCTTAACATGAATTCACACGTAAATAACGTCTAAGTTAAACAAACAAAGAATATAGATTGCATGGAGGAAATCATACACATCATTAAAATAGTTGAGAATCTCTTCTCAACGCTCATAAAAGACAATATGTTACATATTCAGTCAGATATTTCAACAAACACTTAGGCTACATATTTCAACATACATGACATACGTTGGTGATAGCTCACCTTAGGACAATTCCTTTTTCCAAGGAGTTGTTACATCTACAACTAGCATAAACATGTGACAATTAATCATGGCAAACACACGTATACGATACTTTCTACATATCCATGGAATACACAAATCTCAATATAGTTCATATATATCAGAAACGCAATATAAACATTGCATTTGGCATGTGAAATTGCACCCACAACAATAATAAACCATTAACCAATATTGAAAGCCTTGAAAACCATAACCTATACGAATATAGTCCGCACCTTACACCAGAAAGTGCGCAACAGATCAAATTCAAATGATAGGTCTTCGTCAACAGCGACTAGAAAACCTAAGGCATGAATAAAATGAGCTACATCAATACTTAGACTCATCTAAGCTCCAAAACAGATTGGGGTTTGATTAACTTATCCAAGAATGAACTCAGAATCGCCGGAATAACGATTCAAATGTGATGGTTTAGGTACGCAGGGTAACAGGGAAGAATCTCAAGATGATTCACCAACTTTTCTCTCACTTTCTCTCTCTTTTCCTCTCTCTCTCTCTTAGCTAGGGTTTAGAAATTCGTATGGAATTGAGAGTGAGGGTTTTAAGGTCTTTATATAGGCCTAAACTTGATGAAAATAGCCCCAGGTCCAAGGTATACTTAGGTTATAACCAAATCGGGTCTATTTCAATCCAAAGGAGCGTTTTTGGAGGTCCTTTTTCTGAGTGCGGTCGGACTTAAGCTCACTCATATTAGATCTTAAGCGAGTTACATTTTCAGTCCGATCGGGTTTCCAGATCGTCCATGGCGGACTAATTTCAATTCAACGGTCACCGAAACTCGATCAGGGCCACAAGCACCTTGACATGTGTGGGCCATCTTTCCTAATCTGAGGGTAAATTTGGGTCAGAATCCAACAGTCAGATTGCTTAAAATTGGTGCGCAAGCGACACGACTCAGATTTCATAAATTCATATTTAATTTCTCACCTTTCTCACACTCTTTACTCCGGACTCAAGCAAATCGTCTCAGGACGTCATCTGGACTTGATTTTTGAGGTGATTGTCAAGCCCAACAAGGTGATCATAATTGTCTAAGATCATCGCTATCGGACTTTCGACGCGCGGTCCAGGTCCGATTCAAAGTTTCCAAGTACTCCCGAGAGCAACCGGATTTAGCGTTGAATCCTAGATTTCAGGGTAACCTAGCGCTAACGATTCTACAGGTTTTGGGTCCTGCAGATCAAATTTAAAGTGATTGGTGCTAATTTCACAGGCAATCGAGTTTAGAGCTAGCTAATCCACAATTAACTTCTAAAGAATTAGAGGTAGTACTCGGGTCTTTGCACGAAATTTCAAGTCATTATACTCTCTCTCTCTCTCTCTCTTGAATAAGGAATTTGATAGGCTTAAATTATATTTTCGGATTGAAAAAGAACATCAATTTATAGGCAGAAAGTTTATTCCTTCAACTGGTATAAGGCAGTCTTCGATTGGCTTAAGCACCGGATTCAGTTCCAACAAATTTTCAATTTCGAGCAGGATAAAATCTAACAAATCTTCGACCGGTCGAAGGACCTGTTCGACTGGTCAAAGGTGACCTTCGACTGGTTGAACAAACTCTTCGACTGGTCGAGCAAGCTGAATTCGAACTAATTTTAGTTACTGGACTTCGAGTCGAGGAACCTTCGACTGGTCAAGGAGTCTACTCAACTGGTTGAAGATTCAACAAAAAATCTGTTACATTTTGGGTGGTGCTTGGACTAGTCGAGAAATTCTTAAACTGGTCGACCCAAAACTTAGGATAGTCGAAACTCAGTCATTTATAAGTATAAAAACCAAATTTAAATATGTTTTGAAAGCACTTAAACCTAAGGTCTTTCAAGGATTTAAAATACTTGCATGGATTGAACTTCATAGGATTAGAAACTTGAAGTTTTCAAAGGAGCTTGATTTGTTACTAGAACTTTCAGTAGATCTAGCTTGGTCTTTAACTTAAGCTTGAGTTTGAACTTGAGTTTGAACTTGAGCTTAAACATGAACTTCAATATGAGCTTGACTTGAAGATCATTTTGCTAAGTTGTTTTGACAGACGAAATTTGACAAACTAGGTGTAAAATGTGCTTTAAACATAATGGCACTTACAGCTATGGTTGGAGAATTCAAGTGACAGTGGTGGGATCCACGGCTTACTAATCATATTTAGTTATGGACCCATGTGAAGATGCCTATTGGTTTTGAGTCATGTGTAGCATCATGACTAGGATGTAACTATCCCTCCATGAATGGTGTCATGTGAAGGGTAACAGCTTTCTTAGGGTATGGTGGACCATGAGGGTTTGGAATGTGGTATGTGTGGTAGTAACTTAGAGAGTGCACACATTCATAAATTGGTTGGATGTTAAATCAAATTAATTAAATTATTAAGTTAATCTCATGCAATCACTAGGATTCAGAAGTTAGATTAACCCCTCTGTATGTTACAATAGAGAAAGTGACAGGCTACTCCCGTATTTGTAATTGTACAATAGCTAATGAAAGTGGTGGGATTACCGTTTCACTAGTCAGGTTTCTTTCATAGCATGAGAGAGTGGTAGGCTCATTAATCAAAGTGCCTTCATCAGACCATGCATATCATGTATCGCATTAATCAATGTTCTTATGAATATTTTACGTTGTTTATAAAATGAATTGATTATGTACTTATTAGATAATCTTGGGGGATATACCCTTACTAAATTGAACATAGACAACTTATTTTTGTGTAGAAAAATAACCATAGATTGTGCAGGTGACCATCCAAAGAATGAGCTAGAGTTTCAAGGCAAGAACTATAATGGTTCGTGGTGAGAGATGGTGGATGATGAAGCGAAGATAGCTTGGACAATATTTTTCTTCTTTATTTGTTTTGCTTTCTTAATAGTAATTAATTAAATTTTGAATTTGTAATAAGTCTCATGGAAGGACCAAGTATGTACTATATTTTTATGGTTGACGTAACAGTGGTGAATGGAACTTAAAGTAGTTATTTTAACGTAATAAGATTTAATTTTCTTGTCATTTATATCCCAATTGCCATGAAAATGAGAATTTAAATGATTGTAAGGAATATGTGAAGTATTTGTACTTTTACATACTCAAATTAACATCCTGAATTTGGCTTATTGTGTTGTCCACGGGAGTCAAAATCTCAGGGCATTACAGGTGAGCTCCCCCACACACATGGAGGCTCTACCTTCAGAAGTGGTGTATTGTTGTTTGCACATTTCTCTCTTATTAGGCCTTGGATTTGTGCTTGGTTTAGGCCCGGCTTAGGGTTTGGTTTAACTAGGTGCTTTGACTGGGTAGATGGACTCGGTAGGCTGACCAAGTGAGTCGGCTTAGTGGGTTGACTCATTGAGTTAACTCAATGGGTTGACTTAAGGTGTGAAAGGGTTTCGGATAGGTTTTAAGATTTAGATTAGGCTTAGGGTTTAAGATTTTGGTTTAGATTTAGAGGTTAGGATTTGGATTAGGATTTGAATCATGGATTAAGGTTTGGATTATGTTTATCCAACTTGATCAGCTTGTCAGCCTGGAGTGGGGTGTCTACAGGGACACGAGTAATTGTTAGACATTTTTCTTTTGTTGTTCATCATACAAGAGTATTTTTATAACATCCTGAAATTTTGGGTACGAGTTTACCTGAACGTAAGGATGTACAATTACACTTGTTCAACGTTCACTTGTAGATCCATTAATATTTCTGTAGTTTAACCTGAATCAAAACATCAGGAGCACTTTTCAACCGTTAATTGATAGGATGAACCATTAAATACCCTAGTATTCTTACTCATACATTAAAACTAACCATTGATATAACCTATCACCATAAGATAAAGATATCTAACCATCTAATTTGAATTTAGACGACTTGATCATACTAAACTAACTACCTGATCTTCATATCCACTCATACATATGTCGAATTAAAATTTTAATCAGTTTATCTTATTTGTCACTTATGAATGTGCTTAACTTACTGTCAAAATCATGATCTAAGTATTTTACACCTGTGAACTAATTACTTGAATCTAACTGTGTACATTTCTAACATATACCACATCCAAAAACTACTCTCAACACATCCATTTGCGAAAACGACCGTACAATAACCCGTAACCATGATTAACATCCTAATCATCTAATTACTTAAATTTGAGACCATCAATTGATCATCCATCATAATCTAATATGCCAATTGGGCCATCCAAATGTCTAAGTAAACCATTCATTTGGAAAATCATAGGGTACACGTCAAAACTACTAGTTAATTTTTACATAGGATGACGATAAACGATGTTTTGAGTTATAAATAAGTGTAAGCCATTAAATAGGCATCTTGGTCATCCTTGAGAGATTAAGGCCCAAACTTTGAGACACTCGACTGTGAATCTTTTAAGATAAGATAGTATATTATATTTTAAAAAGAAAAGCAAAGAGAGAGAGAGAGAGAGACTAGTTATGTATCTAGCTAACGGGTGGCCTGTGGTCTAGATCATCCGAACTATGTGACCCTAGTCACTATCAATTTAATCCAGCCAACCATCTATCATCATCACTCACTCATACATTCTTTGTTATCATGTGGCTCACCTAAATATTAGATCTATCTTGTCTTTTGGCATATAACCTAACATGATATGATAAAGCAGATGGACGGAATAGATTGCTCATAAGAAACATAATGGACCCCACATTTCAATGGGAAATAAATCATGTTAAAAACTCAATATTTGAAATCACCTTGTAACGTCCACGCACAGAGGATTTTCTTCCTTGATGGAATTTATTCAAAAAAAAAACTTGCCGACAATCCAGGAGAGATCATCTCCAACAGAATCATTCTTTCTTTATAAGGACCGACGTTTCTCTCTAATCATAAAGAGAAAAATAAAGAGAGAAAAAGATAAGGGAGAGAGATTAGATAAAGTGGAAGAACAGCTTGCAAGGTTAGTATTTATTTTAATTTAATTTAATTTTTTATTTTAATTATATTATTATGCTATGGGCCTGCATGATGGACAGTGTGGATTTACCGTGGGGGCAACGAATGTGCACATATATCAACAAATGTATATATGCATGGTACACCTTGGAGCACCTTTCACATGTAAACAAGTAACAAAAGTAAACACATAATTACTTTTTTCTATTTCACTTGAACTACGTGTTAAGCTTATTGTAACACTCCGAATTTTTGCTATTTTAGGTTTGCCAAAAATCCTTTAAAAAAAAATTAATAACTAGTCACGTCATCACTTACGGACCATTGACGCCTGAGGTGAGCTTATATGCAACTGATACCAATAAAGAACCATACAAATAAGATTGATTAACCGTAGAAAACCAATGAACCCAACCTATCACTTGAACATTAAGTTTAGCCCCATGATTTATTCACATAGGGCCCAAATCTAACTGACCCATCGCTAACTAATCAAGACAATCATAACTAAATTAAAGATCTAACTGAAGCCGAGTCAGATAAGGTCCGAATCTTGACTAATAGATCAAATCAACCCCGTTACTCTTTTAACCTAAAATCGACAGTTTAGAGTAATCATAACCAAATATCCACTTTCACTAGTTATAAATAGGACACACTATGAACATAGTTAATCCAAACCCTAATCATTGCCTATGAGAAATCTCAATACCTAATTCATTCCAGAAATGCCCCGATTTTTCGAACAAGCTCTAAACCGCTCGTTAGTGGATCACTAGTTTCAAAACTATAGAATAATGTCCATCTTACTAGGCTCAACGTCCATCGTGGGAGTCAAACCTGGGTAGTGTCCAGAACCGCTCAACTTGAGCTGAAGTGTAAGACCCGTATCTAAGCCCGTACCGTCCCGTAGGCTTCCACAGTCCTTCCGGTAAAATTCCGATGACCCACGATTTTTTATCGGCAGTTGCGCGCGACCCCGAGTTGTATCCCGTATTCCAGAGTTGGTTCGATTCGAAACTTGTACCCTAAGGACCGCGCCGTTGCTGCGGTTCTGATGCCGCGACTCGCGCGCCAAGGCGATACCCAGGCCAGGAGATGTGGGCCCACGTTCAGTTTGAGAAAACGCCGCATTTGTAAAATCCCAAGAGAATCTCTACAACCTTTCAAATCAATCCCATCAATCATGTCAAATGTCAAGTACTCCCATCACCTCACACGCCATCCCCAAGTACAACCACCCCTCCCCTAAAGTCAATACTCTTACAACCAAGTACACCTACCCATCACTCACCATCCCTCTCTCTCATCACTCCTCTCCCATCATCTCTCTCATTCTCTCTCATTCTCCCAAGCAACCCCAAAGAGAAAATCGTCCATGGTTTCCATGGAGAAGCCATGTGTGGCCCACCTTCCTATCTCCCATCCCCACCCTCCAAAACCAATCTCAACCGTTGAAGTCCGTCCTTTGGAACTCTAGATCGTGTTGGCGGAAGAAGGAATAGGCGATCAAAGGTAGGTGCTTTAATAGAGTAGTTTTAATGTTTTTAAGATGGGCCAAGTGAGGCCAACCGACCAATGGTTTGAATCTCACTTGGGACCCTAAGATGTGGGCGATGACCCACTTTGATCATCATGATCATTCCATGATGGGGCCATTCTTATGGACCCCATTATGATGTTTATTTTTCTTATATACCTAGGGTCATCTATACCATCTATTTTAGTGGAGGAGGGATCTCTACTGTTGGATTTTGATTTAATGGGCCCATGTGTAATGAGACCCACTTGATATATGATTGGTTGCAAGAGAGGGCCCATAATGTCGGGGTCCCTCCATCACGCGTTTCCCACTCTCTATCTCTCTCTCTCCCTCTCTATTTCATTTTCTTTTATGAGATCATGATATGGTTGTGTGGCCCACTTGAATGGACCCCACCATGAGGCATGTATTCTATCCAAACCATCTACAAGTAGGGCCCACCTTGTGTGTGTTATATCCACACCATCCTCCATGAGGTGGCCCACCTAAGCAGGGCCCACCTCTAATGTATTTGTTACGAGCAACGTCCAACGTCCAGGGATGCTGGACGTGGTTTGGAAAACATAAATACCAGCTTGTTTCCAAGCTTATGGGTGGCCCACTCAGGTAGGCCCCACCTTGATGCATGTGTTTAATCCACGTCGTCTATCCGATATACCAACTCATTTTAGGCGTTGAGCCAAAAAAATGAGGTTGATCGGAGCATTTGGTGGGCCATACCTTAGCCAACAATGATCTCCATCATTTAAAGTCCCCCAGATTTTTTTATACACTGGAAAATGCCCAATATCGGACTTGATGGATGTGTTATGGGCTATAGAAATCATGGGCATGGTGGATTCTACTGATGTGGGCCTCATGTACAAAAAACCTTGAAAAAAGAAGATTTCATTAAAAAATAATAATAACAAAAAATATGGCAGCAGACGCTGCTATTGCCAAAGGCGCAGGCAGCGCCTACCGCGTGGAGGCGGGCGACCGTGTAGGCAGGACCCACGGCTCCAGTTGTGGGTCCCACCATGATGTATGTTTGTCATCCAACTCGTTCATATGGTGGGCCCCTTTCTGAAGTGGGCCCCCTCCAAAGATCAACCGCATCCAAAGCTCAGGTGTCCCACATCAGAGGAAATAATGGGATTAAACATCTGCCCATCAAACCCTTTTTCGGGCCACAGAAGTCTTGGATTAAGATGAAATTTGTTTTTCCTCCTCATCCAGGTCCGTACGACCTTATCAATGGCTTGGATGGAAAATAAATGTTATGGTGGGCCCCACAATGATATGTGTTTTATTCCCACCATCCAGGCGGACGGTGGAGCCCACAGTAATGTATGTGTCTTGCTCACACCGTCCACTGCTGTGGACGGTGGAACCCACCGTGATGTACGTGTCCTATTCATATTGTCCAGCCATTTATCTGGTGGGCCCACATCAAGGAAACAGTGTTGATTAAACGTCTACCATCGTGACCCTTTTGTGGTCTAGAAAATTTGGGCCAGCATGAAATTTGTTTTTCCCTTCATCCCGGCCTGTATGACCGTATGAACAGATTGGATGACATATAAACATTATGGTGGGCCCAACATGGTACCACATGGTGTATGTGTTCTAGCCACACCATCCATACCAGGACGGTGGGACCCATGGTGTATGTGTTCTAGCCACACCGTCCACACCTGGATGGTGGGACCCATGGTGTATGTGTTCTAGCCACACCGTCCACACCTGGACGGTGGGACCTACCATGATGCATGTGTTGCATCCAATTTGTCCATCCATTTTAAAAGCTCATCTTATGACATGAGCTAAAGAATGAGTCAGGTCCATAGTTCATGTGGACCCCCACCATGATGCATGGGTTGTATCCTAACCTTCCAACCATTTTCAGAGATCATTTTATGGCTGGAGACTAAGAATGAGTCAGATCTAAGGCTTAAGTGGACCCCACCATTGAAAATAGTGGGGACAGTGACATCCACCGTTCAAAATTCTTAGGAGCCACATTAGCTTCCAATTAAGCGTATATTTTGCTTTCACTTCATTTACCTCTATGTTAACTTATGAATAGGTTGGATCTCAAAAAAAAATACATAAGGGTGGGCCCGATTGCTATACATGAAGTCATTTGATTCGGCCCATTGATATGACTCATTGTGATATTTGGGGCCCGTGGGTTAAGGCCCATTGAGATATTTGGGGCCCATGGGTTGAGGCCCATTATGATGTATAAAGGCCCGTGGGTTGAGGCCCATTGTGATGTATTCAAGGCCCGTTATTGAGGCCCACCTTGATGTGTATGAGGACCATATGATGAGGCCCATTTGATGTATTTGAGGCCCATGGGTCGAGGCCCAATGGGATGTATACAAGGTCTATTGCATTGTGAGATTCCACCATGATGTATGTGATGATGTTTTTGACGGTCATGCCTTGGGAGGAATGATGGTTTGACGTCCACATTAATGGGCAATGATGGTTAGATGTCCTTATTGTGACCTTCCCTTAGGCCTTGTTAGGCCCATTCTCTTCGTAGGTTAACTCAAATAAGTGGGCCCCATTCGCCGTAGACGAATGGCTCCATGCTTTCGGATTTGATATAACCACGGCCGAGTACCGATCTTTATACTATAGTTGATCGACTGATCATTTATGGACCCCACTTTGTTTATTTGTTGATTATCAGTGCGATTGTCGTGACCGATTTGTCGATTCTGATTATCGATCGATTCCCATTGTCGTGACCGATTACTGATTTCGATTGACTTGGCCGATTTGCTGATTCCGATTGTCGAGGCCGATTATCGATGTAGATTCTGATTATGATTATCGAGGCCGATTCTGATTTGTCGATGCCGATTGTGTAGGTCGATTCCAATTGTCGAGGCCGAGTATCGAGGCCGATTCTGAGTGTGATTCTGATTGTTGAGGCCAACCTCGATTGTCGAGGCTGATTTCGATTGCCAAGGTCGATTGTCGTGACCTATATGATGTACATGCGACCCATAGTTGAGGCCTATTGTGGCACGTATTAGGCCCATGATGCATGGTCCATTTGATGTATTCAAGACCCATGTGTAGGGCCCACATGTCCTGTATTTGAGGCCCATGGGCAAGGCCCATTGTGATGTATTCATGGCCCATGAGTAAGGCCCATTATGATGTATTCATGGCCCATGGGCAAGGTCCATTGTGATGTATTCATGGCCTATGGGCAAGGCCCATTGTGATATGTATTAGGCCCATGAGCAGGGTTTACCTGTTGTGTATATGTGGCCCTTGAGTAAGACCTATTGTGTTGTATATTAGGCCTTTGTGTGAGGTCGTGAGCCCATTATATGTTTGGCTTTATGTGGTCATTCCTTGGGGGCAATGTTGGTTAAATATCCACATTGTCGAGGCCGATTGTTGATGTCGATTATTGATACCGATTATGAGTATGTGACAGCATAGTATCATAATACATGCCCATACGCATCATCTGCATGTTTGTTATGAGATGTGATTGACCATTGCATATGTCATAGGGCAGGTTGTTCATGGGGCTTCCTGATAGGCGGAGTTGCCCCACATGAGAGCACGGTATGTGCAGGATTGATGCATGATTGGACTGTGTGCCTCATGCATCTCGCATTTGTGTGACATGACCACCGCACGCCCTAGCGACATCAGGGCCATAGCCTCCATAGGTATTTCGTGGATGGCCAGATGGGACACCGAAAATCTGTTTTACATGGAGTACTATAGATATCCATGGGTGAAAGTCTCTAAACCCTCTTGGTTCCAGAGGTTGCTCCAACGTCTAGACCGAGTGGATGCATGAGCGCATGAGAGCTGTATACCGTTAGGTCGCGTCTCCCACTGTGTCGTGGTCGGTTAGAAGGGGGTATGGCCTTACCTGCCCAAGAGGAGGGGGCAATGCTAGGCTGAGTCTGACCAGCTGGAGGAATAGGTCTGCTATCGACGAGCCGGGCCCGATATTGGCAGCGGATAGTGGGGTCTCTTCCACTCACCTTGTTGTGCGCAATGGGGCAGCAATCTGGTTTGGTGTGTAATAGACCCCGGTGATTTCCCAGGGAGGAACCGTACTGATATGTGGACTTATTGAGTTAGAGTTATATACTCATGCATTCATTTCATTCACTATCCACTCGGGCTGGTGGTACGCAACTAATTGTTGTGTACCTTCGCATGGCAAGGATTTCTGTTGGGCACGCGACTAACCTGAGATCAGGAGTTTACCACATTGAGTCTAACTATCCAAATTTAGGTATGGGACTGGTTTGGATAGAAGTCCCTTGTGGTGGACCCCGTAGCTTACGATACTACGTGCTATCATCCCGACTTCACACTCTAGCTTGGTCATTTCATTTGCATCGCATATTGCATTACATCCTCAGCACATAATATTTGGCTTACTATCTCCGCATTGCATAGCTGATCTACATTGTTTCCTCAGTATATGATATTGGTTTATTATATTTTTACATCGCATAGCCTAGAAGGCTGATGGTATTTATGAGCCTATCAGCATGTTTTCTCAGTACTCTGATATCGTATGATTCATTATCTTGTTAATATTTTCGCTTATTTCTGACATGTTATGATTATGACATTGCGTTGAATACTTGGCACTTACCTTGTGCATACACTTACACCACCCTCTAAACTTTTTATAAGCTTATGAACGATAGATGCGTGCAGGTGATGTTAGGTTGCAGCAGTGTTGAGCTTGGAGCATGCAGCGATCTTCTGGAGCTTGATTTTCGATTTATGTATTTCCCTTTCAGCATTGTACTCAAATGATTATATTAGTGGATATGTGATGATGATGTTGCCTCTATGATTTGGGTATACTTGTGGTTATGCTTATTACGAAGTAAATGTACACTGAAAAATCCTCCTTGTAGGATCCCAGGATCGGAATCTGACGTATAGACGTTGGGAACCGAGAATGGGGCACTACGGAGACTGTCGGCACCGGATTCGGTAATCGGGGTTCTTGTAAGTCCGATCTCCGGGTTTGGGGCATGACACGAAGGATGAGTGCATGAGAAGTGCAAATACCCTAAAGAAAGAAGCTGAAACTTAAGTGAATTGGGTCGTCCACTCTTATACAAAGTTGAAAATTTTAAACCGTCAGTTTACGACCAAACTTCACACGTAGAGTAAGGATATTTCTCTGCTCATATCTATATAGCCACGGCCCCGATCGACTATCAGTGACCGTTAAACAGACTTCTAATCATATCTGTCGATCGGCGCATCCAAATGGTGGGCCGATCATGACCATACATAGATCATTATTAGGGCTAACTATCCTACGGTATATATCAATATGTACACCCCATAGTGGGCTCTAAAGGTTAGAAAAACCCTCCCATAGGGCTAATATAGTAAAAACCCAACCCTTAGGGCCATTTAAACCAAATCTGGCACTATAAAAGGGCCTCATTTGGGCACCCCCTTCTTCCATACGAATTTCATGCCCTACCTTAGGTGAAGGAGAAGAAAAAGAGAAAGAGAGATAGAGAGAAAATGAAGAGAAAGATAAGGGAGAGAGTGTTTGTATGAGTGAGGGGAATCTTGATACTTGTAGAGTTGGTATTTCCTCAACCAAACCAGTGGCCACTACAAACCTCCACCAAATCCACCCATGCCAAGAATCGGATGTAAGAATGGTATATTTTCCCTTCAATTAAGCAACCTAGTGTAGATTTTTAGTCATTAATATTATTTTTCTTGATTTTGATTTAGGAATTGGTGGTTTTACCCAAATCCCCAAATCCTAAGATCTCAAAGAATGGAAATCTCCTCTTAAGGTGCGGACTATTATCCTTAGGTGGCCAAGTACCAATTTTAGGATAAATTTAATGATTGTGGATATTAGATTGATGTGCATGAGTAATTTTGGGAAAAAATTAGCTAGGAACCTACATGATAAGTCAACCCAACATGCATGCGTTGATAAATTGTAGTTTGATTAGTCTTTAACATGTTTAGGCATGAAATTGGTGTTACATATTCTTTGTCACATCTGATTTTTGAATGATCTTCCCTGTAACATGTATAATTGCTTCATGTCTTGTTATATTTTGTACTATGAGTGATGTGTGTCCTTGGTCTCTTAGGTAATCCAGCACCATACGCACACACGTTTATTTTATGCTATTAAGAGTAGTTGCATTCATATTAATAATCTGAAATTTTATGCTTGATGTATTGTACGCATGATTCTACCTGCACTAGAAGATGAACTCTTAATTACTTGAAGTGTTATTAAATACAACCCATTTTCTGGGTTGGTCAGGGAACCAAGATTTGTGAAGGTAGTCCCATTGGTTGGACCGTCCTGTGACTAGTCCGACTAATTTGGGTGGACGCGAACGGGCGACGGTAGCGGGACTACATGGGTTGCTTGCACCTGATGTCGTGCATTGAGTGCTCGCCTGAATTTGGGCGGTCTAGTCCATTGACTAACTAACCATGTTTATTAACCATGTTTGCTCACGCCTGTTTGGAACCTGGAACACCCCTCGGCTACTGACGCCCACTTACAACAATTAGAAACTGATCTATAGTCTCGTGAGCCGGGCATGGTGGAATAGGACATTATGTCCGAGCTATCGACCTACGCTGGGGTGACGAGTCTTCCCGTAGTGACCGTGAGCGATCCCGCTTCCCAGCACTCCCCACGTGCGTGCAATCAGAGGTGAGGACTCCGATGGGATCAAGGATCGTGAAGTCTTAGCCTCGTACATTGAGGGGTCCTGGCCTCGCAAATGAATGGGGGCATTAATATTGTTGGGATGTACCAGTTTTCCCAACCTTCTGGATGAACGAAATTAACTAAAAACTCGGCTAATACATTATTTATGCATCGCATTAGCTAGGATTTGGCAACTCGACAGTTGAGGTCACAATGAGGGAGTGTTGGTCATGCACAACTGTGAGACGAAGTTGCTCGAGGGAGTGTTGTGGGTGAGGTCATCCATCATACATAACTCATGCATACGCATTAACAAAGACTAGTTAGTGATTTATGAATTTATGATTTTCATTAAATTCATCATGGAATTGTTATTTGATGTAACTTATGGCTAACGGCACCCATTGAGTTAGCTACTCACTCCCACTCTAGGACGATTTTTAAAACACCAACCAGACACGTCATTAGATACAGGTGAGGTAGAGCTTAACGAGCTGAGTGGGGTGAGCATGGATGAAGAAGGAGCTTCCATGTTTCCATACTTTCAGTGGATCCTTCTAATCTACGTTCGGGCTACCGCGGTGTATGGGCCAAAGCTCTAGTCACTTGGGGTCATGTATGGGTGGGACTAGTTCCCTATTTAGATGATTTTGGATTTGTGGTTTGGATATTTTTATATTTAGTGGCACTTGATACTGCTTTATGAGTTATTTATGCTTCATGCCTTACTAAACTCTCCATTGTTTATGAGATCATTTAAATGTAATTAAAATTTGAAGCCCATTAGGGCACTCGTGGCACTTGGGAATTCGAGAGCCGAGTTCCTACACGGCCCCTGAAAACCCAGGGTGTTACACTTATTTTATATGTGAGGTCCAATCAATTCGGTCCATTAGGTTCTGAGGACCAAAATATGGCAAACCTCCAAAAATTAAGCCAAATTAATATTTTGATGGGCAATAATATACAAAATAGAATTCATGATGCATTCATCGTTGGAATATCCATCGGGCCGCGGGGACTTCCGATGGAGATACTAATTATTTTGACCATTAAAAATAATTGGTTGAACCAATGAACAAATCGGATCTTACATAAACAGTTAGGAGTGTCTGAAATAAGAAATATATATGTTTTAATGGCAGAAGAACGGTGAGTGTTGTTCATGATGGTATAGCCCACCAGAACATGAATCTGGTTCATATTTTTACCAGTGTCCTAAAAAAATGTTGGTGAATTGGTGAAGGGAATAAATTTAATGTACACACATTATGTGTGGACCATAAGGAAAAACATATAATAATATAAAATAGGTATAAAAACACTACAGTGCAAAAGTGAAGTTCATGTATTTACGGAACCAGAACTGATCCGGATTGGTGGGCCTTCTATACTGGGCTTTTTTTATATAAGTGGCAAATCCATACCGTCTATTAATCTTGTCATTTAATAAGAGACATGTGATTGAAAAATTTATTCGAAAAAAAACTCATATGGACCACAGTGCCTTAAATAATGAAAATTAAATGGTTACCATTGAGTATTCGTGTGGGCCACAAAAGTGTTATTTTCGAGGAGATTTTTAGGCTCTTCCTTTATGAGGAGATTACCCATCTCACCCATGGTTTAGATTATAATGGGACCTATTAAAAAATTAAATAAATAAGTATAAAAAAAAAGTAAAGTTTGGTTCCCGTGTTTGAAACCACAAGTGTGGTTTTTAACGTTCGAGACCATCTTAGGCCATGAGATTGTGGACCAACAGTGATACATGTATTGTATCCACTCCATTCATTTGATTTGGAAGGCTACTTTGGGTTAGGAATGTAAATTTATGATAAATCTAAAATTTGTGTGGCTTATACAATAAGAAAACAATGGTGGTTGTACAATAATCTTTTAGGTTATTACAGGTCCCACAGATTTCAAATTGGATTGAAATTTCTTCCCAGTGGTCAATACAGTGGTGGTAACCATGTAATCAGTCTAGATCCATGTAGTAGGACCCACATAAAAAAAGTGCATTAGATATATATAATTTAATATATTTCTAGCACAGAAAAACTTATCTAAGTTACACGCATGTTTACAACAAAATATCCATAGGCTAAAATATGTATCATCATAGTATGATATTACCATATCCCAGCCATCCATTTGGTAGGTCATCTTATAAGATATGTAGCCTGCCCTTTTTCGCTAGGATAGATAGGATAAATCCTATCTGTTAGGTACATTACCTTGTAAAACCTAAGCATCACTCCCATTTATGGCCCTAGTAATTAAAACAAATCAAGGGCTTTATAAACTTGATATTGTTATCCATTCATTTTAAGATTATGGTATACTGCATGTCACGCCTCGAACTCGAAAACTGGGCTCATGAAATTTTCGATCGTCAAATTCGGTGCCAACAGCCTCCGTAGTACCCCATTCTTTGCTCCCAGCGCCCATACGCCAGATTCCGATCTTGAGATCTTACAAGGAGGATTTTGCAATATGCATTTATCTCGTAAGAAGCATAACCACAAGTTTACCCAAATCACAAACGCAACATCATCATCATATATCCACTAATATAAACAATTGAATACATTACTGAAAGGAAAATACATATATCGAAAATCGAAGCTCCAAAAGACAATTACATGCTCCAAACTCAACGTTGTTACGACCTAATACCACCTGCACGCATCTATCGTGCATAAGTTTATAGAAAGCTTAAAGGGTGGTGAAGTGTGTGCACAAAGTAAGTGTCAAATATGCAATATCAGAGTAATGTGGAAACACGCCGATAAGTCCATAAATACCATCAGCCTTATCCAGGCTATGCGATGCAAAAACATAATAAGCCAATATCATATACTGAGAAAGCAATGTAGATCAGTTATGTAATGCAAAGACATATTAAACCAAATATCATATACTAAGGATACAATGCAATATGCAAATCCTGACGAGTCCATGAATATTGCCAACCTCATCTAGGCCATACAAATGCAGAAACATAGCAACTTAAAATACCATATGCCATGGATGTAGTACAATATGAAATATGAATGAAATGACCAAGCTGAAGTGTGAAGTCGGGATGATAGTACGTAATATCGCAAGCTATGTGGTTCATCACAAGGGACTTCTATCCAAACCAGTCTCATACCTAAATTTGGATAGCTAGACTCAATGTGGTAAACTCCTGATTTCATATTAGTCGCACACCTTAACCGAAATCCTGATCGTTGTGAAGGTACACATAACAATTAGTTGCGCACCACCAGCCCGAGTCGATAGTGAATGAATGAATGAATGAATGAGAAAATTATTGAGTATGTAACTCTTGCTCAATAAGTCCACATATCAGTACCGTATATCTTTGAGATCATCACCGGGATTTAGTACACTCTACGCCAGCTTGCCGCCCCTATCCAAGCGCACAACTGGGTAAGTGGAAGAGACCTCACTATCCGCCTGTGAATATCGAGCCCGGCTCGTCGATAGCGGACTCATTCCTTAAGCTGGTCAAACTCAACCTAGATATTGTCCCTCACTCAGGCGGGTAAGGTCACACCCCCTCCCAACCGACCACGACATAGTGGGAGACGCAGCATACTGTTATACGGCACTCATACGATCATATATATCCACTCGGTCTAGATGTTGGGGTGTCCCCTGGCCTCGGGGGTTTAGGAATTTTCACCTAGGGACATTTATCTTGCCCGTATACTAGAACCAAACATTTTCGATGTCCCATCTGACCATCCACGACATGCCTGTGGAGGTCATGGCCCTGATGTCGCTAGAGCGTACGGTGGTCATATCACAAAATGCGAGATGCATGAGTCATACCATCCAGTCATGTATCAAACCTGCGCGTACCGCGCGCTCATATGGGACAACTCTGTCTCTCAAGGAGTCCCATAATAATCCGCCTAATGGCATGTGTTATGATCAATCACTCCTCATATCAAGCATACATATAATGCGTGAGGGCATGGATCATGGAGCTATACTAAGCATGTTATATGATGATGATGTACTCTCCTCATGTCAAGGATGGATGTAGACAGCCTACTCATATCTGAAAAGGCCGAGCTAAGAGTCCTAGAGGGGAGGTGAATAGGACTATGCCAAATTAAAAATAAATGTGAAATTTAAATAAATATAAATAAAGATAGCACCTAAACAATCCCACAATGCATAAATGAATAATAACCTCAAATGTACAAATATTGAGAGCTTGATACAAATGTTGATCTAAAGACAACCTTACACTAAAAACCAATGGCTTATGGTAGGACAACCTGATTTTTAGAACGGTTTGTGTATCAAAATCCCAAACTGATACAGAGGAATAAAGAATAAAATAGTAAAGAAAATAACTAAGTTATTACAGCATTCTCACACTTGCATAAAAAGGATTACAACATTCTCCACAAATACATAAAGGAAAATTATAACTTCCACACAATTCTATAATTAAACAATCACCACAAGACTAGAAATTATAGTGGTTTGCTTGTGTGTACACCAATTGTTTAGAAAAATAGCCACACAACTACTCCACTCCCAATATACTCACACAGTGGATATTGGCTTCACTATGAAATAGGTTTTTCAAGGTTCACCTAAAACCTTCACAATTGTGTCTTTCAAGTGGGCTTACACAATTCAAAAACCCCATACTCTGAGTTTTCTAGATCACCTTAGACAAACCAAAAAGAAAGATATTTTTTCTGGCATAATCTCAAAGAAACCAAAAGAATAGATTTACATAATTATAAAATACTTATCTAGATATTCTCCTTTAATACAACCCGATAGAACCAATTCGAAGTAGAAGTTCAGCGTAGATGTTTAATGTTCACACTCACTTATGAAAAGGTTCTAGGTTCTAAATGATTTTTAAATTAAAACACCTAGGGCTTTCTTGATTTGATTTTGATTCCAAGAATTGGGAAAACTTCAATCCCTTCTTCAAATAAGATTAGAATGTAGGATACAAAATCAAATGCAAGAGCTAATTAAAGAGAATATTAAATGAACACTAAATAGCTTAAGAATATCACTAATTTATCTCTCAAAGTGGTGTCTTGATTTTGCTTGAATTGAATACCAAACTCTGAAAATTGTGCTCTATTTATAAGTGCAGAAATTGCTCATTCGACTGGCCTAGAGGTCAGCTCGACTGGTCGAATGACCAATAAATTTTTGAAAATTTGGGTACGATAAGATAAGGTCGTTCCACGATTAGTTGAAGGGCCTGCTCGACCGGTCGAGTCTTGCCCACGACTAGTCATGTGGGACCCAATTTAGTTGTTGGACTTTGAGTCGAGCCTACTCGAGTGGTCGAGCACTGTTCACTCGACTGGTCAAGCGGTCTCCAGAACTGGTCGAAGCAATAACAGAAAATCCTGAAAATTAGTAACAAACCTATGATTGGTCGAAGATTTTCTTAGACTGGTCGAGCCAGTACTAGGACTAGTCGAACATAGTCTAAGACTAGTCGAAAAACAGTCTATACACTTATGTAGTTACCCAATTAAAGTATGCAATCAACAATGACCTAACCTATAGTCAATCTAGGGTCATTCATACCTTATAAGCGATGTTTGAACATTGAAACATCTTTTACTTCAGTTGATAGTTGATCTTTGACGTTCACGAAGCTTGATATCTTGATGAATAATGAAGCTTAAACTTGAAACATTTTGAAGCTTGAACTTAAAATACTTTGAAGCTTGAACTTGATGTACTTGAGTTGCATTTCACCTTGAGCTTTGAGTACCAAAGTAAAGTTTATAGTCTTGACTTAGATGAAGCTTTGAAAGCATGTACTATCAATTGATGTTGTACTTGAACTCTTATACTTGTGATGCTTGAGTCTTGGAAAGGATCATCTTGAACTTGTACAAGAATTGCATGATCTTGAATATGAAGATGAGCTACACAAGATACAGATTCTAAGGGGTTTTGGCACTACAAAATTTGACAATCATAGGAGCTAGAAAACATAGCACTTGGTGTCGAAACATACTTCATTAAAATAAGATAAGCATAACCCACACAATAAAGAATCATACACCATATATACAGAATAAAGAATTATGCACCGGTTACAACCTGATTAGAGAATCATGCACCAGTTGCATCTTTGTTAAACCAATACGCATCATCAATCAATACTCATGAATACTCCCCCTAACTTACTCCCTCTTACTACCAACTTCGTACAATGAAAAATTTGGAAAAATTTGCCTACCTATCCACAATCGCACATTATCATAATGTAGATAAAATAAATTCTCCTCCTTTTTGTCATAATATGACAAAGGAAAGAACAAATAAAGGATAATGGAAGTAGATAAACAAGGAAGTAAATAGAAGAGTAATGAGAAATAAGAGAATATATGATCAAGAGACGTTCATAAGCAAGTTAACCAAGTTCCTAAGCAAGCATGTCCAAGCACATAAAGCACGAAAGTTCAAGTAGTATAAAAGTTATTACAAAACACAAATTCAAATACTAATCTGAACCCGATGAAGGAGCGGGGATGGAAGGATCAATTTGATGAAGTCCCTTGTTAATGCGCTTTAGATACTTACGCATATATTTAAATTGCACATCATGGGACACATTTATACTTTCAACATTCTCCTCAAGTGAGCGCAAATGCGCATCAAAGTCAGATGGCTGGTAATCAGGATCAGCGATAGAATCAAATTTGATTTCATCAAAAAGATCATCCATATTGATGTCATCTAGTGGCAAATCACCCTCCTCTTCATTTGCAATAGCAACTCCACCAGCACCCACATTAACTTCGTCTGGGGCCAACTTTAAATTCATCTTGTTAATATTAGAGTTGTTGAAGATTAGGTGTTGAATTGGAGCTTCTCCAACAGGCATAGCCACTAAACAATGGGTGCCTAATACAATCATAAGATAAGGAAAAGAAATATCACTGTGTCCTGGGTGGAGATGGAACTAAATGATGCTATAACAAATTAGAAAAGAAAGACATACAAAAATTCTAAAAGCGATGGAATAAAGAATACGAACCATGAATGTAGTAAGTTCGGTTTTGTTACTAGATCGAGGATAAACATTTAAAATGAAAATCCTATGAAGGATTCTGTATCTAGGTAACAGAAACTTGGAAGCAAGAGCATTACCAGTACTCCATTCCGCATTTATATTGCAAAAATCCCTTAAAAACATTCTCTTCTTAGTTTCAGAGGGCTTTGCCACTAAAGAACTAATGAGAATACCATCGTCATTAACTGGAAGGTCTATTAGACCAGAAATAAGATAATAATCCACATCAATTGGACTTTCTCTGGTCGTAATAGTAAATGTTAGATTTTCAGTAGAAAAATCAGTAATGCATTCATACATAGATTGTGCAATGGAATGGTATGCCGACCCACCCCAATGTAGTATGTTATCCCATCCTACAGACTGAGGGAGAAGAAGGATATCAAATAGTGCCAAATGATCGATGTTAACAGGCCGTTCTACTATCACATTACGCAACCGAATATCCCTCACATAATGGCGATCATCTTCGGGTGACCGAAGGTGGCGCACTGTGATAAGAGTCCAATGATATTAAGAGGGACTGCGAGATCCTTTCTTCTTAGTTCTACCTTCCATTTACAATAAAGAAATCAAGCAATAAAGTGATTGCAAAAGAGGTAAAATGGGTTTCTAGTAGATCAGATTTTTGAGTAGAAAACTCCAAAAACCATCATAAAACATGAAATAAACTTCATAAATGAAGAAAATGAAGTACAAAGGACTAAAATCTAAAAGAAAATCGAAAACAACGCACTAACCACAGAGGAATCGAAAATGGTTTCTACCGGTCGACGTAGGGCTCGTTGGAGAAGACAACCCAAATGAAGAAAAAGTAATTTTTCCCCTAATAAAAAGAGCAAACTCGTGTTTCACAATGGGTTGAGTACATGCTCGACCGGTCGTGCCACGACTAGTCGAGTATGTACTCAACTGGTCGTGCACAGCCTAAAATGCGCAATTTTTCATAAAATTTTAAATTTTAAATTTTAAAATAACTAATATATACATTATGATACAGAAACACATGAAGCATCAATTCATATTATACATACCAAGATCAAATTTTAATTTAGCGAACCTGCTTTTGTTGAGCGATTTTGTGAATATATCAGCAAGTTGAGTTTCGGTTGAAATATAATTCAAATAAAGTATCTTGTCTTCCACTAATTCACGAATGTAGTAATATCTAATGTCAATATGTTTGGTTCGTGAATGTTAGATTGGATTTCTGAAGATATTAATTACGCTTGAATTATCACAATATAAAACCATAGTATCTTACACAATTCCGTAATCGCTTAGCATCCTTTTCATTTATACAAGCTAAGTACATGCACTACCTGCAGCAATGTATTCAGCCTCAGCTGTTAAGAGCGATACGGAGCTTTGTTTCTTACTTAACTAAGAAACTAAACAGTTCCCTACATAGAAACAACCACCACTGGTTGATTTTCGATCATCAATGTTACCAGCCCAATCAGCATCCGTGTAACCAGCTAATTGCACACTTGTATCATGTGGATACCAGAGACCAAGATTAGCTGAACTAGCGACATATCACATGATTCGCTTAATAGAAATTAAATATCACTCTTTAGGGTCAGATTGATATCTAGCACAAATTCCAACGCTAAATACAATATCAGGTCGACACGCAGTTAAATAAAGCAAACTACCTATCATACTACGATACAACTTAGGATCCACACTCTTACCTGTAGAGTCCTTTGAGAGTTTTAAAGTAGTACTCATTGGAGTATTAAAAATTTTTCCACTCTCAAATCTGAACTTTTTAACTAAGTTCAGAGCATATTTGGTTTGAGATATAAAGAAACCATCAGGTAGCTGTTTAACTTACAACCCTAGGAAATAATTTAATTCTCCAACCATGCTCATTTCAAATTTAGACTTCATAAGATCTGCAAACTCAATAGTCATGTTAGCACAGGTAGATCCATAGATAATATCATGAACATAGATTTGCACTATTAGTATGTGATCATTATGTTTCTTTACAAACAATGTCTTATCAACACTTCCCATTATAAAGTTATGACTTAAAAGAAACTTAGTCAACTTTTTGTACAATGCCATGGGAGCTTGTTTCAAACCCTAGAGTGCCTTTTTTAGGTGATAGACATGATTATCATGTTTAGGGTCTTCAAAACCTGTTGATTGTTCAACATACACTTCTTCATACAAATCACCATTTAAGAATGCACTCTTTACATCCATTTGGTATATTTTAAACTTTCTAAAGTACGCAATGGATATAAATAGTTTA
This sequence comes from Magnolia sinica, assembly GCF_029962835.1. Taxonomy (NCBI): domain Eukaryota; kingdom Viridiplantae; phylum Streptophyta; class Magnoliopsida; order Magnoliales; family Magnoliaceae; genus Magnolia; species Magnolia sinica. The sequence continues at coordinate 79,387,571 of NC_080580.1, read as the reverse complement.
ATTGATTCAAGATGAGCTACTAGGGCAAATGTCTCATCATAATCGATGCCTTCAATTTGAGTGAACCCTTGTACAACTAGTGTAGCCTTATTTCTAATAATATTAAGTTCATCAGACTTATTTTTGAAAATACATTTTGTTCCGATAATGTGTTTATCTTTAGGTCTTGGAACTAAATACCAAACATCATTTCTAACAAATTGATTGAGCTCTTCTTGCATCGCAACAATCCAGTTTTCGTCAATAAGAGCTTCTTTTACATTAGTCGGTTCTATCTGAGATGCAAAGCACATGTAGTTACACATATCTTCAAGTTGTTTACGAGTGCACACACCAGTGAGAGGGTTTTCAAGAATTTGATTAGAATGATGATCTTTAACTGTCCTCAGTTCAGTGGTATTTTGACTTGATGAATAGTCTGGTTTATCAATTAAACAAACTTCATCATTTTTTGAACTTAAAGCAGGTGTATTCAAGTGATCGTCTATAACTACATTAATGGACTCTTGAATTACACCAGTCCTTTTGTTAAGAACCCGATATGCTCAACTATTTAGAGCATACCCTAAAAATATCCCTTCATCACTTTTGGTGTCAAATTTACCCAGATTTTCGTGGTCACGTAAAATGTAGTACTTGCCACCAAAAACTCAAAAGTATTTGGCAGTAGGCTTCTTATCAAACCACATTTCATAAGCTGATTTACCATTTGATTTTCTAGTATAGACACGGTTAATTATATGACAAGCAGTATTTACGGCTTCAGCCCAAAGATTTTTAGGGAGCTTCATACTATTTAGTATAACATTTGCCATTTCTTGAAGCACTCTATTTTTTCTTTCTACTACACCATTTTGTTATGGTATTTTGGGCGCTAAAAATTCATGTGATATTTCCTGATCACTACAAAATTTCTCAAAACTGCTATTTTCAAATTCTGAACCATGATCACTATAGATCTTAGAAACTTGTGACTCTTTTTCCGTTTGGATACGTTTAAGTATCCTTTTTACTTCATCGAGAGTTTCTGATTTGTCTCTTAAAAAGACTACCCATATGTATCTGGTAAAGTCATTAACAATTACCAGAATGTACTTCTTACCACCTCAACTCTCTGTTCTAGTTGGTCCAATGAGATCCATGTAAAGAAGTTTAAGTGGTTTAGATGTGGCATTGGAGTTCACCTTTATGTAAGTACTCCTCGTTTGTTTGCCAATCTGGCATTCGCCACATATTTTATCATTTGTTTGTATTTTGGGTAAACCTTTTACCAGCTCTCTTTTACTCAATCTATACAAGTTGCGGTAGTGTACATGTCTGAAGCGTTTATGCCACAATTTGGTCTCAGTGGTATGGACCATGTAGCACGATAGATTAGATGAGCTTGAATCACAAACAATATAGCAGTTTTTAGAAGTTCTGCGACCAGTTAATATTATAGAACCACTTTATTTAAAATTTCACACCCTTGGTTGGTAAATTTTACACTATGATTATTATCGCATATTTGAGAGATGCTTAGTAAATTATTTTTTAACCCTTCAACATATAAAACATTCTCAAATAGAGGGAGGTTAAAAAGCTGAACCGTACCTTAGCTAATAATTCTACAGTTGCTACCATCACCGAATATGATTGAACCATCAGTCATATCTTTAAGATTGGTGAATAGACCCTTGTTGTCTGTCATATGTCTGGAGCATCCACTATCTAGGTACCACTTTGAATAGCTCGAAGCTTTGAAAGCAGTATGGGCAACCAAACACATAACCTTAGGGACCCATTTCATTACATTTTTGGGTTTAGGAGTAAAGTTGGTCTTCTTGTATTTGTAGTTGTTATAAGACCGACCCACTGATTTAGATTTTAAGAGCTCCTTAAGTAAATCAACAATTTTCTCAGCTAAAGGATTAGGATTCTGATTTTTATAGTTGATATGGTTGCATTTAGGTTTTAAGGTTTGAAAAGTTTTAACATTTTTAGAATAATTTTGATTCAGACTTTTTCCTTTTGATTTTAAAGAGTCCCCTTTCACAAATTTGGGTGGAGTATTCTTATGTTTGGGAGGAATACTTTTGTCGTATCCCAATCCAAATCGATCGCCACATTTTCTGGATCCGGATAAGAGTTTTTCTTAACTTAGGATCACCTTGGGCATACCTCCAAGTGTCTTTTAAACTCAAAAGTGAAGAAACTTCTAGTTTTAGCTTTTCATTTTCAGATTTTAGATTTTCAAATTAAGAAGTTTTGAAATCTAAGTCGCATTTAATTTTTTCAAAGCAGTCTGAAATGTGAGATTTTTCTAAGACTAGATTATCAAAATTTTCTTTAAGTTTTGAAAACTTTTCATTCTAAAGTTTTAGTTTTACAGCAATTTTTCAACTTTCCTTGTATAGGGCATTATAAGCATCTTAAAGATCTTCTTCATTTTTGTGATCACTATTCAGATTTTCTTCACTAGTTGAATCATCATTATCTGAAAAAGTGAACTTGACTAGAGTCATAAGGGCTTTAACTTCATTACCCGACTCGATTTCAGAATCTTCTAACTCAGAAGAGGCTTCAGAGTAGGAAGATTCATCCTAAGTAGCCAACATACCTTTCTTTTTAGGTTTATCCTTTTTAGGACATTTGTTTGCTAGATGCCCATATTCATGGCAGTTGTAACATTGACTGCCTTTTAAAGATTTTCAGGTTTTAGATTTAGATTTTTTCCTTTCATTAGGTTTTTGCAAATCAACCCTCTTTTTACTTTTGAAAATCTTATAGAACTTTTTAGCTAAAAGGGCCATATCATCTTCAGAATTTTTCAAATCAAAATTATTACTATTTTCTTAAGAAATACATTCAGAAGATTTAAGGGCGATGGAATTACCTTTAGGAGCTTTAAAGTTTAACTCATAGGTCTGTAAGGAACCAACTAATTCTTCTACCCTTAAATTATCCGTATCACGAAGTTCCTGAATCGCAGTCACCTTTGAATTGAATCGTTCAGGCAGTGACCGTAGTATCTTTGCATAGACTTTATTTTTTGGGATTCTATCACCGAGATCCTACATAGAGTTCACAATGTCATTCAATCTTGTATAGAAGTCCATGAAAGTTTCACTTTCTTCCATATGAATTTCCTCAAATTCGGTTGTAAGGATTTGAACTTTAGATTTCTTGACAATTGTTGTTCCCTCGCGTGTCATTTCCAAAACATCCCAGGCTTACTTTGCAGTATCACAAGATATAATTCTCTTGAATTCATCTGGTGATAGTATACAAGTAATAACATTTAGATCCTTTGCATTGGCACTACTTTTACTTTTCTGAAGACTAGTCCAAGTAAAATAAAGTGTTACTTTTACAGTTACAAATCCAATGGTACCAGTCACTTCAGTGATAGGAGAGGTCCAATTGGTCACTGTGGCTTGCCACACACTCTCATCCATAGATTTTAAGAAAATCCTCATTCTGGCTTTCCAATAGGCATAATTAGAGCCATCAAATGGTAGAGGCCTAGTGACTGAAAGGCTATCAAAATTTGACATCTTAAAAAGCTTAGATCGATTAGCTTAGGAAATTAATCCAAAAAATAATTAAAGCGAGGTATTAGGCTCTGATACTGCTTGAAAAGGCCGAGCTAAGAGTCCTAGAGGGGGGTGAATAGGACTATGCCAAATTAAAAAATAAATGCGAAAATTAAACAAATATAAATAAAGATAGCACTTAAACAATCCCACAATGCAGAAATGAATAACAACCTCAAATGTACAAGTATTGAGAGGTTGATACAAATGTTGTTCTAAGGACAACCTTACACTAAAAACTAATGGCTTATGGTAGGACAACCTGATTTCTAAAACGGCTTGTGTATCAAAATCTCAAACTGATACAGAGGAATAAATAATAAAATAGTAAAGAAAATAACTAAGCTATTACAGCATTCTCACACTTGCATAAAAAGGATTACAACATTCTCCACAAATGCATAAAGGAAAATTACAGCTTCCACACAATTCCACAATTAAACAATCACCACAAGACTTGAAATTATAGTGGTTCGCTTGTGTGTACACCAACTATTTAGAAAAATAGCCACACAACTACTCCACTCCTAATATCCTCACACAGTGGATATTGGCTTCACTATGAAATAGGTTTTTCAAGGTTCACCTAAAACCTTCACAATTGTGTCTTTCAAGTGGGCTTACACAATTTAAAAACCCCACACTCTGAGTTTTCTAGATCAACTCAGACAAACCAAAAGGAAAGAGATTTTTCCTGGCAAAATCTCAAAGAAACCAAAAGAATAGATTTATATAATTGTAAAATACTTATCTGGATATTCTCCTTTGATGCAGCCCAATAGAACCAATTCGGAGTAGAAGTTCAGCGTAGATGTTCAATATCCACACTCACTTATAAAAAGGTTCTAGGTTCTAAATAATTTTTAAATTAAATCACCTAGGGCTTGCTTAATTTGATTTTGATTCCAAGAATTGAGAAAACTTCAATCCCTTCTTCAAATTAGATTCGAATGTAGGATACAAAATCAAATTCAAAAAAGCTAATTAGAGAGAATATTAAATGAGCACTAAATAGCTTAAGAATAGTACTAACTTATCTCTCAGAGTGGTGTCTTGATTTTGCTTGAATTGAATACCAAACTCTGAAAATCGTGCTCTATTTATAAGTGCAGAAATTGCTCATTCGACTGGCCCAAAGGTTAGCTCGACTAGTCGAAGGACCAACAAATTTTTGAAAATTTGGGCGCGATAAGATAAGGTCGTTCCACGACAGGTCGAAGGGCCTGCTCGACTGGTCGAGTCCTACCCACGACTAGTCGTGTGGGACCCAATCTAATTGCTGGACTTTGAGTCAAGCCTGCTCGACCGGTCGAGCACTATTCACTCGATTGGTCGAGTAGTCTCCAAGACTGGTCGAAGCAATAACAGAAAATCCTGAAAATTAGTAACAAACCTAGGACTGGTCGAAGATTTTCTTGGACTGGTCGAGCCAGTACTAGGACTAGTCGAACATAGTCTAAGACTAGTCGAAAAACAGTTTATACACTTATGTAGTGACCCAATTAAAGTATGCAATCAACAATGACTTAACCTATGGTCAATATAGGGTCATTCATACCTTATAAGCGATGTTTGAACATTGAAACATCGTTTGCTTTAATTGATAGTTGATCTTTGACGTTCATGAAGCTTGATATCTTAACGAATGATGAAGCTTGAACTTGAAACATTTTGAAGCTTGAACTTGAAATACTTTAAAGCTTGAACTTGAGGTACTTGAGTTGCATTTCACCTTGAGCTTTGAGTACCAAAGTAAAGTTTATAGTCTTGACTTAGATGAAGCTTTGAAAGCATGTACTATCAATTGATGTTGTACTTGAACTCTTATACTTGTGATGCTTGAATCTTGAAAAGGATTATCTTGAACTTATAGAAGAATTGTATGATCTTGAACATGAAGATGAGCTACACTGGATACAGATTATAAGGGGTTTTGGCACTACAAAATTTGACAATCATAGGAGCTAGAAAACATAGCACTTACAATATTAAGAATGGGCCTAACGAGGCCTAAGAGAAGGTCACAATATGGACATTTAACCATCATTGCCCATCAATGTAGACATGCAACCAACATTGCTCCCAAGGAGTGGCCCTTATGGGGCCAAACATATAGTGGGGACCATGGCCTCACATACTACATAATGGGCCTCACATAAGAGCCTAATATATATCACAATGGGCCATATTACATGGGCCTTACATGTTGCAATGGCTACATCTCATGGGCCTAATACACATCACAATGGGCCGCATCACATGGGCATGATATACGTCACATGGGCCGCATCACATGGGCCTAATACATATCACAATGAGCCTCAAATATGGGCCACATATACATCACAATGGGCCACATCTCAAGGCCTCATGTACATCAAGTGGACCGCATCACATGAGCCTCATATACATCAAGTGGGCCGCATCTCATGAGCTTCATGTACATCAAGTGGGCCTCACACATACAACCACAATGGGCCTCACATACGGCCACAATGGGCCTCACATACGGCAATAATGAGCCTCTGATACGGCCACAATGGGCCTCTCATATGGCCACAATGGTCCCTGAACATACAGCAGGTGGGCCTTGCTCGTGGTAGATGGGCCCCATCGAGTGGACCGTGTGGATGTGAAACACATACATCATGTGAGTCCCACCATCATCGCGGATTTATAACACATACATCACGTTAGGACCCACAGTTGCTGGACATCGTGGACAACATACATAATGGTGGGTTCCACTTGAAATTTAGATCTATTTCATTCTCTTTATAATGTCATATAACAATCCCTACAAATGGTTGGACAGTATAAATAAAACACATATATCATGTGGGACCCACGTCCCTAGATGGTGAGGATGGAACCCATACATCAGGGCCCCATGACGTCCAGACGGTGCTGATCAAACACAAACATCAAGGTAGGGCCCCACATCCAAGATCTGGACGAATGGATGGACAGTGTGGATGAAACATAACATCATGTGGGCCCCCACCGTCCAACATGCTTGGATAGTGCAGATAGAACAAATACATTAAGGAGGGTCCCACACAGTCCAGCCAACAGATGGACGACATGACACAAAACACAGACGTCATAACCATCAGATGGACGATGTGAATATACACACCAGCAAGGTGGGCCCCACCCCCACACGTGCAGCATGTGTGGGGTGGGTCCCACATCCTAGAAAAGGGACGGACAACGTTGATAAAATACATATATCATGGTGGGTTCCCACAGAACTTGCTGACGTGATACAGTAGCTTTACTGTTGGGACCCACCAACCCTCCAACGGATAGGGTGGATACAGAATGCATACATCAATGTGGGCCCCACCTCCACACGTGCATCACGTGTGGAGTGGGTCCCACACCCTTAAAAAAATGGATGGACGATTTGGATATAAAACATACCTCACGGTGGGGCCCATAGTACTTGCTTATGTCAATACAATGGCTATATAGCTGGTGTGAGGTACTCCAGCCAATCCACTCATAGCATGTGGGTTCCAGCGTCCAGGATGATGGACGGTGTGGACAACACATGTACCATAGCAAGCGCCACTGTCCCAAACGTCGGGACGGTGGAGGATGAAACACATATCATGGTGGACCCAAGAATGGATGTTGTAGATGAAATGCATGCACCAGATGAGTCAGCACCGTGTGGATAGTCTGGACGGTCCAGATAAAATGCATAAATCAAGGTGGACCCACGTCATTCCACTAGATAGTGTGAGTAAAACATCATGGTGGGTCCTACCGTCCCATCTGCTGGATGGTATGGACACCACACGCACATCAGATGGGTCCCACACGTCTAACAGCATTCACAAATGGATGGTGGGAAAATAAATACAAAGATCAAAGTGGGGTCCACAAGGGTGGCCCACCAAAAGTCTGGATCAAGTTGATATTTGGGTCTTCCTCCCCATCCAAGCCAACCCAAAAACATGCGCAGCAGGGTGGCCCTGGATGGTCTAGCAAGGCTGTCCCACTCGTGGACAGCGTGGATATCACATATATCTATCAATGGTGGGCCATCGAATCTAGGAAAGAGAGAGAGAGAGAGAGAGAGAGAACGATGAGGCAAGGGAGCTCTGCCACTATGAACTCCCTTAGGTGGGCCATATACAACATATATAACAAAATGAGTCCCAAATCATGTGGGCCCTAAATCAAAAATCATGATCTATTTCTATGAACACCCATCAATTGCAAATCTTCTAAGCTCCTTCATCTCCCAAGCTCCTAAGTTTCCTCTTTGATGGAGGATGATCAGAGTTGAAGGGTTGGATGGTGAGGATCTTGGGGTAGGAAGTGGGCCACACACAAAGCTGTCCTTGCTCTCCTTAGAGCTTGGACGTCCACTCTTGTTACTTGGAAAGAAAGAAAGGAGATGTAAGGAGAGAGGGATGGGTGATGGATGGAGTGATGGGTGATGGGTGGTATGGGTTGTGTAAGAGAGTGACATGAGAGGCATGGGTTGTGTTGACTTTTGGGTGAAAAAGGGATCGGTGTGATGAGATATGTACTTGATTGATTTGAAAGGTAGTAGAGATTCTCTTGGAATTTGCAATGCACATCATTTTCCTCGAAATAAATGTGGGCCCACAACTCTTGGCCTGGGTATCGCATCGGTGCAGAAGTCATGACATTAGAACCAAGGCAATGGTGCGATTGCAAGGGTACAAGTCTTGGGTCGAGTTGACTCAGATCAACAAGATGCGACTCAGGATCGCGCGTAAATGCTATTTACGCGTCGCAGGTCGTCGAAATTCAATAGGGAGGATCATAGAAGTCTAAGGAATGGTACGATCTAAAATACGAGCTTTACACTGCATATAGATTATAGGTATTCTCTGATCTGCTCCATCAGATTTCTCCCTAAATTAGGTGAGTGATCTCAACCTGTTTCCTCTCCATTGTACTTATAATTGTTTGATTGATATGTTGAGTGTAATTCTTTGTATTGGTTGTTTTATTGTATTTGTTTAAACTTGAAATGCTATGGATATGACATAATGATATGTGTGACAACATGCTAACAAGATGCATCGATCATTTTCATTCACCCATGTCATACATAGCGCACCTGTGTTGAATCCTGGAGGCATGCCCCGGAAGACCTGTAGGTACTTACAATACCTGGTGACCTAGGGGACCATCCCTGGATGCCCACAATATGTGGAAGCCTACCCAAAAAGGGGAGATGCAGGTTAATAGAATCCAACTCAAGCAAATGGATGGATTTACCCACTTAATGCATTTACGCATCCATGCATGTCATAACATCTGTGCTTTTTTATTTTAATTATGACGTGCATGAACCATAATAGGTTCACTCACTAGCCTAGCCAGCTAACCTTGTGGATTAACAACCGTACAGAGATGAATGAAATAGGAAATTCAAAGTATGTGACGAAAAATGAGGACCATTTTCCAGATGAATCCTGGGACCATTTTTGGCAAAAGATGAACTTGTTACAATGGATTAATGACTTATTTACGAGTTTGATTTCTTTTTATATCTATTTGTACATAAATATGATTTACCATTGTTTATAAAATAATCATTTGATTTATTATTATTATTATTTTATCGAATGAAGTTTCAAATGAGTGAACTCAGATGATTCCTGATGTGGTTTTGAATATATGATAATGGAAATTATAAGAAGGTAATACAAACGTGGATGAATGGATGTTAAATTTGGATGTGAACTTAGAATTCATTAAATCGTGCCCCTAGACAATTGTACGGAGAATGAATTAAGTACACTCAATGTACATGTCATGAGTCGAAACTCGGGTTTGAGGGTGCACACTCTACATTCGAATTTTAGGGCGTGACAATTTTAATGAAAGAAAAGATGTAGTCCTTACATGAACTAAGGGCATTTTTATCATTTACATTCTTTCTTGTGAGTAGCCTGCTCCATGTCTCTTCTATGTGCATGGCCTACACCAACATGTGGTAGAGGGCACTTTAAAAAAAAAAAAAAAAGCTCTGTGGGCCTATCATGATAATTATTGTGATCTCCATTCCGAATATCTATTCCATTGGCTCATTTTAAGAGGTCATGCAAAATATATAGCAAATCTAAAACTCAAGTGACCCATATCACTAGAAAAGGTTGGGATGGCTCCTCCACCATTGAAACCATTTTTTGCGTGCAGCCACACACTTACTTTCGGCAAGTCTCTTTTTTCTCTCCAATCCCCTAATCTATTACCGACATGTGTTGCATGTGTCATACCCTAGTAGAATATGATTAATAGTAACAATTGGAGAAGGGCACAAGATGACTCGACTCGTCTAACTCGTTTAAAGCCAACTTGATCAGAACCGAGCAGGTGAGTCGAAATCGAGTTGACTTCGTCCAATCTGAACTCAAACCGAGTTGAGTTCGAATCACCCAATAACTCGACTCGACTCGACTCGACCCGAAATCCAACTCGATATTTACTTGACTCGATCTGAAACTCGAATCATGTATATATATATATATATATATATATATATATATATATATATATATATATATATATATATATATATATATATATATATATATATATATATAGGGAAAAGGTACTATGCGCTCGACCTCATGATAAGCTCCCGTGAGGTCGAGCTGTGTGGGCCCCACCGTGATGCGTGTCGACCATCAACACCGTGCATTTGATGGGTCCCCTCTAAATTATGGGATATCCCAAAAATCAGCCATATACGGAACTCAGGTGGGCCATAACATCTAAAATCATATGAAGACACCATTAAAACATATAAAAGAACTTGGTGGGGCCCACCTGAGTTTTGAATGTTGCTGAAACTTGGTCTGAACCCTCATCCAAGTGGGACACACATAATGGATGGGCTGGATTTGCAAACCACATCTCGGTGGGCCCAAAAAATGATTATGAATGTTGTAATGGTGTACGGCCCCTCCCCACTTCTGTATATGGTGTGGCCCACACAAGTCACAGATTGAGTTGATTTTTGAGACCTAGGCCCACGATGGAATGTTGCATCTGACTGCTGGGGCAGATGTTCGAAACGCATCACGGTGCGGCCCACACAGCTCGACCTCATGGGACGGACTCGTGAGGTCGGGCGCATAGTACCTTTTCCCATATATATATATATATATGTATGACATTCCAGATCTGAGATGCCATGTAGCTGATGTAGAGGCTGCAATTTTGACAAGTGAATCTAGGCTTTGAGTAGTGGTTTCTTCCCATGAATACCCGCTACACCTGACTCGACTCGGTTACGACTCGACCCAACTCGAAATTTGTGACTAGGCCAGACTCGGTCCGGATTACTCTAGACTAGACTGGACTCGGATCGGGTCAGGCATGATGGACTCGGCACCAAGTTGGTTCGAGTTTGGGTCAAGCCTATTTTAAAACCAGATCGAGTCAAGTCAGCCCTAACTCAGTCTGACTTGACTCGATGCCCAGCTCTAGTAACAATCAGCCATTTAACTTGGTTCATATGTCACTATTTAAAATATATTTTGATGGTGTGGCCGGCTTGACAGGTAGATTAGGCTGATTTTTGTGCCAGGTGATCTTCATAATGAAGTCCACTTTTTGCGTGTATTTGACGAGGTGAAGAGTGTTTAACTTTATATATGATTTTCTTTTAGCTGTTATGATTTTATATATGATAATTTCCAATACTAATAGAAACAATAAGTTATGGAATGAAAACATGCCTTTCTAAAAAGAAGAGGGACAGAGAGGGAGAGAGTTTAATACTCCGGGAGAGAGGATGCATGATAGGCAGGTAGTTAGAAGTCACTAAGAAACTGCATACGTGGCATGTAAGTAATTCAAACTGAAACGTCAAAATTACAGGTACCATTTTATATGTATCATGAACCAAAAATTTACTTTTGTCGGGTAATCAGATTATTAGATTGCTGGGCATTTTTTGGACAGTTAAAAACAAAAAATATCCAATAATCTTATTTCAAAAAATAAGCGTGGAACGAATCAGAGGTTAGGACCGTTCAACCAGTCTAGATTTTGCACTGTCAACTTTGAAAAAGTTGATTCCACAATTTAGTCGGCTTACTTTGAGTTAATATACTACCCTTTCTAAATGCCTCCGTATCAAGTACTCAGCCAGAGTATCAATTACTTTAATAATAATAATAATAATAATAATAATAAGAAAGCAAGAAAGAACAGAAAAGAAGAAAAAAGGAAACGTACCTTCCCATGAACTTAAAAATAAATGGAGGGTTATCCATTCTTAACGCTTAAGGCTACCTGTTTCGTTGTAACGACCGTTTTATCCTTGGGGGATCGGGTGTATGCATGGGTAAAAATGGTATTTTATCAACTATAGTGTTTTTAAAGGTGAGAACTATGTTAAAGTTCACCATTCAGTGTATTCATCATCTGGACCGTCCAATTTCATGAATAAGACATAGTAGACAATCCACTCCGTTTAGAAACTAATGGATGTTATGGTGACACTTGTGCAGGCAGTAGGATATTTCAACCGGCGTTATTTTTTGACCGTGATCCATCAAGAGGTTGCCTAGAAAATGGACGGTCTGGATTCGATGTATATCCATCCTTTTAAGGAATAATATCATAATGTGTTGTGTCGCCAAAGTACAAGCATTGTGACATTGATCTATTGATCTGGACCATTCAAATGATGTCTAACGACTTGGATGTACCACATTTAAAAGATCTCATCAATATAATGATCCGATTTCTGAATCTGTAGTAATGCTTTACCAGATGCAGAAATTGATTGAATGGTTAGAATCATCCTATCAATTAGATTTTGGACCAATGCAAAAGGGAGTCCATCTAATGGACGGCCTAGATGGGGAAGTAGGTCAGCCAATCATGTCCAAATGTGATAGTGAACCCACAACATTATACGGTGGAAAACACTAATTACAACATGAGTTCCATCCATCTTCCTTTGTACAGGACAAGTACCCAAAGTGGACCACCCTCTGACGTGGCATCCACGAGTGACTCACACGTGAGAGGGCTTGAACGACTAAAATAGATACTGGGAAAAAATAAGAGGTAAGGTACATCTTGGGAGCACACGGAACTATACAGCATGAGATCTTGGACCACGTGTACGGTGATCAGAACCTGGTGGGAGGCAGGTCCACCATGGATTGGGACACAGACCTAAAATTACACTCTTTGGATGATCCTGGTCGTTCAATGAACAAACTTTTGTGAATGAACATGAACCGTTGGCTTTTTATGTTCTGAATTATTCGAATGATTATGATCGTCCTAATGGGTTATGTGTGGCCTATAGTTCATACGCACTGGCACGTGCCACTTGACCAGTTCTGGTCATCATACACGTGTGCTAAGGTATGTGGAGCACGATTTGCGGTGCTCCAGTATGCTCCGGGTCATCATGCCAAAGCAGCTACTCCCATGAATATTCAATGAGATGTTGAAAAGGCTGTGAACGGCTTTACATTGGTTGGATACTTCGTTAATATTCCACCGAAACTTCCCTAAGAAATGGTCCAGTGCTAGAAGGCACTATAACTTACAGTGCTCCAAGATGGAGGGGTACATGTCCATGGTCCAATCTGTTGATCTTGACCGTCTATTTCATCCAGGCACTCTTCATAGACCAAATGACAAAAAAGGTCATTAGAAAATTTAAACATGCAATCAATAGCCTATAAAATGGACAGCACTACTGTTTATGGAAAAGAAGGTCCAAGTAAAAGATTTGAGCCACCCATTTGGTTGGGTCATCATGGATTGTTTGTAGTTCCCATCAATTTCTTTTATCAGAGGATCCCAACCATCCCATTCATGGCTTGAAAACAAATGGTTACAAAAAGAGGAGGCCGACTTTGGATGGATAGGATCAATCCATATGCTGAACAAGGATAAAAAGTGTTGTGATTCACATGAGGCAGTTGGGGCTTTAGAAACCCAAAGCTAATCCCAAAGTCACTAGTTGAGGCTATCACCATAGAGTCGCAATTGCAACTCGACGCGCCCATAAGCAAGCACCCTTCTCTATCTATCTTGAATGGAAGTTTTCTATTGGAAATTAAACTACTTGTTTCTTTTTCTTTTCATTTTCTCTCTCTCTCTCTCTCTCTCTCTCTCTCTCTCTCTCTCTCTCTCTCTCTCTCTTCTAATCTTAATTTCATTAGGATTGGGCATATAGATCCTTTTAGGATATGTTGTCCATGAAAGGAAAGAGATATCTTTGTGATCAGTGAAAGTGAATGCGAGAGAAGGTGGTTTTGTTCTCATCTCTTGATTTATTAAAGAAGACAATTCTTTTTGTTGTCTTTTGAACATAAGTAGTATAATTGAACTACATAAAATATGTTTCATTTCTTATCTAGTACTGTTTCTTCATTTACTCTATCATTTCATATTTAGTTTTGCTTGAACCAATTTTTATAACAGTTTTCACAATATAATAATTACAACTTACCCACAAGCATCATTCTTTACAAGAGAAGCTTTCATAATCATAACCCTTATTGAATTACATAAGAAAATAAGAGATAAGATAATAATTTTAAAAAGGTTTATTGCTTTTGTTGCCTTTGCTCTTGTGCATGCTAAAAAAGTACAAGGCTACTTTAATTAATTCAAATAGTTAAACCATCTCTCATTCCCAACATGGTCTTCAACCTGAGAAAACATTTACTTCTAACGTCTTCATAAGATATCCCACATATGATATTTGAATTTGAAAAACTCGATTTATCTTAATGTTTCCCTCCATATCACGAAAATGGCTATTCTTGATATCAATATATTTGCTTTTACCATGAAAGATTGGATTATGTATCAATGCAATCATTGACTTATTATCACAAATGATTTTTATATGAAGTTCTTACTTGTGATTCAGTTTATTAAGAATCATTCTCAGCCAAATTAATTGAAATGCACTGGAGGAATTTGTAATGTACTCTATTTCTATACTTAAGAATACAATTTATTAGTGCTTTTTCAACAACTATGAAAATATATCGAAGCTAAGATGAAATACAAACTTAAAAGTGTTCTTCCTTTCTTAACAATCACATGCCCAATTACCATCTATGTACCCTGCAAATTTTAAATTTACTACAAGTTTCAAATATAAACTATGCCATAAATTTGGGTGTCTTTGATGTATTTCAAAATCATTTTTACAGCTATAAATGTGTTTGATTCGGTATTTCCACTGATATGTTAATAAATCCCACTCCATATATAATATCAAAGCTAGAAGAAATCAAGCAGTACTTAGTAGGTATAATAAATTATACCCCCTCGCTTCAATCTCTTTGTTCCCTTCACTTGCCAAATAGCCCATTTTGTTTTTATGTTTTTTTTTTTTTTTTTTTTTGTTTATTTTGCTTCACTTAAAACTCTCAGGACTATTTGTAACACTAGCTCACTATGTTCACTATAGGAGAGCATGCTTTATGCTCAATCATACAGGTATTCTGTCAACTAGAGAGAGCAATAAGTGTTATATATTACACGACACCTGTTACGAATAATTATTATAGTTAGAAGTTAGACGAACGAAGTGAATAAATTGAGGAAAGTAAAGTCTTTCTAATAAATCCTTAAATAAGTCAGATTTATAAGCTCACCAACACCATGATTTTCTAACATTGAGAGTAATTCAAATAGAGTATGAGTCAGCTTATAAGATTTCATCTTTAACCTTTTCAAAAAATCCTTGACACATTTTATTTACGATATGAATATTCCATTGTCTACCTAGGAAACCTTAATATAAAAAACAGCATATAAGTCACATATTTGTAATTTGAAACTTATTAATCATAATATTCTTGAATTCACCAAACTTTTTAAGGTTATTCAAGTAAATATAAAGCCATCAAAATATAAACATATCTACTTTTCGAATTAGACTTGATATAATGAGTGTACTTATAAGGGCGTTTTTTTAAACCAATGCCTTTTCAATGTGTATCAATCTATATGTACCATACTTAAGCCACTTTCTTAAAATCATACAAGGCCTTCTTCAACCTATGTACCTTGTTTTCTAACCTTTTTTCATATAACTTACACATTTTTTAATTAGACCTCTTTTTCTACACGCAATTAAAAAAGATAGGCTTAAAGTCCATGTGATAAAATTTTCATCTAAATACATTGTTAATATAGCAATCATTAGAATCATATCAAAACAAGTTATTGGTACAAAATTTTAAATATAATTGATACTTTACTTTTGCTTATATACTTTTTGACCCACCGAAGGTGATTTGTGGTAATCGTGTGACCACTAAACTATGCATGATTATGATCTTAATATGACCATTTATCGATGTGAATTTATGATTGTGTGGTCACTTAACCATGTGATTATGCAATATAGGAGTATCCATTAAACCATTTGTGATTGCATTGTATGTGTGGCCCTTCGATCATATAATTGTGTGATATGCGATTGACCCTTAACTTAAGTGGATTTATGATATATGCGGGGCCCACAATTATGAAGTCATGTGATAGGTGGTTGGCCACCAAATCGAGTATGATTGTAATGTATGTATGGCCCTTGATCATGTGATTGTGTAATGTGTGGGTGGCCCTTAACTTAGGAAAAATGTTGACGTATGCGTGATCATCTATCGTAAGTAATTTAGCTTTCAATTTGTCAACCATACTATATAATAGATTTTTCATTTACTGTGTTGTTAATTGATGTAAAAAGTTTAAAATAATTAATATCTAATTTTGCATATACCATTTTGCAACTAACTTGAATTTCAATATATTAATACCATATAACTTATACTTGGTTTTAGAAATCTAATTAACGCCTATCAATTTCTCATGTATCATTCTCCTTGATTTGAACAAATTTCTTCCTCTATAGCTTTAATCCATTTGTACCATTTGTTGCAACCTCGAGGATATGGGATTTAGCGACAAGGAGATAAATGATATGATCCTCCAACGCCCCAGACAAGACGATGATTGGTAGATCGAACTAATTGAGAATTCAGGATGAAAGTCTATCTTCCTAGCTTCAACGGTCAACTTGACATTGATGACTTCCTCGATTGACTATTTGAAGTTGAGCGCTTCTTTGAGTATATGGACATTCTTGAAGAGAAGAAAGTTAAACTTATGTCTTACAATTTTAGCTCGCAAGAATGAGACATATGAAGGTATCAATCTGCACATGGCAGCGGATGAAACAACTTATGCGTGTGCGCAATTCCTCTTTAGTGATTACAATTAGGTATTATTCCAATAATACCAAAATAGTTGACAAGGTAATCTAGCGGTGAGAGATTATGCAGAGGAATTCTACCCTTTAGTGGCACGAAATGATTTAGTTGAGACTAAATCGTAACAAGTTTCTCGATTCAATGATGGTTTACGTGTTGCGATCTAGGATTGGGTTCAGATGCAACCTATTTGGATAATGAATAAAGTGATCAAGTACGACACCCGAGCGAAAATGCAACTGGAATGCTCCAACACACGGGCACCATGCCAATAGGGTATCCATTATTGGTTTCGTAGGGAGCATCACAGGCTGAGGGAAAAGAACCTATAGGGGGCGTCCTTAACCTCCTACACTCGCGAACCAAGAGTCGAGAAGCAGATGAGTGAGACCCGAAAGAGTTGTGACCATTGTTGTTGGCCATTATTAGACAATTGTTATAAGGACCAAATAGTATGTAGCTCCATGTCAACTATGTCTTCATCTGTCTCGTTTACGAATGGTATGACCAACCATTCATATAGACCCTCCTTAGTCTTAAATAGTACACACTAAACTTTATTAGTAAACATTATAAGGACCAAATAGTATGTGGATTATTTGACATGGAGGCTTATCATATATTACTTTGTCAGTCATGGCAATTAGATCATAACACCACTCATAGAGAATGAGATAATATATACATTTTTGTCAATGATGGCCAAAAAACCATACTCACCCCTATGGACCCGAATGAGCAGCCCGAAGCTTATAAAGTAGAGGGGCGTTCTTTCCTAGCCATACAGGACTTTGTGGAGGAATCCAAGGAAATGGGACAAGTTTATGCATTGGTTGTGAAAATGTGAAGAGGTAGAACCTGTGATTATTCTAGAAAAACTGAAACCGTTGTTGCAAGAATTTAATGCAATATGGCCCGATGACCTTCTCAATGGGTTGCCTCCCATGTGGGATATGCAACATTAAATCAACCTTGTCCCAAGGGCTAGCTTACCAAATCGCCATCATTATTGGATGAGTCTAAAAAAGTACAATATTTTAGAAGAAAAAGTGGAGGAATTGATCCATAATGGTTTACTGTGAGAGAACATGAACCGTGCAAGCTCTATTGACACCTAAGAAAGATGGGAATTGCCGTATGTGTATCTACAACCGAGTAATAAATAAAATCACGTAAACTACAAATTTTTTATATCACAACTGGATGATATATACATTGGACATGCTAGAGGGGTGAAACTATTTTTCAAATTAAATTTGAGGAGCGGCTACCATTAGATTTATGTTTGACCAAGTGATGGGTGGAAGATATCATTTAAAACCAAGGAGGGTCTATATGAATGGTTGGTTATACCCTTCAGACTTTCAAATGCACCTAGTACGTTTATGAGGTTAAAGAATAACTAGTTCTGAAACCATTCATTGGGTGATTCGTATTTGTTTATTTTGAAGATATCTTGATGTACAGTTAGAGTGAGGCATACCATGTGGGACATCTCAAACAGGTGCTTCAAGTGCTCAACGAGAATAAGTTATACCTTAATCTGAAGAAGTACAACTTTTTGAAAGAGAGCCTCTTATTTTTAAGCTTTGTCGTGACGTTCACGAGCATCTGTGTGGATGAATAGAATATAAAAACCATTAGAGAATGGTCAGTTCCAATAAACATTCATGAAGTGTGAAGTTTTCATGAGTTTACGACTTTTTATCTTCAGTTTGTGAGGAACTTCAGCAACATCATGGCATTGATCACCGACTCCATGAAAAAGGGATATTTTCAGTGGACTGACGAGGTCAACAAAAGTTTTACCTAAATTAAGCAGAGGTTATCCACTACTCCGATCCTCGTACTTCTCAGCTTTGATAAATTATTTAAAGTTAAATGCGATGCTTCGTATGTTGGCATTGGGGGTGTGTTGTCTTAAGAGGGCATGTCGATAGCCCTCTATAGTGAGAAATGGTCGACGTGTGAGGTATAATTATACGCGGTGGTTCATGCTTTGCGGCATTAGAGGCATTATTTGATTCAATAGGAAATTGTACTCTATGCGGACCATCAGGCCCTCAAGTTTATTGACAGCCAGGCTAACGTTAACTGTGTGCATGCTAGGTGAATTTTTTCTTATAGAAATTTACACTCATGCTTAAGCATAAGGTCGAGCAGTAGAACAAGGTGGCTAATGCGCTTAGCCAACGTGCAACCTTGTTAGTCACCATGAGCAACAAGGTCGTCGGGTTCAAATACCTCGAGGACTTATATGTCGATGACGACGAGACGCGTGGATTTGATGCCAGGAGGGTCAGTCCAGTGACCTTCATATTCAAGACAGTTTCCTATTGAATAGAATTTGGTTGTGCATTCTATTATGGGTAAAAATGGACTAACCAGATGAATAGACTTGAAGACTATTGATCAGGGTCAAATACTGCATATCAGACCCCAGTAATTACCAGATTTTACGTATATGATAATGCTTAATGGAGTATTTTAATTGTATTTTTGTTACAGGAGGAAGTCAGGAGCGTTAATTGAAAATTGATGTTAAAGGCATGGATTTCATGATCCAAAGTCTCCAGAGCACGGGATGGACTCCAGAGAATCAATAATGAAGATTTTACACGCCTGAGATCTGAGGAAAGCAAGCCAAAGGGGCCCGAAAAGGGTCCAGAATGCAAGATCACATGGTTCCCGCTATCCGATCAGTTCGAAACTTCATACATGGGATGAGGGCCGTAAATTAACCGTACATATTAAATTTCAGCCATTGAAGAGCTCGGGAAGTGGTCCAACGGATAGATCAGCCTATTAATCTCCAATTTGGGGCCCACCTGATATTTGGAACTGCCTCAACCTTGGTATTGACGGCTAAATTACCATGATAAAGAGGATGGATGGTGTAGATTTCTCGTAAACATCACGGTGGGCCCTGTGTATGAGGAGCGTGCACACTGCACGTTTCCACCGGCTGAGCACCGAGCAAGCCGGCGTCGGTCAGCAGCGCTGACCCGATTCCTTTCAAAAAACGGAACTTTCCGTTTCCAGCGCCGCAACGGGCGGAAAGACCGCTTTTTACGGACCGCTGTGGGCCCCACCGGTAACACGTACGGCCGATCCGAGCCGTTCATCATGTAGAAGGGTTCATCAGCTACAAAAATGTTTTCATCTTGTGCTCATGCGTGCACACGTGCGTGATACAGAGGCCACAAACAGCGCTCGGACGTCAAAACTGATTTTGTTCTGATTCCTTCTTTGGGCCGCGTCCACGCAAATTCAAAACCATCCATATTTGAACGAAATCTCGTCTAAATCCAATGGACGGTGGATTTCAAAATGCTTATGTGGGGCCCACCGAGCATCACAATGCGGACATGCGAAGGCTTACGCACGTCCGCGAAGAACTGACTTCCAGGCGGTCCACCATCTTCGATCAGATGGAAGATCCGATCCGTCCATCATGTAGAAGGCTTCAAAGCTTCAAAACCATGTTGACATTCCTCGCCCATGCGTACACACGTGTGCGGTACAGAGGCCAAAAGGAGACTGCCCCGGGACGTTCAAAATCGAGTTTTTTGAGATTTCTTGTGGGCCGCATTAATGGACCTTCAAAACCACCTATTCTTGATCGAAATTTCGTCCCGAATCCAATGGACGGGGTAGATTTTCCAAAATGCCTCTGTGGGGCCCACCGATCACGCCAGTGAAAAATTACACTTCGAGTCCTTCTACGACTCGCCCACCGATCCCATCATCCAGCAGCTATAGAAGGAGAGTTTTGGACGTGGGAAAGGCATTCGGAACCAGGGGTCCAGATCTGGAGCAAGGGAGAGAAGAAAGAGAAGAAAGAGAAGAAAGAAGAGAGAAAGAGATTGTTTGGTTTGACGTTTCTTTTATGAATTTTATTTAATATTTTTTATGGATTTTATGGGTCACTAATCTCTCAGCTAGGGCTGAGATGAAGCTCCTAATTTGATTAGCTTGTATTGGTTGATTTACTTTGAATTTCAATTAATTTGTTTCTTTCTTTAAGTGGGCTTTATGGGTTTAAATTCTATACTTCTCCATCTATGATTAAAGTATATATATGGATGTTGTTTGGATGCTTATTATAGGTGCTTGTGTCTGATCAAGAACAAGTTTCCTATAGAGGAAGAAACAGGGTGCTTTAATGAATGTACATTCCATGTACCCGACCAAGGATATGGGATATGTCATTCATGGCATTGCTTAAAGGAATTAGACAGTTTGTATGCCCGATTAAGGACACAGATTGTGCTTTCTCTGTATAAGTGGTATCAATCTAGATCAAGGTGAATCAACAGACAAAACAAGGGTTAGGATAATTAGGGGTGGATTCGAAAGTCCTAGTGCTCTCTCTCTGATTGAATTTTCTTCCCTGTTCTTAATTAATTGTTTTTTTTTTCATAAAATTGTGCTTAGTAATTCATTCCATTATTTGTTGGATTAGTTAAGGAGAATCGTAGATTTGAATTGTGACGACCAGTCCTCGTGGGAACGATCTCGTAATACGTACCGTATCTGCATCTGATTCGTATACTTGCGAGTTTAAATATCATTTAAATCGTGTTGGTTTAAATAAAACATCAAGTTTTTGGAGTTTAAATCGTCGGGTTCAAATACCTCGAGGACTTATATGCCGATGACGACGAGACGCGTGGATTTGATGCCAGGAGGGTTAGTCCAGTGACCTTCATATTCAAGACAGTTTCCTATTGAATAGAATTTGGTTGTGCATTCTATTATGGGTAAAAATGGACTAACCAGATGAATAGACTTGAAGACTATGGATTGCTTAAGGGCTGAAAAATCATCCCGACCTCGGCCTCAGGTACCAACCTCAAGCAAAGAACTCGACCTCGGTTACCAACTTTGGAGGTCGGCCTCGGATACCGACCTTAGTCTCGAGAATCAACTTTGGAGGTCGACCTCGAATGTTGACCACCACTTCGGAATCAAATACGCTTGCAGTATATTAAGGATTATCCTCCAAGATATTCGCGAGGACTCGAAAAATCAATTACGACACATCCAGAGGAAGATATCTTCTGTAATACGCAATCACCATCCAAGAGTCATTGCCATACACACCACCGCCCCTAAAAGCCTATAAATAACTATTCCACCTACGGTGAAAGGTACGCAAAATCTCTCACCCAAAATCCCTCAATACTACTAGACCCAAATTCCTAGCATGACTTTGGCGTCAGAGGGTCCCCTGCTTTAGTCAGGGTCTCCTTTGCCTTCTTCGTGTGTAGGTACTCGAAGGTCAGAAAAGGGTGGACTAGATTTTTACATCAACAGTTTGGCGCTGTCTGTGGGAACGACATCAAAGTCGTTCCTGCTTGACTAGAAAACCACAATGGCAAAAGGAAAGAAGAAAGCTCTAGCTGTCATTGTTACAGCCATCCCAGCCCTTCCTCAATTATCAGCTGAGCAGGGTGCCCAGCCCTACCAGCAACAGGCCAACTCTACTCCCTTAGTACCGTGCCCAAGTACCGACCTTTTATAGTTATTTATAGCATTTGCTTGATCATGCTCATGCGTGATATTTTGTACAACTAAGATTATTAGACAATCCTTTGTGTCATGGTCTATACCACCACAAATGCTACAAAAATTACCTAAGGAAGTGTTTGCTTTAACCATATCAACCTTTCTAATTTCCAAGGCTTCGACCTTTCTAGCCAATGCAGTGAATTTTTCATTAAGGTCGTCTTCCTCTCTTAGGATATACATCCCCGCTTTCTCTCTAGGAATGGATCTAGTTTTGTCTGATTTAGCATAGACATCCTATGTCTGCGTATTCTCTGCTAACATATCTATAAAATCACAAGCCTCATTATGATCTTTGTCAAGAAAGGTTCCACCACACATCATCTCTATGAACTGACGGGTATCCATGGTGAGCCCCTTTCGGAAAGCATCAATCACGTGCTATGGTTCATAACCATGATGTGGACAAGTAATTAAATATCTTTGAAGCGCTCCCAAACTTGAAAAAATAGTTCATTCCCCTTTTGGGAGAATGACATGATTTCTTGTTTTAATGCATTTGTTTTGTGCTCAGGAAAGAACTTTTTCAAAAACTCTCTACTTAAGGCTTGCTATGAAGTGATGGTATTAGGTCTTAGAGAGTTGAGTCATGTTTTGGCCCGATCCTTTAGAGAAAATGAGAATAACCTAAACTTAAGTACATCCCTATTACCATTATTTACTTGTAACATTGCAATTACTTCCTTAAAGTCCCTGAGATGCAAGTAGGGGCTTTCAGAATCCAAGCCTTGAAATTTAAGAATTAAGTAAATCACACCTGGTTAAAAATCAATGTTCCTTGTGTGAGCAGGGAACACTATACAAGATGGTAAAGTTGATCTTTTAGGGTGTAAATGTTCACGTAAAGTCCGTGGTTGGTTTAACACATTCCTATGAACTTCATTTTCATCCTCAAGAGGAGGATTAGGTTGATTTTCTCTGTTTTAATTTATAATTAGATCTATTAGATTTGAATTTGGATTATCAACTGGGTCTGCCATGGAATTCAAGTGATGTTGAGTGCCTCTTCTAAGTGAATGATCAAGGCCTGGAATTAGTCCGCCTTCAGAGGAGAGTCGATTGTTTTGATCTCTACTCCAACGAAACATAAACCATCCACACCACACAACAAATACCACTAATTCAAATAGCAAGTATGATACTTAAAATAAAAATAAAAACTTAACCAACAACCCAGGTGGCAGGGCTGACCATGAGGGTTCAATCTACAAAGTAAAATAAATCAACAACCCAAGCAGTAGAGCTAACCATGAGGGTTCAGTCTACAAAGCAAAAAATAAATCAATAGCCCAGGCGGCAAGGCCAATCACGAGGGTTCAATCCACAAAGCAAAAATAAATCAATAACCCAGGTGGCAGGGCCGACCATGAGGGTTCAGTCTACAAAAAAATAATGAATAAATAAATAAATCAACAAAAGTAAAACTAATGCAGAAATTAAACTATGCTAATCTGAAAAATAGATTCAACGAATGATCTTTGTGATCAAACAACAACTGTAGGACAACCATAGCACTTGGGTGATAAAATCCCAAGCAGGGCAACCTTATGTCATAGTTAGTGCTTAAAAGACCCAACTGAATTTACTTTCAAAGAAAAAAAAAATTTACAGAAAATTTGGAGGGTTTAGAAGAG
The DNA here is from genome assembly GCF_029962835.1 of Magnolia sinica. Taxonomy (NCBI): domain Eukaryota; kingdom Viridiplantae; phylum Streptophyta; class Magnoliopsida; order Magnoliales; family Magnoliaceae; genus Magnolia; species Magnolia sinica. Next base: position 79,363,523 of record NC_080580.1, on the reverse strand, counting down.
AACTTACCTTAGCTATCTAGCACAGATCTGATCTGTCTCAGTCTCTCCCCGGCAACGGTGCCAAAAACTTGATTGTTTGCCTCCAAGTGCAGAGGTTCATAAGTAGTATCCCATGAATATAGGGTCGATCCCACAGGGAGATGAGTTGTGAGAAGAAAAAAATCAAATGCAAAACAAACTAAGTAATAAAAACTAAACTGATTATTTGATTTTGGAATTTTTGAATGGATGTAATTCAATTGAATAAAATAACACCCAAGCTTCAAAGTTCCATACACAAGTTAATGTTCCAAAATCATGATGACTTGGATAACACAACTAGGATTTGAGCACTATGGTCAGCCTAATCGAAAAATAAAACGGTTTAAATATTTTAATAAGTGATATAAAATATTAAAAAATCATGGATTTATACCATTGATATATATATTCTCAAGCATCAGTGATTTTAAGAATTCAATATTAATGAGATAATGAAAATCAAAGAAATATAACAGGTTGAGAACCTCTCCTATCTAAGAAATCTGATTGATCTAAGGTAAGCTTATCCATCAATGTTGATCTCATATGATGGAAACATATGGATCTCACAAGAGGATAAAAAACAAAACCTAAATAATAGATAATATGCATACATCATTCTTCTCATCATTAAAACAATCAATCATCATAATCTTAAAGAATTATTAAACCCATGTGCTTCCCTTCTAGCTTGGGCTAGAAGGAACTTAGAAAAGCATAATTAAAATAAGAAAGAAAAAAATAAGAAGAAAGAAATAAATGCAAATAGAAAAGATCTAAAAAAAATAACTTACAAAACTCTAATAAAATTAAAAACTCTTTAAAAACTCTAAATTTTTCTTTGGGATGCCTTGAATGATACTTAGGAATGCCCTAGGAAGCCCTATTTATAAGTAGGAAATTCCAATTTTCGTACAAAGTTGAAAAACCCTAGAAACCGCCTCAAATATACATAGTTTTCCAAAATAGACTTATCACTACACTGTTTGTTTAAAATATATTTCCTGCTACGCAGTTTTCCAAAATAGACCTCAGAGCTTTAGAATACACTTTTTCAGGATGATTTCAGGATTCTTCACTTCAAATCTTTGATTTTCTTCATTCTTAACTTGGTTTTCTTGGATCTTTGGCATGCTAATTCTTCAATCTTGGTCTCCTAAGATTCATCCCTAGCCTTGGTGATTTTTAAGCATCAAATCCATGCTTTTTAGCACCCTTTTTCAATCCAAGTTCTTAAATTCACCTTACATCACATACATGAGTAAAATAGAACATTAAGCTGATTTATGTTCATAAAACTAAGATGTAAATGGGAAAAATTATGTAATATTTGAGTCTCAACACTTATAATTTTTATTGGTCTAGTCCTAGCCTGTGTAGGCCTAGACCCGCATAGATTCCTCTTTAATTGAATGTTTGGATTTTCATGTGGGATGTGGAATTTGTGTAATTGTTTCTAAATTGGTATGATCTAATCCTGAAATCTTGCATATCATATTTAAATCTCATGTCCTGCATCAAGACCACATCACGTCTTCTTTAAATTTTCTTTCTTTTTAGATCCCATAGCCTATAACCGAATTCTTCTTCCCCATATGCTAAGAATATGCAGGGAATTGCTTTATCATCAAGTTTTGTTATCTGTTCTTTAGGCACATGAATATGGGCTTTGCACCCAAACACCTTCAACTGTGAGTATGAAACCTCTTTCTTGGTCCACATTCTTTCTAAAATATCTCACTCTAAAGTAATTGAAAGGGACCTCTCAATTAGATAACAAGCCATATGCATAGCCCCACCCCAAAATGATTTGGGCGCACAGTTTGGCTAAAGAGAGCATGCTCCTAATTCTTTCAACAATGATTCTGTTCAACCTCTCGACCATACCATTTTGTTGAGGATTAACGAAAATTGTCTTCTGAAGCTTGATGTCGTTCTTCATGCAATACCCCTGAAACAACTTTGATGTATATTCCCTACCATTGTCCGCCCTGATGCATTTCAACTTCTTACATGTTTCTCTTTCAACCTTAACATGAAAATGCTAAAAAATTCATACAACTGATCTTTGGTTTTCATAACATAGGCCCAAACCATCTTAGAAATGTCATCAATAAATGCAACAAAATATGATATACCACCAAGAGAATTATACTTCACAGGGCCACAATAATCATAATGAACTAAATCTAAAATGCATGACCTTCTTTCTAAAAAGAAACTTTATGTTGCTTGCCTATTAAATAATGATTATAAGTATTAAGAAATGTACCTTAAATGTCGGGAAGAAGCCACTTCTTTGTTAGAATTTGCATGCCTTTTTCACTCACATCGCCAAGCCACATGTGCCATATGTTTCGTGAAGATGTATTGACGTAGGGATGAACGTGATGAGGTTGATCACCGTCTTCCTCAAGGATAACTACTCCAAATCCACGGAGCTTCTCTAGACTCCTCACAGAGACTTTTCAAATCCACGAGGAAAAAAGAAGCAAAATAGAAATAAATTCTATAAAATTCGTGAGCAGATCAGCGACATCAGACAAGCCTACCGTGCCCAAGTACCGACCTCAGTAGAGGTCATGTTAGAAGAAATTGAACCACCATTCGCCGACGACATCATAGCATCTCCGCTTCTGCCCAGGTTCTGGATGCCGCAGATGACACCCTACTCTAGAATCGTTGATCCATCTAAGCACCTTGAGTCCTTCAAAGCTTGGATGGAGCTTTACGGTGCCTCGAGGCCCGTAATTTGCCAAGAATTCTCCCTGACCTTATCAGGAGCTGTTCGGTGATGGTTCAGGCAGCTGAAGCCGAGGTCCATTAGTTCCTTCTCGCAGCTCAGCAAAGCCTTCCTCACACAGTTCATTGGTAGGAGAGGCTGAAGAAAGACATCAGCTCATCTTCTTACGATCAAGCAAATGGAGGACAAACTATTAAGATACTACCTCATCCGTTTCAACGCCGAAGTTATCTAGGTCGATGATTATTCCGACCAGATAGCTTTGACTGCCATGGTAGCCAACCTCAAACAATGAAAGTTTCTCTTCTTTATTGGTAAGAACCCCCGACAACCCTTGCCAACTTACTTAACTGAGCTAAAAAATATTCCAACGTCGAGGAGCTCTTTAGTTCACGAAGAGCTGCTCGAAGAGGAAATAACTCGACTGAAGATAGGAAGCAAAAGGAAAAAAGGAGAGCCCTTTACTATTAACGCCAAAAGAAAGAAAGAGGAGGACCAAGACTAAAGCCACCGTACCTCGACATCAGATAGTGAGGAGCGCGTTGACTGACCGACCTACTCGACTAAGAGCGACCTCCCTTTATAAAAGGAAAAAATGTGCTCATAATTCTACTATTGTATTTCGACTGCTTTATGGGCTTCTACAATAAAAGAACTTTCCCAGGTTATGGAAAGAAAATTATTTTAAATGATTTCTCAACTATTCGAACTACATAGTCTACTAGTACTTACTTTAGTGCAAGGGAAAAATAGTTCTCAACCAGTCGTGTGACCCTTAGAGAAGAGGTTGAACCACTAATTAGTAACACTACTTGGACTGCGTGATCTAATATAAGGACTTTCCCTAGTATAAGGGAAGAAAGTCCTTGTACTGAGTACTCAGCCTACTACTATGGGAACGACTGAGGACTTCTCTCAGTTGAAGGAAAGAAAAGTCCCTCCTATTAATTCTACCGTGCGCAATCTACCATTGAACAATCATCCCACTGAACAATCAACTTATTGATCTTAGCCCTACTCCATCTGACCTCCCGACCTCTTCGGTGCAAGTTGTCACAGTGTCAGTCCACACTAACTTACTTCTCGAGCTTCTGAAGAATGCTCAAAATTAGGGAGCTACTGTTATGGGTAAAAATGAACTAACCAGATGAACAGACTCGAAGACTATGATTGCTTGGGGGTCAGAAAATCACCCTGACCTCGGCCTTGGGTACCAACCTCGACTAAAGAACTTGACCTCAGTTACCAACTTTAAAGTCGGATGTTAACCACCACCTCGCAATCAACTATACTTACAGTATATTAAGGATTATCCTCTGAGATATTCACAAGGATCTGGGCAAATCAATTATGACACGTCCAGAGGAAGATATCTTCCGTAATATGCAATCACCATCCAAGAGTCATTGCCATATACGCCACCGCCCCCAAAAGGCTATAAATAACTACTCCGCCTACGGTGAAAGGTATGCAGAATCTCTCACCCAAAACCCCTTAATACTACTAAACCCAGATTCCTAACCTGACTTTAGCATCGGAGGGTCCCCTGCTTTAGCTAGGGTCTCCTTTGTCTTTTTCCTGTGCAGGTACTCGAAGGTTAGAAAAGAGTGGACCAGATTTTTACATCAACACATTCCATGGAGTTCGTTACAAGAACGTGTCATCCAAGAGCCATATGGAGGTGGCCTCGATGGTCACCAAGGGAGAAACAAGACAATAGCTCTCTTGAAGGAGCGTTACTATTGGTCATAGTTGAAAGGGATGCTGGAAAAGTGGTGTAGAGATATTATATGTGTTGGGCCTCCTGTAAGGCCCGTATCCTAGCCCGTACTGTTCCGTAGGCTTCCGCGGTCCTCCCGGTCGAATTTCGACGACCCGCGATCTGTTATCGGCAGTTGCGCACAACCTTGAGTCGTGTCCCGTATTCTAGAGTCAGTTCAACCCGAGACTTGTACCCTAGCGATCGTGTCATCGCCGCGACTCTCGAATCGATCTTATACCCAAGCCAAGAGATATGGGCCCGCGTTCAGTTCGAGGAAAACACTGCGCGTCGCAATTCTCAAGAGAATCTCTACCCTAAACATCACATCAATCCACTAATGAAAGTCAAGTGCACAACCTTACCTATCGATCCCTTTTTCACTAACAAGGAATGGCACCCATTCCTCTTTCCACCCAAAAGTCAACAAAAAAAAACCATCACCCATCACACCCATTCCTCTCCTTTACAACCTCTCTCTCCTCTACCCACTTTTTCAAAGCACCAAAGAGGCTTTGGACGTCCAAGCTTGGAGGCCTCACACCCCATCAAAACAACCCCTTCCTTGCAAGATCCCACTCAATCCAACCCTTGAATCGCCATCTCCACCATTGAAGGAGCTCCATTGGAGCTTTGGAGCGCTAGGGAAGAAGGAATGTGGGTGCTTCTCTTTCTCTCTCTCTCCCTCTCTTTCATTTTTTCCTTGGTGATGATGAGTGGCCCACCTATAATATATGTATTACATCCATGCCGTCCACCTAGTGGGCCCACCTAGCAGTCCGTTTAGGCGGGCCTAGTTGGAGAAAATACACAAATATCCATTTTTTTAGCCAAGGCTGGTGGGTCCCATACGTGGGGACCCACCCCAATGTAAAGTACATAGTGCCAATGTGGGACCCACCTTGATGAAATATAATTCACACCGTCCGTCCAGCGTCCTTGGACGCTGGAAGTGATTCTGTGAAGCGTGAACAGGCTGTGGGATGCACTGCAGCGTCTGTACGATGCTGTGTAGGAACAAAGATAACAGCTTGATTCCAAACTTTTGAGTGGGCCACTTATGCAGGCTCCACCTTGATGTATGGATTTAATCCACACAGTCCATTTCACTCTTCAGCTCATTTCAGGTGTTAAACTGAAAAATGAAGTCAATCCGACCCCCCTGGCGGGCCATATCATTGAAAAGAGTAGTTTTCACCATTAAAATTCACTCTAATCTTTCTACATAGTGAAACATGTCAAACATTGGGCTTATTTGGCTTGTCTTGAGCCATAGGAGCCAGTGGACGAGGAGGATTCTCCTGATGCGGGCCCCACCTATGAAAATCTTCAAGAAAACCCCTTTTTTTAATTAAAAAAATGTGCAGGGGCAGCAGGCGCTGCCGCTGACACTAGAGGACGCGCAGCAACGTCCTATTGCGCCACTAACGGATGGACGGGCTGGGACGTTGGGTCCCAGCCGTGGGCCCCACCGTGATGCGTACCAAACATCCATACCCTGCATTTAATCGGCCATTTAGTGAAGTGGGCTCCCTTCAACAATCAGCCATGGTTGGAACTCAAGTGGCCCACACGGCAGGAAAAAGTGATGATTGAGCTTCTGCCATTGGAACCCATTTGGGTTGTCACAGAAGTTTTGGATCATTATAAAATGTTTTTTTTTTATTCATCTGGGTCTGTGTGACCTTGTTAACGGATTGGATGGAGAGACAATGTTATGGTGGGCCCCACATGAGACCCACCTACCGTGAAATGGGTTGGCTAGTGTCCGTTACACGACTGTATGGCCGTAGTATTGACGTCAAGAAGTTCTGTGGATCTGACAGGAAGTATGTGGGTTCATCCAGCCGTCCATTCATCTGGACCGCCCATCTGTGTGGACCACACCAGCCATATGGCTGCTGCACCGTTAGCAGGTCCGTGGGATCCTGACCTTGATGCAGTGACCCATCTACACTCTCCATTCGTACAGAGCCCACCTCAATGTAAATATTTTATTTACACCGTTTGTCCAGGGGGCCCATCACACGTGTGGTGTCCACACCATCCGTGGGACGTGGACCCCACACGATGGGTGTTTTTATCCAAGTCGTCCAGCCCCTGGACGTGGCCATGATGTATGTGTTGGTCCAATGTTTCTAGACGGTGGGGCCCGCCCTGATGAATGTGCCCTGTATCCACTTCGTCCATATTTGGATGGTTGTGCAGCCCACCATGACTCATGTATTTTATCCCTGTCTGCCCGTCTGGTGGGGGCCCACCTTATGACATGTTGTATATTTGAGCAATCTTGCTGCTGTTGACATCAGCAACTGTTGGCTGACCATGAGATATGTGTTTCTCCAACCGTCCATTACTATGGGACGCACTCTGATATATGTGTTTCAACCATGTTGTCCATGGGTCCCACGTGGGGACCACAGTGATGTATTTACTTCATCTACACCGTCCATTCATCCGTGAGGACCCCACCATGACATATGTTTTGCAATCCACGCCGTCCATCTGTTAAAAGACCCACTATGATGTATGTTTTGATCCCACACCGTCCATCTGGACAGGTGGTGTGGGACACCACCATGATATTTGTGTTTCATTCATGCTACCTCGTAGCGTGGGCCCCACACACGTGTGAAACCTACCATGTTGTATGTAAAATGTGTAGCCTGCCTTGATGGACCGTCTAGATAATGGACTCCACCATGATGTATGTAATATATACACACCATCTATCCATTTATGGTGGGACCCACCCTGATGTAGTGTTGTATCCACTCCGTGCATCCATGGGTCCCATGTGAGGCTACCTTGATTTATGTCAACCCACTTATCTGGACAGTGGGGTGCCACACCATTATGTATTTGTTCCATCCACACCATCTAGATAGTGCGGGACGGTGCTAAACAATATTTGGACGATGTCATGGGCTCCACTGTGATGTACGTTGTACCCACGCTGCCCATCTGGTGAGGGCCCATTTACTACGTATTGAGGCCCACTTGTTATGTATATAAGGCCATTGGTGCGGCCTATGTAATGTGACCGACTTAATATATACGAGGCCCATTGGTGCGGCCCGTAGACGCAGTCCACTTGCTGTATTTGAGGCCCATTGTGATATATTTGGGGCCCATGGGTTGAGACCCATTGAGATGTATTTAAGGCCCAGATATTAGGTCTGGTGTGATATATATAGGTCCATGTGAGTGGCCCATCTGCGACCCATTGTGATATATTTACAGCTCGTTAGTGCGGCCCATTGATACGGCCCATGGTGATTGTATGAGACCTTTGTGTGAGACCATGGAACCACTATATATTCGGCCCTATGTGGACCATTTCTTGAGAGCAATATAAGTTAAATGTCCACATTGATGGGCAATGATGGTTAAAGGTCCACATTGTGACCTCCCTTTAAGCCTGGTTAGGCCTAGTCTCATCATCCTCTACTGGGTTAACCCAAATGAATGAGTCCCCATTGATTACTTGGGCCATCATTGGTTGTCCATCTACAGACCCCTCCTTGCGTCAAGATCAATTATCGATTCTGATTTGTCTTGGCTGATTGCCGAATATCGATCAAGGCTGATTATCGATCGAGACCAATTACCGATTCTAATCTATCTTAGTTGATTGTCGAATATCGATCGAGGCTGATTATCGATCGAGGCCGATTACCATTTCTGATTTGTCTTGGCTGATTGTTGATTATCATAGAGGCTGATTATCGAACGAGGCCAATTACCGATTCTGATTTGTCTTGGCCGATTGCCGAATATCGATCGAGGCCGATTACCGATTCTGATTTGTCTTGGCTGATTGTTGATTATCGACCGAGACTGATTATCGATCGAGGCTGATTACTGATTCTGATTATTGAGGCCGATTTTGATTGCCGAGGCCGATTGTCGAGACTTATATGATGTATATGCGATCCATAGTTGAGGCCCATTGTGATGCATTGGAGGGTCAGGCGATGGAGTCCATTGTGATGTATATGAGGCCTATGTGAGAGGCTCATCATGATATGTATTAAGCTCTTGACTAAGGCCCATGGTGTTGTATATTTGGCCTTTGTGTGATGTCATGGGTCCACTATATGTTAGGCTCTATGCGGGTCATTCCTTGGGGGCAATGTTGATTAAATGTCCACATTATCAAGGTCGATTGTCGATGCTGGTTATTGATACTGATTATGAGTAGGTGACAGCATAACATCATGATAAATGCCCATACGCATCATCTGCCTGCTTGTTATGAGATGTGGTTGGCCATTGTATATGACATTGGGCAGGTCGTTATGAGACTCCCTGATAAGTGGAGATTGTCTCACGTGACCGCACGGTATGCGCAGGATTGATACATAACTGGATTGTATGACTCATGCATCTTGCATTGTGATTATTGTATGCCCTAGCGACATCAAGGTCGTAGCCTCCACAGGCATATCGTGGATGGACAAATGGGACACCGAAAATCTGTTTTAGCATCGGGCTACCATAAATGGCCCTAGGTGAAAATCCATAAACCCTCTTAGTACCAGAGGACGCCCCAACGTCAAGACCGAGTGGATACATGAGCGCCCGAGTGCCGAATACCAGGAGGCCGCGTCTCCCACTGTGTCGTGGTCGGTTGGGAGGGGGTGTGGCCTTACCCACCCGAGCGTAGGGGGCTTTGCTAAGCTGAGTTTGACCAGCTCATGAATGGGTCCGCTATTGACGTGCCGGATAGGTATTGGCAGACTATTGGCCAGACGGATAGTGAGGTTTCTTACGCTCACTTGGACTGTGCGGCTGGGAGAGCGGCAGTGCCATTTGGAGTTACTAAACCCTGATGATGATCCTAGAGATGAACTGTACTGATATGTGGACTTATTGAGCAGGTGTTACATACTCATTCAATCATTCATTCACTATCCACTCAGGCTGGCAGTGCGTAACTATTTGTTATGTGTACCTTCGCATAGCCAAGATTTCGGTTGGTCGCGTGACTAACCTGAGATCAGGAGTTTACCACATTGAGCCTGACTGTCCAAATTTAGGTATGGGACTGGTTTGGATAGGAGTCCTTTGTGGTGGACCCCGTAGCCTACGATACCACGTATTATCATCCCAACTTCACACTCCAGCATGGCTATTCCCTTTGCACTGCATATTGCATTGCATTCGTGACATATGACATTTTGGGTTACTATGTTTCTGCATTATATGGTCTAGATACAATTGATGTTATTCGTGGACTCATCAGGAATTGCATATTGCATCGCATCTTCGGCATCTGATATCTGGCTCTTTATGACTCCTTATTTGCACAGTTGTTTTATATTGCGTATTCTGATATTGATTGACTCATGGAATTGGTTCGTATTTTCGCTTACTCTGTTATCGTATGATTCATGATCTTGTCAGTATTTCTACTTATTCCGATATTGTACGATTTAAGGATTACCAGTATTTCCAGTATTGTATAATGTCGGCATTGTATTGAATACTTGACACTTACCTTGTCACACCCCAAACCCAGAAATCGGATTCACAGGAATCCCGATCGTCGAATCTGGTGCCGACAGCCTCCATAGTACCCCATTCTCGGCTCCTAACATTCATACGCCAAATTCTGATCCTGGGATCCTACAAGGAGGATTTTTTAATACATTTAACTCGTAATAAGCATAATCACAAGTATACCCAATTTGCAAAGACAACATCATCATCACATATCCACTAATATAAACATTTGAAGACAATACTGAAAGGGAAATACATAAATCGAAAGTCAAGCTCCAGAAGACCGCTGCACGCTCCAAGATCAACACTGCTGCAACTTATCATCATCTGCACGCCATCATCATACAATACCGAAAATACTGGTAATCCATAAATCGTACATTATCGGAATAAGCAGAAAGGCGGACAAGATCAAGAATTATCAAAGTAAGCAGAAATACTGACAAGATTATAAATCATAAGATAACAGAGTAAGCATTATAGAACAGATATGCAAATAAGGAGTCATAAAAAGCCAAATATCAGATGCCAAGGATGCGATGCAATATATAATTCCTAATGAGTTTACGAATAGCGTCAACTGTATCTAGATCATATAAATGCAGAAACGCAGTAACCTAAAATGCCATATGTCGCGAATGTCATCTAATATGCGGTACATATGGGATGACCATACTGGAGTGTGAAGTCGTGATGATAGTACGTAATATCGCAGGCTATGGGGTCCATCACAAGGGACTTCTATCTAAACTAGTCCCATACCTAAATTTGGATAGTTAGACTCAATGTGGTAAACTCCTGATCTCAGGTTAGTCGCGGGCCCCAACGAATTCCTGGCCATTGTGAAGGCATACGTAACAAATAGTTACGCACTACTAACCCGAGTGGATAGTGAATGAATGAATGCATGAATGAGTATACAACTCCTGCTCACTAAATCCACATATCAGTACAGTTCATCTCTAGGATCATCACCGGGATTTAGTACACTCTAAATGGCACTGCGGCTCTCCTAGCCGCACAGTCCAAGTGAGCGTAAGAAACCTCACTATCCGCCTGGCCAATAGTCTGCCAATACCTATCCGGCACATCGATAGCGGACCCATTCACGAGCTGGTCAAACTCAACCTAGTATTGCCCCCACCCTCGAGCAGTTAAGGCCACCACCCCTCCCAACCAACTACGACACAGTGGGAGACGCGGCCTCCTAGTATTTGGCACTTGGGCGCTCATGTATCCACTCGGTCTCGACGTTGGGGCGTCTCGTGGCCGCGGAGGTTTAGGGATTTTTACTCAGAGACATCTATGGCACCTGTATGGTAGAATCAAACATTTTCAGTGTCCGATCTGGCCATCCACGATATGCCTGTGGAGGCTATGGTCCTGATGTCGCTAGGGCATATAGTAATCACAACACATAATGTAGAATGCATGAGTCATACAATCCAGTCATGCATCAATCCTGCGCATACCGTGCGCTCATGTGAGATAACCTCCGCCTATCAGGGAGCCTCATAACCTGCCTAATGTCATATGTAATGGTCAATCACATCTCATAACAAGCATGCAGATGATGCGTATGGGCATGTATCATGATGCTATACTGTCACATGCTCATAATCGGTATCAATAACCGGCACCGACAATCAGCCTCGACAATGTGGACATTTAACCAACATCGCTCCCAAGGAATGGCTCACATAGAGCCTAACATATAGTGGACCCATGGCCTCACACAAGGGCCAAATATATACAACACCATGAGTTTCACTCAAGAGCTTAACACATCACAACGAGCCTTTCGCATGGGCCTAACATACATCACAATGGCTACATCGCCTGGCCCTCAAATGCATCACAATGGGCCTCAACTGTGGGTCGCATATACATCATATAGGTCTCGACAATCGGCCTCGATAATTGAAATCGGCCTCGACAATCGAAATCGACACTCGGAATCGGCCTCGATACTTGGCCTCGACAATCGAAGTCAACATATACAGTCGGCCTAGACAATCGTCCTCGATACTCGGCCTCAAAAATCAGAATCGATCGATATTCAGAATCGACAAAATCGGTCACGTCAATCGGAGTCGACAATCGGTCACGACAATCAGATCGATCGATAATCGGAATCGATAAATCGGTCACGACAATCGGAATCGATCGATAATCAGAATTGACAAATCGGTCACGACAATCGGAGTCGACAATCGGAATCGATCGATAATCAGAATCGGAAAATCAATCACAACAATTGGAATCGATCGATAATCAGAATCGATAAATCGGTCACGACAATCGGAGTCGATCGATAATCGAAATCGGCAAATCGGTCACGACAATCGGAATCGATCGATAATCAGAATCGATAAATCGGTCACGTCAATCGGAGTCGACAATCGGTCACGACAATCGAAATCGATCGATAATCAGAATCGACAAATCAATCACGACAATCAGAATTGATCGATAATCAGAATCAATAAATTGGTCACGTCAACCGGAGTCGGCAATCGTCATGACAATCGGAATCGATCGATAATCGGAATCGGCAAATCGGTCACGTCAATCGGAATCGATCGATAATCAGAATCGACAAATCGGTCACGATAATCGGCCTTGATGAGAATGGGCCTAACAAGGCCTAAAGGAAGGTCACAATGTGGACATTCAACCATCATTGCCCATCAATGTGGACATTTAACTAACATTGCTCTCAAGGAGTGACCTACATATAGCCAAAAGTATAGTGGACCTGTAGCCTCACATAATGACCTAATAAACATCACCATGGGCCTTAGTCAAGGGCCTAATACACATCAAGATGGTCCGCATCAATGGGCCGCATCACATGGGCCTCAAATACATCATATGGGCTTTAACATATGGGCCTTAAACATGGGCCATAAATACATCGCATCAAGCCTTGCCCATGGGCCTCGAGTACATCACAATGGGCCACGACCCATGGGCTTCGAATACACAATAGGTGAGCCCTACACATGGGCTTTATACACATCAAGTGGGCTACATCAATGGGCCGCACTAATAGGCCTCAAATATACAACAGGTGGGCCTTGCACATACAACAAGTGGCCTTGTATGTCCAGCTTCACGGACGGATGGTGTGGTTGTAAAACACATATATCGAGGTGGATTTCCACCGTCCAGATAGTCGGACGGTGTGGATGTAAAACATATACATCACGTGGGGTCCACGTATATAACAGGTACATCAAGGTGGGACTTCCATAATGGACGATTTGGATATAACATAAACCTCATGATCAAACCCACCTGGTTGACGTTAATACAACAACTATATGGCTGTGTGAGGTACACTGGCCAATCCCTCCACAGAGGTGGGTCCCACCATGGGGCCTATCATACATTTATTTTCCATCCGACCTGTTGATAAGGTCATACAGACCTAATTAAGGAGGAAAAACAAATTCCATATTTATCCAAAACTTCTGTGACCCAAAAGGGTTTCAATGGTAGACGCTCAATCTCCACTGATTTCTGCAGTGCTCCACCTGATAATCAACATGGTATAGAATAAATACATTAATGGTGGGTCCCACCGTCTAGCCATCTGGATGGTGTGCATAAGACCCCTACATCCCAGTGAAGTCCACACTGATGGATGGTATGGAATACAATACATACATCATAGGTGGGCCCCACTATCCAGCTTGCTGAACAGTGGAGGGTGGGTGAACGTGCACATCTGGTGGGTCCCACGTGTGGCCCACCAGCCATGTATATATACAATGTGTATATATAATATATATTATATATGTGTAATATATTATTATTTTATTACCTTATCTATATCTCTGCTTTCTTTTCTTTTCTTTCTTTCTTTTTTTTTTTTTTTAATGTCCAGTCCTGCACTTTCATTAGACGGACGGCAGAGATGTAAGACACATACATCAAGTGGGTGACAAGGTGGGGTCCACATCTGCTGGGGCAGCGTGGGTACGAAACACATACATCATGATAGGTCCCACATCCAGCTACTGGACAGTGCAGACACAACACATATAGCAAGGTAGGTTCCACCGTCAGTACTGGATGGTGTAGATAAAACATTTACATCAGGTGGGTCCCACCGTCAGTACTAGACGGTGGATATACAACGCATATATAAAGGTGGGGTCCATGTGTACGTGGCCCACAGTTTGAATCAAACTGATATTTGCATTCTCCTTTCATTCACGGTCGTCAAGCACGGACAGTCTGTTGCTGTTATACTGTAGCTCACAACAACAATAAATCTACACCATTGCAGATGGATCTTGTGGGTGAAACCGACATATCAAGATGGGTCCACATCAGCGTGGCCCACCAACTTTAAATCAAAACTGATATCTGTGTTTTACCTTCATCAGCGGGGCCTGCTGATGGACAGATTTCTGCGCAGCTAGACCTGTCCGTGTCTCATGGTCAGAATGATCAGCAGATGGACGGTGTGGCTACATCCCCATACATATACAACACATATAACAAGGTGGGATCCACATCAGTGGGCCACCCTATTGGAATCAAGGTGATATTTGTGGTTTCCCTTCAAACAGAGCCTGCCCAGAACGCACAGTGCGGTGGCTCTGTTGGGTGGGCAGTAGACTGTCCAGCTATAACCGGCCCATCTGGCCCATGGTCAGATGGCCAGATGATGTACGGTGAGGGTATAGAATACATACCTTAAGGTGGGGTCCACATGGTGGCCCACCATCATCAGATCAGGCTGGTATCAGCGTTTTCCCCTCGTCCAATCTTGCTATTGTCCGGTTGTACCTGGCCCATCTGGCCATGCTCTGAGTGAGTAGCTGATGGACGACGGGGATATCAAATGCACACATCACGGTAGGATCCACATGTGGGGTCTAATGGGGTGGCTACAAAGCTGGGACCCAACCGATATTTAGGATTTTCCCTTCATCAAGTCCTGTGTGATCGCTGGACATCCAGCAACTTGGACAGCAAGGGTGTCCTTGCTGTTGGACGGTTCGGATCCATCACATATGCTCGTTAAGTGGGCCAGCATAACATGGGAAAGAGAGAGAGTGAGAGAGAGAGAGAGTCACCCACCATGATCTTCTCCTTCTTCTTCTTCCCATGGGTTCATAAGCCTTCTAGGACCCCTTCCAATGGTGGAGATGGGCTTCTAAGGGTTAGATTAGGAGGGGTCTAAAGGTAAGAGGACTGGAAATGGAGCTTGCTTGGGACGTCCATGGCTAGCAATGGAAGTGAAGAAGAAGAGAGAGAAAGTGAGATGATAGAGAGAGTGAAAGGATGGGTTGTAAGAGCTTGTAATAATGAGTTTTGAAAAAAAATGAGAGCATTTATGGGGTAGGCTAGGTAGGGGGTAGGTTAGGTTGTAGAATAGGGTGATGTCATCCATAGGATGACATCATCCTCATTATGATTATGGGGAAACGTGTACACCATGGCCCGCAACGTACGGTCCACCGCTATGATCGTACATAGGTCATATCTTGGGATCTAGACATCGGATTGACGCACGAGATGCGGCATCAGAATCGTAGCGACGACATGGTCGCAATGGCATACGTCTTGGGTCGAACCAACTCAGGAGTATAG
Source organism: Magnolia sinica (assembly GCF_029962835.1). Taxonomy (NCBI): domain Eukaryota; kingdom Viridiplantae; phylum Streptophyta; class Magnoliopsida; order Magnoliales; family Magnoliaceae; genus Magnolia; species Magnolia sinica. Next base: position 79,347,882 of record NC_080580.1, on the reverse strand, counting down.
GGTATGACTCACGGTCGAGCACAAATGAAATCTACAGGTCGCGGGTCTCCAGAATTCGACCGAGAGGACTGCAGAGGCATACGGAATAGTACGGGCTAGGATACGGGTCTCACATACCTTGTGCACACATTTACACCACCATCTAAGCTTTTTATAAGTTTATGCATGATAGATGCGTGCAGGTGATGTTAGGTTGCAGCAGTATTGAGCTTAGAGCGTGCAAAGGTCTTCTGGAGCATGATTTTCAATTGATGTATTTTCCTTTCACCATTGTACTCAAATGATTATATTAGTGGATATGTGATGATGATGTTGCCTTTATGATTTGGGTATACGTGTGGTTATGCTACTTACGAGACAAATGTACGTTAAAAAATCCTCCTTGTAGGATCACAGGATCGAAACCTGGCGTATGTGCTCCGGGGACGGAGAATGGGGTACTACGGAGGCTGTCGGCACCGGGTTCGGCAATCGGGATTCCTGTGAATCCGATTTTCAGGTTTGGGGCATGACACCTCCAAGGGAAGATCACAAAACAAGAGCCTATACACTCCATTGCATGCACCTACGGCCCTTGGGAGAATTTGTCCATGGACTTTGTGCTAGGCCTTCCATGGACCCAATGTGGAATGGACTCAATGTTTGTTGTGATCGACAGATTCTCCAAGATGGCTCATTTTATACCTTGCAAGAAGACACTCGACGCTACACATGTCACAAATTTATTCTTTCAAGAGTTTATTTGACTACATGGAGTCTCAAATTTTATCATCTTAGATCGTGACACAAAGTTTTTTATTCACTCTTGGAGGAGTTCATGGAGGTGATTTGACACCAAGCTACAGTTCAATAGTGCATATCATCCGCAAACAGATGGACAAACTAAGGCGGTGAATCATACACTCAGGAACTTTATACAATGCATCTCGGGTGATAAGCCCAAACAGTGAAATTTTGTCTTGGCTCAGGTGGAATTCGCATTCAATAATATGCAAAACTATTCTACCAACAAGTCCCCATTTGAAGTTGTGTATGGACGAGTACATAAATATGCTCTTGATTTGGTTCCATTACCCAAGTTGTTAGGTGCAAGTGTTGCTATAAAACATATGGTGCACCAAATCATAAGTGTACATACTGATATTCATGCCAAGTTGCAAGCATCCAATGACAAGTACAAGGAAATGACTAACACACATCAGCGCCTGAAGGTGTTCAATGTGGGTGACAACGTTATGGTTCACCCACGCAAGGAGAGATTTCTGACCTGGACGTACAACAAGCTGAAGAATAAGAAAATTAGACCGGTACCTATAATCCATAAGATCAATGACAATGCCTATGTCGTTGATTTTCCTGAAAATATAGAGATCTACGCACGTTTAATGTGCCTGACCTGTACGAGTATCATGAATCGGAGCTAGAGGATAACTTAAGGACAAGTTTTTTTCAAGTGGAAGGGATCTAATATAGGACATGGAGCAAGCACGTTCCTATCACAAATGGACTGGAAGAAGTCCAAAAAGAAATGAACAAAGTTTCAGCATAGTTTAATTGATCGAGGTCGATCGAGTAGGCCGATAGAGTCAATTAATCGATTGGTCGATCAATCTATCGTAATTTAGATTTATATGAAAAGCTCATTAGATAATTTTTACTCAATTCGATCGATTGACGATTGAATCGATCAATCCACAAAAATTCAGTTTTATGGGTTTTAGTCTTTGAATGTTTTGCATCATTCTGATCTGATCGATGGAATGTGGAAATTTGCACATTTTTCAGTTTTTGCTTCCTTATTTGTTTAATTTTTTTCTAATTGCATCTTAGGATTTGTTTAGGAGTATTTAAGCATGCAAACTCATTTATTTAGATAACATTTAATAAATTTTCTCAAAATTTTCCTTATTTCTCTCATAGATTCGAGAAACTTCTCTTGTAAATTTAAGAGAGCCTTATGGATTCAAGGTGTTTATCATTCGAGGATGTCGATGATCGTCCTCATCACGCCCTTCTCTGTAAAAAAATAAAAATAAAAAATCACTGGATGTTTTGTAGAATCTTAAAGGCCATGGCTCTCATAATGATTTGTTTGGATTTGTTGAGATAAAAACTGAGGAAACATTATTTCCATGAAAATATTGGGTTGTTTTATAAATTTTTTGGAAAATACATTTCCATTTTTCTCTAATTTCTTGAAAATTGTCATTTTTTTCCGATTTCCTACCTATACTTTAAAAATATTATTTCCAAGAAATTGAGAAAAATGGGAGGAAATGATCCATCTTTTATAAAGTGCGCACATGATAGTTTCATGTTCCATCGCCCATATTCTAAGTGCCCTACAATAGGTAATTGTCCATCTTTAAGTTCAACAAATGGAATGATGTGCCATATATGCAGCATGTGTCACCATCCATCTTAAAGCACCACACATGTGCCACTATATTATATGTGCAACATGTGTTATCACCTATCTTTTAGTAACACATTTCAATGTGTCATACACCCTAATGTGCTATGTGCAACATGTGTCATCATCTTCAAACGCCCTACACATGTCACATGTGTTATTGAACCACATGTGCCACATGGTTATGGCCCATCTTTAAGCACTTCAAGTGTACAACATGTGCCAATGTGCAACACATCCAACATGTGCCACTATACAACCACCCATCATTAAGTTTGTTAAAGTGTCATGGGCCCCATTATGCCATATATGCAACCTGTGCCACCCTCATCTTCAAGCACTCCACATGTGCCATATGTGCTATTGTACCATGTGCCGTTAACCATTATTAGCACTCCACATGCTACACGTGTAAACATGCTGTCACCATCCATTTTTTTGAATCCAACATGTGTCAACGTTTCATGTGTGACAATGTATCATGTGCATAAATCAACTTTAATGCACCCATGTGTCAACTTTCAATTTCAAGCAAAATCTTTAAGAAAAAAATTATTCTTTTTTAAAGATAACAAATATGAAAATGAATATTTTTTTTAATAAAATCTTGTTAAAAGACAATCAATGTAAATGACTTTTCATTTCTCATTATTTTTTGAAATATCATTTTAAAAACAAACTATTTTCTTTAATTTTTACCACGAATCCAAATTGGTCATAAAATTAATTACATGGGATAAAATATCCTTAGCTCATTGCAATATACTGTTGGGATTTCCCACCCTATGTCGAGGTGTCCCACGTGTGAGCCAAAGTGAAGAGTATTCTAGTCATTTTCTTTAGCCGTTTTGGTCTAAGAAAAAGAAAAAAAAAAATGAGGGCTTTGGTAATAGATACATAACAACTATTTGTGATTCTTCTTTTGCTTTCTTTTGGAGAAAACTCTTTATCTGCAACAGCTCTTTTTCAACTTTAGTAGTCGCAATGTATTTTGCTTTTGTCATAGAGAGAGCGACATACTTCTATAATTTTGATTGCCAATACAACTCCCCCTGCAAAAGTGAATAAATACCCAGAAGTGGATTCTCTACTATTTGTGTCGCCTGCCATGTTAGCATCTGCATATCCTTCCAAAATAAGATTTGCACATCTAAAACAGAAACATACCTTGGACGAGCCATTCAAATACTTAAGAATCCACTTGACTGCTGCTCAATGTTCTTTACCAAAATTAGCGAGATACCTGCTCATGACACCGACTGCATGAGCGATGTTTGGTCTTGTGCAAACTATAGCATACATCAAACTACCCACTACTGAAATAATAAGGGATTGATGCCATCTTTTCTTTTTCTTTTTTAGTAGTAGGAGAATTCTTTGCACTTAACTTGAAATGATTTGCAAGCGATGTGCTAATAAGCTTGGCACTTTTCATCTTGAACCTTTTAAACACCCATTCAATATATTTTCTCTTATGACAACCATAGTTTCTTAGCTTTCCTTTCACAAGTAACCTTTATACCCAAAATTTGTTAAGAATGGCCTAAATCTGTCATATCAAATTACAACTTAAACAACTCTTTATTCAACCTATTAATTTTTCTAACATCTTGACCACCCATTAGCATGTCATCAACATAGAACAAAAGAATAATGAATTCATCATTAGAAAACTTTCTAAAATAAACACAATGGTACACTTGCATTCTATCATATCCATGAGTCGTCATGAAACAAGTCAAGCTTCTTATACCATTGCCTTGGGGCTTGCTTCAACCCATATAGACTCTTATTTGACTTGCAAACCAAATGTTCCTTACCCTTCACTTCAAACCCTTCTGGATGTTCCATGTAAATCTCTTCATTCAAGTCACCATGAAGAAAAGTTGTCTTGACATCTATCTGTTCTATTTCAATGTCTAGTCTTGAAGGTAGACCTAAAATCACTTGAATGGATAACATATTTACTACGAGAGAGAATATTTCATCAAAGTTGATTTCCTTCTTTTGATTGAAGCCCTTCACAACCAAACGAGCTTTATACTTCACTAACTTGTCATTTTCATTTCCTTTAAACTTGAAAACCCACTTATTCTTTAGTGCTTTTTTGGAAGCTTAACCAACTCATTGGTATTGCTTTTTAGTAATGAGGTCATCTCATTCTACATAGCCATCTTTCACTTAGCATTGTCTTTATGAATTTGAGCCTCCTTGAAACTTTCGGGCTCCCCTACATCAGTTAGCGTAACAAATTATGTAGAGGGGTGCTTCCTTGAGGGTTGTCACTCTCTTATAGACCTTCTTAGCTAAAACTCAGCCGGTGGCTCTTGAGGGGGTTACTTCCCCTGCTCTTTTTATTAAACATCATCTGCATTATCAACAAGAGCTTCATCAACAACCACTTCATCATCTACTTGTATCTCTCCCCCATCATCATGCATAATGGGAGGAGGATTTAGAATCAAATCAAGGACATCATCGATCGCATCCCCCCACTTTTCGATCTTCTCAAGGTCTTCAATAGTTTGATTTTCATTAAAGACCTGATGAGGACATCGTGCACACGCACACCCACACGCCGCCTACACATGCACGCACACCACCACCCCTACGGACGTACGTACGCAGGAGGACCCCACCATCGATCTGACTTGATGACGACGTCCAAGGAGGGCCTCCTAGCTAGAAGACAAGTTTTTGTTAAAAAAAGTAAGCCCGATAGTCAAGAAAAACTCATCATGGGATCTCATGATCGTGGCCCACTCGTCGGATTGATTTTATATTTTAGGTTTTGCTTATTTTTATTATTTAGAATATCTTAAACACTTTAGATTTCTTTATTTGGTTTTTATTTTAGTTTACTTCATCGCCAAGTAATAGGTTGCGCACATGGTGTAATTTTTTTGGGAATAGATTTTTTCCTATAAATAGGCACCCCTTGTAGTTTTTTCATTCATTCAAGCTTAATAAAAAATTTTGTTTTATTTGTTTTGCTCTCTTAGTGAGTTGTGGAAGAATTCAAAAGTGGGTGAAGCCCTCCCTTTTCGAAGGGCTAACTACGTGGTGTGAAGCCACATTATCCCTATCCGTCCCTACCCTTTCTCATCCATATATCTCATCTTCTATCATCATTATTGCTTTGAATTTCTCAGTTTTTGCAGCTATTCATTCCCCTACAGTCAGTTTCCAAAATCTAGACCTATAGGAAGGCTGAAACTTTGGCGAAATACTACGTCTCGACCTTACGTCAGATCGTCGTCAAACTTGGAGGGATTAGAGGTCTCTCCTAGCCGACCAAGGCCTAGGTGTCACTTTAGGGAGGCAGGCTTCCATCACACATGCAGCCAACCCACCCACGCACGTGCGTCAGCCTCGGATCACCATCTGCGCGCAAGAGCTTTCTTCGGGTCAGGTTTTCCTCTAATTTTTCTTTTTTCATTCATATTTTCTAAACCCTAGCCTTAGTTTACATTAGTCCTAATTTATTTGTCCTTTTTTTCACCCTAGGATTCCTTGAATTGAGATTGGAGAATCCCTTAGATTATGGACTGTTTGTTATGCATGAGTGGTTGATTTCTATTTCCCTTTCAGATCATTTCGTTTATTAATTACTTGCCTCCAAGTGCAAAGGTTCGTAAGTAATATCCCGTGAACACAGGGTCGATCCCACAGGGAGATGAATTGTGAGAAGAAAAAAATCAAATGCAAAACTAAGTAATAAAAACTAAACTGATGATTTGATTTTGAAATTTTTGAATGGATATAATTCGACTAAATAAAATAACACCCAAGCTTCAAAGTTCCACACATAGGTTAATGCTCCAAAATCATGATGACTTAGATAACACAATTAGGATCTGAGCACTATGGTCAGCCTAATTAGAAAATACAATAGTTTAAATATTTTAATACGTGATATAAAATATTAGAAAATCATGGATTTGCACCATTGATATATATTCTCAAGCGTCAATGATTTTAAGAATTCAATATCAATGAGATAATGAAAATCAAAGAAATATAGCAGGTTGAGAACCTCTCCTATCTAGGAAATCTGATTGATCTAGGGTAAGCCTATCCATCAATGTGGATCTTATATGATGGAAACATATGGATCTCATAAGAGGATAAAAAAATACAACCTAAATAATAGATAATATGCATACATCATTCTTCTTATCATTAAAACAATCAATCATCATAATCTTAAAAAATTATTAAACCCATGTGCTTCCCTTCTAGCTTGGGCTAGAAGGAACTTAGAAAAACATAATTAAAATAAGAAAGAAAAAATAAGAAGAAAGAAATAAATGCAAATAGAAAAGATCTAAAAAAAATAACTTATAAAACTCTAATAAAATTAAAAACTCTTTAAAAACCCTAAATTTTGCTTTGGGATGCCTTGAATGATGCTTAGGAATGCCCTAGGAAGCCCTTTTATAGGTAGGGAATTCCAATTTTCGTACAAAGTTGAAAAACCCTAGAAGCTGCTTCAAATATACACAGTTTTTCAAAATAGACTTATCGCTGCACAGTTTGTTTAAAATAGATCTCCTACTGCGCAATTTTTCAAAATAGACCTCAGAGCTTCAGAATACACTTTTTCAAGATGATTTCAGGATCCTTCACTTCAAATCTTTGATTTTCTTCATTCTTCACTTGATTTTCTTGGATCTTTGGCATGTGAATTCTTCAATCTTGGTCTCCTAAGATCCATCCCTTACCTTGGTGATTCTTGAACATCAAATTTATACTTTTTAGCACCCTTTTTCAATCCAAGTTCTTAAATTCACCTTGCAACACATACATGAGTAAAATAGAACATTAAGCTGATTCATGTTCAAAAAACCAAGATGTAAATGGAGAAAATTATGCAATAATTAAGTCTCAACACACCCCCCAAACAGCATTTTGCTAGTCCCGACTAAAATAAGCGAAGAAAAATAAAAATAAAAATAAAAATTAATTCTAGAAACAAAATTAAAATGAAAACAAAATTTTAACTACACTACTTTCGCAATTAATCTCGATTGCATTTAGAAGATACAACAAGCCTTTAAACCCCTAGGTTTCCCCTAGTGGACGAATTATAGTCTCGTGAGGGTTTCTAGAAATGTTACCCACAAATATTGAAAACATGAAAAATAGTTCAACACTCAGAAATTTATACAATTATGCCTCCATTCATTATATGAATTCCAAATCAAAACAATACTTACTCTAAATCTGAAGTTAGTTAGAATCTCAATTTTCTAATCTATTATATTCTTGAGTTCAGAGACCTAAATAAAATTTAGAATAGTTATGATCCAATATCCTTAGGTGTTCCGTGACACTAGTCTAACTTTGAGAAATATACATGTTCCCTATCCTAACTCCTTTCAATCATCCCAAGAATATGAAATCTCTAGTTATCTCATTTTCTTCATGACATTTCTTCTTTTATCATCATATCCTCATTATTATAAACCTCCCTTAAATGAAAATTCCCCCATCAGGTTTACTTCATAACATAAGGTATCGTACTTGTAATGGTAACAGTAATGGATACTTAGTATCCTTACTTCGGATTACTGACACGATTGCTATGGTAATTGCATTCATGCTTTATAATAAAATTTTCTTTTTCCTTCAATATTCTTTCTTTTAAGCATATATCAATGGTAATAGTTCATTCAACCTTGTTTGAATCAAAATTTATTATTCTAGTTCACATATCATATTCCTCACTTAGTTAGCTAGGATATATTGTGAATTCAGTACATTAAATTAGAACTCACTTTAAACTAGTGATTAGATAATTGAACTCAATTCTATAATTTTTAGCTATCAGATTTCTGACTACTATCAACCTAGATTAAATATTAACTTTGCCTTTGGAATTCGCAAAATATCATGTTCACATTCTTGTATATAAAAATATTATTTTGAAAATGTTGAAAAAAATTTCCCCATAAACCTAAAAAAAAAAAAACTTAAACCTAACCGAAACCTAAAAATAATAAAAATAATAATAAAATAAACTGAAACCCAGAAAAAAAAAACTTTCACATGGATGACTATCCACACCCCCCAACCTAAAATCTACATTGTCCTTAATGTAATGATAATGTAATGCAGAGAATAATAAAAATAAAAGAAAGGGTGGATAATACCTACTATGAAAAACTCACCTGCTATGTGACAGTAAAAAGAATTGAATATGATACAAATCCTACAAAAATGCTTCGTCAAACTGGGAGCATCATTCTGAATATTCTGGCTCATGAAGAGGGAAGGACTCCTCTCCCAAATGAAAGTTTTCCACATAAGGCTTCAATATCTAACCATTAATCTTATACATATTGTCATTATGTGAACTCTCAATTTCAACAGCCCCATGAGTATAATCATTCTTCATAATGAAGGGGTCTGTCCATTTTGATCTTAACTTTTCCAAAAGAACTGGAGACGGGAATTGTAAAATAGGACTTTTTGCTGAGGTTCAAAATTCTTCCTCAGGATATTTTTTTCATGAAAAGTTTTGGTCCTCTCTTTGTAGATTTTAGAATTTTCATAGGAATCTCTCCCCAGCTCCTCTAATTCATTCAACTCTAATTTTCTTTGTCCACTTGCTTGGTTCATATTAAAGTTTAATTTCTTTATTGCCTAATAGGCTCCATGTTTCAATTCCACAGGCAAGTGGCAAGCCTTCCAGACACCAATCTACATAGAGACATTCCAATCGGGGTCTTATAAGTAGTCTTATAAGCCCATAAAGCGTCGGATAGTCTAAGGGTCAATCCTTCCTATCTGGCTTTATAGTTTTCTCTAAAATGTATTTGATTTTTCGATTAGAAATCTCAGCTTGCCCACTCGTTTGTGGGTGGTATGGGGTGCTCACTTTATGCTTGATGCCATATTTCTCCATCAAAGCCTCAAATGTCTTATTGCAAAAGTGAAACCCGCCATCACTAATGATGGCCTTTGGAGCTCCAAAGCTAGAAAAATTATTTTCCTTGAGGAATCGTATGACCACTTTGTTGTCATTAATCATACTTGGAACTGCTTTAATCCACTTTGAAATATAGTCCACACCAACCAATATAAAAAGAAATTCAAAAGAAGATAGAAATGGGCCCATAAAATATACACCCAAACAATAAAAAATCTTCAATGGTAAAATTGGGATAAAGGCATCATGTTACGCCGGGACACTCTTCCCAACCTTTGACATCTATCACAAGCAACATAGAAAGTATAGGTGTCTTTAAACATAGTGAGCCAGTAAAAATCACACTGCAAGATTTTTGCAGTGGTTTTCTTAGCAGAAAAATGGCCACCACATGCTTTTATGTGACAAAAGGAAATAACACTCTAAACTTCATCATCTGGGACATAACGTCTAAAAATCTGATCAGTCCCATATTTATATAAATATGGGTCATTCCAGAAGAAATTCCTATCATCGGTTTCAAAACGCTTCCTATCTTGTGAGTTCCAATAATATGGCATTTTTTCCGTCACAAGATGGTTCACTATATTCGCATACCAAGGCAATTTGGAGATCGCAAATAATTGTTCATCAGGGAAAGTGTCCTGTTCTGGATATGCATCTCCTCAGTGGAATCATCTAACACTAATCTAAAAAGGTGATCGGCCACTACGTTTTCTATTCCTTTCTTATCTTTTATCTCTAAGTCAAATTCTTGGAGTAGGAGGATCCATCGTAAAAGTCTCAGCTTTACATCTTTCTTAGATAGCAAATATTTCAAAGCTGAGTGGTCCGTGAAAATGACCACTTTGGATCCCAGCAAGTAGGACCTAAACTTATCCAAAGCAAAAACTACTGCAAGTAACTCTTTTTTAGTTGTTGAGTAGTTTACTTAGGCCGAGTTTAGAGTTCTACTCGCACAGTAAATAACGTAGGGCCGTTTATCTTTCCTTTGGCCCAAAACAACCCCTATGGCATAATCACTTGCATCGCACATTAGTTCAAAAGGAAGTGTCCAATCTGGTGGATGCATGATAGGTGCAATGGTAAGGGATGATTTGATTTTATTAAAAGCACTTACACACTCATCTGTCCACTTAAATAGAACATCCTTTTAAAGAAGATTAGTCAAGAGTTTAGTAATGGCACTAAAGTCCTTGATGAATCTTCTATAAAAAACCAGCATGCCCTATAAGTGATCTAATATTTCTAACAGTTCAGGGGATAGGTAGATTAGCTATTGTTGGGGACAAACGATACCAAGTTCGGAGACTCGGACTTAGTGCCTCGGGTCGCTAAAAGATGTATCAGATCCGAGGTATGGTTTACTAAGCCGAGACAGAAGTTGAGTCGGTTCGAACGACACATCACAATCCGGGCACGCGTCGGGCCGACTTTCTTGTCAGATTGGCCAGCGCAAGACAAAAGCCTCATCCCGAATATCTCGAGATAAGATCCCCGATCCCGAAGCTCACGGGATCGGATGAAGATTGGAGATGGGCGCGATCCCATCTCCGCGATATCAGGAGAAGAATCCTCGTACGATTAAATGCTCCGGCAGCTTTAAAAGAGGGACCTCCATCGTCTTGGGAGGTAAGAAAAAATAATTCTTTCTCAGAACCCCTCCATACATCTAGACCCCGAATCCAGGCCTGACTTTGGCATCGGAGGGTCCCCTGCTCAAGCCATAGTCTCCTTTGTCCCCTCTCTGTGCAGGTACACGAAGGTCTAGGAGGACGAACCAGATATTTGCATCAACAGTTTGGTGCCGTCTGTGGGAAACCGTACAAAAAAGCCATCTCATATTTCTACATTGAGTTCCATGGTGATGACTAGAATGACGGTCCCAGAAGAAGATTTGAATGAGAATGCGATTACAGGGCCAGCGGGTCCCCGCAGCCCAGAACCCACCTAACAACCGCCAACGAGGGGCGACCAGAACAAGCAACAATCAACGGGGTCGCGACGATGGGCGGTTGGACAAGGAGGTTCAAGAAATCCGCTCTGATATGAATATGATGAAGCAGATGCTGGAACGAATGTATCAGCAGCAAATGCAGCCACTCCCGCATCCTCAAGGGGAGACAACGCACGGTTGATCCTCAACCTTCCGCGCCGCAATCTTTCCGGCCGAGCCAACCCCAAGGCTAATCAGAACCATCTCCAGCACAGTTGGCCAACGCTTCCCTGCCCCCGACCGATCTTTGACACGAGATAGAGCGAAGAAAGCGTAACCGCCCTTCCATGGAAGGCACGGCGGAGAGCAGTGAACCTTGGAAAGCCGATATTCAAAATTTTAAAAGAGAAGTGCGGGAAGAAATGGCGAAAGAGATGGCGGACATGAAGCACGGCCGGAATATGTATTTGACCAGATCCGAAGTAAAGGCGTCCCCCTTTGTGGACTCGGTAATGAAGGCTCGGTTGCCCGAGAGGTTTCGCTTACCTCAAATCACTCCTTTCACCGGCAAGACCGACCCGACGGAGCATATCGAATGCTTCAGAACCTATATGGAGCTCCACGATGCCTCGGATGCGGTAATGTGTCGGGCCTTTTCTCTTACATTGACCGATGTAGCTCGACTGTGGTTCAAACAGTTGAAACCAAAGTCCATCAGCTCATTCGTTGAGTTGAGCGACGCCTTCCTCACCAACTTTATCGGCGGAAAAAAGAAATTGAAGCCCCCTGCACATCTGAACAACATAGTTCAAAAGCAGGGAGAGCTACTGAAAGATTATATCAAGCGTTTCAATTTCGAATCCCTTCAGGTTCGAAAACATTCAGAAGAAACGGCCCTCAACGCGCTCATGCAAGGAGTTAGAGATAAGCTATTCTTGGCATCTCTAGACAAAACTCCGCCCGACACTTTAGCAGAATTTATGGCACGGTCGGATAAGTATGCAAACGCCGAAGAAACGCGAATCCTGCGTGAAACTAAAACTCTGGCCAAAGAGTCGGCCAAAAAGAAAGCCGACTTGGCCGGAGGAAGGAAACGCAAGGATGATCAAGCATATGATGAGCGAAGGTCAGGCAAACGGCCAGATCGAAGATTTTCCACATATACCCCCCTGAACAAGACTCAAGAACAGGTATTGATGGAAATCAAAAACGAAGGCTTTGTCAGCTGGCCCAGTAAGCTCAGAAGTAATCCTAATCGGCGGGACAAGGATAAGTACTGCCATTATCACCGCGATCACGGGCATAACACAAGTGATTGCCGTCACCTAAAGGAAGAAATCGAACGACTCATAAGGGACGGCCGACTCAAAGAACATGTGGTTAAAGCTAGGGTAGCCGAGGGACGTCCGACCGAGAGTCAGCCCATGGAAGAAATCCGGACAATTGTCGGCGGCCCGCGAGGTGGGGGCGACTCAAACAATGCTCGAAGGAATCACGCGAGGAAGCTCAGTCAGCCTAAGTCCGAGCTTATGATTATAGATCGGCCACCAAAGGAGAAGAAAAGAGAAAGATATTGCATCTCGTTCACAGAGGAAGATGCCCGAGGCATCTATCACCCCCACGATGACGTTTTGATTGTCACCCTGACTATCGCTAACCGAAAAGTGTTTCGGATACTCGTCGATACGGGATCATCTGCAGACGTGTTATTTACCCAGGCGTTCGACAAAATGGGGATCGAACGGTCCACACTACGCCCAGTTCGGACCCCGTTGATCGATTTTTCGGGAGGACAGGTACTGCCCGAAGGGATTGTCTCGTTACCACTCACTGCTGGTAGTGCCCCACATCAGACGACGATGATGGTTGAATTCTTGGTCGTCGATCAACCCTCAGTATACAACGCAATACTCGGCCGACCTTCATTGAGTCTCCTCCAGGCCGTGGTATCTACATACCATCTTTCGCTGAAATTCCCAACTGAGTCGGGGATAGAAATTGTCAAAGGAGACCAGTAAGATGTAAGGCGTTGTTACATGATAGCTATAAAGGGAACCGTCGATAAAAGTTCGGTCAACATATCAACAATCGAATCACTGGACCCCCGGGGCGAGAGTCATGAACGAGGGCAACCGGCCGAAGATCTTATCTCGATCCCCTTTGTCGAAACAGATGGATCCAAGACGGTACGAATCGGCTCGTCCTTGCAGTCCCCCTTGAAAGAGAAGCTGATAGCCCTGCTCCGTAGGTACGCCGACGTATTTGCCTGGTGCCATGAAGATATGCCCGGGATCGACCCTTCTGTGATGACTCACCGACTCAACATCGATCCGTCGTATCGACCGATCCGACAGAAGCGGCGACCGCTCGGCCCTGAACGATACGCCATCATTGAAGAAGAAGTCAACAAACTCCTCCAGGCTAATTTCATAGAAGAAGTACACTATCCGGAATGGGTCGCGAATGTCGTGCTTGTAAAGAAATCCAACGGGAAGTGGCGAGTCTGTATTGACTATACTGACTTAAATAAAGCCTGCCCAAAGGATAGCTTTCCGCTTCCAAGGATAGACCAGCTAGTAGATAGTACCGCCGGACATGAGCTCCTTAGCTTCATGGATGCTTATTCAGGGTATAATCAAATTGCAATGCATAAGACAGATAAATCAAAAACTACCTTTGTCACCGACAAAGGCCTTTATTGTTACCGAGTGATGCCATTTGGTCTGAAGAATACCGGCGTAACCTATCAAAGATTAGTTAACAAAATCTTTGCTCGGCTTATAGGCCGAACCATGGAAGTATATATTGATGACATGCTCGTCAAAAGTATACACGCGGCAGATCATGTGAATGATTTGGAAGAAATGTTTCTCACCCTACGGAAGTTTCGGATGAAGCTGAATCCGAGTAAATGTGCTTTTGGGGTGGGCTCTGGAAAGTTCCTCGGTTTCTTGGTTAGTCAGCGAGGAATAGAGGCAAACCCTGAGAAGATAAAGGCTTTGATTGATATGGAATCCCCTAAAACCATAAAGGACATCCAAAGGTTGACTGGACGAGTCACAGCACTTAATCGGTTCCTGTCCAGAGCCACGGATAAATGTCTCCCTTTCTTCAGACAGTTGAAAGGAAGACAAACAATGGGCTGGACGGAAGAATGTGAAGCGGCATTCCAACAATTAAAATCATGTCTCGGTTCTGCACCTCTCTTATCGAAGCCCGAATCGGGGGAGTCTTTGCTCCTTTACCTAGCGGTGTCCGAGGCAGCGGTTAGCTCGGCTTTGATACGAGAATCCGAAGGAAAGCAACTGCCGGTTTACTACGTCAGCAAAGCATTATTGCCAGCAGAAACAAGATACCCAAGCCTGGAAAAAATGGCCTTGGCTTTAATTACTTCCTCTCGCCGACTCAGGCCATACTTCCATGCCCATACCATCATCGTAATGACCGATCTTCCGCTTCGCCAGGTATTGCAGAAACCAGAAGCTTCCGGCCGACTCACGAAATGGGCCATCGAATTGAGTGAATTTGACATTCAATACAGACCGAAGGCAGCAATCAAAGGGCAAGCAGTAGCTGATTTTATTGCCGAGGGAACACCACCAACCGAGCTCCCGGTCAACGATATGCCAAAGGATGTTGCAGTTCCAACAACAACCGCTCCCCCGACCCTTACCTGCCCTATTCCCTGAAAACTGTTTGTCGACGGTTCTTCCAACTCGAAGGCAAGTGGGGCTGGGGTTGTGCTGGAAACCCCCGATCATACCTATATACAGTATGCCTTACGACTTGGATTCCAAGCGTCGAACAATACGGCGGAATATGAAGCGTTGTTACTCGGCCTCCGACTCGCCGCTAGCATGGAGGTCACGCACCTCAGTATTTTCAGCGACTCTCAGTTGGTTGTTAATCAAGTTACCGGTGTATACCAGACATGAAAAGACCAGTTAAGGGCATACATGGAGAAAGCGAAAGAACTTATCAACGGATTTCAACTCTGTCGTGTCACTCGGATCCCTCGTGCGGAAAACAGCAAAGCCGATTTATTAGCAAAGCTCGCCTCAGCCGATAAAGATGAAATACCCAGGTCCGTCCCTGTCGAATACGTCGATAAGCCGAGTATAGATGAACCAATTAGCGAGGCCGTCAATACAATCAACTCGGAATCATCCTGGATCGATCCAATCCGCCAATACCTTGACGAAGGAAAGTTGCCTGAGGATCGCGCCGAGGCTCGACGAATTAAGATCCGAGCCTCCCGTTACACCATACTCAACGGAACCCTCTATAAGAAAGGTTACTACGCCCCGTTGCTGCGGTGCCTCAAACCCAGCGAGGCAAACTATATATTACGGGAAATCCATGAAGGAATCTGCGGAAACCACTCTGGAGGGCGATCTCTCGCCCATAAGGTCCTACGACAGGGATATTACTGGCCCACTATCCAACACGACGCTCGCCAGCTCGTCCAAAAATGCGACAAATGTCAACGGTTCGTGGCAATTTCGAGGAAAGCCCCCGAGGCACTGACACCGATGACTGATCCCTGGCCCTTCGCACAGTGGGGTGTCGACATCATAGGCCCGCTCCCTATGGGAAAAGGTCAGACCAAGTTTGCTGTGGTAGCAGTGGACTATTTCACGAAGTGGGCCGAGGCGGAGCCATTAGCTAAAATAACCGAGCAGAAGATCACCGAGTTTGTATGGAAAAATATTATCTGCCGATTTGGAGTACCCCGTACCATTATTACAGACAATGGAAGGCAATTTGATAATAGAAGCTTTCGCGAGATGTGCAACAACCTCGGAATCAGAAACACCTATTCTTCGCCTCATCATCCTCAAACTAACGGACAAGTTGAGGCGGTTAACAAGATTATCAAGCAACATCTTCGGACCAAGCTTGACCGGGCCAAAGGCGCATGGGCTGAAGAGCTCCCGAAAATTCTCTGGGCTTACCGAACTACAGCGCGAACCGCCACAGGAGAAACTCCCTTTTCACTCCCATATGGCTCGGAAGCCGTCACTCCCATTAAAATCGGATTACCTTCGGCTCGAATCACTTCGTTCAATGCGGAAGAAAATGAAGAACTCCTTACACTCGGACTTGACCTTCTAGACGAACGAAGGGAAGTGGCACGGCTGCGCACGGAGGCGCGACAACGACAAGTGGCTCGGTTCTACAATACCCGAGTTAAGGTCAGGAGGTTTCGAATGGGAGATATGGTTCTCCGAAAAGTATTTTCCAATACCAAGGAATTTGGGTCGGGTACGTTGGGACCCAATTGGGAAGGACCCTATATCGTCTCGAGCACCATCCGACCAGGAACGTATCGGCTAGAAGATCTAGACGGACAATCATTGCCTCACCCTTGGAACGCTGAGCACCTCAAGATTTACTATCCTTAGCCCGGTATTCGATATTTAAACTGAACTAAGAATTGAAGCCAAGTTAAATGAATAAAACTAGGCGTTTACTTTCATTCATCAACATGCAAGTACAACACATGAATACATCGAGTTTAAAAGTAAAACAAAAAAATATCAGAGACCCTCTCATATACCGGCCTCGTTCCCAGCAGTGCCTTCAGCAGCGGCGTCCGGGTTCTCGGATTCCGAGGCTACTCCACCCTCGATTTCTGAGAGATCAAGATCAGGAAAGGATTTCTTGATATCCTTGACACATTCCAGATATCCGCTTTGGAACAAACGATCTCTCTCATCCTCGAACTCAGCTGACTCAAGGAAAGCTTGGACGGCTTGGTCCCTAGCCTTCTCAGCCTCCCGAGTCTTCTCGTCGGCCTGCTGAATATGCTCCGCCGCCTCAAGCTTGGCCCGAGCCAAGTCATCAGCACAAGAAGCATGCGCCGCGAGAACTCGTCGGTTCTCTTCCTCAGCTCCCGAAAGTAGAGTCAATAGCCGAGTAACTTCGGCTTGTGCTTCGTCGAGGGCTCTCTTGGAGAAAGCCGCCTCTGCTTTCGCGTCTTCGGCAGCTTTCCGGGCAATGGCCGCCTCGCCTGTCAGAACGCCGACCCGGATTTCGGCCTCCTCGCGTCGCCCTTCGGCTTCCGACAGAAGAGTCTGCAGCCGATGAGTCGAAGATAGCTCTTTGCTGGCCTTGATCAAGCAGGGAGCAAGTTCAAAAAGCACCCTTGCTGCATGGCCAACGGTTTGCGATGAAGGGGCGTTGTAGAGACTGACGAACTCTTTTTCGCCCCCATGGGCTAAGGCCCAGGGAACCATCCCCGACACCACCTTCTGCAGGACGGACGGCCCTACTTGGTTCGTCTCCTCCCCTCTGGAGGATGCAGTCCTCGTCTCTTCTTCCCCTCTGGAAGATGCGGCTCTGGTCTCTTCCTCCTGC
Source organism: Magnolia sinica (assembly GCF_029962835.1). Lineage (NCBI taxonomy): Eukaryota > Viridiplantae > Streptophyta > Magnoliopsida > Magnoliales > Magnoliaceae > Magnolia > Magnolia sinica. The sequence continues at coordinate 79,330,239 of NC_080580.1, read as the reverse complement.
CTCGGAACATCCGTCGCAGTGTGTCCCGAGTCAGGTGCCGCCTGAGGTTCGGAGGCAGCGGCCTCCGTCGCTTCCGCCCTTTCTTCTGGGTCAGAAATTTCGACAACGGTAGGGGCAGAAGAACTAGCAAGCTCCTTCTCCTTCCGCACAATCCTCTGTCTCTTCGGCGGCCGAGGCTCTGACAGAAGAACTGATCGCGGAGGGGCCTTTAATTTTGAAACGGCCCTAAGAGGGGGACGAGCTCCAGTCATTTCCGAGGGAGTAGGTTCGGGAACGATCCTGAGACTGGGTCGAGCTTCGGGCAAATCTACAAAAAAAAAAAAAAACGAAGTAAGTCAGGGAAAATTTAGAAGATGCATGAAGATGCGTTTTCAATTACCTGTGACGGCCGAGTCTAGACCTGCGAGATGAAGACGTTCCAGCTGTCTTTTCACCTTCCAGACCTATCTGCCGGGTCCAACGTCCTCAACTCTTTGATCCAAGCACTGGAGCCGAGCTTTGGCCGCTTCTTCGGAATATCTGCCAGACACAACCCCGTCAGATTCAGAATATTACAAAAATAAAGAAGGCAAGAGAGAAGACCCAAGTCACCTGCTCTCTGGAACGCCCGAGGAACGCGAGCCTCGCAGGACTCGGACTCAGCCGTCTCCCAGCGGCCACAGGCCCAAAACCAACGTTCTCTCCAATGTTTGTTAGAAGTGGGAGGGTCAGTTATTAGGGAGCCGCCTCCGCCTCGCCAAGCAGCGAAGATATAAAAGCTGGGGTAGTTCGGGTTCACACGCACTTGGTACAAGTGGAGAAATTCGTCGACTGTTAGCGGTGGCTGTTCCATCTCGGACCACAGCACCGCACACCCGAATAAGTTCCTCCACCCATTCGGAACTATTTGCCCCGGGGCAATCCGAATACGGGATAAAACTCCCCGGACAATGGCCTGAAGGGGCAGACGCAAGCCGCATTGCATTGAGACTTGGTAGATCGCGACCGCCCCAGCAGGAGGATGATCCGGCAAGTCATTCGGATGGGGAAGATACACGATAACCGATTCAGGGATGTGATACCCGATTCGGATTCTGTCTAAGTCCGCCTCGGTTAAAACCGAAGGAACGAGGCCACTTAGATCATCCCCCGATCCTTCTCCTTCGGACTCGGCGTGCGCAGACTCATCAACAGGAACCGACCCAGAGGTTCCTTCAACAATCAATATCTCCTCTTCTCCCTCCTCTTCTTCCTCCATGCCCCTCAGAAAGTTAGGCCTTCCCGGGCGGGTTAATAAAGACAACCCACCGCGAGAAGGAGCAACGGAAGCAGGGCGCTCCGCCGGTGCTCCAGCAACCCTCTCAGAAAGGAAAGCAGCGTTCGCATCAACTGCTACCTCTGTCAGTAAAGAAGGCGATTCCGCAACGTTCCAAAAACGTTGCGCTTCGCCTTCATCTCCGGAAACTCCCTCCTGGGGACTTCGGGGACCTCTAGCCGCCATTATCACTAAAGAAAAAGGAAGGAGGGACTCACCGGAGGGAAAAAGGAAACGGAAATGGCGGAAGGAGCCGCTGACAGTTCAGAGAGAGGAAAGGAAGAAGACAAAAGACCAGGAAAGCTCCAAAGAAAACACAAAGCGAGAATGGCAATGGCAATAAAAGTTCAAAGTGCGGGACCCCTACCGTTTTATAAGGTTGTCATACGGCGGAAGCAATTAATGGGGAAATGATTCGATGCCTGCATCGATTCCCCCACTCGACACGTGGCGCACGTCGACTGACGACAATAATGCCCTTGCTACGTGTCCAACCTTCATTGGCGGGGTGTGCGATTTGACGGCTGTTGGCGCATGCGATGTCAGAAACTGAACTGTCCCCCATCAAAGGCCACACAGAATGCATTAAATGACTACTTCTCGTCTCGGACTAAGTTATGAACCGACTCGAAACTCGCTACTCCTAAGTGTCATATGAAACACACGGAGTAAGGGGGCTTACTGTTGGGGACAAACGATACCAAGTTCGGAGACTCGGACTTAGTGCCTCGGGTCGCTAAAAGATGTATCAGATCCGAGGTATGGTTTACTAAGCCGAGACAGAAGTTGAGTCGGTTCGAACGACACATCACAATCCGGGCACGCGTCGGGCCGACTTTCTTGTCAGATTGGCACAAGACAAAAGCCTCATCCCGAATATCTCGAGATAAGATCCCCGATCCCGAAGCTCACGGGATCGGATGAAGATTGGAGATGGGCGCGATCCCATCTCCGCGATATCAGGAGAAGAATCCTCGTACGATTAAATGCTCCAGCAGCTTTAAAAGAGGGACCTCCATCGTCTTGGGAGGTAAGAAAAAATAATTCTTTCTCAGAACCCCTCCATACATCTAGACCCCGAATCCAGGCCTGACTTTGGCATCGGAGGGTCCCCTGCTCAAGCCATGGTCTCCTTTGTCCCCTCTCTGTGCAGGTACACGAAGGTCTAGGAGGACGAACCAGATATTTGCTTCAACAACTATAATGTCGAGTTTTGAGCTATCTACCTCGATTCCATTTTTGGAGATAACATGGCCTAAAACAATTCCCTTTTGAACTATGAAATGACATTTCTCTCAATTTAAGACAAGGTGTTTCTCTTCACATCTAGACAAGAAAGAGATAAATTATTGAGGCATTCCTCAAAACTACTCCCAAATATAGAGAAGTCGTCCATGAAAACCTCAAGAAACTTTCCAACCATATTTAAAAAAATGCTTAACATACACCGTTGGAAAGTTATTGGGGCGTTACACAATCCAAATGGCATCCATTTGAAAACAAACGTACCAACTGGACAAATGAACGTGGTTTTCTCTTGGTCTTCCGGGGTTATCTCTATTTGGTTATATCCAGAATATCCATCAAGAAAACTATAGAAGGAGTGACCTGTTATCCTCTCTAAAACTTAATCAATAAATGGTAGAGGGAAATGGTCCTTCTTTGTGACCTGGTTCAATTTTCTATAGTTAATGCAAACACGCCAACCAGTGGTGACACGTGTTGGTATGAGTTCATTATTAGAATTCTGCATAATAGTTATTCCGGATTTCTTTGGGACTACTCGACTTGGATTCACCCAAACACTATCGGATATTAGGTAGATGATTCTCACATCCAATAATTTGATCACCTCATTTTTTACAACTTCCACCATGTTTGGATTAAGACACCTTTGAGGTTGTTTAATTGGTTTGGTATCCTCATCGAGGTGGATCCGATGGGTGCATATAGAAGAGCTTATACCCTTGATGTCAGAAATGGTCCAGCCCAAGGCTCCTTTGTGGTCCCTTAGAACTTTCAACAATTTAATCTCTTGATCCTTCTCTAAAAATGAAGAGATCATCACAAGATAAGTTTTATTTTCACTTAAGTATATATACTTAAGCTCTTTTGGTAGTGGTTTTAAATCAAGCTTTGGAACATTGGTCGGTGATGGCAGAGGCCGCGAGTCCTCGATAGATAGGATTTGAGTGCGCGGTCTCCATTGGTACATATCAATATCCTGGGGGATAGTGCTCTCATTATCACCATAAATTTCAGTAAACACTTTTTCTAAATCATAATTTTTCAAGTCCCCAATGACTTGAATCAATTCCTCAATCAGACTAGGTTCCAATTCCTCTTCTTCTATCAAGTAGTCCATGAAATTCAGCTCATGGATCTCATTATTATCAATGGGCTGCTTACATAGATTGAAAATATTTAGCTCCAGAGTCATATTACCAAAAGACAAGTTCATCACTTCGTTCCTGCAATTTATGATTGCATTTGAAGTTGCTAGGAATGGGCGGCCTAAAATGATGGGAACTTGAGCGCTAGCATTTACACATGGTTCAATGTCTAGTACAATAAAATCCACGGGGAAGTAGAATTTCTTCACTTGGACTAGCACGTCCTCTAAAATTTTCCTTGGTACCTTAATAAAGCGATCAGCGAGTTGAAGTGTAATCGTGGTTGGTTTAAGCTCGCCTAACCCCATTTATTTGTAAACTGAATAAGGTACTAAGTTGACACTTGCACCCAAATCTAGCAAAGCATGCTCAATTTGAAAATTCCCAATAATAAAAGGAATTGTGGGACTTCCTGGGTCTTTGTATTTGGGTACAAGCCTTTATTGAATGATAGCGCTTACTTTCTCAGTAAGGAAGGCTTTTTTGTGCACATTTAATTTCCTCTTTACAATGTACAAGTCCTTGAGATATTTAACATATGATGGAATTTGTCTAATGGCATCAAGCAGAGGAAATTGACAGTAACCTTTTAGAGCACATCTAACACCTCTTGATATTTCATAGGGACAGTTGGATTCCTAAGTCTAGATAAAAACAGAACTAGAGGCTCATATGACTTAATCTTTTTATCCTTTTGCTGTTGGGGCTCTTGAACCATAGCCGGTTCATCATTTTCTTGAGACAGTGGCTCATCCTCCGGTATTTCTATCAGTTGCATTATCTTGTTATCGACCTCTTTTCCACTTCTCAAGGTAATGATGACCTTAGCTTGTTCATGATGTAGCTCACTTGGATTTGAGTCTCCAATGAAATGTGTGTTTCTAGGGTTTGGCACAGGTTGAGAAGGAAGGGTGTTTTTTTCCCTAGCATTTAGTTGAGTCTTAATCCTAGCCACAGCTGTCTTTAATTCCTGATTTGATTGGATTAGAAACTGATTCATTTAAGCTTGAGAGTTCATAAATGCGGTCAATGCATCCTCCACAGATGATCACTTTGGTAGGGGCACATATGGTGCATTGTTAGGTGCCCCAAAGAAGTTGTTTTGTGGAGGCATTTGAGGTGCATTGGGCACATTAATTTGTGGTCTATTCCTACAACTAAGATTAGGATGGTTACACCAATTTAGATTATACGTGTTTCTCATTGGTTGCATAACTGACCTTTTGTAGTTATTTATAGCATTTGCTTGATCATGTTCATGCGTGATATTTTGTATAACTGAGATTATTAGACAACCCTTTGTGTCATGGTCTATACCACCATAAATGCTACAAAAATTACCTAAGGAAGTGTTTGCTTTAACTATATCAACCTTTCTAATTTCCAAGACTTTGACCTTTCTAGCCAATGCAATGAATTTTTCATTAAGGTTGTCTTCCTCTCTTAGGATATACATCCCTGCTTTCTCTCTAGGAATGGATCTAGTTTAGTCTGATTTAGCATAGACATCCCATGTCTGCGTATTCTCTGTTAACATATCTATAAAATCCCAAGCCTCATTATGATCTTTGTCAAGAAAGGTTCCACCACACATCATCTCTATGAACAGACGGGTATCCATGGTGAGCCCCTTTCGGAAAGCATCAATCACGTGTCATGGTTCATAACCATAATGTGGACAAGTAATTAGAATATCTTTGAAGTGCTCCCAAACTTGAAAAAATAGTTCATTCCCCTTTTGGGAGAATGACATGATTTCTTGTTTTAATGTATTTGTTTTGTGCTCAGGAAAGAACTTTTTCAAAAACTCTCTACTTAAGGCTTGTCATGAAGTGATGGTATTAGGCCTTAGAGAGTTGAGTCATGTTTTGGCCCAATCTTTTAGAGAAAATGAGAATAACCTAAACTTAAGTACATCCCTATTACCATTATTTACTTGTAACGTTGCAATTACTTCCTTAAAGTCCTTGAGGTGCAAGTAGGGCTTTCAGAATCCAAGCCTTGAAATTTAAGAATTAATTAAATCACACCTGGTTTAAAATCAATGTTCCTTGTGTGAGCAGGGAACACTATACAAGATGGTAAAGTTGATCTCTCAGGGTGTAAATGTTCACGTAAAGTCTGTGGTTGGTTTAACACATTCCTATGAACTTCATTTTCATCCTCAAGAGGAGGATTAGGTTAATTTTCTCTGTTTTGATTTGGATTTGGATTATCAACTAGGTCTGCCATGGAATCCAAGTGATGTTGAGTGCCTCTTCTAAGTAAATGATCAAGGCCTGGAACTAGTTCGCCTTCGGAGGAGAGTCGATTGTTTTGATCTCTACTCCAACGGGACATAAACAATCAACACCACACAACAAATACCACTAATTCAAATAGCAAGTATGATACTTAAAATAAAAATAAAAACTTAACCAACAACCTAGGTAGCAGGGCTGACCATGAGGGTTCAATCCACAAATTAAAATAAATCAACAACCCAGGCAGTAGGGCCGACCATGAGGGTTCAGTCTACAAAGTAAAAAATAAATCAACAGCCCAGGCGGCAGGGCCGACCATAAGGGTTCGATCCACAAAGTAAAAATAAATCAATAACTCAAGTGGCAGGGCCGACCATGAGGGTTCAGTCTACAAAAAAAATAATAAATAAATAAATAAATAAATCAACAAAAGTAAAACTAATGTAGAAATTAAACTATGCTAATCTGGAAAATAGATTCAACGGATGATCTTTGTGATCAAACAGCAACTGTATGACAACCATAACACTTGGGTGATAAAATCCGAAGCAGGGCAACCTTATGTCATAGTTAGTGCTTGAAAGACCTAACTGAATTTACTTTCAAAGAAAAAAAAATCTATAGAAAATTTGGAGGGTTTAGAAGAGAACTTACCTTAGCTATCTTGCATAGATCTGATCTATCTCAGTCTCTCCCCGGCAACGGCGCCCAAAACTTGATTGTTTGCCTCTAAGTGCAGAGGTTTATAAGTAGTATCCCATGAATATAGGGTCGATCCCACAGGGAGATAAATTGTGAGAAGGAAAAATCAAATGCAAAACAAACTAAGTAATAAAAACTAAACTGATGATTTGATTTTGGAATTTTTAAATGGATGTAATTCAATTGAATAAAATAACACCCAAGCTTCAAAGTTCCACACATAAGTTAATGTTCCAAAATCATGATGACTTGGATAACACAACTAAGATCTGAGCTCTATGGTCAGCCTAATCGAAAAATAAAACGGTTTAAATATTTTAATAAGTGATATAAAATATTAAAAAATCATGGATTTGTACCATTGATATATATATTCTCAAGCGTCAGTGATTTTAAGAATTCAATATCAATGAGATAATAAAAATCAAAGAAATATAACAGGTTGAGAACCTCTCCTATCTAGGAAATCTGATTGATCTAGGGTAAGCCTATCCATCAATGTGGATCTCATATGATGGAAACATATGGATCTCACAAGAGGATAAAAAAAAAAACCTAAATAATAGATAACATGCATACACCATTCTTCTCATCATTAAAACAATCAATCATCATAATCTTAAAGAATTATTAAACCCATGTGCTTCCCTTCTAGCTTGGGCTAGAAGGAACTTAGAAAAATATAATTAAAATAAGAAAAAAAAATAAGAAGAAAGAAATAAATGCAAATAGAAAAGATCTAAAAAAAAATAACTTACAAAACTCTAATAAAATTAAAAACTCTTTAAAAACTCTAAATTTTGCTTTGGGATGCCTTGAATGATGCTTAGGAATGCCCTAGGAAGCCCTATTTATAAGTAGGGAATTTCAATTTTCGTACAAAGTTGAAAAACCCTAGAAACCACCTCAAATATATGCCGTTTTCTAAAATAGACTTATCACTGCACAGTTTATTTAAAATATATTTCCTGCTACGCAGTTTTCCAAAATAGACCTCAGAGCTTGAGAATACACTTTTTCAGGACGATTTCAAGATTCTTCACTTCAAATCTTTGATTTTCTTCATTCTTCACTTGGTTTTCTTGGATCTTTGGCATGCGAATTCTTCAATCTTGGTCTCCTAAGATCCATCCCTTACCTTGGTGATTCTTGAGCATCAAATCCATGCTTTTAAACACCCTTTTTCAATCCGAGTTCTTAAATTCACCTTACAACACATACATGAGTAAAATAGAACATTAAGCTGATTCATGTTCATAAAATTAAGATGTAAATGGGGAAAATTATGCAATATTTGAGTCTCAATACTTATAATTTTTATTGGTCCAGTCCTAGCCTATGTAGGCCTAGACTCGCATAGATTCCCCTTTAATTGAATGTTTGGATTTTCATGTGGGATGTGGAATTTGTGTAATTGTTTCTAAATTGGTATGATCTAATCCTGAAATCTTGCATATCATATTTAAATCTCATATCCTGCATCAAGACCACATCACATCTTCTTTAAATTTTCTTTCTTTTTAGATCCCATAGCCTATAGCCGAATTCTTCTTCCCCATATGCTAAGAATATGCAGGGAATTGCTTTATCATCAAGTTTTGTTATTTGTTCTTTAGGCACATGAATATGGGCTTTGCACCCAAACACCTTCAACTGTGAGTATTGTCAAGCCCCGAACTCAGAAACTGGGCTCACAAAATTCCCGATCGTCGAATCCGGCGCCGACAGCCTCCGTAGAACCCCATTCTCGGCTCCCGGCACCCATTCACCAGGTTCCGATCCTGGGATACTACAAGGAGGATCTATAATCATCGGTCTGATTCATAATGAGCATAACAAAAGCATAACCCACGAACAATAAACACAAGAACACCAACACAAAATCCACTATGATCAGAAATTTTTTAATACAATGCGACAGAAAGGGAAAAATACAATGTAGTGCAAAAGATAGAAACTCCAAAGCTCGTCTGCACGGTCCAACTACGGCGAGACTATGGCTGCGACTGCGTCCTGGCATCACCTGCACGCATCAATCGTGCATAAGCTTATAGAAAGCTTAGAGGGTGGTGTAAGTATGTGCGCAATGTAAGCGTGCTCAAAATGCAAGGTCAGAGTAATGCGGAATCATGGTGATGAGCACATGAATGCAATCAGCCGTACCAAGGCTATGCGGTGCAAGATATGAATGATATCGGCCATAACACAGCCATGCGATGCGAGATGCAACTCAAGCATGCCAATCCTCATCATGTATCAGTACAGTTCACATTCTGGATAATCACCGGGGTTCAATACACTTCAAATGGCACTGTCGCTCTCCTAGCCGCACAGTCCAAGTGAGCGTAAGAAACCTCACTATCCGCCTGGCCAATAGTCTGCCAATACCTATTCGGTATGTCGATAGCGGACCCATTCACGAGCTGGTCAAACTCAGCCTAGTATTGCCCCCTACCCTCGGGCGAGTAAGGCCACTCCTTTCCAACTGACAACGACACAGTGGGAGACACGGCCTCCTAGTATTCGGCCCTCATGCGCTCATATATCCACTCGGTCTCGACGTTGGAGTCATCCTCTGGTACCATCGGGTTTAGGAATTTTCACCCAGGGACATCTATGGTGCCCGTATGCTAAAACCAAATATTTCCGGTATCCAATCCTGCCATCCACGATGTGTCTGTGGAGGCTATGGCCCTGATGTCGCTAGGGCATACAGTAACTACAATCACACAAATGCAAGTGCATGAGCCACACTATCAGTCATGCAACAATCCTGCGTGTACCATGCACTTATATGAGGCAACTCCACCTATCAGGGAGCCCACAAGCAGTCCACCCGAAGGCATGTGATATGATCGGTCACTCCTCACATCAGGCATACATATGATGCAGATGATCATGAATCATGGATCTATACTAAACATGTATAAAGAGATGAGCTCTGTGTATAACGGAGATAGGCCTAGACGGCCTACTTACCACAAGTATGGGCCTATCAGTGGGCCTTGGGAGAGTTATAATGCGGACATTTAACCAACATTATCCATTCAATGTGGACGTCAAACCAGCATTGCTCCCAAGGCGTGGCCCGTTACAAAATCAATACATATACCATGGTGGAATTACACTACATTGGGCCTTATATATGTCCTATTGGGCCTTGACCCGTGGGCCTCCAGTACATCAAATGGGCCTCATAATATGGGCCTAATACAAATCAAGGTGGGCCTCAACAAAGACCACTAATACATGAAGATGGGCCTCCACAATGGGCCTTAAATTATCTCCAAAATAGTTGGATAGTTGGATGAAACACATACATCATGATGGAGCCCACACTAATAAAGGGCGTGGTTTACAATACATACATAGGTGGGTCCTAAGTAGGACTCACCATAATGCTTATTCTCCACCAGCCTAGAGCCCAATATAATGTTTATTTTCCACCCAACTTAGGGCCCATTATAATGTTTATTTTTCACCCAACTTAGGGCCCAATATAATGTTTATTTTCCACCCAACTATTCATAGGGTTATGTGGACCAGGTTAGAGCCCACTGTAGTTTTTATTTATCATTCAATCTATCTATAAGGTCACGTGGGCCTGGATAGGGCCCACTGTAATATTTTATTTTCATACAAAATGGGCCCACTGTAATGTTTATTTTTCATACAAGATGGGCCCACTGTAATGTTTATTTTTCATACAAGATGGGCCCACTGTAATGTTTATTTACCATCCAACCTACGTGGGCAGGGAGCCCACCGTGATGTTCGTTTGACGTCCAACCTGTTTATAAGGTCACCAGGACCTGGGGTGGATGTGGGGCCCACCGAAATGTGGTTCACAAATCCAGCCCATTCATTGAGTGAGTCCCACCTGACTGACGGTCCATACCAAGTTTCAGCGACATCCAAAACTCAGGTAGGCCCCACCAAGTGATTTTATAGGTTTTGGCATGTCTTCACATGATTTTAAATGGTATGGCCCACATGAGTTCCGTATAAGGCTGATTTTTGGGATGGACGGCTAGTCCGTGGGGACCCATCGAATGCACGGTCCTGATGGTCGAACGCATCAAAGTGGGGCCCACAGCTGGGGCCGTGAGCCCCAGCTCGTCCGATCCGACCCAGCCATAGGATTCTACGACTCATGATCGATGAAATGAGACCAATATGCAATATGTTGTTGGCGAATGGAAGGGTCAAAGTAGGTTTCAATGGTGATACGTCTATTTCTTATGGTATGGCCCGCTTGAGAACCGTATTGGTTCCAAAATTTTTCTCAACGCCTAAAATAATCCAAGGAAGAGGATAGACGGCTTGGATTAAATACCTGAATTAAGGTAGGGCTTGCATGAGAGGCCCACCATTTTTTTTCCTTAAAGTACACACCCATGCCATTAACACTTTACTTGCCAACGTCCAGCGTCCAGGGACGCTGGACGGCATACTAAATATATTATTGGGGTGGGTCCCACGTAGATGTGGCCCACCAACATATATACATATAATATATATATTATATTATATATATTATATAAAATATAACATATATATATAAAGCATTTGGCCCACCTAAACAGTGGATGGTGTGGATCATCACCTATAATAGGATGGGCCGCACCGTCTGATGTAGATGGACGGGTAGATATAACACATATTGGTGGGATCCACACCATTACAAAGGAAGAGAGAGAGATAGAGAGAGATATACGGTGAGATAGAGGAACCCCGCCACTATGGGCCCTCTTGATTAAATCACATACATCCAAATGGGTCCCACCAACAAGTGGGCCCTAAAATTTAAAATAGTGGCAAATCACCCACCTTATCTTCCTTCTTCTTGGTCCCTTAGATTCCAATGCTCCTTAGCTTCAACTTTGATGGAGGTTGATGGGGTTTAGATGGTTGAGATGGAAGATGAGAAGATGGACCACACTTGGGAGGGAGAGGAAAGCTTGGACGTGAGGGGGTTGAGTTGCTTGGGAGAGTTTTTCTTTTTGGAGAAATGAGGGAGAGAGAGAAGATATGGATGGGTGAGGTGAGGTGATGGAGTGATGGGTTGGGTTAAAAAATTGTAAAAGGTGTATGGTTGTTGTTGAAAATGGAAAAAAGAGGAGTGGTGAGGTGGAAAGAGGGTAGACTTTTGAAAAAGGAGGGAATGGGTTGATGTACTTGAGGTAAGGCTTGCATTTATGATTGATTGATGGGACTAATAGTAGAGATTCCCTCGAAATTCGTAACGCGCGGTGTTTCTTTGGAATAAACGCAGATCGGCATCTTCTTGCCTGGGTATCGGTTCGGTGCGCAAGTCACGGCGTTAGAACCGCGGCGACGAAACGGTTGCCAAGACATAGGTTTCGGATCGAGCCGACGTCGGTGTGCGGGACCTGGCTTAAGATCGAACGCAAACGTCGGATATGGTACGAAGGTTGCCGAAATTTGACCGGAAGAACCGCGGAAGCCAACGGAACGGTACGGATTAGGACACGGGTCTTACAAGTATGTAACCTCTTTCTTGGTCCATATTCTTCCTAAAATATCTCACTCTAAAGTAATTGAAAGGGACCTCTCAATTAGATAACAAGCCATATGGATAGCCCCACCCCAAAATGATTTGGGCGCACAGTTTGGCTAAAGAGAGCATGCTCCTAATTCTTTCAACAATGATTCTATTCATCCTCTCGACCATACCATTTTGTTGAGGATTAACAGAAATTGTCTTCTAAAGCTTGATGTCGTTCTTCATGCAATACCCTTGAAACAACTTTGATGTATATTCCCTACCATTGGCCGCCCTGATGCATTTCAACTTCTTACATGTTTCTCTTTCAACCTTAACATGAAAATGCTAAAAAATTCATACAATTGATCTTTGGTTTTCATAACATAGGCCTAAACCATCTTAGAAATGTCATCAATAAATGCAACAAAATATGATATACCACCAAGAGAATTATACTTCACAGGGCCACAATCATCATAATGAACTAAATCTAAAATGCATGACCTTCTTTTTAAAAAGAAACTTTATGTTGCTTGCCTATTAAATAATGATTATAAGTATTAAGAAATGTACCTTTAATGCCGGGAAGAAGCCACTTCTTTGTTAGAATTTGCATGCCTTTTTCACTCACATCGCCAAGCCACATGTGCCATATGTTTGGTGAAGATGTATTGACGTAGGGATGAACGTGATGAGGTTGATCACCGTCTTCCTCAAGGATAACTACTCCGAATCCACGGAGCTTCTCTAGACTCCTCACAGAGACTTCTCAAATCCACGAGGAAAAAAGAAGCAAAATAGAAATAAATTCTATAAAATTCGTAATTTGAGTAATCATTGACTAATGTGTCTCCTTACACCATTAATAAAGAAAAAATAAACCAAAATTCGTAATTACCAAAAATAATAAAATTCTAACTCTAATAAAAATCCTAATTCTAATAAAACTCTTCTTAAGCCTAATTTTTAAAAATAAAAATTTGAAATAAAATTTTACTAGAAGAGTCCTAGCATAATTACAAGTTATTTCTAAAAAGAAAGAAAATCTAAAACTCTAAAAATAGAAAAATATTAAAAAATTCAGAATTACTAAAAATAGTAAAAAAAAATTACTAAAAAATTGTTTTTGAGCTAAAAGTGCACGTGTTTTGACGAAATGAACAAATGCAACCCAGTATGTGGGGTGGTTCACCTCGGATGCTCCATTTCAGTAAAGATCGATAGGTTGTGAACCCCGTAACGATGCCCGAATCAAAAGTTACGATCAATTTACGGTCTGCCTTCTTTTGGCCTAACTATGCTAGGAGCATATCTGTGACACATTCTACATTAGACCCTTCCACTTGAAAAAAACTCATCCTTAAATTACTCAAGGGACTTGGTTCATGATTCTGAGATAACTTCTGATGCCGTTTTTTATTAGCCATTTTTTTATACTTGGCATTAGACTCTTGAGTTGACACAATGCAAGTACTCATGCTTTCCTTGACTTGACTAGTATCAATAAGTTTCTTCACTTCTACCTTCAAGATATCACATTCTTTCTGATAATGTGGGCAATTAGGCAGACTTATCCCTATGACAAGATCAATGTGGTTTTGTATATCTCGTACGGGAGGCAATTTATTAGGGAGTTCATCAAGTACAATCGTCTTGAACTCTTGCAACACTGGCTTCAAATCCCTTAGGATGTTCACATGCTCCATATATTCTTTCTTTTCAACTAATGCATACATATCTCCTATTTTCTCTTATTGTTTAACAAAATCATGTTCAGTTGTGAGAAAATGTCCCTCTACTTTAGAAGTCTTGGGTTGGTTCTCCCTTCTCGTAAGGGTAAGGATAATCTTTTTACCATCTTTAATAAATATAAATACGTTATCCCGATCTCTATGTATAATATCAATATTATTTTGTCAGGGTTAACCAAATAAGATGTGACAAGCCTCCATGTCGACCACGTCACACATTACTTCATTATTATAATATTTACCAATGTAAAAGGATATATGACATCATTCGGTTACCTCTATTTTGTTGACCTCCCTGATCCATCCAATCGTGTATGGAGATGGGTGCCTTTCTGTTTTCAGTTGTAGTTTTTTCACTATTATTTTCGACACAAAATTCTCATCAATCCTAACATCGATGATCACATTGTAGACTTTTTAGTATATAGTGCACCTTGTTCGAAAGATGTTGTGCCATTGTAAATTTATCTCTACCTTTGGCATGTACAATGGCTTCCTCATGTTCACAGTGGTCGCCTACGATTCACCATTATCGGTGGGTGCTTTGTAGAAGTTGGGGTTATTTCGTACAGTGACCATAGGCGATTAAACATCGCCTTGGGCTTAGGGTGGAAATAGCGCATCCGCAATACGATTGAAGGTTGCCTACAACCCTTGCATAGTCAACCGACTCTCTCGATGGAAAGCTTCTATTCTTTCTGAAAGATAACAAATCTCTGGATCATCGTCCACAATATTTTGGTTCATACCTTCATTGTTTGTCATCGGCCTGAGGGGAGTCCTCGCTCTAATACCAATTGATATAGGGATGAACGTGATGAGGTCGATCACCATCTTCCTCAAAGATAACTACTACGAATCCATGGAGCTTCTCTGGACTCCTCACAAAGACTTCTTGAATCCACGAGGAGAAAAGAAGCAAAATAAAAATAAATTCTATAAAATTTGTAATTTGATTGATCATTAACTAATGTGTCTCCTTACACCATTAATAAAGAAAAAAAATAAACCAAAATTCGTAATTACCAAAAATAGCAAAATTCTAACTCTAATAAATATCCTAATTCTAATAAAACTCTTCTAAAGCCTAATTTCTAAAAATAAAAATTCCAAATAAACATTTGCTAGAAGAGTCCTAGAATAATTACAAGTTATTTCTAAAAGGGAAGAAAATCTAAAACTCTAAAAATAGGAAAATATTAAAAAATTCAGAATTACTAGAAATAGTAATGTTTTCTAAAAAAATCGTTTTTGAGCTTAAAGTGTGCATTTTTTGACGAAACGAACAGATGCGACCCACAACATGGGTCAGTTCACCTCGGATGGCCCATTCAGTAAAGATTGGTAGGTTGTGCACCCTGTAACAATACTCGGATTAAAAGTTATAATCAATTTGCTGCCCACCTTATTTTGGCCCAACCATGCTAGAAGCGTATCTGTGACAAGCTTCCAACCACCTTCGTCGAAGTAGCTCATATAACGCACCTTATCTAGCTCATATCCAGAAATGAAATTGAGCTGAAAGTCAGGAGCATGTCTCACATCTTTCAAGGTCAACGTGCAACCTACATTTATTTCGATGCACACATCACCTAGTCCCAATATTTTTGAAGCACTATCATTGCCCATCTTGACAACACCATAATCACCTGATTTGTATATTACAAAAAATCTCTTTTGAAAGTAGCATGAAACGAAGCACTAGTATCGATTACCTGTTCGGTATCTTAACACCTACCATGGAGACGCAACTTCGCTATATATGAATATGATAACTTTGCTTCAAACCCAACGATGGTAGTATCTAACTCTTCTTGTTTTTTTCCTTTTTTTTTTTCTTTTTTCCTTCTCCTTTTTGGGTTTTCGATATTCATTTTGGTAGTGGCCCATCTTGTCACAACTATAGCAATTGACATCCTTCCTGAACTTGGATTTACCTCGTGACTTCTCACAGTAATGAGGCTTTTTATTTTTGCTTCTTCCCCTTGCTTTGGTAGCGAGTGCTTGTGAGTGAGTGGAACCAACTGATTTTCTTCTTATTTGTTCATTGAGTAAGCTATTTGTAACTTAACTCATTGTAACTACACCATCCAATGTCAAGTTACTAAGCGACACCATTATAGTTTCCCAATTGTCAAGCAAAAAGCTAAGTAATAACAATTCTTGTAACTCATCATCCAACGCCATCTTCATAGTGGCTAACTGACTCACAATGCTTTGCATCTCATTTAAATGCTTAGCAATAAAATCCAATTCTTTATACATTCGATTTACGAGCTTTCTAATTAAGAAAGCCTTTTTTCCTAGCAATTTTTCTTTCATACAATGCTTCTAATTTTTCTTATAGGGCTTTAGTAGAAGATTAATTCCAAACACGGTGAAAGATACTATCGTCCAACCATTGCCAAATATGTCTAACGGCTTTCCTGTTTAGCTTCTTCCATTCCTCATCTTACATGTCTTTTGGTTTGGCTTCATCACCTTCAACCGATGCATATAAATCCTTGCAATATAGGATGCCCTCCATCTTGGCTTTCTAAATCATCGAATTGGAGCCATTAAAATTAATTATTATATTTGTGGTGCTTGCTTCCATTTCAACGCGCGTACAACAACTAACAAACTCCCCCCAAATCAACCAAGCTTCCAACCAAAGCTCTGATACCACTTGTAGGGAAAACAACAATTTTCTCAATTGTGTAAATCAATGAGATTAACTATATAGAGAGCTTTAATGGAGGTTAAATAATTCCAACCTAGGCAACTATTTCATCAAACATGTAGGATACGAAAGGGACACCAAGATTTTTAATGCAAAAAACTATTTTAAAAAATGAGGATAAAAACCATGGGACCTAGTCCAACAACAAATCCACTATAATTAGAATGGAAATATAATCATCAAGGGAACGCTTTCTCTTAGATCCCCAACTACACCGCACAACAACCTTCAACAACCGTCAAGAGAGCACTCTTTCATGGAGAAAAAGGAGTTTTTGTGGGGAAGAAGGGATAAGCTCTCTCTACAGCTCCGATTTAAGCCTTTTGTTGATTTCAAGAGAAGATTCATCTTCGGGATAGTGATGTCTCCATCCACAATCTTCGGATTCATCGGTAATCGTTTCTGATGGTTTGTTTAGTGTTTTTCTTCCCTATAAGCTTGGTTGATAAGAAACTCTTGTCTTTCTTTATCAGATTCTTGCATAGCATTTATTGTGTGTGGTGTATTTTTTTGTTATCCAAGAGAGGGTGCTCTCTTAAAGGTTGTTGTGTGGTGTAGTTGGGGATTCAAGAGAAGGCATTCCCTTATATTTTCATTCTGATTATAATGGATTTGTTGTTGTACTAGGTCTAGTGATTTTTTCCTCATTTGTGAGGATTTTTCACATTAAAAATCTTGGTGTCCCTTTTGCATCCTACATATTCGATGAAATGCATACCTATGTTGGAATTGTTTAACCTTCATTAATCTCTCCACATAGTTCATCTAATTGATTTACATAGCTGAGAAAGGAGTTGTTTTTCCTACATATAGATGGTATAGATTCTATTGCGATGATAAATTAACCTACCTATGGAGGCAGATAGTCATCCTTTTATGATTTGACTAGCCATCTTGTGGGCTTAGCCATTGATTGGCTTAAATTATTTTTTGGCTATCTTGTTACGATCTCACCCAACCATCATGTGGGCTTACCCATTGATTGGCTTAAATTATTTTTATATTTTATAATTGAACTATCTTAACCATCTAACAAGTGGCCCCTTCGTAAGACAATTGAAGCCATTGCTAATTTTTCTTTATCAAATTCCACTTGACTTAAAGGGTTAAGTTGGCCTAAATATTCTGATTTTTTGGACCATTGCCCATTCAATTTTAGAAATACTAAATTGACAGTTTCCATCCAACCGGCATGTGACACATGTTAAATAGAATGACAAGGAGAAAAAAAATGGTGCCTTCCAAAGGCAATTGATTGAAGGCATTTACTACCTTAGTTGTCCGAGGGAGTGCTAGGTGCGTTGGATGGAGCGCATTAGCTCCAATGAAAAAAACATAATTACAAGTGTCAGGCATATTAGGGGTGCACACAGTTCGGTTCGGTCTGGTTCTGGGGTGAAACCGGAACCAAACCATTCCTTACGGTTCCAGGATTTTCGGAACCGGAACCGGACCGTTAGCATCCTAGAACCGAACCGTGAAAACCGGTTTGGTTCCGGATCGGTTCCACAGTTTTGGGCTTTTTATAATCCGGCCCAATTGCATATTCTATTTTATAATTTAGCTCATGTCCATTCGTGTTATAATCCACTTGATGAATGATTTAGATATTGTATATGGTGTGAAAAAATACATTTATGAAAACAAGCAAAGGGTGCATTGTAAACCATAAATCATAAGTCAAATATACAACTAAAATATATTGTAAACTCACAGTTCTAGGTTCGGTTCCACGGTTTGGTTCCAAGTTCGATTCCATGGATCGGATCCACAATTCGGATTCATGGTTCGGATCCACGGTTTGGTTCGGTTCTACATACCCCCAAACCGGAACCGAATCGAATTAAACGGTTCTTTAATTTTTAGAACCGAAACCGGAACCGGTGCACTCTAGAACAGGACCAAATCAGACCATTTGGTCAGTTCCGGTCCGGTTCCACGGTTCTACTAGTTCGATGTGTACTCCTAAGGCATATGATCATAATGAAAGGGCAAATTACTATTTCATGCAATTACGACCCTAGAACTAGCAATGTGGGAGGGACTTCGACTATAGGGCCCACCTTGACGTGTGCATTATATATCCATGCCTTCTATATATTTTTATAGCTTATTTTAGGACACGGTCCCAAAATTGAAGAAGATATAAATTTTAGATGGACCACACCACAAGAAATAGTGGTCATTGAACACCCACTATTAAAAACTTCCTAGGGTCCACTGTAATAGTTGTTGACCATCTAATCTATTGGTAAGGTTACACAAAGCTAGATGAAAGAAAAAAAGAAAAAAGAAAGACAAATATTAGCTTGATCCAAAACTTTTTGTGGCTCACAATGGTGAATAACCATTGTTTCCAGTTGTGTGGTTCAGGTTAAATATGTATTTGCCTCATTGTTGAGACCATACCCTAAAATAAATTAGAAAAACAAATGGACATAATGGATATACAATACATGCATTGAAGTGGACATTACAATTAGGGTCCCACCCATATCGTTGGTTCTTGGGTTGCAGCAAGTCCTGTTACTTGCGTAACATGGTTCCAAACATGAGATAGATCCAAAACTTAAGTGGATCAAACAACAATTTAGATCTAGAATGCTTGCTGTCAAAACCTTTATGGCAATAAAGATTTTAGGAATTTGGCTAATATCCGTGTTTTCATCATATCCAACTTGGAATGTCATTAGTGAACACTTTGGATGACATGTAAACATCGTGGTGAGCGTTGGGATAATTTCAATAGGGGGTATTTCCATCCTTCGTATTTCCTGTAGTGTGGTCCACTTAAGTAGGCAATTTAAAAACTCAGCGGGTCTCACATAGCTTCTGTTGTCTGAAATTTCCTATATTAAGTGATGAGGCAAGTGATGTTTTTCTACTGTAATAGTACCTGTACAAGTAACACTTTCATTTATTCGCAGGACCGACAGCCTCCAATGCCTTGCTGGACACCTGTAGGGTGCTGACCGTACTTCTCTAATCCACTTGCTGGCATGCTGATATGACAATTGACACATGCAAAAAGCTTCGGGTTCCTTGGCCCAAAATTCCAGCAGGTTGTGTACTAGGTGGGCCACACTCGGATGAAAATAATGGAAAGAAATTGACCATCAGTCCCCATCGAATATAAAAGTGTTAGTTAAGATGTTAGACTAACCTTGACTTTAACACAAATAATCTGATCATGGGTCCATCATACACATGCCCGATTTGCACGTGTGAGAGTGAAGTACAGTATAAGTGCACTCGCACGAGTTTGCATTTACCTTGGGGAAGCGGTTTGGCTGGCGTACCTCACACTAGATATATAGTTGCGGTTGGTATGTCTCGTGCCAAGACGAGCACTCACGAGAATTGTACAAACAGGTCAAAGGAGATCAAGGTTATATGACCCTACAGCAATGTATTTATTATATCAATACTGACCATCTATTTTTAGAGTTCATTTTAGATCATTATTCAAAAAATGAATCATATTAAAAGATTATCTGAACCACATCATAAATAGTAGCAGAGATAATGATTTTCACCGTTAAATAATTTATAGGGCCCATCATAACGTTTATTTTACATCCAATTTATTCGTAAGGTCAAAAATACCGAAATTAAGAAGAAAAACAAATTTCATATTGATCCAAAACTTTTATGATCCTAAAAAGGGTTTCAATGGTAGACGTTCAATTCCTACTGATTTTTGCAGTGTGGTCCACTTGATTGTTAGAAATGTCTTATTTTTCATCTCAAGCCTTAATATGAGCCCATAAAATAATAGACGATTTGGATATAACACATACCTTATGATTAGTCGATCTGTGACGTAAATGCAGCAGCTGGTGTGACCAATCCGCTTCCTCCCCTTCATTGGGTACACCAGCCAATAGATTGGGTACACCAGCCAATCCGCTTCCTTACCTTGATGGGTGTGTTTACCGCTGAAACTCAATCCTTTTGGAAGTGGGACGTGGATTTCTTGCTAAAACCTTTCACTATAAATTCATGTGCAAGGATGCTGGATGGGGATTAAAAAGATGTTTGTGAAAAAACCACCACGGACATATGCTTTGAGAGATTATTTCAAGACATCTCAACCAAAAATGTGGTGGATCCAAAACCCAAAAATGCAGTGGATCTAAGACTTAAGTGGGTCACACAATAGGGGAAATTGGGAAAAGAAATTCTTAATGTTGAAACTTTTCTGGGCTCCAGGTTGATGTTTATACTCCATCCAAAACCGTTTATAAGGTAATTAACACTGGGATGAAGTGAAAATACTTAAAAGAATTTGCCTGACACATACATGTTATGCCCATAAGAATATTTCAATGATTCGTACTGAATCCCCACTCTTTCCTCTCGTGTGACCGACTGATTTTTGGAAACAAATAATTTTTGGTCTAATGTCCTTAAATGAGCACTAAAAACAGATGAACGGGGTGGATTTTTAAAAAACATCTTGGTGGGCTCCACCAAGCATCCTTGCGCAGGCACTTCATGCGAAAACCCTTTTGCAGGAAATCCGCGTCCTCGTAAGTCCCTCAAGTATTAACGTGCATGCACGTACGCTGATTTGGTTCGGTGCGGCTGGTGGGCCCCAGCTAGATTCACGGTGGCTCAAATAAACATTCTGATAGGACAATCTTAACCAATGAAATTATGGAATATATGGATATCCATGAATCAGATCATCCAAACCGTCGTATGATTTTTTCGATGGACCAGGGCGCACCAATTTGATTGCCCTGATTAGTGCAGACGAGACCACATGTACGGTGTATACAATCCTAAATATGAATCATGAAGTGGCCTGTAGTTAGTTTCGTCCCAGTGGGCCCATCGGCTGCCGTAATCTCAACCCTTCGTTGGTTAGGATCATCCAGCCATCTGATTTTGGCCACTAACCCAAGAAGAAAAGGACACCCAAACTGTCCCAACTACAAACAACCATATCTACTGTATAGTTGGGGTGGCCCATCAGATGGGCGGGTCAAGCAACAAGTCTTTCAGCTGGGGTTTTTCAGTTTATACATGCGGGTGCAAGTGGCATCCGTGGTCCAGGGATCCAGACGGTTGATATTGTGGGCCCTGATTATGGATAATCCATGACCGAAAATTCCCAAAGGGAAGACTCCAACCGCTAATCAGGTGGCCAGCAAACAGATTGTTCAGAATGAAATTATATCAACCGTTGGGATACAAGCAAGAAAAATAACGAACGATATGCATCTAATTTCTGACATTTGTGTTCAATGAGCTATCCATAGGCCTGTCATATCAACGGCTTAGGTCAATTGGAAATAGGCTCCACATGTAAAACTGAAAGCATGAATTGTGGAACCGTTCAGCAACAGATTTGTATGATAAAAAAATGCTCACTGCTAAATATTTCCTCTAAGAAATGCTATGAAGAGAAATGCTCACTGCTCTAAGAGTGCTATAGCTTATAGTGCTCCTATTTGAATATTTTGATTTTTACAGTTAAATCGATCAATCTGAACTGCAAATTAACTTTATAATATAATTTGTATGTTTCGAAAAAACAATTTACACTAATTTGATGATCCAATATATCCTTATTTGACCTTATTTTAATCATCCATTCATTTTCCAAGACATGGATGAGGTGGTTAAGGGCGTGTTTGGGCGGTGGGATTAGGAGAGATTAAGTGGGATGAGATTCAAAAAACATAATTATTACCCATGGCAGGAATTGTCCTTGTTACCAAGGGATAAGATTAATGCCATGCTTTGTTAGTAATATGGTAGTACATTGAATGGATATACTCACCATCATTTGAAATTTTTGAGAATAAGATACGTGTGTTATATTTAAACCGTTCATTTGTTTTGTAACCTCATTTTATAGTATGGGCCTAAAAATAAAGAAGATCCAAAACTTATGTGGCCCCAAAGAAGTTTTCAACTGTAAGTATTCATTCAACATTGCTTTCTATGGTGGGGTCCACTTGAGCTTTAGATTTACTTATTTTTTGGCCGATGATCTAAAATAATCTCAAAAATGGGTGGACGGTGTGAATATAGCCCACACATCATGGTAGGACCTACACAACTTGCTAACATTGAGTGAAATTTGCAGAGCACCGAATGCAAGTATATCTAATCTAATTCCAAGCTTTTCCATTCTTCTCAAACGTGGAGTGGAATTGGCACATATCAGATGAATCCCATCCCATCTAATCCCTTCTAATGTCACTGCCCAACACACCCTAAGATATCTTTAAAAAAAGTGATTCTTCATAATCGCAAGCAGTCAATGATCGTCCCAGGGAATAGAAAGGTCAAGTTGTTGATTGGACCTATTTTTTGAAAAAAATCATCTTGACCGCCCATGTGAAAGGTCATTTATCAAATGGCTAATATTCTTCCAATCAGTGTAATGTTGCACAGTAACCACATGAAATCTATGATAGACCTAACGGACATTCTCGATCATTGAATTTGAGTGCCTATATGTCACAATGCAACTAGGAGTACGGTAACTTATAGTGCTCAGAGAGCATAGGAGCGCCTCTCAAAAAAAAAAAAAAAAAAAAATAGCATTTAAAAAAAAATGGAACATGCGCACACTACACACCCTGCGCAGTTTAAGATCTCTCCTCCTTTCATTCCGTCCTTTTTATAGCTTTATCATTTAATACTCTCTGTCTTCGATGCATCCTCCGTTGCATATTCATTCAAACTCTCGCTCTCTCTCTCTCTCTCTCCCTCTCCCTCTCTCTCTCTCTGAGTTCTGTTGCAGAGCTCTAATGGTGGAATCCTAAAAGAGATTCCAATCCCTCCAAAATAAGAAACCCACCTCAGTCATCAGTCCGTCTACCGATATAGGAGATGCCCATCTCGAGATACCAGCTGAGGAACCCCTACGGCTTAGCAGATCCGGAGCTGTACAGGTCTGCCGATCGGGATGATCCCGAAGCGATCCTGGAAGGCGTCGCCATGGCGGGCCTTGTTGGCGTCCTTCGCCAGTTGGGCGATCTTGCTGAGTGAGTCTCTCTTCGATTTGGTACCTTCTTTGTTTGTTTGTTTGTTCGTTTTTTTTTTTTTTTTTTTTGTTGGGTTGTTTTGTTTGATTTGAGTTTCGGTTACTGCAGTGAATGTGGTCGGGTTTTGGGTTGAGTTGGGGTTTTTTCGAATGTGGGTTTTTGTTTTTAGAATCGTAAAAACTCCCAAGTTTGTGAATTTTGGGTCCTTTTCTAGTATAATGCAACCAAAACATCTCAACTGTAGTCTTAGTGCACCTGTATGGTGGTTATGACCATTGATTTCGGGGCCTTGGTGCAAATGGTCCATGGTGCAGGAATCAAGGCGATTTGGCTATGATAGCCGGCTTTCAATTGGTGGTCTGGACATGGTTGGTTATCACAAAGTTGACGAAAGGTCCTACATTGAGGGTGAAACATACAATGCTTGGACAGCTTGGATTGTGCAATTACTGTAACTGTTCAGCTGTGATCCACCACGTCAATGGTCCTGATCACCAATCTAAGTTTACCATGCATAAGCTCACATTGTAGACTCATAATAACACCTATATCTCTCTCTAACATTTGGGGACACTTTCATGTTCTAGATCCTTTTTTTTATTGAGGATAATTGGTCGTGATTTTCTGTTTGAAAATGTGTGGTTGGATTTGGCATTTTTGGTGTCTGGTTGTTTGGCTGATTACATTTTGGATTGCAAATTTCATCCTATTTGGTTTGTTTAAGCATATGGGGTGCTTTTTTCCCTAGCACGTCAGTTCTTTACAAATTTCAACAGGTGTTTGGCAGGTACCATATTAGATGTTCTCGGGCAATTAAGTTATGCCATTTAAAATTTGGAAAGGAAGTTTTTTTGAGAGAGAGATTTGGCAACACACATCCCCAAAAAAGCATTTTTAAATTTTTTTTTTTTTTAATTATAAATTTTTTTAATGATGAATTCATTAAACCACAAAAAGAAATACAAGGCCCTAGAGATCGAAAGCAAATGGTCGACCCTCTCGTCACCCGCTTGGATTTAAAAGCAACTTAGCCACATGCCAAAAACACAAACCGAAATGAAGAAGAAGAAGCAAACAAGACAAAAAGACAGCCAAAAATACCATAGCTCCAATAGCCATGCCCGAGAAATGATTCATCCCTTAACAATTGAATCTCAGCCACATTTCAAACCTGCATATGATAAACCCACAAATTCTGGCAAAACTAATGCCTATTCCAGTATTCCAGTGTCAAAGACACAGTGGCCCGCATTAAGGGTCTCCCACAATGCTACTTTCCCTTTGAAAGTTCTAGCATTTCTTTCCCTCCAAAATCCCACCCCCCCCCCCCCCCCCCGGGGAAAATGCAGCAGCTTCCACATGAATTTACCCCGAGCCAAAAATGGACCAGCAGGCCATCCTGCAATAAGCTCAAAGACACACCTGCTAGGCACCCATTTCACTCCAAACACTTGCCAAGCCTAGTCCCAAACTTCTACTCATCGGGCAATACTCGGAACTGCAATTCCTTGCTTCTTTTGGATTATTAACATTAAGAATTTTAATTGGGTCAATAAAAATATTGCCTTAAAAAAAGGATTTTAATTGTGAAGCTGTCTGCACAAATGCCTGAACTTGTGAAGCGGGAACTTTCGACACATAGGCACAGGGATGCACATCTCTACCAGTTTAACAGAGCTTAGACATAACAGATTTGGAGGAGAACATTCCCCTTGAAGACCACATCTAACCCTCCATTCCTCATTTGAAGGGTCAATTTAGACTTTGTAGAGGATCTGTAAGAGAGCATTGAAATACACCATCTTAGCATCCCTCAAGTTTCTCTGTAGGCTGACATTCCATACAACTGAATCCCCAACAATTTCGCATAACTCGCTAGTGAAAGCCTCTTTATTCACAGCTAAAGAAAACGAGGGGAAAGCTAGCTCCAGAATTTACTCCCTGATCCATATGTCTTTCTGGAATCGGGTACATTTTGTCTCTGCCCACCAAAACCTTGTGCCTTAAACATGCGGCCCACTCCACAAAGGATGGACCAAATGTCCTCCCTATATCCTGCCCAATCAAATCAATAGCTTTCCACACATTAGAGTCCACTCTACAAATTTTTAATGCCAACAAATGTTTTATATCAGGTCGAATATTTGCTTGTTTTGTTGGTCTGCATGGAAGAAAATTTTGATAAAGACAATCACCTGATGCAGTGCAGTGAGTACTGCCACCTTGTATTCGGTTTTGTTGTCTAGCAACAAATCCATACAAAGAGAAATGCAAGAGGCCCTTAAATTTTTTCTTTCTTTGCCATCGAGATATCCAGTTGTTTCGGCACTAAACAATGGAGTGGAAGAGTGGCGTAGCTGTAATAATTACGACGTATCTGTGGGTCGTCAACTCTTATCATGTCTTTCTCTGATGATCAAATGGACCCTGATCAAAATTTTGCAACACTGAAGCTATCATTTAACAGGTTTGTCATAATTATGAGCATAACTAGTCTACCACTTACTAGATGTTGCTGGTAGAGACATTGTAGTGTGTGTGAGTGATCTAGGGTTCAATCCCTGGTTGTGTTACGTTTCCAATAAACAAAAATAGTTTCTAGATGATGACAATCTTCTTCTTTTTTTTCTTTTTTTTTGCTATAGGTTTGCGGCTGAGATTTTCCATGACTTGCATGAAGAAGTGATGGCCACAGCTGCTAGAGGTCATGGGTTGATGATTCGAGTCGAACAAGTGGAGGCGGAGTTCCCATCCATTGAGAAGGCTATTCTCTCTCAGACCAGTCATTCACATTGCACCCAAAATGCAGGTTAGCATGCCTAATGAAAAGAAGTGGCTAAATTACTGTTTTATCAACAGTTGCGGAATCTCTAGCCCTGAAATCATGATATCGCATGACACATCGAAAGCATAACAATCTTTATTTTATGATTGATTGTCATTGATTTACTGACAGAGTCATGCATATGGAAACTTCTCCTCATTAGTTTGTGCTTGAATATCTTCATTTTTTGTTTGGTTTCTAGTTCATTTTAAGATTTATAATGACTAATTCTACATATTAGAGATTTCATCATTTTGAACCTCAGATTTTAGCCCAAGTACTAGTGATGGGATTAGTTATGGATTTGTTTCGTTTTTTTTTTATAGTTCCTTGGGGGGCAAACCACTAGGAGTAATTTTGTTATAATTAGGGTGGATTTGGATACTTGATTGAACTGGATTGCAATGATTTAATTTAATAATGAAGAAATGACCAGTTGGGATATGGTCAAATGAAGATGATGATGGAAGAAATTATCAAAGTGGAGTTGGCTGGCATCATTTTCATTCGTAATGACAGTAAACCATGATTAAAAAAACTTAAGAATCGGACTTCACTTTGCCTATTGCAAACAGTGACTTGGGCAAGTCAACTTGGTGCCTTAGGTGAGTCAATATGTTCTGTTATTTTTTTTTTGAAACAATGATATCTTTATTAAATGAGGGCCAAAGCCAAAAAATACAAGGAAAAAAACAAAAAAGAAACTCAGAAACCATTTACAACTGAGACCCAATATCAGGGAAGAGGACAAAATCTTTGGTAGATGCTCTTGCCTATTCGCCATATTGAAGACCTCCAAAATTTGACGCTTCCGATTCCTGAAACACCGATTATTCCTTTTTAACCAGATGGACCATCATCCGGCTAATAAGCAAATACGCCAAACTCTCTTCCACTTTTCCCGGTACTCCTGCCATGCCAGGTGAAGAAAAATTGCTCAATGGAGCTTAGGGAAACCCATGCTATAGGAACAAATTGAGAAAACACTCCCACAATTTCTTGGCAAACGAACAATGAATAAAAAGGTGGCCAATGGATTCCTTATTCTTATAGCACATCAAGCACACATTTGGGAGGACCATGTTCCTCTTGCACAAATTATCCACCGTAAGAACCTTGTTACTACCCACTAACCAACTAAAGCTGCCACCTTTGGGGGAGCACCTTAGCTCCACACAAAAGTTGTATGGCATATCTTATGTGTCGAACATTCCACACCAAGCATCATGTAGAAGGATTTCATCGAAAATTTACCTGACTTTTCTTTTAACCATACCAACGAATTTGATGTTAGACTTGATGGATGCACCGCCCTCGACATATCTTAAAGCCAGATTAGTTCTTCAACCTCTACATCATTCAGATTTCTTCCTCAATGAGGAGCCCAAATAGTTTCCTCCTCATGTGAAGAAAAGCATCAAGCAGCTAATAGATTTGCCTCTATCAAGATCCCTGCTAGAGGGGGGAATACAAGACTCAACTTTTGATCACCTAATTAGACATCCTCCCAAGACCTGATATTTCTTCTATCTCCCAGAGAGAAACCTACTCCTTACCAGTGTTTGAGTTGTCGGTATCGCTACAAGTTTCGCTAACCAGAGATAAAGATATAATATCGTTATCGCCGATAACCAGAAATGTGGGAAAAACAGGAGAAACATGAGGAAAACGGTGGATTTTTTCAATGAAACTTCAAGCGATGCCTAAATACACATATTTGCATATTTAGGAATAAAAAAATTTGCACAAAGAATGCATACACAATAAGTTTTCATTTAATGGGGCTTAAAAGTATGCGCTATCATAAGATATCATTCCAAGTACCATGTGGTCCTCATGAGATTTGGATCTGCTTCTGACTATGTCATAAAATGAGCTGAAAATTTTGATGGATGACATGGATATACAACACATACATCAAGGTGGGCCCCATGGTTAGGGAAACACCCACTATAGTGTTACCTGGGTAATACCAATCTACTCGTTATAAAATTGATGTACACAACGCACGTGTTAGCATGACACATTAGTACAAGATGCAATCCATCCATCAGGTTGATCCAACCTTATACATGTTTTTCAAAAATAATTATGATCCAAATAAGACCTAACATGGGAAATAGGTGGACAATTAAAAAGCTTCACCCTAGTTGTCAGAGTTGTACATTTGTTTTGCAAAATGCGGCCCACTCGACTAGTAGATCAAACTGATTCTTGTACTATGGCATCAATGCAGTGGTGCCTTTTTTTCCTCAAGTGGACCCACCACAGAAAAATGTGGGAGCCGTCACACCCACTGTTGAAACATTTATAGGGCCCACAGTGATGTATTTTTGAGATCCATCCTATTCATAAGTTAACATAGAGATAGATGAAGTGAAAACAAAAATATCAGCTTCATCGGAAACTGCTGTGGCCCTTGAGAAGCTTTGAACGGTGGATGTCACTGTCCCCACTATTTTCTATGGTGGGGTCCTTTTGAACTTTAGATCTATCTCATTCTCTTTGTAATGTCATAAAACGATCTCTAAAAATGGTTGGACGGTATGGATACAACACATGCATCATGGTGGGGTCCACAGAGCTTGGTGACGTCACTTCAGTAGTTTCCAATCCGTGCCTGCCAATCCGCGTCCTTTTCCAGCTAGGTGGGTGGGGAAATCGGATTGCATACTGAGTTACTCAGTACGCTCTTATCGTACTGAGTAAACTCGGTTGGGCCCACCGTGAATGCATGTGATTTATCCACACCGTCCATCTGTTTTTCCAGATCGTTTTAGAGGTTAAACTCAAAATTGAAGCATACACAAAGCCTAAGTGTACCATACAGCAAGAAACAGTGGAAGTATTGATTTCCACCGTTGAAACCTTTCTAAGGCCCCTATTGATGTTTATTTGTCATCCAACCTATTCATGGGATCACACAGACATGGATGAAGGGAAAACACAAATATCAGCTTGATCTAAAACTTCTGTGGCTCTCAAGAACTTTTCAATGGTAAATGTTCAATTCACACTTTTTCCAATGGTGTGGTCGACTTGAACTTTGTATATGCTTCATTTTTGTTTTAAAGACCTAAAATCACCTGGTAAAATGGATGGACGGAGTGGATAAAATGCATGAATGACAATGGGCCCCACAAAGTTTACTTAGTACGCTTAGGGTACTGAGTTACTTAGTATGCAATCTGCCTCCATGGGTGGGACGGGACCTGTCCATGAGGCCCACCTCAGTGTACATGTTGTATATCCACGTCATCCATCCATTTTACCAAATCTTTTTAAGGCATGGTCCAAAAAATGAAGTAGATCCAACACTCAAGTGGACCACTGACCGCACCTCTAGAGACGATGGTAATTGACCATTAAAATCTTTTCGTGGGCCACAAAAGTTTTGGGTCAAGCTGATATTTATGTTTTTTTTTTTTTTTTTCATTCAGTTATATGTGACCTTATGAACAACTTAGATGGGAAATAAACATTACAGTGGACCCTAGCCCCTAGAAAGTTTTTAACGGTGGGTGTTCAACGACCATTGTTTCTCGTGGTGTGGTCCACCTGAATTCTAGATCTCTTTTGTTTTTCGGCCCATGCCCTAAATTTACATGGAAAAACTAATGGAAGGTGTAGATATACGATGCATACATTGATGAGGGCCCCACACAGTCAGACACATCACGGTTGTTATGTCCGTAAGAAATAAAAACGAAAAGGAAAGCGTTGAATAGTTGAAGCCGACCTTTTTGAAACCCCCATTTCAAAAACCTAAATCAAATTCTCTCTTTTGAATTGAAGCGTTTTCAAGCCCCTTCAATGCAAAAATCGCGGATTCTTTGCAATAGGAGGAAATTTCGGCGGAAGATCTCCTACACCCTGGCTGAAATTCCCAAAATTTCAAGTTTTTTCATTCCCCGCAATCCAGGCACCTGCAAAAGGAGATTTTTTAAAAAAAGGTATTTCTTCTTTTTTCGAGTATTTAATCTGGACCTTGCTTGAATTTGTAGCTGGATGAAAATGCCGAAAATTTCCCCTTTCTGTCTTCAATAACAGGGTGGTTGTTGGATAGAAATAGTAACTTAGCGGCGAAAATTTGAAATTGTCAGAAAATCCGAAAAAATCGGCGAAAATTCGCCGATATCTGGAAGAGAAACGAAATATGTGGTGTTCGATATCGATGACCCAGTGATACTGAAAATATCGGCGACAATTCGATAATGTCGCCGATAATTTAAACACTGCTCCTTGCTAATACTTGTCTATTCGTTAATGTCGCCGATAATTTAAACACTGCTCCTCACTAATACTTGTCTCTTAGTGATGCCATAGGTTTTCAAAGTTAAGAAGCCATATACATTGATGAAGATTTTGTCCATCTACCCCTTTTCTTCTATCCCATACTTCCTACCCAACACATCCCTCCAAAGACTACCCTTTTGCACTCCAAACCTCTACATCATATACATACATACACATACATGTGTGTGTGTGTGTGTGTGTGTGTGTGTGTCGGAATTCATTATCTCCAAACTTCTAAAACCGGCACCCCTTCGGTTTGCGCACACCCTCCCTTTTTAAAGTTCCTCTTCCTTTTACCTTTTGTGACTAGTGTAGTTGCATTAGCCCAAGTGCCCTCGAAATGCCCGAGACACTCAGGAACGACATACCTTGACAATCCATATGTGTTTTTTTTAAATGTATTTTACATCCTATATGTTATGGATAGAAGCACATTAGTTTCTTAAATAGTTTAACTATCAAAATGTTTTAAAATGATGAGATGAAACTCATTGTAAAGCTATTACACATCTTAGGTAAATATATAGAAACCACTTCAAAAGTTCACATCAACTCAAACATTCCAATGAATCCACAAATGATTCCGATTAAATCAATCAAATTCATTCGACGGAACACCAAAAGTAAAACATGAGGCAATTAAGAAAATTATAAAAGTTATGCGCCAATCTATCTATTTATCAAATAAGTAATCACTTCTTTTCTTTTTTCAATATATGTAAGCTGGGCTCGAATCCAAGACTTAAATATTGAATCATGCCCTTCTAACATTGAGCTATGGGCACTTATCAAACCACCATTAAACCATGTTCACAACCCCAAGTGTAGGGTCGCGATGTAGTAATAATCTCGGTAAGACCGATGTCGAATCCACAGGGACTGAACCTTGTACGTAATCTGAAAGTAACTAGAACTAGAACTAGAAAAAGATGTAATCTAATCAGGAGAATTTAAGAGAATAATGGTAAATTATTAAACTAAAACTTGTAGAATTCAAAGGTGGGAAATTAGGGTTTCTAAGGATCCACTTGTAAAGATCAGGGAGATCTATGCTTGATTCATAAACACAACTAGAATCAGAGTCCCATCTTCATCCAACTGGAAGATAATCCATTAAAATCTAAATCTGAACTTCCTTTGATTTAGTTTTCAAGAGATGAGAGGTATGAGAATTAGAATTGATTCCATCACAAAAACATGCCCATGAGACAAAGCAAACAACAAAATTTAACCAATCCACAACCAATCTGAAAGAGTTATGAACGTTAGGAAGGATTCCATCATCCAACCATGTCCATGAGACGATGGTGAACAACAGGGCTTCCTAACTTCACAATCATAATGAAAATAACATACTCAAAGCTATCGCAGATCCATTGTAATTTAAGTCACAATAAACCATTAAAAAACTATGAATATTCCTTATAATCAAACCAAATCAAAGAGAGTTCAACTTAACATAAATCAAAGCCATAGAAACAATCCCATCACACTACAAGCTTCACCTCTTAGCCCTAGCTAAGAGGTTTAGCCGATCATATTCATGATCAAACTAAAGTCTCTTAAAAAGAAAGCATTAAAGGAAAAAAAAGACTAAGAAGAAGACTCCTGGCCGACCACGATCTCTCTCTCTCTCTTCCCTTCTCTAAATTGAAGGTGCAGAACAGTTAAACGATTTTCGTCCTATAAGTCTTATAGGAGGCCCAAATAAAATTTTAACCAAAGTTTTGGCCATCAGATTTAGAAGCGTTCTCTCTAGCATCATATCCCAGAATCAAGGAGCCTTTGTTTTGGGGAGACAGATTCTTGACACCGCCCTCAATGCACATGAATGCATTGACTTTAGACATAAAGAATGGAAGAAAGGCATAGTCGGGTTGGACCATAGAGTCTTCCTTGCTGTTTATGGCTTCGCATATTCGAAAGACTATTGTAAAAACCGAGTATAAATTTCGTCAAGGCATTTCCTTTGCTCTTAGAAAAGGAAATGAAATCACATCCGTTTCTGGTTAAATACATGGTGTGGTGAAAGGCCGCTGCAAAATCTTTTCCTGGGCATTGCCAGAATTGCTACAGACCGCTTTATTCGGGTTGATCATTGCTACTCCATAGAGGGAGGTGCTATCGTCTACCCTCCTCCTTGCCGAAGAAATTTGACTAATGATGAGTTTGATGAGTGCATTACTTTGCTCGACTATCTAAAGTTAACCCAACCTTTGCCTCAGTCAGGAAGAAGACTTGATCATATGGAAAGAACATAGTTCTGGCGCTTCCTCGATATGATCTTTCTACAAATTCATTTCTAAGTCGGAGTCCCCATCCTCGTTTCACTTTTGGTCCTATGGAGCCCCTCTGAGTATCATGGCCTTCGTTTGATTTATGGGAAGGAAAAGAGTGCTAACTGCTAACCATTGATAATCTCCAAAGGCGAGGCCTAATTGTTCCCAACATTTGCTTGATGTGTATGAGTGATGCGGAATCAATTGATCACCTATTTGTCCATTGTACTTTCGCAAGCAAAGTTTGGCTTCACTTCATTTCTCCTTTTCAAGGGTCCTGGGTAATGTCGGCCTCCATCGATCATTTGCTTTGGGCTTAGCATGGAGCCGCGGTGGAGAATTCTCGGAAAGCTATTTGGAGGCTTGCTGCTGTGGGGATTTTTTGGTTTATCTGGAAAACCCAAAACAGTAAATGTTTTCAACAGAAGGATTAATTACATGGGAATTGTAGTGTAAAATGTTTTGAAAGCTATTATGTCGAAGAGATTATTTTCTTAGGGCCTGTTTGGTTGGGGATGTATTTCATGGGAAATGTAGTGTATTTTACACTTTTTAAGCATTAATTACATACTATGGAAGTTTGTGCTGGAAGGGATGATGTATGACATTGACTGCAGGAACTTTTAGGTTCGGATAACAAGGTGGACTCTATGGGTCCCACCATGATGTATATGTTTTATCTACGCCATCCATTCATTTGGCTAGATCATTCTAGGGTATGCCTCCAAAAATGAGACAGATCCAAAGCTCAAGTGGACCACACTATGGGAAGAACATCTAAATGGTTAGTGTTCAATCTCCACTATTTTATGTAGTGTGGTCCACTTGATCTTTGAATCTGCCTCATTTTGGGCCCATGCCCTGAAATGATTGTACTAATGAATGGATGGAGTGGATATAACACATATATCATGGTGGGGTCCACCAAGCTTTGGCTTTGAATTATCATGAAATTGGATCCGGGACAACTCCTCTTCCCTTTCAAACGCATGTGGTGTTGTTTGATGCATGCATTTAGTGCTGATTTGAGAGAAATTACATGAAAATACTTGTAATTACATTCAACCAAACAGGCCCTTAGTGAAAAGCGCTGTTTTGGATTGGGCCCTTTATGTTAAAACAGCTGTGTCTGCTGACTTTTCAGCTTGGTTTTTAGTGTAACTATAGGTTGTATTCTTTTCCGCTTTTTGGCAGTAACTTATTATAAATTTGCAGTTATCTCTAAAAATAAAAAATAAAAATTCCTCTTGAACGTTGAAATGAAGGGAAAAAAGGAGAAAACAACAAAAGAAAAAAAAGAAAAGTAAAAAAAAAAAAGAAGAAGAAAAATTGGCTTTTATATGCCTGTCGGCCTGTAATCAATATGGGGTGCATGTTTTGGCATCGATACAGCCCATATCAACCAATACGGGCTGGTATCACCACCAATTTCTTTTAGCCTGGCTGCTTCACTCTGTTTCGGGTATTTGCATCAGCCGATAGAGATATTATAATGGCCATATCAACCAATACGATATGGAAATTGAAAACATGTTCAAAAGTTACCTTTTAGATGAAAAGTATAAAATTTATATTAGTTACCTGGTGGGAATAATTTGAGTTGGTAAACTTGTTGAGTCATGATCCGACAAGGTTGACTTGAGTTTTGTCAATGAAATGAAAACAACCTGGAGAAGGTTCAGAATCTTGATCCCTGTCTTTACCTTGGTGGTTTGAAACATTGACGAACCTCGAGAAGGTTGAGTTTTCAAGGAATTGGTATGCCGCACCCACCCTTCAGTGAAAACAACATGACGCATATGAGTCTCTTACTCTCGTTTGACTTGAGAGAGTCAATAGGTCATGAAAAAACTTGGAAAACTCAGTCGAATTAAATTCCTTGTTTCCGTATAGGGCAAGTTTTCTGATTTTTGGCTCAGTTTTGGTTTGAGGGGCCAAATGCCAACTTGGGGAGGTCATGAGTCCACTCAGGGAGTTTCCCAACCTTGCTTCTTACCCCTATTGGAATTCCATGCATTTCAAGTTGGACATGAAACATTCATAATTTCAGTTTGGCGGATTAATCTCTCATTCCAAAATGAGTGGGACTCACCCCACATTAAACATTCCCACTCTATGGAATTGGATAATTGCAATTCAATTGAATTGAGCATCCACATGCTGCCTTAAATTCTAAATATGTTTCATAATTTGGTTAGGAGTAGGATATTTAATGCAGGGGCATTTTCACACCAGGCTCGAGTGAGATGGCCTGTGGGATGCAGGGACACACTCGGGGTGGGCAGCCTGTGTGAGGCGAGTGGCTCGTGTGAGGCGGTACCCATGTGATGTGGGGCCTGGGCTATGAGATAAAGGGATTGATTCGCCATGCTCTATCAGTTCGAGCTTTTAGAGCAAGTGGTTGATTGTCTTGCGTCAATATTTCTTTTTGGTTCTTAAAAAAATAATAATAATAATAATTTTTTAAAGAGTAATACAGCCTGCAAAGAGGAAGAGATCGCCTGGTAGGGAACTTTACCATTCACACTGTTTTTTCCACTATTTTCTGCTAAATCATTGTCCATCAGGATTAGTTTCTTTTTCTTTTTTAATTTTTTGGATAAATAACTGAATTTATTAAAAGATAATGGATAGGCGATGCCAATCATGGTATTAAAAAACAGTTATGTTATGGCCATAAAAGCCATTATGTAAAGGAAAAGGTCACCCCTATTATGTGATGCAGGGGGTGAATCAGTCCATTATAATTTTTTTTTAAAAAAATGAACCTTATTGGGCAATACGAGTCGATATGCCCCATATCAGCACCGTTACAGGGCTGACATGCTGTTGTTTTGAAGATTTTAATTTCAAAATTTCTTTTATTTTTCCACTTTTTTTTATTCATTTCAACCTTTAAAGGAGCTTAGAAACTAATTTTAAACCAAATGC
This sequence comes from Magnolia sinica, assembly GCF_029962835.1. Taxonomy (NCBI): domain Eukaryota; kingdom Viridiplantae; phylum Streptophyta; class Magnoliopsida; order Magnoliales; family Magnoliaceae; genus Magnolia; species Magnolia sinica. The sequence continues at coordinate 79,294,288 of NC_080580.1, read as the reverse complement.
AAGACTATTCTAAGGTCAAAACACAATTGAGTGGGATTTGATAAATTGAAGTGGAGTGGATCAAGTTGGAAAATATCGGAAGGGGAAAACTGTCATTTCTTTTCATTTTTCCTTCATGTTTTTGTACGTATATGTATTGGGTTCTAATCCACATCATGTTTGACTTTTGTTTGAAACTTAAATATAGTTATTACATAACATCCAATTCATCATTGCTCATACATGGACTTATAGACAGTTATATATTGATATTAGATATTTAGAAGCCTAAATATAAGAATTTTATTATTTTAGAGTCAGTCTCAAGTTAAATAGTATCAAGCACCCCAAGATGACATTCTTACTAAAGAATGGCCCGTTACACTATCAAATGCATGTTCAAAACCAGAAAAAATACATATCTGTGGGATCCTCATATTTTTCTGAGTTTTTCCAATTTTTACGTAAGAAAGAAGAAGAATGTTATAGGACTGCAATGACCATTACAGGGGTCATAAAGGCCATTACAGCCTGTATAGTAATGATCGCATGGCCGGCCAATACGTTACTTGTTACTGTTGCTGAATACCTTGATGCCAATATAGGAAGAAGCACAAGAAACACCCTATTTAGCAAGCCCAAGAGCCATGTTCCCTGGAAACATGATTAAAAGAAACAAAGCATGGCTTTGATTTTTTATTTTTTATTTTTCTTTTACAATAAAAACTGTTCCCATTGCGGCGACTTGGACACAAAAACCCAAGAGATGGCACAATTAGAATTTCCTTCAATAACAATATGATTGGCACCACAATCCTGCTCCTTCCATATCTTTAGCCCAGTTTTTATGTCCTCCAACCCTGATTGGAATCACCAACCCCCCTGCTCCTGAGATATTATTCCCTTGGGATGAGAATGAATTTCATATCAAGAGCATCTAGATCTCAAAGAAAAGACTTTATGATCTATGGCCCCTGCTTAGAGTGGAATGGTGGAAAAGGATTCATGCAGCCACCCACAATTAGTTGGGATGAGGTTTAGATGATGATGATGATGATGATGATGATGAATTGGTAAGCTAATTATAAATTGGAAATAACTAATAGTTCTGGAAATCCTAGTGGATTTGGATCTCAAGCCTTGGGAATTGGATACCCTATCCTTACCCTCATCTGAGAATCTGACCTGTGTACTCTATTTCTTTGAAAGATCATCATCATGTCTTGCTTGATTGGGACCAATGTGTTAGGGATCTGTTTATTAACTTTATTTATACATGCTCAGTTTCATTTACTTGACCTTTCGAATATTGACGTAGAATTGGTGTTTGTGTGTGAAGACCTTGTGGTTGAGAATTCTATCTCTGGCATCATTTATAATGTTCAATATTTTCCCAGTTTCTGTTGTTTCCCTATTGATGTGCTATTGAACTGTTCCGAATGTCTTTGGTTCTACGTTACCCCGCGTATGAGTATGGGCATCGAGTAGGGCGGGGATCGGGTTTGATGGATCAACTCCAAATTGTCGGGATATTGGCAAACCAATGATTGGTCACTACTGATAAGTATAATCTTGTTAAAACTTAAAATACTTCCCTAACATTATCACAAGTTGAATTTGTTGCCTCGTTGATAAGTAACATATTCTAACCAACCAATACCTCTAGAATTGACAATTACAGTCAATCTAGATTTCAGGTCCTGTGGAAGGGGGAGCCCTTATCACTACCTTTGAGTATCCGAGTATCCAGCTCAGATATTCTCATTTTTTAAAGGATTCAGTGTCACAGTATGGTTTGAAAATTTTGGCATTCCTTCTGTGCTTTTTTATTATTTAAAGGATCCGCAGTACTGTGTGAATATTCCAACATTGTTTAACAGATCTCTGGCCTTCTTCCTTTTTTTTATTTTTTATTTTTATTTTTAATTTCTCTAGTCTGGTATGTATACTATGTACTTGGACCCAAAACCCTTTTCTGTAAATATCATACAGTTTTATTTTGATTTCTCTAGTCTGGTATGTATACTATGTACTTGGATCCAAAACCCTTTTCTATAAATATCACGGTTTTATGAATAACATACATGAGGATGCGCATTACTATTTTAGCATTTTAATCAGGAATTTGGTTTCAACTTCATAAATTGTTGAGAAACAATTTCTTTTAGCCTTTCATTTTCTCACTTGAACAAGTAAATGTCCATTCTATGAATGAAACAAAATACCATGCTCTAGCGGATTCACGTGGGAGAAAAGAACTGCTGCCTATGCACTTGGCTTACAAGAAAAGATTCCATGAACTACAGATAGTTTTTGGCTTGTGATTTGTTTGCCAGACTACAGGCATCTCTATCATCATCATCATCATCATTTAAGCCTTATCCCAATGACTGGTATTGAGGGAAATTCTCAAAATATAATAATCAGGATAGATTCTCCTACCCGTAGGAGCCATTACCCAAAGTTCAAAGAAATAGAGATTGTGTGTGTGTGTGTGTGCGTGCACACGTAGAGATGCCTTCAGTTCAACTCCACCAGTGGAAGTTTGTGCTCTTGCTGCCTAGGAGCCAAGCTCAGTTAAGGGATGAGGATTGCATTAAGTTGGTAGCCGGTATCAAACTTCCGCAACAATTTCCTTGAACTTTGGGTAGTGCCTCCTGAGGGCAAGAGGATCTCCATTTCATTCTCCTGATTATTATATTTTGAGAATTTCCCTCAATCCACAGTCACATGTTCGGTACCTCAAAAGAATTACAATCCCATGCAGTAGCGCCAGCTGTTCCAGCATAGGTGTACTTCACCATGCAATAAATGAGGACGAACACCAGAATGCTCATGAAATTGAATGGGCATTCACACTTTTTTGGGGATTTGGAAACATTTGGGGCCCATTTGGATGCACTTCCTGGAAGGGGGTTTCCGAAAAAGGAGGCTTCAAGCTTGCTGCTTTTTCGGTCGACTTGGCAAAAACCAATCAGATTGGTTTTTGTCAAGGCAGCATTTTACTGCCTATTTTATCGAGTGGTAGACTAGACGGGGGTTTGTAAAGTGCATCCAAAGGCAGAAGATCAACTTTCATTTGGATCAAAATGGCGTTTAGCCCTCAAAGGCCCTTTTGGAAGGTGCATCCAAACATGCCCGTGGTGTGTGCATGCCCCAAAATGTGGATGGCCAGATACACTAAATGCTCCTGTCAGCAAAACACTCCCCAAATTGAGAATCGGATGATGGCAGCTACGAACCATCATCCCCAAATCTCATTCTTGGTGGTGGATGGTCCGCCTCCTGGCTGAATTTGTAGATATGCCCAAACTGACAATGAATCCTTATGGTTGTGCTGCTTGAAGAAATATACCGTTGAAAAAAATGCTACTTGAAATAATTCCTGATGATTGACCACTGCATTGTCCATTATGTTGCTGTTTCACTCATCGTATTGGCATGTATACGATTCTTTCGCAGGTGTTGACTGGCATGCCAATCTCCGAATGGACCAGAATCTAATCACTACAGGAGATATGCCTCGATTTATCATGGACTCCTATGAAGAATGCCGTGGCCCACCTCGGTTATTCTTGCTGGACAAGTATGGTAGCATTTGTCTCAGTAACCTATTTACTCTTGCACCAACAAATATATGTTTTTCTGACCTAAAATATTTTCCCTTGCTACCACCAGGTTTGACATTGCTGGTGCTGGGGCATGTTTGAAGAGATACTCAGACCCATCATTTTTCAAGACAGAAATAGCCTACTCTAGAAAGAAAAAAGTTGAGGTTCAACGAGAAACGAAAGCCCGTAAAATCAAGGTAGGAAATGCCTAAAGACTCTTTAAGAGTCCATGTTCCGTCAGGAAAGTGAAGATATTTGGTATTGTTATAGTTCTGCTTTTGTTTTTCAGAAAATGTAGTTCTAACCTTGATTAATTTAGTATTATTGATGAATTGATCAATAAAGCTAAGACGAGTATAATGTAGCCCATCTACTCTTCTAATCTTGTTTTCAGGTGCACTCCTTTGGTACTGGTACCACCCAGTGTTTTAAATAGCGGTAGCGTGATGCGTAGTGCTCAGCCCTCTATAGCATGTAGCGTAAATACGTAGCATGTAGCGTAAACTACACAATACTTTTATTTTTTAATTTAAAAATACGAAAAATATAATAAATAGTGAAAAAAAGGAAAAAAATTTATAAAAATGCCTAAAAGATGATTCATTTTATTAATTATAAGCATGTTCAAAAAAGTTATTAGTTATCATTTATCAAAAGTCAATCCACATATATAAGCCAAATCAAATAATTATCACATCAACAACTTTCTAAGCAAACCACTTTAATTAATAATGTCTAATTGAAACCACAAGTCACAATTATAAAAAGAAATAAAAATCCCATAGGTTAAAAGTACTAAGTACAACACAAGTGTCACATTCCTCAACATTAGAAACAAAGAAAATGTGAAAAATACATTGTAGGTTACGCTACGGATGCTACGCGCTACGTAGCTGTAGCGTACGCTATAGGGGATTTACACTATTTGGGACGCTACGTAGTGCTACGGCCACGCTACCACTACACTACGGGCGCTATTTGAAACACTGGTACCACCATAAGGTTACCTTCTTTACCACCATAAGGTTACCTTCTGTTTACTGGGAAGATGTGGGGCGCACATGGTGTAATGCAGGACAGCCAACCCATAAATCAGGTGCTTGAGCTCATGTTAGCCCCAGATAAAAATAAAAATAGAAAAAATCTGCCCAATCCAATACTCAGGTGGGCCACAGAAAAGGAAATACGTTTGAGGGGAACACCCACCCATAATTTGCATCGGAGCCCACCTGAAATACAAAAGAGCCTGATTTTGAGTTTGTCCATTCATCAAGGCCAGATGCAAAGGGTCTGAATGGCTTAGGTTGCAGATTCACTACATGGTGGTCCCCTATTAAAATCAATGGCGGGCTTCCACTCGAACCTTGTTCCATTTGGGGTGGCTCAACTGAGGTTTGGATCGGGCTGAGTTTTGTGTGCCAGGGTAACTTGAGGTCATGCATCTGATGGACTGGTTGGATGTCATGAATACGTCATGTGAGTCCCACTTCTGTCCAGTACCCCCATAGCTTATGGTGGTAGCAGTACCACCTGAGCACACCCCTTATTTTTAATGGATAGCATTACTTTATAACAAGAAAATGTAATCATACAATGGAACAGAATACCCAATGCATGTCTGTACTTATAGTATCCTCCCTAGAAAGGGTCGTAGCCAATACATTAACAACAATAGGAATCAAGGAAAATGAAATGTTTGAGCATTGACGTTGAAAGCAAGCTACCTAGGTTAATCGATTCTTTCAACAACCAATTGACTGCGTCCCTACAAACACCTTCCACAGTTAAATGTCCCATTTCATGATTGGAAAAGAAAGTGGTTGCCTTCCTGAAACACCTTCCAAGATGGTTGTAACCCACATTGTTATTCTTTCCCTGTTTGTCTCCCAAAGGATAGATTTCTGACAACTTCAAATTTGGGGTGTTTTTATATTCGCTAGGGGATTTCTGACAACTTCTTAACACTATCATTTCTTTAGGGGATTTCTGCATTTGTTAAAACTTGAAACTGGATATAACTATCCTATGTAGTTTACCTTTTGAAAATTTTGATACAATATGAGACTACTCATGGATTAATCACCCTGGTTTGTTTGTCTTCACTTATTAAAGGTAGTATGTGACTGCCATAGGAATCAGGGTTTTAAAATTGGAGTATTGGATATCATATTGTTCACCACTGATACGGCTGGGTATTGCCCCTGCATCGGGCTGATACAGCCGTATTGTTCATTGGTGATGGTGGTATGTGTCGGGCGATGAGCACCAGTTTGGGAAGATACTTCCAACCTTTCTAGCAATCAATCACCTCATAATGGGAAGTTGCTGGCCAGAAAATGATGAAGAAATTCATGTCCTCATGGTCTGTGTTAAGCCTACATGCAACTTTTCAGCGCGGCTATATGTGCCAACCTAGTGTGTTAATGGACATCTGCCCTGTAGATGCCCACAGATGGCCTGGTGATAAATCAGAACTTTTGTTCATCAGCTGGGCCATTTATACATCAAATGTGGACTTCTGCAAGTTTTTCAAACACTATACTGTCTTTAGACATGCATGGCCTGTCCGATCATGGTTTTAGGTGTTTAGAAACTGAGTCGATTTGGCCAGGACTTCTCGGTTTTGGTGGGAGTGAAACAAGTTACCAGACCGAGACAGAAATGAAACCGACTGAGATGGAACAGTTGGCTTGAATCGTACTGGTTTTGGTCTCCATGCAAGTCGTACTCCAAAACTTCTATTTATAACACTATGTATCTGATAAGTTTACTGGTGTCATTTTTGGGCCAGGCCATCTTACTCAGTATGGAGCCAACCTGATGACCGGATTGGCATGAATTTTGGGCCACAGCATATACATTAATGAATGACACAAATCTTGAACACACATGCTACATTGGCACATTTATGGAGAATAGAATTCAAAACCCTCCCAAGTAGCCATCACATTTCTCATCTTATAATGGAAATTAAATGGCATGCTGTTTCATGCTATATGCTTCTTTGCCGATATCTAAGAAAGCTGCCTTTTCATTTCCCTCTAACAGAAGAAAGGAGCACGTTGGAGAAATGGAGATACCCCGGAGATCTTCTCGACATCCCATTTCAATTCCACGTAAGTCCTCATATTTATCCTTCACGGCACTGATTTTAAAATGATTGGTTGATGGTTTAGCTTAGATTCAAATTTGCAGATTGCGCCAATTGTTTTCTGATGAGAACGAAAATGCTTCCAAGAAGGTTCCTATACAAGGTGTAAAGCTGAAGAGGAGGCACTTGAATGGCTCCTCATTCAATTCAAGAACGGGAAGAAGCTACATGGAGCATATTCTCGAAACTAGTCCACCCAAGCTTGATATTCAATTTGAAAATTCTGTAAGTGATACTAGTGAACTGGCTCCTGAAATACGCGATATTGGTTTGGAGGGTTTGGATAGCGAAGTAATGCAGATAAAGAGAACCCAAATCCCCCCTTCTGATAGACAAGAGCTACTTGAACCTTCCTTGGATGAGTTGGGTCAGGATATAGTGGAAGGACAAGCTTCGAAATCCATGCCTGAGCCAATTGCTGAATTTGAAGAAGAGAAAGTTCCATCCGCCCTTCCCGAAATGAGTCAAAATGATGCATTAGTTGATGGTGAGAGCAAGACGGAAGCCAGGGAAATTGAAATAGAGAAAATCCCGTTTTCCTTTCACCAGGTGGATCGAAAGGATGAATTGCTCAAGGGGGAAAGCAAGGTGGAAGATAATGCTGATGGGTATGGATATGATGAAATTGAAGCTGAGAAAGTTCATTCCACCTTCCTTCAGGTGGGTCAGAAGGATGTGTTTGTTAATATACAAAACAAGAAGGAAGCCAATGCTGATGACATGTACAGGTCTGTCAATTTCGAAGAGGAAAACATCCATGCCACCTTCCACCCAGCAGATCAAAAGGATCTATTGGTTGATGGTGAAAGGAAGACAGAAGCCAGTGGTGATGGGTATGTATCTGATGATGCAGAGAAAATCCATGCCGCCATCTACCCGGTGGATCAAAAGGATGTGTTGCTTGTTGGCGAAAGGAAAACAGAAGCCAGCGATGATGGGTTTGTATCCGATGATGCAGAGAAAATCCATGCCGCCATCTACCCCGTGGATCAAAAGGTTGCATTGCTTGATGGCGAAAGCAAGACAGAAGTCAGCCATGACGGGTATGGGTCAGATGATGCAGCTAGTGAGATGGAAAATTACATGGATGCCCTTGCGACCATGGAGTCAGAAATGGAGACGGATACAGAGAGCCGAGCTAAGCACGAGCGGAGTTTCTTCAATGTCATAAATCAAGGGACAGATTCTGATACAAATGAAGAACGACTGGATCTGCATGAGCAGCTGGATACCCTTTCAGTTGAAAATTCTGGCACATTGTATGATTGGAACTGTTCGCTGAAGAAGCAAAGATCAAGCTATTCTGACTCGGACACTTTAAGCAATTGCGCTGATACACAAATGCCTAAAGCCAATGGAATCACTTCCTTGGACATGCATGAAAAGTTCGAAAAGTCTTTTAACCCAGAAGATGCCATGTCTGACATGCCACATGAAAATCTGTTTTTTGGTTTTGCTGGCAAATTGTCATCTTCGTCAAGTGGTGATGCAGAGGCGGAAGCATATCTATCCACTGACATGCCCCTGGCTGAAATCCATGATAAATCTCCCGAAACAAGCAGTGATGATCCAGGAACCAAACCTCCAGAATCTTTGGTAGATGTAGTCAATGGGACCATCAACGAGGTATCTGAAATCCCAAGTTTCGTCTCTGAATCCGGTGAAGCATCTTGTAGCTCTTGCATTACAGATGCAGCTGGTGCAAGTGTCAGCGAAGTTCAATTTGTTGGAACAGACCCAACTGAAATTTTGTCTTTCAATACTGAAGAAATGGGTAAGCATTCAGGTAATGACTTGTTACGTAAGCCCGAAGTCTCTTACATTCATTACCAAAACGAAGACGCAGAGAGTGCAGCTTTTGCCGAAAGCTTGTCTGCTTGCGAAATGTTGGATAGGGGTGTCCATGACACCTCTTCCGATGGTCTGGTGTATTCGTCTGATATTTCAGACATGCCTCAGGTAATAAAAGATGCTGAAGATTGTTCTGTTGGAACAGACCCAACTGAAAATTTGTCTTTCAATACTGAAGAAATGGGTAAGCATTCAGGTAATGACTTGTTACATGTGCCCGAAGTCTCTTACGTTCATTCCCAAACTGAAGACGCAGAGAGTGCAGCTTTTGCCGAAAGCTTGTCTGCTTGCGAAATGTTGGACAGTGGGGTCCATGATGCCTCTTCTGATGGTCTGGTGCATTTGTCTGATATTTCAGACATGCCTCAGGGAATCAAAGATGCTGAAGACTGTTCTGTTGCTGCGAGGTTGACAGGTGGGCCCCTTGATTGCACTTTGAATGATTTGCAAGACTCTGATATCTCTGGCCTGCCTTTTGGAACACCAGATAATGCTATTCTTGAGAAGGATCATGCAAGAGATATTGAAGATTCTTCTTCGTCTACTGCTGCTGCTTCTGAGAACTTGAAAGAACCACTCAATTCACCAACCTTGAAGACTTCACCTAAAGAAGAACAGCTCATCAGCTCGATGAAACAAGACACAGATGTGTGTTTGGATATCACATCGCCACCTGAATGTTTACCTGCCCTTTGCACTCACACTGATCCGATCGATGCATTGCCCAATGGCTTGACTGCAGAAATGGAGAGCAGTGCCCCACTAAGCAGTCCCACTGTTGATCTGCAGGAAAGTGATGAATTCGTGGAGCATGAATGTCAGAAAATGACCACAGACATCCGACCGCATGAGTCTGAGAACTTCGATGCAGAATCTCATGAGGATCAAGCAGGCGATATGGCAGAAGCTCCTGTAGCCTGTGCACAAACAGAAACATTGTTATTTGTCGAGCCGGAAGCATTGTTTAATGCGTCGGAGATTGAGGTGAAGGATGGGTCTGTCAATTCAGCATCCAGAACTATAATATCCGAATCTCCAGTAGGTATGTTGCCTGTTAAGGTCCATGCTGACTCGGATGATTTAGTGGCTGAGTTTGCTGTTGAGAAACCTGATTGTGATGATCGTGATCCCATGATCAGTTCTCCAGCAACATCAGATCATCATGTACAGTTGCAAGAAGAGTGTCTTTCCAGTGAGACAGCTTCAGATCAGTGTAAACTGGAAATCAGAGAGATGCTCATTCAAAAGGATCATGTAGTATTGGATGGTCAGAGAGTGGGTCCCACAGATCCAACCACCGATAATGAAGCAAATCAACCAGTAGTGGGTCCCACAGATCCAACCACTGAGCCATGTCAGCCTGATCCCACAGATCTTGTCATTTCTGAATTTCCTGATCATGTTCATCATCCCATGTCATTTGAAGACTCCCAAATTGATTTACATCCCGATGGTGGTTCAGATGCTTCCATTCCTTTGAGGGAAGGCGATCGAGAGCGTGAACAGAAATTGAGAGAAAGTGATCAGGCACTGGAACCAAAATCTCCTGACCAGAGTCATCCTCACGAGACTGAAAAGGATGTGGCGTCTCTGTTGACTCATTTCCTCCCAGAGCCAGCAGTTCCTCTTGAACAAAGCCGTGAATTAGAAGCTGGAATGGAACTCAATTTGGTATCTTCCCATGAAGAGGAAGAAGGCCTTGAATCTTCCGACCCCCAATTTGAAAGAACGCAATCTCTCAAAGAAATGGATCCTGCTCTCACCAATAAGGATGACTACTGGAAGGCCCATTCAGAGTCCTCTCCAGTGGACCATCTCATCGAGCAACCATTGAAATCCAAGCAAAAGCCAGATTCACCTGTGGTTGCTACCAGTGAAATGATCAATGGGCCAACTGTATCTTCATGGGATGTTACCACTTGCACGTCATCAGAGCCAGAAGCATGTATGCAACTTCCACCTAACCATAGTTATGAAATCTCCGAGTTACCCATCAGCTCATTGGATTCCAATGTCTCTGCTACGTCATCACCAGCATTTCCTAGCATCAGCCGGCTCATCCCTGGACGAACCCATGTACAGCCATTTGAACCGCAGCCGAACAGACCCATCATGGGTTTTCCACTAGCTGATCCTAAACCATTGGAATCCAAGCAAAAGCCAGATTCACCTGTGGTTGCTACCAGTGACATGATCAATGGGCCGACTGTATGTTCACAGGATGTTACGGCTTGCACCTCATCCGAGCCAGAAGCATGTATACAATTTCCACCCAACCATAATTATGAAATATCCGAGTTACCCACCAGATCACTGGATTCCAATGTCTCGGCTACATCATCACCAGTCTTTCCTAGCATTGGCCTGCTCGTCCCTGGACCAGCTCATGTACAGTCATTTGAACCGCAGCCAAACAGGCCCTTCATGGGTATTCCACTGCCCGATCCTAATCCTCTGAACACCAATTTGGAGGACATTCCACCGCTTCCGCCACTACCTCCTCTTGAGTGGAGAATCGGAAAGCTTCGGAATGATTCCCTTCCTTTTGGGGAAGAAGCTCTACATCCTACGAACCCCTTCCTACCACTACAAACCATAGAAGACAAGAAGCCCCAACAGCCTTCGTATCCATTCCTCCCACTACAAATTAGTGAAGATGACAAGCCTCAACAACCTTCAAACCCATTCGCACCATTACCAACTACAGAAGATGAGAAAACTCGACATGGTGCTCTAACTTTAGGGGTTGAAATGGTAGAGCCTCTGAATTCATTCCCATCACCACCAAATGTAGCTGATGAGGAATCTCAACGTGCTTCTCGAAATTTAGAGGGAGAGATGGGGCATCCTCCGAAGTCATCAACACCTCCACCAGTCATTGAAGATGAGGAGCCTCTACATGGTTTGCAGACATCAGAGGGATATATGGGACAGCCTCCGAATCCATCAATGCTGCTGCAATCCCAAGAAGACGAGAAACCAAATGGGGATCTTCAGTCAGAGCCCACCAAACAGAGAGATCCTCTGATTGAGGCCGTTGCTGCACATGACAGAAGCTTGGTAAACAAAGTTCATTGCATCCTTAAGTGAGCTTCATGGACCCATGGACACATGCCCACCTAGCATGTGTCGGGCATCCAAACACATGCATTGGGTGAGTCCTAGTGTTGATGCCCTGGCCCAAAAATTAGAACTTATCAGGTGAGGCATATGTATGAAAACAACGCATAAGTTAAAAATATTGCTAGTAATGCAAATAAAATGTGCATGCATGGCCCACCTGATGAGTTGACTGGCATGGTCTTTTGCCTGGGTCATCTACACAATGAGACCCACCTGATGCATGGCTCAAATGTCTGAAAAGCATGTTGGCTTGGCAAAACTTCCTTAAATGTGAGGATCTCGGTGGTTTATTGGAAGATCTAGGTTCTGAATTTTTGAGCTGTTTGATGGTTTTGCAGTTGAGAAAGGTATCAGAACGGGTTCGACCCGAAATCAAGCCAAAGTTGGATGAAAGGAATTCGTTGCTAGAACAGATACGATCCAAGGTTTTAACTGAAAAAACATCTCCATTTGCTTGGCATGATTCCTTGTATCAATCTATCATCTTGCAATCAATTTTGGCTTCTGATTTATTGAATTGCTTGATTTCTCCAGTCTTTCAGTTTGAAGCCAGCGAGCACTGCAAAGCCCATCATTCGGGGTCCTGGAACAAATTTAAATGTTGTTGCCATTTTGGAGAAAGCAAATGCAATCCGCCAGGTTGGTCTTCATCATTAGATCCTCTCTCTAACTGTTGCATTCTTTAGGGCTGTTTGGGTGAAGCTGGGATTTGAGAAATCCATTGATTTCAACTCCCTGTGTTTATTTCATTTTATTCTCTGTTTTTATTTTATTTTGTTTTTTTAGAGGATTTGTCAAGTTTGTGGAATCCACAAGCCCAAAACTCCATTAGTTTTGGGGCACATCTAAATCCCTGAAAAAGCTAAAGACTGCTAATCCACAAAATGAGAGTCTTGCTTGAAAGCAATAAAAGTTATTCCATTACAATAAATACTCCAAAATCCAGGGATTTGAAGCTTCACTCCTCAAAAGTGGACTTTGAGATTTACGAAATCCAAATCCAATGCAAATCCATGAATTGGCAAGTTCCGGGAGACATGGCAAATGTGTATAAAGGTTCCACTCATCTTGTGGGATCCGCCATTTGAAGGGCAATGACCTAGAAATCAAAATGATTTGAGGATTTTAACTTCTTGATTATAACATTACCCAAAACAAGCTGCCATAATTTCTTTACTCAAATCGAAGGCATAGGTGGCCCCTATCAGCCTTATTTTTACACCGTGACTCAAGTATGACGTGGCCCGCATCTTGTTCCCTTGGGAACTCCTACGCAGTCAGCATTCCTTTCATCTTCTTGCTATCGCTCCGTACCAAAATGTTATGTAATTCATCCCAACCAGTAACTGAAATTGATTTTTTTATTTTTTTTTAAAATTATTTATAACAGGCATTTGCTGGTAGTGACGAAGATGATGACACGGATAGCTGGAGCGATTCTTGAAAACCATCATCCAAGCCTGTTGTAGTGTCAACATCTTCCCAGTTTTCCTTCAAAGTACAAGGCAATCGAGAGAGAACGGGCAGTGCGGCCCACTTCAGCAATCTACTGAATGGGTGAAGTTCTTCCCAGAATCCCATTGCCATATGTTCATGTATAATAGTTTTTTGTCGAAATGTGTTCCATATTAAGTTTTTGTATCTAATCTAACATGTGAAATTGTTGAGTTGGGTCAATTTAAACATTGGCAGCCGTGGCCCATTGTTAGTGGCCATATCAATCTACGATATCTTTGGCATCTAATTCACGCTCGAGTGCACCACGCATCTTGAAATCTTGTGCATTAGCTTCTCAACTCGAGGAGAACACCACAAGCAAACCCATCTGCAAGTACCAAACAGAAATACCCTGCGTGTCATGGTGACTCACATACTATATCTTGGACATGGATCATGACATGCCCATATCAATTATCAAGTCGTTTTGCTGGTCATATTGGCAAACATGTAAAAAGTTGGATAGTTTGAAAAGGTTAACCAACAGTCCATATTTTTACATGTACCCTCTTGATAAGTATACTGGCTTGATTCTCAGGATGGGCCACACACAAATCATATGATGCCTGTCCACTTAACGGCTTCAGATTTTGCAATGTGCTGGTTTGGCCAATTATAGGTTGCTACCTGATGCTTGTTGATCCACTGATACATGATTTATCTGCTTTTGCAATCACATGGGAGATTCGATGGTTGATATCATTTATATTTGTATAGCTTCTTGGAATCAGGTTTCATTGGCCTTAAAAGTGCTCTTCCCATCCGCACAAATGAGACTGCACACTGTATACCATAGCTTAAAAACCGTAAAACTCTATTCCACATGTTATTCATCCAGGTCAGGTCAACTCGAATCAAAAGACTCAAGAAATACAAATTAAGATTTTACAGCATAGTAATAGAATATTTAAAATAATTACATCTATAATGAGTATTAAAACATTAGAAACAAGACAACACAGACTTGTATACTATGCTGGTTGGGGCTGTATGCCAGGGAATGGGGGGCCACGGGTTTGATTCTAAAATCTACTATTTTTCAATTTTATTAAAAATACCATGGCAAAGGACTCAGCTCGAGTCATCCTGAGTCGTGCTGAGTTGATCGAGTTAGTGAGTGGACTTGACAAGTGTGTATAGAGCAGTGTTTTAAATAGCGGTAGCGTGATGTATAGCCCTCAGCCCTCTATAGTGTGTAGCGTAAATACGTAGCGTGTAGTGTAAGCTACACGATACTTCTATTTTTTAATTTAAAAATAGGACAAATATAATAAATAGCGGAAAAAAGGAAAAGAAAAATATAAAAATGCCTAAAAGATGATTCATTTTATCAATTATAAGCATGTTCAAATGATTTATTAGTTATCATTTATCAAAAGTCAATCCACATATATAAGCCAAATCAAATAATTATCACCTCAACAGTTTTCTAAGCAAACCACTTTAATTAATAATGTCTAATTGAAACCATAAGTCACAATTATGAAAAGAAATAAAAATCCCATAGGTTAAAAGTATCAAGTACGATACAAGTGTCACATTCCTCAACATTAGATACAAAGAAAATATGATAAAAGTAATTAAAAAAAATAAAATAGTAAAAAAATACATTGTAGCTTACGCTACGTACGCTACGCATGTGTCTGCACTTGACTGATAAGGAATATAAAATAGTTAATTTGCAATGCTCACCAGAAAATTTTGACCCGATTTACAAATGAAGTTTAGACAACAGATGCTTTTTGCATAAAAAATATCTGATCTTGACCCGATTTGCAAATGAAGTTTAGACAACAGATGCTTTTTGCATAAGAAATATCTGATCCTGCTTAGGAAGAGTAAGTTCATGTTTGGAATGACGTTGAATCTTGTTTGCTTTCAAAAAAATTAATCTTCTCGCTTGAGCATTTGAATCTCTACAATTGGACCTTGCTGGATATGATATGCCATAAACATTGAGAATGAAGCATGATACAGTAATGGAAACATTGCAGAGTTTCAGAGTTTAGGTACAAAGTTTGACTTTCCACAACTATATTATGGTTCCAAAAGTTTAGTTCTCAATCAAAAAAATTGATACTGAATTTGAAGTAATAAAAGTTATGTTGTTGTTTGAGTTGCAGTGGAATGAAAGAGGACCTTTTAGATTTTCAAGCATGATGAAAGTATGAACCAATTTTCAATAGGATTGCCAAAGACCTGCACTGGATATCATTTACAAGCATTGCATGTTGTTTTGACACCACAATGCTCCCCCAGTTGCATGTGCATATTTAATGAGTATTAAAACTCCCATAATATACAAGCCCTTATATGATAGGGCCTGCTATGAAGTTTGATGGATGGTTGACCACTGTTCATCAAATGATACATTTTACATCTAGAATGTGTTGCCTGCAGTTAACAAAATGGCCATCCGCAAATGATCGTGCAGACTGCTCAAATACTAACCTTGGTAGTCCAATAATGGTACGGTGACAAAAAGTTGGAGATTATGTGCAAGATATTCATTATATGGTTAAAATGCATTGTTTATTTTAATCTTTCTTTTATATTTGATGTCAGTTAAAAAAGCTAACATAACATTTTATCCAACTCAAAGAAAGTTATTTCATATCGTTGATAGATCAAGATATGAAGAATATAGGGAAAAAAAAAAAGAAGACGTGGACTCTGGTATCAATGAAGCAATCTTGGATTTGCATTTAGATTTTAAAATATTCTGAAGGGGTTTGCAAATGTCAAGCCAACCAACTGGTAATGAACCCAAGGCTCAGGGAATTGATGCACAGTATTTAAAGTATTTAATTTGGTTGACTACAAAGAGCTTATTCGTATGATGTAATTTGTAAACTTTCCTCATGATTCTCTTATTCACCATTATTTAAAAACAAATCTTGTAAGCCAAATCTCGATTACAGTAGTAATAAATAAAGGATTGATTTTTATTTTTATTTTACTTTTAAGTTAATTACCTATCTGTCATATGTATTATCTATTATAACTAATATAACTAATTCTTGTGTGCATAGTTTCTTGGTTTTCTCCAATATCTCACTTATTTTCACAAGTGGAAACTTGTAAGACCATTTTTATTAGTGCTGTATAAAATTTATCATAAGGCACCAAATCTGCAATTACATCAAGGGTAGTTTTGTGCAATAGTTGGTAAATGTTTAATATAGTATTCCTAATTGGATTGCATAAGCATTCTAGACTAGGGAACATCATGATGGTCTAATGATTAAATTTGGTTGCAATCTCACCCTTGACCACCACAATCTGTTCTTACTTTGTGGGCCCACCGTCATGTATATGTGCAGTTCATATGTTTTTACATAGTATTCCTAATTGGATTGCATAAGCATTCTAGACTAGGGAACATCATGATGGTCTAATGATTAAACTTGGATGCAATCTCACCCTTGACCACCACAATCTGTTCTTACTTTGTGGGCCCAACTAATATATTACTTCCTTGACCACCACAATCTGTTCTTATTAGTACAAACATAACAATTATTAATTTGTTAAGAGCACTGTCTATATTATTTTTTGGGTAACAAATCGTGTACTAGTGGGCTAATTTGATGGTCAATCTATCTCTAAAGCGTACCAATTAGGGCTTGCTGTATTGATGCCAATTAATATAAATGGTAGAGTAGGTTTTAAAAACTCTAGTACTTAATCCTTTAAATGTAAAAGAGAGAGGGGTATTAAATGTACACTTTTACCTCAACTAGTTGTATACATGAATAGATATAGAGTGTGCAAATTGTACAGATTTTTATACATGTAAAATGTATGAACGCATGAATCTCATTACTGTAATTTGTCATTTTAAATCTATGTACTAATCATTTGAAATGCATGAAATGGTAAAATCATGTTTTTAATATGGGCCATAAAACAAAACAGTAATGTCTTTTAATAAGTGGTGCACATCGCATGCGTGGGAGCGCTTGGCACTGGAACTGTTCAAGCCAACCTTTTCTTTCCATTTCTAGGTAGGAATAGTAGAGAACTCAAAGCTTATAAACCTTTCCATCTCTCTCTCTCTCTCTCTCTCTCTCTCAGCAATGTCGGGCTAAACATTTTTAAAAAAAATCACTTCTCAAATGAGATTTTGGAGGTAAAATGAAATTCAAGAACACTTTTGAATTTTAGTAAAAATTGCAATTGCAATGACTCTAACTAGAGTTGTACATGAGCCAAGCCGAACTGAGTATAACCCAAGTTTAGTTTGGCTTGTTTATGTGACACATGTTCTAGCTTTACACGAGTCCAGCTTCGAGCTTATCCCTACAGTTTGAGCTTGGTTTAGTCTAGATTATGAGCTTGAGCTTGTTTTGGTTTGGTTTGGTGCAAATATATGAGCCGAGCCAAGTCAAGTTCGAACAAGGGTCAGCTTATTATTATTATTATTTGTTAAATCACTACTATGTCATTTGGTGTGGTCCATCGAAGACTTGGATTTGTCTCTTTTTTGGGATCATTCCCAAAAATGATGCTGCAAAGTAAATGGATGAAGTGGATAAAACATATACATCAAGGTAGGGCCCACACAGCTTTTCCAGCACCAACCAACTGAATCCAAGTTCGCTTCAAGGACTAGTTCCGTTTGGATTTTTCTGTGGGGCCCACCTAAATGTAGACATTCCATCCATTTTTTTCAGATCATTTTAGAACATGGACCCAAAAAATGAAGCTGTTCTAAAATTCAAGTGGCCATACCACAAGAAATAATGATAATTGAGTGACTACCGTTGCAACTTTCCTAGGGTCTATTGTAATGTTTATTCACCATCCAAACTACTAATAATGTCACATAGACATAGATAAAGGTGATTGACCATGAAATACTTTGTGGGTCACAAAAGTTTTGGATCAAGCTGATATTGACATTGATTATTTCAATGGCGGTCGTTCAATGATCAATGTTTCATGTGATATGGCCGACCTGATAATTGAATCTATTTCATTTTTTAGCCTATGCCATAAAATGAGCTGGAAAAATGGATGGGCAGCATGGATATACATCACATACATTGAGGTGGGCCTCACTACAGGAAAACAGTATTGATATGAAACTTCTGTCTACCAAAAAGTTACTAGAGGTTTGGATCTTATTTTTTTTATCTCATACGGTAAAATGAGATGGAAATTTTGTTGGATAGCTGGATAAAACAGATATATCATGGTGGGCCCACAAAGCTTTGACACCAGCTATGTGGCGGGTGTTAAGGTCACCAACCCATTCAAATCCCGCTAGGGTACTGAGTAAACTTTGTGGGCCCACCGTCATGTATATGTGCAGTTCATATGTTTTTACATATCATTTTAAAGGCATGATTCAAAATTGAGTCATATCCAAAGCTCAAGTGAACTAAACCACATGAAACAGTGTGCATTCATGCATATGTATTATGTATTATACACATTGTCATCCATCCATATTTACATATCATTGTAGTACATAATGTCAAAATTGAATCATATCAAAAGCTCAGGGGGATCACACCACATGAAACAATGTGCATACAATCTACGAGCCGAATCAAATCAAGCTTAATCAAGTCTAGCCGAGCTGATACTGCCCTGGTTTAAGCTTGGTTTGTTTTTTTAAACGAACTTAAGCTTGATTCGGTTTGAACTTCTATTCGAACCAATTCATGTTGAGCTTTTTCAAACCAATCCGAGCTGAGCTTTCAAGCTAGCTTGGTTTGTGTGGTTTAACTCTAATAATTTCTATTATGTTATCTAACCAACGCCATTTATATAAAATCAACAATACATTGTTACTCTAATGTTATGACAAATGCTCAAACATCACTCAGTAATAGTTGGGCTACTACTTGATTTCCCTGTGCATACATAGGCAGTAGACATGGCATCAGCTAATATCTTAACCTATCTAGTCACCATAATAGCCACAATAACTGCAAGTAAGCGTTTATGATACGGTTTCAATGAGATGTCCAATCTCAATCAAGTTCGTAACTGCCATTATAATACACATGCATTCTTTTTAACAGGATTCCCATCCATCTGCCATTATTTCATGACACTCTGTAAAACCAGATTGAAATACCCACTCATTTTTATGGATGGCTCAATCTAACCACGAGTACAACCACCATTACCCACTCCAACCCTGTTTTTTTTTCCCCTGGGGAATCTGCTTATTTTATATTAATTAATATAAAAATAATTAGAAAAGATAAATGCTCGAGTGCACTTAGAGCACTATAAGTTGAAAGTCCTCCTACTTGTGCATAGGGAGACTCAGACAATACAATCCATTAATCTAGGCCAACACACATTTCATGGACTACCATGCAGATATGACACCAATTTGATAAATATTAACCATTTGATCTATGGTTTTTAATATAGAAGGTTTAGATTGTTTAGACAAAAATACGTCCAATCAACAATTTAGTCCATTTATTTGTTATGGCTCATCACGGTAAAAAAGGGAGCCATCTCCTTTTGAATATGTTTGGGAAGTCTACTGAGAGGAATTCAATTACATCATGCAGCCAATGAAAGCAGCTCAAAATCAAGGTTCTCTTCCAGTCCCGGCTCACCGAGTAGAGAGGTGTGGCCATTTTGTGATGCTTCATGAAAGAGGAAGTTCCATCTCTGATTCCTGGCTTAGAATGTGGGCTTATATATATATATATATATATATATATATATATATATATATATATATATATATATATATATATATATATATATATATAAAATCTTTTCTTCTCTCTTTTCCTTCCTCTCCCCTAACCTGAGCTATGAGATTTATACAGGCCTGAACCTAGCTCCATTTCCTAACCCGGTTCTTTTTCTCTAGCTCTTGTTCACTTGTATTCCTTTCCGAGCTTTGCTCTAGACAAGTAATGAGAGAGTCTCCGCATTTTTAGTTTTCCAATAAAAAAAAAAAATGATTACATCGTCTGACTAAAGTTATTTTCACATAGTAAAATGTGGTCCGGACCCAATGGACTCTTCAGACCGATGGATTGGACTATGGGTTCCATTGCAACTAGGAGCATTGTAACTTGTAATGCTATGAGAGCACTGGAGCATTTCTCATTAGAAAATAATATTAGATCTGGCCTACTGTAGGCTCTTTGGTCTCCATATAGACTTCAAACTTCACTCGCGGCGGCATCACATTTCTTCAAGAAAGCAGCTGACCAACTTGATTGAGGCGGGTTTTTGGAGACTGGTTCATTTTAATTAGTGGTGGTCCACCCCATGTTTTAAAAGTATTGTTTTCCTTTTACTAATTTACTAAAGATTTGTGAATTACTAAGAAATAAGGAATCCTACACTATTATGTCTGCCTGTACCCCAACTCATTTGTAGTAAAATATTTATAAAGCAGTTACAGACTGTAAAGCAAGTTCTACTTGTTTTGTAGATTAATCTATTAGTTTAGATGTAGAGAAATGCTGGAGTGCGAGCACAATAAGTTATAGTGTTCATAGCTATATTGGGACACTTAGACAATCCAATCTAGCAATCCAGACTGTTCATTATGTCCCATGCACATTCCATGTACTGTTGTTCTAACATCAAACCAATTAGAGAAATATTAACCATTTAATCAACCACCTTTAATATGGACGTACGAGATCGTTTATACAAAAATAGGTCCAATAAACAATTCGATCCACCTATGTGTTAGGGCCCATCATTCATTGCTTATGATTCTAAAGAACCACTTTTTTTAGACGGTGGGTAGCCATCCTCATTCATGGCTTGGGAAAAAAAACAAAAGGATGTCCATAGCAATGTTACCTAAAACACGATCCCCTGTGTTTTCTGTTTGGGATCCAACGGTCCGGATCATGGGTCATTTGCGTTCCAGATTGTTATTTCCAACTACCTAAAATTATAGCTCTATAATCCTACCATTAATTAAGTTAATGCAAATTTAAATTTATAACATAGAAATTTCAACTCTTTTTTATTTAATTTATAATATAACACTAAGCATCCAAAGTCTATAGTAATAACGTTCATCAGTGCGTATATAAATCGCAATATTGCATCATATATAAAACTATATTTCAATTCACAATATATTCATCGGTGTTAGTAATGCAGAGAGGGACTTGATGAGGTCTATCACCATCCTCCTAGGGCATATCTACTCCAAATCCATGAAGCTCTCGACTCCTCACAAAGCTTTCTTGAATGCACGAGGGATAAAAGTAGAAGTAATTTTTAATAAATTTCAAATAAATTAATTGATTATAAAAATAAAAAAAAATGAGGTAAAACCTAAGGATAGAGTTTTAGAGTCAAACTCTCTAAGCATGATTTACTATAAGTAGTAAACTTATTATTTATAGATGATTTCTATTTCTACTAGACTTCATAGTTTTTTACCAAAAATATCGAGTGTCAAATTTCATTGAACCACATTATTCTCCTATTTTTTCTAAGCCCTTTTCATGTTAGGCATGACTCCTGCAACTCAAAGGATCAAAATGTTACGAGACTATAGAAGTATATAGAGATGACTCAAGCAAAGTACTCCAGTTACACATTCAAGTTTAAACATGAACAATCTACTTTTAATGTGGAAAAACTCTTGCGGAAAAAAATTACAACACAAAGTAACAATAATGCATTATGAAAGCAAAAAATTACAAGTGATAGAGATTACCTAACTCGAACAAGCCTCAAATCGCCCTTTTAAATAATTAAAACCCTTAGGAACGAATTAAAAAGTCTTAAAATACACCATATTCCTGATTACACCTATAAAATTCACAATCAAAATAAGAAAAAAATCATATAGGCCCAACACAATGAACAATTTACAACGAAGGTAGAACCAAGGTAGGCCTTACATAAAGAATGGTTCACATCAAAAGTTAGCCCCATATAATAGACAATGAATATTAAGAGTAGATCAAATGAAATTGTAAGTAATTACCAGATATACTTTCCTACTTTTAAGTTGATAATGTTGTCGTTTGCCTTATCCTCTAAATAAGTTATTTGAGATATTGGTATAAGTGAAATAACTAGCGAAATACATAGTATAGTATACATACTTTATCGGGCCATTGTGATATATGAGTTTTATCCCTGCTGTTCGTTTATTTTTTTAGCTCATTTTAATGCAAGAACCTAAAATTGTAGCACATCCAAAGCTCAAGTGGACCATACCATAGAAAACATTGATATTTATTTGTCATCCGATCGTTCAAAAGATCCGTCTGATCTGGACGGAGGGAAAAACAGATATCAACTTGATCAAAACTTCTACGAGCCGTGAAGTTTTTCAATGGTAGGCATTCAATTCCCACTGTTTACTCTGGTGTGGTCCACCTGAGCTTTGTATCTACTTCATTTTTTGGTAAACAGATGGACGGTGTGGATTAAAAAAACATGGATAACGGTGGGCCAGAGAGCCTCGGCGATCGTCTTGCTCCTGGGATATTCCTTCCTACAGACAAGCGCTGCAGGCAATCCACGTGTGTGGGAGGCCGATAATGAAAGGACCAGATCTCGTATTTAGATGCCACGTTCGCACATGTGGTGGCCTGTACTCGATCTGCCTCGTACAGGCGCGTGGGCTTATCAGAGCTCCTAAAACAAACCGCTGATTTTGATTGAGAAATCTAGTCCATTGGGAAAAAGTACATTGGCGCCCATGATATCTAGACCGCTGGTTCATCCATCGCCATCGTTGGCCTGATTTTAATCCACTATGGATGGACGATGCTCCAAAAATCTAATCGTTAGTAGAGACACACCTAACCGTTCAATCTGTGGACTGCAAACAGACGGTTGATATGATAACTAAAGCACGGAAAAAATGACCGTTCGATTTTAGATTTTTTTTTTTTTTTTGGGAGAAGTCCATCCACCGTAGATATTGCCCACTTGTACGGATTCGCAACCCACTCAGACCTCATTGAAATAAAGGGAATCCATAGGCTTTCAAAATACTAACAGTTGAGGCCCATGGGTCTGTAATCCAGACCGTTTATCTGTTGAATTTCACTGTGGATGGACCATTTGCCAAAAAATATCATACATCAAATTTCCTAGCCACCAATCTCGGGACCTTTCTGAGTTGAACGTGGACCGTGCAGTATTTCTTTCATTAACCGTCTACGTTTACTCCAAAAATCTGAAAGCTAGATATTGTCCCACTAAGTATATTTTCATGCAGTCATCCATCCACAGTATCACACAACAAATCAATGGTCTTGATTACTGGACCGTTGGCCCCATTTCTCAGAATTGGGAAACACGTATACCCCCCTCTCATTCCACCACCTGTCGTAAAAAAAGTTGGGAATTTTACAGAAAACTATGTAATTAATATTGAATTTAGATTCCGATACTTTCTTTTTCAAAGGTTTAAAAAAGCTACCGCATTAATCATGTAATTATAATTCCACTGGCTTCTGTGATGGCCGCCACGCCAGCAAGTAGGTGAGTGACTCAGGTGCGCCTCCACTGTGATGTTTACGTGAAATCCAACCCAATCACTAAGTGTGTCACCTCGTTTTAGGCTATGGGCTCAAAAAGCAGCTCCATCTGTGACTCAGTTGGACCACATGATCAGAAACAGTGTATAGAGCAATACTCACCCTTCAAACTATTTTCATTAGAGTGACACATTTGAACCACGGATGGGTATGAGTTTTGGGGACATAGGTTTAAAATTTCATGTGAAATTTAATGCTTGGAGTGAATTTTATATAATTATTACAGTGTCCTATAAAAATCTATGGTAGAGATCTTTTTCTGAACTGCCTACTTTGGTGTGGCCCATCGAAGTCACGAAATAGGGTGATTTTTTTAATCCTTGGTTGGGGCTAAACATCTGATAGTGAGTGGATCTTAGATGAACATCACAGTGGCCCATCAAAATTGAGAGGGTTGTCCCATGTCATCTTAGTTTTTTTTTTTATTTTCTCAATAATCAATAATCTATTTGCCTGCACGTGGATGGAAGGACTTATTTTGGTAGGAGCCACTGTGATACATAGGCTAAATCTACTCGTTTGACCATTAGATGCGTAATCTAAATGCTTAGCTAAAGCAATTAGGCTAACTTATGATATGAGTGGGTTGCACTAAAGAAGTCATTGGAAGATAGATGTGTACCTTAAAATTTACAGCCTACTATAATGATAATATAAAATCTACTCAAACCATTAGATGTCACATGGATATTTAGGCATGGGTTCCAAAAATAAGGCTCATCCCTTGTTATACTCTATTTCTGATCGTTCTTAAAGTAGTCAATTAAGGATTGACACGTGTTATAACATGTGAAAGATATAGTATGCTAAATATCTTCAAAGATACTTGGAGTACTTTCTACGAAATCACAACTGACAGGTTGATAAGACAGGGAGTGGCCGAGAAGTATTTAAAAGCAAACTAAGTGACGGAGAGGCATCCAGCAATGTGTGCCCGAGAGGAAAGACACACTCGAAAAGTGCCCAAAAGTGGACCAAGCAGTCGAGAGGTCTCCTCAGTTATGACTTTGTTGATCCTCTGTAACATCCATTCCTGACTGTTAGCTCTATTCACCTCTTCTTCTCTTCATTTATAGCTAAAGTAGTTGTTGTTTGCTTTATATTCTGTTGAGAGATCACTGGCGTCCCTAACTCATCTTTGATCTCCGCAATCGACGTTGCGATTTCTCCTGTCGGCGATACTAACATTCCATAAGAAAAATGAGTGGCTGAGAGGTTCTCGGAAGTGGAAAGCGGTCAAGTTGAAAAGGAATGGTTAGAGGTAAATGTATCAAGAAAGGAATGAAGGATCTTGAAGGCGGATGTAGCAACTCTTTAGCTGTTACAACCGACAAATTAAAGAGAGAAACATACAAACATAATTGCAATAGAGGTTTATAAACAGTAGGAAGAATCGGTAAAATCCAATAAAAAAACACACAATCAAATCAAAACAAATCTATCTTTTATCTTAGTTCATCCTAAGAGTAGCGATAATCTAGTAGTGGTAATTCTTAGTGATAATTTTTAGTTGTAATTCATGTATATACTCATACACTAGCCTTGATTCTTATCCACTATCAAACAGTTCTTTCAAGAGATGCATTCTTGCAATTGCTCCTAGTGATTGATAGCGACTTTTTTCTTTTGTCAAATTACACTGGTATACTAAAAAGTCCTTTATTGTGAAAGGCAAAGTGCAACCCACTTTCGGAAGAAGAACCCCATCGTCCAATTGTCACTTGATCATTATAAAATTCTATAAGCGGCTGAGTAGGCAACTGATCTTCTCAAATTCTGGATTATGATCATATACATTTATATTAGATATATCTGCTTATTTCAGTGCTTGAGGTTAAAGTTGATCAGTTTGAATTGAGCCATTATATTGATTCTAGCATGCCCACACACACCTCACTTAATAAAAAAATAAGAATGTGTCAACAATTTTTAGTATGCCTGGTGGGACTCGAAATCTACTTGATTGTTATAAATATTCATTTTTTACATCTGTCGTGCTAAAAGCCAACAATTTTTTGGCAAACTTGGTGGGACCCTGATTACAAAGTATATTTATTGGTGCATTAATCTTGTGGAATCATGAGCTGAAGAAGTGATCATAACGCCTTTGCACCTAATAAACCTCCTCCACTTCCTCAAGAGGAAGAGTTGCAGGTTCGTCAAGCACCTAAATAGTTAAATTTGTCATCCAATCTGGTCCCTTATCCATTAAACTTGGATATGACATCCTTATCTTGGGTTGATGCTCTTGAAATTTTGTTACCTGGAATGTTCGATATGCAACGAGAAATTCAACATATCGCCAAACAATCATGAGTTCAGGCTGAAACTTTAGGTAGATGGATGGTCAGTCAAACGTACACGAGTGAAACCGAGTCAAACTTGGCATAGCTCGACTCGGCTTGACTAATAGTTGACCCCAGCTCGAACTCGGCTTGGCTCTGTCCTCGAGCCTGACTGGCCAGCTCGGCTCGGTTCGGTTAATAACTCGGGCTAGTTCGAGCCGAGTTCGAGCCTATGTGACATTTTCTCAAACATATGGAGTGCACCTTCAATTTCTCACAGTATGTAAAATAACAACAACAATTTACAGGTATTTCATCAAACACTCGGTGGGCAACATTAAAATCAAGGTAGGAATGTAGTTTTATCATGTAATTTTTTTTTATTTTTTTTTGTAGTGATTTGTTTTGTATCCATACATTCCTCACTACTAGCCGATCCTGCGGAGAATGTATGCACCCGAAACAACACTTCATTGAGTCATTTCATCAAACACTTGGTGAGCAACATCAAAATCAAAATAACTGAGTCACCGAACTGATTCAATCCGAGTTTAATTCGAGTTGAGGTTCGATCTAAGTTGATTCGAGCTCAGACAAGCTTGAACTCGCCTCGAAATTTTTTCTAGCTCCAAAAATCAGCTTGATTCGGCTCAAACTCAATTTCAAAACGAGTCGAATCGAGCTTTTTCGAGTCGAGTCAAGTGAGTTAATCGAGCTAACTCGGTTTGTGTACAGCTCTAGTCATGCCAAAAACATGAATCAAATGATGGCTATCTTTGTTGAAAGAACACATGTGGCACCTCAGCAACGGGTTGATATTAGTTCTGTTGAAAATTTAACACCCGTATATCTAGTACAACCTATAGCACCAATACCACAACTGACACTATAGATATCTCTTCCACAACGGAATACACATCCTCCAGTGCAGGAAGTGCGAAATCTTCCACCAGCTGCTAAGTTTAGGCGATTAAAATGGGAGGTCAGAAATTTCATTTTCGCAGAAAACTAGGGTATACCTGGGGGTAGTATTTCCCTGGGATTCCACTGTATTATGGAAGATAAAACAAAGTAAGTTTGAAACCGCCACCAGTGGCTTAACCACACCATCTGGATTGTCATCGAATCATGCAACTACTTCACGAAGTAGCAGGCCAAGGTCTTGGCTGTACTATTACCCCGGTTTACCATAAGCCTTATCTGGAGTGGATTGACCGACGGTCTCTATTGTCGTGGGCAACTTTAATGTTTTTCGACCAAGACAGTCGAATTTGATCAAGATGGTTGAGTTTAATCAAGATGACACACTTTGATATTTTTTCGATCAAGATGGCCGAGTTCAATCAAGATGGCCTAAATTGATGTTTTTGCCTTGCCAAGCAGTCACATTTTTGCATTGAACGATGAATCAACATCGCTCTCACCTTTTCAATCAAAGGCTAAGCAATGTGGGGGGCAATACTGTACCTTATTTGTTTTTATCATTACTGGACTAGTCAATCAGGAATGGACACGTGTTATAGTAAGGGAAAAATATAGCATGTTAAAGATCTTTAAGGATACCTGGAGTACTTTTTATAGAATCACAACTGATAGGATGATAAGACACGCTGAGAGATGTTTAAAAGCAAATTAAGTGGCCGAAAGGCAGCTAACAAGGTGCGGTCGAGAGGAAAGATGTAGTAAAGAGGCGTCCAGAAACGAACGGAGCAATCAAGAAGCATCCAGAAGTGAAACAAGTGCCGAGAGGAGTCAGGAAGCGGAAAGCAGTTGATCAGAAGAGGAACAGTGTATCAATAAAGGAAGGAAGGATCTGAAAGGATGACATGATGACTCTTCAACTGCTATAACTGACAAATTTAAGAGAGAAACATATGAGGAATAGATGTAACAAAGGTTTATAAATAATATAAAGAATCAGTAAAACCTATTCAATAACACAATCAAATTAAAATAAATCTATCTTTTATCTCAGTTTATTGTATGAGTAGTAATAATCCAGTAATGGTAATTCTTAGTTATAATACAGGTCTACACTTATATGTAGGACTTGATCCTTATCTAATATTAAGTAGTCATTTCAAGAGGCGCATTCTTGCAATCGCTTCTGGTAATTGATTATGAGATTTTCTTTTTATTTGATTGCACTGGTATACTAAAAAGTCCTTTCTTGTGATAAACAAAGCGTAACCCACTTTTGAAGGAAGAACCCCACCTTCCAATTATCACCTGATCATTACAAAATTCTGCAAGTAGTTGAGTAGGCATCCGATCTTCTCATATTTTGAATTTTGGTCATATACGTTCATATTGGACGGATCTACTTATTTCAGCATTTGGGGTCAAAGTCGATCAGTTTGAATCCAATTTCTATATCAATTCTGGCACGCCCACATGCAACACATGTGACAAAAAAACAAACTAAGTACCAACATCCCCATTTCAGGTGGACATACTAAGGGGAACAGTTTGAAGGGCCATTATTTCCCCTTACACTATTTCCAATCATGTAGTCTACCTTGATCAAGAATGGGAGTGATTTTTGAACCCTTAACCTAACATGAGGGGATGCACTTGGTTGGGTGGAGTTTACACAAATATTATGGTTGGGCCCACCCAAGCAGCCGACCCATTTGCTTTAACGCCCACACAACTCGACCCTAAGAAACGTTCGGGGACGCATTGGAACGATAATTATACGGATTGAAGGTATCTTTTTGAAAGCATTTTTTATAAAGGTACCGCACTGTAAATTTCATATTAAGTAAGTAGTTTTTTGTAAAATTCCCAAAAATTCAACCCTTTGCATTAAAAAAAAAGAAAAGAAAAATCCAAACCAGTTCTTAAAACCTGCTTTCAAGATCCAAAGAACCCAAATCCGTCCCTATCTTTATCATGAAAACTAGATATTTACCCCCGAAAAAAAGATAAAACAGACCCACTTCTCTTCTTTATCTGTCATCACCCATACACATACATATGCACCTCTGTTTTATGGGAAAATCAGTTCCATCTCCAACCAAACTCCAGAATTTCATCAGGCTCACCTCAGAAAGACTCAACTCCCCCAAATCCCAGAAGCCCAGATCCAAAATCCAGTATCCTCCCCAATTCAGTAAGCCGTTGGACAGTTCCGATCGGACGGCTAAGAAGATGGATTGCTCGGAAAGGCGGGACCGGCGGGCCCCATTGGCCGACGTAGTGTCCGACTGCGTAAAGCGGTGGTTCCAAGACACACTGAAGGAGGCAAAGGCCGGCGATAGCGGGATGCAGGTCTTGGTGGGCCAGATGTATTACAGTGGGTACGGAGTCGCTAGAGATGTGCAGAAGGTAAATTTTGATTTTATTATTATTATTATTTTTAAAATTTTAAATTTTAATTTTGGGTGTTGTAATGACTTGGGTTTTGTTTAATTCGATTGTTGTTGACGTTGAATCACAATTTAAGTATTTTTTTTTTTTTTAAATTTCTAATATGATTTTCTTTTTTTAATTTAAGGGTTATATATATATATAGATAGAGAGAGAGAGAGAGAGAGAGAGAGAGAGAGAGAGAGAGAGAGAGAGAGAGAACTCTGGCAGAGTGCGATGTATGATACTCTGGCAGAGTGTGATGGATGATATGCTGGCGGTTATAAATCACTGAGAAATTGCATACAAGTAATTCAAACTAAGCTGTCCAAATTATATTTGTCATTTTTGATGTATCATGAGCAATAAAAATTTTTTTATTGGGTTATATGACTATTAGATTGCTGGGCATTTATTGGACGGTTAAAAATGAAAAATATCCTGTGGTCTTATTTCAAACAATAATCGTTCACGAATCAGAGGCACGATTGATCATCCAATCTGGTGTTATGAGTGTAACTTAGAAATAGATGGTTTCATTTTTTACTCGGTTAAATCTGAGTTAATATGCTCCACATGTGCCACTTCTAATCTAAGTGTCCTGTACCAAGCATCATACACAGCCAGAGTATTAAATAACTCCCCACGCACCCACACACACAGCCTAAGGGGGTGTTTGGCGCAGGGTATTAGATGGGATTGGGTGGGATAGAATTGCATTTGGTCCTGTTCAAATTCCATCCGGCATTTGGGGAGGATGAGAAAGGTTGGGATTAGGTAGGATGGAATTGCATTTGGTCTCATGGAATTGCTTTTGCTCCCAAGCGGGATTTCCGTGGATTTTGAAATCCAATACACATGTGGGCCCCACATTGATGCATGCGATTATCCATGCCGCCCATCTATATACACCATTTACACGTGACATTGTGGTTATATATGTGTACAAGTGAACAACATCCTTTGTGAATTTGGTCCGTTGATTACAATTCCATGGTCCACCAAACAGGATTTTGCTTAATCTAGTGTTTTACTGTAGCAAGAATTTTATCCCAAACATGGGATTGGATGGCTAAAATACCATGGTATTTCTAGACATGCAATCATTGTGCAATAACGATGTTAATCCCATCTAATACAATTCAATACCATTTTATTCCACGGACCAAACATGCCCTAAGTGTTAATTTAGGCCGTGTTTGGAATCTTTGGATACACGTGTGAATTGAATTGTGAGTGTTTAGATTACTAAAGAGGAAATGATTAAAGTTAATGACATTTTTCAAGCATTCATAATGAGGGAAGTAGCTCTTAAATTGAAGCTCCTTTCTCTTTTCTCCCAACTTGAATGAAATCTAATTGCAATTTGGGGATACTCTCAATATAATTTTCGTTGTTTCTATTGTATTGGACTAATAATTGAAATTCAATTTGATTGCACACCCAAATACGCCCTTAGGTTTTGTAATGAATGGGTTGTAGGACTTTTTCTATTAGTGTGTGTTTTGGTGTCAATGAAAAATTGGTTTTTGAAAGATTTTGGAATTCATATTTCATTAAACCTGATTTTAATGTCAGTCAGTTTGAATTATCAAATCTAAGTTTGACAATTCTGATATTATGGATAAATATCCAGTTTTGTGAAATAGTAGTTGAGTCAGACTTTTTAGAAGGTTACCTCTCTCTAAATTCAAAAGATGATGCTTTATTAAGGAAACCAAAAGGGAACACAGAAAAAAAGAAAAACAAGACCAGAAAAAACCTAAAAACCTAAAAGAAAACATACAAAACCAAAACAAAAGCTACTACAAGCAGAAGCGAACTAAAAAAACCTAGGGAAAAAAAAACCCTACAGCAGCCATAAACTAAAATACAACAACAAAGTGGCTCCCAGCTGCAACCCAAGCCAACACTGCTTCAAGGCACCCAGTACCTGAAGAACCCCTCGTTGACAATGCTTCTATTACGAAAACAACAATCATTCCTTTCTTCCCAGACTGACCAGAGAAGAGCCAAGAGGGCGAGTCTCCATCTTTTCCTTCCGATCTTCCCTTTGTCCACAGCATGCCAAACAAGAAAGAGGTCATCTATGGATCTAGGCATGACCCAAGAAACTGATGCCATTCCAAGGATCCCGACCCAAATAACAGCCGTGAATGAGCAGTGAAGAAAAATGTGATAAATAGACTCCGCATTGAAATAGCACAACGGACAAATATTGGGGATAACCGTGGGCAGAGGTTTTCAATGGTTAGAATTCTTTTCCTGCCCACCAGCTAACCAAGCGCTGCAATTTTGGGAGGAGCCCCATAAGACCAGATCTCGCTGCACGGATGCCGCCGCAAATTAGAATCAGAGGATTCCAAATCCTTGAAGAAAGACTGAACTGAGAAAATACCCTATGCTGTTTTTGTCCAACAAATCAAATCTTTCTCTTAGGGATTAAGAGATTGACACTACAAGAGAGACAACAACAAGGCTAAGGCGTCGATTTCAAAATCTCTCAAGTCTCTTCCAAAACAGGGAAACCAGATCGAATAATTTTCCCTGAAAGAACAATACTCAACCATGAAAATATTAAAGTTTGAACTTAGAGAGAAGAGAGCAGGAAAAGAATAAGATAAAGGTCGATCCCCTATCCAATGTTCAACCCATAACCTAATTCTTTTGCCATCCCCAACTTTGAACTTCATCATCTCATAGATTAGAGGGGCAATCCTATTTATCCCTTTCCATAAAAACGACAACATGTAGAATGATGGTTTTTTGATCCATGAGCCGTACGGTTGGTTCCATATTTGGCAGCCACAACTTCTCTCCACAAACTACATTCTTCATTTGCAAACCGCTAGACCCATTTCCTTAGGAGCGCATTATTAACTACATCAAGGCATTTGACCCCACCTTGCGAGAGGGGAAGGCAAACCTCTTTTCAGCTCAAAATGTGAAATTTTTTCTCATTATATCCTCCCTACTAGAGGAAATCCCTCCTGAGTTTATCTATTCTTGCCAACACTGACATAGGGCATTGGAAAGGGACATAAAGTATACATGAAGATTAGACAAACAAGCTTTAATCAAAGTTAATCTGCCTCCAACGGACGTAAGTTTACCTCTCTAGGAAGCTAACTCGAATTCCAGCCTTTCTACAACTCTATCCCACATAGCTAACAGAGGCTTTCCTATGCATAAAAGGTAGGCCTAGATAGGTAGTGGGGAGGGTTCCCACCTTACATCGAAAGATATTGGCTATATGAGAGGACTCTTCCAATGAAAGATTAATCCCAAAAAATTTAGACTCCATTGTATTAACTTTTAGACCAGACATTACCTCAAACCATTGTCCTTTTCCATTGTCCTTTCAGATCACCTATTCATCCATTGTCCTTTTACTTCCAGAATTTGGGACCACTTCCTTTCGTGCGTGCGAATGGTCTGGGTAATGCTTAGGTCGGTGGAGGATTTATTGTGGGCCTGACATGGCAGTGTGGCCAGAAAGGCTCGGAAAGCTATATGGTGGCTTCTTCTAATGACAGTCATTTAGGTTATTTGGGGCTCCAGAAACGATTGATATTTTCGCAGTATTATAGAAGGGGAGGATGTGATCATTTTAAGGGTCAAAAGGCTAGTCTAAGAGTTGGTGGTTTATGTCAAGGTGGCCTCAACTGCCCTTCGTTTTTAGTTCCTTTGTGGTGCTTTTGGGATTGTATTCTTTTCTGCTTCGGTGTTTTCTAATAAAATTTTGGTTCTCTAAAAAAAAAGAACAAAAAAAAAGAAAAGAAAGAAAAAAGAAAAAAGAAGACATTACCTCAAACTAGCAGATTGACATGCTTGAAAAATATAACATATAATCCTCTGCTTCACAAAAGACCAGAGTGTCATTTGCAAATTGAAGGTGGCAAATGTGAGAGTGATAGTTCCCCACTTGAAAACCTTGGTACAAATCTATTTCCTGACCTTGAGTCAAAATTCTACTAAAAGCTTCTGATACAAGAATAAAGAGAAGGGACAATGGATCTCCTTGGCGAAGGCCTCTTGATGACTTGAAAAACCAAAAGGAGAACTGTTTATTAGGATAGAAAATCGTGGAGAAGAAATGCAAGAAAACATCCGTTGTCTCCATTTTGCGCCAAAACCCAGCCGATCTAACATATAATCAAGAAATGACCAATTTACTCGATTATAAGCTTTTTCAAAATCTAGCTTATAGAGAATTCCAGCCCTCTTAGTTTTACAATACGAGTCTAAGCATTCATTAGCTATCAAAACCGAATCCTAGATTTGTCTACTTGCCACAAATGCACTCTGAAATTGAGAGATGATGGAGGGAATTACCTTTCAAAGTCTAAGGCTAAGAATTTTGGCTAGAATCTTGTAGGGACTATTGATAAGAGTTATAGGGCGGAAGTCTTTCAAATTGATAGCTTCCTCAATCTTTGGAATCAGAACTATGAAGGTACATCCCATTTCCAAAGGAATGTAATCAGATATGAAAAAATCCTCAATGAAAAGAAACAGATCCTCACCAACCAAGCTCTAGAACCTTTAAAAGAAAATTAACGGGAGGCCATTCGGGCCTACGGACTTCTCTTTTTCCAAAGATAGGACAACCTCCTTAACTTCTTCCCTCAAGATTGGGGCTTCCAGACCCTGAGCTTCTTCTCTTGAAAGAGAAAGAAAGGGAAGGTTATCAGGTCTGGGACGATCGAAGCCCTCATCTAAAAGAAGAGAAGAGAAAAAACCAACAATTGCATCTGTGATATCCGATTTCTCTAATTTGGTTCTTCCCTCAACCACTAAAGAAGAGATCAAGTTAACCCGAGCTTGAGCGCTTGCCACCTCGTGAAAAAACTTCACATTTGTATCTCCTTCCTTATGCCAAATTGCTCGGGATCTTTGGCGCTACTTTATCCGTTCTTCCTTAATTCTAGAAAGATATTTAGACGATCGAAGCCCTCGTCTAAAAGAAGAGAAGAGAAAAAACCAACAATCGCATCCGTGATATCCGATTTCTCTGATTAGGTTCTTCCCTCAACCACTAAAGAAGAGATCGAGTTAACCTAAGCTCGAGCGCTTGCTACCCCGTGAAAAAACTTCGTATTCGTATCTCCTTAAGCCAAATTGCTTGGGATCTATGGCGCTACTTTCTTTGTTCTTCCTTAATTCTAGAAAGATATTTAGACGAGAACTTACCTCTGATAGCTCCTCGGATAGAGGCCCCGATTCCTCCTTGATATCCAGATTCTGCATCACGCTTAGCATGAAATCCAATTCCTTTTCCCTAGCACCAAAACCTCACGATGCTAGGATTTCAATTTCATCTTAAGAAGTTGGAGTTTTTTAAATAACACACAAAACCAGGTCTTCTTGAGATCTCAAAGGACTTCCACGATTGTTGGACCAACTCCCTAAAGCCTTCCACCTCCAACTAGGTAGATTCAAACCTAAAAGGTCTTGGACCCCAATTAATCTCCTCCACTTCCAAGAGCATTGGACAGTGGTCAGAGATGGGTCCGAGAAGGCCTTTTTGCCTGGCAAAAGGAAAAATTTTAGACCAATCCAGAGATACTAAGAACCTATCCAATAATGAGAAAGTAGGGGGGATCTGCCGTTAGATCAGGAGTATATAATGTTAGCAAAAGGAAGGTCAATGAGATTATGACTAGCTATCCAAGTAGAGAAGTTGCACATGCTAGTCGAGATACGATCCCCTGAGGACTTTTCGGATGTGAACCGAACAACATTGAAGTCTCCCCCAATACACCATGGAAGGGAAGATCTCTCACGAATCTTGTTCAACCCATCCCATAACTCATTTCTTTGAGCCGACTGACTAGGACCATAGACTCCAGTGAAGAGCCATCTCAGACCCGACGACAAAACTTGAAAAGTAATATTAACTGAGAATACTCCCATCCAACTTTCTTCTTTTTGCCACACACTAGAATCTCACATAACTAAAATACCCCCTATAGAACCCATAGGATCTAACACCACCCAATCCGCCCCTTTCCTGCCCCAGATGGACCGGACAACCGAGCTATTAATGTTACTAATCTTAGTTTCCTGAATGGCTACAATCACAGCCTTAGATTTATCACAAGACCTCTTGACCATGGACCTCTTTTGAGGGCAGCTTAGATCCCTCACATTCCAAGAAAGGATCTTCATTGAGACACAATAGAAATCCCCCTACATTTGCTTTCCGGTCTAGGTATTGACTCAACACACCCAGACATCGACACCCTCGGATTAAGCAATTCCCTATTGCCCTTTTGAGCTTTATCATTCACCCTGGGAATAGAAGGAATGGGGATCCGAAGACCTTGCTCAACAATCATGCTAAACAGGGCAAAATAATCGTCATCCTTATTTCCAAAAGCCACTCCCAACAATTTCCCCACATGACAGACTGCCTCCGTTACCCATCTCTTCTTTTTCACTCTCTCAAGAAGAGCCTCTAGCTGCCTTTGCGATAGGATAAAAGGAGGGTCATCACCCCGAGAGAGAGAGAGAGAGAGAGAGAGAGAGAGAGAGAGAGAGAGAGAGAGAGAGAGTACTAAAATTGACCGATTTAGCTGCATAAGGAATAATAGCCAAACGATTGATATCTGTAGAAAAAGGATTGATACCTTCCACTGAATCCTCGAAACTGGGAGAAGGAGACATAAAAGGGCTAGGATGAGCTTCCATCACTGAGTGCTAGCCGATGGAATAGGTCCTTTGACACAGTTTTCCTTTAAAATATTCTTCACCAAGTATCGAAAGTTGGTGCGGATGGATTCTGATCTGAGAGAAAGGAACACTCTCCTCTCTACTTTCATCTCCTTCATCTCCATCAATGCTCAGGGGAGAGACAACTTCTAGAGCAATTCGGATTACATCCATTTCTAGTCTTTGATAAAAGATCCTTGGCCGTGTTTGGATTCGAGAGTATAGGAGAAAGGAAATCTAGCGGTCCCTTCTCAGACTCTACTTCAGCTCTTTGGAGGTCATTTCCTCTTTGAGTTTGAATAATCGACCTTTCAGAGTCCTACATGGATGAGATTTCTTCACGTCGCCCAACATAAAAAATATCTTTTGACTTCTGTCGTAACATCATCAGACATGTTTGGCCTGTAGAAAGGCGATTGACGAGCCATCATGGCTGTCATTACTGAGGACACAACTAGAAATTCATCGTGATCGAGAACCCTATTTTCAAAAAGGCTTGATTTCTTATAGCACGAGATCGAGTCTCTTGATATAGCGTCACTACAATCGGTCTATAGGTTGACCTGGCACACTGCGGAAATTCTCCGTCTCGTGAGATATCGCCATGCTAGAATCATGATACAGGAGAATAACTCTCCCGTCTTTCCTTTCCACATGAGGTTTGAGAGACATCCAATCCACTCGAGCAACCATAGGATTGGACACAAGGGTCGAGCATGAAGAAAAGATTTGCTGCCGTTGGTTATATCTGTCCATGGCCGAGGATGGGGATTGGGGAGAATATCTTGTTGATGTGGCTGATTTTGGACCAAGTGTGAGGGGGTTCGTGGCTCCACATACGGAATTTCCTCACACATGCTGCTTTTACTATTCGGTAGGAGGTGGGAGCATGGAATTGGTGGTCCTTTGTTGGCCCCCCCCCCCCCCCCCGCCCGTGCGCATGTGGACCTCCTCAAGCCTCGACATTCTCCTATGGCTCGCCAGCCGACTTGAAGGAGATATTCCGATCAACATTTTTCTCAACTAGAATTTTCAGTGCCATTTAGAGTGTACCAGAGGAGGAGCTCTAGATCGTCTCCCAAGTCCTCGTTATCTACGCAGCTTTTAATGCAAGTGTACATGCATCGGACATCTTGAATTCATTTTGAAAGCCAATTCAATTTTGATATATGATTTTAGATCATTAGATATCTTGAAATCTTTTGATCTTCATACCCATAGAACCCTGCCTATGATGTCAATGTATGGAACTCCTCGTTGTATTCATTTACCAATTTGTTCCTTTGATATAGATTGTGACATTTTTAGTAGAGGTCACGGGCATAAGTCGCGGGTAGGAATTTCCTTTAATTTCTTTTTCATCTTTTCTTAAGAATTTACTTTCTCCTTACCTCGATGGATTCGTTTAGCTTGGAAATTGTCTCACCATGCTAACATGTTACTGGAAAACTTCATAGCTACTAGCTTAATTTTCCATTTGTCTGAACACCTTTTCCACTTGCTTAGCCAATCGATGAAATCGTCAACATGCATGATGCAACCGACCATGGAATTTCATACTTTTTACCTTAATTTCGGGCTCTGTCACGTTCCAACAATCGAAGGATTTGATCATTGGTGTCTTTACAATCCGGGGCAGCCCGTTGTTAGTTAGGACCTTGGTGGGGACCTTCCCATACGTGTCCACATGCTCCAACTTAGTTTTCGGATTCCATCCATGTCATGGCTATTCGACTTGATTAGTTAGATTGCCTATTGCATGCATGAGTTGATCTACTCGCTTTGCGAGTGCACGGATCAATTGAGTTACTCACCCCCTTCAAAGCCATTAGGAGATGATGTAGAGTAAAAATTTCCAAAGATGACCCGCTCTAATACCAAAATGGTGCAACCTGGTTATCAAGTCAATGAGATGTTGACACTTGATTCGCAAAGAAATGGATAAGAGTATAGTCACAAGAATATTTGAGTAGAGAGAGAGAAATATCTTTATTGATATCAAGCTTCTTCTTACAATACTTAAGAAACCACACTTGGAAAATTTTGAATGCCTATCTTCTCCCCACTTTAATAGACACTAAATGAATCTTTAATGAAAATCCCTCTTAACTATTAGATTGATTTCAAGTTTGATGAAATCAATGTAATATACCTAAGATGGAAACAATCTCAATAATAGTAAAAACAAATCTAGAAATAATCCTCAAAATCTCCAATCACATCCCTCCATGTCTCCGATCACATCCCTCCATGTCTCCAATCACATTAGTAAATTGTAGTTTTAGATATTTGTTGAGGACATCACGTCACGTAAACCCTTATGTATGTATCAGAGGAGGAGGCGGGCCACACCACTTTCCTTGTGGCTAAGCGAGTACCCATGATCGTGCTGAAGACCCCATGTGCATGTGTGAGCATTTGGAAGACCCCATACTGGGAAGATGCACATGGGCTGCTTTCTGGAGTGATCCAGACCGTTGGATCGAAGGGACGCGACGATCGGGCCATTGGATCGCATGGATCATATGATCGGGCTATTGATTGTTGATCGTCCACATCAGTTTTAGAATTTATTATATTTTAGGATTTAGTTTTTTATTATTTTATATTTGGACACATTATGGGTGTTTTAGTTGATTTTATTTAGACTAGGGCTATTTTTGTTAAAGCTCACAAAACAGAGGGATTTTTGTAAATTTTGAAACTTCTTGGATCTATAAAAAGAGGAGGGCGTGTGACCTCTCCCTCATCGAATTTCGTGATAAAAAAGAGAAAAGCTCTTGCTTTCTTCTATCATCTTCATGCGATTTGAAGATACTTCCATGCGATTTGGAAGGAAGATTGGTGCGAGGCCAATTTTCATCAACGGAGGTGCGAGGTCTCCATCTATCCCCACACCGTCTTCATTTTTCTTCCCCATCCAGGTATTCTCTTCAGGTTCTTAATTCTCCCATCCTAAATCTTCGTTTTCTCTAAAACCCAACTTTCCCATACCCATCCACAAACTAAACCCTAACTGCCCTAAACCCATCCTCCCATGCCACACGCGTGACCGTACGACCACACGTGTGAATCCCACCTGCTCCTTTTGGCTTCCCACTGTTATTATATCAAACCCCACTCTTCCATCCCCGAAACCCTAACCCTAAACCTAAAATTCCTAACTTAACCTAAATTACCCAAACCTAATTTTCACCTTAGGTTGTATTAGATTTCCTATTTTGAAATAGACTATATCCTATGCTAATTGGATGTCCCTACATCCATTAGATCCTAGGTTCGTTTTATTTAATGATCTTATGTTACGATGTTCGTAGCTTAGGCCAGGATTACACATGATTTTCTTTTGATTTTCATGATATTTGTGATGAATATAGTGACGTTTGTGTTTTTTTTTGTTAAATATCTTAATTCGATTATCTAATCTCATATATTACTTAATTCATGCATCGGTCCTGCATCAATATTGTCCTCAAATCTATCAACAAATAGTCCAAAACAACACATGTTGGGCCCTATGTTGGGCCTTGGGCCTACATCAGTGCAAAAAATAGGCTGATCCATTTCTTAGGTGGGTCACACCATTAAAAATATGAAAGAACATTTGACTACCAATGGCCTACCAAATGTGTACATGTCACCCACTTGAGGAGTTGATCAGCCAAATTTTTGTGTCCAAGGATCTTGAGAGGCCTACCTTACAACAAATCGATGTCAAATTCAACATCTTGGCCATGTGCACTAAGTGGATGGTATCTTTCTAGTCCATTGAGATGGATCTAAACACTATAAAAAATAATCTCATTTGGCTGAATCATACAATACACAATCTAGGGCTTTGCATAGCATATCGGGTTTTTCAATTCTAACATTGAGCTTATCCTTCTATTATCCAAACCACTAATTTCTCATGCCCCCTAGTTGATGGACCATGACCCAAAAATCTCCAAGCTTAAAAGACCCTTGCCACCAATGTTTGGACTATTCTAGTTAAATTTGGACTATTATTATATCGTGGTGGGATAATTTTTGTGCGAAATCCCCATGATGGGACACAAAAAACCAACACTATTGATTGCTGAACCATGGGCCCCACTAGTCAGAATTAAATCTTGATTTTTGAATGACCATCCAAACAAGCAATTTAAATAGGAGTACATGAAAGTTGAATTTGAACTGAGACATCCAAACAATACAAAAATGATCTTTAAATAGTAAGGGCCTGTTTGGGAGTGTGGATTCGAAACCCCCTAGATTCGGAACCCCTTGGATTTGAAACCCCTTGGATATGAAATCCTCTTATTGTGTTTGGCACCCTGGATTCAAAATCAACTTTAATCCAAAAGTAGCTATGCATAGTATATTTACAGGGGTTTGAATTTAATTACTAAATCAACTTTAATATCTCTAATTAGTGAGCGTATGTAATGTTTGACACAATGGTTGTAATAAGCGCACTAAAATATATACTTCGCCCAAAAATGATGAAATTCCAAATCTTGAATGGGCCATAAGCACAAGATCATGTCTGAGTGACTAACCAATGATTTTTAACCGTTGATTTACATGGACAATGTTACAATGTTTGGACGGCGCTAATCATCGTATTAAAGTATTATAGTGATGCAATTGATAATCTAATTATTTTGGGATATCATTAGTGGGCCATGTGTCTAATAGATTAATAGTCTAGTGACACATGTTACACATGTAACTCTTGGAAAGATTTTAGATGTAATCCAAGCTTTCATCGTGGATTTCAAACCCCCTGTTTGAGGGGATTTGAAACCCTCGGTTACTTTATGGTGCCAAACAACTAGAGGATTTGAAACCCCCTCAAATCCCCCCAAATCCATGGTGCCAAACGACCCCTAAGATATTTGTATGTAGATTTCAAGGAAACTAGATTTTTTGGAGAAATCTGGCTTTCAAAAATCTTGCATCCAAACTAGCCCTTCAAAGTTCTTGCTGTTAGGATTTTAGGGTTAGGGTTTCTATGGGTTCTTGATTTTCTTCTTATTAAAATTTTTTTTTTTTGGTTGCTCGATGAAGATTTGCACTTGCGCTAATTTAAATGCACTAGATGCTAAACAATATTTTTGTTAGTAATTTGGTAAATTTTCAGTTTGTTTTGTGGTTAGGACTTGGGGCTTGTGATTTTTTTTTTTTTTTGGGTAAAATGAGCATCTTTTGTATCTTTAGTGGTGTTTTTATTGGTGAAGTTTTAATTTATTTTTTATTTTTTGGTCAATTTAGGGAAAGGCTTGGATTACCAAAGCTTCAAAGAGTAGATCATCGGTTTGGAAGGTCAGCGACAAGCACCCAGGTGGGAACTGCCCCTTTACCTTTTGGCAGTGTTTGAACAATGGTTTGTTTGTTTTTGGACTCTAATCATTGTTTTTGGTTAGGTTACAATGCAAGTGATTCTGATTCAGATGAGTCAAAGGGCGATTTGAAATAAAGATCAATAAGATGCGTTTGATTTAAGTGGAAGAGTCTAGGTGAGTTAGATTTCTTTCAGATCTATTCTGGGGTTGAAATTGCTTGACAAATCATGATTACACAATTTTCAAATTGCATATATTTTAGTTTATGCAAAGTCATGGTATAAGGAATCATCCCTCGAGTTCTTTGCTCTATCATTTCAATGCAATAATGCCATTTCTTGAGTTCTTGGCTCATTTAATTATCGTAGAACAGAAAAAAGGAATTAGGAGAGGAGTTATGTAATGTCCTCCTCTTAAATCCTTTATTTATAATGATAATTAGTTATAAGATGATGAGGACATCCAACCATTTAGAGTGTATCAAAAGAGGAGGAGATCGGCCCAGCCTTTACTTTGGCTTGATGACTTGTACATGGATCTAGGTGGGCCTCACTGAGGCCATGAAGACCCCACATGCATGATCGTGCATCTTCAAAGACCCTACACTAGGAAGATGCATGTGGGCTGCTTCGTTGGTGCGTCTTGACCGTTGGATCGTGAGGACATGGCAATCGGACCATTGGATCTGCCCATTGAATTTCCTAACCCTAGAATTTCCTAATTCCAAACCCTAATTCCCAAATCTCCAAATTTCCTAACCCGAGAATTGCACCAAATCTGCCCATTGAAT
This sequence comes from Magnolia sinica, assembly GCF_029962835.1. Taxonomy (NCBI): domain Eukaryota; kingdom Viridiplantae; phylum Streptophyta; class Magnoliopsida; order Magnoliales; family Magnoliaceae; genus Magnolia; species Magnolia sinica. The sequence goes on along the minus strand of NC_080580.1, from coordinate 79,252,086 downwards.
TAGAACTATGCCTATGTTATGTGAGAGTTCCAATCTCTCTTTGGGCCTTAGATTTTCATGCTTACATGATTCATGCTTGTGTGGGATTGTGAATGTAACATAAATCTGAATTTTATTGTCTCTTTGGTACTCTTTTAATCATAGTAGGATAGCATGTTATCATATTTGATTTACTTTGATTAATCCGCTAATAACCTCCCGCATCCAAATAGTTAGATCACACATCCTGCATCAAATTTTGGTATCAGAGCTTAGGATGAAAGCATATGTTTACTTAGGGTTAGCACATTCATCACATGTAGGGCCTTGTTAGTGCATTCATTGCATATAGAGTATAGGTTTACATATTACGGCGTCTATGTTAGCCACTTTTCCTTTGTCATAACATAGTACTTAGAGTCTTAATTATTAGGCCCCTTAGTTTGTCCCTTGTTTATGCCCACATGTTCTGGGCGAGGTTTTGGTTCCTACCACCGTGAGCCAAGATCAGATTCTAGAAACTCTTAATGCCATAGCTAGACGACTGGAGACCCTTGAGGCTCAAAGAAGAACCACTAACAACCAACTGACAACGACTGACAATCGTATAGCTCAGTTGGAGACTTCCCTTCAGGCAAACCCTAATAATGGGGAAGATGACCAGTCTCAAGTGGGAGGTGTAGAGGAAGTTCACGTGGGAGGTCACGTTGGAGGACATGGAAGAGACCGTGGCCGAGGCATTGGCCATAATGGGGTGCGTACCCACTCACCTCTTGGAGAGTATCATGTTCGTTGTGATTCAGATAAGCGCATTTTGAAAAGCGTTAAAATCAATGCCCCTAGCTTTGATGGTCGTTTGGACCCAAAGGCTTTCATCAACTGGCTTGTGGACATGGATCACTACTTTGAGTGGTATGAGATGTCTAATTGTCGTCGTGTGAGGTTCACCAAGAAGAAGTTGGTGGGCCAGGCTAAACTATTTTGGACCAATCTTGAGCACAAGCTAGAAAGGTCTGGACAAGACTTGATCGTAAATTGGGTCGAGATGAAAGAAGTGCTGAAGGAAAAATATCTTCATGTCTCATATCGCCATAAATTATTGGATCAATGGCAATCTCTTCGCTAGGAAACAATGCCCGTGACGGATTACATCACCAAAATTGAAGATTATATGATGCAATGTAACGATGAGGATGACCCACTAATGACTCTTTCTCGTTTTAGGATGGGCCTCCGATTCCATATTCAACGCGAGCTGCTCTTTCACGATGTTGGCACACTTGAGCATACCCTATCAGTTGGTGCAAGAGCTTGAGCAATACTTAAAACCACAGTTTGGGAGACAATTTGTGATGCAGGGCGCGTGCGTGTGGATAAACGGTGAAGTGAGATCAATTAACAAATTAAATTAAATAATCAAAATCACAAATCACGCCAAAATCATCAAATATCTCAAGAATCCAACATTAAACTATAAATAGTCTAGGCCACAATCAAGAAACTACGTCATGCATGATCATTGGATACTAGAAATTATGATCTAATGCATGTAAGAACACCTAATTAGCATAGGAATAAGTCTATTTCAAAAGGAAAGGACTATTATTACCTAGGGTTTGCTCAATTAGAATGTACGCTAACCTAGGGTTTGAGGAATTTGGGGGAAAAAGGTTAAAATAGGGTTTAAATTGTTTAATTGGCTAAGGGATTTTGGGGCATGGGTATTACTTGAAGGGAGTTCGGGATTTAAGTGGTTGGAGGTTCGGGATTTTAGGTTAATTAGGGAAATTGGGGTTCTAGGGTTCGGGAATTTTTGGAATTAGGGTTTTTAGAAATTGGCAAAAATAGGAAATTTGGGATCTAGGGTTTAGGGTAGGGTTAGGGATGGGAAATCAATGGGTTTTCATGTTGGAAGCAAGGGGAAATCAAGGGATTGAGGGGCTATTCGTACGGTCAGCCTAGGGGCTTACACCTGTGGCCTTACGGTCACACGTGTGGGTCGCTGGCTAGGGTTTCGGGGTCCTCAATGGTTGGGTTCAGTTGTGGTTGAAGTTGAATGATGAAAAGTTAAAGAAACAGATGATTTGGATGGTTTTGGATGGGAAGGAAAGAAAAAAGATAAAGTTTTGATAAAATACATCTTTTGAAAAAAATGAAGAGAGAATGAAGATGATAGATGGGAAGTCTAGCACCTCCGTTGAATGGGAAATGGAATCACACCACACCCAAGCTCCAAATCACATGGAGTATTCTTCAAATCATATGAAGAAGAGAAAACACAAAGTTCTTTTTTCAAAATAAAGGCATTAGGGCTCTACACATCCCTCCCTTTTTCTTTTATAGTCTCAGAAAGAGATTTTTACAAAAAACATCTCTTAGGAAAGAATTCTCATAAAAAATTTATATCTGAAGTAAAACATAAAATAGTCTAAAAATAATAAAATAAATGACAAAAATTACTCAAAACAAATAAATCTAAACTATCTTAAACTATTCGTGGCCAATGGGGTGGTCCACGATCAAGATGGGCTATGATTAAGAGTGGTCCAAAGACCCATTGTGCACGATCCAACGGTTCGATCGATGCGGGCACTCAACCCAACAGTCTAGACTCATCAAGAATGCAACCCACATGCATCTTCCTAGTGTAGGGTCTTCGAAGATGCATAAAATACATGTGGGGTCTTCAAAACAGGCCACTTAGCCCATTCGAGCCCACATAGTGGTCATATATCAAAAGCGAAACTGATGATAATCTCCTCCTCTGGTAGACCTTGAATGGTGCTCCGATGTCCTCATCAGTTTGACTCTCGTGAGTCCAATGTTAAGACTACTCCCTAGGGAGCTAAGTCTAACTTTGGGAGTTAACCCTAACCCTTTACTGGCACTCAAAGTAACTTAAATGACTTTAAGGGCAAAGAGTTGCCAGTACTAGTTCGCGAGAATGCAAACCCAAGCGGTGCTATAATTGCCAAGGATATGGCCGTTTTGCTTATGAGTGTCCCACAAAAGAGTGACATACGACCCTCGTGATTGGAGAGCATGATGAAGATGACTAGGGTGACTGTGAAGAAGAAGAATATCACCTTGTCATTGGTGCTAGTGATAAAGAAGAAGAGGAGACCATACCACCCGCAATTGTTAGGCACGCTATAGATCAGGCTAAGGGAATTGATGATTGGCGCATGAATACCATTTTTTATACTTATGCCAAATGTGGAGAGAAAAATTGCAAAGTGATTGTTGATAGTGGTAGTTGTACAAATGTGGTCTTTGAAAGCACAATTTCTTATTTGGGCCTGCAGCCCAATCCTCACCCTCAGCCCTATAACGTTTTATGGGTTGACGTGTCCTTTATGCCAATCTTCCAGTGTTGTCTTATTCCTATCCAATTCGCATCTTATAAAGACTCTCTGTGGTGTGGTGTTTTGCCTATTTGGTCACTCGAATATTTGTTCCTTCATGCATGAGGGCAAGAAGATAAAGTTAAATCCCATTCCATCCAAGAGCACGCCATAAGTTAAGAAGGAGGATGCTAAAAATGGTGGATAGAAGGATGTGAGGAAATCGTGGCCCAAGTCTCTCCACATATTAAACACCAAAGAGTTTGAGCTGGAGACTAAGGCATATTCGATGGTGTATGCCCTCGTGGCTAGAGAGGCTACACTCGAGGTTAAAGTAGAGTTGTCACCTGAGGAGTCTAGTACTAGGGGAGTTTAGTGATGTTTTTGTTGAGTATTTACTGGATGAGCTTCCACCCACGAGGGACATTTAACATGCCATTGATCTTGTTGTTGGGTCGACTTTACTAAACCTTCCTCATTATCAAATGAACCCTGTGGAGCATGCGGAGTTGAAGAAGCAGGTAAATGAGCTCCTTAGGAAGGGTTTTATTTAAGAGAGTTTGAGTTTGTGTTCCGTGCCAGCGCTTCTCACGCCTAAGAAAGATGGCATTTGGTGCATGTGCGTGGACAATTGGGCCATCAACAAAATCATGGTCAAGTATCAATTTCCTATACTGCGACTTGATGATATGTTAGACATGATCCACAATTTTCTCAAAGATTGACCTCAAGAGTGGGTATCACCAGATATGTATTTGCTTAGGGGATAAGTGGAAAATGACATTCAAAATGAAGGATGGGCTCTACGAGTGGTTGGTCATGCCTTTTGGTTTGACTAGTGCTCCGAGCACGTTCATGCCTGTGATGACCCAGGTGGAGGCTCTTTATAGGGAAGTTCTTGGTTTACTTTGATACTATCCTCATTTATAGTACCTCCAAAGAACTACACCATTTGAGACAAGTTTGCGGGATCCCGCAAACTCAAGAACTCTAGCATGCTGGCAGCAGTAGCACGCTAGCATAGGCAACATGGCGTGGCAGGGGTGCTCGAGCGACGACACCGGCAGCGTGTTTGAGTGATGCACTTGGACGATAGGTAGGGGCTCCTGTGATAGGGCGGCGGACAGTCGAGCACCCCTGCTAGCACGGTCAACATGGTGTGGCAGGGGTGCTCAAGTGATGGCGCTGGCATCGTGGCAGGGCAACGCGTTTGAGTGCCGTACTTGGACAATGGGCAGGGGCTTCCATGATATGGCAGTGGGCAGTCGAGGTGACAGGCGCAGACTTCGAGAAAGTATATACATCACTTTTGGATGGTTAGAGATTTTTTTTTTCTTTTGGTGGCTGCATAATGAAATTATTGTTGCCAATCAAAAAAGAGAAAGAAAAAAGTCTGACCAATGATTTATACACCTTATATGTGGTATACACACATAGTTACATTGTACATATCCCGGTTAAGATCGTCCATATGCATTTTCATACGTTCTACTTGTGTATAGGCATTTATGTTGATCCATATCCTCAAAATTGTGGGTTGTATTGTGACAATTTGGTAGAAAATGAAATAGCGTTGATTGTCTAACGAACATGATTTACAGTCTGGATTTATTTACATTTGAGGACCCATTGTAGATGACTTATGAGCCACGCAAGTGGCAAACGTGAAGCTCAGTGCATGGCATACGTAACAAAATAATCAAAATGGTCGAGCCATGAAGAGGGCTGGTGGTTTTTGTCTTTGTGGAATTAGTCAATCAGATTTTTAGGATATGTCCAATTAATTGTTTGGCTGGCCCACAGAATTTTGATGATATGGTGTGCTGACGGTTTTGTGATCTGGGTAATTCATGTGATGGGCTTCCACATCGATGTGAGGTCCCAAAAAATGTTTCAGATTGGAAGATCCTGCCCTTTGATATGTTTGGACAGTTGGACAATTTTTTCTTCGAATCTGGACCTGTGCTTTGCTTTATTTGTAGCCATCTACCTGTGGTTCTTTAATTGAAGGATTGGGATCATAAATGAGATTTCTACTCGTGTGACCATCAGCATCATACTCTCCCCAATGTGGCACTCTTTTGCAAGGTCAGGTTGTTCATATGGTGATCTGCATGATTGATATGTTGGGATCTAGAATTAGCTTAATTTGGTCATCAGGTGGGGATACATGTCATGCCATAAGGTCATGGAACGTATTGGGTGGGACCCACGTGATGAATGGCTCGTGAAAACCAAAAGTTGAATATGGATATATAAATGCTCTTAATCTCATATAAAGAAATAGGTGGTGGGTCCCACCAGTTTAATTTATGACAGCATTCTGATGGGACAATAAAGATGGTATTGAACAATCGTGTTATGCTTGAATATGTACCAATTAGATGATCTAATTCCAATTTGAATTGCCTCAAATCTTCAGGTTGCAGCAGAATAATAAGAAAAAAGATTAAAGGGATAAATATGTGGAGTCATACCACATAAAAACCTCCACTGTATTTTCCATTTGAAACCTCATCTGCTTCTCAGTCGATCTCTTAATCACCACATAACCTATGCCAATATCCTGCTGTCTCGCGATCCATTCTTCCGCATCTTCCACCAATATATTATACATTGCTACATGCCAGTCACCACCGGACTCTTCTCCAACTCCCTTCACCCTCCTTTCTGCCACCCGTCTACAGACTGTTACCACCCTGGCAACGATGCAACATCCCTTCCTGCCCTTCCTATTTCCAAAAAAAAAAAAAAAACCTCAAGACGGTCTCTTCCTTCTGTCCTATCTGGAACCCTTCTATATAGCAATCACCTTCTCTTCAGCACCCTTTTCATCCATATCTTTCTTAGCCACTCGATTGTCGACGGCTCCATTTTTTGCCTCTGGGCCATATCTAATCCTGTTTACCCCCATTATCTTGCTCCCAAACTCTCTGTCGTCGGCATCCTTGACTCCTTTATTGGGCTCTTCCTCCACTCCAAATTCCATGAAAGGAAAACCCCTTCTCTACCGAACTCCTTTTCCCTAGCTATGTAATGATTCCTGATAAACTATAGTAGGTTAAAGACAAAGATCCCCATTTTATATTGTCGTCAACCTTTTTTTTTTCCCCTCTTCTCTGAACTCATCATCTCTGTCCACTCCTCTTCCCGAAAATCATTTATCTCCATAACTACAAGAAGGACACATCCAGCTGGAAAACCAGAAGAATAGAGACTAACAGGATGCTAGTGTCTTTTTGGGACCTCAAAAGATGGGAAGGAAACTCTCCTTCCCCAATAGCCATGCCGCTAGCTGTAAAGAGCCTAGTCTCTCTGGAAAGTTAGTTGAGATCATTGGATGGGAGTGTTGGAGCTACCTTGACCGAGCTAAAGTATACAAAAGTTAGCAACTAGTAATTTGTAATGCTGGAGTATTGGAAAAACATATTCTTTCCCACCAGATCTTTTAAAAAACCTAGGCTTGGTTTCTATGCGAGGCCCTTATTTAACTCATACATTATTCAAGGTTTGTGGCCCCACAAGCACTCATCTCCTCATGTACCTTAGAACACATCGCTACCAACCTGGTGAGCATGTGGGATGTTTGAGGTTAGTCCTACTATGAACGATGACTATGCACAAAAATCAGGTGGGCCAAATGTGTACGTTGAATGTGGAGCATCTGCAACTCTTTTAAACTGTCTAGTCTTTTCATCCCGGTGTTGGTGATCTGATGAGTGGGCTAGGTTGTTTTTTCTCTGTGGGTCATTTTCATGGTGGGCCATGTTATGCACCAGTCAGACGTCCCATTAATTGAGAGACTTAATGACTCTGAGCTATTTTTGAAATTTCTTCCACTACAGGTCTTCTCAAGTATCTCACTGAAAACTTTTATCACTAAGCTTCCAAGTGTGAAAAATGTTATAAACTTCAATATTCTCTGCTTTCGCATGGCTTATTTGGTGACAAAGAGGGTCATTGCGACCTTATTCCTTTGAATTGGATGTAATTCTTGACTTGAAGCACAAGCACACGCACACGTACACACACAACTGTGCTAAGGTGCAGTATGGTGCTTGATCATGTTGGCATGTGAACCATGTTGGTAACCATGCATTAGTGGGTCCCTAGCTATTTTCTGCAGCCAACATATCTAGCACAACCGTTCATGTTTGTGGGTGCTTCGTGCTTATTGGCTTGCCTCACAACTATGCCTCCATGGCCATATCAATTTGTGTGACCATTTTGGCATGTGGTGGTGTCAATGCGAGCCTCTGCCATGGGGTTGGTTCCAAGATTCCATATGGAAGGATGAGTTTGGGGTTCCCTGGAATCTGGAGGGATATAGGTGGTAGTAACTATGTCTCCATAGATAAGAGGGTTGGAGCCTAAGGTGTGTGGAATTGAGAGTGGTGGTCTTTTTCACCACATAGGTTACGTGTGTTTTGTTGGATTCATTGCTTGAACAAGATTCTCACTGTGAACCATCTTCAGAGGAAGGATAGCAATTCCCAATAGAAGTATTCTTTGCTTGTAAGCATGTAAGTTGGTTGGTAGAACATTTTTATTGACGTTTAGGATTCATTTGATGATGGCTTCAGTTTTTCACTGCTATGTCTTCTTCCCTAGTGGCCATTTACCATTTTGATGTGTGATGGCCATGTTTTACGGGAAATAGGTACTACACAATGCTTAGGCGAGAGGTTTGTGCTGTGCCATCTGGGCTTTTAGTTTGTATGGGTGGGGCCCATGGTTCAGTGATCCAAGACATTGATATTGTGGCCTCCTCCGTGAATGGCCCAGTGATCGAAGACATTGATATTTTGGTCTCACTGTGAATGGCTTATGCATGAGAAATTTCCCACCTGAAAGAATCCTAATCTGTTGACGGGTGGCAAATGAATAGGCAGTTAATACCAAGGTTGTTATGCAATGAACATGAGATGGCTCTTCAACATATGTTGCTGCACAGTCATTTTTCTCACTCTCTGATAAAATTGATTATTTGCATTTCGGACGATGAAAATGACATCCATGACTTAGTACCAACGGAGTCCATATAGTTTCTTACAATTATTAAACCTTGTGGGTCAATGCTTTTTCTTTATATACAAGTCATGCTATTCCATCATCACCCATAGCCCAAGGTATTCAATAACAGTATCGGTGGTCGTAACAGCCACCTTCCTCACGGTTACGATGCGGGCCGTTATGGACCAAAAAAAAAAAAAAAAAACCCTGTAACGGACCGTTATGGTCCATTTTTTCCGTAAAAGCCGTTACGGCCCCATAATGGGTAATGACACCCACCGTTACGTTATGTAACAGCCATGATGTAATATAGCTCTTAATCATCTTATTTGCATTTTCTTATGTAAATGATTATTAATGTTCAGGATGAAAAATTTACATCCAAAATATTATGGAGCAAACAAGTAACATACTATAATTATTAATCTCACATGCAACTTTGTGTAAGCCACTGTAACTAAAGTGGCATGTATTTTACACTTAATGTATCATCTTTCCCTGCTGTTGAGGTGCAGACAAAGTAGGAAGAGAACAATACCTTTGAATGCTGAAATTGGACTGCCAATTACAGTCCAACTAGTGCAATAAGGCCAACATATTTCGTGCAACCTGTATTATGTATCGTCCAAAACTGATATGTATTGCTCGATACATATTGGTTTCTGTGCTCAACAATACGAGTTAGTCATACCAAAAACCTCCTGATTTCACCTATTATAAGTCCATATTTGAGGGAGATGAGTAGCCATAAGCATTTATCGGCATGTATGAAAGCTTTTCGTGGGGATTTCGGGACTGTTTTTCACTGATTCTTGTGCATATAATCCGATACTATTGGTTTTGGTCATGGACAATACAATACCTGATACGTTGATTTTAAGCTTGCATTACGTTTCTTGGTATTGTTTTAGGCCTCTATCTACCTCACGGCTAACCTTTTTGCTTTATTCTTATTCCTCTCTCTCTCCCTCTCTCTCTCTCCTCTCTTGTTGCAGTTACTGCTCGGAGCCTGTGCATATTATTTCCATGGCAGCTTGGTGTGGGCTGTACAAAACTTCTAGACTAGTGTTTGTTTACTGTTTCCGAAAATATATTGCTGTACTCTTGCACTTATTGGATTATTTATAGAGAGGCATTTCCCATAACATCTGTTTTCATGGTAAAACATTCTTTTCTAGGTCTAGAAAATTCTCTGATAGTGTTTTGGATAAGAATAAAGTAGATTTTGCAGGTGAGGCAGATGGTGATAGCTTTTCTTTGCAGGATTTGATTCATATGATTAAGGGGTGCTCTTCAATTGTACCGGTGCCACTGTAATGTTATGGATGTGCTGGCCAGGTGCAGGACCTGAGTGATGTATTTACACCATCCAACTCATGCATCAGATGCGTCACCGCATAAAGTCCCCAAGGGCAATACTCATCCCAATCCAAAACTGAAGTGGGCTACAGCAAAGGAAACAAGCTAAGAGGGAACGCCCACCCTTCAATTTCACAGGGGCAGCCTGTTTTTTGGCCTGACCCTTCATCTGGCACTAGCATAGATGAATGGCCTGAAAGGGACTGGATTCTATGCATACAACACGGTAGGCCTCCCTCTCTAAGCAATAGTGGGCATTACCTCTCAACATGCTCCATGTGCTATGGCTCACCTGATTTCTGAATCAGGTTGATGTTTGGGAGCTGGAGGTGTTTTTAAGTGCCGCGTCTGATGGACGGGTTGGATTCCATGAACACATCACTGGGCCCCACATCTGGTCAGTACTAATGTTACGTTATGGTGGCACCTGTACCCATTGAGCGTGTCCCTTCGATGAAATTGGAGATCCAGTCCAACTGCTCTCCTACTTTCTTCACTGGGCATTTGGATGTGTACGAGTCTTATAGATAAAATATTATAATGATAAAGATGGTGTACAAAAGCCACTAAAATCTGACTACTGACTTCTGTCCAGAACTTTTACAGAGCTGGGATCGTCTGATCATTGTGATTTTTGGTTGTCCGTGCATTTATTGAGCATTCTGATGAATGTGCAAGCAGGGGGACTCGATTTTTTCGAATTTCCTGTCAATATAATATCAATTGATTATTTATGCCTTATATCGAAGTTCAAAAACTGCAAAACTGATATTTAGTTGGGTCTGTCAACTGGAAGACTTGAACAAGTGACTCGACTGGAAATGATATTATGTTTAAATCAAGGATATTTGAATTGGTAAGGAATGTTCAAAGTACAGAGAGAAATGCACACGGCTAGTAGTGAGCTTGCACTGCTAGCAGTGAGATTTTGGGTTTGATTCTCTTATACAAACATTTTGCATTTTACAACTGAACAGCTTGTGAAACGGTTCTTGTCAAGCCGGCTTGACAATTCTTAATGATTATGGAAGAGTCAGGCTCAGGACTGAGTTTATTACAGACTGCTTGGCATCTCCCCGAGTCGAGTTCACTTGACAGTGTTCCAAGTCTAGGTAACAAGTTTTGGAACTATGCTAGATATGATCAAAATACTTGTGTTGCAACTAAAAAAAAAAAAGAGCACCTGCATAAACAAGTTTTAGAATCATTTAAAAAAAAAAAAAAAAAAAAACTTACATAAAGAGTTATTTTAGAAGACAATTTTATATCTTCCTTTGTAGAAAGTAGCTGCTCAATCATCTCTCGCACATGTACATGGGTGTTAAAAGATAAGAATTTCCATTCTCTTTTAACGTCCAATTACCTTGATTTGTCGGTTAGAGCATGTTTCACCATTAGTCTCAATTGATGATTGGTCAAATCTCACACACCCATGAGCTGCAAAGTCCCCTTTCTTCTTTGTGAGTCTTTTACCATGTTTGGAGAGATGATTTGAACTCAATGTCTTCCAAAGCTCAGGTCAAGCAAAAATGGAAAGCTCAGATTTCTTATGGTCTTTGGGTGCCCTAAGAATTGAATTGTGATTAATAGTCTATTAAACATCAACATGTCCTAATGTTGTGGAGGCTATGCTGATCATACCTATTATGACTATGGTGGTGGACATGGAGGCTTTGCACAGTCTAATCATGTCGACGAGTGTTCTGGAGGCCCTCCAATTTCGATTTACATGAGCATACAAAAGCAACCTTTTATATTCTAAGCTTTTTAAAAGTTAATTACTCTTTAGAAATGCTCCAATGCTCCTAGTTGCATTGGGACATTTGGACAATTCAATCTTGATCTAAACAATTGATTAGGTCCAGTGCACTTTTCATGGACTACAATGCATACATCACTTGAATTTGATAAATATTAACCACTTGATCAATGAGCTTTAACATTGTATGGATCCAATTAACAATTTGATATATTTATTTGTTAGGGGCCATCATTGATTGGTTGTAATTCTAAAGAATCAGTTTTGTTTGGAAATTGTAACACTACCATCCATGGCCGGAAAAAGAATGACAAAAAGGATATAAGGCCAAATCAAGGATGGATTGCATCATTAGGCCGTGGTAGCCTATGAAATGTGTTATGGACTCCATGGATAATGCAAATCGATTGAGTAGACTATCTATGGGTCCAATGCAGCTTGAGCACTATAACCTATATAATGTAGAGAGCACGGGAGAATTTTTCATTACTATTATTATTATTTGCAATAAGATGAGGAAATTTAAACTTAGGTGGTTCCTATAGTTTAATTCAAGATATGGCCCTTGATAGAGTGGAATGCCATAATGACATTCTTGTAGTAGACCTGATTAGGGGTTAAGGCTTAGATGTAAGGCTTAGATTACGATGACAATGAAATTGTTATTTATATCTAGAACCGATTAGTTTGGGCAAGGCTTAGATTACAATCACAATGAGATTGTTAGTTATTTCTATCATTATTATTGTGGAATGACATAATAAGATTTCTATAGCTGACCCCAATTAGAGAGTGGCCTAATGAGATCTGTGTAGCAACCCTGGTTAGAGATATGTGTTATTCATAGGGTGAGCCATGCGTGTATAGAGAAATGGACAGTTCAAAATTCTAAACCTTCCATTTCTAGACCTTCCATTTATTAGGTGACTGCACATAAACACAAAATAAATTCTTTAGAAATTATACTTGATCTTTACAGTGAAGAACACAGACATTCATTTTGAAGAGTTTGAAAAAGCATCTCCACACCTGCCCAATGAATGGAAAATGAAGGAAGAGATGATTTATAAATTTTGTGTCTACCCGGCACATCCCAGACAATTGATTTATTTTGACTCACTATCATAAATAATTAAACAAACAAGTTTAATTAGAATCCAACATATATTAATTATATTTTGTATATTTATTATAAACTAATTATGAAATAAATAGAAATAGTAAGTATTTGTTTTCTTGGTGTAAGTTTTGATTCTCTTATAACAGTTTTCAGGTCAAATCTTCTATGTTACATATAGGCAATCCCTTTGCATTGTTAGGGCATGTTTGGATGTGTGAATATTATTGGATTGCTTATGAAATACTAAGACTGTTAGCATAAACCGTTTGCATTTACTTTTGTTGCTCCATCTTCTCCAGTGAAAAAAAAAATTCATCAAATGAAACAAGTCTTTGAGAGAGGCCTTGGCTGCTGCAATGGCTTGCGCTGTAACAACGTGACCCAGCTGCTGCAATGGCTTGGGCTGTAGTAACGTTTTAGCACAAAAAATAATAATAATAAATCTTTTGATGATGTTGATGATAATAGGGCCTCAAACCAACAATGCAGACAATAACCTCTAAAATAAGAAGAGAAAAAAAATTATACAACTTACCTTAAATTCCCCTTCAGGATGTAGGACACGAGCTCATTTATGTTGTGAGAGCCAACAACTAAACAGATATTGGACTCCATTGCATACGGAGGAAAAAAAAAGAGGAAATTGAAGAAAGAAACTCAAGTTATGTTTCTAAATTTAAGAAATTTCAGGAGAAGTCTGGTGAAAAATCTGTCTTTCAAGAGACATATCAAAAGTGATTGTTTTTGAGTTCAAATCTGGAAGATCGAGTAATTGATTGGAAATGGGAAGTATCAAAATACCAAAAGCCCAGCTCTTATTGGTTGATTGTTAAATCAAATGAAACAAAAAGAAAAGCTTCACTTTCATTAAAAAGTTCGAGAATTTTTAACATAAAAAAAAGGAAGAAATAGAGAAAAATGGGAGGAAATCTTCATTGTTTACAACTTCCATCTGCCACTTGTTTCTACCTTTATCAACATTTCCGCCGACATTGCTAATGTGTCAAAAACCTTCTCCTTCTCTCTATCATGATAAAGCTACGAAAGGAATAAAGAAAGAAAAAATAGAAATAGTCATAAAGAATAATAGATTTTAACTGTTACATATTCCTTATATTCCTTCTTCTTGAGGGTATTGTCATTTACCAAATTCGTAGAAACAATATAAATAAATTTTAAAAGGAGCCATTGCATGTGTATAAATTAACATACACTGAAGTAAATTCCTACTGGATTAAAAAAAAAAAAAAGGTGGTTGAATAATGCGAAGGATCAGTTTTTGAGACTCAAGCCCTTATGTTCAACGGCTTCTATCAAATCATAGGATTAATTGTTGAAAAATTATTATATTTACTAAACAATACAATATGGGTAAAAAATACTATTATGAAAAAATAAAGATAATTTTTATTTGAATTTAGTGGTTTTAATTGATTTTTAAGAGGGAGTTTTGAGCCAGAGCTTTATGGTTAGCTATAAAGTATCTTAGTATGAGTCTATTTAGCTAGAACTTTACTACATCAAGTCACAACGTTTGAAAAATCCTGTAAAATCCATATTGATCATGAGGTGATGGGCGGTGTACAAGTGAGAATAAGAAGTGATTTTTTTTTTCCTTCTCTCTTTACGTGCGATGGAAGGATTTTTGGACATTGCCCAATATATAATATTCAAACATGAAATTCTTTTATTAAAGAGTTATACTTGAGAAAAATTAGGACGTAGGATAGTTACCTTATTGAAGACTCTTTTATATTTCCCTCATTTGTCAACAAAAGTGGGTTTTTTTTTTTTTTTTTTAAAATTTTTTATAAATGAGTGGGCTGTGTTTTGTAGTAACTTAAATCAATATTTATAATAACAAGAATAAATCACCTGGCCGTGAAGGCACGCAATTTCCATTCCTATAAATTGTGTAAAACACAACTTGGCGCACGTGTATGATGAGCTGAACTAAATATCCTGCAGGCAGTGTTTGAAGATCTTGTCATTTGATTGTATATAGAAAATATATTTTAAATTCTAATAAGTAGAGAAAAAGATCAAGTTTTTATATCTAAACTCCTAATATAAGTGTCAAGATGATAAAATAGATACATACTATCTTAGTTTACCCCAATATCTCAATCTTTTCCAAATGTAATCCTGTAAAATAAATTGCATCATAAAAAAAATGGTATAAGAAAACACACAATAGGAAGATGAAGACATATTGCTATACCACTAAGAATGTATATTGTGAAGAATCATGACCGATGATTTGATTAGCCACCTTATGGGCAAGCAACCCATAAAAATTATAGCCAAAAGCAAAATATCTAATAAGTAGACTTTTATCGGGACCATTGCTTTACAAATTTTTTTTTTTTTTTAATTATTCAAGAATGATTCATCAAATCATTGTTGTGAACAACATATTTTGGAAATGTATCGTAGCTCACATTTCTTTTAGTGACGGTTAACAATAATCTTGATAACTATCAATCATAATCTTTAATACATAACTATGATTATCTAAAATGAGACAAACTTACTATTTTTAGGTGGCTAGCAAATAAGCCCTTGTAATTAAGAATGTAAATGGAAGAAAACATTTATATTTAGGTGTCTATCAAATAGACCCTTTGTAGTTGAGAATGTAAATGGAATAAAACATTCATCATGTTCTTTTTTTGCCCCTCTCTCCTTCTCAGGTTATAGGTTAAGAGAGGAGAGAATTTCAAGCATTTAAATGCATCAAAAGAATGGCCGAATGCTGAATGTTGTTCTTCTAATTTTTCATGCAAAGTTTATGAAGAGTAATCATTTTAAATGTGTGACAAGTAGGAAAATGAACTTCTAATTGTTTCTTAAGAGGTTTACTACATATAGTTGTGTATAAGGCAAGTCACATACACAGTACTGCCACATGTCATTAAAAGATCCAAACCAACCATCATAGGTCATATGCCAATATGTTGGCTCAAGAATTAGTTTGGTACACTAATCAAGTGTGCAATCGTTTAACAAAAATTGGCCAAAATAACTTGTCTAAAGAACCTGTACACATGTGACCACCTGAAGATTTGACTTGAAGATAGTTTGACCCGAGTCACCATGAAACTCAGTTGTAATCATGACTCGACCTTGATTTGAAGTGACTAGTCGTGTCATTTCAATTACTTGGTGGACTCGACTCGACTCAACATGACTAAAGGCGAGTCATCCCAGCTAAACATTTGCATATTCTTTCATTTATTTTTTCACTTTATCAATATGATTTTACAAAAAATACTCATAAATAACATTATTTAATGTTAAATATCGAGTCAACTCAAGTAAAGATTCATCCAAGTTTTCGAGTAAATTCCTTTGGATATTGTACCGGTCTTCCATATTTGCACATGTTGCTAGTTGATAGTGTGTAGATGAGTTGCCTTGTATGTGCATGGGGTAGTAATTCCACTTGAGCAGCAAAGGAGGTGGATATCCCAAGTGTTTTCGAAAACTACAAAATCACCAAAATATTATATTTTTCAAGTACTCCGACACCACAAACCTTATAGCGTGCTTCCTGTTGTTGATAGATGTCTTAAATCTGTTAGTTCAACAGTTTGTCGATGACAGGTTCAATGTCATTGAGCAAGCTTCGATGTCATCGAAGTCAGCTCGATGCCATCGAGTATTTTCTAGATTTCCTCTATTGATTGCTGGACATATTGGTGCCATTTTTTGATGACATCGAAGATGTGTTTGATGCTATTGAAGCTGGGTCGAGCAATCGCAGATTTCTGAAAAATCGAGTTTTGTCTCTGGACAGTTTGGGTATTAGTTCGATGCCACTGACCCAGCTTCATTGACATCGAAGGATAAGTTTCGATAACATCGAAGGGCATTTGATGACATCGAATGTTTTGCGCAGAATTTTACGGATGCGCCGGATCTGTGAAATTTGTTTCCAATTTTGTTTGGGATTCTCCCAAAGGCCATAAATATGGGTATATATGGGATTGGGAGGTATTTGAAGGGTTTCTAAATAGTTCTAGGGTTTCAAAGGGGTGGAGCAAGGGTGAGATTTGAGGTTGTTTGAATCATATAAGCCTTCTCTTTTTGTAATTTCTGCTTTCATAGTGAATTTCTATCGCTTTGCGTCGTGGTTTTTTTTTTCCCCGAAAAGGTTTTCCATGTTAAATCGATGTATTCTCCTTTGTGTTTGCTTGTTGTTATTTGATTGCTATCCTAGATTCATCTTTATGTGATTCTGCCGTTCCCCCAACAAGTAGTATCAGAGCAATTGTTGGGGCGCAGACTTGAATCTGCAGGATTAACATTAATGGGAAACACTAGGTATGACATTGAAAAGTACTTAGGTAAAAATAACTTTGAGTTATGAAAGATCAAGAGTGATGATGATTGAAATACTTTTGATAAGAAGACCTTATCCTCGATCCGTTTGTGTCTCATGGATGAGGTTTTCTATAATGTTTTGAGGGAGAAAACTACAACTGGTTTATGGGCAAAGTTAGAGGATATTTATGCAAAAAAAAAAATCACTGAGAATCGCCTACACTTGAAGCTACAGTTGTTCACTTTCAGGATAACAGAGGGTGGAGATGTAGAGGCCCACATCAGTAACTTTAATAAATTGATTTGCAAGTTGCTGGATATGGAGGAAGTGGTCAAAGATGAAGATCAGGCACGTAGTTGTTGAATTCTCCTCCGACATCATATGAGTCATTTAAGGACTCATTGTGCAATAGAAATAAAATAGTGCACCAACGTCCGAACAAAACGGTGTGGCTGAGGGGATGAATTGGACTCTTTTAGAGAGGGCCCGATGCATGTTAAGTAATGCTGCATTGGGCATGGACCTATGGACAAAAGCCGTTAACATGATTTTCTATTTGGTGAACCGGTCTCCTTTTATGACAATTAAATGTAAAATCCCAGATGAAGTATGGAGTGGGCATACGATGGACTACTCAGATTTATGTAAATTTGGTTGTGAAGCTTACTCTCATGTACCGTCAGTTGAGAGAGATAAGCTAGATCATAGAGTAAAAAAGTACATCTTTGTTGGCTATGGTGTTGGTGTGAAAGGTTATAGGTTATTCGACAAGGTCACACGCGAGGTCATCTCTAGCCGTGACGTCAGATTCAATGAAAGCTCCCTATTTTACAAGATTGATCAAGAAGAGCAAGATGAAACAGAAAGGTTGATCGTAGATGTCCAGATTGATGCAGATGATACTCAGGCAGAGATAGATGCACAGATAGAGGTACATAATTAGGTGGAGGAGCCACCTGTGAGAAGAAACCCACCGTGTGATTGCAGGTTACTGGTAAGATACAGGGATAACTCTAATATCGCATATGCTCTCATTATAGATGAGGGAGACTCGTTTACTATTCAGGAAGCTCTTGATGAGCTGATGAAGAAAAGTGAAAGGCGGCTATGGACAATGAGATGGACTCGTTGTATAAAAACCACACATGCGAGTTGGTGGAGCTTCCAGTGGGCCTAAAAGCGATTAGATGCAAGTGGTTATTCAAAAGAAAACATGATAGATACAATGCGAGGTTGATAGTGAAGGGGTATGCTCAGAGAGAAGGAATCCCTTCACAGAGATATTCGCATCGGTGGTTAAGCAAGTATCTATTAGATTCATGTTGGCGTTGGTTGCTTAATACGATCTTGAGCTGGAGTAAATCGATGTCAAGATTACATTCCTGCACGGGGAGTTGGAAAAGCATATCTACATGAAGCAACTAAAGTGCTACAAAGTTAAAGGGATAGAGAAAAAAGTTTACAGATTAATGAGGTCATTGTACGACATGAAACAATTGCCTAGGTAATGGTATAAAAAATTTGATTATTTCCTGTTGAGTCAGAAATTTATTCGGAGTGAATACGATCAATGTGTCATTACAAGACACTGAGTGATGAAAAATTCATCATCCTAATATTATATATTGATGATATGTTGATCGCCAGTCATGATATGTCTGAAATCAACGTATTGAAGACTCGTTTATTGGGGACATTCGAGATGAAAGATCTGGGGGCTGCAAAGAGGGTTCTCGGTATAGATATTTATAGAGACAGGAAGAGGAGTAGGCTTTGGTTATCACAGGCAGAATACCTTGAAAAAGTATTGATCCAGAATGGGATGGACTAGGCAAAGTCGGTGAGTGTTCCCCATGCGGCTTACTTCAAGCTTTCCTCAGAATAATGTCCTAAATCAAATGAGAAAAATCAGGTTATGTTTCATGTGCCTTATTCGAATGCGGTTGGAAGTTTAATGTATGTCATTTTCTGTACGAGACCAGATATTTCATAGGCAGTCGGTGTTGTGAACAGATACATGTCAAACCCCAGCAAATAATATTAGAAAGCGGTGAAATGACTACTTCAATACATTCGAGATATAAAAGACTACGTTTTAACTTTGAGAAGATAGTGACAAAGTTGGTAGGGTATGTGGATTTAGACTACGTAGACAGTGTGGATTTTAGAAAGTCGACTTCAGAATACTCGTTTGTACTAGCGGGTGGAACAATTAGTTGGATGTCGAAGCTTCAGTTCGTAATGACTCTTTTCATGATTGAAGCAATGTATATGACAGTGACAGAAGTGTTTAAGGAAGGTAATTGGTTGAGAGGAATTATAAATCAGTTGGGGCTTCAGTAAGAAGCCATGCCGGTTAATTATGACAGTGAAAGCGCTATAAATTTGGCTAAAAATTCTGTTTATCACTCTCGTACTAAACACATGATGTTCATCACCACTTTATCCAATAGGTGCTTGAAGGAGGCATGACTCTGGAGAATATTCACACCAGGGTGAATCCAATGGACATGCTCACTAGGGTTGTACATGAATTGAGTTAGCTTGATTAGCCAACTTGACTCGACTCGAAAAAGCTTGATTCGACTCGGTCCAAAACTGAGTTTGAGCCGAGTCAAGTTGATTTTTTGAGCTCGAAAAAATTTCAAACTGACTTCGACCATGTCCGAGCTCGGCTCGACTCGGATCGAACCTCGACTCAAATTGAACTCGGATTGAACCAGTTCGGTGACTCAGTTACTTTAATGTTGATGTTGCTCACTAAGTGTTTGATGAAATGACTCAACAAAGTGTCGGTTGGTGGCAAGGCACGTATGTATATAAAACAAGTACCCATTTTTATTGATTTTGATGTTGACTACAAGGTGTTTGATGAAATACATGTAAAAAATTGCTGCTGTTTTACATACAGTAAGAAATTGAAAGTGCACTCCATGTGTTTGTGAAAATGCCGCACAAGCTCGATCTTGGCTTGAACTTGGCTGGAATTGGCCCAATCTGTTGACCGAACCGAGCTGAGTTGGCCAGTCAAGCTCAAGGACCGAGCCGAGCGGAGTTCAAGCTGGGGTCAGCTTGTAGTAAAGCAAAGTCGAGCTATACCAAGCTCGACTCGTGTACACCTCTAATGCTCACCAAGGTTGTTCATACAGAGAAGTTCAAGTTCTGTGCAACTTCTCTGGGCTTGGTGATGGCGTAAAGGGAAGACAAAGTATGCATGAGAAGTATTGATGAAGCTATGACACGAGGTAGAGATAAAAGAAGAGGATAAGAAACTACATGTTTAAAGATTGAAGACATGGTGGAGATTATTGTTGATAGATGTCTTAAATCTGTTAATTCAATAGTCTGTCGATGACAGGTTCGATGACATCGAGCAGGCTTCGATGTTATTGAAGTTAGCTCAATGCTATCGAGTATTTTTTGAATTTTCTCTGTTGATTGCTGGACATATTGGTGCTATTTTTCGATGACATCGAAGGGCTTTCGATGACTTCGAAGATGTGTTCGATGCCATCAAAGCTGGGTCGAGCAATCGAAGATTTCTGAAAAATCAGGTTTTGTCTCTGGACAGTTCGAGTGTTAGTTCGATGCAATTGACCCGACTTTAATGCCATCGAAGGATAAGTTTCGATGACATCGAACGTTTTGCGCAGAATTTTGTGGATCCGCCAGATCTTTGAAATTTGTTTTTGATTTTTTTGGGATTCTCCTATAGGCTATAAATATGGGTGTAAACAGCATTGAGAGGTATTCTAAAGGTTTTTAAATAGTTCTAGGGTTCCAAAGGGGTGGAGCAAGGGTGAGATTCGAGATTGTTCGAATCGGGTAAGCCTTCTTTGTTTGTAATTTCTGCTTTGATAGTAAATTTCTGTCGCTTTATGTTGTGAGTTTTTTCCCGAAAGGGTTTTCCATGTTAAATCGCTGTGTTCTCCTCTATGTTTGCTTGGTGTTATTTGATTGCTATCCTAGATTCATCTCTGTGTGATTCCACTGTTCCCCCAACACTTCCAAAGTCTAATGTTGGAAGAATAATGCTAATTTTATTAAGGTTGAGGATGAGCTGGGCTTGGGTTGGCTCGGGCTTGGACTTTTAAGAGGTTGGACCATGCTTTTGGCTGTTTTGTTCAAAATTTCTACCATTGCAATTCAATCCCAGGCCTAGATTCGACGACAATAAGGTTTTTACATGTGTGGCTCATGGTTGTTTTATCCAAACCATTGATCTCATGGCCCTAATCATAGATAGGCATGCGAAAAATTCTCCCGAATTCAAATATCTTAACCATCAAATCTTTGTTTTTCGGTCCACATTAAATGTGGATTTCTTCATTACCATGTATTTGCATGCCAACAATGAAAAGGTTAAGATTTGTTCAATTGAGAAGAAATTTTTGGGCAGTCCATCAATGCTGATATCCATTTAGTAAATGGCTCAGATAAAACAACCATCATCTCACATACATATTGCACAAGAGGAAAGTTTCCTGTTCAGCACAAACAACAAACTTGGCCTCAAAATCTTAAACCAAAATTAAATGCCATGACAAACCTACTGAAAAAAAACCCTCTATCAAAACCAACTATTGAGAAAAAAATAGTTTCTATTTCTAACTTTTCTTAGAGTATTGATAGAATGAGAGCCGAAATAGCTATTCCAGCAGATGTGAATCATCCTAGTTTTGAATATTTATAGATATAAACCATCACCAACAATGGGTCATTAGGATTGACAGATATCAGGATAAACCATCGCAACAACTGACCATTATAGCAAAACAATTTCCAGAAAAATATTGAACCTGGATTGCCAGAAACATGACAGAAAATGGTTTTATTTAAGTATCTCCACGATCAACACACATCTGGCTCTGATACATCGTATAAACTGGGTTCCAATCTCCCAAGATCACTATACATTAAAATCATCATGGAGTTTCAGAGAAAAAAAAACATATAATTAGATCGCCCCAAGTTGCTTGCATGGTTGTACTTTTAATGGGGCTTAAAAAATGGCCTTATTTTTCTTGGTCTTCTCGTTTAATTCACTGTTAAGATGGAAAAGTGCAAAATGTGCCAAACGCTTTGAGACCAACACTAACATAATATATTAAAGACTTTTTTAAGAGCCATAACTGGTCTTTGAGATCAATACTAAAAATGATATATAATAGACTTTTAAGAACCCTAAGCTTGAGTCCTTAAAAAAAAAAAAAAAGAAAGCTTGAGTCCTTAGCCTGGCAGTCTCCATACTTCTAGAAAGTCCACACTTACTAGAATTCCATCACATGATTAATCGGAGAGTGTATCGGCCCAATGGGTAGCCACTGGAGTACTAACACTAGATTAGTTTTTAAATCTCCACCGTTAATGATTTGAGTTTATAGTTGTTAAATCTCTACTTTTTATCAGTGGTGGCAATGGGTGAGGTTTGGGCTAGGTTAGCCCTAGGCCTAAGCCTGCCTGCACTTAAGACCTAAGGCCCATGCCCGGGACAAGCCAACATAGGCCTCACATAAAATTGGTTGGGCCAGGCCTGGCCAAGCTCCGCCCTTAAATTGGTAAATCCTTATTTCCCGCTTGAATTTTTCTAATCAATCAGCTGATCAAGTGGAGCACACATTCGCAAATAAATAGACATTTTTGAGGAATGAAATCAACGGTCTGCATTCAAGATAGATGGATTGCTTAATTGATAAACAGAATGACATATTTCTAGAATATAACGCATATGCACATGTAAAGTCAGGATGTGCCAGGTCAGCTTGAGTTAAAATGACTATTTTTTTTTTTCTTCAAACCAGTAACATTTCATTCATAGGAACAGGGAGTTAACAGGAATGAAAACAGAAAAAAAACACATTTGTGAGGGGCTACCAAGAAAAGGAGGCAGCCCCTCCCATCGTAATAGGGCAAGGCAGCCAAAAAAGGGGCTTAGTTCTCGCGTATTGAGCCTAGGCCCACTCTATCCAGGAACATGAGGCTTCGAATGGAGGGAGGGAGATCTCCTAATGCCCTTAAATCACGATTGGCTTGTGAACCAGTTCCCAACCTAGTGAGCCCATCCGCCACCGCGTTTCCCTCTTAGGGATGTGGGTGAAGTGGACATCCACCGTAGGCTTAAGGGAGACGATTTTTGCCACCCAATACCACAAAGACCAGGCACAACGAGTTGATTTGGAAAGGGCAGCAATGGCTGATTTTGAGTCGCTTTCAACTATCACTCTAGATAGTCCCTTGTCCGCACACCGAGAGAGGCCCTCCTAGATCGCTCTGATTTCAGCCCTCGTATTGGAGCCGAGTCTGAAGCCTGCTACGAACGTAAAGAGGAAAGCACCCAAGCTATCTCTGGCCACACCACCACCCCTAGATGGGCCCGGGTTCCCAGTGCTAACCCATCCATTTTGATCTTTGTCCATCTGAGGGGGGCTTCCTCCATTTGACCACCTGGAATTTAGGAAGTTTGGGATGGTCGCCCGCAATTCCTAAGATCCGTAGAGATATCTCCTTGGACAGATTCGGAACCTTTGGAAGTGGAAGATAAGGCCCAAGTAGGCTGATCCAGCGAAGGGTACGTACTTGAGATAACTGCTGGGGGACGTAGCATTGCTCCTTCGAAGCGAGATAACCGTTGAGCTAAAATGACTTGAGCCAAAGCCTGACCTGAAAATTGATGGGGCAATGCATGCCAGAACTGAGCCCTGCCTACAGGCCGTGCCACTAAGTCCAAGCCTGGCCTAAAGCTGGGTCGGGCTTGTCAGGTCGGACCGACTACCCTGCCCATTGTCACCCTTAGATTTTAGTTTAAAGAAATGCTCCAGCCTCTCTGAGCTCTATAAGTTATAGTGGTCCTATTTTTATTTGGACACTTAGACAATTTAGTCCATTGATCTAGACTATTCATGAGGACCCTATCCACATTTCATGGGCTACCATGCTAACCTTATACTGATATTGCAAATAGTAACCATTTGATCAATGGACAGGCAAGGCTGTTATATATGTATATATATTGGTGCGTTTATTTGTTGGGCCATCATGGATTGCTTATGATTCTAAAAAATCACTTTTGTTTGGCAACTGTAACCATCCAATCCATGGCTTGAATAAAGGATGCTTGTAAAAATAAGAACTAGATCAGCCAATCAGTGTGATTTTCGCATGGGAATCTATGAAAGGTGTTCCGAACTCAATTGACAGTTCAGATTGATCAGTGAAAATGTCCAAGTCAACTAATGAAAATAGGAGGATCATCTCTTATAGTACATGGTGAGCACTAAAGCCTTTCTAGAAAGAAAATACCTGCTAGTTTATTATTATTATTCTTATTAATTTTTTATTTTTTAAGGAGAAAGTCTTAAATACAAACTGTTGAAGTTATGCTCCTCCCCACAAATAACTTCCAACCTTTCATTTTTTTGCAACATCCAGCCCATCCAATAGGTTGGTGGCACAGGGAGGGACATGGTGAGGTCGATCACCGTCTTATTTAGGGGATAACTACTTTGAATCCACGGAGCTCTCTGGACTCCTTAGAGAGCTTCTCGAATCCATGAGGAATAAAAGCAAATAGAATTTCTAATAAATTCAAAATAGCTTGATTGATCGTAAAATAAAATAAAATTACAAGTCTTTTGGGAGCATAGAAGGCTCTAATTGAGTTGATATTTATTTATTTTTCCTTCGTCAAAATCCGTGTGACCTTAGGAAAAGTTATGGAAAATAAACCTAGAAACCTTAGGAAATTTCAACATAGTCATTCAATCCCTGCTTTATGTGGTGTGGTCTACTTTTATACCTCGTTTTTATTTAATGCTCTAAAATGATCTAAAAAATTTGATAGGAGGTGTGGATCTATCACATATATCAAACTGTATGCTCAATCCTATATCGATACAAACATTAGGAGCTGTCTTCATTCATATATCAAGCAAATCTAACCATCCATCCTAAATTATGAAGTCTGAATCACGAGATACACGGTTCATCGGGCCCATGATGCTCCGATGGACAATCTATCCTTAAAGCCATCCAATGTAGTAAATAAATCGTTAGTTAACCAATCACTTGCACTTAGGATTCCTTATAATCATTGAAGAGTAATTCTGAATCGATCTGACCAACAAATTGATGGAAATTAACAATAAAAGGAAACGATTCACTTAGTGTGGCCCACCTGAACTTGGGATGTATCTCAACTCTGGTCAAATGATCTGGTGTGACTCATATTGAATAGTCGGTGTGGATTTGATCAAACATCTCGGTGGACCCCATTCTTGGAGTAGTGAATGTGCACTGCTAGTGTACACCTACGGTGCACTGGATGCTAGGAAGAGTCAAACTGGGTTTGACCCGACGCTGGAAGAGGAATGCTCCTCTCTCTTTCATGTTTTCCCACTAGCAAATGGATGACGTCCATTCTTTTGAAGTTCAGTCCACCATAAGTGATCGTATTGGAGATCCGAACCGCCAATAGTGTCCGTCCATGGTTTTTAACCAAAACCATGATTGGTTTGCATGATGGAACGTACATGAGTGCACACGATGTCTAGCGTAAACATGTATTGCGTGGCATTTTCTGAAGAACGATAATGCCATTTTTGGTTGCCAGCCTGGCGATCTTTGTGAGGGAGATTCTCACAATCTCAGCCCTCCATTTGGTAGAATCACAACCCTCCTAGCTAGGGCTTCTATCACAACAAAAAAGAGAAAACAACGTGTTGGGGATTTGAACCGTGGAATCACACAGATCTAGATCTAGGATAGCAATCTAATGACACTAAGCAAATACAAGAGAACACAAAGATTTAATGTGAAAAATCCTTTTGGAAAAAAATCATAGCACAAAGCGACAGAAATCCACTATGAAATAGAAATTACAAGAGAAAGGACTTACCTGATTCGAACAATCTCGAATCTCACCCTTGCTACACCCTTTGATAACCCTAGAACCCTTTTAGGAACCCTTGAAAAACTTTTAGAAAGCTTTAGAATAGTTTAGAATAGCCCTAGGGACCCCTATTTATAGTTTAGGAAACTCCACTTACGCACCTCCTTTGGAAAAGTCCGGAAACCGCCTCAAATTTACGCAGTCTGCGCATCGGCTGCGTAACCCTTGACTAGTTGAGCCGAGGCCTCGATTGGTCGAAGGACCACTTCGACCGGTCGAGCCATCCCCTCGACTGGTCGAGCAGCCTGGACACTAAAAAACATAGGTCGCTGGACTTTGAGATGAGTAGGCCTCGACCGATCGAGCGGCCTAAAAAATAGATAGATTTAAGGCATCTGTCAACAATCTCCACCATGCCTTCAATCTTCAACCGTGTAACTTTTTAACCTCCTCTCTTATCTTTGCATCACATCATAGCTTCTCGTGCACACTCCGTCCTTTTTTTTCGCCATCGCCAAGCTCAGAGAAGTTGCACATAACTTGAACTTCTCTGCAGGAACGTTTTAGGAGAGTATGTCCACCGGATCAGAATCTACATGCCCAACCATCTTTGCTCCTGTCTTCTCAAAAGGAAAGGCGTAGTCTTCTTACCATATCACTGCTACCCAATATTGCTTGCCGGGCTATTTGCTCACAACACTGATAGCTTGTGAAATAACTGGTCTAATCTAGACTATGACATACATTGCCAACCACATTCGAATAAGGCTCATAAGATATCCTGCTTTTCCTCATCTGTTTTGGGACATGTCTTGAGGAAAACTTGAGGAGAGATGCATAAACAACGCTCTCCGGCTTTGCCTGGTTCATCACATCCTTGATCAATACCTACCCAAGGTATTTTGCCTGCGATAATTAAAGCCTACTTCTCCTTCAATCTCAATACCGAAAACTCTCTTTACAGCCCCCCGATCCTTTATCTTGAATGTCCCACTTAACCGAGTCTTCAGTACATTGATTTCAGACATCTCATAATTGATGATTTATATGTCATCAATTCTTGACTCACCATGAAGGAATCAAACCACTGCTTAGGAGATAGATCGTACCACGACCTCCTGCAAAGTCTTTTCTCAGCCCCTTTAAACTTTGAACCGCTTTGGTTGCTTCATGTAGATCTGCTCTTCCAGTTTTTCTTATAGAAGTGCAGACTCCACATTCATCTTTCCAGCTCAAGATCACATTTGCCAATCAACACCGATCATGGATCTAATAGACACTTGCTATATCGTCGGCGTGAATATCTCTAAGAAGCTGATCCATTCTCTCTGATCATAACCCTTCGCTACCAACCTCGCTTTGTATCTATACTGTATCCTCTTGAAGATCCACCTGCATCCAACCACTTTTCGGCCCACTGGAAGCTCAACCAGCTCCCATGTGTTGAACTGGTGCAACGAGTCCATCATATCGCCTATAGTCATCTTCCACTTCTTAGCACCAGGATCAACTAGAGCCATCAGACTAGAAGATGGATCCTCCTGCGATATTGGAGTTGTCCATATACCTCGCCGATATCCTGCGATTATGCCGTGTGATTCTTCTCATAGGTGGCTGCTCCACCTGCTCTGTATCCTTGTCCGCGCGTCTCAGCCTTCTTGTCCTGCCCACTTATATGGCCATGCTCAACATGCCACACATGTGCAGAGGTGGAATACGCTACATCCACTACAACTCCACCTTTTGAAGTGCTCCCGATCAACTAGTACATGTTATCGAGTTGTTACGCTTTCATGATTACCCGTGCCCCCTTAGATACCTTGAGAGCACCATCAATACATGTGTACTTGTATCCTTTTGCCTTAAGCACACCAAGAGAAATCAGATTCTGCTTCAAATCAGGAACGTGCCTGACATCAGTCAAGGTACGCTCCACCCCATCAAACATCTTGATACACCCCGTACCAACAGCCACAACATTACAGGCACTGTCATTGCCCATAAATACCTGTCCACCATCGCACTCCCTGTAGCTGGTGAACCAACTCCGATGAAGAGTCATATGAAAAGATGCCCCTATGTCTAACATCCACTCGTCCTTACGATCATCATATGGTCGTCTTATCGTAGACACAGACAAAAATATCACCATCATATCTACTCGATCCATCTGATGTGGCAGCATTGGCCTCCATGTACAAAGCCTCAGAATCTTCCCTCTTTGATTTAGGATTTTTACAATCATTTTTCACATGTCCTTCCTTTCTACAGTTTCAGTACTTTATCTTTCCCTTACCCTTGTCCTAGGATTTGGATCTAGAACCTAAAGAACCTGTACCTTGTTTAGAATTTCTACCCCTTGTAACCAGTGGATTAGAAGATATCCCCATGTCGACGTTAAACTTTCTCATAGCCTTCCCTTGAAGGGCTGAGATAACAGTGTTGACATTCAGTGTTTTATTCGTGGAGTACATTGTGTCCTTGAATGATTCATAAGATGCCGGAATAGAATTCAGCAATATACATGCTTGTTCTTAATGTTTCATCACTTCCTCCATATCCAGCAATTTGCAAGCTAATTTAGTAAAGTTACTGATGTGAGCCTCCAGATCTCCACCCTCTGCCATCTTGAAGTTATACCACTGTTGCTTCAAGTGTAGGTGATTTTCAGAGGATTTTTTCACATAGACGTCCTCTAACTTCGCCCATAACTTAATCGCAGTTTTCTCCCTCATAACATTGTAGAGAACCTCATTCGTGAGACATAAACGGATCGATGATAAAGCCTTCTTATCAAGAGTATTCCATTCATCATCAGTCATAGTAGACTTTCGCTCCTCAAGAGCACCATCTTGACCTTGCTTGATTAAGGAACCCACCGTCTTGATCTTTCATAACTCAAAATTATTTTTCCTGAGTACTCCTCAATATCATACCTAGTGCTTGTCATTATTACTAATCCCTCAGATTCAGATCTGTGCCCCAACGATTGCTTTGATACCACGTGTTGGGGATTTGAACTGTGGAATCACACAAATCTAGATCTAGGATAGCAATCCAATGACACCAAGCAAACACAAGAGAACACAAAGATTTAACGTGGAAAACCCTTTCGGGAAAAAATCACGGCACAAAGCAATAGAAATCCACTATGAAATAGAAATTACAAGAGAAATGACTTGCCCGATTCTAACAATCTCGAATCTCGCCCTTGCTACACCCTTTAATAACCCTAAAACCCTTTTAGGAACCCTTGAAAAATTTTTAAAAAGCTTTCGAATAGTTTAGAATAGCCCTAGGGACCCCTATTTATAGTTTAGGAAACTCCACTTACGCACCTCCTTTGGAAAAGTCCAGAAACTGCCTCAAATTTATGCAGTCCGCGCACTGGCTGCGTAACCCTTGACTAGTTGACCAAAGGCCTCGACTGGTCGAAGGACCCCCTCAACTGGTCGAGCCATCCCCTCAACTAGTCGAGTAGCCCGAACACCAAAAAACATAGGTCACTGGACTTTGAGTCGAGCAGGTCTTGACTAGTCGAGCGGCCCACTCGACTGGTCGAGCGGCCCACTCGACTGGTCGAGCGGCCCAAAAAATGGATAGATTTTAGGCATCGGTCAACACAACGGATGGTTTTCCTTGCTTTACCAGTCGTATTGGGAAGTTGTTACAAAGTAAAGCAATCAAGACCATTTATTTTTTATCCTACAATTTAGGAGAGCTATGACATCGCTATAAATCGGATGATTCACACAACAACCCAATTTTCCCTTGTCTCTCACAGAAACCCTAGAAAACCGACCGATTCTTCTTCCTTCAAACCCACTAACCCATCTTCATTCAACTTTTGAAGAAAACCCCATCGAGTCTCATTCCTTCATTTACGCCTCAGGCTTTTTCCCCATTTGAAGCTAATTTGTACATTCATTGTTGGGCCTCCAATCCTAGATCTGAATTGTCCAGTTGACGTGAGGCCGCCCTAGCTTTGGTCCAGAGGAGGCGAGAAGTCAGAAGAAACGAAGAAGAAGATAGAGAATAATTAATAGAATGAGAGAGAGTGTGTTGGGTTGCCACGTCGACTCGACTTGACCGAGTCGCTGGATCAAGTTGGGCGAGTTAGGGCCGAATCCAGACCCTATCTGGTCGAGTAGAGGAAAAAGAAGAAGGAAATGGACCAAGGTTTGGGTCTGAATCGCGTAATCACATGTTGAGTTCGATAGGTTAACTCAGCTAGCCACCCAGTCACGGTGCTCACTGGTTTGTCACCATCATGCAACACTTGTTGCTAGTGAGTTTAAGGGAGAAATAAAAAACAGAGGAAGAGAGGAAGAAGAATAAAGAGAATGAGAGAGAGTGAGATCAAGGAGCCGAGTTTGTGACTCGTTGGGGGCAACTCACCAAGTTACGTCATTTCTGGGCCCAGCAGGTTCAACACAATTACTGAACAGTAGTAGAAAGGAGAAAATGAAGAAGAAATGAAGAAGGAAGAAGTAGAAGAAGAAAGAGAGAGGGAAGGTGCGTCCGAGTCACGATCGGGTTGGCTCGGTTGTTTTCATCGAGTTTAGACTTGAGGCTGATCAAGTTTAACAACCTGTGAGTTCTAGTGAGGGTTGCCTCATCTATAGGTCCAACTCCTTTGGAAGGTTGCTTGGTGGACCAAACATTTCACGAGTTGATGATAAATCAGTTCAATCCGAGTTAGTGTTGTTGAGCCAATGTAATATCATGATTTGACTTAGTGAGTTATTGAGTTCATTTCTAGTTGTAAATTGACTCATGATTGTTTGTGTAAAATAACAATAGCTAGTCTAGTGGGTTAGATCATTGAACAAATTGAGTTGATTCAAACCGAGTCCTACCCTATTGAGATGAGTTCGTTTGAGTTGAACTGGCAAGTCTAGGCAAACAAAGGTAATGTCGAGTCACCTCAATTAATTTTGTTGTGTTTTGCCCTTCGAAGGGAATTTGATTTTGAACATTTTGATGCCTCGGCTCAAGGTTGGTTTGGGGTTTTGATTATTAACTTGGATTGAATTGATCGTATCTGAATTGGAGCCGAGTTGAGTTCGAGTTGTCATGGTGAGTCTTTTTCTATAAGTTTTGAATTACAATGCAATTCAATTAGCTTATTTGATTTTGAGTCTTAAATTAACTTGTGGGAAGTAGAAAAATCCCAAATCTGACCCTAAATATAAACCATAGATTAATTACCCTAGTTCTACATTAAAACCTTAAATATAAGTAATCCAAATCCTAAGCTATGATCATAACCCTAGATAGTATGTATAACTTAGATTTAACTATACAATTTCACAAATTCATGGTAAGATTCGATTATAAGGGCGTACACACTTACTAGCGACATTGTAGGCGATTCAACTCATAAGGTGATGACCTTTCCCCCTGAGCTTTCTATTTTTATGTTAGTTTAAGTGATAGTTTTTCTTTTAATTTCGACTGACACTTGATAATTTTATTTCATGATTACTTGTGTTAGTTTATTGGAATGGATCCTCAAATAATATGCTCAATGTTTATTTATTATAAACATTTACATGTTATATATGAAAATCTTCTCATACGTGTGGATTGTTTATGAAGCTTCAATTACTATATCAATTAGTAGAAAACTCCACTTATATATGTATATCCAGAGTTGGGATGTAAACTTGATTGATTGTGATTACAATGGTCCCTCGAACTAGTGGCCATTTTTGTCTAATGGATTAAATGATTTTTTTTTTGTGGACTTACCATCTTGTGGATCATTTGTATCTATATGGCTTTTTGAGATAATTCATTTTTATCACATCCTTAGATGAACTATTTGTTTTATGTGGCTTTAATGGACTTTTGCCCTATGTAGCTTTGATAGACTATTTTCCCTATGCAGCTTTGATGGATTATTTGCCATATGTGGCTTTGATAAACTATTTTTGTAAAACCTCGCGATGGTAAGTTACACTTTTTGAACAATGACTAACCACTAGGTGAATAGGTTAACATTAAACATTCTAATTGTTGGAGTCTCATGAGCTGGGGATGGTGGTATGGGACACTATGCCCATGCTGTCACCCTATGCTAAGTGACGAGCCTCCCATAGTGACCTTTGAACTTTCTTAAAATGGTTGTTTACAATGAAAATAATAACAGTTGGGCTAACGTTTAAGGTTGGTATAAGATTGTTTCCCAAAGGCAAGGTTTGTTTAAACTCTCTCTCTCTCTGAACCGAATCTTGTAACACCCTGGTTCTCAAAACTGAGGATGATTGCTCGAGTATGAGAACCCGAGTATTACACTATGAAGTGAACAACTTTACATCTAATCACTAGAAAATTTCATTACGTAAAACCAGGCAACTACCATGTAAATTAGAATATCAAGAGTAACAACAAGTTTAATACATGTAAATGGAAGCCAAAATGAAATCACATAGTAGGGGAAATATTATTACAGCTCAAACAATACTTAAAGTCTAAGATACGATAGTAAGTAAAATCTTAAGATATCATTTGAACTCTAGTGACTAAATTACATCGGTATGAAGGCTCTCCTTGCTGAACTCCTACTCAACCATCCCTGGAATCCCATCATAGGGGTCTTCACTTGTTCATCATACCTGTATCTATTTGGTGCAATCGCACGATTGGGTGAGTGAAAACTCAATAGGAATTTTCCTCAAGGATTCGTGCATATCAAGTTATTCCAACATAGTTTAAACCAATATATTAAATCACAATGAAAAGAATATGAACTTATATGTAATGTATTGAGGTATAAATGTATGCTTAAGTCGTAGTCTGGGGATGCACATCCAGCTGTCAAAATAAAGGGTCGCCCAAGGAAAACTAGTCACACGGAAAAACACTCATAAATACGACCAAGGAGAACTAGCCACTTGGAAAAGACCATGCAGGTGAGTGCACCCAAGGATATCTCCTGGAAAAATACACGGGGTACGCCCGAGGAGTGTCTAATCCTGAAAAAGCCTCATGTAAAGAAAAGTGCCCAAAGTGACCCAAATGCACAGGTTCTATGAGTTAAACTAAAGTGTTAGAACTTTCAGTAAATCGAACAGATTGTGGCTTACATTGAGCACCTGGAAAAGCTCATATGTCATGTATGAATGTCATGTACTATGATGCTCATGCACATTCCATAGGATTAACAAGATTATTCTCATAAGCATGATCAAGACTTGTGGTCTTTTAATAAGATATCTAACATTTAAATATGAGCTCAATATAAATTCATTTACTTTCCCAAGGTCCAAAGGAGAGCCCAAATATGTCATTTTAAACATATTAGGATAGTAACAAGATTTCTACACATCTTAAGAAAAGAGATATCCCACTCCTAGTATTCATTGTACACCTTATGAGGTAGAAGGATTATAGGCGTCATGATTCTTTTATGTACAAAATTGAGCAAGTACTAGGATAACATAAAGAATGTAATTCTAAATCATAGTTACTTAGTCATTAATTATAGAGCTTGAGTAAGGTAACGAAATAACTCACATTCACCGCATCCAAATAGGAACTAGAAGACCAAGTTCTTATTTGTAACATTCTAAGACTTCATTAGATTCAATTTATAACTATCTAGAATATATAAGGAGTTAATGGAGTAAACCCATCATGGAAACAAGATTTTCACTTCCTAGTGCAACTAGTACAAATATGCATGTACATAAGTAATTCCAATTATGGCATGGTGATCTTAAAGCAATTCTCATAAGATATGTTAGGGTAACATAATTTGAGGCATTCCTACATCCTTATCAACATCAATTCAAGACTAAGGGAACCACAATCAATATTTTCATAATTACAATGTCTTAGGCTTAAATTATCCTAGAATTCGTTGAAATGAGGAAGCCAAGTGGGATATCCCTCACCTCTCAAGTCGAATCTATTTGCTTATATTGTATCCTAAGCATGGTGATCCACATGAGTTAGTTCCCAGCTCAACTCGGTACCTATTTCACGATCAAAGGAAGTGTTTGGGAATCGACATTTCCTATATTTCAAATAAACATCTAGGTCATCCTTCTCAATTCAAAATAAGGTTTAATTCTAAAACTCATGAGCTTAGAACTCACCAAAATTGATTGGTGATTTGGCGACTCGACTCAAGTGAGTCACGTGATCTTCGCTCCGACTCTTGACTCTCATTTCTTCCTCCATTCTTTCCTCTTTCTTTTCAACATGCAACGTGCAACTCTCTTCTTTATCTTTCCTTCCTTTCTTCTCCCTCTCTTTCTGAATGTTTGTAAGGTTTGTAATCGGTCTAAACTCAGACCGAGTTGAGGCAGTCAACTCGGTAGCAGTCCAACCCGACTTAACTCGACTTGGTGCGGCAACAGTAACCGCACCTCCCTGTCTTCTTCTCCCTCATTTCTCCTTTCCCGGTTCTTCCTCATCCTCTTTTCTTTCTCTGGTTTCTCTCTTCGTGGCCGGACAAAGCTTGGGCTCATCCTTGACGTGAGTAATGGCTCGAACGAGTCAGTTCGGCAGAAATGGCCAGCTCCCTCTCTCTCTCTCCATTGTTGATCTTCTTCTTCCTTCTCTCTTTCTTCTTCTTCTCTTCTCCTTTCTTTTTCTTCATAGACCGCAACGACTTGGGGCAGACAGCTTCAACCGAGTCGAGCGGTTTTGGCAGCCCCGACTTCAACTCGAGCTTGGACGGGAGTGCGGCACCCCCCCGCTCTCTCTCTGTCTCGTTTTTCCTCTTTTTCCTTCCATCTTCTTTCTCTCCTGCTCCTCTGTTTCTCTCTCCCTGACTATTTCGGGCAAGTGATTTCCCTAAAAGGAAGCCTTAAATAGGGCTCCATTAACCTATTACTAAACTCTTTTATCCCAACTAATCGGTTAATTAGTTACTAGTTTAGTCATGTCATTTAACAAGGTTCGATATGATCTGGCCATAGTCAATAGTATGGTTGTAATCCATCTATCTACATGTCATCTGAGGCCATGAGCCACTAGATGGATGACTTAGATCAAGCAATGGGGTCCACTGTGTTGGGATCGGTCCAAGAGCTAATTGGAGAAGGTGAAGTGGCCAATCATGGTAGCTTTAGATTTTGATGTACGGTCCCATCCTTTTATCCATGGCTTTTGGATGGACCGGATGGGTCATAAGGACCTTGTGGGACCCACCATTAGGATGGTCATTAGCTTTTAGCTAATGGGTTCGGGGTTTGCATGCAGTGGCGACTCTTTTGTTGTAAAGAAGCCTTAACTCATGTGAAGTGGAATGGACGGCTGAGATTTTCCTGTGCAAAGGGTTTAGATTAAAGGAGAATCCCGCACATGGGCTGCTAGCTAAGAAGGAAAGCGGATTTCCGTTTTTGAAAATGAGGCGTGCACACAACTCATCTTGCGCTGGTTCTCGTGTACACACGAGTGTATATCAATGGGTTTTAAGGGCTGGGTTTTGGTCAGAACTCCTGCTTGGACTAGATGGACCGTCTGGATCAGGTGAGCCAATCACAAAGGTGGGCCACAGATCATGTCAGTAATGGAACGTTTTCATTTTCAGAAACCATCGCACACACCAAGATTTGCGGCTGAGATGGTGTGCCTGTATGTGCATGGACACCATCGAAAATAGCAGTGTATGGTCTAAATTTTCTCCTACATGTAATGGATGGTTTAGATCTTCCTCATGATCTCCGTGGTGTGACCTGTTTGTTTGAAATTGTTCTGGCGGGAAAGGAGAAGGAAAAGAGGAAAATTCTCTTTTTCGTGTTAGCTCGGGTCAATGCCCGATTGACCAGCTGTGCACTCCAGTGCACCGTGAGTGTGCACATTCTGTGCACACGCGCAGGTCTAAAAGTGGGG
Organism: Magnolia sinica; assembly: GCF_029962835.1. NCBI lineage: Eukaryota > Viridiplantae > Streptophyta > Magnoliopsida > Magnoliales > Magnoliaceae > Magnolia > Magnolia sinica. Next base: position 79,216,449 of record NC_080580.1, on the reverse strand, counting down.
TTCTCATGATGGTTCGTGCAATCCACATTGTCCATTCCTTTTGGAGGTCCAAATCATGGTCTAAGATGAAAGTCCAGGCCTATCCAGAAATCAGGTGGGCCATCCTAGATAAATTCTTAACTCTAATTATAGATTTCTGCTGGTCCGATGGTCGGATTATTTTGAAATTGATTGTCAACAGTGATAAGGGTCCACGGGGTCATTTAACTAGAAATCAATGGTTGTATTATGGATTTTATGGCCTAACACATATTTATAATATTTATTTTTTCCTTTTTTAATGTGTTTGGTATCATTATTATTATTCTTTAAGTTGTTTATGTGAGTAGTATCCCTGTCAGTACTATTTGTTCATTCCAACAACCTCCTACCAGGCTTCGATCAGAATGATTATATTATTTTAATTTGTAAGTGGCCCACAATACATGAGTCTTAACGTGTGGTTATCGATCAATTTAAATTAATGGTTGAATTTGAAATTTAATTATTGAAATTCAATGATAATATCAAATGAAGGTAAACAACGTAAGTTATTTGTACTATCACACAAACTTGCTAATCTGGTTTATAATAGTAACACCGGAGTACGCAAAACTGCGGGTTGTTACATGTATTTTCCTTGGTAACTAGCCACTTGCATGTGGGTTCTGCCCCCACTCATGGGTTTTGCCTAAAAGCTAGCTGAATGAGTATCCCAAGGCTGATGTGCATTATGCATCCATGCATTTAAGTAAGATTGCATCGTAAATTGTTTTATATGTTTTTTTTTTGTTTAAAATCATCCATGAACGAGAAGATATTGTGTAACATCCCAAATTTCCGTGGCCTGAGTACATGCTCATGCCTGATAATTCCGGGTGTTAATAATGTAAAACTTGGATGCTTCAAAATCGCACCTTGTTTTTCTTTTTTGTTTTTCATTTATATCATATCCAGTTACATTCATGAAGGTAACCATTCACGAGAGTAAAATCAACTATATTTATTATTCCATTAGTGTAAAAGAATTTAACAAATCATCAAATGCCCTCTTAATAGGAGCTTATTACATTATCAAAGTTCGTAGTGGAAAAAAAAAGTAACCGTGCACTATTCTTCCTCTTTATTCGAACCCTAACTTTCATAGAACAGTCGTCATCTATTACATCAACCTGTAATTCAGCTGCAATATCTATATGGTTGGAAAGGGTCAACGCCCTACTCATTGTGGTGGTTGTCCTTTAAAGTTTATAGTGATTCAAGTGATTCATAAGAATAATAGAAGGGTTCGGATACATCTCATACTCCACAATTACAAGTAGTATCGGTATGCGCAAACATTCTATATGATATGCATGCCTAGCAAAGTATGTGTTGTCCATCACACTCAGCGATCATGATCACTATTTGGAAAGTAGTTTAAAGATAATCAGCTCGCCTTGCATTCCATACTACGGAGATTCGTCGACGTGTCCAACATTAACGTGGATTTATGCGAACATCTTAACGCGACACAACAACGCGATTGGGAGATTTTCATGACACGATGTGTTCATGGAGCGACTATTTGCGACATCCAATTCCGAGAAGTGATGTAACACCATGACGATTTACTTACATCGATCATACACCACTCACTAACCCACGAGATTACGTGCTGACCAAGAGGGCTGCTACCTGTAACGCATTATGTCCATGATATTATATTGATCACTAGAAGTGAGATTTCCAATGTCATAATTGCGTGCAAGATAATAATGTAGTGATGTGAATTATGTAACACTGATTCATATGGTGAAGATAAACAATAAATAAAACTTGGAACATGTGAGAAAGATGTAATCAATTAAATTACAAAATTTAAAGGAAAAACCCTCACCTTTGAATTCAATCACACTTTAACGCTGTTAGGTTTACGTCGTCGTACCCTAACTCTAGCACCAATAATATGATTCATCTAGTTAGATCACATGGGTGCATGTTTAGATTCACTCTTTAGACCATGGAGATAGGTTTAGAGTTACAATTTGAGATAGTTTCACTCTATTTGAAGATTTTCCATCAGAGTGAATTTTAAAGATCAGACAACCCTCTAAATCCATAGATTTGTGGCCCAATGAATTTATGCTCTAAGTCGACTTAGTTCGACTTGTTGGATAATCTCTATACTTAGTTTCAGATTCTAGTCTTAATGAAATTTAGACATAATAGAGTGAAAATAGGGAAAGGTTACACGTGTGCCTTATCTGCTAGGGTGGCTGGCCTAAATCACCCAACTCATTCCTGACTCGTCTGTTGAACTCAATGAGTCGTGACTCGGTTTGATTCAGTTTTTGCTAATTCATAGTTTTGAATGTATAAAACCCAACAACTAGGAACACTGCAAGGGGAAATCTGAACAGTACTCACCTCTTAGGATGCTGAACTTGGCTCGATCCTGGGTCAGAGTTTAATGACTCAGTGAGTCACTGTCATAGCACCAGCACTCCACATGAACAATGTAGTTGTTTCCTCTCTCTCTTCGTTTCTTCTTCACTTTCTTTTCTTGCTTCATGTGGGGGAATCCTAAACACAGGATCTGGATGTTTCTCAGGATCTAGTGAGTCATTGGTTGGGCATGCAACGAGCTCCCTATCCGTGATAGATTCTCCCTCTTTCTCTCTCTTTCTTCTCTCATTCTCTATTTCTCTCATTCTTTCTCCCGATATTGGAAGGGATAGTTGACTGGCTTTCTTCCTCTGCATGCCAAACCTTTATAGGCTTTCAGACGGAGTCCAGTGAGAGGGAGAGTTTTAGTCTATCAAAGTTGCGTCTTATGCAACTTTGTTTTCCACAGGGATTTCGCTGCTAACCCATGCGTCGATAGGGTATAAATTTAGCATTACGTCTCTTCCAGGGTGTTGGAAAGAAAATTTCTTCTTAGAAGGCTATTAGATGGACGGTTTTGATTTTTGTTTAGACATTAGAATGGTTGCTGTCGTCCAGCGTCTGATCAAGGAAGATGAACTCTGTTTTAATGGTGGATTTGTTTCCAGCCGATCTTCCTTTGACATGACCCTCCTAGACGATCTTTGATCGACATTCGATGCTTTTTAGCCCACTAGATTGATGGCTCGGATGTAGGGACGTGATATATGGGGAGGTTGCTTTCACAAGAAGTGGCTGGCTTGCATGCAAGATGGCTGAATGTTGTGTTTTCATTCCTTTTCCGTTTTTCTTCTTATCAGGGAATAGTCAGGATTCCCGCACCTAGAGTTTGGATGGTTTGGATCTTGTTTGGATCCGGGAATGGTGATGCCATGATTCTTGCAGACGTTAGATCGTTCGAGAGTGTAGTTTCGTGAGTGGAAGGTGTTGTTCTTGGTTCGATTTCCAGATCGGTGTTCACACCCCAAGTATAGGGTTGTGATGTAGTAATAATCTCGGTAAGACCGAGGTCGAATCCACAGGGACTGAACCTTGTACGTAATCTGAAAGTAACCAGAACTAGAACTAGAAGAAGATGAAATCTAAATCAAGTGAATATGAGGGAATAATGGTGAAATATTACTCTAAAACTTGTAGAATTCAAAGGTGGAAAACTAGGGATTCAGAGGATCCACTTGTAAAGATCAGGGAGATCTAAGCTTGATTTATGAACTCAACTGGACTTTAAGTCCCATATTCATCCAGTTGGAAGATATATCACTAAAACTCAATCTGAACTTCCTTTGATCTAGTTTTTAAGGGATGAGAGATATGAGAATTAGAGTTGATTCCATCACAAAACCATGCCCATGAGACAAAGTAAATAACAAAATTAAACCAATCCACAACCAATCTGAAAGATGTATGAATGTCAGGAAGGATTCCATCATCCAACCATGTCCAAGAGGTAATAGTGAACAACAGGGCTCCCTATCTTCACAATAAAAATAAGGAAAAGGAAATACTCAAAGCCATCGTAGATCTCTTGTAATTTAAGTCACAACAAACCATTAAAAACTAAAGTTATTCCTAATAATCAAACTAAAATCAAAATCAGTTCATAACATGAATCAAGCCTGTAGAACACTACCCATCATGCCACAAGCTTCACCTCTTAGCCCTAGCTAAGAGGTTTAACCTGACATAACTAGGCTAGCTCTCTCAAAAATCATCAGAAAAACAGTAAAAAAAATAAGCAAATTCAGAACTCTCTCTCTCTCTCTCTCTTTCTCTCTTCGTAGACTTCCAAGCATTAGATGTAGCCCTCTCTCTCTCTCACACATCTCCTTTTATAAGAACACCAAGGTCAGTCGACTGGGAGTACGTAAGGGAGAGAATCTTCGCAGCAGTAGGCAGTGAAATCTTCTGTAACAAGAGGTTTGCGCAGGCCCTATTTATGCAGCCAGACCAGATGCACGAAAGAGAGATGGATCAACATTAATCCGATTAAGAATTTTGAATCTAGCACACCTCATCCAGTAGCTGAATGTCTGGATGGTTTTAGATCATCATCTGATGGGCCTGGCCCACGGATCTACGGCCAGTGCAGTCCCACAAGTACTCCTTTACATGGCAGGATTTCCGCATTCTGCGAAACGAAAGTTGTTGGGATGTTTTTGTGGAGCAAAAGTCGGTGATGTGTTTTCACTGTTTCGGACGATGTGGCGACGAACGGATCTCCCTCTATCTTGATTTGGATGGCCTGGATTGAAAGTAATCTCCGAGCGTTGGTTGCCCTCTGCACAGAAGTCAGAATGTGTATGTTTCTCGCTGGTTGTGGAAGTATTTTTGAACTGAATTATGTCCGGTTTCTTGATCAGATTAGGAGTGAAAGGAGCGGGGTTTTGGTCTGTTTTGACCCCTCTACATGATAGATGGTTTGGATTGGATAGATGGGCCCGGATGGTGGCCTACAACGTCCCTCAAACGGATGGTTTCTGTTAATGTCACAGTGCTGAGGCTACTTTCGACTGAATATTGCATGTGTAACCACTTACCATCTCTCCTGAGATTGCTTGGGTTGGGACTGATTCATCCGGGCTACTTGATGGATGGTGTGGATCGAAGAGATGGGCCATGATGGTGGACCCACATCGTTCACACGGATGGCGTCTGTTAATGTCATAGTGCAGAGGCTACTTTTGCCTGAATATTGCATGTGTAACCACTTACTGTTCACTCCCCACTTATAGGGTTGTGATGTAGTAATAATCTTAGTAAGACCGAGGTCGAATCTATAGGGACTGAACCTTGTACATGATCTGAAAGTAACTTGAACTAGGGCTAGGCGAAGATGTAATCTAAATCAGGGAGATTAAGAGAGTAATGATGAATTTAATTAACTAAAACTTGTAAAATTCGAAGGTGGGAAACTAGGGATTCCAAAGATCCACATGTAGAGATCAGGGAGATCTATGCTTGATTCACGAACACAACTGGAATCAAAGTCCCATCTTCATCCAGTTGGAAGATATCACATTAAAAACCAAAGCTGAACATCCTTTGATCTAGTTTTCAAGAGATAAGAGGTATGAGAATTAGAATTGATTCCATCACAAAACCATGCCCATGAGACAAAGCAAATAACAAAATTTATCCAATCCACATCCACTCTAAGGGAGTTATGAACGATAGGATGAGTTCCATCATCCAACCATGCCTAGGAGACGATGGTGAACAATAGACTTCCCAAATTCACAAACCCAATAATGCTAAGAACATGCTCAAAGCTATCGTAGATCCATTGTAATTTAAGTCATAACAAACCATTAAAAACTGAAAGCGTTCCTATTAATCAAACTAGAATAAAAAGAGAGTTTAATTAAAACATGAATCCAAGCCATAGGCACAACCCATTACGACACAAGCATCTTAGCCCTAGCTAAGAGGTTTTAGCCTGTCATAGACATGACATAACTAAAATCTCTTAAAAAAAAATATAAACAAAACAAAAAGGAGAAAAACTCTAAATAATAGATAACCTCTTCATGCTCAATCCTTGCTCCTTTGCTCGCGTCCTCTCCTTGGATGCCTTCTCTCTCTGCTTTCTTCTCTTTTTATAGGCATAAAGAAGGCCGGCTGGAGTGCATAAGTGTTGTTTACGCAGCTGAGAACTCCCCTTCGTAAGTCTTGTTACGCAGTCAAGAAGATAGCGCCGAAAACTTCCACTTACTCAGTTTTCAAAGGAACACCGTCCCTTGGGACATTTTTGGATGCTCTACACGATGGACAGTTCAGATCTTACATCTGATCAAAGATGGTGGGCCAAAACCACTTGAAAATCCCATTTTCCATGGACGTGCATAGGCTTATGCACGAGGCTGTGTTGACGTGATCGGTGGGCCCTACAGTGATGTTTTTGGTAAACTCCACCCCGTTCATTGGATTGTTGAAAAAATTTCAGTCTAAAAAGAGTAGTTTTGGTTGAGTTTTAGTGCGGTCCACTGTATAAAATCAATTCGCCGTCCATCCTTCATTTTCTAATGATCCACGTGTATACGTGTGCACGGGGCCAAAAGGAAAGCATGGACAAAGTCTTGGCCACCCTTTGGACATGTTGGATGGTCAAGATTGTTTATTGGGATGATATGTGGGGCCCACTAGCCAAAACTACTGTCCTCTCGTCCACTCGCTGGACGTTTTCTTGGTTTTTAAGAAGTTGGGAGATCCGGTGCGTGGCCAGTGAAAGTGTACTATGTACACGCATGTGTACATGTGGGGTCCACTGTGATCTTTCTGAGAAATCCTCTTCGTCCATAAGTTTTTCCACCTCATTTAAGAGGTAAAATTGAAGTGTATCCAGATATCAGGTGGGCCCCAAATCAGAGCTTTAGGGGCTGATATGTCCACTGGACTACTTTCACAAGGATCCAATGGCTGAAATGTAACTTGTATGGTTAATTTATGGTCCGTAGGCCATAGATAAAATTTCAAGCCAATCGGATGGTGGGAACCCTGTGATCTTGCATTTTGGACGATTTTCAGGCTTGTTTAACATGAGTGGCATGATTTTCTTGAATCTCTGGCGTGTAAATTCTACTATCTCGGTCCCCTGGAGTCCATCCCTTGCCTTGGTGATTTATGAGCGTTAAATCCATACTTTTAGTGCCCTTTTTCAGTCCATGCTCCTAAATACACCTTGCATCACAAACACAATTAAAATAGGGTGTTAAACGGTATCATGTTCATAAAATCAGGTAATAAATGGGGTCTAATATGCAATATTTGACCATCAACACAATTCCTAACCAGCATTTTGCTAGTCTCAAGCAAAGTATGCGAAAAATAAGTTAAGAATCACAGGCTAATTCTATAAACTCGAGTGATTTTTGAAAAACAATCCAGGCATGAGAATTCGAAGATACATCAATATTGAAATTACTTTCTCGTAGACTCAAGCGCACAGTAAACTTCATGATCAAGTTCAAAGTATTAATCTATTGATTAAAACAATTCTAAACATTGCGTTCCATGGGTGTATGGTGAAATCTAAACTTTATCAAAATCAAGGCTCAATTCTTTGTTTTCATGATAACATTGATCATCACAAGAGCATTCAGGATAACCATAACCTAAACCAAAACTTGCATTACACTTCAAATTTTTATTCTTCCAGCTTTTGATTTTTCCATTAATGGCTTTCACGCTATGTTAACCTTTTAAAGGTAAAGCCAAGGAGGGGAATCGAACCCTCACCTATAGGGAGCAAACCCATGGTGAAGACCATTCGCCCAACCCTTTCTGAAGACAACTATTTTTTTAAGATAGGTATTATTTTTTTCTTTGAAGATGATCGATAAATTCCCTAGGTAGGCTCCTTCCATGTCTAGTGACTACCAGGTTAGCAATTCAATATCGAACTGAAGCCTTAATGTATAAGCTAGGTGTGACATGTGAAATCATGCCTCAATCAATGTTTAAAACTTCTAATCATGGATTGACAATTCGAATTAACTGTGAAATCTAACAGATAACTGAATCCAAGAGTCATAAATTACCAACATTATGTATCTTATACGTTTAAATCAAAGATGACCGTCAAAATCACTTCAAATTCACACAGATTTCTAGAAAAATTTTAAAAATTTTCACAATTTTTGCTCAAGACTGAGAAAACACTGATTAGGTAACCTAATCTCCCATCCCCACCCTGAAATCTATGTTATCCTCAATGTAAAGGAAATAAGCATGCAATGCACATGTGACAACGAAAGTAAAAGAGGAGTGATGGAAAGATAGTACTTGACGAGGAAATTGAACGGCCTTTCCAAAGAGATATTAGCGTGAGAGCGGGTCAGTACAAGAGTGAAACCAACGAAAGCAATGTATCCTAAAACAACTTAGAAAGCAAACTAACTTAACGGCATAAAGCTGACTATCCTAGAACGGCATAGAGCAAGCTACCCTAGTCCTATGAAAGCAAAGGAAAAGCTACTCGGTCATGCCGCAAGGTTCCTCTTCCGGCCAATATCTGGATAAATTTCTCAATAGGTTTCTCAACAGGATCATCCAAAACTCCTTTTTGCAATAGGCTTGGATGCCCTGGAACATGAATATCTAGAGAAATTTATGGACCTCATCAAAAATTTGTTGTTGATTCGCTTGAGGTATCCAAAGTATATATGATTCACCTGTGACAGAAAAAGTTTCAGAGTTAGTATTCCATGGTGAATCAGAGACTACAAGTAGATAAAGTTCAGAAAATTTCTCAGAAGATGATGCAGTCTCAACACATTCTGAAGTTTCAGACTTCGGTTCAATTTTCAGCTCCTCCTCCTTTCATGGTAAGCATTCAAGATCTATGGAGGGAAGGATTTCAGAGTACGGGTTCCCTCGATCCGTGACAACCATCGAGGTATTGTCTTGCAAGACATCCACTATTTTTTTTATCATAGGATCGTTCGAATTTGAAAAGTGTGCCAAGCAATCGTCCAAAGAGTTGGAAAATTCAGTTAAGAGTGACTTATTTTCCACATTAAAATCTGTAATGAGATGTTAAGGACTCCATCATCTTTAAAAGTAGATGGATGTATGCTCTCTTGCTCTAGCCCTGCACAGACAGTTGAGGGTCAGTAGATAAAGTATTGCTGTGAGGACTCTGTTCATTGATATTACTCAGAAGAGACATTAATTTGTCAAAAGTGTACAACTCAGATGGTGGACTTAACTGGGTGGTTTCAAATTCCAGAGTCATATCGAGCAACTCGTCCTTCTCCCGAATCATATCATCATTTAATTCAGGGGAGTGATTAAAACATCTCTCACAAGAGTTAGAAGGGTCGATTGTAAGGGGCTTATCTTCCACTTTTAAATCAAACATGTCAGGTGAGTGGAGTAGTTCATTATGACTAATCACTTCATGTACTTCTTGATCATTGACCTGGAACATACTTGAGATTGATTCCGGGAGAATTTGGGCTGCACATTCATAATCGTCATCGCAATATTCATCATTGTCTAATTCTGTGCAGTACACACTTGGGATGGGATCGCTTTCCTCACATTCTATTCCTAAATTGGGTTGGGGTTTGAATAAACTAACATCTACCTCATCATTGAAATCATCTGTGTCATATGAGTGAAGTGTGTCACTAGCATTATATTTGAAAGACACCCACATCTCTTGATCATTCCTTTGGACAGTCATCGAGATTGACTCCTCGAAAAATTGAACATATGCTCATTAATAGAATCCAACTCCTCATTCGTAATTTCAGTTTCTTCCACAAGCGAGTTATAATCACTTTCTTCATATTGTGCTTCTAGATTGGGTTGAGGCTGGGATAACTTAGCCTCTTCCTCCTCCATAAGGTGTGACTGAATTCTTTGAATTGAGGTTTTGAGCAATTTACATGATTGTATGACAATTTGATTGAACTGCTCTTGTGCATGCATTCATAAGTTTCTGAAGTGAATCCTCTTGGATTGTTTCTAATTGAGTTTCAAAGGTAGAGGACCCAAGAGAATTATCAATATGATATATTGCTGGTTCATCTTCCCAACATTGATGTTTCCACTGATTATAGTCATATGGATCATAGGTGGGAGAATATGATGGTTGGTAATACATATTATCACTCATAATATAATCACGCATTATTTTTTTTTTATTGGATGTGTGATAATAATTCTCACTCCCATAGTTATGATAACCCCTACACTCACGCACTGTCTGTGGGGTGTAATTATTCTCCCGTATATGATCGTGTAAAGACTTCTTAACCGATGGAGCATTATACTCTGGTTGGTTCTCAACGATTGTTTCAGGAAAATTCTGTGATATATGTTGATTTTTATCATAATCATCATACATCCCTTCCCAGTGTCTCTTAGCTATCTCAGCATATTGATGTTCCTATTCTTACATATACATGGTAAAACCCTAACTCTGAATCTAATCCTAAAAGGAAAAAAAAAATCCTACATCAATATGTAAAGCAGGTAGAGGAGAAGTTAGAAAGAAGTTACCAGATTGGAGTTCTATATTAAGGTCCTGCACAAGAAAACAAAAGAAATTAGTTTCTAAAAATAGAAATTCAAAAGTTAGAAAGTTTTTAAAAATAAAAATAGAAAGTTAGTTTCTAAAAAGGAAAGTTTTTAAACTTAGAAATAGAAAGCTAAGTTAGTTTCTTAAAAATAAAAGAAATCCTAAAATTAGAAAATTTCTAGAAAAATAAAACATAATCCTAAAAATAGAAAAATAGAGAATTAGAAAGAGATTACCAATTTGTAAGGTCTATCTCAGAGTCCTACAAAATTAAAAAGTTAGGTTAGTTTATAAAAAAAGTTAAATAGAAAAACCTAAACCTAAGTTGAAAACCCTAATCTTAACCTAATTCTAAAACTAGTTAATTTCAAAAAAACGCAACCGTCAGTCCCTGGCAACGATGCCAAAAACTTGATCACTCCTCAAGTATAGGGTTATGATATAGTAATAATCTCGGTAAGACCGAGGTTGAATCTACAGGGACTGAACCTTGTACGTGATCTGAAAGTAACTTGAACTAGAGCTAGGCGAAGATGTAATTTAAATCAGGGAGATTAAGAGAGTAATGATGAAATTAATTAACTAAAACTTATAAAATTCGAAGGTGGGAAACTAGGGATTCCAAGGATCCACATGTAGAGTTCAGGGATATCTATGCTTGATTCACAAACACAACTGGAATCAGAGTCCCATCTTCATCCAGTTAGATGATAAAACATTAAAACCAAAGCTAAACATCCTTTGATCTAGTTTTCAAGAGATGAGAGGTATGAGAATTAGAATTGATTCCATCACAAAACCATGCCCATGAGACAAAGCAAATAACATAATTTAGCCAATCCACATCCACTCTAAGGGAGTTATGAACGTTAGGATGAGTTCCATCATCCAACCATGCCTAGGAGACGATGGTGAACAACAAAGTTCCCAAATTTACAAACCCAATAATGCTAAGAACATGCTCAAAGCTATCGCAGATCCATTGTAATTTAAGTTACAACAAACCATTAAAAACTGAAAGCATTCCTATTAATCAAACTAGAATAAAAAGAGAGTTCAATTAAAACATGAATCCAAGCCATAGGCACAACCCATCACGCTATAAGCTTCACCTCTTAGCCCTAGCTAAGAGGTTTTAGCTTGTCATGGACATGACATAAATAAAATCTCTCTAAAAAATATAAACAAAACAGCTAAGGAAAAGGAGAGAAACTCTAAATAATAGACAGTCTCTTCATGCTCAATCCTTACTCCTTTGCTCACATCCTCTCCTTGGATGCCTTCTCTCTCTACTCTCTTCTCTTTTTATAGGCATAAAGAAGGTCGGCTGGAGTGCATAAGTGTTGTTTACGCAGCTGAGAACTCCCCTTCGTAAGTTTTGTTATGCAGTCAAGAAGACAGCGTCGAAAACTTCCGCTTTCCTTGCTCATTTTCCAAAGGAACAACGTCCCTTGGGATGTTTTTGGATTCTCTAAACGATGGACAGTTCAGATCTTTCATCTGATCAAATATGGTTGGCCACAACCGCCTGGAAATCTGGTTTTCCACGGACGTGCGTAGGCTTACGCACGAGGCTGCGCTGATGTGATCGGTGGGCCCTACAGTAATATTTTTGGTGAAATCCACCACGTTCATTAGATTACTAGCAAAATTTGAGTCGAAAAAGAGTAGTTTTGGTTGAGTTTTAGTGCGGTCCATTGTATAAAATCAATTCACCGTCCATCCTGCGTTTTCTGATGATCCACGTATAGACGTGTGCAAGGGGACATAAGGAAAGCATCTGAAGGGTCTTGGCCACCCTTTGGACACGTTGAACGGTCCAGATTGTCCATTAGGATGATATGTGGGGCTCACTAGCCAAAACCGGTGTCCACCTGTCTGCTCGCTGGACGTTTTCTTAGTTTTTAAGAAGTGTCGGTCAGCGTGCGCTGACCGACTTTGGGAGATCCGGTGCGTGGCCGGTGAAAGTGTACTATGTACACGCATGTGTACAAGTGGGGTCCACTATGATATTTGTGAGAAATTAGCTCCATCCATATGTTTTTCAACCTCATTTAAGAGGTTGAAACCAAAATTGAAGTGTATCCAAATATCAGGTGGGCCCCAAATTAGAGATTTATGGGATGATCTGTCAGTTGGACCACTTTCGTAAGGATGATTTTCTCAGATTTCTAGCGTGTACTTTCTTCGATCTCAGTTCCCTAGAGTCCGTCCCTAGCCTTGTTGATTTATGAGCATAAAATCCATGCTTTTAGTGCCCTTTTTCAGTCCAGGCTCCTAAGTACACCTTGCATCATAAACACGATAAAAATAAAGCGTTAAACGGTATCATGTTCATAAAATCAGGTAATAAATGGGATATAATATGCAATATTTGACCCTTAACACTTACCGTCTCTCCTGAGATTGCTTGGGTTGGGACGAATTTGGTCGGGCTACCTGATGGACGGTGTGGATCGAAGAGATGGGCCATGATGGTGGGCCCACATCGTCTACACGGAGGGCGTGGGTCTGCACTTGCAAAAGCAGAAAACAAAAACTTCCATTTTTGAATGGGAGTCGGGTCAGCGTATGTTGACTGACTCCCTTGGTTCGGTGCTCCTCAAGCCTTTGTGCATGATGCGCACGTGCCCCACAGATGGGACCCACTGAGACATAATTGGGGAAATCCACATCGTACATTCATCTTCTCTCAAAGTGTGAGGGGTTGATTCCTAAACTGAGGCATGTCTAGATATTAGGTGAGCCCTAAATCAATGAATTATAGGCTGATCTGAACGTTGGGCCACTTTCACAAGGATCCAATGGCTGAATTTTGATGTGTACAGTTAATTTATGGTCCTCAGGCTACATATGAAGTTTTGAGCCAAATGGGTGGTGGGAACCCTGTGATCTTGCATTCTGGATGATTTCTAGGCCCGTTTAACATGAGTGACTTGATTTTCTAAAATCTTTGGTGTGTAAACTCATCTATATTAATCCTCTAGAGTCTGTCCCTTACCTTGGTGATTTATGCGTGTTAAATCCATGCTTTTAGTACCCTTTTCCAGTCCAGGTTCCTAAATACACCTTGCATCACAAACACGATTAAAGCAAAGTGTTAAACGATATCATGCTAATAAAATTAGGTAATAAATGGGGTCTAATATGCAATATTTGACCCTCAACAATCAGGTGTAGTCCACTTATGATGTCGCTTTGGCAATCCATACCTTTGATCAGTTTCCTCCTGACATGTTAGGGCAGGGGCTCAAGTTCGGGGTGGATCTCTGTTGATCAGGTGGCCCATGCATGAAATAGGAAGATGGGGCGAAACCCATCATTACACCTAGATTTGTCACCATTGTTACAGTCTATGTGAAAAAATGCTTGGGTTGTTCGAAATAGGTGGGGTCCACTTGTGATGATCTCCCAAGACATCCACTCCCTTACGTTGGAAAGCACTGACCAAATTTCTATCCAACTCTTAAATAACTTCCGTCATTTATTATATTGGAATGCACCGACCAAAATTTTTAAAATTTAGCGGGTATCTTTTATTTTTCGTGCTCTTTTTACTGGTCCAGTTTGGGCCCCAATCTCTCAAGGATGACTCATATGCTCTTTCAATGGCTAATTCACTTTGTAATTCAAAATAATGTTTGTGCGTATCTAATTGACAATTTATCAAGTAGTTTGAACCTATACCATCTTCATGATGATCTGTTTACCATGTATGTAGGTGGATGTATGGTTAGTTTTGTAACGGATGAACACAAGTGGGTTTTTGGAGTGATCAATGGGTAGAATATGTATACCGTTAGATTCGAGTGGCTTGTTTACACGTGTAAGTTCCTCAGATTGTAGTTCTAATGGTGGGTTAAGCATATTTATATGGGTGAACAAGATGAACGAATCATAATCTCAATCCGATATATGTACGGACGGATGTGGAGGTCAAATAGTTTTCTATGATTGGGTGGTCCAAAATTAAAGTGGATGGTTAGATGTCTCTATCTAATAGTGAATATTTAATTGAACAGTTTGTTATGATGGATAGATGAGGATACTTATTTATATGGTGATCTTGTCCTAAAATCAACGGTTGGATGACTTGATCTATGGATGAAGATTGTTTCCAACGGTTAAGATTCGTGTTGGAAAATAGATGTAAGGTTAAGATAGGTAGATTGGTATCATACACATATACATAATAAGTTAAATTTTATGCTAACACTCGAGACTTTCAATACTCGGTTATTGAAAAGTTTGGGGTGTTACAAGGGGATTCTCACTGAGCTGTCCACTCATGCTTTGAATATACAACCATATAGTTGGTGCAAGTGATTTGAAAAATACATTTGTTCAAACTGATGTAAAAGCATGATACAAATTTCAGTGATGTGTGGTCGTATTCGCGCTAGGAGAAGTTGCGTGATCTTCCAGTTCAACTCTAGCTGCATTTTATTCTCTTCCATGTGCTAAATTGTTTCCTTCCTGTATTTGTTATTATTGAGACATTGGTTTGTATATGCCTTATGGGCAACCACTCATATACCTTGAATATCTATGTAGACTTTCCTTTATGCTTAATTTGTTTCTCTTCCACTAAAATACTCGCTCTTAAAAATGAAAAAAAAAATGTAAAATTTGGGCTATCTTTAAAGGTTAACACTTGAGATTTTCGAAAAATGAGTACTAAACTTAGGTTACAAAAACTGGGATGTTACACTAAGTAACTTCTGGAGAACTTTATGCAAGCAATCTAACACCCAGTTTTAGTTCAACAGTGTGTATTAATCGTAGACAGGTGGGCAAACTGAAGTGGTGAACCATACACTTGAAAGCCTTATTCATTTCATTTTTGGAGAAAGACCGAAGCAGTGGAATGTGGCCATGGCTTGGGTAGAATTCACATTCAATTGTCGAGAACCATAAGCCCACCCTTGAATGGTTTCAGAGGGTCATAATTAGTGTCGTTGCAGGTGATATTGAAGCCTCCTACGCCAATGTTGCAGCTATCACCAATACCAAACGGGTAGGGAATTTCAACATTCCCACATTTGTCAGGGCAGCCGCGTTTGGTTGTCACTGGAGATTGTGATGTTAATCCCTCTAGTGTTGTTGTTAGCCAAAAGATCTGAAGTAATACATACTAAGCCATCTCTCTCTCTCTCTCTCTCTCTCTCTCTCTTAAAATGTATCTATAGAGAGCAGGTGGGAGATGGTATCTATAAATAGGCCATACTTCACTCAATCTTAGATGAAGATGATGATTTTAAATGTTGAATTTTTAGTGAAATTTTTAGAAAATATCTTGAGAAAAAATTCAAAATTTGAAAATATCATGAAAAATTCCCAAACATCGAAATCATGGGAACAAGATTGTCACTCTAGATTTCATCCCACCAATATCATTTTAGTGTTATTCAAGCTCGAAAAAAATTTAAAGTTTCCTTTAATATGTGGATTTCTAATGAGCAAGCCATTGATCAGCAGGATCTTGGTCTATCATCGCAGGTCTCAAATAGGCTATCAAGTTCATGTTCTCTTTAGATTAGCCATTGCATTCTTGGTTTGTTAAACACCCTGGAAGAGGTGTTGTTGCTCAGTTTTTCTATTAGCCTCATCCAGTTCTGTTAGAAGCTTCTTCAAGTGGTATAGCTCCTATCCATGCCTCGGTAGCAGTCGGTTTAGCTGGAAGGTATGCATGCAGTAGTGTATATGTCTAATATGTGGCTGATTTCCGTAGGGTGGATGTATTGGATGGTTGGTGGAGATGTATGCTGGGGGTGTGATAATCCTAGTTGATTTATAATTGTCTGCTATGGGGCTATTAGTGTTGGATTTTAGAGTTTGGAAAACTATTTAGATAAAATAAAATTAAAATGAGATAAAGAGAAAACTTATCAGTTTGTACAAGTTGTGGCGTGATGTGAGTCACTCGGCTTGAAATCGAATTTTCCCTCCTTAGACCATGTCCTAAGTGCAACAAGATTCAACGAGTAATCGACCTCTGGGATACAACGACTATTACCCAGTCCTAACGGTGCACTCATTGTACATGGCTCGAACCACTCACACTCTTAACCCAAACATTACTTAAACACATTTTTCAAAAACAAAACCTAACCTTTTTTTTATAAAATCCATTTCAAAACCGAAAAGGAGAATTCTATTTATAGACTTTAAGAAGACACCCTTAAGGGTGTAGAGACACTTTTAAAAAGGGTTGTGATTATTAGGTTTAAATCTAATTGAGTACGACCCTTAGGCTTAAAAGACAACTTTTTAAAACAAAATATGAAAGGGTACAACCCTTCGGACTTGCGTAAAAAGACACATCTGTAGGGCATGTGCACACCTATGGCCACGACCATAGCCTGTCTCGACAAAAATTTTAAAACACTAATTTATTTTTAAAATTGTTTAAAATACAATAATTACTTGTGTGGATATGTGAATGTATATTGTGTGGCTAAGAGAGTTGCTTGTCAAGGTGTTAGTGGAGGCCTCTTCTATTTTTCTCATTGGCTTAGCAGAGCTGGAGATTGGGTAGTGTGTAATCCCAATAGAGATGGTCTGTAGCATCTTTGTGATGTTGGGATAGCAGGTGGCCATGGTGTTTTATCTACCTATGGTTCTGTTGAAAGTATGGGCTTGTCAGCTTTCCTATTGGTGTTTGTATTCCTCAGTCCACCTATGGCTTTGATTGTGATGTACTTGCCTCCTAGAAGGTGCTAGAGAATTTGTGGCCCAAAGGCAGCCATATGTTTGCCTCCCACCAAGGGGTCTGTATGACAAGTGTCTTGGAAGTTGATGTTGTATTTGATGTCTTAAATCTAGTCAGATATAGGGTATGCCATCGATAGTCTGTTCGATGCTCTGATGCCACCTTCGATAGCATCGAATAGTACTCAATCCCATTGAGATTTCCCAGATTTTCATGTTTTATCTCTAGACAGTTGAGGTGATAGTACAATGCCATCAACAGGGCTTCGATGGCATAGATAGGACTCTGCACTATTTTTACGCAAAACTGTGGATTTATTTACGATTTCGTTTGGGATTCTTTCTAAGGCTATATATATGGGTGTAAACAGGATTTAGAGGTATTCTAAAGGGATTCGAAGGATTTTTGAATAGTTCTAGGGTTTTAAAGGGGTGTAACAAGGGTAAGAGGTTGTTCGAATCGGATAAGTCTTTTCTCTTTGTAATTTCTGCTTTTATAATGAATTTCTGTTGCTTTGTGCCGTGGTTTTTTTCCAAAAGGGTTTTCCACATTAAATCATTGTATTCTTCTTCCTTTTGCTTGGTGCGATTTGATTGCTATCCTAGATTCATCTTTGTGTGATTCCGATGTTCTTCCAACGAAAGGTATCAAAGCTATCGTTAGGGCGCAGGGTTGAATCTGTAGGATTAGCATTAATGGGAAACACTAGGTATGACATTGAGAAGTACTCATGTAAAAATAACTTTGAGTTATGAAAGATCAAGATGATCAGTTCCTTAACTAAGTAAGGTGAAGATGGTGCTCTTTAGGACGAAAGCCAACTATGAGTGATGATTGGAACACTCTTGATAAGAAGGTCTTATCCTCGATCTGTTTATGTCTCACGGATGAGGTTCTCTATAATGTTTTGAGGGAGAAAACTGCAGTTGGTTTATGGCTGAAGTTAAAGGATATTTATGCGAAAAAATCCACTGAGAATTACCTACACTTGAAGCTAAAGTTGTTCACCTTTAAGATGGCTGAGGGTGGAGATGTGGAGGCCGACATCAGTTTAATAAATTGATTTGCAAGTTACTAGATATGGAGGAAGTGGTCAAAGATGAAGATTAAGCATACATGTTGTTGAATTCTCTTCCGGGATCGTATGAGTCATTCAGGGACTCATTATGCATAGTAAATAAATCCCTGAGTGTGGACACTGTTATCTTAGCCCTTTAAGGGAAGGCCATGAGAAAGATAAATAGTGGCATAGGGACATCTTCTGATGTATTGTTTATGAGAGGCATGACTACTGAGTGAGGTACAAAATCTTCAAGACCTAGATCCAAATCAAAGGGTAAGGGTAAAGAAAAATTAAAGTGCTAAAACTTTGGGATGACTGAACACATAAAGAATGATTATACAAATCTTAAAGCAAAGAAAGAAAACTCAAAGGCTTTTTCCAGGGAGGCCAATGTTGTCACATCTGATGAAGAGACAAGTGGAGGTGATGTTCTGTTTGTGTCCATGATTGGACACTTTTACAAAAATTATAGGGATGAGTGGATCCTTAACACAAGAGAGTCATATCACATGACTCCTCATTGGGGTTGGTTTGTTAGTTACAGAGAATGAGATGGTGGATAGGTCTTTATGAGTAATGACAATGCCTATAATGTTGTGGCTATTGGTATGATGGGCATCAAGATGTTTGATGGAATAAGCGTACCTTGACTAATGTCAGGCACGTTCCTGATATGAAGAAGAGTCTAATTTCTCTCGGTGCACTTGAGGCTATAGGGTGCAAGTTCATTGGTCTTAACGGTGTCCTTAAATTTTTAAAAGGGGCATTCGTAGTTATGAGAGCGCAAAGGCACAGAAACCTTTACCGGTTGATCGGGAGCACATCAGCAGGTGGAGCCACAGCGGCTGTTGTACATTTCACGTCTGTACGTATGTGGACATGAGCAAGTGGGGCATGAAGGTACTATCTAATCGTTATTTGATTCCAGCTTTTAAGAATTCTAATTTAGATATATGCAAGCATTGTATATATGGTAAACAATCTAGATTATCTTTTAAATCTAGAAAACATGTATGTAAGGGAGTGCTTGATTATGTCCACTCTAACACATGGAGACCATTGCTAGAGGTTTTCGATGGGGGTCATCATGGTTTGTTTCTCCTAAAAAGTTTGAGTTTACTTCATGAAATGTAAATTTGAAGTTTTTACTATATTCAAACAATGGAAGGCAATGGTGGAAAAATAGTTAGGATGAAAAATAAAGGTTTCAAGGACTGAAAATGGTGAAAAATTTACTTCCACTGAGTTTAATGAATATTGCAAGGATAAATGAATCATTAGGCATAACACAATGCGTCACATGCCTGAACAAAATGGTGTGCTGAGCAGATGAATCGAACTCTCTTGTAGAGGGTCCAATACATGTTAAGTAATGCTACGTTGGGTAAGGACCTATGGACAGAAACCATTAACATAAGTTGCTATTTGGTGAACTAGTCTCCTTCTATGGCGATTGGATGCAAAATCCTAAAGGAAGTATGGAGTTGTCATAAGATGGAATACTTAGATTTGCACATATTTGGTTGTGATACTTACTCTCATGTACCGTCAGTTGACAGAGATAAGTTGGACCACAGATCCAAAAAGTACATCTTTATTAGCTATGGTATTAGTGTGAAAGGTTATAAGTTATTCGACAAGGTCACATGCAAGGTCATCACTAGCCGGGACGTCAGATTCGATGAAAGCTCCCTATTCCATAAGAATGATCAAGAGGAACAAGAGGAACCAGAAATGTTGATCGTAGACGTTTAGATTGACACAGGATAATGAGTCAGAGATAGATGCACAAATAAAGGTACAAGAGCAGGTGGAAGAGTCACCTGTGAGAAAAAAACCCACCATGTGATCGCAAGTTACCACCAAGATACATAGATGACTCTAATATTGCATATGCCTTCATTATAGATGAGGGGGACCCGTCTACTTTTCAAGAGGCTATTAATGAGCCTGATGCAGAAAAGTGGAAGGTGATTATGGACGATGAGATGGATTCGTTGCACAAAAATAACATATGGGAGCTGGTGGAGCTTCCAGTCGGTCGAAAAGCTATTGAATGCAAGTGGTTATTTAAAAAGAAACATGATAGATACAAAGCGAGGCTGGTAGTGAAGAGGTATGCTTAGAGAGGACTCGACTTTATAAAAATATTCGCGCCAGTGGTTAAGCAAATATCTATTAAATTCGTATTGGTGCTGGTTACCCAATACGATCTTGATCTGGAACAGATGGATGTTAAGACTGCATTCCTGCATGGGGAGTTGGAATACTATGCCAAAACAGTGAAAAAAGGACGGTTGAAAACCGTCTCAAATCACAATAAAGGACGGTTTTGAACCATCGCATGGGCCATCCTATTTTGTTGCGTTGTATTACTTAAAGGACGGTCATAAACCATCATTGCTGATTGACATTTAAAGGACGGTTATGGACCGTCTGTAAAGAAGGATAGTCATGGACCGTCAATAAAGATAGACGTTAAAATGCAAGTTATGGACCATCTATTACAAAGGACGATCATGGACCGTCCTTAAAAATGGACAATAAAAGGACTGTTATGAGTAGTCTCTGATGTTACACGGTTGCACTTTAAAAAAGGACAGTTATGGAACGTCTCTAAAGAAGGATGGTCATGGACCGTCATGAAAGATTAGACCTTAAAAGGATGGTTATAGACCGTCTCAGATTTGAATATTTTAGAAAAATATGGACGGCCTAAAGCCGTCAGAAAATTTCTTGCATTAAAAAAAAATTGAAAAAAAAATCAGCAACAATTTTCTTTTCATGTCTTTCATCTAATAAAAAAATATTCAACCAACAAAACATTATAATTCAAAATTATGAAGAATTGCAGAAACTTCATTTGCTTTTTTTTTTTTTTTTTTTCCAAAAAAGTGGGCACACTTTTTTAAAATAAAACTGATTGTTAAAATAAAACTAATGTAAGGAAATAATGCAAAAAAGTGTTTCAATTCAAGTTAATAGAAACAACAATAAAAATTAAAGCTTTGTAAAAAGGGGCATGTGTTAAAGGGATACATCCTTGATTCCCATGCATGAGAGTCCAATGATGATGAGAACAAGAATCGCTGCACAAGGGCCCATAAATACGACAATGTTATCCTACAAAGGAATAGGATAGTATTAGATGTTAATGCACTTGATCAGATTGCACATAAAGTTCCGATTAGAGTTACAGTTTAGTAAAGGTTTGCAGTGCCATGCATGGATGATAAGGAAGCTTAAAAGAACTCAAAAACTAAGCCCTTTTCTTTTCCTTTGCAACAGATTATGTACAATCTTATTGAAACTAAGCAATGAATTAAAAGAGAGTTTAAAAAAATATAGAAACAACAATAGGTTAAGGTTAGGTTTAGGTTTAGGTTTTAGGTTTAGGTTAAGGTTAGGTTATAGGTTATAAGTTTAGGTTATAGGTTATAGGTTATAGGTTAAGGTTTAGGTTATAGGTTTTAGGTTTAGGTTAGGTTATAGGTTATAAGTTTAGGTTATAGGTTATAGGTTAAGGTTTAGGTTATAGGTTTTGGTTTAGGTTAAGGTTATAAGTTTAGGTTTAGGTTAAGGTTTAGGTTTAGGTTATAGGTTATATCATATAGGTTATAGCTTTAGGGAATTGAGAATAGGTTAAGGTTTAGGTTTAGGAAATCGGGTTTGGGTTCGGGATCGGGTTTAGGTTTGGGTTTTCAAGTTTAGGTTTAAGTTTAGGTTAGGGAGTTGAGATTAGGATTAGGTGTAGGTTTAGGTTATAGGTTTAGGTTTAGGTTATAAGTGTAGGTTATAGGTTTAGGTTTAGGTTAGGTTATAGGTTAAGGTTTAGGGAATTGAGTTTAGGTTATAGGTTATAGGTTTAGGTTATAGGTTAAGGTTTAGGTTTAGGTTATAGGTTTAGGTTTAGGTTAAGGTTATAGGTTTTGGGATTTGAGAATAGGTTTAGATTATAAGTATAGGTTTAGGTTAATGTTGTAGGTTATAAGTTTATGTTAATGTTATAGGTTATAGGTTTAGGTTTAGGTTTAGATTTAGGGATTTGAGAATACATTTAGGTTTAGGTTTAGGTTTAGGTTATAGGTTCAGGTTATAGGTGTAGGTTTAGGTTATAAGTGTAGGTTATAGGTTTAGGTTTAGGGAATTGAGTTTAGGTTATAGGTTATAGGTTTAGGTTATAGGTTATACGTTTAGCTTTAGGTTAAGGTTTATGTTTGGGTTATAGGTTTTGGGATTTAAGAATAGGTTTAGGTTATAAGTATAGGTTTAGGTTAATGTTGTAGGTTATAGGTTTAGGTTATAAGTTTATATTAATGTTGTAGGTTATAGATTTAGGTTTAGGTTTAGGGATTTGAAAATACATTTAGGTTTTAGGTTTAGGTTTAGGTTTTATATTTCGGTTAAGGTTACAGGTTTAGGTTTAGGTTATAAGTGTAGGTTATAGGTTTAGGTTTAGGTTAGGTTATAGGTTAAGGTTTAGGGAATTGAGAATAGGTTAAGGTTTAGGTTTAGGAAATCAGGTTCGGGTTCGGGTTCAGGTTTAGGTTTAGGTTTAAGATTAGGTGTAGGTTTAGGTATAGGGATTTGAGAATACATTTATAAGGTTTTAGGTTTAGGTTTTAGGTTTAGGTTAAGGTTATAGGTTGTAGCTTTAGGGAATTGAGAATAGGTTAAGGTTTAGGTTTAGGAAATCAGGTTCGGGATCAGGTTTAGGTTTGGGTTTAGGTTTTAGGTTGTAGGTTATAGGTTTAGGTTATAGGTTAAGGTTTAGGTTTAGGTTATAGGTTTAGGTTTAGGTTATAGGTTAAGGTTTAGGTTTAGGTTTAGGTTATAGGTTTAGGTTAAGGTTATAGGTTTAGGTTTGGGTTTAGGTTATAGGTTATAGGTCTAGGTTATAGGTTAAAGGTTTAGGTTTAGGTTATAGGTTTAGGGATTTGAGAATAGGTTTAGGGATTTGAGAATAGGTTTAGGTTATAGGTTAAGGTTATATGTTATAGGTTTAAGTTTAGGTTTAGGTTTAGGTTTAGGAATTCGGGTTCGGGTTATATGTTTGGGTTTAGGTGTAGGTTTAAGTTAAATGAATTAAGTTTAGGTTATAGGTTATAGGTTATAGGTTATAGATTACGGTTTAGCTCATTTCAAATTACACAAAATTAAGTCGAGCATAAATGAAGATTGAGGTTATAGGTTATACGTTTAGGAATTCGGGTTCGGGCATGTAATGATGTTTATTTATCATCCAATCTGTTCACAAGATCACACAGACAGTGATGAAGGGAAAAAATAAATAACAGCGATTCTCACCTTCCAGGGACCCCCGCTCAACATCCGGATAGCTCCGACGCACATCTGGGTCTGCTCCATCAATGTTTAACACATAAACACGAGCCTATCCAAATGGCCAGGCCACCCATATTTCTATCTATAGGAAATGGACAACTTCGTTATGGTCATAACAACGGTTCCCACCTTCCAGGGACCACCGCTCAATTAAATCATAAATTAGTTACCCATCTAAGGTTAGATAGATTGTAATACTTAATGCCTTCCATACTTATTTCAAAAAAGGAAGAAAAAAGAAAAAGAAAAAGAAAAAGAAAGAAATTGCATGTAAAATTAATTCAAGAAGGGTCAGAGTAACTTGCCCCCAAACATTGAGAGTGTGTCGGTGCAGTAGATCTTGTAATTTATTTGTAAGGGTTTCATCCCAAAACCCTTATGGGCAGATCCGGTTGCATGCAGGAGTGAATCTATATTATCTATTTGAAGCAGCAAAATCTGGTTGTATGCACGAGTGAATCTATATTATTTGACAGAAACTTGAAACAAGTACTGCCACTATATGATTAACAGTTGAAAAGGAAAATCATGCATCTTATCTTACCGCTGTAATTTACAGCACGTCGGACTGGCCTGGGGAACCATGTGATACATCCATCCCCAGGATGATTGATATGTCGGATTTGCAATTGACGGCACGATGGGCCTTATGTTCTTTACAGCTGAAGAGAAAATGCTGACAGCCTTGAAGACCTCTTCAACAAGCTTTCTAGTATCAATTTGACCAAAAGTAATAACAGTTAGTTGTTGCAAACAATGTCCATGTGTTCTATAATTTACATGAATTTGCAACCTCATGTGTTCTATAGCATAAAACAATATTCATGAAGCATTTATAAAGTTATGGAAATTTATTTTCACAATATTGGTAAAATATTTTTACTAGCAAGTGTTTAGCCAAATCAACTTTTAGCCAAAGTCAACTCCATAACAGCTTCCATAATCCATTATAGACCTCTAAATCACTAGCCATAATATCTGTCTTATTCCCAACCTCATGTGTCAAGAACAGCACACAACACCTTTGGTACAAGCAAGCTTCTCCAACAAAGTTAGCTTCTTAACACCTTCCACAAAATTATCTCATATTTATAATGTTGTATTTAGTGCAAGAATAAAATTCATATACAAGCTTCTCAACTTGGTGCAAGTCAACTCACCTTTGTTTAATGCCAATAAAGATGCATCTAACAAGGCCAAATATGCATGTTCACATTTTCACCACAGATAGGATCGAATCCAATATTTCCCCACCAGAAACCTGAAAATCAGAAACTTTTGTCATGATTATAAAGATTTATCATCGTCATCTAAGCCTTGCTCAATTCTATTTATAAATTTTGCAAGTCTACTTATAATTATCATTGGCTCTTAATCTTTTTATAATGAAAATCTTAAATATCACCTGATAATGCTCATTTGATAAAGTTTGATTGGAATGAATAATTTGGTAAAGATTAATGTCCATGAGCTCATAAACAATGTACATATCATTAAATGTTTCCCTACAAGGAGGTGATATTATATCTTTGATAGCCACAACCTGTATGATAGAAAAATGCAACCGATACAATCTGTTACAATTCAAAGGAGAAAAAATATTGTGGCTGCACTGATATTTTAATACATTACGAACGACTGCCTACGTACCCAAAAAGTCAGATTGGGATTAAGCCACTATGTAGTTCTTTTTTAATTAACCAAGTTAATAAAGGTCATAAATTTCATATTTAACAAAGTATCATTGAACGTCGTCTCAAATTGTTTCTGGGTGGTGCATTAAAAAAAATTCAAATACACAATTAATATATATTCTTGTTACATCTCGTACTGCAACTAGAGACAACTTTCTGTCAATACTTCAGTTACATTTGAAATTGAAATCCTTTAGTGACTTGGTTAATAAAAAACAAATGGCAACAAGCCATAATTAATAAAAAGGATGCTAAAGATTAAATAAATAAAAAAAGCAACTTGATCAAATAAGGATTTTAGTGAATAATCAAGTTTTCGTCATACAAATTACTAAAGCATGTCCTAGAGTTTAAAAAGTTAAATAAAACTACTGATTATTCAAATTCTCATTAGGAATTTGGGCCAAATAACAATTTCACCCAATTGAATATCTTCACTTGTCCTGTTATAATCAAACAACTCTACTGTGCGAACGTTGATATGATCTAATACAACTCTGATACATTCTGGAGGGATGCCTGTATTATCTGACACCATCTGCCCACTAGCAACAGTCCGACCATGGATATCTCTGAATTGACAAATTTGTTCCATTAATGGAGTTTTTACAGAGTCTTCTCGAATACTTGAGGGCTCATCAGATCGACGGTGGGCGTATAAATAAAATATTGGTTTCATGTAAATAATAATGCTACTTTTATCTTTAAAAATAATAATTATATCATTTGATCGTGACAAATGTAATACCTGAGATGCAGCAGTGAAGTAGTTGGCTTTGATGAGTAATTTGTTGCTTAAGTTCAGCAAATTGTTGCTCAACAATCGTACGAAATTCTTGCATTTGAGTCATTGATGCTTCAAATTTAGCCTCAATGGACATATGTGCATTCCTCTCCGATCGAGCTTCTATGATGTAGGGGGTGGCAACCTTCATAGTAGTCTTAGAAATACCCAAAACCTATCCCCCTAACCCGGAATATCTTCAAATGTCCTGACATCATTAAACAACTCTACTGTGCGAACATTGATATCATCTATTACAACCAACGACAATGTATGTAAAGTGAGTAGAATTAATGGAAAACCTGTAAAACTGGGTTGTAGTCTAAATCCTTGTGCTTAGTAGAAGGATCACTGCCAGCTATTGATAATATTCTTTCTTATTGAAAGATAATTGTTACAATAAATCCTTTATTTTACTTAAGTAAAAACATGATCAAAAACTCAAAAATTATTCTCACTGCTGTTTCAAGATGTGTTTGTGATGGGTAAGACCCATCAGGTCTGCTATGAATGGCAACAAACAAGTCGGTCCTAGTGATGATAGTATTTGAATTTTCTTTTTACTGTAATTATATAAGCAAATTATTTAACAAGAATTTATATTCATCAATTAAATTGTCAAAAAATGTAGTACAAATTACCATTTTCTCTAATGTCCTAGCAGCACCTTGTCTTCTAGTCGTGTGAGGGCATTTCACCTTTGCTCTGGAAGTCTTTCCCTTCTTGCGAAGATTGATTAATAATTTTATAGATTGTAGATTAATGAAAATGTCCCAATCCTCTTACTTTACACCAATGAGACAATTTCTTTTTCTTTGTAAATCATTATCAAATTTATCATATTCCTTTCGCAGATTGTATTTCCATACCTTCCAAGTTTTGCTTACTTTCAAAAATGCATATTCTTTTAACTCATCATCGATGTCGTACGTGGCCTATTTCATTAAATTAATAATCAAACAATCTTATTGAGTAAGAATTAGAAATAAAATCAAGAATAAACATGCTCACCAAAACCATAGACCAGATATTATCTTTAATTGCACCAGGCACTTTGCGCCAATCAGTGTATGAAATTGGACAGTGTGTCTTGCCAAGTTGCCCTAAAAATGTGTTGAAAGGCACTGATGTTTCTTCGACTGGTTGTTGATATTTATTTAATTTAAGTCTCTTCCTTATATTGCTTCCTTGGGCTGAAGCTGAAGAACCACCAAAATGCGACATAATTCCTGCAGTTTAATAAAACAAAACAATATCTCATTATTATGTAATTGGCATTTTATTAATATTTTGATAGCTAAAAAATTGTAACAATCATTACTTAATAGAACTCAACTCACTTTCAAACTGATTTGAATCTTATTAGTTTCTTTTCCATTTCCTAAGATGTGAGGTACTCGGCTCACTCTCTACCCATGATTTTTCCTGTACATCTTCATCTTCTTCATTTAAATCATCAATTAATGAAAGTGTTGAAGAACCTACATTCATTCTGGCCTCAAACTCAAGTGGATCTTCAAATGCATATGCATCTTTCGTCAATCTCTTAGGAGCATCCAGTACAACATGCCAGTCATCTCTAGTTGGATCCTTACAGTAGAAGACCTGAGCTGCCTGAGATGCAAGAATAAATGGCTCATCGTCTTCCTTTAAGTTCCATCTAAACCTTCCTAGATTGACAAATATTAAATTTGTTTCAAGATCTATGAAACATCCATTTAATTTATCTTCAATATGCACCTAATCATAGTAAAAGAGTGCTACTTTGAAGTCAAAGTAGTTCAATTCGAGAATTTGTATAATGATGCCATAATAAATGACTTCTTCGTCTATAGGATTCTTATCCCTGGTACTTACCCTAAAGCTAGTTAGTACTTTCATTGAGACTCCACTGTTCTGTGTTGTTCTTTTCATTTCGAAATTTACAGTGTTAAAAACATATCCATTTACTGAGTAAGTATTATATGATATGCATTTGAAGTCAGGACCATCAACAATTCTCTGAAACTGAGACATTTCTTTATTATTTAGTTGATGTCTTAACTAAGGAATGTATTCCATTAGTTTTCCTGCTGACAGATTACCCTTTCGATTTTATCCCGTACGTGTTTGCCTTGGATGTATGTTTGGTACTTCCTACAAATTCCAAATCATAGCAATTAATTTTATGTATATAGCAATGTTTATTACCAAAAGTCATTTAAAAATATAAAAAAGAATAATATACTTGTAACGCCCTGAAAATTGGGAGTCGAACAGGAGTCCAACTCCCGAGTTTCAACACATCACTTGTGCAACATAGATAATGATGATTAAATGTTGTCCATATTAGTGCATTAAACATGAGTGAGATTATACCAAATCAGCATATCATACTCCAGAGACAGTTAGATTACGCAAGTAGAAGACTGTGATAAGTATATAGAACATATAAGTGATTGTAAGTCTCCTGAGTATGATCATGTTACCAGGTCAATTAATTACATGTAAAATTTCAAAATATACAAAATGTGTAATGTCATCTAGTCAACATCACAGTAATTCTTGTTGATCAGAACATGGCCTACATAGACCCGCCTGATAACTGCATGTAGGAGAACTCCTCCTCGTCATCATAAAAATCAGGCTTCGCCTCGTAAGCATTGCCATCATCTGCAACTAAACAAGAGTCTGGTTGGTGTTTTAAAACAACATCCCAGAGTGAGAGTGAGTGATCAACTCAGTGGAGCTATAAGGTAAAGGTTAACATGTTATCAATTCAGTCAAGCAATAATAATAAAGCAGTACGACATCATATCCTAAGTACTCTTGTTAATGCAAGAATGGTATGCGAAAATAATGTATACCCTCGCCTGCACTCCCTCAGTGACATCATCTCACAATCGTGCATGCTACACTCCCGGTAAACATGCGCTTCCTCCCCAAAGCACCGTGCAATGCGAATGCATGATCGTGTTAACCAAGTTCTTACTTAGGCTTATTCATATAGCAGATTCGGAAAGCTAACGTACCTCTCTTATATCATTACCCAAACAATGATCCATCTAGGGTCGTCAATCCTAGTTAATCACATACGATGGGCATGTTCCAAGTCACCATGGAGAGGCTCATTACCTCAGCGTAGGCTTGGTTTATACGCAAGGTCACTATGAAAAGGCTCGTCACCTTAACGTAGTCCTAGTGTATACTCGAGGTCACTACGGAAAAGGCTCATCATCTTAGCACAGGCCGACAGCTCGAATACAGTGTCACATACCACTGTATTCGGCTCACGAGTTTGGGTTGTTCATTGGTCACTACGGGGAGGCTTGTCACCCCAGCGTAGGCCAACAGCTCTACCACAGTGTCCCATACCACCATGTCCAGCTCATGTTTAGCGGATCGAGGTATCAAGGTTAAACATGCTTTTCACTGGTAAGTTGGTACCTTAGGTTCAAGCAGTTGCGTCCATACAAGTTAAGCATACAATAGGTCAATCGGGTTACTTGACAAGCTCGACTGGTACGAGCGCATGTTAAATTAATTGACATGGAGTGCATAAGCACTCTGCATGGCCTAACTACTGTCGACAATCAGCGTACGACTCAAATTCCTCGAACGTATCCATTGTGGCTAACCAGTATGGCCACCGATCGTAAACCATTACCAATTGCCTGGACTACATCGTAGCCCCAATCACACTCCAACTAATAACATTCACATGTGATAATCCAAGACAGCATGTGACAACCAAATCTAAACATAAATCTCATTTGAGCATTTCAACAAACATATACTACACATGTCATCATACATAGGCATTTCATCTATAAGTCACACAGTAGCAAGATATGTTACAGAAAGGAAATTGTAACTATCTATAAGAGAATTGATAATCCTATCTCAACACCCTCATTAAGTACGTTACATCAAGCATTTTCTCATTTAGGCATTTTATCAAACACTTAGGCTACACATATTAACATACATGTAATATAGTAGTTATAACAAGCATTATAGCAAATCCTTTCACAAGGAAGTTGCCATACGTACAACAATCATGTACCCTCAAACATAAATCATGGCAAGTACAAATCATAATTCCATACTTATACACACATTTCAACAAACACATGGAATGCATGTATTTTAACATAGTTCATATATATGTGTAATACGCGGAAAACATCATATTTAAGCATATGTGATAGCAATCAAGTCAGATATAAATCATTGTGACATTGAAAGCCTTGGAAATCATAACCTAAACATTTATAGTCCGCACCTTTCGTCGGTAGACTCGTAACGAACTTAGTTTAAACATTAAGTCTTTGTTTACGGCACAACGACAACCTATAACATGAAATAGGTTAGCTATTTCACCATTTACTCTAATTGAATCCCTACAACAGAGTAGGGTTAGGATTTCTTACCCAAAAATGGAATCGGAATCGTCGGTATAACGACATAGTAGGGGTGATTCGATATGTGGAGTGGCAGGGAAGAATCACTACAACAAACCCCATCCTCATACACTTTCTCCTTCTCTTTTCTCTCTTTTCTCCCTTAGGGTTTAGAAATTCGTATGGAATGGGAGAAAGAGGGTTTAAGGCCCTTATATAGGCCCAGAACTGATGAGAATGGCCCCAGGGCCATAATATACTTAGGTTATAGCCAAAAGTTAGCTGTTTTGGTCCAACGGAGCACATTTGGAGGCCCCTTTTCTACGTACGGTCCGGAGTAAGTTCTCTGACATTGGATCTAGGTCAAATTAAGTTTTCGGTCCGACCGGATTTACAGATCGACCGCAGAGGATCAGTTTTAGTTCAACGGTCACCGTTACTTAATCAGTGTCACAAGTACACTGACATGTGTTGAAAATTTTTCCTGATCCGAGGCTGTAATTGGGTCAAAATCTGATGGTCTGAATCCTTAGATTTGGCCTGTAAGCAAATGGCTCAATTCACTTAAGTTTCAGTTCACTTCTTAAAGATATTCGTATTTCTCACACACTTCACTCCGGGCTCAAGTTGTGCATTTTTGGATACTATTAGGGCTTGATTTCTGAGATGGTTGTCGAGCCCAATAAGGCGGTCATAACCGTATAGTTTTGCGGTAATCAGACTTTCGACGCGTGGTCCAAGTCCGATACGGAGTTTCGTGATGCTCTCGAGAGCAACTGGGTTTTGAAATTGATCCTACATTTTTAGGTAATGTAGCGTTAGCGATTCTACTAGTTTTGGGTCTTGTAGTTCGTATTTAAAGTAGTTAGAGCTAATTTCATAGATAATCTAGTTTAACACTTAGTTAATTCTCGTCTAATTTCTAAAGAATTTGGTCCTTAGTGATTTCTGCCTGAGGTGGTCGTTGGGTCTTTGTACGAATTTTTTTGAGACGTTACAATCTACCCCCTTAAGAAAAAATTTTATCCTCGAAATTAGTACCTTTTCGTACTCCTCGAGAATCTGAGGGTAGTTCTTTCGGACCTCAGCTTCTGTTTCCCAAGTAGCCTCTTCCTCAGTGTGGTGTGTCCACAGAACCTTCACAAGTGGAATCACTTTACTGCACAACACCTGCTCCTTCCTATCTAGAATACGCATCGGTCGCAGTACATAAGTAGCATCTTCACTCAACTGTACCTGCTCCCATCTGATAATGTGGGAAGGGTCAGGAACGTATTTCTTCAACATCGACACATGAAATACGTTGTGCATACCTACGAGTAATGGGGCAAAGCCAAACAGTACGCTACCACACCCACTCAATCCAGTATCTAGAATGGACCAATAAATCTCAGCATGAGCTTCCCCTTCTTACCAAACCAAAGGACTCCTTTCATGGGGAAAACCTTAAGGAACACGTGGTTCCCGACCTCAAACTCTAGCGGTCACCACCTCGTATCGGCGTAGCTCTTCTGTTTGCTCTATCCTACCAGAAGTCGACGCCTGATAATGTCGATCTTCTTCGAGGTCGCCTGAACTAACTCTGGACCAATTAGGCTCTTCTCGCCAACCTTTGCCCAACAATGTGGCGCTCGACAGGGGCGCCCATACAAGGCCTCATAGGGAGCCATGCCAAGACTCGCTTGAAAGCTGTTGTTATAAGCAAACTCTGCATAAGGAAGACAGTCATCCCAACTGTCCTTGAAATCAAGAACACAAGCTCGCAGTATGTCTTTCAACACCTAATTTACTCGTTCCGTCTGCCTGTCAGTCTGTGGGTGGAATGCGGTACTGAACTTCAGTTTCACACCCATTTCTTCCTGGATACGAGTCTAAAAGATAGATGTGAATTGAGTGTCTCGGTCCACCACGATCTCCATAGGAACTCCATGCAGACACACAACCTCCTTGATGTACAACCTAGCCAACTTGTCTGCGGAGTTTGAGACTTTGATCGGAAGGAAATGAGCCAATTTCGTCAATCGGTCCACAATCACCCATATGAAATCATGTCCCTTCCTCGTCTTTGGTAGCTCTGAGATAAAATTCATGAAAATGAAATCTCATTCCATTCAACTATGGGCATGGGCTGCAGTAATCCAGGAGGTCGACGATGATCTGCCTTGACCTGCTGACACGTGAGACAACGGGACACATAATCTGCTATGTGGGCCTTCATGTTGTCCCACCAGTACGAGCGCTTCATGTCTCGGTACATGTTCATACTGCCAGGGTGTATTACCATCCTCGAATTGTGAGTAGCCTTGAGAACTTCCTTTCTCAAGTTATAAAGATTTGGGACGCATAGGTGGTCGTGATAACGTAAATCCCCATCCGTACCAACTCTCTATTTCGAGTCTTCATCGTCACTGACCCACTTTCTCAACTCTACCAACCCTTTATCTTCCTCCTGAGCCACAATGATTCGGTCATCGATAAGTAGCTGAACCCGAATATGTGCGATGCTCTCAAATGGCCCCTCTACTGTAAGTTTCTGCTCAAAGTCTTGCACAAATTCTACCATATCCCACTCCGTTATCATCAGCGGAGCCGCAAATGCTATTGTCTTCTTGTGGCTCAACGCGTTTGCCATGAGGTTGGCCTTGCCAGGATGGTAGGAGACCTCGAACTTGAAGTCCTTCAAGGTTTCTTTCCATCTTCGTTGCCTCATATTTAGGTCCCTCTGCGTGAATTTGTACCTGAGGCTCTTGTGGTTACAAAAGAGCTCGAACTCCTCTCTGTAGAGGTAATGTCTCCAGAGCTTCAATGCAAAGATGACGGCTACTAACTCTAGGTCGTGCGTAGGGTAGTTTTCCTCGTGTTTCCTCAACTGTCGTGATGCATAGGTAGTAACCCTATCCTTCTGCATCAGAACACAACTCAAACCAACACGAGACACATTGGTATATATCGTATACTTGACCCCTTGCTCTGGCAATACTAGTATAGGGGCGAACGTCAGCTTGTCCTTCAGCTCCTGAAAAGCTGCTTCTACCTTCTCATTCCAGGCAAACTTGAGATCCTTCCAAGTCAGTTGAGACAATGGTCTAGTTATCTTAGAAAAATCCCTAATGAATCGATAGTAGTAGCCTGCTAGGCCAAGAAAACTCACTTCGGTAACTGAACCGGGCTGCTCCCAGTACTGAACTGTGACTACCTTAGCAAGGTCCACCGCTATCCCTTCCTTGGACACCACATGTCCCAGGAACTTGACTTCTTCTTTCCAGAAGTCACACTTCTTATACTGTGCAAACAACTGGTTCTTCCTGAGAGTATCAAAGACTGCTCGCAGGTGCTCCTCATGATCTTCCCGACTCTTGGAGTATATCAGGATGTCATCTATAAACACGATGATGAATCGGAATAGATACGGCCGAAACACCCTATTCATCAGGTCCATGAACACGGCCGGTGCATTTGTGAGTCCAAACGACATCACAAGGAACTCGTAGTGCCCAAAACTGGTCCTGAAAGCTGTCTTCTACACGTCCTCATCCCTGACGCGCAACTGGTGATACCCTGACTGTAAATCGATCTTGGTGAAATACTGCGCCTCCTTCAACTATCAAACAGGTCATCTATCCTGGGCAAAGGATACTTGTTCTTCACCGTCACTTGGTTCAACCTGCGATAATCAATACACAATCGCAGAGATCCATCCTTCTTCTTCACAAACAACACAGGTGCTCCCCATGGAGACACGCTAGGTCGTATGAAGCCTGCATCCAACAGATCATCGATCTGTTTCCTCAGTTCCTCCATCTCACATGGAGGCATACGATACATGGATAATGAAATGGGTGCCGAACCAGGCACAAGGTCGATAGTAAAATTGATCTTGTGCTGGGGATGTAATCTAGGTATCCTCCTGAACACGTCTGAGAAATCCTGAACTACTGGCGTGTTCCCCAACGTCGGACCATCAACATGCTCTAACAAGATAGTGTAACAACTAATGCGGTAGTACTAACTGACCTACACTAGGAATGTAAAAGTCGTGCCCTCAGGTCCATGGGTTGTTACCACCTTAATATCACAATTGATGTCTGCCCTCATCTCCGCAAGCCAATCCATACCGAGAATGATGTCATAGTGACACAATGAAGAGACCATTAGGTCAACAAGCACTATTCTACTCCCTAGGTCTATCGAACAACCCTTACACATCTTGGTAGAGTCCGAGAAAGTTCCAGTGGTGGTAAGGAGTCTCAACCCAACTATAGGACTAGTTTTCAACCCTAGTCGCTTGACTGTTGCCCATGATACTATAGAGACAGTGGACCCGGTGTCCACCAGGAAGAAGACTGGTATACCTTGAACATGCGCGGTGACTTCAAAAGCCATCAGTGCTGTAACTGCTGTCTCGGATGCCTCAGCTGCAAGTGAGTGCACACGAGCCTACTGAGAACGGTCTGGCTATAGTACCATGGGTCGCTGAAGCGGCCTAAATCGAGGTGCAGGCAGCTGAAAAAATGGGTGTGCTGGTGCTGACTATAGAAGTAGGGCTACAATAGCTTGAGGAAGCTGGCGGTTGAACCTCTGAGGCGGTGAGAAGCCGTTGTCCCTCATCCTGGTAAAAGCGTGGCCTGACTTCTTGTAGTAAGTGCACTATAAGTCTGCCCGCCTCATCGAGGCTAGTGGAGCTACAGGCCTGGTAGGCGAGTCTGCACGGGGCCTCTTGCCAAGGAACGGCCTGCTCGGTAACTCTGGTCGCATCCTAGGAACCATAAGCACACGAGTGCAGGATAATTTGTCCTCATCCTGCTCAGCTCGCAAAGACATGCCCACTAGCTCAGCATAGGTGGATATGCTAGTGCAACGCATCTTTGAACGTATCTTGGCTCGCAGGCCCTTAGAAAATCGCCGCATCTGCATCGGCTGGTCTGCTAATATCAAGGGAGCATATCTGGCCAGCTCTGTGAACCTGTTTTCATACTCTGCCACTGTCATCCCTCCCTGACGGAGGCGAAGAAACTCACTTTCCTTCTCATGATGATACGTGAGGGGAAAATACTTCTCATGGAAGCGGATCTTGAAGGCTGCCTACGTTCATATGTATTCCACAGCAATAGTCCGAAGGACGCTGTCCCACCAGAGACTGACTTCCTTCTCAAACATATAGGTGACCAGCTCCACCTGCTCTGCCTCAGTGCAGTGCAATAGCTTCACCATCTTAGAGATACGGTCTAGCCAATACTCGGCCTCCTCGGGTCTATGAGTACCCATAAAAGTAGGAAGTCGGACGCGCTAAAATTGCTCATATAAGCCGCTGACACTCATATTCCCAGCAGGCTGCATAAGTGGTGCAGGTGGAACCACACCCATGCCTTGGGTGAGGGCCGTTGCGATGGTGGCCAAAAACTGCTGTTGTTATTGCTACTGCTGTAGCATCAAGAGCATCATCTTCTCCAACCTATTAGTAGGAGGAGCCGACTGAGGCACGTACGACATCGAGGTAGACGCGCGGTTCGGTTCAGGAACTGGTGGTGCAACAGGTGTCAGCCCATTAGTGGGGCTAGTGGCCGGCTGAGAATCCGGCATAGTCTCGTGAGTCGGGCCTGAACTGGGGTCCATGTGGTTATCGATTAAGGGAGGAGAACTATTAATCCAGTCACCAAGTGTGAGACGTGCCGTACTCCGCGTGCTCTTGAGTGGCATTCCCTATATACAACATAGGGTGCAACCCGTGAGATTTAACATAAGATCATACATGCATCCATACATCATTCGCATTTTAAATCCAAAGAAGCTTCATGCATTTTATTTACCAAAATTGTCATAATACATGAGATGTAGTATTACATGGATCATGACAGAAGATGCATGTGAGCTAATCTAAGCAGGGTTCCACATACTAAAACTTACAACCCACTCTACCACATTACTAAGCCTTTCAAGGCTATACATAGAAATAAGAAAACAAGCAAAAAAGCAAACCAAAAGACGACTACATGTTCAACTAGCCGTCCGAATCTGGCGATGGTGGAGGTGCACCCTTATCCTGTAGACAACACAGGATAACCCTCAAGGTGTGAGATACTTTACTGAATTTCTGCTTCATGAAGGCTTCATTCTCTTTAAGCTTGGCTCGAGTCGCTGTGACCTCCTGTCGCAGGGCAACCTGGCCCTCGTCAAGTTGAGCCAAGCGGGCTTCTATAGCAGCTCGATCATGGTGGGGCTCATGTGCAGCAGACGGAGAGCCCTCATTAGAGTCTTGGGCCTCCTCTTCCTCTTCCTTACTCTCTCCTTCTTCACTTCTTTCCTCTGACTCATCTTCTTCTTCTATCTCATTACTTTCTTCCTCTTCACTTTCTGTCTCATCCCCATACTTGTAAAGTCGGGCTTGACATTGCCGAGGGTCAATCCCCATATTTTTAAGTGTAGTATCGTTAATGAAATGGATCGGCGCAAGGTCATCCATGTTAAGTTTGTAGGTGAACTCTCGAGCAATCTTGCATACCAGTCGGCCAAATGGAAGTGAGACATCATTCCTGATGGAGCGCGCAGTTTGGACGATCTATAGCAGGGCGAACGTAGGTAGACACAACTTGTCTCCCCGCCCAGCTCTATACAGGAAATTCACCATCAAGCGAGTGCATTCGGTATGGTTGCCTCACCTAGGATACACATTATAGGTGAATATGTGGTGAAGCAGGTGGAAATCGTTTGTCAACTCCGTCGACGGGAGGCTTCTGCCTTTCTTCCAGTGAGCTAGTCGGCTGCAAAGGTAATGCGTGCGGCGATCTCTTTCTCACGTGTTCTTGAGATTCTCTTCACTAGCGTGTACCTCACCACATGGGATTCCCATGATCCGGGCCACTAAATCAACAATGACTGTTGCTTCTCGCCTTCCTACAGGAATCTTGAACTGCATAGGCTCCAGCAATGGGTCCCGTATATGGACGTAGAAGGCTCGAACAGTGTTCTCACATGCATGAGACTTGCCCTTGAAAATAGGACCCCAACCGATGTCTGCCAAGTGGTCCATCATCGGATATAGCCCAAATAGCCTTTCGTCTACATGAGCTTCAAGTACAACCCTACAGCCACGAAAACAACCACGTTCGAAGCCCGTCGGTAGAACTCTCTCGACTGGGATTTGGGGATCATGATTCCGCTTCAACCTTCACTCTCGGGC
This sequence comes from Magnolia sinica, assembly GCF_029962835.1. Classification (NCBI taxonomy): domain Eukaryota; kingdom Viridiplantae; phylum Streptophyta; class Magnoliopsida; order Magnoliales; family Magnoliaceae; genus Magnolia; species Magnolia sinica. The sequence continues at coordinate 79,178,862 of NC_080580.1, read as the reverse complement.
GGTGCTTGTACTAGCTTCGACGCTTGCCTTCTTCCTTGGATGGGTAGGGTGGCTAGGCCCGGCTTCATCCGTAGGAGCTCTCTTCTTTTTCATGAGGGAAAGAATTGTGGAGAGAGAGAAAATCGCCACCACAAGCTCAAAAAGAGCTATCAAGGTGAAATAAAATGGAGGGATGGGATGAGTTGTGATACCTTAAGATTTTTGAGACACAAAATACGGTTTGTGTGCTCAAATGGAAAGGAAATGAGGGAGATGGGAGATGAATTTAAGGGATAAGGTGGAGAATGAGTATGCTAAGCCAGTCCCGCGCACCGACTCGATCCGAAAGTTGTATCATAGCGATCGCATCGCCGCCGCGGTTCCAACGCCGTGACTTGCGCACCGAACCGATACCCGGCAAGAAGATGCCGATCTGCGTTTATTAGAAGAAACACCGCGCGTTGCGGATTTTGAGAGAATCTCTACACAATTAGTCCCATTAATCAACCATAAATGCAACCATACCTCAAAGTACTTCACCCATTCCCTCTTTTTCCAAAAGTTCACCATCTTTCCACCTCACCATTCCTCTTTTTCTCATTCTGGATAATCACCGGGGTTCAATACACTCCAAATGGCACTGTCGCTCTCCTAGCCGCACAGCCCAAGTGAGCGTAAGAAACCTTACTATCTGCCTGACCAATAGTCTGCCAATACCTATCCGGCACGTCGATAGCGGACCCATTCGCGAGCTGGTCAAACTCAGCCTAGTATTGCCCCTACCCTCGGGCGAGTAAGGCCACACTCCTTTCCAACCGACCACGACACAGTGGGAGACGCGGCCTCCTGGTATTCGGCCCTCGTGCGCTCATATATCCACTCGGTCTCGACATTGGAGTCATCCTCTGGTACCATTGGGTTTAGGGATTTTCACCCAGGGACGTCTATGGCGCCCGTATGCTAGAACCAAACATTTCCGGTATCCAACCCAGCCATCCATGATGTGTCTATGGAGGCTATAGCCCTGATGTCGCTAGGGCATACAGTAACTACAATCACACAAATGCAAGTGCATGAGTCACACTATCAGTCATGCAACAGTCCTGTATGTACCATGCACTTATATGGGGCAACTCCGCCTATCAGGGAGCCCATAAACAGTTTATCAAAAGGTATATGCTATGATCGGTCACCCCTCACATCAGGCATACATATGGTGCGAATGATTATGAATCATGGATCTATACTAAACATGTAATAAGAGATGGCTCTAGGTATAATGGAGATGGTCCTAGACGGCCTACTTACCACAAGTTTGGGCCTATCAGTGGGCCTTAGGGAGAGTTATAATGCGGACATTTAACCAACATTATTCATTTAATGTGGACATCAAACCAACATTGCTCCCAAGGAATGGCCTTCCATGAATCACATATTGTAATGGGCCTTTTGTACATCTAATTGGGCCTGGACCCAAGGACCCAAATACATCAAATGGGCTACATAACATGAGCCCCATATCTATATCAAGGTGGGCCTCAATAGGCCTCATAATATGGGCCTAATACAAATTAAGGCGGGCCTCAACAAGGACCACTAATACATGAAGATGGGCCTCCACAATGGGCTTTAAATTATCTCCAACACAGTTGAACTGTTGGATGAAACACATGCATCATGATGGAGCCCACACTAATGGAGGGTGTAGTTTACATACATAAGCGGGGCCCACCATAATCCTTGTTTTTCCCACCCTGCCTAGGGCCCAATATAATGTTTATTTTCCAACCACTGTTCATAAGGTCATGTGGACCAGGGTAGGGCCCATCAAATTATTTATTTATCATCCAATCTATTCATAAGGTCACGTGGGCCTGGATAGGACCCACTATAATATTTATTTTCTGTCCAAAATGGGCCCACTGTAATGTTTATTTTCCATCAAATTTGTTCATATGGTCACGTGGACTGGGCCCACCGTGATATGTATTTGCCATCCAACGTATACATGGGGCCCACCGTGATATGTATTTGCCGTCCAACTTACGTGGGCAGGGAACCCACCGTGACGCTGGCAGGAAGCCCACCGTGATGCTTGTTTTGACGTCCAACCTGTTGATGAGGTCATTTGACCTTGGGGCAGATGTGGGGCCCACCGAAATGTGGTTCACAAATCCAGTCCATTCATTGTGTGAGTCCCACCCGACTGACGGTCCATACCAAGTTTCAACGACATCCAAAACTCAGGTAGGCCCCACGAAGTGATTTTATATATTTAGGCATGTCTTCACATGTTTTTAAATGGTGTGGTCCACATGAGTTCCGTATGAGCCTGATTTTTGGTATGGACAGTTGGTCCGCGGGGACCCATCAAATGCACGGTGTTGATCTTCAAAACGCATCAAGGTGGGGCCCACAGCTGGGGCCGTGAGCCCCAGCCCGTCCGTCCGTCAACCGCAGCAGCAGCAGTGCTGCCTTGAGTCGTTGTTGTTTTTTTTTTTGTAAAATATCGTTTCTCTGCGGTTTTTCATAGACGGGGCCCGCATCAGCAAGATCCACACCAGCCATTGGATTCCTTGGTCCAAGACCGACCAAAAGAGTCCAATATGCGCCCCGTTTTGGGCGAATAGAAGCTTCAAAGTGTGTTTTAATGGTATACACTACTATTCCCTATGGTATGGCCCGTATGATTGTCAGATTGATCTCAACTTTCGGCTCAACGCCTAAAATGATCTGGGGAACGAAATGGACGGCTTGGATTATGCATATACATCAAGGTGGGGCCTGCATGAGTGGCCCACCTCTCCCTTCTCTTCTTCTTTTCTTTATAAAGTACACAAAGGGGCTCGCCCGTCCAGCGTCCAGTGACGCTGGACGGTGTGGATAAACACATGCCTTGTGGTGGGTCCCACATGGACGTGGCCCACCAAATTTATGTATATATATAAATATAATATATATATCATATTATATATATAATACATATTATGTTATATATATTATATATATTATATAAAATATAACATATATATATGTATATATATAAAAAAAATGCATTAGGCCCATCCAAACAGTGGATGGTGTGGATCATCACCTGTACTAGAGTGGACCACACCGTCTGATATAGATGGACGGGGTAGATATAACATATATTGGTGGGATCCACACCATTACAAAGGAAGAGAGAGAGATAGAGAGAGATATACGGTGAGAGAGAGGAACCCCGCCACTATGGGCCCTCTTGATTAAATCACATACATCCAAATGGGTCCCACCAACAAGTGGTCGGTTGGAAAGGAGTGTGGCCTTACTCGCCCGAGGGTAGGGGGCAATACTAGGCTGAGTTTGACCAGCTCGCGAATGGGTCCGCTATCGACGTGCCGGATAGGTATTGGCAGACTATTGGTCAGGCGGATAGTGAGGTTTCTTACGCTCACTTGGACTGTGCGGCTAGGAGAGCGACAGTGCCATTTGGAGTGTATTGAACCCCGGTGATTATCCAGAATGAGAACTGTACTGATACGTAATGAGGATTGGCATGCTTGAGTTGCATCTCGCATCGCATGGCTGTGTTATGGCCGATAGCATTCATATCTTGCACTGCATAGCCTTGGTACGGCTGATTGCATTCATGTGCTCATCACCATGATTCCGCATCACTCTGACCTTGCATTTTGAGCACGTTTATATTGCGCACACACTTACACCACCCTCTAAGCTTTCCATAAGCTTATGCACGATTGATGCGTGCAGGTGACGCCAGGACGCAGTCGCAGCCATAGTCTCGCTGTAGTTGGAGCGTGCAGCCGAGCTTCTGGAGTTTTGTTTCTTTTATTACATTGTATTTTCCCCTTTTAGTCGCATTGTACTAAAAAGTTTTTGATCATAGTGGATTTTGTGGTGGTGTTCTTGTGGTTATTGTTTGTGGGTTATGCTTTTTGTTATGCTCATTATGATTCAGACTGATGAAACCCTCCTTGTAGTCTCCCAGGATCGGAACCTGGTGAATGGGTGCCGGGGTCCGAGAATGGGGTTCTACGGAGGCTGTCGGCGCCGGATTCGGCGATCGGGAATTTTGTGAGCCCGGTTTCCGAGTTCGGGGCGTGACACAAAATGTCATCAAGAAGTATTAAGAGATGAATTTAAGGGATAAGGTGGAGAATGGGTATGTGGTGAAGAAGATGAAGAAGATGTGAGAATGAAGGGGAGATTCGAGAGAGGAAAAATGGGTTTGGAGAGCTTTGAAGGGTTTAGAACTAGGTGGGGGTGAAATGAAGTAAGAAGGGGATATTAAGGGTCCCCACACAAATTTCGTGGCCCCACACACATGTACGAGGTTAGCCCGCCGCGGCCCGATAGGCCTGACCGAAGCCAAGGGCGGTGCACCGTGGTTGGCGTGGCACCACCGCAGTCCTGTAGACCCGGCGCTATGCCGCCATGATAGGGCGGTGGCTACCCCCTCCCGGGGTGCCGGTGATGTACGTGGGACCCCTTGGGTCCCACTGATTTGCATGATTCGGGCCCCCTCGGTCGTTTGAAGTGGTTTCGAATCCCATTACGCGTATATTCACGCCTTTCGGGTTGTTTGTGAGTGGAATACACCGAATTTTCATCTAAATCCATCGACTAACAGTCTGGAAAGAATTTAGGATCATCTCGCATGATCACATATGCCTACGGGTCCGATTTCAACGTTTAGTTTCGCTTGTTAGCGAAACTTGGAATCCTACTATCATTTCTATGTTTTTTTGCTCCCTCCTAAACCAAAGTACGTCAGTGTGTGTCGTGTTACCATAACCCAGGTCCATTTTAATCTAAATTATGCTCTGATACCAACTTGTAATGCCCTGAAAATCGGGGGTCGAGCAGGAGCCCAACTCCTGAGTTCCAACACATCACTTATGCAACATACATAATGATGATTAAATGTTGTCTGTATTAGTGCATTAAACATGAGTGGGATTATACCAAATCAGCATATCATACTCCAGAGACAGTTAAATTACGTAAGCAGAAGGCTGTGATAAGTATATAGAACATATAAGTGATTGTAAGTTTCCTGAGTATGATCATGTTACTAGGTCAATTAATTACATGTAAAATTTCAAAATATACAAAATAATCAAGTGTGAGGTTCCACTAGTCTGTATTCCCGTAACCCCGCCGACACAACTCCAGGTCTACATAGACCCGCCAGAGAGTTGCATGTAGGAATTCCTCCTCCTCATCTATGAAGTTTAGCTCCGTCGCGTAAGCTGCATCGGAACTTGCATCTAAACTAAAGTATGGTTGGTGTTTTAAAACACCGTCCCAGAGTGGGAGTGAATGATCAACTCAGTGGAGCTATAAGGCAAATGTTAACATGTTATCCATTCAGTCAAGCAGTAACACTAAAGCAGTACGACAATCATGTCCTAAGTACTCTTGTTAATGTAAGAATAGTATGAGAAAATGATGTATGCCCTCGCTTGCACTCCCTCAGCGACATCATCTCACGATCGCGCATGCTACACTCTCGGTAAACGTGCGCTTCCTCGCCTAAGCACCGTGCAATGCAGATGCATGATCGTGTTAACCAAGTTCTTCTTTAGGCTTATCCATACAGAAGATTCAGGAAGCTAAGGTACCTCCTATATATCATTACCCAAACAATGATCGATCTAGGGTCGTCAATCCTAGCCAATGGCACATGAAAGATGTGTGTTTGTCACGCCCCAAACCCAGAAATCGGATTCATAGGAATCCCGATTGCCGAATCTGGTGCCGACAGCCTCCATAGTACCCCATTCTCGGCTCCTAGCGTTCATACGCCAGATTCCGATCCTGGGATCTTATAAGGAGGATTTTTTTTTTATTTTTTATTTTTATAGAATATACGTTTAATTTGTAATAAGCATAACCACAAGATTACCCAATTCACAAAGGCAACATCACCATCATATATCCACTAATATAATCATTTGAGTACAATGCTGAAAGGAAAATACATCAATCGAAAATCAAGCTCCAGAAGACCGCTGCACGCTCCAAGCTCAACATTGTTGCAACCTAACATCAACTGCACGCATCTATCGTGCATAAGCTTATAAAAAGCTTAAAGGGTGTTGTAAGTGTGTGCATAAGGTAAGTGCCAAGTATTCAATACAATGTCATCATCATACAATACCGGAAATCTGATAAATCCATGGATCATATGATATCAGGGTACATAACACAGATCAACTGTGCAAATAAGGAATTAAAGCGAGCCAAATATTAGATGCCGAGGATGCAATGTCATAAATCACACAATATCGAAAGTACTTGTTATCCATAAATTGTATAATGTCGAAATAAGCAGAAATATTGACAAGAGCATGAATTGTCATAGTAAACAGAATATCGACATGATCACAAACATACGATAACAGAGTAAGCGAAAATACGGACAAGTCCATGAGTCAATCAATGTCAAAATATGCAATGTAGAACAACTATACAAGTGAGGAATCATAGATAGCCAAATATCAGACGTAGAGGTTGCAATACAATATACATTTCTGATGAGTAACGCAAATAGCATCAGTCGTACCTAAACCATATAAATGCAGGGACACAATAACCCAAAATGTCATATGCCGCGAATGTCATGCAATATGCGGTGCGAATGGAATGACCATACTGGAGTGTGAAGTCGGGATGATGGTACGTAGTATCGCAGGCTATGGGGTCCATCACAAGGGACTTCTATCCAAACCAGTCTCATACCTAAATTTGGATAGTCAGACTCAATGTGGTAAACTCCTGATCTCAGGTTAGTCGCGCGCCCTAACCGAAATCCTGGCCATTGCGAAAGCACTCGTAACAAATAGTTGCGCACCACCAACCTGAGTGGATAGTGAATGAATTAATGCATGAATGAGTATGCAACTCCTACTCACTAAATCCACATATCAGTACAGTTCATCTCTAGGATCATCACCGGGGTTTAGTACACTCCAAATGGCACTGCCGCTCTCCCAGCCGCACAGTCCAAGTGAGCGTAAGAAACCTCACTATCCGCCTGACCAATAGTTTGCCAATACCTATCCGGCATGTCGATAGCGGACCCATTCACGAGCTGGTCAAACTCAGCCTAGTATTGCCCCTACCCTCGGGCGGGTAAGGCCACACCCCCTCCCAACCGACCACGACACAGTGGGAGACGCGGCCTCCTGGTATTCGGCACTCGGGCGCTCATGTATCCACTCGGTCTCGACGTTGGGGCGTCTCCTGGCCACGGAGGTTTAGGGATTTTCACTCAGGGACATCTATGGTGCCCGTATGCTAGAACCAAACATTTTCGGTGTCTCATTTGGCCATCCACGATATGTCTGTGGAGGCTACGACCCTGATGTAGCTATGGCGTACAGTAATCATAATGCGAGATGCATGAGCCATACAATCCAGTCATGCATCAATCCTGCGCATACCGCGTGCTCATGTGAGATAACCTCCACCTATCAGGGAGTCTCATAACAACATGCTCAATGACATATGCAATGATCAACCACATCTCATAACAAACATGCAGATGATGCGTATGGGCATGTATCATGATGCTAAGCTATCACATACTCATAATCTGTATCAACAACCAGCATCGACAATCGACCTCGACAATGTGGACATTTAACCAACAGTGCCCCCAAGGAATGGCCCACATAGAGCCAAACATATAATAGGCCCACGGCCTCACACAAAGGCCTGATATACAACACAATGGGTCTTACTCAAGGGCCACATATACACAACAGGTGGACCCTGCTCATGGGTCTAATACATATCACAATGGGCCTTGCCCATGGGCCATGAATACATCACAATGGGCCTTGCCCATGGGCCTCAAACACAGGACATGTGGGCCCGACACATGGGTCTTGAATTCATTAAATGGACCATGCATCCTAGGCTTAATACAGAGCCCAATGGCCCTCAACTACGGGTCACATATACATCATGTAGGTCTCGACAATCGGCCATGGCAATCGAATTCGATACTCAGAATCGGCCTCGACAATCGGAACCGGCCAATACAATCGACCTCGACAAATCGACACCGATAATCTACATCGATAATTAGCACCGACAATCAGCTTCGATAATCAACACCGACGACCGGTCACATAGACAAGACTGGGTCTATAGATGAACATCTGATCAATCATAATATAAAGATCAGCCCTCGACCATGGTTATATCAAATCTGGTAGCATGGAGCCATCCGTCCATTGTAAATGGGGCCCACTTATTTGGGTTAACCCACTAAGAGAATGATGAGAATGGGCCTGATAAGGCCTAAGGAAGGGTCACAATGTGGACATCCAACCATCACTGCCCAGCAATGTGGACATTTAACCAACATTGCTCCCAAAGAGTGGTCCACATAGAGTCAAACATAAGACGGGCCCAAATATCCAACAAGTGGGCCTCAAATAGTCATCACAGGTGGGCCTTACACATACAGCACGTGGACCTACACATCACGGTGGGTCGATACATTGGGCCGCACACCACACCAATGGGCCTCAATTCAACAAGTGGGCCGCATCAATGAGCCAGAAATACATCTCAATGGGCCTCATCACAAGAGTAGGAATATTTCACAATGGCCTCGCTAAATGGGTCGGAAACACATCTCAATGGGCCACGACGTATGGGCCGAGTATATATCACAATGGGCCACGACCCATGGGCCGCAACCCGTGGGCCTCAAATACAAGTGGGCCACATTAATGGGACCCATATATAAACCTCAGGTGGGCTCTGCTCATGGGCTTCAAATACATAATATGTGGGCCCTACCCATGGGTCTTATACACATCAAATGGGTCACGCGTCATGGGCCCAATACATGTCACAATAGGCCTTGCATCAATGGGCCGCCCTAATGGGCCTCGTACACATCAAGTGGGTTGCACCAATTGGCAGCACAATGCACCTCGACCCATGGGCCCTGATATATATATATATATATCATAATGGGGTGCCTGCCCTGGATGGCGTGGATAAAGATACATCAAAGTGGGCCTGACAAATGGGCCACAACATACATCAAAGTAGGCCTCATAACATGGTCATACATACATCAAATTGGCCACATCAATGGGCCCCATGTATGTCAAATGGGCCACACTCAATATAAGTGGTGATAATGATTTCCACTACTAAAATTTTCAAGGTCCGCCATAACATTTATTTCCCATCTAATCTAATCATAGGGTCTCAAGATTTCAAAGATAGCCGTTCAATCCTCACCGTGCACTATGGTCCACTTGATGAGTAAATCTGACTTATTTTCGTCCCAAACCTAAAAAAAAAGGATCATTTTCCAAAAATGGTTGGACGGTTGGATGAAACACATGCATCATAGTGGGTCCCATAGGGATGGAAGGAATAGATAAGTCACATGTTCCATGATGGAGGTCCACAGTTGTGGACACAACACATACATAAATAAGTCTTAAGTAAGACCCACCAAAATGTTTATTTTCCACCCAACCTAGGGCCCAACATACTGTCCATCCAAAATGAGGCCAACATGATGTTTATCTTCCATCCAAACTAGTCATAGGGTCACATGGGCCTAGGGCCCACTGTAATATTTATTTATCATCCAACCTGGGCCACTATAATATCTATTTGCATCCAACCTGTTGATAAGGTCTTATAGACCTGGGGCCCACCATAATGTTTATTTCCATTCAAACCTGTTGATAAGGTCATACAGACCTGGGGCCCACTACAATATTTATTTATTTTTATTATTATTATTATTATTATTTTTAACCTTGTGATAGGGTCACATGATCATGGGACCCACTGAAATGTTTACTTGCATCCAATCTGTTGATAAAGTCGCATGGGCCAGGGGCCCACTGCAATGTTTACTTACCATACAACCAGTTTATAAGGTCACGTGGGCCTTTGGCCCACTGTAATATTTATTTGTCCACCAAATTTTTTTAGTATGGTTAGGTGGTCCTGGGGGTCCACCGTGATGTAGTTCACAAATCCAACCCACTCATTGTGTGTGTCCCACCAATTTAAGGGCCCAAACCGAGTTTCAGGTGGATCCAAGCTGCATGTGGACCCCAGCAGTTGATTCCATGTGACTTGGTACACCACTGCATGAAAGGTGATGGTGTGGGCCATCCGAGAACTTTTTATGACTAATTTTTGGAACCAACGCATCATAAAAGGGGACCTATTAAATGAACGGCATGGATGTAGAACATACATCATGGTAGATCCACAATTGAGGCCAAGGGGGCCCTCCCTATTTCACGATGGACGTCCAGACCCTTCTGGACGTCAAAGCATATTGATTGCTATTATTAAATTTTTTCTTTTTTTTTATACTAGATGGGGCCCACATTAATCAGATCCACTCCGTCCATTATAGGTGTCCCATATAATTAGGGGTCCAAACCAAGTTTCAATCACATCCAAAACTCAAGGAGGCCCCACCAGATGATTTTATATTTTTAGGCATGTTATCACATGATTTTAGATGGTATGGCCCACCTGAGTTTCGTATACAGCTAATTTTTGGGATGGACGGCTGGTCCATGGGGACCCATCAAATGCACGGTTTCGATGTTCAAAACGCATCACGTGGGGCCCACGGCTGGAGTCGTGAGGTCCAGCCAGGCCATCCGCCCGCCCATGCAGTCTTCTGACAGCAGCAGCGTTGCTGCCTCATGATTTTGTGTTTTTTTTTCTCTAAATCCAATTTTTCTAGGGAATTTCTTAGGTGGGGCCCTCATCAGGAAAATCTATCCTGACCATTGCATCTCACGGCACAATATTGACCAAACAAGACCAATATTGAGTATTTTTCAACATGTAGAATCGTTGGGTGAGTTTTCAACGGTAAAAATTACCATTTCCTACAGTATGGCCCGCTTGATTGTCAGATTAGCCTCATCTTTTGGCTCAACGCCTAAAATGAGATGAGAAGTGAAATGGGCAGCGTGGATTTTATACATACATCAAGGTGGGGCCTGCATGAGCAGCCCACCTCCAAACACTATTCTTCTTCCTCTCCTTTGCTTATTAGTACACCACCATTTCAGTGCACGCACACCACTTTAGCCACTCCCTGTCCAGCGTCCCTTGGACGTTGGACAGCATAGGTATAACACAATCATCATAGTGGGTCCTACGTGTAGGTGGTCCACGTGTCACCAAGGTGGGTCCCACATGAACGTGGCCCACCATATTTAAATCAACTTGATATTTGTGTGTTTCCATCACTATAAAGTAGGGTCCACATGACTTGTACGGTTAGGATAAAACATACCTCAAGATGGGATTCATCCAAGTGGGCCACACATCACAAAAAAAATGAGAGGAAAAGAAAGGAGCACCCACCTCGAGATCTCTTCTTCCTTCTTCCGCCAATGCATGATAGAGCCCCAAAGAAACAATTCCAATGGTGGAGATGATCATTGGATGGTGGAGATGGGAGATAGGGAGGTGGGCCACACTAGCTCTCTCATGGGAGCCATGGACGTGGGTTGCTCCATGGAGGGATTGCTTGGAATGGAGAGAAGTGAAAGAGAGAAATGATGTAAGGAGTGATGGGAGAGAGGGATGGTGAGGTAATGGGAATTAATGAGTTTGACTTATGGGAAAAAGGGAAGGTAAGGTGGTAGGGTAGGGTGATGTCACCCCTAGGGTGACATCATAGTAATTATGTTTTTAGGGAAGTATAACAACAGGGATAGGTGGGTCCCACGATCAAGCGACCAACGACCAAGATCATGCACGGGCCAGATCTCATAATCTGAGCGTCGCATTGACACACACGACGCGTCATCAGAACCGCGGCGACGGCGCGGTCGCAATGACATAGGTCTTATTTTGAGTCGGCTCAGGTTTATAGGATGTGACTCAAGAGCGTGCGCCAATGCTATCTACCCGTCACGGGTTGTCGGAATTCGACTGGGAGGACCGCGGAAGTTTATGGAATGGTACGGGCTAGGATACGGGTCTTACATGATATGCATGAAATAGAAGAGGAAGCGAACACATCAGCGCAAGCTTGGTTTATATATAAGGTCACTACGAAAAGGCTCGTCACCTTAACATAGTCCTAGTGTATACTTGAGGTCACTATGGGAAAGGCTCGTCACCTTAGCGTAGGCTGACAGCTCGAATACAGTGTCCCATACTACCGTATTTGGCTCACGAGTTTGGGTTACTCATTGGTCACTATGGGGAGGCTCGTCACCCCAGCGTAGGCTGACCGCTCGACCATGGTGTCCTATACCACCATACCTAGCTCATGAGTCTTAGCGGATCGAGATACCAAGGTTAAATAGGCTTTTCGCTAGTAAGTTGGTACCTTAGGTTCAAGCAGTTGCATCCATACAAGTTAAGCATACAATAGGCCAATCGGGTTACTTGACAAGCTCGACTGGTACGAGCGCACGTTGAATTAATCGACATAGAGCGCATAAGCACTTTGCGTGGCCTAACCACTGTCGATAATCAGCGTATGACTCAAATTCCTCAAATGTATCCGTCATGGCTAACCAGTATGACCACCGATCGTAAACCATTACCGATTACCTAGACTACATCGTAACCCCAATCACACTCTGACCAACAACATTCACATGTGATAATCTAAGATAGTATGTGACAACTAAATCTAAACATAAATCTCATTCGAGCATTTCAACAAACATATACTACACATGTCATCATACATAGGCATTTCATCTGTAAATCACGTAGTAGCAAGATAGGTTACATAAAGGAAACTATAACTATGTATAAGGGGATTGAGAATCGTATCTCAACACCCTCATCAAGTACATTACATCAAGTATTTTCTCATTTAGGCATTTTATCAAACACTTAGGCTACACATATTAACATACATGTAATATAGTAGTTATAACAGGCATTATAGCAAATCCTTTCACAAGGAAGTTGCCACACGTACAACAATCATGTACCCTCAAACATAAATCATGGCAAGCACAAATCATAATTCCATACTCATACAAACATTTCAACAAACACATGGAATGCATGTATTTCAACATAGTTCATATATATGTGTAATACGCAGAAAACATCGTATCTAAGTATATGTGATAGCAATCAAGTTAGACATAAATCATTGCTGACATTGACAGCCTTGAAAACCATAACCTAGATGTTTATAGTCCGCACCTTTTGCCGGTATACTCGTAACGAATTCAGTTTAAAACTAAGTCTTTGTCTACGGTACAATGACAACCTATAATATGAAATAGGTTAGCTATTTCACCATTTACTCTAATTGAATCCCTACAACAGATTAGGGTTAGGATTTCTTACCCAAAAATGGAATCGAAATCGCGGTATAGTGAGACAGTAGGGGTGATTCGATATGTGGAGTGACAGGGAAGAATCACTGCAGCAAACTCCAATCCTCAGACACTTTCTCCTTCTCTTTTTCTCTCTTTTCTCTCCTAGGGTTTAGAAATTCATATGGAATGGGAGAAAGAGGGTTTAAGGCCCTTATATAGGCCCAGAACTGATGAGAATGGCCCCAGGGCCATAGTATACTTAGGTTATAACCAAAAGTTAGTTGTTTCGGTCTAACGGAGCACATTTGGAGGCCTCTTTTCTATGTACGGTCCGAAGTAAGTTTCCTAACATTGGATCTAGGTCAAGTTAAATTTTTAGTTCGACCATATTTACAGATCGACCGCGGAGGATCAGTTTCAGTTCAACGGTCACCGTTACTTAATCAAGGCCACAAGTACACTGACATGTGTTGAAAAATTTCCCTGATCGAGGGTGTAATTAGGTCAGAATCTGACGGTCTAAATTCTTAGATTTGGCCTGCAAGCGAACAGCTCAATTCACTCAAGTTTCAGTTCACTTCCTAAAGATATTCACGTTTCTCACACACTTCTCTCCAGGCTCAAGTTGTGCATTTCTGGATACTATTAGGGCTTGATTTCTAAGATGGTTGTCGAGCCCAGTAAGGTAGTCATAACCATATAGTTTCACGGTAATCGGACTTTCGACGCACGGTACAGGTCCGATACGAAGTTTCGTGATGCTCCCGATAGCAACTAGGTTTTGAGATTGATCCTACATTTTTAGGTAATGTAGCATTAATGATTCTACTAATTTTGGGTCTTGTAGTTCATATTTAAAGTGGTTAGAACTAATTTCACAGATAATGTAGTTTAATACTTAGTTAATTCTCGTCTAATTTCTAAAGAATTTGGTCCTTAGTGATTTCTGCCTAAGCTGTTCTTTGGGTCTTTGTATGGATTTTTTCGAGACATTACAATACTTTATTAACTTACTTCTCCCATTAATGATTTTCAACGTGATGTTGCAAAACCCATTTGCGTGCTTGTTAGTATTGGACTGTAATAAGATCATAAAATTTCCCTTTCTTATCATTCTGGAAATCACCAGCATTTTCATCATCATGATCATGTCCTTGCTTATGACCTCCTATTGTATTATTGGGATAGTATTCCATATAGTACATCATAGATTCCTCTATAATGTAGCGTCCCGCAATATAGCTCTCTGGGTAAGCTTGATTCATAACATACTTCTTGTTTGTTCTCATCATCTTATTAAATATTAAAATCAGGTATTGATGAAAAAATATAAGCTATTTTGAAAAAGTTAATAAATTAAAACAGTTAAAGTTACCTCTCAAAAGGATACATTCATCGATATCTGACAGGTCTGCAAACTTGTGCCTCCTCCGCCAAGTGCACAACAAGGTGTGTCATAGAAACGAAAAATGATAGCGGAAATACTTTTCGAAAACACATAATATTTTTACTATTTTATTTTTCATTTCTTGAAGCTCCATACGATGAATTTCTTTAGAACATATGACATTAAAGAATCTTAACAATTGTATAATGGCGGCGCGCAATGACTTTTCTTTATTGAATGAATGCATCAATAATACGGGTAGTAACTGCTGCATTAGAATATGATAATCATGTGACTTAAGGCCCTTGAGTTGATAGTCATGCATACTAATATGATGTTTCCAGTTTGCACTAGACCCTATCGGAACTTTTAAATCACTCAAGATTTGACAAATGAGTTCTCTTTTAAATCTGAATAATGTGAAAGGAGCTTTAAGCAATAACAGCTTACCATTTTTTTCTCTGGCTAATATTTTGATCTTATCTTCATAGCCATAAGATCCTGACGGGCTTATAAACCATCCTTAGACTTGTCCTTCATGTCCATGATTGTTACAATAAGGTTCTCAGTAACATTTTTCTCAACATGCATCACATCCAAATTATGACGAATGGGCATATGCTCCCAATATGGCAATGTAAAGAAGATTAATCTCTTCGACCAAGCAGTAAGGTTAGACTCCTCATTCGTGGTCTTCTTCCTCTTATTTCCTGTATACTTTCTGAACTTGGTTTATATGTTATTCATTTTAACCAATAACTGTTCTCCAGACAAATGCTTTGGAGCCTGCCGACTTTCATCATTCCCATTGAATCGAGATCTTTGGCTCCTAAAGATATGAGCTCTTAGGAGGAATCTTCTGTGCCCAATATAAGCAAACTTCTTTTCATGTTTTAACCAAATAGAGTCAGTCTCCTCACTACAAACATGACATGCATACTTTCCTCCTGTCCTACACCTAGAAAGATGTCCATAGGCTAAAAAATCATGTATTGCCCATAATAAAATCGCCTTCATTGTAAACTTGTTCTTCTTGAACGAGTCATATGTTATAGACTATTTCCACAATTCATTTAATTCTTCAATTAATAGTTGTAAATATACATTGATGTCATGCCCTGGACCATTTTTTCCGAGAATTAAAAGTGTTAACATAATAAATTTCTTCCGCATGCATAAATGAGGTGGAAGATTGTATGGAACAATCATAATAGGCCATCAACTATATGAGATGCTCATATGCCCAAAGGGGTTGAATCCGTCTGTTGCAAGTCCTAACTGAACGTTGCGTAGATCCGCAACAAAATCACTAAATTTTCTATCTACAAACTTCCACATAGAAGAATCCACAGGATGACGCATGTACGAGTCATTTTTAGCCCCCTTTGAATGCCACAACATATTCTCTGCAATCCATGATACGCTATAAAGTCTTTGTAACCTTGGTGTTAATGGAAAGTATCTTAGCACCTTCCATGGTACATGTGAGACTCTTGATCTTACAATACTATTCACTTTCCATTATCTTGCTTTACATGTAGGACAACTTTCCTTATTAGCATGCTCCTTCTAGTACAGAATACAATCATTACGGCATGCATGTATCACCTCATAGTTCATACCCAACAAACTGATCAATCTCTTTGCATTATAGGTACTATCTGGCAAAGAGTTCTCGCTTGGCAAAATCTTCTTGAGCAGTTGCATTAAACTCGTAAAGCTATAATCTGACCACTGATATCTAGCCTTCATGCTCATCAACTCAACTGTCACTGACAACTTTGTATACTTGCGTTTACACAATGGATATAGGGGTTGTACCGCATCCTCCCTTAATTTATTGTACTGAGTATCATTGTCTATGTCATCTTGAGGCTGACTACCATGTTCCTCATTGACCTCATTCATACATGCATCTAAGTCATCGGGTTGAACACGACTAAAAGTATCATTAGATGCAATTAGTGGCAACAACTCTTCATTACAATTAGTGGCAGATGTACTAGGAGCCTTGGCATTGACACCCATATTGGGAAGTTGTTCTCTATGAAAAAACCAAGGTGTATATATCCATCTATACCATTTATAATCAAATGCTCAGAAACTATACTTAGTATTTTCTTCCCACGCACATTACGACATCTAGCACAAGGACAACTATACTAATCAACACCTCTCGAATTCCTTTTTGCAAAAATAATAAACGATTCAACGCCGTTAATGTATTCATTACTCAATATATCTTTCGTCATTCAATTCTTGCTCAGGAGCGTCAAATCCATTTCTGATATTACCTGCAAGCAGCATATAAAAAGTGAGATACAATAAAAAAAAGAGGCTTTTCATAAACTGTCAAAACATGCCACACATGTGGTCACCAATCACAAAAAAATAAAGTTCTATATATATCCGCAAATATATGCACATGATCATCCATACCACATGAATTAATTAATTACAATTTCCCAAGAAGAGTGCAAATCATTGAATCATTGAATTTAATCTAGTCATCAATTATTTATAAAGAATTACTCAATTAGAACTAACGTTTATCATCATTTCCATATTGTATTAAGAAATCAATAAGATAAATGAATGAATATAATTAAACAATGCCTACTATCATAATGTAAAAAGGCTTGAAGGGTGATCCTCACCTTCCAAGAGTCGGTTCAGTCTCCCAATAATGCTAGAGTTGGTTGTATACACTTTAGGATCAAGGATCTTGTTGCAAAACTCAGTCCGACTCGACCTAAAGGGGGATTTTATGTTAGCCCAAAAGCCAAGTTACTATTTATTATTCACATCCGTGGTACTAATGCCATGCTCCCAAAGACAAGAAAAATTCTTGGAAGGAGGATGCACTAGGCCTTCTGTGCGAAATTTTCCTCCATTTCAGGTTCTTTTACTGGTAATGGTAATATTCCCATCAAGGATGTCTTGGTAGCATTATATCCATGTTAAGGTGGTCCTAATTTACATCAGTGCTAACTAATTACCCCAATCAACCTATATAAGTAAAGAATATAGATCCTCAAACCTTAAGGATAAAACACCAACCAGGAAACCTCCAATGATATCTGAAAACAAGGCCCATGCAATCTCAAGGACACTGCACTGAGCTAACGATCAAAAAGATCTAGAATCCAAGAATAGACTACTGTCTTGAGGCTTGAGCACATAGAAGCTCAGCAAGACTTCTTGAAATTTGCAAAATAGGCTAACGATAGCAATATCATCATTTATAGGAAGTAATCATATCAAGTCAAACAATAAGGCTAACAATGGAGATGAATCACTATTTCTAGCCATAGGTTTTCAAATCAGATTAAGGGTCCCAATTTCATAGACTTCATATATACACCACGGTGGACCCTCCATGCAAATAAAGGGTGGACGTCCCTCCCGACATGTTCTCTATGGTGTGACCCACTTGATTCACTGATCCGCCTGATTTTAAGATAGTGATGGTAACACGTGCCGAAGCATTTGATGGACGGGTTAGATCTTATGCATGCATCATGTGGGCCCCACATCAATAGAATGATTAGTTGTTTCCACACACGTCCATTCTCATATGGTTAGGTAAATCATCCTACTTCTATGATGTGTAACACCCACTTCTCAAATGATTAATCCAAACCATGGACGTGGCCCATCCATGGTTTCGACTTATGGCCCATTTCGACAATTGGGTCCTGAACATGGCCCATCTGGACTGGGCTTTCCCAGCACTTGTCCAAGTTGCTTCTAGACAAATGGACAATCACCGTCCACTACGCATTACGCAATTCAATGGCCTGTAAGGAAAATTCACCGACAAAAGGAACTTTTCCATCTATTCAAATACCGAATACAAATGCCTTGATCAATTGTTGATCCCAGATGGCCCACCTCAAAGGCCCATATTCATTAGGGTAAGGAAAAGGCACTCACTTGGAGATGGTTTGGTTGAGTTGGATCTACCTCTTGATGGCTTGGATCTTGTGGTGAAGGGTCCACCTCTCTCTCTCTCTCTCAAACTTGTTTTTCTCTTGATCTCTCTCTCACACATAAACTGGTTTTAACCAGAGCTGGAGAGGGAAAAAGGAAATTGAGAGGGAACATGCATGAGTTTTCATTTTTGAGCGGCGGAAAACTTTAGCACCCGTGCCAGTCTCGGGCCATGAATGTGCATGAGTTTTGAGTGGCCATCATGATGTATGTGTCATATCTACACCGTCAATCCATTTTTTTTGTATCATTTTAGGGTATTAGCCTAAAAATGATGCGGATCCAAGGCTCAAGTCGACTAAACAATCGGGATTAAGGTTCAAGTGGACTACACAATCGGGATTAAATTCTTACCGTTGAAAACTTCTTGGGACCCACGGAAGCTTTAGATGGAGCTAGAGCTGGGCAGAAAGGGACCGATCCGGCAGATCCGACCTAATTAGACCCGATCTTACCCGAACAGATCCGAACCAAAGGCCAGGATCGGGTCGGATCGAGTTGGCCCAGCAAGATCCGACCGTTAATCGGATCGATGGTCAACCCGGACCGACCCGATCCGGAATCCGATCCAATTAGATCCGATTCGATTCGATCCGTACAATGTTTATTCACCATTGTTTCCTGTAATATTGTCCACTTGAGATTGGGATATACCTCTTCTTTTTTAATTCTATAAAATGATCTAGAAAAATAGATGGACGACATGGATGAAGTAAATACATCACGGTGGGGCCCACAGAGCACTGACTTACCATCTTTGACTGGTGGGATGGGGAGTAGCCAATACATCTTCTCCAGTCACATGGCTCGAGGTGAGCAGAGCTCCCTGACGACAGTGAGCCTTTCACGTTTGCTTGGGATGTTAGGTGGGTCCCACCATGATGTTTGTGATAAATCCAACCCGTCCATCCATTTTTTGAGTTCATTTTAGTATATATGACCAAAAATTAGGAGGATCCAAAACTCTACTGGGCCACACAAGATGAAATAGTGGGAAAAGGAATTCCTACCGTTGAAACCTTCTTAGGATCTGTCTTGATGTTTATATGCCATCCAAACTGCTTATAAGGTCTTTTTTACTGGGATGAAGTGAAAACACCGAAAACCAAAAACTTAGACCGATATAAAACTTTGATGGCCATATAAATATTTCAATGGTGAAAAATAAATCCCCACTTTTTCATCTCTTGTGGGCCATTTGAGTCTTGGATCTACCTTATTTTTTCTCACGTGTCCTAAAATGAGATCGAAAAACAGATGGACGGGTTTGATTTCTCACGAACATCGCAGTGGGCCCCACCCAGAATACTTGCGCAGGAGCTTCCTGCGAAAGCCTTTCGCAGGAAATCTGCGTCCTGGATGTGAAGACGTCACGTCTGATGCTCCTCGAGCTCCGGGTTGTACAAACGGTTCAAAGGAGATCAAAGTTATATGGGACCCACAGTGATGTATTTATTATATCTACACCGTTTATATATTTTTAGATATCATTATGGAGCATTATCCAAAAAATGAATAATATCCAAAGATCATCTGGACCACACCACAAATAGCGGCAGAGATAATGATTTTCACCTTAAACAATTCGCGTGGTTCACTTGATAGTTAGATTTGTCTTATTTTTCATCTCAAGCCTTAAGACGAGCTCGCCAAATGCATGAACGGTTTGGATACAAAACATACCCCATGATCAAATCCACAGAACTTGCTAATGTGAATACAGTGCAATGCACTGCATGTGTGCTTTCTTGCTAAGCAAGCCACCGCTGGAAGTGGATTGCGTGCTGGGTAACTTCGTAACCGAAGCGTGCTGAGTATACTTTGTGGGGTCCACCATGATTTACATGTTTTATCTACTCCGTCCATCCATTTTAAAAGATTATTTGAAGACTTGAGCCCAAAAATTAGGTATATCAAAATCTCAAGTGGAGTACTTCACCAAGGGAAATCGATTGGTAACTGTGTAGGTAACTTAGTACACGCATACTGAGTAAACTCTGTGGGGTCCACATGATTTATATATTTTATCTACTCCTTTCTTCCATTTTACCAGATAAATTAAGGGCCTGAGCCCAAAAATAAAGCATATCTAAAGCCCAAATGGATCACACCATAGGAAATAGTGTGAATTAAAAATCTTCCATTGAAAAACTCTTGAGGGCCGCAGAAGTTTTGGATCAATATTATATTTGTGTTTTCCCTTTCATCCATATTTTTTTAATCTTATGAACAGGTTGGATGACAAATAAACATCACTGTGGGGCTAGTAAGGTTTCAATGATGGAAATCATTATTCTCACTGTTTCCTGTGGTATGGTCTACTTCAGCTTTGGACATGGTTTAATTTTAGTTTCAACCCCTTAAATGAGATAGGAAAACCGATGGACGACATGGATAAAATACATATATCATGGTGGGGTCCACATAACACTAGCTACTGGCCACCATAACTAGCCAAACTGCATCCGGATTAGGTGTCTGATTTAGGTGGTGTACCACACCAAGAAACCAAATGAAATCGGATTGCGTACTGCGTTACTCAGCACATTCTTATTGTTCTGAGTAAACTCAGTTGGGCCTACTGTGAATATATGTAGTTTATCCAGGCCGTCCATCCATTTTTCCAACTCATTTAAGGCATTGAGCCCAAAATTGAAGCATATACAAAGCTCACATGGATCATACCAAAGGAAAAAGTGGAATAAATATCAAAGTGGGCCCTAAGAAGATTTCAAGGGTGGGTGTCATTATTCCACTGTTTCCAGTGGTGGTCCTGGCCATAGAGATAGCGTCAGCAAAGCATGTTGGTAAGGGGTGCAGATTAGGTGCGGCCCCCAGCCTTACCCAACAGGTGTGGCCTAGACTGTGGCGTGTAATATATCCACATAGGTTAAATGTTGCCCAGCCTCACCTATTATGATCTAGCCTTAACCATGGGGTCCACCTTGAAGTATGTGTACTATATCCACACCCTCCATTGATGTTGCCCGCTAAGAATGGGGCATGAGCCCAAAACTAAAGTACATACAAGTCTTACATGAAAAAGTGGAATAATGACTTCCACCGTTGAAACCTTTCTAGGCCCCGCAGTGACGTTTATTTGTCATCTAACCTGTTCATAAGATCATACAGACATGGATGAAGGGAAAACACAAATATAAGCTTGATCCAAAACTTCTGTGGCCCCCAAGAGTCATGGTGAACTCCATAGAGTTTACTCAGTGCGCTAAGTGTACTGAGTTACCTATACGCAATCGGCTTCTTAGGGAAACAGATTGGCTACTCCCCTACCACCAGCCATGTGGGCCCCACTATGAAGTATATCTTTTATCCATGTTGTTCATCCATTTTTACAGATCATTTTAGAGATTGATACCGAAAATGAGATGGATATAAATCTCAGGTGGACCACACAACAGGAAAACAATAGTGATTGGATATCCATCATTAAATTCCTCCTAAGGCCCATTGTACTGTTTATTTGACATCTAATCTATTGATTAGTTCATACAGACCTAGATGAAGGGAAAAAACTAAGATCAGCTTGATCTAAAACTAAGACCTTGCCACTAACACTGTCAGTACACAATCCGTGTCCTTGTGAAGGCTTCACCTTGTGTGAGGGTGGGGTGGTAGTGGAAGGATTAGACGGCTAAGGATGGTCTCTGAAGGTCTCAAATGACTACCTATAAGACTGCTCCCAACCATCTCTAATGTAGACGGTTTCTGACCGTCTCGAATGACGTCTTTTATTCCAGACGGTCAGTAGCCGTCTTTTATCCATCATTACCAACGACTTCTGATCGTCTTAAATGATTTATGGACATTCACCATAAGACTATTTATGACTGTCTCTAATAACCACCATAAGACTGCTAAGGACCGTCTCTAATGCAGACGGTCATTGACCATCTCAAATGACTGCTATAAGACCGCTAATGACCGTCTCAAATGCAGACGGTCTTTGACTATCTCAGATAACTGCATATAAGACAGCTAAGGATCGTCTCTAATATAGACAGTCCTTGACAATCTTAGATGACTGCTATAGGACCGCTAATGACTGTCTCAAATGCAGACGGTCTTTGACTGTCTTAGATAATTGCACATAAGACAGCTAAGGACCGTCTTTAATACACTGTCAATAGCCATCTTTTATCCGAACTTACCGACGGATTCTGACCGTCTTAAATGATTTGTGGATGTTCAACATTAATATGACTATTTTGCTTCATATTAAAGACAGTTAAGAGCCGTCTCTAATTTTAGAGACGGTTATAAGCCGTCTTTAAACTAAGGGATTTTGCAGACGGTTCACAATCGTCTCAAAATTTGTCTTATTTTTTCATTTTTCACATAGTAGAAGAACAGATCTACATGAAGCAACCAAAGGGATATGAAGTTAAAGGGGCAGAGAAAAAGGTTTATATATTAATGAGGTCGTTGTACGGCTTGAAATAGTAGCCTAGGCAGTGGTATAAAAAATTTGATTCTTTCATGTTGAGTCAGAAATTTATTGAAAGTGAATACAATTACTGTTTCTATTATAAGACGCTGAGTGATAACAAATTCATCATCCTAGTATTGTATGTTGATGATATGTTGATTGCCAGTCATGATATGTCTGAAATTAATGTACAGAAGACTCGATTATTAGGGACATTCGAGATGAAAGATCTGGGGGCTACTAAAAGGGTTCTTGATGTAGATATTCATAGAGACAGGAAGAGGAGTAAGCCTTAGTTATAATAGGTAGAATACTTTGAAAAGGTACTGATCAAGTATGGGATGAACTAGGTAAAGCCGATGAGCGTTCCTCACGTGACTCACTTTAAGCTTTCCTTAAAACAATGTCCTAAATCAAATGAGGAAAAATAGTTTGTCTCATGTACTTTATTCGAATGCAGTTGCCAATTTAATGTATGTCATGGTTTGTACGAGACCAAATATTTCATGGGTAGTTGGTGTTGTAAGCAGATATATGTTAAACCCTGACAAGCAATATTGGGAAGCGGTGAAACGGCTACTTCGATACATTCGAGGTATAATAGACTTCATCCTAACTTTTGAGAAGATAAGCAAAAAGTTGGTAGGCTATGTGGATTCAGAGACTACGCAGGCAGTGTGGATTCCAGAAAGTTGACTTTAGGATACTCGTTATACTAGTGGGTGGAACAAATAGTTGGATGTTAAAGCTTCAGCTTGTAGTATCTCTTTCCACAACAATAGCAGAGTATATGACATTGATAGAAGCGTTTAAGGAATGTGTTTGGTTGAGAGGTGTGATAAATCAATCGAGGCTTCAACAAGAAGCTGTGCCAGTTAATTATCATAACAAAAGCGCTAAAAATTTGGCTAAAAATTTTGTTTATCACTCTCATACTGTGAGACCCATATCCTAGCCCGTATCATTCCATAAGCTTCTGTGGTCCTCCCGGTCGAATTCCGATAACCCGCGATCTGTTATCGGTAGTTGCACGCAACCTTGAGTCATGTCCCATATTTTAGAGTTGGCTCAACCCGAGACTTGTACCCTAGCGACCGCGCCATCGCCGCGGTTCCGATGCCGCGTATTACGTACCGAGGCGATACCCAGGCCAGGAGATGTGGGCTCCGTTCAGTTTGAGAAAACGCCGCGCGTTTGCAATCCCAAGAGAATCTCTACATGTCCCATCAATCAAGTACACATCACCTCGCACCCCATCTCCAAGCAATCCCAAAGTCAAACTCTCTCTCTCTTACAACCCATACATGTCAAGTACACCCATCACCCATCACTCACTCACCCATCCCTCTCTCTCTCTTTACATCCCATCCTCTTTCTCTCTCATTTCTCCATTTTTTTTCAAGCAAGTAACCCAACGTCCAAGCTCCTCCAATCTCCATGAGAGAGCTTGGTGTGGCCCACCTTCCTACCATCCAATCCTACCCTCTAAAATCAATCTCAACCGTTGAAGTCCATCCATTGGAGCTCTAGCATGCTTTGGCAGAAGAAGTCCATGATCAAAGGTGGGGTGACTTTGTATTTACCTTTTTGTGATTTAAGGGCCCACATTTGTGGGACCCATCTTGATGTATGATTTGTATGAGGGGCCCATAGTGACGGGGTCTCTCCGCTACTCCGATCTCCATATCTCTCTCTCTCTCTCTTTACTGTTTGATGGCCCACCTGATGCGTGCATCCACGCCATCTATCATGGTGGGGCCCAGCTTGGAGTATGTGAGAAATCCTCATCATCCAGCAAATCTGGACGATGAGACCCACCTGATGTATATGTTTCCCCACACCGTCAATCCCTGATCGTGGCCCTGTTGGGGAAGGGAACCCACATCGTCTAGCACTTGCCCGTCCAACGCATGGCCAGGATGTGCGAGATCAACTAGGCCTGCTGCTGTCCAGCAGCAGGCGCTGATGAAAGGCAAACACAAATATCACCTTGTTTCAAAAATAGGTGGACCACATGCACTGACATGGACCCAACCCTCTGCACGTGTGGCACCCACACAGTCCAGCAAGGGACGTGGGACCACACTGTGATGTATGTGCCTTGGTCCTCACCGTCCAGATGGTTGGACGGTGGGCCACGCATGATATATATATGTTTTTATCCAGTACTGTTCTTCTGTTTGGGGCGTGGGCCCACCTCACACGTGTGGCACGTGTGGGGGTGGGACCCACCTTAGATGCAGGTGTTTTATATCTGCACCGTCCGTACTTGGATAGTGGTACGTACAGCCCACCATGGTATATGTACTTTATCCTGGCCGTTCACCTCCAGCCACGTGGGGCCACTGTGTTGTATGGGACCATCCATACCGTCCTTTCATGTGGGGCCTACTATATCAGGTGGGACCCTTTCATCTGGGCCGTCCAATGTCCCTGGACACTGGACGCTGTCTCTTACATGGCTACACACACGTGTATATATTTGTGTGTGTATATATATATACTATATATATAGTATATAATATAATATATTATATATTATATAGATGTTGTGGTGGGCCACTGATACGTGGGACCCACCTTTATCTTAACGCCTACACCGTCCAGATGGATCTGGACGGTGGATATGGTCACCATGCCGCATGTGTTTTATATATATAATGTTATATTATATATGATATTATATTATATAATATTTACATATACATTACAGTGGGTCACTACGTGGACCGCACCATGATGTATGGTTGCATCTGCACCGTCCAGTTGTTAGACAATGCAGTAGGCTTGACGTCCAGCCGTCTGTCCATTTGGCATACGGTCCCACCATGATGTGGGTGTTGTATCCCTACTGTCCATCCAATTTTGAGGGGCCACGCGTGATGTATGGGTCTTATCCACACCATCCATATGGTGGGACGGTGGGCCCCCCTTTTTTAGGCATGTATTCTATATTCAGCCATCCATCAGATTGGACGTGGGCCCATCATGCCGCATGAGTTTTATCCAAACCGTCCATACATTGGGTGAGCTCGTCCTTGGGCCTGAGACTAAAAATAAAACAGATCTAGTTATCAAGTGGACCACACCGCCAAAAACAGTGGAGATTGGACGTCTACCATCGAAACCCCTTTGGGTCACAGAAGTTTTGGACCAATATGATATTTGTTTCTCAGGTTGGTTCAGGTCCTTGTAACTTAATACATGATATGATGGCCCCTGTGAAATTTTGTACAGTGGAAATCACTGTCTCCACTGCTATTTGTGATGTGGTCCAACTGACCTTTTGATCACTATCACCACTGTTATTTGTGGTATGGTCCAGATGATCTTTTGATATGATTCATTGTTTAGATAATGCTCTAAAATGATCTCCATAGATGGATGAATGGTGTAGTTGTTGTGGCCCATTTGATACGTCCTGTTGAATGTATTTGGGGCCCACTTGGAAGGGCCCGATGTGATGTATATGAGGCCCTTGTATAAGGCCCGATATGATGTATTTGTGGCTCATTCGTTAAGGCCCAATTGATGTATTCGGAGCCCATGGGTTAAGGCCCACTATGATATATTTGGGGCACATGGGTTGAGGTCCATTGAGATGTATTTGGGGCCCATGAGTTGAGACCCATTGAGATGTATTTGGGGCCCATGGGTTGAGACCCATTGAGATATATTTGAGGCCTAGGTATGAGGCCCACTTGACTGTATTAGGCCCATGTGTAGGGCCCACCTATTGTGTGTTTGAAGCCCATGGGTTATGGCCCATTGTGATGTATTCGAAGCCCATGGGTGAGGCCGTTGTGATGTATTCGAGGCCTATGGGTAAGTCCTGATGTGATGAACTTATGGCCCATGTGCCGAGGCCCATTATGATGTATTTTCGGCCCATGGATGTGGCCCATTGTGATGTATTTCCGAACCATGGATGCGGCTCATTGTGATGTATTTCTAGCCCATTGCGTTGTGTATGGTGATGTATATTAGGCCCAATGTAATGTATATGTGGCCCCTTGATGAGGCCCATCGTAATATATATGGCCCTTATGTGTGGCCATGGGCCCAATATATATGTTTGGTTTGGCCATATGAGGGCCACTCCTTGGGGGCGATGTTGGTTAAATTTCCACATTAATGGGCAATGATGGTTAAATGACCACATTGTGACCTTCCCCTAAGCTTTGTTCGGCCGATTCCGATTGTCGAGGCCAAGTCTGATTGACGAGGCCGATTCCGATTGTCGAGGCTAAGTCCGATTGACGAGGCTGATTCCGTTAGTAGAGACCGATTGTATAGGCCAATTTCAATTTGTCGAGGCCGATTGTATAGGTCGATTGTCGAGGCCGAGTATCTAGGACGATTGTCGAGGCCCAGTATCGAGGTCGATTCTGATTTGTCGAGGCCGATTCTGATTGTCGAGGCCGATTCTAATTTGTCGAGGCCGATTCTGATTGTCGAGGCCGATTCTGATTTGTCGAGGCTGATTGTATAGGCCGATTCCGATTGTCGAGGCCGAGTATCGAGGACGATTCTGATTTGTCGATGCTGAGTATCGAGGCCGATTCTGATTTGTCGAAGCCGATTCCAATTGTCGAGGCTGAGTATCGAGGCCGATTCCGATTGTCGAGGCCGTGTGTCGAGGTCGATTTCGTTTATCGAGTCCGATTTTGATTGCCGAGGCTGATTATCGAGACCTTTGTGATGTATATGCGGCCCGTATTTGAGGCCCATTGTGATGTGTATTCAGCCCGTGTTTAAGGCCCAATGTGATGTATATGAGGCCCATTGTGATGCATTTGAGGGCCAGGTGATGGAGCCCATTGTGATGTATGTTAGGCCCATGTGAAAGGCCCATCGTGATGTGTATTAAGCTCTTGAGTGAGGCCCATGGTGTTGTATGTCAGGCCCTTTGTGAGGCCATGAGTCCACTATATGTTTGACCCTATGTGGGCCACCCCTTGGGGGCAATGTTGGTTAAATGACCACATTGTCAAGGCCGAATGTCGATGCCGATTATTGAGGCCGGTTATTGATACCGATTATGAGTGTATGACAGCATAGCATCATAATACATGCCCATACGCATCATCTGCATGTTTGTTATGAGATGTGATTGACCATTGCATATGCCATAGGGCAGGTTGTTCATGGGGCTCCCTGATATGAGGAGTTACCCCACATGAGCGCACGGTATGTGCAGGATTGATGCATGATTAGACTGTGTGACTCATGCATCTCACATTTGTGTGACATGACCACCGTATGCCCTAGCGACATCAGGGCTGTAGCCTCCACATGTATTTGGTGGATGGCCAGATGGGACACCGAAAATCTGTTCTACATGGGGTGTTATAGATAAACTCAGTAAGACCGAAGTCGAATCCTAAGGGACTGAAACCTGTATGTAATCTGAAACTCACTAAAACTAGAAATAAATTAAGATGAAATCTAAATCGAATGATTTTGAGGAATAATAGTGAAATACTGATATAAAACTTAAGAAATTCAGAGGAAGGAAATTAGGGATTCAGAGGATCCACTTGTGGAGATTAGGGAGATCTTATGCCTGCATCAAGAATCATGGAGATTTAACTGAACTTACTTGATCTAGTTTTCACGCGATGAAAGGTATATGAATTAGAATGGATTTCATCACCAACCATGCCTAGGAGACAAAGCAAACAACAGAATTAAACTAATTAACAACCAATTAACAATGCATGAAGGTTAGGAAGGATACCGCCATCCGACCATGCCCATGAGACGATGGTGAACAACAAGGCTTCCTGACGTCATAAACATCAAAAGGAGAAAGAAATACTCAAAGCCATCGCAGATCTATTGTAATTTCAGTCACAACTAACCATTAAAAAAAACTGAAAGTATTCCTTTTAATTGCACTAAAATCAACATCAGTCGGTCTAAACAAGAGGCACAAGCAAAGTCTCTCCCATCAGACTACAAGCTTCACCTATTAACCCTAGCTAAGAGGTTTAGCCACACATATACATGATAATGCTAATATCTCAAAAAGAAAAGAAAAGAAGCAGAAGACAATAAACAAGAAATAGATAAAAATTTCAAAACTTCTCTCTCCACCTCTCTTTCTCTATCTGACGTCCACCTGTTCAAGCACCCAAGCCGAGATTCCCTCCTCCCACGTTCTCTCTCTCCTTTTACAAGTGTTGCAGTCGGTGGCTGGAGTTGGTTTTGAGGCGGTGGAGAATGCGCAAGTGCTGTTTACGCACGGCAGCGTGCGCAACACCTTTCGCAGCAGAAAAACAACTCAAATTGACTTGCATTTTGACAAAAATTACAGGACATGAGCGGTATGTCCTTGGAATCTAGCATCGTGGCACTGGTCGACCCTTCCTTGGCTTTCATATGGACGGTCCAGATCGATCGAATGGGCCATAACGTCAAATTGCGTCCGGTTTTCACGGACGCACGGCCTGTGCAGAAAAGTTACGCTGTGATGATTGGTGGGCCCCTGTTCAGCGTCGGTGAGAAAATCCACTCCATCCATTAGCTTCTTGGCGAGATTTCGGGTGGGAATAAATGGTTTTGGAGTGATTTTGATATGGCCCACCTACTTGATCTTACGTCCATCTGATCTCTGTTTGAAAGGTTAGAAACCCATCATTGCTATTTCCTGGAATTGTGTCACCTCGTTGGTGATAAAAGGATTGGTGGGATTCCAATGGATGGTCCGGATCAGACCGTCGATGCATGGTGGTGGCCCACAAGAGTCCAACCGCGGCTCTGTCTCACGCCACAGGAAACGTGGTTTCCCATTTTGAGAAGGAGACTCGGTCAAACCGAGTTTTGACCGGATCCTAGTCTGGTGTACCTCTCGTGCTCATGTACCCTGTGTACATGCAATATACATGTGGGGCCCATAGTGATGTTCGAGAGAAATCTGCTCCGTCCATCTGTTTTGCTACCTCATTTAAGGAGTTGAAACCAAAATTGAAGCATATTCGAATATCAGGTGGGCCTCAAATCAGCGATTTATGGGCTGATCTGTCCGTTGGGCCATTTCCGAGGGATCCAATGGCTGAAATTTGACATGTACGGTTAGTTTTGGTCCTCGAGCCATGTATAAAGTTTCAAGCCGAATAGATGATGGAAACCCGGTGATCTTGCATTATGGTGACTTTCGTGCCGCTGAGCTTGATTTCTTGATTTTTGCAGGTCTCGGCATGTAATTCCGTCGATCTTGGTTCTATGGAGTCCGTCCCTTGGTGATACTTGAGTGTCAAATCCATGCTTTTAGTGCTATTTTTCAGTCCACGCTCCCGATTACATCCTGCAATAAAAACACAATTAAAATACGACATTAAGCACTATCATGTATGTAAAATCAAGGCAATAACTAGGGTCCGATATGTAATATTTAACCTTCAACAATGAGGATGACACCGAAAATCTGTTCTACATGGGGTGTTATAGATATCCCTAGGTGAAAGTCCCTAAACCCTCTTGGTTCCAAAGGTTGCTCCAACGTCTAAACCGAGTGAATGCATGAGCGCATGAGGGCCGCATACCGTTAGGTTGCGTCTCCTACTGTGTCGTGGTCGGTTGGAAGGGGGTATAGCCTTACCTACCCAAGAGGAGGGGGCAATACTAGGCTGAGTCTGACCAGCTCGAGGAATGGGTCCGCTATCGATGAGCCAAGCCCGATATTAGCAGGCGGATAGTGAGGTCTCTTCCACTCACCTTGTTGCACGCGATGGGGCGGCAATCTGGTTTGGAGTGTAATAGACCCCGGTGATTTTTCAGAGAGGAACCATACTAATATATGGACTTATTAAGTAGGAGTTGCATGCTCATACATTCATTTCATTCACTATCCACTCGGGCTAGTGGTGCGCAACTAATTGTTGTGTACCTTTGCATGGTTAGGATTTCAGTTGGCTGCACGACTAACCTGAGATCAGGAGTCTACCACATTGGGTCTGACTATCCAAATTTAGGTATAGGACTGGTTTGGATAGAAGTCCCTTGTGATGGACCCCATAGCCTGCGATACTATGTACTATCATCCCGACTTCACTCCAGCTTGGTCATTTCATTTGCACCGCATATTGCATTGCATCCGCAGCATTTAGCATTTTGGGTTGCCATGTTTCTGCATTGATATGGCCGTTAGCATTCATGCCTTGCATCGCATAGCCTTGGTATGGCTGATGGCACTCATGGACTTACCACCATATTTTCGCTTACTCTGATATCGTATGATTCATGATCTTGTCAGCATGTTTTCGCATTATTCTGATATTGTATGATTTATGGGCTTGTCAGTATTTCTGTTTACTCTGATTACTCTGAGATTACTTACTTGGCACTTACCTTGTGCACACACTTTCACTACCCACTAAGCTTTCTATAAGCTTATGCACAATAGATGCGTACAGGTGGCGTTAGGTTGTAGCAGCATTGAGCTTGAAGCATGCACTGGACTTTTGGAGCTTTGATTTTCGATATATGTATTTCCCTTTCAACATTGTATTCAAATGATTATATTAGTGGATATGTTGCCTTTGTGATTTGGGTAAACTTGTGGTTATACTTCTTATGAGATAAATGTACATTGAAAAATCCTCCTTGTAGGATCCTAGGATTGGAATTTGGCGTATGGGCGCTGAGAGTCGAGAATGGGGTACTACGAAGGCTGTCGGCACCGGATTCAGCGATTGGGTCCCTGTGAGTCCGATCTCTGGGTTTGGGGCGTGACACGTACTAAATACATTGATGTTCGTCACCACTTTATCCGATAGGTGCTTGAAGGAGGCGTAACTTTGGAGAAGATTCACACCAGCGTGAATCCAGCAGACAGAGCTAGGCAATCCTGACCCGATCCGATGGATCCGACCCGATCCAAACTGATCCGACGGCCTGGATCAGTGCAGATCGAGTAGGACAGTCTAGATTCGAAAGCTTTTCGGGTCAAGTTCGGATCCATACCTACCCGGATCGATCCGATTCGAAATCCGATCCGATCCGATCCGACCTGATTTGAAGTGGTAAACTACATGCATTTTCATGGTGGGCCCCAACAGAGTTTAGTCAGTACGATAAAAGAGAGCCCCACAGAGCATGACTGTTTTACAAACTGCATAAAAGTAGCGTTATAGACTATTCTGGTACGTTCCAATTCCCCACTCATGCCGTGTAACTCGTGTCTCCTACCTGCAATCAGATGTTTTGCGAGCACCATCCATCTCCTCCTTACACCCATAACACGTGCCAAACTGGATGGTTTTTGAGAAATCTGAACGGAGCATATAGATCTCCTTGGCCCAAAACACACCATATAAAAAATTAAATCTTTTCCACTCATCATTTGGGCCATCCCTTTAAACAAATAATGGACGGTACTTACAAAACTGCCAACTGTCCAAATTTAACACATGTTTTACGGCACGCCTGATGAATGAACGGTCTTTATTTGCTGCAAATGACAATCTTCTTCATTTTCCGCTACATTCACTCACATGAGTTTAGATACGCTTGACAAAGCGGCACGTGCAATGTGTGTAGGTTACGTTGTAAAGGGTGGGTGAATGTGGTGATACAGCTAGCAATAGCATGTCTCTTCTTTCCATTAATTGCGACAGCTAATCCATCCGTATTTAGTCATAAAAAAATGGAAGCGGACTAATTGGTGTACCTCACACCAACTATATAGCTGCTGTAGGTATGTGTTGTGCGAAAACGAGCACTTACGCTCCTCGAACTCTGAGTTGTACGAACGGTTCAAAGGAGATCAAAGTTATATGGGCCCCACAGTGATGTATTTATTATATCTACATCGTTCATATATTTTTAGAGATCATTATAGAGCATTATCCAAAAAATGAATAATATCCAAATACCATCTGGACCACACCACAAATAGTCGTAGAGAATGATTTTCACTGTTAAACAATTCATGTGGTCCACTTGATAGTTAGATCTGTCTTATTTTTCTTCTCAAACCATAAGACGAGCTTGCCAAATGGATGGACGGTTTGGATATAACACATACCCCATGATCAGACCCACAGAACTTGCTAACGTCAATACAGCAAGTCAGCAATGCACTGTGCACAGCTGCACTTGTGTTAAAAACATGTGACTGCACTTTCATGCAGTGCATGTCAACACTAGAATATGTCCGATAAAAGCGTGGATACGGTAGACGGACAGTTCTTTCAGAGCCATGTGGGGCCCACTTTGATGTATATGTTTTATCTAAGTTGTTCATCCATTTTGACATGTCATTTTAGGCTTGAGCACAAAAAGGCAGTATATTGAAGGCTAAAGTGGACCACACCACATGAAACAATTGGATTAAATTCATACGATCTGAATCATATCCAACCTGATACAACTCGGTTTCCCTAACCGAGTCGGACTCGGTTTGGGTCAGGCTAACCATGCATTGGATCAGTCCGAGTTAGGTGACCCGGACTCGGTCCCGGATCAGATCGAGTTCGGGTCAAGCCATTAAGATTTCGGATCAAATCGAGTTGGACCCAATCCGATCCGATCCAAACCGATGCCCAGCTCTAAGTAGACATGCTCACGAAGTTCGTTCTTACGGAGAAGTTCAAGTCTGTGCAACTTCTCTGGGCTTGGCAATGACATAAAAGGAAGATGGAGTATGCACGAGAAGCATTGATGAAGCTATGATGCAAGACAGAGATAAGAGAAGAGACAAGGAACTACACGTTTGAAGATTAAAGGCATGGTGGGGATTGTTGTATTTGATGTCTTAAATCTAGTCAGATACACGGTCTATCGATGACATCGACAGTCTATTCAATGTCACCTTCGATGGCATCGAACAGTGCTCGATCCCATCGAGATTTTTCGAATTTTCATGTTTTATCGCTGGACAGTTGAAGTGTGAGTTTGATGCCATTGACAAGATTAGTTTGATGCCATCAAAAGGCCTTCGATGGCATCAACAGGATTCTGCGCACTTTTTACGCAAAACTGTGGATTTGCGGGATATGTTTCTAATTTCGTTTGAGATTCTTTCCAAGGCTATATATATGGGTGTAAATGGGATTGTGAGGTATTTCTAAAGGGATTCCAAGGGTTTTTAAATAGTTCTAAGGTTTCAAAGGAGTGTAGCAAGGATGAGATTCGAGGTTGTTCGAATTGGGTAAGCCTTCTCTCTTTGTAATTCCTGCTTTCATAGTGAATTTTTGTCGCTTTGTGCCGTGGTTTTTTCCTGAGAGGGTTTTCCACGTTAAATTGCTGTGTTCTTCTTCTTCTTTTTGCTTAGTTCTATCTGATTACCATCCTAGATTCATCTTTGTGTGATTACGCCGTTCTCCTAACAGTTAATGCTAGCCAAATGTGAAGTGTGGCCTGAATGATCACTGAGGTTGTTGCTGTGCTGCTGTCCCTGCTTCTATAGTGGTTGGATCAGCTGTGGAAGTGAACTGCTAGGCTTTGTTTATTGATTTTGTTCTCCTCTTGTCGTGGCTCTAGTTTCTCTAAGTATATTTATTTTTTGTGCTATTCACTGGTGTTAAACAATAAATGAGCCTCACCTCTTTTGTGGTGCCCACCTAAAAGATTGTACAGTTTTTGAAGAAAATTTTGAAAGAATTACCCAAAAGGATAAACACTCAAGGTGTTCCTAGTATTTTAATATTACTTTCAAAGTTAGTTTAAAGTTTCAATGTTATTAGCCACATCTTACAACGCATGTAATAGATGAACAATATGTCCCTTGGTACAAGACACGTCTCCTCACATTAATTAAAATTCAAATATCATATTACAGTAGGCAGCCACTATTTAGAATTACATCGGTTGATGTGCATACACTCGTTTCCATATTAGGAATCGAAGAGTATGCTATATATCAATTCCCTTTAGAGTCCAACTCATGGGGTTGCTTGCGGAATCTTCCCTTAGCAGCAGTTGGAATGGGGCAGGGTAATTCTCCGTGAGGTCTCTGTGCATTGGGTCATTCCTCTCGAAGCTTGATGCGGGGCCTCTAGCGCTGGAGGTTCCTGGTGTTAAAATTGTTGTTTGGGAGATAATGGATGTTTGGCAGGGGAAGCTCAGGTGGCTGTGATCATTGCAAGTGGTGTCTTTTTTGGGTGGCAGTTGTGGCCATATAGGTTGTCATGTTTTTTTGCTGGTGTTGTGGAGAGTGGGTCCCGCGCAGCGCTCGGTCAGAGCGGATTCAGAGCTGCAGGGATATCTTTCAGATCAATAAGAAGAGCGGGTTACTTCAGAGTTTTGCCTGCTGGGGTTTGCCGTGATATCAGATTGTATATGCAGGCAGGGTAGTAGCATCTAGCTGTGGGTTTGTATGTCTCCCAATCAGTGGAGCAGGGTTTGTCTCTTTGTTGGAAGGAGAGGCTGGCTCAAGCTTTTCTTCTTCAGGGTGGCTGCAGCCCTTTGTTATTTCCTTATTGTGCTAGTTGTTTAGGAGATATGATAGGTGAGGCCCGATATTTTGTGGAGCCCACCTGAAAGGCATATATGTACATCTTTTTCAAAAAAAATAATAATAATAATAAAATTTGGTAGTGTAAAGAAACTTTTTCAAAAAAATAAAAATAAAAATTGGTAGTGTGGTATCCAAGGGATTTGTAAGAATTTGCTGTTTTTTGGGAATTGGAGAGATTTGGATTTGAGAGGAATCCCAAATTCTCTAAAAGAACACCTTTTAAACTCCCACTTCAAAGCTATGATTTCAAATCCACTTGATTCCATTCCAGCTAAAACCACTCAATTCCACGGGAGTTCAAATCCATGCTGCCAAACGACCTTGAGACAAAATACATGCTCAGGAATCACCATTGAAACAAATAGGAATAAATACATGCATATTCTTAACAAAAAAGAAACGCTAGTGTCCGATCTCTAATGCTGATAGTATGTGGCTATCAACACTATATTCATATGTTGCATTGCTAGCATAACCTTGTGAAGTTTCACCTAACAAGTTCTCAGTCTCTTCATGGTTGTTCAGTTCCCAAGGATGTTCATGGGACCTTAGCCCCTCGAGCTCTGCCACCACCTCCTTCATCGTAGGCCGTTCTTCCCCTTTACGTTTCAAGCATCTCTTAGCAAGCTGAGCAACTGCCATGAGCTGTTCTTTTCCTCCTTCATCTCGAACTCGATCCTCTAAAATTTCATAGAGCCGATTCTCTTTCATCGATGAGATGAAGTATGTGGAAAGGCTTCTATGATCTTGGGATCTAGTGGAAGCAATAGGTCTCTCACCAGTCAAGAGCTCCACAAGAACTATGCCAAAGCTATATACATCACTCTTTGCTGTTAATTGCCCTGTTTGATGGTACTCTGGGTCTAAGTATCCGAATGTCCCCATCACCAACGTCGTTACCTGAGTCTGATCCAGCCGAACCAATCTTGAAGCTCCAAAATCGGACACTTTCGCTGTGAAATTATTGTCCAAAAGTATGTTGGAAGACTTGACATCTCTATGAAATATGGGTGTGGAAGCTATGGAGTGTAAATAGTAAAGTGCCCCTGCGGTTTCTGCTGCAATCCTTAGACGGTTTTCAAAGGAAATTGATGATGCATAGCCCTCGCCATGGATATGCTGGGAGAGTGTTCCATTGGAAATAAATTCATACACCAAGATGGGAACTTCTTCTTCTAAACAGCAACCCAAGAGCTTCACAATGTTCCTATGGCTGATCTGAGACAAGATGTGGACCTCATTTATAAACTGCTCGATTTGGGTCTTATCCACTATTTTAGACTTTTTAACAGCAACCATCTTATTGTTACGCAAAATTCCTTTGTAAACTGTACCAAAACCGCCCTGGCCAACTATTTGGCTCTTGTCATAGTTATTGGTTGCTGTCTGCAACTCTTCTCTAGTAAAGATTTTGAATGTCTCAGCAAATGATTGACGCTTTTCTTCTAATAGAAAACCACCATTTTGTTGAAAGAATTTTTCTTTGAGTTTGATGAGCTTTCTTTTCTTCCATGTCCAATACCACCAAGAACCACCAACGAGTAAAAGCAAGAAAACCGTGCTGATACCTGCACCTGCATAGACACTCCAAAGTATGTGAACTAGTAAGTTCGTAACATGCATACCTGATGATCTTTTCAAGTGAGCATCATATTTGGGTTTTTATCTTAGTATCTTCCATCAGTTTTGTTACTGTCTGTCACCATAATTTGTTTAATATGACAAAACTACCCCCATAAATGTGAAATAACATAAATACCTACCCTCATATTGAAATGATACAAATACCATTATACCCATAGAAGTATAGAAGTGATTTGGATTATTCAAAAGTGACGGTGGACAAGAACCTAGACTACTCAAAAATCCTTGAACAACAATGTGAACCATTCAATGATATTGGATGACAATTTGGATTGTTTAAACGCCTATGTACAATGATCTAGACTGTCCAACAATAGTGAACAGCAATCTGGACCATTTAAATGTCTGTGGATAGAAATCTAGACTGGCCAATGATGGAAGAAAGTGATCTAGGCCATTCAAAAGTCTATGGTATTTAGCAGTCTGGACTGTCTAATGATGTGGGATGCGGGCACGATCTGGATTGTTGAGTGACGGTACAAAGCAACATAGACCGTTCAAAAGTCCCTAAATAGTGATATGAACCACAACAATCTCAAACATTTACAAGTGCATAGACAACTATCTAGACCGTCCAATGATTGTAGAAAATGATCTGGACTGTTGAAAAGTCAATAGATAGTGGTCCATAACCAGAGATAGTCATGAGAGGGAGGGCAGTCGTGAGAGAGATGGAGAGTTGTGAGAGGACAGGAGGTCCCGAGAAGAGTATTGAGAGAGAGAGAGAGAGAGAGAGAGAGAGAGAGAGGGAGATTTTTAGGTTAACCTTGGATACCCAATACTCTGGCAGCATGTGAAAGATGATTCACTGGCACTGAGAAATTTCATAGAAATTGTACATGAGGCATGCTAGTGGTCAAATTAAACCCTCTAAATTAGAGTGCGGACCAAAAGTACGAGCCATCGCTTCTCATTGGTCCATGTCATCCCCAGTGACACCAGCTCACAAAACACACGGATTTTTTTCTCTCGAATAGATTGCTTACTACACAACACAAGTTTTAATGTGTGGAACTTTTTTGGGCCCCACCATGATTTATATGTTAGATCTACACCGTCCATCAATTTTTCCAGATCATTCTAGCAGGAACACAAAAATATGGCACATCGAAAGCTCAAGTGGATCACACCATAGATAGCAATGAGAACTGAACGAATTACCATTGAAACCTTCTTAGGGCCAACCATGAGTTTTATTTGCCATCTAACCTATTCATAAGTTCATGCAGATATGGATGAAAGGAAAGAACAAATATCAGCTTGATCAGAGCTTTCTTTAGCATCAAAAAGTTTTCAATGTTGGGCATCCAATTTCCACTATTTCTTATAATGTAGCCCACTTGAGCCTTGGATCTGCCTCTTTTATGTCTCATGCCCTGAAATAACATGGAAATTTGGATGGATCTTATACATACATCATGATGAGCCCAGGGAAGTTTCACATGTCAACACTTCCCGCTTTCTTCTCCCCCCAGAATGCGCTGCACCACACAACAAGTAATGGAATTTCCTGAGGTTTAAAATTTAAGTGAGGCCCACAATGATGTATTTCTCAAATCTACACCATCCATCCATTTTTCAGATCATTCTAGGATATGTCTCAAAAACAAGGCAGATTCTAAGCTCAAGTAGACCACTCCACAGGAAAAAGTAGAAATTGATGCCTACCATGGAAAACTTCTTGGGGCACAAATTCCCTTCATTCAGGTCTTTGTAACCTTATGAACAGGCTAGATGACAAATAAAACTCACGGTTGGCCCTAGAAAGGTTTCAATGGTATTTTGTTGAATCCCCACTGCTTTTTTGTGCTATGATCCGCTTGAGCTTTTAATGTGCCTCATTTTTTGGCTTCTTCTCCAGAATGATCTAGAAATATTGATGGATAGTATGGATCTAACACATATATTTAGAAGAGAGAAAGCTAGGGGGTGGGGATTGGTACTATCCCCACTAGGAGTTATCTAGAGACGGACAATCTTGTTAGCTAGGGCTCTTGATAAAGAGCATGCCACAAACCTATTCCTAGCACAGATGAACCAAAAGAAGCCCGAATGGTAGTGGACGTAGCCTGTTAGCTCTGCCCCCAATCCTTCATAGGGCATGGCGTAACTAGGCCTCAGGGTCTTCCAAATCGAGAGAATTTGTCATTTGAAAGAGAAATTGTCATTCGAAGTTTGAACTATAAAACGGTCATAACTTTTGATCCACTCTGTTTCATACAAAAACAACTCATTCCTATTCAAAATTGTTATTTATTTGAGAAACGTACTATTTTTTGTAAGTTTTAAATTGGATATATCTCTTTCATCTTAAAGTTTTAATATGTGATGTCTTCTTAGGATTTACTTCTTGTTATGTTAGGAATCATGTGGCAAAAGTTAAATTCAAACTTTTTATTTTTAATAAATTTTACTATTTCAGGTAAATCTTGATTTAACCGAATTATATTAGGGTTTGCGTCTTTTTATTTAAAGTATTGTAATTTCGTTTAAAAGACGTTAATAAAATTATTTCAAGTTTTTTCTTTATTTCTCATGGATTCAAGAGCCCTTACACCTTATGGATTCAAGGTTTTACACACTTGAGGTCGACGATGATATTTCTCATTATCTCTTCACACTCTTCCCTACTTCAGATCTGTGGGCCCCACCTTAATGTCTTTGTTTTATCCATGTCATCCACCCTTTTTGCAAAATCATTTGAGGTTATGAGCCCAAAAATGAGACAGATCAAATTCTCAATTGGACCACACCACAAGAATAAGTGGGGATTGAATACATACAATTGAAAGCTTTCGGGGCTATAGAAGTTTTGGATCAAGCTGATGTTTCTGCTTTCCCTTCATCTTAGTCTATGTGACCTTATGAACGGGTTAGACAGCAAATAAGCATCAAGTCGGCTTTAGGAAGGTTTCAATGGCAGGGTACATTGTCACCACTACTTCCTGTGGGTTCCACTCGAGCCTTTGATCCGCCTCCTTTCTGGGATGATGCCTTAAAATGATCTTTCAAAATGGAAGGATGGCTTGGATAAAACAAATATATCATGGTGGGTCCCACATATCCCTTGACTGAACCGTCCATCTCTAGCTAGGTCCTAGTGGGGGTAGTACTCAATCCACTCACATGAGCCTGTGTGATCTGCAATGACATGTACCAATGCCATGTAGCAATGAGAAGTGACAAAACAAGAAACATTGTGGACATGGACAGTCCCTGTTTCAACACTAAGAACAGGGATTGAGTGTGCCCATGTGGTGTGGGTGGGTGTGTTAAAAACGTCACACTCTAAATTATGGAAACCAGTACTTTAAATGTGTCATGAACTAATGATTAAGAGTATTTGATTATTTGAAAATTAGATTGATGGACATACATTGGATGATTAACTTAAAAAATTCCAATGGTCCTATTTCCAAAAACAAGTGTTCAAGAATCAGATGCTAGGATTCTTTGACCAATCTATGTTGGGAATGCAAAAACACATAAAGCGAAATCAAAGCAATCACATAACCAAGCCCAGCCAAGAACAATCCAAATTTTGTATGGAAAAACCCTTGTGGGAAAAAACCACGACGCGAAGTGACGAGTAATGCACTATGAAAGCAGAAATTACAAGAGAGTGTTCTTACCGATTCGAACAGGCCTTGAATCTCGTTCAAACCCTAGCTATACCCATGAACCTCTTAGGAATGTTTTGAAAGCCCTAATATACCTTAGCCTTGCTTGTATCCCAATTACACCACATATATACATTATCACAATCAGAATAGGAAACAACTTGCGCACTTATGTAATTTTGTGCACATCTTTAATGGGACCTTCGATGACATTAACATCCCTTGAAGACCTGTTAATGGCATTGAACTCCTTCGATGCCATCGAGTAGCACCTCTAAAACATTCTAGGAGCCACCATGGATTTTTTAGATTTTCTCAATGAGATCGAGCATCCGTCGATGACATTGACATCTGCTCAATGGCATGAAGTGGCTTATCGATGACATCGACAAACCCTGTTACTGACAAATTTGACACATCAACAATAATCTCCACCATGTCTTCAATATTTATTCTTCATAACTCATTATCTATCACCATATCTAATTTTCTTTCCATCATATCTTTCATCATCGTTTCTTGCGCACACTTCGTCCTCCATTTAAGTCTTCACTAAGCCCAGAGAAGTTGTATAGAACTTAAACTTCTATATGGGAACCACCTCAGTAAGCATGCCAGTGGAATTCACTCTTGAATGCTTCTGTCATCGCCATATACTTGACTTTAGTTGTGAAAAGAACCACCGCAAACTGAAATTTTGACATCCAATTGATCACTCCACCCGCTAGGATAATTTAAATCCACATTGCCCGCGTAATTTAAATCCGCGTAACCTACTAAGTTTTTCGTTGATTTTTTAAATGTTAAGATGCAGTTCTGCATACCTCAAATATATCGAATTAGCCATTTCATTACCTTCCAGTGGTGCTTGATGGGGTTAGACATGTATTTGCAACTACCACCCATTGCATATGAAATGTCCGGTCTTGTACAGACCGTCACATACATCAAGTTACCAATTACACTTGAATAAGGCACATGAGACATATCATGCTTTTCTTCATCTATTTTAAGATACTGTTTAGAAAAAAGCTTAAAATGAGCCACGTAGGGAATATTGATCGACTTTGCCTTGTCCATCTCATACTTCATCAATACATTCTTAAGGTATTCAGTTAGAGATAATTATATCTCGCTCCTCTTCCATCTTTGTATATATGAATGCTGAGAACCCTCTTTACAGCCCCTAGATGTTTTATCTCAAATGTCCCTATTAGTTGAGTCTTCAATATGTCAATCTCAGACATGCTATGATTGACGATTAGCATATCATCAAGATACAAAACCAAGATAATGAACCGCCCATCACTCAGTCTCTTGTAATAGACACAATGATCATATTCACTCTTGATAAATATCTGACTCAATATGAAAGAATTAAATTTCTTATACCACTACCTAGGCGACTGTTTCAGGCCGTATAAAAACCTCTTTAACCTAGAAACCTTGTTATTTGCAACTTGTGTTTCAAAACCTTCTGGTTGTTTCATCTAAATCTGTTCTTCCTAATCCTAATGCAAGAAGGTAATCTTCATATCCATCCGTTGCAGCTCGACATTGTATTAGGCAATGAGTGCTTTATCGTCGGAGTGAATATCTCAGTGAAGTTAACACCTTCCTTCTTAACATATCTCTTCGCTACTAACATTTCCACGTACCTATCATATTTCTTCATGAATATTCACTTGCACCGGATCACTTTTCGGCCGATGTGAAGCTCTACCAGCTCCCACATCTCATTCTTGTATAAGGAGTCCACCTCATCATGTATCGCTGCTTTCTACTTTTCAACATCTACATCGTCAAGAACCTCTTAGAAAGTAGACGAATCCTCCTCATCCGTAATGAGAGCAAATACAACATTTGAGTCATCCTTATATCTCGCCAGTAATCTTTGATCTGTTGGCGGATTCCTTCTCATAAGTGGCTGCACCACCTGCTCCTATACCTCTGTTTGCGTCTCAGTATTCTGCCTGTATCTCATCCCTGTCTATCTAAATGTGCACAACTAACGTTTCAGCTTCCTTCTACTCATCCTTACGGAATAAGGATCCTTTGACGAATTTGAAATCACAACTAAGGATAATTTTTTGTGTGACCGATGGTATAGCTTATACCCATTCACACCATTACATAGATGATAAAGTCATACTTTTTAGCCATTTGGTCCAGCTTATCTCTCTCAACTAACGGTACATGAGAATAAGCATCACAACTAAATACTCGCAACCCCGAGTAGTCTACATGCCGACCACTCCACACTTCTTGTAGAATTTTACATTTGATGGCCATAGAAGGAGATCGATTCACTAAGTAACATGTTGTTTTAATGACCTAAGTCTACAATTCCTTGCCCAACCCAACATTATTGGTCATGCACAGAGCCCTCTTCAAGAGATTCGATTCATTCGCTCAGCCATACCATTTTGGTCTGGTGTGTGGTTTATTGTGTTGTGCTTTACGATCCATTCATCCTTACAATATTGATTGAATTCCCTATAAGTGATGAATTCACCATCGTTATTTGTCTTTAACACTTTTACATTTCTTCCTGACTGTTTTTTAACCATTGCCTTTCATTATTTGAAGTTAGTGAAAACATCGAGTTTATTTTTTATAAAATAAACCTACACTTTTCTGAAATAGTTGTTAATGGATGAAATAAACCATGACGATCATTCGCCAGAAACTACGAGTGACAATCCACATACATCAGAATGTATATTATCTAGAACCCCCTTATAAATATATTTTTCAAATTTAAAAGACAACCTTGATTGTTTATTATATGTATAATGCTTACATATATAAAAATCAATACTTTTAAAAACTAGAATTAAACAATGGTTAGAAAGTACATTCATGCCCCACTTGCTTATGGCCCAAGCGTGCATGCCACATACGTGCAGATGTGAAATCTGCTATAAAAGTTGCAGCTCCACCCAAATAAGTACTCTAGATCAACCTGTAAAGGTTTTCATTCCTTTACGCCTTCACGACTATGAGTGCTCCCTTTAAAACTTTAAGGACGCGATCGAATCTGGTGAATCTGCACCCAAGTGCCTCGAGTGCACCTAGAGATACCAGGCTCTTCATCAACTCAGAAACGGTCTCACTTCGATAAATATACGTTCCATGTCATCAAAAATCTTGATTCACACCAATCCAACACCAACTACTTTACAAGCATTATCATTGCCCATAAATACATGGACACCATCGCACTCATTAGAACTAATGAACCAACTCATGTGAGGTGTCATGTGTTATGAAGCCCACATATCCAAAATCCACTGCGTTGAAGTATCCAAAATTTGATGTGATTAGCTTGTCACTACCATTCATCTCCTCACTAGATTTCATAGTGTTGGCCTCTCTGGAAGAACTCTCTGAATTATCCTTTCTTGACTTAGGATTCTTACAATCATTCTTCATGTGCCCGGTCATACCTCATTCTAGCACTTTAACTTGCCTTTACCCTTGCCCTTAGATTTGGATCTCAATCGTGAAGATCCACTGTCCCGCTCAGAATTTCTCTTTCTCGTAACTAGTGCATATTTAGAAGCACACACATCACCATTTTTTTTTCTCATTTTCTTCAACTGAATGACTGAGATAATAGTCTTAATGCTAATGGTTGTTCTATTGATGCACAAAGAGTCTTTGAATGACTCATACGATGCTAGAAGAGAGTTCAACAGAATACATACTTGATATTCATCTTTTATCGCCTCCTCCACATCTAATGACTTGCAGATCAACCTATTAAAGTCACTGATGTGTGCCTCAACATTACCCTCCTTCGTCATCTTCAAATTGAACAACTT
This sequence comes from Magnolia sinica, assembly GCF_029962835.1. Taxonomy (NCBI): domain Eukaryota; kingdom Viridiplantae; phylum Streptophyta; class Magnoliopsida; order Magnoliales; family Magnoliaceae; genus Magnolia; species Magnolia sinica. The sequence goes on along the minus strand of NC_080580.1, from coordinate 79,134,174 downwards.
TAGCTCTCATTACAAGCGATTCTAAAGAGACTTCTTTGCATAAATGTTCTCAAATTTTTCCCGTGTACTTGTTGCAGTTTTCTGTCTCATAACATTATATAGGACCTCATTTGTTAAATACAATTGGATAGATATATTTGCTTTCTTATCTAATTTGTTTCATTATTCTTTTGTCATAGATTTTGGTTACTTTTCCAGGAGAGCTTAGTCTAATCCTTACTGAATTATGATGCTGTTCATCTTAACTTTTCATAATTCAAAATTATTTTTACCAGAATAGTTTTTTACATCGAACTTCATATTACATGTCATGATACCTTGCTATCAAATTTAATCTACTTTCCAACATTAGCTCTAATACTTCTGGTTGGGAACCGTCAAAACACACAGAGCGGAATCAAGCAAAGTATACGGAATCGCACAACCAAGTCCAAACAATAACAATCTGAATTTTATGTGGAAAAATCTTTACGGGAAAAAACCATCAACGAGTAATGCACTGTGAAAGTAGAAATTATAAGAGATGGTGTTCTTACCAATTCAAAAAAGCCTCGAATCTCCTTCAAACCTAGTTATGCCCTTGAACCCCTTAGGAACATTTAGAAAGCCCTAATACACCTTAGCCTTACCAATTCAAAAATGAATCCCTTGAAGACCTGTCGATGGTATCGAACTCCTTCGATGCCTTCGAGTAGCACCTTTAAAACATTTCAGTAGCTAATATGAATCTTCTTCATGGGAAAAAAAAAAAAAAAGAATCTTCTTCATGAGATCGAGAATTTATCTATGACATTGACAGATCCTATTACCGAAAGATTTGAGACATCGAAAACAATCTAATCTTATAACCATGACTTGAAGACAGTGGGATATAAAATCTAGTCAGTTCTATTTTGAGTTAAAGCATGTCACCTGTATGTCTTGTGTGTGCCTGCGTATCAAACGTCATAAGCAACCTCTTGTAACTCTTCTCACATGATGCCATTCCACGCAAGAAGACGCTTTGGTACCTGGCCTATCTACCATACCTACCAGGGTTACTTTCACTAACACGGGTGAACTACTTGGTGCGCATAGAATCCATGCCATCCATCTGGTACACCATCCCTTGTTTGAACTTGATTCCAAAGATCAGGTTGATTCAACACTCAAGTTGGCTAGCTCATAAACTTACACCTAAAACTTCTACGTTCACATTTTATGACTCACCTCATATTCGGAATACTTTGATTTTGTGCGTTCTTTCATCTAATGAGGCACATAAGATGAATGGATTGGATATATATCATATAAACACAAAGGTGTGTCTTAGACAAAAACAAAAACAAAAACACTAATGGCGGGTGTTCCATACCATCTGCTTCTTGTGGTGTGGCCAACTTAAGATTTTGATGATTGTAATTTTTAGGAATCCATTTGATAAATCTGAACCATTAATCAGGTGATCCAACCTCTTAAATGGCAAAATCCTCGATATCATGTCTCTTGTTCATCGTTAAGGTGAGTTGGATGTTCCTCAAAAAAATTGGTCAGCTACAAATGATTTTTTCTTTTAAAGCCTGAAAAACCTTCTTTTTTATTTTTTCAAAAAAGGTATTTTCATATATAGAAAGAATAGAAGCTTTACATAGTAAGGATGGGCCCGTTAACGAAAAGGAATAAGTAGGCCCATCCACCAAGAAGGGGAATACACAAGCACTGAGATTCTCTCAAATACCCTAATCCTACTCTATCTAGAAAAAGAAGACCTCCAATGAGAGAGGGAAGCTCGGGCATAGACCGGAAAAACGTATAGAGTTGGCCACCACTGCCCATGCGAGCAAGCCCATCCGCCACAGCATTGGCTTCCCTTAGGGAGTGAGAGATAGAAACCTCCATTCTGTCCATGAGGGATCTGATCCTGACCCACCAATACTACATGGTCCACGATGGGGTGGACTTCTTGGCAAGGGAGTCCACCACTGATTTAGAATCATTGACTAATTCCACCTTGTTGAGGCCCATCGCCATGTAATGGGCTATGGCCCCCCAGATCGCCCTAGTTTCGACCCGGCCACCAGTTCTTGGCGATGGTTACAAATGATTATGGGAGGTTTTGTCATTTTGAAAATATAGTGACGAATAGAGTTGTACACGAGTCAAACCGAGTCAAGCTTGGCATAGCTCAACTTGGCTCAGCCACTAGCTGACCCCAGCTCGAACTCAGCTCGACTCGGTCCTCGACCCTAACTGGCCAGCTCGGATCGATTCAATTAGTTGCTCGGGCCAGTTTGAGCCAAGTTCGAGCCTTTGTGACATTTTCTCAAACACATGGAGTGCACCTTCAATTTTTCACGGTATGTAAAACAACAATAGCCGTTCATATGTATTTCATCAAACACTCTGTATACAACATCAAAATCAAGATACAGGGGTATTTGTTTCATATCCATACCTTCCTCGCCACCAACCAACACTTTGTTAAATCATTTAATCAAACACTTGGTTAGCAACATCAACCAAGTTACTGAATTGTTTTAATTCGAGTTGGGGTTCGATCCGAGTCAAGTTGAGCTCAAGCAAGCTTGAACTTGCCTCGAAATTTTTTAGAACTCAAAAAATCAGCTCGACTCGGCTCGAACTCATTTTCGAACCGAGTTGAATCCAGCTTTTTTGAGTCGAGTCAAGCTAGCTAACCAAGCTAGCTCAGTTTTTATACAGCTCTAGCTCTAGTGACGAAGGTTAGTGAAAACTAACAAATGATGGTAAGATAAAGTCAAACCTAAAATAGTAGTGCTGACTTCTAAAGTTCTTTCTTTTCCCCCCTTTCTTTCGGGAGATTCTATCTAATTAGATAGAATAGGACAAAAAAAAAGACCCATAAAGTGATGCCAGGTAAATCATGAAATGCTACCCAATTAGAACAACTCAGAATAGTAAATAAATAAAGAGGAAGCTCGAAAACAGTTTTTCTTTTTTTTTTTTCGGAATAGAACTGAATAACTTACTATTTGGTTGGGTCAGCCCATATCAATCCAAGTTGAGTTGACTTGACCTAGTTCCTAGTCAACTAGGGAGTTGAGGGATTACCTAGAACAACCGCAAGTACCGGAAATTTATTTGTGTCTTCAATGCAGTATGTGTTATCCTTGACAAGTCGGTAGCCCTTTCGACAGGAGCAATAATAACTTCCTTGCAAATTTATACAATTCTGTTGACAAAGTATCTTCTGGTGATCCTCCTCACATTCGTTGATATCTACAAACCAGCCATCACAAGCAACCGCTAGAAGTCAGTAATTTACATCACACTCAAGGGATGGTTAGGATCGTTGGATCAAAGTGACTATTAAGAGATATTAGCAATCAGAGGTTGGGTACACATTTTGGACTGTCTAGTTTATATTTAAAGTCAAGTGAGCCGCAACAAAGGAAAAAGTAGGAATTGAATTACCACCGTTGAAACATTCATAGGACCGCAAGAGTTTTGTATCCGTCTAAGTTTGTGTTTTCAACTCATGTGAGTGGGAATGACTTTATGAATGATTTGGATGACAGATAACCATCAAGGTAGGCCCTGAGAAGATTTGAACAGTAGGCATTTCTTTCCCCACTTGGATCTGTTTTTTTTTTTTCCCTTTCCTAAAATGAAATGGAAAAACTGATCAACAGGGTAGATTTCTCGCAAACTTCAAAGTAGGCCTCACGTAGCTTCCAAGAGCAGGAACTCCCCCTCCCCCCAACCTTGAGAGCAATTGCACAGGCCGTTAGGGTCTGTTTGGGAGTGTGGATTTGAAGCCTCCAAATTTGAAACTCTCTGGATTTGAAATTCTCCTATCGTGTTTGGCACTCTGGATTGGGAATCAACTTTAATCCAAAAGTAGCTATGCATGTATATTTATCTCTAATTAGTGAGGTATGTAATGTATGACATAATAATAGTTGTAATAAGCCTGCTGAAATATATGCTTTGCCCGAAAGTGATGAAATTCCAAGTCTCAGGTGGGCCACAAGCACAAGATCATGACCGAGTGACTAAACAACGATTTTTAACCGTTGATTTATACGGACAATGTTTGGATGGTGCTGATTATCATATTAACGTAAATATAGTGACGCAAATGATCATCTAATTGTTTTAGGATGTCATTAGTGGGCCATGTACCCAATAGAATAATAGTCCGGTGACACATGCAACTCTTGGAAGAATTTTAGAGGTAATCCCAGCACTGACGGTGGATTTCGAACTCCCTCTTTGAGGAGATTTGAAACCTCCGGTTACTTTATGGTGCCAAACAATCGCCCCCATAATCCATGGTGCCAAACGACCCATTAGGCTAACTATGGCAATAGCTATTCTTAAAGAGTTCGATTTGAGAAGTCTTATGGATTTGATCTCTGATGGCTCCATTCAATGCTTTCACTTCTATTTCAAAATTTGATACTGTTCAGATCTAATGCATAGAAATGAATTGCCTTTTAGATGGGGTTAGATGGGATAATAAATAGAGTTAGAAAGGATCATCATACCTTGGCAGCCTCCACGGAGATATGGATTCCCCCTGAAACCTTGAGAGCAATCGCACCTATAACCCAGACCGTTAGACGAGTTGTAGCAGCTGCTATTCTCACTCACGCAAGCAAAGCTGGCCGATTCCTTCTTTGCAATTTCGCATGATTTATTTCCTACGGCCCAATCAAGCACCACAGGAACCCTTTCGCTTCTATTCCAAAATTTGATACCTTCCACATCCGATGCTTTAAAGCTGAAAGCATTTACCTCCACCAGAAAAGCAAAGCTGCAGGGATTGAAATTCAAGACTGAACTATGTTTAGAGAGACTATTAAGATCCATCTCGAAACTCTTCAAACCCTTTGGGATGTCGTTTTGGCAACATCCAACACCGGAGCAAGAACCATCAATCACGCTCTTAGTGTCACTGCAAAATGACATACAGCCACCAGTGAAGTTGGGGCCGTAGATGATGCCAAGTGTATCGCAACCGATGGCTGTGAATTTGTTATGGGTTTCTGAGAACGTGAGAGAGTTTTCACCCAATCTGACCCAATTTTTGAAGTTGGGATACGCTTCTCCTGTCTGGTTGTAGCATTGGTAGCTTACATAGTTTAAAACTCTCATTAGGCCTTCCAGTAATGATATGTTGAGAATCTCAATATTATCACCTAAAAATGGTTTTGGTGGGTGAACAGTGCTGTTGCAGGAGATATTGAAGCCTCCTATGCCAATGTTGCAGCTATCGCCAATGCCAAATGGATAGGGAATGTTAACATCTCCACATTTTTCGGGGCAGCCGGTCTTGGTTGTTACTAGAGGTTGTGATGCTAATGCTTCTACTGTTGTTGCTAGCCAGAATAGCTGAAGTAACAGATAAAAAGCCATCTCTCTTTCTCTCTCAAAATTCTCTCTCCCCCTCTCTCAAAATGTATCTGTGGAGAGTAGGTGGGAGATGGTCCCTATAAATTAACTATATATCACTCAATCTTTGGCCATTGGTTGAAGGGTTGTCTCTAAATGAATCTGTGGAGAGTAGGTGGGAGATGGTCCCTACAGATAGGCTATAAATCACTCAATCTTTGGCCATTGGTTGAAGGGTTGTAATCTTCCAATCTTGATCATTTTCAAGTCAGCCACGTCAATTTTACATCTGGTTCTACCGACTGATTGGATACCAAGTCATAGTCCCTAATGGGTATTTTAAGTTTGAGTTTTAGTCTGAGTCTTATTTATTTATTGATTGATTTTTGCTCTCACCTTGAATTGGTAAAACAACTTGCAAGTTGCAATCGTCTGTCTTCAAGGCACGGGAAATTCCAGTTGCAACTTCTTTGAATGCAATTTCTATTGCCCCACCAAGATTTTTGTATTAAATCTACCTTGTCCATCAATTTTTCCAGATAATTGTAAAGCATGAGCTCAAAAATGAGGTACATCCAAAGCTCAAGTGGACCATATCACAAAAAACAGTTCGGATTAAGAAAACTACCATTGAAACCTTTTTAGGATCAACGGAGAGGCTTCCATTCCTCTCTCCAATGGGGATATAGGGGGAAAGATCTCGGTCTTTTATCAGAGCCATCTTCAGGTATCGATTAATTTTTCTTCAAATCAAATGCTATCGCTTCATATTTGCTTGCATAATTTCAGGGTGCCCATTCTGTTGTCCATCGTGTATGCGCGGTGCTCCAATATTCTTAGAAGATCTTTATGGGAAGATATGGTGTATTCCAGCAGAAATTCAGCGGGCCCTTGGGCTGTGGGAGGTGACTTCAATACCGTGGCGACTGCCTCCGAGAGAAGAGGCTCTAAAGGCGTCGATAGTACTAGTATGGTTGATTTTGCTTCAACCATTCAACAATCCGAGCTAATTGACGCCGGATTTACAGGAAACTCCTTCACCTGGAGCAACAATCGGGCAGCCAATTCAAGAGTCTGGGCCAGGCTGGACTGGGTCCTCATTAACGATAGCTGGGCCTCTACTTTCTCATCCTTCTGAGTGGAGCATCTGCCTAGGGTAAACTCTGATCAATCTCCCCTCCTCATATCCTTTCCATCCCAGTTCCAGCCCACCATCAGGCCTTTCCATTTCCTCCACATGTGGTCTCTCCACGATTCCTTCCAAGATGTGATTAAGAAAGCTTGGTAAGGAGAATGCTTCTTGCATCCCATGATCAACTTGCAGCTTAAAATGAAGAAATCTAAACAACTCCTTAAACTTTGGAACAAAGAAGTGTTCGGTAACATCTTCAGTCAAGTCAAGGAAGCAGAGAATGAGTTAGAGCAATCGAAAGCGCGTTCCCAGGATTCCGAAGAGGAGAGATTTTTGCAAGAAAGCATGGAAGCTAGGAGGAAACTGGCCCATCTCCAAGTCATGGAGGAGGTTTTTTGGAACCAAAAAGCCAGAAATTCTTGGTTAGAGGAAGGAGACCGCAACACAAAACATTTCCATGCATCAGGCACTGATAGAATTAGGCAGTCAACCATAGCTTCTATCAAGAATAAAGACGGTATCAGGGTCTTGGGTCAAGGGCCAATTAAAGCAGCTACAGTTGAGTTCTTTGAAGCCTTGTTTAAGGCGGATTCCCTAGCCCCTGTTAACGCTTTCCTCCCAACCATTCCCAGGATTCTCTCTCAACAAGATAACGACTCCCTTCTAGCCCCGCCTTCTCTTGAGGAAACATGGGAAGCAGCCATGGCCATCCCAAGAGATGGTGCCCCGGGGCCGAACGGGTTCTCGGCAGCGTTCTTCTCGGAATGGTGGCCGACTGTCGGTAAAGACATTCACAATGCAGCTTGCTTCCTACTGGATGGAGGCTCTTTACCAAGAGCTTTCTCGTCCTCGTTGATATGCTTGATTCTGAAATCCCCAGCTGCTGACAGTTTTGTTGATTACCACCCAATCAGCTTATGTAATGTCATCTACAAAATTCTTCCAAGATCCTAGCAGCTAGACTAGGTGTAGTCCTTCCTAAGCTGATTTCTATGGAACAAGGAAGCTATGAGGAGCATTGAGGAAAATATCGCGATGGCTCAGGAAGCTATGAGGAGCATTGATTGAAAGTCCTGAGGGGGTAATATCATCCTAAAACTGGACTTAGAGAAGGCCTATGATAGAGTGGATTGGTCAGTGCTCAAGCAAGTTATGTTGCAGTTTGGCTTTAGTCAAAAGTAGGTAGATATTATGGAAACATGTTGGGAAAAAATTTGGTTCTCAGTTCTCGTAAATGGTGAGGTAGCGGGTTTCTTCAGATCTTCTCGCGAGCTCTGGCAAGGTGACCCACTGTCCCCGGCTCTCTTCATCCTTGTGATGGAAGTATTTTCCAGGAACTTCAAACAATTGGTATCAAGAGGGTGGTGCCACCCTTTCAAACTTCAGCGAGGATGCCCAACTATCTCCCACTTATTGTTCGCTGATGACACCCTGATTTTTGCAAACGGCAGTAGGGAATTGCTCTCGACCATCAAGCAGTTTCTTTCAACCTTTCATGGTGTTACAGGTTAGAAGTTTAATTTCAGCAAGTGTAGCTTTCTGTTCTCTAAGAAATGATCTTCCAGCCGCATTAGAACCACCGAGAGAGTGCTAGGCTTCTCCAGGGTAGGTATGGACATCCTCTATCTGGGAGCGCCGCTGATGTCTAGCAGAATTGCTACAACCAAATTCCAATTTATTTTGGATAAGATAAGTAAGGGAATTAACGGTTGGAATGTCTGTCATTTGTCCCAGGCAAGCAGGTTAACTCTTATCAGGCATGTTCTTGGGAGTATTCCCCTTCATATTATGGCTGCCATGAAAATCCCTACCCAGGTAATTGCTGATCTTGAACGTTGCTTCGCCCAATTTTTTAAAGGTAGGTCAGAAGGAAAGAAGAAATGTCACTGTGTAGCATGGAAGAAAGTGGCGCGACCAATAGAGGAGGGTGGGTTGGGGGTTCGTAGGCTGAAAGACGTGCTTGCTGCGTTTCGTATGAAGCTAGCTTGGCAGGTCAAATATGAGGGTAAGGAGGGCCCCTCGGTGACCCTTATGTGAGCTAAATTCTGAAATGACTTAATGTCTAAAGGTGGGTCCAATGCCACCAGCAACATGTCCCCATTCTGGAAACAAATCAAGTCTTATTTGCCTTGCCTAGCCAGGATCGTGCAGTGGCATGTTGGGAATGGGGACCTTAATTTATGGAGCTCTAACTGGATAGGTCTAGGTCCCCTTCAACAGCTCATCTCCAGCCCCATTCCGTCATCAATTTAGCTATTGCAGGTTAGAGATTTCCTCGGGCCTGCTGGCCCTCTTCCCCCATCCTCGGCCTGCTCCATCATCCCTCATGAGGCTTTATCTTTCATCCTCCAAGGCGGCTTTGCAACTTCAGAGGAGAGCCCGACGAGCTTCTGGCCCCACAACCCCTCTGGTTCCTTCACGGTAAAATCAACCTGGAATTTGCATAGATCCTCATTAGCTCCTAAATGGTGGTCGAGCTGGATTTGGTTCAGGAACCTCCTACCGAAAATGTCTATATTCCTTTGGAGACTTCTCCAAGGTGCGATCCCTATGGATGACAGAGTTCAGTCCATAGGCATCCATCTTGCTTCCTTGTGTCCTTGCTTTTGTCCTATCAGGCCGAGTCAGAATTGATTTCTCACTTATTCCTTAACAGGCATATGGCGAAGCAGATCTGGTCCTTCTTCTCGGCCATCTGCGGGATCTCTCCCATACCCCACTATTCTATTGAGGGGCAACTGAGCAATGGAAGCTAGCATCGCTTTGGGTGCAACGTCTACCATCTTCAGAAGAATTATCCCCATCTTAATACTTTGGGAGCTTTGGAAAGCTAGGAACGGGGCCAGGTATGATGGAATCCCTATGCTCGTGAACAAATGTTTTCTACGCATTAAGTGGTGGATTAATCTCATCCTCGAGGGCGATCCGGTCCTATTGCAGATGATTCCTAGGCTGATCTTGAGAAGACAGCCACCGCTTTGTAGGGAGTTTCTATCGAGCATTGTGAAATGGACGAAGCCGGCGAGGGGCTGGGTGAAACCAAACATGGATGGATCGTCAAGAGGTAATCCGGGTTTGGTTGGCAGGGGTGGGATTTATAGAAGAGATGATGGGAGTTTCGCTTTCACTTTCTCGAGAGGATATGGGGTGACCACGAACAATAGAGCAGAACTCCGAGTTTTCTACGATGGTCTTGTTTAGTGCCTACTTAGAGGGATGTTTAGAGTGGAGGTAGAAACCGACTCCAAGGTGGTGGCTGACCTCCTATCTGGGAATTTGGTCACGCCCTGGCAATGGCGTCCCTGGGTTAGGCGGATTACAACCTGGGGAGGAGAGTGTCCTTTCAGACCCATCTCATTCTTCGAGAAGCCAATGGGCCGGTGGATGGTATGGCTAAAGAAGGTAGCTTAAGACAGAGGGATGTAGATTTTATCCACTTGAGGGAGCTTCCTTCCCCCGTTCGCGGTCTTGTCTTCCTAGGCTCCATCAAATCAACTCATGTGAAGTTGTAAAGTATTTTTCGTATTTTCTTTCCTTGTTTAGTTTCCCTTCCTTGGCGGCTGTTCGGGCTGCCCTTACAATATGCTCCCTTGATCCTTCTTTTCCAGGGGCTGCCCGAAGGAATCTTGTTAGCTGTATTCCTTTTCTATTAATGAAATGATACCTTTTGAAAAAAAAAAAAGATCAATGGAGAGGCTTATTTTCCATCTAACCTGTTCATAAGGTCATACATACCTGGATGAAGGTAAAACAGTCATATGTGCCTTTTGGGCTCCAAGAAGTTTTGGATAGTAGTGTTAATTCCTACTACTTCTGGTGTGGTTCATTTGAGTGTTGGATCTTCCTTGTTTTTAGTGCATATCATAAAATATATATATATATATATATATATATATATATATATATATATATATATATATATATATATATATATATATTAAGGAAAAATGGTGTATTGACATCGTTGTATGGTCAAATTCTCAAAAGAGGTTTGACCTTCCAAATATTATGAGGGTAGCCTTTGACAGGTCATGAGAAGTTTTTTAGACCAAATTGTCACTGTTCTTGGTTCAATAGTTATATGGTTTTTGAGTGAATAATAAGTTACGTTGTATTTAATGTTGAAAAACTGATGTGGACAAAAGCCTTTTTGGGCGTGGGCAAGGCCCAACTCTTGGGGCCTACATTGATGTATGTGTAGAATCCATGCTGCCAATCCTTTTTGCCCAGTCATTTTAGGGCTAGGGCCTAAATATCAGCCTGATCTAAAGGTCGTGTGGGCCATAAGAAAAGATAATGTTGACAATGGCACCCACTGTTGAAACTTTCCAGGTTTACTGTGATGTTTGTCAGAATTGAACATTTCCAAGTCGGGACTTTTGGGGCTCAAAGCTAGCTGGATGACAAGATCGACGGAACGGTTCACCCCATTGTGAGCCTCAACTCCTATTATTTAAAAATAATCAAGTTATTAATTATATTAACCTGACAACTACGACCCTTAGCACATTACAACCATGACCCTTACGAGTGGTTGTCATGTTATATAGGTCGTGGTTTATTATTATTATTATTTACGGTTAGCTTGTTAGTATACACCCATGTCAGTACACACACTCCATGTTAGCCACCCCCACTAGGGATCGATACCAAGAGTTATATAGGTCGTGGTTGTAATGTAGTAAGGGTCGAGGTTGTTATGTTATTTGGGTCATGGTCGTCATGTTATATGGGTCGTAGTTGTCATCTTATATGGGTCATGGTTGTCATGGGTCATGGTTGTCAAGTTATATGGGTCATGGTTGTCATGTTATATGGGTCGTGTTTGTCATGTTATATGAGTCGTGGTTGATATGGGTCATAGTTATGTTATATGGGTCGATGTTGTCATCTTATAAGGGTGTGGTCCTGTCGTGATTTATATGTCAAATCCAATCCGTCCATTGGATTTAGAATTTAATTTAACGTCGTGGGCCAAAAAATGAGTTACATTCAAAAACTTTATGGCTCCCAAAAGGTTTTCAATGGTAGGTTTTCAATTTCACTGCTTTTTTTAGTGTGGTCCACATGAGCCTTTGATATGCCTCACTTTTGTGCTCATTCCTTTAAATGATCTTTCAAAATGAATGGATGGCATGGATAAAATATATACATCACATTGGGCCCAATAAGACTATTCATCTCTACATAGGTCTGATTACCCTACCCCTATACGCGAGAAGAGGAGATGACACTTCCTCGACAATAAGATGACACTGTTTCGTGATAGTTCACCAACTAGCACCACTACAGCCACACTGCCCATGCTCTTGACAATATCCAAGCCCGAGCATGTGGGTGCATGCATTCCAATGTGTAGAACATGCAAACCAATCATCACTTTATTTCTCCAAGTTAGAATACTCCACACTCAAACCATATACACACCTTTAGCTTTGATGCTTAAATCAACAGGGACTGCTCTACTTACCAGTTTCCACCCAAAGATAGCAATTTTGAGGGGTAAACGGGCATGCCAAACCCACTTAGTCCATCCAATTATGTTCCCTGCCCTGTGGACCATCTCCCATGCTGACTTGACTGAGAATTTCCCGAACGATTCCCTGGTCCAAATGCTCAGGTCTTCTCCCACGTGAGTAACAATTCTTTCCCTATGGACATGCTTTACAAAGCTTGGTGAGAGCTAGGGGATTTCAGGGGCAGATTGGAGGAGGCCTGCATTACCGAGCACATCGTGCACTTTCAGCTGCAATAGCTGGGTTTGGAGGGGGCGCTGATAGGAAGTTTTGGAGGGGGCCGAGACCGGACCAATTGGTGGACCAGAAGCTGCATGATCCTTCTCCTAGCAACATGTGTGTTATCTTCGATTTTTTCTGTGGGCTTCCAGATTTTTTTTTTCTAGAGGGGGGACACAGAGGACCGAATTTAGGCAGGGATTTCCTCGATGCTCGCTGGATATCCATATTTCCCTGACACAAAGGAGGCCCATAGACTAGATTTGAAACTAATGAGGGCTGCCCAAGCCATCTTCATCCTAAAAGCTTTCATTACATCCCTGAGTGACTTGATGCCTAGGCCACCTTCAGAATTAGGGGTAGATATTTTATCCCAGGATATCCAATGAAGATTTTTTTTCCATCCGTCCAACCCTAGAAAAATTCACAAGAGCTTTCTCGATAGAGTCTAGAATTCCTTTAGGGACAACTGTCGTTGCTAAGGTATGAATCGGGTGGTAGATAAGACATGGTTGATGAGGATTACTCTACCAGCTTGGTTGAGGAAACGGTCTTTCCAACCAGCAATCCTATGCAGAATTTTGTCAAGCAAGGGCTAGAAGAAAGCCTTTCTAGATCTGCCTGACATCAGGGGAACGCCCAGGTAAGATATGGATGGAGTGCGTGATATCCCTGTTAGCCTTTCTACTAATCTGATGCAGCATTCAGACGTTCTCAAAGAAACCAGTAAGTTGCTCTTGTCTTTGTTGATTTTCTTCCCCAACGCAGATAGTAAACTGTTTTGGAAGTCTAGTAGAGCCATGAGAGATCTGCTACTACCGTTGAAGAATAATATGGTGTCATCTGCATACAAAAGGTGGGAAATAACTAGGCTGGCCCTTGTGTTTTTGAAGGGCACACAACATCCGTTATCGACCAGCTTCTTGTAGCCTTCACTGAGGACTTCCATGAGGATGATGAAAAGGCTACGGGATAGAGGATCTCCTTGCCTCAGACCCCTCTCAGATTTAAAGAAACCACAGGTTTCTCCATTAAAAAGCCATGAAAACCATACTCCCGACCAACATATTTTTCAGCTAAACTGATCCATTGTTGGTTGAACCCGAACTTTTGCAGCACCTTCTTGAGAAGACTCTAGTCCACCCTGTCGTAAGCTTGTATGGGCAAATCGGGGAAAAGATTCCATAAATCTCCATGGACTAACATGATGGCTTATGCGCATGTTTGGGCAATACTTCGATAGGCTAGCTTTATAGGCATCAAACCCCTAGTCGTCTTTTGGGTGCAATGATTGCAGGATGGTTTATCTCTCACATGAATAGGCTCAGAATATCCGATCTCTTATTCTATTCTTTCTCTTCTTTTTTCTTTTTGTTAAAAATGGGATGAAAAATTGGCTAAGTACAAATAAGAATGTAAGGACCAATGCGAGACTAGAATGTCGAATATTAAGATTGGAATGTAAAGTGACACTGTGCTAGGCCTCTATCCAATGAAAACGACGCCACGTGGCGAACTTACGTGTCGGTTTCAGACTCAGGTAAATCATCCGCGGTCACGTGTCTGAACTGGATGTGGGGCTGCTGGCGGGCCGACATCCACGGCCACTGGTCTTCCCTTTCGGTCGGCCTGGAACCGGCTACGGACGCGGATTTCCTGCGAAAGCCTTTCGCAGGAAGTTCCTGCACTTGAAACTTAGGTGGGGTCCACCATAATGTTTTTCAAAAATCCACTCCGTCTATCCGTTTTGTGAGATCATTTTAAGAGATGAGATCAAAATTGAGTAGGATATAAGACTCAAGTGGGCCGTACTAAAGGAAAAGGTAGTTAGGGAAATTTCGACCGTTGAAATCTCCCTAGGTTCGAAAGTAATGTTTAAATACCATCTATACCGTTAATAACGTCATTTGTAACACAAATAATACCATGATTCAAAACTTTTTCAGCCCCACGAATAATTCAACTGTGGACGTTCAATTATCACTTTTTCGGCCCACTTGAGCATTGGATACGGTTCATTTTTTGCCTCACATCCTAAAATGAACTCAAAAAATGGATTGACGGAGAGGATTTCTCACAAATATGACAGTGGGCCACACCTGGAATCCCAGCGAAAGCCTTTCGCAGGAAGTTCCTGCGCTTGAAACTTAGGTAGGGTCCACCATAATGTTTTTCAAAAATCCACTCCGTCTATCCGTTTTGTGAGATCATTTTAAGAGATGAGATCAAAATTGAGTAGGATATAAGACTCAAGTGGGCCGTACTAAAGGAAAAGGTAGTTAGGGAAATTTCGACCGTTGAAATCTCCCTAGGTTCGAAAGTAATGTTTAAATACCATCTATACCGTTAATAACGTCATTTGTAACACAAATAATACCATGATTCAAAACTTTTTCAGCCCCACGAATAATTCAACTGTGGACGTTCAATTATCACTTTTTCGGCCCACTTGAGCATTGGATACGGTTCATTTTTTGCCTCACATCCTAAAATGAACTCAAAAAATGGATTGACGGAGAGGATTTCACACAAATATGACAGTGGGCCACGCCTGAAATCCCAGCACAGGAACTTCCTGCGAAAGGCTTTCGCAGGAAATCCGCGTCCACCGGCTACCTATCTGGGACTTGCCACGTGTCCGATGGGAGTGGCTATGTTGACACGTGTAAAGCCTCTACTGGAGATTCCCCGAATCGGTGGTCTCTTTTTGGAACTATTTTATTTATCGGGAGAGGCGTTTTTGGTACTCGGGCTGTGTAGGACGTTTGATATGCGTGTACTTAGAAATTGTACACGTGGAATATATTAACTCCAAATAAAATGACCAAATCGTGGAACGTACTGTTTTTAAGTTGGAATATAAAAATTGGATTTTTACGAACGATACTGACCTCTGATTCGTGGACACTTGTTTGTGCAAATAAGACTGTTGAAAATCTTTTATTTTCAACCGTCCAGATGATGTCCATCAATCTGAGAGTAAGATGATCAAATAGGGCATGATTTTTGGCTCATAATAGATCTAGAATGGAATCTATGATTAGGCAGTCTGATTCGAAGTAATGTTTGCCACGTATGCGATTTCCAATTAATTTCTTAGTGTCTGCGTATCATCTATCACACTCCGCCAGACTATAAAAACCTTTCAATTTTCTGGGTGTTGGAGACGCGACCAAGGCATATTTGGGGACTCGCGCGGGAGAAAGAACCTTCGGAGTAGGTGGGGATTCCGTCATCCCAGTGGTGGGCCCCACTTTCGTCCCAACAGCGAAACCGTAGGAATGCCAATCGAACTCGCTCGATGCGCAGACTGCACTCGCCTCACGTGGGAAACCAAGGCTGCAGACATGTGCACATGTGGAAGATCCCGGCCACTTGTTGAGTTCCCGAATGTGTATGACATATCCAAAAAGCTGGCCTACATGGATCAACAGGTGGGCCATACCTGTGTAAAATAATCAATAGACACTGACCAATGGTTCAGATTCCTTGAACATATGTGGACTAACTAATAATCATAATTGCAGGATTTTAGAAGTATGGGATATTCACAAGGAGTATTTTATTAATGTATCAAATGAGGATTTAATCTCTCAACGTGTGACTCATTCTAATGGGTTGCAATGAGTGGAGACTCATTTACTAAGGGCTCGTTTGGATTATCTATTACAACAGTAATGCCCTGTAACGTATGGTATATGAGTAAGGAATATTATTATTATGATATGTGGAAGTAAAATAGAGTAATGGTACCATACAATATGTCTGTGGTAGTTCCATCTACGAGATATAAGACACTTTCTCTAATTAGATATATTTGGATGTAATTTCATTAATATATTTCCTATTCAAGAGGTGTCCTAGAAAAATGAAAAAAAAAAATCCAAAGCTCAAGTGGACCACTTTATAAAAAGTACCAGGGACAACGATGTTTGCTGTTAAAACTTTATTACAGCCCAGTAGGATGTTTGTTTGCCATCCAACCTGTTTATAAGGTAAGACAAACCTAGATGAAAGAAGAACACAAATATCAACTTGATCCAATATTTTTCTTGAACCCAAGAAGTTTTCAATGGTAGGCGTTCAACCTCCACTATGGATTGTAATGGGTCTACTTTCACTTTGGATCTACTTTAATTTTTTGTCTCATTTCATAAAATAATCACGTAGGATGGATGGACTATGTGGGTATAACACATGTATCATGGCGAGGTCTACAAAGCTATGCCATATCAGCGAACCTCCGTTAAGCCATGTCTTGCGGTGATTTAAAAAGGTCACTATAATTTGATATTGGGCAATAATCAATAAATAAAAAATAAAAAAATGAGATGTAATGATGGGAGTTTTACACTACATTATTGTAGTAGCCACTGATCCAAACAAGCTTGAAATAAGTCAAAATTTTAACCTTAACCCTAACCCGCAATCCATGAGGCGAACCTAACCCACTTAAAAGAGAGCATATTAGCTGCGGCCAACCTCACTCAAGTCTGTGTGGCCCTTATTGTGGGGCCCACCTTGATGTATGTATCCTATATCCATTGCCATCCATCCATTTTACTAGATTAATTTAGGCATGAGCCCAAAAATAAAGTAAATCTAAATCTTAGATGGAGCATACTATTGGCAAAAGTGGTGATTGAACGTCACACCATTAAAAAAAAATAAAAATCCAAGGCCCACCGTAATGTTTCCTATATGTTTATTTGCCACCAGCAGTGGTGATGGAACGTCACACCATTAAAAAAAAACTCAAGGCCCACCGTAATGTTTCCTATATGTTTATAATTTGCCACCAACCTGTTGATAAGGTCACATAAACCAAGGCGAAAGAAAGGAAGAAAGAAAGAAAGAAAAAAAAAATCAAATATCACCATGATCCAAAACTTTTGTGGCCCATTATATGGTTTTAGTGGTCCATCACCATTATTTCCTATGGTATGGTTCACCAGAGATTTGAATCTGCTTCATATTTATGCCCACACCATAAAATGATTCGAAAAGACAGATGGATGGTGTGGATATAGAATAAATGCATCAAGGTAGGCCCCGCAGTAAGGGTCACACCATCATGGGCAAGGCCACTTAAAATTTATCAAAGCAAAACCTGACCCCCACCATGCTTATTTTATGTAATTAGGTTGGGCTTGACCAATAACCTGACCAAGCAACGCTAAACTTGGATTTAAGAATATAATATGGGGCTAAAGGTATGCTGAACGCTACTTTGAATTTGTTTGGACAGGCCAATAAAATGGTTCATTTTGTTTTATTTATTGATCTCTAATATATACTTATGATTGAGTAAATTTTATTTTTTTATTAGAGATCTAATACATGATAATGATTAATTAAAATGTGATGAACTCATACCAAGTAATACAAGTGAATACATACCAACTTATACATCCCATTCATCTGTGCTTATCCTCTGTTAATATCATTTTGCGTTTTGGGTCAAAATGGGTTGGATCATGTGGCTTAGCCCATTGATAAGCTATATGGGTGGGTCAAGTTGAGTAGGGCTCAATCCTAGCTAGGGCTATTTGTAGGGGGTGTACATTGAGTCGAACCGAGTCGAGCTGGCCTCCGCTTGGCTCGGCTTGGCCACTAGCTGACCCCAACTCGAACGCGGCTCGCCTCAGTCCTTGTGCCTAATTGACTGGCTCGGCTCGGCTCGGCTCGGTCAGCAACTCAGGCGAGTTCGAGCCGAGTTCGCCTGTGCGGCATTTTCACAAACACATGGATTGCACCTTCAAAATCTCACTGTATGTAAAACAACAACAGTGGTTTTATAGCTATTTTATCAAACATCTTCTAAGCAACATAAAATTCAAGAAAAAAAAAATGATATTTGCTTCATATACATACCTTCCTTGCTATCAACCACACTTCATTGAGTCATTTCATCAAACACTTGGTGAGCGGCATCAATATCAAAGTAACCAAGTCACCGAACTGGTTCGATCCGAGTTGAGTCGAGCTGGGGCCAACTCGAACTCATTTTCGAGCTCAAAAAATCAGCTCGACTCAGCTCGAACTCAGCTTCAAACCGAGTTGAATCGAGCTTTTTCAAGTCAAATTGAGCTTTTTGAGTCGAGTCAAGCGAGCTAACCAAGCTCGCTCGGTTAGTATACACCCCTAGCTATTTGCTCAAATAAGATGCATTTTCTAACAAAGACTGATACACTTGAGCCATTGCCACCCATGCTTGTTTCCAACTATGAGGAGAGTTGAATTAGCCACTGTAGGACCCACATACAAAGATGGTCTCACGAATGTAAGCATCCATCTTCTTAAAATTGCTTTATTTGAGCCAGAGTTCAGAATCACTCTAGATGGATGGTTGCGAAGGTCTATCAATGGAATTTATTTTCAACCATTGATGATATTCAATTTCGAATGGTTCTATGCCTCCGATAGATGCTTATGGGCAATATTCAGAGTGATTTATTTATTTATTTTTTATTTTTTATTTTTTTGCGCATTACCCATTCACAGCATCCCCGGCTGATGGACGGTTTCAATGATTCCAACATCTCTACAAATGAGTGTGATAGATTAGCATTTAGAGCATACTGCATGATCCCCATCATGCTTGGAGAAAAGAACGGCCCTCGAACATCTTGTAGTTGGCGTCCCGATTTAAAGCCATGCTTGTGCAATGGGTTCACATGGTGTGCTTATCTGCATTATCGAAAGAGTGGGCCCAGCGATTCGATGGTTTGACACATTTGATTCACTTTCCGTGTATTGCTTGTCCATGAAATTTTGCACATGAGTGGTAGAGAATGAGATGAATGTGTGGAAAGACTAAGAGCAGACAGGATTTTGAAAGAATGCATTACTATTAGATGACTAAATCCTAGATTTGACAGAAACTATGCCAGAATCCAGGCCATTCATCAGGTGCGGAATATGGCCAAAATGCCCTAGACTAAAAATAATGTTGTTTATGGATCGCACACGGGTCAATGATACGGAAAAAAGAGGATAGTTAGGCATAAAATCAAATAGTCTAAGTTCAATATACATGTGTGGCTCACTTGAAGAGAGCAATACCATATATATATATATATATATATCATTTTTTTTTGATACATGGCATTTTCACAACGAGCACTACCTAATCAATGGCCCGTATTGGAGAGATTGCGATGTCTGACATAGAAACAAGGCCTACCAAAAAAACGGGTAAAGGCTACGGACTTAATCCGTAGCCTTAGGTCTATGGCTACGGATTAAGTCCGTAGCTAGTCCGTAACACGACCGTCGTCGTAGGTACCATAACGATAGGTCTGGAACCTATTGCTACGGATTTAATCCGTAGCCATAGACCTAAGGCTACGGATTAAATCCGTAGCCTTTTCCCCTGTAGCAAAAAAAAATAAACAGCTATAGATATATTTGTAGCTGAAAGTCCGTAGCAATAGGGCAAAATTTAAAAGGCTATACCTATCTGATTATTGGCTACGGATTTAATCCGTAGCTATATTGTAAATAGCTACAGATATAATCCATAGCAATTATATCTGTAGCAAAAACTTCAAACAGCTACGGATATTATTTGTAGCTGAAAGTCCGTAGCAATATGCCAAAATTAAAAAGTCTACACCTGTTTGACTAGTGGCTACGGTCAATATCCGTAGCTATTTTGTACATTGAAAAATTAAATCACCTGTTCATTCAATTACCACCTGTTCATTCAAATACCACCTGTACAATCATTCATTCATTCATCACCTGTTCATTCAATTACCACCTGTTCATTCAAATACCACCTGTACAATCATTCATTCATTCAATTACAATTACAATCCTTCATTCATTCAATTACAATTACAATCCTTCATTCAATTAATTACAATTACAATCAAATACAGTTACAAATACAATAATGCTGAAAATACAAATCTTTGGCTTCATTAGAGAAATGTGCTCGACTTCACCGAATTTCAGCAGCTTCGTATATTCCATCATCCTACAAACAGTCATGTCATTCATAAATTAGAATGCCCATTAGAGAAAAGAAAGACAGTAAAAGAAGTGCATCACGTATAACCACTTTTTTTTCTTAATGAATTAAAAAAAAACTCAAAGAGGAATGAAATTGACACAAAAGAAATGGTCTCACCATATGATTATAGGTTTAGGTTTGGTTTAGGTTTAGGTTATAGGTTTAGGTTAAGGTTAGGCTATAGGTTATAATTAAGTTTAGGTTATAGGTTAAGGTTTAGGTTATAGATTTTGGTTTAGGTTTAGGTTTAGGTTTAGGTTATAGGTTATAACTTTTGGGAACTTGATTACAGGTTAAGGTTTAGGTTTAGGAAATCGGGTTCGGGTTCGGGATCGGGTTTAGGTTTGGGCTTTCAAGTTTAGGTTTAGGTTAGGGAGTTGAGATTAGGATTAGGTGTAGGTTTGGGTTTAAGAATTTGAGAATACATTTAGGTTTTAAGTTTAGGTTTAAGTTAAAGGTTTTAGGAAAGGTTATAAGTTTAGGTTAGGTTTATGTTTAGGTTTAGGTTTAGGTTATAGGTTATAGCTTTAGGGAATTGAGAATGGGTTATGGTTTAGGGAAAGGTTAGGTTTAGGTAATAGGTTTTGGGATTTGGGAATAGTTTTAGGTTATAAGTATAGGTTTAGGTTAGGTTATAGGTTAAGGTTTAGGGATTTGAGTTTAGGTTTAGGTTTAGGATTAGGTCTAGGTTGAGGTTTAGGGAATTGAGTTTAGGCTATAGGTTTAGGGAATTGAGTTTAGGTCTAGGTTTAGGTTTAGGTTGAGGTTTAGGGAATTGAGTTTAGGCTATAGGTTTAGGTTTAGGTCTAGGTCTAGGTTAAGGTTTAGGGAATTGAGTTTAGGTTTAGGTTTAGGATTAGGTCTAGGTTGAGGTTTAGGGAATTGAGTTTAGGTTATAGGTTTAGGTTTAGGTTTAGGTTGAGGTTTAGGGAATTGAGTTTAGGCTATAGGTTTAGGTTTAGGTCTAGGTCTAGGTTAAGGTTTAGCGAATTGAGTTTAGGCTATAGGTTTAAGTTTAGGTCTAGGTTGAGGTTAGGTTATAGGTTTAGGTTTAGGTTTAGGTTTAGGTTTAGGTGTCGGTTCGGGTTTTGGTTATAGGTTTAGGATTAGGTCTAGGTTGAGGTTTAGGGAATTGAGTTTAGGCTATAGGTTTAGGTTTAGGTCTAGGTCAGCGGTTAAGGTTTAGGGATTTGAGTTTAGGCTATAGGTTTAAGTTTAGGTGTAGGTTATAGGTTTAGGTTTAGGTTTAGGTTTATGTCTCGGTTTGGGTTTTGGTTATAGATTTAGGTTAGGTTATAGGTTAAGGTTTAGGGATTTGAGTTTAGGTTTAGGTTTAGGTTTAGGATTCGGTCTAGGTTGAGGTTTAGGGAATTGAGTCTAGGTTATAGGTTTAGGTTGAGGTTTAGGGAATTGAGTTTAGGCTATAGGTTTAGGTTTAGGTCTAGGTCTAGGTTAAGGTTTAGGGATTTGAGTTTAGGTTTAGGTTTAAGATTAGGTCTAGGTTGAGGATTAGGGAATTGAGTTTAGGTTATAGGTTTAGGTTTAGGTTTAGGTTGAGGTTTAGGGAATTGAGTTTAGGCTATATGTTTAGGTTTAAGTCTAGGTCTAGGTTAAGCTTTAGGGATTTGAGTTTAGGCTATATGTTTAGGTTTAGGTTTAGGTTGAGGTTTAGGGAATTGAGTTTAGGCTATAGGTTTAAGTTTAGGTTTAGGTTGAGGTTTAGGGAATTGAGTTTAGGCTAAAGGTTTAGGTTTAGGTCTAGGTCTAGATTAAGGTTTAGGGATTTGAGTTTAGGCTATAGGTTTAAGTTTAGGTCTAGGTTGAGGTTAGGTTATAGGTTTAGGTTTAGGTTTAGGTTTAGGTGTCGGTTTGGGTTTTGGTTATAGGTTTAGGATTAGGTCTAGGTTGAGGTTTAGGGAATTGAGTTTAGGATTAGGTTTAGGTTTAGGTTTAGGTTGAGGTTTAGGGAATTGAGTTTAGGCTATAGGTTTAGGTTTAGGTCTAGGTCTAGGTTAAGGTTTAGGGATTTGAGTTTAGGCTATAGGTTTAGGTTTAGGTCTAGGTCTAGGTTAAGGTTTAGGGATTTGAGTTTAGGCTATAGGTTTAGCTTTAAGTCTAGGTCTAAGTTAAGGTTTAGGGAATTGAGTTTAGGCTATAGGTTTAGGTTTAGGTTTAGGTTGAGGTTTAGGGAATTGAGTTTAGGCTATAGGTTTAGGTTTAAGTCTAGGTCTAGGTTAAGGTTTAGGGATTTGAGTTTAGGCTATAGGTTTAAGCTTAGGTCTAGGTTAAGTTTAGGTTATAGGTTTGGGTTTAGGTTTAGGTTTAGGTGTCGGTTTGGGTTTTGGTTATAGGTTTAAGATTAGGTTTAGGTTGAGGTTTAGGGAATTGAGTTTAGGTTATAGGTTTAGGTTTAGGTTTAGGTTGAGGTTTAGGGAATTGAGTTTAGGCTATAGGTTTAGGTTTAGGTCTAGGTCTAGGTTAAGGTTTAGGGAATTGAGTTTGGGCTATAGGTTTAGGTTTAGGTTTAGGTCTAGGTCTAGGTTAAGGTTTAGGGATTTGAGTTTAGGCTATAGGTTTAAGTTTAGGTCTAGGTTGAGGTTAGGTTATAGGTTTAGGTTTAGGTTTAGGTTTAGGTGTTGGTTTGGGTTTTGGTTATAGGTTTAGGTTAGGTTATAGGTTAAGGTTTAGGGATTTGAGTTTAGGTTTAGGTTTAGGATTAGGTCTAGGTTGAGGTTTAGGGAATTGAGTTTAGGCTATAGGTTTAGGTTTAGGTTTAGGTTGAGGTTTAGGGAATTGAGTTTAGGCTATAGGTTTAGGTTTAGGTCTAGGTCTAGGTTAAGGTTTAGGGAATTGAGTTTGGGCTATACGTTTAGGTTTAGGTTTAGGTCTAGGTCTAGGTTAAGGTTTAGGGATTTGAGTTTAGGCTATAGGTTTAAGTTTAGGTTTAGGTTGAGGTTTAGGGAATTGAGTTTAGGCTATAGGTTTAGGTTTAAGTCTAGGTCTAGGTTAAGGTTTAGGGATTTGAGTTTAGGCTATAGGTTTAAGTTTAGGTCTAGGTTGAGGTTAGGTTATAGGTTTAGGTTTAGGTTTAGGTTTAGGTGTCGGTTTGGGTTTTGGTTATAAGTTTAGGATTAGGTCTAGGTTGAGGTTTAGGGAATTGAGTTTAGGTTATAGGTTTAGGTTTAGGTTTAGGTTGAGGTTTAGGGAATTGAGTTTAGGCTATAGGTTTAGGTTTAGGTCTAGGTCTAGGTTAAGGTTTAGGGAATTGAGTTTGGGCTATAGGTCTAGGTTTAGGTTTAGGTCTAGGTCTAGGTTAAGGTTTAGGGATTTGAGTTTAGGCTATAGGTTTAGGTTTAGGTTTAGGTTGAGGTTTAGGGAATTGAGTTTAGGCTATAGGTTTAGGTCTAGGTCTAGGTCTAGGTTAAGGTTTAGGGAATTGAGTTTGGGTAATAGGTTTAGGTTTAGGTTTAGGTTGAGGTTTAGGTTGAGGTTTAGGGATTGGAGTTTAGGCTATAGGTTTAAGTTTAGGTTTAGGTTGAGGTTTAGGGAATTGAGTTTAGGCTATAGGTTTAGGTTTAAGTCTAGGTCTAGGTTAAGGTTTAGGGATTTGAGTTTAGGCTATAGGTTTAAGCTTAGGTCTAGGTTGAGGTTAGGTTATAGGTTTAGGTTAAGGTTGAGGTTATAGGTTTAAGTTAAGGTTGAGGTTTAGGTTAGAGGTTAAGATTTTAGGTCATGGATTTTGGTTTAGGATATAGGCTATAGGTTTAAGTTTAGGTTTAGGTTTAGGTTTAGGTTTAGGTTATAAGACATAGGTTTAGGGAATTGAGAATAGGTTAAGGTTTAGGTTTAGGATATCGGGTTTGGGTTCGGGGTCGGGTTTATGTTTGGGTTTTCAAGTTTAAAGATAGGTTTAGGTTAGGGAGTTACGATTAGGATTAGGTGTAGGTTTAAGTTTAGGGAATTGAGAATACATTTAGGTTATAGGTTTTGGTTTAGGTTATAGGTTTTAGGTTAAGGTTATATGTTCAGGTTTAGGTCATAGGTTTAAGTTAAGGTTGAGGTTTAGGTTATAGGTTAAGATTTTAGGTCATGGGTTTTGGTTTAGGATATAGGTTATAGGTCTAAGTTAAGGTTTAGGTTTAGGTTTAGGTTATAAGACATAGGTTTAGGGAATTGAGAATAGGTTAAGGTTTAGGTTTAGGATATCGGGTTTGGGTTAGGGGTCGGGTTTATGCTTGGGTTTTCAAGTTTAAAGAAAGGTTTAGGTTAGGGAGTTACGATTAGGATTAGGTGTAGGTTTAGGTGTCGGTTTTGGTTTTTGTTGTAGGTTTAGGTTAGGTTATAGGTTAAGGTTTAGGGATTTGAGTTTAGGTTTAGATTTAGGATTAGGTCTAGGTTGAGGTTTAGTGAATTGAGTTTAGGCTATAGGTTTAGGTTTAGGTCTAAGTCTAGGTTAAGGTTTAGGGAATTGAGTTTGGGCTATAGGTTTAGGTTTAGGTTTAGGTCTAGGTCTAGGTTAAGGTTTAGGGATTTGAGTTTAGGCTATAGGTTTAAGTTTAGGTTTAGGTTGAGGTTTAGGGAATTGAGTTTAGGCTATAGGTTTAGGTTTAGGTCTAGGTCTAGGTTAAGGTTTAGGGAATTGAGTTTGGGCTATAGGTTTAGGTTTAGGTTTAGGTCTAGGTCTAGGTTAAGGTTTAGGGATTTGAGTTTAGGCTATAGGTTTAGGTTTAGGTCTAGGTCTAGGTTAAGGTTTAGGGATTTGAGTTTAGGCTATAGGTTTAGGTTTAGGTTTAGGTTGAGGTTTAGGGAATTGAGTTTAGGCTATAGGTTTAGGTTTAGGCCTAGGTCTAGGTTAAGGTTTAGGGAATTGAGTTTGGGCTATAGGTTTAGGTTTAGGTTTAGGTCTAGGTCTAGGTTAAGGTTTAGGGATTTGAGTTTAGGCTATAGGTTTAAGTTTAGGTCTAGGTTAAGGTTAGGTTATAGGTTTAGGTTTAGGTTTAGGTTTAGGTGTCGGTTTGGGTTTTGGTTATAGGTTTAGGTTAGGTTATAGGTTAAGGTTTAGGGATTTGAGTTTAGGTTTAGGTTTAGGATTAGGTCTAGGTTGAGGTTTAGGGAATTGAGTTTAGGCTATAGGTTTAGGTTTAGGTCTAGGTCTAGGTTAAGGTTTAGGGAATTGAGTTTGGGCTATAGGTTTAGGTTTAGGTTTAGGTCTAGGTCTAGGTTAAGGTTTTGGGATTTGAGTTTAGGCTATAGGTTTAAGTTTAGGTTTAGGTTGAGGTTTAGGGAATTGAGTTTAGGCTATAGGTTTAGGTTTAGGTCTAGGTCTAGGTTAAGGTTTAGGGAATTGAGTTTGGGCTATAGGTTTAGGTTTAGGTTTAGGTCTAGGTCTAGGTTAAGGTTTAGGGATTTGAGTTTAGGCTATAGGTTTAAGTTTAGGTCTAGGTCTAGGTTAAGGTTTAGGGAATTGAGTTTGGGCTATAGGTTTAGGTCTAGGTCTAGGTTAAGGTTTAGGGAATTGAGTTTGGGCTATAGGTTTAGGTTTAGGTTTAGGCCTAGGTCTAGGTTAAGGTTTAGGGAATTGAGTTTGGGCTATAGGTTTAGGTTTAGGTTTAGGTCTAGGTCTAGGTTAAGGTTTAGGGATTTGAGTTTAGGCTATAGGTTTAAGTTTAGGTCTAGGTTGAGGTTAGGTTATAGGTTTAGGTTTAGGTTTAGGTTTAGGTGTCGGTTTGGGTTTTGGTTATAGGTTTAGGTTAGGTTATAGGTTAAGGTTTAGGGATTTGAGTTTAGGTTTAGGTTTAGGATTAGGTCTAGGTTGAGGTTTAGGGAATTGAGTTTAGGCTATAGGTTTAGGTTTAGGTCTAGGTCTAGGTTAAGGTTTAGGGAATTGAGTTTGGGCTATAGGTTTAGGTTTAGGTTTAGGTCTAGGTCTAGGTTAAGGTTTTGGGATTTGAGTTTAGGCTATAGGTTTAAGTTTAGGTTTAGGTTGAGGTTTAGGGAATTGAGTTTAGGCTATAGGTTTAGGTTTAGGTCTAGGTCTAGGTTAAGGTTTAGGGAATTGAGTTTGGGCTATAGGTTTAGGTTTAGGTTTAGGTCTAGGTCTAGGTTAAGGTTTAGGGATTTGAGTTTAGGCTATAGGTTTAGGTTTAGGTCTAGGTCTAGGTTAAGGTTTAGGGATTTGAGTTTAGGCTATAGGTTTAGGTTTAGGTTTAGGTTGAGGTTTAGGGAATTGAGTTTAGGCTATAGGTTTAGGTTTAGGCCTAGGTCTAGGTTAAGGTTTAGGGAATTGAGTTTGGGCTATAGGTTTAGGTTTAGGTTTAGGTCTAGGTCTAGGTTAAGGTTTAGGGATTTGAGTTTAGGCTATAGGTTTAAGTTTAGGTCTAGGTTGAGGTTAGGTTATAGGTTTAGGTTTAGGTTTAGGTTTAGGTGTCGGTTTGGGTTTTGGTTATAGGTTTAGGTTAGGTTATAGGTTAAGGTTTAGGGATTTGAGTTTAGGTTTAGGTTTAGGATTAGGTCTAGGTTGAGGATTAGGGAATTGAGTTTAGGTTATAGGTTTAGGTTTAGGTTTAGGTTGAGGTTTAGGGAATTGAGTTTAGGCTATATGTTTAGGTTTAAGTCTAGGTCTAGGTTAAGGTTTAGGGATTTGAGTTTAGGCTATATGTTTAGGTTTAGGTTTAGGTTGAGGTTTAGGGAATTGAGTTTAGGCTATAGGTTTAAGTTTAGGTTTAGGTTGAGGTTTAGGGAATTGAGTTTAGGCTATAGGTTTAAGGTTTAAGTCTAGGTCTAGGTTAAGGTTTAGGGATTTGAGTTTAGGCTATAGGTCTAAGCTTAGGTCTAGGTTGAGGTTAGGTTATAGGTTTAGGTTAAGGTTGAGGTTATAGGTTTAAGTTAAGGTTGAGGTTTAGGTTTGAGGTTAAGATTTTAGGTCATGGATTTTGGTTTAGGATATAGGCTATAGGTTTAAGTTTAGGTTTAGGTTTAGGTTTAGGTTTAGGTTATAAGACATAGGTTTAGGGAATTGAGAATAGGTTAAGGTTTAGGTTTAGGATATCAGGTTTGGGTTCGAGGTCGGGTTTATGTTTGGGTTTTCAAGTTTAAAGATAGGTTTAGGTTAGGGAGTTACGATTAGGATTAGGTGTAGGTTTAAGTTTAGGGAATTGAGAATACATTTAGGTTATAGGTTTTGGTTTAGGTTTTAGGTTTTAGGTTAAGGTTATATGTTCAGGTTTAGGTTATAGGTTTAAGTTAAGGTTGAGGTTTAGGTTATAGGTTAAGATTTTAGGTCATGGGTTTTGGTTTAGGATATAGGTTATAGGTCTAAGTTAAGGTTTAGGTTTAGGTTTAGGTTATAAGACATAGGTTTAGGGAATTGAGAATAGGTTAAGGTTTAGGTTTAGGATATCGGGTTTGGGTTCGGGGTCGGGTTTATGTTTGGGTTTTCAAGTTTAAAGATAGGTTTAGGTTAGGGAGTTACGATTAGGATTAGGTGTAGGTTTAAGTTTAGGGAATTGAGAAAGGTTAAGGGTATGGTCCCTGCAAAGCAAATACAGATATAAACAAGGCCATCCGACGCAAATGCCAGGCCCCTTCCAATGCTGTCCATAAAAAATGGACAGCTTCATCATGGTCATAATAGCGGTTCCCTCTTTCCAGGGAACCCCGCTCTTCCGAATAGCTCCGACGCACATCCGGGTCTGCTCCATTAATTTCGATCAAATACATAAACACGGCCTGTCCAAATGGCCAGGCCCCTCCAATGCTGTCCATAGGAAATGGACAGCTTCATCATGGTCATAACAGCGGTTCCCACCTTCCAGGGACCCCCGCTCATCCGGATAGCTCCGACGCACATCCGAGTCTGCTCCATTAATTTCGAGCAAATTTAATGGAGTAAATACGTAACCACTTGGTCCCAAATACTTACTTTATAAAAGAAAATCTCCCCTGTTTTCTCAAATTTTCCATTTCGATCTTTTTTAGCTCAAATCCATGTCAATGCATGAGAATCATGCATAAACATGGATTTTAAGCAAAATACATGAGGAAAATTACAACATAGATATCATGCACACGATATCACATAATGTATTATTTAATGAACTACACATGTGTATTCTTGACAAGAGACGTATCAGATGCTTGAATCTGAAATATGCAGCTCCAACCCTCCCACATGCAATATCCACCTGAAAGAATGCGCATAACCGTCATGCTTGAGTAATCAATATTGGAATGTACAAGTGAAACTATAAAACCAGAGATACTCACTGCATTTTCAAGATCTCCTCCATAGTTGACGATTCATTCTAAAGCCCTTCTCCCTCCTCCTTTACCCGGGCTTGGGACTGGCAATGCAAGGAGTTGCATTGGCGGAGTTAAAAAAGAGCTTAGGCTCCATTTGATTTTCAAAAAAAAATATTTTTATAAATACTAATGTGATGACCAAATGGAGCCTAAGACTATAAATACGTTCAAATATAGAGTACAAAATTCATTCAATATTAAAAGAAATAAAAAAAATAAGTGCCAAATTAGTTCAAAATGCACACAACAAGTTCAAAATTAGTTCAAAATGCACACAACAAGTATAAATTGAGTTCAAAATGCACACAACACATGTTCAATTATACAATATTACCAAATTTGTTCAAATTATTGAATTCTCAAAGCCTCTTTCCCCCATTGCACAAATGATCCTGGACCGGCCTCTCCAAGTGTAGATGCGAACCCATCTTCTTTCCACAAAGGAGCGTGAGGTTGTATAACCTCGGTCAGACAACAACAAAAGCTCCATCCTCCAACGGCTCGCAATGGACAGTTGCATTTGGATTAACTTCGTGTACTTCACCACGAGCAACTACACCACGTTTTCCAAAACCAAGCAAGTCGCATCTCTTACCGATATATATAATATCCGGCTACATTTACACATAAAATGGCATTGGTATTGTTAGCGTTTATAATATAATTGTAAGCTCATTATAGTAAAAAATTTATACTTGCATACTGACGATGCCTGAGTAGATTTAGCGACTGTTGGTGATGAGAGATTTTGAGTATACTGTCTATCTTTCTGCATATCAACCAATGTTTTCTTCATCTCAACTATATCTTGGGTCATACCATCCAATTTTTTCTTCACCTGAGATAACTCTTGAGTTACGCTCTCTTTTTCTTTTGTCACATTCTCTACCTTTGAACGAGCAGGGGCTGACTTCTTCAGTCCGACCTTGCTTATTGAGCAACCTAGACCCCGCATTCGCCCTCTATTGTCAGACCCAACCAACTGTAAAACATTGTAAATTAAGTTATTAGGTTATTCATAATTACCATAAAACTCTACTAATTTTTAAATTTTATTACTACCTCTGTAAGGGCATCATCCATGCCGGTCATCCTAGAAGCAGGATTGCTACTATAGAGCTCATCTAGTTTTTCCTGTGAAAAGATACAAATGAATGCAATATAATTCAAAGTTATACTTAGGCTTTTCACAAGGGTACTAGTTAGTGGTACGAGGGATACACTTACAACAACAGGATATTGGACAACTTTGTCCTTTCTTGTATGGGCTCTTAAGAAGACTTCACATCTACCTATCTCGACATCGGAGGTAAGATTCTTCTCCATCGCCTTTGGCACATTATATATCATTGAAATACACATCATTAATAGATTTAGATGAATGGTAATTCAAATTTAAATTCAATTTTAAACTATAATATCTATTTTTAAATACATACCATCTTATGGCGAGTAACAGCCATGCTGTGCCTCCCAAGACACGCAGGTCCTTTTAGCTTGGCCCGATTGACTTTATTCCTTGCGCTTACCCTCTTGAATTCCTCGGTGGTACGTTGATCCACGAAGGCCTTCCAATCCTCCATAGGGATACCTGGGGGGGCAGGACCATCTCTTACAGCAATAGGATCCTTGTTTGTAATATATTTTGCAGTCAATCTTCTCTTGTAATTCCTCCACGCTTCATTGATGCGTTTTGTAACGTAATCAAGACTTGCAGCCCAACTTTGACCCTCAAACTCATAAAACTGTGACAATCTTTCTGTGACCATATGAATTTGTTCATGAGGCACTTGGCGAAAGTCCGGGTATATGATCGGGATATGAGAACGGGTGAGGACACCGACATGCGATGCAAAGTCCCTGTGATCGGAACAGTCCTCATTCGGTTGCCCGAATTCATTCGTCTTAAGGAATTTTTTCCTATCAGGTGGCACAAGTAAAGAAACCCCCCTAGTAATGCCTCTTTTTTTAGATGAAGAAGAAGCTGACACAATTACATAAAAAGAATAACAGTTATATATACACATTATTGATTACTGCCAATATATAAGGAAAAGGAAATTTACATATATAATTAAGGAGAAGTATCTTATTACCTTTGGTATTGCTTGAATCTGTACTCCCAAGCACCTGCGCACCCAATACCTTTGCTTGTGAATCCATGTGCCTATTTCTTCCCTAATATGAAAAGATAAGAAAAGAACACAATTGTTAAAAAAAAGCTAATAGTTAAGAAATAATTTAGATCACAGATAAAGTACAAAAAATTCACTATATTATCCAAACCTTGTTTAAACTTCCTCCAATAAATATCATTCTGTTACATTCTTAGAAAATACAAACAAATCAGTAGATTCTCTTCGATCGTTTTCTTTTCTTTGTTTTCTCGACCACAACACTGACATCTTCAGATTCATTGAATATCAATTCATCAACCATTGCTAATGAGGTGAGATCAGGTCCTGCATCGGCATTACTTACAGCCCTTAATCGTTCCGATAGAACGCACGTCTCTTCTTCGACAAAAATTTTTTAGGGAACCTCCAAGACCACGTGCCAGTCAGGATTTTTTGGATCTCTAGAGTAGAAAACTTGCGTGGCATGCTCTGCAAGAATGAAGGGCTCGTCACCGACTTTGTCTGAACTGTAAAGACTAGCCAAATTTACTAATCTCAAATTCGCTTCTGCATCAAAAGAAACACCATGATGTGTCACTTTCACCCAATCACACTTAAATAGGACAGGCTTGTACCTTGTTTGGTACTCCAATTGGATAATTCTACGAAGGACTCCGTAGTAAGGTTGATTTTCATCCACTGTATTGATATCCTTAGCACTTGATCGAAAGGTTGTCATACCCTCTGTCCTAACCCCACTGTTTTGGTTCGTTTTATTCTCCTCATAGTCCTTAGTGACAAAGAGGAAACCATTAATACAATATTTATTGTATTGCATAGAAAAAGCTAGAGGTCCTCTCACAACATCTTTAAATTCATTATCGTCAGATTCAATGAACTCTGGTTGCCTCTTCAACCAAGATATGAATTCGTCCTCGCTAGGCACCCTGTTGATCCTCTTATAGCATCGCTGCAAGAAATCTTTGTGCTTCCTGCGCGATATTCGATAACATTGTTATATTGAAATCGCATAAAGTAAGGAAGATAAATATATATATACATATATATATGAGCTTATTATACATACCATTCCCACTCGTCGTAGCTGGGATGACTCTTCAGTACCCATCTACGAGCTTGTTCGTATTCGATACCCGCTAGGATAACACTTTGACCCGAACCTACTGGACCAACATCGTCATCATTAGAGTCATCATCAACGATATCTTCCAACTTACGTAGTCCTGGAATGACTCTGTTAAATCGTTTTTCCATCTTTTCCAGTAGGCTTATTTTCTGTTTTCCTTTATATTGGTTGCAGAATATAACTGTCTCCTCTTGGATGTACTGCTCTGCAATACAACCCTCAGGTCGTGTCTTGTTACGGACATAGGCCTTGAATGTCTTCATGAACCTGACAAAGTTAATGATACATTATATATACATGCAAATGTAGATGTTAAGCCGATTTATTCTTATTAAGCTCACAACGTACCTTTCGAATGGATACATCCATCGATAGTATACAGGACCACATATGCGAGCCTCGTAAGCCAAATGGATCGACAAATGCATCATAATGACAAATATCAATGGCGGGCATATAGTCTCAAGCTGACATAACGTCCTAGCCATGCCTCTCTCGAGAGTAAGGAGTGTTTGAAGGTCTACGGTTGTCGAGCACAAGGCATTAAAGAAGGTGCAAAAGCTTGTAATTATAGGACGAATGACCTTTCTATCCCTGAATGCATGCTGGATGAGAACTGGGAGTAGATGTTGCATCAACACATGGTAAGAATGAGACTTCATTCCCTTTAAATCCACGCAATCTTCCTTTACGATGGTCCTCCAATTCGCACTAAAACCGATCGGAACACGCAGCTCATGCAAAGTCTGGATGAAAAGTTTTTCTCTTCTTTTCTTAGACAGAAAGGACTTTGTTTCTGAATCACCTTGCCATTGTTCTTTTTCAGCCATAGACGCTTCTTAATTCCCAATTGTTTCAGGTCCCTGCGTGCATTAGCATCATCCTTGGTTTTGCCAGGCGTGTTCAACATCAAGGCAACAAGGATTTCACATATATTTTTCTCAATATGCATGACATCAAGGTTGTGACGCACGGGAATATCTTTCCAATACTCCAGATCAAATAATATAGACCGTTTGAAGAACCACGGTGATTCAACATCATCCGCTAGCTCTTGTCGGCCTCCATCAATACCCCTTATATTACTCTTCCTAGTCTTCCCCCACTACATATTCAAGTTCGCGGTTTGTCTTTCAACCTCAATCCCATCCAGACGGATCGGTTGACGTCGTATCTCCACCTTCTTGTTGAACGTGCCAGCACTTGTGTCCTTCCTAGCCTGTTCTGACATTGGCAACCATCGTCTGTGGCCCATATAAACATGTTTCTTTCCATATTGGAGTCGCAAAGAATCTGTGTTAGGACCACATACAGGACAACCATACTTACCCTTTGTCCTACAACTAGAAACGTTACCATATGCTGGAAAGTCATGAATTGTCCAAAGCAGAACGACACGCATGTTGAATTTGTTTTCATGGTATGCATCAAACGTCGTGACCCCTTCTCGCCATAACTTTTGCGGTTCATCAATCAATGGCTGTAAATAAATATCAATATCCTTTCTCGGTTGTCGCGGTCCCTCAACGAGCAAAGTCAACATAGTAAACTGAGGTTTCATGCAAAGCTTTGGTGGAAGGTTGTACGTCACACACATAATGGGCCATGAACTATGCGACATACTAAAAGTGCCGAATGGGTTAAACCCATCTGTAGCCAAACCCAATCGAACATTGCGAGGCTCAGCTGAAAAATCTGTATACTTGTCATCAAGATTCTTCCATGCAATAGAATCAGCTGGATGCTCTATCTTTTCATGTTGAAATTTCCTGGTTGAGTGCCAAGACATTTCTTTCACCAACCATGGCACACTGAACATTCTTTGTAGCCTTGGTGTTAATGGAAAATACCTTAACACCTTCCTAGATATTGTAGATCCTTTTTTCTCAGAACCCATTTCAGTCTTGTACCTAGAAGTTTTACAATTTGGACAAATGGTTTTCATCTCGTTCTCTCTCCAGTATAAGATGCAGTCATTTGGACAAGCATGGATTTTCACATAATCAAGACCCAACTTTGTAATGATCTTCTTCGCTTGGTAGGTATTAGTTGGGGCCTTGTTACCGGAAGGTAACACCTTCTTTAGTAGTTGAAGGAGCTCTGTAAAGCTTTTTTCACTCCATCCATGATTCACCTTTAATTTGAAAAGCTGTACAATGAAAGTCAGCACGGTGAAATCTTGAGCCCCAGGGTATAACTCAGCCATTGTGTCCCGTAGATTTGCTTCAAACTCATTAGTTTCATTTTCTCCGAAGACGCCTTCAACTATAGGGGCCACGTTGGGCTCATCCTGTACAACTTCATCTAGGTTATTACCACCAAGTTCTTGAATGATCGCGTTGTGAACCTTATTTAAGTTCGAGACACTATGATATTGTTGGGAACTTGATTCACGTATAGTACACTTAGGTGATACATGTTCCCCATGCATGTTCCAAACCCTATAGCTTAGGTCGAATCCATTTTCTTTAGATGTGTTTCCATATCATCATAAGAAACCGAAAACGTGCACATCTGCAAGTGGTGCATGGACAAGGAACAAATTCTCTACCAGGAAGGTTTTCTTGTGCAAACTTTGAAAAACTTCTGATTCCAGAAAGAAAACGTGGGTCAGGGAAACTTAGTGTCATCCACTCCCTATTCATTACAGCCAAATCTCGATTAACCAATGGGTCCATTTTCAACCTGCACCTTACCAAAAATTAAAGTTGAAAATTAACCTAATGCACCATCCTCCTTAAAAGTTGAAAATGAAGAAAGTGCTATCAGATGATTGGACCCATACAGATATTATCTACCAAATACAATGTATTAAGGAGTTTGCCATCATTGTATTTTTACAAAAAATTAATAATGCAATTAATAAGTATAATATTAAACCACTTGCATAGATGAAAAGTCTCGCATGTAATTCTAATATATCAAGCTAAATGATGGATCGTACCAATCAAAGACTTCACCACACAAGGGCAATGGAATGCTTACAAAGACCTAAGATGAAGAAACCACACAAATATCAGCTCTATCCAAAATTTCTTCAACCCACATTAAGTTTTAATGGTGAATTACCACTGTTTCCTGTGCATCCAATCCATTCATATAGTATTGGCTCATCATGATGAAAAAAACTACCCAAAAATTGTATTATTCCGAGACTGAAGTGGACCATATGATGTATATTTACAATTTTTAGGTATAATTTTATAAGTGGCCAGACTAGGAGTTAAAACAGCCTGAGTTTTTGAATAAAAGCCAAAAATGCTTACCCCCAAGCTTGATTCCTGATGAATGCAATGCAGTGGATTAACATGTTTTATGACACATGTGGTGGATGAGTCACCAACATTTAAAAAAATGGTGTAAATGCACATGCTAGTCCAACACTTCAATCATATTTCTCAATATATATATGAATGCCTATGCCAGTAACATAAAAGACATTGTAAATAAAAAAATTAAAAAAAAATAAAAAACATAGAAATTCAAATGCTAAACAGACACAGGATCCTGATCCCAGAATATAGCAATCCCATGGATCTTAAAACAATCCACGACATCACCATCATTACCTTTAAATCCCATCCAATCCACCCTAATCCCTTTAAAATTGCTTGGGACGTGTTTGGTTCAAGGGATTAAAAGGGATTGGAAAGTTTAATCCCGGGATTGGCCAGACGTCCCAACAGACTAGAAATAGCAATCCCTGGATATAGCAATCCCATAGATCTTGCACCAATCTATTGACGCAACTATCATTACCTTGAAATTCGTACAATCTACTCTAATACCATCCAAATCCATCCAATCTGCCCAGCCAAACAGGCCCTAATGGTGGGCATTCAATCACCACAGTTTCTTATGGAACATGATGCAAGTTTCAAGTAAATGATGCCACGTTACAGGAGATTTAGGGTGAGAATTTTATTGGTTGTTTCTTTCCGGGCAAGTGCCTCCAACCTAGGCACACTCAATTCCCTTATACGAATGGGAAAATTCATCACTAGGAGCCTGTTTGGACTGGGAAAAGATGAGAAAAGTACAGTGATTATCCAATCATAGACTCTATGAGCATTATTTAAACATGGATTCCCATGGATTCTATTTTTTGAGGATCTTGTTTCGATAGAAAGTGGAAATCTCACATTCCTCTCACAATTTTCACGTTCTATATTGTGCATGAAAATTTGACTATGGAAAGGCTAGCAATCGCTTCCAATCTCACCATTTCCTTTGCTATCCAAACAACAAAAAAGGTCCAAATAATGGAAAACCCTCGAGTTTTCTTTTCTTTTCCCACAACCCAAAAAAGGCCCTAGATTTCAAAGCATGGAAGAATGATCTAGCTGAGAATTGTGAACTTCCAGATCCTCTTCTCATCTATACTCGTAAAGAAAAACACATCAATCAACACCATCAACAATACTTCACATATCTTTGTTTGTTATGCCTTGAACTACCAAACAATTAATTCCACACCGACACACCCCTAAGAACTCAAAGCACTCATTAAGAAAGCACTCCTTTAGCGCATCCCCCATTCTTTATCTTCTTTATTAAATTCACCCTCAATAGCATTTACAACATGGTGACAGGAAGCTAGTGTCCTCATCACCCCTCCTTGAGCTGCATAGCACAGGAATTTCACCTCCAAAACATGTCTTCTAGTCTCACAATATCCTGTTACTCCTTGAGAAAAAATCTTCTGTTTTGTACCTCTTTGGACCATATCCTTTCTTCCTCCTTCCAACCAACTGCTTAGTTAACAAAAAGATTTTCTTACAAAATGCTTAATGAAAATTTTGTGAAGTTTGCATACCTTTGACACTTCATTTCTTTTTTCCTTTTTTTTTTTTTTTTTTCTTTTTTGAAAGATGAAGCAATAGGCATAGCTGCAAACCAGCAAGTAAGAAATAGCAAAAAGGAAAAAAAAAAGCATAAAATAAAATACAACAATACCAGTCCCAAGATGAAGGAAACCCAAACCCAAAAGGTCCTAAGAGCTAAAGGCACCGAATCTCTAAAGAATAATAAAACCCTGTTAAACACCCCAGCTGAAGAGACACTCGGATTCTGGAAAATGATTTTTCATTTCTGCCTACATAGTCTAAAGAACAGCCAGGAGAAGGATTCTCCACTTCTTTCTCCCAATCACTCCTCCCAGATCCTCATGCCAAGAACATAGCAGACCATCAATTGAAGCGGGCATCACCCACGCAACCCCTTTGACACTATAGGTCTAGGATACAAAGCATCCAATCCAATGCAAAATGATGCAAGACATCACTTCTGACATCCAACAGGCCACAATTGTTAAAATATACAACTTGATCATGTAATTTTCCAAGCTAACCCAACATAACATGAAGCAACAAGCCGGTAAAAAGAACATTACACCAACAAATGCATGCACCCTTTTCTAAAGTAACCCAAAAGAACAAGCACAAAACAAATACAGAAAAGCCAAACAAAACAGAAAACAAAAGCAAGGAACCAGCCAAACAACTCGAAAAACAAAACTAAGCAAAGCAACTAAACAACTCAAGAAACAAAACCGAGAACTATACATAACTTTTGAAATCTTGTGGGTTCACCAAAAGAGGTGCATCTCAAGGAGGCCTTTCTAATGGAAATTGGGGGAGCTAATTCCATGTTGCGTTGGAAGTTTGGAACAAATAATCAATGTTGTCAAAATCATTATTGTATTGCAAATCATAATAGGGGTTGAATCATATCGAATCGAAAATCATATTGTAAATTGTAAGATTTTTATGATTTTCTACAAAAATGAAAAATATAAATAAGCAAAAAAAATTAAAAACTTATCAATCATCCTTTTGCCATCAATATGCGCCAAGTAATACCATGTTATGATAGCGATAAAGGATTCTTATCTTCCTTTTTTATTATTATTTATCTTTCAAGAAATTTCATTTAAAAAACATACAAGGATCCTTTTATAATTTATGTTCTTGTGACATTTCATGAATTAGAATCACGTTGGAAAAGTGGCATTTGATTATGTAGACCAACAGAAAAAGATATTTTGATTTCTAACCACTATTCCACAATACAGATAAGTCCACATGATCGTAAGCACCCATGAAAACATTCCAGATAAGTCATACATTAATTTGGTGTTTCAACTAGTTAAGAAGTAAGAGATCTTAAAAAGAGTGAGAGAGAGAGAGAGAGACACAGAGAGAGAGAGAGAGATAGCTCCATGATTTAATGTTGAAGAAAATATATATCATTTAATCTCTCATAAAGAGCACAATAAAATAATTTACCTTTTCTAAACGATTCTTAAAGCCCCCACCAATTTAAAAACATAATATGAAAGCCGAGGGAAGCTTAAATAGAAGAGACCAAGCATAATTTGAATTGTAAATCAGGATTTGAATCATAAATCATAGGATTCAAATCAGAGAATCGTAGGATTTATATAAAATGGGATACAAGGTGAGATTCAAATCGTCTTACTTAAAATTCAACTCAAATCATAAATCGTAGATATTAGGATTTTGACAACACTGCTAATAATTGCTCATCCATCCGTTCCTCTAAGGCTGTTTGAAAGGTCCAGACCATTCATCAGACAGAGCCCAACATGAACATCCCCTGGGCAAAAAACCAAACTGGTCTACTCATCAGGCGGACCATACGTGTACATTAACTATGGACCATTCATTGCCCTTTCTTTCCACCATCCATTTTACTCAGAAACTAGCATGCAACCTAATGAGTGGACCACAGCCACAGGTTTATAATCCAAGGCATGTTCATCCCACCTGATTACTGGCTAGGATCTTACACCCTTGTGTAACAACATCATGTTCCCCCCAATTCACCGTCCAAGCGAATCTCCTTCGCATTTCTCCTCACAAATTCCAACTTCCAATCACCGAACATATAAATTAAAACCGTAAATAACAATCTGCAGAATCTAACCAGCAAAACCTAAACAAAGAATTATAATTCACAAGGCAATACCTGACACCGGCACACAATTCTCCCGACTGCACAATCCCCGTTGCTGCCGACTCAGCAGCCGGCGATGCCTCCTGAGCAATTATTACAATTATCTGTAAAAATAGATGGACGGCATGGATGAAACACATACATCATGGTGGGGCCCACAGAGCACCAACCACCAGCCATTGGCTGGTGTTAGGGGGAGTAGCCAGTCCGTTCCCCCGTTTGGCTGGGTGGATTGAAAGGGATTGAAAGGTATTATGGTGGATGGCCTGGATTTCTAGGTATTGATGGTGTTGACAGTGGATTGTCTTCAGATACATGGGATTGCTATATCCCTGGATTGATATATCCAGTCTGTTTGGCACACCCGGCCAATACTGCGATTAAACCTTCCCATCCCTTCCAATCCCTCGAGCCAAACCCATCTTAGGCATTGGGATCTGATCACTGACTCTGTTTGGCATGCCCGACCAATCCCAGGATTTAACTTCCAATCCCTTCCAATAACATCCAATAAAGACAAATCCGACCGGCCAAACGGCCCTTAGATTTCAGAAACAGAAGGGGCAAATCCTTCCAATCCCTTCCAATAACATCCAATCCCTTCCAATCCGACCGGCCAAACGGCCCTTACATTTCATAAACAGAGAAAGGGGAATGCGGATTAAACCTCTGAAAGATTTGAGAAAGAGATAAAGAGGGAAAAAGAAATATACTCACCGTACGATGCTCCTTCTTCTTCTACTTCATGCAGCAAAATGGGTTTCGGGAGATGCGGAATGCGGCCTTGAGACAGTGAGAGAGGGTGAGGGAGATCGGGAGATGAAGAGAGGGCAAGGGAACGAGAGAGACTGCGTGCGAGAGAGAGAGAGAGAGATGGAGACGGAGATAGAGAGTGGGTTTCTGTTTTGGAGGCGGGAGAAAATGGCGTTGGGTTTGGTTTTTGGAGGGAGATGGGTTTTCGACGGGCGCGTGACGGACGGCCGTGAGCTGTTTTAGGATTTTAGCTACGTGGGGCCCACTTTGATGTATTTCATATATCCACTCCATCCAATAAATTTAAATTATTATTTTAAGGATGATAAAAAATTCATTTAGATCAAATCTTTAAGCTGACCACACAACAAATTAACAGTACACATTTAATTTATATTATTTCTTATGGTGTGGTCCACCTAGATATTCAATCCACATAATTTTTGGGCTTATGCAACAACATTATATATCCGAATTTTTGGACGGCTTAGATCAAATACATATATTCCAGTGGACCTCATGGATCCCCCTCAGCACCATATAGGTTATAGGTTGAAAGGTATGTTTTAGCTACAGAGAACCTAGGCTATAGCTACGGATTAAATCCGTAGCTATTTTGCTACGGATTTAATCCGTAGCTAAAAGCTTTCAACTTCCATAGCCTTTACTCGATTTTTTGGTAGAACAAGGCCTTGGATGGGATCTATAATGTAAGGGTATGTATTCTATGAAAGGATATGAGTGATAAAATAAGAATGAGGTCATCATAAAATTAGCTTACTCTTAATCTGAAGAGGAAATAAAATGATGGAGTGAAAATTGAGATGGTTTGATCACGTGCAACAAGAGATCATGGTCAACTTTAGTGTTAAAAATGGAGGAATAATTAAAGGTTTGTTTGGTTTTCAATTATAATAGTAAATGGATGTAGATGGGTAATAATTATTTAATCTTATAATTGTGTGATGACATTACTTAATATCGGCAAAGTTGATTTTACTACATTGTTTGTTTCATTTAGAAATCACTATAATAATTATAGTTTTATAATTTGATAATATAATGATTATAAGTTATTTTACTTATTTTATAAGTGCATGACTCTCGATTTTACAAACTATAATTCTTGTTTAAACAAACACCTAAAAATAATAATGATAACTCATTTACCTAACTATGTTGTAGGAAATTGGGAAACCAAACATGCCTAAAATGTATTTACATTGAAGTCATAAGAGGAGACTCGAAGGCATGTTCACTCATTAAAATGGGATTCATGAACCAACTGTTGTGTTTTGTAATAAAAATAAATTTTATAAAAAAAAATTATTTTAAGAAAGTAAATAAATATATTAATTATTTAAACTTTGCATAAATGCCGTGTATAGCCAGTCGTTAAGAGAATGAATTTTTACTTTTACAACTAGGGTACAAACTCCTTAACGACAGGTACATTTGTAAATTTCCTTTGTTTGCACTTGCTAAATTTACTAAAAAAATGGTAGATCGAATTGTTACATTATATTTTTCCTTTATCCTCTTTATGTTCTAGATTGTTATTTGTCCAACACCAACCCTAAGGAGTGGAGGCCATAGTTTTAGTCACATGGATAAAATTAGAGGTGGGTTGGTTGAATTGGGCTATGCCACTCCCTCCCTTCTCAAAACATAAGGAAAAGACCGGAAAATTACAAAAATAAAAAATGACACCTAAGCTAACTTTATGATAAGTTTTAGTTAACGTTGGACTTATAAATGCAATTAGTGTCAACTCTAAAGTTCAAAATATCTATATGATTGATTTTTTAATAGAAATGATAATTTTTAATAAAATATTTTTATCAAATAAATAAATTCATGGAACGCTCATAAATCATCCTCATAGACTTCAATAACTTAAATCTAGGGTCTGGTAGAA
Organism: Magnolia sinica; assembly: GCF_029962835.1. Classification (NCBI taxonomy): domain Eukaryota; kingdom Viridiplantae; phylum Streptophyta; class Magnoliopsida; order Magnoliales; family Magnoliaceae; genus Magnolia; species Magnolia sinica. The sequence goes on along the minus strand of NC_080580.1, from coordinate 79,092,718 downwards.
AACTAAGTAAAAAAAAAAAAAAATGAAAAAAAATGAAAAGAATTTAAACAAGGCAAAATCACACCAACTTAAATTGACTCACTTGGACTCGTCCGAGTCTTGAGCGACTCAAACTAGTTACCAAACTATGATGGTAATGATGACACTAATGATGACAATGATGAGCAATTATATTAACACCATCTACTCTTTGAATTACTAAATATAGATTTTCCTTTTTTTGTTTTTTTATTTTTTTTTTATGTTTTTTAAAGTCCCATGGAATTTGTTAAAGGGTATTTTGCTGTGGGCCCATTTTGACAGCTCTTCCAAGCCATTCATTTTAAAAAAATTATTCAATTGTCTTGTCCAAATGGGCCATGTGTACATTGGATCCATCTCATATACATCACTTTCTTAGGATGTATTCTATGCAATATATTGTCTTTGTCTTGACATTTTTTTAATGTTTTTATAATGTATTTGACCTTTTTTGAGGCGGGTGTATGATATCATTCCTTACTTCATCAATGTGTGGTAGATGAGATCCATGGAAAAAAAATGCAACATACAGCGGCAGGTGTAGCTTCTGTTCCACCCAGTAATGCATCCACTCTATCCCATCCTTTGATGATCCAAACCGTTCATATTGTCGAGCCCATGGCAGATTAGAGACCACCTCAAAATCACCCCACATGTTGATTTTAATGGCCAGATTCAATCCTGGTTAAATTCTAGTACAATACTAGAATATCGAATGTAAAGATAGAAATGTAAAGTGACCAGTGCAAGATTGGAATGCCAAATGTAAAGATAGGAATGTAAACTATACTAGTAGATGCAGATTATCACAATACTTGAAGTTTGAATGAATCCCCTTTTTAACATTCATATATACGGGGTACCCCACTAGGTGTCCAGGTCAGGCCATATGATGGCTGCATGAGTCGAATGATATATATATATATATATATAGGGAAAAGGTACTATGCGCTCGACCTCACGAGTCTGTTCCATGAGGTCGAGCTGTGTGGGCCCCACCGTGATGTGTTTCGAACATCTACCCCATCAGTCAGATGCACCATTCCATCATGGGCCTAGATCTCAAAAATCAAGTCAATTCGTGACTTGTGTGGGCCACACCACATACAGAAGTGGGGAGGGGCCGTGCACCATTAAAACATTCATAATCATTTTTTGGGCCCACCGAGATGTGGTTTGCAAATCCAGCCCATCCATTATGTGTGTCCCACTTGGATGAGGGTTCACACCAAGTTTTAGCAGCATTCAAAACTCAGGTGGGCCCCACCAAGTGCTTTTATATGTTTTAACGATGTCTTCACATGATTTTAGATGGTATGGCCCACCTGAGTTCCGTATACGGCTGATTTTTGGGATTTCCCATAATTTAAAGGACACCCATTAAATGCACGGTGTTGATGGTTGACACGCATCACGGTGGGGCCCACACAGCTTGACCTCACGGGAGCTTATCGTGAGGTCGAGCACATAGTACCTTTTCCATATATATAGATATATATATGTGTGTGTGTGTGTGTGTGTGTGTGTGTGTGTGTGTGTGTGTGTGCTTTATTCAGGCGTACAATACCATGTAAAGGCCCAAATTCGAAGGCTATCCAAATCTAGTGAAACCCATAACTAAGACGTCCACACATCATCCTTGCAGAGGGGTTGAGAAAAGAAGGTCAATGATTTTTAGGTGCTCAATTGATAAAACAATAATATATGAAGGCCCATATCCGAAGTCTATCCAGATCAAGTGAAACTCATAGCTAATTAGACCTTTATACTTGAACCTCATAAAGGGGTTGAGAAGAGAAACTAATAATTATACTTATACCACTCATAATACATTATGCAATCTATTCGTGTATATGTATTGATTAGAGTCACCACTAGCCAAAATGAAGGCTCCAAAATTCATGGTTGGCTAGAATTCAAGGAATCGCCTAGATATCAGGAAAATTGAAGAATTTCCGATTCGAGTGACTCTTGGATAGATCCATGTCATGGATTTTGGGTAAGGGCTTCAGTTAAGGAAAAGGGAGAGGTTAAGAATCTTTTTACCGCCCATCTGAAATGTAGTCTCTACTTTGCTAGATTGTATGCTTTCAAAGAAGATTCAAGGAACTTCCAATAAAATAATAAAATTTAGATATCTAAGTTACAAAAGATAAACTGAAAAGGGAATCAAAACGATAGAAAAAAGGTTTTCCGATAAAAGTACAAAAAAGAAAAGGAATATAGAGTTTTCATTTACTCCTTTAAGTCACATTTTCTGATACCGAAGATTCTCAAGAGAGGCAATTGTAAAGCATATTTTACGTGATGTCAAAGTAGGGCCTACTACCTCGAGTGTTCAAAGCAGGGGGGTTGGAATGTATAAATTGGAAAAGGATAGATCGGAATACGACCTTAACTTTGATGTTCAAATGGGATAAAAATTATCGAAAGAAAAGACTGAGAGAACAGAGAATCAAAGTCTCTTGCTCTGGGTGGCCTTCTCTTTCTCTCTCTGACTCCCTTTGCCTTAGATCGAATGAATCTTTCTAAAGGCGAAAATCCCTTTTTATAGGGCATTTGGGAGGTATGTTTGGGCTTGGACTGAGGCTTGGTTTGAAAGGTTGGTTCGGACGGACCATAGCATCCCATGGGTCATAGATGGGTCATGGATGATGGTGTGGATCATGGTATGGATAATGGCATCATGGGTCATGTCATGCATGTGTGAGGCTTGTGTGAGCCAAGCCACGCATCAGGGAGTGAGTTTATGACCAAAACCCATGAAGAATGCAGAAAAATCATTTTTTTTTTCGGGCAAAGATGGTGGTGGCGCCATCGTCTTTGTGCAGAGACGGTGCTATCATCGATGTCTTCAGGCCAAAAATTGGCACTCAGCAAAGCCAACACTCAGCAAGGTGTTGGGCCATACCTTGGCTCAATCCAGCCCATTGGTTGCCTTTCTACAACAATTTTAACCATTCAAATGGAGGACCCACCCAAGTTACAATGCCAAGTGGTCATATTTTGATTATGGGGTGCCCATTGCCTACAATGGCCCCAAGCTCTACATTATGTACTCCTTGTATAGTAAGGAGGTGGCAAGCTTATAGGTTTTCCTTGCTGATGTGAGATCCTTAAAGATTATGGGATGATTTTTTATTTTTATTTTTTACATCTCCTTGCTTGTTTGGCTACAAGGATCTTCAGATATTATGGGACCAATCCACATCCTAACTGGACTCAAATTTTCCATCGCCATCTTTGATTTCCGTCCGTTTTGGGAGAAATTAGTTTTCCAAATCTTCATAGTCTTTGTGAAAGCACCGATCATCTTGATCCCCATTTTGACTAGATTTCTTGAGATAGTATTACCAAGTGTGATAGATTTTCTATCTCTGCGGGTGTTTATAAATTTGTCGAGCACACTACTTCGACCATACATGCTACTTATGTGAAAGCTACATGTCTTTAGTGGCAGTGTCTCATCTGTGAGTATGCGTATGGCTCTGAGCCATTCTACTCGTGATAGGTAACGTGTTGCCGAAGGATATATGGCAAAAAAAAAAAAAACATTGTGACATGTCATTGGTACATATGGATGCACCAAAACAGGCGTAAAAAAGACCATCCTTAACAAAATCTAATCCCCATAGACGACCCATCTCATGAATGGATGATGGATGGAAAACTTCAATCAGAATATCCCAACCCTTCAGTCTTGAACTAATCTAACATGGATGTATGCCAATGTGCACAGATGTCTCCATGCAGGCTATTGATTTAAGAGTGCTCATCTTCTTGAAGAATTCAACCTCCATCCACAAGGGGATGATCAGATCAACGGTCTGGATCAACAAACCAATGACCTCACATGTCACCGGTCATATCAAGGGTAGACTCCACATTTGCATGAAAAAGTAATGAGTAATCTCTTTAGAAACTCCGGTCAGAATAAATTTTTCATCATAAGCAGTGACTGAATGCCAGTTTGGGAGCGTGGATTTGGAACCCCCTGGATTCAGAACCCCCAGGATTAGAAAACCCCTGGATTTGAAATCCTCTCAGCGTGTTGGGCAATATGGAGTGTGAGTCAACTTTAATCCAAAAGTACCTATGCATGGTATATCTACAAGGGTTTGAATTTAATTACTAAATCAACTTTAATATCTCTAATATATATAATTTTTGACACAATGGTTGTGATAAGCCCGCTGAAATGTATGCTTTGCTTGAAAATGATGAAATTCCAAGTCTCAGATGGGCCACAAGCACAAGATCATGTCTGAGTGACTAACCAATGATTTTTAACCATTGATTTACATGGACAAAGGTGCTGATTTACATGGACAATGTTTGGACAGTGCTGATCATCATTAGTGGGCCATGTGCCCAATAGAATGATAGTGTACGGTGACACATATGTTACACTTGCAACTATTGAAATGATTTTAGGTGTAATCCGAGCTGTCACCGTGGATTGCAAACTCCCTCAAAGAAGGGATTTGAAACCCCATTTACCTTATGCTGCCAAACAACTAGGGGATTTGAAACCCCCTCCAATCCATGGTGTCAAACGACTCCGACTATACCTATAGTGCCAAACGACCCCGACTATACCAGTTATAGGCTTTGGCTTGATGTTGATTTTCCACCTTGTGGAAATTGGTGGCGACTTTCAACTCTGCATTAAAGGCAGTGTATGATATGTCGCCCGATCAAATTGCAACAAACAGGAATTGCTTGTTTGTAGTAAGCAGATGATCCGGATCCTGTGATTTCAATTCACACCCTCTTGGTTACTGACTCAACTGAATATGCAATATCATTGAAAGATTCCACTCACCTAGACTTGCTTGTATAAGGTAAGTTGGGTAACGAATCCTCCAGTCACAACCCCAAGTTACCTCTTGGAAATGAAACTTGCAGTGCCGACCATCACAATAAAAACCGAGTCAATAAAAAGCGTTGGAATCAACTCATGTGAGTTGGGCACCATTGAAACAAATTGAAAAACTATAATCTTAAAAAAAAAAACTGACTTCTAGGCTAGAATAACTTAATTAATGCCTGCTTGAATACCTGAAAAGAAAAGGTGTGGGTGTGTGTGTGTGTATATATATATATATATATCATTCTGATGATTTTCAGATTTCCCATGAGCATGAATTTTATGATTCCCCTATCAAATGTCCTCATCCAAATTAGTGCACGCGGATTAGCTACGGACAGGTTCAGTAGCGAGACTTGCTACTGAAATGATGTAATCAAGTTCTGTGGGCCCACCATGATGTATGTGTTGCATCCAATCGTCCATTCATTTGGATAAATCATTTGAGGACATGAGCCAGACAATGAGGTAATCAAAAGCTGGAGTGGACCCACCACAGAAAACTATGGGGAGAATGAGGCTCACCATTAAAAACTTCCTAAGGTCCACCATGATGTTTATTTGAGATCCAACCTGTTCACAAGTCACAGACATGGAAGAAGGGAAAATACAAATATTAGCTTGATCGAAAACTTTTGTGACCATTACAGGCTTTTAACGGTGGGCATCACTCACCACACTGCTTTCTACGGTGGGTCCACTTGAGCTTTTGATCTGACTCATTCTTCGGCTCATGCCCTAAAATGATCTCTCCAAATGGATGGACGGTCTAGATGCAAAACACACATCATGGTGGGTCTCATAGAATTTGGTGATGTCACTTCAGTAGCCAGTCTGGCTACTCAACCTGTCAGCAGCTAATCTACCTCCCCAGTTGGTGGCTTACAACTTACAGCCAAGGGTCTGCATTTAAAAAATGGAACGTTACGCCCAATCCAGTGATCAGGATCATCCCATAGGTCAACCTCCAATCTGCAGTGAGCCCTACCAGATGAACATCCCAGATCACGAAGTGATGTTCCCCGTACGTTCCACCCCATGGTGCATGTTTTTTCTTAGAGTGAAATTTGCATTTTGGTCATTTTGTCATAGGTTATTTTAATCATTTTCGGTCATACATCGCCCTTTTACGTCTGCACTTACGATTGTATCCTTGAGAATCCAAGCGCAAGCCGAGGGTGGAAAACGCTGCACGTCGTTGTTGCAAATTTCTGAACGGATGTGTGTGGAACCGTCTACCAGGACGGGGCTTTGTAGGGCCCACACATGAGACTTTGAATAATCTGCATCCATGGAAAACCTCCTGCCCCTGCCAGGACCAAATGGGGAGCGCGTGAGGTAAGAACCTGCCCTCACCCAAGACAGTGCGGTCCATACCGTGGGGCCCACCTTGATGTAACTATTATGTATCCATGCCGTCCATCCGTTTTTCCAGATCATTTCAGGGCATGATCCCAAAAATGAAGAATATCCAAATCTCAGATGAACCATAGTACTCTAGGAAACAGTGATGATCGAACAACCTACCATTAATGTTTCTATAGTATTTATTTGCCATCCAATCCACTGATAAGGTCTAATAAGCCTTGATGAAGGTTAAAAAAATAAAATAAAATATATCATCTTTATCCAAAACTTTTGAGGCCCATTAATAGTCGATCACCCCTGTTTCTCATGGTACGGTGCACCTCATAATTGGATCTGCTTCTTTTTTGGGATTATGCACTATAATGATATGGAAAAAAGGACAGACGGTGTAGATACATAATAGATACATCAAGGTGGGCCCCATGGTAAGGGCCGCACCATCTTTGAGGAGGCTGGGGTCTCACTTAATCTGCCCGACCAAGTGAGCTTCATGGGCCCATCATAGAAGACTTTGAATACTGCATCCATGGAAAATGGATACGGGTCGCATCCTGGTTGCCAGGACCGAGTGGGCTTTGTGGGGCCCATTGTACGAAACTTTGAATAATCTACATCCATGGAAAATGAAAGCTTCGTGCCTTGCCAGAACTGACTGGACTTTGTCGGGTCCACGAGACTTTGAATAATCTCCCTCCATGGAAAATGGACACAGATTGCCTCTTGACCAGCTAGGATGGAGGGACGGACTATAGGCAGGTTGCCTATTGACATAGCGATTCTTATTGGAAGGTGCTCGGTGGGTCCCTCCATGATGTATATATTTAATCTGCACTGTTCATCCATTTTGCCAGCTCACATTAGGGCATAAGCCTAAAAATGAGGTAAATCAAAATCTTAGGTGGACAACAACATAGGAAACAGTGGTGATTGAATGTCCCACCATATGACTTCTTGGAGCCCATAGAAGTTTTGGATCAAGCTGATATTTGTGTTTTCCATTTATTCAAGTCTTTGTTACTTAGTGACGCACGGATGAATGTGATGAGGTCGAGCACCATCTCCCTCAAGAGGATAACTGTTCTGAATCCATGAAACTTCTCTAGACTCCTCACAGAGGCTTCTCGAATCCACGAGAAAGAAAGCAAGCAAAATAGAAAATAAATTCTATAAAATTCAAAATTGATTAATGAATGAAATAAACAAGTTCACAACCCTTTAAATAGAGATACCAAGCAATGGGAGAGAAATCAGAAGCAAACTACAACTAAAACTCCTAGAATTCGCAACTTACTATAAATAGTAAACTTATAGTAAGTGTTGTCTACTAGTGCGCAAGGTTTTCGGCCAAAAATAGTAAGTGTCCTATTTGGATTCACCAAACCATTCTCCTAATTATTCTAAGCTCTTTCCACGTTAGGCGCAAGTCGTAAAGCCCGACGGATGAAGAGTTATAATCAAACTAAAACTTACCATTTGTAGTAAAAACGGAATTAAAATAGGGAAACAACCATCGATCCGAGGGCATTTCACAAATCCAGCTTGCGCAACCCAGCATAGTGGGGTTGGTTGGCTAAAGTAGCTCGTTCTACCCCAAAATCATATAATTTATACTCGATAACTCATTATGGATTGTAAGATACGCCCGATCTAAGGTCTGATGGTTCAAATCACTTCTGTCGTCGATTGGGCCTTTTCTGATCTATCTTAGCCATGAAATTGTCCACAACCCGCTCCACATCAGTCCCCTCCACTTCAAAAGAACTCTTCATCGAGTTCTCGTCCTACTTTGGTTCATGATACTCGGTTAGGTTTGCGACGTTGAAAGTCAGTGAAATCGTCATATCATCTAGAAGATCAACAATATAAGCGTTGCCATTCATTTTTTGGATAATTAGGACGGGTCCAATCTTCTTATTCTTCAACTTGTTGTACGTCCTGGTCGAAAATCTCTCTTTATGCAGATGGACTATAACGCGGTCACCCACCTTGAACATTTTTTTATCATCGATGCTTGTCCACTTGTTTCTTGTACTTCTCGTTCAGGGCATATAGCTTGGTTTGCACTTCCGCACGGATGCCCATGATCCTGTCTGTCATATGTTCCGCTGCAATGCTCATGCCTGGGAGCTTGGGCAGAGGGACCAAGTTAAGTGTGGCAAGACACTCGTCCGTAGATAATCTGGAATGGTGATTTTCCTGTCAAGTGGTTCACCATATTGTTGAATGCAAACTCTACTTGAGACAAAGTCAAATCTCACAGTTTTGATTTTTCTCCTGAAATACAACAAAGGAGGTTTCCCAACTTTCAATTCACAACCTCAGTCTACCTATTAGTCTGTGGATGGTAGGCGCTATTGAATTGAAGTCGTGTATCGAATCGAGTCCACAAAATCCACTAAAAGTGGCTAATGAACTTCGTGCTATGATTAAAAGTAATGGTCTTGGGGACCCCGTGTAACCATACGACCTCCCTGAAGAATAGATTCACCACGTGTGTTGCATCGAGGGTCTTCTTACATGGGATAAAGTGCGTCATCTTGGAGAAACGATATACCATCACGAACACTGAATCCATGCCGCATTGTGTTCGTAGGAGACCAAGCACAAAGTTTATAGATAAATCCTCCCAAGGACCATCAGGCACAGGTAATGGGGTGTAGAAACCCGTATTCTGATATTGCCCCTTAGAGGTTTGACAAACATGATAATATTGTACGACTTTTCCCTCATCACGTACCAATTACGGCCAGTAATACCACTCTTCCATAAGAGCTCGTGTCTTGTCTCGCCCAATGTGTTCACCAAGACCACCTTCATGTAGCTCCTAAATAATCTGCTCTCTCAGTGAACTTTAGGGGATGCACAATCGATTCCCTTTAAAGAGGAAATCATCTTGTATATGAAGGTCATTAGGGTGACCTTCTTGGCATTCATCTAAGAATCTTTAAAGTCCTCGTCCTCAGCATTTATCTCATTAAGACAGTTGAAGCCAACCACCTCGTTGCTCATCGTAACAAGTAGTAATGCACGACGACTAAGTGCATCAGCCACCTTGTTCTACTGCCTTGACTTGTGCTTCAGAGCGAATGTGAATTCATATAAAAACGCAACCCATCTAGCATGCATACGATTCACATTAATCTAACTATCAATAAAATTTAATACTTGATGGTCAGTGTACAGAACAAACTCTCTTTGAATCAGATAATACCGCCAATGTCGCAATACCTGAACAATTGTATACAACTCAAGTTCATAAGTCGACCACTTCTTTTGGGCTTTGCTGAGCTTCTCGCTGTAAAAGGCTACCAGCTTACCTTCATGTGATAATACTCTAATTTCAACGTGTAAAGCGTCACACTCAACCTCAAACAGCTTGTCGAAATTAGGAAGCACCATGACTGGTGTTGTAAATAAGCAATGCTTGATCTCATGAAAGCTCTTGTAAGCTTCATCAGTATACCGAAACGGTCTGTTTTTCATGCAATATGTAATAGGCGCGACTATTATGATAAAATTTCACATGAATAGACAATAAAAGGTCACCAACTCATGAAAACTTTTCACATCATGAATGTTTGTCGGGATCAACCATTCCTTAATGGTTCGCACCTTTTTATCGTCCATATGGATGCCCGTGAACGTTACAATAAATCCTAGAAGCAACAGGCTGTCCGTTAAAAAACTATACTTATTCAAGTTGAGGTATAACTTGTTAATTTGTAAGACCTGCAGCACCTGCCTGAGATATTTTCTGTGCTCCATCTCATCCTCGCTATATATCAGTTGTCATCAAAATATATTACCACAAACCGACCAGTGAACGATTTTAGAACTTGATTCATCAAACGCATAAAAGTACTTGGTGCATTCAATAGGCCTAAGGGCATGACCAGTCACTCATACAACCCTTCCTTGGTCTTGAATGTCATTTTTCACTCATCACCGGGTCGGATATGAATCTGATGGTACCCGCTCCTTAGGTCTAGTTTAGAGAACACCTTCGCCCCTTCTAGCATATCGAACATGTCATCCAACCGTGGTATTAGAAAACGATATTTGATGGTAATTTTATTGATTGCCTGACTGTCGACATACATGCGTCAGCTTCCATCTTTTTTGGTATTAATAATGCTGATACGACACATGGGCTCATGCTCTCTCTCAAGAGACCCTTACAGATCAATTCCTTCACTTGCCCCTAAAATATCTCACACGCCTTCAGACTCATCCGAAAATGAAGCCGATTGGGTAGGCTAACCCCAAAGATGAGATTTATGTGATGTTGATGTCCCTCATGGGGGGCAATCCATCAAGTAAATCTTTAGGCCAAACTTCTTTGAATTCGTTTAGCAATAGTCTTAAACTTGGAGGAAGGTTTGAAGGTTTTGATTTCTCGCCCTTCACCACTACGACTTCAAGGTGGTTCTTTGGTGTCATAAGGGTAAGGATTATTTTTCGACTATCCTTGACGAATATGTAAACAATGTCTCTTCCTCGATGAGTCGCATCACGGTCCGACTACCAAGGTCGACCGAGTAACATATGGCATGCTTCCATGTCAACCACATCGCAAAGTATTTGATTCTTATAATTTTTACTAATTGAAAATAATATAGTGTATGGTTCAATTACCTTAGTCTCATTCACATTTTTTGAAGGCCACAAAAGTTTTGGATCAATTTGATCTTTGCAGTTTACCTTCATCTAGATCTCCTTTACATTATTAGTAAGTTGGATTGCAAATAAACATTACTAAAACCTTATGATGGGCTCTTTATAATTTTTAATGGCGAGATACTATATTATCATTCTTTCCAATGGTGTAGTCTACTTAAGATTTAAATTTACACAAGTTTTTATACCCAGCCCAAAAATGGGTTAGAGAAACGTATGGGCGGTAAGGATATATAACACATCATCAAAATCTCACTTTTGTTATCTAACTTTTCAAATTTTCTTGTCAAAATATAAAATCTAGTTTTCTTTTTTAAAATATATATTTTTTCACATCATCAAAATCTAGTTTTGTCAATTTTTTCACAATTTTGTTTAATTTCTTAAATTTCCTTTTTCAAAATATCATTTTTTTAATCTTACTTTTGTTATAAAACTTTTCAATTTTTGTTGTCAAAATACAAAATCTAGTTTTCTTTTTTAAAAAATATTTTTATTTTTTACATTTTATCAATTTTTTCACAATTTTGTTTAATTTTTTAAATTTTCTTTTTCAAAATATCATATTTTTATCGAATTTTTTTTTTCAAAATTATCAACATTATTCAAAGTTCTTAATTATTTTTTTTTTCAAAATCTAGATTTTTATAAAATTACAGTTTTTTTTCAAAATTTAAATTTTTCTTAAACATTGTTAATTATTTTTCTAAGCTTCTCAACTTTTTTTTTTCGAAATTCATAATTTTTTTGAGCTTTTTCATTTTTAACCTGAGCGACCGTCTCTAATAGAGACGATTTAGGACCGTTTCTAATAAAGACGGCCTTTGACCATCTCTAATAGAGACAGTCTTTGACAAGGCTATAAGACGGTTTAGGACCGTCTCTAATAGAGACAGTCCTTGATAATCTCTAATAGAGACGGCTAAGGACCGTCTCTAATAGAGATGGTCTTTGATAGTCTCTAAGCAAGTAAAAGATGGTCAATGACCGTCTCTAATGCAGACGGCCAATGACCGTCTCGAGATGACCGCATATAAGACGGTCAATGACCGTCTCTAATGCAGATGACCAGTGACCGTCTCAGATGACCGCATATAAGACGGTCAAGGACCGTCTCTAATGCGGACGGCCAATGACCGTCTCAAATGACCCATATAAGATGGTCAATGACCGTCTTAAATGATTTGTGGACGTTCAAATTTTTAAGACAAGATTAAGAACGGTTAGGGGCCGTCTAAAATTTTAAAGACGGTTTATGGCCATCTCTAATGCGTCTTTAAACCAAGCAATTTTAGAGACGGTCCAAAACCGTCTCTAAATCCGTCCTTTTTGCCATTTTTCAGTGCAAATCCTAAACTTGAAAACAAAAACCTAAACCCGATCCCGAACCCGATTACCTAAACCTAGACCTTAACCTATTCTCAATTACCTAACATCGAGTAAAACACCAAAATGTTCCAATGGCAAAACATGAATTTTCTGAATTTTTCATAGGCATCGAACATCTGTCGATGGCATCGACAGTTTGTTATTTACAACTCTAAGACAGCAACAATGGAGGATAAATTTCTAAAAGATTTTTAAGTTTCCAACAAACCAAACCACTTCCAAGGCAACATTGAACATTATTATTATTGGAAACAAAGAAGCTTCCTAATTTCTCTTCTTAGCTTGCTTGTTACAATTCTTGGTTGACATCCTGCTGACTAACTTGTTAGATGGCCCACAATCAATCATATATAGGAAACAATAGTGATTGACCATTAATAAACCGCATAAGTTTTGGATCAAGATGATATTTATTTACTTTTTCCCTTTATCTAGGTTTATGTGAACCTTATCAACGGATTGGTGGCAAATAAACATTAAGGAAACAATACAACAGACCTAAGAAATTTTTAATGGTAGGGCATTCAATTACCACTGTTTTCCTGTAGCATGGTCCACCTGAAATTTGAATCTTCTTTGTTTCTGGGCTTATGCCCTAAAATGATCTGACAAAATGGATGGACAGTAAATATAGAATGGCCGCACCGTCTAGTGTGAGGCCAGGTGGCACTTATTCCACTCCTGGACCTGAATAATCTATAGTGGAGGCGGATCACGTGGGGCCAGGAAACACCTATTTCCATGATGTCGAAGCTGTGGGGCCCACCTTTATGTAGTTGTATATCCATGTCGTCCATCTTTTTTTCCAGATCATTTTAGGGCATGCGCCAAAAAATAAAGTAGATCCAATCTCAAGTGGACTACACCATGGTAAAACGTGATGATTGAATATCTACAATTAAAAAGGTTATTGATCAACCTGATCAACCTGATATTTGTGTTTTTCCTTCATCCATGTCTGTGCAACCTTATCAACAGTTTTGGATGGCAAATAAACATTATGGTGAGCATGTTTGCTGGATTCACACTGGTGTGAATCTTCTCCAGTGTTACATCTCCTTCCTTAAGCACCTGTTGGATCAAATGGTGACGAACATTCATGTGTTTAGTACGAGAGTGATAAATAAAATTTTTAGCTAAGTTAATAGTGCTCTCACTATCACAATTAACCGGCACGACCTCCTACTGAAGTTCCAACTGATTTATCATGCTTCTTAACCAAACACATTCCTTAAACGCTTCTGTCACTACCATATATTCTGCTTCGGTTGTGGAAAAAGCCACCACGTACTGAAGCTTCAACATCCAACTAATTGCTTAACCAGCTAGTAGAAACAAGTATTCTAAAATAGATTTTCTGGAATCGACACTGCCTGCGTAGTTTAAATCCACATACCCTATCAACTTTACCCGTCTTCTCAAAAGTTAAGACGTAGTCTTTTGTACCTCGAATGTATCGAAGTAGCCATTTTACCGTTTCCCAATGTTTCTTGTCGGAATTTGACATGTAATTGCTCACAACATCGACTACTTATAAAATATCTGGTCTCGTACAGACCATGACATATATTAAACTGCCAAACGCATTTGAATAGGGCACATAAGATATAACATATTTTTTCTTATTTGATTTAGGACATGGTTCTGAGGAAAACTTAAAGTGAACCGCATGGGGAACGCTCACTAGCTTTGCCTGGTCCATCCCATACTTGATCAATATATTTTCAAGGTATTCTGCCTGTGATAACCAAAGTTTGCTCCTCTTCCTGTTTATACGAATTTCTATGACGAGAACCCTCTTTATAGCCCCCAGATCTTTTATCTCGAATGTCCTTGATAACTGAGTCTTCTATACGTTAATTTCAGACATATAATGACTGACGATTAATACATCATCAACTTACAATATTAGGATAATGAATTTGTCATCACTAAGTGTCTTGTAATAGACACAATGATCATATTCACTCTGAGTAAATTTCTGACTCAACATGAAAGAATCAAATTTTATATACCACTGCCTAAGTGACTGTTTCAGGCTGTATAACAACCTCATTAACCTGTAAACTTTTTTCTCTGCCCCTTTAACTTCGTAGCCCTCTAGTGGCTTCATGTAGATCTACTCTTCTAACTTCCCGTGCAGGAATGCAGTCTTGACATCCATCTGTTCCATCTCGAGATCGTATTGGACAATCAGTGCCAATACGAATCTGATAGATACTTAACCACCGGCACAAATATCTCTGTGAAGTCAATTCCTTCTCTTTGAGCATACCCCTTTGCTACCAGCCTCGCTTTGTATTTATCTTCTTTCCTTTTGAATAACCACTTGCATCCCATCACTTTTCGATTCACTAGAAGCTCTACTAGCTCCCATGTGTTGTTTTTGTGTAACGAGTCCATCTCATCGTCCATAGTCGCCTTTCACTTTTCTGCATCAGGCTCATCAAGAGTCTCCTGAATAGTAAATGAGTCTCCCTCATCTGTAATGAAGGCATATGCAATATTAGAGTCGTCTCTGTATCTTGCCGGTAACCTACGATCACCCGGTGGGTTTCTTCTCGTAAGTGGCTGCTCCACCTAACCCTGTACTTCAGTCTGCACATCTGTCTTTGCCTGAATATCAACTATGTCAATGTGGATGTCTACGATCAACCTTTTAGGTTCCTCTTGCTCTTCTTGATCATTCTTGTAAAATAGAGAGCTTTCATCGACTCTGACGTCACGGCTAGTGATGACCTTACGTGTGACCTTGTCGTATAACTTATAACCTTTCACACCAACATCATAGCCAATAAAAAAAATGTACTTTTTGACTCTATGGTCTAACTTATCTCTCTCAATCGACGGTACATAAGAGTAAACCTCACAACTAAATATGTGCAAATCTGAGTAGTCCATCTTATGATCACTCCATACTTCCTCTGAGATTTTACATTCAATTGCCATAAAAGGAAACCGGTTCACCGAATAGCAAGCTGCATTAATAGCCTCTGTCCATAGGCCCTTACCCAACGCAACATTACTTAACATGCATTTGGCCCTCTCCAAGAGAGTCCAATTCATTTGTTTAGCCACACCATTTTGTTCATGCATGTGGTGCATTGTGTTGTGCCTAATGATTCCTTCATCATTGCAATATTCATTAAAATCAGTGGAAGTAAATTTTCCACTATTGTCAGTCCTTAAAACCCTTTTTTTTCACCCTGCCTATTTTTCCACCATTGTTTTTCCTTATTTGAATATGGTGAAAACTTCGAATTTACATTTCATGAAGTAAACTCAAACTTTCCTGGAGTAGTTATCAATGAATTAAACAAACCATGACGACCCCCTAATGGAAACGTCTGGTGATGACCCCTATATGTCAGAGTGCACATAATCAAGCACTCCCTTACATACATGTTTTCTAGTTTTAAAAATAATATAGTTTGTTTACCATATATATATACAATGCTCGCATATATCTAGATCAGAATTTTTAAAATCTGGAATTAAACAATGATCAGATAGTACCTTCATGCCCCGTTTTCTCATATGGCCCAGACGAGCATGCCACAGACATGCAGACGTAGAATCTGTAATAGCCATTGCTGCTCCACCTGCTAAAGTGCTCCCGATCAACCTATAAAGGTTTCTGTGCCTTTGCGCTCTCATAACCACAAGTGCCCATTTTGAAACTTTAAGGACACCATTAAGACCAGTGAACTTGCACCCCATAGCCTCGAGTGCACCGAGAGAAATCAGACTTTTCTTCATATTAGGAAGTGCCTGACGTCAGTCAAGGTACGCCCATCCCATCAAACATTTTGATGCTCACCGTGCCAATAGCCACAACATTACAGGCATTGTTATTGCCCATAAAAACCTTTCCACTATCGCATTCCCTTTAACTGGCGAACCAACTCCAATGAGGAGTCATGTGATATAATGCTCCTGTATTAAGGATCCACTCATATCTAAGATTGTTATGTAAGTGTCTGACCATAGACACATAAAGAACATCACCTCCATATGTTTCTTCATCAGATGTGATAACATTAGCCTTCTTGGAAGAAACCTCTGAATTTTCTTTCTTTGCTTTAGGTTTTGTACAATCCTTCTTCATGTATTCAGTCATTTCATAGTTCCAGTACTTTAATTTTCCTTTACCCTTGCCTTTATATTTGGATCTAGGTCTTGAAGATACCGCACCTCGATCAATATTTATCCCTCTCGTAAACAGTGCATCCAAAGATGTTCCTACGCCACCGTTCAGCTTTCTTATGGCGTGCACATCGAACCAATACAATCGTGGAACCGGTAAAACTGTGAACCGACCAAATGTTCAGGTTCTAGAGTGCATCGGTTCCAGTTCCGGTTCCAAAAATTAAAGAACCATTTAGTTCAGTTCAGTTCCGGTTTAGGGGTATGTAGAACCGAACCGAACGGTGGATCCGAACTGTGAATTTGAGCTGTGGATCCGATTCGTGGAACCGAACATGGGACCAACCGTGGAACTGAACCTAGAACCATGAGTTTACAATATATTTTAGTTGTATATTTGACTCATGATTTATGGTTTATAATGAACCCTTTGTTTGTTTTCATAAATATATTTTTTCACACCATATACAATATTTAAACCATTCATCAAATGGATCACAACGCGAATGGACATGGGCTAAATTATAAAATAGAACATGCAATTGGGCTGGATTATAAAAAGCGTAGAATCGTGGAATCGATCTGGAACTAAACTGGTTTTCACGGTCCGGTTTTGGTTCGGTTCTAGGGTGCTAATGGTCCGATTCCAGTTCTGAAAATCCTGGAACCATAAGGAACGGTTTGGTTCCGGTTTCACCTTGGAACCAGACTAAACCAAACCGTGTACACCCCTAGCTAAGATAATGTTGTCGACACTCAGGGTTTTATTTGCACTGCACATTGTGTCCCTGAATGACTCATACAATGCTGGAAGAGAATTTATCAACATATTTGCTTGTTCCCCATCTTTGATCACTGCCTCTATATCCAGCAGTTTGCAAACCAATTTATTAAAGTTGCTGATTTGGGCCTCCAAATCTCCGCCCTCTCCCATTTTGAAGGTATATCACTGTAGCTTCAAGTGTAGGTGATTTTTAAAAGATTTTTTCGCATAGATATCCTCTAACTTTGCCGATAAACTTGCTGCAGTTTTCTCCCTCAAAACATTGTAGAGAACCTTATCCGTGAGACATAAACGGATTGAGGATAAGGCCTTCTTATCAAGGGTATTCCATTCATTTTTAGTCATAGTAGATTTTTTTGGCTCAAGAGCACCATCCTCACCTTACTTGGTTAAGGAACTGATCATCTTGATCTTCCATAATTCAAAGTTATTTTTGCCTGAGTACTTCTCAATATCATAGCAAGTACTTCCCATTATTGTTAATCCTGCAGATCCAAGCCTGTGCTCCAACAATTTCTTTGATACCACTTGTTGGGGATTGGACGGTGGAATCATACAGAGAAGAATCTAGAATAGCAATCCAAGAGTACCAAGCAAACACAAGAGAACACAAAGATTTAACGTGAAAAAACTTTCAGGAAAAAATCACGGCACAAAGCAACAGATCTGCACTATGAAAGCAGAAATTACAAAAAGAATGGACTTACCAAACTTGAGTAATTCTCAAATTTCTCACTTGATCTACCCTTTTAAAAACCCTAAAACTCATTTAGAAACCCTTGGAATAGTTTCTAAAGCCTTAGAATACATCACAGTCTTGTATACATGCCTATATATAGGTTTAGAAAGAAACCTAAACAAAATTGGAAGGAAAAATCGCAAAATCTACGTTTCCGTAAAAAATCTGCGTAAACTTTCGATGACATCGAGCAACCTTCGATGTCATTGAAAAATAACAAAAAATGTCCAACAACTAGAGCTAAAAAATTCCAAAAATACTTGATGCCATCGAGTGGCTTCGATGACATCGAAGCCTCTTCGATATCATCAAGCCCAGTTTGGCATATCATAAACATCTTTCAATAACAATTTGCATCGAAGCCTCCTCGATATCATCCAGCCCAGTCTGGCAGATCATAAACATCTTTCAATAACAATTTGAACATGATGGATAGTGGATTTTACATATACAAGGTGGTGGGCAACATATAAGCTCGGGCGTCCTATGCTCGCATGAAACATGTGTTGTAGATGATTCCAGCGTGTCCCATTCTATTTTCGTTGATAGGATGGGACGACTTAGTGAAAAAGAGACATGACTAGCGCTTAGGTAATGACCTTGACTCTAGCAAGTCAAGTCGACGGCCGTACTGCAATAATTTTCAATGCATGCTCATTTAATGAGAAGAAAAGCCATGACTAAAGAAAAGTATGAGCTGTCTTGTTGTCCCATATCTATAATACGATTGGTGGACCCTATAAGCTAGGGTGTAAAACAGTGTCGTAGATTGTTACAGCGTGTCCTGATCTCTTTAGGATATGTCCTTGACTCTTGCAAGTACAATCGACAGACATACAACGATTATTTTCCACGCATACTCACTTAACGAGTAGAAAAGTCATGCTTAAGGAAAGGATGAGCTGTCTTTCTGTCCAATATCTGCAATACAAGGTGGTGGACCTTATAAGCTTGGGCGTTCTATGCTCAGCTCCGCCTTAAACAGGTTTTGTAGATGATTCCAGCGCGTCCTAATCTGTTTAGGTCCTAGACTCGAGCAAGTCAAGTCGATACTCAACGAGAAGAAAAGCCATGACTCAGGAAAGGATGAGCTGTCTTTTTGTCCGATATCTGTATTTGTCTGATTCAGACTGGGTGGCGACTCTGATCAGCACTGGTTGGTGCTGTATTCCTCACCATTATACATATGTTTCCTCCATTCAGTCTACTCATTTTACTCCCTCATTTTATGACATGAGTCAAAAAATCTAAATCTCAGGTAAACCACATAAGAGGAAATAGAGGGGATTGGACGCTCACATAACAAACTTCACCCGCCATACACCCAAGCAGGCCGTGGTGGGATTTCATTACCTATCGGTTTCGATCCTAAGACCGTATGTCGAAACTCCTTGGAGTCTACCACTCGGGCAAGGATTGGAGCCGGTTACTGAAGTTTTGGATTAAGCTGGTATTTGTGCTCTCATAATGGTTGGATGGCAAGTAAACGTTACAGCTGAGCTTAGTAAGACAGGCCTAAATTAAGGGAAAGTGCAGACATCAAGTTGATCTAAAACTTTTATAATCTAAAAAGTTTTTAACGGTCAAAGTTTAATCTTTGTTGTTTTCCTATAGTGTGGTACACCTGTGATTTGAATATGTCATTTTTGGATCATGCTTTAAAATGAGTTTGCAAAATAAATGAATAGCATGGATAAGACACATATATTGTGGTTGCGACCGTAAAGGTTTGTACGCACGTGAGTACTAAACGGCTCACCACCGCATCCAAATCGTTTCAACGATACGTCTTCATTTGGAAAATGAGCCCGCAAGCTAGATATAGTGATTTCACTGGTGTACCGCACACCACCCATCTGGCTGGTGTGTCACCAAGTTATGTGGGTCCCATCAAGATGCACGTGTTTTATCTAAACTGTCCACCCATTTGTTGAGCTCCTTGTAGGGTTTGAGCCAAAAAATAAGACCGATCCAAAGATCAGTAGACCACACTGCAAAAAGCAGTGGGGCACTGAATGTTTACCATTGAAATACTTTTGGGGTCACGGAAGTTTTGGATCAATATGATATCTTTTTTCCTCAGGTCTGTGTGACATTATGAACAGTTTGGATGGAATATAAACATTATGGTAGGCCTATAAATGTTTTAATAATAAGAATCATTCTAATTGTGGTGTGGTCCATTTGAGCTTTCGTTATGAATCGTTTTTGGGTCCATGCTATGAAACAATTTCTCCAAATGGATGAATGGTGTGGATGTAATAAATATATCATTGTGGAGCCCATGTAACTTTGATATCCTTTTAAGTTCATGCAGATTGGAGCTTGAGGATCGTCAGCACTCGCCTTACGCACCACACGTATATACCTACACCTGCCATGTTGGTGGTGTGTCGTTCACCAGCCAATCGGCTTCCGCATAAAGGTAATGACAATGGAAGCGGATTGGCTGGTGTACCACACATCACCGATTGCAGCTGGTGTGTTGACGTCTTCAAGTTTTGTGGTCCCATCACGAGGTATGAATTGTATCCAAGCTGTCCGTCCACTTGGTGAGTTGTTGGTAAGGCTTGAGTTGAAAAATAAGACACATTCAAAAATCAAGCGGACTACACTGTAAAATCAAGCAACGGGGGATTGAACGCCTACCATTGAAATCGTCTCACCGTTGCCGAAATTTTAGATCAGTATAATATTTGCTTTATCTCGTTGATCAAGTCTGCGCGACCTTATGAATAAATAGGATGTAAAGTGAAAATTACGGTGGGCCCTGTGAATGTTTTGACTGTGAAAATTATTGTCCCCACTGCTATTTGTGGTGTGGTCCTCTTAAGCCTTGGAAATTACTCATTTTTGGAATCACGATCTAAAATGACCTCACCAAATGAATGACCAGCATAAATATGATAAATGCATCATTGATATACTTTGAACCACATCTCGTAGCTCAAGGAGCATTAGCGCTTGTCTTCGCACAACACCTACCCACACCAGTTAGGTTAATGGTATGTGGTTAGAGCTGAGCATTGAGTAGATTCGGATCGGATTGGGTCCAACTTGACTCGGTCCGAAATTTACATGGCTTGATCTGAACTTGATTCTATCCGAGACCAAGTCCAGGTCATCTGACTCGATCCGATCCAGACGAGTGCTGGCCTGATCCGATCCGAGTCCAACTCAGGTCGGATTGGGTACAGTTCGGATCGGTCCTGATTTTATTTTTAATTTTTTGAAAAAATTTAAATAAAAATAATGAGCCACCGCTTCAAAATAGTCCAAAATACAGGGTAAAATTAATATATATATATATATATATATATATATGAAACCTACGTACCTACCTGATTAATGGAGATGATGAACGGTGATGATGAGTGCCCCGGGTTGCTGAGTGACCGGATCAAGATTGCCGAGTGCGGCGCTCGTTCGGGTAGAGACATATGAAAGTGGCCGGATCGAGATAGCTGCTCGTTGGGGTAGAGAAAGAGAGAGGGAGAGATTTGAGGGAGGGATTTTATAGATTTTGGGGATTTAATGGAGGGATTTTAGGAATTTTGGGGATTTAGGGTTCAGTCGTTCGGGTGCAGGTGTTGTTGAGTAGGGTAAAAAGTAAAAGAGATAAAATAAAATTATATATATACTCAGGGTAGAAAGAGTAAAAATATTTAAAAATATATATACTTAATAATAGATCCAGATCGGATCAGATCGGATCCATTCGGTTCAAATATCGGTCTGGATTGTCCGAACTCGATTCAATGAACGGTCGCATCTAACTTTTTTTATTATTTATTTATTATTTATTATTATTTTTTTAAAGGTTTGCTCGTTAGTACACACCCATGTCAGTACACACACTCCATGTTAGCCACCCCCACTAGGGATCGATACTAAGACCTCAAGTGTTGAAACGAGGTAACATCTAACTGATCCTACTCGTACCGCACCGATCCAAGCCTTCGGTTCGGCTCGGATCGGATCGGATCCGCCGGAGTAAGTCGAATATGTCCATCAAGAAATCTGATTTTTTTGATGGCATCGAGGTAGTCTTCGATGTCATTAACCTTCTTTAATGAAATCGACATATCCATTATCTGCTCATTTTTTGACCGTTGGAACTCATAATTTTAATAAAGGGCATTTAGTTCTTAGGATTTTGGATGGATTTTTGGTGCAATAGGAGCTTAGGTGAATCCATGTTCTTATCCCTCAACCCAAGCTTCTATACAATTGAGTTCTAAGCAATCTTCCTTGAGATTAACACTCTTATGAGGTGTAAACACCCCCACCCAAGCTAGCATCTTGAGAAGGCAAAGACAACCGGGAAACCTTGACCAAACACTAACCGTAGCCTAACCAACCCAAACCCTAACCCTCACCTAACCCCAGCCTAAACCCTAACCGTAGCCTAAACCCTAGTCCAAACCCTGACCACCACCCAAGCCCGTGCTTATATACAAAATCAATACAATTCCCAAAAGCACACCCAGCCATTTTGAGCCAAACTTCTGAAAATAGACTTTGGGCCGAGCCAAAACACCGAAGTAAGCCCATCGACCAAAGCCTAGAGAGAACTCAGCCCTTATCCAACAGGTGTCCCCTCTAAGCACACAGCTGTCTCTCATCCCAAAGTCAACTTTCATATGGAATTACTCCTGAAGTTCACCCTATTTACCCTTTTACCTAACCCCAAGAGCTTATAAGAGTATGTCACATGACATTTCTCTCTTCTCAACCATTCCTAAGTTGCCATGTCTGTTTTTACCCTTTACAAACTCAATAATTACCAAAATGCCATCACAAAAGGCTATAAATAGCCTTGACCTCTCATCATTTCACACAGCATTCAACAACAACTATCTCATTTCAAAAATTTTCAAGTGAGAGAGGAGAGAGAGAGGAAGAGAGTGAGGGTGAGAAGGAGCTCTAAGCCTCCAAGATCCGATCTTTTAACTACCCCTTTGCCTCCTCCAACCTTCTCGATCCCATAGCCTAGCCCGAATTGGTCATGCTGTATTACATGTCTTAGCCATCTTAAGAGCAAGCTAAAGATCATCTCATTTTCTTATTTAGGCATTCATCATATCATGTTCTCTCTTCTCAACCCCCTTACTACTCTAGATCACTAGTAAATGTATGCTCTGTGACTTGCCATGTATATGATCCTTTCACATCAAAAACTTATAGTGATCTAGTCCACCTTTTCTTTACTATTACATTAGCATCATCACATCCGTCTTTCTAGACACTATTCGGACGGATGCTCTATAGCTTGCCGGAATCCCGGATCTTACTACATAAAAAATCCGAGTGTGCCTAGTCTTACTTCACCACATCATTCATCCCTTGAGATTATTTACCACACAGAGTAGAGACCGTACATCTGTACGGGGAAAGAGGGTGTGAACACCTTCCCTCTTTGTAACCGAGGTTCCTTACTCAAAATCCCGGATCACAGACCAGGAGTCAACTTAAACCAAGAGATTCTTCGAATTCTCTAGCTTTACAAATTCTACAGGTTCTATCTGACTACGGAATTTTGAGATTAAGTGGCTAGCTAGTGGCGACTCTAAACTTACATTGATCAAGTCACCCCCACACAATAAAAAGGGAACGCACAACACACCATCTTTCGTCAAACGCCAAAGCGTAGGCATCAATTTCCTAACATTCATAGAATGACGACTCCGCTGGGGACTTGCTAGAATACACTAGTTGAGACCCGACTCAAAAGCGTGTGGTACTCCAATATTGAGGAATACTCTTCATACATTGCATCCATAAAACAAAAAAAAAAAAATCAATCTTTCACTTACACTTGTTTGGGCACCAATCCTAGGCATGACTACCCGATCTCACGCAACAACGATGACTACTCAAGAAGAAGAGTCGACAACCTTGCTAACTCCCGAAGCACCGACACCTCCAGCGAATCCCACAGACTCATCAGCTACTGCAACCGTGAACGAGATGACTCAAAATCTTAAGGCAATGTAAGAGCTACTATTTCACCTGGTACCAGGCATCATACCGAGCATGCAGTGACACAGCCTAGTGCTCAAAACAATTCAATCCCACAACCTCCATTTGCTTTCTCTCTTCCTCCTCCAGTAAATCCCATTCTTCATTTCTCTATAGAATCAGCACAAGATCACTAACATCAACATACAAACGGGAGCAACCCTCCCATAAATCTTCCAATACAATACTCAACACATCTCCTCGAAAACGGGAACAACAACAATCAGATCACAATACGGGCTCCCCTTAATGGGAGTCACAAACAAGAATTGGCGGATGCCCACAAAGGGGGCGAATTTTGAGTCCAACTTACTCCCCCTAAAGGGAGTCACATTCCGGATCTGACAGATACCCCAGGCGGGAGCCATTTCCGAACATAGCACCCCTCCCCCAAAAGGGAGTGGAGTTCAATTTCAGTTACCTCTCGCCAATGGGAGCCCTTCTTCTTTTCAGCAACCCCTCATTCATGGAAATCAGAGGGTCGATGAAATAGACCCTTATGATGAGGAAGCAGCCCAAGCTATGCAGCAAGGGGCAAGATACCCGCGAACAAACAAATCAAAAATCGAGGAGCTGCGGGAACAATTCCAAATGTTACAGAATCAGCTGCAGAGGTAGCAAGGAGTGGATCATCCATCCACTAAATTCAGGGACTTGTGTCCCTTTCCGGATGCTAGGGTACTTCAAAACTTTGAGGTACCATAATTCAAAAGATATGATGGTAGTGAGTGCCCCACAGCAGATCTGAAAGCTTTTTGTGGGGAACTCAATGTAATCTCTAGGAATGATGGGGCC
This sequence comes from Magnolia sinica, assembly GCF_029962835.1. NCBI lineage: Eukaryota > Viridiplantae > Streptophyta > Magnoliopsida > Magnoliales > Magnoliaceae > Magnolia > Magnolia sinica. The sequence goes on along the minus strand of NC_080580.1, from coordinate 79,067,908 downwards.
TTGATACGGCTTTTTCAGAAATCCCTCATGAGTGACACTTTGGACTGGTATACGTCACTTGATAGTTATTGACATATTTTCCTACAATCTGAACATGGCTCCAAGAAGGGAAGATCTGGTTGCCTTGAGGTAGAAGACCGACGAATCGTTGTGTACCTATGTGGGACGATGGCGAGCCATGGCCGCCTAGATGAGAAATCCCATCGATGATGAAGAACAAATATCCATGATCGTCCATTTAGCGAATCCAAACATCTCCGGATACCTGATCTCGCACCTATATGTGAACTTCTCCTAACTCATCTGGGTTAGGGAACAGGTAAAAGTTGGGATAAAAGCCAGAAACATCTCCCCATGGCCGCATCAGGCCCCCTCAATCAAAAGAAATAAAGTCGAGAGGAAGCCCATCGGATATGGGAATGGGAACGACACTGCTCCCACGCAGCGAGCCATAGAGGTAAACAACATCGTCGCAGCCACTCAAGGCAACCAGTATACTCTGCGATAGGAGCCACATCAAAATAGACAATACCAACCATAACAAATTCAATAGGGATACTAGGTACAGCCGCCTCAACAGTAATAGCAATAGCCTAGTGAAAATGCGCAACAACCATACAAGCAAGCGATGTTGGCCAGAAAATTCACTTCATTGGCACAAACATACAGTCAAATCATAACAATGTTAGTGCAAAAATAACTTCTTACACCACTCCAATCTCGGCCTCCACTGAATCCCTTGCCAGCAAGCTACAATGAAAATGAGTATTGCGCATACTATCAATCTCGAGGCCATCCAACAGACCGTTGTTTTGCCTTGAAACACGCTGTCCAGGACCTGATCGAAAGTCAAAAGATCACGATCAACCCACAGGCCAATGCTACGACTTAGGCCAACATTCTTCAGAATTCCTTGCCATCACATCAAGTAGAGCCCAGCACATCAGGCACATCTGCCATCAACAACATCAAGGAAGGACGTCACGCGTACTCCTTTCCACATCACTCCATACAAGCAATCATGCCTGATACGGCAAATTGGACTTGGGGATACCGACAGCACTAGCAGTACAATGGCTAGTCCTCCAAGGAGCACCTCTAGCACCGAACAGATCAAACTCTCAGCCTCTCATTCTCCAAGGGGCACCTCCAGCATCAAACAAGTCAAACTCTCAGCTTCTCATTCTCCAAGGGGCCAGTATCAAACAGGTCGAACTCTCAGCCTCTCATTCTGCAAGGGGCACCTTTAGCATCAACTCCCTCATATCCAAACAGGTCAAACTCCGAACCTCTCATTTTACAAGCAGGACTCCCCGATCTTGCCTTGTTAATCTTGCAAGGGGCACCTCTGGTCTAAGAACAATCTCCTAGCTTCCTTCTTTTATCCCATCAACTGGCACATGCCCAAAGGATCTCTCCCTTATAAAATGCATTTCAAAGAAGGGAGGAGAGTCTCATTGTAGGACAACCAAAATCCCGCGAGGATCTGGTCATACTCCAGGGGAAACCCTCATGTTTTTCGCAAACTGTGCCAAGATCGACAATAACTCTGCAGTCTCAAGAACAGGTATATTTAGAAGGAAGAATAGTTCCTTCCTATAACACAAAGACAGTCTCATGGCACTACTCGGAATGTGTCGAAGTAGGCAACATGAATCTAAATGGTCGGTACTTCAAGAGAGACAACCAGAATTAGAAAGAAACCCAGGGAGCTTTATCGGGAACGGCCGATAACATTGATGCTGCCTACGATATAACAAATCAACTCAAAACCATTCCTACACAAATCTCCATCTGGGAACTCTTGTGCACATTAAGGTCGCATCAAGAAATCTTTGAACGATGCACACATCTTTCCTGACATACCACCTGAGATGGTGGTAAACATGATAGGACAACTCCTTGCACCAAAAGCAATCACATTCTCTGATGACAAGCTGCCACCAGAAGGTCGCAAACATGGGCGCTCTCTCAACATAGCCGTCCGTTACAGGGATCTCAAGGTCCCTCTCGTCCTCATTGACATCGATTATTAACATGATTGCGAATATATCAGAGATCTGTTTCCTCTAAAACATGAAAACAATTTTCATATCAGACATAACACATGATACAATTGAGAGTAATAAGTTTATGATTTACAGGCAGTTATCAGGCAACCAATAAAAATCTCTTCAAGTACAATCAAATAGCATATTAGTAATAGCTACCACAACATTTAGGATAAGCTAACCAGTAAAACACGCACCTGTAAACAGTGTTATAATGGAAGGTACTGATTACTCTGAGGATCAACACCTAACCCGACATCCCAATGATTGACATTTAGCACGAGGAGGGTGACATATCATATCACAGTTTTGAGTTTGAAATTGTGAACTCCATCACCAACCCCTACCCATTCGCTGCACAATATGTCATTCCCACTGCTGAATGTCAAATCCTGAACTACCGTACCAAATTACACGGAAAAGGTACGGTATTAACACAAGCTCATACAAACGAGCAAAGGCAGGGACTGGGATATCAACCGACGCCAAAGTATCAAGCTGAAAGGCCTAAAAAGAGACAATCATTCAAGTACACACCCATCCAGTTTGTCAAATCTGGGACGGTTTGCGGGGACACGGTGGTCTCCCTCGAGGATCATTTTTAAAGGCTCAAGTTATTATAACAGTCTAACCAGGAGTCCATCTGACCGCCAATACGATGAGACAAGATCCTCAGGGCCTCGAAAGAACATCCAATGCTAGGGGCAAAACCCCCGGACCCATCGGATGAGGCCAGCGGCACAGGAGCGGAACCGCCTGCAAAAGATCCATGGCAAGAGGTGCCCACTACAAGACTAACAGACAAGAATGGGGAGTCACTCATCCCCATCAACAACCAGGGGGAGACACCCCCACCAACAGTTCAAAGCCACAAGATGCAAAAGCAGCCCATCCATTAGATCGAGAAAGGGAAGTGACCTTCCCTTGACAGGACGAACATCAAGATCTCACAACAATGTGGATCTGAGGAGCCAGAAGAGCTTTAGTTCCTCAACGAAAAAATCGGGTCAGGCATAGATTTTGAACCCGGTCCAGCAGACATCATATTCATTGGGACGGATGACCCATAAGCACAATCAGATCAGATCAGCAAAATCAGAAGGGGGAAAGAACCAAACTCGTTGGATATCCCCCTAACAATCGAATCGGCCGGTAAGCCATCTAAGGGTACCGGTGTTTTAAAAGAAAGTCAATGTAAATAGAAGTTGGAATCCCGAACCAGGACAGGATTAATCATGGTTTGCCACATTGTCTTGTTGGGAATCCCTTGGAACAAAAAAAAAAAAAAAACCTTCAAAATACAAAAACAACAGATATTCCAAAAATTATGAAAAAATCAGATATTTCTCAAAATCACAAAAAATCAAAAACTCTGTAAAAATAAAAAACAATAGAAAACTTCACAAACAGCAATGTGTCAATCACACCACTCACAGCACCAGAGTTGAAGGTCGACTTGTACGATCTCAATCTAGAGTTAGACTTTAAACTCATGGGTTTGGACGAAGCTCCAGATGAGGGAAATGATGATCCAGCTCTCAAACTGGAGGATTCCCTCAAAAGGTTCAAAACAAAATTGAATGTTGTGGCGGACAACTTCGAAGTTGTGAACTTGGGATCATCGGAACTCCCTAAAGAAGTGCGCATCAGTAGATCCTTGCCTCCGGAAAACAAGCAAAGGATGATGAAATTCTTTAAGTCGAAGTTATTCAACTTTGCTTTCTCTTATGAAGACATGGCAGGGCTCGATGAAGAACCGGTGGTACACCACTTACCAATGAAGCTTAAAATGAAGCCCGTCAAGCAAAAGCTCCAAAGAATGAGGGCCCTGAAGATCCGTGATGAAGTCATTAAGCAATACAATACGGGATTCTTGGTAGTCTCCAACTACCCGGAATGGCTCGCAAATATCGTACTAGTTACGAAGAAAGACAATAAAGTCAGGATATGCATCGATTTTAGGGACCTCAACAAAGCAAGTCCTAAAGACGATTTTCCTCTGCCTTACAGCGACACACTAGTAGATAACACTGCTGGACATAATATCTTCTTGTTCATGGACGATTTCTCCGACTACAATCAAATTAAAATGGCCATTAAAGACTGTGAGAAGACATCCTTCATCATACTGTGGGGAATTTTTTGCTATCGGTTTATGCCTTTCGGGTTGAAGAATGCGGGGGTTATATATCAGCGAGTAATAATTGCCTTGTTCCATAACATGATAAACAAGGAAATGGAAGTCTATGTGGATAACATGATCGTTAAGTCTCGCACGATCAATGGGCATTTTGAAGACATCAAGAAGCTCTTCAACAGGTTAGAAAAATTCAAGCTCCGCCTTAACCCGCAAAAATGCATCTTTGATGCAATCGGGGGCAAACTGTTGTGTTTCATCGTCAGTGAAGATGACATCCGGGTGGATGAGACCAAAATAAAAGCAATCATCGAAATGCTATCTCCAAGAAATAAAGGAAATTCGGAGTTTCCTCGGGCGGATCCAATACATCAGTCGATTCATCACATAGCTCACGCCCATCTGTGAGTCAATATTCAAGTTTCTAAGAAAGAATTCACCAAAGGAATGGAACGACGACTGTTAAGCGGCCTTTGAAAAAATCAAGAAGTACTAATGCCACCTACACCAGGTAGGCCACTGCTGCTATACATTTCTTTCACAGCGGAAGCAATCAGATGTGTCCTCGGCCAATACGACACCACAGGAAGAAAGGAGCAAGCAATCTACTATTTAAGCCAAAGGTTCACTAGCTATGAATCCAAATATTCTAGCTTAGAGAAAACATGTCTCGCCCTAGTCTGGATGACACAACGACTTCGACAATATATGATCGCCCACCTAATCCTTCTACTCGCTCGCATGGACCTGTTAAAGTACTTGTTCGAAAAACCAGCACTAACGGGTAGGATCGCAAAATGGCAATTGTTGCTTTCCGAATTTGACATCATCTTTGTCACCCAGAAAGTAATTAAGGGGTAAGTACTGGCCGACCATTTAGCGGCACACTCTCCTCTTAATTATCAACTATTGAAGACCTTCTTCCCCAATGAGGACATCCTCCTTATTGAGGAAAAAGAAGAAAGAAAGGTAGGAGAGTAGACACTCTTCTTCGATGGAGCCGTAAAATTAAAAGGAAGTGGGGTAGGAGCAATACTCTACTCTCCTGACGACATCTCAATCCCCATCTCTAGGTAGTTGACATTCCATTGCACTAACAATGTAGCTGAATATGAAGCTTGTATCGTTGTTCTGAGGGAAGCCATCATCCTCAATGTAAAGAGGTTGCAAGTCTTCGAAGATTCGCAACTCATCATCAATAAAAAGAATGGTGACTGGAAGACCAAAGATGAAAAGCTGATACCCTATCATGTTTATCTGGTGAATTTGACCGAGGAATTCGAAGAAATCTCATTCTCATACATGCCCGAGCCAAGAATCAGTTTGCGAACACCCTTGCTACCCTCGCCTCGATACTGGAGATCCCTGAGGGAATTGCTAAATGAGAACTTACCATGCAGCTTTAGGATGAACCAGCGTTTTGCCTGCAGATCGACGAAGCCGAGACCTCCCCGAACAATCAGTCATGGTACACGGACATCAGAGAATATCTCGAGCATCGAAGGTACCTGGAAGGAGCGGCGGCAACCGATCGTCTCACTATTCAACGGGTGGCGGCGCAATTCACGATCACCGGAGGCATCCTTTACAAGCGATCCTTCAATCAAGTCCTCCTCTGTTGCGTGTATGAAACAGAAGCAACTCAAATCATGTCAGAAATCCATGAAGGATTATGTGGCCCACACATGAATGGTTATATGATGGCAAAGAAGATCCTATGGCTTGGTTATTATTGGCTAACGATGGAGACGGATTGCTGCAAGCATGTCAGGAAATGCTTCAAATGTCAGGAGCACGCAAACCAAATCCATGCGCCTACTTCCGAACTATATAACCTGACGACACCATAGCCCTTCTACATTTGGGGATTCGACATCATTGGAAAAGTCAACCCCAAAGCTTCAAATAGGCATGAATATCCTTGTGGTAGTAGACTACTTCACCAAATGGATAGAGGCAGCATCATATACTACCATCGTAGCATCTCACGTGGTAAAGTTCATGAAGAATAATATCATCAGTCGATACGGGATTCCTCAGGCTATCATTACAGAAAACGGGACTTCGTTCGTTAATAAAAAGATGGGCGATTTCCTCAAGAAATTCAAGATCCAGCACCATCGGTCAAGCCCCTGCACCTTCAAATGAATGGTGGAGTCGAAGTCGCAAACAAGACTATCATTCGAATATTGGAAAATATAGTCAAGACGTATCGCGACTGATTGGGAATGCTCCTATACACACTCTGGGCTTATCTAACGTCTCTACGGTCTGCTACAGGTGCAACTCCTTACGAACTTACATACGGAATGGAGGCAGTATTATTGGTCGAGATTGAAATCCCATCACTCCGAATATTGCTGGAAAGCAAAGTCGAGGAAGGTGAGTGACAACAAGCAAGATATGATCAACTGCACATGGCAGATGAAAAGCGCATGCGCGCGCTGAGCCACTCGCAATGTTATTAAAGAAGGATCGCACGGGCCTACAACGAGAAGGTCAGGAAGAGAAGCTTTAAAGTCGGCAACATGGTTATGAAGCGTATCTTACCGCCGCACTTACCAGATCCCACGGAAAAGTTCAAACCCTCGTGGGACGGTGATGATGCACCAGAAAAATTTCTAAGACATTATCGAATGGTCATTGAAATTTTATTACGAAGAGTTTTGCAAAAACATTAAAAAAAAAAAAAAACATGTATATCTTATATATTAATATTTTTATAATCATGACGATACCCCCTCCGTTATTAGCGTTGGGATCAACAATGAGATTATAAAACCCCCAAGGTTGAACTGTAATATACTCTTAGACTTGATTAATATCAAACGTCATCCAATAGTCTATTATATAAGTTGATTACAATCAATGAGTGGATTCTATTCAAAGGGACCTCATGGATGAAAGATCCAAACCATCTATTTGACGGCACACACTTTGATGGGAATTTGGGGCTTGTTCCATCCTTTGTACTCCTATCATATCAACGGTCCAGATTGTCAGATCATAATCTTCATAGTAGCAGGGCTATAGAAATCTACTACTTGGATACCACATAATTCCTTCATGCGGTGGGCCACCAATACGTCCCCTATTAGATGTCCCCATCCACCCAATAGGTGGCTTACAACTTACATCCAATGGTCAACATTTAATAAAATGGAAAGTTAGGCTCAATCGAGTGATCACGATCATTCTATAGGTGATGCCCCTTGCACGTTCAATCCAATGCGCGCGCGTTCCTTCTTACAGTAAATATGACATTTTCCTCGTTTTGTCACCGGAATTTTTGGCCATTTTTTGTAGTAGATTCGTATTGAAATCTGCCCTTACGATTGTAATGTTGAGAATCTAGACGCAAGCTCAAGTGTAACGGCGTAGAAAATGCTGCACGTCATTGTTGCAGGCTTGTGGAAAAGCAGATTACGGGCCTGCCAGGACGGACTGGCGGAGCAAGGGCTATGTGGGGCCACCGTATGAGACTTTGAATAATCTACGTCCGTGGAAAATGGATGTGGACTGCATCCAGCCCCCGCCAGCCGTGGAAAATGTGCTTGGCTATGGTCGATCCCTGATTGTGGGGCCTACTGTGATGTATGTGCTTTACATCCACTCCGTCCATCCATTTTGAAAGCTCATCTTAAGGAGTTATCCTCAAAATTGAAGAATATCTAAATCTCAGGTTGACCACACGAGAGGAAACAGTGGTGATTGAATACTCACCATTAAAAATTTCTCGGGGCTCATTGGAATGTTTATTTGCCATCCAACATTTTGATAAGGTCACACATATGTTGATGAAGGGACCACACAAATATTAGCTTGGTCCAAAATTTTTTTTTTGGGCCCATAAGAAGTTTTCAACGGTTGAACATTGTAGTTTCCTATTGTGTGGTTCACCTGAGATTTGGTTGTGCTCCATGAACAGTTTGGATGGCAAATATACATCAAGGTGGGCCCTAAGAAAGCTTCAGCAGTAGGCTTCACTTGTCACAATGCTTTATGTGGTGTGGTCCACTTGAAGTTTGAATTTGCATTATCTGTGGACTTATAATCTAAAGTGATCTTCCAAAATGGATGGATGGTTTGGATATAATACACACATCATGGTGGGGACCACAGAACTTGGTGACGTCAACACACCACGGGTGGTACACCATGCAGTCCGATTCGGTTTGATTTATTTACCATTTTATACTGTCAGATTTCCCAGCCATCCAAATTCACACTGATTAAGCAATCCCAACCACGCTGATTAAGTAATCCCAACCATCCAATTGATGGCTATCAAATGAATGGGTTGTGTAATTTTATTTTATTTTTTGCCGCAGGTCCTAGCACCATGGTTGAAGCTGATGGATGGAGTGGATTTTAAATATAAGACATGGTGAACCCTACAAGCTTGGGCGTTCTATGATCTACGTAAAACAGGTGCTAGGTGCGGGAAGAATGGGACCCACTTAGTCAGAGATTAGACATGGTACAAGTGGTAGGCCCTTGAAAGCGTAGATTCCGAAAAAAAAAAAAAAAAGTCGCCCGGCAGACGACTATCATGGTCGGGCCAATGCGAATAAGAATCATGATTTTTAAAATCCAGATGGCTTTGCACATTTTTATCCAAACATGCGTCCATCATGGTCAGTATATTTTAAAAATGAGCAATCAATGTGAAGAAGAGGATGACTAGTAAATTTTCGACTCATGAAAAATGAGTTATTAATAAGATGGCGCTGCTTTTCGTGGGAACTAGTTTCCATCATAGATAACTAATGTGGATTGGCATTACTTGGTCTCTACCGGCATTAGCATAACATGGTAGGATTTAATTGGATGGCATACTGCTGTTGGGCTTGGCAATTGGGACTTTTGGGCGCCACTATAGTGAATCTCAAATCCATCAAAATGCATGGGACCTTAATTATGGGGCTCACCTTGATGTGTATGACTACATTCATGCCTTCATTTGTATTGAAAACTCATTTTAGGGCGTGATACAAAAAATGAAGTAGATCCAAATCTTAGATAGATCATGAAATAGTAGTAATTGACCATTAAAAACTGATCGTGAGCAACAAAAACTTTGTATCAAGATGATATTCGTGTGGCCACTTTATTTAGGTCTTTGTGACCTTATCAAAGGGTTGGATGGAAAATAAACGTTCAGGTGGACTTCGTGAAGTTTTTAATGGTTGGCATTCAATCATGATTGTTTCTTATGGTGTGGTCCACCAAATATTTGGGCATGCTTCATTTTTGGGATCATGCCCTAAAATGAGCTTTGAAAATGGTCGGACGGTGTGGATTTAAGGCCCACACATCACTGTGAGCCCCACAGTTAGGGGTCCTAACCACCTTTGTGATTTGGGGTCTCACCTAATCCACCATGGGCCCTTTCTCTGACAACGGTTTGCAGTCTAATAAAATCCAGCCACTTTGTGCATATACTAACTTGAGTAAATGGAGGGGTTACACCCAATCAGCTTCCCTATTAACCACAACATTACATTTTAAATATAAGTATGTCCATTCTAAGGTGACCCTCTGCCATAGACGACTGTGGATATGACGAGATTTCATTGGGCCACATGCCACACTATCAAAGATAGGGCCATGCAAACAAAGAATATTTGAAAGTTATCAAGTCCATGGTGGACTCGACCAAGCCCATCTTTGATAGGAGCATACAACCCAATCAAATACCACCAAATTGGGCTGATATATGTGGATGTAAGGTTATCATGCAATTAGGGCCTGTTTGATTTTTCGGCTCAACTGTGATTATCATGTAAATGGGTAATATTTATTTACACAGGTAATTACAGCATCTTTCTCAATGCAAATATGACAACTTACTTTTTTAACACTTAAATCGAGAAATTTATAAAATTAATGTAGGGCTCATCGTGATGTATGTGACTTATTCACACCGATCATTTGTTATGCCATCCGAATTTAGGTCATGAGAAAATAAATGAGGCAAATCCAAAGCTGAAGTGGACCACACCACAAGAAACAGTGGGAATCAAACGCCTAACATTAAAAACTCTTTAGGGGCCTTAACAGTTTTGCATCAAGCTCATATATATGTTTTTCCCTTATCCATGTTTATGCGACCTTATGAATGGGTTAGATGATGAAAAAATCTCAATGTGGGCCCAGTGAATGAAACAACTTTCAATGATGGATGAATTAATGCCACTATTTCCTTTAGTATGGGCCATTTGAGCGTTAGATCTGCCACATTTTTTGGCTTATGCCCCAAAATGTTTTAATAAAATAGATGGATGGTGCGGATATATTATATACATTACGGTGGGGTCCACATATTTAAGTCGACACTTTTGTATCAATTTTCAAGGTGGAATTACTCGCACATTTTCAAACAAGGTGAAAAAGTAATAATTACTTATTTATCAGGATTTACATGTATATAAAAAATCAAACATACCCTTGGTAAAATTGGGCCATATAACAATAAATTAGTATGTTTTGAAAAGTGGGCCTAAAATGATAGTTGCATTAGGTGAAAGGAAGTAGATTGTGTCTGACCTCTTCTCAGACAATAAGTCGTCCGACCAGCGCTCTTGTGGGGCCCACCTTGATGTATCTATTTATCCATGCCATCCATTCATTTTCACATATTAGTGCAAGGCATAATCCAAAAAATGAGGCAAATCCAACGCTCAAGTGGACCACACCAAATATGACCCTTGCATTTAATGCAACAAGCATTGATTTCTATCGTTCAGTGCCACTGCTATAGTACTACACGAGTAAATTAAATTAGATGTCCGCAATCCTACGTTATTGGATTTCGATTAACTAAGTTGGTTCTTGGGCTTTTGGATGGGTTTTTGGAACAATAAAAGCTTGTGTGATTACATGATCATATCCCTCGTCCCAGGCCTCTATACTATTAAGTTGTAAGTCATCTTCCTTGAGATTAATATTCTAATAAGGATTCCAACCTCTACCTTGAAGATGTGCTTGAACTTTTCTATTTTTTTAAGAAATTGAACTCAACCTCTATAGGCATGCCATTGTCTAAATCCTCTAAAAGAACCATCTAGGTGAATCCCTTAGGAAATACAACTTCCAATTAGTTGTAGGAAATTCAGCTAACTTTTCATCGCCTTGGTCACTTAAGAAGAACACTACATATAAAGTGTTTGATATTCAAGCTGAAGCCTTGGTAAAGCATCGGCACCATGATCAGGGGAGCAAAGGGGATCTGATTAAAACATGGGAGATCATCGATCAAGCAACCTGAGACAATGCTACAATAGAGGGGCTCAACATAACATGTAAGTTACCAAGTGTAAGAGTTTGTATACTCTCATTCCTTGTGTAGGATTGAGGTTAAGCGTTTGTGACCCAAACTCGACTAGGTTCTTATATAGGATCTTTGCTCTTGTGAATGACATAAATTTAGGTTCTTTTGTAGGACTTTGCTCTTTTATAGGACCTTAGATCTTGTGTAGGGCCTAAATCAAGTCCTTGTGTAGGCCACCCGGTATGAGTCTTTGCCTGTCAGTCTTCGTGGAAGCCTCCAACTGGAGTAAATGTAAGGCCTTGGATTAGGACCGTGGTTATTGGTTAGCTTATATAAAACCAATTAAATTTTTTTTTTCGGGAGCCTCTAACTGGAGTTTACATTAGTAGGTTCTTGTGTAGGATCGGTGTTTGTGACGAGAGCCTATGGAAACTACATAAAGTCTCTTGTGCGAATCATTCCTTATATAGAATTATAAAGGTTAGAGGTTAATCTAATTTAAAACCTCCGATAGTGAAATCCATTTAAAAATCTATAGCAGATGCATATCTGTTGGGGCTGGGAAACACCAACTTCCGTGATGCTGTGGCTATGAGGGCCACCTTTAGGTAGTTATTTACCCATGCCGTCCATCTTTTTTTCTGGATCATTTTAGGGCATGGGCCAAAATAGATCCGATCTCAAGTGGATTGTACCATGGTAAAATGTGGTGTTTGAATATCTACAATTAAAAAGGTTATTGATCAAGCTGATATGTGTGTTTTCCTTCATCCATGTCTGTGCGACCTTATCAACAGTTTTGGATGACAAATAAACATTATAGTGGGCCTAGTAAGTTTTTAATTGTTGGTGTACAATCACCATTGTTTCCTTTACTATGGCCTACCCAAGATTTGGATCTGCCTCATTTCTAGGCTTATGTCCTAAGATGTGCCGGCAAAACTAATAGATGGAGTGGATTCACATGGACATCTCAGCTGTGGCCCCCACAGAGATTCGGGTTACATGGGGGTATGGGAAATCTAACTCCTGTTTTCACCTTAAACCCGGTCTAATAGTACATAGCTTCAGTTCGGGGGAGGGGGAGCGTGACTCGCGAAATACTTACAAGGGAAGGGCTGTCAATTTTTACAAGTGGACCTTAGGTCTGTGATCAAGATCAATGGTCTATTTCTTCCAACCGTAGATGGACCATTCCGCAAAAATCTAGCCAGAATGATGACCCATCACGTGAATGTACAATGGATTAAAAACTTCTAAGCTTGGAATCCCAACCCTTCTGTCTTGACCTATTCAACTATCAATATGGACATCTGTCTTTCCAGGCCATTGATTGAATGGCGAACATCTTCCAATCAAGATGATATTCAGTTCAATCACCATCCACGGTGTGGATGGTTAGATGAACGGTCTGGATGGCCAAACCATGGACCTCATATATCACAAGTCTTATGCAAGGGTAGACTCTATGGTTGCATGGAAAAGTAATAATCTCTCCGCAAACTCCGACTGGAATGAAAATGACAAAAGCAAAGATCCAATCTTTAGACTGGCCAGGCTACGCATTATGTTAGTTTTTCAATCTGTGAAAATTGGTGGTGACGCTTCAATCATACACATGGGATAATTGTATTGCAATCCAGACCAATCTAATTACTGATCCAACTGTAGATGGAGCATCACAGAAAAATTGCACTGATAGGATATTAATAACCATCTGATTTTTCCCTTTGAATTTGGACCGCTTTTATTTTACTTTAAAAATCCATTTGTTAGCCACTATTGTTACGATCGCTTCATCAATTTAATTTTAGATATATGCACCACCTGCAATGGGACATACAAGTTTAATGGTGTGGATAGCTGTTCACTGAGGCCATAGCTGAGGATGATGAGGTGGAATATCCGCCTCTTTTTAAATGATGCTAAACTCGCATGGGAGCTGTCCATGAACGTGGACCGTCTACATCGATCAATGAAGTCTTCGTCCTTCACCTTCTTATCCTTGAAGGTGGACCGTCCACATCATTTTTTTTTTAACGCACGCTAACACACCCCACACACGTACGCCGTGGGATTTCACCACCGTGGGTACTGGAACTCTTGACCCGGTGTTGTAACTCCAGGGAGTCTACCACCCGGGTAAGAGTAAGGACCCCGTCCACGTCATTCAACAAAGTCTTCCTCCTTCACTTTCTTGTCCATGATTGTAGACCGTCAACATCATTCAATGAAGTCTTATCCATTGATCCACACGTGTTTATGAAATCCACTTCGTCCATCATTTGTGCAATATCATATTAGCACTTATTGCCAAAAATCAGGGCCATAGAAAACTAATGTAGATCACACCACAAGGAAAAGTGACGATTGGATGCATGCATTTGAAAGGTGTTTTTTTGGGCCTACTGAAGTTTTATATAAAACTAATATATGAGTTTTCCTACATGTTGATGGAACTCACTTTATGAAGGTGTTGGATGACATATAAACAAAATGGTGGGTCCCTCGGAATGATTCAAAGGTTGGCACTTCCAAACCAACTGTTCCTTATGTTGTGGCCCACTTAAACTTCCTATCTGCTTGATATTTGGATTAAAATGCTGAAGGAACCCTTAAAAGATAATGGACGGCCTGATGTTACATCATAAATCTGATGGGGCGATAGACCATTTAATTTAGATTTAGGTTGGTTTTTATGGAAATGACTTGGGTGGTTGAAAACTGGAGGAATAGGCCGCAATGGAGGCGGTTTTAGTGACGCGGGAAAGACCAACTTCCGTGAGGCCATGGGGCCTACCTTGACATATGAGTTATATATCCACCACGTCCATCCATTTTCCCATATCATTTTCTGCCATGGTCCCAAAAATGAAGCAAATCAAAATCTCAGGTGGACCACATCACTATAAAAAGTGGTGATTTAATACCCACCATAAAAAATTATGAATCAAGCTTATATTTATTTTTTTCCTATTTCCTTGTGACATTATCAATGGGTTGGACTTGCGATGTTTTTATTGGTGAGTGTTGTTAGTGCACTAGTTTTTGTACTCTATTTGTTAATCAAGTGAGTCTTTGTGTCACGTAGTTGGTTGAGCCCTTGAAAAGTAAAGATCAGAGATGCAAGTAAAGATAAAGTATCAAGAAGCAAAGAACAAGTAAAAGATGTGACTTGGTGACCATAACCCTTAACCCAAAACAACCCTTGATATACATATGATTTAGGCTAAATAAGAAAACCTATTTGATCATCCTTGGCCTTTTTTTAAAAAAAAAATATATATATATATATATATATTTTATTTTTTTAAGGTTGCTTTCCATATATATCTGCAAAATTACATTTCAGGCTATCCCAGGAGAAAAAGAACCTAGGAAAGGCCTATCGTAAGGAAAACAGGAGAAAGGTGACGGGAGTGAACCGTGCATCAAAAAAAAAAGAAAACAAATAAAATAAAATGGGAAGCATGGCTAGATGGGCAGGAGCCTGGTTGGCAAACGGGCCATAGTCTAGCCAACCTAGAGCTCCTTGATCAATCCCAGCCCTACTTTGTAGAGGAAAAGTGACCCCCTGACTTGAGAAGGGAGGTCAGCCAATCTATCCACTACCACCGATGATTGGCTTGAGTTACCTAACTGAGCCATGGCATCAGTTGGTCCATTACCTTCTCTGAAGATGTGGGCAAATTAGACCTGACCTGAAAGCTTGAAATTTTCAATCTGAGATAGCCAATAGGTCCATTTCCAACATGGGATAGTGACGCCTAACAAGAAATCATTAACCAGCAGAAGGTCTGATTCGACGATAATTGCCTTGTGGTCCCTAGTAATACAGTGGTGCAACCCGTTATGAATGGCTCAGAGTTCTGTGCTGATGTTGGAGCCCACTCCATATCCCTCAGAGAATGCAAACAGCAATACACCCTGCTCGTTTTTGCAGACACCCCCACTGCCAAACATACCTGGGTTGCCCCTCGCCGACCCATCTACGTTTATCTTAACCCAACCGCATGGGGGTCTCCTCCATTTCACCACTAGATTGGAAGAGGGGGAACGGGTGATATTACCACTGAAAGAAGAAGAAACATCAGCCACTTGTGGGTTGGAAACACTGACATGGGGAGAGCCTCGAGAATGGAGATTGTTAGAAACAGGGGAATACTGATTGCTCCTTTGGTTGCTCCTACCAATGTAGGATATCCACCATCGAATGCGAGAGACTAACGATGAAGGTGAAGGGGATTTCCCATAAAAAAACTGCTGAGTTCCTTGCCTTCCACGTCTCCCAAAGGATCAAACATGGAACCCGTTTCTGGATATAGACGACAGATGTCCTGGAAGATGGAGAAAACCACCATTGCACTAGCCTATTCTCAACAGACGAGGCCTTGGGTGTATCTATCCGAAACGTTCTTCTGAAGAAGGACCATGCAGAATTCGCCAATATGTTATCTTGAAAGAGGTGCTGGATCGATTCACTAGTTCAGCCTGATTGATTCTGGAAATTACTAAAATTGCAACACACACGCGCGCGCGCGCGCACACACACACACACACACACACCCAGAAGCCAATTGAATACCCTTCACTTGGATAGCCTCATCAACCGGGACCACTCTTTGAAGAACTTTCCAAACAAGCAATGAAATTTTGGGGGGAAGCTTCGTGTGCCAGACCCCATTTGGCCCAGCCTCTGCGTGGGGTGTTTGCTCTGCATTTCTCCCATGCTGACATAACTGAGAATCTCCCCAAAGTGGAGAAAGGCCATAGCGGTCTATCCGGACTAGCAATTAAGCAGTAACCAACATGAAAGATGAGATCCATGACATGTTGCAACAGGTAGCTGAAAATGTCTGAAGAAGGGAGTGGGCTGAATTTGCCCAAGAACTGATTGATCTTCAATGATCTCAGGGCTGCTGGAATGGGCTTGATGACGATCTGATGGAGAGGCCCCAGCCTGTCCAATTTAAAGTCCACAGGTTGCGGTCATCATCACCCAGCTGCCTATGAACCAGCGGTTCCAGAAAAGGAATCAGTTTCAGAATACATTTCCAAATAGGGGATGCATAGGCAACTGGGCTATGCAGATTGGCAGGAGTGAGATTATGGTCGTATTTAGCTAACACGAATTTGCTCCACAGACTCTTATCTTCCTTGAAACTAATTGCCCATGCCATCTTTAATCGGAAGGCCTCCATGATCTCTGACAGTTTTCTAATTCCTAAGCCGCCTTCTTGTTTCGGTAAGGAAATCGCGTCCTAGCTTTTCCAATGAAATTTGCTCTTGCCCTCGGCCCATCCCCAAAAGAATCTAGCAAATTGCCTTTCCAAGTGAGAGAGAACCTGGGATGGAACATGAGTAGCTGCCAATGCGTGAATCGGAACAGTACCCAGAACATGATTGATAAGAACTGCCCTACCAGCCTGAGAAAGGCATCTAGCCTGCCAACCTTTAATCCTGCCTTCAATCCTGTCCATTAGTGGTTTGAAAGATCTGGATTTTAATTTGCCCGTTGTCATGGGGACATCCAGGTAGATGAAGGAAGAAGTTGATCTCGCGATTCCAAGGGCTCGTTCGATGGACCACACTTTGGATGCCGGAAGATTGGACCAGCTAATGAAAGAGCTTTTGTTAAGGTTAATACATTGACCTGATGCCTCTTGGTAGGAAGTGAGAAAAGATTTAGTAGCTTAGATAGAAGCTAATCCTCCACTGAGAAATAGAAGGGTGTCATCCACATACAGAAGGTGTGAAATTGAGGGGCATCTCCTTCTAAGTTTAAAAGCTTGAACTAGGCCTCAATTCACCAACGATTTCAGACCTCGACTCAGAACTTCCACAACCAGAATGAAGAGGCTAGGAAAGAGCGGGTCTCCTTAGCGAATGTAACACCTCGAGTTTTCAGAACCCGAGTATATGACTTGTTTTCCAAAAATTCGAGTGTTAACCTTTAAAGATAGTCAAATTCAAGTATTTTGTTTTCTTTTAGAGTTAGCAGTTTAGTAGAAGATGGACAAATCAAACATAGAGGAAAATTTACACTTACATTCAGAATATATGAGCGGTTGTCTATAATGACTTATACAAACCGATGCCTTAATGTTAACAATTACAAGAAATGCACAGTTTAACACATGAAAAATATTAAAATGCATATAAACTTAAGCCGCAAAGTTGCGCAGCTTCTCTTGGAAGATACAACTATGCAACCCTAATGATCGTACCCTGCACCTCATCAATCCGATCATGAATATCATTTAGGCCACCTGTGCTATCTGTACGGTTATATATTTGATGAATGAGTGACCAGCTCAGTGTGAATTCTCCTTAAGATTACATACTGCTGCATTAGTAAGCATAATTGTAAACAAAAAGCATACAAAATAATACACAATGCAGTCGTATTAAATGCATGGATGTGTAAGCGCACATCAACTGGGGATGCTCATCCAGTTGGCTTTTGGGCAAAATCCATGTATGTGGCCGGTCACCAGTGAAAGTACATAGTACATGCGTAGTGCCAAAGTCACCGAAGGTGGGTTGATAGTCGATGGTCTAGGAGCTAGCGAAATGATACCACGACTAAGAGCACGTGCTACAGCATCCAGAATTTGCCACCCATCATCGCCCGTATGCTTTGAATACATGATTAACCCAATCATTATTATTTCATTCACAACCGCTAGTTTAATAAAGCTCAAAGGTTACTACGGGAGGTTACCCAGCGTAGGCCGACAGCTTGGACATAGTGTCCCATAACAACCATCCCCGGCTCATAAGACTACTACCTAAGGATGTTTAATGGAATTCCATCGACTAATGGCTAATTATAATTCAGTATAAGGGACTTACTATCGCATGGTTATATAGAAATAAATCATCGAAGCCATATAGGGCAAATACTAAGTCAAAACCACATAGGGTAAATAACAAATCGAAATCACATAGGAAAAATATCAAATCGATGCGATAAAAGACCATCCTCAAAAACCACGCAAACACAATAACTTATGGATGGTAGGCCCACTTCGATATTTACATCCTTCAAAGTAACCACTAGATCGAGGGCCTATTATAAACACAATTAATCAAGTTATATCCCAAGTATGAGTGTACATTTATAAGTGGAGTTTTCCACTGATTGATGTACCGGTTTAAGTTCCATAAGCAATCCACAAGTAATCCACAAGCATAAGAAAATATACAAGATAAATATTAAGCATGTAATCTAGCATTCAATTCTAACAACTAGCACATGTAATTATAAGATAAAGATATCAATTATCAATTGAAATTAAAGTAAAAACTATCACTTAAGTTAATGAGAAAATGGAAAGCTCAAGGGGAAGAAATAATTACCTTATGGTTCGAATTACTCTCAATGTTACTAGAGTCGGTTGTACGTTTAAGGATCGAAATCAGCATAATTTGTGTAGTTAAATTGCGATATCACAACATTCATGCGACTAGGATGAAGTTTAAGATTTTGAGCCCTACATTTGATTATAGAAGAATCAA
Organism: Magnolia sinica; assembly: GCF_029962835.1. Taxonomy (NCBI): domain Eukaryota; kingdom Viridiplantae; phylum Streptophyta; class Magnoliopsida; order Magnoliales; family Magnoliaceae; genus Magnolia; species Magnolia sinica. The sequence continues at coordinate 79,048,926 of NC_080580.1, read as the reverse complement.
CAATCTACATTGATCCAGATTAAGCCATTAATAGAATGTATGAGATGCTAATTTACCTTAATTTACTTGATTTAAGCAGAAGTTGATTTCTAATACGACTTTAACTTGATCCAAGATAAGTTAAAGAAAACCTAGTTTAGTTCTAAGCTCAACAAATCTACACCCATATAATATCAATGGGTAACTTACTTGCAAGGATGATTTGGTTCAACCCGCTTCAATCATAATCTAAACCGAACCAACTCTACCTAGTTTAGTTGCCAACCTGATGCACTTGGTGTGACCTAAACTCTACTCTCCAACTACTATGATTGGACAAGATCAGCCCCTAAATCAGATGTTAATTGGAGACGAAAAGAATTCTCAAAGTTAACTCTCTTACCATGGTTACGCGGCTTGATACAACTTTATGTGAGGTCAAGCTTCTCTAACCTAGATGGGATCAAGGCCTCATCAACATAAGCTTTTAGGTGTTGCTGCGTTGAATGATGCCAGCTATGATTGCACTCAAACCGAGCCAACTCGCTTGAGTCAACTCGATTCACCATCACTTGCCTCTCTCTTCTTCTTTTCTCTCTCCTTTTCTTCTATGAATGACAAGTCCATCAGCCCAACAACAACCCTGGTCTTGAGTCATCAGCCGAGTCAACTTAGTCATGGTATTAGTACCACACCAAGTTGACTCACTCCCTCTCCCTCTTCTTTCTTTTTCTTTCCTTTCTTCTCCTTTTCTCTTTTTTTTTCCATCTGCTGGAACTCCAGCCGGACCTGAACCCAAGCCCAACTCGATCCAACTTATATGGGCCATCCCCTGACTCGGCAGTGAGTCAGTCGTGGCTAGCTGACTCATCCCAAGCTTAATCGGGAGTGCAACACCACCCAGATCTCTCTCATTCTCTCTGCTCCCTATTTTTCTGTCTACCCTGCTTCTCTGGAGGCCCAGTAGAGCCCTTGGCTCTAACCAAACTCGATGGAACTCACTGAGTCAACACGGTTGTGACTAGCCAGTAACTCCATCGCACTGCTCCTCGTCACCTCTGCTCTCTCTCTCTCTCTCTCTCTCTCTCTCTCTCTTTCGGATATGATTATTGTCTTTTGGATGGCGATGATGTGGGCCACACATTTGTAGCTTTGGATCCAAAATCGGCAACATTACAAGCTGCACTATGGTGTAAGCTTGACGTGGAAGATGACTGAGCTCTGATGACACTTCTCAGTCTGATGGATCTTTCTTGATTCCATTGCTTCTGAATGGTTTGTATACACCCATAAGAGCTAGTGGAAGCTTGAAATTGAAGCTCCAGAGGTGTTTTGCGAGTGGTTTCGGAGATAAAAGGTGACTACCGTTAATGGTAGATTGGAAATGGAGCTTTGTTCCTTCGATCTGGAGGTGTTGGATGATCCGAATGGGTTCAAAGGAACTTGTGGAATGTAGGTTTTGAAGGTTTGGGGAGGTTTGGGTGATGGGTTCATTGGGGTGAGGAGACGACTCTTTTCTAAGGTTGTTGCAGGAGCGGGTGGTTGGATCGGTCTGCGCTTGATCCCAACCTCTCTTATAATGTTTTCCTAATGTTCCTAAATTGTCGGATTAATAACAAGTGATCCGGATTTGCTCTGGTTGAAACCGTCTTCAAATATGGTGGGTAGGAACCGAAACTGAACATGGTTTTGTTTGGAAAACCCTAAGCAAATAGATGGTTGAGATGCCTTGCATCTTATGGTTGCAAATGAAAGAGAGTAACGCACTTGGATTGCCAGTTTGGCAACAGCAGGACAAAATTTCTATTTTTGGAAAAATCCACATTCACACAGCTTAGTTGTGCCCATCATTGTGTCCACACACGTGTGCACTTTCGCATGAAATAGGGGAGGTTCTGGTAGGCCCTTCATCGCGCACATGATGGATGGTTTTGATCTTCTGGACCACAACAGATGGTGGGCCATCTAATGATCGAACGGGCATTCATCCGTTTGAACCAGTGCTGGCAGGAAAGAGGGAAAGAGACCTTCCTCTTTGGGTAGTCTCAGTTAAACCACATTTGACTGGGCTGGCTAGTTTGGTGCAGCGTGGGAGTACATAGGTTGTGTACTCGCTACCCTTAAGGTTTGGACCACCGAAATGGTTTTGATGGATCCACTCTGACCATTCGATCCCTCGACATGTATAGGGCCATGAGTCTAGGAACGAGGCTGATCTAATGCTAAGGTGGGCCATACAAATTAACTTAAAATTTTAAAGTGTTGGTTATCTTGATTATGTTGATTTGGTGGTCGGATTATCCCGAAATTGAACGTCAGTGGTTAAAAAGGTCCCAAGGATCCTACGGGCATGATATACAAGTTGATTTGGAACTCAAGTGGGCCACACTACATGATTTTTGCAGTTTTACCAATGTTTAACGGGCAGATTGGCTTTCAGATGTTAATCGAATCAACCCCAAATGATTCTTAAGTTTCCCAGTCCACAAACTATGATGTATGTCTCCATCCAACCATTCAATTAGGTTATTTTGTGCAAATACACTTCTTTGTAGTTATATGCTCAACTATAATGGTTGTCCTATAAACCAATGGTCGAATTGATTCAAATCACTTATCAATTGTCCTAATAGTCCTAAGAGCCATCTAAGTGGACTTTGGTGGCTGATTTAATACTTGGGTTATTCGATCAGTGCGATCAAGTGATGGATTGCTTTACAGGATTTTACGAGCATGATGGACGGTGGATCGAATGATGCAAGTCTTGGTATTAAAATGAATGGTTCGATAGGTCTATCTAAGTGAAGTCCTAGAATAGGTGTCTCTGAAGTTGTGATGGGCCATTTTGAGAATCAATTAAATGGATAGTTTAATATGTGGATAGGGATTACTTTCAACGGTCGGATTTAGACCGAAATGCACGTGAATGTTTGCTTAAGCTAAGTTTGTATATATACTAAGTTAGATTACATAGTAACACTCGAGTACTAAAAAGTCTGGGGTATTACAGACTACCTCCCTTAAAGAGAATTTTGTCCTCGAAATTGAATACTCCAACTATGATTGTGAACGGTAATCTATTTTACGGTGTCTCTATGCATTTACCAGTTTTACCATTAGGTTTATTTGTATGCGCAAGTTCCCACGAGTTACTACTAGAACATGCCTTGTTTCATCTACCCCCCTTAAAGAAGAATTTACCATCAAGATTTGAAAATGCTCATTCCAACTATTAAAGTTATTAGTGGTTTAATTATCATAAAGGTGTACCCTATCTTGTACATGCCTAAGTGTGAAATCATGTCACATATATTTCTCACGACCCTTAAGTCTCTAGTATAGTAGATCAACTGGTTTGTTTAGGTTCTACTAACGATTAGAAACCATTCCAGTATTAACGAGAACTAGGGAATTATCTTATTGCTTGTCAACATTAGAATTTCTTATAGTATTTACTAGATCACAAGTTCATTTAGGTGGCTGTTAATAATATTTTATCTTCCATTTTATTTGCCTTTACTTCTAATGATAGTTCCCTGTTGTCCAAAGTACACTGTAACTTTCTATTTTTCAGTGTTCGGGCTAACACAAACATATGGTTGTAGTAGGTTTGAGCCTGATACATCGATCCTTTACCTGCATAGTACAGAGGATCTATTGGTATCATTTCCAATCCTAGCAAGTCTCAATCTTCTGCCTGATCAGGGCATTGAGATCATTTGGATTTGTTAGGATATAGAACTTAGATCAAACTACATACACGTCGCGTAAACATGATTTCATCAGTCCATGATCCCGATTATTCTAGACTCCGGGGAAATATTACGTAACATTATATTCTCATTGATAAGTCTATGTGGTCCATTATACTTTCACTATGCACTCCGATTAGATGATGCACTACCTAGAAATTTCAAGACCAGGATTTCTACATGAAATATAAGTTTGAAGGTTGCCAAATTCACCAAGGATTTCAAATATATTGCCAGTATGGTCAACCTAAGGTTGAGAATTTATCCATAGTTCTATAACTTCATCGCTAATTAATCCCAAGTGTTGAGATTTGTGAGAACTCTCGTCTCTAATTAACGAGGTGCATTAGGGAATTGTAATTCCTAATATGATTCTTCAAGTTTAAGGAACATTCACATCTGATCTAATGTACGGTGTGGTGAGTAAGGGATTTTCTTATAATGCCTAAGGTTGTTTCATTTCCTGAATATGGCAAGAACATGATTTCTAACTAGAAAATCTTTAAAGAAGTTCAAATTTCTAGATTTATAAAAAATTTTCACTGAGAGTCAAGTTCAAGGAATATTCTAATTGATCTTATTTAATCATAGCAGTCATTTTCCTTCCTACAGTTCCTATGTTTAGTTTCTAAGTTCAAATGGTAGTTTTGGTAATTTACATGGGGACCAAAGTTTTCATTTCTAAGTTCGAATGACTAAGCCTAAAATCTTCAAGGGAACCTAAGTTCATTTCTGATTCCTACAATTATTCAAACAATTCTCCAGGGAGTTTAGAATCTCAAGTCTCTATATTCTCAATTTCTCCTAGCTACAGGGAAATTTCACATAAGTTCAAATGATTATGCTAATAATTTCTAAGGGGACCTAAGTTTAGGTCTCTATATTCTCATCATTCTTCAAAGTATAAGGGAGATTCACCTAGATTCACATCTCTAATTTCAAAAATCCTAACTTGAGACATTTAAGGTTTGTATAAGTTCATTTCCTAAGGCTAGGTTTGTCTAAACTATGCTCTAATACAAATTGTAATGCCTTGAGTTTTCAGAACCCAAGTATATGACTCATTTTCTAAAAAACCAAGTGTTAACCTTTAAAGATGGTCAAATTTAAGTATTTTTTTTTCTTTCAGAGTTAACAGTTTAGTGGAAGACGAAAAAAATCAAACATAAAAGAAAATTTACACTTACATTCAGAATATACGAGCGGTTGCCCATAATGACTTATACAAACTGTTGCCTCAATGTTAATAATTACAAGAAATACACAATTTAATACATGAAAATTATTAAAATGCATAAAAACTTAAGCTGCAAGATCATATAGCTTCTCTTGGCAGATACAACTATGCAGCCCCGACGATCTTACTTTGCACCTCATCAATCTGATCATGAATATCATATAGGCCACTTGTGCTACTTATACGGTTATATATTCGATGAATGAGTGACCAGCTCAGTGTAAATTTTCCTCAAGATTACAAACCACCGCATTTGGTAAGCATAGCTGTAAACAAAAAGCATATAAAACAATACACGATGCAGTCTTATTAAATGCATGGGTGTGTGAGTGCACATCAACTGGGGATGCTCATTCAGTTGACTTTTGGATAAAACCCATGAATGTGGTCGGTCACCAGCAAAGTACATAGTACATGCGTAGTGCCAAACTCACCGAAGGTTGGTCGATAACTGATGGACTGGGAGCTAGCGAAACGATACCATGACTAAGGGCACATGCTACAGCATCTAAAATTAACCACCGTCATCGCCCATATGCTATGAATGCATGATTATCCCAACCATTATTATTTCATTTATAATCAGCCAATTTAATAAAGCTCAAAGGTCACTAGGGGATTCATCATCCAGCGTAGGCCGACAGCTCGGACATAGTGTCCCATGACCACCATCTCCAGCTTATGAGACTACCACCTTATGATGTTTAATGAAAGCCCATCGACTAGTGGCCAATCATAATTCAGTATAAGGGACTTACCATTGCATGGTTATGTAAAAATAAATCATCGAAACCACATAGGGCAAATACTAAGTCAAAGCCACATAGGAAAAATAATAAATCGAAATCACATAGGAAAAATATCAAATTGATGTGATAAAAGACCATCCAAAAAAACCACGCAGACATAATAACCTATGGATGGTAGGCCCAGTTTGATATTCACATTCTTCAAACAAACCACTAGATCAAGGGCCTATTATAAACACAATCAATCAAGTTATATCCCAAGTATGAGTGTAGATTTATAAGTGGGGTTTTCCACTATTTGATATACCAGTTTAAATTTCATAAGCAATCCACAAGTAATCCACAAGCATAAGAAAATATGTAGGATAAATATTGAGCATGTAATCTAACATTCAATTCCAACAACTAGCACATGTAATTATAAGATAAAGATATCAATTATCAATTGAAATTAAAGTAAAAAGGATCACTTAAGATAATGGGAAAATGGAAAGCTCAAGGGGAAGAAATCATCACCTTATGGTTGGAATTACTCTTAATGTTGCTGAAGTTGGTTGTACGTTTAAGGATTGGAATCAGCACAATCTTTGTAGTTAAATCATGATATCACAACATTCATGTGACTAGGATGAAGTTTAAGATTTTGAGCCCTACGTTTGATTATAGAAGAATTAACAATCTAAATTGATCCAGATTAAGCCATTAATTGAATGTATGAGATGATAATTTACCTTAATTTGCTTGATTTAAGCAGAAGTTGATTTCTAATATGGCAATTAACTCGATCAAAGACAAGTAAAAGCAAACCTAGTTTAGTTCTAACTTCAACAAATCTACACCCATATAATATCAATGGGTAACTTACTTGCAAGGATGATTTGGTTCAACCTGCTTCGGCCCCAATCTAAACCGGACCAACTCCGCCCAATTTAGTTGCCAAACTGATGCACTTGGTGTGACCTGAACTCTACTCTCCAACTGCTATGATTGGACAAGATTAGCCCCTAAATCAGATGTTAATTGTAGACAAAAAGAAGACTCAAAGTTAACTCTCTTAACCTGGTTATGCGGCTTGATACAACTTGATGTGAGGTCAAGATTTTCAGACCTAGATGGGATTAAGGCCTCAGCAATAGAGGCTTTTAGGTGCTGTTGCATCAAATGACGCCAGCCTCAATTGCACTCAAACCGAGCCAACTCGATTGAGTTAACTCGACTCACCATCACTTGCCTCTCTCTTCTTCTTTCCTCTCTCCTTTTCTTCTATGATTGACAAGTCCATCAGCCTAATAACAACCCTGGTCTTGATCATCAATTGAGTCAACTTAGTCATGGTATTATAGTACCACACCGAGTTGACTCACTCCCTCTCACTCTTCTTTCTTTTTCTTTCCTTTCTTCTCTCTCTCTCTCTCTCTCTCTCTCTCTCTCTCTCTCTTTCCATTTGCTAGAACTCTAGCCGGACCTAAACCCAAGCCTAACTCGATCCAACTCGTATGGGCCATCCCCTGACTCGACAATGAGTCAGCCGTGGCTAACTGACTCGTCCCAAGCTTAATTGGGATTGCAACACCACCCAGATCTCTCTCCTTTTCTCTCCTTCTCTTTGCTCCTATTTTTCTGTCTTCCCTGCTTCTATGTATGCCCAACAGAGCCCTTGGCTCAAACCAGACTCGGTGGAACTCACCGAGTCAACACAGTCATGACTAGCCAGCAACTCCATTGCACCGCTCCTCATCACCTCTGCTCTCTCTCTCTCTCTCATATATGATTATCATCGTTTGGATGGCGATGATGTGGGCCACACGTTTATAGCTTTAGATCCAAAATCAATAACATTACAAGCTGCACTGATGGTGCAAGCTCGACATGAAAGATGACCGAGCTCTAATTGCGCTTCTCAATCTGATGGATCTTTCCTGATTCCACTGCTTCTGGATGGTTTATATACACCCATAAGAGCTAGTGGAAGCTTGAAATCGAAGCTCCAGAGGTGTTTTGCGGGTGGTTTCGGAGATAGAAGGTGACTGCCGTTAATAGCATATTGGAAATGGAGCTTTGTTCCTTCGATCTGGAGGTGTTGGATGATCCGGATGGGTTTAGAGGAACTTGTGGAATGCAGCTTTTGAAGGTTTGGGGAGATTTTGGGTGATGGGTTTGTTGGGAGGAGGAGACATCTCTTTTCTAGGGTTATTGCAGGAGTGGGCGGTAGGATCGGTCTGCGCTCGATCCCAACCTCTCTTATAATGTTTCCCTAACATTCCTAAATCATCGGATCAATAACAAGTGGTCCGAATTTGCTCTGGCTAAAATCGTCTCCAAATACAGTGGTTAGGAACCGAAACTAGACATGGTTTTATTTGGAAAACCCTAAGTAAATAGATGGCTGAGATGCTTTGCATCTTACGGTTGCAAATGAAAGAGAGTAACGCACCAGGATTGCCAGTTTGGCAACAGCAGGACAAAATTTCCATTTTTGGAAAAATTCACACTCACACAGCTCAGTTGTGCCCATCATTGTGCCCACACACGTGTGTACTTTCATGTGAAACAATGGAAATTCTGGTAGGCCCTTCATCGTGCAAATGATGGACGGTTTTGATCTTCTAGACCACAACAGATGGTGGGCCATCTGATGATCGAACAAGCATTCATCTGTTCGAACCAGTGCTGACGGGAAAGAGGGAGAGAGACCTTCCTCTTCGGGTAGTCTTGGTCAAACCACATTTGATTGGGCTGGCTAGTTTGGTGCAGCGTGGGAGTACAGAGGTTGTGTACTCATGACCTCTAAGGTGAGGCCCATCGAAACGGTTTTGATGGATCCACTCCGACCATTCGATCCCTCGACATGTATAGGGCCATAAGTCCAGGAACGAGGCTGATCTAAAGCTAAGGCGGGCCATACAAATTGACTTAAAATCTTAAAGTGTTGGTTATGTTGATTATGTTGATTTGGTTGTCAGATCATCCCGATATTGAACGTCAGCGGTTGAAAAGGTCCTAAGGATCCTAACGAATGTTCGGGCGTGATATACAAGTTGATTTGGAACTCAAGTGGGCCACAGTACATGATTTTCAGAGTTTTACCAATGTTTAACAGTTAGATTGGCTTCAGATGTTAATCTAATCAACCCCAAATGATTCTTAAGTTGCCCAGTCCACAAACTATGATGTATGTCTCCATCCAACCATTCAATTTGGTTATTTTGAGCAAATACACATCTTTGTAGTTATATGCTCAACTGCAATGGTTGTCCTATAAACTAATGGTCGAATTGATTCAAATCACTTATCAATTGCCCTAATAGTCCTAAGAGCCATCTTAGTGGACTTTGGTGCCTGATTTAATGCTTGGGTTGTTCGATCAGTGCGATCAAGTGACGGATTGCTTTATACGATGTTACAGGCATGATGGACGGTGGATCGAATGATGCAAGTACTGGTATTAAAATGAATGGTTCGATAGGTCTATCCGAGTGAAGTCCTAGAATAGGTGTCTCTAAAGTTGTGATGGGCCATTTTTAGAATCAATTAAATGGATAGTTTAATATGTGGATAGGGATTACTTTCAACGGTTAGATTTAGATTGAAATGCACGTGAATGTTTGCTTAAGCTAGGTTTGTACTTATACTAAGTTAGATTACATAATAACACTTGAGTACTAAAAAGTTTGGGGTGTTACAGCGAAGGCCTCTAGAGGATCTGAAGAATCCTGTTAACTCTCCATTTACTAACACTGAGAACTAATTATTAGCCCAACACTTCTCCACCATCTCTACCCAAGAGGAAGAAAATTCGAATTTCTTCAAAATCTTTTTGAGGAAGATCCAATCTACACTGTTATAGGCCTTTTCCATGTCCAGTGTCAGCATAATATTATCACCTCGAGTCTTCCTGTTGATTTCCCTGAACAATTCTTGGGAAAGGGCAATGTTTTTAGCCATTGACCTACCTTGGATAAGGCCCCCTATTCTGGGGAGATTAGGGAGGAGAGATACTGATTCAACTTGGAAGCTATAATCTTAGCAATAATTTTGAAGGTGCAATTACAAAGACTAATCGGACGGAAGTCTGAAAATCGCTTAGGGGCGGCTGATTTCGGGATTAGACATATCAGAGTGGTGGTGATGACTCGAGGTATTTTGCCGCCCTGGAAGATGTATACTGCTGCCTTATGGATGTCATGAGCAATGATGTTCAAGCAGTCAGAAAAGGCACCAGAAAATCCACCTAGGCTCGCTTCTTCGTCCCGGGGGATAGATGTGGCTGCTTGCTGGACCTCCATCATCGATGGGGGAGCCATAAGGGAGATGTTGTCTTCACTAGAGAGGACAGAGGGGATGACATGGAGCAGCTGAGAGTCTATCTGACATTGGATGGCTGAGAACTGCTGTTCAAAGTGGTCGACTACAGCCCTCTTGAGTTTCACTGGGTAATCTACAATTTGCCCTAAGTTCAACTCAATACTTCTAATTTCGGCCTTTCTATGTCTCTACGTAGCCACCACATGGAAGTACCTTGTGTTTTTGTCCCCTGCTTCTAGCCAGCTGCTCCTCACTTTATGTCTCCAAAAGGATTCTTCCATTAGCTCAAGCCGACTGAGAGTTTCTACTGTTGAGTTGAACTCGACTTGAAGCATGCTATCTGGCCCTGAGTTGGAATTCAAAGCTTGCATTCTGCTTTCGATTTCCTCTAACGATCGTTCTGCTTGGCCCAACTGCTCAAAAATATTGCCAAAGGATTCTTTGTTCCATGCCTTCAGAGCCTATTTAATTGATTTCTGCTTAATAAGGACATTATATAGAGGGTGTTGCGAACTTTCTTTCTCCCAAGTTGTTCTCACAACCTGCTGGAAAGAGTCATGCAGTAACCACATTTTCTGGAATCGAAATGGTTTAGGCGCACTTGATGTCTGATGAGGGAAAACCAAGAGAAGTGGGGCGTGGTCCGAGTTGACCCGAGGAAGGTGGACTATATGGAATCTAGGGAAAAGCATAGACCAATTCTCATTGAATAAGACCCTATCCAGCCTCGCCCACACACGAGCAGAGCCCCCTTGGTGGTTGCTCCATGAGAATCGGTTTCCCGAGAAGCCCACGTCGATCAGACCTGCGTTGTTGATTGCTTCTGCAAATTCTAAGGCGCTGGCTTTGTTCGCATCTCTGCGACTTATTCTCTCAACTGCTTCTAATGTTGCATTGAAATCCCCGCATACTGACCAGGGACCTTGCATGACCGAAAAAAGGGAGGCTAGGTTACTCCATAGAGCTCTTCTTTAACGTCTAGCGCAATTGGCATAAACTTTAGAAACCCACGTGTAACATGATAAATAAGATTAAAAGAGGTGTGAAGTTACTATGAAAACAAATGCCCAAAATAGTAGTTTTCGATGGTTGTTTGATCCCATCGAGCTGCTATCGAAGGGCCATCGATGACATCGATCTAGAATAAAAAATGTCCAATAAGAATTCATATTTATTTATGAATTTCTCGATGCAATTGAGGCCACCTTCAATAGCATCGAAGGTTAAGTTTGATGACAGAGAAGGTCCGTGATGGCATTGATCGACAATAAGAAATGTCCAGTAAAAAATCACATTTCTTTATGAATTTCTTGATGATAGTGAGGCCACCTTCAATGACATCAAAGGTTAAGTTCGATGTCATTGAAGATCTGTTGATGACATCGAATAGGTAAGTCGGATATGTCCATCAAGAATATCTGATTTTTTTCAATGTTATCGAGGTAGTCTTCGATGTCATCGAAGAAGATGTCATCGACCTTCTTCGATGACATCGACATATCCATTTTCTGTCCATTTTTTGACCGTTAGAACTCAAAAATTTTATAAAGAATATTCAGTTCTTAGGAATTTGGATGGATTTTTGTTGCAATAAAAGCTTAGGTGAATTCATGTTCATATCCCTCATCCCATGCCTCTATATAATTGAGTTTTAAGCAATCTTCCTTAAGATTAATACTCTTATGAGGATTTTAACCTCTACCTTAAAGATGTACTTCAACTCTTCCACTTTCTACAGAACAGATTTAAGCTAAAAGACCTGTCTAAGTAAACCTCTTAGGAAATACAACTTCCCATTAGTTGTATGAGATTCAACCAACTTCTTATCACCTTGGTCACCTCGAATGAGCATCATATGCAAAGTGTTTGATCTTAGATCTAAGGCTTTGGCAAAGCAGCGACATCATGATTGGGGAAGCATCAAGGAGCTAATTGAAGTACGAGAGAGAGACGATTAAGCAACCCAAGAAGGTGCTACAAAAGGGTCTCAATCTGACAAGTTAACTATAGGAGTCCATATATTATCATTCCTTGTGTAGGATTGATAGTAAAAGTTTGTGATCCAAACTTGTAACACCCCGTATCTTCTATACTTGGGTTTTACTGTGGCCCATATAATCAGATAGAAGGAGTGGATCTCTCCAAACATCACCATGGGCCCCACACCCATTGTGAGCATGCATAAGGGTTAGTGCACCAATAGTTCCGTACCTAGTAGTGGATCAAATTGGGTGCTGACTCGTGCATTCCTAAAAAAAGGAGAGACTTCTTGATGTAGAGCGGGTTGTGGACAGTTTCATGGCCAAGATGGATCAGAAAAGGCCCAGTCAACGAAAAAAGTGATCCAGACTATAGGACCTTAAATCGGGCATATCTCGCAATCCGGAATAAGTTATTGGATATAAAATATATGATTTTGTGGTAGAACGAAATACTTTAGCTACCCAACCTGCTACAATGGGTTGCGCAAGCCGGATTTGTGCAATACCATCAGATCGACGGTCATTTTCCTATTTTAATTCTACTTTTACTATAAATAGTAAGTTTTAGTTTGATTATAACTCTTCATCCGTTGGTCTTTCGGAGTTGCATCCAACGCGAGAAGTGCTTAAAATAATTTGGAGAACAGCTTGGTGTAGCCAAATAGGACACTTACTATTTTTATCTAAAAACCTTACGCACTAGTAGACATCACAACCGTCTATAAATAGTAAGTTTACTATTTATAGTAAGTTGCGAATTCTAGGAGCTTTAGTTCTAGTTTGATTTTGATCTCTCGCATTGCTTGGTATCCCTATTTAAAGGGTTGTGAACTCGTTTAATTCATTCATCAATCAATTTACGAATTTATTAGAATTTATTTCTATTTTCATGCTTTCTTTCCTCGTGGATTCGAGAAGTCTCTGTGAGGAGTCCAGACAACCACTGTGGATTTGGAGTAGTTATCCTTGAGGAAGACAGTGATCGACCTCATCACGTTCATCCCTGCGTCAATTGGTATCAGAGTGAGGATTCCCCTCGGTCCGATGGCAAACAACAAAGGTATGAACTAAAATCCTGTGGACGGTGATCTAGGGATTCACTATTTTTTAGAAAGAATGGAAGCTTTCCACTGAGAGAATTAATTGACCATGAAAGGACTGCTGGCAACCCTCGACCATCTTGCGGATGCTCTACTTCTGGCCCGAGCCCTAGGCGATGCTCCACCGCCCGTCATTGCTATACGGCACACTCCCGATTTTCTTAGAGCACTACTAATGGTAAATCGTAAGGTTACACCAGATGATTCAAATTCTAGCATTGAGGACCTTAATGAAGGCTTTGCCTGACGACCAATCCATGAAAAAGATCATCTAGATCATGCTGAAAGAGACTATCGAGGTAAGGCCGAACTTCTTAGTTTTAATGGTTTATTATGCATAGAAGATTTTCTCGATTAGCTAGTTGAAGTAGAGAAATATTTTGATTACGTGGACGTCGTAGATCATAAAAAGGTAAAATTAGTAGCATTTAAATTAAAATATGGTGTTTCTGCATGGTGGGAGCAATTACAACTCTCACTGCCCGACAGAACAAGGTACCCATCTCATCATGAGCATGGATGAGACGCATTCTTCGATCACGATTCCTCTCCAGTGATTATGAGCAGATATTATTTTAACAATACCAGAACTGCCGACAAGGAAATCAAACCATCACAAATTGCACTGAAGAATTCAAGCGGTTGGTGACATGAAGCGATTTGTCAGAATCTGAATTATAGAAGGTCGTATGGTTTATAGGTGGGTTACGATCGACAATTCAAGATAGAGTTTAAATGCACCCAGTTAGGATCGTAGATGAAGCGATTCAGTTGATAGGTAGAGCAGAAACGCAACCTGTGAAAGTCTCTAATTGGTCTTATCCTTCAACTCGACCTCGTGGGCAAAAAAAATAAGTTACATCTAAAATTTTTATGGCCCCAAAAGGTTATCAATGATATGTTTTCAATTTCACTGCTTTCTATGTTGTGGTCCATATGAGCCTTTGATATACCTCATTTTTGTGCTCATTCCTTAAAACGATCTTTTAAAATGAATGGATAGCGTGGATCAAATATATACGTCACAGTGGGCCCAATAAGACTATTCATCTCTACATAAGTCCGGTTACACTGCCCCTGTACGCAAAAGAGGAGGTGACATTCCTCGACAACAAGATGACGTCGTCTCATGACAGTTCACCAACTAGCGCCACTATATCCACACTACCCACACTCTTAACTATACCCAAACTCGAGCATGTGGGTGCATGCATTCCAATGTATAGAACATACACACCGGTTACCTCTCTATTTCTCCATGTTTAAATACTCCACACTTGAAAACTTACAAACCAAAAGTTTTATCCCACTTTATTGGATGTGAGACTAAACAAATATATATATATATATATATATATATATATATATATATATATATATATATATATATATATATATATATATAATTCCTTTTATCGTACCAGAGCCATTGACGGATATTTATTTTTTTTCAAATCCTAACTGTTGGATCGTTTCAATCCAGGATGACTCAAGTGAGTCACACCACTTGAAATAGTGAGCGATTGGACACATTCAGTTGAAAGTTTTTTCAGGCCCACCGAAGTTTTGTATAATACTAGTATGTGATATTCCCTTCATCTTGGTGGGACTCACCTTATGAAGGGGTTGGATGGCATTAAAACATAACGGTGGGCCCAGGAAGGATTCAAATGGTGGGCAATTCCAAGCCCATCATTCCCACTGTCGTGACCCACTTAAACTTCCATCTGCTTGATATTTGGAATAAGAGCTCCTAGGGAGTCTTAAAAGATGATGGACCGGGTACGTGGAGTGCGGATTTTCTATGTTGAAGGCATAGGAAATTCCAATGCCCATTCTATTTTTTTAGTCCACATCATTTTCCATGACTCAGCTCACAAAATACGCCAAATTTCTCTCCCTAATAGATTGCAGGCTGCACAACAAAACTTTTAATACTTTTGTATTAGATCCGGACCATCCATTAATTTTTTTCAGATAATTTTAGAGCATGAGCTTAAAAATGAGGTACATCCAAAGCTCAAGTGGACCACACCACATAAACCAGTGGGTAGTGAACAAACTGGCGTTGAAAGGTATGTGTTATATCCAAATCATCCATCCATTTGGCGAGATTGTCTTAATGCTTGGGACGAAAAATAAGACAGATCTAACTATCATGTGGACCACACTGCAAAAAAGCAGTGGGGGATTGAACGTCTACCATTGAAACCCTTTTTGGGGTCACAGAAGTTTTGGATCAATATGAAATTTGTTTATACTCTTCATTTAGGTCTCTGTGACATTATGAACAGATTGGATGGGAAATAAACGTTATGGTGGACCCTGTGAATTGTTTAATGATGAAATCATTATCTCCATTGTTATTTGTGGTGTGGTCCAGATGATCTCTAGATATGATTCATTTTTTTGTATAATGCTCTAAACTGATCTCTAAAAATAGATGAACAGTGTAGATATAATAAATACATCATTTTAGGGCCATGTAACTTTGATCTCCTTTGAACCGTTGGTACAACTGGGAGCTCGTGGAACGTCGGTGCTCGTCTTCGCACGACACGTACCTACAGCAGCTATATAGCTGGTGTGAGGTACACCAGCCAATCGGCTTCCTTTGAAACCCCCAGCTTGTGGGGCCCAGCATGTCGTCCATTAAATCCCATCCTAGATGGGGAAAATTGCCGAGAGCCACAACTCAACCATAGGTTTCAACTTAGTTGTTCAATCCGTGCCGCTTTTTGTGGTGTGGTTCCCTTTCACTTTGGATGTACTTCATTTCTAGGCTTATGCACTAAAATAATCTGGAAAATATTTGCACGGTGTGGATCTAACACATAAATCATGTCGGGGCTAGAGAAGTATCAGTGTAAATGTTGGGTTGTGTAGTACACAATCCATTTGTGAGAGAGAAAATCTCTTTTGTGACTTGGTGTCATCGGGGATGCCGTGGATCAATGAGAAGTAATGCCACTGAATTTTTCTATCTTTTCAACGGAGACGATCAGCACTAGAGTTAAAAGATTTACAAAATACTGCCTGATTAACGATAAATTTCACATTCCAGTACATTTTTCAATGACGGGTCTTAACTGCGACCTAGGATCCAGTGATGTGGGCCGTCCATTCATTTTTCCAGCTTATTTTAACACATTCTCTTAAAAATGATGATACAAAAATCTCAGGTGAGCCCCACCACAAGAAACAGTAGTCATTGAACTCTTACCATTGAAAACTTCCAAGGGTCTATCCTATAAATAAGATGACATAAACATGGATGAAGGGAAAACACAAATATCAGTTTGATTGAAAACCTTTGTGGCCCACAAAAAATTTTAATTGTCAATAATTGTTGTTTATTATCTTGTGGATAACCTAAAATTTGGAATTGCTTCATTGTTTGGCTCATTCCCTACAATGAGTTGGCAAAATAGATATACAACACACATCAAAGTGGACCCCACAGTCAGGTCCCACTCACGCAATGGGATTCGAGATCACAGCAAAGTCGCGTACCATTCTCCAATAGTTTTCAAGAAGTTACATTCATTACTTGTACAGTGTAGCACACAACCCCAATATTATATGCTACCAAAACAGTCCTGTGGTCCCACCATGATGGATGTGTTTTATACACGCTGTCCATCCATTTTTCCAGCTCAACCCAAAAAATGAATCAGATCCAAATCTCAGATGGATTACACCACATGAAAAAGTAGTGGTTGAATGCCCACCTTAAAAAGCTTCATATGGCCTCTTGTAATGTTTATTTACCATCCAACCTACTGATACAGTTACAAAGAAATGAAATAGATGCAAAGACAATACAAATTTTAGCTCGATCCAAAACTTTTGTAGCCCTTGAGAAGTTTTAAATTGTGGGCGGGCATCCAATGGCCATTGCTTCCGGTAGTGTGCTCCACCTGAGATTTGGATCTGCCTTAAATTTGTGCTCATGCATTAAAATGATATGTGAAAAAATAGGTGGATTCATGCACTAAAATGATCCGTAAAACTGGATGGAAAGCGTGGATAAAACTCATATATCATAATCGGCCCAGTAGAGATTTTCCAATAGTGCATAAGATCTGTGCAATCCCAAGTCCCATCCATCACAGCCGCAGCTATGAGCAGATAGGTCGGTGGCTTAGGTGGGCCCACTATTATGTTTATGGAAAATAAACCCTGACTATTAGGGGTATCATCCCATGTTAGGCCGGATATAAAAAGTTTTTATTGGTCAATGAGCACTGTTTAATGTGGTGCTGTCACGTGAGATTTGGATATGCTCATTTTTGTGCCATGTCCTAAAATGAGTTGGCAAAATGAGTAAACTGAATAGGCATACAATGCGTACATACATCGAGGTGGGTGCAACGGTCAGCGTCCCACCCACAGTGCTTGATCGATGCTGGGTCACAGATGGGAACGCTGTAAGATCCAGTCGGACTACTTAAAGAGTAGTCTACCTAAGAAAGCAGCTGAGAGAAAGATATCCACCATTGATTTTCAAAGGGCGTACTATGATATGATACCGGTATGCAATCAACTCCAATCGTTAGATTATAAAGAAAATTTTAAACCTTCAACTAAAAAGAATACCCATATGTGAATCACTTCCACATAAACATTTTAGAGAGGAAGCATTGTCTTATACAATGTTTCCTAATAATGTGGTCCACCTGAATCATAGATGGAACTGATATTTTAGCCTTAGCCTTTCATGAAGTGACACCCCTGATATATGGGGTTGATTTTACATAAACATCACTCACGGTGTGGCCCACCAGAGCACAGACCCATTTACTTGCACGGCCGTGTGGCATGTGACGATTTGAAATCCTTCTGTAAAAGTTACTGAAATGCATGGTAATTAAGTAGGTTTTTGTTAAATTTTCTACTTTTCTTAATTTCTGTGCTGACTAACAGATGACATGACCCAATGAAATTTCAGGGCACAGAAAATTTCTATCCTCAACACAGACGACCAACAGACGAGCTGTAGATCTAGCTGTTTTTTTACTCAGATGGCCTAGAATCAAGGACATAACTAATGGGCCCCGTACAGCTCAAGTGTTTCACATGTTCGCCCCAACACTGCATAAACAGTGTTTTACAGGAATCCAGCTTGAAAAACCCCTCAAAACTGCACGGAATCATCTACAAGATCTGTCGCAAGGCTTAATATCAAGGACTAAACCTGATGGAGGGAATTGATCTCACATGTATAACATGGTGGGCCACAAAAAACTTGCTTGTTCTACCCACATCGTTAAAAAAATAAAAAAAATAAAAAAAAAAGGAAAAGAAGAAAGTGTTAAGATGATTCATGTCCTCTCAAACCTTCCATCTTACCACCAATGTCCTCTCAATTTCTTAGCCATCTTCATCTCATAATGACAAATATCTTTCTTAGTTATTTCTTGGAATAGTATATGACCATGTTTTTTTCCTAGTGATCTTGGTCTCATAATGACAAATATCTTTCTTAGTTATTTCTTGGAATGGTATATGATCATTTTTTTCCTAGCCATCTTAGTCTCATAATGAGAAATCTCTTTCTTAGACATTTCTTAGAATAGAATGTGGCCTATGAGCAGTCATGGATGAATTAACAATTTTAATGGTTGATTCTCTTGTAATATTCTTTTGATGGAAATTGTTTTACCAATTCCTATAAATTTTACTTTACTTCTTTTCGTTTTTAAACTTTTCTTTACTTACAAGTTGTTTTACTTTCATGGTGCATGTATATGTTGTTGTTCATAACATTCTTCCATACTACAGATCTGGCATGAAGAGGGGCGTGATGAATTCCTATGGTGATAACTATGAATCCACGGAGCTCTTTGAACTCCTAGTGGTCTGGCACGGGGAGGGATGTGATAAGGTCGATCATCATCTTCTTAAAGCTAACTACTCTGAATCCACCGAGCTCTCCAGACTCCTAGTAGCACTAGGATAAAAGAAAAAATGTCTAACCTATTGAGATAAACCATTCATTAGGTCTAAAGAGCATTTCATTGGATACCATGCAAATATCACACTAATCGCACAAATACTAATGATTTGATCAATGGCCTTAAATATGGACAGCCAAGATCAATTATACAAAATTATGTATAAGCAACAATTTGATCCATCAACTTGTCAAGGTCTATAATAGATTACTTATAATTCCGAACAACCATCTTTGTTGGGCAATTTTAACCAATCCCATCCGTCACTAGGAAATTAATGGTTGTCTAAAGTAAGGCCAAATTAAAGATGGATTGGATTATCCAATCAGTTTGATTTTTACATGGTAGCATGTGAAACGTGAACGTGAATGACTGACTTTCTTCCAAGTTGACCCAATTCTCGAAGCTGAAGACCATTTTTCCTATCTTGTTGTTGTTGGGGGCCTTGCACAAAACCTTAGGATCTAGCCTCCCGAAACAAACCAGAATTATGGATAATAAAGTAATGAAATAAATCAAAGCATCAATCACACACCACACGAGATTTTTACGTGGAAAACCCTCCAAGAGGTAAAAAACCATGGAATCTTATCCAGATCAACAATCCACTATGAAGTAGAACGTTACAACCTTCTTTACTCTCGTAGGAGCGGATAAACAATAAGAGAAACAAAGAAAATGGAGAGGTCTCACCAATTACGAGGACGTAGAAGTGCTGAGATATAGATTGCACAGTAGATAACCTCCACGAGCATAATCTCCCTTCTATAAGCTTCCTCTCTCTCTTTTCTTCTCTCTCTCACCTTTGATAGCCCTAAATCCTTTAGTAAATCCCTTGTAAAGCTTTAGGAAACCCTCTTGTCATCCCTAGAAAGCCCTAGATACCTCCTATTTAAAGTTTTAGGAAACTCCTTTCTGCATCCCAGTTGCGAAAGGACTTGCAACACGAAATCTGCAAAATCGCGGAACGAATTTGCGTAGCTACGACTGGTCTTGCGGATCCCACGACCGGTCGAGCACCACCTACGACCGGTCGAGCACCCCGGAGAACTATTACCCAAAGTCGTTGGACTTTGAGTCGTGCCACGGCTCGAACCCACGACTGGTCGAGTGCCGCCCATGACCGGTCATGCAGGGCTCACGACCGGTCGACGACGGGATAAAAAATCCCATCAAACTCCCCCTTTTTTGTCCCAGGAGGGATTCACCTTCTTTAAGCCAGCCAGGTTTCTACAAACTTCAAACTTGCCCTTGAGCAAAGCCTTGGTCATCATATTTGACCCATTATCGTCCGTGTGAACCTTCTCAAGCTGTAACACCTTTTGTTCCAAAATATCCCTGATCCAGTGATACCGAATCTCTATGTGCTTTGACTTGGAATGCTGACTTGGATTCTTGCTCAAGTGTATAGCACTTTGACTATCGCAATAGACCACGTGCTGCTCCTGCTTCAGGCTAAGTTCCTGTAGGAACCTCTTCATCCAAAGCATCTCTTTACATGCCTCTCTGATTGCAATGTACTCGGCCTCTGTCGTCGACAATGCTACGAACTTCTGTAACTTGCTTTGCCAAGAAACCGGTCCCCCTGCAAATGTGAACATGAACCTCGATGTAGACTTCCTGGAGTCTATGTCACCTGTCATATCTGTATCTGTGTAGCCCTCTAATACAGGTTTACCGTCATCATAGCATAGGCTCAACCTAGATGAGCCTCTTAGATACAATAGTATCCACTTCACCGCTGCCTAATGTTCTTTGTCAGGATTGGAAAGATACCGACTGACAACACCAACCACATATGCTATGTCTGGGCATGTACACACCATAGCATACATCAAACTTCCTACGGCTAACGTGTAGGGTATCTTCTTCATCTCTTCCACCTCTGCCTTCGTCTTAGGACACTGCCTGTCGCTCAATCTGAAATGACCATCCAGTGGAGTACTGATCGGCTTGCTGCATTCATATTGAACCGCTCTAGGTTTTTCTCAATATACCGCTCTTGTGACAGCCAAAGCTTCCTGCTGCTTCTGTCACGAGTTATCTCCATTCCTAGGATCTGTCTAGCCGGGCCCAAGTCTTTCATCGCAAACGACTTGCCCAGCTCCTATTTCAGCCTGTCGATCTTCTTTATGTCTTTTCCCATGATGAGCATGTCATCAATGTATAACAGCAGAACTAAGAAATCACTATCTGAGAACTTGCACGTGAACACACAGTGGTCCGACTCCGTTCTGTCATACCCATGTTTCAACATAAATGAGTTGAACTTCTTGTACCATTGCCGTGGAGCTTGTTTCAGCCTACAGACCATATAAGCTCTTCCTCAGCCTATAGACCATATGCTCTTTGCTCTTGACTTCGAACCCCTCTACTTGGTGCATGTAAATCTCTTCTTCCAGGTCACCATTGAGGAAGACAGTTTTAACATCTAACTGCTCTATCTCCAGATCCATGCTAGCCGCCAACCCAAGCAACATCCGTATGGATGTCATCTTCACTATTGGTGAGAATATCTCCTCGAAGTCTATGCCTTTCTTCTGACCAAACCCTTTCACCACAAGTCTGGCCTTGAACCTCGTCTGTGAATTCTTCTACTCAACCTTCTTTCTGAACACCCACTTATTGCTCAAAGCTTTCTTACCCTTCGGTAGTTTCACCATATCGTACGTGTGGTTCTTATGCAAGGATTTCATCTCCTCTTGCATAGCTTTCAACCACTCCTCCTTATGCTCGTCGGCTAGGGCCTCAGAATAATCTTCTGGCTCTCCCCTATCAGTCAGCATAATATACTCATGCGGTGAGTACCTCTTGGACGGCTGTCTGTCCCTAAATGACCTTCTCACCTATGGCTCAATAGGTGGATCAAGTGGGGGCTGCTCCCTTGGTCCATCTTCTGAAGGAACTCCCTCGTCCTCTACACCTTGTTGTACTTCCCCGTCATCAGGCACCACAGGAGGAGTAACCGGATCCATATCTTCTAGCTCACCTGAACTAGGCTGGTTCTTCTCTTGCTTACTAATGTCTTCTATACACTGATCTTCAAAGAATACCACATCTCTACTCCTGACGAGCTTCTTCTTGGTCGGATCCCACAATCTGTAACTGAATTTTTCATCACCGTACCCCAAGAACACACATTGCCTGATCTTCATATTGAGCTTGAACCTCTTGTCCTTTGGTACGTGAACGGATGCCTTACATCCAAATACCCTGAGATGACTGTACGATGGATCCTGTCCAGTCCACACATTCTCAGGTACTTCTCCATTTAACGAGGCTGATGGAGACCTGTTTATCAAATACACCGCCGTCTGCATTGCTTCTCCCCAGAATGTCTTGGGCAATTTCGCATAGGATAACGTGTATCTGATTCTTTCAACAATGATGCGATTCATTCACTAGCTACACCATTATGCTGAGGGGTCTTGGGAACCATCTGTTCATGCCGTATACCCAGGGACTTGCAGTACTCATAAAAGTCACCAATGTATTCACCTCCATTGTCAGTGTGGATGTACTTCAATGATCTACATGTCTCTCTCTCGACTATAGCATGAAACAATTTAAACACACCAAAGACCTCGTCCTTAGATTTCAAAGCATAAACCCAAACCCTCGTAGATGTATCATCTATAAAAGTGATAAAATACTGTAACGCCCTGAAAATCGGGGGTCGAGCATAAGTCCAACTCCCGAGTTCCAACGCATCACTTATGCAACATATTTAATGATGATTAGATGTTGTCTGGGTTAATGCATTAATCATGAGTGGGATTATACCAAAACAGTAATTCATACTCCAGATCAATTCATAGAACGTAAGCGGAAGACTGGAAAAATGTATATAAACTGTATGAACCAAAAGATCACGATCAGTCTTCAGAGTATGAATATATCACTGAGTCATCATATACATGTAATAGTTTCAAATAGTTCAACTACCAAAACTAAACCCTGTGTCCCCATCGATCCGGATGGCCTAAGCGAAACCCCCGGAGAACTGCATATAAGAGAATTCGTCCTGATCATCATAGAAATCAGGCTCCGCCTCCTGAGTTGCATCATCATCTGCAACTAAGACAGTCTGGTGGGTGTTTAGAACACTTTCCCAGAACGTGGGAGTGAGTGATCAACTCAGTGGAACAATAAAGCAAAGGTTAACATGTTATCATTTCAGTCAAGCAGTAATGATAACGCAATACAAGCAAACATTCCTAAGTATTGTGATTAATGCAAGAATGATATGAACAATGATGCATGCCCTCGCCTACGCTCCCTCAGCGACTTCATCTTACGTTCGCGCATGCAACACTGCCACAGTGCTTGACCTGATAAGCTAAACGCATGCGTAATGCGGAGCATGAGCATGATCACCAAGTTCTTATTAGTCCTTTTCATACAGCAGGATTGGGAAGCTAAGGTACCTCCCTTATATCAATTCTCAAACAATGATCCATTCTAAGGTCGTCAATCCTAGTAAATCTCATATGATGATATGATTTTAGGTCGTTGCAAAGGGTTCGTCACCTTATCAGTGCAGGCCTAGTGTACTCTTGTTGCTACGTAAGGGCTTGTCGCCTCTACGCAGTCTTAGTGTGCGCTCGAGGTCACTACAAAGGGCTCGTCACCTTATCAGTGTAGGCCGACAGCTCGAATACAGTGTCCCATACCACCGTATTCGGCTTACGAGTCTAGATTGCTCACTGGTCACTATGGGGAGGCTCGTCACCCAAGCGTAGGCTGACAGCTCAACCACGGTGTCCCATACCATTATGCCCGTCTCATGAGTGTTAGCAGATCGAGGTACCAAGGTTAACGGGGTTTTACTGGTAAGTTTGGTACCTTAAATTCAAGCAGTAGCGTTCATATATGGTGAACATACATCGGGTCAATCGGGTTACTTGATGAGTTCGATTAGTACGAGCACACGTTGAGTTAATCGACATGAAATGCGTAAGCACTCCATGTGACCTAACCACTGCCGACATCCCAAGTACGGCTTGGATTCACCGATCACGTCCTATGTGGCGAGACAACCTCAGCCACCATATTAGAACCTATTACCGATTGCCTAGACTATTCCGTAGTCTCAAGCACATTTAATTATAACAGCTAATCATAGAAGCAAATAAGAACAGTAATAGATCTACAATTGCAATCATACGAGCATGTGAGCATTTGATGGATTTCAACTTAAATATGAATTCACACATAAGTAGTGTCTAAGTAAAACAGACAAAGAATGTGAGTTGCATGGAGGAAATCATACACATCGTTAAGGTACTTGAGAATCTCTTCTCAACGCCCATAAAAAGTACAATATATTACACAATGATTCATTCAGACATTTCAACAAACACTTAGACTACATATTCCAACATACAGGACATATGTTGGTAATATCACGTATTAGGACAAGTCTTTTCGCCAAGGAGTTGTTACACATACAACTAGCACAAACGCATGACAACAAATCATGGCAAATACTTGTTCATATTTCATATGTATACGATACTTTCTACATATACATGGAATACGCAAACCTTAATATAGTTCATATATACCAGAAACGCACTACAAACATCGCATTTTGCATTTGAAATTGCACCCACATCAGTACTAAGCCATTAACCGACATTGAAAGCCTTGAAAACCATAACCTATATGTTTATAGTATGCACCTTTCACCGGTAGACTTTTAATGAACTCAGTTTTAAAGATAAGTCTTTATCTACGGCAGATTGGCAACCTATAGTATAAACTATGTTAGATATTTCATAACTTACAATATCTGAAACCCTAAAACAGATTAGGGTTAGGTTTTCTTACCTAAGAACGGAATGGAATTCGCCGGAATAGCGATCCAGTAGCAATGAATAAGCACGGAAAATGGCAGGGTAGAATACCAGGAATCTCCTCCAAGTTCTCTCTCACTTTCTCTCTCTTTACTCTCTTCTCTCTCCTAAGGTTTTTCTCAAATTCATATGGAGTGAATGGGAGAGAGTTTAAGGTCCTTATACAGGCCATGTTTGATGGAAATGGCCCCAGGGCCAAGGTATACTTAGGCTATATCCAAATATGGGCCGTTTTGGTCCAACGGAGCACTTCTGGTGGCCCCTTTTTCACGTGCAGTCAGACTTAAGCTCCTTGACCATGAATCTAGGTCATCTTGAGTTTTCGTACCGATCAGATTTACAGATTAGCCGTGGCGGACCAGTTTCAGTTCAGCGGTCACGATCACTCGATCAGGGCCACAAGTACATCGACATGTGAGGGACATTTCTCCTGATCCGAGGGTGTATTTGGGTCAGATTCTGACGGTCTGAATCCTTATATTTGGCCCACAAGCGACACGACTCAGATTACTTAAATTTGAATTTTTATTTCTAAATATTTTCACGTTTCTCACACTCTTCGCTCCGGGCTCAAGTTGTGCATTTCTAGACACAGTTAGGACTTGGTTTCCGAGAGGGTTGTCAAGTCCAGTAATGCGGTCATATCCGTATAGTTTTGGGGTAATTGGACTTTCGACGTACGGTCCAGGTTCGATACGGAGTTTCAAGTTGCTTCCGAGAGCAACCAGGTTTAAGGATGGATTCTAGATTTCAGGGTAATGTAGCGTTAATGATTCTGTACGTTTTGGGTCTTGCAGACAATATTTATAGTGATTAGTGCTAATTTCATAAGCACTTTAGTTTAACATTTGCTAATATTAACCTAATTTCTAAAGAATTTGGTCCTGGGTGATTTTCTACCTGAGGTGGTACTCGGGTCCTTATACGGATTTTTTCGAGTCGTTACAATCTACCCCCCTTAAAGAAAAATTTCATCCTCAAAATTAGTACCTTTCCGTACTCCTCGAGAATATGAGGGTAGTTCTTTTGAACCTCGGCTTCTGTCTCCCAAGTAGCCTCTTCTTCCGTGTGATGCGTCCACAACACTTTCACAAGTGGAATGACCTTGCTACACAATACCTGCTCCTTCCTGTCTAGGATATGCGTCGGTCGCAGTACATATGTAGTGTCCTCGCTCAACTGTACCTGCTCCCATCTGATAATGTGGGAAGGATCGGGAACGTATTTCTTCAGCATAGAAACATGAAATACGTTATGCACGCCCGCAAGTGCTGTGGGCAAAGCAAGGCGGTACGCTACCGCTTCCACTCGATCCAGTATCTGGAATGGGCCAATGAATTGAGGCATAAGCTTCCACTTCTTGCCAAACCGAAGGACTCCCTTCATAGGAGAAACTCTGAGAAATACATGGTCTCCGACCTTGAACTCTAGCAGTCGCCGCCTCGTATCGGAGTAGCTCTTCTGTTTGCGCTGCGTTGTCAGCAGTCGGTGCCTGATGATGTCGACTTTCTCTGAAGTCGCCTGAACTAACTCCGGGCCAATCAAGCTCTTCTCGCCAACCTCTGTCCAACAATGCGGCGCTCTGCACGGGTGCCCATACAGTGCCTCGTAAGGAGCCATGCCAATACTCGCCTGGAAGCTGTTATTATAGGCGAACTCTGCATAGGGAAGACAGTCATCCCAACTGTCCTTGAAATCCAGCACACAGGCCCACAACATATCTTCCAGAATCTGATTCACCCGTTCCGTCTGCCCGTCAGTCTGTGGGTGGAACGCGGTACTGAACTTCAACTTCACACCCATCGCTTCCTGGATACAAGTCCAGAAGATAGATGTGAATCGCGTGTCTCAGTCCGACACGATCTCTAAGGGAACTCCATGCAGACGTACTGTCTCTTTGATGTACAACCTAGCCAACTCGTCTGCAGAGTTCGAAACTCTGATAGGGAGGAAGTAAGCCGATTTCGTCAACCGGTCCACGATCAGTCAAATGGAATCATAGCCCTTCCTCGTCTTCGGTAGACCTGATATGAAATCCATAGAGATGAAGTCCCACTTCCATTCTGCTATGGGCATGGGCTGAAGCAAACCAGGAGGTCGGCGATGATCTGTCTTGACCTGCTGGCACGTGAGACAACAAGACATGTAATCTGCTATGTGAGCCTTCATATTGTCCCACCAGTACGACCTCTTCATGTCACAATACATCTTCTTACTGCCTGGATGCATAACCATCCTAGAATCGTGAGCGGCCTCAAGAACTTCTTTCCTCAAGTCGGGGAGGTTTGGGATGCATAGGCGGCTACGGTAACGTAAGCCCCCATCCGTTCCAACTCTCCATTCGGCGTCCTCATCATTGCTTGCCTATCCTCTCATCTTCGCCAAAAGCTCATCGTCTGTCTGAGCCGCGATGATCCTGTCATCAATGAGGGGCTGTACTCGAATATGTGCGATGCCCTCATATGGTTCCTCCACTATGAGCTTTTGCTCAAAGTCACGAACAAACTCTAACATACCCCACTCCTCAATCATCAGTGGAGCCGCAAATATGATCACCTTCTTGTGTCTCAACGTGTCTGCCACAAGGTTGGCCTTACCGGGATGGTAAGAGACCTCGAACTTGAAGTCCTTCAAGGTTTCCATCCATCGGCACTGCCTCATATTTAGATCCCCCTGAGTGAATATATACTTAAGGCTCTTGTGGTCGCAAAAGAGCTCGAACTCCTCTCCGTAGAGGTAATGTCTCCAGAGCTTTAATGCAAATATGATCGCTGCTAACTCGAGGTCGTGCGTAGGGTAATTCTCCTCGTGTTTCCTCAACTGTCTCGAGGCATATGTAATCACCCTGTCCTTCTGCATAAGGACACAACCCAAACCAACACGAGACGCGTCGGTATATACGACATACTTGACCCCTTGCTCTGGCAATACTAGCACAGGGGCGGACGTCAACTTATCCTTCAGCTCCTGAAAAGCTGCTTCTGCCTTTTCATTCCAGGCGAACTTCAAATCTTTCCGTGTCAACTGAGACAAAGGTCTGGCTATCTTCGAGAAATCCCAAATGAATCGCTGATAGTAATCTGCCAGACCAAGAAAGCTCCTCACCTCGGTAACTGAACTGGGCTGCTCCCAGTCCTGAACTGCGGCTACCTTAGTAAGGTCCACAGCTATCCCTTCCTTGGACACCACATGTCCCAGGAACTTGACTTCTTCTTTACAGAATTCGTATTTCTTGTACTGGACGAACAACTGGTTCATCCTCAAAGTATCCAAGACCGCTCGCAGGTGTTCCTCGTGTTCTTTCCGATTCTTGGAGTATATCAGAATGTCATCAATAAACACGATGACAAATCGGTAAAGGAATGGCTGAAATACTTTGTTCATCAAGTCCATGAACACAATCGGAGCGTTCGTAAGACCGAACAACATCACAAGAAATTCATAGTGCCCAAAATAAGTCCTGAAAGCCGTCTTCTGCATGTCCTCATCCCTGACGTGCAACTGATGATACCCTGACTGTAGATCGATCTTTGAAAAATACTGCGCCCCTTTCAACTGATCGAACAGATCATCTATCCTAGGCAAGAGATACTTGTTCTTCACCGTCACTTGGTTCAATTTGCGGTAATCAATACACAACCGCAGTGATCCATCCTTCTTCTTCACAAATAACATGGGTGCTCCCCAAGGAGACACACTCGGTCGTATGAAACCAGCATCTAATAGGTTGTCAATCTGTTTCCTCAGTTCCTCCATCTCACATGGAGCCATGCGATAAGTTGAAAGAGATATGGGCGTCGCACCAGGCACTAGATCAATGGTGAAATCAATCTCACGACGAGGAGGTAGCCTCGGTATCTTACTGAACACTTCCCCAAAATCCCACACTACAGGCGTATATTCAAGTGCCGGGCCATCAATATTCTTCAGCAAAGAAGCGTAACAAAGAACTCGAAAAGGGCAACTAACCTGCACAGAGAACGTAAAGGGCGTGCCCTCAGGTCCGTACGCTGTCACTAGACGGGTCTCACAGTCAATCTCGGCCCTCGCTTCAGTTAACCAATCCATACCAAGGATGACGTCGAAATGGTATAGTGTGGTGGCAATCAAGTCAATGCATAGTGTCCTGCTCCTTAGATCTATCAAACAACCCGCACACATTTTGGTGACATCTGTAAAAGTCCCTGGTGTTGCGATAGCTCGCACCCCAACCATCAGAGTCGTATTCAACCCTAAGCGCTGGACTGCAGAACATGATATCACAAATATAGTGGATCCCATATCCACCAACAGAAATATAGGGCTACCTTCAATGTGGGCGGTGAGCTCGAAGGCCAAAGGTACGGTAGCTGTAGTGTCAGGCGCTTCCGCTGTAAGTGCGTGAACGCGTGCCTGCTGAGATCTGTTAGGCTGAGGTACCATAGGTCGATGAGGTGGCCTAAATCGAGATGCAAGGGGCCTGAAAGAAGGATGTACAGGGGCTGTCTGTAGGGGTGGAGCCGATAGAGCTTGAGGGCGAGGACAGTCAATTCTCTGTGGCGGCGAAAACCCACTATCTCTCATGCGTGCAAAACAGCTCTCCGCAGCATAACCGGGTTTGCCACAATATGTACATGTCACTCCAGGTCGCCTTATCGGAACTAATGGCGCCACGATCCTAGGAGGAGAGTCAGTACGGGATCTCTTGCCAATGAATGGTCTGCTCGGCAAATCTGGTCGTGGCCTAAGGACCATAGGTCCACGAGAATATGATAGTCGATCCCCATCCTGCTCTGCCAGCATAGACATGTGTACTAGCTCAGCATAGGAGGGTATGCTAGCACAACACATCTTTGAGCAAATGTCAGGTCGCAAGCCCTCAGAAAAATGCCGCATCCGCATCTGCGCGTTAGCAAGTACTGTAGGGACGTACCTGCCCAACTCCGTAAACCGGAGCTCGTACTCCGTCACTGATATGCCTCCCTGTCTGAGGCATAAAAACTCATTCTCCTTCTCATGCCGGTACGTCTGGGGATAGTACTTCTCATGGAAGCGGAACTCAAAAGCTACCCACATCCATACATAATCAACTGCAATGGTCCGCAGGACATTATCCCACCACAAGGTGACCTCCTTTTCAAACATAAAGGTGGCCAACTCAACCTGCTTCGGCTCTGTACAATGTAACATCCTCAGTATCTTAGAGATGCGGTCTAGCCAATATTCGGCCTCCTCGGGTCTATAAGAACCCGCAAATGTAGGAGGCCGCAAGTGCTGGAATCGCTCGAGAAGACCACTCATACCTAAATTCCCCGTAGGTTATACAGCAGGTGCAGGTGAAGGCACACCCTCATCCTGAGCAGAAGGCCCCGCAGTCTCAGCGGGACGTACAGATGGTGAAGGTGGAGTCGCACTTCCACCCTGAGCTAAGGCCCCTGCAATCGTGGTCAAGAGCTGCTGGTGCATCATCATCATCAACTGTTCCAACCTATCAGTAGGTGGGGCCGTCTAAGGCTCATGCTCCGTCGAAGAAGACGCATGGTTTTGATCACGAATCGGTGGTGTGTAAGGTGACGGCCTAATAGGACCAGCAGAAGGCCGAGGCTCAGGAATAGCCTTACGAACCGGGCCCAAACCAGGGTCCATACGACCATCACTATGGGGAGGGGCCTGGTCCATAGAACCCCATTCTCGGCTCCTAGCGACCATTCGCCAGGTTCCGATCCTGGGATGCTATGAGGAGGATTTTTTATTTTTTTTACATCAGTTTGATTCGTAATAAGCATAACCAAAGGCATAACCCACAAACAACAACCAAAAACTCCTTCACATTTCCACTATGATCAAAAACTTTACAGGTACAATGAGCATAAGGGAAATACAATGAAGATAGACCAAAACTCCAAAAGAAGATCAGCCACGCGTCCAAGCCTCAGCGCTGCTGCGATCCAACGTCACCTGCACGCAACGGTCGTGCATAAGCTTATAGAAAGCTTAGAGGGTGGTGAAAGTGTATGCTCAAGGTGATAATGTAGTTATGCAGTATCAGAGTAATGCGGAACATGCTGATGAATGCTAAGAATCCCATTAGCCGTACCAAGGCCATGCGGTGCAAAGACTAATGTCGGCCATACCAAGGCCATGCAATGCAAAATGCAAGTCAAGCATACAAATCCTCAACTAAGTCCACATGTCAATACGGCTCAAATCTGGGATATCACCGGAGTACACTCCAAGCCAGATTGCCGCCCCATCGCGCGCAATAAGGTGAGTGGAAAAGACCTCACTATCCGCCTGCCAATACCGGGCTCGGCTCGTCAATAGCGGACCCATTCCTCGAGCTGGTCAGACTCAGCCTAGCATTGCCCCCTACTCTCGGGCGGGTAAGGCCGCACCCCCTTCCAACCGACCACGACACAGTGGAAAGCGCAACCGTCTGGTAATCGGCACTCAGCGCTCATGCATCACTCGGTCTAGACGTTGGAGCAACCTCTTCGTACCATAAGGGTTTAGGGACTTTCACCCAGGGATATCTATCGCACCCCATGTAGAACATATTTCCGGTATCCAATCCCGCCAACCACGATACGTCTGTGGGGCCACGGCCCGATGTCGCTAGGGCGTGAAAGTAACCATATCACACAATGCGAATGCATGAATCACACTATTCGGTCATGCAGCAATCTGCGCGTATCGTGCGCTCATGTAGGACAACACCCTTATACGGGAGCCCCTAATCAATCGCCGAAGGCATGTGCGATGATCGATCATTTCTCATATCAAGCATACATATGATGCATATGGTCATGAATCATGGAACTAGCATGCTATATAGAATGGATGATAATCATAACAAAGATGGGCCTAGACGGCCTACACATCAGACGTATGAGCCTAACAATGGGCCCTAGGGAAAGTCATAATGCGGACATTTAACCACACTATACTTGCAATGTGGACGTCAAACCACCATTGCTCCCAAGGCATAGCCCTGACGTAAACATCATTACATAAATCATATTGGGACTGCACATTGCAATGAACCTTAGGTATATCTCATTGGGCCTTCAATACATCAAGTGGGCCGTACCTCATGGGCCTTATATTTATTAAGTGGGCCACATCAATGGGCCGCATCAATGGGCCTTATGTTCATTGCAATGGGCTATAACCCGTGGGCCTTAGAGTCCATCAAATGGGCCTAATCTTATGGGCCTTATGTGTATCAAATGGGCCACACTATTTGGGCCCCATATGTACATCAAATGGGCCTCAACCCCATAGGCCCTAATACATCTCAATGGCTTTAACCCATGGGCCCCTAATACATCAAATGGGCCTCAACCCATGGGCCCTACATATAACAAGGTGGGCCTCATACATTCCCAAAAAGAATCATATTGAAGGATCTGGATCATTTCACAAATAGTAGTGGAGGTAATGATTTTCACCGTTTACAATCCCAAGGCCCACCATCAAGTTTAATTCCCATCTAGTCTGTTAGTAAAGTCACATAGGTTGATTGGGAGGAAAAAAAACAAATATCATCTTAATCCAATACTACTATGGTCCAAAAAGACTTTAATGGTGGGCATTCATCTCTCCACTATTTTTGTGGTGGGGTCCACTTGAACCTTAGATTTGACTCTTTCTTAGCCTCAAGCCCTAAAATGGGCTGTCAAAATGGTTGGACGGTTAGGAGGCAACACATGCATCAAGGGTGAGTCCCACGAGTAAATGTCGTGGATAAAATAAGGGGGACCCACGGAGCTTGCTGTTGTGTACAGCACTTGGTGGTGGGGCCACGTATATAATATATATAATAATATATATACGTTGTAGCTGCAAGAGCAGCTTTATGCATTAAAAGCATTTATATCTATATATATATAAATATAATATATATATAAAAGAGATATAGCTGCTGCTGGGCAGCTTTTAAGCACTTAAAGAGTGAGGTGGGTCCCATGTAGGGCCCACCATTTCATATGAAATATATATGTATAATATATATATTGCATACCAAGTGACGTCCAGGCCTCTGGACGGTTGCCTGGACAGCCACGTATGTCAAGGAGGGCCCAGGGACGGTGGACGGTCCGGCTTAAACACATGCAAAATGGTGTGGCCTAACAGAGTAGATGGACAGTGTGGGTGGGTCCCATGGACCCCACACCCATGTCAGCACACACTCCATGTTAACCACCGCCACAAGGGATCGATATCATGACCTCTGTGTTTGAAACGAGGTAACTTCACTCAGTCTACCAGTTGAGCTATGGATCTGGGTGGAGAGAATGGGCCCCACATGGTGGTCCCATCGTCCAGGTGCAATGGACGGTTTGGATGGAGCACTTACATCATGGTGTAGCCCATCCAAAGGATGGAGGATGGGAGTAGGTCCCATGTACCCCACCGTCAGCACACCCTGTCAGTACACCCACAGGAGTTCACACTTCATTACCAGCACGTCCAGCGTCCCAGGGATGCTGGACAGTGTGGATATAACACAAGCCTTATGGTGGGTCCCACAGGGACGTGGCCCACCTAACTTTTGGATCAAACTGTCATTTGTACATCCAGGCCCACCCAAAGATGATCAGCAAGGTGGGCCATACGGATGAGACGGCATAGATCGTACATCATAGTGGGGTCCACAATGCAAGAGAGAGAGAGAGAGAAAGAGAGAGACACACCGGCAAGGATGGAGGGGCCCCGCCATTATGGGCCCCTCTTTGATACAAAGTATACATCAAGGTGGGTCACACATATGTGGACCATAAAAAAAAAAGGAAGACAAAATACAAATATCCAAGATCACCCACAGGTTTCTTCTTGCTCCTTTGGCTTCCTTAACTCCTTAGCTTCGATTCCAACGGAGGAGATGAGGTTTGGATGGTTGAGATGGGAGATGAAGGGGTAGGAAAGTGGGCCACCTTTGATGCTTGGGAAACCTTGGAGAGGTTCATACGTATGGTGCTCTCTTGCTTATGGGAGAGTTTGAAAATGAGAGAGACTTGTAAAGGGAGAGAGAGAGGGAGTGATGGGTGATGGAGTGATGGATGGGAGAGAGAGGGATGGGTGTGTAAGAGGCTTTTTGACTTTTTTGGCAAAAGGTGTAAGAGAGGTATGGGTTTGTGTAAGAGCTTTTTGACTTTGGGGGTTGCTTGGGAAAGGGTGAAAGTTGATGTGTACTTGACATGATGGGATTGATTGATTGATGTGACACCTCGTAGAGATTCTCTCGGAATTCGCACGCGCGGTGTTTTTCTCGCACCGAACGCTGGCCCACAACTCCCGACCAGAGCATCGCATCAGCGCGCGAGTCGCGGCATCGGAACCGCGGCGACGACGCGGTCGCTAAGGTACAAGCCCTGGGTTGAGTCGACTCAGGTTGACGGCACGAGAATTCAGGTCACGCGCAAATACCGGTCAAGGGTCGAAGGTTGCCGGAATTCGACCGGGAAGACCGCGGAAGCCTATGGAACGGTACGGTCTAGGATACGGGGCTTACAGCTCTCCCCTCCTAATAGAAATTTCGTCCTCGAAATTTACACAATCATCGCAACTAGGCAGAACTCAAGAGGGAGAAGAAACATAACATCACTATATAAAATCAGAGATAACATACAACATACAACACATAATCAATCATCAAAAAGATGGGGATAACGCTCTCGAATCTCAGCCTCACGCTCCCAAGAAGCCTCCTCAACAGAATGGTGACCCCACTGAACCTTCACCAACGGGATGACCTTGGTCCGGAGGACCTGCTCCTTCCGATCAAGGATACGGACTGGCTGCTCAATATAGGAAGCGTCCTCACGAACCTCTAACGGCTGCCAATCGATAACAGGAACGATGTCTGACCCACACTTCCTCAACATGGAGACATGAAAAACGTTGTGGACGCCAGACAACTGAGATGGCAAGGCAAGCCGATAGGCCACGGCGCCAACGCGCCCAGTGATCTCAAAAGGTCCTATGAATCTCGGGGCAAGCTTGCCCTTCGCTCCAAATCGAACTACGCCCTTCATGGGCGAGACCTTGAGATACACATGGTCCCCTACATCAAACTCCAAGGGACGACGCCGACGATCAGCAAAACTCTTCTGCCGGCTCTGAGCTGTGCGCATCCTCTGCCTGATGATATCAATAGCCTCTGACGTCTCCTACACAAGCTCGGGACCTAGGAGACGACGCTCTCCAACCTCGGTCCAACAACTCGGTGATCTGCATGGTCTGCCATATAGTGCCTCAAAAGGAGCCATGCCGATGGTCGCCTGATAGCTGTTATTGTATGAAAACTCAGCCAATCGCAGATGCTCATCCCAGCTACCCCCGAAATCAATCGCGCAGGCCCGAAGCATATCCTCAAGGATCTGGTTGACCCTCTCGGTCTGGCCATCGGTCTGCGGATGGTACGCGGTGCTGAGCTGCAAATCAGAACCCATCGCTCTCTGGAAGCTCCCCCAAAACTGAGACGTGAACCTCGGGTCTCGGTCAGAAACGATCGAGACTGGAACGCCATGCAGTCTCACAATATCCTCAATGAATAATCTCGCAAGCCGGTCCAAAGGCCAAGTCGCACGTATCGCAATAAAATGTGCCGACTTCGTCAGTCGATCAACGACAACCCAGATGGCGTCATGACCGCGCTGAGTCCTCGGCAAGCCCATAATGAAATCTGTCGACACGTGCTCCCACTTCCACATCGGGACACTCAACGGCTGCAATAGACCAGGGGGTCTCTGATAATCTGCCTTGACACGCCGGCACGTGTCACACTCGGCCACAAAGCCGCGATCCGGCGCTTCATCCCCGCCCAAAATACTGTCGCCTCATGTCGCGGTACATCTTCGTCGAGCCAGGGATGGATAGAAAACCGCGATCGATGTGCCTCGGTCATAAGATCTCGGCGTATTTCAGAATATCCGGGACACATAATCGGCCTCAAGCGAAGTCCACCATCCGTACCAATCTGCCAATCTGACTGACTCGTAGATGCCTCTGCTCGGTAATCCTGTAACGACTCGTCACTGCTGAGCCTCGATCACCCTTGCGACAAGAGAGGGTTGAATCGGCAGGCTCGATAACCGCACAATAGAAGACTGCAAGCCAAACTCAAAGTCGTACTCGCTATATCCTCGAGCATCCGCCACTCCTGAATCATCATTGCGCCACTAGGCCTCGCGTTGACGGCTGAAGGCATCCGCCACCACGTTCGCCTTGCCCGGTGGTACCGGAGATCGAAATCATAGTCCTTCAGAGCTCCATCCAACACCTCTGCCTTATATTCAACTCGACTCTGTGAGAAGAGGTACTTCAAGCTCTTATGATCGTAAAAGAGCTCGAACCTAACCCCATAGAGATAGTGTCTCCACACCTTCGGTGCGACAACCGCAGCCAACTCTAAATCATGCGTGGGGTAGTTCACTCATGGACCTTGGAGCCGACGAGCGCGAAGGCTACAGGCTGCCGTGCCGCATCGGACAAAGACCCAAACCAATATGCGAGGCATCGGTGAATACAATATATCCGTCACTCCCGAGGGAAGAGTGAGGACAGGAGCGACCCAGACGGTCCTTTAACTCCAAAATGCTCGCCGCAGCGCCGCTCCAAATAAACTCGCGCCCTTCCGGTCAACTCGGTCAACGGCCGCAATACGAGAGAAGCCCTCAATGAAACGCCGATAGTAGCCCGCTAAACCAAGGAAACTACGGATCTCGGACGCAGTCGTGGGCTGGTCCCACTGACGCACTGCCTCAACCTTCGAGGGGTCCACAGCGACACCCTCCCTCGTCACCACGTGACCGAGGAACTTCACCTCCTCCTGCCAAAACTCGCACTTCTCCAGCTTCGCATACAACTGGTGCGAGCGGAGGGTCTGCAATGTAACCTCCAAATGCTGCTCATGCTCCTCACGAGTCCTCGAATAAATCAGAATGTCGTCGATGAAGACTACAACAAACTGATCAAGATATGGACGGAAGACCTCGTTCATCAACTGCATGAATATCGCCGGGCGCATTGGTCGAAAAGGACATGACCTGAAACTCGAAATGACCATAACGCGTCCTGAATGCTGTCTTCGGAATGTCCTCCTCTCGGACCCGAATCTGATGATAACCGGAACGCAAGTCAATCTTCGAAAAGAACTGTGCACCCTGCAGCTGATCAAACAAATCATCAATCCTCGGGAGCGGGTACTTGTTCTTGATCGTGACCTTGTTGAGCTCGCGGTAATCTACGCAGAGTCTCAACGAACCATCCTTCTTCTTCACGAAGAGTACCGGCGCTCCCCACGGCGAACTGCTCGGACGAATAAAGCCTAACTCACGCAACTCGTCCAACTGCTTCTGTAGTTCCCGCAACTCCAATGGGGCCATGCGATACGGGGCCTTTGAAATAGGCGCAGTACCGAGCACGAGATCAATCTGAAACTCGGTGAGTCGACGAGGCGGTAATCCCGGAATCTCCTGAAATACATCGGGAAAATCGCAAACCACAGGCAACTGGTCGACGCTCACCGCTAAGGGCTCCTCTATGGCACAAGACATCAAACAAGACAACAGCTCTCCTCCGGCTCAGAATGAATCGAACTGCGCAAGCTGTATACAAACGTGATCGCCCTCGCGAACAATCCAATATGGCGTGATACTCGGCAAGCCAATCCATGCCTATGATGACATCGAACTCGGACATAGGCAAAGTAAACAGATCGCAAGCAAAAACATATCCCCAACCAGGAATGGGGCAAGACAAGCAAAATCGGCTCAACACGCAGCCTTCCCCAAGGGAGTCGATATCAAACCCTCATGAGCAGACTCCAACGGTAACCAGACGATCGGCAAAAACTCTCGGCCACAAAAGAATGAGATGCACCATAATCAAACAACACACGTGCAATGCATACAGATACTGGAGTATACCTCAACGACTC
This sequence comes from Magnolia sinica, assembly GCF_029962835.1. Lineage (NCBI taxonomy): Eukaryota > Viridiplantae > Streptophyta > Magnoliopsida > Magnoliales > Magnoliaceae > Magnolia > Magnolia sinica. The sequence goes on along the minus strand of NC_080580.1, from coordinate 79,011,085 downwards.
CTCCAGATGACTGAGGATCCCGCTGGGCCGCATAGAATCGAGCTCGAGCCTACGGGAGGTGCTCGTCCTCTCGAGCATGCCGCTGCCGCCGAGGTCGCCGAGGCGGTCGAACGCCGCCTCGCTGCGGCCTCGAGGCCGGGTGGCCGATGCCGCCGCCGAGCTGGTCTCGCTGGTGGAGGCCGCTGCCGCTGCTGTGGGGGCCTCTGCTGCTGCTGTGGGGGTCTCTGCTGCTGCTGTGGTGGTGGAGGCTGCTTGGACCTCTCTGCTGCTACTGGGGACGAGGACACTCCCACATACGGTGTCCTGCCGCACCGCACCTAAAACAAGTGCCAGTGAACTGTCTCGGAGGTGGTGCTGGAGGTGCTGGGGGTGCTGCTGGTGCTCGAAAGGCTGGGCGACCTGTGCGCCTCTGCGGTGGTCGACCCTGCTGGGTATCACTGGAAGGAGCCTGCCTCTTCCGGTCCCTCCTCTGACCGCGATCAGACTGAGAGCTGTCCCACTCAGCCTCAAAAATCTGGGCCTTCCGCACCACTTCCTCGAAGGTAGGGAGCTCATGCCCAATAACACGGCCTCGAAGACCGTAACGCAAGCCGGCCTCGAATCGGCGGGCTCTCCGCTCCTCATCATCCACTAAATATGGTGCAAATCTGGACAGTGCTACAAAACGAGCGGCATTGAGCCACTGTCATATCGCCCCGCACCAAGGCCTCAAACTCCAACGCCCGCTGTCGTTGGATCAGGAAAATACCGTTGGTCAAACCGATCCACAAAATCCTCCCAAGTCCATACAAAATCGGCGCCTGCTGCTCGAGAGACTGACATCAACGGTCTCACCATGGAGAAGAAATACGGCTAATCGGACTCGCCGCCGGTCGCGCATCCCATCGTCTCAAATATCTTCTCTACGCGCGCGCCATCTCTCGGCCACGGTCGGGTCTGGCTCACCCCGGAAATGCGGGGGATCAAGGCGTCTGAACTCTCGAAGGAGGGCACTCGAGCGCTCTCGCTCGCTCGTGGCCGGAGAAACGACGGGGTCCGCCGCTCGAAGTGCGGCTGCCACAGCTGCAGATTCTGCCGAATCGGGAAGCACTCACAGATACGGTCGGCTCCGCACCGGTCTCTGGTGGAGGAGCTGCACCCATAGGCTGGGCAGCATGAATCCCTGGTAGAGGAGCGGCATCCTCAGGCTGGGCAGCAGGAATCTCGGGTGATGGGGCAGGAATCGTAGGTGGTAGTGCGGGAGCCGCAGGTGGTGGAGCGGGAGTCGATCGGGTCACTCTCCTGCGCGCCATGTCCTACAGGAAAGAGCGAAGGTGCCTATCAACTTTGAAAACTCTCGGAGGCACACTCGTTAAAGGTCGGTAATAAAAGATCGCTAGGTTATCCGAACTTAGGACTTAAATCATTCATAGCAGACATGTAATGTTGTTCTTGGTTATTCCCGAGTTATGCTCTGATACCAACTTCTGTCACGCCCCAAACTCGGAAACCGGGCTCACAAAATTCCCGATCGCCGAATCTGGCGCCGACAGCCTCCGTAGAACCCCATTCTCGGCTCCCAGCGCCCATTCGCCAGGTTCCGATCCTGGGATGCTACAAGGAGGATTTTTTTTACATCAGTTTGATTCGTAATAAGCATAACCAAAGGCATAACCCACAAACAACAACCAAAAACTCCATCACATTTCCACTATAATAAAAAACTTTACAGGTACAATGAGCATAAGGGAAATACAATGAAGATAGACCAAAACTCCAAAAGAAGATCAGCCACGCGTCCAAGCCTCAGCGCTGCTGCGATCCAACGTCACCTGCACGCAACGGTCGTGCATAAGCTTATAGAAAGCTTAGAGGGTGGTGAAAGTGTATGCTCAAGGTGATAATGTAGTTATGCAGTATCAGAGTAATGCGGAACATGCTGATGAATGCTAAGAATCCCATTAGCCGTACCAAGGCCATGCGGTGCAAAGACTAATGTCGGCCATACCAAGGCCATGCAATGCAAAATGCAAGTCAAGCATACAAATCCTCAACTAAGTCCACATGTCAATACGGCTCAAATCTGGGATATCACCGGGGTCTAGTACACTCCAAGCCAGATTGCCGCCCCATCGCGCGCAATAAGGTGAGTGGAAAAGACCTCACTATCCGCCTGCCAATACCGGGCTCGGCTCGTCAATAGCGGACCCATTCCTCGAGCTGGTCGAACTCCTAGCATTGCCCCCTACTCTCGGGCGGGTAAGGCTGCACCCCCTTCCAACCGACCACGACACAGTGGAAAGCGCAACCGTCTGGTAATCGGCACCCAGCGCTCATGCACCCACTCGGTCTAGACGTTGGAGCAACCTCCTGGTACCATAAGGGTTTAGGGACTTTCACCCAGGGATATCTATCGCACCCCATGTAGAACAGTATTTCCGGTATCCAATCCTGCCAACCACGATACGTCTGTGGAGGCTACGGCCCTGATGTCGCTAGGGCGTAGAGTAACCATATCACACAATGCGAATGCATGAATCACACTATTCAGTCATGCAGCAATCCTGCGCGTATCGTGCGCTCATGTAAGACAACACCCCTTATACGGGAGCCCCTAATCAATCTGCCCGAAGGCATGTGCGATGATCAGTCATTTCTCATATCAAGCATACATATGATGCATATGGTCATGAATCATGGAACTGAGCATGCTATATAGAATGGATGATAATCATAACAAAGATGGGCCTAGACGGCCTACACATCAGACGTATGAGCCTAACAATGGGCCCTAGGGAAAGTCATAATGCGGACATTTAACCACACTATACTTGCAATGTGGACGTCAAACCACCATTGCTCCCAAGGCATAGCCCTGACGTAAACATCATTACATAAATCATATTGGGACTGCACATTGCAATGAACCTTAGGTATATCTCATTGGGCCTTCAATACATCAAGTGGGCCGTACCTCATGGGCCTTATATTTATTAAGTGGGCCACATCAATGGGCCGCATCAGTGGGCCTTATGTTCATTGCAATGGGCTATAACCCGTGGGCCTTAGAGTCCATCAAATGGGCCTAATCTTATGGGCCTTATGTGTATCAAATGGGCCACACTATTTGGGCCCCATATGTACATCAAATGGGCCTCAACCCCATAGGCCCTAATACATCTCAATGGCTTTAACCCATGGGCCCCTAATACATCAAATGAGCCTCAACCCATGGGCCCTACATATAACAAGGTGGGCCTCATACATTCCCAAAAAGAATCATATTGAAGGATCTGGATCATTTCACAAATAGTAGTGGAGGTAATGATTTTCACCGTTTACAATCCCAAGGCCCACCATCAAGTTTAATTCCCATCTAGTCTGTTAGTAAAGTCACATAGGTTGATTGGGAGGAAAAAAAAAAAAACAAATATCATCTTAATCCAATACTACTATGGTCCAAAAAGACTTTAATAGTGGGCATTCATCTCTCCACTATTTTTGTGGTGGGGTCCACTTGAACCTTAGATTTGACTCTTTCTTAGCCTCAAGCCCTAAAATGGGCTGTCAAAATGGTTGGACGGTTAGGAGGCAACACATGCATCAAGGGTGAGTCCCACGAGTAAATGTCGTGGATAAAATAAGGGGGACCCACGGAGCTTGCTGTTGTGTACAGCACTTGGTGGTGGGGCCACGTATATAATATATATAATAATATATATACGTTGTAGCTGCAAGAGCAGCTTTATGCATTAAAAGCATTTATATCTATATATATATAAATATAATATATATATAAAAGAGATATAGCTGCTGCTGGGCAGCTTTTAAGCACTTAAAGAGTGAGGTGGGTCCCATGTAGGGCCCACCATTTCATATGAAATATATATGTATAATATATATATTTTGCATACCAAGTGACGTCCAGGCCTCTGGACGGTTGCCTGGACAGCCACGTATGTCAAGGAGGGCCCAGGGACGGTGGACGGTCCGGCTTAAACACATGCAAAATGGTGTGGCCTAACAGAGTAGATGGACAGTGTGGGTGGGTCCCATGGACCCCACACCCATGTCAGCACACACTCCATGTTAACCACCGCCACAAGGGATCGATATCATGACCTCTGTGTTTGAAACGAGGTAACTTCACTCAGTCTACCAGTTGAGCTATGGATCTGGGTGGAGAGAATGGGCCCCACATGGTGGTCCCATCGTCCAGGTGCAATGGACGGTTTGGATGGAGCACTTACATCATGGTGTAGCCCATCCAAAGGATGGAGGATGGGAGTAGGTCCCATGTACCCCACCGTCAGCACACCCTGTCAGTACACCCACAGGAGTTCACACTTCATTACCAGCACGTCCAGCGTCCCAGGGATGCTGGACAGTGTGGATATAACACAAGCCTTATGGTGGGTCCCACAGGGACGTGGCCCACCTAACTTTTGGATCAAACTGTTATTTGTACATCCAGGCCCACCCAAAGATGATCAGCAAGGTGGGCCATACGGATGAGACGGCATAGATCGTACATCATAGTGGGGTCCACAATGCAAGAGAGAGAGAGAGAGAAAGAGAGAGACACACCGGCAAGGATGGAGGGGCCCCGCCATTATGGGCCCCTCTTTGATACAAAGTATACATCAAGGTGGGTCACACATATGTGGACCATAAAAAAAAAAGGAAGACAAAATACAAATATCCAAGATCACCCACCGGTTTCTTCTTGCTCCTTTGGCTTCCTTAACTCCTTAGCTTCGATTCCAACGGAGGAGATGAGGTTTGGATGGTTGAGATGGGAGATGAAGGGGTAGGAAAGTGGGCCACCTTTGATGCTTGGGAAACCTTGGAGAGGTTCATACGTATGGTGCTCTCTTGCTTATGGGAGAGTTTGAAAATGAGAGAGACTTGTAAAGGGAGAGAGAGAGGGAGTGATGGGTGATGGAGTGATGGATGGGAGAGAGAGGGATGGGTGTGTAAGAGCTTTTTGACTTTTGTGGCAAAAGTTGTAAGAAAAGCATGGGTTTGTAAGAAACTTTTTGACTTTTGAGGCTTGCTTGGGAAAGGGTGAATGGTGATGTGTACTTGACATGATGGGATTGATGGGTTGATTGATTGATGTGACACATTGTAGAGATTTCCTCAGAATTCGCACGCGCGGCGTTTTCCTCGCACCGAACGCTGGCCCACAACTCCCGACCAGAGCATCGCATCAGCGCGCGAGTCGCAGCATCGGATCAGTAGGTGGGGCCGTCTAAGGCTCATGCTCCGTCGAAGAAGACGCATGGTTTTGATCACGAATCGGTGGTGTGTAAGGTGACGGCCTAATAGGACCAGCAGAAGGCCGAGGCTCAGGAATAGCCTTACGAACCGGGCCCAAACCAGGGTCCATACGACCATCACTATGGGGAGGGGCCTGGTCCATCGAATTAAGAAGTGTAAGGCATGTTGTGCTCCGCGTGACCTTAGGTGACATTCCCTATATGAAAATAGGGTTCACTTACGTAAGATGTAGCATAGCAATACACAATCCTTTAAGTATTCCACACAACTTCTTAGCAAAAGGGACCGCACGCATTTCATTTACCAAAATTTGTCACAATTACATGAGATACATCATAACATGAATCATGACTGGAAATGCATGAAAGCTATTACAAAGCAAGACTACCAACGTAGAGCAACTGCCAACCACAAACACACTATCTACCCACGATGCTACTAAGCTCTTAACCATGAAAGCACAAACATTCTAAAACAACTACGGGGCAACGACTTGGATGACTAGGCATCCAAGTCAGGCGATGGAGGAGGTGCACCCTTATCCTGTAGGCAGCACAGGATGGACTTCAAAGTGCTAGTCACCTTCTTGAACTTATGTTTCACGAGGCCCCGAAGGTCCATTATATCCTGTCATAGGACAATCTGACCTTCTTCAAGTTGAGCTAAGCGAGCTTGAACAGTGCCATGCTCCGGTTTTGTAGGAGGGGAGTTCTCATCCGTATCCTGGGCCTCCTCTTCTTCCTCGCTCTGCTCTTCTTCTATTTTAGCTCCCTCTTCTTCCTCACTGTCTTCCTCTTCGCTCTCTGTCTCAGCCTCACTCTCTTCAAGTAGGGCTTGTCGTTGTCGCAACCCGATTCCCATCTGATTGAGAGTTGCTTCATTGATGTAGTGGATCGGCACCGGCTTCTCCACCCCAAGTCTGTAGCTAAACTCATGTGCAATCTTGCATATGAGTCAGCCGAATGGGAGCAAATCTGTCCTCCTTTTAGAACGTGCGGTGAGGACTATCTATCGCAGAACATAAGTAGGCACACACAGCTTCTCTCCCTTCCCCACTTGATACAGGAAATCTACCATCAGACACGTGCACTCGCTGTGGTTGCTTCACCTGGGGCAGACGTTGAACATGAAGATATGATGAAGCAGACGAAAGTCGCCAGACATATGGGTCGCTAGGAGGCTATTGTTGGATTGCCACTGAACCAGTTGGCCACAAAAGGCTCGTGTGCGGCGATCTCTTTCACGTACACTCCTCAGATTCTTCTCAGTTGCATGTACCTCGCCAAGAGGCACATTCATAAGCCGAGATACCAAACCAACGTCGATGGTGGCTTCTCGATCTTTTCCACAAGGGATCTTGAACTGCAAGGGCTCCAGTATAGGCTCTCGAATGTGGGCATAGAAAGCTCGGACGGTGCTCACATTAGCGCGGTATTCGCCCTTAAACAGCAGACCTCACCCAGCCTCTTCCAGGCGCTCGAACAAGAGGTATTCTCCAAACAGCCTTGCGTCCACATGAGCTTCAAAAAGGACCCTACGGCCCTCATAAACTCCATGTGACAGCTCCGCCAACAGCCTCCTTCCGATGGGAGCCTGGGGATTAAGATCCTGTTTAGTCTGAAACTCCCGATTGACGTTCGAACTTGCGGCGGCACCTCTCGGTTTCCTCGAACGAGTAGGGCGACTAGGCCCAGCTTCTTCCACAGGAGCTCTTTTCTTTCCCATGAGAGAAAGAAGGGCGAAAAGTGAGAAAACAGACGCCACAAGCTCAAAAAGAGCCATTGAACTAGAAGGAAAAAGTGGGTTTAAGGTGGATTATAAGTTCACAAGAGTGTTGAAGCACACAATGGTATTTGTGTGTTTCAAAAAAAAAAGAGAAGGAATGAAGAAGGTGAAAAGGCCAAGCTATATGTCCTTAAGGGGGGGGGGGGGTGAATAGGACAATGCCAAATAAAACTAATAACAGCGGAAATAAAAGGAAATGATAGCCAAAGTAAATCACAATGCAGTAAATTAAAATAACCTCAAAATTCAGATCTTGAGAGGTTGATACAAATGTTGTTCTAAGGACAACCTTACACCAAAAACAGAGTTTATGGTAGGACAACCTTATTTCTAGAAAGGTCTTTGTATCAAGTCTCAAATCGAAGAGGAATACAGAATTAAATACAAACTGAAATGAAATAACTTGTAATTAAAAATGTATTGTTCTAGGGACAGCCATACACCATAAAAATGGCAGGGCAACCTTGCTGGAACAACTTTCAAATGAAATTGAAAATCAAGCTTATAAAGGAATAGCAGAAAGTAAATTCTAAGCTATTACAACATTCTCACAAAGCTTGAAATAATTACAACATTCACCACCATACATACATCCCACAAAAATTAATTAAAAGATTAAAAGAATAAATCAATCAACCACAACTCAAGGGATTATAGTGGTTCGCCTGTGTGTTCACCAACTGTTATACAACAGCCACACAAAAGCTACTCCACTCCTAATATCCTCACACAGGGGATATTAGCGTTCACTAAAAATAGGTTTTCCCAGGTTCACCCAAAACCCTTACAATTGTGTCTTTGTATGTGGGCTTACACAATTAAAAAGCTCCACTTCTGAGTTTTCCTGGCTTTCCTCAGGATAACCAAAATAACAAGATTTTTTGGCAAATCTTGAAAGAAACCAAAATAATAGAAAGGAATTTACAATATGTAAAATACCTGAAAATCTCCTTCGTTGTAGCAGCCCGGTAGAACCAAATCAAAGTAGATGATTGAATGTCCAAGTTCAATGTCCAGTACTCGATTACAATGGTTCTAATTCTAATAGATTTTAAATTAAACCAAATAGGGCTTGCCTTAATTGATTTTGATTCCAAAGAAAGGGAATAATAATTCCTCTTTATCAAATCAGATTGGAATATAAGAAACAAAATCAATTAAAATAAAGCTAAGGAAAGAGAATATTAAATAAGCACACTTAGCTTAGATGGAGCACAAAATTATCTCTCAGAAGTTCGACGAAGATTGGCTTGAATAATTAATTAAAATCGATAATTTCTTCCGAGATTCGTGCACTATTTATAAGTGAGAAGATCGGGTCTTCGATCGTCTAGAGTGCTCTACGACTAGTCGAAGCTCTAACAGATATTTGAAAATCCAGCGGATTTGCTTTGACCATTCTACGATTGGTCGTAGCTCTCCTACGATTGGTCGTAGGTTTCCTTCGATCGGTCGTAGGTCCTGCAAAGGTTCGGACTTCGAGTCGTAGATTGTATGACCGGTCGAAGATCAGGTTGACATTGTTCCTACGATCGGTCGAGCAATCCGGACTAGTCGAAGGTTAACAGATTTTATCCGTAATTTGTAACAAACTTACGATCGATCCAGGAAATTCTTAGACCGGTCGAAGCAAGTCTAGGACTCGTCGAAGAAGGCCTAGGACTAGTCGAAGAAATGTACCAATCACATGTAAAATAACATTCGACTTATGTATCCGAAATGACTTACTTCTAAGGTCATCCTATGGTCAAACAAACCTCAATCATGAAGTATGGACATTGAAACAAGAGACCATGAAGAATGAGCCTTGAAGTCTTGATGTAGATTAAACCTTGAAGTAGCTCAATCTTGAAAGTGGCTTGAGTTTCAGCTTGAGTCTTGAGTTCAGCTTGAGTTTCAACTTGAGTCTTGAGATCAGCTTGAGTTTCAGCTTGAGTCTTGAGATCAGCTTGAGTTTCAGCTTGAGTCTTGAGATCAGCTTGAGTTTCAGCTTGAGTCTTGATTTGTGAGCAGTTCTTGCATTCAAGATCTTGAGTCTTGTTTTGTGAGCAGTGCTTGTATTCAAGATCTTGAGTCTTGTACTTGAGAGCTTTGCTTGTTGTGAGCTTAGCTTGTTTATGAATGTTGATCCTTGAGAGAGCTTCACTTATGCAAGTTATATATAACAGAGTGTAATAGTGATTTTGGCACTACAAATTTGACAACAAACAGGGATAGAAACTATAGCACTTACAATCTCCCCCTTTGTCAAATTAGTGACAAAACACATAACCATGATAAACAAAGTAAAACAACTGGTTAATACCTGCAAATCAATATTCAATATTCAACATTCAACCAGTTTCAACATCAAACATATATTCAAGATCAAACATATATTCTCCCCGCTCCCCCCGAGTAACATAACCAATGCTACTCCTCTCACAATCACATTAACAACAAACCATTCTCCCCCTTTTTGTCACAATATGACAAAGGAGAACTAAATAAAGGAATGAGAGTAAACATGAGGAGGAAATAGAGTATAGCAAAAGAGTCATAGAGATACTCAAGATAGCATCACATATATCCAGCATAAATAGTACATTAAGAACAAATATCCAGCATAAAATCCAACTCAAACTCAAGCAAACAAGAGATAAGTAATAAAGTTATTACATACAAAAAGTCTCATAGAAACTAGTCAGAACTAGAACTTGAAGATGGAGCAGGAATAGAAGGATCAAGTTGGTGCATGCCTTTGTTCAAGCGCCTAAGATATTTGCGCATGTACTTGAATTGCAAATCATGAGCAACAGACATGTTTTCCAACTTAACATTTATATCCTCAACTCTACCTTCTAATGCACTCAGACGTGCATCAACATCAGATGGTATAAAATCTGGATCATTAGCTGAGTCAGAATCCAGTTCCTCAAAAATGTCATCCATATTAATTCAAAAAAAAATTGAAATACAATCTAGCAAATATATACAATATTATACAAGAAGGCATAAATTATCAATTTAAAATGCACATGCCAAGATCAAATTTCGTCTTTTTGAACCTGCTTTTATCAAGAGGTTTTGTGAAAATATCAGCACGTTGATCTTCAGTAGGAATATATTCTAGAGATATAACTTTTTCTTCTACTAATTCCCTTATATAATGAAATCTAATGTCAATATGCTTAGTACGAGAATGCTGAATAGGATTTTTTGAAATATTTATCGCACTGGAATTATCACAATGTAATAACATAGAATCTGTTTAATTCCATAATCACTTAGCATTCGTTGCATCCAAACAAGTGTGTACATGCATTACATATACTCAGCTTCAGATATTGAAAGTGATATAGAATTTTGTTTCTTACTAAACAGAAACTAGACAATTTTCAATAAAAACAACCACCACCGGTTGATTTTCTATCATCTAGATTGCCAGCCCAGTTCCGAGTACCCAACTAATTGGACATTGGTTTCATGAGGATACCGGAGACCAAGATTTACAGTACTTGCGATATATCTAATAATTCGCTTGACAAAGAATCAAGTGAGATTCTTTTGGATCGATTGATATCTTGCGCAAATACCAACACTTAGTGAAATATCAGGTCTACTAGCAGTTAAATATAACAAACTACCAATCATACTCTGATAAAGTTTTGAGTCAACATTTTTACCATTAGAGTCTTTTGATAGTTTCAAGGTAGTACTCATAGGAGTATCAAAATTTTTGCCATTTTCAAATCCAAATCTCTTGATTAGATTCAAGGCATACTTAGATTGAGAAATGAATATTCCTTCAAGTTGTTGCTTTACTTGCAATCCAAGGAAATAAGTCAATTCCCCAACCATGCTCATTTCGAACTGTGATTTCATCAAATCTGCAAACTCAGTAGTCAAGTCAGTACAAGTTGATCCATAAATGATATCATCAACATAAATCTGCACCATTAAGATATGATCATTATGTTTCTTAACAAACAGAGTTTTATCAACAGATCCCATTTGAAAATTATGAGTTAAAAGAAATTTTGATAGTTTCTCATACCATGCCCTAGGTGCTTGTTTTAATCCATAAAGTGCCTTTTTAAGCCGATATACATGATCAGTATTTTTGGAATCTTCAAAACCCATTGGCTGTTCAACATAGACTTCTTCATGTAAATCGCCATTTAAAAAAGTACTTTTCACATCCATCTGATAGATCTTTATCTTTTTAAAACATGCAATGGATATAAATAGTCTGATAGATTCAAGACGTGCTACTGGTGCAAAGGTTTCATCGAAATCAATCCCTTCAATTTGAGTATAACCTTGTACACCCGTCTAGCCTTGTTTCTAATTATATTTCCACATTCGTCAGACTTATTTTTAAAAATCCATTTTGTTCCAATGATGTGTTTATCTTTAGGTCTTGGTACGAGATACCAAACATCATTTCTTACGAATTGGTTGAGTTCATCTTGCATCGCAACAAACCAGTTCTCAGCGAGAGCTTCTTTTACGTTAGATGGTTCAATTTGGGATGTAAAACATACATAATTACATATATCCTCAAGTTGTCTACGAGTGCGAACACCGGTGAGAGGGTTTCCAAGAATTTGTGTTGTTGGATGATCTTTATCAGTCCTTAACTCAATCCGATTCGATGAAGTATCGGGTTTATCAATGATTAGTACTTCATCATTATCTGAATTAGAGATTGGTGTGTTTAAGTGATCATCAATGACAACATTAATGGATTCTTGAATCACACCAGTCCTTTTGTTCAGAACTCTATAAGCTCGACTGTTTAAAGAGTATCCTAGAAAAATACCTTCATCACTCTTCATATCGAACTTTTCCAAATTTTCACGATCACGTAAAATATAACACTTGCTGCCAAAAACTCGAAAGTATTTAACAGTAGGCTTTTTATTGAACCATCATTCGTAAGCCGTTTTATTATTATCTTTTCTATTGTAGACTCGGTTAATAATATAGCAAGCTGTGTTGACTGCTTTGACCCAAAGATTTTTAGAGAGCTTCATGCTATTCAACATGACATTAGCCATTTCTTGAAGCACCCTATTCTTCCTTTCTACAATTCCATTTTGTTGTGGAGTTTTGGGAGCAGAGAATTCATGTAATATTCCTTGATCGGTACAGAACTTCTCAAAATTGCTATTCTCAAATTCAGATCCATGATCACTACGAATTTTACTGATTTGAGAAGATTTTTCAGTTTGAATCCTTTTGAGAACTTTTCTTACTTCTTCAAGGGTTTGATTTATCCCTTAAGAAGACTACCTAAGTGAATCCGGTAAAGTCATCAACTATTACCAAGATGTACTTTTACCACCACGACTTTCCGTTCGGTAGGTCCTATCAGATCCATGTGGAGAAGTTCGAGTGGTCTAGATGTGGTATTTGAATTCACCTTTTTGTGTGAGTTCTTTGTTTGTTTGCCTATCTGGCACTCACCACATATTTTATCTAATTTCTGAAGTTTGGGTAAACCTCTTACAAGTTCTCGTTTGCTCAATCGATATAGATTTCGATAATGTACATGTCCAAGACGTTTGTGCCATAAGTCGGTCTTGTCTGTATGGACCATGTAACATGTTTGATTAGATGAGTTGGATTCACTAATAATATAGCAATTTTCAGACGTTCTATGTCCAGTTAATATTACAGAACCCTTATTGTTTAGTATTTCACAGCTTTGATTAGAAAACCGAACATTATGGTTATTATCACATATTTTTGATATACTAAGCAAGTTATGTTTTAAACCTTCAACGTATAAAACATTTTTAAACACCGGAAGATTAAAAAGTTGAACCGTACCTTGGCCTATAATCTTGCAGTTGCTACTATCACCAAATGTGACTGAACCATCAGTCATATCTTTCAGATCCGTGAATAAAGCTTTGTCACCTGTCATATGCCTGGAGCATCCACTGTCTAGGTACCACTTTGAATGACTTGTTGCTTTGAAAGCGGTGTGAGCAACCAAGCAGGTGACTTTAGGAACCCATTTCATAATTGTTTTGGGTTTAGGAACATAGTTGGTCTTCTTTTGTGTATACTTGTAGGAATGACCTATAGAGTTAGATTTTAATAGCTCCTTGAGTAAATCAACTATCTTTTCAGCTAGTGGATTTCGATTCTGATTAAAGTTGACATGGCTGTTTCTAGGTTTTTGAAAAGTTTTTGAATTTTTAGAAAAATCTTGATAAGTACTTTTCCCTTTTGAGTTTGAGGACTCTCCTTTAACAAACATAGGAGGAGTATACTTTTGTTTAGGAGGTAGATTTTTATCATAGCCCAACCCGGATCGATCGCCACATTTTCTTGATCCGGATAAAAGTTTTTCTAACTTTGGATCACCTTGGGCATATTTCCATGTGTCCTTTAAACTTAGAAGAGAAGATACTTCAGTTTTAAGTTTCTCAATTTCAAATTTTAAATCAACAATTAGGGAGTTTTTGAATTCCAAATCGCATTTTGATTTTTCAAAACTATCTGAAATTTATGATTTTTCTAAGACAAGTGAATCAAAACAATTTTTGAGTTTAGAAAACTTTTCTTTTTGAAGTTTAAGTTTTAGAAATTTTACAACTTTCCTTATATAGGGCATTGTAAGCGTCTTGAAGATCATCTTCATTTTCACATTCACTATTCAGATTTTCTTTACTTGTAGAGTCATTATCTGAAAATGTGAATTTGGCTAGAGTCATAAGAGCTTTAATCTCATTGCCCGACTCAGTTTCAGAATCTTCTGATTCAGAAGAACCTTCAGAATCAGATGATTCATCCCATGTAGCCAACATACTCTTCTTCTTGGGTTTGTCCCTTTTAGGACATCTATTTGCTAAGTGCCCATATTCTTGTCATTGTAACATTGACTATCTTTCAAAGATTTTCGAGATTTGGGTCTAAACTTCTTGTTATCATTTGATTTTTGAAAATCAACTCTTTTCTTGCTTTTGAAAATTTTGTAAAATTTTTTAGCTAAAAGAGCCATATCATCTTCTGAATCAGAATTTTCTTCTGAATTACATTTAGATGATTTTAGAGCGATAAATTTACCTTTAGGAGCTTTAAAGTTTAACTCGTAGGTTTGTAGAGAACCAACTAGTTCTTCAACCCTCATATTATCCGTATCACGAAGTTCCTGGATTGCGGTTACTTTAGAATTGAACCGTTCAGGAAGTGAGCGTAGTATTTTTGCACACACTTTACTTTCTGGGATTTTATTGCCAAGACCCCACATTGAGTTTACAATGTCATTCAATCTAGTGTAGAAGTCCATAAACATTTCATTTTCCTCCATATGAATTTCTTCAAATCTGGTTATGAGGAGTTGGACTTTAGATTTTTTGACAATTGTAGTACCCTCGTGTGTCATTTCTAATACATCCCAAGCTTGCTTTGCAGTATCACAAGAGATGATTCTTTTGAACTCATCCGGTGATAGTGCGCAAGTAATTGCATTTAGTGCTTTAGCATTTGCACTACTCTCACTTTTCTGAAGGGTGGTCCATTGGTAATATGGTGTGGTTTTCATAGATTTTGAACCATCAACCCCAGTAACTTCCATGATAGGAGGATTCCATTCAGTCACTGTGGCTTGCCACACATTTTCATCTATTGATTTGAGGAAGATCCTCATTTTGGCTTTCCAATAAGCATAGTTGGAGCCATCAAAGGGTGGAGGCCTAGTGACTGAAAGACTATCAAAATTTGACATCTTAAATAGCTTAAATCGTTAGCTCAGGAATTAAATCCAAAAAAAATGAGCTATTAGGCTCTGATACCACTTGAAAAGGCCAAGCTATATGTCCTAGAGGGGGGGGTGAATAGGACAATGCCAAATAAAACTAATAACAGCGGAAATAAAAGGAAATGATAGCCAAAGTAAATCACAATGCAGTAAATTAAAATAACCTCAAAATTCAGATCTTGAGAGGTTGATACAAACGTTGTTCTAAGGACAACCTTACACCAAAAACAGAGTTTATGGTAGGACAACCTTATTTCTAGAAAGGTCTTTGTATCAAGTCTCAAATCGAAGAGGAATACAGAATTAAATACAAACTGAAATGAAATAACTTGTAATTAAAAATGTATTGTTCTAGGGACAGCCATACACCATAAAAATGGCAGGGCAACCTTTATTTAAAAACTTTCAAATGAAATTGAAAATCAAGCTTATAAAGGAATAGCAGAAAGTAAATTCTAAGCTATTACAACATTCTCACAAAGCTTGAAATAATTACAACATTCACCACCATACATACATCCCACAAAAATTAATTAAAAGATTAAAAGAATAAATCAATCAACCACAACTTAAGGGGTTATAGTGGTTCGCCTGTGTGTTCACCAACTGTTATACAACAGCCACACAAAAAGCTACTCCACTCCTAATATCCTCACACAGGGGATATTAGCGTTCACTAAAAATAGGTTTTCCCAGGTTCACCCAAAACCCTTACAATTGTGTCTTTGTATGTGGGCTTACACAATTAAAAAAACCCCCACTTCTGAGTTTTCCCGGCTCTCCTCAGATAACCAATACAACAAGATTTTTCTGGCAAATCTTGAAAGAAACCAAAATAATAGAAAGGAATTTACAATATGTAAAATACCTGAAAATCTCCTTCCGGTAGAATCAAATCAAAGTAGATGATTGAATGTCCAAGTTCAATGTCCAGTACTAGATTACAATGGTTCTAATTCTAATAGATTTTAAATTAAACCAAATAGGGCTTGCCTTAATTGATTTTGATTCCAAAGAAAGGGAATAATAATTCCTCTTTATCAAATCAGATTGGAATATAAGAAACAAAATTAATTAAAATAAAGCTAAGGAAAGAGAATATTAAATAAGCACACTTAGCTTAGATGGAGCACAGAATTATCTCTCAGAAGTTCGACGAAGATTGGCTTGAATACTTTAATTAAATCGATAATTTCTTTTGAGATTCGTGCACTATTTATAAGTGAGAAGATCGGGTCTTCGACTGGTCTAGAGTGCTCTACGACTAGTCGAAGCTCTAACAGATATTTGAAAAATCCGGCAGGATTTGCTTTGACCGTTCTACGACTGGTCGTAGGTTTCCTTCGACTGGTCGTAGGTCCTGCAAAGGTTCGCTGGACTTCAAGTCGTAGATTGTACAACTGGTCGAAGATCAGTCGACACTGTTCCTACGACTGGTCGAACAGATTCCAGGACTAGTCGAAGGCTAATAGATTTTATTCAGAATTTGTAACAAACTTATGACTGGTCGAGGAATTTCGTAGACTGGTCGAAGCAAGTCTAGGACTAGTCGAAGAAGGCCTAGGACTAGTCGAAGAATAGACCAATCACATGTAAAATAACATTCGACTTATGTATCCGAAATGACCTACTTCTAAGGTCATCCTATGGTCAAACAAACCTCAATCATGAAGTATGGACATTGAAACAAGAGACCATGAAGAATGAGCCTTGAAGTCTTGATATAGATTAAACCTTGAAGTAGCTCAATCTTGAAAGTGGCTTGAGTTTCAGCTTGAGTCTTGAGTTCAGCTTGAGTTTCAACTTGAGTCTTGAGATCAGCTTGAGTTTAGCTTGAGTCTTGAGATCAGCTTGAGTTTCAGCTTGAGTCTTGATTTGTGAGCAGTTCTTGCATTCAAGATCTTGAGTCTTGTTTTGTGAGCAGTGCTTGTATTCAAGATCTTGAGTCTTGTACTTGAGAGCTTTGCTTGTTGTGAGCTTAGCTTGTTTATGAATGTTGATCCTTGAGAGAGCTTCACTTATGCAAGTTATATATAACAGAGTATAATAGTGATTTTGGCACTACAAATTTGACAACAAACATGGATAGAAACTATAGCACTTACAGAAGGTTGGAGAAATAAGGACGATGAGAAGAGGGATTGTTGGGTTTTGGAGTCTTGAGCTACAAAAGGGGGGTGTGTGGGCTCAAGTGAAAGGGAAATGAAGAGGAAAAATGATGGAATCAAGGAGGTTAGTGAGCTTACACGAATTTGAAACTCAAATGGAAGGTTCAAGAGCTCAAATGAGATAATGGGAAGGGGTAGGTAGCGGTGGTAGAAGGTTTTTGAGAGGATGGTGCCAGGGTTGCATGAAAATGAGAAAGGGAGTGGTTGAAGGAGGGATTTGAGTGAAAAATATAAAATTTTTGGAAGAAAGGAAAGCTTGGAGTGGTGTTTTGTGAAGGGGAGGTGGTGTAGGAGGGTTTATAATGGACCCCCCCTGCGTACGTGGGTCCTACAACACCCAAAACTGATCGGCCCGCTCAGCCAGGCCCGTTTGGCGGCGAGGCCTCGCCAAACCGGCGAGGCCCTCACTGACCACTGGAACTTTTAGCGAGGGCTCACCCTTTGGGCGAGGTCCTCCTGCCCCTTGGGTCCCAAAAAGGTGTGGGTCCCACTCTAGGTCCCCCTGGAAGTGTGTCGTTTGGCCCATCTCTCCGTTTTGACTCGTTTCGGGCCATTTTATGTAATTTCTGGCGTAACTACGCATTTTCTGACTATTGAAGGCTGGGATTAGGTAAACCATGGTTTAAACTCATCGATTGATGGTCCAGGGATGATCCGGGGTCGACTCATGCGATCACGGATGAGTACAGACCCGATCTCGGCGATAGTTTTCGGTGTACTTTGCCAGTTGGTGAAATCGGGGAAACCTAAGCTTGTTTCTACATTTCTCTCACACCCAAATATGTCGAAAAGCGTCAGCGTACGTCGTGTGACCATAAATCAGGTCCGGTTTAATCCAAATCATGCTCTGATACCAACTTGTAATGCCTTGAAAATCGAGGGTTGAGCATAAGTCCAACTCCCGAGTTCCAACGCATCACTTATGCAATATATTTAATGATGATTAGATGTTGTCTGGGTTAGTGCATTAATCTTGAGTGGGATTATACCAAAACAGTTATTCATACTCCAGATCAATTCATAGAACGCAAGCGGAAGACTGAATAATTTTATCCACTCCATTCATCCATGTTAACATATAATTTGAGGTCTAAAGAACCAAAAGGAAGCATATCCAAAGCTCAAGGGAACCACACCATAGGAAATAGTGTGATTGAACCTCTACCATTTAAAATTTCTTGGAGGCCATAAAAGTTTTGGATCAAGTTGATGTTTGTATTTTCTATTCATTCACATATTTTTGATATTATGAACAACCTTTAACCATTTTTGGACAATCTGATTAGTCTAGATTGAAGAGTAAATAACTTTAGCTGGTTAAATCAAAATTCACTCAAATTGTTGATCAATCTTATTCGCCTAATTTGGATCAAGTTGATGTTTGTGTTTTCTCTTCATTTATAATCTTTTTGATATTATGAACATGCTGGATGTCAAATAAGCATTACTATGGGCCCAAGGAAGGTATCAACGGTGGAAATCATTATTCCACACTATTTCGCATGGCATGATACACTTGGATTTTGGATTTACCAAAAATTTGGAATCAACCCACACCATTAATCCATTTTTCGAGATAATTTTAGAGAATTATCCAAAAAATGAATCATATCCAAATTTTAAATTGACCACATCCAGGCCTGTATGACCTAATAAACAGATTGGATGTCAAATAAATAGTACAGTGGGCCGAGGATTTTAATGATGGATATCCAATCACTATTGTTTTCATGTGGTGTGATCGATATTTATATACCTCTCATTCTACCATGATGTATGTTTTATATCCACACCTTCCATCCATTTTGAGACATCATTTTAGGGCAATATGCAAAGAACGAGTTAAATCCTAAGCTCCAGTGGACCCCAGCACAGAAAATAGTGGGACAGTGACGCCCACCATTAAAAACTTCTAAAGGCCACAAAAGTTTTATATCAAGATGATATTTGTATATCCATACCATTCATCCATTTTGTCGGCTCATGGAGCACATCCAAATTTCTGCTGGACCACACCACATTTTGGATGAAACTTATATTTGTTTTTTTAATTTTTTAATTTTCCTTTGTTCGGGTTTGTCTGACCTAATCAATAAGTCAAATAAAAATAAATATTACAGTGGGCACTAAGGTGGGCCCATGAAGTTTTTAATGGTGGGTGTTCAATTACCATTGTTTTTTATGTTGTAGTCTACTTAAGATCAGCTATTGACATGTAACTTGAGTAGCGAGTGTGACATCACAAAGTTCTGTGGCCCCATGATAATATATTCTTTGTATCTACTCCGTTCATCTATTTGGAGAGATCATTTTAGGAAAATAGGTAAAGAATGAGTCTAATCCAAACCTCCAATGGACCACACCACAGAAAAGAGTGGTGAGAGTGCCGCCCACCATTAAAAACTTCTAAGGCCCATAAAAGTTTTCGATCAAGCTGATACTTGTGTTTTACCTTCTTTCGTGTCTGTGTTAACTTGTGAGCAGTTTGGATTTCAAATAACATCATGGTTGGCCTTAGGAAGGTTTCAACAGTGAGAATCACTCTCCCCACTATTTTCTGTCGTGGGGTCTACTAAAGCTTTGGATCTGCCTCATTCTTTGGATAACGCCCTAAAATGATATCTCCAAATGGATGGATGGTGTAGATGCAACACATATATTGTAGTGGGCCCCACAAAACTTGGTGATGTCACTTCAGTAGCAGTCTTGCTACATAACCTGTCAGTAGCTAATCGCGTCCCCCACTACTCTCTCTCGCCCTAATCCTCTCCCTCTCTCTCTCTCTCAACCTGTCAGTAGCTAATCCGTGTCCCCCTCTCCTCTCTCTCTCACCCTAATCGTCTCTCTCTCTCTCTCTCTCCCTCTCTCTCAACCTGTCAGTAGCTAATCCATGTCCCCCTCTCCTCTCTCTCTCTCTCTCTCTTAACCTGTCAGTAGCTAATCCGTGTCCCCCTCTCTTCTCTCTCTCTCTCTCTCCCTCTCTCTCTCTCAACCTGTCAGTAGCTAATCCGCGTCCCCCTCTGCTCTCTCTCTCGCCCTAATCCTCTCCCTCTCTTTGTCTCTGTCTCTGTCTATGTCTCCCTAACCTTTCTTGTGTTTCTTTGACCCACATACGCCCTCACTCTCTCTCTCTCTCTCTAAAGCTCAGTTGACAGGGATTTGTTGAACGTGATGTATCTCTCTCTCTCTCTCTCTCAATGGCGATTTAGGAATTTGGGGATTTAGTAATTTATGGATTTTTGATTTGATGTGGACCCTCATTTAGGGATTTGGGGATTTTAGGGCTTACAGATTTGAATGCGGACCCTGAATTGGGGTTTTTCTGATTTTACAAATTAGGGATTTAGGGATTTTTGGATTTTGGGGATCTGAGGATCCAACTAGAATTAGGGATTTCTGATTTTACAAATTAGGGATTTCTGATTTTACAAATTAGGGATTTTATAAATTAGGGATTTTAGGGCTTATAGATTTAAATGTGGACCCTGAATTGGGGTTTTTCTGATTTTACAAATTAGGGATTTTGGGATTTTAGGATTTTGGGGATCCGAGGATCCAACCAGAATTAGGGATTTCTGATTTACATGGATGGATGGTTGGATGGTTAGACATGTACATATGCATGGATGGATGATTGGATTGGATGCATTTATATTATACAAACTCATTTTGGTTACTATTGCACTGATATTTTACAATAACACGTGCTTTTAAACCCCCATAAAATGGGAACTTATCATGTATGCCTCTTTTTGCAATTATTTGATTACTAATTGTCCCAAAAAGTCCAACCAGTTCAATTATAAGGCCCGAACTAACCACAGGCTATCCAGTTTCTAAGGTTAATCATTTCAAAGTATTGTAATTGGCCTGTTTGAGTTAGGTGCAAGGGTACTAAAACCTATATCTATACTCATGTTGGACCTGAAATGAATGCCCATATTTATATCTGTCAAAGTGTTAGATACCACCTATGATTTCAAATCTTTGAAAAAGATTTAATCATTTACTCGAAATGTTAGAATTTATAGCTAGATTAGGACTGTTGGTGTTTCTTCCATGGGAAAAAAAGTTATATATGCTATGTAAGATTTACAAAACTTTTAAAAAAAATGTGGTCAATGGTGTGAATTGTGTACACACTTCATACAACAGTCAATGAGTTAGGTGGTATGCACCCAACTCATTGACTACAATGTAGAATGGTTTGTGGATGACTTCATGAAAAGTTTGAATCAGTAGAAGTTGAGTATAACCTATTCTCAATTCCTCCCGAACCAAAAAAAAAAAGGAAACAAATGAGAGAGAGGTCAATGAAAAGTATGAGTTATTTGAAGTTGGTTTTCTTTTGAAAGGGGTTCTTGTGGTGAGAAGTATGAGTTATTTGAAGCACCAAAGAGGCAACTTGTATTAGGTCCCTTCTCTAGTAATGTCTCAAGTTTTAGGCAAAAAACTTGACAAATAAACATTGAAAAATGTCACTGCATGTCAGTAAACAGCACATACGTTGATTCATACACATCATGCTATCTCTACCAGAACTACTAACGAATCAGAGACCCCCCAAAAAAAAAAGTCTTCACTTCTCTAGAAGTTGTGATCATCTCCTTGTAGGGGCTAGGCAACTATGTGCATATTCTAACACTTTTTTAGACAATTCACTTTTTTGGACAATTCACCTTTTTGGACTGTATTTATGTTTTGATTGTATTTGTGGATGGCATCCTAGGTACATCTTGTATAGCTTTCTTGATTAGTTGTTTCTATGGATTGGACATGATAGTTTGATGCACTTTGTATGCAATGTGATTTTTGATGCTTATGGACTGTTGATAGATGTAATGCAGGTTTTCCAACCCTAACATGCCTGCTCTGAAAAAGCTATTCTGATTATATTCGCCATAACATTGCTGTACTTCTGGAGTGCCTATGGAATGTGCCTAGCCATTGCATAGCATGGAAGCAGTTGGAGTAAATAAATTACCAATAATCTTTCAAAATGCACGTGCAGGAATCCAATGAGAAGATAGTTTCCTCCTGAACCAAAAAAAAAAAAAGAAGAAAAGAAAAGAAAAAAAGATCTGATGCCTTCTAAGTATAAATCATCTCAGCAATTTTCAATACAAATAAATCATCATAACTTTCCAGGCATAAGAGCTATGCCCATGTATAAAGGTGTGTATAAAGTCTCCTGTACAATTTCTAGGTATTTCCTAGTTCTTTGCAATATGGATTTTCTAAAATCAATAAAGACGAAATAACGAAGACTCCTAAGACCTTTGGATTACTAAAAATACCATGACCATGTGTATACGGCTGTATGCAGAGCTAGCAGCCAGTTGAGAGTTTTCTCCTACAATGTTGGTGTCATTAGGAAATAATTAGAATTGGTTATGCTGTGTATAAAACATTGGGGCTGTATACACAGCAGTATGGTTGTGTATACAGCTTTATACAACAGTACAATTGTATATATGTTGCCATATGCACAATCATATGGTGTATCCTGCATATAACACCATATGTATCCTATTTTGTAGCATGTAAACTGTTTTAAGTAGATGGACCACTGCAATTTGGTGCAATCCATTTTTGGTCACCTCATGTAATTGCACCACACCTAATCCTAATCTCAACTCCTTAACCTAAACCTAAACTTGAAAACCCAAACCTAAACCCGAACCCGAACCTGATATCCTAAACCTAAACCTTAACCTATTCTCAATTCCCTAAACCTTAACCTATAACCTAACTTAAACCTAAACCTATAACTTACACTTATAACCTAAACCTATAACCTAAACCTGTAACCTTAACCTAAACCTAAAACCTAAATGCATTCTCAAATCCCTAAACCTAAACCTATAAACTATAACATTAACAGAAACTTATAACCTAAACCTATAACCTACAACTTTAACCTAAACTTATACTTATAACCTAAACCTATTCTCAAATCCCAAAACCTATAACCTAAACTTAAACCTTAACCCAAACCTAAACCTTAACCTATAACCAAAACCTTAACTTATAACCTATAACCTATAACCTAAACCTATAACCTATAACCTAACCTAAACCTAAACCTATAACCTACACTTATAACCTAAACCTAAACTTGTAACGTTAACCTAAACATAAAACCTAAACGTAAACCTAAAATGTAAATGTATTCTCAAATCTCTAAACCTAAACCTATAACCTACAACATTAACCTAAACCTATTCTTAAATCCCAAAACCTATAACCTAAACCTAAACCTAAACCTATAACCTAAACCTAAACCTTAACCTATAACGTATAACGTATAACCTAAACCTAAACCTATAACCTATAACCTAAACTCAATTCCTTAAACCTTAACCTATAACCTAGCCTAAAACTAAACCTAAAACATACACTTATAACCTAAACCTAAACCTAAACCTATAACCTTAACCTAAACGTAAAACTTAAACCTAAACCTAAAACGTAAATGTATTCCTAAATCCTTAAACATAAACCTATAATGTACAACATTAACTTAAACTTATAACCTACAACATTAACCTAAACCTATTCTCAAATCCCAAAACCTATAACCTAAACCTAAACCTTAACCTAAACCTAAACCTATAACCTAAACTTAAACCTTAAACTATAACCTAAATCTTAACCTATAACCTATAATGTAAGACCCATATCATAATCCGTACCATTCCATGAACTTCCGCGGTCCTTCCGGTCGAATTCCGGTAACCCTCGACCAGTATTCAACGTTTGCGCACGATCCTAAGCTGAGTCCTACATACCAACGTCGGCTTGATTTGAAACTTGTACCTTAGCGACCGTACCATCGCCGCGGTTCTAACGCCATGACTTACGCACCGAACCGATACCCAGGTCAGAAGATGTGGGCCTGCGTTTATTTCGAAGAAACGCCGCGCATTTCAAATTTCAAGGGAATCTTTACAATATGTCCCATCAATCAATCAATCACCCAAGTCAAGTACACACCATACCCTAAGTACAACAACCCACCCCTCTTTTTTCCTTAAGTCAACTCTCTCTCCCCTCACCATCCCTCTTTTACAAATTTTCAAACAAACCCATCCCCTTTTTACAAAAAATTAAACTCACCCATACCTCCCATCCCCTTCCTTACATCATCCCATCCATATCATCCTATCACCCCTTTTTCCTTCTCATTTCTCAAATCTCCCAAGCATCCTACGTCCAACCTCTCTTCTCTCCCAAACAACAACAACAAGTGTGGCCCACTTTCCCCACCCTCTCATCTCTCATCCCCACCATCAAAACCCCATCAACCACCATCAAAAGAGAAGGCAAGGAGCTAAGGAGGCTAAGGGACCAAGGAGAAGGCCGATAAGTGGGCGATCCACCGTTGATTTCAATTTAGGGCCACTTGATGTGGGACCCAAATGATGTATGCAATGTATTATTGGGCCCATAGTGGCGGGGACCCTCTATCTAACCGTGTGTGTGTGTATATATATATATATATATATATATATATATATATATCTTTTTCTCCCTAGAATGTTGTGGGCCCCACCGAATTGTGTTAAATCTACTCCATCCATCAGACAGAGTGGCCCACCACATATCAGGGAAATCCCACCCACTAGACCTAAATATATGTAATATATTTATATTATATATTTATATATAATATATATACATATACTTCCATGGTGGGCCATGTCCATGTGGGACCCACCATGATGCTTGTGTTATTTAACACCATCCAGTGTCCTACGCTGGACGTGGCTAACAGTGAAGTGTAAACTGACGTTGGGGTGTACTAGGCTTGGGGTGGGCCACGCATGTAGGCCCCACCTTGATATATGTATATAATCCAAGCTGTCCATTCCGTTCCCCGGCTCATTTTAGGCGTTGAGCCGAAAAATGAAGCTGATCCCATTTTTTTTGGCGGGCCATACCATGGGAAATAGTGGTCTTTACCATTGAAAACCACTTGGATCTTTTCACTCGCCAATAACAGGCCGCATATTGGACTCATTTGGTCAGTCTTAAGCCATACGATCCAATGGTTGGAGCAGATTCGTTTGATGTGGGCCCCACATGGGAAAAACCACAGGATTTCAGTTTTTTTTAAAATAATATATCAGGCAGCAGCTTTTGCTGCTGCCGCTGACACCACCCAAGGACGCAACAGCGTCCTACGCTAGGCAGGCAGGGACCCACGGTCCAAGCTGTGGGCCCCACCATGATGTGTGTGAACATCACCACTGTGCATTTTGATGGGCCTCCTTTTGACTATGGGCCACCCCTAAAATCAGCCGTATTTAGATCTCAAGTGGCCCACGTCGCAGAAAACAATTGGATTGAACGTCTGCTATTGAAACCCTTTTGGGTTGTAAAAGTTTTGGATCAGATATGATATTTGTTTTTACTCTTCATCCATGTCCGTGTGACCTCATCAACGGGCTGGGTGGAAAACGAACAACACGGTGGGCCCCTGATCCGTGTGACCTTATCTATAGGTTGGGTGGAAAATAAATATTTTGGTGGGCTCCAGATCTGTGTGACCTTATCCATAGGTTGGGTGGAAAATAAACATTATGGTGGGCCCCACATGGGACCCACTGATGTATGTATGTAGGGTAATCCACACCTATGGGACCCACCATGATGCATCTATGGATTATCATGTATTCAAAGTTTTTGATCATAGTAAATGTAGGGTTATTATCATTATCTTGTATTTCCCTTCATTCGCACTGTGTTCAAAGTTTTTGATCATAGTGAATTTTATGATGGTGTCCTTGTGGTTATTGTTCGTGGGTTATGCTTATGGTTATGCTTGTACAAAATCAAAATCATATTTGAAATCTTCCTTATAGGATCCAAGGATCAGAACTTGGTGTATAGATGTCGGGAGCCGAGAATGGGGTACTACGGAGGCTGTCGGTGCTAAATTCAGCGATCGGAAATTTTGTGAGCCCAGTTTCTGAGTTCGGGGCGTGACAGAAGTTGGTATCAGAGCATAACTTGGAAATAACTGAAAACAACATCACATGTTTGCTATGAGTCTAGGTTTCGAGTGCGTAACCTTCCGATTGAATTTCCTAACGTGTGATTCTCAAGGTTGATCGGCGTCCTAAGTCTTCCTATAGGATATGCCGCGCAGGAGAGTGACCCGATCGACTCCCGCTCCACCACCCGATGCTCTCGCTTTACCACCTACTACTTCTGTTTCACCCCCAGAGATCCCTGCTCCCCAGCTTGAGGATGTTGTTCCTCCACCTAAGGCCGGTGCGGATCCGACCGTACCTGTGAGGGCCTCTCAGTTATAGTAGATGTTATAGGTTGTAACAACCGTACTTCAGGGACAAGGCAGGCACCCAGTTGTTTCGCCAGCCCAGGTAGAGCAGGAGCGCATGAGCGCCCTTCTTCGAGAGTTCAGACGGCTCGATCCTCCGTGTTTCCAGGGCGAGCTAGATCCGACAGCAGCTGAGAGGTGGCACTCCGATGTGGAGAAGATCTCCGATACTATGACATGTACGACCCAACAACAAGTCCGGTTGGCTGTATTCCTTCTCCAGGGTGAGGCATAGTACTGGTGGACCTCCGTTATCCGCGTTGCAGGACTTGACTATGTCTAGAGATGGGAGGACTTTATCGACCGATTCGAGGAGCAATACTCCCCTGACCACATTCGACATTAGAGACCACTTGAGTTTGAGACTTTGGTGCAGGGGGACATGACCATGGCGCAGTACGCGGCCCGTTTTATGGCGCTATCGAGGTTCACGCCATATATGGTTGATGATGGGGAGTGGAAGGCCCGCCGTTTCGAGAACGGCTTACGTTACGGTCTTTGAGGCCATGTGATTGGGCATGAGCTCCCGACTTTTCAAGCAGTAGTGCAGAGGGCCCCAGATTTACGAGACTGAGTGGACCGGTTCACAGGGTGATTGAGATCAGAGGAGAGGTTGGAAGAGGCAGGCCCCCTCCAGTAGCTCCTAACAGCATCGGCGCCCACAGCCACTAACCTGCTAGAGCACCAGCAGCCCCAGTAGCACGTCGAGTGCCACCCCATCAGCCATTTGTAGGGACCTATTTTAGATGTGGTGGGATAGGGCACTGCCTGTCTAAGTGCCCTCACCCTCATCTCTAGCAGTCGAGAGGGCTACAATAGCCTCCAGCGTAGCAGCGACCTCAGCAGCAGCCTCCAGCACAGCAACAACCCCATCAGCAGTGACCGCAGCCACCTCAGCCGTCGAGGCCCCAGCAGCAGTAGAGACAGCAGTACAGGTCACCATAGAGGCATTATCAGCACCAGGGACCTCAGAGGGGACAGGCACCTCCCCAGCTAACTCAGGCTATATTCTATGCGGCACAGTAGGACCCGTAGACCTCCGAAGGAATTGTTGAGAGTATACTTCCTGTCTCTTCACGTATCGCCCGAGTGTTATTTGATTTCGGTGCTTCGCACTCATTTATGTCCGAGGGTTTTTGCTGATCGACTGGATTACCGATAGAGTTTGCTAGTGAGGGATTAACCGTATCGACACCCTTGGGGAAGAGTACGATATTAGGCCGTTTCTGTTCGTCTTGCCCTGTTTTGGTCGATGATATCTTTTTACCTGCTGACTTATTTGTGCTACCGATGACAGATTTTGATGTTATCTTGGGCATGGATTGGCTTACTGAGTACCATGCCATCTTGGACTGTTTCGTGAGGACAGTCACGTTCTTCATACCAGGCTTGCCGCAATTTCAGTTTGTTGCTGAGCCCCGAGGAGAGCCATTGTCTTACTTGATGTCCTATGCCGTTGAAGAGTCTGTTGCCACTTGTATTGATCAGTGGCCGATTGTCTGTGATTTCCCCGACACGTTCCAGGAGATTCTGGGATTGTCGTCGCGCCGTCATATAGAGTTCCAGATAGATCTCGGGCCTGGTACCGTGCCTATCTCGAAGGCCTCGTACCGTATGACACTAATGGAGTTGCGTGAGCTGCAGTGACAGTTGGACGAGTTGCGTGAGTTGGGATTTATTCGTCCAAGTAATTCACCTTAGAGAGCACCGGTACTCTTCGTTAGGAAGAAGGATGGCTCGTTTAGGCTTTGCGTGGACTACAACGAGCTCAATTGGGTCACGATCAAGAATAAGTACCCGCTCTCGACGATTGATGACTTATTTGATCAGCTGCAGGGTGCACAGTTCTTTTCGAAGATTGACCTATGTTTCGGTTATCATCAGATTTGAGTTCAAGAGGAGGACATCCTGAAGACAGCTTTCAGGACGCGCTATGGTCATTTTGAGTTTCAGGTCATGTCCTTCGGACTGACCAATGCACCCGGGATCTTCATGCAGTTGATGAACGAGGTCTTCTATCCATATCTCGATCAGTTTATTGTGGTCTTCATCGATAACATTTTGATATATTCGAGGACCCGTGAGGATCATATGCAGCATATGGAGATCGCCTTGCAGACTCTCCGTACCCACCAGCTGTATGCGAAGCTAGAGAAGTGCAAGTTCTGGTAGGAGGAGATGAAATTCCTTCGTCACGTGGTGACGAGGGAGGGTGTTGCAGTAGACCCCTCGAAGGTTGAGGCAGTGCGTCAGTGGGGTCAACCCATGACTGCGCCCGAGATCCGCAGTTTCCTTGGTTTAGTGGGATACTATCAGCGTTTCGTTGAGGGCTTCTCCTGTATTGTAGCCCCGTTGACCAGGTTGACTCAGAAGGGCGTAGATTTTGTTTAGACTGACGCATGTGAGCGGGCATTCGTGGAGCTAAAGGACCATCTGACATCCGCTCCTATCCTCACTCTTCCTTTTGAGAGTGATGGATTTGTTTTATTTACCGATGCCTCACGTATTGGTTTAGGCGCTGTCCTGATGCAGCACAGTAGGCCTGTAGCCTTCGCATCTCGTCAGCTCAAGGTCTATGAGCTGAACTACCCTACGCATGCTTTAAAGCTGGCAGCAGTCGTCTTCGCACTGAAGGTATGGAGACACTATCTCTATGGGGTCAAATTTGAGCTCTTCTCTGATTACAAGAGCTTGAAGTATCTATTCTCTTAGTCTGAGCTGAACATAAGGCAGAGACGCTGGATGGAGCTTCTGAAGGACTATGATTCTGACCTCCAGTACCACCCAGGCAAGGCAAATGTGGTGGCGGATGCCCTCGGCTGTCAGCCACGAGGCCTGTTGGCACATATGATGATTCAGGAGTGGAGGATGCTCGAGGCTAAAGCAGAGTACGACTTCGATTTTGGTCTGCAGTCTACTATCGTCCAGCTATCGAGCCTGTCGATTCAACCCTCACTTGTCGCTAGGGTGATTGAGATTGAGGCTCAGCAGATAGATAACTCGTTACAGGATTATCGAGCAGAGGCAGCATTTGAGAGTTAGACAGATTGACAGATTGGTGCTGATGGTGGACTTCGCTTCAAAGGCCGATTATGTGTCCCAGATATTCCTGAGCTACATAGAGATCTTATGACTGAGGCACATCGATCGTGATTTTCTATCCACCCTGGTTCGACGAAGATGTATCGTGATATGAGGAGACAGTATTTTTGGGAGGGGATGAAGTGCCAGATTGTCAGTTTTATGGCTGAGTATGACACATGCCAACGTGCCAAGGCCGATCATCAGAGACCCCCTGGTCTATTGCAGCCGTTGAGTGTCCCAACGTGGAAGTGGGAGCACATATCTACCGATTTTATCATGAGTTTGCCAAGGACTTAGCACAGTCATGACGTCATCTGGGTTGGCGTGGACCGTCTGACGAAGTCGGCACATTTCCTTACGATTTGTGCGACTTAGCCTTTAGACCAGCTTGTGAGGTTATTCATTGAGGAGATTGAGATTGCGTGGCGTTCCAGTCTCGATCGTGACCGAGACCTGGGGTTCACGTCTTAGTTTTGGAGGAGCTTTTAGAGAGCGATGGGCACTGATTTGCAGCTCAGCACCATGTATCACTCATAAACTGATGGACAGACCGAGGGGGTCAATCAAATCCTTTTAAGGACATGCTTTGGGCTTGCGTGATTGACTTCGGGGGTAGCTGGGATGAGCATCTGCGATTGGCTGAGTTCGCATACAACAACGACTATCAGGCAACCACTGGCATAGCTCCTTTTGAGGCATTGTATGGCAAACCGTGCAGATCTCCACGTTGTTGGACCGAGGTCGGAGAGTGGCGTCTCCTAGTCCTGAGCTTGTATAGCAGACGTCAGAGGTTATCGATATCATTAGGTAGAGGATACGCATAGCTTAGAGCCTGCAGAAGAGTTTTGCTGATTGTCGGCGTTGTCCCTTTGAGTTTGATGTAGGGGACCACGTGTATCTCAAAGTCTCGCTCATGAAGGGCGTAATTCGATTTGGAGCGAAGGCCAAGCTCACCCTGAGATTCATAGGACCTTTAGAGATCACTGAGCGCATTGGCGCCGTGGCCTATCAGCTTGCCTTACCATCTCAATTGTCTGGCATCTATAACATTTTTCATGTCTCTATGCTGAGGAAGTGTGGGTCAGACATAGTTCCTGCTATTAATTTGCAGCCGTTGGAGGTTCGTGAGGATGCTTCCTACATTGAGCAGTTAGTTCGTATCCTTGATCGAAAGGAGCAAGTCCTCCGGACCAAGGTCATTCCCTTAGTGAAGGTTCAGTGCGGTCACTATTCTGTTGATGAGGCGTCTTGGGAGCGCGAGGCCGAGATTTGAAAGCGCTATCCCCATCTCTTTGATGATTGATTATATATTATATGTTGTATGTTGTCTCCGATATTTATATGACGATGCCTTGCTTCCTCTTCTATTATGAATTATATTTACTTGTAATGATCGTGTAAATTTCGAGGACAAAATTTTTATTTGGAAGGGAGAGTTGTAAGACCTGTATCGTAGTCTGTACCATTTCGTGAACTTCCGCGGTCCTTCTGGTTGAATTCTGGTAACCCTTGACCTGTATCCGACGTTTGAGCGCGATCGTAAGCTGGGTCTCACATACCAACGTTGGCTCGATTCGAAACTTGTACCTTAGCAACCGCACCGTCACCGCGGTTCTAACGCCGCGACTTGCGCACCAAACCGATACCAAGGTCAGAAGATGTGGGCCCGCGTTTATTTCGAAGAAACGCCGTGCGTTGCGAATTTTGACGGAATCTCTATAATGTGTCCCATCAATCAATCAATCACCCAAGTCAAGTACACACCATACCCTAAGTACAACAACCCATCCATCCTTTTCCCTTAAGTCAACTCTCTCTCCCCTCACCATTCCTCTTTGACAAATTTTCAAACAAACCCATCCCCTTTTAACAAAAAAATCTAACTCACCCATACCTCCCATCCCCTTCCTTACATCATCCCATCCATATCATCCCATCACCCCTTTTTCCTTCTCATTTTTCAAATCTCCCAAGCATCCCACGTCCAACTTCTCTTCTCTCCCAAACAACAACAACAAGTGTGGCCCACTTTCCCCACCCTCTCATCTCTCAACCCCACCATCAAAACCTCATCAACCACCATTAAAAGAGAAGGCAAGGAGCTAAGGAGGCTAAGGGACCAAGGAGAACGCCGATAGGTGGGTGATCCATCATTGATTTCAATCTTAGGGCCACTTGATGTGGGACCCAAATGATGTATGCAATGCATAGAGGGGCCCATAGTGGCGGGGACCCTCTATCTCACCATATATATATATATATATATATATATATCTTTTTCTCCCTAGAATGTTGTGGGCCCCACCGAATTATGTTAAATCTACTCCATCCATTAGACGGAGTGGCCCACCACATATCAGGGAAATCCCACCCACTAGACCTAAATATATGTAATATATTTATATTATATATTTATATATATTTATATATAATATATATACATATGCATCCATGGTGGGCCACATCCATGTGGGACCCACCATGATGCTTGTGTTATTCAACACCGTCCAGCGTCCTACGCTGGACGTGGCTTAACAGAGAAGTGTGAACTGGCTAGGGACGTGGCTAACAGTGAAGTGTAAACTGATGTTGGGGTGTATTAGGCTTGGGGTGGGCCACACATGCAGGCCCCACCTTGATGTATGTATATAATCCATGCCGTCCATTCCGTTCCCCAGCTCATTTTAGGCGTTGAGCCAAAAAATGAAGCTGATCCCATTTTTTTTACGGGCCATACCTTAGGAAATAGTGGTGTTTACCGTTGAAAACTACCTGGATCTTTTCACTTGCCAAAAACAGGACACATATTGGACTCATTTAGTTGGTCTTAAGCCGTACGATCCAATGGTTAGAGCATATTCGTCTGATGCAGGCCCCACATGGGAAAAACTACAAGATTTCAGTTTTTTTTTTAAAATATTAGGCAGCAGCTTCTGCTGCTGCCGCTGACACCACCTAAGGACGCAACAACGTCTTACGCTAGACAGGCAGGGACCCACGGTCCTAGCCGTGGGCCCCACCGTGATGTGTGTGAACATCACCACTGTACATTTTGATGGGCCTCCTTCTGACTATGGGCCACCCCTAAAATCAATCGTATTTAGATCTCAGGTGGCCCACGTCACAGAAAATAGTTGGATTGAACGTCTGCTATTGAAACCCTTTTAGGTTACAAAAGTTTTGGATCAGATATGATATTTGTTTTTACTCTTCATCCATGTCCGTGTGACCTCATCAACGGGCTAGGTGGAAAACGAACAACACGGGTGGGCCCCTGATCCGTGTCACCTCACCAACAGGTTGGGGTGCAAATAAACATTACGATGGGCCCCAGGTCCACGTGACCATATCAGCAGGTTGGGGGAAATTAAACATTTTGGTGGGCCCCAAGGTATGTATGACCTTGTCAATAGGATGGGTGGGGGCCCAAGGTCTGTATGACCTTGTCAACAGGATGGGTGGAAAATAAACATTTTGGTGGGCCCTAGATCTGTGTGACCTTATCCATAGGTTGGGTGGAAAATAAACATTATGGTGGGGTCCACATGGGACCCACTGACGTATGTATGTATGGTAATCCACACCTTCCATTCGTGTGGACCCCACCATGAGTTATGTAATTCATCTATGCCGTCCATCCCTATGGGACCCACCATGATGCATATGTTTCATCCAAACCGTCCAATCATTTTGGAGATTAATTTAAGGCCCATTGTGATGTATGCAAGGCTCATGTGATTAGGCCTGACTTGATGCATTTGTGGCCCGCCCACTGAGGCCCACTTTAATATATATCAGACCCATGGTATGAGGCCCATTTGAC
This sequence comes from Magnolia sinica, assembly GCF_029962835.1. Taxonomy (NCBI): domain Eukaryota; kingdom Viridiplantae; phylum Streptophyta; class Magnoliopsida; order Magnoliales; family Magnoliaceae; genus Magnolia; species Magnolia sinica. Next base: position 78,977,861 of record NC_080580.1, on the reverse strand, counting down.
GTATTGGAGGCCCATGGGTCGAGGCCCAATGGGATGTACATAAGGCCCATTGTAATGTGTTTCCACCGTGGTTTATGTGATGATCTCGATGGTGGGCTATGCCTTGGGAGCAATGATGGTTTGACGTCCACATTGTATGGATGATGTTGGTTAAATGTCTGCATTGTCACTCTCCCTAAAGCCCATTGATAGGCCCATACTTTAGTGTGTAGGCAGTCTAGGTCCATCTTCGTTATGATCAGAGCCCATCACCATATGACATGTTTAGTATAGATCCATGATTCATGATCATACACATCATATGTATGCTTGGTATGATGAGTGACTGATCATAGCATATGCCTTCGGGTAGATTGTTTATGGGCTCCCTGATAGGCGGAGTTACCCTTCATGAGCGCGCGGTACGCGCAAGATTGATGCATGACTGGTACTGTGATTCATGCACTTTACATTTATATGGCATGATTTCTATATGCCCTAACGACATCAGGGTTATAACCTCCACAGACACATCATGGATGGCGGGATCGGATACCGAAAATATTGTTATTAAGCATCGGGGCACCATAGATGTCCCCGGGTGAAAATTCCTAAACCCGATAGTACCAGAGGATGACTCCAACGTTGAGACCGAGTGGACATATGAGCATATGAGGGCCGAATACCAGGAGGCTGCATCTCCCACTGTGTCGTGGTCGGTTGGAAGGGGTGTGGCCTTACTCGCCCGAGAGTAGGGGGAAATACTAGGCTGAGTTTGACCAGCTCGTGAATGGGTCCGCTATCAACGTGCCAGATAAATATTGGCAGACTATTGGCCAGGCGGATAGTGAGGTTTCTTACGCTCACTTTGACTGTGCGGCTAGGAGAGCGGCAATGCCATTTGGAGTGTACTAAATGCTAGTGATTATCCAGAATGAGAACTGTACTAATATATGATGAGGATTGGCATGCTTGAACTGCATCTCGCATCGCATGGTCTTGACATGGCTGATAGCATTCATATCTTGCACCGTATATCCTTGGTACGACTGATTTCATTCATGTACTCATCAACATGATTCCGCATTTCTCAGACCTTGCATTCTGAGCACGCTTATATTGCGCACACACTTACACTACCCTGTAAGCTTTCTAAAGCTTATGCATGATTGATGCGTATAGGTGACACCAGGATGCATCCGTAACCTTGTCGCAGTTGGAGTGTGCAGCCAACCTTTTAGAGTTTCTGTTATTATCATTATCTTGTATTTCCCTTCATACGCATTGTATTCAAAGTTTTTGATCATAGTGAATTTTGTGATGGTGTCCTTGTGGTTATTGTTCGTGGGTTATGCTTGTACAGAATTAAAATCATATTTAAAATCCTCCTTGTAAGATCCCAGGACGAACTTGGTGTATAGATGCTGAGAGCCGAGAATGGGGTACTACGGAGGCTGTCGGCGCTAGATTCGGCGATCGGGAATTTTGTGAGCCTAGTTTCCGAGTTCGGGGCATGACATATAACCTATAACCTAAACTCAATTCCCTAAACCTTCCTTAACCTATAAACTAACCTAAACCTAAACCTATAACTTACACTTATAACCTAAACTTAAACCTAAACATAAACTTAAAACTTAAATGTATTCTCAAATCCCTAAACCTAAACCTACACCTAATCCTAATCTCAACTCCCTAACCTAAACCTAAACCTAAACTTGAAAACCCAAACCTAAACCCGATCCCGAACCTGTACCCGATTTCCTAAACCTAAACATTAACCTATTCTCAATTCCCTAAAGCTATTACCTATAACCTATAACCTATAACCTAAACCTAAACCTAAACCTAAACCTTAACCTATAACGTATAACCTATAACCTAAACTCAATTCCTTAAACCTTAACCTATAACCTAACCTAAACCTAAACCTATAACCTACACTTATAACCTAAACCTATAACCTAAACCTAAACCGAAAACCTAAATGTATTCTCAAATCCCTACACCTAATCCTAATCTCAACTCCCTAACCTAAACCTAAACCTAAACTTGAAAACCCAAACCTAAACCCGATCCGGAATCTGAACCTAATTTCCTAAACCTAAACCTTAAACTATTCTTATTTCCTTAAAGCTATAACCTATAACCTATAACCTATAACCTAAATCTAAACCTTAACCTAAACCTATAACCTAAACCTAAACCTTAACCAAAACCTAAACCTATAACTTTAACCTAAACCAAAACTTATAACCTAAACATTAACCTATAACCTATAACCTATAACCTATAACCTAACCTTAACCTAAGCCTAAAACCTGAACCTAAACCTATAGCCTAAGCCTAAAACCTAAAACTTAAACTTAAACCTAAAACCTAAATGTATTCTCAAATCCCTAAACCTAAACCTACACCTAATCTTAATCTCAACTCCCTAACCTAAACCTAAACCTAAACTTGAAAACCCAAACCTAAACCCGATCCCGAACTGTAACACCCCGTACTTTACAGTACTCGAGTGTTACCATGTAGATTAATTTAATATAAATATATGAATAATGCAACCTAAATATATATGCTATGAAGTGTATGTACTTTGTAAAGATTTAAAATTTCATGCTAAAATGATATGTACGTATTTAATGTATACAAATATTATGAAAATAATATTATATTAAATAAACATAAGGAATAATAATTTCACAACATAAAATCAAATTACAAATAATAATGTAGCATTGAATATCTTTTATAAGTATGTATACAAAAATCATTAGATACTTTAATGGAATTGTATATTATTTAACAATATTATCAAATACAAATTTAATTTTTATTAAATAAGATATTGTACAATCTTCAATTCATTTATACGTATAATATAATACTGTATATTATAAATTATTTATATTAATGAATGTGTGAACAACATCATGTAATTAGTAGTATGTTAATATTAAGATTATATTTATATACATGTATGAGATTTCAAATATTTTAATTATAAATAATACACAAAAGTAAAGGAATCTATGTTAATATTAGTATTAGTTAGTAAAGTATGATGAAAGCCTTACAAGTGGCCCTTTAGGACCCTTTTAACCGTTGACGTCCAATCTCGGGGTGATCCGACCACTAGATCAATAGAAAGCCACCATTGGAGCTAGTGATCTACTTGTATGACCCACCTAGACCTTGGATCTATCCCATCTTTGGTCAATGGCACTAATTACACCCCTAGAATCGAACGAACGATGCAGATCTCGTGATTCAATCACAATAGGCCTCAAAATGGAGTGCACATACACCATGTTCGGTGTGACCACTGCACACCAGATCATTAAAATGTTCAGACGTAGGCTGACCTGTGATTTCTCAAAAAGGGAAGAAATCCCTCTCTCCTCTGTTTCCTGCCAGCGCCCATATTGAACAAACCGTTTTTGTTTGCTTCAATCATGGCCCACCTCCACTACCTAGCTTAGGGATCTAAACCGTCCATTGTGTGCATGACTAAAGTCTGACCAAAACCTAGGCCATTTCGCATGGAGATGTATACGTGTGTGGCCACAAATCTAGTTGCTAATGGGCTATGAAAAACCAACTTTCCAAAAATGGAAATCCCATTCCGCTGCTGCCATGAGAGCGATCTGTGTGAGGAGAAAACCTCTCATCTTAGCCCTCCATTCGAACACATCTCAGCCATCCAATTTAGCTTTGGTTTAGGGCTTCAAAACCACGATCGATCTCCATTCTACCCACGGTTCGCGGTTTCGGCCTGAGTAGATCCGGACCATTGGCTGTTGATCCGACGGTTCAGGGAAGATTAGGGTGAGCATATAAGGCATGCGGATCGAGGAATAGTAGCTCACCCTCTATTTTTACAGCTGCAACCATTAAACTAGCCATTTTCTCCTCCTCCTCAACCCACCGTCCAAACGACCTAGAGCTTTGAAAAAGCCTATCCATAAGTTTTCTATAGTCCATATGAACCATCCCATGCTGTCGAATTGGAGGAGGGAGCCTCGTTCGAGATCCGCCATTAATGGCAGCCATCTTTTCCGCCGTTCCAACTGAGTCAGACTCAGTTCAAGATGCCGTTTTTTGACTCTCACCACCTGGTGTTAGCGTGGGGAGAGAAAGAAGGAAAAAGAAAGTGAAAGAAAAGCATAGAGAGGGGAGAGAATGAGGGAGTGCGTTGTGCAACCGTTGCACTCGGGCCGAGCTTGAGTCAGGCCAGGATGGTTGGACATCGCTAGGTGTTTCCAGCGGGTAGGTGAGAAAGAAAAAGAAGAGAAAGAAAGAGGAGAGAATCAATGGAGCGAGAGGGTGCGTGTGTTGGGCAGCCACACCAAGCTGCTGCACCATGCCAGTAGCTCAAACAACGCCGAGTCATCGGGCCGAGTCGAGTGAGTCAGGGTTGCTGATCATCTGGGCTGGGCGTGGGTTGGTCCAGTTCAGGCTTTTGGAAAGTCTAGGGAGAGAGAAGAGAAAGAGAATAAATGATAAAAAGAAAAGGAAGAAGAGGAGAAAGTATGGGTGCGTGCGTGGGCCGCACTATGCACTGCCGAGTCAGCGGGTCTCGACTCGGCTAAGCCATCAAGTTGAACAGACCTGATTGGGCCCAGTTCATCCCAGGAAAGAAATAAAAGAAGGAGAAGAAAATGAGAGAAGAAAGAAGAGAGAATCAGAGAGTGGGAGGGTGCGTGTGGTGCAGTTGCACCATGATGCTACCCAACCCATCGAGTTGCTGACTCGGTCCAGTCAGGTTTGGGCTGGGTTCGGTCCTACTACTGCTGGCCAGAGGGAGAGAGTGAAAGGAAAAAAAAGAGAAAATGAGAGTGAGGGGTGCGCCTATGCTACACCCGACTCATTATCGAATCACGGCTTGAGTTGGGCCTAGTTCGGCCATTGCGGGATGCTTCTAGCTGCAGGAAGGAGTAAAAGAAAGAAAATAAAAGAATGAGAAGGAGATAAAGAAAACCAGCAAAAGAAGAGAAGGAAGAAGGAGAGAGGAGATGGAGTCAACTCTGTTTCAAACCGAGTCAACTCACCGAGTTGACAGGGTGAGTCTATATTTTCTCTCCAGATTTAGATTACTTTAATTATCATTGTTAACATCATTTAGAATTTTTAAGTTAGATGTGATTAACCATTAGTAATTGTCCATACTTATATTAATTGATATACGTACATATATATAAATTGTTATTATCATTAAAATATTAGTATTTTATTCGTCATCCTTAAGACATTATTATTGACATTAGAGCACACTATTTCTATCCATCACAATGATTATCAAGGCCACGTTAACTAATATTAAGTACATTGTTAATGCTAATAATTATTTGGAAATTATAAGTATCATTATTCATCGTGGGCGTCGTTAGGTAAATTGATATAATATTAGCCATTATATTATTCCTAAAATTAATAACTAATTCATTTTATAAATTTTATTTATCAATGATTCCCATTAACAATATCATTAATGACCATGCAAATTAGAGTTCGAACACTAAATCTAGCCTGGACCTAAGTAATCTAGAACGTAAGCTATGATCCTAACCGTTAGTAGGTTGTCCATGCTAGTAGTTGTTAGTACAAATAAAAATCACTATTACTAATACTAGTACCTTATTTATCAATCTTACCTACAATCATTGATAGTAGATCATACTACTTACTACATCGCGAAGATTGTTAACGTCGCATAACTAATCTTAATCACATCATTAAGGATAAAGGTGATGTTGTGATTATACTTCAATTAACATTCAAATATTAAAATCTAAGCAATTAAACTAAACTCTAGGATGAAAACCCTAATTCCACATTAAAACCCTAAGATAGATAACTCAAACCCTAGGATATGATCTTAAACCTAGGTAGTGCATGGAACTTGGATCTAATGATATAAGCTCATGATCTGTGGTAGGATTCAATTCTAAGGGAGCAAGCACTTAGCGACACTAGTGGCGATTCGATCGTGAGGTGATGATTCTTCCCCTTGAGCTTTCCATCTTCTCATTAGCTTAAGTTAGAGTTTTTATTTAAATTTATAATTGATATCTCCCTTTATAATCACATGTGTTAGCTGGTGGAAGTTGAATTGTTGTATTACATGCTTTATGATTATCCTGTATAATTGTTCATGCTTGTGGATTGCTTATGGAACTTAAACTGGTACATTAGTGGGAAATTCCCACATATGAATGTACACCCATACTTGGGATGTAACTTGACTAGTTGTGATTGTAATGGACCTTCGACTTGGTGGTTATTGAGTGGTGGTCTAGATGGATCATTAATGTGGGCCTAACATCCAGGGTTGTTATGCCCAATGGTTTTTAAGGATGGTCTTTATCGTATGGTTTTGATATCGGCCCTATGTGGCATATTTTGATACTCGCCCTACTTGGTTTTGTTTTGGTATTTGCCCTAGATGGGTACGATGTTTTATATAGTGCAACCATGCTATGGTAAGCCCCATATATTATAATATGATTGGCCACTAGTCGACGGGGTACTATTAAACATCCTAAGGTGGTAGTGTCATGGGTTAGGGATGGTGGTAATGGGACACTGTGCCCTAGCCATCGGCCTACGCTGGGCCATGTGCTCCCCATAGTGACCTTTGAGCTTATCTAAATTAGCTGGTTTTAAACGGACTAATAATGACTTGGCTAATTATGCATACATGGCACATATTGTTCTAACTAGATGATGTTTCCCAGGTTCAATGATTCTGACTGGATGATGTTTCCCAAGTTCGATGATTGCATGGGTGATGGCCCACTGTCCGCACGGATGAGCATCCCTGGGGCGATGATTGCATTCACGCATCCATGTATCTAACAAGACCTGCATCATGTATTGTTTTGTATGCTTTATTTTATAACTATGCTTACCTAATGCGGTGGTGTGTAATCTTGAGGGGAATTCATACTGAGTTGGCTACTCATCCATCAAATATACAACCGTACAGGTAGTACAGGTGGCTCAAGTGATATACATGTTCAGACTTGATGAGGAGCAGGGTACGATCGCTAGGGATGCATGATTGTATCTACCTTGAGAAGCTGAGGAGTCTTGCGGCTCAAATTTACTTGTATTTTTCTATTCCTCATGTATTGGATCATGTAATTCTTGTATTTACTAATTTTGGAGACATTGGTTTGTATAAGTCATTATGGGCAACCTCTTGTATATTCTAAATGAAATTTGAAATTTTCCTTTATGCTTACTTGTTCACTATACACTCATCTGCTTACTTTGATAGAAGAAAAATATTATATCTGACCATCCTTTAAGGTTAAAACTCGGGTTTTTGGGACACGAGTCATATACTCGATTCCTGAACATTCGGGGCGATACACGAACCCGAACCCGATTTCCTAAACCTAAACCTTAACCTATTCTTAATTCCCTAAAGCTATGGCCTATAACCTATAACCTATAACCTAAACCTTAACCTAAACCTATAACCTAAACCTAAACCTTAACCTAAACCTAAACCTATAGCCTTAACCTAAACCAAAACCTATAACCTAAACTTATTACCTATAACCTAACCTTAACCTAAACCTAAAACCTAAACTTAAACCTAAACCTATAACCTAAAACCCAAACCTAAACCTATAACCTAAATGTATTCTCAAATCCCTAAACCTAAACCTATACATAATCCTAATCTCGACTCCCTAACCTAAACCTAAACCTAAACTTGAAACCCCAAACCTAAAGCCGATCCCAAACCCGAACCCGATTGATGTAATAATATAGCCCAATCACATGGCAAAAAATAAGAAAATCTTGCTTTGTTGGCAAGCATACTCGAACTAAAGCATCACAATGCATCTATTTCCATCTCCACTATCTCTTATAGCATAGATTATTTGAGATTTAGATTTATCTCATTTTTAGAGTCATGTCCTAACACAATATGATAATATTAATAGATAAGTTGGATTTATCACCAACATTATTCCAAGACCCATATAACTTCTCCTTATAGGAAGTTGGGTAGGGCACATGCAACTTGAATCCATCAAATGAAATAAGGATCACCTCTCATATGTTCTCTCTTTTCATTTTTTTTTTTCCGTAGGATTGTTAATTTTATGGTGTCTGCTCACATACAACATTTTATCATGCTAATATAATTATAAGTGGCCTAATCTCACCTTTCTAAAAACAACTAATAATAATTTCTACCTGATGAGAAATCACCAAGTACCATTAGGCTCAACGCAAAAGATAAATTAGCATTTTCTTTCTTTCTTTTTCTTTTAATACTCACTCACACTGTGAAACCTGTATCCTAGCCTGTACCATTTTATAGGCTCCCGTAGTTTTCCCGATCGAATTCTGGCGACCTGCGACCTTTGAATTTCGTTTGCAATGACCCTTAAGTTCAATCATGTAAATCCAACCTGGATCGACTCGGAATTAGCGCCATAGCGACCGCATTATCGTCGTGGTCCTAACGTCGCGTCTCGTACGACAATCCGAGTTGTACATCAAAAGATGTAGGCCGCGCTTTATTTGGACCTTGATCGCATCTGTGGGACCCACTTATGGAATGGCACACTATGTGAAAAATAGAAAAAAAGGATGGATTTAGAGACGGTTCTAGACCGTCTCAAAAATTGCTTGGTTTAAAGACGCTTTAGAGACGGCCGTAAGCCGTCTCTAAAATTTTAGACGGCCCCTGACCGTCCTTAATAGTCTTTAAAATTTGAACGTCCCCAAATCATTTAAGACGGTCGTTGACCGTCTTATATGGGTCATCTGAGACGGTCATTGGCCGTCCGCATTAGAGACGGTCTTTGACCGTCTTATATGCGGTCATCTGAGATGGTCATTGGCCATCTCTATTAGAGACGGTCATAGGCCATCTTTTATTTGTAATCTGAGACTGTCAAAGACTGTCTCTATTAAAGACGGTCCTTAGCCGTCTTATAGCCCTGTCAAAGACCGTCTCTATTAGAGACGGTCCTAAACCGTCTTATAGCCCTGTCAAAGACCGTCTCTAATGCTGAGGTTAAAAATTAAGAAGCTTAAAAAAATTATGAATTTTAAAAAAAAAAAAAAAGTTGAGAAGCTTAGAAAAATAATTAACAATGTTTAAGAAAATTTTAAATTTTGAAAAAAAAAAACTGTAATTTTATAAAAATTTAGATTTTGAAAAAAAAATTAAGAACTTTGAATAATGCTGATAATTTTGAAAAAAAAAATCGATAAGAAAATGATATTTTGAAAAAGAAAATTTAAACAATTAAACAAAATTGTGAAAAAATTGACAAATTGTAAAAAAATATATTTTTTAAAAAAGAAAACTAAATTTTGTAAAAAAAAGTGTTAAATTTATTTATAATAAAAATGATATTTAGTTAAAAGAGTAAAAAAAATATACATTTTGGAAAAAAAAGTGTTAAATTTATTTGTGAAAAATAAAATTACTAAATTATTAGGCACATCCATTAATTGAACCTTTAATCGTTTTTGGACAATCTAATCAGTTCAAATTGAAGAGTAAATAACTTCAGATGTTTAAATCAAATTTCACTGAAATTGTTGATCAATCTTGCATGCCCAATATCTTTCTCATATGTAGCCTGATTAAGGCGAGTAACTAGTCAAATTGAGAGTATTGATAGTAAAATAGAGTGAATGGACTAGACATGTAAAATGGGCCAAATATTCTGGTTAAAATTGTGACCCAACTTACTGACCTCGTGAGAACCTAAGAATTGATGTTAGTAAGTTTTGTGGGCCCCATCATGATGTGTGTCGAACATCAACACCGTGGATTTGATGTGTCCCCTTTAGGTTATGAGATATCTCAAAAATCATCGGTAAATGAAACTCAAGTGGGCCATACCATTTAAAACTATGTGAAGACATCCTAAAAAATATAAAAGCACTTGGTAGGGCCCACATGAGTTTTGGATGCGGTTGAAACTTGGTCTGACCAAGTGGGACACACATAATGAGTGGGTTGGATATATGAATCACATTTAGGCAGGCCAAATATATGATTATGAATGTTTAAGGAAACCTTTCTCCACTACATTTAAGTGAATTACTCATTACCTTTACTAGAGTAAACTCTGTGGGGTTCACCGTTATTTATTTATTTTATCCACTATTCATCCATGTTAATAGATAATTTGAGGTCTAAAGAACAAAAAGGAAGCATATCCAAAGCTCAAGTGGACCACAACACAGGAAATAGTGTGATTGAACCTCTACCATTTAAAATTTCTTGGAGGCCATAGAAGTTTTGGATCAATCTGATGTGTGTGTTTTCTATTCATTTATATAATTTTGATATTATGAACAACCTTTAACTATTTTTGGACAATCTAATTAGTCCGAACAGGAAGAGTAAATAACTTCAGATGTTTAAATCAAAATTCACTCAAATTGTTGATCAATCTTGTTTGCCCAATATCTTTTTCATTTGTAGTATGATCGAGGCGAGTAACTAGTCAAATTGAGGGTAATGATCAGTAAAATAGAATGAATGGACGGTGTCGATATACATAAAATATATCAATGTGGGCCCTACACGGTTAGAGTAACACCCATAAAGGAGTTACCTAAATAGTGAAATGGTACTATAAGAAGTCACCTCATGGGAACTTCCTTTGAGGTTAATCTGTGCACCCCACCATGATGTGTGTAGAACATCAACACCATGCATTTGATGTGTCCCTTTAAGTCCAAAAATCAATTGTATACGAAACTCAGGTGGGCCATAACATCTAAAACTATGCGAAGACATCCCTAAAACATATAAAAGCATTTGGTGGGACACACATAATGAGTGGGTTGGATATGTGAATCACATTTAGACAAGCCCAGTATATGATTATGAATGTTTTAAGGAAACCCCTCCCCACTCCATTTAGGTGAGTTACAAATTACCCTTAGCATACTGAGTAAATTCTGTGGGGTCCACCATTATTTATTTATTTTATCCACTCCGTTCATCCATGTTAACAGATAATTTGAGGTCTAAAGAACAAAAAAGAAGCATATCCAAAGCTCAAGTGGACCACACCACAGGAAATAGTGTGATTGAACCTTTACCATTGAAAATTTTTTGGAGGCCATAGAAGTTTTGGATCAAGCTGATGTTTGTGTTTTCTCTTCATTAATATCTTTTTGATATTACGAATAGGTTGGATGACAAATAAACATTATTGTGGGCCCAAGGAAGGTATTAACGGTGGAAATCATTATTTCACATTGTTTCGTGTGGCATAGTGCACTTAAGTTTTGGATTTACCAAAAATTTGGGATCAACCCACACTGTTCATCCATTTTTCGAGATCATTTTAGAGAATTATCCAAAAAATGAATCATATCCAATGATTAAATGGACCGCACCACAAATAAGGGGAACGGATTGGCTACTCCCTCCGATACCGGCCAATGGTTGGTGGTTGGTGCTCTATGGGCCCCACCATGATGTATGTGTTTAATCCATGCCGTCCATCTATTTTTAAAAATCATCTTACGGCATGAGACCAAAAATGAGGTATATCTCAATCTGAAATGGACCACATTATAGGAAACAATGTTGAATGAGCGTCAACCATTAAAAATATTTTGTAGGCCATAAAAGTTTTGGATCGAGATGATTTTTGTTTTTCCCCTTCATCTAGGCCTATATGACCTAATAAACAAATTGGATGTCAAATAAACAGTACAGTGGGCCTTAGGAGGATTTTAATGATGGATATCCAATCACTATTGTTTTCATGTGGTGTGGTCCACCCGAGATTTATATCAAGCTCATTTTTAGGGATCAACCCTAAAATGACGTTAAGAAATGGATGGATGGTGGGGATAAAACATATACATCATGGTGGGACCCATAGAGCCTACCAGATCCAAAGCTCAACGCTACCATATCCAAAGCTCATCCAGTTATTTTTTTATTGTATAGTGACAATGTGTGAGTTTGGTATTTGATGTAAAATAGTGGTGACTGATTCAGAACAATAGTGGCAATGAGATGGTGTTATCCAAACCATCTAAATAATGGGTCTAGTTGTAAATGGCTAATATTTATACATTTTTCCTATATAAGACTATCTTAATCATCTGTAAATGGTCCATTATATGTATGGCTTTTAATATAGTTTATTTTATAAATGATGAAAAACTCACAATTGTTGGATTTGAAAGATTCATTTTAGAAGAGGATTTCCGAATCCATCTTCCAAGCAGAGGAAGCCGCGCCTTCATTCAAACAAAAGTCGCTGGAGTTCCTCTTTTGACATTCATTTACGTTGCCAGGAATTTGCGATCGGGAGATTTTCAGGTACCTCGTTTCAATTTCCTCCTCTTTTTCTATCTATGATTTATCATAATAGAAGAAAATCTCTGCATTTTGGTGTAAATTTTCCGGAGCAGCGATTTTTGGGGTTTCATATATGCCATTTGATTTTTCCACAGTTTTTGCATTTTCTTTCTTCCGAATTTTTTGGTTTTCTCGAGTTTTTTTTTTTCGTTTGAATGTCTCAAGGTCAAGCCCCTAGCAGCTTTGGCTATGATTGATGAGGGGGAGCTTGATTGGAAAATAGTTGCAATATCGTTGGATGATCTGAGAGCTTCGCTCGTGAACGATGTTGCTGATGTTGAGAAACATTTTCTGGTATGAAATATTATCATTATTTTCTCCTTTGATAGTAGGTATTTTACAGATGTTGGATTAGTTATAATGTTGTGTCCTTTTTGAATTTTGGAGACAATATTAGATTTGTAATCATTTCCATATATCTGTGAGCATAGCCCACATGGGATGTCTGCCAAATGTGGATGGGAGCTTGTCTACCGGCAGATGAGAAATGATTGAGATTGGACCCAACACTTTATCATCGCATTCTTATGGAGCAGATTTTGAGGATTGGGGTGTTTAGCCCATTTTATCATGTCAATTTTGTGGAATACATGGGCTCTGCTTCTGTGAAATGCAGATGTCCTCATTGGATGATAGCAGTGAGACCACTCTGGGTCACCTGTTGGATGGTCAGATGGTCCTGCATCATTAGTGCTTTTTAATTTTTGAGGATGGAGATTGAAGTGGCATAATCCATATATCGTATTTGCAAATGTTTGATCATTGTGCGCTAATGCATAAGGCTTCTTCACTTTGATTATATGGATAGATATTTTATTTCAATGAATGTTGACTTCATTTTCTTCTCATATGATTTTTTCAGCTTTCCTGCTATGTAGAAATTGTACTGATGCCACCATCATATGATGAAATGAAGATTTAACTTTGTATTGTCATTTGTCATCTCTAGTGATGCACTAAATCAGTACTCACATGTAATGTATCATCTAATACACGCTGACATGTCTCATTTTGGAGTTTGCTGATACATGTCTGGAGACTGCTGCTTATTTCTTATGATGTGATTTGAACCATGAAAAACTTTGTTCAAAGTAGATGAGATACATTCAATGGTCATTTTCATTCACAACTTGGAATTATCCTCTGGCCCTTGATTTCATCTATCAGTTTGCTTTGATGCAGGGAACTCTCACTGCAATTCGGGACTGGTTTAGAGATTACAAGATTCCAGATGGAAAGCCTGCTAATAAATTTGGTCTTGGCAATAAGGCGGCCAACAAGGTATATCTACTTTTGGTTCTGTTGTAGCTTTCGACCTTTTCAATCTTTGGGAAGTCAACTTACCATGTCGGCAGGACAATTACATTCACAAAAGGATGATTACTTGGTTTAAACTTTAGGCCAATCCATATCGGTGGGACAATTACATTTAGTCATGTGATTAGCTAGATGTCCATTAGCTGGCCGTTAATTTTGACTTATAGCCTACCCAATGAGTAGATTGGCCCAATTTCTATAACAAGTTTCATGGTATGTGACTCACCTTTTGCATGTATTGAATATTTTGCAAATGCAACTCTGGTGGGAAAAAATGCAGAATGTGAAAGTTCATATACAGTTGTTGTATGTGATGATTTTGCGAATGCAACTCTGCCCTCCAATCATGTGCAAGGTATGTGCTACCCTCCAAACATGTGGATGGTCTTGACTGACATACATGAATGCTAAATGCACCATTTAAGAAACAGTGGATAGCATATGTACAACTATGCTATTTTGAAGGATTGAAAATGTAATGACCCGAAAAATTTTGTGCCAAAACCCGAGTATTACCTCTGTTTTCCTTAGTAGCTTTTTGGGGTAATTAGCGCTATGCTCGATTGATTGTGAAATTTGCACTAATCACATTAAATTTGATCTGCATGACTCTAAACCTGTAGAATGGTTAACGCTATGTTACTCTGAAATCTGGGATTCATCGCTAAATCTCGTTGTTCTGGGAATTTTTTAGAAGTTCTGGATCGGACCTGGACCGCGCGTCGAAAGTCTGATGGCGATGATCTTAGGCTGTTGCGGTCACCATGTTGGGCTTGACCATCACCTCAAAAATCAAGTCCATGTGATGTTCTAGGTCGATTTGATTGAGATCAGAGTGAAGAGTATGAGAACGGTTGGAAATTTAATAAGATTTTATGAAATCTGAGTCATGTCGCTTGCGCAACAATTTTAAGCAATCTGACCGTTGGATTCTGACCCAATTTCACCCTCTGATCAGGGAAAGTGGCCTAGGCATGTCCTTGTGCTTATAGACCTGATCGACATTCGGAGACCGTTGAATTGAGTGTGGTCCGCCACGATTGATCTGAAGATCCGGTCGGTACGAAAACTTAACTTGACCTAGATCCATGGTCAAAGAGCTTAAGTCCGACCTTTCGTGGTAATAGGCCCATCGGAAGTTCTTCGTTGGATCGAGTGAGGCCTATTTTGGTTATACCATAAGTATACCTTGGCCTTGGGGTTATTTTCATCAATATTAGGCCTATTTATAGTCCTTAAAACCCTAGCTCTCTTTTCCATACGAATTTTCTAACCCTAGCTAAGAAAGAGAGAGGAAAAGAGAGAGAAAGTGAGAGAGAAGTTGGTGAATCATCTTAGATCCTTTCTTGTTCTTCTTCATCCTTAAACCTTCACTTTTGAATTGTTTTTCCGGCGATTCGAAGTTCATCCTTGGGTAAGTTAACCTAACCCTAATATGTGTTAGAGCTTAGAATAGTCTTTGTGTTGTTGTAGCTCATTTCTATTCTTGCTTTAGGTTATCCTGTCGCCGTTGACGAAGACATATCGTCTGAAATCAGTTCGGTGTTCTATTCTGGTTTAAGGTGCAGACTTTAATCGTATAGGTTATGGTTTTCAAGGCTTTCAATGTTAGTGAATGGTTTATTCTTGCTATGGATGAGATTTCACATGCTAAATGTTATGTTTATGTTGCATTCCTGATATGCATGTGATATATTGAGTTTTGTGTATTCTATGTATATGTAGAAAGTACCGCATACGTATAAAATATGCACATGTGTTTGCCATGATTATTTGTCGCGTACTTATGCTTATTGTATGTGCGGCAACTCCTCGGTAAAAGGAATTGTCCAAATGTGTGTATTTCAACATACGTCATGTATGTTGTATTACGTATTCTAAGTGTTTGTAGAAATATCTGAATGATCTAAGGTGTGATATATCAATCTAGTATGTGCGTTGAGAAGCGATTCTCAACTCTCCCACTAGTGTGTATGATTTCCTTCATGCAAGTTACATTCCTTGTTGTTTAATTTCAAGTCTTACTTATGTGAAATTCCATGTTAAGTTGATATTCTTCAAATGTTTACGTACTACATGATTTGAGTTGTTGTTCTATTACTATTCTAAATTGTAGATATGAATATCTGTTGTAGTGGAATGTGTGTGGGACTATGCATTAGTCCAGGAAATCGGTAATCGGCCTTAAGTTCGTGGCTGAGGTTGCTTTCGCTACGTAGGATGTGATTAGACGAACCCGAGTCGGATTAGAGTTGTCGGCAGTGGTTTGGCCACGCGGAGTGTTTGCGCACTCTATGTCGTTCAACCCAACGTACGCTCGTGCTAGTTGAGTTCGTCAAGTAACCCGATTGTCCGATGTATGTTCACCATGTATGGACGCTACTGCTTGAATCTAGGGTACCGAACTTACCAATGAAATCCTATTAACCATGGTACCTTGATCCGCTAAGACTCATGAGCCGGACATGGTGGTATGGGACACCGTGGTCGAGTTGTCGGCCTACGCTGGGGTGACGAGCCTCCCTATAGTGACCAGTGAGTAACCAAACTCGTGAGCCGATTATGGTGGTATGGGACACTATATTCGTGTTGTCGGCCTACGTTGATTGGTGATGAGCCCTTTGTAGTGACCTCGAGCATGCCTGGATACTACATTGAGGTGACGAGCCTTAGTGTAGTAACGAAGGTATGATAGGCGTGCATTGATTGGTGACGAGCCCTTTGCAACGACCTACAACTATATGATCGTATGAGATGCCTATGACTGACGACCCTAGAATGGATCATTGTTTGGATGGTGATATGAGGAAGGTACCTTAGCTTCCCAATCCTGCTGTACGAAAAGGACTAATAACAACTTGGTAATCATGTTCATGCACCGCATTTGCATGTGCTTTGTAGATGTGGCGCACTTTGAGGCGATGTCATGCGTAACGTAAGATGAAGACGCTGAGGGTGTACACGTGAGGGCACGCATCATTTTTCATACATTCTTGCATTAACAAGAGTACTTAGGACATGTTTAATTGTTCTGCTTTATTATTACTGCTTGATTGAACTGATAACATGTTAACCTTTGCTTTATTGTTCCACTGAGTTGATCACTCACTCCCACGTTCTGTGGCGGTGTTAAACACCCACCAGACTCTGTCTTAGCTGCAGATGTTGATGAGACTTCTGAGGCAGAGCGGGAGATCGATGATGATGAGGCTGCTTTCTCTTTTATGCAGTTTTCAGATGGGTTCTAGTGAGCCTTGTTCTGATGCGCGGGATGCTGGAATTTTCTTTTGGGAATTAAATGATATAATTTAATACTTGTAATTTTGATAACAACACTTGAACTACGACCTGGTATGTATATGTACTTCAGGGATTTGCACATGTACACATATATTTCTTTTAAGTCTTTCGCTTGCTTTCTTCACTTATCCCTAAATTATATTTACTATTTGGCTTAATCTATTCCATGTTTTATGCACTAATACAAACAACATACATCCATCATTCAATATGTTGCATAAGTGATGTTTTGGAACTAGGGAGCTGAGTTATGCTCGACCCCCGAATTTCAGGGCGTTACAAGTTGGTATCAAAGGATGATTTGGATTAAACCGGACCTGGGTTATGGTCACACACCGTACGCTGTTACCACTTTAGTGTATTTGGGTGCGAGTTTATCGTAGATTGTGTGTTTGTGTTGCGTTGCTTCTATCAGCGAAGTTTACTGAAAACGATCGCCGAGATCGAGTCTGTGCTCTCTCCTAATCACACACAGCGACTCGAAACCTTTCCTAGACCATCTATTAATAAGTCTAGATGGTTTATCTTCCCTTTTCAACCCTTCAATCTTCAAGAAATCTCTGTTTGTATCAGATTTCTACCCAAATGGCCCGATTGGCGTCGAACTAAGCAAATGGGCTGATTGGGGCATTTCCAGTGGGGCCTAGGGGGGAACCCACATCATTTTGAGCATAAGGGAACCGGAGGATGTCACGCCCCAAACCCGAAAATCGGATTCACAAGAATCCCGATCGCCGAATCTGGTGCCGACAGCCTCCGTAGTACCCCATTCTCGGCTCCATATGCCAGATTCCGATCCTGGGATCCTATGGGATCCTACAAGGAGGATTTTTTTATTTTTATTTTTAACATTTAATTCGTAATAAGCATAACCACAAGATTACCCAATTCACAAAGGCAACATCATCACCACATATCCACTAATATAAACGTTTTAAATACAATACTGAAAGGGAAATGCATAAATCGAAAATTAAGCTCCAGAACGCCGCTACATGCTCCAAGCTCAATACTGCTGCAACCTAACATTACCTGCACGCATCTATCGTGCATAAGCTTATAGAAAGCTTAGAGGGGTGGTGTAAGTGTGTGCACAAGGTAAGTGTCAAGTATTCAATGCAATGACATAATCATACAGTGTCGAAATAGGCGCAAGTTATGAATCATACGTTATCAGAGTAAGCGAAAATACTAACAAATCCATGAGTTAAACAATGTCAGAATATGCAATACAGATTAACTATACAAATGAGGAACAATATCATAATACGCGATACAGATCAACTATACAAATGAGGAGTCATAAAGAGTCAAATAACAGATGCTGTATCTAAACCATATAAATGCATAAACACAGGTAACCCAAAATGTCATATGCCACAAATGTAATGCAATATGCGGTGCGAATGGAATGACCATGCTAGAGTGTGAAGTCGGGATGATAGTACGTAATATCGCAGGCTATGAGGTCTACCACAAGGGACTTCTATCCAAACTAGTCCCATACCTAATTTGGATAGTCAGACTCAATGTGGTAAACTCCTGATCTCAGATTAGTCGCGCGCCCCAACCGAAATCCTGGCCATTGCGAAGGTACACGTAACAAATAGTTGCGCACCACTAACCCAAGTGGATAGTGAATGTATGAATGAATGAATGAGTATACAACTCCTACTCAATAAGTCCACATATCAGTACAGTTCATATCTGGGATCATCACCGGGGTTTAGTATACTCCAAATGGCACTGCCGCTCTCCAAGCCGCACAGTCCAAGTGAGCGTAAGAAACCTCACTATCCGCCTGGCTAATAGTCTGCCAATACCATCCGGCACGTCGATAGCGGACCCATTCACGAGCTGGTCAAACTCAGCCTAGTATTGCCCCCTACCCTCGGGCGGGTAAGGCCACACCCCTTCCCAACCGACCACGACACAGTGGGAGACGCGGCCTCCTGGTATTCGGCACTCGGGCGCTCATGTATCCACTCGGTCTCGACGTCGGGGCGTCTCCTGGCCACGGAGGTTTAGGGATTTTCACCCAGGGACATCTATGGTGCCCGTATGCTAGAACCAAACATTTTCGGTGTCCCATTTGGCCATCCACGATATGCCTGTGGAGGCCACGACCCTAATGTCGCTAGGGCGTACAGTAATCATAATGTGAGATGCATGAGTCATACAATCCAGTCATGCATCAATCCTGCGCATACCGCGTGCTTATGTGAGATAACCTCTGCCTATCAGGGAGTCTCATAACAACATGCTCAATGACATATGCGATGATCAACCACATCTCATAATAAACATGCAGATGATGCGTATGGGCAAGTATCATGATGCTATGCTGTCACATATTCATAATCGGTATCAACAACCGGCATCGACAATCGACCTCGACAATATGAACATTTAACCAACATTGCCCCCAAGGAATGACCCACATAGAGCCAAACATATAGTGGACCTATGGCCTCTCACAAGGGCTAAACATACAACACCATGGGCCTCACTCAAGAGCCACATATACAGAACAAGTGGGCCCTGCTCATGGGCTTCAAATACATGACATGTGGGCCCTACACATGGGTCACGAGTACATCAAATGCGTCATACATCCTGGGCCTAATACATATCACAATGGCCTTGCCCATAGGCCACGAATATACTACAATGAGCCTTGCCCATGGGCCATGACTACATCACAGTAGGCCTCAACTATGGTTCGCATATAGGTCTCGACAATCGGAATCGACACTCGGAATCGGCCTCAACAACCGGGGTCGGCCTTATACAATCGACCTCGACAATCGGAATCGGCTTCGATACTCGTCCTCAACAGTCGGGATCGATCGATAGTCAGAATCGGTAAATCGGTCTAGATAATCAGCCTCGATCGCTAATCAAAACCGAAAAATCGGTCACAACAATCGAATAGATCGATAATTAGAATCGATAAATCGGTCACGACAATCGGATCAATCGATCGATAATCAGAATCGGCAAATCGGTCACGAAAATCGGGATTGATCGATAATCTAAATCGGCAAATCGGAATCGGTCTCGACCTTGATAATCGAAATCGGTAATCGGTAATCGAAATCGGTCTTGACCTCGATAATCGAAATCGGTAATCGGCAATCGAAATCGGTCTCGATCTCGATAATCAAAATCGGTAATCGAAAATCGAAATCGGTCATCGGCAATCAAAATCGGTCTCGACCTCGATAATCAAAATCGGTAATCGAAAATCGAAATCGGTCATCGGCAATCGAAATCGGTCTCGACCTCGATAATCAAAATCGGTAATCAAAAATCGAAATCGGTCATCGGCAATCGAAATCGGTCTCGACCTCGATAATCAAAATCGGTAATCAAAAATTGAAATCGGTCTTGACCTCGATAATCGAAATCGGTAATCGGCAATCGGAACCGGTCTCGACCTCGATAATCGAAATCGGTAATCGGCAATCGGAATCGGTCTCGACCTCGATAGTCAAAATCGGTAATTGGCAATCAAAATCGGTGTTGACCTTGATAATCGAAATCGGTAATCGGCAATCGGAATCGGTCTCGACCTCGATAATCGAAATCGGCAATCGGAATCGGTCTCGACCTCGATAGTCAAAATCGGTAATCGAAAATCGAAATCGGTAATCGGCAATCGAAATCGGTCTCGACATAAGGCGGGGTCCATAGATGGACGACCGATGATGGATCAAGCAATGTCAATGGGGCCCAAGTGTTTGGGTTAACCCACTAGAGAACGATGAGAATGAGCCTATCCGGGCCTAAGGGAAGGTCACAATGTGGACGTCCAACCATCATTGCTCATCAATGTGGACATTTAACCATCATCGCTCCCAACAGCGGCTCACATACAGGGGATTCATACACAACTTAACGGGCCATACATACATCGCACTGGGCCTCAACCATGAGCTCCAAATACGTAACATCGGCCCTCATCAAATGGGCCCCAAATACATCCAATGGGTTGTAACCATAGGCCTCAGATACATCATATGGGCCACAACCCATGGGCCTTAAATACGATAAGTGGGCCACATCAATGGGCCGCACCAATGAGCCTCATATACACAACAGGTGAGCCCCGCGCCATCAAAATGGGTAGACAGCGCGGATATGAAATACATATATCGGGGTGAGCCCCACCATCCAGTGTGGATATACACTACATTCATCATGGTAGGGCCACGTCAATCATGTGATGGATGATGTGAATATATAACATGTCTTCAAAGTGGGCCCCACCCAACAAATGAACAGTAGGCATGGATGAAACGCATACGTCATGGAGTGGTTCATGCAACACATATATCAAAGAGGGCCCCACCCAGCAAAGCATCCAGATGGACGACTAGGTGGAATACATACATCAGATGGCCTACGGAACTTATGAACATCACTACAGGTGGGACCTACACATCAGGATGGCATGGATGAAATACATATATTAAAGGTGGGTCCACATGTGACCACCCCTCACGGTGTGGGTAAAACACATGAATCACGGTGGGATCTGCATCCCCTTACTGGACGGACGGAGTGGATAAAACATCATCGAGGGCTCACACCACAAATGGACAGATGGTGTGAATATAGTACATACATCATGGTGGAATCCATAATCTGGACGGCCCATCAAGGCAGACCCCACACGGTACATACAACATGGGGGGGTTCCACATGTGTGTGGGGCCACGCTGCAGGGCGGCGTGAATGAAACACAAATATCATGGTGGTGTCCCACACCACTTATCCCGATGGATGGTGTGAATACAACACATTATCAAGGTAGGGCCCACCATAACATTATTTTCCACCCAATCTGATCATAAGGTCACAAATACCTGAATTAAGTGGAAAAACAAATATCATATTGACCCGAAGCTTCTGTGGCCCAAGGGAGTTTCAAGGGTAGTCGATCAACCCCCACTCTTTACTGCAGTGTGGTCTGCCTGATACCAGGATCTGCCTCATTTTTATTCTCAAGCCTTAAAGTGAGCTCACCAAATGAAAGGACGGTTTAGATGGAACACGTCCATCATGGTGGGGATACTAGAGGTGGTTGGACGGTGTGGATATACCTCATACATCATGATGGGGTCCCCACAGCCCGTCTAGATGGACAGTGTGGAATACAAAACATACATCATGGTGGTGGCCCACGCAGCATAACAGGTGGATGGCTTGGGGATCACTTACATCAAATGGGACCCACGGAGCTGCATGTCATGCAGTGGGACCCACGGAACTTGGTGGCATCAGTGGACGGCTAGGATGAAACACACATCCATGGAGGTCCCTGTGATTGGACAGCATAGATAAAACACATATCAGCCCCACCTGCTGGACGTGCTGAAACACATACATTCAAGGTGGGTCCCACCGTCCCAATCTAGTGGACGGTGTGGCTGAGACCCATACATCAAAGGTGGGTCACAAATGTCCAAAATGTTGGACGGTCCAGATATAGAATACGTATATGAGGTGGGTCCACGCGGCGTGGGACTCACCATCATTACCTATATAGTGTATATATATATATGTATATATATATTTATTTTATAATAAAAATAATAATAATGTCATCCACCTCTAGCGTCCAGATGGACCACTGGATAGAACGCATACATCAGAGGCCCGTTGTCCCAGTTCTGCTGGATGGACGGCAGGATATGAAGCACATTCATGAGGTGGGCCCATCCTCACACGTGTTACACGTGTGGGTTGGGTCTCACGCAAATGGATGGACAGTGGAATGTAATACATACCACACGATGGGACCCACCTTTTGATGACGTCAATACAGTCATCTATATTATCTGGTGCAAGGTATACCGGCCAATCCACATCCCACGTTACCAAGGTGGGTCCACACGTGTGAGACCCAACTTCCGACCAAGCTGATATTTGTTGTATCCCTTCGCCCATGCCGGCCCAAAATGGACAGCAAGGTGGGCTGGCTGGATATGGCAGAGAGATGGGCTCCACTTTAAACAACGGTATGGTCCACTAAATGTATACCGTGGATTAATTCACGCATCATCAAGGTAGGCCATGGATTAAGGGAAAGAGAGAGAGAGAGAGAGAGAGAGAGAGAGAGAGAGAGAAACGGATGGTGGAGATGGGAGGAGCTCCGCCACTATGAACTCCTCCATGCAAGATACAATGCATACATCAATTGGGTCCCATAACGAGTGGGCCATCAAACTTAAAAATCGACAGATGAACACCCACCTATGGCCTCTTTCTTTAGCTCCTTGGACTCCTTAGCTCCTAAGCTTCTTCTTTAAGGGAGTGAGATGAATTTTGAAGCGTTGGATGGTTGGATGAGGGTTTAGGAAAATGGGCCCTCCTTGCATTCTTCTCTCCTTAGAGATTTCCTCTCATGGAAGCTTAGAATGGAATGAGATGGAGAGAGAGAGAGAGAGTGATGGGATGAAAATGGGTGGGTGGAATGGGTGTTGTAAGAAAAGGATATGGGTGGTATGGGCTTGCTTGAATTTTGGTAAAAGAGTGATGGATAAGGAGAGAGGGAGTTTGACTTATGGGAAAAGAGGGAGTGGTCATTTGTACTTAAGATAGGGTGAGGTGGCATGGGGTATGAGTAATGTACTTGACTTGATGGATGTGACATGTTGTAAAGATTCCCTCGAAATTCGCAACGCGCGGCATTTCTTCGGAATGAACGCAGACCCATATCTTCAGTATCGAGTATCGGATTGGTGCGCAAGTCGCAACGTTAAAACCGTGGTAACGACGCGGTCGCTAAGGTACAAGTTTCGGGTCAAGCCGACCTTGACATGCAGGACTCGGCTTAGAATTGCGCGCAAACGTCAGATACAAGTTGAGGGTTGCCGAAATTCGACCAGGAGGACCGCGGAAGCCTACGGAATAGGACGGTCTAGGATACGGGTCTTACAGCTCTTCCCTCTAAATAAAAATTTCATCCTCGAAATTTATAAAATAGATAAGAGAAGAGGAAACATCATCAAGTATATATGACAAGGCACAATTAATTTACAAAAAGATGAAGATAGCGCTCTCTAATCTCAACCTCACCCTCCCAAGACACATCATTAACACTATAGTGATCCTACTGAACCTCAGATCCCGGTTAGAAACGAACGAAACTGAAATACAATGCAGCCTCACAATCTCAACGGTATGGAGTTATATCAGAAAATCTCTAAGTTATTCGAACTCGGGAATCTAACCATTATAAGTTCTCAACAATCACAGAGTGTAGGGTAATTATCAGCAGATATGTGATGTTATCTTCAATGATGGACAAACCATGTCCCAGCTGTCACGCCCCAAACCCGGAAATCGGATTCACAGGAATCCCGATCGCCGAATCTGGTGCCGACAGCCTCCGTAGTACCCCATTCTCGGCTCCATATGCCAGATTCCGATCCTGGGATCCTACAAGGAGGATTTTTTTTTAATTTTTTACATTTAATTCGTAATAAGCATAACCACAAGATTACCCAATTCACAAAGGCAACATCATCACCACATATCCACTAATATAAACGTTTAAATACAATACTGAAAGGGAAATGCATAAATCGAAAATTAAGCTCCAGAACGCCGCTGCATGCTCCAAGCTCAATACTGCTGCAACCTAACATTACCTGCACGCATCTATCGTGCATAAGCTTATAGAAAGCTTAGAGGGGTGGTGTAAGTGTGTGCACAAGGTAAGTGTCAAGTATTCAATGCAATGACATAATCATACAGTGTCGAAATAGGCGCAAGTTATGAATCATACGTTATCAGAGTAAGCGAAAATACTAACAAATCCATGAGTTAAACGATGTCAGAATATGCAATACAGATTAACTATACAAATGAGGAACAATATCATAATACGCGATACAGATCAACTATACAAATGAGGAGTCATAAAGAGTCAAATAACAGATGCTGTATCTAACCCATATAAATGCATAAACACAGGTAACCCAAAATGTCATATGCCACAAATGTAATGCAATATGCGGTGCGAATGGAATGACCATGCTAGAGTGTGAAGTCGGGATGATAGTATGTAATATCGCAGGCTATGAGGTCTGCCACAAGGGACTTCTATCCAAACTAATCCCATACCTAATTTGGATAGTCAGACTCAATGTGGAAAACTCCTGATCTCAGATTAGTCGCGCGCCCCAACCGAAATCCTGGCCATTGCGAAGGTACCAGTAACAAATAGTTACGCACCACCAGCCCGAGTGGATAGTGAATGAATGAATGAATATGTAACTCCGGCTCAATAAGTCCACGTATCAGTACAGATCATCTCTGAAATCATCACTGGGATTTAGTACACTCCAAATGGCACTGCCCTTCTCCCAGCAGCACAGCCCAAGTGAGCGTAAGAAACCTCACTATCGGTTTGGCCAATAGTCTGACAATACCTATCCGGCATGTCGAAAGCAGACCCATTCACAAGCTGGTCAAACTGAGCCTAGTATTGCCCCTACCTTCGGGTGGATAAGGACACACCCCCTCCCAACCAACCACGACACAGTGGGAGACGCGGCCTCCTGGTATTAGGCACTCGGGCACTCATATATCCACTCGGTCTCGACGTTGGGGCGTCTCCTGGCCACGGAGGTTTAGGAATTTTCACCCAGGGACATCTATGGTGCCCGTATGCTAGAACCAAACATTTTCGGTGTCCCATTTGGCCATCCACGATATGCCTGTGGAGGCTACGGCCCTGATGTCGCTAGGGCGTACAGTAATCATAATGTGAGATGCATGAGTCATACAATCCAGTCATGCATCAATCCTGCGCATACCGCGTGCTCATGTGAGATAACCTCCGCCTATCAGGGAGTCTCATAACAACATGCTCAATGACATATGCAATGATCAACCACATCTCATAATAAACATGCAGATGATGCGTATGGGCATGTATCATGATGCTATGCTGTCACATACTCATAATCGGTATCAACAACCGGCATCGACAATCGACCTCGACAATGTGGACATTTAACCAACATTGCCCCCAAAGAATGGCCCACATAGAGCCAAACATATAGTGGACCCATGGCCTCTCACAAGGGTTAAACATACAACACCATGGGCCTCACTCAAGAGCCACATATACAGAACAGTTGGGCCCTGCTCATGGGCTTCAAATACATGACATGTGGGCCCTACACATGGCCCACGAGTACATCAAATGCGTCATACATCCTGGGCCTAATACATATCACAATGGCCTTGCCCATAGGCCACGAATATACTACAATGAGCCTTGCCCATGGGCCATGACTACATCACAGTAGGCCTCAACTATGGTTCGCATATAGGTCTCGACAATCGGAATCGACACTCGGAATCGGCTTCGATACTCGTCCTCAACAATCAGGATCGATCGATAGTCAGAATCGGTAAATCGGTCTAGATAATCAGCCTCGATCGCTAATCAAAACCGGAAAATCGGTCACAACAATCGAATAGATCGATAATTAGAATCGATAAATCGGTCACGACAATCGGATCAATCGATCGATAATCAGAATCGGCAAATCGGTCACGAAAATCGGGATCGATCGATAATCTAAATCGGCAAATCGGAATCGGTCTCGACCTTGATAATCGAAATCGGTAATCGGTAATCGAAATCGGTCTTGACCTCGATAATCGAAATCGGTAATCGGCAATCGAAATCGGTCTCGACCTCGATAATCAAAATCGGTAATCGGTCATCGGCAATCGAAATCGGTCTCGACCTCGATAATCAAAATCGGTAATCAAAAATCGAAATCGGTAATCGGCAATCGGAATCGGTCTCGACCTCGATAATCGAAATCGGTAATCGGGAATCGAAATCGGTCTCGACCTCGATAATCAAAATCGGTAATCAAAAATCGAAATCGGTCTCGACCTCGATAATTAAAATCGGTAATCGAAAATCGAAATCGGTCTCGACCTCGATAATCGAAATCGGCAATCGGAATCGGTCTCGACCTCGATAGTCAAAATCGGTAATTGGCAATCAAAATCGGTCTTGACCTTGATAATCGAAATCGGTAATCGGCAATCGAAATCGGTCTCGACCTCGATAGTCAAAATCGGTAATCGAAATCGGTGTTGACCTCGATAGTCAAAATCGGTAATCGAAATCGGTAATCGGCAATCGGAATCGGTCTCGACATAAGGCGGGGTCCATAGGTGGACGACCGATGATGGATCAAGCAATGTCAATGGGGCCCAAGTGTTTGGGTTAACCCACTAGAGAACGATGAGAATGAGCCTATCCGGGCCTAAGGGAAGGTCACAATGTGGACGTCCAACCATCATTGCCCATCAATGTGGACATTTAACCATCATCGCTCCCAACAGCGGCTCACATACAAGGGATTCATACACAACTTAACGGTCCATACATACATCGCACTGGGCCTCAACCATGAGCTCCAAATACGTTACATCGGCCCTCATCAAATGGGCCCTAAATGCATCCAATGGGTTGTAACCATAAGCCTCAGCTACATCATATGGGCCACAACCCATGGGCCTTAAATACGATAAGTGGGCCACATCAATGGGCCGCACCAATGGGCCTCATATACACAACAGGTGAGCCCCGCGCCATCAAAATGGGTAGACAGCGCGGATATGAAATACATATATTGGGGTGAGCCCCACCATCCAGTGTGGATATACACTACATTCATCATGGTGGGACCACGTCAATCATGTGATGGACGATGTGAATATATAACATGTCTTCAAAGTGGGCCCCACCCAACAAATGAACAGTAGGCATGGATGAAACGCATACGTCATGGAGTGGTTCATGCAACACATATATCAAAGAGGGCCCCACCCAGCAAAACATCCAGATGGACGACTAGGTGGAATACATACATCAGATGGCCTACGGAACTTATGAACGTCACTACAGGTGGGACCTACACATCAGGATGGCATGGATGAAATACATATATTAAAGGTGGGTCCACATGTGACCACCCCTCACGGCGTGGGTAAAACACATGAATCATGGTGGGATCCGCATCCCCTTACTGGACGGACGGAGTGGATAAAACATCATCGTGGGCTCACACCACAAATGGACAGATGGTGTGAATATAGTACATACATCATGGTGGAATCCATAATCTGGACGGCCCATCAAGGCAGACCCCACACGGTACATACAACATGGGGGGGTTCCACATGTGTGTGGGGCCACGCTGCAGGGCGACATGAATGAAACACAAATATCATGGTGGTGTCCCACACCACTTATCCTGATGGATGGTGTGAATACAACACATTATCAAGGTAGGGCCCACCATAACATTATTTTCCACCCAATCTGATCATAAGGTCACAAATACCTGAATTAAGTGGAAAAACAAATATCATATTGACCCGAAGCTTCTGTGGCCCAAGGGAGTTTCAAGGGTAGTCGATCAACCCCCACTGTTTATTGCAGTGTGGTCTGCCTGATACCAGGATCTGCCTCATTTTTATTCTCAAGCCTTAAAGTGAGCTCACCAAATGAAAGGACGGTTTAGATGGAACACGTCCATCATGGTGGGGATACTAGAGGTGGTTGGACGGTGTGGATATACCTCATACATCATGATGGGGTCCCCACAGCCCGTCTAGATGGACAGTGTGGAATACAAAACATACATCATGGTGGTGGCCCACGCAGCATAACAGGTGGATGGCTTGGGGATCACTTACATCAAATGGGACCCACGGAGCTGCATGTCATGCAGTGGGACCCACGGAACTTGGTGGCATCAGTGGACGGCTAGGATGAAACACACACTCCATGGAGGTCCATGTGATTGGACAGCATAGATAAAACACATATCAGCCCCACCTGCTG
Organism: Magnolia sinica; assembly: GCF_029962835.1. Lineage (NCBI taxonomy): Eukaryota > Viridiplantae > Streptophyta > Magnoliopsida > Magnoliales > Magnoliaceae > Magnolia > Magnolia sinica. The sequence goes on along the minus strand of NC_080580.1, from coordinate 78,948,987 downwards.
GACGTGCTGAAACACATACATTCAAGGTGGGTCCCACCGTCCCAATCTAGTGGACGGTGTGGCTGAGACCCATACATCAAAGGTGGGTCACAAATGTCCAAAATGTTGGACGGTCCAGATATAGAATACGTATATGAGGTGGGTCCACGCGGCGTGGGACTCACCATCATTACCTATATAGTGTATATATATATATATTTATTTTATAATAATAATAATAATAATATCATCCACCTCTAGCGTCCAGATGGACCACTGGATAGAACGCATACATCAGAGGCCCATCGTCCCAGTTCTGCTGGATGGACGGCAGGATATGAAGCACATTCATGAGGTGGGCCCATCCTCACACGTGTCACACGTGTGGGTTGGGTCTCATGCAAATGGATGGACAGTGGAATGTAATACATACCACACGATGGGACCCACCTTTTGATGACGTCAATACAATCATCTATATTATCTGGTGCGAGGTATACCGGCCAATCCACATCCCACGTTACCAAGGTGGGTCCACACGTGTGGGACCCACCTTCCGATCAAGCTGATATTTGCTACATCCCTTCGCCCATGCCGGCCCAAAATGGACAGCAAGGTGGGTTGGCTGGATATGGCAGAGAGATGGGCTCCACTTTAGACAACGGTATGGTCCACTAAATGTATGCCGTGGATTAATTCACGCATCATCAAGGTGGACCATGGATTAAGGGAGAGAGAGAGAGAGAGAGAGAGAGAGAGAGAGAGAGAGAGAAACGGATGGTGGAGATGGGAGGAGCTCCGCCACTATGAGCTCCTCCATGCAAGATACAATGCATACATCAATTGGGTCCCATAACAAGTGGGCCATCAAACTTAAAAATCGACAGATGAACACCCACCTATGGCCTCCTTCTTTAGCTCCTTAGACTCCTTGGCTCCTAAGCTCCTTGTTTAAGGGAGTGAGATGAATTTTGAAGGGTTGGATGGTTGGATGAGGGGCTAGGAAAATGGGTCCTCTCTTGCATTCTTCTCTCCTTAGAGATTTCCTCTCATGAACGCGTAGAATGGAATGAGATGGAGAGAGAGAGAGAGAGTGATGGGATGAAAATGGGTGGGTGGAATAGGTGTTGTAAGAAAAGGATATGGATGGTATGGGCTTGTTTGAATTTTGGTAAAAGAGTGATGGGTAGGGAGAGAGAGAGTTTGACTTGTGGGAAAAGAAGGAGTGGTCATTTGTACTTAAGATAGGGTGATGTGGCAAGGGGTATGGGTAATGTACTTGACATGATGGATGTGACATGTTGTAGAGATTCCCTCGAAATTCACAACACGCGGCGTTTCTTCGGAATGAACGCGGACCCATATCTTTAGGCTCGTGTATCGGATCGATGCGCTAGTCGCAGCGTTAGAACCGCGGTGACGACGCGGTCACTAAGGTACAAGTTTTAGGTCAAGCCGACTTTGGCATGCAGGACTCTAGGAGGACCTCCTCCAAATGGCGAGCCATCGCCGGTCAGTCCAGAGACCAGCGATGTCATCGCCGGTTCGGCGAGGGCTCGCCGATCAGCGGGCCAGGCCGGGCGGGCCGGCGTGATTTTGGCCTAGTGTGGCCCACCCTTCCATGGTTCGGTGATTAAAACCCCTTCTATACCCTACTTCCTTCACAAACCTCCCTCCCAAGCTTTCCTTTCCTTCAAGTTCTTCTCCAAACTCCTCCAAATCTTCTCCAAATCTTCTTCTTCTACATTTTCGTGCAAACCCTACCTACCCATCTCAAAACCCTCACCCCCATTGCTGATTTCATTCCATTTCCTTCTCATTTGAGCTCTCAATCCATCTTTAGGATCTCAAGTGTGTGGGAGCTTCCCCTTTTCTCCCTATTTCTCTCTTTCTCTCATTTCTCATGGCCCTCTTTGAGTTTATCATGGCCATCTTTTTCATTTCCTCCCTTCTTTCTTTGATGGGGAAGAAGAGAGCGCTCGTGGATGAAGCTGGGCCTAGCCGCCCAACTCGTGCACGGAGGCTGAGAGGTGCCGCCGCGAGCACAACCGCCACTCGTGAATTCCAAACCAAGCGGGACCTTGATCATCGAGCTCCCATTAGTAGAACCTTGTTGGCGGAGTTGTCGCATGGAGTCTATGAAGGCCGAAGGGTCCTCTTTGACGCTCATGTTGATTCACGGCTGTTTGGTGAGTTTCTGTTGTTGGAGTGTCTGGAAGGAGCTGGTTTGTGTCCCTTGTTTGAGGGCGAGTATCGCGTGAATGCAAGTACTGTTCGAGCTTTTTATGCCAATATTTGTGATCCTTCGCTGGAGCCTCTGCAGTTCAAGATTCCTTGTGGTAGCGGTCGGGAGGCCACGATCAATGTTGCTTTGATATCCCAACTCCTGAATGTACCACTTGGTGAAGTGCATGCCAGCGAGAAGAATTTGAACAGTATGCGCGAGAGGGATCGTCACACCCGAACCTTGTGTGGTCGTCTGGTCAAATGGCAGCCTAATAGGAATCTTCTAGCTACCAACATGATGGATGACTTTCTCTTGCTTCACTACATGTGTACGTTCAATGTATATCCCAGGTTGAGCAATCGCAGCGAGTGTACGCGTCTGATGGTAGATTTTCTATATCAGGTGGGGCAAGAAGCGAAGTTGTGTGTGCCGACGTACATCTTGTGCCAGATTATTCTCATCGCTCGTTCGACTAGGAGGACCGAATCGCTTCCTTTTGGCCGCCTCATTTGTAAGCTTGCTCATGAGTTTGGCTATAGGCTTGGAGTAGAGAAGCCGGTTCCTGTTCGTCATATTAATCTGACGACCCTTAAGCAGATGGAGATTGGTCCTCGTCAGCATGCCTAAGAGAGTGAAGATGAGTCAGAGAGTTATGAGGATGAGAGTTATGCTGAAGGTGGTGCTGAGATTAAAGAAGAAACAGAGCAGGACGAGGAAGAGGTAGAGGCACAGGATACGAGTGAGAGCTCTCCTCCTGTGGCACCAGAGCAGAGCGCAGATCAGGCTGCCAGGGATGCCCGTATTGTTCAGCTTGAAGAAGGACAGGCTGTTCTACGCCAGGATATTATAGATCTTCAAGGCCTTGTGAAGCATAAGTTTACGAAGGTGACTCGAACTCTGAAGTCTATCCTGTGTTGCTTGCAGGATAAGGGTGCCCCACCTCCATCTTCTGATTCCGACGAGTAGTTGTCGTTGTAGTCGTCCTTTGCTTTGTTTGTTGTTTCTTTCTGTGTGTAGCCGTTGTTGGCTGTGTAGCCATTGTTGGCTTTGTAGTTGGAGGCTGTAGTTGTTTGTGGTCGTTTGAAGTGTTAGATGTTGTAGTTCACATGCTTTCCTGGTCGTGATTCATGTAATGCTGCACTAATTGTATTGTGACAATTTTGTTTAATGGAATGCATGTTGTTTATCTTTGGAGTTGTGCTGTGAATGTTGTATAGATGGATTATGTGACGTAGAATCTTACAGGTTACATCATCTGTTGAATGTAGGGTATGCCTCATAAGGGTTCGAAGTCTTCGGCCCGTCTCTCCTTAGTTGAGTCGCTTGTTGGGGTTCCTCCCTTAAGCGATAGCCAGTCAGATCCTCAGATGGGTCCATCTCATGCCGATGTTGGACCGACACCTATGGCTCCTCCAGTCACGCCTTCGGTTCCTGAGCCGAGCCGTGCATTTTCGTCTGCTCCACCGTCTGATAGGTTTGAGCAGATGATGTTGTTGATGCAGCAGTAGTAGATTCAGCAGCAGCAGCACCAGCAGCAGCAGTTCCTATCTTCCATGGCTGGCATCTTTGCTCAGTCAGTAGGGGCGACTCCTCCTGCTTCACCTATGCTTCTATCTGGGAGCGCCAGTGCGAGTGGCACTTTTGAGCGATTCCAGCGCTTACGACCTCCCACATTTGCGGGTTCTCATAGACCTGAGGAGGCTGAGTATTGGATCGATCGCATCTCTAAGATGTTGAGATCGCTGCACTGCTCTGAGGTTGAGCAGGTTGAGCTTGCCTCCTTCATGTTTGAGAAGGAGGCCAGTCTATGGTGGGACAGTGTTCTTCGCATTGTCGAGGAAGGATTTGAGTGGTCGTGCCAGGCGTTTGAGGCACGCTTCCATGAGAAGTATTTTTCGGTTACGTACCGACATAAGAAGGAGAGTGAGTTTCTTCGCCTCTGCCAGGGAGGGCTGTTGGTGACGGAGTATGAGAACTGGTTCACTGAGCTTGATCGGTATGTGCCTTTGATTCTGGGCGATCAGCCGATGAGGATGCGACGCTTTTCTAAGGGATTGAGGCCTGAGATCTGATCGAAGATTTGCTGTGCTAGCATTTCTTCTTATGCGGAGTTGGTGAGCATGTCCTTGCAAGTAGAGCAGGATGGGGACAGGTCATCTCGTATGCGAGCACCGATGGTTCCTAGGCCGCGACCGGACTTTTAGAGAGCACCTTTTCTCGGCAAGAGGCCGCGAGCAGATTCTCCTCCTAGGCGTTCAGCATCGCCCGCTCAGCAGATGAGAGCTGATCTTCGTTGTTCATATTGTGGGAAGACAGGGCATTTGGACCATTTTTGCTTCTCCCGTATGCGAGCTAGTGGTTTTACACCACCACAGAGGATTAGCCGTCCGATGCCTCAGGTGATTTCTCCTCCACCTCTTCGATCAGCGCCAGCTCATCCATCCTTCAGACCTGCGGTTCCTATCTTCAGGCCACCTCAGCGGCCCATGGTTCCTCCACCGAATCGTCAGTAGCAGGCTCGAGTTCATGCGCTCTCAGCTGAAGAGCTTATGTCTGACTTGGTGCCGAGATCCTTCGAGGTGACAACGCACATTGAAGGTATTCCTGTTTCTATGTTGGTGGATACAGGGTCCACTACTTCTCTTATATCATATGCGGCAGTTAGGCGTTTGGGTCTGAGCACTGTTTCTATGCAAGGAGTGACGCTTACTACCGCTACGGGGATTTCCTCTACTATGAATAAGCATTGTATGGATTGTTTGGTTGATCTAGGAAGTGGATCGATCAGTGTTGATTTCTTTGTCGCACATCTTTATCATTACGATGTTATTATGGGTATGGATTGGCTCACGAGGATGTGAGCTGAGATTGATTGTGAAGCAAGGTCAGTGACCATCCATGGACCTGAGGGCGAGACAGTTACTTTCCCAGTTCAGGTCAGTTACCCTCTTCGTCTTGATTATTATACTTCTCTGTTGGAGAGTATGGCTGAATCGGTGTTAGTTAGTACGCCGGTAGTTCGGGAGTTTGAAGATGTATTTGAGTCGATTCCTGGATTACCTCCTCAGCGTGAGATTGATTTTTCTATCGATCTCATACCTGGTGCGACGCCCATTTCATTGCCTACCTATCGTATGCCTCCAAGTGAAATGGAGGAGTTGAGGAAGCGGATAGATGGTTTGCTGAATTTGGGTTTTATTCGGCCTAATGTGTCTCCTTGGGGAGCACCTGTCTTGTTTGTGAAGAAGAAAGATGGTTCCTTGCGATTATGTATTGATTATCGCAGGCTGAATCTGGTAACTGTGAAGAATAAGTACCCTTTGCCCAGGATTGATGATCTGTTTGATCAGTTGAAGGGGGCACGGTACTTTTCGAAGGTTGATCTGCAGTCAGGGTATCATCAGTTACGCATCAAGGATGGGGACGTGCAGAAGACCGCTTTCAGGACTAGCTTCAGTCACTATGAGTTCCTTATGATGTCGTTCGGTCTTACGGAACGCACCGGCTGTGTTCATGGATCTGATGAACAGAGTGTTTCGGCCGTTCTTGTTCCGATTCGTCATTGTCTTTATCGATGACATCTTGATATATTCGGCAAGTCGGGAAGAACACGAGGAGCACTTAAGAGCGGTTTTGGATACTCTCAGGAAGAATCAGCTTTTTGCGCAGTTCAAGAAGTGTGATTTCTGGAAAGAGGAAGTCAAGTTCCTGGGACATGTGGTGTCCAAGGAAGGGATAGCTGTCGATCTTGCCAAGGTAGCTGCAGTGCAGGACTGGAAGCAGCCTGGTTCAGTTACTGAGGTAAGGAGCTTTCTGGGTCTTATAGGTTATTATCGACGCTTTATTTAAGACTTCTCGAAGATTGCCAGACCGTTGTCGCAGTTGACACGGAAAGATTTGAGGTTTACTTGGAATGAGAGGGCGGAGGAAGCTTTTCAAGAGTTGAAGGACAAGTTGACGTCCGCCCCTGTGCTAGTATTGTCAGAGCAAGGGGTTAAGTATATTATATATACTGACGCCTCTCGCGTTGGCCTAGATTGTGTCCTTATGCAGAAGGACAGGGTGATTGCTTATGCTTCGCGTCAGTTGAGGAAACACGAAGAGAATTACCCTATGTACGACCTGGAGTTAGCAGCTGTCATTTTTGCATTAAAGCTCTGGAGACATTACCTCTATGGTGAGGAGTTCGAGCTCTTTTGCGACCATAAGAGCCTTAAGTATATTTTCATGTAGTGTGATTTGAATATGAGGTAGCGCAGATGGATGGAAACATTGAAGGACTTTAAGTTCGATGTTTCTTACCATCCGGGCAAGGCGAACCTTGTGGCAGATGCATTGAGTCGCAAGAAGGCTATTGAGTTTGTGGCTCCGCTGATGATAGCAGAGTGGGATATGTTGGAGTTTGTGCGAGATTTTGAGCAGAAGCTTACGGTGGTTGAACCTTATGAGGTTATCGCACACATTCGCGTACAGCCCCTTATCAACGAGAAAATCGTTGCAGCTCAGGCAGATGATGAGCTTTTGGTGAAGATGAGGAAGCGGGTTGGTACAGATGAGAACTCCGACTGGAGTGTTAGTTCTGATGGGGGCCAACGATTTCCTGGCCGGTTATGTGTTCCTGACATCCCTGACTTGAGACGGGAGGTTTTCGAGTTAGCCCATAGTTCTAAGCTTGCGATGCATCCAGGTAGCACGAAGATGTATCAGGATATGAGGAGATCATATTGGTGGGACAATATGAAGGTCCATATTGCTGAGTTTGTTTCTCGTCGTCCCACGTGCCAGCAGGTCAAGGTAGAACATCGCCGACCTCCTGGGTTGCTGCAACCCATGCCCATAGCAGAATGGAAGTAGGACTTCATCTCTATGGATTTTATTTCTGGGTTGCCAAGAACGAGGAAGGGATATGACTCTATTTGGGTGATAGTCGATCGATTGACGAAGTCGGCTCATTTCTTACCGATCAGAGTCACAAACTCTGCAGACGAGTTGGCTAGGTTGTATATCAAGGAGATTGTGCGTCTGCATGGAGTTCCCTTGGAGATTGTGTCTGATAGAGACACGCGTTTCACATCTATCTTCTGGACTCGTATTCAGGAAGTAATGGGTGTGAAATTGAAGTTCAGCACCGCGTTTCATCCGCAAACAGATGGGCAGACGAAGCACGTGAATTAGGTCCTGGAAGACATGTTGCGAGCTTGTGTTTTGGATTTCAAGGACAGTTGGGATGATTGTCTCCAGTATGCAGAGTTTGCGTATAATAACAGTTTCCAGGCGAGTATCGGCATGGCTCCCTATGAGGCGTTGTATGGTCGCCCGTGCAGAGCACCGCGTTGCTGGGCAGAAGTTGGCGAGCGTAGTTTGCTTGGCCCAGAGTTGGTGCAGGTGACTTCAGAGAAAGTTGACGTTATTCGACGTTGACTTCTGACAACCCAGAGTAAGCAGAAGAGTTATGCTAATACGAGGCGTCGACCGCTTGAGTTTGAGGTTGGAGACCATGTTTTTCTGAAGATCTCTCCTATGAAGGGAGTTCTGCGGTTCGGTAAAAAGGGAAAGCTAACGCCGAGATTTATTGGTCCATTTCAAGTTCTGGATCGAGTGGGAGCGGTAGCTGTAAGTGCTATAGTTTATATCCTTGTCTGTTGTTAATTTTGTGGTGCCAAAATCACTGTTATATATAACTTGCATAAGTGAAGCTCTCTCAAGGATCAACATTCATAAACAAGCCAAAACTCACAAGTACAAGGATCAATCTTTAATGCAAGAACTGCTCTCAAGACAAGACTCAAGCTGCAAGACTTCAAGAAGAGTTCAAGGCAGTTTGTAAAGAACTCAAGACACTTTCAAGATTGAGCTACATCAAGATTTCAACTACATCAAGACTTCAAGGCTCATACTTCAAGGTCACTAATTCCTAATGTTTCAATGTCCTTACTTCATGGTTGAGGTTTGACTGACTATAAGTTGACCTTAGAAGTAGGTCTTTTTGGACACATAAGTCGAATGTTTATTCTACATAAGTTTGGTCTGTTCTTCGACTAGTCCTAGAGTTGCTTCGACCAGTCTAAGAAATTCCTCGATCAATCGTGAGTTTGTTACAAATTTCGAATAAAATCTGTTAGGCTTCGACTAGTCTAGGAATCTGTTCGACCAGTCGAAGGAACAGTGTCGACTGCATCTTCAACCTATCGAAAATCTTCGACTCAAAATCCAGCGATGTATTTCAGGTTCTTCGACCAGTCGAAGGAAACTTACGACTAGTCGTAGGTGACCTACGACCAGTCGAAGGAGATCTTCGACCAGTCGTAGAACGGTTAGAGCTTATCCCGCCGGATCTTTCAAATATCTGTTTTGCTTCGACTAGTCGAAGAGCTCCCTAGACCAGTCGAAGATGCGATCTGCTCACCTATAAATAGTACACGAATCTCAAAAGAAATTATCGAATTAATTAATCTATTCAAGCCAATCTTCGTCGAACTTCTGAGAGATAATTCTGTGCTCCATCTAAGCTAAGTGTGCTTATTTAATATTCTCTTTCCTTAGCTTTATTTAATTGATTTTGTTTCTGCTATTCCAATCTAATTTGATAAGAGGAATTGTTATTCCCTTTCTTTGGAATCAAAATCAATTAAAGCAAGCCCTATTCGGTTTAATTTAAAATCTATTAGAATTAGAACCATTGTAATTGAGTACTGGACATTGAACTTGGACATTCAATCATCTACTCGACTTAGTTTACCGGGCCGCTACAACGAAGGAGATAATCAGGTATTTTACATTTAATTGTAAATTCCTTTCTGTTTTGGTTTCTTTCAAGATTTTTCAGAAAAATCTTGTTGTATTGGTTATCTGAGGAGAGCCAGGAAAACTCAGAAGTGGGGTTTTTTAATTGTGTAAGCCCACAGACAAAGATACAATTGTAAAGGTTTTGGGTGAACTTGGGAAAACCTATTTTGTTAGTGAACGCTAATATCCCCTGTGTGAGGATATTAGGAGTGGAGTAGCATTCTGTGTGGCTGTTGTTTAACAGTTGGTGAACACACAGGCCAACCACTATAATCCCTTGTGTTGTGGTTGAATGATTTATACTTCTGATCTTTAATTATTCTTTTGTGGGATGTATGTATGGTGGTGAATGTTGTAACCATTTAATTCAAGCATTGTGAGAACTTTGTAATAGTTTAGAATTTATTTTCTATTATTCCTTTATCAACTTGATATTCAATTTCCTTTAAAAGTTGTTCCAGCAAGGTTGCCCTGCCATTTTTATGGTGTATGGGTGTCCCTAGAACAATACATTTGTGATTACAATTTATTTTAATTCAGTTTGTATTTATTTCTGTATTCCTCTTCGGTTTGAGATTTGATACAAAGATCTTTCTAGAAATAAGGTTGTCCTACCATAAACTCTGGTTTTTGGTGTAAGGTTGTCCTTAGAACAACATTTGTATCAACCTCTCAAGATCTGTATTTTGAGGTTATTTTACTTTCTTGCATTGTGATTTATTTTGGCTATCATATTCTTTTTAATTCCGCTGTTATAAGTTTTATTTGGCATTGTCCTATTCACCCCCCCTCTAGGACATATAGCTAGGCCTTTTCGGTAGCATACTGCCTTGCTTTGCCCACACATCTTGCGGGCATGTATAACGTATTTCATGTTTCTATGCTGAAGAAGTACGTTCCTGATCCTTCGCATATTATCAGTTGGGAGCAGGTGCAGTTGAGTGAGGATGCCACTTATGTACTGCGACCGACGCCTATTCTCGACAGGAAGGAGCAGGTATTGCGTAGCAAGGTTATCCCTCTTGTGAAAGTGCTATGGACGCATCATAATGAGGAGGAGGCTACTTGGGAATCTGAAGCTGTGGTCAGGAAGAGCTACCCTCAGATCCTTGAGGAACATGAGAAGGTGTGAATTTCGAGGACGAAATTTTCTTTAAGGGGGGTAGATTGTAATGACCCGAAAAATTTTGTGCCAAAACCCGAGTACTACCTCTGTTTTCCTTAGTAGCTTTTTGGGGTAATTAGCGCTATGCTCGATTGCTTGTGAAATTTGCACCAATCACTTTTAATTTGATCTGCATGACTCTAAACCTGTAGAATGGTTAACGCTATGTTACTCTGAAATCTGGGATTCATCGCTAAATCCCGTTGTTCTGGGGATTTTTTGGAAGTTCTAGATCGGACCTAGACCGCACGTCGAAAGTCTGATGGCGATGATCTTAGGCTGTTGCGGTCACCATGTTGGGCTTGACCATCACCTCAAAAATCAAGTCCATGTGATGTTCTGGGTCGATTTGATTGAGATCGGAGTGAAGAGTGTGAGAACGGTTGGAAATTTAATAAGATTTTATGAAATCTGAGTCGTGTCGCTTGCGCAACAATTTTAAACAATTTGACTGTTGGATTCTGACCCAATTTCACCCTCTGATCAGGGAAGGTGGCCCAGGCATGTCCTTGTGCTTGTGGACCTGATCGAGATTCGGAGACCGTTGAATTGAGTGTGGTCCGCCACGGCTGATCTGAAGATCCGGTCGGTACGAAAACTCAGCTTGACCTAAATCCATGGTCAAAGAGCTTAAGTCCGACCTTTCATGGTAATAGGTCCACCGAAAGTGCTTCGTTGGATCGAGTGAGGCCTGTTTTGGTTATACCCTAAGTATACCTTGGCCCTGGGGTTATTTTCATCAATATTAGGCCTATTTATAATCCTTAAAACCCTAACTCTCTTTTCCATACGAATTTCCTAACCCTAGCTAAGAAAGAGAGGGAAAGAGAGAGAAAGTGAGAGAGAAGTTGGTGAATCATCTTAGATCCTTTCCTGTTCTTCTTCATCCTTAAACCTTCACTTTTGAATCTTTTTTCCAGCGATTCGAAGTTCATCCTTAAGTAAGTTAACCGAACCCTAATCTGTGTTAGAGCTTAGAATAGTCTTTATGTTGTTGTAGCTCATTTCTATTCTTGCTTTAGGTTATCCTGTCGCCGTTGACGAAGACATATCGTCTGAAATCAGTTCGGTGTTCTATTCTGGTTTAAGGTGCGGACTTTAATCGTATAGGTTATGGTTTTCAAGGCTTTCAATGTTAGTGAATGGTTTATTCTTGCTATGGATGAGATTTCACATGCCAAATGTTATGTTTATGTTGCATTCCTGATATGCATGTGATATATTGAGTTTTGTGTATTCTATGTATATGTAGAAAGTACCATATACGTATAAAATACGCACATGTGTTTGCCATAATTATTTATCGTGTACTTACGCTTATTGTATGTGCGGCAACTCCTCGGTAAAAGGAATTGTCCAAATGTGTGTATTTCAACATACGTCATGTATGTTGAACTATGTATTCTAAGTGTTTATAGAAATGTCTGAATGATCTAAGGTGTGATATATCAATCTAGTATGGGCGTTGAGAAGCGATTCTCAACTCTCCCACTAGTGTGTATGATTTCCTTCATGCAAGTTACATTCCTTGTTGTTTAATTTCAATTCTTACTTATGTGAAATTCCATGTTAAGTTGATATTCTTCAAATGTTTACGTACTACATGATTTGAGTTGTTGTTCCATTACTATTCTAAATTGTAGATATTAATATCTGTTGTAGTGGAATGTGTATGGGACTATGCATTAGTCCAGGAAATCGGTAATCGGCCTTAAGTTGGTGGCTGAGGTTACTTTCGCCACGTAGGATGTGATTAGACGAACCCGAGTCGGATTAGAGTTGTCGGCAGTGGTTTGGCCACGCGGAGTGTTTGCGCACTCTATGTCGTTCAACCCAACGTGCGCTCGTGCTAGTTGAGTTCGTCAAGTAACCCGATTGTCCGATGTATGTTCACCATGTATGGACGCTACTGCTTGAATCTAGGGTACCAAACTTACCGATATAATCTTATTAACCATGGTACCTTGATCCGCTAAGACTCATGAGCCGGACATAGTGGTATGGGACACCGTGGTCGAGCTGTCGACCAACGCTGGGGTGACGAGCCTCCCCGTAGTAACCAGTGAGCAACCAAACTCGTGAGCCGATTGTGGTGGTATGGGACACTATATTCGTGCTGTCGGCCTACATTGATTGGTGACGAGCCCTTTATAGTGACCTCGAGCATGCTTGGATACTGCATTGAGGTGACGAGCCTTAGTGTAGTAACGAAGGTATGATAGGCGTGCATTGATTGGTGACGAGCCCTTTGTAACGACCTACAACCATATGATCGTATGAGATGCCTAGGACTGACGACCCTAGAATGGATCACTGTTTGGATGGTGATATGAGGAAGGTACATTAGCTTCTCAATCCTGCTATACGAAAAGGACTAATAACAACTTAGTAATCATGTTCATGCACCGCATTTGCATGTACTTTGTAGATGTGGCGCACTTTGAGGCGATGTCATGCGTAACGTAAGATGAAGATGCTGAGGGTGTACGCATGAGGGTACGCATCATTCTTCATATATTCTTGCATTAACAAGAGTACTTAGGACATGTTTAATTGTTCTGCTTTATCATTACTGCTTAATTGAACTGATAACATATTAACCTTTGCTTTATTGTTCCACTGAGTTGATCACTCACTCCCACGTTCTGGGGCGATGTTAAACACCCACCAGACTCTGTCTTAGCTGCAGATGTTGATGAGACTTCTGAGGCTGAGCGGGAGATCGATGATGATGAGGTTGCCTTCTCTTTTATGCAGTTTTCAGACGGGTTCTAGTGAGCCTTGTTCTGATGCGCGGGATGCTGGGATTTTCTTTTGGGAATTAAATGATGTAATTTAATACTTGTAATTTTGATAACAACACTTGAACTACGACCTGGTATGTATATGTACTTCAGGGATTTGCATATGTACACATATTTCTTTAAGTCTTTCGCTTGCTTTCTTCACTTATCCCTGAATTATATTTGCTATTTGGCTTAATCTATTCCATGTTTTATGCACTAATAGAGACAACATACATCCATCATTCAATATGTTGCATAGGTGATGTTTTGGAACTCGGGAGCTGAGTTATGCTCGACCCCCGAATTTCAGGGCGTTACAGCAAAAGTCACATCCTTTTCTTTTTTTTTTTTGAATGCAATAGTTGTGATTTTTTACATTCACTTGATTGAATCTGAAATTGTTTTTTATGTTTTAATTTTATTATGATTTTTATTTGTTCTTGCATTATTGAATGGAATGTTGCTTTTCAGATTCTTTTCGTTGAATACGGATTGTTTTTATTTTTATTGTTATTTTTAATTTGTTGAATTTATTTATTTTGGGTTAAGTGAGAGAATAGCAAAATTCTTCTTTTTCTTTTCCTTTTTGATGAGTAGACCAACCTATAAGGTAAGAGTCCAACATCATGGCCCTAACACCCATCCACCTCTTCCAACAGGTGCACCCGGCCCCATCAATTCTTTTAGATGTACAGAATATCAATTTCGTTCAAATCATCAGGTGGGCCACACATGAATTCTTATTTTTTTGGGTGGCGTATAATTGGATCTTTACAATGGATTGCCGACCTAATGATCCTGTCAGCCTCAATTTTGAGCCATGAAATCTACCAAGTGGGGTTTAACTGATGAGTGATTCTAATCTTAAATAAGTATTCTTAGCTTATGAGTGTAAGCTTAGGGCACTTTTAAATTATATTCCTGGGAGTCATTCTCATTCTATAGTTTGAAAAGAAGAAAGACAGTTGGGTCCGCCTTAGCATTCCACAGTGCAACGGCAATCACTTTCTTTTTCTCTAATTTATTCCAATCTACTATGATGTAAAACCCAGTCTACCTAGGTATGAAACATCATAGGGTAATAAAAATATCTTAAATGTATATTTGTATGATAGATAACATGTGTTGGCTTGATTGATTTAAATTAAACATATATAGGAAATAAATATATTTTTGCCTCTTTTTTATTATATATATATATGGGTGGAGGTAGCAAGAAACCAAGAACTGCGACAATTAGGAGTGGGTCAGTTCAAGTTGAAGGCTCTAAGGGAGAGGCCCCAAAGGATATGGGTGGAGGTAGTAAGAAAAGACTTGAGGAACTATTGTTTAATTGAGGATATGGTCCCTGATAGGTCGGAATGCGTAACAAGATTTGTGTAGGTGGCCTCAGTTATTCAGGATAAGGCTTAGATGATGATGATCTAATCATAATAACATCAAAACTACAATTATAATACCGAAAACAATGAAAATGGTTGAAGTATTATCCAAGGTTCTATGTCAAATTGCAGCTACATGTCCATTGCAGTTGCTTAACTACCTGAAAATGAATGAAACCAAACTGTGAGTTATTCTCATGGGTAATTTAAGTACCTCATTTATTGCATTTGTTTAACAAATCGTTATCTTATACACTGCTATGTTTTATGTGTGATTATGCGTGTTAGATCCTGAAAATTTCCTTCCTGATTTAGCACTAGGTCTTCCCTGTCAATGACCTTTACCACTATGCTGTTTTTCATTCAAACACAGTTTTGACACCTTCGCAGGAAGTAGCTGAATTAGTAAAACATGACTTTGGGAGCATTGACATCCTTGTGCACTCTCTCGCCAATGGCCCAGAGGTACCGTAGTAACTATATTATTCATGCCCCTTCTCATGTTTATGTTTACTGTTTTTGTCTATCTTGTAATTTCCTTTATAGGTCAGTAAACCTCTATTAGAGACATCCCGAAATGGATATCTTGCAGCGATTTCAGCATCAAGTTATTCCTATTTGTCATTGCTCAAGCATTTTGTTCCAATAATGAATCCAGGCTAGCTTCTCAGAAAACAAAAAAAAAAAGGAAAAAAAAAGTGGGCTACTTGATTTTTTGGCTAGCTAGGGTCATTTGCACTACGGGACCACTTGATAAATGGCTGAGATTGGCACCATGTGCCTTGTTGGAACTTATGGCTTGGTGTAGATGGGCTGCCTAGCCAACCTCTATATTTGTATGCATGTGCAATCAACTTACCATATGAACATGTGGTCCATGTAATGTTGCAGGAGGTGCATCAATTTCTCTCACATACATTGCTGCCGAAAGGATCATTCCTGGGTAACTTGATTTACACACCCTGTGATTTTACCAGCCCATGTAAACCAGAACTATTAAAGAAAGGATTGTTATTGTTGTGTTGTTCTTTATATATTAATGCATACAGATATGGTGGGGGCATGAGTTCAGCTTAAGCTGCTCTAGAGAGTGATACCAAGGTGAGATTTTTGTAGCTGGCCAGTCTGCTGCCTTCAATGCAAAATATATATTTTCCTGAAGCAAATGGGGCTGTATTTATAAAAATTTTTGATTTGTACAGGTAAATTCATTTTTTCTTATTCCTTATATTGTTTCCCAGTTATATTTGTGTTCGTTTCAGAGTACAAGTAGCAATCAAAAGTGTTGGTTGATTATGGCTTATAGACAAAGGGATGAGTAACCAACAATACGAATATGGGAGGCCTTCCCCAGGTATCCAGATGTTTTTAGATATAATTATGTTGTTTTTAAATGTATTAGCTCGAAATTGATGGAGCAGATCTGGATGTGCGTCGGAGCTATCCGGATGTTGAGTGGGGGTCCGTAGAAGGTGGGAACCGTTGTTATGACCATGATGAAGCTGTCCATTTCCTATGGACAACATTGGAGTGGCCTGGCCATTTGGACAGACCATGTTTATGTATTTACTCAAAATTGATGGAGCAGACCCGTATGTGCGTTGGAGCTATCTGGATTTTGAGCGGGGGTCCCTGAAAGATGGGAACCGCTGTTATAACTATGATGAAGCTGTCCATTTCCTATGGACAGCATTAGAAGGGCCTGGCCAATTGGAGCAGGCCATGTTTATATCTGTATTTACAGGGACCACACCCTTAACCTATAACCTAAACCTATTCTCAAATCCCAAAACCTATAACTACAACCTAAACCTATAACCTAAACCTATAAACTATAACCTAAACCTATAACCTAAACTCAATTCCCTAAACTTTAACCTACAACCTAACCTAAACCTATACTTATAACCTAAACCTATTCTCAAATCCCAAAACCTAACCTAAACAATAACCTAAACCTATAACCTATAACCTGAACCTATAACCTAAACTCAATTCCCTAAACCTTAACCTATAACCTAACCTAAACCTATTCTCAAATTCCAAAACCTATAACCTAAACCTATAACCTATAACCTATAACCTGAACTTATAACCTAAACTCAATTCCCTAAACCTTAACCTATAACCTAACCTAAACCTATACTTATAACCTAACCTAAACCTATACTTACACCTAATCCTAATCTCAACTCCCTAACCTAAACCTAAACCTAAACTTGAACACCCAAACCTAAACCCGATCCCAAACCTGAACCTGATTTCCTAAACCTAAACCTAAACCTATTCTCAATTCCCTGAACCTATAGCTTATAACCTAAACCGAAACCTAAACCTATACCTTAACCTAAACCTAAACCCTAAACCTATAACCTATAACCTAAACCTAAAGCTAAAGCCTAAATGTATTCTTAAATCCCTAACCTAAACCTACACCTAATCCTAATCTCAACTCCCTAACCTAAACCTAAACCTAAACTTGAAAACCCAAACCTAAACCCGATCCTGAACCCGAACCCGATTTCCTTAACCTAAACCTTAACCTATTCTCAATTCCTTAAACCTTAACCTATAACCTAAACATAAACCTAAAACCTAAATGTATTCTCAAATCCCTAAACCTAAACCTATACCTAATCCTAATCTCAACTCCCTAACCTAAACCTAAGCCTAAACTTGAAAACCCAAACCTCAACCCGATCCTGAACCTAAACCCGATTTCCTAAACCTAAACCTTAACCTATAACCTAACCTAAACATATACTTATAACCTAAACCTATTCTCAAATTCCAAAACCTATAACTATAACCTAAACCTTAACTAGAAACCTATAACCTAACCTAAACCTAAACCTATAGTCTTAACCTAAGCCTAAACCTATAACCTTAACCTTAACATATAACCTAAACCTAAACCTAAACCTAAACATAAACCTATTCTCAAATCCCTAAACCTAAACCTAAACCTATAACCTAAACCTATTCTCAAATCCCTAAACTTAAACCTAAACCTTAATGTATTCTCAAATCCCTAAACCTAAACCTACACCTAATCCTAATCTTAACTCCCTAACCTAAACCTAAACCCAAACTTGAAAGCCCAAACTTAAACCCGATCCCGAACCCGATTTCCTAAACCTAAACCTTAACCTATTCTTAATTCCCTAAACCTATAGCTTATAACCTAAACCGAAACCTAAACCTAAACCTAAACCTAAACCTAAACCTAAACCTATAACCTATAACCTAAACCTAAACCTATAACCTAAATATATTCTCAAATCCCTAAAGTTAAACCAGCACCTAATCCTAATCTAACTCCCTAACCTAAACCTAAACCTAAACTTGAAAACCCAAACCTAAACCCGATCCTGAACCCGAACCCGATTTTCTAAACCTAAACCTTAACCTATTCTCAATTCCCTAAACCTTAACCTATAACGTAACCTAAACCTAAATCTATAACCTGCACTTATAACCTAAACCTAAACCTAAAACCTAAGTGTATTCTCAAATCCTTAAATCTAAACCTACACCTAATCCTAATCTCAACTCCCTAACCTAAACCTAATTGAAAACCCAAACATAAACCCGATCCCGAACCCAAACCTGATTTCCTAAACCTAAACCTTAACCTATTCTCAATTCCCTAAACCTATATCTTATAACCTAAACCTAAACCTAAACCTGTTACCTATAACCTAAACCTAAACCTAAACCTAAAACTTAAATGTATTCTCAAATCCTTGAACCTAAACCTACACCTAATCCTAATCTCAACTCCCTAACCTAAACCTGAACTTAAACTTGAAGACCCAAACCTAAACCCGATCCCAAACCCGAACCCGATTTCCTAAACCTAAACCTTAACCTATTCTCAATTCCCTAAACCTATATCTTATAACTTAAACCTAAACCTAAACCAGTAACCTATAACCTACTAAACCTAAAACTTAAATGTATTCTCAAATCCCTAAACCTAAACCTACACCAAATCCTAATCTCAACTCCTTAACCTAAACCTAAGCCTAAACTTGAAAACCAAAACCTAAACCCGATCCCGAACCCAAACCCGACTTCCTAAACCTAAACCTTAACATATTCTCAATTCCCTAAACTGATAGCTTATAACCTAAACCGAAACCAAAACCTAAACCTAAACCTATAACCTATAACCTAAACATAAACCTAAAATCTAAATGCATTCTCAAATCCCTAAACCTAAACTTGCACCTAATCCTAATCTCAACTCCCTAACCTAAACCTAAACCTAAACTTGAAAACCCAAACCTAAACCCGATCCCAAACCCGAACCCGATTTCCTAAACCTAAACCTTTAAAGTATTCTCAATTCCTAAACCTATAACCTAAACCTTAACCTTAACCTAAACCTAAACCTAAAACCTAATGTATCCTCAAATCCCTAAACCTAAACCTACACCTAATCCTAATCTCAACTCCCTAACGTAAACCTTAACCTAAACTTGAAAACCCAAACCTATACTCGATCCCGAACCCGAACTCGATTTCCTAAACCTAAACCTTAACCTATTCTCAATTCCCTAAACCTATAGCTTATAACCTAAACTGAAACCTAAACCTATACCTTAATCTAAACCTAAACCTTAACCTATAACCTATAACCTAAACCTAAACCTATAACCTAAATGTATTCTCAAATCCCTAAACGTAAACCTACACCTAATCCTAATCTCAACTCCCTAACCTAAACCTAAACCTAAACTTGAAAACCCAAACCTAAACCCGATCCCGAACCCGAACCCGATTTCCTAAACCTAAACCTTTAATGTATTCTCAATTCCTTAACCTATAACCTAAACCTTAACCTAAACCTAAACCTAAACCTATAACCTAAACCTAAAACCTAATGTATTCTCAAATCCCTAAACCTAAACCTACACCTAATCCTAATCTCAACTCCCTAACCTAAACCTAAACCTAAACTTGAAAACCCAAACCTAAACCTGATCCCGAACCCGAACCTGATTTCCTAAACCTAAACCTTAACCTATTCTCAATTCTCTAAACCTATAGCTTATAACCTAAACTGAAACCTAAACCTTAACCTATAACCTATAACCTAAACCTAAACCTAAAACCTAAATGTATTCTCAAATCCCTAAACCTAAACCTACACCTAATCCTAATCTCAACTCCCTAACCTAAACCTAAACCTAAACTTGAAAACCCAAACCTAAACCCGATCCCGAACCCAAACCCGATTTCCTAAACCTAAACATTAACCTATTCTCAATTCTCTAAACCTATAGCTTATAACCTAAACCTAAACCTAAACATAAACCTAAAACCTAAATGTATTCTCAAATCCCTAAACCTAAACCTACACCTAATCCTAATCTCAACTCTCTAACCTAAACTTAAACCTAAACTTGAAAACCCAAACCTAAACTCGATCCCGAACCCGAACCCGATTTCCTAAACCTAAACCTTAACCTATTCTCAATTCCCTAAACCTTAACCTATAACCTAACCTAAACCTAAACCTATTACCTGCACTTATAACCTAAACCTAAGCATAAAACCTAAGCCTAAACCTAAAACCGAAATGTATTCTCAAATCCTCAAACCTAAACCTACACCTAATCCTAATCTCAACTACTTAACCTAAACTTAAACCTAAACTTGAAAACCCATACCTAAACCCGATCCCAAACCCGGACCCGGACCCGGACCCGATTTCCTAAACCTAAACCTTAACCTATTCTCAATTCCCTAAAGCTATAACCTATATGCTATAACATATAACTAAAACCTAAACCTTAAACCTAAACTAAACCTATAACCTAAACCTTAACCTATAACCTATAACCTAATCCTAAACTTAAACCTATAACCTAAAACCTAAACTTAAACCTATAACCTAAATGTATTCTCAAATCCTTAGACCTAGACCTACACCTAATACTAATCTCAACTCCCTAACCTAAACCTAAACCTAAACCTAAACTTGAAAACCCAAACCTAGATCTCGAACCCGAACTCAATTGCTATAATAATGTAGCCCAATCACATGGCAAGAAACAAGAATGTATCCCTTTTAACACATGCCCCTTTTTACAAAGCTTTAATTTTTATTGTTGTTTTATTTTAAAAAAGCACCCACTTTTTTGAAAGAAGTTTATGCAATTCTTCATGATTCTGAATTATAATGTTTTGTTGGTTTAATATTTTTTTTAGATGAAAGACGCAAAAAGAAATTGATGCTAATTTTTTTTCTTTTTATTTATTTATTTATTTATGATGTTAAACATGTATGTATTTATGCATGGATGAATGTAATGTGGATAAGATTGTTTGTTTTTGGATGGATGTAGTTTATGTTTGGATGAATGTAGTTTATGTTGGATTTATGTAGTTTGGCTTTAGATGGATGTGAATGTGAATATGATGAAATATATTATATAACAGGTGTATATCAGGAAGAATACGATGAAATATATATATTGACCCTTCATGACAGTCCTTTTTAAGGACGGTCTATGGCCGTCCTTTGAAGGCTCATAAGAGACGGTCCATGACAGTCCTTTTAAAGGACGGTCCATAGCTATAGAGACGGTCCATGACAGTCCTTTTAAAGGATGGTCCATGGCCGTCCTTTGAAGGCTCATCAGAGACGGTCCATGGCCGTCCTTTGAAGGCTCATCAGAGACGGTCCATGGCCGTCCTTTGAAGGCTCATCAGAGACGGTCCATGATTGTCCTTTTAAAGGACGGTCCACGACCATCCTTTTTAAGGACGGTCCATGACAGTCCTTTTTTCGTCAATAAGAATGACGATTTTCGACCGTCCTTTAAGTAATACGACACGTCAAAATTTAACGGCCCATGCGACGGTCCATGACCGTCCTTTTTGGTCATTTGAGACGATTTTGGACCGTCCTTTTTTCACAGTTTTGGCGTAGTGGCACACCACCCTATGCATGTATGATATCATCATTTTCATAATTTCCTAGCCACCTATAGCTAGTCTAGACCCCTAGCCCTCTAGCAAGTAATGATTCTCTTACATTCATTATGACATGCATTTATTACATCTTTCTCTCTCCCTTATCTCTCTCCCTCTCTCCTTCGTTCCTCATTTTTTTCTCCCCTAGCAACTAAAGGCCATGGATGTCCCAACTCATATCCATGGCCAGCCCTTCCCCACCTTAGATCCCCCCATATCCTGCCATGAAAAAATCATCTCCACCATTAAAGGAGCCCCATTGGAGCTTTAGAGCATTAGGGAGGAAGAAGAAGGAAGGTGGGTGTCTTCTATGGTTATATCCCTCTTTCTCTCTCTCTCTCTCTCTCTCTCTCTCCCTCTTCTCCTTATTTTTCTTTTTATAAAATGATGATATGTGTGTATGGCCCACCTGATCGACAATCTGGACTGTCCAGATTTTCTGGACGCCCAGCAAATGGGGCCCGCCTTGCAGCCCATTTTGGGCCAGCTAAGATGGAGGGAAATAACAAATATCGGCTTGGTCCGTGTGGACCCCACCATGACTGATGTATTTCATCCACGCCGTGTAGGGTGGCCACGTTCACGTGGGACCCACCTTGATTTATGTATTCACGCCATCCGTTCAGCGTCCTTGGACGCGGGACATGTTTGGTGAGCATGAACAGGCAATGGGGTGTACTAGCAGCAAACTTTTTGGGTGGGCCGCTCATGCAGGCCTCACCTTGATGTATGGGTCCAATCCACGTTGTCCATTCCATTCTCCAGCTCATTTTAGGCATTGAGCCGAAATAGGAAGCTAATCCAATCATCTGGCGGGCCATAACATAGAAGATAGTGGTTTTACTGTTGAAATCTGCTCTGATATTTCTATAGACCGAAACATGCTCAATATTGGGCTTATTGGATCTGTTATGAGATTTAGAATGCAATGGGTGGAGTAGATCTACTTGATGCAGGCCCCACATGGGAAAAACCTTAGAAAAATTGATTTTTTTTAAAAAAAAGATGCAGCAGATGCTGCTGCTAACGTCCAGAGGATGGCAGCAGCATCCCGCTGTGCTAGGTGTTAATGGGTAGGGTCTATTGGGTCCCAACCGTGGGCCCCACCATGATGTGTGCAGAACATCCACTCTGTGCATTTGGTAGGTCCCCTTTGGGACAGTGGCCCCCCCAAAAATCAGCCTTATGTGAAGCTCAGGTGACCCACGTCACTAGAAACAGTGTGGTTGAACATCTACCATTGAAACGCTTTTGGGTCACAACAGCAGGAGACACTTTCTGTATGCATTTAACCACACTGTCCATATGTTTGGACGTGGCCCCATCCCACACATGTGGCATGTGTGGGAGTGGGACCCACTTGATATATGTGTTATACCCCATCTGTCTAGTGTCCAAGGTCTGGACACTGGCTCCTTCATAATAATAATAATAATAATAATAATAATATTATTAATATCTATTAAATATACATGTGATATATGCGTATGGTGGGCCCCACGTGGGACCCACCTGTTGAGCGGATTGGCTAGTGAGTCTCACACCAGTTAAATGGCTGTTGTATTTACATCACCAATTTCTGTGGACCCCCACCGTGTAGGTGTTTTGAATCCAGGCCGTTCATCTAATGGCCAACGTGATGTATGGGTCTTATCCACACCGTCCAGCACCCTGGATGGTGGGACCCACCTCTGATGCATCTGTTGTATCCTAACCGTCCATTCACGTGTGGCCCATCCACACTATCCACTGTTTGGAACGGTGGGAATCCCACTTTGATTGTATATGTTTTATATCCCTGCTGACCATGCAGGAGACGTAGGGCTACCTTGATGTGGCTGGTGGGCCACTTGTATGTAGACCCCACTCATCCACGCCATCCCTTCATCTGGACCATCTGTCAATGTGGGCCCACACATCAGCTATATAGCTGATGCACTGACATCAGCGGCCCTGTTGGGTCCCTCATGATGTATGTGTTAGATCCAACCGTCCATCCGCGCTGCTGGAGAGGCAATGCATCCACACGTGTGGAGCCTGCCTTGATGTATATATTTCATCCCTATTGTCCACATAGGATATAGGTGATGTATGTGCCTTATATCTTGCCCGTCCATGTGCGACATGGACCCCACGATAATGTATGTAATCCACACCATTCGGCCCTAGACAGTAGGTCCACCTGTTGTGTAATCACAGGGCCTAACATGTTGTACGTGTTTCGTCTATGCCGTCCACTTATGCGGCCCACCTTAATGATGTCTGGTATATCCGCTCCGTCCATGGGACGTACCAAGATGTATCTATTTTATCCCTATTGTCCATCTATGGGCCCTCCATGATGCAAGTGTTGGATCTACAACGTCCAACCATCTTGAGAGATAATTTTATGGCTTAGGAAGAATAATAAGATAGACCTAGTGATCAGGTGAACCACACTGCAGAAAACAGTGGAGATTGAACGTCCACCATTGAAACCCTTTTTGGGTCACAGAGGTTTTGGATCAATATGATATTAATTTTTCCCTTAATCCATGTCTTTGTGACCTTATGATCAGATCGGATGGGGAATAAACTTGATGGTGGGCCCTGTGATTAGTTTAACAGTGAAAACCATTATCTCCACGGCTATTTGTGGTATGGCCCAGATGACCTCCCATTATGATTCATTTGGATAACACTCTAAAATGATCTCTAAAAATAGATGTATGGTGTAAGTTGCACACTTAGAATGGTGGGCCCGATTTGACGTTAATGAGGCCCACCTTGATGTATTCTATGGCCCATCTCTGAGGCTCACCTTGATATATTTGTAGCCCACTTGAGGCCCATCATGTTGTATATTTGAGGCCCATGTGATAGGGTCCACCTGCCTTGTATTTAAGGCCCATGTGATGGGGCCCAATGGGATGTATTTTCGGCCCATATGGCGTGGCCATTGTGATGTTTTTTTAGCCCATTTAATGAGGTCCATTATAATGTGCATTAGGCCCATGGGTTGTAGCCCGTGCGATGCATCTTAGGCCCATGTGCAGGGCCCACCTATTGTGTATGTAGCCCTTGTATGAGGCCCATTGTGATGTATATTAGGCCTTTGTGTGAGGCCGTGGGCCCACTATATGTCTGACCCTATGTGAGCCACTCCTTAGGAGTAATATTGGTTAAATGTCTACATTGATGGACAATGATGGTTAAATATCCATATTGTGACCTCCCATTAGGCCTTGTTAAGCCCATTCTTACAGATTCCGATTATCGTGATCGATTGCCTATTCCGAGTATCGAGGCCGATTCCGATTTGTCGAGGCCGATTGCCAAGACCGATTTCAATTGCCGAGGGCAATTGTTGAGACCCATATAATGTATATGCGGCCCGTAGTTGAGGCCCATTGTGATATATATGCGGCTCGCATTTGAGGCCCATCATGATGTGTATTAGGCCCTTGTGTGACGCCATGAAACCACTATATGTTAAGCTCTATGTGGGCCACTCCTTGGGACAATGTTGGTTAAATGTCCACGTTGTTGAGGGTAATTTTTGATGTCAATTGTCGGTGTTGGTTATTGATACCGATTATGAGTATGTGACAGCATAACATCATGATACATGCCCATACGCATCATCTGCATGTTTGTTATGAGATGTGATTGACCATTGCATATGTCATTGGGCAGGATGATATGAGACTCCCTGATAGGCGGAGGTTATCTCACATGAGCGCACGACATGCACAGGATTGATGCATGACTGGATTGTATGAGTTATGCATCTTGTATTGTGTTATGACTACTGTACGCCCTAGCGACATCAGGGCCGTAGCCTCCACATACATGTTATGGATGGCCAGACGGGACACCAAAAAATTGTTCTAGCATCGGGCTGTCATAGATAGCCCTGGGTGAAAATTTCTAAACCTTCTTGGTACCAGAGGATGTCCCAACGTCGAGACTGAGTGGATACATGAGCGCCTGAGTGCCAAATACCAGGAGGCTCCCACTGTGTCATGGTCAGTTGGGAGGGGGTGTGGCCTTACCCGCCCGAGGGTAGGGGGCATAGCTAGACTGAGTCTGACTAGCTCGTAAATGGGTCCGCTATCGACGTGCCGGATAGGTATTGGCAGACTATTAGCCAGGTGGATAGTGAAGCTTCTTACGCTCACTTGGACTGTGCTACTGGGAGAGGGGCAGTGCCATTTGGAGTGTACTAAACCCTGATGATGATCTCAGAGAGGAACCATACTGATATGTGGACTTATTGAGTAGGAGTTGCATACTCATTTATTCATTCACTATTCACTCGGGCTGGTGGTGCGCAACTATTTGTTACGTGTACCTTCAAATGGCCAGGATTTCGGTTGGGGCGCATGACTAACCTGAGATCAGGAGTTTACTACATCGAGTCTGACTATCCAAATTTAGGTATGAGACTGGTTTGGATAGTAGTCCCTTGTGATGGACCCCATAGCCTGCAATACTACGTACTATCATCCCGACTTCACACTCCAACATGGTCATTCCATTCACACCGTATATTGCATTACATCCACGGTATATAACATTTTGGGTTACTGTGTTTCTGCATTTATATGGTCTAGATATAGCTGACGCTATTCGTGAACTCATAAGGAATTTCATATTGCATCGCATCCTCGGCATCTGATATTTGGCTCTTTACGACTCCTCATTTGCATAGTTGTTCTATATTGTGTATTCTAATATTGATTGACTCATGGACTTGTCTGTATTTCTGGTTATTTTGTTATCGTATGATTTATGATCTTGTCAGTATTTCTGCTCACTCCAATAATTCATGATCTTGTCAGTATTTCTACTTATTTCGATATTGTACGATTTATGGATTACCAGTATTTCCGGTATTGTATGATAATGGTATTGTATTGAATACTTGGCACTTACCTTGTGCATACACTTTTACCACCTTCTAAGCTTTCTATAAGCTTATGCACGATAGATGCGTGCAGGTGGCGTTAGGTTGCAATAGCGTTGAGCTTAAAGCATGCAACTGTCTTTTGGAGCTTTGATTTCGATATATGTATTTCCCTTTCAGCATTGTACTCAAATGATTATATTAGTGGATATGTGATGATGATGTTGCCTTTGTGATTTTGGTATACTTGTGGTATGCCTATTAAGAGTTAAATGTACATTGGAAAAAAAATCCTCCTTGTAGGATTCCAGGATCGGAATCTGGCTTATGAACGTTAGGAGCCGAGAATAGGGTACTACGGAGGCTGTCGGTACCGGATTCGGTGATCAGAATTCCGTGAGTTCGATTTCTGGGTTTGGGGCATGACACACACACTAGAGTCACTTACGGCCACAATGGGCACTTGAACTCGTGACCTTGTATTGAAACTATTTTGAATCTACCATGAAGGCATGAGTAAGGACGTAGGTGTGTGTGCACAGTCAGCGATGTATTCACCACACTGAATTTTGTGATCCCCACTAGGAAATATGCTATGAATAATTTTTTGTATTTTATTTATGATGTTAAACTTATATATATTTATAAGTGGATGAATGTGTTGTAGATAAGATTGTTTGTGTTTGGATGGATGTAGTTTATGTTTGGATGGATTTACGTAGTTTGGGTTTAGATGGATGTGAATGTGAAAATGATGAAATATATTATATAACATGTGTATATCAGGAAGAATATGATGAAATATATTGTAACAGGTGTATATCAGGAATTTTGTGCTGGAATATTGAAAGAAAAAAAAAAGAAGAGACTTTTACCAACAAAATATTTCATAGGTAAAAGTCTCATCCACGTTTTTTACCTACAAAAAGTTTCGTAGGTAAAAGTCTCCTTTATGTTTTTTACCTATGAAAATTTTCATAAGCAAAAGTATCGTGAAATATTTTACCTACAAAACAAATCGTCGGCAAAAGTTTTTTACTTATTTTTTACCGACAAAAATATTCGTCTGTAAAAGCTTTGTAAATATTTTTACCTACCAAACTTTTCGTAGGTAAAAGTTTTTTACTTATTTTTTATCGACAAAAAAATTCGTCAGTAAAAGTTTTTTAAATATTTTTACCTACAAAAAAACTTGTTGGTACTTTTACCTACGAAAAAACTCGTTGGTAAAAGTTTTTTACTTATTTTTTACCGATGAAACAATTCGTCGATAAAAGTTTTCTAAATATTTTTACCAACAAAAAAAATTGTCGGTAACTTTTACCGACGAAAAAATTCATCAGTAATAGTTTTTTAAATATTTTTACCTATGAAAAAATTCGTCAGTAAAAATCTTCCCATTGCCGACGATGCAAACTTTCGTCGGTAAAAGCCTTTTACCTCAGTCTTTTACAGACAAATTTACCGATGAAAATTTTCGTTGGTAAAACTTTTTACCTACGAAAAGATAGCTTTTAGCGACGAACATTTTCGTTGGTAAAAGTGGATTTCTTATAGTGTCATAAGGTGAGCATTTCATACCACCCGCAGACAAGTGAGCAAGCTGAGATTTTCAACAGGAAAATTAAACAAATTATGAAAAAAACGGTTAACCCTGACTGTAAGGATTGGTCAATTTGCTTGACCAATGTGTTATGGGCTTACCGTACAACTTTTAAGACCCTCATTGGAATGTCTCCCTTTAGACTAGTCTATGGGAAAGCTTACCACTTGCCCGTGGAGTTGGAACATAGAGCTTACTAGGCTATTAAAAATATGAATTTTAACTTGGACAATGCTGTCTTGCTTTGAAAACTTCAATTAAATAAACTCGAGGATATCTGGAATGACGCATACGAGAACTCAAAAATTTACAAGGACATGATGAAGGTGTTCCATGACAGGAACATTCTTTAGAAATCATTCACACCTGGTCAAAAAGTCCTTCTTTACAATTCTCAATTACATCTTTTTCCGGATAAGCTTCGATCTTGTTAAACCGGCCCTTTCACTGTTACTAATGTCTATTCTCATGGGGCCGTTGAGATAAAGAATCTGAAGAATAACAATGTTTTTAAGGTAAACGGACATCGTCTCAAGCAATTTGTTTGTTGAGAAGTTCAATTCAGAAGATATGTCTATACCTCTGATTGATCCTACGTTGACCTCCTAGTTTGATGGAGGTGTAGTTAGGTTTATTTCTTTCATATGATTTAAGATTAAGATAGTTTGTTTTTCAATAAGTTTAGTCTTCATACTAACCCATCTATATGTTGAGTACTTTAAAAAAGCTTCAATTCTCTTTCTTTAGGTACTACCTTTCCATCACTTCTCCCTTCTTTTCGTTGTATCACGTGCATTGCATGCTTATATCTTTTATATTGAGGACAATGTAGGTTTTAGGTTGGGGTGTGGATAAGGTAAACTAATCAGTGTTTTCTTAGTCTTTGAGCAAAAAATTTAAATTTTTTTAATTTTTCAAATTAAAAACCTATTTGGAAAGCAAAAGTTTGTGCACTTAAGAATGCATTGAGTATGATGATAAGATAGAAATTGA
The DNA here is from genome assembly GCF_029962835.1 of Magnolia sinica. Taxonomy (NCBI): domain Eukaryota; kingdom Viridiplantae; phylum Streptophyta; class Magnoliopsida; order Magnoliales; family Magnoliaceae; genus Magnolia; species Magnolia sinica. The sequence continues at coordinate 78,920,191 of NC_080580.1, read as the reverse complement.
ATTTTGAATTATTGGAGTTTGATCAACTAAGCAAACTATCACTAAGTTCTTTCATTCAATTGATTAAAAGGAAGTTTGAATATCATGGTGACCTAAATCACAAGACACGTTCAATTTCTTTTCTGTGAATTGTGCTAGAATTTATGATTGTTAGTATGTGAATCGTCGATAGATGTTAAGAATTGAGTCTGAAGAATTTTATCCACCTTAAAAAGATGAAAATAACCAATTAAAAAATAAAGAGATCGACAAAAAGGTCATATATGATGAAAAGTCTGAAAAGAATGAAGAATGAAAAGACTAGAAAAGAATGAATAAATAAAAGTGATCGTCGATATAAAATCAAAAAGTGTAAAAAGAAGAAAAAGGGAGTAAGTTCAGAATCAAAACTTAATTATTCAATCAATCTTGAGGTGATGATCATGGCTAACATTATGAAATGATAGTATTTTTATGGAAGATAAGTTGAAATTCACTGAGCACATTGAGAAAAATGATATATGAACTTATGCTCTTAAGTAATTGATAAAGAAATAATTTCATTGATTGCTCGTGTGATTCGGCTCTAGGTTTTTAAATTTTCACTCTCGCTTCTTTGAATTATACTCATTCATACTTACTTGCACAAAAGATTATTTTCTGAAAAGAGGTTTGAACATTGAAAATTGAAGATTATGTCACGAATGTTTTGCTCGAGATTAGCAAAATGCTGGTTGGGGGGGTGTGTTGAGTGTCAAATATTGCATATTTCCCCTTGCTTATATTTTGGTTTTATGAACATAATAATGCTTAATGGGTATATTTTATACATGTTTGTATTGCGAGGTGAATCTAAGAACTTGGGTTGAAAAGAATGTTAAAAGCATGGATTTGATGCTCAAGAATTACCAAGGTAAGGGATGGATCTTAGGAGACAAAGATTGAAGATTTTAAGACCCTAAGATTCCAGGAAACTAAGTGGAGAAGGAAGGAGGTCGAAAGTGCAAAGTGCAGAAATTCAAAGAATCTGAACTTCACTGTCTATGTCATCGACCGTCGTTCGATGACATCGAAGCCAGTGTTCGTTGACATCGAAGAATTATAGAAAATTAAGTCTGGTTGTTGGACAAATTGGATATATTTCTTGATGACATAAAGGCCCTGTTCGATTACTGAAGACCTGCTCGATGACATCGAGATTTTTGTAAATTTTTGAAACAACTCGCTGGAACACTTTGGACACATTCTCGATATATTGAAGGCAGTTTGAAGACATCGAAGGTATGTTCGATGACATGAAGAGTTACGCAGTGTGAAAGGCATTACGCAGCACGAAAAGGCATGACTTCTAAATTCAATTTACGCTCGATGACATCGAAGGTTGTTTGATGACATCGAAGGCATTACGTAGAGTGCGTAAATTTGAGGTGGTTTTCAAAGACAGTCGAACAATGGTTATATATATAGGTTCTTTAAGGAGTTCTAAACATGAATTAGGTTTTTAGAAGCAGAGCCAAAGGGTGGAGCAGCCTCCGAAGAGTTTTTTCTTCTTTCCTTTTCTATTTTTAATGCTTTCTTTTAGGGTTTTATATCCAATCATGTCTGTGGTTGGCTAAACCTCTTAGTTATGGCTAAGAGGTGAAGCTAGTAGCATATTGGGATGATTTTTTTGCTTTGATTCTTATTTTTCTTGAACCTCATTGATTTCTAGTTTGATATTAAATGAATATTTTCAGTTTTCTATGATTTATTGTGACTCAAATTACAATAGATGTTGTGGTAGCTTTGAATATCTTCTTTTCCTGTTTTGAGATTATGAGATTGGTAAATCATGTTGTTCACCATCGTCTCCTGGGCATGGTAGGGTGATGGAATCCCTTTCAATCATCACAATACTCCATCATGTGTGGCTAGGTCAATGAAAAGTTTAGATTTTGTTTAATTGCTTCATCTTCCAATTGGATAGGATAAGACTCCAATTCCAAATGTGTTTCTTGAATCAAATGAGGTAGCATCCTGATAACTACAAGTCGATCCTTGGCACCCTAGTTCCCTTTTGATTATTAAAATTACATTCACAATTACTTCCTTATATTCCAGATTTAGATTTAGATCTTCTTCTGATTCTACTTCTTATTATTTTCAGAACACGTATAAGTTTACTCCATGTGGATTCGACCTCGGTCTCACCGAGTTATTACTACATTGCGACCCTATGCCGTCCTAGGATGCACCGACCTGAGATATGCCAACTTGTCTTCTTTGATGAGTGGTCGGCCATTTAGGTTGAGGTATAAGACTGATCCCAACCTTAAACTTATGCTGAGCTCGTCCTTGTATTTAGGCGAACCTAAGTGGAGATTGAGCTCAGGGTCGGTCGGATTGTGGTCTTGGGCTGGCGTAGTTAATGCTGGTTGGACCCAACTCGTCCGTGAGGGCAAGTGAACCATGTCTTAGTAGCTTTCTCAAGGGAGGTCGTTCTCCCGTCTTTAGTTATCTTAGTCAACCCATTTTTACCCACAACATTGTCCACCAATTTTTCCAAATAATTTTAGAGCATATGATTTTAGAGCATAAGTCCGAAAATGGAGTCCATCCAAAGCTCAAGTGGACCATATATATCAAAGAAAGTAGTTGCGACTGAATAAACTACTGTTAAAACCTTCTTAAGACCAACATGAGGCTTATTTTCCATCAAACATATTCATACGGTCACCCATACCTTAATGAATAAAGGTAAAACACAAATATCATCTTAATTAGAGCATTATATGGTCCCAAAAAGTCTTTAATGATGGTCTCAATTCTTACTGTTTCATGTGGTGTCGTCCATTTAAGCCTTGTTTTTAGGCTAATATCCTAGAATGATCTGAAAAATAGATGGACGGTGTGGATCTAAGAAACATATCATCATAGGCCCACTTAAATTTCACACATAAGAAGAAAACACACGTGAAACTTCCGTGGGCCATCATGATGTATGTATTAGATCCACACTGACCATCCATGTAACATCTCGAATTTTCATGGCCAGAGTTTATACTCGTGCCTGAGAAAATCGGGTATTAATAATGTAAAACTTGGATGCTTTAAAAATCGCACCATATTTTATTTATTTATTTTTTTTAGATCACATCTAGGTACATCCATGAAGGTAACATTCAAGAGAATAAAATCAACTGTATTGATTATTTCATTAGAGTAAAAGAATAATCAAATGCCCTCTTAATGGGAGCTTATTACATTTATCGAGTTCGCAGCGGAAGTATAAAACTAAATTTCAGAATTGTCTTCTTATTCTTTCAGTATAATCTTCCATAGGGAGATCACTACAAGAAAATCCACTTTTATCGATGAAAATTTTTGTCGCTAAAAGCATTTTTTTCGTAGGTAAAAAGTTTTACTAACGAAAAATTTCGTCGGTAAAAGACCGACGAAAAAAAAATTTTGTCGGCAAAGGTAAGACTTTTACCGATGAATTTTTTTGTCGGTAAAAAACTTTTACCAACGCTTATTTTCGTAGGTAAAAATATTTACAAAACTTATACCTACGAATATTTTCATAGCTAAAAATATTTACAATAAAAATTATTACAAAACTTTTACCTACAAATATTTTCATAGCTAAAAATATTTACAAAACTTTTACCTACGAATATTTTTGTAAGTAAAAATATTTACAAAACTTATACCTATGAATATTTTCGTAGCTAAAAATATTTACAAAACTTTTACCTACGAATTTTTACGTAGGTAAAAATATTTACAAAACTTTTACCTGCGAATATTGTTGTAGGTAAAAATATTTACAAAACTTATACCTACGAATATTTTCGTTGCTAAAAATATTTACAAAAATTTACCTACAAATATTTTCATAGGTAAAAATATTTACAAAACTTTTACATACGCATATTTTTGTAAGTAAAAATATTTACAAAACTTTTCCCTACGACTATTCCCGTAGGTAAAACTATTTACAAAACTTTTACCTACGACTATTTTCATAGGTACAACTATTTACAAAACTTGTACCTACGAATATTTTCGTAGGTAAAGATATTTACAAAATTTTTATAAAAATATTTACAAAACTTTTACCAACGAATATTTTCGTAGATAAAAATATTTGCAAAACTTTTACCGACGAACATTTTCGTAGGTAAAACATTTCATGATATTTTTCGTACGTAAACATTTCATGATACTTTTACCTATGAAAATATTCGTAGGTAAAAATATTTACAAAACTTTTACCTACGAAAAATTTCATAGGAAAAAATGTGGATGAGACTTTTACCTACGAAAATTTTCATAGGTAAAAAAACGTGGATGAGGTAAAAGTCTCTTTTTTTTTTTTCAATATTCCAACACAAAATTCCTGATATACACCTGTTACAATATATTTCATCATATTCTTCCTGATATACACCTGTTATGTTAATATATTTCATCATATTCACATTCACATCCGTTTAAACCCAAAGTACGTAAATCCATCCAAACATAAACTACATTCATCCACATTACATTCATTCACGCATAAATACATATAAGTTTAACATCATAAATAAAATACAAAAAATCACAAAGATGAAAGCGGAGGTGGTGGGGCATCGGTGGGTAAACGTGTAGCGAGAGCCTGAAACATCTCCTTCATCTGTCACTCATGCTCCACCTGCATCTCCTCCATCCTCCTCTCCTGCTCGTCCCTCTGCCTCGCCTTCTCATCCATCCTCCTCCTCTCCTACTCCTCCCTCTGCCTCGCTAGATCCTCCATCCTCCTCTCCTACTCCTCCCTCTACCTCTCTAGCTACTCACTCTGCCTCTCCAGCTTCTCTCTGATGTCATGGATGACGGCCCATAGCTGTTGAAAGTCTCTCTCTATGATATCAGCTCGGCGTATGGCGCTCTCGCCAGCAACGATGGATCGGGTGGAGGCAACTCTAACGGGTGCCATGAGCTTGGTACCATAGCCAAGCCCACGTATATATCCAGAACAGGTGCCAAGCACCTCACTCAGGATCTCTAGCTCACTCCGTTGAGTACCATCGGCAGTGGGCTGACTGCGTAAGGTGTCTATCGCCGCCTCTAATGAAAACATATGAATTTTCTCTAAAAAATGACATTATTATAATTCAATGTAATTAAATTTTACAATATAAGGATTTTGACCCAAATCTCGCTGGCTCTAGGATATACCCAAGATCTCGTCACCTGCCGACAGTGAGTCCCTCTATAGAGGTCTACTGATCCGGGCTCTTGGCCAGTGACGGAATCTCGCTGCACAATCGAAAGGACAATAGAGTTAATATAAATGCATGGAGATAATATATTAACTTAATAATTACCAGTAACGTAAGACTTATATCCTAGTCCGTACCGTTCTGTAGGCTTCTCCGGTCCTCCAGGTCGAATTTCGGCAACCCTCGACTTGTATCCGACGTTTGCCCACGATCCTAAGCCGAGTCCTGCATATCGAAGTCGACTCGATCGGAAACTTGTACCCTAGCGACCGCGCCGTCGCTGCGGTTCTAATGCTGTGACTCACGCACCGAATCGATACCTAGGCAGGAGATGTGGGTCTGCGTTCATTCTGAAGAAACGCCGCATGTTACAAATTTTGAGGGAATCTCTACAACATGTCCTATTATATCAAGTCAAGTACACCACCTTAACTCAATGCCACCTCACCCTACAACAAATATAAATGACCACTCCTTTTCCACAAGTCAACCATCTCTCTCCCCTAACCATCCCTCTTTTTACAAAAATTCAAACTCACCCATGCCTCCCCATCCTCTTTCCTTACAACCACCATTCCACCCACCCCTTTTATCCTTTATTTTTCTCTTTCTCTCAATTCTCAAACCCCCCAAGCAACACCCCACATCCAAGCCTTCCCAACTCTCCCAAATCAACAAGTGTGGCCCACCCTCTCATCTCTCATCCCCACCATCAAAACTCCATCATCCACTGTCAAAATTTGGACATAGGAGCTAAGGAGGTTAAGGGACCAAGAAGAAGGCCAACAGGTGGGTGATCCACCATTAATGCCGACAGGTGGGTGATCCACCATTAATTCTTACTTTTAGGGCCCACTTGTTGGTGGGACCCATTTTGATGTATGTGATGTAACCATGAGGGGCCCATAGTGGCAGGATCCCTCTATCACCGTCTCTCTCTCTCTCTCTCTCTCTCTCTCTCTCTCCTTCTTTGTATGATGATGATGAAAAAGGGGTGTGTGGCTGATCTGGTGTGTGTCCCACCATGAAGCATATATTTTATCCATACCATTCATCTTCATGTGGGACTCGCCTGATGGATGTGTCGGACCTACACCATCCAGCCCATTTGCAGCCCTGGATGGAAAGAAAGACACAAATATCAGGCCGATCCAAACAGGTGGACCACGTACATGTGGGACCCACCATGATGCCTATGTTGTATTCCATTGTCCAGCATCCCGGGACGTTGGACATGGCTAACCGTGTAGTGTGAACCGGCATGGGTGGGGTGCGGCTAACAGTGTAGTGTGTACTGACATGGGTTGTGGGTAGCAGTGAAGTGTAGACTACTCATATGGGCCCCACCTTGATGTATGTATAAAATCCACACCGTCTACCCTCTTTCTCGGTTCATTTTAGGCGTTGAGCCAAAAAATGAAGCCAATCCGACTATCTGGTGGGCCATACTATAGAAAACAGTATTGTTACCATTGAAAACCCACCTTGATGTTCTACTCACCAAAACATATTGGATATTGGGCTCTTTTGGACGATATCGAGCCATGGAAACCAATGGCTGGGTCGGATTCCCCGGATGCGGGCCCCATCTAGGAAAACCCTCACAAATACATGTTTTTCAAAAAAAATAAAATAAAATTTAGGTAGTAACCAGGCACCGCTGATACCAGAGGACGCAGCAACGTCCTACTGCTGCGTGGACGCCGGACGGGCAAGGACCATGGGTCCCAGCTGTGGGTCCCACCATGATGTGTGAGAACATCAACACCATGCATTTTGATGGGCCCCCTCCTGGCTATGGACTACCCTTAAAATCAGCCATATTTGTATCTCAGGTGGCCCACGTCACAGGAAACAGTTGGATTGAATGTCTGCCATTGGAACCCTTTTGGGTCACTGAAGTTTTGAATCATTATGAAATTTGTTTTTCCTCTGCATCCACGTCCGTGTGACCCTATCAACAGATTGGATGAAAAATTAATGTTATGGTGGGCCCATGTGGGACCCACTGATGTAAGGTTGTACCCACACCATCCATGGCAGTGGGATGGCTGGTGTACCTCACTCCAGCTGCATGGCAGCTGCTGTAGTGGCACCACCAAGTTTTGTGGTCCCATCCACATCATCCATACTGTCCATCTATGGGACCCAGCATGATGCATGTGCTGCATCCAAACCGTCCATCCTTTTGGCAAGCTCATTTTATGGCTTGAGGCAAAAATGAGTCAGATCTACTTATCAAGTGGGCCACTCACTAAAAATAGTGGAGCATTGAACATCTACCATTGAAATCCTCTTAGTATCACAGAAAATCTAGATCAACATGAAATTTGTTTTCTGTATACAGGTTTGTGTTACCTTATGATCAGATTGGATGAAAAATTGATGTTATGGTGGTCCTTGGGGATCTTAATAGTGGAGATTATTATCGCCACTTGTATTTGGAAATGTGGTCTAGATGACCTTTCAATATGATTTATTTTCTTTATGCTATAAATTGATCTTAAGCGTGTAAGTGAATGGTGTGGTTGGTGAGGCCCATGGGTGCAGCCAATATAATGTGGCCCATGTAATGTGGGCCACTTGCCATATGAGGGCCCATTTGATGTATTGGTGGCCCGTCCATTGAGGCCCATCTTAATGTATTTATGGCTTACATCCACACGTGTGGGGTCCCACCTCGATTTATGTGTTTAGCCGTCCACCTGGACGATTTATGTGGTGGACCCACCTTTGGTGTGTTTTGATCCAAGCTGATCACCCATTAGCGAGCTCTTCTTTAAGCTTGAGACAAAATGAAGCAAATTCAATTCTCTGGTGGGCCACGTGTGTGGACCCCACCATGATGTAAGTGTTTTGTCCTCGTCATTCATGGACCACACCATGATGTAAGTACCCTCACCATCCAATGCAAGGACGGTGGGATTCCACCATGATGTATGCATTTCTCCACCCCGTCCATTCATTGGACGTGGCCCCACCATGGCAGCGTGTGGGGCCCACCTGGATTTAATGTATTACATCCGCACCGTCCAATCCATGGATGGTGGATGCGGATTGACTGGAGTACCTCACAACAACTTGATAGCTGAGGTATTGACGTTAGCAAGTTCCGTGGGGCCCACTTGAATTATGTGGTGTATTCCATGCCATCCACCTATTTTGCATCCATGCCAACCATCTGCGAGACCTGTTGTGCTGTATGTATCGTATATCTTTAACGTCCATCCAGTTTTCCAAGATCATTTTAAGACGGGCTCACCTTGATTGCATGTATTCTATAGCCACATCGTTTGTCCATTTTAATGGACGTATGACCCATCTTGATGCATGTGTTTTAGCCACACCGTCCTGTCCAGCTAGGACATGGACCCCACCATTATGATGCATGTGGTTTATATTCATACCATCTGTCTATTTTGGTAGCGGATGGGGCCCACCATGTTGTACGTATTTCATCCATGCCGTCTACTTATGCGGCCCACCTTGATGAGTGTATAGCAGGCACACTGTCTATTTGTTGGGGCCCATTTGACATGTGTGCAGGGCCTACCTGTTATGTATATTAGACCCATGTGTAGGGCCCACCTATTGTGTATTTAAGCCCATGGACGAGGTCCATTGTAATATTTTTCGGCCCATATGATGAGGCCTTTTGTGATGTATTCGAGGCCCATGGACGAGGCCCATTGTGATGTATTTTTGGCCCATATGATGAGGCCCATTGTGATGTGTTCAAGGCCCATGGTTGAGGCCCAATGCGATGTATGTACGACCCGTTATGTTGTGTATGAATCTCTTGTATGGGCCACTCCTTGGGAGCAATGTTGGTTAAATGTCCACATTGATGGGCAATGATAGTTGAAAGTCCTCATTATGACTTTCCCTTAAGCTCTTTGTTAAGCCGATTATTGATTTGGTTACTGATACTGATTATGAGTATGTGACAGCATAGCATCATGATACATGCCCATACGTATCATCTGCATGTTTGGTATGAAATGTGGTTGACCATTGCATATTTCATTGAGCAGGTTGATATGAGACTCCCTGATAGGGGGAGATTATCTCACATGAGCGCACAGTATGTGCAGGATTAATGCATGACTAGACTGTATGACTCATGCATCTTGTATTGTGATACGCCCTAGCGACATCAGGGTCATAACCTCCACAGGTATATCGTAGATGGTCAGATGGGATACCAAAAATTTGTTATTAGCATCGGGCTGTCATAGATGGCCCTCGGTGAAAATTTCTAAATCCTCTTGGTACCAGAGGATGCCCTAACGTCGAGACCGAGTGGATATGTATGAGCGCATGAGGGCCGTATACCAGTAAGTCACGTCTCCCACTGTATTGTAGTCGGTTGGGAGGGGGTGTGGCCTTACCCGCCTGAGGGAGTAGGCGTAGCTAGGCTGAGTTTAACTAGCTCATGAATGGGTCCACTATCGATGTGCCGAGTAGATATTGGTTGACTACTAGAAAGGTGGATAGTGAGGTCTCTTCCACTTACCCTGTTGTGCGCTTAATGGGACGGTAAGCTAGTGTAGAGTGTACTAGACCCCAGTAATGATCCCATAGATGAACTGTACTAATATGTGGACTTATCGAGCAGAAGTTGCATACTCATTCATTCATTCATTCGCTGTCCACTCAGGCTGGTGGTGCACAACTATATGTTACGTGTGCTTTCGTAATGGCTAGGATTTCGGCTGGGGCATGCGACTAACCAGAGATCAGGAGTTTACCACATTGAATCTGACTATCCAAATTAGGTATGGGACTAGTTTGGATAGAAATCCCTTGTGATGGACCCCATAGCCTACTATATTACGTACTATCATCTCAACTTCACACTCCAGCATGGTCATTCCATTTGCACCGCACCTTGCATTGCATCTTTGGCATCTAATATTTTGGCTCTTTATGACTTCTCATTTGCGTAGCTGATCTGTATTGCGTATTCTAATATCGATTGACTCATGGACTTGTCAGTATTTTCGCTTACTTTGAAATTGTATGATTCATGATCTTACCAATATTTCTGATGTTGTATGATTATGACATTGTATTAAATACTTGGCGCTTACCTTGTACACACACTTACACCACCCTCTAAGCTTTTTATAAGCTTATGCACAATAGATGTGTGCAGGTGATGTTAGGCTGCAGTAGCGTGGAGCTTGGAGCATGTAGTTGACTTCTGGGGCTTTGATTTCGACATATGCATTTCCCTTTCAGCGTTGTATTCAAATATTTATATTAATGGATATGTGATGATGATGTTGCCTTTGTGATTTTGGTAAACTTGTGGTTATGCCTCTTACGAGATAAATGAACATTAGAAAATCCTCCTTATAGGATCCTAGGATTAGAACCTGGTATATGGGCACTAGGAGCCGAGAATGGGGCACTACGGAGGCTGTCGGCACCAGATTCGGCAATCGGGATTCTTATGAATCCGATTTTCAGGTTTGGGATGTGACAAGTAATTTCTTACCATGTTGTGATGAAATTGTACAAATGACTTTGAACCAGCTACGTGGTTCACTTCAACTTTCCCCTATTGTCAGAATTTATTTTGCTCCTCTTCTGAACACATTATTCATAATACATTGTTATTAATTATGAATTTAATTGTTACTTTAAGTTATCATAAATATGTAAATATTACTTGAAAAGAATCAGACAAAAATCTATCGCAGAGTATCCGCCAGTCGTCATGGGTCACGTGTGGCGGTGCGGACAGTGCGCCCTCCTAGTGTCTCATGTACCGCTTGTACCGCTTGTGTAATAAGGAGCGGTACTCCTTGAACTGTTCCTTGATCATGTCGTCGATGGCATAGGAAATGTGCGGAACACTCAAATCCAAGTCAAATTTATCCTGCAGTTTCGTAAATAATAGATTAAGGCAATAAACTTATTAAGAAAATAACTTAACTGTAAATAAACTTTTATAAAATAAATTTTAATTTACTAAAATTTACCTGAAGGTGCTAACGGATGAGCTATCGCACATCATTTGTCACGTCTGCCCAACAGGGGGTGATGGGGGGATCAGAGATCGGCATAAGACACCGACCTCCGATGTAAATAACCTGGCATTATTCTCAACATGTCTAATGCAGTCCTGCGCGAACTCTACCGTCACCCTAGCCTTACACGTAAGTCACTCTAAAAGCAATCCACTCATGGGTCTATGTCCTCGTTAGCTGGTTAACGATGTTAGTACAAAAGAAATATATAACTCTAAACATAAACAGAAGTCATTAAAAGAAATATATGTCTAGACTTATATGCAGTGCCCGGTATATGCGCGACTAAGGGATCAGACGCCTGTGATGCAACATGTGACGACGATGATGTCTTCATCGCATCACGGGTAGAAGGGATAGATCCAGTGCGCGAATGATGTAGTCTCCCACCTGGTGCTATCACTGAATATGTGCGAGCTACGAACTTATAAATTTAAACAATGTCAATACAAGTGGAATATGCTAAAACATTATACAAGTAGTGTTGATGGTACAATGTATTTATGCTTATGCTTAGAGAGATGATTAAAATATGATTAGACCATTACACTATAATGGAAACAGAATATAATAAAACTGTAAACTTTAATCTATAACCCTTGAAAATTCCATTACACATTAGATTTTAGGTTTAGGTTTAAGAAATTGGGTTAAGGTTTAGGGAATTAAGCGTAGGTTATAGGATTAGGTTTAGATTAGGTTATAGGTTAAGGTTTAGGGATTTGAGTTTAGGTTATAGGTTATAAGTTTAGGTTATAGGTTATAAGTTAAAGTTTAAGTTATAGGTTTAGGTTATAGGTTAAGGTTTAGGGAATTGACTTTAGGTTATAGGTTATAGGTTTAGGTTTAGGTCATAGGTTAAGGTTTAGGTTTAGGTTAACGTTTAGGTTACAGTAGGGAATTGAGAATACATTTATGGTTTAGGTTTAGGTTTAGGTTTTAGGTTTAGGTTAAGGTTATAGGTTTAGGTTATAGGTTATAGGTTAAGGTTATAGGTTTAGGTTTTAGGTTTATGTTAAGGTCATAGGTTTAGGTTATACGTTTAGGTTAGGTTTTAGTTTAGGTTATAGGTTATAGCTTTCAGGAATTCAGAATAGGTTAATGTTTAGGTTTAGGAAATCGGGTTCGAGTTCGGGATCGGGTTTAGGTTTGGGTTTTCAAGTTTAGGTTTAGTTTTAGGTTAGGGAGTTGAGATTAGGATTAGGTGTAGGTTTAGGTTTAGGGATTTGAGAATACAATTAGGTTTTAGGTTTAGGTTAAGAAAATCGGGTTAAGGTTTAGGGAATTAAGTGTAGGTTATAGGTTTAGGTTTAGGTTAGGTTATAGGTTAAGGTTTAGGGAATTGGGTATAGGTTATAGGTTATAGGTTATAGGTTATAGGTTATAGGTTAAAGTTTAGGTTATAGGTTAAGGTTATAGGTTTAGGTTATAGGTTAGGTTATAGCTTAAGGTTTAGGGAATTGAGTTTAGGTTATAGGTTATAGGTTTAGGTTATAGGTTATAAGTTATAGGTTACGGTTTAGGTTATAGGTTAAGGTTTAGGTTAAGGTTAAGGTTTACGTTATAGTAGGGAATTGAGAATAGATTTATGGTTTAGGTTTAGGTTTAGGTTTTAGGTTTAGATTATAGGTTTAGGTTTAGCTTAAGGTTATAGGTTTAGGTTATAGGTTAAGGTTATAGGTTTAGGTTTAGGTTATAGATTTGAGAATAGGTTTAGGTTAAGGTTTAGGTTTTAGGTTTAGGTTAAGGTTATAGGTTTAGGTTAGGTTTAAGTTTAGATTATAGGTTAAAGTTATAGGTTATAGCTTTAAGGAATTGAGAATAGGTTAATGTTTAGGTTTAAGAAATCAGGTTCGAGTTTGGGATTGGGTTTAGGTTTGTATTTTCAAGTTTAGGTTTTAGGTTAGGGAGTTGAGATTAGGATTAGGTGTAGGTTTAGGTTTAGGGATTTAAGAATACAATTAGGTTTTAAGTTTAGTTTAGGAAATCGGGTTAAGGTGTTGGGAATTAAGTGTAGGTTATAGGTTTAGATTTAGGTTTGGTTTTAGGTTAAGGTTTAAGGAATTAAGTTTAGGTTATAGGTTATAAGTTAAAGTTTAGGTTATAGATTAAGGTTATAGGTTTAGGTTATAGGTTTAGGTTTAGGTTTGGTTATTGGTTAATGTTTACGGAATTGAGTTTAGGTTATAGGTTATAGGTTATAGGTTAGAGGTTTAGGTTATAGGTTAAGGTTTAGGTTTAGGTTAAAGTTTAGGTTATAGTAGGGTATTGAGAATACATTTATGGTTTAGGTTTAGGTTTAGGTTTTAGGTTTAGGTTATAGGTTTAGGTTTAGGTTAAGGTTATAGGTTTAGATTATAGGTTTAGGTTATAGGTTAAGGTTATATGTTTAGGTTTAGGTTATAGGTTTTGGGATTTGAGAATAGGTTTAGGTTAAGGTTTAGGTTTTGGGTTTAGGTTTAGGTTTTAAGTTTAGGTTTAGGTTATAGGTTTAGTTTAGGTTTAAGTTTAGGTTATAGGTTATAGGTTATAGGTTATAGGTTATAACTTTAGGGAATTGAGAATAGGTTAATGTTTAGGTTTAGAAAAACGGGTTCAAGTTCGGGATCGGGTTTAGGTTTGGGTTTTCAAGTTTGGGTTTAGGTTTAGGTTAGGGAGTTAGGATTAGGATAAGGTGTAGGTTTAGGTTTAGGGATTTGAAAATACAATTAGGTTTTAGATTTTTGTAGGACCCATATCCTAGTCCGTACTATTCCGTAGGCTTCCACGGTCATCCCGGTCGAATTTCGGCGACCCGCGATCGGTTATCGGCATTTGCATGTGACCCTGAGATGTGTCCCATATATTTGAGTCTGCTCGACCCGAGACTTGTACCAATGCGACCGCACCGTTACCGCAGTTCCGATGCCGCGTCTTGCATGCCGATGCAATACCCTGGCCAGGAGATGTGGGCCCGTGTTCAGTTCGAGGAAAACGCCGCTTGTTGCAATCTTTAGAGAATTCATCACATTAATCCCATCAATCTCATCAATCAAAGTACACATCACACTCCATCACTCACCCATCCCCTAGTACAACCATCCCTCCCCTAAAGTCAACTCTCTCTTACACAAGTACACATCACTCACTCATACCCATCACAACCATCTCTCTCGCTCTCTTACACCTCTCTCTCTCAGCTCTCTTTCTCATTCTCCAAGCAAGCATCCCATGTCCAAGCAAGCTCCATGGGAGAGAGCTTGTGTGGCCCGCTTTCCTACCTCCCATCTCCGCCATCCAAAGATCATCTCAACCGTTGAAGTTGTACCTTTGGAGCTCTATCATACATTGGTGGAAGAGGGAAGAAGGGATCTAAGGTGGGTGATTTTATTTGTTAATTTTGATGATTTGAGGCCCACTTGTGGTGGGACCCATCTTAATGTATGATTTGTATCAAAGAGAGGCCCATAGTGGCGGGGCCCCTCCGCTACTCCGATCTCTCTCTCTCTCTCTCTTTCTCTCTCTCTCTCTTTCTTTGATGCTGTGTGGCCCACCTGATGTGTGTGATCTATCCACGCATCCATCACGGTGGAGCCACTTTGATGTACGTGGTGTATCCATACCGTCCAGCAACTTGGACGATGAGACCCACTATGACGTGTGTACCATCCACACCGTCTATCCATAGAGGAGCATGCATGATGCATGTTGCATCCACGTGGTCCAGCAAGTGGGACCCACATGATTTATGTGTTGTATCCCCACCGTCCATCTGATTTTAATATGAACCGTCCATCTGATGGACGGTGGGCTAGCAACCGCTGCAAGCAGCTGCTGTACGTGTAGCAGGTAAGATCTGTGGGAGCTACCGTGATGTAATGCCATCCAACTTGGTGATCCACACCATCCGTCACCAGTAGTCGCAGTAACAGTTGCTGTGCTGACGCTACAAGTTCTATGGGTTTGATCTGGGTTGGTGACATCCAGACCGTCTACTATGTGGACCCCACTTCCTGCTGCTGCTGTACAGTGTCAACAAGATTTGAGGGCCACCGTGATGTATTGTTTCTCCACGCCATCTGTCTTTGTGGACCGCACCTTAATGTATTTATTATATTTGCACCGTCCAGATCTCTAGACAGTGGGCCCCTTATAATATGCAAAAAAAAAATCAGACGGTCCAGATCGTCCATCTGGACACTGGACCATATGATATACCATATATTATATATATATATATAATATAATATATTATATTTTATATATAATATAGCTGATGGCCCACGTGGGAACCCACCTTCATATATATATATATATATATACATATATATACATACGTGGTTTGAAATCCACACTATCCGTCCCTTGTTGGGGTGTGGGACCCACCCACATGTGCCACACGTGTGGGGTGGGCCCACCTTGATGTATACTTTCTGTAATCACACCGTCCGATGTGTGGGCTACCATGATGTATGTTTTTATCCACGCCGTCAATCTAGATGGGTGGTGTGGGGCGCACCATAGTGTATGTGTTTTTACACGATGTCGTTCATCTATTTCTGTGGGGATGGTGGGTCCCACTGTTGTTGACATCAGCAAGATCTGTGGGTCCCACGCATGATGTATGTATATCCATTGTCAGTCCATCTGGTGGGACCCACCTCTGATGTAATTGACACCTTCTGTGGGCCTGATCATCAGGCAATGTTTTATTTAAACCGTCCATCCATCTAGAGGACGTGGCCCACCCTCACGTGATGTGTGGTTTTAATCCACACCATCTAAATCGTGGGACCATCATGACATGTGTATCATCCACGTTGTCTGTCCATTTTGGACGCGTGTACCTTAGCTGTAATGTATGGGTTTAATCCACACCGTCCACTCGTGTGGGCCTCTCCATGATGTATTTTATATTCAAGCCATCCATCTGTTTTCCCACGTGGGACAGTGGGACCCACATTGATGTACGTATTAGATCCATGCCATCCATCCATTGGACATGGACCCCACCATGGCAGCAAGTGGGGCCCACCTTAAGTTGATGCGTTTTGCATCCACAGTGGCTGTACATGAACGGTGTTGTGGGATGCACCCTAATTGTATGAAGCCTGCCTTGATGAATGTGTTGTATTCACACCATCTGTCCACTTTGATGGATGTATGGCCCACCTTGATGCATGCATTTTAGCCACGCCGTCCATTTGATGGCTGGCCCAGTAGCCATTGTTGTTGTACAGATGTTAGTAAGTTCTGTGGGTCCCATCTGGACCATGGACACCACTTTGATGTATTTATTGCATCCGAACTATCCAGATTGTGCTGGACGATGTTTGGATAGTGCTGATCATCATTAGTGGGCCATGTGCCCCATAGAATGATAGTGCGCAGTGATACACATGTTGCATCTATAATTGTTGAAATGATTTTAGATGTAATCCAAACTCCCACTTGAGACCCACTTTGATATATATATGGCTCACCTGTGAGGCCCACCTTGATGTACATTGTAGGTCATCTACAAGGCCCATTAGTGTGGCCCATTGATGCAGCCCACGTGACCATATATGAGGCTCGTTGGTGCGGTCCACTTGAAGTATATGAGGCCCATATGATGAGGCCCGACTTGATGAACACGAGGCCCATTATGATGTGTATTAGGCCCTTATCATGCAGCCCATTGTGATGTGTATTAGACCCCTATCATGTGGCCCATCGTGATGTGTATTAGGCCCATTGATACGGCCTATTTGAGGTATACGAGGCCCATTGGTGCGGCCCGTGGGCGCGGTCCACTTGATGTATATGAGGCCCACTGGTGTGGCCCATGTGATATAGCCAGCTCGATATATATGAGGTCTATTGCGATGTGTGATTACTCCATGATGTATGCAATGATGATTATAGTGGGCCATGTCTTGGGAGCAATAATGGTTTAATGGCCACATTGTTAGGCAATGATGGTTTAATGTCCACATTGTGACTTTCCTTAGGCCTTGTAAGGCCGATTCTGTTTGTCGAGGCCGGTTATTGAGGTCGATTTTAATTGTCGAGGCCGAGTCTGATTGACGAGGCCAATTCTGTTTGTCGAGTCCGATTGACCTGGCCGATTGCCGATTAGCAATCGAGGCCGATTATCGTGACCGATTATCGATTTTGATTATCGATCGATTTTAATTGACGTGGCTGATTGCTGATTAACGATCGAGGCTGATTATTGTGATCGATTGCCGCTTCCGATTATCGATCGATTTCGATTGACGTGGCCGATTGCCGATTAGCGATCGAGGCTGATTATCGTGACCGATTGCCTATTCTGATTATCGATCGATTCCGATTGACGTGTTTGATTGTCGATTAGTGATCGAGGCTGATTATCTTGACCAATTACCGATTCCAATTGTTATGACTGATTGGCGATTCCAATTATTGATCGATTCCGATTATTTGTGGTTGATTGCCGATTCCGATCATCGAGGCCGATTCCGATATCGAGGCCAATTGTATAGGCCGATTGTCGAGGTCAAATATCGAGGCTAGATATCGAGGCTGATTATTGAGGCCCAATGTGATATATATGCAGCCCGTATTTGAGGCCCATTGTGATATATAGTTGGCCTGTGTTTGAGGTCCAAAGTGATATATATGCGGGCGGTATTTGAGGCCTATTGTGATGCGTATTCAGCCCATATTTAAGGCCCAATGTGATGAATATAAGGTCTATGTGATGAGGCCCATTTTGATGCATTCGAGGGCTAGGCGATAGAGCCCATTGTGATGTACTTTCGGCCCATATGTGCTGCCCATTGAGTTGTATATGTGGCTCAATAGTGAGGCCCAGATGGCGAGGCTCGATGTGATGTATGAGAGGCCCCTGCGATGTAGTTCACTTGTTGTATATTAGGCCATTGTGCGAGGCCATGAGTCTACTATATGTTAGGGTCTATATGGGTCATTCCTTGGGGACAATATTGGTTAAATGTCCACATTGTCGAGGCTGATTGTTGATGCCGGTTATTAACACTGATTATGAGTAAGTGACAACATAGCATCATGATACATGACCCTACGCATCATCTGCATGTTTGTTATGAGATGTGGTTGACCATTGCATATGTCATTGGGTAGGTTGTTATGAGACTCCCTGATAAGCGGATGTTATCTTACATGAGCACATGGTATGCGCATGATTGATGCATGATTGGATTGTATGACTCATGCATCTTGCATTGTGTGTTGTGACTACTGTATGCCCTAACGACATCAGGGCCATAGCATCCACAGGCACATCATGGATGGTCAGATGGGACACTGAAAATATCTTATTAGCATCGAGCTGCCATAGATGGCCCTGGGTGAAAATTCCTAAACCTCCGGGGCAAGAGATGTCCCAACGTCGAGACCGAGTGGATACATGAGCGCCCGAATGCCGAATACTAGGAGGCCGCGCCTCCCACTATGTCGTGGTCAGTTGGGAGGGGGTGTGACCTTACCCGCCCGAGCGTAAGGGGTAATACTAGGTTGAGTTTGACCAGCTCGTGAATGGGTCCGCTATCGACGTGCCGGATAGGTATTGGCAGACTATTGGCCAGGCGAATAGTGAGGTATCTTACGCTCACTTGGACTGTGCGGCTGAGAGAGCGGTAGTGCCATTTGGAGTGTATTAAACCCTGATGATGATCCCCGAGATGAACCTACTGATATGTGGATTTATTGAGCAGGAGTTGTATAATCATTTAATCATTCATTCACTATCCACTCAGGCTGGTAGTACGCAACTATTTATTACGTGTACCTTCACATGGCCAAGATTTCGGTTGGGGCACGCGACTAACCTGAGATCAGGAGTTTACCACATCGAGTCTGACTATCCAAATTTAGGTATGGGACTCGTTTGGATAGAAGTCCCTTGTGATAGACATCATAGCCTGCGATACTACGTACTATCATCCCGACTTCACACTCCAGCATGGTCATTCCATTCGCACCGCATATTGCATTACATCTGTGGCATATAGCATTTTTGGTTACCTGTGTTTCTATATTTATATGGTTTGAATACGGCATCTGATATTTGACTATTTATGACTCCTCATTTGTATAGTTGATATGTATTACGTATTCTGATATTGTTTGACTCTCAGTATTTTCGTTTACTCTGATAACATATGATTCATGACCTTGCGCTTATTTCGACATTGTATGATTATGACATTGCGTTGAATACTTGGCATTTACCTTGTGCACACACTTACACCACCCTCTAAGCTTTCTATAAGCTTATGCACGATAGATGCGTGTAGGTGATGTTAGGTTGCAGCAGTGTTGAGCTTAGAGCCTGCAGCGATCTTCTTGAGCTTGATTTTCGATTTATGTATTTCCCTTTCAGTATTGTACTCAAAAGATTATATTAGTGGATATGTGATGATGATGCTGCCTTTGTGAATTGGGTAATCTTATGGTTATGCTTATTACGAGTTAAATGTACAAAAAAAAATCCTCTTTGTAAGATCCCAGGATCGGAATTGGGCGTATGGACACTAGGAGCTGAGAATGGGATACTACGGAGGTTGTCGGCACCAGATTCGGCGATCGGGATTCCTGTGAATCCGATTTTCGAGTTTGGGGTATGATAGTTTAGGTTTAGGAAATTAGGTTAAGGTTTAGGGAATTAAGTGTACTTTATAGGTTCAGGTTTAGGTTACGTTATAGGTTAAGGTTTAGGGAATTGAGTATAGGTTATAGGTTAAAGTTTAAGTTATAGGTTTAGGTTATAGGTTTAGGTTTAGGTTAGGTTATACGTTAAGGTTTAGGGAATTGAGTTTAGGTTATAGGTTATAGGTTTAGGTTATATGTTATAAGTTATAGGTTAAGGTTTAGGTTATAGGTTAAAGTTTAGGCTTAGGTTAAGGTTTAGGTTATAGTAGGGAATTGAGAATACATTTATGGTTTAGGTTTAGGTTTAGATTTTAGGTTTATGATATAGGTTTAGGTTTAGGTTAAGGTTATAGGTTAAGGTTTAGGTTATAGGTTTTGGTATTTGAGAATAGGTTTAAGTTAAGGTTAAGGTTTTAGGTTTAGGTTAAGGTCATGGGTTTAGGTTATAGGTTTAGGTTAGGTTTAAGTTTAGATTATAGGTTATAGGTTATAGGTTATAGCTTTAAGGAATTGAGAATAGGTTAATGTTTAGGTTTAGGAAATCGGGTTTGAATTCAGGATCGGGTTTTGGTTTGGGTTTTCAAGTTTAGGTTTAGGTTTAGGTTAGGGAGTTCAGATTAGGATTAGGTGTAGGTTTAGGTTTAGGGATTTGAGAATACAATTAGATTTTAGGTTTAGGTTTAGGAAATTGGGTTAAGTTTTAGGGAATTAAGTGTAGGTTATAGGTTTAGGTTTAGGTTAGGTTATAAGTTAAGGTTTAGGGAATTGAGTTTAGGTTATAGGTTATACGTTTAGGTTATAGGTTATAGGTTATATGTTAAATTTTAGGCTATAGGTTTAGGTTTAGGTTAGGTTATAAGTTAAGGTTTAGGAAATTGAGTTTAGGTTATAGGTTATAGGTTTTGGTTATAGGTTAAGGTTTAGGTTATAGTATGGAATTGAGAAGACATTTATGGTTTAGGTTTAGGTTTAGGTTTTAGGTTTAGGTTATAGGTTTAGGTTTAGGTTAAGGTTATAGGTTTAAGTTATAGGTTAAGGTTTAGGTTATAGGTTTTGGGATTTGAGAATAGGTTTAGGTTAAGGTTTAGGTTTTAGGTTTATGTTTAGGTTTTAGGTTTAGGTTAAGGTTATAAGTTTAGGTTATAGGTTTAGTTTTGGTTTAAGTTTAGGTTATACATTATAGATTATAGGTTATAGCTTTAGGGAATTGAGAATAGGTTAATGTTTAGGTTTTGGAAATCGGGTTCGAGTTTGGGATCGGGTTTAGGTTTGGGTTTTCAAGTTTAGGTTTAGGTTTAGGTTAGGGAGTTGAGATTAGGATTAGGTGCAGGTTTAAGTTTAGAGATTTAAGAATACAATTAGGTTTTAGGTTTAGGTTTAGGAAATCGGGTTAAGGTTTAGGGAATTAAGTGTAGGTTATAGGTTTAGGTTTTGGGTTAGGTTATAGGTTAAGGTTTAGGGAATTGAGTATAGGTTATAAGTTATAGGTTATAGGTTAAAGTTTAGGTTACAGGTTAAGGTTATAGGTTTAACTTTAGGTTAGGTTATAGGTTAAGGTTTAGGGAATTGAGTTTAGGTTATAGGTTATAGGTTATAAGTTATAGGTTAAGGTTTAGGTTTAGGTTAAGGTTTAGGTTATAGTAGGGAATTGAGAATACATTTGTGGTTTAGGTTTTAGGTTTAGGTTATAGGTTTAGGTTTAGGTTAAGGTTATAGGTTTAGGTTATAGGTTAAGGTTTTGGTTATAGGTTAAGGTTATAGGTTTAGGTTTAGGTTATAGGTTTTGGGATTTGAGAATAAGTTTAGGTTAAGGTTTAGGTTTTAGGTTTAGGTTAGGTTTAAGTTTAGGTTATAGGTTATAGGTTATAGGTTATAACTTAAAGGAATAGAGAATAGGATAATGTTTAGTTTTAGGAAATCAGGCTCAAGTTCGGGATCGGGTTTAGGTTTGGGTTTTCAAGTATAGGTTTAGGTTTAGGTTAGGGAGTTGAGATTTGGATTAGGTGTAGCTTTAGGTTTTGGGATTTGAGAATACAATTAGGTTTTAGGTTTGGTTTAGGAAATCGGGTTAAGGTTTAGGGAATTAAGTGTAGGCTATAGGTTTAGGTTTAGGTTAGGTTATAGGTTAAGGTTTAGGGAATTGAGTTTAGGTTAGAGGTTATAGGTTTAGGTTAAGGTCTAGGTTATAGGTTAAGGTTTAGGTTTACGTTAAGGTTTAGGTTATAGTAGGGAATTGAGAGTACATTTATGGTTTAGGTTTGGGTTTAGGTTATAGGTTTAGGTTTAGGTTAAGGTTATAGGTTAATGTTTTGCTTGTAGGTTAAGGTTACAAGTTTAGGTTTAGGTTATAGGTTTTGGGATTTGAGAATAGGTTTAGGTTAAGGTTTAGGTTATAGGTTTAGGTTAAGGTTATAGGTTTAGGTTAGGTTTAAGTTTAGGTTATAGGTTATAGGTTATAGCTTTAGGGAATTGAGAGTAGGTTAATGTTTAGGTTTAGGAAATCGGGTTCTAGTTCGGGATCAGATTTAGGTTTGGGTTTTCAAGTTTAGGTTTAGGTTTAGGATAGGGAGTTGAGATTAAGATTAGGCATAGGTTTAGGTTTTGGGATTTGACAATACAATTAGGGTTTAGGTTTAGGTTTAGGAAATCGGGTTAAGGTTTAAGGAATTAAGTGTAGGTTATAGGTTTAGGTTTAGGTTATGTTATAGGTTAAGGTTTAGGGAATTGAATTTAGGTTATAGGTTATAGGTTTAGGTTATAGGTTATAGGTTATAGGTTAAAGTTTAGGTTGTAGGTTAAGGTTATAGGTTTAGGATTAGGTTAGGTTATAGGTTTAGGTTTAAGGAATTGAGTTTAGGTTATAGGTTATTGGTTTAGGTTATAGGTTATTGGTTTAGGTAGGTATAGGTTTAGGTTAAGGTTTAGGTTATAGTAGGGAATTGAGAATACATTTATGGTTTAGATTTAGGTTTTGGTTTTAGGTTTAGGTTATAGGTTTAGGTTTAGGTTAAGGTTATATGTCGAAACCGGGCTCAAAAAATTCTCGATCGTTGAATCTGGTGCCGACAGCCTCCATAGTACCCCATTCTTGGCTGCCGACATCTATACACTAGGTTCCGATCCTGGGATCATATAAGGAGGATTTCACACATGATTTTGATTCAATATAAGCATAACCATAAGCATAACCCACGAACAATAACCACATGAACACCATCACAAAATCCACTATGATAAAAAAAACTTTGAGTACAATACGTATGAAAGAGAAATACAATATAATGAAAGTAACAGAAACTCCAGAAGCTCGGTTGCACACTCCAACTGCTGCAAGGCTATGGCTGTGTCCTGGCGTCACCTACACACATCAATCGTGCATAAGCTTATAGAAAGCTTAGAGGGTGGTGTAAATGTGTACGTAATATAAGCGTGCTCAAAATGTAAGGTCAGAGTAATGTGGAATCATGCTGGTGAGTACATGAATGCAATTAGCCGTATCAAGGCTATGCGGTGTAGGATATGGATGCTATCGGCCATAATACGGCCATACGATGCGAGGTGCAACTTAAGCATGCCAATCCTCATCATATATCAGTACAGTTCTCATTCTGGATAATCACCGGGGTTTAGTACACTCCAAATGGCACTGCCGCTCTCCTAGTCGCACAGTTCAAGTGAGCGTAAAAAACCTCACTATCTTCCTGGCCAATGTCTGCCAATACCTATCCGACACATCGATAGCAGACACATCACGAGCTGGTTAAACTCAGCCTAGTATTGCCCCCTACCCTCGGGCGAGTAAGGCCACACCCCTTTCCAACCGACCACGACACAGTGGGAGACACGGCCTCCTGGTATTCGGCTCTCGTGCGCTCATATATCCACTCGGTCTCGATGTTGGAGTCATCCTCTGGTACCATCGGGTTTAAGAATTTTTACCCAGGGACATCTATGACGCCCTGATGCTTAGTAACAATATTTTTGGTGTCCGATCCTACCATCCACGATGTGCCTATGGAGGTCATAGCCCTAATGTCGCTAGGGCGTATAATAATCATGTCATACAAATGCGAAGTGCATGAATCACACTATCAGTCATGCAATAATCCTGCGCGTACCGCATGCTCATGTAAGGCAACTCCGCCTATCAGGGAGCCCACAAATCTGCCCGAAGGCATATACTATGATCAGTCACTCCTCATATCAGGCATACATATGATGCATATGATCATGAAACATGGATCTATATTAAACATGTTATGTGGTGATGGGCTCCATTCATAATAAAGATGGGCCTAGACGGCTTACACACTACAAGTATGGGCCTATCAATGGGCCCTAAAGAGAGTGATAATGCGGACATTTAACCAACATTATCCTTACAATGGGACGTCAAACCATCATTGCTCCCAAGGCAAAACATCCTTACATAAACCATGGTAGAATCACACATTGCAATGGACCTCGTGTACATCCCATTGGGCCTCAACCCATGGGCCTCAAATACATCTAATGGACCATATCACATTGGCCTCATATATATCAAAGTGGGCCTTAATGGATGGGCCATAACTATATCTAGATGGGCCTCCTCAAATAGGCCTTATATATGTCAGGGTGGGCCTCAACAACAGGCCTCAAATACATCGAGATGGGCCTAATCACACGGGTCATATGTACATCAAATGGGCTACAACCATGGGCCCCATGTATATCAAATGAGCCACACCCAAATATAAGTGGTGATAATGATTTCCACCATTAAATTCCTAAGGCCCACTATAACATATATTTCCTATCCAATCTGATCATGAGGTCACACAGACTTGAATGACGAGGAAAAATAAATTCCTACTAATCCAAAACTTCTGCACTCCTACACTCCTAAAGGATTTCAATGGAAGACATTCAATCCTCACAGTGCAGTGTAGTCCACTTGATAAATAGATCTGTTTTATTTTTGTTTCAAGCCTTGAAATGAGTTTCTAAAATGGTTGGACGGCTTGGATGCAACACTTGCATCATGGTGGGTCCCACCGTCCAGTAGTGTGGATGGTGAGGATTGAACACATACATCACTGGTGGTTCCCACCAAATGGACTGACGGTGTGGGTATACATGCATACATCAGTGGATCCCACGTGGGGCCCACCATAATGTTTATTTGCCATCCAATCTGTTGGTAAGGTCACACAGACCCTAGATGAAGAGGAAAACAAATTTCATAATGATCCAAAACTTCTGGACGCCCAAAAGAGTTTTAATGGCAGACGTCCATTCCCTACTGTTTCCTGAGACGTGGGCCACCTGAGCTTTGAATATGGCTGATTTTTGGGTGGCCCACAACCAGGGAGGGGGGCCAACAAATGGATGGCGTGGATGTTCTACATACATCACAATGGGGCCTATGGCTGCCTCCAGCGTCAAGCAGCAGGACGCTACTGGCGTCCTCTGACTGGCAGCGGCGACAGTAGTTGCTACTGTCTCCCTCTTTTTTAAAAAAAAAACTATTTTTTTTACAGATTTTCCTATGTGGGGCCTACATACGAAAAATCCAACCCAACCACTGGATTCTATGGCCTATGACGGATCAAATGGGTCCAATATACAGTATTTTTTTAGTGGGTAGAGACATTAAGCTAGGTCATAATGGATTTTAAAGGTGAAAAATGTTGTTTTCCAT
Source organism: Magnolia sinica (assembly GCF_029962835.1). NCBI lineage: Eukaryota > Viridiplantae > Streptophyta > Magnoliopsida > Magnoliales > Magnoliaceae > Magnolia > Magnolia sinica. The sequence continues at coordinate 78,894,608 of NC_080580.1, read as the reverse complement.
GCCAGGGCCCGCCAGAAAACCAGATTTGCTTCATTTTTCGGCTCAACGCCTAAAATGAGCTGAGGAATGGAATGGACGGTGTGGATCAGCCCCATACATCAAGCTGGGGCCTACATGGGTGGTCCACCCCAAATGAATATAAATCTCTCTTTTTTTTATAGCTCATTAGTACATACCCATGTTAGTACACACACTCCATATTAGCCACCACACCCTGTCCAGCGTCCAGGACGCTGGACGGTATGGATAAACACATCATTGTGGTGGGTCCCACATGAACGTAGCCCACTTAATTGGAACCAATCTGATACTTGTGTTTTTCTTTCATCTTGACCGTCCAATAGACCCGCTGCAAGGTGGGCCTCATGATCGGACGACCAAGATCGTCTTGCACATGGTGGCCACAAGACATCACACCAAAGAAAGAGAAAGAGAGAGAGAGAGAGAGAGAGAGAGAGACAAAACCGGTGAGATAGAGGGACCCCACCACTATGGGCCCCTCACTACATTACATACATTATGATGGGTCCCACAACAAGTGGTCCCTAAATAAAATGAAATCTAATGGTCGACCACCCACCTATCGGCCTTCTTCTTACTCCCTTGGACTCCTATGCTCCTTACCTTCACTTTTGATAGTGGTTGATGGAGTTTTGATGGTGGAGATGAGAGATGAGAGGATAGGGAAAGTGGGCCATATTTGGCTTTGGGAGGGAGAGAGCTTGGACGTGGGATGTTGCTTACGGAGTTGGAGAGCAGAGATAAAAAATGAGAGAAAGAGAGAATTAATGAATGAAAGGGATGGGTGGAGTGGTGGTTGTAAGGAGAGGTATGGGTAGGGTTGAAAATTGTGTAAAAAGGGAATGGTTAGGGAGAGAGAGTTGACTTTGTGGAGAAAGAGGGATGGGTTGTTGTACTTGGGGTATGGAGTGTACTTGACATTGATTGATTGACTGATTGATGAGACATGTTGTAAAGATTCTCTCAAAATTCGTAACATGCAGTGTTTCTTCGAAATGAACATGGGCCCACATCTCTTGACCTGGGTATCGGTTCAGTGCACAAGTCGCAGCGTTAGAACCGCGGCGACGGCGCGGTCACTAAGATACAAGTTTCAAATCGAGCTGACATTGGTATGCAGGACTCGGCTTAGGATCGTGCGCAAATGTCGGATACAAGTCGAGGGTTTCCGAAATTCGACCAGGAGGATCGCAGAAGCCTACGAAATGGTACAGACTATGATACGGGTCTTACATTACAGGTTTCGGTTATAGGTTAAGGTTTAGGTTATAGGTTAAGGTTATATGTTTAGGTTTAGGTTACATGTTTTGGGAATTGAGAATTGGTTTAGGTTAACGTTTGGGTTTTAGGTTTAGGTTTAGTTTTTAGGTTTAGGTTAAGTTTAAGTTTAGGTTATAGGTTATAGGTTGTAAGTTATAGCTCTAGGGAATTGAGAATAGGTTAATGTTTAAGTTTAGGAAATCGGGTTCGAGTTCGGGATTGGGTTTAGGTTTGGGTTTTCAAGTTTAGGTTTAGGTTAGGGAGTTAAGATTAGGATTAGGTGTATGTTTAGGTTTAGGGATTTGAGAATACAATTAGGTTTTAGGTTTAGGTTTAGGAAATCGAGTTAAGGTTTAGGGAATTAACTGTAAGTTATAGGTTTAGGTTTAGGTTAGGTTATAGGTTAAGGTCTAGGGAATTGAGTTTAGGTTATCGGTTATAGGTTTAGGTTATAGGTTATAGGTTATAGGTTAAAGTTTAGGTTATAGGTTAAGGTTATAGGCTTAGGTTTAGGTTAGTTTATAGGTTAAGGTTTAGGGAATTGAGTTTAGGTTGTAGGTTATAGGTTAAGGTTTAGGTTATAGTAGGGAATTTAGAATACAATTATGGTTTAGGTTTAGGTTTAGGCTTAAGGTTTAGGTTATAGGTTTAGGTTTAGGTTAAGGTTATAGGTTTATGTTATAAGTTTTGGTTATAGGTTAAGGTTTGGGTTATAGGTTAAGGTTATAGGTTTAGGTTTAGGTTTTTGGTTTAGGTTAGGTTTAAGTTTAGGTTATAGGTTATAGGTTATAGGTTATATCTTTAGGGAATTTAGAATAGGTTAATGTTTAGGTTTAGGAAATCGGGTTCACGTTCGGGATTGGGTTTAGGTTTGGCTTTTCAAGTTTAGGTTTAGGTTTAGGTTAGTGAGTTGAGATTAGGATTAGGTGTAGGTTTAGGTTTAGGGATTTGAGAATACAATTAGGTTTTAGGTTTAGGTTTAGGAAATCGGGTAAAGGTTTAGGGAATTAAGTGTAGGTTATAAGTTTAGGTTTAAGTTAGGTTATAGGTTAAGGTTTAAGGAATTGAGTTTAGGTTATAGGTTAGAGGTTTAGGTTTTAGATTATAGGTTAAATGTTAAAGTTTAGGATATAGTTTAAGGTATAGGTTTAGGTTAGGTTATAGGTTAAGGTTTAGGGAATTGAGTTTAGGTTATAGGTTATAGGTTATAGGTTAAGGTTTAGGTTTAGGTTAAGGTTTAGGTTATAGTAGGGAATTGAGAATACAATTGTGGTTTAGGTTTTAGGTTTAGGTTATAGGTTTAGTTTTAGGTTAAGGTTATAGGTTTAGGTTATAGGTTTAGGTTATAGATTATAGGTTAACGTTATAGGTTTAGGTTTAGGTTATAGGTTTTGGGATTAGAGAATAGGTTTAGGTTAAGGTTTAGGTTTTAGGTTTAGGTTTAGGTTATAGGTTTAGGTTATAGGTTATAGCTTTAGGGAATTGAGAATAGGTTAATGTTTAGGTTTAGGAAATCGGGTTTAAGTTCGGGATCGGGTTTAGGTTTGGGTAAAATCAAGTAAAGGCTATGGAAGTTGAAAGCTTTTAGCTACGGATTAAATCCGTAGAAAATAGCTACGGATTTAATCCGTAGCTATAGCCTAGTTCTCTGTAGCTAAAACATACCTTTCAACCTATAACCTATATGGTGCTGAGGGGGATCCATGAGGTCCACTGGAATATATGTATTTGATCTAAGCCGTCCAAAAATTCGGATATATAATGTTGTTGCATAAGCCCAAAAATTATGTGGATTGAATATCTAGGTGGACCACACCATAAGAAATAATATAAATTAAATGTGTACTGTTAATTTGTTGTGTGGTCAGCTTAAAGATTTGATCTAAATGAATTTTTTATCATCCTTAAAATAATAATTTAAATTTATTGGATGGAGTGGATATATGAAATACATCAAAGTGGGCCCCACGTAGCTAAAATCCTAAAACAGCTCACGGCCGTCCGTCACGCGCCCGTCGAAAACCCATCTCCCTCCAAAAACCAAACCCAACGCCATTTTCTCCCGCCTCCAAAACAGAAACCCACTCTCTATCTCCGTCTCCATCTCTCTCTCTCTCTCTCGCACGCAGTCTCTCTCGTTCCCTTGCCCTCTCTTCATCTCCCGATCTCCCTCACCCTCTCTCACTGTCTCAAGGCCGCATTCCGCATCTCCCGAAACCCATTTTGCTGCATGAAGTAGAAGAAGAAGGAGCATCGTACGGTGAGTATATTTCTTTTTCCCTCTTTATCTCTTTCTCAAATCTTTCAGAGGTTCAATCCGCATTCCCCTCTCTCTGTTTCTGAAATGTAAGGGCCATTTGGCCGGTCGGATTGGAAGGGATTGGATGTTATTGGAAGGGATTGGAAGGATTTGCCCCTTCTGTTTCTGAAATCTAAGGGCCGTTTGGCCGGTCGGATTGGAAGGGATTGGATGTTATTGGAAGGGATTGGAAGTTAAATCCTGGGATTGGTCGGGCGTGCCAAACAGAGTCGGTGATCAGATCCCAATGCCTGAGATGGGTTTGGCTCGAGGGATTGGAAGGGATGGGAAGGTTTAATCCCAGTATTGGCCGGGTGTGCCAAACAGACTGGATATATCAATCCAGGGATATAGCAATCCCATGTATCTGAAGACAATCCACTGTCAACACCATTAATACCTAGAAATCCAGGCCATCCACCATAATACCTTTCAATCCCTTTCAATCCACCCAGCCAAACGGGGGAACGGACTGGCTACTCCCCCTGACACCAGCCAATGGCTGGTGGTCGGTGCTCTGTGGGCCCCACCATGATGTATGTGTTTCATCCATGCCGTCCATCTATTTTTACAGATAATTGTAATAATTGCTCAGGAGGCATCGCCGGCTGCTGAGTCGGCAGCAACGGGGATTGTGCAGTCGGGAGAATTGTGTGCCGGTGTCAGGTATTGCCTTGTGAATTATAATTCTTTGTTTAGGTTTTGCTGGTTAGATTCTGCAGATTGTTATTTACGGTTTTAATTTATATGTTCGGTGATTGGAAGTTGGAATTTGTGAGGAGAAATGCGAAGGAGATTCGCTTGGACGGTGAATTGGGGGGAACATGCTGTTGTTACACAAGGGTGCAAGATCCTGGCCAGTCATCAGGTGGGATGAACATGCCTTGGATTATAAACCTGTGGCTGTGGTCCACTCATTAGGTTACATGCTGGTTTCTGAGTAAAATGGATGGTGGAAAGAAAGGGCAATGAATGGTCCATAGTTAATGTACACGTATGGTCCGCCTGATGAGTAGACCAGTTTGGTTTTTGCCCAGGGGATGTTCATGTTGGGCTCCGTCTGATGAATGGTCTGGACCTTTCAAACTGCCTTAGAGGAACGGATGGATGAGCAATTATTAGCAGTGTTGTCAAAATCCTAATATCTACGATTTATGATTTGAGTTGAATTTTAAGTAAAACGATTTGAATCTCACCTTGTATCCCATTTTATATAAATCCTACGATTCTCTGATTTGAATCCTATGATTTATGATTCAAATCCTGATTTACAATTCAAATTATGCTTGGTCTCTTCTATTTAAGCTTCCCTCGGCTTTCATATTATGTTTTTAAATTGGTGGGGGCTTTAAGAATCGTTTAGAAAAGGTAAATTATTTTATTGTGCTCTTTATGAGAGATTAAATGATATATATTTTCTTCAACATTAAATCATGGAGCTATCTCTCTCTCTCTCTCTCTCTCTCTCTCTCTCACTCTTTTTAAGATCTCTTACTTCTTAACTAGTTGAAACACCAAATTAATGTATGACTTATCTGGAATGTTTTCATGGGTGCTTACGATCATGTGGACTTATCTGTATTGTGGAATAGTGGTTAGAAATCAAAATATCTTTTTCTGTTGGTCTACATAATCAAATGCCACTTTTCCAACGTGATTCTAATTCATGAAATGTCACAAGAACATAAATTATAAAAGGATCCTTGTATGTTTTTTAAATGAAATTTCTTGAAAGATAAATAATAATAAAAAAGGAAGATAAGAATCCTTTATCGCTATCATAACATGGTATTACTTGGCGCATATTGATGGCAAAAGGATGATTGATAAGTTTTTAATTTTTTTTGCTTATTTATATTTTTCATTTTTGTAGAAAATCATAAAAATCTTACAATTTACAATATGATTTTCGATTCGATATGATTCAACCCCTATTATGATTTGCAATACAATAATGATTTTGACAACATTGATTATTTGTTCCAAACTTCCAACGCAACATGGAATTAGCTCCCCCAATTTCCATTAGAAAGGCCTCCTTGAGATGCACCTCTTTTGGTGAACCCACAAGATTTCAAAGTTGTGTATAGTTCTCGGTTTTGTTTCTTGAGTTGTTTAGTTGCTTTGCTTAGTTTTGTTTTTCGAGTTGTTTGGTTGGTTCCTTGCTTTTGTTTTCTGTTTTGTTTGGCTTTTCTGTATTTGTTTTGTGCTTGTTCTTTTGGGTTACTTTAGAAAAGGGTGCATGCATTTGTTGGTGTAATGTTCTTTTTACCGGCTTGTTGCTTCATGTTATGTTGGGTTAGCTTGGAAAATTACATGATCAAGTTGTATATTTTAACAATTGTGGCCTGTTGGATGTCAGAAGTGATGTCTTGCATCATTTTGCATTGGATTGGATGCTTTGTATCCTAGACCTATAGTGTCAAAGGGGTTGCGTGGGTGATGCCCGCTTCAATTGATGGTCTGCTATGTTCTTGGCATGAGGATCTGGGAGGAGTGATTGGGAGAAAGAAGTGGAGAATCCTTCTCCTGGCTATTCTTTAGACTATGTAGGCAGAAATGAAAAAACATTTTCCAGAATCCGAGTGTCTCTTCAGCTGGGGTGTTTAACAGGGTTTTATTATTCTTTAGAGATTCGGTGCCTTTAGCTCTTAGGACCTTTTGGGTTTGGGTTTCCTCCGTCTTGGGACTGGTATTGTTGTATTTTATTTTATGCTTTTTTTTTCCTTTTTGCTATTTCCTGCTTGCTGGTTTGCAGCTATGCCTATTGCTTCATCTTTTAAAAAAGAAAAAAGAAAAAAAAAGGAAAAAAGAAATGAAGTGTCAAAGGTATGCAAACTTCACAAATTTTTCATTAAGCATTTTGTAAGAAAATCTTTTTGTTAACTAAGCAGTTGGTTGGAAGGAAGAAGAAAGGATATGGTCCAAAGAGGTACAAAACAGAAAATTTTTTCTCAAGGAGTAACAGGATATTGTGAGACTAGAAGACATGTTTTGGAGGTGAAATTCCTGTGCTATGCAGCTCAAGGAGGGGTGATGAGGACACTAGCTTCCTGTCACCATGTTGTAAATGCTATTGAGGGTGAATTTAATAAAGAAGATAAAGAATGGGGGATGCGCTAAAGGAGTGCTTTCTTAGTGAGTGCTTTGAGTTCTTAGGGGTGTGTCGGTGTGGAATTAATTGTTTGGTAGTTCAAGGCATAACAAACAAAGATATGTGAAGTATTGTTGATGGTGTTGATTGATGTGTTTTTCTTTACGAGTATAGATGAGAAGAGGATCTGGAAGTTCACAATTCTCAGCTAGATCATTCTTCCATGCTTTGAAATCTAGGGCCTTTTTTGGGTTGTGGGAAAAGAAAAGAAAACTCGAGGGTTTTCCATTATTTGGACCTTTTTTGTTGTTTGGATAGCAAAGGAAATGGTGAGATTGGAAGCGATTGCTAGCCTTTCCATAGTCAAATTTTCATGCACAATATAGAACGTGAAAATTGTGAGAGGAATGTGAGATTTCCACTTTCTATCGAAACAAGATCCTCAAAAAATAGAATCCATGGGAATCCATGTTTAAATAATGCTCATAGAGTCTATGATTGGATAATCACTGTACTTTTCTCATCTTTTCCCAGTCCAAACAGGCTCCTAGTGATGAATTTTCCCATTCGTATAAGGGAATTGAGTGTGCCTAGGTTGGAGGCACTTGCCCAGAAAGAAACAACCAATAAAATTCTCACCCTAAATCTCCTGTAACGTGGCATCATTTACTTGAAACTTGCATCATGTTCCATAGGAAACTGTGGTGATTGAATGCCCACCATTAGGGCCTGTTTGGCTGGGCAGATTGGATGGATTTGGATGGTATTAGAGTAGATTGTACGAATTTCAAGGTAATGATAGTTGCATCAATAGATTGGTGCAAGATCTATGGGATTGCTATATCCTGGGATTGCTATTTCTGGTCTGTTTGGCACGCCCGGCCAATCACGGAATTAAACCTTCCACTCCTTTCCAATCCCTTGAACCAAACACGTCCCAGCAATTTTAAAGGAATTAGGGTGGATTGGATGGGATTTAAAGGTAATGATGGTGATGTCGGTGGATTGTCTTAAGATCCATGGGATTGCTATATCATGAGATCAGGATCCTGCGTCTGTTTGGATTTCTAGGTGTTTTTTTTTGTAATTTTTTATTTACAATATCTTTTATGTTACTGGCATAGGCATTCATATATATATATTGAGAAATATGATTGAAGTGCTAGACTAGCATGTGCATTTACACCATTTTTTTAAATGTTGGTGACTCATCCACCACACGTGTCATAAAACATGTTAATCCACTGCATTGCATTCATCAAGAATCAAGCTTGGGGGTAAACATTTTTGGCTTTTATTCAAAAAATCAGGCTATTTCAACTCCTAGTCTGGCCACTTATAAAATTATACCTAAAAATTCTAAATATACATCGTATAGTCCACTTCAGTCTCGGAATAATACAATTTTTGGGTAGTTTTTTCATCATGACGAGCCAATACTATATAAATGGATTGGATGCACAGGAAACAGTGGTAATTCACCATTAAAACTTAATGTGGGTTGAAGAAATTTTGGATAGAGCTGATATTTGTGTGGTTTCTTCATCCTAGGTCTTTGTAAGCATTCCATTGCCCTTGTGTGGTGTAGTCTTTGACTAGTACGATCCATCATTTAGCTTGATATATTAGAATTGCATGCGAGACTTTTCATCTATGCAAGTGGTTTAATATTTTACTTATTAATTACATTATTAATTTTTTATAAAAATACAATGATGGCAAACTCCTTAATACATTGTATTTGGTAGATAATATCTGTATGGGTCCAATCATCTGATAGCACTTTCTTCATTTTCAACTTTTAAGGAGGATGGTGCATTAGGTTAATTTTCAACTTTAATTTTTGGTAAGGTGCAGGTTGAAAATGGACCCATTGGTTAATCGAGATTTAACTGTAATGAATAGGGAGTAGATGACACTAAGTTTCCCTGACCCACATTATCTTTCTGGAATCAGAAGTTTTTTAAAGTTTGCACAAGAAAACCTTCCTGGTAGAGAATTTATTCCTTGTCCATGCACCACTTGCAGATGTGCACGTTTTTCGGTTTCATATGATGATATGGAAATACATCTAATGAAAAATGGATTCGACCCAAGCTATAGGGTTTGGAACATGCATGGGGAACATGTATCACCTAAGTGTACTGTACGTGAATCAAGTTCCCAACAATACCATAGTGTCTCGAACTTAAATGAGGTTCACAACGCGATCGTTCAAGAACTTGGTGGTAATAACCTAGATGAAGTTGTACAGGATGAGCCCAACGTGACCCCTATAGTTGAAGGCGTCTTCGGAGAAAATGAAACTAATGAGTTTGAAGCAAATCTACGAGATGCAATGGTTGAGCTATACCCTGGGGCCCAAGATTTCACCGTGCTGACTTTCATTGTACAGCTTTTCAAATTAAAGGTGAATCATGGATGGAGTGCAAAAGCTTTACAGAGCTCCTTCAACTACTAAAGAAGGTGTTACCTTCCGGTAACAAGGCCCCAACTAATACCTACCAAGCGAAGAAGATCATTACAAAGTTGGGTCTTGATTATGTGAAAATCCATGCTTGTCCAAATGACTGCATCTTATACTGGAGAGAGAACGAGATGAAAACCATTTGTCCAAATTGTAAAACTTCTAGGTACAAGACTGAAATGGGTTCTGAGAAAAATGGATCTACAATACCTAAGAAGGTGTTAAGGTATTTTCCATTAACACCAAGGCTACAAAGAATGTTCAGTGTGCCATGGTTGGCGAAAGAAATGTCTTGGCACTCAACCAGAAAATTTCAGCATGAAAAGATGGAGCATCCGGCTGATTCTATTGCATGGAAGAATCTTGATGACAAGTATACAGATTTTTCAGCTGAGCCTCGCAATGTTCGATTGGGTTTGGCTACAGATGGGTTTAACCCATTCGGCACTTTCAGTATGTCGCATAGTTCATGGCCCGTTATGTGTGTGACGTACAACCTTCCACCAAAGCTTTGCATGAAACCTCAGTTTACTATGTTGACTTTGCTCATTGAGGGACCGCGACAACCAGGAAAGGATATTGATGTTTATTTACAGCCATTGATTGATGAACTGCAAAAGTTATGGCGAGAAGGGGTCACGACGTTCGATGCATACCATGAAAATAAATTCAACATGCGTGCTGTTCTGCTTTGGACAATTCATGACTTTCCAACATATGGTAACGTTTCTGGTTGTAGGACAAAGGGTAAGTATGGTTGTCCTGTATGTGGTCCTAACACAGATTCTTTGCGACTCCAATATGGAAAGAAACATGTTTATATGGGCCACAACGATGGTTGCCAATGTCAGAACAGGCTAGGAAGGACACAAGTGCTGGCACGTTCAACAAGAAGGTGGAGATACGACGTCAACCGATCCGTCTGGATGGGATTGAGGTCAAAAGACAAACCGCGAACTTGAATATGCAGTGGGGGAAGACTGGGAAGAGTAATATAAGGGGTATTGATGGAGGCCGACAAGAGCTAGCGGATGATGTTGAATCACCGTGGTTCTTCAAACGGTCTATATTATTTGATCTGGAGTATTGGAAAGATATTCCCGTGCGTCACAACCTTGATATCATGCATATTGAGAAAAATATATGTGAAATCCTTATTGTCTTGATGTTGAACACGCCTTGCAAAACCAAGGATGATGTTAATGCACGCAGGGACTTGAAACAATTAGGAATTAAGAAGCGTCTATGGCTGAAAAAGAACAATGGCAAGGTAATTCAGAAACAAAGTCCTTTCTGTCTAAGAAAAGAAGAGAAAAAACTTTTCATCCAGACTTTGCATGAGCTGCGTGTTCCGATCGGTTTTAGTGCGAATTGGAGGACCATTGTAAAGGAAGATTGCGTGGATTTAAAGGGAATGAAGTCTCATTCTTACCATGTGTTGATGCAACATCTGCTCCCAGTTCTCATCCAGCATGCATTCAGGGATAGAAAGGTCATTCGTCCTATAATTACAAGCTTTTGCACCTTCTTTAATGCCTTGTGCTCGACAACCGTAGACCTTCAAACACTCCTTACTCTCGAGAGGGGCATGGCTAGGACGTTATGTCAGCTTGAGACTATATGCCCGCCATCGATATTTGTCATTATGATGCATTTGTCGATCCATTTGGCTTACGAGGCTCGCATATGTGGTCCTGTATACTATCGATGGATGTATCCATTCGAAAGGTACGTTGTGAGCTTAATAAGAATAAATCGGCTTAACATCTACATTTGCATGTATATATAATGTATCATTAACTTTGTCAGGTTCATGAAGACATTCAAGGCCTATGTCCGTAACAAGACACGACCTGAGGGTTGTATTGCAGAGCAGTACATCCAAGAGGAGACAGTTATATTCTGCAACCAATATAAAGGAAAACAGAAAACAAGCATACTGAAAAAGCTGGAAAAACGGTTTAACAGAGTCATTCCAGGACTACGTAAGTTGGAAGATATCGTTGATGATGACCCTAATGATGACGATGTTGGTCCAGTAGGTTCAGGTCAAAGTGTTATCCTAGCGGGTATCGAATACAAACAAGCTCGTAGATGGGTATTGAAGAGTCATCCCAGCTACGACGAGTGGGAATGGTATGTATAATAAGCTCATATATATGTGTGTATATATATATATCTTCCTTACTTTATGCGATTTCAATATAACAATGTTATCGAATATTTTGCAGAAGCACAAAGATTTCTTACAGCGATGCTATAAGAGGACCAATAGGGTGCCTAGCGAGGACGAATTCATATCTTGGTTGAAGAGGCAACCAGAGTTCATTGAATCTGACGATAATGAATTTAAAGATGTTGTGAGAGGACCTCTAGCTTTTTCTATGCAATACAATAAATATTGTATTAATGGTTTCCTCTTTGTCACTAAGGACTATGAGGAGAATAAAACGAACCAAAACAGTGGGGTTAGGACAGAGGGTATGACAACCTTTCGATCAAGTGCTAAGGATATCAATACAGTGGATGAAAATCAACCTTACTACGGAGTCCTTCGTAGAATTATCCAATTGGAGTACCGAACAGGGTACAAGCCTGTCCTATTTAAGTGTGATTGGGTGAAAGTGACACATCATGGTGTTTCTTTTGATGCAGAAGCGAATTTGAGATTAGTAAATTTGGCTAGTCTTTACAGTTCAGACAAAGTCGGTGACGAGCCCTTCATTCTTGCAGAGCATGCCACGCAAGTTTTCTACTCCAGAGATCCAAAAAATCCTGACTGGCATGTGGTCTTGGAGGTTCCCCAAAAAAATTTTGTCGAAGAAGAGACGTGCGTTCTATTGGAACGATTAAGGGCTGTAAGTAATGCCGATGCAGGACCTGATCTCACCTCATTAGCAATGGTTGATGAATTGATATTCAATGAATCTGAAGATGTCAGTGTTGTGGTCGAGAAAACAAAGAAAAGAAAACGATCGAAGAGAATCTACTGATTTGTTTGTATTTTCTAAGAATGTAACAGAATGATATTTATTGGAGGAAGTTTAAACAAGGTTTGGATAATATAGTGAATTTTTTATACTTTATCTGTGATCTAAATTATTTCTTAACTATTAGCTTTTTTTTAACAATTGTGTTCTTTTCTTATCTTTTCATATTAGGGAAGAAATAGGCACATGGATTCACAACCAGAGGTATTGGGTGCGCAGGTGCTTGGGAGTACAGATTCAAGCAATACCAAAGGTAATAAGATACTTCTCCTTAATTATATATGTAAATTTCCTTTTCCTTATATATTGGCAGTAATCAATAATGTGTATATATAACTGTTATTCTTTTTATGTAATTGTGTCAGCTTCTTCTTCATCTAAAAAAAGAGGCATTACTAGGGGGTTTCTTTACTTGTGCCACCTGATAGGAAAAAAGTCCTAAAGACGAATGAATTCGGGCAACCGAATGAGGACTGTTCCGATCACAGGGACTTTGCATCGCATGTCGGTGTCCTCACCCGTTCTCATATCCCGATCATATACCCGGACTTTCGCCAAGTGCCTCATGAACAAATTCATATGGTCACAGAAAGATTGTCACAGTTTTATGAGTTTGAGGGTCAAAGTTGGGCTGCAAGTCTTGATTACATTACAAAACGCATCAATGAAGCGTGGAGGAATTACAAGAGAAGATTGACTGCAAAATATATTACAAACAAGGATCCTATTGCTGTAAGAGATGGTCCTGCCCCCCCAGGTATCCCTATGGAGGATTGGAAGGCCTTCGTGGATCAACGTACCACCGAGGAATTCAAGAGAGTAAGCGCAAGGAATAAAGTCAATCGGGCCAAGCTAAAAGGACTTGCGTGTCTTGGGAGGCACAGCATGGCTGTTACTCGCCATAAGATGGTATGTATTTAAAAATAGATATTATAGTTTAAAATTGAATTTAAATTTGAATTATCATTCATCTAAATCTATTAATGATGTGTATTTCAATGATATATAATGTGCCAAAGGCGATGGAGAAGAATCTTACCTCTGATGTCGAGATAGGTAGATGTGAAGTCTTCTTAAGAGCCCATACAAGAAAGGACAAAGTTGTCCAATATCCTGAACTTGCTGTAAGTGTATCCCTCGTACCACTAACTAGTACCCTTGTGAAAAGCCTAAGTATAACTTTGAATTATATTGCATTCATTTGTATTTTTCACAGGAAAAACTAGATGAGCTCTATAGTAGCAATCCTGCTTCTAAGATGACCGGCATGGATGATGCCCTTACAGAGGTAGTAATAAAATTTAAAAATTAGTAGAGTTTTATGGTAATTATGAATAACCTAATAACTTAATTTACAATGTTTTACAGTTGGTTGGGTCTGACAATAGAGGGCGAATGCGGGGTCTAGGTTGCTCAATAAGCAAGGTCGGATTGAAGAAGTCAGCCCCTGCTCGTTCAAAGGTAGAGAATGTGATAAAAGAAAAAGAGAGCGTAACTCAAGAGTTATCTCAGGTGAAGAAAAAATTGGATGGTATGACCCAAGATATAGTTGAGATGAAGAAAACATTGGTTGATATGCAGAAAGAGGGATAGTATAATCAAAATGTCTTATCACCAGCAGTCGCTAAATCTACTCAGGCATCGTCGGTATGCAAGTATTAATTTTTTACTGTATTGAGCTTTCAATTATATCATAAATGCTAACAATACCAATGCCATTTTATGTTTAAATGTAGCCGGATATTATATATATCGGTATGAAATGCGACTTGCTTGGCTTTGGAAAACGTGGTATAGTTGCTCGTGGTCATGTACACAAAGTTAATCCAAATGCAACTGTCCATTGCGAACTATTGGAGGATGGAGCTTTTGTTGTTGTCTTGACTGAGGTTATACAACCTAGGGCTCCTTTGTGGAAAGAAGATGGGTTCGCATCTACACTTGGAGAGGCCGGTCTCGGATCATTTGTGCAATGGGGGAAAGAGGCTTTGAGAATTTAATATTAAACAAATTTGGTACTCTATAATTGAACATGTGTTGTGTGCATTTTGAACTCAATTTAAACTTGTTGTGTGCATTTTGAACTAATTTTGAACTTGTTGTGTGCATTTTGAACTAATTTGGCACTTTTTTTTTATTTCTTTTAATATTGAATGAATTTTGTACTCTATATTTGAACGTATTTATAGTCTTAGGCTCCATTTGGTCATCACATTAGTATTTATAAAAATATTTTTTTAAAAAAACCAAATGGAGCCTAAGCTCTTTTTTAACTCCGCCAATGCAACTCCTTGCATTGCCGGTCCCAAGCCCGGGTAAAGGAGGAGGGAGAAGGGCTTTAGAATGAATCGTCAACTATGGAGGAGATCTTGAAAATGCAGTGAGTATCTCTGGTTTTATAGTTTTACTTGTACATTCCTATAATGATTACTCAAGCATGACGGTTATGCGCATTCTTTCAGGTGGATGTTGCATGTGGGAGGGTTGGAGCTGCATATTTCAGATTCAAGCATCTGGTACGTCTCTTGTCAAGAATGCACATGTGTAGTTCATTAAACAATACATTATGTGATATCGTGTGCATGATATCTATGTTGTAATTTTCCTCATGTATTTTGCTTAAAATCCATGTTTATGTATGATTCTCATGCATTGACATGGATTTGAGGTAAAAAAGATCGAAATAGAAAATTTGAGAAAACATGGGAGATTTTCTTTTATAAAGTAAGTATTTGGGACCAAGTGGTTACGTATTTGCTCCATTAAATTTGCTCGAAATTAATGGAGCAGACCCGGATGTGCGTCGGAGCTATCCGGATGAGCGGGGGTCCCTGGAAGGTGGGAACCGCTGTTATGACCATGATGAAGCTGTCCATTTCCTATGGACAACATTGGAGGGGCTTGGCCATTTGGACAGGCTGTGTTTATGTATTTGCTCGAAATTAATGGAGTAGACCCGGATGTGCGTCGGAGCTATTCGGAAGAGCGGGGTTCCCTGGAAAGAGGGAACCGCTATTATGACCATGATGAAGCTGTCCATTTTTTATGGACAACATTGGAAGGGGCCTGGCATTTGCGTCGGATGGCCTTGTTTATATCTGTATTTGCTTTGCAGGGACCATACCCTTAACCTTTCTCAATTCCCTAAACTTAAACCTACACCTAATCCTAATCGTAACTCCCTAACCTAAACCTATGTTTAAACTTGAAAACCCAAACATAAACCCGACCCGAACCCAAACACGATATCCTAAACCTAAACCTTAACCTATTCTCAATTCCCTAAACCTATGTCTTATAACCTAAACCTAAACCTAAACCTAAACCTAAACCTTAACTTAGACCTATAACCTATATCCTAAACCAAAACCCATGACCTAAAATCTTAACCTATAACCTAAACCTCAAACTTAACTTAAACCTATAACCTAAACCTGAACATATAACCTTAACCTAAAACCTATAACCTAAACCAAAACCTATAACCTAAATGTATTCTCAATTCCCTAAACTTAAACCTACACCTAATCCTAATCGTAACTCCCTAACCTAAACCTATCTTTAAACTAGAAAACCCAAACATAAACCCGACCCCGAACCCAAACCCGATATCCTAAAACTAAACCTTAACCTATTCTCAATTCCCTAAACCTATGTCTTATAACCTAAACCTAAACCTAAACCTAAACCTAAACCTTAACTTAGACCTATAACCTATATCCTAAACCAAAACCCATGACCTAAAATCTTAACCTATAACCTAAACCTCAACCTTAACTTAAACCAATAACCTAAACCAGAACATATAACCTTAACCTAAAACCTATAACCTAAACCAAAACCTATAACCTAAATGTATTCTCAATTCCCTAAACTTAAACCTACACCTAATCCTAATCGTAACTCCCTAACCTAAACCTATCTTTAAACTTGAAAACCCAAAACATAAACCCGACCCCGAACCCAAACCCGATATCCTAAACCTAAACCTTAACCTATTCTCAATTCCCTAAACCTATGTCTTATAACCTAAACCTAAACCTAAACCTAAACCTAAACTTAAACCTATAGCCTATATCCTAAACCAAAATCCATGACCTAAAATCTTAACCTCTAACCTAAACCTAAACCTTTACTAAAACCCATAACCTAAACCTAAACCTAAACCTATAACCTAACCTCAACCTAGACCTAAACTTAAACCTATAGCCTAAACTCAAATCCCTAAACCTTAACCTAGACCTAGACCTAAACCTAAACCTATAGCCTAAACTCAATTCCCTAAACCTCAACCTAAACCTAAACTTAAACCTATAGCCTAAACTCCAATCCCTAAACCTTAACCTAGACCTAGACCTAAACCTAAACCTAAACCTATAGCCCAAACTCAATTCCCTAAACCTTAACCTAGACCTAGACCTAAACCTAAACCTATAGCCTAAACTCAATTCCCTAAACCTCAACCTAGACCTAATCCTAAACCTAAACCTACACTCAATTCCCTAAACTTTAACCTATAACCTAACCTAAACCTATAACCAAAACCCAAACCGACACCTAAACCTAAACCTATAACCTAACCTCAACCTAGACCTAAACTTAAACCTATAGCCTAAACTCAAATCCCTAAACTTTAACCTAGACCTAGACCTAAACCTAAACCTAAACCTATAGCCCAAACTCAATTCCCTAAACCTTAACCTAGACCTAGACCTAAACCTAAACCTATAGCCTAAACTCAATTCCCTAAACCTCAACCTAAACCTAAACCTAAACCTATAACCTAAACTCAATTCCCTAAACCTCAACCTAGACCTAATCCTAAACCTAAACCTAAACTCAAATCCCTAAACCTTAACCTATAACCGAACCTAAACCTATAACCAAAACCCAAACCGACACCTAAACCTAAACCTATAACCTAACCTCAACCTAGACCTAAACTTAAACCTATAGCCTAAACTCAAATCCCTAAACCTTAACCTAGACCTAGACCTAAACCTAAACCTAAACCTATAGCCCAAACTCAATTACCTAAACCTTAACCTAGACCTAGACCTAAACCTAAACCTATAGCCTAAACTCAATTCCCTAAACCTCAACCTAAACCTAAACTTAAACCTATAGCCTAAACTCAAATCCCTAAACCTTAACCTAGACCTAGACCTAAACCTAAACCTATAGCCTAAACTCAATTCCCTAAACCTTAACCTAGACCTAGACCTAAACCTAAACCTATAGCCTAAACTCAATTCCCTAAACCTTAACCTAAACCTAAACCTAAACCTATAGCCCAAACTCAATTCCCTAAACCTTAACCTAGACCTAGACCTAAACCTAAACCTATAGCCTAAACTCAATTCCCTAAACCTCAACCTAGACCTAATCCTAAACCTAAACCTAAACTCAAATCCCTAAACCTTAAACTATAACCTAACCTAAACCTATAACCAAAACCCAAACCGACACCTAAACCTAAACCTAAACCTAACCTAACCTAGACCTAAACTTAAACCTATACCTAAACCTCAACCTAAACCTAAACCTAAACCTATAACCTACTCCTAAATTTAAACCTATAGCCTAAACTCAAATCCCTAAACCTTAACCGCTGACCTAGACCTAAACCTAAACCTATAGCCTAAACTCAATTCCCTAAACCTCAACCTAAACCTAAACCTAAACATATATCCGAAACTCAAATCCCTCAACCTTAACCTAGACCTAATCCTAAACCTTAACCTAGACCTAGACCTAATCCTAAACCTATAACCAAAACCCAAACCGACACCTAAACCTAAACCTAAACCTAAACCTATAACCTAACCTCAACCTAGACCTAAACTTAAACCTATAGCCTAAACTCAAATCCCTAAACCTTAACCTAGACCTAGACCTAAACCTAAACCTAAACCTATAGCCCAAACTCAAATCCCTAAACCTAAACCTAGACCTAGACCTAAACCTAAACCTAAACCTATAGCCCAAACTCAATTACCAAAAAAACTAACAACCTAAACCTAAACTTAAACCTATAGCCTAAACTCAAATCCCTAAACCTTAACCTAGACCTAGACCTAAACCTAAACCTAAACCTATAGCCCAAACTCAATTCCCTAAACCTTAACCTAGACCTAGACCTAAACCTAAACCTATAGCCTAAACTCAATTCCCTAAACCTCAACCTAAACCTAAACCTAAACCTATAGCCTAAACTCAATTCCCTAAACCTTAACCTAGACCTAAACCTAAACATAAACCTAAACACCTAAACCTAAACCATCGCCTAAACTCAATTCCCTAAACCTAACCTAACCTAGACCTAAACCTAAACCTAAACCTAAACTCAAATCCCTAAACCTTAACCTAGTAACCTAGACCTAAACCTATAACCTAAAACCCTAAACCGACACCTAAACCTAATATCCCTAAACCTTAACCCAGACCTAGACCTAAACTTAAACCTATAGCCTAAACTCAAATCCCTAAACTTTAACCTAGACCTAGACCTAAACCTAAACCTAAACCTATAGCCCAAACTCAATTCCCTAAACCTTAACCTAGACCTAGACCTAAACCTAAACCTATAGCCTAAACTCAATTCCCTAAACCTCAACCTAGACCTAATCCTAAACCTAAACCTAAACTCAAATCCCTAAACCTTAACCTATAACCTAACCTAAACCTATAACCAAAACCCAAACCGACACCTAAACCTAAACCTAAACCTAAACCTATAGCCTAAACTGAAATCCCTAAACCGTAACCTAGACCTAGACCTAAACCTAAACCTATAGCCTAAACTCAAATCCCTAAACCTTAACCTAGACCTAGACCTAAACCTAAACCTAAACCTATAGCCCAAACTCAATTCCCTAAACCTTAACCTAGACCTAGACCTAAACCTAAACCTATAGCCTAAACTAAATTCCCTAAACCTCAACCTAGACCTAAACCTAAACCTATACCCTAAACTCAAATCCCTAAACCTTAACCTAGACCTAGACCTAAACCTAAACCTATAGCCTAAACTCAAATCCCTAAACCTTAACCTAGACCTAGACCTAAACCTAAACCTAAACCTATAGCCCAAACTCAATTCCCTAAACCTTAACCTAGACCTAGACCTAAACCTAAACCTATAGCCTAAACTCAATTCCCTAAACCTCAACCTAAACCTAAACTTAAACCTATAGCCTAAACTCAAATCCCTAAACCTTAACCTAGACCTAGACCTAAACCTAAACCTAAACCTATAGCCCAAACTCAATTCCCTAAACCTTAACCTAGACCTAGGCCTAAACCTAAACCTATAGCCTAAACTCAATTCCCTAAACCTCAACCTAAACCTAAACTTAAACCTATAGCCTAAACTCAAATCCCTAAACCTTAACCTAGACCTAGACCTAAACCTAAACCTATAGCCTAAACTCAAATCCCTAAACCTTAACCTAGACCTAGACCTAAACCTAAACCTAAACCTATAGCCCAAACTCAATTCCCTAAACCTTAACCTAGACCTAGACCTAAACCTAAACCTATAGCCTAAACTCAATTCCCTAAACCTCAACCTAAACCTAAACTTAAACCTATAGCCTAAACTCAAATCCCTAAACCTTAACCTAGACCTAGACCTAAACCTAAACCTAAACCTATAGCCCAAACTCAATTCCCTAAACCTTAACCTAGACCTAGGCCTAAACCTAAACCTATAGCCTAAACTCAATTCCCTAAACCTCAACCTAAACCTAAACCTAAACCTATAGCCTAAACTCAAATCCCTAAACCTTAACCTAGACCTAGACCTAAACCTAAACCTAAACCTATAGCCTAAACTCAAATCCCTAAACCTTAACCTAGACCTAGACCTAAACCTAAACCTATAGCCTAAACTCAATTCCCTAAACCTCAACCTAGACCTAAACCTAAACCTATAGCCTAAACTCAATTCCCTAAACCTCAACCAAAACCTAAACCTAAACCTATAACCTAAACTCAATTCCCTAAACCTAAACCTAAACCTAAACCTATAACCTAACCTCAACCTAGACCTAAACCTAAACCTATAGCCTAAACTCAAATCCCTAAACCTCAACCTAGACCTAATCCTAAACCTAAACCTATAGATTAAACTCAATTCCCTAAACCTCAACCTAAACCTAAACTTAAACCTATAGCCTAAACTCAAATCCCTAAACCTTAACCTAGACCTAGACCTAAACCTAAACCTAAACGTATAGCCCAAACTCAAATCCCTAAACCTTAACCTAGACCTAGACCTAAACCTAAACCTATAGCCTAAACTCAATTCCCTAAACCTCAACCTAAACCTAAACCTAAACCTATAGCCTAAACTCAATTCCCTAAACCTCAACCTAGACCTAATCCTAAACCTAAACCTAAACTCAAATCCCTAAACCTTAACCTATAACCTAACCTAAACCTATAACCAAAACCCAAACCGACACCTAAACCTAAACCTAAACCTAAACCTATAACCTAACCTCAACCTAAACCTAAACCTAAACCTATAGCCTAAACTCAATTCCCTAAACCTCAACCTAAACCTAAACCTAAACCTAAACCTAAACCTACAGCCCAAACTCAATTCCCTAAACCTTAACCTAGACCTAGGCCTAAACCTAAACCTATAGCCTAAACTCAATTCCCTAAACCTCAACCTAAACCTAAACCTAAACCTATAGCCGAAACTCAAATCCCTAAACCTTAACCTAGACCTAGACCTAAACCTAAACCTAAACCTATAGCCCAAACTCAATTCCCTAAACCTTAACCTAGACCTAGACCTAAACCTAAACCTATAGCCTAAACTCAATTCCCTAAACCTCAACCTAAACCTAAACCTAAACCTATAACCTAAACTCAATTCCCTAAACCTCAACCTAGACCTAATCCTAAACTTATAACCAAAACCCAAACCGACACCTAAACCTAAACCTAAACCTAAACCTATAACTTAACCTCAACCTAGACCTAAGCTTAAACCTATAGCCTAAACTCAAATCCCTAAACCTTAACCTAGACCTAGACTTAAACCTAAACCTATAGCCTAAACTCAATTCCCTAAACCTCAACCTAAACCTAAACTTAAACCTATAGCCTAAACTCAAATCCCTAAACCTTAACCTAGACCTAGACCTAAACCTAAACCTAAACGTATAGCCCAAACTCAATTCCCTAAACCTTAACCTAGACCTAGACCTAAACCTAAACCTATAGCCTAAACTCAATTCCCTAAACCTCAACCTAAACCTAAACCTAAACCTATAGCCTAAACTCAATTCCCTAAACCTCAACCTAGACCTAATCCTAAACCTAAACCTAAACTCAAATCCCTAAACCTTAACCTATAACCTAACCTAAACCTATAACCAAAACCCAAACCGACACCTAAACCTAAACCTAAACCTAAACCTATAACCTAACCTCAACCTAGACCTAAACTTAAACCTATAGCCTAAACTCAAATCCCTAAACCTTAACCTAGACCTAGACCTAAACCTAAACCTAAACCTATAGCCCAAACTCAATTCCCTAAACCTTAACCTAGACCTAGGCCTAAACCTAAACCTATAGCCTAAACTCAATTCCCTAAACCTCAACCTAAACCTAAACCTAAACCTATAGCCTAAACTCAAATCCCTAAACCTTAACCTAGACCTAGACCTAAACCTAAACCTATAGCCTAAACTCAAATCCCTAAACCTTAACCTAGACCTAGACCTAAACCTAAACCTAAACCTATAGCCCAAACTCAATTCCCTAAACCTTAACCTAGACCTAGACCTAAACCTAAACCTATAGCCTAAACTCAATTCCCTAAACCTCAACCTAAACCTAAACTTAAACCTATAGCCTAAACTCAAATCCTTAAACCTTAACCTAGACCTAGACCTAAACCTAAACCTAAACCTATAGCCCAAACTCAATTCCCTAAACCTTAACCTAGACCTAGACCTAAACCTAAACCTATAGCCTAAACTCAATTCCCTAAACCTCAACCTAAACCTAAACATAAACCTATAGCCTAAACTCAAATCCCTAAACCTTAACCTAGACCTAGACCTAAACCTAAACCTAAACCTATAGCCCAAACTCAATTCCCTAAACCTTAACCTAGACCTAGACCTAAACCTAAACCTATAGCCTAAACTCAATTCCCTAAACCTCAACCTAAACCTAAACCTAAACCTATAACCTAAACTCAATTCCCTAAACCTCAACCTAGACCTAATCCTAAACTTATAACCAAAACCCAAACCGACACCTAAACCTAAACCTAAACCTAAACCTATAACTTAACCTCAACCTAGACCTAAGCTTAAACCTATAGCCTAAACTCAAATCCCTAAACCTTAACCTAGACCTAGACTTAAACCTAAACCTATAGCCTAAACTCAATTCCCTAAACCTCAACCTAAACCTAAACTTAAACCTATAGCCTAAACTCAAATCCCTAAACCTTAACCTAGACCTAGACCTAAACCTAAACCTAAACGTATAGCCCAAACTCAATTCCCTAAACCTTAACCTAGACCTAGACCTAAACCTAAACCTATAGCCTAAACTCAATTCCCTAAACCTCAACCTAAACCTAAACCTAAACCTATACCCTAAACTCAATTCCCTAAACCTCAACCTAGACCTAATCCTAAACCTAAACCTAAACTCAAATCCCTAAACCTTAACCTATAACCTAACCTAAACCTATAACCAAAACCCAAACCGACACCTAAACCTAAACCTAAACCTAAACCTACAACCTAACCTCAACCTAGACCTAAACTTAAACCTATAGCCTAAACTCAAATCCCTAAACCTTAACCTAGACCTAGACCTAAACCTAAACCTAAACCTATAGCCCAAACTCAATTCCCTAAACCTTAACCTAGACCTAGGCCTAAACCTAAACCTATAGCCTAAACTCAATTCCCTAAACCTCAACCTAAACCTAAACCAAAACCTATAGCCGAAACTCAAATCCCTAAACCTTAACCTAGACCTAGACCTAAACCTAAACCTATAGCCTAAACTCAAATCCCTAAACCTTAACCTAGACCTAGACCTAAACCTAAACCTAAACCTATAGCCCAAACTCAATTCCCTAAACCTTAACCTAGACCTAGACCTAAACCTAAACCTATAGCCTAAACTCAATTCCCTAAACCTCAACCTAAACCTAATCTTAAACCTAAACCTAAACTCAAATCCCTAAACCTTAACCTAGACCTAGACCTAAACCTAAACCTAAACCTATAGCCCAAACTCAATTCCCTAAACCTTAACCTAGACCTAGACCTAAACCTAAACCTATAGCCTAAACTCAATTCCCTAAACCTCAACCTAAACCTAAACCTAAACCTATAGCCTAAACTCAATTCCCTAAACCTCAACCTAGACCTAATCCTAAACCTAAACCTAAACTCAAATCCCTAAACCTTAACCTATAACCTAACCTAAACCTATAACCAAAACCCAAACCGACACCTAAACCTAAACCTAAACCTAAACCTATAACCTAACCTCAACCTAGACCTAAACTTAAACCTATAGCCTAAACTCAAATCCCTAAACCTTAACCTAGAGCTAGACCTAAACCTAAACCTAAACCTATAGCCCAAACTCAATTCCCTAAACCTTAACCTAGACCTAGGCCTAAACCTAAACCTATAGCCTAAACTCAATTCCCTAAACCTCAACCTAAACCTAAACCTAAACCTATAGCCTAAACTCAAATCCCTAAACCTTAACCTAGACCTAGACCTAAACCTAAACCTATAGCCTAAACTCAAATCCCTAAACTTTAACCTAGACCTAGACCTAAACCTAAACCTAAACCTATAGCCCAAACTCAATTCCCTAAACCTTAACCTAGACCTAGACCTAAACCTAAACCTATAGCCTAAACTCAATTCCCTAAACCTCAACCTAAACCTAAACTTAAACCTATAGCCTAAACTCAAATCCCTAAACCTTAACCTAGACCTAGACCTAAACCTAAACCTAAACCTATAGCCCAAACTCAATTCCCTAAACCTTAACCTAGACCTAGGCCTAAACCTAAACCTATAGCCTAAACTCAATTCCCTAAACCTCAACCTAAACCTAAACCTAAACCTATAGCCTAAACTCAAATCCCTAAACCTTAACCTAGACCTAGACCTAAACCTAAACCTATAGCCTAAACTCAAATCCCTAAACCTTAACCTAGACCTAGACCTAAACCTAAACCTAAACCTATAGCCCAAACTCAATTCCCTAAACCTTATATCTGACATATACCTAAACCTAAACCTATAGCCTAAACTCAATTCCCTAAACCTCAACCTAAACCTAAACTTAAACCTATAGCCTAAACTCAAATCCCTAAACCTTAACCTAGACCTAGACCTAAACCTAAACCTAAACCCTAAACCCTAAACTCAATTCCCTAAAAAAAAAAAAAAAAAAAAAAAAAAAAAAAAAAAAAAAAAAAAAAAAAAAAAAAAAAAAAAAAAAAAAAAAAAAAAAAAAAAAAAAAAAAAAAAAAAAAATTTTTTTTTTTTTTTTTTTTTTTTTTTTTTTTTTTTTTTTTTTTTTTTTTTTTAACCAAACCAAACCAACCAAACCACTAAACCTATAACCTAACCTTAACCTAGACCTAAACTTAAACCTATAGCCTAAACTCAAATCCCTAAACCTTAACCTAGACCTAGACCCAAACCTAAACCTAAACCTATAGCCCAAACTCAATTCCCTAAACCTTAACCTAGACCTAGACCTAAACCAAAACCTATAGCAAACCCATTCTCAAATTCCCAAAACCGAAACCGACACCTAAACCTAAACCTAAACCTATAACCTAACCCCAACCTAGACCTAAACCTAAACCTATACCCTAAACTCTACTCCATAAACCTTAACCTAGGACTAGACCTAAACCTAAACCTAAACCTATAGCCCAAACTCAATTCCCTAAACCTTAACCTAGACCTAGACCTAAACCTAAACCTATAGCCTAAACTCAATTCCCTAAACCTCAACCTAAACCTAAACTTAAACCTATAGCCTAAACTTAAATCCCTAAACCTTAACCTAGACCTAGACCTAAACCTAAACCTAAACCTATAGCCCAAACTCAATTCCCTAAACCTTAACCTAGACCTAGACCTAAACCTAAACCTAAAGCCTAAACTCAATTCCCTAAACCTCAACCTAAACCTAAACCTAAACCTATAGCCTAAACTCAAATCCCTAAACCTTAACCTAGACCTAGAACTAAACCTAAACCTATAGCCTAAACTCAAATCCCTAAACCTTAACCTAGACCTAGACCTAAACCTAAACCTATAGCCCAAACTCAAATCCCTAAACCTAACAACCTAACCTAAACCTAAACCTATAGCCTAAACTCAATTCCCTAAACCTCAACCTAAACCTAAACTTAAACCTATAGCCTAAACTCAAATCCCTAAACCTTAACCTAGACCTAGACCTAAACCTAAACCTAAACCTATACCCCAAACTCAATTCCCTAAACCTAAACCTACACCTAAGCCTAAACCTAAACCTAAACCTATAACCTAACCTCAACCTAGACCTAAACTTAAACCTATAGCCTAAACTCAAATCCCTAAACCTTAACCTAGACCTAGACCTAAACCTAAACCTAAACCTATAGCCCAAACTCAATTCCCTAAACCTTAACCTAGACCTAGACCTAAACCTAAACCTATAGCCTAAACTCAATTCCCTAAACCTCAACCTAAACCTAAACCTAAACCTATAACCTAAACTCAATTCCCTAAACCTAACCTAGACCTAACCTAAACTAAACCAAAACCCAAACGCCCTAAACCTAAACTAACCTAAACCTTAACCTTAACCTAACCTAGACCTAACTTAAACCTATAGCCTAAACTCAAATCCCTAAACCTTAACCTAACCTAATAAACCTAAACCTATAGCCTAAAGTCAATTCCCTAAACCTCAACCTAAACCTAAACTTAAACCTATAGCCTAAACTCAAATCCCTAAACCTTAACCTGGACCTAGACCTAAACCTAAACCTAAACGTATAGCCCAAACTCAATTCCCTAAACCTTAACCTAGACCTAGACCTAAACCTAAACCTATAGCCTAAACTCAATTCCCTAAACCTCAACCTAAACCTAAACCTAAACCTATAGCCTAAACTCAATTCCCTAAACCTCAACCTAGACCTAAACCTAAACCTAAACCTAAACACAAATCCCTAAACCTAAACCTATAACCTAACCTAAACCTATAACCAAAACCCAAACCGACACCTAAACCTAAACCTAAACCTAAACCTATAACCTAACCTCAACCTAGACCTAAACTTAAACCTATAGCCTAAACTCAAATCCCTAAACCTTAACCTAGACCTAGACCTAAACCTAAACCTAAACCTATAGCCCAAACTCAATTCCCTAAACCTTAACCTAGACCTAGGCCTAAACCTAAACCTATAGCCTAAACTCAATTCCCTAAACCTCAACCTAAACCTAAACCTAAACCTATAGCAAAACTCAATTCCCTAAACCTCAACCTAAACCTAAACCTAAACCTAAACCTAAACCAAAACCTAAACCAAAAACCTAAACCAAAACCTAAACCTAAACCTATACCCTAACCTCAACCTAGACCTAAACCTAAACCTATAGCCTAAACTCAAATCCCTAAACCTTAACCTAGACCTAGACCTAAACCTAAACCTAAACCTATAGCCCAAACTCAATTCCCTAAACCTTAACCTAGACCTAGACCTAAACCTAAACCTATAGCCTAAACTCAATTCCCTAAACCTCAACCTAAACCTAAACCTAAACCTATAACCTAAACTCAATTCCCTAAACCTCAACCTAGACCTAATCCTAAACTTATAACCAAAACCCAAACCGACACCTAAACCTAAACCTAAACCTAAACCTATAGCCTAAACTCAAATCCCTAAACCTTAACCTAGACCTAGACTTAAACCTAAACCTATAGCCTAAACTCAATTCCCTAAACCTCAACCTAAACCTAAACCTAAACCTATAGCCTAAACTCAATTCCCTAAACCTTAACTTAGACCTAGACTTAAAGCTAAACCTATAGCCTAAACTCAAATCCCTAAACCTTAACCTAGACCTAGACCTAAACCTAAACCTATAGCCTAAACTCAAATCCCTAAACCTTAACCTAGACCTAGACCTAAACCTAAACCTATAGCCTAAACTCAATTCCCTAAACCTCAACCTAAACCTAAACCTAAACCTAAAACCTAAACTCAATTCCCTAAACCTCAACCTAGACCTAATCCTAAACCTATAACCAAAACCCAAACCGACACCTAAACCTAAACCTAAACCTAAACCTATAACCTAACCTCAACCTAGACCTAAACTTAAACCTATAGCCTAAACTCAAAATCTCTAAACCTTAACCTAGACCTAGACTTAAACCTAAACATATAGCCTAAACTCAATTCCCTAAACCTCAACCTAAACCTAAACTTAAACCTATAGCCTAAACTCAATTCCCTAAACCTCAACCTAAACCTAAACCTAAACATATAGCCTAAACTCAATTCCCTAAACCTTAACCTAGACCTAGACTTAAACCTAAACATATAGCCTAAACTCAATTCCCTAAACCTCAACCTAAACCTAAACCTAAACCTATAACCTAAACTCAATTCCATAATCCTCAACCTAGACCTAATCCTAAACCTAAACCTAAACTCAAATCCCTAAACCTTAACCTAGACCTAGACCTAAACCTAAACCTATAGCCTAAACTCAATTCCCTAAACCTCAACCTAAACCTATAACCTAAACTCAATTCCCTAAACCTCAACCTAGACCTAATCCTAAACCTAAACCTAAACCTAAACTCAAATCCCTAAACCTTAACCTATAACCTAACCTAAATCTATAACCAAAACCCAAACCGACACGTAAACCTAAACCTAAACCTAAACCTATAACCTACACCTAAACTTAAACCTATAGCCTAAACTCAAATCCCTAAACCTTAACCGATGACCTAGACCTAAACCTAAACCTATAGCCTAAACTCAATTCCCTAAACCTCAACCTAGACCTAATCCTAAACCTATAACCAAAACCCAAACCGACACCTAAACCTAAACCTAAACCTAAACCTAAACCTATAACCTAACCTCAACCTAGACCTAAACTTAAACCTATAGCCTAAACTCAATTCGCTAAACCTTAACCTAGACCTAGACCTAAACCTAAACCTATAGCCTAAACTCAATTCCCTAAACCTCAACCTAAACCTAAACCTAAACCTATAACCTAAACTCAATTCCCTAAACCTCAACCTAGACCTAATCCTAAACCTAAACCTAAACTCAATTCCCTAAACCTTAACCTAGACCTAGACCTAAACCTAAACCTATAGCCTAAACTCAATTCCCTAAACCTCAACCTAAACCTAAACCTAAACCTAAACCTATAGCATAAACTCAATTCCCTAAACCTATAGCCTAAACTCAATTCCCTAAACCTCAACCTAGACCTAATCCTAAACCTAAACCTAAACTCAAATCCCTAAACCTTAACCTATAACCTAACCTAAACCTATACTTATAACCTAAAACTATTCCCAAATCCCAAAACCTATTACCTAAACCTAACCTTTCCCTAAACCATAACCCATTCTCAATTCCCTAAAGCTATAACCTATAACCTAAACCTAAACCTAAACCTAAACATAAACCTAACCTAAACTTATAACCTTTCCTAAAACCTTTAACTTAAACCTAAACTTAAAACCTAAATGTATTCTCAAATTCTTAAACCCAAACCTACACCTAATCCTAATCTCAACTCCCTAACCTAAACCTAAACTTGAAAGCCCAAACCTAAACCCGATCCCGAACCCGAACCCGATTTCCTAAACCTAAACCTTAACCTGTAATCAAGTTCCCAAAAGTTATAACCTATAACCTAAACCTAAACCTAAACCTAAACCAAAATCTATAACCTAAACCTTAACCTATAACCTAAACTTAATTATAACCTATAGCCTAACCTTAACCTAAACCTATAACCTAAACCTAAACCAAACCTAAACCTATAATCATATGGTGAGACCATTTCTTTTGTGTCAGTTTCATTCCTCTTTGAGTTTTTTTTAATTCATTAAGAAAAAAAGTGGTTATACGTGATGCACTTCTTTTACTGTCTTTCTTTTCTCTAATGGGCATTCTAATTTATGAATGACATGACTGTTTGTAGGATGATGGAATATACGAAGCTGCTGAAATTCGGTGAAGTCGAGCACATTTCTCTAATGAAGCCAAAGATTTGTATTTTCAGCATTATTGTATTTGTAACTGTATTTGATTGTAATTGTAATTAATTGAATGAAGGATTGTAATTGTAATTGAATGAATGAAGGATTGTAATTGTAATTGAATGAATGAATGATTGTACAGGTGGTATTTGAATGAACAGGTGGTAATTGAATGAATGAATGATTGTACAGGTGGTATTTGAATGAACAGGTGGTAATTGAATGAACAGGTGATTTAATTTTTCAATGTACAAAATAGCTACGGATATTGACCGTAGCCACTAGTCAAACAGGTGTAGACTTTTTAATTTTGGCATATTGCTACGGACTTTCAGCTACAAATAATATCCGTAGCTGTTTGAAGTTTTTGCTACAGATATAATTGTAGCTATTTACAATATAGCTACGGATTAAATCCGTAGCCAATAATCAGATAGGTATAGCCTTTTAAATTTTGCCCTATTGCTACGGACTTTCAGCTACAAATATATCTATAGCTGTTTATTTTTTTTTTGCTACAGGGGAAAAGGCTACGGATTAAATCCGTAGCCTTAGGTCTATGGCTACGGTTAAATCCGTTGCAATAGGTTCCAGACCTATCGTTATGGTACCTACGACGACGGTCGTGTTACGGACTAGCTATGGACTTAATCCGTAGCCATAGACCTAAGGCTATCCGTAGCCATCGGGTTTAGGTTTGGGTTTTCAAGTTTAGGTTTAGGTTTAGAATAGGGAGTTGAGATTAGGATTAGGTGTAGGTTTAGGTTTAGGGATTTGAGAATACAATTAGGTTTTAGATTTAGGTTTAGGAAATCGGGTTAAGGTTTAGGGAATTAAGTGTAGGTTATAGGTTTAGGTTTAGGTTAGGTTATAGGTTAAGGTTTAGGGAATTGAGTTTAAGTTATAGGTTCTAGGTTATTGGTTAAAGTTTAGGTTATAGGTTAAGGTTATAGGTTTAGGTTATAGGTTTAGGTTTAGGTTAGGTCATAGCTTAAGGTTTAGGGAATTGAGTTTAGGTTATAGGTTATAGGTTTAGGTTATAGGTTATAGGTTTTGGGTTAAGGTTTAGGTTTAGGTTATAGTAGGGAATTGAGAATACATTTAATGTTTAGGTTTAGGTTTAGTTTTTAGGTTTAGGTTATAGGTTATAGGATATAGGTTAAGGTTTTGGTTATAGGTTAAGGTTTAGGTTTAGGTTAAGGTTTAGGTTATAGTATGGAATTGAGAATACATTTATGGTTTAGGTTTAAGTTTAGGTTATAGGTTTAGGTTATAGGTTTTGGGATTTGAGAATAGGTTTAGGTTAAGGTTTAGGTTTTAGGTTTTAGTTAAGGTTATAGGTTTAGGTTAGGTTTAAGTTTAGGTTATAGGTTATAGGTTATAGGCTATAACTTTAGGGAATTGAGAATAGGTTAGTGTTTAGATTTAGGAATTCGGGTTTGAGTTTGGGATTCAGTTTAGGTTTGGGTTTTCAAGTTTAGGTTTAGGTTTAGGTTAGGGAGTTGAGATTAGGATTAGGTGTAGTTTAGGTTTAGGGATTTGAGAATACAATTAGGTTTTAGGTTTAAGTTTAGGAAATCGAGTTAAGGTTTAGGGAATTAAGTGTAGGTTATAGGTTTAGGTTTAGGTTAGGTTACAGGTTAAGGTTTAGGGAATTGAGTTTAGGTTATAGGTTATAGGTTAAAGTTTAGGTTATAGGTTAAGGTTATAGGTTTAGGTTATATGTTTAGGTTTAGGTTAGGTTATAGGTTAAGGTTTAGGGAATTGAGTTTGGGTTATAGGTTATAGGTTGAGGTTATAGGTTATAGGTTATACTTTAAGGTTTAGGTTATAGGTTAAGGCTTAGGTTTACGTTAAGGTTTAGGTTATAGTAGGGAATTGAGAATACATTTATGGTTTAGGTTTAGGTTTAGGTTTTAGGTTTAGATTATAGGTTTAGGTTTAGGTTAAGGTTATAGGTTTTGGGATTTGAGAATAGGTTTAGATTAAGGTTTAGGTTTTAGGTTTAGGTTAAGGTTTTAGGTTTAGGTTATAGGTTTAGGTTAGGTTTAAGTTTACGTTATAGGTTTTAGCTTTCGGTAATTGATAATAGGTTAATGTTTAGGTTTAGGAAATCGGGTTCGACTTCGGGATCGGGTTTATGTTTGGGTTTTCAAATTTAGGTTTAGGTTTAGGTTAGGGAGTTGAGATTAGGATTAGGTGTAGGTTTAGGTTTAGGGATTTGATAATACAATTAGGTTTTAGGTTTAGGTTTAGGAAATCGGGTTAAGGTTTAGGTAATTAAGTGTAGGTTATAGGTTTAGGTTTAGGTTAGGTTATAGGTTAAGGTTTAGAGAATTGAGTTTAGGTTATTAGTTATAGGTTATAGGTTATAGTTTAGGTTATAGGCTATAGTTTAGGTTATAGGTTATGGTTATAAGTTTAGGTTATAGGTTTAGGTTTAGGTTTAGGTTAGGTTATAGGTTAAGGTTTAGGGAATTGAGTTTAGGTTATAGGTTATAGGTTTAGCTTATAAGTTATAGGTTATAAGTTATGGTTTTGGTTATAGGTTATGGTTTAACTTTAGGTTAAGGTTTAGGTTATAGTAGGGAATTGAGAATACATTTAATGTTTAGGTTTACTTTTAGTTTTTAGGTTTAGGTTATAGGTTAAGGTTTAGGTTTAGGTTAAGGTTTAGGTCATAGTAGGGAATTGAGAATACATTTATGGTTTAGGTTTAGGTTTAGGTTATAGGTTTAGGTTTAGGTTAAGGTTATAGGTTTAGGTTATAGGTTAAGGTTTAGGTTATAGGTTAAGGTTATCTGTTTAGGTTTAGGTTATAGGTTTTGGGATTTAAGAATAGGTTTAGGTTAAGGTTATAGGTTTAGGTTAGGTTTAAGTTTAGGTTATAGGTTAGAGGTTATAGGTTATAGCTTTAGGGAATTGAGAGTAGGTTAATTTTTAGGATTAGCAAAATCGGGTTCGAGTTTGGGATCAGGTTTAAGTTGGGGTTTTCAAGTTTAGGTTTAGGTTTAGGGTAGGGAGTTGAGATTAGGATTAGGTGTAGGTTTATGTTTAGGGATTTGAGAATACAATTAGGTTTTAAGTTTAGGTTTAGGAAATCGGGTTAAGGTTTAGGGAATTAAGTGTAGGTTATAGGTTTAGCTTTAGGTTAGGTTTTAGGTTAAGGTCTAGGGAATTGAGTTTAGGTTATAGGTTAATGTTATAGGTTTAGGTTATATGTTTAGGTTTAGGTTAGGTTATAGGTTAAGGTTTAGGGAATTGAGTTTAGGTTATAGGTTATAGGTTTAGGTCATAGGTTATAGGTTATAGGTTAAGGTTTAGGTTATAGGTTAAGGTTTAGGTTTAGGTTAAGGTTTAGGTTATAGTAGGGAATTCAAAATACATTTATGGTTTAGGTTTAGGTTATAGGTTTAGGTTTAGGTTTAGGTTATATGTTTAGGTTATAGGTTTAGGTTATCGGTTAAGGTTTAGGTTATAGGTTAAGGTTATAGGTTTAGGTTTAGGTTATAGGTTTTGGGATTTGAGAATAGGTTTAGGTTAAGGTTTAGGTTTAGGTTTTGGGTTTAGGTTATGGTTTTATGTTTAGGTTGTAGGTTTAGGTTAGGTTTAAGCTTAGGTTATACGTTATAGGTTATAGGTTTTAGCTTTAAGGAATTGAGAATAGGTTAATGTTTTGGTTTAGGAAATCGGGTTCGAGTTCGGGATTGGGTTTAGGTTTAGGTTTTCAAGTTTAGGTTTGGGTTTAGGTTAGGGAGTTGAGATTAGAATTATGTGCAGGTTTAAGTTTAGGGATGTGAGAATACAATCAGGTTTTAGGTTTAGGTTTAGGAAATCGGGTTAAGGTTTAAGGAATTAAGTGTACGTTATAGGTTTAGGTTTAAGTTAGGTTATAGGTTAAGGTTTAGGGAATTGAGTTTATGTTATAGGTTATAGGTTATAGGTTAAGGTTTAGGTTTATGTTAATGTTTAGGTTATGGTAGGGAATTGAGAATACATTTATGGTTTAGGTTTAGGTTTAGGTTTAGTTTAAGGTTATAGGTTTAGGTTATAGGTTAAGGTTTAGGTTATAGGTTAAGGTTATAGGTTTAGGTTTAGGTTATAGGTTTTGGGATTTGATAATAGGTTTTGGTTAAGGTTTAAGTTTTAGGTTTAGGTTTAGGTTAAGGTTATAGGTTTAGGTTATAGGTTATAGGTTTAGGGAATTGAGAATAGGTTAATGTTTAGGTTTAGGAAATCAGGTTCGAGTTCGGGATCGGGTTTAGGTTTGGGTTTTCAAGTTTAGGTTTAGGTTTAGGTTAGGGTGTTGAGATTAGGATTTGGTGTAGGTTTGGGTTTACGGATTTGAGATTATAATTAGGTTTTAGGTTTAGGTTTAGGAAATCGGGTTAAGGTTTAGGGAATTAAGTGTTGGTTATAGGTTTAGATTTAGGTTAGGTTGTAGGTTAAGGTTTAGGGAATTGAGTTTAAGTTATAGGTTATAGGTTTAGGTTATAGGTTATAGTTTATAAGTTAAAGTTTAGGTTATAGGTTAAGGTTATGGGTTTAGGTTATTGGTTTAGGTTTAGGTTAGGTTATTGGTTAAGGTTTAGGGAATTGAGTTTAGGTTATAGGTTATAGGTTATAAGTTTTAGGGAATTGATCTTACGTTACATTCCGATGCCAAATTTCTAAAGCAATGTAAAGATATTTGACATTGAATACGGAACGGAGGAAACATATCTAGAGAGAAACGATGAGATGGACCGCGGGTCAGGCATGAACATTTAAATAGATTATATGAAAGCATACTATCCGTTTATCCTTGAACTGTCCAAAATGGGACAATTTGAGTGATTTCTATGCCATCAAAAACACATCATATTTATGTATGGCCCCAAAGAAATCCTCAAATGGGTAAATAATTATTTAACTTACAAATCAAAATTACAAGTCACAACTACAAACTAATTAATCATAATAATAATTTAAGATAAAAAAATGTAATATACCAACTCATTAAGGTCTGTAAGGACAATTTTAGGCAACAGAAGGCAATGGAACAATATACACATTTTGTCTTCATGCTAAGAACAAAGAATGAACAACGTATTTTCCCTACTTAGAAACTATAGATTCCATGCCAAACAACGGATAAAAAAATTTCTTTGATACAGTGATTTTTCTTATTTGGATAAGCAAAGGATGAGTGGAATTCACCGAGCCATCATTACAATTTTTTGCATTTTTATTCCTGATGTAAGAAAATGTATATTTTAAGGGAAATACATGATTTCCACTTGCTACCGGTATGCATTTATGGATGGTCTTCTATGTTAGAAGTGTGTTGTTAATGCTATTGTTATGTTAGAGTGAGGAGCATTATGCATTAGGTGATCCTACAAACTTTAATTTCATTTTTAGATATTTAATTATTACAAATAAGAAATGGGAGTGGATAAACAAACTTACTTACTAATTAAACCTAATTATGTTTTTATATTATTAGAGTTAGGTTTACAAAACCCTAGCGCCTTGTTTTCATATTAAAACTAATTGGAAAATATATTGGAAAATTAAAAAAATAAAAATTATATATTTTTAACATAAGGCTGAATCATGTATAATTAATTATGCTGTCCTTAAATCTTGATTTACCCCTTATCAATTCGCCCCCTTAGGTTTATAAAACCTTAATCCACACCACCCTTTCTCTTTCTTCTCTGTTAGAGTGGGACAATTTTAGGTAACAGAAGGCAATGGAAGAATATACACATTTTTTTATTACAAGAAAGCTATTAGAATAGTTTGCTCTATATGGGTTAAGCGTTGGCCAATTAAGTGGAAATATGAACAAAGAATGAAGGTGGCACACATGATGATGCTAGATGAATATGTGAGAAGGACTAGAAGGATATTCTAAGAATGAGACGATTCAAAGTAAACTAGGATCAATCTCTCTCTCAAAATAATAATAATACAACACTAAGCGAACACTAAGTAAACATTATGATTTGCATAATTGATCCCAAATACCTTGGACAAGGCTATGATGATGGTGATACAACCCCAACAACTTTTTCTTCTCCTTTTGCTACTCATGTCACGCCACACATGTGACAGCACGACACATTAATCCAACCCACTCATCAGGTTGGTCCAACCTTACACATGTTTTCCCAAAAATAAAATATGGTGCAATCAGCATGTGGGCCTCAATAATGGATAGAAGTTGATGGGTTAAAGACTTCAGCTAAGTTTTTAAGAACCCTATATTTGTTTTGCCAAATGTGGATGACCAGTTGAGCAACCTAATTCTTAGGCATATAGCATCATCACAGTGGTGTCGTTTTGATGGACGAGTTGGATCTCAGACATCATGTCATGCTGGCCCATGTGCTGCGTGTGCATTAGCTTTATTCCACACTTGTGTGGGCTTAGCAAAGCTCTATCTATAGAGATACATGATAGATTTAAAAATGTATTATTTATGTAAATTTTTGTTCATAAATGCATCAAAGAAAAATATCTTCCTAAGAAAAAATACATTATAAGTATATTAAACAGTATATAAATACTTCCAAAATATAAAACAAAGGCCAAGCGAGGTTTGGATATAATTACTATCTCGAAATGTGTCTGGTGCAACATGGTAATTCTTTAGGAAAAATGGAGTGTGCTTGTTTGACAAGTATTAGGTATTACAAATGATGTATGTGTATATATACAGTGACACATTCAACATGCGGGCACTTGAAGATAGATGGTAGCACTCGTGCATGTTGGCACCATTCCAAATGCAAATATCTAACAAGCATCATGTAATCGTACATGCCTTTCTTAAAATAATGGCTTAATCTAAATCCTTCATTCTTGGTGACACAACCCATACTACATAAGGCCATAAACAAAAATTAATGCTTTCCAAAAAATCAAAGCCAATAGAAAAAATAAAATATATATTTGGGGTACTTTGATATTTTATGTACAGTATATAATCTATATT
Source organism: Magnolia sinica (assembly GCF_029962835.1). NCBI lineage: Eukaryota > Viridiplantae > Streptophyta > Magnoliopsida > Magnoliales > Magnoliaceae > Magnolia > Magnolia sinica. The sequence continues at coordinate 78,858,161 of NC_080580.1, read as the reverse complement.
TGATGTACTTTCATATTTTATGTACCTAATATAATATATATTTGATGTAATTTCATATTTTATGTACAGTATATAATGCTGAAAATCAACCATTCTCCATGAAAAATAGAAAAGAAAAAAAAACATGAATAAAAGGAGCTTTGCAATGGACTGAAAATATCCTCAATAAAAAAATCCTAGCTAGCCAACGACTTTCCTGTAAATGTACAATTTAAATGGAAATATGACCAACAGGCTCAACATGTAATATGCAATAGGAGGTTGAATAAAAACCTTGTGGCCTTCAGTTCAATAGAGTAGCCCTTCAGTTCATTCCCAATCCATATTGTGGCCTGCATGATGAATCAACCAGATCTATGAAGACCATACCTGTACAAATGTTGGCTTGAATAAAAACCTTGAGCATGCATTTTTTCTATGAGATGGCATTTTAATCTAAAATTAGAATATATTTCCACTCCATTAACATCGATTTCAAGAATCATGTGCTCAAATCAAAACCCTAACCTTTATCTCAACCCTGTTCGTCAATGCACTCAATGGATTTAAACCCCCTGTGTGAGGAGATGGGTTACCGGGTTACTGCAATTGAGCGTAGCTAGCAGTCCGATCAAAAGGAAGAGAGATTGATAGGAGAAGGGAGAGAGAGAGAGAGAGAGAGAGAGAGAGAGAGAGAGAGAGAGAGAGACCTTTTAGGGTTGAGAACTTGTTGTAGCTTGCAAGAATGGCAGCGAGAATGGGAGAGGAGAGGGAGAGGGAGAGGGCGAGCGAGAGAGGGAATAGGAGAGGGAGAGTGAAAATGAGGGCGAATGAGAGAGGGAATAGAAGAGGGAGAGTGAAAATGAGGGCCGACGTGAGAGGGAAGAGGAGAGGGAGAGGAAAAATGAGGGTGGGTGTGAGGGATTTTTAGGGCCCGACAATGTATGGACGGTCCTGTCATGGGTTTGTGGGGCCCACCGTGGTGTATGTAGTTTTTCTAATCTATCCATTCATTTTAAATTTCAATAATAATTCATCATCCAAAAAATGAGGAAGATCGAAGGCCCAAGTGGACCACACTAAATAAAAGGACAGGGACTTGATATCCACTCTTTCCTACAATGTGGTCCACTTGAGCCTTGGATATGCCTCATTTTTTGAGATCATGCACTAAAATTATCCTTAAAATGGATGGACATCTTAGATAAAGCATTTACATTTTGGTTGGTCTCATAGAGGGTCTTACGGTGGACCCCATTATGATGTATGCGTTGTATCCACAACGTCCATCTATCTGGAGATATCATTTCAAGCCATGAATCAAAGAATGAGGTAGATTCAGAGCTTTAGTGGACCCCACCACAGAAAACAATGGGAAGATTGATGCCCACTGTTGAAACCTTCCTAAGGCCCACCATGATGTTTTGTGGTCCACATGCTGGGATGCTAGGTAGGGCCCATCGTAATTTATGTGAGAAATCCACACCGTTCATCCGTTTTAAGATATCATTTTAGGACATGAGACAAAAAATGAGGTGGATCTAAAACTCAAGTGGGGCATATGAGAGGTGAGAAATCCACACCATCCATTTTTCTAATTTTAGAATGGTTTATATATTTCGGCTTAAAACCATTCCTAAACCAAAAATGTAACCATTTCAAATTTACAAATTTGGTGTAGTGGCACTGATCACCAACCACCAGGCTCGTGGCGGGGAGTAGCCAATCCGTTTCTGGCTCCAGCTAGGAACAGACAGAATCTTTGAGTAGCCAATCTGTTTCCATCTCGTTTCGAGGCCTACTTGAGTTTTATTAACCTAGGGATTTGATGGTATTCAATAATACTCAAACAATTTAGGGTCTATCTTCTAACACAAGTGATTTCATGCACTCATACATCAAACATAAAAATTCAGATTTTTCTATAAATGCAACTACTAACAATAATACGAAATTAATGTATATGTGTGTTGTGTGGGGTTACCGAAGAGACCAAGAACTATATATCACTCATAGCACAAGGATTAATGTATCATACATGCTACAAGGAAAATCTGCAATTTACGAAAACAAAAGTCAATGTTTTAAATTCATTTTTCTGACATAATCAACACCCAAACAATACATCATCACTTGAAGTGTATATTTAGAAGTAAGGAAATTACAATCTAGCCATTTCAGTTTGTAAGTACAAATAATTGCAAATTGTTTTGACAACACATCCAAACATTCACATCAAAATAATAACAAACCATCCAAGTAAAATGATAAAATCCAACAACCAGCAATTAATGCATGAACTGAAAAAAAAAAATTCAAGTAAAATGAAAAAAGGGTGTGACAGACATTGTCCATCCTAGCGATTTATACATAGAGCTTAACTATGTTATCAAAATCTATCTTGTTAAAAGAGTTCAAACTAGCATATGTTGACGCATGAACCTAAGTGAGGTTAAGGGTTGGTAACCTAGCCCCAACCGAACACGACCTAGAGTTCAGGTTGGGCCAATCGGGTTCAAGTTGACCCAACTGAAGTTGTACACTTATGGTGCATACTTCATGGAACTATATGAAAACACCCATTGCACAAGCATTTCTCTATAACAATATGACAAAGAAAAACTAGCAGTTTAATGAAAGAAAAGGTCTCACCAAAGAATACAAGCCACTGGTGTCCATAAAAAGCAGAGGGCCCGAAGCAATTCTGTAATATGAAAATGCTAATCAGTCCAAACTAACATGCACAACTATTAGAGAAGTCAATGAGACAAATGAACCCATTACCAGTATAACACAAAATTCGAAGCAAACATTTTAAAGGGCGCTACCTGATGAATGGCCTAGACGACATACCTATGCCACATTGGCATCTGTGTGTACCACTGAAAAAACACTCAATCCTATTCATGAGAATATTGTTCAACATTTCTCGCTCTTAAAACTTACCTTAGCAACAGTCCCGAGAAAGAAGATGGCATATCGTACAGTCATATCATGGCAACATTACGTGCACATTACCAAATTGACATGAAAAACCTGAATGTAAAACCAATACATGACATCAAAATAAGTGCAATGACACACAAAGGAAATGTGTACAATTATGGACTAGAGAGTGTAATGAACCTGCTAGGCATTTAATAAGATAAAACAATCAACATAAGAGCTACAAAACATAGATTTTTCAAGGATTTGTATCACCCATACATGTGCTTCCTGAATCCTTATAAAATTCCCACTAGCCTTTGCCTCGGCTAATTTCCCCTTCCAGACCTTATTAAGACTTTTGTATTCATACATGCTATTTTAAAAACTGAAATTACTAAGCACAGTAAATACCATTTAGTTTGGAAGAACAAAAAAATATTGCTAAGATTTTTGTAAGGTTGCAGCAAACAAACTTAACACATTATGCCCACTAACATTATTTGTAATAGTATGATGGCATCCCAATGGCAAAAAGAAAAGTTGTGAGACCCGACCCTACTTCGCTTGTGTGCATGTGTGTATAAGTATGCATTCCGTCCATCTTGGTCCTGCAGTCTTACTAGTCGAATCCTGGCGACCCGTGACCCTTGGATAGTGTTTGCAGTCATTCATGAGTACAGTCATGAAGACCTGACTCAGATCAAGTTGAGACCTATGCCATTGCGACCACATCGTCGCCGTGGTTCCAACGACGCGTCTTGTGCGTCCATCCGATGTGTAGAACGTCAGATGGGTGCATTTCATTTTCTAAGCCCTTAATCATGATCATGTGGCCCACCTAGGGGTGGTGTGCATGGATTTCTAGGTAGGTCCCATCTCTTAGAACTACTTTCAACACACGCTACACTATTTCCAACACACACTACACACACACACTACCTAGGCCCTATCCCTACACCACTCATCTCTAAAACACCACCCACTAACCTAAAAAGCCTACTAACCCTACAACATTATTTCTAACTCCCTATTGTCATGATTTCTCTTCTCTATCCAAGGTAAGAAACTCATGATTACTTAGCTTAAAAGAGATTTTTCTCTTTTTCCCTCTCATTTCTCTATCTCTTCTCTTCTTCTCTAGCAACCTTCCTCCAAAAATCTCCAAATTCTCCAGCCCTTTCTCTTCCTTTTTCCTCTTCTCTATCCGATGTTTGTGGTATGATTATAGCTGCCCATTTCTTATTTCTGATGTTGTGTGGGCCTTGATCCATAATTAATTAGAGACGGGCTACCTCTTGGGGACCAATTGTGGTTGGATGTCCACATTGGTGGCCCTAAGGTAGGCCCATGGGCTTCTATGGGTGGTTAAAGGCCCACCATAGACCCTTGTTAGGCCTGTTTCATCTATTTAGGCTCATACCATTATTCTCCTTAGTCTCGTGGGCTACCCCAGGTATATGGGCCCCCACTAAAGGTTATATTCCTTATGAGGAATTGGTTAAGTACCTAGACCCTTTATGATTAGGTCGAGAGTTCATCTTCACCTCATTGGCACCCCTATTCATCTTCATGGCCCACTCCTATACGCATCATATGCATACTTGGTTGAGGTATGATTGGCCATGGTTGTGCCATTGTGTGGGACTTGTTGGTATCTCCCCGAGAGATGGATGCTTAGGATTGATGCATGAGTGATTGTGTGATTCATGCATCTGGCATTGCATAGCTTGTGGATACCCGCCCTTACTTCATCAGGGCCTTGCCTCCACAGGGGTATTCGTGGATGGCCATATGTGTGGACACCAAAAATATTAATTGAGCATACCGGGTACATAGGATGCCCATGGGTGAAATTCTCAAAACTTCCATGGTACCAAGGATTTGCTCCAACGCCATGACCGGGTGGAATATATGAGCGCATGAGGGCCTTATACCGCTAGGTTGCAACTCTCACTGCCGTGTAGTTGGTTGGATAGGGGTGTGGCCTTACCTGCCTGGTGTGAGGAGGCATTACTAGGCTGAGTCTGACTAGCTCGTAAATGAGTCCGCTACCGTTAGGCCTTGCTGGTGATTGGCTGTCCACAGGCGGGTAGTGAGGTCTCTTTCGCTCGTTTGACTGTGCGGGGTCTGTAGAGCGGTAGTCATTCAGCAGTGTAATGGACCCCGGTGATTTCCTTATGATTAGAAATATACTTGACTTGTGGTTTAGATATGAGCACTGACATTACTTGCATCGCATTAGCATTGGCTGTACAAGCCCCTTCATGCATTGCCTTGGTATGACACCCATTACTCATTGCATCACGTTCATGATAAGCCTTAGTAAGACTAGTGATATGCTCATTGATCATGCTTCTCTCCTTATACCTCCTACTATTCTCTGTACACCATTGACACACTTTCACCACCCTCCAAGCTTCTATAAGCTTATGCATGATTGATGCATGTAGGAGATTCTAGGTAGACGTCGTAGCAGCAGATCGTGGAGTATAGCTGAGCATTTGAGGACTCCAGTGTTGCTAATTTCTCTCTCTTTTCTTATTACCTTATGTATGTTCTTTTGAACCTGACGTAACTTGTAAAAGTTCAAATTCTTAGTGAATTTTGCGATGTGTGTCTTTGTTATTCTCAGATGTACTTGTTGTGATCTTGGGTATGCTCACATTGGAAAATGATTATACTATTATGGAAATCCTCCTTGTAGGATCCCAGGATCGAAACCTACCTCAGGAGCCGAGAATGGGGTACTATGGAGGCTGTTGCGGCCAGAACCGGCCATCGGGTTTCTTGTAAGTCCGGTTACCGAGTCTGGGGCATGACAAAAGTGCAGGTGGTTGTCGACAGATAGTGAATCAATTGGATATCACTTCCATTTTTAAATGCTAATTGATTATTAGTAACAGAAAGAGAGAGAATCAAAGAATAATGCACACATTTAGTGATACATAGCACTCCTTGTAGCAGAACTTCCAAAGCCAATTTCTACAAAGATCCTCTTAATTAACTCCTATAAAATCTTTATGCACTAAAGCCCATGAAAGAACTCTCCCTTTAGCTTTTTCCATAACTCTCACTAACTCAAATTTCTCATTTGTAATGAGCACTAGGAGTATTTTTTAATACCTTCAAAAGGAACCATAAGCCATTCCACTGCAAAAGCTAATATGCATTGAGAAAATACTCCAATTTAGCTAGCATGCATTTCATAAGCAAGATTCAATCTGAGGCAGTTCTACTTCTAGCTAAATATTGAAATGTGACACCATGAAATTATTGAAAGATCCAACTTATGAAACACCTAGATTAAGAATATATTCAACCAAGATATCGCCTTTCCACTCAAACCCACATCTATTCTACATGGTGTAGAAACTAGAAGTGATTAAAGAATAGATAGAAGTGAAAAAATATGAATCCATTTAAAGGTGCATGCCTTGTTTCCATGCACAACGTGTATACACCCATATATCCTTAACTAGGAATGAAAGATCAAAATGCAAGTAGGAGCAAGCGATTGCCTAAATCAGAGTTTGTCACGACCCTAAATCTGGTGTTGGTAATCCAGGATTACTATACACCAAATTTTGGTTGACAGTCTCTGTAGAACTCCGATTTTGGGACTTCCAACTATCACATACTAAGTCCCATATGCGGGGCTCCACAAGGAGGATTTCTATAAGTAAAGATGACAAACACGTATCATTTCTCAAAATGTCATCATATTTAACATATACTATTGTGTACAACTGAGCACATCAAGGCAAAACCAAAATATAAACCATGTCATATTTACTATACCTGATGTACATATTCAGGGTATTACAAAAAATATATATATACTGAGATGTACAAAATAAAAAGGACAATTGAAGTCTGTAGCATCTACTCTTGCAGCTACCTTCTCTCACCTGTAAAAAATATAAAGGAAAGCTTGAGCTACTAAGCCCAGTGAGTGCGTGTGTGTAGTGAAAATGCATATTTCATGTCATGCTCATATAATGCACAGGAATGCATAGGCTTTTTGAATTGAATCAATAAACTAAAGATATAATGCATTATACCACTTTTTATGTTCCAAATCATTTTTTTATATACAGAGGTGGGACTTCTACCCACTTGTAACATACATACTTTTTCAACGTTTCCACAACTTTTCATATTTTCCAGTTGAATCACCAAAGTTTGAAACAGAGGTGGGACTCGCATATGATTGCTACCCACGTGTATAGACTTTTCCACCGTGGTCAACTACGGAGGTGGGACTACATAGTTCACGGGCCAAACTAGTCTAACCCACTTGTGTTGAACCTCACTATCTTCCTAACAGCGAGAAGTCATAAGTCGCCTGGCAAACGATAGCGGACAATTTACGAGCTCGTCACACACAACCTATCTTTGCTTGCCCATAAGCAGGTCAAGTCAAACCTCTCAACCAATCGATATGCGTCGGTGGGAGTCGCTGCCTACTTTGGTATTTCGGCATTTCAGCGCTCTGTCCTTCCACCGGGTCTAGGCATTGGTTGCTCCCAATGGTACCAATCGGGGTTTAAGGACTTTTACCCATGGACCTTCTAATCATGTCCTGTCGAATTACATATTTCCGGTGTGGTGTCCAACTCAAGTCATAATAAAGTATGTTTCATCACATTTACAATTATCATATGCATAAGTCCACACACAAGCACAATATGTCATAATTTTCAAGGCAAGCATAGGACGACCTTCCTCGTGTGGTCTCCTCATACATTTAAGTTCCTCATAGGGGTCTCATCTAATACATCCTATATCTAGACGGTTTACATACTCATCATAGACACATCGTGTGTCACAACACAACCTACTATGATCACCATATCACCATATCGTGATATGAATCATTCACTCTCAATCATACAATGACACAACAACTATGAATCATGTATATGATATGCACATGACTTAGCCAATCTAAATCCAATCCGGGATTTATTCTACTAGAAGACTTCATGCCATAGGCATGCTTTTTTGTAAGAATTAACTATATCAAAAGGATGAAGGATATTTCTTTTAAACGTTTTGTCAAACAGGTAGTGGGCGCACTTTATAAGGGACAAATAGAGAAACCGTTAGAAATACGTATGACTTTAAACAAAATTAAATCATCTCTATCATCTAATCTTCCATTAATAACCTAATCAACTAACTTAGAAAATCCAACCATTACCTTAAGAAAATCTAGCAATAACCTAACTAATTTAAATCAGAAAAGTTAGTCTTCTATAGGGCTTTGAAAGAAAATCCAGTGATAAATTAACTAAATCCATCATAAATTCCAGCAATAACCTAACCCTAAATCAGAAAAACTCGTCTTTTATAGGGCTTTCAAGGAAAATCCAGCAATACCTAACCTGAAATCAGAAAATTCAGCAATACCTAATCCGAAATTAGAAAATTCAGCAATACCTAACCCGAAATCAGCAAATTCAGCAATACCTAACCCTAAATGAAAATTCAACGATAACCTTACCCTAAAACAGAAAATCTAGCAATAATCTAACCTTAAAACAGAAATTCTAGCACTCACCTAAGCCTAAATGAAAATCCAACATGAACCTAACCCTAAATGAAAATTTAGCGATAGGGTTTTCAAGGAAACCCCAAAGTACACATATGCGTGCTCCTAATCTATGCACTCACCTGTAACTAGCAGAGGATTGGTTCTCAACCTCAACTTCGATTTCCTTTTCTTCTTCTTCTTCTTCTCAACTTCACACTCAACAAGAAAGAGTGCTGGAAAATGGAATGTTGCAAGAGGGTTTTCATATGTATGGACTTGAAAATGGTTTTAAATTGCCTTTTATCAAAAAAAAAAGGAGGGTTATGGGATGTTTTGCGATGATTTTGAAAAGTTTAAGCTTATGGTAGCAATAAACAAAATGTTATTTAAATGATTTAAAAGAAAGCATTCCAAGGATTTTTTTTTAAAAAAAATTGAGGTCATTTGAGTTAATTTATTAAAATATACATGTACATATCTATTCATAACTTACAATCTGGGTGTCCTATTAACATGCCGTTTTCAGCAATAATTTCGTAACTTAACCACGGCCACAATGGTTAGGCTCTCAGACCTAACAAATTTTGAAAACTTGATGGTGGGGCTCCACCAGATAAAATAAGGACATAGTTGTCATTTCTCAAATTGTTTAATTTTAAGGTTATGATTAGAAACAAGTATCCACTCCCAAGAATAGATGATTTATTCGATCAGTTGAGTGGTGCGCAGTATTTCTCAAAGATTCGGGTTTGGGAGGAAGATATGCCAAAGACGGCGTTTGTCACTCGTTATGGACAATTTGAATTTCAAGTCATGTCATTTGGTTTGACTAATGCACCTGCAGTATTTATACAGTTGATGAATGAGGTATTCTGTCCTTATTTGACATGCCGTTTTCGCCAATAATTTTGTAACTCAACTACGGCCACAACGGTTAGGCTCTCAGACCTAACGGATTTTGAAAACTCGATGGTGGAGCTCCGCCGGATAAAATAAGGACATAGTTGTCATTTCTTAGATTGTTTAATTTTAAGTCCGTATCTTAAAATTTAGACATGGGGTTGAAATACGGCTTTCGGATCGAAAATAGAAAAACAGTACGATCAAGTTAAAACATTCTCGAGGCCAATGGACCTATAGTCAATGGCTATCCAGTGTACAGAGTTGGCCCAAAGCTTGATGTGGTACTTGTTTTTGAGTTTAAAGGGCTTAAGGTATAATTAGATTTTTCATGTCTTTCAAGTGTACCAACTACTAAGTTGAGTTTTTGGACTAATAAACTCTATTTTATTATTTAAAAAGGAGGTTCAACTTGTGTCTTAATCAAGTTGAGTCAACTTGCTAAGGTTTTCCAAAACCACAATGAGTTCTTAAACACCATTCCATGTCCGACCCTGGAAACATAATAAGCGATTAAAATATCCCCAAGGTCATGAATTTGTTTGAAGACATTATGAACCACCATCAAATCCAAACCAAAGGATTTGTTTTCTTTAGACCCCATGATACAAAGTTTAGTAGACAAATAAAATCGAATATATAGCAGGTCATGTAAAACAGAAAAATCCCACTGCTTGAAGGAAAAAAAGAAAAAAAAAAAAAGAGGGAGTTTGAGAGTCCTACTAACCTATATGGTACTCGCAATGGTAAACGGAATCCTGATTTCTCATATAATGTTCCATAGGCTATCAGATCATCATTCGTGAACCAAGGCGGTAAAGGAGTGGTTGGATCAACCAGGTCCATGATCTCCTGATCTTCCCTAGCTATCGGGATTTCACTTTTAGAGAAGAGAATGTAAACGTTACACACTACAGTCTTGACATCGAACCATCCGAAATTCGCTTCAGCTCTTCTAGGCTCCTATAAAAATAAGTGTATCAGCACTATTGACATGATTGGATGGATTTTTCAAGGTTGAAAATGAAGCAAGATCTTAAATAGTACATATTTCTTTTCCAACTGAATTACCAAAGTGCCCATGGAGCATGGAGAGTCACAATCCTTGCTAATTATTCATGAAAGGTTGCCATTTTACTTGACTGTAGAAAGGGTACTTTGAAAGATTACAACCCTCAATTTTAAGGTGTAAAAAGTTTAAACCCATGGAATTTCTAACAGCTACATTACAGAGAAATTCCGATTTGCTTCTATTGGAAGCAATTAATGCGTTAAAGGTGACAAGCATCATTTGCCTTAGTTTGGTGAAATCTGCACAAGTGCTTCCACTTTTTTTTTCTTTTTTTTTTTTCAAATTCAATTTCAGTATGGCTAATGTTGTGTGCAGCTTTAATGTTCTCTAGCAGATTTCAGATCTAACAATTAGCATAACATATTTCATTCAGTACCAATTCCTCCCAAGACGTCACAATAAAAGGGAAGCTACATTACCTGCCACCTCGATACGTAGAAGCCTTTGGGGAGATCTTTGCTGATGGTTTTGGAACCAAGAAGGATAAATGGCACACCTAATGTTATGAATCCAGCAACCTCTCTGGATGAAGGACAACGAATAGCGAAGCCATAAAGACTCCAAAATCCTTCGAGACAAGGAAAGTCTTCCACACCATCATCACCAAGAAATTAGCATGTTAATGATTCTTGAGTAAGAAAAGAAAGAAAGGAAGTAAACAATTATAGCATAAGCAATTAACTTTGGAGTTGAGTAGCATAGTTTAAAATTCAAAACTCATATCGAATGTATTTTTCTTTCTAAATTCTTCATTTCTTTTGACATGTACTTATCTTTCTTTGATTTCCATATTGAAAGAATGTAAAATAGGGGGAAGAAGAAGAAGAAAAGTCATAATCATCATTGTCATCTTAGCCCTTTCCCCTATCGATTTCAGGTTTCCTTTTAAGTGGTAGATTGGCAAGAGTTCTAAAAATGTCCCTGCCCACCAGACATTACCTTCCATCACTAATTGATTCATGTCTGTCACTAATTTGATGATAGGGCATTTGAGTACCTTATGAGAGTCTGTCATTGTTAATTCAACAGTTCAACTCCTGAGCTGACTAATTACATTGGTACAAGTAAAACTTAAAATTAATACTGACAGTAGTATTTATTTATTTTTTTTTTCTATTTTCTTCCCTAATTCCTCTAATGTATATATGCTCTATCTTTCTATATGTTTTGTGTTATTTTAAAAGGAAATACAGAAGCAGGAAGTGTCACGCCCTAAACTTGGTAACCAGACTTACAAGAAACCCGATGGCCGGTTCTGGCCGCAACAGCCTCCGTAATACCCCATTCTCGGCTCCTGAGGTAAGTTCCGATCCTGGGATCCTACAAGGAGGATTTTCATGACACTATAATTATTATCAATATGAGCATACCCAAGATCATAGCAAGTACATCTGAGAATAACAAAGGGCACACATCACAAAATCCACTAAGAATTTGAACTTTTACAAGTTTACATCAGGTTCAATAGAACATACATAAGATAATAAGAAAGGAGAGAAAAGGGTCAGCAACACTGGAGTCCTCGAGCTCAACTCTACTCCATGCTCTGCTGCTACATCGCCTGCCTAGAGTCCCCTACACGCATCAATCGTGCATAAGCTTATAGAAGCTTAGAGGGTGGTGTAAGTGTGTGATAATGGTGCATAGAAGAATAGTAAGAGGTGCAAGAAGGGAAACATGCTCAATGAGGATATAACCAGCTTTACCAAGGCTTGTCATGAATACGATGTGATGAGTACTGGACGCCATACCAAGGCAATGCATGAAGGGGCTTATACAACCAATGCTAATGCAATGCAAGTAATGCCAGTGCTCATAACCAAACCATGTGTCAAGTATATTATCAATCATAAGAAAATCACCGGGGTCCATTACATTGCTGAATGACTGCCGCTCTATAAACCCCGTACAATCAAACGAGTGTAAGAGACCTCACTACCCGCCTGTGGACAGCCAATCACCAGTAAGGCCTAACGGTAGCGGACCCATTTACGAGCTGGTCAGACTCAGCCTAACAATGCCTCCTCACACCAGGTAGGTAAGGCCACACCCATATCCAACCGACTACACGATAGTGGGAGTCGCAGCCTAATTATATAAGGCCCTCGTGCACTCATATATTCCACCCGGTCACGGTGTTGGAGCAAATCCTTGGTACCATGGAAGTTTTGGGAATTTCACCCACGGACATCCTATGCACCCGGTATGCTCAATTAATATTTTCGGTATCCACATATATGGCCATTCACGAATATCCCTGTGGAGGCAAGGCCCTGATGAAGTAAGGGCGGATATCCACAAGTTATGCTATGTCAGATGCATGAAGCACACAATCACTAATGCATCAATCCCAAGCATCCATCTCTCGGGGAGATACCAACATGTCTCACACAATGGCATAACCATGGCCAATCATACCTCAACCAAGCATGCATATGATGCATATGGGAGTAGGCCATGAAGATGAATAGGGGTGCCAATAAGGTGAAGATGAACTCTCTACCTAATCATGAAGGGTCTAGGTACTTAACCAATTCTTCATAAGGAATACAACCTCTAGTGGGGGCCCATATACCTGGGTTAGCCCACGAGACTAAGGAGAACAATGGTATGAGCCTAAATAGATGAAACAAGCCTAGCAAGGGTCTATGGTGGGCCTTTAACCACCCATAGAAGCCCATGGGCCTACCTTCGGGCAACCAATGTGGACATCTAACCACAATTAGTCCCCAAGAGGTAGCCCATCTTTAATTAATCATGGATCAAGGCTCAAGGCCCACACAACATCAGAAATAAGAAATGGGCAGCCATAATCATATCATAAACACTCATGTTGGGCTTTAGAAAGGGCAGCCCAAGGCCTATCCAGAACATGGGTCCAAGGGAAACACACATAGCCCAACCATAATTACCATTATGGGCCCATAGGGAAGAGGTTAGGGCCCAACATAAAGGCCATTAATCCCATATATTGTGGTGGCCTAGTGGGCAGCCCATTGCTCAAACCACATGGGCAAATGTCATGCTCTTAGTCAAGTGAGTTGGGCCTACAACACGGACCAAGTATAAAGTTGTTTTAGTGGGCAACCAAGGGCCCATCTACTTATGTAATCCAGCCCACTAACCCAACACAATAGTATGGTAAAATGGCTCAAGAGTTCAATGGGCCTATCTGGAAAGTTCCAGCTCAATTGGGCCTAAAGAGTTCAACAACTAGCTACATTCGTGGACCCAATTAAATTCAACTGTGGTGGGCCTCAAAAGTACATTTATTAAGCCTAACATTTAAGGAATTAAAGTATAAATTATTCCCTCTAAGATCTTCACAATGTGGTGGGCCTCACTCCTCAAAATTTCAACCTAAAGGTCAAGCATAATTATAACATGTTGCTGTCCTAAATTTGGGCACTCCATTAGAGTGGGTCCAGGGCCTCTAAAACTCTGAAAATTGAGGACCAAGGCCCCTCATCATGCATAAAATGAGATGAAACCAAAAAAGGTGGCCCACCATCAGAGGAAATATTTTTGAATTATGGTTTTATCAAGGCATATTGCTGGACTGCACAGCAGAAAATCTGGCAGTCCAACTATCTTGGCCCATTATTTTGGATACTCAAATGAGGTCAGTTGGGGATGAAATTTTAAATAGTGACACTCCCATAGGTGGGCCACACTCTCACAAAATTTTAGAATTTTTTAAAATCTATAAATATTTTAATTCATTTAAAGAAATCAATCTGTCCTGAAAATCGGACTGATCTGGACACCATGTTGTAATCGGCGGGTCCAGCCACCACTATGGTGTGTACAGGTGTCCATTAGCCTCAAAATTTTATAGGTGGGTCCCAACATGGGTGGTACACTTTCTTGTAAATATTTATAATTTTTACACACCCAAAACTATTTTAATAAATTTTAGAATTCTAACCTGTCCAGGGTGGATTGCTGCTGGAACAGTGCAGAAAATCCAGACTATCCACCACACTTGGACCACACCTTTGGGACCCCAATGAATGTTATATGGGGCTAAAATTTGAGGGACATAAAGATGAGATCCCCAACTTTCATAAAAGTATATTTTTTGGTTATGAATAGTCCCCCAAACAGTCCCAAAATCTGGTCCAAAATCAACCAGAAACTGTCCAGAAAATTCCGGACAGCAACATGTACTTGGATAAAATTAATTATATAAGTTAAATAAAAAGGGAAAATACTCCCAGAACTAAGTGCTATGGCCTTCCCTAGTGGGCCCTACAAATTTCCAAAACAAATCCCAAGGTTACCACACTTGCATGCATCAATAAAGGTCAGCAAATGGGACACTCAACCATAGTGTAGGTGGGTATGGATGTCCCACCCTAGCTGGACTTTTCTGGACTATCCAGGCCCACCAAGTGGACCACACACATCATCAACAATCATAGGAAAAGTGAAAGAAGAGAAAAAAAAGATATTCCGGCCATTGGGAGAAGGCTCCGTCACTATTGAGCCTTCCCCAACACAATCACACCCGTACATTGCATTTCCATCTATATTTCACCATGGATCTTCATCATGCATGATCTATGCTTAAGATGAATGGATGAGATACCATCACAACCATGATGCAAGGGTCTAAATGACCCATCATGTTATGGAATGTGGAGAACCCTCCATGATGGGGTCCATCAAGAGGAAACCCCATGCATGGGACATGCATGCATAAGATGGACCATTTAGCCACATCCAAGGAATTATGTAGGATCTCTACCATTGATTGGTGGGTCCTACACTTTTTAAATGAAAGAAGACAAAGATCTACACTATGGAAAGGAGATTGCATGAAATAAAAAAGCACCCACCTAAATATCTTTACCAAAACTTGGATCACCAAGCTCCAAATGCTCCAAGGAACCAAGATAGATGGATGAGATGGGTTTTCAATGGATGGATTAAGAGGAAAAAGGAGGAGAAGGGGCTGAAGAATTTGGGAATTTTTAGAGGAATGTTGCTAGGGAAGAAGAGAAGAGAGAGAGAAATGAGAGGGAAAGAGAGAAAAATCTCTTTTAAGCTAAGTAATCATGAGTTTCTTACCTTGGATAGAGAAGAGAAATCATGGCAATAGGGAGTTAGAAACAATGTTTTAGGGTTAGTAGGATTTTTAGGTTAGTGGGTGGTGTTTTAGAGATGGGTGGTGTAGGGATAGGGCCTAGGTAGTGTGTGTGTGTTGGAAATAGTGTAGTGTGTTTTGGAAATAGTTCCAAGAGATGGGACCTACCTAGAAATCCATGCACACCACCCCTAGGTGGGCCACATGATCATGATCAAGGGCTTAGAAAATGAAATGCACCCAACTTATGATCTACACATCGGATGGATGCACAAGACGCATCGTTGGAACCGCGGTGACGATACAATCGCAATGGCATAGGTCTCAACTCGATCCGAGTCGGGTCTTCATGATTGGACTCACGGATGACCACAAACATTATCCAAGGGTCACGGGTCGCCAGGATTCAACTAGTAGGACCATGGGACCAAGATGGACGGAATGCATACTTACACCCACACGCACACAAGCGAACTCGGGTCGGGTCTCATAAGAAGGAGACTGAAGTGGCATATGCAGAAGGATGGAGAAGTTTACAATTTCTACAATCATCTTTTCATTTCTCTGATATTCCATTATATTAAAGACGTTCTATACTAAGATTTGATTCAAAAGTCAGAAAATCACAAAGCAACCATATTTTTCTGAATTAAAATTCCTCATGTTTAAAGTAACCTTGGATTCGAGCTTGTCTTTTTAATGAAACTCCTTCAATGCATTAAAAACAAAACAAAAATAAAGAAAGAAAGAAACGTAATTTCTATAGCTATCAGACACCTTTTGGATGCTAAAGGAATGAGAATGCATGCACTATCAAAAAAATGACCAAAGGCTACGGACTATAGAGGTCTATGGCTACGGCTTTAATCCGTAGCTAATTAGCTACGGATATAATCCGTAGCTAAAAATTCCTTAATCTGTAGCTAAAGCATACCTCCCAATCTGACTTTATTAGAGATTGACAATGCTTAAGGGGCTCCATGGGGCCCATTGTAATATATTTATTTTATCTGATCGGTCCATCAATTTTGAAATATTATTTTAGTGCATGAACCCAATAATTAGAAAGATCAAAAGTCTAAGTGGACCACACCATGAGAAAGAATGAAAAAATAAATTTATATCGTTAATATGTGGTGTGGTCCACCTAAATCTTAGATCTGACTCATTTTTTGGATGAATATTAAAAATGAGCCATTAAAATGAATGGATGGAGTGGATAATTAACATACACAACGGTGGGCCCCACAAGTCCTAAATAAAAAAACCCCTAAAATCCCATCCACTCTCCTGCGCACCCTTTCTGTGAAAAGGAAATCCCTCTCTCTCTCTCTCTCACCCACCCGTGACTCAGCCTCCCTCGCCCTCGCCTCTCTCTCTCTCTCTCTCTCTCTCTCTCTCTCTCTTGCACTCAACCCTCTCTCGATCTCTCGCGCTACCTCACCCTCTCTCTATCTCTCAGCCCCATTTCCCTCTCTGTTTCCCAACCTCTCTGTCTCCCTCACTAGGGTTTTCAAAACCTCCTTTCGCTGCAAGAAGGAGAGGAAGAAGAAGGAGAAGGAGAAGAAGGAGAAGGAGAAGAAGAACGGTGAGAGTTAACAACTACAATGCCTTCTGTTTATGGTTATTTAATGGTGAGCTGATCTAAGTAATCATTTGAGAAATGCAGGTTCGGCGTTGGACGTTCATAATATTTGCTGGATCATGAAATTTTTGACGAGGTATGTTTGATTCCTTTGGCTATTGTTTGAATCTTTCATTTTTGTTGGACCGTGATGACCCATCACAATGTAGCTCGGTTGAAGGCTAGCTCATTTACGACCGTGAGGTATTTCTCTCTCTCTCCCTCCCTCCCTCTCTCTCAATCTCTCTCAATCTCAATGCCGATTTAGGGATTTGGGGATTTAGTAATTTATGGATTCCTGATTCTATGTGGACCCTCATTTAGGGATTTGGGGATTCTAGGGCTTACATATTTGAATGTGGACCCCAAATTGGAGTTTTTTCTAATTTTACAAATTAGGGATTTTAGAATTTTGCACATGTAGGGCATTTGGTGAAATGGAAACCACATTTCCAGGAAATTTATAAAAAACAAACGAAGTCCTTAATTTATATTTCAACAAATCCAAATAGGCCCTAAGTTTCAGTAGCATACAGTGATAACCCATCACTCCAGAGACACATTTCCACTTTGTCCAATTGCTTCTGATTCAGTTGGAAACATCCTAATTTAATGATGATGATTACATTGAACTGTGATATGTCAATGTGGGTGATAATGGACAGATCTTTGATAAATGTATGATCTTTATATTATATTATTAGTGTATGGCAGTCTATGGATGTTCATATTTTCTACATCTCATCTTATAAGATTTGCAGGTGAAGAAGACACTCCCATCAAGCTCTTCATGCATTTGAATCTCCTTGTAAGCATTCTTCTTTCATTTTTTTCAAGGCTTTTAAATATGAGCTTAAAGACGAGCATCAAGTGAGATTTTCATGGAGAACATTACATTGAACATCCATCCTAAGTATCTTTCTACTTTCATTACCAACCAGACATTTATTTCATATATTATAATTAAATATTTGAATATCATTTTATACAATTTTTACAATTTATTTTTGTACTGCATCTCCATTTCAGGCAAGAACACCAAAAATCTTGGCATTTAGGGTTAATGAAGGTCTTGTTCTAGCTTGACAAAAAAGTTACTAAACACAAATATCTATCCAAGGTGCCCAACCTGACCCAATCGAGTTTAGGTAGTTTGTATAAGCCAATCCTTTTTAGTCTAATATCTTAACATTGTAACGATTGTGCCCACTTGGCTGGGCGGTAATGAACCATGGTTGGTCCTACCTTGGCCATGGTTCCCTAAACCATGGGCTTGTCCGTAATGGAACTAAAATTCCTTTAGTAATGGCCCTAGCCTTATACGTAATAAGTATAAGAAAAAGTATCAAAGATCAAAGTTTTGAAATAGTTTAAATTGAGAAAATAAATTTAAAATCAATGTATCTCCTCCATCCACATACATCTTACACCTGCACATCATATGTTTGATTAAATTCCTTAAGGAATGTTTAGCACATCAATTTTTTTGTCTGCATTACGTACTTTTTATATACCTAACGCATTTACAAGTTATAACTGACGCTGCTGTTAAACATCAATCTGTTGTTCACATGTTGCCTGGCTATTCACTTGGCCCTTATTACGTGGATATATTGTGGAGAAAGACATCTAATAGATGTTTAAATTCATGAAGTGATAAAGTCTCATGGTTATGTTTGCGTTTTATGTCTACATTACCCATTCATGTCAAAATACGCCCTCTTTTGTTGGAGGTAAGCTACTAGCAGGTATGAGGCTTCTTCGATTTAGATTAGTGGATTCTTTGTTATTCTTTTTCATGGTCTTGTTGCATATTTTTCCCTCTAGTATTGATCTATGTTGTGTTGTGTTAAGTCAAATGCATGCTAAGTATCGATTATTTCCTTATAGAACATCATTGAGTTCAAGTTCAATTCGATTTTGATCTGGTTGCCTGACCTGTATTGTCTCTTGTGAATGCATGTTGTGTTTGAGCTTTAACTGGTGAACTTTCATGTTCTAAATAAAATGGTATTCTTGTATTTTTGGTGAACTGACCCATTTCACTGAGGAGTTTCAGTCCCAGATAAAACTCGTCCTGTTTCAGTGATGAGTTCTGATCTCAACCAATCCGACAGTCTGGTCCATTCCAGGTAAGTAAACACCGATCATTGCTGAGGCTCATCAAACAACTTGCTTCTGTCAACCCAATTGCCAACGAGACTGTCAGGACTGCACTGGACACTGGTTTTGGGGTATGCTGAATTCTTCTAAATGCCTTTTCAGTTCATTCCATTTCACACACTTACCACCCACTGTCTAAGAAAATCACTCTTACTCTTGTTTTTAGCATGATATAACTTTGTGCTTAGCATCTCCAAACTTTAGTGTCAGGTTGATTTTGTCCAAGAGGTTTATATGGTGCCTAGCTTGTTATTTGGTTTTTGGTTTAGAAACTTGACACTTACACATGCTTCATATTAGTCGAAGCTCGAATTGTTTTAATTTTTAAATCTTGTTAATTTTGAAAAGCTTCTCCATATTTATCTTTTTCATTTGAATGCATTTCAAATTGTATTGGATGGTATCAAGGTTTTATTGATGTTAAGTTTTACCTACTTGTCTCCTCTTTTATTCAACTATGGAATGTGGGTTTTTTTTTTTGTGTGTGTGGTTTCTTTTGTAAGAATAATACTTGATTTATATTTGATTCCAGGCAGATCTCCTTTTGTCATATGGCTATGAAGATGACTTAAAAGCCCTTATCCCACATGTCCCTCGACGCTACCAATGCCTTCTCATGTCTACAACTTCAAGGTATGGTATCTCAATTCTTTGTGTACTGGATTTGAAAACTCATTCCTTTTCATTCATCACTTACTACTACCAGCTTTTAAAATTCATATCTATGTTCTTGTACTACTTTAAAAAAAGTTCTTGGAATACTTTAATGGCTGTCAATGTCAATAGCCTTAAATGGTCATGTAGAAGAAATCAATTATACCTATGTTCTTGTAATTTCCCTCATGTATTTTGCTTAAAATCCATGTTTATGCATGATTCTCATGCATTGACATGGATTTGGGCCAAAAAAGATCGAAATGGAAAATTTGAGAAAACAGGAAAAATTTTCTTTTATAAAGTAGTTGGGGCCAAGTGGTTATGTATTTGCTCCATTAAATTTGCTCAAAATTAATGGAGCAGACCCGAATGTGCGTCAGAGCTATCCGGATGAGCAGGGGTCCCTGGAAGGTGGGAACCACTGTTATGACCATGTTGAAGCTGTCCATTTCCTATAGACAGCATTGGAGGGGCCTAGCCATTTGGACAGGCCATGTTTATGTATTTACTCGAAATTAATGGAGCAGACCCGGATGTGCGTTGGAGCTATTAGGATGAGCGGGGGTCCCTGGAAGGAGTGAACTGCTGTTATGACCATGATGAAGCTATCCATTTTTTATGGAAAGCATTGGAAGGGCCTGGCCATTTGTGCCGGATGGCCATGTTTATATCTATATTTACAGGGACCATACCCTTAACCTAAAACAAAACCTATATCCTAAATCCTAAACCCGAACATATTCTCAAATCCTATAACTTATAACCTAAACCTAAAACCTGTAACCTAAACTAAAACCAAAACCTATAACCTAAACCCGAACCCATTATCAAATCCCAAAACCTATAACCTAAACCAAAACCAAAACCTATAACCTAAACCCGAACCCATTCTCAAATCCCTAAACCTTAACCTATAACCTAACCTAAACCTATACTTATAGCCTAAAACTATTCCCAAATCCCAAAACCTATAACCTAAGCCTAACCTTTCCCTAAACCTATAAGCTAAACTCAATTCCCTAAAGCTAAACCTACACCTAATCCTAATCTCAACTCCTTAACCTAAACTTAAACATAAACTTGAAAACCCAAACTTAAACCCAATCCCGAACCTGAACCCGATTTCCTAAACCTAAACCACAACCCATTCTCAAATCCAAAAACCTATAACCTAAACCTAAACCAACACCAAAACTTATAACCTAAACCCGAACCCATTCTCAAATCCCAAAACCTATAACTTAAACCATAACCAAAACCTATAACCTAAACCCGAACCCATTCTCAAATCCCAAAACCTTTAACCTAAACCTAAACCTATAACATATAACCTAAACCAAAGCCAAAACCTATAGCCTAAACCGGAATCCATTCTCAAATCCAAAAACCTATAACCTAAACCTAAACCTTAACCTAAACCGTTAACCTATAACCTAAATCAAAACCTATAACCTAAACCAAAACCAAAACCAAAACCTATAACCTAAACCCGAACCCATTATCAAATCCCAAAACCTATAACCTAAACCAAAACCAAAACCTATATCCTAAACCCGAACCCATTCTCAAATCCTATAACCTAAACCTAAACCTAAACCTAAAACCTATAACCTAAACCAAAACCTATAACCTAAACCAAAGCCAAAACCTATAGCCTAAACCCGAATCCATTCTCAAATCCAAAAACCTATAACCTAAACCTAAACCTTAACCTAAACCGTTAACCTATAACCTAAATCAAAACCTATAACCTAAACCAAAACTAAAACCTATAACCTAAACCCGAACCCATTATCAAATCCCAAAACTTATAACCTAAACTAAAACCAAAACCTATATCCTAAACCCGAACCCATTCTCAAATCCTATAACCTAAACCTAAACCTAAACCTAAACCTAAAACCTATAACCTAAACCAAAACCTATAACCTAAACCAAAGCCAAAACCTATAGCCTAAACCCGAATCCATTCTCAAATCCAAAAACCTATAACCTAAACCTAAACCTTAACCTAAACCGTTAACCTATAACCTAAATCAAAACCTATAACCTAAACCAAAACCAAAACCGATAACTTAAACCCGAACCCATTATCAAATCCCAAAACCTATAACCTAAACCAAAACCAAAACCAATGTCCTAAACCCGAACCCATTCTCAAATATAACTTAAACCTAAACCTAAACCTAAACCTAAAACCTATAACCTAAACCAAAACCTATAACCTAAACCAAAGCCAAAACCTATAGCCTAAACCCGAATCCATTCTCAAATCCTATAACCTATAACCTAAACCTAAACCTAAACCTATAACCTATAACCTAAACCAAAACCTATAACCTAAACCAAAACCAAAACCTATATCCTAAACCCGAACCCATTCTCAAATCCTATAACCTAAACCTAAACCTAAACCTAAAACCTATAACCTAAACCAAAACCTATAACCTAAACCAAAGCCAAAACCTATAGCCTAAACCTGAATCCATTCTCAAATCCAAAAACTTATAACCTAAACCTAAACCTTAACCAAAACCGTTAACTTATAACCTAAATCAAAACCTATAACCTAAACCAAAATCAAAACCTATAACCTAAACCCGAACCCATTATCAAATTCCAAAACCTATAACCTAAACCAAAACCAAAACCTATATCCTAAACCCGAACCCATTCTCAAATCTTATAACCTAAACCTAAACCTAAACCTAAACCCAAAGCCTATAACCTAAACCAAAACCTATAACCTAAACCAAAGCCAAAACCTATAGCCTGAACCCGACTCCATTCTCAAATCCTATAACCTATAACCTAAACCTAAACCTAAACCTAAAACTTATAACCTAAACCAAAACCTATAACTTAAACCCAAACCAAAACCTATATCCTAAACTCGAACCCATTCTCAAATCCTATAACCTAAACCTAAACCTAAAACCTATAACCTAAACCAAAACCTATAACCTAAACCCTAAACCCGAATCCATTCTCAAATCCAAAAACCTATAACCTAAACCTAAACCTTAACCTAAACCGTTAACCTATAACCTAAATCAAAACATATAACCTAAACCAAAACCAAAACCTATAACCTACACTCGAACCCATTATCAAATCCCAAAACCTATAACCTAAACCAAAACCAAAACTTATAACCTAAACCCGAACCCATTCTCAAGTCCCAAAACCCAAACCTAAACCTAAACCTAAACCTATAACCTAAACTCAAATCCCTAAACCTAAACCTAAAGCTAATCCTATAACCTAAACTCAAATCCCTAAACCTTAACTTATAACCTAACCTAAACCTATACTGATAACCTAAAACTATTCTCAAATCCCAAAACCTATAACCTAAACCTAACCTTTCCCGAAACCTATAAGCTAAACTCAATTCCCTAAAGCTAAACATACACCTAATCCTAATCTCAACTCCCTAACCTAAACCTAAACATAAACTTGAAAAACCTAAACTTAAACCAAATCCCAAACCTGAACCCGATTTCCTAAACCTAAACCATAACCCATTCTCAAATCCAAAAACCTATAACCTAAACCTAAACCTAAACCAAAACTTATAACCTAAACCCGAACCCATTCTCAAATCCCAAAACCTATAATCAAAACCATAAACAAAACCTATAACCTAAACCCGAACCCATTCTCAAATCCCAAAACCTTTAACCTAAACCTAAACCTAAACATTAACCTAAACCTATAACCTATAACCTAAATCAAAACAAAAACCTAAACCTATAACCTATAACCTAAATCAAAACCTATTACCTTAACCTAAACCTATAACCTATAACCTAAATCAAAACCAAAACCAAAACTTAAAACCTAAACCTATAACCTATGACCTAAATCAAAACCTATAACCAAAACCAAAAGCAAAACCTATATCCTAAACCCGAACACATTCTCAAATCCTATAACCTATAACCTAAACCTAACATTTCCCTAAACCTATAACCTAAACTCAATTCCCTAAACCTAAACCTACACCTAAACCTAAACCTATAGCCTAAACTCAAATCCCTAAACCTTAACCTATAACCTAACCTAAACCTATACTTATAACCTAAAACGATTCCCAAATCCCAAAACCTATAACCTAAACCTAACCTTTACCTAAACCTATAACCTAAACTCAATTCCCTAAACCTAAACCTACACCTAAATCTAAACCTATAGCCTAAACTCAAATCCCTAAACCTTAACCTATAACCTTACTTAAACCTATACTTATAACCTAAAACTATTCCCAAATCCCAAAACCTATAACCTAAACCTAACCTTTCCCTAAACCTATAACCTAAACTCAATTCCCTAAAGCAAAACCTACACCTAATCCTAATCTCAACTCCCTAACCTAAACCTAAACCTAAACTTAAAAACCCAAACTTAAACCCAACCCAAACCTGAACCCGATTTTCTAAACCTAAACCATAACCCATTCTCAAATCCAAAAACCTATAACCTAAACCTAAACCAAAACCTAAACTTATAACCTAAACTCGAACCCATTCTCAAATCCCAAAACCTATAACCTAAACCAAAACCAAAACCTATAACCAAAACCCAAACCCATTCTCAAATCCCAAAACCTATAACCTAAACCTAAACCTTAACCTAAATCGTTAACCTATAACTTAAATCAAAACCTATAACTTAAACAAAAACCAAAACCTATTACCTATGACCTAAACCCGAACCTATTATCAAATCCCAAAACCTATAACCTAAACCGAAACCAAAACCTATAACCTAAACCCAAACCCATTCTCAAATCCCAAAACCCAAACCTAAACCTAAACCTAAACCTAAAACCTAAACCTAAACCTATAACCTAAACTCAAATCCCTAAACCTAGACCTAAACCTACACCTATAGCCTAAACTCAAATCCCTAAACCTTAACCTATAACCTAACCTAAACCTATACTTATAACCTAAAACTATTCCTAAATCCCAAAACCTATAATCTAAACCTAACCTTTCCCTAAACCTATAAGCTAAACTCAATTCCCTAAAGCTAAACCTACACCTAATACTAATCTCAACTCCCTAACCTAAACCTAAACCTAAACTTGAAAACTCAAACTTAAACCCAATCCCGAACCTGAACCCGATTTCCTAAACCTAAACCATAACCCATTCTCAAATCCAAAAACCTATAACCTAAACCTAAACCAAAACCAAAAATCATAACCTAAACCCGAACCCATTCTCAAATCCCAAAACCTATAACCTAAACCAAAACCAAAACTTATAACCTAAATCCGAACCCATTCTCAAATCCTAAAACCTATAACCAAAACCTAAACCTTAACCTAAACCGTTAACCTATAACCTAAATCAAAACCTATAACCTAAACCAAAACCAAAACCTATAACCTATAACCTAAACCCGAACCATTATCAAATCCCAAAACCTATAACCTAAACCGAAACCAAAACCTATAACCTAAACCCGAACCCATTCTCAAATCCCAAAACCCAAACCTAAACCTAAACCTAAACCTAAAACCTAAACCTAAACCTATAACCTAAACTCAAATCCCTAAACCCAGACCTAAACCTAAACCTATAGCCTAAACTCAAATCCCTAAACCTTAACCTATAACCTAACATAAACCTATACTTATAACCTAAAACTATTCCCAAATCCCAAAACCTATAACCTAAACCTAACCTTTCCCTAAACCTATAACCTAAACTCAATTCCCTAAACCTAAACCTACACTTAAACCTAAACCTATAGCCTAAACTCAAATCCCTAAACCTTAACCTATAACCTAACCTAAACCTATACTTATAACCTAAAACTATTCTCAAATCCCAAAACCTATAACCTAAACCTAACCTTTCCCTAAACCTATAACCTAAACTCAATTCCCTAAAGCAAAACCTACACCTAATCCTAATCTCAACTCCCTAACCTAAACCTAAACCTAAACTTGAAAACCCAAACTTAAACCCAATCCCGAACCTGAACCCGATTTCCTAAACCTAAACCATAACCCATTCTCAATTCCCTAAAGCTATAACCTATAACCTAAACTTAAACCTAAACCTAAACCTAATCTAAACTTATAACCTTTCCCTAAACCTTTAACTTAAACCTAAACTTAAAACCTAAATGTATTCTCAAATCCTTAAACCCTAACCTACACCTAATCCTAATCTCAACTCCTTAACCTAAACCTATAACCTAAACCTAAACTAAAACCTATAATCACATGGTGAGACCATTTCTTTTGTGTCAATTTCATTCCTCTTTGAGTTTTTTTTTTTAATTCATTAAGAAAAAAAAAAGTGGTTATACGTGATGCACTTCTTTCACTGTCTTTCTTTTCCCCAATGGAAATTCTAATTTATGAATGACATGACTGTTTGTAGGATGATGGAATATACAAAGCTATTGAAATTTCAGGGTGAAGTCAAGCACATTTCTCTAATGAAGCCAAAGATTTGTATTTTCAGTATTATTGTAATTGTAACTATAATTGATTGTAATTGTAATTGATTGAATGAAGGATTGTAATTGTAATTGATTAAATGAAGGATGGTAATTGAATAAATGAATGATGTAATTGATTAAATGAAGGATTGTAATTGAATGAATGAATGATTGTAATTGAATGAAGTTTTTGCTACAGATATAATTGCTACGGATTATATCTGTAGCTATTTAACCTATAGCTACGGATTAAATCCATAGCCACTAATCAGATAAGTGTAGCCTTTTCAATTTTGGCATATTGCTACGGACTTTTAGCTACAAATAATATCCGTAACTGTTTGAAGTTTTCACTATAGATATAATTGCTACGGATTATATCTGTAGTTGTTTAACCTATAACTACGGATTAAATCCATAGCCATAGGTTCCAGACCTATTGTTACAGCACCTACGACAACGGTCGTATTATGGACTAGCTACGGACTAAATCCGTAGCCATAGGTCTATGGCTACGGATTTTATCCGTAGCCTTTGCCCCCTTTTTTTGGTAGTGATGTAAGTATCCTTACTAACAAAGGAATGAGAATGCCCATTCTACCATGCATTTATATGATATCTTTCTTTTGTGTGTGTGTGTCTATCAAAATGAAAAAGTGGCAAAAATCTCATCATTCTGCTTAAATATTTGAGAAACAGGATCTAAGCCTCTAGTTATTCTACAAAATAGTCTATACATCCTTGAGAGATCATCCACCTAACAAATGGACCATATGGATATACAATATATAAATCAAAGTGGGCGCACACCACTATTTCGTGTGCCATGGTCCACTTGAGTTTTGGATTTACTGAAAATTTGGGATCAACCCACACCGTTAGGGCTATTCAGGAGTCGAGCTAGCTCGACTAACTTGCTCGACTTGGCTCGAGTAAGCTCGGATTGACTCAGCTTAAATGGCCGACTCGGGCCGAGTCAAGCTGTTTTTTTCTAGCTCGTGTTGAGTTCGACCTAAGT
The DNA here is from genome assembly GCF_029962835.1 of Magnolia sinica. Taxonomy (NCBI): domain Eukaryota; kingdom Viridiplantae; phylum Streptophyta; class Magnoliopsida; order Magnoliales; family Magnoliaceae; genus Magnolia; species Magnolia sinica. The sequence goes on along the minus strand of NC_080580.1, from coordinate 78,830,730 downwards.
TCGACCAAGCGGTATTTCATCTCGACTCGACTTGGCTCATTATTAATTTTATAATTTATTATATATATATATATAGGAAAAGGTTCCATACAGTCAAGCTCATGGGAACTTCTTATAAGGTCGAGCTGTGTAGGCCCCACCGTGATATGTGTCGAACATCTACCCAATCAATCAGATGCACCATTCCATGGTGGGCCTAGGGCTTAAAAATCAAGTCAATCCGTGACTTTTTTGGGCCACACCACATACAAAAGTTGAGAGGGGTTACGCTCCATTGAAATATTCATAATCATTTGTTAGGCCCACCGAGATGTGGTTCATAAATCCAGCCCGTCCATTATGTGTGTCCCACTTGGATGAGGACTCAGACCAAGTTTCATATGCATCAAAATTTCAAGTGGGCCCCACCAAGTGATTTTATATTTTTAGGCATTTCTTCACATGATTTTAGATGGTATGGCCCACCTAAGTTCCGTATACGGCTGATTTTTGGGATATCCCATAATTTAAAGGGGGCCCATCAAATGCACGGTGTTGATGGCCGACACTCATCACAGTGGGGCCCACACAGCTCGACCTGGTGGGAAGTTCCCATGAGCTCGACCATACACAACCTTTTCCTTATATACGTGACCCCACCCGACCCCACCCAACCCTAGCCCCTTTTCCCTTTCTTCTCTTTCTCTACCCGCTTCATGCCTGACGCCCGACCAACAGAAATCCCTCTTCTCTCTCTCGCACTCTCTCTCTCTCTCTATCTCTCTCTTCCTCTCTCTCTCTCTCTGATCTCTTCACCCTACCATTGCTGCACGCCCTACCCACGCACGCCCTCTCTCTGACTCTGAAGCTCGGTGAGGTATCTCTCTCTCTCTCTCTCTCTCTCTCTCTCTCTCTCTCTCTCTCTCTCTCTATCTCAATACCAATTTAGGGATTTGGGGATTTAGCAATTTTTGGATTCTAAATTCGATGTGGACCCTCATTTAAGGATTTGGGGATTTTAGGGCGCATTACTTCACATTGTTAAGGGTGGTGCATCCAAACAGCCCCAAATCAAGGATTCAAAATCAGTTTCGGGTACCACATCTATCACCACTGAAACCATGCTGTAACACCCCTTGTTTTCATTTTTGTTCTTTTGTTTTGGTTTTGTTCCTTTTTTTTCAGATGGAAGCAAACAACACAGGTCAGGGCTGTCTACTACTGGCATTTAAGTTAATGTTATAGGTTTAGGTTATAGGTTTTAGGTTTAGGTTTAAGTTATGGTTGGATTCGACAGATTGAATGTGAACTATTGAAATGGTTTTCAATAATTTGTTCAATGGAGTGGAAATGACCAAACTGTAATTACATTCCCTTCAAGTCAACTTGAAAAAGCTGTGTAATATCAATTTGGAGTTCAAGCTTTCAATGTGCACAGTGAGATAATTACTAATTGGTTGTTTTCACCTTACTGAATAATTATTGCAATTTGATTGAATGCTCAGTATGCTTCAAAGCACAGCCTGAAATCATTTGCAACACTTAAAAATGTTTGGATGTTCTCCAATCAACATCTCAACTTGTATTTGATGGGAACAGATACATGTCCTAGCTCTGCACCTGTGGTGTAACAGAAAATGGTAACTACCTTAGGTAGGATATCGTATCACCCCAAATCAACATCTGTTATTGTACTTTGGTGTAGACTAAAATATGTGTTTACCACAGTTGACCAAATTGTCTGAGCCCATCCACCATATGCGTGGTGTACCAATAAAGATCTTCCAAATTGTAAGCACATTGCGGATGGAGTACAATCCAAAAAATCACAGTTATTAGACAATCATAACCATCTGTTTTTCTCATCAAATACTGACCGCTGGACGTTTTCTTTTCAGCAGTCCCATCTTTCAAAAAAAAAAAAAAAAAAAAGGAGTACCATGCCATGAGTTGTATTGATGGCACTATATCACTGATGCTTAAAAATGAATTATCTAGTGTTGTGCATGTTCCTTTGATTGGTTAAATAGGCATGTTTTTCAAATGCCATGAGTTGTATTGTGTTCTTGAGGGATATTGATCTGAATAGAATTGAATTTTTTACGTTACTTAAGTAAACAAATGGGTTATTTCTATTGCGAATTGAGGAGTTTTAGGCTATTTCTTACAACCTTCCTCTGTATGTTTTGGTCCTAAATGCTAGAAGCATTCTGTATTAGTATGTGTAAATTTGAGTATTAGTGTCTTCAATGGGGCATCGTCGTATCATTTAAGTTTTTCTGTATTATTCTACTAAAAATAAAAGTGTTGATATTATGAAAAAATGTTTGTATGTAATGGATCTATGATATCAATCATAGATCGGTATTGAATTTATTCATGAATCATGACTCGACTAATTGCCCAAACATTTTGGGAGCCTCCACTCTTACTGCTAGATGCACCCATCATTTCTACTTCTGATTATAAAATAGTAAAGTTGTCAAATCAAAAGTAGAAAGGATGGGCATATTTAGTAGTCAGACTGTCAGATTGGGTTCCAACAAGCTTCCTTACATGTAACTGACATGAACTGATAATTGGAGTGTTTCATTAAATTATGAGGTCTCTTTAGTTTATCCCTTCAAATTCTAGATGAAAATTTTCTATTCTCATTCTAGATTACTTTCTAGTCTAGTGTTTATGTTTACTTTATATATAGTGACTGTGTACATAACTTTGTGGTCTATGAATGTATGGGCTGTCCTTGTATAAAATTTGGTGTAAGTTGATGGGTTTGAGTTTGACAAAATGTCACATTCCTTTTTGTTTCTTAAAGTTCTCCATTTATGTAATTATTTTCAAATAAATAAATAAATAAGACTTAAATCTTATGCACACCTAATATATCATAAGGTTTGAATACCTAATCTTGCATTTAGGGTTACAAACTCCCCACCCTTGGGTTGGTTTCGGCCTATCACACAATACTAGGTGAAATGGGTAATCTAGAAAATGTTAGTTGTTCATTATAATTCATTCTTACTCTTCATTGTGTTTCTCTCTGGTTTTGCATAGTAGATATTTGGCATAAAACCCATTAGTGAAAAGCTTTTTACCTCTTAACATGCTTGTCTACAGCCAGGGATAGAAAACCTTTAGGAAATCCTTAAAAAACATACTTTCACTAACTTTCAAGGTACTTGTAGGCCTACTAACATGACGAACTTTTTCATCACTTGGTGATGGGCATCCTTGTCTTCATTTTACATTTATACATGAGGACTTTCTCATCTTCCAGTACTATGGACAAGGCCTATGTAAGGCTTGCTTCAGCAAAAGTTGTCCTACGCCCATCAAAGTACTGGGATAACAAAATATCAATTGAAGTCTTTTATTTGACTTTAAGATATTACATTCTAGATCTTTTCTTTCACGTAAAAATTTGTTAGAATGTTTGTTTACTTAGCATTGTATTTCTATTCTCAGTATGAAGATAAAATGTGTATATTGTTCCATTGCCTTCCGTTGCCTAAAATGGTCCTTATAAACTTTATGGACAAACCCAGATATGTGTCGGAGCTATCTGGATGTTGAGCAGGGGTCCCTGGAAGGTGGGAACCGCTGTTATGACTATGATGAAGCTGTCCATTTCCTATGGACAACATTGGAGTGGCCTGGCCATTTGGACAGACCCGTGTTTATGTATTAGCTCAAAATTGATAGAGCAGACCCTAGTATAACCCTAAACCTAAACCTACGAAGGTGAAAACCGCTGTTATGACCATGATGAAGCTCTCCATTTCCTATAGACAGCATTGGAGTGGCCTGGCCATTTGAACAGGCCCGTGTTTATGTTTTAACTCGAAATTGATGGAGCAAACCCTAGTATAACCCTAAACCTAAACCTACACCTACATGGTGGGGACAGTGCCCCCGACTGTTGATTCCTTCCTAGGACCCACCATGGTGGTAATTTGAGATAGAACCTATTGGTAAGTTCACACAGACCTAGACCTGAAGAAGGAATAACACAAATATCAGCTTGATTAAAAACTTTTGTGGCCCCAATTCGTTTCAAGGTCCACTTGAGCTTTGGATATACCCCAAAACCTAAACCTAAACCTATACATATTCTCAAATCCGAAAACCTATAACGTAAACCCAAAACTTAACCTAAACCTAAACCTATAACCTTAACCTAAACCAAAACTTATAACCTAAACCTTAACCTATAACCTATAACTTAAACTTATAACCTATAACCTAACCTTAACCTAAACTTAAACCTATAACCTAAACCTATAACCTAAAACCTAAACCTAAACCTAAAACCTAAATGTATTCTCAAATCCCTAAATCTAAATCTACACCTAATCATAATCTCAACGAGCTAACCTAAACCTGAACTTAAACTTGAAAACCCAAACCTAAACCCGATCCCGAACCCGAACCCGATTTCCTAAACCTAAACCTAAACCTTAACCTATTGTCAATTCCATAAAGTTGTAACCTATAACCTATGACCTAAACCTAAACCTATAACCTAATCCTATAACCTAAACCTAAACCTAAAACCTATAACCTAAATGTATTCTCAAATCCCTAAACCTAAACCTACACCTAATCCTAATCTCAACTCCCTAACCTAAACCTAACCTAAACTAGAAAACCCAAACCTAAACCCGATCCCGAACCCGAACCTGATTTCCTAAACTTAAACCTTAACCTATTCTCAATTCCCTAAAGCTATAACCCATAACCTATAACCTATAACCTAAACCTAAACCTTAATCTAAACCTAAACCTATAACCTTAACCTGAACCAAAACCTATAACCTAAACCTTAACCTATAACCTATAACCTAACCTTAACCTAAACTTAAAACCTAAACCTAAACCTATAACCTATAACCTAAACCTAAAACCTAAACCTAAACTTAAAACCAAAATGTATTCTCAAATCCCTAAACCTAAACATACACCTAATCCTAATCTTAAATCCTTAACCTAAACCTAAACTTGAAAACCCGAACCCGAACCCGAACCCAATTTCCTAAACCTAAACCTTAACCTATTCTCGATTCCCTAAACCTTAACCTATAACCTAACCTAAACCTAAACCTCTAACCTACACTTATAACCTAAACCTAAACCTGTAACCTTAACCTAAACATAAAACCTAAACCTAAACCTAAACCTAAAATCTAAATGTATTCTCAAATCCCTAAACCTAAACCTAAACCTAAACCTATAACCCAAACCTGTAACCCAAACCTATAACCCACAACATTAATATAAACTTATAACCTAAACCTATAACGTACAATATTAACCTAAACCCATACTTATAACCGAAACCTATTCTCAAATCCCAAAACCTATAACCTAAACCTTAACTAATAACCTAAACCTAAACCTATTACCTATAACCTAAACTCAATTCCCTAAACCTTAACCTATAACCTAACCTAAACCTAAACCTATCACCTACACTTATAACCTAAACCTAAACCTATAACCTTAACCTAAAGCTAAAACCTAGACCTAAACCTAAAACCTAAATGTATTCTCAAATCCCTAAACCTAAACCTATAACCAACAACATTATCATAAACTTATAACCTAAACCTATAACCTACAACATTAACCTAAACTTATACTTATAACATAAACCTATTCTTAAATCCTAAAACTTATAACCTAAACCTAAACCTTAACCTAAACCTAAACCTATATCCTAAACCTTAACCTATAACGTATAACCTAAACCTTAACCTATAAACTATAATCTAAACCCAATTCCCTAAACCTTAACCTATAACCTAACCTAAACATATAACCTACACTTATAACGTACACTTATAACCTACACCTAAACCTATAACCTAATCCTATAACCTAAACCTAAACCTAAAACCAAAACCTAAACCTAAAACCTAAATGTATTCTCAAATCCCTAAACTTAAACCAACACCTAATCCTAATCTCAACTCCCTAACCTAAAACTAAACCTAAACTTGAAAACCCAAACCTAAACCCAATCCCGAACCCGAACCCGATTTCCTAAACCTAAACCTTAACCTATTCTCAATTCCCTAAAGCTATAACCTATAACCTATAACCTATAACCTAAACCTAAACCTAAACCTTAACCTATTCTCAATTCCCTAAAGCTATAACCTATAACCTATAACCTATAACCTAAACCTTAACCTATAACCTATAACTTATAACCTAGACTTATAACCTAACCTTAACCTAAACCTAAAACCTAAACCTGAACCTATAACCTAAAACCTAAACCTAAATCTAAAACCTAAATATATTCTCAAATACCTAAACCTAAACCTACACCTAATCCTAATCTCAACTCCCTAACCTAAACCTAAACCTAAACTTGATTCCGAACCCGAACCTGATTTCCTAAACCTAAACCTATAATCTAAACCTAAACCTTAACCTAAACATAAACCTAAACCTAAACCTAAACCTATAACCTTAACCTAAACTAAAACCTATAACCTAAACCTTAACCTATAACCTATAACCAATAACCTAAACTTATAACCTATAACCTAAACTTAACCTAAACCTAAAACCTAAACCTAAACCTATAACCTATAACCTAAACCTAAATCTAAAACCTAAATGTATTCTCAAATCCCTAAACCTAAACCTACACCTAATCCTAATCTTAACTCCCTAACCTAAACCTAAACCTAAACTTGAAAACCCAAACCTAAACTCGATCCTGAACCTAAACCCGATTGATGGAATAATGTAGCCCAATCACATGGCAACAAACAAGAAAATCTTACTTTGTTGGCAAGCATACTCAAACTCAAGCATCACAATGCATCTATTTTCATCTCCACTAACTTGTATAGCATAGATTATTTGAGATTTGGATTTATCTCATTTTTAGAGTCATGTCCTAACACAATATGATAATATTAATAGACAAGGTGGATTTGTCACCAACATTATTCCAAGACCCATATAACTTCTCCTTATAGGAAATTGGGTAGGGCACATGCAGCTTGAATCCATCAAAGGAGATAAGGATCACCTCTCATATGTTCTCTCTCTTTTCATTTGTTTTTTTCCATAGGATTGTTTATTTTGTGATGTCTACTCAAATATACGTACAACATTTTATCATGTTAATATAATTATGAGTGGCCTCACCTTTCTAAAAACAACTAATAATAATTTGTGCTTGATGAGAAATCACCAAGTACCATTAGGCTCAACCCAAAAGATAAATCAGCATTTTCTTTCTTTCTTTTTCTTTTAACACACACTCACACGCCAGAGTCGCTTACGACCATAATGGGTACTTGAACTCATGACCTTGTATTGAACTATTTTCAATCTACCATGAAGGCATGAGTAAGGACCTAGGTATGTGTGCACAGTCGGTGATGTGTTCACCACACTGAATTTTGTGAGCCCCACCAGGAAATAAGCTATGAATAATTTTTTGTATTTTATTTATGATGTTAAACTTATATGTATTTATGCGTGGATGAATGTTATGTGGATAAGACTGTTTATGTTTGGATGGATGTAGTTAATGTTTTGATGAATGTATTTTATGTTTGGATGGATTTACGTAGTTTGGGTTTAGATGGATATGAATGTGAATATGATGAAATATATTATATAACAAGTGTATATCAGGAAGAATATATTGTAACAGGTGTATATCAGGAATTTTGTACTGGAATATTGAAAAAAAAAAAGACTTTTACCTACGAAATATTTTGTAGGTACATGTTTTGTACCTACAAAAATTGTCGTAGGTAAAAGTATTATGAAATATTTTTACCGACGATAATATTCGTCGGTAAAACTCTTAGTGGTAAAACTCAGCAGGAAACTTTTCAATTTTTTTTGGTTTTTCAAAAATTCAAAACAGCCTTTACTAACAATATTTTTCATCGATAAAGATGGCTTTTACCTCCGAAATTATATTTCGTAGGTAAAAGTAAACTTTTCAATTTTTTATTTTTTCAAAAATTCAAAACACCCTTTACCTACGCAACTTTTCATCGGTAAAGACGGCTTTTACCTACGAAATTATATTTTGTAGGTACAAGTAAACTTTTCAATTTTTTCTTTTTTCAAAAATTCAAAACACCCTTTACCTACGACAATGTTCATCGATAAAGATGGCTTTTACCTACGAAATTATATTTTGTAGGTAAAAGTAAAATTTTCAATTTTTTATTTTTTCAAAAATTCAAAACACCCTTTACCTAGGAAGAGTTTCATCGGTAAAGATGGCTTTTACCTACGAAATTATATTTCGTAGGTAAAAGTAAACTTTTCAATTTTTTATTTTTTCAAAAATTCAAAACACCCTTTACCTACAATCATTTTCATCGGTAAAGATGGATTTTACCCACGAAATTATAATTCATAGGTAAAGGTAAACTTTTTGATTTTTTGGTTTTTCAAAATTTCAAAACACCCTTTACCTACGAACAGTTTTGTCGGTAAAAATGGCTTTTAGCAATTTCGTAGGTAAAAGTAAACTTTCCAATTTTTTGATTTTTCAAAAATTCAAAACACCCTTTACCTACGAACATTGTTGTTGGTAAAGATGGCTTTTACCTACGACATTATATTTCGTAGGTAAAAGTAAACTTTTCGATTTTTTGTTTTATCAAAAATTCAAAACACCCTTTACCTACGAAAATGTTCGTTGGTAAAGATGGCTTTTACCTACGACATTATATTTCGTAGGTAAAAGTAAACTTTTTAATTTTTTGTTTTTTCAAAAATTCAAAACACCCTTTACTTACGAAAATGTTCATCGGTAAAGATGGCTTTTAAACTTTTCAATTTTTTATTTTTTTCAAAAATTCAAAACACCCTTTATCTACGAAAATGTTCGTCAGTAAAGATGGCTTTTACCTATGAAATTATATTTCGTAGGTATAAGTAAACTTTTTGATTTTTTGTTTTTTCAAAAATTCAAATCACTCTTTACCTACAAAAATTTTCATCAGTAAAGATGGCTTTTACCTATGACATTATATTTCGTAGGTAAAAGTAAATTTTTTTATTTTTTGGTTTTTCAAAAATTCAAAACACCCTTTACCTACGGCAATTTTCGTCGGTAAAGATGGCTTTTACCTACGAAATTATATTTCATAGGTAAAAGTAAACTTTTTATTTTTTAATTTTTAAAAAAATTCAAAACATCCTTTACCTACGAACATTTCCGTTGGTAAAGATGGCTTTTTAAAGGTAAGCTTTTTGATTTTTTATTTTTTCAAAAATTCAAAACACCCTTTACCTACGAAAAAAATTTCGTCGGTAAAAACCATATTTCTTGTAGTGGATAGTCCTCTAGGTCTTTAATCTGTACGTCACCTGCATCATCTATATGGTTGGAGAGGGTTAACGCCCTACTCATAGTGATGGTTATCCTTTAAGATTAACAATAATTCAAAAGATTCTTAAAAGTAATGTAAGGGCTCTGATATGTCTCATAGTCCACTAATACGAGGATATCAGAATGCGTAAACAACCTACATGAGATGCATGCCTAGCAAAGCGTATGGGGCTCATCATACGTAGTGATCATCACAATGTGGAATATGATTTATAGACAACCTGGCTCGACCCACATCCCATAACTACAGATATTCGCCAGCATGGCCAACGCTACCATGGATTTACGTGAACACCTCAAGGCACACAACACATGAGCCTAGTGAATTACGTGACACGATTTGATCATGAAGCGACTATCTGCAACATCCAATCCCGAAAGTGATGTGACACTGCATTTGCAAATTAAACAATCGATTTGTACACCACTACCCAAAAACCCATGGAATTATGTGACGATCAAGAGGGTCTCTACCTAGAGCGTGTTACATCCATGATAGAATATTTGAATCACTAGTTATGATACATCTTACACATCACTTGCACTTATAGAGAGATAGATTGAATTATGGGAGTTCTGAGATATCAAGTCACATGCCCAAGCCTAAAAGATAAATAGCACAAGGACAACATAATAAAGAGAAGAGTGACAATGGTCGACTCCACAAAGATAAAAGTGGCAATGGCCAACATAATATAGAGGAGAGTGACAATGGCCAACTCAATAAAAGAAAAGTAGCAATGGCTAACTCAACAAATAGACGAGTGGCAATGGCCAACTCAATAATAAGGAGAGTGGTAATGACTAACTCAATGAAGAGGAGAGTGGCAAGGTCCAACTCAATAAATTGATAAAGGCAAAGACAAGGCTTGTATCCATCATCCCACATGAATTCATAAAGATCTCATGTAATCAACACTATACTATGATCTCAAAGGGTAAATAATTGATAGTAAAACATATAATTGTTGTCACGCCCAAACTTGAAAATCGGAATCACAGGAATCCCGATCGCCGAATCCAGTGCCAACAGCCTCCGTAGTACCCCATTCTCGGCTCCTAGCGTCCATATGCCAGATTCCAATCCTGGGATCGTACAAGGAGGATTTTTTTATTTTTTTCAATGTACATTTAACTCATAATAAGCATAATCACAAGTATACCCAAAATACAAAGACAACATCATCATCACATATCCACTAATATAAACATTTGAGTACAATACTGAAAGGGAAATATATAAATCGAAAGTCAAGCTCTAGAAGACCGCTGCACGCTCCAAGCTCAACACTGCCGCAACCTATCATCATCTGTACACATCTATCATGCATAAGCTTAAGTGTGTGCACAAGGTAAGTGCCAAGTATTCAATACAATGCCATCATCATACAATACCGAAAATACTGGTAATCCATAAATCGTACATTATCGGAATAAGTAGAAAGACTGACAAAATCATGAATTATTAGAGTAAGCAGAAATAATGACAAGTGCGGGAATTATCAGAGTAAACAGAAATACTGACAAGATCATAAATCATAAGATAACAGAGTAAGCAATATAGAACAGCTATGTAAATAAGGAGTCATAAAAAGCCAAATATCAGATGCCGAGGATGCGATGCAATATACAATTCCTGATGAGTTCATGAATAGCGTCAGCCGTATCTAGATCATATAAATGCAGAAACGCAGTAACCCAAAATGTCATATGCAGTGTAAATGGAATGGCCATGCCGGAGTGTGAAGTCAGGATGATAGTACGTAGTATCGCAGGCTAAGGGGTCCATCACAAGGGACTTCTAACCAAACCAGTCTCATACCTAAATTTGGATAGCCAGACTTAATGTGGTAAACTCCTGATCTTAGGTTAGTCACGCGCCCCAACCGAAATCCTGGTCATTGCGAAGGTATACATAATAAATAGTTACGCACTACCAGCCTGAGTGAATAGTGAATGAATGAATGAATGAGTATGCAACTCCTGCTTAATAAGTTCACATATCAATACGGTTCCTCTCTAGGATCATCACCGGGGTTTAGTACACTCCAAATGGCACTGCCGCTCTCCAGCCACATAGTCCAAGTGAGCGTAAGAAACCTCACTATCCGCCTAGCCAATAGTCTACCAATACCTATCCGGCACGTCGATAGCGAACCCATTCACGAGCTGGTCAAACTCAGCCTAGCAATGCCCCCTACGCTCGGGCGAGTAAGGCCACACCCCCTCCCAACCGACCACGACAAGTGGGAGACGCGGCCTCCTGGTATTCGGCACTCAGGCGCTCATGTATCCACTCGGTCTTAACGTTGGGGCATCCTCTGGTATCAAGAGGGTTTAGGAATTTTCACTCAAGGCCATCTATGGCAGCATGATGCTAGAACAAATTTTCGGTGTTCCGTCTGACCATCCATGATATGCTTGTAGAGACTATGACCCTGATGTCGCTAGGGCGTATAGTAATCATAATGCGAGATGTATGAGTCATACAATCCAGTCATGCATCAATCTTGTGCATACCGTGCGCTCATGTGAGATAACCTCCGCCTATCAGAGAGTCTCATAACAACATGCTCAATGACATATGCAATGATCAACCACATCTCATAACAAACATTTAGATGATGCGTATGGGCATGTATCATGATGCTATCCTGTCACATACTCATAATTGGTATCAACAACTGGCATCGACAATCGACCTCGACAATGTGGACATTTAACCAACATTGCCCCCAAGGAATGGCCCTCATGGATCCTAACATATAGTGGACCCATGACCTCACACAAGGGCCAAATATACAACACCATGGGCCTCACTCAAGAGTTTAATATACGTCACGATAGGCCTCTTACATGGGCCTAACATACATCACAATGGGCTGCATCGATTGGCCCTCAAATGCATCACAATGGGCCTCATCACATAGGCCTCATATACATCACATTAGACCTTAAACACGGGCAGAATACATATCATAACAGGCCTCAAATACGAGCCGCATATACATAACATTGGACCTCAAACACAGGTCATATATACATCATATAGGTCTCGACAATCGGCATTGGCAATCGAAATCGGCCTCAACCATAGGAATCGACACTCAGAATCGACCTCGATACTTGGTACCGATAATCAACATCGATGATCAGCACCAACGATTAGCATCGATAATCGGCACCAACAACCAGCATATATAAGCAAGGTGGGGTCCATAGATAGACAACCAATCAACCATAATGTAAAGATCGGCTCTCGGCCATGGTTATATCAAATCTGATAACACGGAGCCATCTGTCTAAGGCGAATAGGGCCCACTTATTTGGGTTAACCCATGAAGAGAATGGCCTAAGAAGGCCTAAGGGAAGGTCACAATGAGGACATCTAACCGTCATTGCCCATCAATGTGGACATCTAACCAACATTGCTCCTAAGGAGTGACCTACATAAGGCCAAACATATTGTGGGCCCATGGCCTCACATACAATCACAATGGGCCTCATTTACATCACATCGGCCTCATCATGTGGGTCAACATATATCACTTTGGGCCTCATATAAGGGCTACATACACATCACTATGGGCCGCATCACATGGTCTTATTACACGCCATGGTGGGCATCTCCTAGGCCTAATACACGTCACAGTGGGCGGCATCTCATGGGCCTAATACACATCATGATGGTCGTATCGCATGAGCCTCGAATACATCACAATGACCCACGACATATGGGCCGAAAATACATCTCAGTGGGCTGCAACACATGGGTCTCATATACATCAAATGGGTCGCACTATATGGGCCTCATATACATCAAATGGGCTGGTCTGCACCAATGGGCCAATATACATTAAGTGTGCCACATCATATGGACCTAGAATAGAACTCAATGGGTCATGCCAAAAAGGGCCACAAATACATAACAGACGGACCTTGCACATGGGCCTAAGATACTTAACAGGTGGGCTCTACACATGGGCCTCATCATATCAAGTTGGGCTGCATCAATGGGCTGCACCAATGGGTCTCATAAAATAACAAGTGGGCCTCAAATATACATTGCAGGTGGGTCCTATCACATGGTCGGGCGGTGTGGATGAATCACATCCATCAAGGTGGGACCGGTAGAAGGATGACATGGACATAAAATACATACATCATGGTGGAGTCCTCATCACCATCCAAACACGTCCGGCACCGTTTAGATCATCTAGACGGTTGTAATGACCCTGAAAATTTTGTGCTAATATTTCCTTAATAGTTGTTTTTGGGGTAATTAGCACTATATTTGATTGCTTGTGAAATCTGCATCAATCACTTTAAATTGTATCTGCATGACTCAAAACTTGTAGATTAGTTAGCGCTATGTTACTCTGAAATCTAGGATCCATCGCTAAATCCAGTTGTTCTGGAAAATTTTTAAAAGTTCTGGATCAGACCTGGACCATGCGTCGAAAGTCCGATAGCGATGATCTCAGGCTGTTGCGGTCACCATGTTGGGCTTGACCATCACCTAGAAAATTAAGTCCATGTGATGTTCTGGGTCGATTTGATTGAGTTTAGAGTGAAGAGTATGGGAACGGTTGGAAATTTATTACGATTTTATGAAATCTGAGTCGTGTCACTTGCGCGATGATTTTAAGCTATCTGACCGTTGGATTCTGACCCAATTTCACCCTCTGATCAGGGAAGGTGGCCCAGGCATGTCCTTGTGCTTGTGGACCTGATCGAGATTCAGTGATCGTTGAATTAAGTGTGGTCCGCCACGGCTGATCTGAAGAGCCGGTTGGTACGAAAACTTAGCTTGACCTAGATCCATGGTCAAAGAGCTTAAGTCTGACCTTTCGTGGTTATAGGCCCACCGGAAGTGCTTCGTTGGATCGTGAGAGGCTGGTTTTGGTTATACCCTAAGTATACCTTGGCCCTAGGGTTATTTTCATCAATATGAGGCCTATTTATAGTCCTTAAACCCTAGCTCTCTTTTCCATACGAATTTCCTAACCCTACCTTAGAAAGAGAGAGGAAAAGAGAGAGAAAGTGAGAGAGAAGTTGGTGAAGTTGGTGAATCATCTTAGATTCTTTCCTGTTCTTCTTCATCCTTTAACCTTCACTTTGAATCGTTATTCCGGCGATTCTGAGTTCATCTTTGGGTAAGTTAACCTAACCCTAATCTATGTTGGAGCTTAGAATAGTCTTGGTGTTGCTATATCTCATTTCTATTCTTGTCTTAGGTTATTCTGTCGCCGTTGACGAAGACATATCATCTGAAATCAGTTCGGTGTTCTTTTCTGGCTTAAGGTGCAGACTTTAAGTGTATAGGTTATGGTTTTCAAGGCTTTCAATGCCAGTTAATGATTTATTCTTGCTATGGATGAGATTTCACATGCCAAATGTTATGTTTGCTTTGCGTTCCTGATATGCATGTGTTATGTTGAGATTTGTGTATTCTATGTGTATGTATAAAGTACCGTATGCGTATAAATTATGAACATGTGATTGCCATGATTATTTGTCGTGTATGTATGCTAGATGTATGTGTGACAACTCCTTGGTAAAAGGAATTGTCCAAATGCGTGTATTTCAACATACGTCATGTATGTTGTTTTATGTATTCTAAGTGTTTGTAGAAATGTCTGAATGACCTAAAGTGTAACTTATTACACTATTTGCGGGCGTTGAGAAGTGATTCTCAACACTCCTATTGATGTGTATGATTTCCTTCTTGCTAGTTACATTCCTTGTTGTTTAAATTCAAGTATTACTTATGCATACATTCATGTTAAGTTGATATTTCTTCAAATGCTTGTGTACCACATGATTTGAGTTGTTGCCCCATTACTGTTCTACATTCAATACGAATATCTGTTGCAGTGTAATGTGTGTGGGGCTATGCATTAGTCCAGGAAATCGGTAATTGGCCTTAAGATCGTGGCTGAGGTTGCTTTCGCCACGTAGGACGTATTAGACGAACCCGAGTCGTATTAGAGTTGACGGCAGTGGTTTGGCCACGCGGAGTGTTTGCGCACTCTATGTCGTTCAACCCAACGTGCGCTCGTGCTAGTCGAGTTCGTCAAGTAACCCGATTGTCCGATGTATGTTCACCATGTATGGACACTACTGCTTGAATCTAGGGTACCGAACTTACAAGTGAAATCCTATTAACCTTGGTACCTTGATCCGCTAAGACTCATGAGCCGGACATGGTGGTATGGGACATGAAAAGGCCAAGCTATATGTCCTAGAGGGGGTGAATAGGACAATGACAAATAAAAACTTATAACAGCGGAATAATAAAGAAAATGATAGCCAAATTAAATAATAATGCAAGAAAGAAAAACAACCTCAAAATTCAGATCTTGAGAGGTTGATACAAACGTTATTCTAAGGACAACCTTACACCAAAAACGAGTTTATGGTAGGACAACCTTATTTCTAGAAAGGTCTTTGTATCAAGTCTCAAATCGAAGAGGAATACAAAAACAAATATGAACTGAATTGAAATAACTTGTAATTAAAGATGTATTGTTCTAGGGACAGCCATACACCATAAAAATGGCAGGGCAACCTTGCTGGAACAACTTTCAAAATGAAATTGAAAAACAAGCTTATAAAGGAATAGCGAAAGTAAATTCTAAGCTATTACAACATTCTCACAAAGCTTGAAATAATTGCAACATTCACCACCATACATACATCCCACAAAAAGAATAAAAACAATTAAAAGAATAAATCAATCAACCACAACTCAAAGGATTTATAGTGGTTCGCCTGTGTGTTCACCAACTGTTATCCAACAGCACACAAAAAGCTACTCCACTCCTAATATCCTCACACAGGGGATATTAGCGTTCACTAAAGATAGGTTTTCCCAGGTTCACCCAAAACCCTTACAATTGTGTCTTTGTATGTGGGCTTACACAATTAAAAAACCCCCATGCGAGTTTTCCTGGCTTTCCTCGGATAACCAATATAACAAGATTTTTCGCAAATCTTGAAAGAAACCAAAATAATAGAAAGGAATTTACAATATGTAAAATACGAATATCTTCTTCGTTGTAGCAGGTAGAACCAAATCAAAGTAGATGATTGAATGTCCAAGTTCAATGTCCATACTCGATTACAATGGTTCTAGATCTAATTGATTTTAAATTAAACCAAACGGGGCTTGCCTTAATTGATTTTGATTCCAAAGAAAGGGAATAACAATTCCTCTTTATCAAATCGATTGGAATATAAGAAACAAAATCAATTAAAATAAAGCTAAGGAAAGAAGATATTAAATAAGCACACTTAGCTTAGATGGAGCACAAAATTATCTCTCGAAGTTCGACGAAGATTGGCGTGAATACTTTAATTAAATCGATGATTTCTTCGAGATTCGTGCACTATTTATAAGTGAAAAGATCAGGTCTTCGGCTGTCTAGAGTGCTCTACGACTAGTCGAAGCTCTATCAGATATTTGAAAAATCCAGTGGGATATGCTCGGACCGTTCTACGAGGTCGTAGCCCTCCTACGAGTCGTAGGTCACCTACGACTGGTCATAGGTTTCCTTCGAGTCGTAGGTCCTGAATATCTTCTTTGGACTTCGAGTCGTAGATTCTACGAGGCGAAGATGCGCTCTTGTTCCTACGATGGTCGAGCAGTTCGGGACTAGTCGAAGGCTACAGATTTTATCCGAAATTTGTAACAAACTTACGATTGATCGAGGATCTTAGACTGGTTGAAGTAAGTCTAGGACTAGTCGAAGCAGACCTAAGACTAGTCGAAGAAACAGACCAATCACATGAAAAATAACATTCGACTTATGTATCCGAAATGACCTACTTCTAAGGTCATCCTATGGTCAAACAAACCTCAATCATGAAGTATGGACATTGAAACAAGAGACCATGAAGAATGAGCCTTGAAGTCTTGATGAAGATTAAACCTTGAAGTAGCTCAATCATGAAAGTGGCTTGAGTTTCAGCTTGAGTCTTGAGTTCAGCTTGACTTTCAACTTGAGTCTTGAGTTCAACTTGAGTCTTGCCTTGTACTTTCTTTTTCTTTTCAGCTTGAGTCTTGTGAGCAGTTCTTGCATTCAAGAGTCTTGTCTTGTGATCAGTTCTTTCATTCAAGATCCTGAGTCTTGTACTTGAGAGCTTTGCTTGATGTGAGCTTAGTTTGTTCATGAAGTCATGAATGTTGATCCTTGAGAGAGCTTCACTTAAGCAGGTTATATATAACATAACAGAGATTTTGGCACCACAAATTTGACAACAAACAGGGATATAAACTATAGCACTTACAATCTCCCCCTTTGTCAAATTAGTGACAAAACACATAACCAAGATAAACATAAAGTAAAACAACTGGTTAATACCTGCAAATCAATAATCAATATTCAACACTCCTCTCACAATCACATTAACATATATTCTTCTTGACACCCCACTCCCCCTGAGTAACATAACCAATGCTACTCCTCTCACAATCACATTAACAACAAACCATTCTCCCCCTTTTTGTCACAAGATGACAAAGGAGAACTAAATAAAGGAATGAGAGTAAACATGAGGAGGAAATAGAGTATAGCAAAAGAGACATAGAGATACTCAAGATAGCATCACAGATATCCAGCATAAATATTACATGAAAAACAAATATCCAGCATAGAATCCAACTCAAACTCAATCAAACAAGAGCAAAGTAATAAAGTTATTACATACCAAAAGTCTCATAGAAACTAGTCAGAATTAGAACTTGAAGATGGAGCAGGAATAGAAGGATCAAGTTGGTGCATGCCTTTGTTCAAGCGCCTTAGGTATTTGCGCATGTATTTGAATTGCAAATCATGAGCAACAGACATGTTCTCCAACTTAACATTAATATTCTCAACTTTATCTTCTAATGCACTCAGACGTGCATCAACATCAGATGGTACAAAATCTGGATCATTAGCAGAGTCAGAATCCAGTTCCTCAAAAATATCATCCATATTAATATCAACACCAGCTTCTTCAGGACCACCACCACCACCACCTTGTTCAGGAAGCAGATCCAACTTCATCTTATTAATATTTGTATTGTTGAAGATCAGATGATGGATTGGTGCTTCATCAACAGGCATATCGACTAACATATGAGTAGCCAATACAGTCATAAAGTATGCAAATGGAATGTCACTATGACCAGGATGGAGTCGAAACTGAAGAATGAAATGACAAATTAAGGAAGGCAAACAAATCTGAGTACCATTTGAGATAGCATGGATAACACGAACCATAAATGAACCATGGATAACACGAACCATAAACAAACCCCAAAAAATTCAATATCTTGCAATATACACAAAAATTGAAATTTAATCTAGCAAATATATACAATAATATACAAGAAGGCATAAATTATCAGTTTAAAATGCACATGCCAAGATCAAATTTCATCTTTTTGAACCTGCTTTTATCAAGAGGTTTTGTGAAAATATCAGCACGTTGATCTTCAGTAGGAATATATTCTAGAGATATAACTTTTTCTTCTACTAATTCCCTTATATAATGAAATCTAATGTCAATATGCTTAGTACGAGAATGCTGAATAGGATTTTTTGAAATATTTATCGCACTGGAATTATCACAATGTAATAACATAGAATCCTGTTTAATTCCATAATCACTTAGCATTCGTTGCATCCAAACAAGCTGTGTACATGCATTACCAGCTGCAATATACTCAGCTTCAGCTGTTGAAAGTGATATAGAATTTTGTTTCTTACTAAACCAGGAAACTAGACAATTTCCAATAAAACAACCACCACTGGTTGATTTTCTATCATCTAGATTACCAGCCCAGTCAGCATCCGAGTACCCAACTAATTGAACATTGGTTTCATGAGGATACCAGAGACCGAGATTTACAGTACTTGCGACATATCTAATAATTCGCTTGACAGCAATCAAGTGAGATTCTTTTGGATCAGATTGATATCTTGCGCAAATACCAACACTTAGAGAAATATCAAGTCTACTAGCAGTTAGATATAACAAACTACCAATCATACTCCGATAAAGTTTTGAGTCAACATTTTTACCATTAGAGTCTTTTGATAGTTTCAGGGTAGTACTCATAGGAGTATCGAAATTCTTGCCATTCTCAAATCCAAATCTCTTGATTAGATTCAAGGCATACTTAGATTGAGAAATGAATATTCCTTGATTGTTGCTTTACTTGCAATCCAAGGAAATAAGTCAATTCCCCAACCATGCTCATTTCAAACTGTGATTTCATCAAATCTGCAAACTCAGTAGTTAAGTCAGTACAAGTTGATCCATAAATGATATCATCAACATAAATCAGTACTATTAAGATATGATCATTTTGTTTTTTAACAAACAGAGTTTTATCAAAAGATCCCATTTGAAAATTATGAGTTAAAAGAAATTTCGTTAGTTTCTCATACCATGCCCTAGGTGCTTGTTTTAATCCATAAAGTGCCTTTTAAGCCGATATACATGATCAGTATTTTTGGAATCTTCAAATCCCATTGGCTGTTCAACATAGACTTCTTCATGTAAATCGCCATTTAGAAAAGCACTTTTCACATCCATCGATAGATCTTTATCTTTTTAAAACATGCAATGGATATAAATAGTCCGATAGATTCAAGACGTGCTAATTGGTGCAAAGGTTTCATCGAAATCAATCCCTTCAATTTGAGTATAACCTTGTACCACCGGTCTAGCCTTGTTTCTAATTATATTTCCACATTCGTTAGACTTATTTTTGAAAATCCATTTTGTTCCAATGATGTGTTTATCTTTAGGTCTTGGTACGAGATACCAAACATCATTTCTTATGAATTGGTTGAGTTCATCTTGCATCGCAACAATCCGGTTCTTCATTAGTAAGCGCTTCTTTTACGTTAGATGGTTCAATTTGGGATGTAAAACATACATAATTACATATATCCTCAAGTTGTCTACGGGTGCGAACACCGGTGAGAGGGTTTCCAAGAATTTGTGTGGTTGGATGATCTTTAACAGTCCTCAACTCGGAATCAGTTTGATTTGATGAAGTATCCGGTTTATCAATGATTAGTACTTCATCATTATCTGAATTAGAAGTTGGTGTGTTTAAATGATCATCAATGACAACATTAATGGATTCTTGAATCACACCGAGTCCTAATGTTCAGAACTCTATAAGCTCGATTGTTTAAAGAGTATCCTAGAAAAATACCTTCATAACTCTTCGTATCGAACATTATCAAATTTTCACGATCACGTAAAAAATAGCACTAGCAGCCAAAATCTCGAAAGTATTTAACGGTAGGCTTTTTATTGAACCACAATTCGTAAGCCGTTTTATTATTATCTTTTTGTGTAGACTCGGTTAATAATATAGCAAGCTGTGTTGACTGCTTCTGCCCAAAGATTTTTAGAGAGCTTCATGCTATTCAACATGACATTAGCCATTTCTTGAAGCACCCTATTCTTCCTTTCTACAATTCAATTTTGTTGTGTATTTTTGTGAGCAGATAATTCATTTTATATTAGTTTGTCGTTTGAGAACTTCTAAAATTTGATATTCTCAAATTCTGATCCATGTTCACTACGAAATTTTCTGATTTGAGAAGATTTTTCAGTTTGAATCCTTTTGAGAACTTTTCTTACTTCTTCAAGGGTTTGATTTATCCCTTAAGAAGACTACCCAAGTGAATCTGGTAAAGTCATCAACTATTACTAGGATATACTTTTTCCCACCATGACTTTCTGTTCTGGTAGGTCCTATCGGATCCATGTGGAGAAGTTCGAGTGGTCTTGATGTGGTATTTGAATTCACCTTTTTGTGTGAGTTCTTTGTTTGTTTGCCTATCCGGCACTCACCACATATTTTATCTAATTTCTGAAGTTTGGGTAAACCTCTTACAAGTTCTCGTTTGCTCAATCGATATAAATTTCGATAATGTACATGTCCAAGACGTTTGTGCCATAAATCGGTCTCGTCTGTATGGACCATGTAACATGTTTGATTAGATGAGTGGATTCACTAATAATATAGCAATTTTCGGACGTTCTACGTCCAGTTAATATTACCGAACCCTTATTATTTAATATCTCACGCTTTGATTAGAAAACCGAACATTATGGTTATTATCACATATTTGTGATATACTAAGCAAGTTGTGCTTTAGGCCTTCAACATATAAAACATTTTTAAACACGGGAAGATTAAAAAGTTGAACCGTACCTTGGCCTATTATCTTGCAGTTGCTACCATCACCAAATGTGACTGACCCATCAGTCATATCTTTCAGATCGGTGAATAAAGCTTTGTCACCTGTCATATGCCTGGAGCATCCACAGTCTAGGTACCACTTTGAATGACTTGTTGCTTTGAAAGCAGTGTGAGCAACCAAGCAGGTGACTTTAGGAACCCATTTCATAATTGTTTTGGGTTTAGGAACATAGTTGGTCTTCTTTTGTGTATACTTGTAGGAATGACCTATAGAGTTAGATTTTAATAGCTCCTTGAGTAAATCAACTATCTTTTCAGCTAGTGGATTTCGATTCGGATTAAAGTTGACATGGCTGTTTCTAGGTTTTGAAAAGTTTTTGAATTTTTAGAAAAATCTTGATAAGTACTTTTCCCTTTTGAGTTTGAGGACTCTCCTTTAACAAACATAGGAGGAGTATACTTTTGTTTAGGAGGTTGATTTTTATCATAGCCCATCCCTGATCGATCGCCACATTTTCTTGATCCGGATAACAATTTTTCTAACTTTGGATCACCTTGGGCATATTTCCATGTGTCCTTTAAACTCAGAAGAGAGGAAACTTCAGTTTTAAGTTTCTCAATTTCAGATTTTAAATCAACAATTTGAGAGTTTTTAAATTCCAAATCGCATTTTGATTTTTCAAAATTATCTGAAATTTGTGATTTTTCTAAGACAAGCGATTCAAAACAATTTTTGAGTTTAGAAAACTTTTCTTTTTGAAGTTTAAGTTTGACAACAATTTTACAACTTTCCTTATATAGGGCATTGTAAGCATCTTGAAGATCATCTTCATTTTCACATTCACTATTGATTTTCTTCACTTGTAGAGTCATTATCCGAAAATGTGAATTTGGCTAGAGTCATAAGAGCTTTGACCTCATTGCCCGACTCAGTTTCAGAATCTTCTGATTCAGGAGAACCTTCAGAATCGGATGATTCATCCCATGTAGCCAACATACCCTTCTTCTTGGGTTTGTCCCTTTTAGGACATCTATTTGCTAAGTGCCCATATTCTAGACAGGTGTAACATTGACTATCTTTTAAAGATTTTTGAGATTTGGGTCTAAACTTCTTTTTGTCATTTGATTTTTGAAAATCAACCCTTTTCTTGCTTTTGAAAATCTTATAAAATTTTTAGCCAAAAGAGCCATATCATCTTCTGAATTTTCTTCTGAATTACATTTAGAAGATTTTAGGCGATAGATTTACCTTTAGGAGCTTTAAAGTTTAACTCGTAGGTTTGTAGAGAACCAACTAGTTCTTCAACCCTCATATTATCCGTATCACGAAGTTCTTGGATTGCGGTTACTTTAGAATTGAACCGTTCAGGAAGTGAGCGTAGTATCTTTGCACACACTTTACTTTCCGGGATTTTATCGCCAAGACCCCACATTGAGTTTACAATGTCATTCAATCTAGTGTAAAAGTCCATAAACATCTCATTTTCCTCCATATGAATTTCTTCAAATCTGGTTGTGAGGAGTTGGACTTTAGATTTTTGACAATTGTAGTACCCTCGTGTGTCATTTCTAATATATTCCAAGCTTGCTTTGCAGAGTATCACAAGAGATGATTCTTTTGAACTCATCCGGTGATAGTGCGCAAGTAATTGCATTTAGTGCTTTAGCATTTGCACTACTCTCACTTTTCGAAGGGTGGTCCATTGGTAATATGGTGTGGTTTTCATAGACTTTGAACCATCAACCCCGGTAACTTCCATGATAGGAGGATTCCATTCAGGTCACCGTGGCTTGCCACACATTTTCATCCATTGATTTGAGGAAGATCCTCATTATGGCTTTCCAATAAGCATAGTTGGAGCCATCAAAGGGTGGAGGCCTAGTGACTGAAAGGCTATCAAAATTTGACATCTTAAATAGCTTAAATCGTTAGCTCAGAAAATAAATCCAAGAATTAAAAGGAGCTATTAGGCTTTGATACCACTTGAAAAGGCCAAGCTATATGTCCTAGAGGGGGTGAATAGGACAATGCCAAATAAAAACTTATAACAGCGGAATAATAAAGAAAATGATAGCCAAATTAAATAATAATGCAAGAAAGAAAAACAACCTCAAAATTCAGATCTTGAGAGGTTGATACAAACGTTATTCTAAGGACAACCTTACACCAAAACGAGTTTATGGTAGGACAACCTTATTTCTAGAAAGGTCTTTGTATCAAGTCTCAAATCGAAGAGGAATACAAAAACAAATATGAACGAATTGAAATAACTTGTAATTAAAGATGTATTGTTCTAGGGACAGCCATACACCATAAAAATGGCGGGGCAACCTTGTTGGAACAACTTTCAAAATGAAATTGAAAAACAAGCTTATAAAGGAATAGCAGAAAGTAAATTCTAAGCTATTACAACATTCTCACAAAGCTTGAAATAATTACAACATTCACCACCATACATACATCCCACACAAAGAATAAAAACAATTAAAAGAATAAATCAATCAACCACAACTCAAAGGATGTATAGTGGTTCGCTTGTGTGTTCACCAACCGTTATCCAACAGAGCCACACAAAAGCTACTCCACTCCTAATATCCTCACACAGGGATATTAGCGTTCACTAAAGATAGGTTTTCCCGGTTCACCCAAAACCCTTACAATTGTGTCTTTATATGTGGGCTTACACAATTAAAAACCCCCACTTCCTGAGTTTTCTGGCTTTCCTCGGATAACCAATATAACAAGATTTTTCGCAAATCTTGAAAGAAACCAAAATAATAGAAAGGAATTTACAATATGTAAAATACGAATATCTTCTTCGTTGTAGCACAGGTAGAACCAAATCAAAGTAGATGATTGAATGTCCAAGTTCAATGTCCAAGACTTGATTACAATGGTTCTAGATCTAATTGATTTTAAATTAAACCAAACAGGGCTTGCCTTAATTGATTTTGATTCCAAAGAAAGGGAATAACAATTCCTCTTTATCAAATCAGATTGGAATATAAGAAACAAAATCAATTAAAATAAAGCTAAGGAAAGAAGATATTAAATAAGCACACTTAGCTTAGATGGAGCACAAAATTATCTCTCAGAAGTTCGACGAAGATTGGCGTGAATACTTTAATTAAATCGATGATTTCTTCTGAGATTCGTGCACTATTTATAAGTGAAAAGATCAGGTCTTCGACTGGTCTAGAGTGCTCTACGACTAGTCGAAGCTCTAACAGATATTTGAAAAATCCGGCGGGATATGCTCAGACCGTTCTACGACTGGTCGTAGCCCTCCTACGACTGGTTGTAGGTCACCTACGACTGGTCGTAGGTTTCCTTTATTGGTCGTAGGTCTGAATATCTTTCTGGACTTCGAGTCGTAGATTCTACGACGGGTCGAAGATGCAGAAACACTTCCTACGACTGGTCGAACAGATTCGAGGACTAGTCGAAGGCTAAAGACTTTATCCGGAATTTGTAACAAACTTACGATCGATCCAGGAATTTCTTAGAGTGGTCGAAGCAAGTCTAGGACTAGTCGAAGCGAGACCTAAGACTAGTCGAAGAAACAGACCAATCACATGAAAAATAACATTCGACTTATGTATCCGAAATGACTTACTTCTAAGGTCATCCTATGGTCAAACAAACCTCAATCATGAAGTATGGACATTGAAACAAGAGACCATGAAGAATGAGCCTTGAAGTCTTGATGAAGATTAAACCTTGAAGTAGCTCAATCATGAAAGTGGCTTGAGTTTCGGCTTGAGTCTTGAGTTCAGCTTGACTTTCAACTTGAGTCTTGAGTTCGACTTGAGTCTTGCCTTGTACTTTCTTTTTCTTTTTAGCTTGAGTCTTGTGAGCGGTTCTTGCATTCAAGAGTCTTGTCTTGTGATCGAGTTCTTTCATTCAAGATCCTGAGTCTTGTACTTGAGAGCTTTGCTTGATGTGAGCTTAGTTTGTTCATGAAGTCATGAATGTTGATCCTTGAGAGAGCTTCACTTAAGCGTTATATAAAACATAACAGAGATTTTGACACCACAAATTTGACAACAAACGAGGATATAAACTATAGCACTTACAGGACACCATGGTCGAGCTGTCGGCCTACGCTGGGGTGACGAGCCTCCCCGTAGTGACCAGTGAGCAACCAAACTCGTGAGCTGATTATGGTGGTATGGGACACTATATTCGCGCTGTCGGCCTACATTGATTGGTGACGAGCCCTTTGTAGTGACCTCGAGCATACCTGGGTACCGCATTGAGGTGACGAGCCTTAGTGTAGTAACGAAGGTATGATAAGCGTGCATTGATTGGTGACGAGCCCTTTGCAACGACCTACAACCATATGATCGTATGAGATGTCTAGGATTGACGACCCTAGAATGGTTCACTGTTTGGATGGTGATATGAGGAAGGTACTTTAGCTACCGAATCCTGCTGTATGAAAATGACTAATAACAACTTGGTAATCATGTTCATGCACCGCATTTGCATGTGCTTTGTAGATGTGGCGCACTTTGAGGTGGTGTCATGCGTAACATAAGATGAAACGCTGAGGGTGTACGCGCGAGGGCACGCATCATTTTTCATACATCCTTGCATTAACAAGAGTACTTAGGGCATGTTTAATTGTTCTGCTTTACCATTACTGCTTGATTAAACTGATAACATGTTAACCTGTGCTTTATTGTTCCACTGAGTTGATCACTCACTCCCACATTCTGGGGCGGTGTTAAACACCCACCAGACTCTGTCTTAGGTTCTGATGTTGCAGATGTTGATGCGACTTCTGAGGCAGAGCGGGAGATGGATGATGATGAGGCTGCTTTCTCTTTTATGCAGTTTTCAGACGGGTTCTAGTGAGCCTCGTTCTGATGCGCGGGATGCTGGGATTTATTTTGGGAATTAAATGATGTAATTTTGATACTTGTAATTTTGATAATAACACTTACATTACGACCTGGTATGTATATGTACTTCAGGGATTTACACTTGTACACATATATTTCTATAAGTCTTCCGCTTGCTTTCTTCACTTATCCCTGAATTATATTTGCTATTTGGCTTAATCTATTCCATGTTTTATGCACTAATACAGACAACATACATCCATCATTGAATATGTTGCATAAGTGATGTTTTGGAACTCGGGAGCTGAGTTATGCTCGACCCCCGAATTTCAGGGCGTTACAACGGTCTGGATGAACAAATACATCATGGAAGTCCTTGCACAGCAGCACAACAGATGGACGACTGGGTGTGCACCTATATCAATACAAGGTGGGCCCCACACGCTACTGATGAGGGTCGAATATTGCATATTAGATCCCAATTTTACCTGATTTTACGTACATGATACTGTTTAGCGCCCTACTTTAATCATGTTTGTGATGCAAGGTGTATTTAAGAGCATGGACTACAAAAGGGTGCTAAAAAATGGATTTAACGCTCATAATTCACCAAGGCAAGGGACGGACCCCAAGGGACAGACCCCAGGGGACTAAGATCGACGGATTTACATGCCAGTGATCTGAAATTTTCGAGAAATTGAAGCTCAAGTGGCCTGAAAGTCAGCTAGAATGCTTGATCACAGGATTTCCACCATTCATTCAGCTTGAAACTTTATATATGGCCCGATGACCACAAATTAGTCGTACACGTCAAAATTCATCCCTTGGATCAGTGTATAAGTGACTCGATGGGCAAGATCAGATAATAACCATTAAGAAAGTATCTTGGACATCCTTAGGCGATCGAGACCTAAACTGAACCGATAGAAAGAGCATGAAAAACGGTGGATTTTTGCCAAATTTTACTTCTTTTGGATGGTGCAGTAGGGAGGAACGAACGACAGACTATTCTAGAAGGGAGAGTGGCAAATTTGTAAATAAGCAAAATTTCATATGCATGCACGTAAAGGATAACAGAGGGTTGCTTCAACGGTGGGTAGTGCCTCATCACAGGTGGATAGTGTAGCCCACATAGAGTTCAGATTTACTTCATACTTTGACCCATGGGCTTACACGTTACTGAGAAAATGATAAACGGAGTAGATCCCCGAGAACATCATCAGAAGAAGACCCCACCTATTTTATTTTTTTTGAACAAAGCATCCAACAGTTCCCTTCTGGCACAAAACGTCCAGTGACAGACGTGCTTACTCCTGGGTTTTGACAACGAGCCCCACACATCATCACTTTTCATGATCTAGACCGTCTAATGTGTCCCATGGGACGGCAGCAACCCATGCCTAGGTGGCAAAATTGTAAAAGATCGTGAAGATTGGTTTTCAGCTGTTCAAACTAGGACGGACGGACACTACCATGATCGGGTCCACGTCTAATGGGTGGACGATTTCGATATAAAATATATACATTTATTGGGTGACCCATTATAGCCCCGTCCTAATCAGTTTAGCACTGTCCAGATATGTCTGGATGGTGAAGGATATAACACATGCTTCATCAGGGTCCACCATCCTGAGGGACGGTTTGGATAATACACCTGCGTCAGGTGGGGCCACGTCCAGTGGATGGACGATTATGATATAACAATACCTCGTGGTGAGGCCCACATGTTGACGTCCGAGCACAACAACACCTTACTGTTGCTCGTCCATCAGATGGACGGTTTGGACATAACATATACGTTATGGTGTGGGTCCCACCATAACGTTTAGTTTCCATCTCATCCGTTGATAGGGTCACACGAACCTTGATAAAGGTGAACAAAGCAAATATCATAAGCATCAAAAACTTCTGGGACCCAAAAAAAAAGGTTTCAAGGGTAGGCATTCAACCCCTGCTGCTTTGAAATGTGGACCACCTGAGTCCCATGCATGGTTGATTTTTGGGGTGACCCACTGATTAAAGGGGACCCATCAGGTGCTCGATGTCAATGTTCAACACACATCACGATGGGGTCTATAGTGGGGCCCACCATCCCACCTACATCCAACAGCAGACACTGTAGTGTCCTCTGGATGCTCGACGTCAGCAAAAGGAAGCCCCACACTAAGATATTTTTATAAATTTTGGTTTTTCTGAGGATTTTCTTAAGTGGGGCCCGCATCAGAAGAATCCACCCAACCCATTGGATTTTACAGCCCATAACAGATCAAACAAGCCCAATATTGAGCATATTTAGGTGTATAGAAACATCAGGGTAGATTCCAATGGTAACAACACTATTTTCTATGCTATGGCCTGCCAGATAGTCGGATTGCCTTCATCTTTTGGCTCAACGCCTAAAATGATCCGAGGAATGGAAAGGACGGTGTGGATTAAATCCATACATTAAGGTGGGGCCTGCATGAGTGGCCCACCTAAAAATCTCAAATAAAGCTGATACCTTTTTTGTTTTGTTTTTCACGGGCTGATGCTTGTTTGTTCAAGCTTCACTGAAGCACGTCCAGCGTCCAAAGACGCTAGACAAACGACGTGAATTATCTCATCAACGTGGGTCCCACATGGACGGCCCACTTGATTTGGATCAATCCAATATTTTTATTTTCTTCTCACCATACGGTAGGGCCCACATGGCTTGCATGGCCATGGGGTTCATTTGATGGACGGTTTGGATACCACATACAATCATTAAATGGGCCACAAATAAAGGAAGGAGAGAGAGAAACACCCACCTCAAGATCTTCCCCTTCAACTTCTACCATTATGCTCTAACGCCCTTATGAAGCTTTCTCAACGGTGGAGATTATGATATAAAGGTTAGATTGGTGAGGATCTAAGGTGGAAGATGGTTGGAAATTTGGGATGGGTTGGACGTCCATGGTTCTTGCAAATGGAGAATGAGGAAGAAAGAGAAAGGGAGAGAGAGAGAAGTTATGGCTTGTCATAATGATGTAAGGCCATCATAAATGCCTAAGGGGAGGTGTTGACTTAAGAGGATGAGCCATTATTACTTGTGTAAGGACATGACACATAGGGAATGGTGTCATAGGGGTAGGTAGGTCCCACAATGTGAGGTCCACAGCCATTATAATACGTGGATCACAACTTCTGATATAAGTGTTGCTTTGACACACGAGACACGGCATTAGAACCGCGGTGATGACGCAGTCACAAGGGTATAAGTTTTGAGTTGAGCCGACTCTGATATATGGGACACAACTAATGATCACTCGCAGACGCTGATAATAGATCACGGGTCACCGAAATTCGACCGAGAGGACCGTGGAAGCCTACGGAATGGTACGGGCTAGGATACAGGTCTTACAATTGCAGGGAGAATTCAAAGTAACACGAAGGCATGTTAAAGGCAAGATAGAAAAATCATGAAGGCATGTAAAGGCAAGATGAAACAACAGGATGACATGTAAGGCAAGGTAAATATAATAACTTAAATTAATGTAAGCCTAAAGGATAAGACGCTCACCCTATGGATTTGAACGGATCTTGGAAAGAGGAGGGCAGTTGGTTGGCATGACTTCCCTTTTCTCTTTCTCCTTTCCTTTCCTTCCCTTCCCCCACTTCTTTTCTTTTCTTTTCTTTCCTTTCCTTCCCTTCCCTTCCCTTCCTTAATGTTACGTCCAGCACGCTGCTGAACGCTGCTCTCTCTCTCTCTCTCTCTCTCTCTCTCTCTCTCTCTCTCTCTCTCTCTCTCTCTCGTTTCTTCTTTCTTGTGATGCTACTAAAACAGTAGGATGGAAGGCCCCTTCCCGTGCATAACACTCTTACGCAGCAAGAAGGCTTGCGAATTTCCCTGCGCAACAACGCATGCGTAACCGACACACTGGGATTTGTTTCCCGATTGTAATCGTGCTCAGGTGCATTCACGTAGGGGGCTGGCGTCACCTTGGTCGGTTTTGGATGGCAAATAAGGTGAACGGCCTAGATTTTCCAATCAGCCATGTTTGGTGGGCCACAACTTCTCCAAAAAGACGTTCCCGTGGTTCAAGGTGGATCACCTATCCCGCATTTGTTCGGATCACTCTCCCCTTCTCCTTTCCTTCCCTGACAACGCTCCTCAAGTTTCTAGGCCATTCCGTTTCCTCAAATTCTGGACGCTTCATGAGGGGTTCCAGTAGGTGATCCAAGATGATTGGGAAGGTCAGCTCTCTTCCCTTCCTATGATTAACCTGTAGCTAAAACTGAAACGTGTCAAGACAGCTCTGCGCATTTGGAACAGAGATGTGTGTGGCAACATTTTTCAGAACATTAATCAGGCGAAAACAGAGCTGGCTGATGTGGAATCCAGGATGCAGTCCTCAGTAAATGTTGATCTTCAATAGGAATGGGCGGCAGCTAAACAGAAACTCTCCCAGCTTCTTCTCATGGAAGAACTGTTCTGGAAAAAAAAAGCTAGGGCCCATTGGCTGAAGGATGGTGATAAGAATACTAAGTTCTTTCATGCCACGACTATGGAGCGCATAAGAAGGTCGGAAATAATTGCGATTTCGGACGATTTGGGGCAGGTTCATGTCGATCAGGAAGCAATCAAGTCCTCCGTGGTCGCTCACTTTCAAACCTTTTCTTGGCTGAAACCCTTTCACTAGTCCCTGAGGTCCTTCAAGTGGTGTCGTCCCTTGTCTCAGCTCAAGATAACAGCAATCTCCTGCTGGCCCCCTCTAAAGCGGAACTGTTTTAGGCAGTGAAGGAGTTTCCACAAGACAGGGCCGCTGGCCTGGACGGTTTCTCTAGTGCCTTCTTCGCCCAATGTTGGTTAATTGTGGGAGATGATCTTCATAAGGCAGCTCTTTCCCTGTTTAAAGGAGTTGAGTTCCCCAAAGCTTTCTCATCTTCCCTGATTTGTCTTGTCCCTAAGAAAAATCCAGTTGTGGCCCTCTCGGACTTTCGTCCTATCAGCCTGTGCAATGTCGTTTATAAGATCTTTGCTAAGATCCTAGCAACTAGGCTGAATAGGCTTCTCCTGAAGCTGATTTTCCCGGAGCAAGGGGCGTTCATGAAAGGTCGGAAAATAGCAGAAAATACAGCGTATGCTCAAGAAGTTATCAAAGAGCTGAAGAGAAAAACAGAGGTGGGAACTTGGTGATAAAATTGGATCTTGAAAAAGCTTATGACAGAGTTGACTAGGGTTTCCTAAAAGCGGTGCTTCTCAGATTTGGTTTCAGCCAACAATGTATCACCTTGTTGGAAAGATGTTGGGGAAACAACTGGTTCTCGATTTTAATCAATGGGGAGGCTGTGGGTTATTTCAAATCTTCAAGAGGGCTTCACTAAGGAGACCCCCTATCTCTTTCGTTTTTAATCCTGGCTTCAAAGTTTTCTCTTTAAGTTTCTGCCATCTGATTGCTAGCGGCAAGAGTCAGTTTTTCAAGTTGCAAAGAAGGTGCCCTCTCCCGTTGCACCTTCTTTTTTCAGACAATACTCTGTTGTTCCTAAATGGCAACAGAGCCTCCATCCAAAAGGTTAACGATTTCTTGGCTGCCTACCAAAATACATCAGGCCAGCACATTAATCACCAGAAAAGCTACTTCCTTTGTTCTACAAATCTCCCTGAAAGTCGAATCAGATCCCTAGAGCGCCTTCTGAGTATGAGAAGGGGCAATGCGGGGGAACGTTACCTGGGAGCGCTGCTTCTCACAGGCAGAGCAAAGACAGCAGACTATCAGTACTTGTTAGACAAGATGGAGAAGAGAGTTAGCGGCTGGAAAGCCAAGTTGTTATCACAGGCAGGCAGAACTGCCCTGATCAAGCATGTGCTAGGGAGCATTCCCCTCCACGTTCTGGCTGCAGCAGAGATCCCTAAACAGGTGCTAGCAAATCTTAATCAGTGCTTCCCCAGATTTTTCTGGGGCTGGTCAAATGGTAGGCGAAAGCTCCCCTGGATTGCTTGGAAGAAGATAGCCAGGCCTATGGAAGAGGGCGGTCTGGGAATCAGGAACCTCCAAGAGGTTGTGAATGCTATGAGAATGAAAATGGCCTAGAGTGTTAAATTTGGAGAGTCCAAAGGCCCTTAGGCTAAGCTCATGTGTGCTAAACACTCGGTTGACATCCAGCTGCTGCATTCTGTGTCTTCTCACTTGGTGGCCTCCCCACTGTGGAAAAGAATTAGGACGATGCTGCCTGTGATCGACGATAATGTGCAGTGGCATGTGGGCAGCAGCAAGGGCAGCCTATGGAAGGTGAATTGGTCAGGGCTAGGCCAGTTAAGACATCTTGCCTCTTGCCTAATTCCTGACGCCATTCTCGACCAACCTATAAAGGATTTCCTGGAACCAGCGGGACCTCTCTCGCCTTCCTCGGCCTTTTCCTTTCTCCCTCAAGAAGTGCTAAATATCATATTTCAAGAGGGATTCGCCCTCTTGTCGAGGAGTGAAGGCAATTTCTAGCCTCATGACCCTTCAGGGTGCTTTTCGTTGAAATTAGCTTGGAAGTTGTGCAGGGTGCAACATGCTCCTAGAAGCTGGTCCGTTTCGGTTTGGCAAGGAAAATTACCACCAAAAATGGCCTTCTTTTTATGGCATTTGATGCATAAAGCAGTAGTGGTTGATACTCGGATTCAAGAGAAAGGTATCCAGCTCGCGTCTCAATGTATCTACTGTGCGATAAATCAATTATCTCGCCCTAATGTGGAGTCTATCCGTCATCTATTTCTCTATGGCTAGCTAGCTCGCCATATCTGGAGCCACTTTAGAAATTTTTCAGGTGTCTCGTTTATGGAAGGTCAATCTGTGGATGAGCGGCTTAGGCAATGGTGGACGGCTTCCTCCATTACTGGTTTCTCTCCTTTCATCAGAAAAATGCTTC
This sequence comes from Magnolia sinica, assembly GCF_029962835.1. NCBI lineage: Eukaryota > Viridiplantae > Streptophyta > Magnoliopsida > Magnoliales > Magnoliaceae > Magnolia > Magnolia sinica. The sequence goes on along the minus strand of NC_080580.1, from coordinate 78,797,419 downwards.
TTGAAGCTATTCTTTGGGTTATTTGGTGCTCTCAAAATGCAGCAAAATTTGATGGCAAACCGGTGAGGTTGTCCAGAAGCATAGCTGAGATCAAGTGGACGTTGAAGTCCCTCTTGGAGATCCAGGGCGAGTTAAAGCTTTTGCCCTTTTCTAGTCTTTCATGGTGGGTCGACCGGGGCCTCCCCCCCCCCCCCCCCCCCCGATTGGGCCAAACTAAATACTAATGGCTCATCTAGGGGAAATCCTAGCTTGTCCGGAGGTGGAGGAATAGTTAGAGATGCGAGTGGGTCTTTCATTTTTATTTTTCTGGCAGGCTATGGGTGAGGTTCCAACAACATGGCGTAATTGAGAGCGGTTCATGACAGCCTCTTCTTGGCTATCAACAAAGGGATCTCCCTCCTGGAGATTGAATCGGACTCTAAGTTTGTCATAGACATTATCAATGGTCAGGTTTCTCCTTCTTAGCGTTGGAAGCATTGGATATTTAGGATTAAGGCCCTCATGGAGAATGTATCCACCGTTTGCAGATTTATTAAATGGGAAGGAAATGGCCTAGCTGACGACTTGGCCCGGATGGGGGGCGACTCACAGTCCTCCAAATTATTTCTCCATCCTCGTGATCTCCCGACCTCCGTAGAATCCCATTCTCGACTCCCAGCGCCCATTCGCCAGGTTCCGATCCTGGGATGCTACAAGGAGGATTTTGTACATCAGTTTGATTCGTAACAAGCATAACCAAAGGCATAACCCACAAACAACAACCAAAAACTTCATCACATTTCCACTATAATCAAAAACTTTACAAGTACAATAAGCATAAGGGAAATACAATGAAGATAGACCAAAAGCTCCAAAAGAAGATCAGCTACGCGCCCAAGCCTCAGCGCTGCTGCGAACCAACGTCACCTGCACGCAACGGTCGTGCATAAGCTTATAGAAAGCTTAGAGGGTGGTGAAAGTGTATACTCAAGGTGATAATGTAGTCTATGCAGTATCAGAGTAATGCGGAACATGCTGATGAATGCTAAGAATACTATAGCCGTACCAAGGCCATGCGGTGCAAGGAATGATGTCAGCCATACCAAGGCCATGCAATGCGAAATGCAAGTCAATCATACAAATCCTCATCTAAGTCCACATGTCAATACGGCTCAAATCTGGAATATCACCGGGGTCTAGTACACTCCAAGCCAGATTGCCGCCCCATCGCGCGCAATAAGGTGAGTGGAAAAGACCTCACTATCCGCCTGCCAATATCGGGCTCGGCTCGTCAATAGCGGACCCATTCCTCGAGCTGGTCAGACTCAGCCTAGCATTGCCCCCTACTCTCGGGCGGGTAAGGCCGCACCCCCTTCCAACCGACCACGACACAGTGGAAAGCGCAACCGTCTGGTAATCGGCACCCAGCGCTCATGCACCCACTCGGTCTAGGCGTTGGAGCAACCTCCGGTACCATAAGGGTTTAGGGACTTTCACCCGAGGATATCTATCGCACCCCATGTAGAACAAGTATTTTCGGTATCCAATCCTGCCAACCACGATACGTCTGTGGAGGCTATGGCCCTGATGTCGCTAGGGCGTAGAGTAACCATATCACACAATGCGAATGCATGAATCACACTATTCAGTCATGCAGCAATCCTGCGCGTATCGTGCGCTCATGTAGGGCAACACCCCCTATACGGGAGTCCCTAAACAATCTACCCAAAGACTTATGCTATGATCAGTCATCTCTCATATCAAGCATACATATGATGCATATGATCATGAATCATGGAATTTAAACATGCTATATAGGATGGATGACATGCATAACGAAGGTGGGCCTAGACGACCTGCACATAACACGCATGGGCCCGCCAATGGGCCCTAGGGAAAGGCATAATGCGGACATTTAACCAACATTATACTTGCAATGTGGACGTCAAACCAACATTGCTCCCAAGGCACGACTGTCATAAATCATGTCGGGATTGCACATTGCAATGGACCTTTGGTATATCCCATTGGGCCTTCAATACATCAAATGAGCCGTATCATATGGGCCTATATTCATTAAGCGGGCCGCACCAATGGGCCTTATGTACATTGCAATGGGCTATAACCCGGGGGCTTCAGAACATATCAAATAGGCCTAAGCTTATGGGCCTTACACGTGTCAAATGGGCCTCGACAGTTGGGCTCCATATGTACATCAAATGGGTCTACTCACCTGGGCCTTATATATATCAAATGGGCCTCACCAATTGGGCCCCATGTGCACATCAAATGGGCCTCAACTCATTGGCCCCATTACATCAAATGGGCCTCGACCCATGGGCCCCTAATACATTAAATGGGCCTCGACCCATGGGCCTTATATATACATCAAAGTGGGCCTCAACCATGGGTCACAAGTACTGAGGTGGGCCTTACCTATATATCAAGGTGGGCCTCAATCACGGGCCTCAACATTAGTAAAAATATATACATATAATATAGTATATAATATATATATATAGTATATAATACATATATACATAATACATATAATATTATATGAAATATAATATTATATATATATATATACACACACACACACACACGCACACATCACAGTGGGCCCACACACTCATCACAGTGGGCCCACACACTCATCACAGTGGCTCTACGTCCACCGTCCAAGCGGACGGTGGGAATGAAACACATACATCAATGTGGCTCCAGGTGGGGCCCACCATAATGTTTATATTCCATCAGCCCATTGATAAGGTCACAAGCCTAGATGAAGGGTGAAAATAAATTTCACCACCGATCCAAAACTCGTGGGCCCAAAAAGGGTTCCAAAGGTAGAGGTTCATTCTCATTGTTTCCTTTGATGTGGGCCACCCGAGTCTTGGATCAGGCTGATTTGTGGCCCACCCGAAGAACGGGTTAGATGGCACATAAACGTCAAGGTGGGGCCCACAGCTACAGCCGTGGGTGGCTGTGGGAACGTCCGTCCGCCCGGACGCCGTGCGCAGGCGCTGCCTGCTGCGCCTTCTGACACAGCAGCAATGCTGCTGTGTTACAGTTTTATTTTTATTTTTTTTTTTATTTTTGGTTTCTTAAGGATTTTGCAGGTGGGGTCCACCTCTTGCAGATCTGCTCCGTCCAATGGCTCTCCTTGCCTCACGACAGTCAAAACAAGCCCAATATTGGGCCTGTTTCAGTGGATAGAAATAATATGGGACATTTCAATGGTAAACTCACCGTTTACCATGTCATGGCCCGCCTGAAAATCTGATCGGTCCCATCTTTGGGCTCAACGCCTAAAAACGGCTTGGGAAGAGAATGGATGGTGTGGATTGGAGACATGCATCAAGGTGGGGCCTACATGAATGGGCCTCCTCCATGAGCTTGAACCAAGCTTTTATTTGTGTTTTCCCATTGCAACGTCCAGCGTCCAGAGACGCTGGACGGTCTGCCATACAAGTGGCCTGCTCAGGTGGGCCACCACTGATGAATGGTGAGGGTACTATACTTATAAGGTGGGCCCCATTCAAATACAATATATACTACATGGTGGGGTCCATTCAAGTGGGCCATCTAACCTCATAATCATCACAAGAAAAGACAAAAAAAATAAAAGAAAATAAAAAGAGAGAGGGATAGAGAGAGATAAAGGGTAAGATCCGCGTGATGGAGGGACCCCGGCACTATGGGCCCTCCCTGTACTAAATCATACATCAAGTGGGTCCCATTACATGTGGACCCATTAAATTAAAATTCAACGGTAGAGATCCCTTCTCCACTAAATCAGACGGTCTAGATGACCCTAAATATGCAAGAAGGTAAACATCATGATGGGGTCCATGGAGAATGGCCCCATCATGGAATGATCATGATGATCCAAGTGGGCCTTTGGCCACATTATAGGGTCCAAAGTGAGATCCGAACCATTGATCGGTTGGCCTCACTTGGCCCATCTTAAAAACGTCAAAAACTATCCTATCCAAACACCCACCGCTTGATCTTCTTGCTCCCTTGGCTTCCTTAGCTCCTTGTGCTACTCTTTGATGGAGGAAGATGGGAAATGGATGGTTGTGATGAGAGATGAAGGGGTGGGAAAGGTGGGCCTCACAAATGAAATTTTCTCACCATGGGGGACTCATACGTATGGATTTTTGCTTAAGGGAGGGTTTGAAAATGAGAGAGACTTGTAAGGGAGAGAGAGAGAGGGAGTGAGATGGGTGATGGAGTGATGGGGGATGGTTTGGGTTGAAAATTGTAAAAGGAGGTATGGTTAATGTTGAAAATGGGAAAAAGAGGAGTGGTGAGGTGGAAAGAGGGTAGACTTTTGTAAAAGGTGGAGATGGGTTGTTGTACTTGAGGTATGGGATGCTTTAATGGTTGATTGATGGGACTAATTGTAGAGATTCCCTCGAAATCCGCAACGCGCAGTCTTTCTTCGGAATAAACGCGAGCCCACCTTCTGGCACGGGTATCGGTTCGGTGCGCAAGTCACGGCGTTGGAACCGCAATGGTCAGGTTTCTCCTTCTTAGCGTTGGAAGCATTGGATATTTAGGATTAAGGCCCTCATGGAGAATGTATCCACCGTTTGCAGATTTATTAAATGGGAAGGAAATGGCCTAGCTGACGACTTGGCCCGGATGGGGGGCGACTCACAGTCCTCCAAATTATTTCTCCATCCTCGTGATCTCCCGGCTCTCATCCGAGGTAGGGTCTTCCTGGACAGACTGGGGCTGGGCTTTGTTTGGACAGCTTAGGCGGGCCCCTGCTCTGGGAGCCCAGTTTTTGTATAGAGTCTTTTCCTGTTTTTCTTTTTGTTGTTTGCAGCTCTCCGTGCTCCTCTTGGTTGTACAGCATAGTAGCCTTGGAGCCTTATGATTGCTTTGTTGGGGGTGACCCATTGATTTTGTTGGGTCCCTTTCGTCAGGTTGTATCCTTTTGTGGTTTAATGAATATTCAAGCTGTTTAAAAAAAAAAATCTCCAAACAGACTCCATTTATTTTCCATTGCGGACGCTCCGTTCCTGCTGAGGTCGGTGGGGTCCACTTCTATTGTCCCTTCGGAGGATCAATTCCCATCCTTGGGTTTCTATGTCAGTGTCCAATCGTGGGTCCAAGTTTGAAAGGGATCTTAGCTCTGGGTGGGTCACACCATACGTCAATGTAGCATCGTGTCCCTCGTCAGCATGATTTCGGGTGTGTGCATGGATGCTCCCGTACACCATGGTTGTGGTTGAAATCCCTGCCTTATCACACTGGACGATTCAGATCATCTATCCGGATTAAGGTGGGGTCCTAGTGTGATCCCAGCGAACGGTAGTGCGAAAAGAATCTGCTTCTTGTGGTTTTTATCAGGTCAGCATGCACTAACTGGGAATCCTGGTTCGATGCACTTCAGTAGTGCACCGCCTATGTACACACCATCTAGGTGTGGGGTTCGTTGTGAGGTCCTTCGGATCAATCTACACCATCCATTTGTCTCGCCACCTAGTTTAAGCGGTTAAGCTCAAAATCGAAGTATATCTAAGGCTCAAGTGGGCCCCAAGATTAAGGGTAAATGGCTGATCTATCCGTTGGGTCACTTCTACAAGGATCTAAGGGCTGCAATTCTATGTGTATGGTTACTTTAGGATTTATAGACGCGTTATAAAATTTCACGTTAATTGGGTAACGGGAACTACATGATCTAGAATTCAAGGGTCTAGGTTAGTGGCCTTTTCATAATTATTATTGATCTGAGAGTTTTGTGAGATCTAATGGGTCTACATGGTATTAAGCACGCTTCTAATTAGTTCTTATGAAAGAACTTATATCTAAATCATCATGGATGAAGGTTTCATTTGTTAATTCATTTAAGAGATGGTTTATGTGTCAAAATACCTGATGGATGATCTTGTCCTAAAATCAACGGTCCGATTGCTGAATTTATGTGTGCATATCATTCATGGGAAAGTATTTACGTCAAATCACGTGATGGATGATCTTGTCTTGAAATCGACGATCAGATGGTTGGATCTATTAAATGGAGGTAATTCTCAACGATTAGATTTGTGTCAGGGCGAGGATGTAAGGCTATGATAGTTGGATTGGTATCGTACGCACGTATATATTACGTTGAATCTTATGGTAATGCTCAAGAATTTTCGATGCTTGAGTATCAAAAAGTTCAGGGCGTTACAATCTACCCCCCTTAAACATAATTTCGCCCCCGAAATTTAGTACTTCCATTATCCGAGTCATTTTCCATGCACCTAAGGATTCCCTACTTCCTATGTTCGAGGTAACATGAATAGATGGTTGTAGTGGGTTTGTGCCCGATACATAGATCCTTCACCTACGCAGTACAGAGGATTTACGGGTATCAATTTGTAATCCTGCTAAATCTCAATCCTTTGCTTGATCAGGGCATTGGGATCATTTGAGATTCTCTAGGACCTAGAATTTGAGTCAAACCACGCAACTTCTGCATAACCATGGTTCCATCAGTCCATAATCCTGATCGTTTTAGACTCGTGGGAAATCTCGCATACTCTTGTATTCTTATAAAGGATGAGTCTATGTGGTGCATTATGCTTTTACTACGTACTCTGATTTTCCAATGTACTACTTGAATTTTTGACCTGCTTTTATCATCCTTACCGGTTGATTAAGCTTAGGTTTTCAATGTACTACTCGTAAGTTAGATACATATAGGGCTAGGTGCGTGTATAATTGGCTATGTGAATTGGGATGCTACAATCCATTTTTTGATATCATTCTAAAACGTGAGACAAAAAAAGAAGTATATCGAAATCTCAAGTGGGCCACACTACAAGAACTAGTGGGAATTGGATGCCTTTGATAGTTGAAAGCTTCTTAGGGTCACAGTAGGCTTTGATCAAGCTGATATTTGTGTTTTCTTTGATCTAAGTCCATGTGAACTTATGAAAATGTTAGATGGAAAGTAAACCCATAGTGGACCCTAGGAAGATTTCAACATAGTCGTTCAATCCCTTCTTTCTACGGTGTGGTCCAATTGCGCTTTGTATGTGACTATTTTTTAGCTCATACTTTAGAATGATCTAAAAAAATTGATGGACAGTGCAGATCTATCACATAAATCATGGTAGGACTTCTCTAAGTTCCACACGTGAATAGTTGGGTTATGTAGCAGGTAATCTATCGGGTAGAAAGAAAATCGGCGTGCTCTGTGACATCAGAGATGACGTGGACCAAGCGATCGGCACTGAATTTTCCTATGCCTTAATCTATGTGGGGTCCATTTGCAAGATCCAAATCATCCATTGGGTTGGCCAGCTCACTGTGGGCTCGAAGAACCATGCCTTTGGTAGGTTTCAATACACACATGCGTCACAGTGGGCCTTAGAAAGTTTCAATAGTGGGTAGAGCTGGGCATTGAGTCGAGTTGGACCGAGTTAGGGCTGACTCAACTCAACCCACTCAAGTAAGATAGAGGGCCTTTGAAACAGTCGGCTCACTTAGGCAAAGAATGAGCCTTTCAAATAGTCAGCTCACTTAAGCAAAGAATGGGCCTTTCAAACAGTTGGCTCACTTAGGCAAAGAATGGACCTTTCGAACGGCTCATTCCTAGTAAGAGGATAGACCTTTTAAACAGTCAATCCGTCAAATAAGAGAATGAGTCTTTCAAACAGTCAACCTACTCAAGTAATATAGTGGCTAGTCTTTTAAACAGTCAACTCACATGAAGTAAAGAATGGGCTTTTCAAACAGTCGGCTCACTAAAGCAAAGAATGGGCCTTTTAAACAGTCAGCCCATTAAACAATAGAGTGGGTCTTTCCAACAGTCGGCCTATTAAGCAAGAGAATGGACTTTTCAAATAGTCGGCCTATTAAACAAGAGAGTAGGCCTTTCCACCAGTCAACCCATTAAGTAAAAGAATGGCTTTTCCAAACAATCAGCTCATTAAACAAGAGAATGACCATTTCCAATAGTCGGCCCATTAAGAAAGAGAGTGGGTCTTTCTAACAGTCGGCCCATTAAGGCAGAGAATAGCCTTTCTAAACAATCGGCCCATTAAACAAGAGAATGGGCCTTTCCAACAGTCGGCCCATTAAACAAGAGAGTGAGCCTTTCCAACAGTCGGCCCATTAGGTAAGAGAATGGACTTTTCAAACAATTGGTCTATTTAATCAATCCACAAGCATAAGAAGATATACAAATACAACATATAGATGTTCATACAAAATAAATGTTGAGCATATAATTTAATAATCAGATTCAATTATAAGCACAAGCAACCAAAAGTTAGAAATATCAATCATCAGTTGAAATAAAAATTGGACTATTACTTAAGCTAACATGGAAGATGAAAGCTCCATGGGAAGAAGTCATCACCTTATGTTTTGAACTGACTATATTGTCGTTAGGAAGTGCACTCGCCCTTAAACTCAGATCCTACCATGAATTATAAAGTATATGGTTAGATCTAAGTTCTACGCACTATCTAGGGCTAAGCTCATAGCCTAGGGTCTGGATTACTTAGATTTAGGGTTTCAACCTAAAGTTTAGGTCTAGGTTTAGATTTTTGGATTCAATTTATAATTAATGTAATAATAATATTAATGATATTACTAATTAAAAATAATAATCTAATAATGGCTAATGATATTAAAATAACGACAATAACAAATAAGATTGAATGAAATGGCTTACCTAACTCGATCCCGATCTGAGCAAGTCGACTCAACTAGACTCAGTAGGGACAATGAAATCCACTAAACTTGGTTGAACTCGCTATAAGCTAACGAGTCAACGACTTGACTCGGTCTTGGACCGACTCGGCTCAACGACTTGGCTCTCTCTTCTTCTTCTCATTCTTTCTTTTTCTCTAGTCTGTCTAGCCAGGAGACTGGACACAAAACCTGACCCTAACTTGATCCAACAGCAAGTCGAACAGGGTGTGCAAGTCACTAAGTTGACTCGGTGTAGGAAGGAGATAGTCGAGCTTCTCTCACTCCCTGATATCTTCTCTCCTCTTTCCTTCTTCTCTCCTTTCCCCTTCTCTTCCCTGGACTTCTACAGAGTCTAAACTCAGATGAAGTTTTGGGCAAACCTGACCTGAGTCACGCAACACATCGCTAGTTCGATAGCAACTTAGCAGAGTTGGAATGGCTTGCTCCTACTCCCTCTTTTCTTCTCGTTCTTTCTCTCCTTCTTCTCCTTTCTTTTCTTCTTTACTCTCTCTATCTCTCTGATGGAAAGCCCCGGATGGGATGCCGGACTCAGCCTGACTCACAGCAACCCAGACCAAGTCGACTCAACTTGGTGCGGCAGCTCGATGCGGTACGATCGCTCTCTCTTCCTGTCTCTCTCTTTCGGATTTTTAGGGCTGGCTTCCCAAAATGGAAAGGGAGCTTTTATAGCTACCCTAATTAACTTCTAAAACGGCTCGACCCAAGGTTTAAATGAAATATTGGTTGTTACATGTTTGCATGGTTGGCATCCAACCTTGGTGATGATCATTAGTGCATGAGATCTATCGATTCAACATTTCAGATCTTAGAGTGGGGTCCACTAGTGGGAAGTGGGTTCTTTAGGTTGGACGGAGAAGATGACCCGATTGACAATGGGAAGTCTTTGCCTAAACGGTTTATATGTGATCCAACCCTTCTAAAAGGACCAGATGAGCCCAAGGATGCTCGTGAGACTCACTTTTTGGACAGCATCGAACGTTCCCTTGGTGGTTTCAACTCACCATGCGTCCAAGAAGGAAAACTCCAGCCGCTGTGAGATAAACCTAATCGTTTTGAGAGAAGCTTCTAGGCTCTCTCCTAAGGCGTACTTGGACGTATGAGATTGATTAGAGGAACCACAAATGGCTCGGATACAATCCCAGCTTCCCGCTCTTCTAACTATACTGAAACTGAAAGATTCTCCCATTACTCTCTCTCGCTCTCTCCAACTCGGAAAGCCCTAACATGGATGGCTTAGATTACTTGTGAAGGAGTGGTTGGGATGAAGGGAGAGGTGATAAAGCGAATTGCCAGCCTGTCGAGAGGAGTTTATGCTCTCATCACGCTACACACATGCTTACTCGTGCCTGCTATTATAAGCACGCACGCATGCTTCAAGACATGTGATCAACAGGGTTTTTGGTCAGGGGTCATGCCACGTCAGATGGACAATTCGGATAAGCCAATAGATGATGATGATGGCCCACCAATCAGACAATGGATGGTCGTCCATCGTTGGGAAGAAAAACACGAAAGAGAGAGAAGCTTTTTCTCTTTGGAGTCGAGTCAACCTCGTTTGACTAGATTGGCTGGTATAGTGTGGTGTAGGAGTACACAAGTTGTGTACTCCAATCTCTAGTGTGGGGTCCACTATGATGCCCTTTGATATCCACTTCGTCCATTCATCTTAAATAGGGTTATTGGGCCATCCCACCCAAGATGAGGTGGATCCAATATTCAGGTGGGCCATACGTTTAGATTTTGGCCTTTTAATAGTATATTCTTATCGATCTGAGGCCATATTGCATTTTATCTGATCGTTAACGGTCATCATGGTAACACCCGAGTACTGAAAATTATGGGGTGTTACACCTTACTACATTACAACCACAACCCTTACCTTTGTAATGTAACCAGGGTCGTGGTTATAACGTGGTATAGGTCGTGGTTGTCATGTGTTGAGGGTTGGGGTTGTCATGTTCATGTAATTAATAACTTGATTATTTTTAAATAATAGGGGTTGGGTCCCACAATGGGGTGATCCGTTCCGTCCACCTTGTCAGCCAGCTCATCGTGGACCCAAAAAGTCCTGACTTGGGCAGTGCCCACTTCTAACAAACATCACAGTGAACCTGGAAAGTTTCAACAATGGGTGTCATTGTCACCATTATTTTCTATTATGTGGCCCACACGAGCTCTGGATCAGGCTGATATTTAGACCCTAGCCCTAAAATGACACGGCAAAAAGGATGGGCGGCATGGATCATACACATACATCAATGCGGGCCTCATGAATTGGGCCTTGCCTACACCCTAAAAGACTTCTGTCGACATCACTTTCTCTAACTTCTTATTCACTCAAAAACTATACAACTACTGAATCAAGGACAATGGCATTTTGGTCTGAAAAAATTTTCCAAAGCTTGTTGAAAGGTCACCCTCGCAAAATTTGAAGAGTAGAATCCCTTTGGAGATTTTGAGGATAAGAAGAGGCCAGTACGGTCAAAATCCCAAGTTTTTAATGGAGGGCGTCCAATGACCATTGTTTCCGGTATGGTGTGCTCCACCTAATATTTGGATTTGCCTCAAATTTTTGCTCATGTACTAAAATGATCGGTAAAAAATCGATGGATTCATGCATTAAAATGATCCGTAAAACTGGATGGCAGGGTGGATAAAACACATATTTCCTGATATCAAGGACTAAACTTTTTTTTTTTTTAAAGAAAGGCGGGATTCCACCTGATTTGTATTGATAAAATTGGATGTACATCTTGGCGATTCGGGCGAACCCCGGTTGTTGACAGTGCCCACCTATCATGTGAAGAGAGATGAAGGAAGGCGCAAAGAAAAAAAACAGGAGCTAGACCGGCCTAAGAAGCCTGGAAGCAGATCAAGGACTAAATCTGATGGACAGAATTCATCTCACATGTACAACATGGTGGGCCACAAAAAACTTGGTTGTTCTACCACTGCGTTAAAAAAAAGTGTGTTAAGATGATTCATGTCCTCCCAAGCCTTCCATGTTACTATCGTTTTTCTCTCAATTTATTAGCCATCTTCATCTCATAATTAAGACCAATCTCTTTCTTAGCTAGTTTTTGAAATAGGATGTGGCTCATTTTTCTCAATCATCTTTGTCTCATAATGACAAATATCTTTCTTAGTTATTTCTTGGAATAGTATATGACCATATTTTTCCTAGCCATCTTAGTCTCATAATGAAAATCTCTTTCTTAGATATTTCTTAGAATAGAATGTCGCTTATGAGCAGTCATGGATGAATTTTGATGGTTGATTCCCTTGTAATATACTTTCGACGGAAATAGTTTTACCAATTCCTATAAATTTTACTTATTAACTTCATCTTTTTTAACTTTTCTTTACTTAAAAGTTGTTCTACTTTCATCGTGCATGTATATGTTGTTGTGCATAACATTCTGCCATACTACGGATCTGGCACGAAGAGGGTGATGAAGTCGATCACCATCTTCCTAAGGTGATAACTACTCTGAATCCACAGAGCTCTCTGAACTCCCGGTGGTTTGGCGCAGGGAGGGATGTGATAAGGTCCATCATAGTCTTCTTAAAGGATAACTACTCTGAATCCAGGGAGCTCTCTAGACTCCTAGTGGTATTAGGATAAAAGAAAAAAGTCTAACCTATTGAGATAAACCATTCATTAGGTCTAAAGAACATTTCATTGGCTACCTTGCAAATATCACAATAATCACATAAATAATAACCATTTGATCGGTGGCCTTAAAGATGGACAGCCAAGATCAATTAAACAAAATTATGTGTAAGCAACATTTTGATCCATCAATTTGTCAAGGTCTATAATAGATTACTTATAATTCTAAACAACCATCTTTGTTGGGAAATTTTAACCAATCCCATCGATGACTAGGAAATGGATGGTTGTCTAAAGTAAGGCCAAATTAAAGATGGATTGGATTATCTGATCAGCTTGACTTTTGCATGGTAGCTTGTGAAATGTGTTGGATGGCTTTTTAACGTGGGCCTATTGCAGCGGTCTCTGGTGCTGGATGTTGCTGACTTCTTCCTTCTAAGTGTTGGCTTCTTCCCCGTCCCCGTCGTTGTAATTGGTAGGCTGCCATTTCCCGGTGCTTCCCCTGGGCGTCTGTTCTGGTTGAGTAGAAGGCTGGTCTTTGAGCTGTTCCGGGTTCAGCTTAATTGCGTTATTGTGGAGGTTTGCATTCTGTGCTGGATTGGCTGCAAAATTTTAGCAACCAAACGCAGTGTGCCGCTGGCCCCTTTTCAGTTGGTGCTGCCGTGCTTCTAGGATATTCTATTAGGTTTGACGAGATGTATAGCCATATTTATGGTTTCACATGTACAACATATGTCGCAGGGCTTAATATCAAGGACTAAACCTGATGGACGGAATTGATTTCACATGTGCAACATGGTGGGCCACAAAAAAACTTTACCACAGCCTTTAAAAAATAATAATAATAATAATAAATTTAAAAAAAAAAAAAAAAAATGTGTTAAGATAATTCATGTCCTCCCAAACCTTCCATCCCCTCAATTTCTTGGCCATCTTCATCTCATAATTAAGACAAATTTCTTTCTTAGCTAGTTTTTGAAATAGGATGTGGCCCATTTTTCTCAACCATCTTTGTCTCATAATGACAAATATCTTTCTTAGTTATTTCTTGGAATACTATATGACCATTTTTTTCCTAGCCATCTCAGTCTCATAATGAAAAATCTCTTTCTTAGATATTTCTTAGAATAGAATGTCACCTATGAGCAGTCATGGATGAATTTTGATGGTTGTTTCCCTTGTAATATACTTTTGATGGAAATAGTTTTACCAATTCCTATAAATTCTACTTATTAACTTCTTTTTTAACTTTTCTTTACTTAAAAGTTGTTCTACTTTCATCGCGCATGTATATGTTGTCGTGCATAACATTCTGCCATACTATGGTCCACCTGTCGATCACCACTAGGACACTATTCACCATCTTCCTAAGGTGATAATTACTCTGAATCCACAGAGCTCTCTGAACTCCTAGTGGTTTGGCGCAGGGAGGGATGTGATGAGGTCCATCATCGTCTTCTTAAAGAATAACTACTCTGAATCCAAGGAGCTCTCTAGACTCCTAGTGGTATTAGGATAAAAGAAAAAAGTCTAACCTATTGAGATAAACCATTCATTAGGTCCAAAGAACATTTCATTGGCCACCATGCAAATATCACAATAATCACACAAATACTAACCATTTGAACCAAGTCGGACGACCAGAGCTCCTGAGGACCATTGTGATGTATCCGTCTTTCCATTTTGTCCATCCATTTTCTCAAATCATTTTAAGTTAGGAGCCTAGAAATGAAGCGGATCCAACGTTCAAGTGGACCACACCAGAGATGACTCTTGCATTTAATACATATCTCATTAATCCTTTGTGCATTTAATATAACCAAGCTCACAATTTGGTGTGGTCCAGTTGAGTGTTAGATCTGCTTCATTTTTAGACTTACATCTTAAAATAATATGAGAAAATCGATGGACCGCGTGGATAAGCAGATACATCATGGTGGGTCTCACAGGAGGTTTGGTCGGATAGCTTATTGTCCAACCAGTGTTCAGCCGCAGTCCGCTTCCATAACTCGTAGTTATATTATCCCCAGTAGACGGTGAATAGTGTCCTCGGCTTTTCATGCATTATATTATTTCTCATAAGAAAAAATAAAATAAAATAAGCCTATAGGCCAATATGAGAATTTGTGAGATCGAACGAGGAATGGATAATGAATCAATTAACAGATATATGGACCGTCCACTTCATTCAAAGAAGTCTTGGTACGGTTGTCTTGTGTCGACATTATTAGATGACAGATGCATAGGGTGGAGCCACTGTGATGCCTATGTCATATCCGCACCAATCCATTGGTTGGTCTAGTTTGTTAATGTTAGGACATGATTTAAAACATCTAGCTCATTCAAAGCTCATGGGGCCATGGCATAAGATAGTTGACATTCGGCGCCCACCATTGAAAGCTTACTGGGAGCCACAGAAGTTTTGGATCTAGCTGAGATTTGTGTTTTCCTTACATCCATGTGGGAATCACCTTATGAACGGATTGGATGGCATATAAACATCAAGTTGGGCCGTAGGAAGGTTTCAACGGTGGCCATTTCTAACATGTGGCCGGCACGAGATTTAGATTTCCCTCAATTTTGGGCTCATTCCCTAACATGAGCAGAATAAATTGATAGATGCAATGGACCTCATATGTACATTGGGCCCATAGAGCTTTGGGTTACATGAGCTACTGAAAATCCGGTGTCCCTTGTTTTGGCCCACGATGCAATCTAATTGTATATAGATCCAATGCCAGTCAGGCCGTATATCATCTAATTAAGACATATGAAATGCTTACATGGGCTTTCAATTTTTACATGTGGGCACTGATTGGGTGATCAAGGCCATGGTTCTGTTGCTCCCAACAGTGGATAGACTGTCCCTTAAAAATCTAGCCTGAATGACGATCCATGATCACGTGAATGGACAATGGATGGAAAACTTCTAAAGGTAGGAAAATCTGAAGGGGGGGTGATCAGATCAAAAGTCTGGATCACTTAACCAAGACCTCACATGTCACTGGTCTTATCAAGAGTAGATTCTACATTTGCATTGGAAAAGTACTAAGAAATCACTATGGAAACTCATGCTAGAAAGAAAATTCATAAGTAGGTGTGGAATCATTAAACTAGACCAGTTATGTGCTAGGATTAATGTTGGTTTTCCATTGTGTGAAAATTAGTGGTGAGTCTTCGACCCTACATATGGGGTAGTTTACGACAATTCAAACAGTCTCAATTACTGACCCAACTGTGGATCGAGCATCAATGAAAATTTGCATTATCCTGGACTCACTTGTATTAGGAAACTTGAGGGTGACTCCTCCAGTCACATCCCACGTCACCCCTTGAAAATCCCAAATCTCGTATAGCCCACACGAGGTTTAGATATGCCTCAATTTTGGGCCCGTTCCTGTCGTGAACCAGTGAAACTAATAAATGGAATGGACCTCAAACATACATTGGGCCCCAAAGAGATTTCTGACAGAGGGGAGGACATGTTGAGGTGAAGCACCATCTTACTCAGGGGATAACTATTCCGAATCCATGGAACTTCTCTGGACTTCTCACAGAAATACCTCAAATCCATGAGGAAAATAAGAAAATAGAATAATTTCTAGAAATTAGTAATAAATTGATTGATGATTAAAACGATGTTACAACCCTCTTAAATAATGACATGAAACCTAGGAAGAAGTTTCTAAATTAAACTTCAACTAAAACTCCTAGAAATTGTGAATTACTATAGATAGTAAACTTATTATTTATAGACGGTTACTATTTATAGACGGTCGTGATTCCTACTAGATATCACGGTTTTTGGCCAAAAATAGTGTCCAATTTGGTTCAACCATTCTATTCTCCTACTTATTCTAAGTACTTTTCATGTTGGATGCAACTCCTAAAGCCCAAACAGATGAAGAGTTATAATCAAACTAAAACTTACTATAAATAGTAAAAATGAAAATAAAACAGAAATTCGACTGTCGATCTGATGGATTCTCTCAAATTCAGCATGGGAAACTCGACATAACAGGTTGGGTGCCTAAAGTAGCTCGTCCTACCCCAAAATCATATATGACATGTTGTATAACTCATTCCAGTTTGCGAGATATGTCGGTCTTAAGGTTCTGACAATCCAGATCACTTCCACCTCCGATTGGGCCTTTTCTGGTCCATCTTGGCCATGAAATTGTACGCGACCCACTATACATCACTTTGGGTTACATAAGCTACTGAAAATCCCATGTGCCTTGTTTTGGACCCAAGATGCGACTTTATTGCATATGGATTCAGTTCTAGTAAGGTCATATATCATCTAAGCGTAACACACAAAATGCTTACATGGACTGTCCCTTAAAAATCTAGCTCGAACGAAGATCCATCACATGAATGGGCCATGGATGGAAAACTTCTAAAGGTTGAAATATCCAAGTGGGATGATCAGATCAATAGTCTGGATTACCAAACCATGACCTCACATGCAACTAGTCTTATCAAGCGTAGACCCTACATTTGCATTGGAAAAGTATCAAGAAATCACTCTAGAAACTCGTGCTAGAAAGAAAATTCATAAGCAAATTCAAAATATTTAGACTGGTCCAATTATGTGTTAGACTTTGTTGATTTATGTCTTAAATTATCTGCAAATCAATAGGCCCATCGATGATAATTCGATGCCATTGTAAAAATATGAAATTTCTCATGTTAGTTGCTAGACACTCTAGGTGTCCTGCTCGATGCCATCAAATGTTGTTCAATGCCATCAAAGGCCTACTTGATGCCATCGAAAAAAAAATTAAAAAATCCATATTTAGTCATTATAATGTTTTAGTGCTTAGTTCAATGACATCAAAGGGGTTCGATGCCATCGACAGTCTGTCCATGCCATTGAAGTCCCATCGAAGTAGTCATCGAACAATCACTCAGAATTACGCAGAGTAGCATATTTGCAGGATTTGTTTCCTATTTCGATTGTGATTTTCATAGAAGCTATATATATGGGTATAATCGAGAATAGGGGGTATCTCAGAGCTTTTTCATTCCTAAGATTTGCAAGGGCTTGTAAGGAGATATTCAAGGCTTGTTCGAATTGGGTACGTTGAAGCCTAGTTGACTGAGTCTAGAGCGAGTCTTATATATATAGACCAAGTCGTAGGACAACTCAACCCACAATCCAATTAAGTCAAGTTGATTAGGCCAAGTTTACAGCTGTGGCTAATAGATGATACACCGTCACTGAGAAATTGCATATATGTATTCCAAATTAAACTGCCCAAATTACGGGTTTAAGTTTAGATGTATCTTTAACAAAAACTATGCTTATTTGATTATATGCCTATCGGATTCTTAGATTGTGGACATGATGTAAAACATGTCACAGATACTTTTGGGCCAAAATAAGGTGGACCGTAAATTGACCGTAATTTTTTATCCGAGTATTGTTACGGGGCGCACAACCTATCAATCTTTACTGAAACGAGCCATCCGAGGTGAACTGACCCACGAATGGGTCGCGTTTGTTCGTTTCATCAGAAAACACGCGCTTTCAGCTCAAAATGAATTTTTAGGAAAAAAATTACTATTTTTAATAATTCCAAATTTTTTAGTATTCTTCTATTTTTAGAGTTTTAGATTTTTTTTTCCGTTTTAGAAATAACTTTTAATTATACTAGAACCCTTTTAGAGAAAGTTTATTTGAAATTTTTATTTTTAGAAATTAGGCTTTAGAAGAGTTTTATTAGAATTAGGATTTTTACTATAGCTAGAATTTTGCTATTTTTTTGTAATTACAAATTTTAGTTTATTTTTTTTATTAATGGTGTAAGGAGACACATTAGACAATTATCAATCATTCATCAATCAATTATGAATTTCTTTAGAATTTTATTTTTATTTTTATTGTTTTTTTCTCGTGGATTCGAGAAGTCTCTGTGAGGAGTACAGAGAAGCTCTGTGGATTTGGAGTAGTTATCCTTAAGAAAGATGGTGATCGACCTCATCACGTTCATCCATGCGTCAATTGGTATCAGAGCGATGACTCCTCTCAGGCCGATGGTAAACAACGAAGGTATGAATAACAATCTTATGGACGGTGCTCCAGGTAATTTACCTCATCACGTTCATCCGCTTGCGGCAGCTTTCGAAGCGGCGTAGTGAAAGAATCGGTAAGCCATGCAAGGGCTGCAGGCTTCCATTGATCGCTTGGTGGATTGTTTGGCGAAGACCCTAGGGCAGCTCTGTGTTCGTGGTGGTGATCTACCACCAACAATTGTTGGAATTTGTAATCATATTGATCGTAGGATGATGCTATCAGTGAACCACAAGATCACTCCTAAGAAGGTGGGATCCAACGACATGATTCCACAACATCCTAGACGAGGCATTGATCAGATAGATCGGATGGATCAAGAATTCAAGATGAAAGTCGATCTTCCTAGTTTTAATGGCCAACTCTACTTCAAGGACTTCCTCGATTGGTTGCTTAAAGTCGAACGTTTCTTCAACTAAATGAACATCGTGAAAGAAAAAAAAGTTAAACTCGTGGCCTACAAGTTGACAAGCAAAGCTTCAAATTGGTGGGAACAACTTTAACTTGAGCGGACGAGACAAATGAAGGCGTCAATCCGCACGTGGTCGCGAATGAAGCAGTTATTATGTATGCAATTTCTCTTTCGAGAATACGATCAGGTATTATTCCAACAAAACCAAAATTATTATCAAGATAACTAATCAATAAGAGGTTATGCAGAAAAATCATATCATTTGTCCTTAAGAAACCACCTCATCAAAACAGAATCGTGACAGGCCACAGGATTCATCAATGGCAAACATATGGCCCCTATGAGAATGGAGAACCAACTCAAGACTTCTAAAGTGGAGAGACAATATCTCATAACTAAACGGTCCTTTGCTAAGCAATCTAAAGAAATGAGAGATATATATCTATTAGTTGAAAAGAACAAATATGTGGAGCTTGTGAATATCTTAGAGGATTTTGAACCAGTATTGCAGGAGTTCAAGGCGGTTGTGCTCGATGAACTCCCTAATAAATTGCCTCCCATACGCGATATACAAAATCACATTGATCCCGTCTCAAGGGTAAGTCTACCTAATTGTCCACATTATAAGAAAGAATATGAGATCTTAAATGAAAAAGTGAAGGAACTAACTAATATTAATCAAGTCAAGTCAAGGAAAGCATGAGTACATGTATTGTGTCAGCTTAAGAATTAAATGCCAAGTACAAGAAAATGGCTAATAAACATCGGCGTCAGAAATTATTTCAAAATCACGAACCAAGTCTCTTGAGTAACTCGAGGATGAGTTTTTTTCAAGTGGAGGGGACTAATGTAGAACATGTCACAGATACTTTCCTAGCAAGGTTGGGCCAAAAGAAGGTGGACTGTAAATTGACCGTAACTTTTGATCCGGGTATCGTTACGGGGCGCACAACCTATCAATCTTTACTGAAACGGGACATCCGAGGTGAACCAACCCACAAGTTAGTCGCATTTGTCCGTTTCATCAGAAAATGCGCGCTTTCAGCTCAAAAACAAATTTTTAGGAAAAAAATTACTATTTTTAGTAATTCCGCATTTTTTAATATTCTTCTATTTTTAGAGTTTTAGTTTTTTTTTCCTTTTAGAAATAACGTTTAATTATACTAGAACTCTTCTAGAGAAAGTTTATTTGAAATTTTTATTTTTAGAAATTTGGCTTTAGAAGAGTTTTATTAGAATTAGGATTTTTATTAGAGTTAGAATTTTGCTATTTTTAGTAATTACGAATTTTAGTTTATTTTTTCTTTATTAATGGTGTAAGGAGACACATTAGACAATTATCAATCATTCATCAATCAATTATGAATTTCTTTAGAATTTTATTTCTATTTTTATTATTTTTTCCTCGTGGATTCGAGAAGTCTCTGTGATGAGTCCAGAGAAGCTCCGTGGATTCGGAGTAGTTATCCTTGAGGAAGACGGTGATCGACCTCATCATGTTCATCTTTGTGTCAAGATAGTTATTAGACGTTCAAATATGAAAATATCCAACTGTCATATCTCAACAAACAAGTATTCACCAATCAACAGTTAGGATTGTCCAACAATCTCACTTTGGGAGTTTTAGTAACAATGAGTTTCACGATTTAGTTGGTCTGATTTAGGTAAATGTATGGAGACTTTCCAAGCTTGTGCTGCTACATACTACCGAAGTATCAAATAACTCCCCTTAATCTAAACATTAAAGGTGTGCTTCTGTGGGGCCCACTGTATTGTGTGTGTGGAATCCAGATCGTGTTTAGGTGCGCCACCTCATGTTCACTGTGCAGCAAAAAAATCCATCAATCCAAAACTCAAGTGGGCCACAACATAAGGAACAAAAGCAAATGACACCTAAAACATTTAAATTCACTTGGTGTGGTCTACCTGAGTTATGAAATGGCCTTATTTTTAGTGTGTTCCTTCATTAGGGTGTGTAGCTAATGAATCGATTGGATGGATAATAAAGAGGACATGGCCTTGCGGAAATTGCACGCTAGCCCAGGAAATCTTCAAAGATATCAACAGAAAAGTCGAGGCCGGTAATATCATGATTAAACCCAATATGGAGAAGGCATATGATAGACTGAATTAGGACTTCCTGTCTAAAGTTCTCACCAGATTTGGATTCAACAATAATTGGATCCAACTGTTGCGCAATTGCTCGTCCAATTGCTAGTTTTCGGTCCTCATCAACGGTGAAGCATGGGGTTCTTCAAATCTTCGAGAAGCCTCCGTCAGGGAGACCCCATTTCACCATGCCTATTCATCTTAACAGTGGAAGCTCTCAGCCGAGGGTTTGGCCAACTCATTTTGAGTGCCAATGCCAGCCGTTCAAGACCCGTAGGAACTGCCCAGTGATCTCACATCTTTTATTTGTTGATGATACAATTTTGTTCGCTAACGGATGCAACATCTCCCTTAGGGAAATAGTCGACTTCATCAAAAATTACGAAATGGCATCAGGCC
Organism: Magnolia sinica; assembly: GCF_029962835.1. NCBI lineage: Eukaryota > Viridiplantae > Streptophyta > Magnoliopsida > Magnoliales > Magnoliaceae > Magnolia > Magnolia sinica. The sequence continues at coordinate 78,776,104 of NC_080580.1, read as the reverse complement.
AACGTGTAAATGCCTAGAAGATCTTCTTCATCATGTCAGCAAACCAATCAGAAGCACGACTAAGATCGGCCTCCGATATCTTGGGCTTCAGTCGTCGCTCCTCTCCCTTCACATACTTGGGCCTCCACATATTTCATGGCAGGCCTCGGTGGGCCTACTTTCTGCCGCTTCTGGACAAAACAAACAGTGAAATATCCAATTGGAAAGGTAGAATCCTTACACGGCTGGCAAATTAACACTTATTAACCATGTGCTATCCGAAATGCCCAGCCACATGTTAGCTACCACAGAAGTCCCTACAAGTATCCTGAAGGACCTCCAAAGATCCTTTGCAGATTTCCTTTGGGGGTGGGAGGGGACCAAAGAAAGGTGCCATTAGCACAACTGGCGAGTGATAGCGCTCCCAAAATGGAAGGAGGGCTGGGTGTTAAAAGCCTCACATCAGTCATGAAGGCTTTCCATCTCAAAATGGCCTAGACTATTCATCACAGAGGAAAGAATTGTTGTTGGGAAAAATTATTCAGAGCCAAATACGCGGCAGACATTTAGGGCCAAAGCATTAGACCATCGGCAACTTCAGCCTCCCCACTCTAGAAGCAAATTCACAAATTGACCTCACTGCTGTCTCCCCACTCTCGATGGTTGGTTGGCAGGGGTGATTGCAACTTCTAGAGGACCAAATGGACAGGGCTGGGCTCCCTCCTCGATTGGTCGCTCCATCCCATCACTGCGCATCTACAAGACGCTAGTCAAAGACCTGATTGGATCTTCTGGCTGCCATTCCCTCACATCGTTGCATCCCTTGCTGCCCCGATTCTTCATGGACCACATCAATGAGGAGGGGATCTATGCATCCCTATCGAATGACAAATGCATCTAGACGACCTCTACATCTGGGGAATTCTTAGTTCGAATAGCTTCCCAGCTCCTCAGAAATCAAGCCGAAAAGAAGGCCTGGTCGAGATGGGTTTGGCACGCAAAGCTCCATCCCAAACCCTCCATGCTGGTCTAGAAGATTATCCACAAGGCCATCCCGGTAGATGACAGAATGCAAAGCAAGGGGATCCCGTTCGCACCCAGGTGCAACTGCTGCCCCGCTCTAATAACACCTCAGACTGAATCCATTGACCACATGTTCCTCTTGGGGTCCAAGGCCAGAGTGGTATAGGCCCACTACATCAGGGCCCTGGGCATGGGTAAACCGTACCCTACCTCTGTTGTAGGCATGGTGACTTTCTAGTGGACCGTGGCCACCTCTTCCCCTAAGAAATGGCCCATTGTGGGCCTTTCCCCTCCATCTTTTGGGAACTCTGGAGGGCCAGGAACACAGACGATTATGATACTCTAATCCTCATCATTCTGTCCAACATTCAACGTTGGATCAGCCAACTGGGCCCTCTCCTCCCTCCCCCCAACCCTGCCAATCGCTTTAGCAGCCCACAAAGCTCTAAGCATGACCATTCGCCCCTTGTAGCCCCCCACTACTCAAATTGTCAAATGGACCAAGCCGCAAATCGGCTGGATCAAGTTGAAAGTCGATGGATCAGCGTTGGGAAACCCGGGCACCTCGGGAGGGGGGGCCTAGGTAGAGATGTGGCAGGGAAAACCCTCTTCGTGTTCTCTCACTACGATGGATTCGGGTCTAGTACTCGTGACGAAATTCAAGCTATCCTGGATGGGCTTAACTTGTGCACAAACTGCGATTTCAACAAAGTGAAGGTCACCAATGATTCTCTGTCAGTTATCTCAGCCCTCGCCCTTGGCAGGTCCCTACCCTGGACCATGTGGTATTTGTTGACCAGAATCAAGGCTCTCGCCCGCTCGATCGAGGTCCGCTTCTTGCACTGTCCCAGAGAAGCCAACTACCCAACTGATGAATTGGCGGGTCTGGGGAGTGCGGGGCTTGAGGATCATTTTTTCCAAGCTACGGATGTCTTCCCTGCCAAGATTCACGGCCTTCTCTTCTTAGACAGAACCGGGCTGGGCAGCATTCGTATTACCTAACCCGTGTTAGCTTTTCTAGTTTCCTTGTTGATCTTGCGATAGGATAGCCCATATACTGGGTTCATCCTGAATCTCAAGCTATACATACCTTTTGCGATGGAATATGATAAATGGTTCATTAAAAAAAAAATGGCCCTGCACACAGTTTAGAAGTTTCTAGGGTGGGCATCTCCCTCACTAGTGCTCCCTGTTGTTCCGTGTAGACACGTGGCCCACCTTAGTTTTAGTGTGTTTAGACTCATTTTAGGCACACCGGGGTGGACCTATAAGAGGTCACCACATGTCGTCATCACGAGTTTGGTACTGAGAGAATACTACTCGCATACGATGACATCCTTTGCCGCTTTATCTTCAATGATGTCTTCCATTATTAATGTAGTGGCACAAAATTGTATGAATGCCTTCAAGGAGTTAAGCATCGAATGTCACATACTCCTAAGGCGTAATCGAGGTAACTGTAAGTGCCTTGGTTTTTCAATAATGTGTGTCTATGTATCTTTGTGTCAGTTGGGCCCCATCGAATGATAAAGACATCCGAATACTTGAAGACATGTAGCATCAAGGCTTCAAGATTTAGGTAAATTGAGGTGCCTTGGTGAGCCTAGCCCTAGACCCCTTTAGTTTCAAAACAACCTACCTCTTGTTTTATCATCCCAAGCCTTAGGAATTAGTTTGAACAAGTTCAGTAAGGCTTACAAAGGTTCGGAACTTCTAATGGTTAGATACCAAATCAATAGAAATCAGAGGCCTGTCGATTGAATCATACAATTTTATCAATTCGAGTCGATCTGATTGAAATATCCTATCGATTCGATCGAACATGTCCAAAAGTGTCTAGCGAGCAAAACATCATAAACCAAGACCTGTCGATCGAATCAACAGTTCCATCAATTCGAGTCGATCGAATCGACAAAGCCATTGATTTGACCGACGACTTCCATTTTCTATTCGTGGGTGCACTTTTTATATAAATCAAGCATGCAGACCTTTGCATAGTGGATGGGTTTTTTATATGGTGAGTGAGGTTTTGTGCAAACAACTCGTTAATTATTCACTTAGGCTCTAATATAATGAGTTCGTGCTATCTTCCTTGTGTTTAATCACTCTTTGAGTATTCCAAGTTTCATTAGAAGATAAGTATTCTCTAGAAGTTAGGCCTTGTTCCTATAGGAAAATCATTTGTCTAATACACTCTAGAATGTCCATCTAAGTGAATCTCCATTTGTAACCAACTATACCTTAGTTGTAAGAGATTGGACCTCTAGGTGGTCAGAACGAATAATATTATGCAGTTTGGGTCTCTCAATTTAGGGGATACTGGTGCATTGGCCCATCCACAGTGTGGCCATCAAATCAACGTCTTATCTCATTGAACATAAGCCCAAGCATTGCTTATAAGCCCAAGCATTGCTTAATAGTGTGCTTTGCATATATTCCATCGTTATAATACATGTAAATAACCCTTGCACTTTTTTTCTTTGTTTTTTTTTATAGAAACAAGAATTGTATTGAAGAAAAGGGTTGCCACGTACGGCTTACAAGCAAAGATTCGGGATAGGCCAATGACAAAAAGGAAACAGCCGAGAAACAGCCCCCCTATCGTGTGGCTATACAAATAAAGAAGAAACAATGGGTTAGGAGGTCCTAAAGTTACCCAGGCCCACCTTGCCGAGAAAGAGAAGCACTCTGATGGCTATACAATAACCCTTGCACTTGTTTGGACGTGGCGGAGTATTTTCGAAAACCAATTCCAAAAGGGCTACCTTAAACTTGTGAACCTAACGTATGTAACATATTCACGCTGTTCATCCATTTTAGTGGAACATTTAAGGACGTTATACAAAAATAAAACAAATTCGAAGCTCAAGTGGCCCACACTAGGGAAAACGGTCGTCTTAAAACGTCCACCGTTGATTGGGTGTTTCCTTCCTAAGACCCATATCGATGTTTATTTGTCATCTAACCTGTTCATTAGATCACACTGACATGATAGGCACATATCACGGAGGGACTAGCTTTCCTTGGGGCATCCATCTGTTCACTTTGCGTACATCTCAGACCATGTCTTCTGTATTTAAATAGAAGGTTATTTATATAAATAAATTAGAATGGAATTGCATAATATCCATGTACTTAACCAAAAAAAAAAAAAGATCACACAGACATGGATAAGGAGAAAACAGAAATAGCAGCTTGATCCAAAACTTATGCAGCCCTGAGAAGTTTTTAACCATATGCGTTACATTCCCATTGTTTCGTGTGATGTGGTCCACTTGAACTCCAGATCATGCTAGAGAAATGGATGGACAGTAGGGATAGCCACATACATCACAGTGGGCCCCACATTTTTTCACCCCAGGGTTTTAGCATTGAAAAAGCAACCTGCCCGAATTATACAGTTAAGTAATTATTATCTATTTACAATAAATTACAAAAATACTTGAAAAACAAACAACCCCTTTATTGAAATGGAAAGCAAGCCAATCAACGCCCTATCTCTAGTGCTGATAGGGTGCGGCTATCAACACTATATTCGCAGGATGCATTGCTTGTGTAGCCCTGCGAAGGTCCAGGTTCACCTAACAAGTTCTCACTCTCTTCATTTTTCTTTGGTTCCCAAGGATGTTCATGAAACCTTCTTAGTCCCTCAAGCTCCACAACCACTTCTTTCATCGTAGGTCGTTCTTCCCCCTTAAGTTTCAAGCATCTCTTAGCAAGCTGAGCAATTGACATGAGTTGTTCTTCTTCCCCTTCATTTCGAACCCGTTCCTCTAAAATTTCAAAGAGCCGATTCTCTTTCATAGATGTGAGGAAGTAATTGGAAAGGCTTCTATTATCTTGAGATCTAGTGGAAGAAATGGGCCCCTCGCCTGTCAAGAGCTCCACAAGAACTACGCCAAAGCTATATACATCACTCTTTCCTGTTAATTGGCCTGTTTGATGATACTCTGGATCTAAGTATCCCCATGTACCCATCACCAATGTCGTTATTCGAGTGTGATCTAGCGGAACTAATCTTGAAGCTCCGAAATCAGACACTTTTGCCATGAAATTATTGTCTAAAAGTATGTTGGCAGACTTGACATCTCTGTGAAAGATGGGTGTGGAAGTTGCTGAGTGTAAATAGTAAAGTGCCCCTGCAGCTTCTGTAGCTATCCTTAGACGGTTTTCTAAGGAAATTGAAGAAGCATAGCCCTCATAGCCCTCACCATGGATATGCTGAGAGAGGGTTCCATTTGAAATAAATTCATACACCAGGATGGGAACTTCAGCTTCTAAACAGCAACCCAAGAGCTTCACAATGTTCCTATGGTTGATCTGAGATAAGACGTGGACCTCGTTTATAAATTGCTCGATTTGGGTCTCATCCATTAATTTGGACTTTTTGACGGCTACGAGTTTGTTGTCTGGTAAAATTCCTTTGTAAACTGTACCAGAACCTCCCTGGCCAACAATTTGGCTCTTGTCATAGTTATTGGTTGCTTTTTTCAATTCTTCTATAGTAAAGATTTTGAATGTCTGAGTGGATGATTGACCAGAAGAGATCTTTTCTTGTAATAGCAAACCTCCATTTTGTTGAAAGAATTTCTCTTTGAGTTGGATGAGCTTTCTTTTCCTCCATACCCAATAAGAGGAAGAACTACCAGTGAATATAACTAAGAGACTTAAGCCAATGCCTGTATAGACATTCAAAGGTAAGTGACTCAAGTGTTCATAATATGCCCACATGAGAAGTATATACATTAGGCTTGTTTTAATAAAATGATCTTTTTATACCACTAAAAAATATTTATTGTTTGAGAACATGTCTGTTGTACATGTCTAACTTGTGGAAGCCTCTCATTACTATCCAAATGATACATTAGGACAGTCGGGCCATTTAATTTTTTATGTAGAGCGGTTCGTGGACACTTTCATGTCCAAGATGGACCAAAGAAGGCCCCGTTGGAGGCAAAAGTGATCATGACCATTAGAACCTTAAAACAAGCATATCTCACAAACCGGAATGAGTTATTCGATATAGCATATATAATTTTGAGGTAGGAGAAGCTACTTTAGCCACCCAACTTTGCCTATGCCGAATTTGTGAGATTCTATCAAATCAACAGTCAAAGGTCCTTTTTTTTCATTTTTATTATTTGTAATAAGTTTTAGTTCGATGATAACTCTTGATCCATTGAGCTTTAGGAGTCGTGCCCAATATGAAAAAGGCTTAGAAAAATTAGGATAAAATATGGTTGGGCCAAATTGGACACTTACTATTTTTGACCAAAAACCATGAAGTCTAGTAGAAATCATGACCGTCTACAATTAGTATGTTTACTATTTATAGTAAGTTATGAATTTTAAAGAGTTTCAGATGGACTTTGATTCTGAGACTTCTTCCTGGGTTTGATATCACTGTTTAAAGAATTTTAAATTCATTTTTTTATCATCGATTAATTTATTTCAAATTATTAGAAATTGTTTTCTATTTCTTCACTTGTGGACTTGGGGAATCTCTGTGAGGAGTCCAAAGAAACTCTGTGAATTCAAAGAAGTCATCCTTGAGGAAGACGGTGATCGACCTCATCATGGTCACCCCTGTGTCAATGTTTACATGTTGTCTATTGTTCATTTTCATCTTTATCAATTTGCAAGTAAATAATCTTGATCTAACTGTTGAAACTCGCACTTTTAACCTTGATTCGAGTGATTTGAGGAGTTTTTGTTTGGGGCCTTAACTTGATCTATAACTGCTAGAATGATTAATCTCATAATTTTTTAGCTTAGGAAGTAAGGAAGATTTTCTGACTTGAAAATGAAATATGACAAGGGCCCTTTTGATCTTTTTCTAACTATGAATAAGTCATAGAGGGGTGACTTGGTCCATATTGCCCTAACTCTGAGTTGAGCCTTTTTCTAATGATGAATCAGTCATAGAGCGGCAACTTGGTCCATATTGCCCTAACTCAAACTCGGCAACAACGCAGGACATGTCATCCTCAAAAATCACATAAGAAGGACCAAAATAAGGCAAATTAAAAGAATAATAATAAAAAATAAGTAAATAAATCTAAAATAAGACTAAAATTTCTCAATTTCTAGGGAAGTGAGTATTAAGGCTATGTATGTTTCTACCAAACCCAGTTTAAATAAAGTAAATTTCTAATATTTATAAATAGAAGTTATATATATATATATATATATATATATATATATATATATATATCAGCCTCTTCTATGACCATCGTGTTTTGTTTGCCTATGTATTTTTCGCTAGAAAAATTCAGGTATGCCAATCCAAGGGTAGGCCATATCATATAAACGTTTTAAATCAATGGAAATTAATTAGCCACTACCATGACTAGTGCCTATATTTTTCTTGTTTTCTTCTTCTTTTTCTTTTTCCTTTCTACATTGAAAGTTTTGGATTCTTATTGCAGAGGCAGAGAGAACGAGTTTATTTTACAAGGGTTGTGTATACGGCATCCATGTCCAGAATGTCGGCCTGGCCATGATTGTTGAAAAAAACCCATCCATCTATGGTTGACAACAATTTGAAACATTTAAAAGTTCATGCACAATGATTTGGACCATTCAATGACTGTGGAAAACAATCAGGACCATTGAAAAGTCTATTGAACAGTGGCCTAAGACCTTTATAGAGAGTCATGAGTTTTGGAATACTGTGATTTTGGGAATTCTTTCATCTAATGAGGAACATCAGATGAATGAATTGGATGCCATATAAACAACAAGGAATGTCCAAAAAAAATTTAAAAAAAAAAAAAAAAACAACAACAACTTATGATTGATGTTTCATACCAATTGTTTCCTGTGGTGTGGTCTACGTACATAAGATTTTGATGATCATGAATTTTGGGAAGATACTTTTGATTTATAAAAGATAAAATAAAAAATAAAAAACTTTTGATAGATTTGAACCATTAATCAGATGTGAAACCTTCTGGAATGGTAAGATCCTTCACATCACGTCTCTTTTCACCATTAAGGTCAGATGGTGACAACTTATGGATAGTTTTGTCATTTTGAGAATATGGTGACCAACGCTAGCAAGAACAATGGAATGGTGGTAAGTAAAGTCAAACCCATGCGAGCTGACTTCTGATTTTATTTTATTTTTTCTTGGTTGGAGAGCGACTTGGTCCACCTTGATGTATGCATCGTGTATCCACACCGTTAATCTATTTTTGCAGTTTATTTAGGCCATGGTCCCAAAACTGAAGAAGAAGAAAATTTCAGGTGGACCACACCACTGGAAACCGCGGTTATTGATCATTAAAAACATTTTGGGGCACAAAAGTTTTGGATGAAGATGATATTTTGTGTTTTTTTCATTTTCTAGGGATCTGTGTAACCTTATCAACTGGTTGGATGGTCAATAAACATTACGTTAGATGCTAGGAAGTTTTTACTGGTTGGCGTTTAATGACCACTGTCTCCTGCGGTGGTTCACCAGAAATTTGTATTTATTTCTTCTTTGGCACGGTATCCTAAAATAATCTGTAAAAACAGATGGACAGTCATGAAATACTACTTGACTTAGGAACAACTCAAGAGAAGAACAAACTAAAAATTTGAGATAGAACCCAATAATGAACTATCTCATTGAGTCTATCTATATTATTTTATGCCGAGTTCAGTGGACCAGGTTTCTAGTCGTCCAACGAGTTCTTGAAGTATTATGCTAATTGGAATTGAGGGATTACCTAAAACAACAGCGACGGCTGGAAATTTATGTGTGTCTTTAATGCATTCTCTTTGATCATCGTAGAGTCCATGGTAGCCCTTCCAACACGAACAAGAATAATTCCCTGGCAAATTTATGCAATTCTGTTGACAAAGTTTCTTCACGTCATTCTCATTGCACTCATCAATATCTACAAATCAGCCATCACAAGGAACAAGTCAGTAATTTACATCACATTAATTGGATGGTTAGGATCATTAGTTCAAAGTGATTCTTATGAGATTTTAGCAACCTAAGGTTGAGTTCACTGTCTGGACTGTCTAGTTTGTATCCAAAAGGTAAGATTTAAAGCTATTGATCAGATGGTTAGAGTAATTGTGTCAATGTGATTTTTTTTTTTTGGGTGTCACTCAAAGGGTGGATTGGACTGAATGTACAGTTTAGATCAATGGTTGGACTGTTGATTTGTCCAATCCACCTCATTTTCACAATTTGGCAAAAGTCACCATGCCTTGGCACCCTCCAAGGAGATTAAGGATCCCCTAGTATCCTTTAGAGCAATTAATTGCACAGAAAACCCAGGCCACTAGGCTAATTATGGTAATAGATATTCTTTATGAGATCGATTTGAGCCATCTGATCACCGATGGTCCAGTCAAGCACTACTGGAAAGCGTTCACTTCTATGCAGATATCATGTAAAGAAATCGAATGCCTTCTCATCCACAAGATGGGCCATCAACCACATGATGGACGATCCTTAGCTTAGAAGATTGGATTGGATCCAAGTTACATTCAAGATCGATGATGGGACTTATCATGCTTATCCAATCCATTTTCAGAGCTACACAATGACTAAGCATTTTCATGTGATAATAAATAGAATTAGAAAGGATAATCATACCTTGGCACCCTCCAATGAGATAAGGATTCCCCTCATAACCTTCAGAACAATTGCACCGGAAACCGTTAGTCGATTCATAACAGGTGCTATTCTCACTCACGCAAGCGAAGCTGGCCGAGTCCTTCCGTGCCATCTCGCATGTTTCATTTGAAATAGCCCAGTCAAGCACCACTGGAACGGATTCACTTCTATCCAAGAAGTGAAAACCGATCAGATCCGATTCATTGAAGCTAAATGCATCGTTCTCCACCAGAAATGCATAGCTACATGGATTGAAACTGGAAACATTTTTATGGTTAGAAACACTATCAAGAGTCACTTCAAAACTCTTGAAAGCATTTGGGATAGCTGTTTGGCAACATCCAATCCCAGAGCAGGAGCCATTGATGACGCTGTTTCTGTCATTGCAAAATGACATACAACCACTCTTGAAATCACGGCCCCAGAAGCCGGTGATGGAGGCGATGGTATCGCAGCCGATGGCTGTCAATTTGTTATGCGTTTCTGAGAACGTGAACGGCTGACTTTCGTCTAAGTTCATCCAATTCTTCCAGACGAAGTCTAACTTTCCTGTGTTGGTGTAGCACCGGTAGCCTATATAGTTTAAGATTCTCATTAGGCCTGAGAGTAATGTTATGTCTAGAACCTCAAGCTCACCCCAAAACGGTTTTGGAGGGTTAAAAGTGGCGTTGCAGGAGATATTGAAGCCTCCTCCACGAATGGTGCAGCTATCGCCGATGGCAAACGGGTAGGGAATGCTAACATTCCCGCATTTGTCGGGGCAGCCGGGCTTCGTTGTGACTGGAGGTTGTGATGCTAGTGCTTCTACTGTTGTTGCTACCCAGAAGAGGTGAAGCAACAGAGATTGCAAACCCATATCTCTCTCTCTCTCTCTCTCTCTCTCTCAAAATAATCTGTGGAGAGTCGGTGGGAGGTGGTTGGTTATAAATAGGCCATACATCGCTCAATATTGGGACATTGGTTGAAGGGTTGTGATCTTCCAATCTTGGGAATTAACAAGTCAGACACATCAATTGTACATGTTGTCAGACCAACTGCTTGGATACTAAGTCAAAGCCCCAAATGGGTATTTTAATTAGTTAAAGGTATTGTCAGAGTCTTATTTATTTATGAATGCAGAGCACACCAAGTTTCGTGGGTCCCATCATGAGGTATATGTAATATCCAAACTGTTTGTCCATTTGGTGAGCTCGTAGTAAGGCTTGAACCGAAAAATAAGACAGATCCAAAGATCAAGTGGACCATATAGAAAAAGGCAGCGTGAGATTGAACGTCTACCATTGAAATCCGTCTGGGGTTTATAAAAATTTTGGATCAATATGATATTTGTTTTTCCTCTTTATCAAGGTTTTTGTTATGCATAGATTGGATGAAAAATAAACGACAGGGTTGGCCCTATAAATGTTTTTACGGTGAAAATCATTATCTCCCTTCTATTTGTGGTGCGGTTCAATTGATCTTTGGATATGATTCATTTTTTGTATAATCTCTAAAATAATCTTCAAAAATGAATTAACAGTGTAAATATAATAAATTCATCACTGTGGAGCCTTGGATCTCCTATGAGCTGGTCATACAACTCAGATTTCGAAGAGCATCAACGCTCATCTTACGTACGTACACAAGCCAATCCGCTTCCCTTCTTTTTCTCTCTGAATAGTTTGCGTGCCAAAAAGAAGCGGATTGGCTAGTGTACCACGCACCAGCAACCTACATGTCGGGGGAAGAGGAGCGCTGACACTCCTCGAGCACCGAGTTGTAGGTTTAAAGGAGATCAAAGTTACAGAAGCCCTACAATGATGTATTTATCGTATCTACACTGTTCATACATTTGGTGAGATCATTTTAGATCTTGATCCCAAAATTAAGTAATTTGTAAGGGTCAAGTGAACCACACCACAAATAGCAGTGGGGACTAATTTTCACCGTTAAAACTTTCGTAAGGTCCACCGTAATGTCTACTTTCCATCCAATCTATTCATGAGGTCACATAAACCCGGATGAAAAGAAAAAACAAATATCACATTGATCCAAAATTTATGTGACCCCAAAAGGGTTTCAATGGCAAGCGTTCAATCCTCCACTACTTTTACAGTTTGGTCCAATTGACTTTTGGATCTGTCTTAATTCTTGGTTCAAACCTTTAAGACTAGATCAAAAAGTGGATGGACGGATTGGATATAACTCATACCTCATGATGGGACCCACAGAACTTGGTGACGTCAACAAAGCAGCAGCATCGGTGGTGTGTGGCACACCAGCCAATCTACTTCCGTTCTAGACAATTCAACTTTTAATGCGGGTAACTTCCATAATACCCATCACGATTTATATGTTAGATTTACAGAGTCCTTCAATTTTTCTATGTCATTAAAAGACCATTAGCCCAAAATAAGGGAGTATTAAACAAAATTGTCGGATGAAAACTTTTTAGAGCTAACCATTAGGCCTATTTGCCATGTAACTAGGAAAGGATATTCATTCTAGTATCTGGAGCACGGAATATATGGAATAGATCAAGAAATATTTGAACTATGATTCATACCTACTATTCAGACCTCGCGACTGGACTCCAACAAATTTTCAAACAACGAGTCATAAATCGAACGGTTTTTCTTCCTTCAGAATTATGCTTATTTTGGTGTTGTCCACTTGATCTTTTTTTAGTTACACATCCTAAAATGAACTGAAAAAACAAATGGACGGAATGGATTTCTCAGAACATCACGGTGGCCCCACTTAGGTTTCCACCGCAGAAACTTCTCAAAACATCACGGTGGCGCCTAGGTTTCCACTGTAGGAACTTTCTGCCGAAGGCTTTCGCAATGAATCCGCGTAATGCCTGTCATTGGCGATAAAGTTAACCAATGAGAAAGATGGCGCAGAATTTTCCTTAGCTACCTTACCCATTGGCGATAAGGACGAAGACTTCACTTATTCATTGGTCTTGCTCTGACGTCGAATTGGTAAGACAACCTGCAAGTTGCAACCTTACCTAAAAGCATGCATTTATATATGTGTATGAATTCCCTATTCCAGTACTCAGGATTTCTTGTGCCCCAGGAATTAGTTGAGCAAAGGAGACCCTGGTCTAGACAGGGGATCCTCCGATGCCTAAGTCAGGTCAAGGGAATATGGGTCTAAGTTCGTTTGTAGAGGGAGAGTGCGAGATATTGCGTACTTGTTTCCTCCTTATGAGATACTATTTATACCCGCTCACCAGGAAAGGGCGTGTCTGTATAGTTCGGCGCGTTTTGGGGCACTCACCACCTTCGGCGGGAGACTCATCTGCTCAACTGTCGTGCGGTCGTGTGAATGTGGGCGATTGAATAACTGTCTCTAGTCGTGCAGTAGTGGGGCAACTTGAGATCCCACAAGTAGGTCCCGATCCGAGCTTCAAATCGATTGCCTCGGCCTGAGATTACTCTGAACCGATAGCCTCGGCCCTAGCTTGTCTACCCGAAGCCTCGGAGTAAAGGCGCAACTAAGGATGAGTCGGGAGTCTTCCCCTCAGGCTATCCTCGCAATTCTATACTTATTCTTACATTTCCAGTCGGATCTGAATGGCGTCGGACCTCGGAGTTGAGAAGACTCGGATCTTCCCATAACAAAAATAAACAACTTATATATATATATATATATATATATATATATATATATATATAATGTTATCTTTGGAGGATACCTTGTTTAGGGGGACATGAAATTCTTGTAGCTTATGGTCACGGGTTAACCTCCAACAGACGCGTGGCGACAGTTAAAATCTCGAATCGTCGCAGGACCTATGGCTGACCGCCACGTAGGCCACGGGAGAAAGTTCGAGCGACGTTTCCACTGCTCAGAGCTCATCGTCCAATGTCAAAGGCACGTGGCGTGGCAGTGTTTGAGCCAATGACGTTCAGCCACGTGCATTCCGAGGTCAGCTCGCGATGGTTTGGCTGCAATCATCATATCTCACCATTAATGCAAAGATCCTTCAAGGGTTATATAAACCCTAGTGCTTTGGCTTCAAAAACACTTTCATTTTTGCGTTTCGAATTCGTCTGGCTGTTGGTTCCTTAAAAAGGCGATTTTCGGCGAAGGCAATTCCGACCGATTTGAAGTTTTCGACAAGGCAATTTTGACCAATTTGAAATTTTTAGCAGAGGCGATTCCCGATGACCATTCAGTGAGTCCCCCCTTCCTCTAATGCCACTTTACTTCTATTCCTTTTACCTCCGTGGGATGTCGGACGATTTAAATATGGTTCGAGAAGATTACGACCTTGATGTCGACTCCGATCTGAGAAGATCGGATGATAGAAGAGGGGCCTCCGAAGGCCCCTTAGAAGCAGTACCTCTCTTCCCCCTGCCTAGAAGGGTCCAAGAGGCGAGGGCTCGGACACGCCGCACAAGCAAGAAGAAAACTGCCCAAGCCCCCTGAGACCTGACAGCAGGCGGTGCAGAGATGCCTGCGAGCGGGCGGGCCACGGAAACCATCCCAGGAGGCTCTGTGCTAGTCGAGTCTCAAATGGGATGGATTTGATTGGAATTCGAGATCCTGGACTCCGTACAGATAAGGGCGCCAGAGCCTCTTGATACTGTTGGTGCCCCTGCCGAAGGAGAAGTCGCGATCTTCCTTTGCGCTCTACAATGTGCACTCCGACTTCCCATGCATCCCTTCGTCCGAGCCCTGGCGGCTCAATCAGAATCAGCCTCGACAATCGGAATCGATCTCGATAATTGTCCTTGACAATCAGAATCGGCCTCGACAAACGGAATCGACCTCGACAGTCGGACTCGGCCTCGACAATTGGAATCGGCCTTGATAATCGAAATTGGCCTCGATAATCGGAATCGTGTAAGTGCTATAGTTTCTATCCCTCTTTGTTGTCAAATTTGTAGTGCCAAAATCACTATTATACTCTGTTATATATAACTTGCATAAGTGAAGCTCTCTCTCAAGGATCAACATTCATAAACAAGCTAAGCTCACAACAAGCAAAGCTCTCAAGTACAAGACTCAAGATCTTGAATGAAAGAATTGCTCACAAGACTCAAGCTGAAACTCAAGCTGAACTCAAGACTCAAGTTGAAAGTGAATGAAAGAACTGCTCACAAGACAAGACTCAAGCTGAACTCAAGACTCAAGCTGAAACTCAAGCCACTTTCAAGATTAAGTTACATGAAGAGTTCAACTACATCAAGACTTCAAGACTGATACTTCAAGGTCACTTGTTCCTAATGCTTCAATGTCCATACTTCATGATTGAGGTTTGTTTGACCATAGGTTGACCTTAGAAGTAGGTCATTTCGGATACATAAGCCGAATGTTATTTTACATGTGATTGGTCTGTTCTTCGACTAGTCCTAGGGCTTCTTCGACTAGTCTAGACTTGCTTCGACCAGTCTAAGATATTCCTCGATCCGTCGTGAGTTTGTTACAAATTAGGATAAAATCGTTAGCCTTCAACTAGTCACGGAATCATTCGACGATCGTAGGAACAATGTCGATCGATCTTCGACCGATCGTACAATCTACGACTCGAAGTCGCGAACCTTTGCGGGACCTACGACCCGATCGAAGGAAACCTACGACCAGTCGTAGGTGACCTACGACCAGTCGTAGGAGAGCTTCGACCAGTCGTAGAACGGTCAAAGCAAATCCCGCCGGATTTTTCAAATATCTGTTAGAGCTTCGACTAGTCGAAGAGCACTCTAGACCAGTCGAAGACCCGATCTTCTCACCTATAAATAGTGCACGAATCTCAGAAGAAATTATCGAATTAATTAATCCATTCAAGTCAATCTTCGTCGAACTTCTGAGAGATAATTTTGTGCTCCATCTAAGCTAAGTGTGCTTATTTAATATTCTCTTTCCTTAGCTTTATTTTAATTGATTTTGTTTCTTATATTCCAATCTGATTTGATAAAGAGGAATTATTATTCCCTTTCTTTGGAATCAAAATCAATTAAGGCAAGCCCTATTTGGTTTAATTTAAAATCTATTAGAATTAGAACCATTGTAATCAAGTACTGGACATTGAACTTGGACATTCAATCATCTACTTTGATTTGGTTCTACCTGGCTGCTACAACGAAGGAGATTTTCAGGTATTTTACATATTGTAAATTCCTTTCTATTATTTTGGTTTCTTTCAAGATTTGCCGGAAAAATCTTGTTATTTTGGTTATCTGAGGAGAGCCAGGAAAAATCAGAAGTGGGGGTTTTTTAAATTGTGTAAGCCCACATACAAAGACACAATTGTAAGGGTTTTGGGTGAACCCGGGAAAACCTATTTTTAGTGAACGCTCATATTCCCTGTGTGAGGATATTAGGAGTGGAGTAGCTTTTTGTGGCTGTTGTTTAACAATTGGTGAACACACAGGCGAACCACTATAATCCCTTGAGTTGTGGTTGATTGTTTTATTTTTCTAATTTTTATTCTTTCGTGGGATGTATGTATGGTGGTGAATGTTGTAATTAATTCAAGCTTTGTGAGAATGTTGTAATAGCTTAGAATTTACTTTCTGCTATTCCTTTATAAGCTTGATTTTCAATTTCATTTGAAAGTTGTTCCAGCAAGGTTGCCCTGCCATTTTTATGGTGTATGGCTGTCCCTAGAACAATACATCTTTAATTACAAGTTATTTCAATTCAGTTTATATTTATTTTTGTATTCCTCTTCGATTTGAGACTTGATATAAAGACCTTTCTAGAAATAAGGTTGTCCTACCATAAACTCTGGTTTTTGGTGTAAGGTTGTCCTTAGAACAACGTTTGTATCAACCTCTCAAGATCTGATTTTTGAGGTTGTTTTACTTTCTTGCATTGTTATTTAATTTGGCTATCATTTTCTTTATTATTCCGCTGTTATAAGTTTTTATTTGACATTGTCCTATTCACCCCCCCTCTAGGACATATAGCTTGGCCTTTTCAAGTGGTATCGAGCCTAATAGCTCTTTTTTATTCTTGGATTTAATTCTGAGCTAACGATTTAAGCTATTTAAGATGTCAAATTTTGATAGCCTTTCACACTAGGCCTCCACCCTTTGATGGCTCCAACTATGCTTATTGGAAAGCCGTAATGAGGATCTTCCTCAAATCAATGGATGAAAATGTGTGGCAAGCCACAGTGACTGAATGGAATCCTCCTATCATGGAAGTTACTGGGGTTGATGGTTCAAAATCTATGAAAACCACACCATATTACCAATGGACCACCCTTCAGAAAAGTGAGAGTAGTGCAAATGCTAAAGCACTAAATGCAATTACTTGCGCACTATCACCGGATGAGTTCAAAAGAATCATTTCCTGTGATACTGCAAAGCAAGCTTGGGATATATTAGAAATGACACACGAGGGTACTACAATTGTCAAAAAATCTAAAGTCCAACTCCTCATAACCAGATTTGAAGAAATTCATATGGAGGAAAATGAAATGTTTATGGACTTCTACACTAGATTGAATGACATTGTAAACTCAATGTGGGGTCTTGGCGATAAAATCCCAAAAAGTAAAGTGTGTGCAAAAATACTACGCTCACTTCCTGAACGGTTCAATTCTAAAGTAACCGCAATCCAGGAACTTCGTGATACGGATAATATGAGGGTTGAAGAACTAGTTGGTTCTCTACAAACCTACGAGTTAAACTTTAAAGCTCCTAAAGGTAAATCTATCACGCTAAAATCTTCTAAATGTAATTCAGAAGAAAATTCTGAAGATGATATGGATCTTTTAGCTAAAAATTTTACAAAATTTTCAAAAGCAAGAAAAGAGTTGATTTTCAAAAATCAAATGATAAAAAGAAGTTTAGACCCAAATCTAGAAAATCTTTGAAAGATAGTCAATGTTACAACTGTCAAGAATATGGGCACTTAACAAATCGATGTCCTAAAAGGGACAAACCCAAGAAGAAGGGTATGTTGGCTACATGGGATGAATCATCTGATCCTGAAGGTTCTTCTGAATCAGAAGATTCTGAAACTGAGTCGGGCAATGAGATTAAAGCTCTTATGACTCTAGCCAAATTCACATTTTCAGATAATGACTCTACAAGTGAAGAAAATCTGAATAGTGAATGTGAAAATGAAGATGATCTTCAAGACGCTTACAATGCCCTATATAAGGAAAGTTGTAAAATTGCTGTCAAACTTAAACTTCAAAAAGAAAAGTTTTCTAAACTCAAAAATTATTTTGATTCACTTGTCTTAGAAAAATCACAAATTTTAGATAGTTTTGAAAATCAAAATGTGATTTGGAATTCAAAAACTCACTAATTGTTGATTTAAAATCTGAAATTGAGAATCTTAAAACTGAAGTATCTTCTCTTCTGAGTTTAAAGGACACATGGAAATATGCCCAAGGTGATCCAAAGTTAGAAAAACTTTTATCCGGATCAAGAAAATGTGGCGATCGATCCGGGTTGGGCTATGATAAAAATCTACCTCCTAAACAAAAGTGTACTCCTCCTATGTTTGTTAAAGGAGAGTCCTCAAACTCAAAAGGGAAAAGTACTTATCAAGATTTTTCTAAAAATTCAAAAACTTTTCAAAAACCTAGAAACAGCCATGTCAACTTTAATCAGAATTGAAATCCACTAGCTGAAAAGATAGTTGATTTACTCAAGGAGCTATTAAAATCTAACTCTATAGGTCATTCCTACAAGTATACACAAAAGAAGACCAACTATGTTCCTAAACCCAAAACAATTATGAAATGGGTTCCTAAAGTCACCTGCTTGGTTGCTCACACTGCTTTCAAAGCAAAAAGTCATTCAAAGTGGTACCTAGACAGTGGATGCTCTAGGCATATGACAGGTGACAAAGCCTTATTCACCGATCTGAAAGATATGACTGATGGTTCAGTCACATTTGGTGATGGTAGCAACTGCAAGATTATAGGCCAAGGTACGGTTCAACTTTTTAATCTTCCAGTGTTTAAAAATGTTTTATACGTTGAAGGCCTAAAGCACAACTTGCTTAGTATATCACAAATATGTGATAATAATCATAATGTTCGGTTTTCTAATCAAAGCTGTGAAATACTAAACAATAAGGGTTCTATAATATTAACTGGACATAGAACGTCTGAAAATTGCTATATTATTAGTGAATCCAGCTCATCTAATCAAACATGTTACATGGTCCATACAGACGAGACCGACTTATGGCACAAACGTCTTGGACATGTACATTATCGAAAGCTATATCGATTGAGCAAACGAGAACTTGTAAGAGGTTTACCCAAACTTCAGAAATTAGATAAAATATGTGGTGAGTGCCAGATAGGCAAACAAACAAAGAACTCACACAAAAAGGTGAATTCAAATACCACATCAAGACCACTTGAACTTCTCCACATGGACTTGATAGGACCTACCGAACGGAAAGTCGTAGTGGTAAAAGTACATCTTGGTAATAGTCGATGACTTTACCGATTCACTTGGGTAGTCTTCTTAAGGGATAAATCAAACCCTTGAAGAAGTAAGAACAGCTTCTCAAAAGGATTCAAACTGAAAAATTCTCTCAAATCGGAAAATTCGTAGTGATCATGGATCCGAATTTGAGAATAGCAATTTTGAGAAGTTCGATCGACCAAGGAATATTACATGAATTCACAGCACCCAAAACTCCACACCACAATCGAATTGTAGAAAGAAAGAATAGGGTGCTTCCAGAAATGGCTAACCTCATGTTGAATAGCATGAAGCTCTCTAAAAATCTTTGGGTTGAAGCCACAACTTGCTATATTATTAACCGAGTCTACACTAGAAAAGATAATAATAAAACGGCTTACGAATTGTGGTTCAATAAAAAGCCTACTGTTAAATACTTTCGAGTTTTTGGCAGCAAGTGCTATATTTTACGTGATCGTGAAAATTTGGGAAAGTTCGATACGAAGAGTGATGAAGGTATTTTTCTAGGATATTCTTTAAACAGTCGAGCTTATAGAGTTCTGAACAAAAGGACTGGTGTGATTCAAGAATCCATTAATGTTGTCATTGATGATCACTTAAACACACCAATCTCTAATTCAGATAATGATGAAGTACTAATCATTGATAAACCCGATACTTCATCGAATCAGATTGATTCTGAGTTAAGGACTGTTAAAGATCATCCAACCACACAAATTCTTGGAAACCCTCTCACCGGTGTTCGCACCCGTAGACAACTTGAGGATATATGTAATTATGTATGTTTTACATCCCAAATTGAACCATCTAACGTAAAAGAAGCTCGGGCTGATGAGAACGGGATTATTGCGATGCAAGAAGAACTCAACCAATTCGTAAGAAATGATGTTTGGTATCTCGTATCAAGACCTAAAGATAAACACATCATTGGAACAAAATGGATTTTCAAAAATAAGTCTGATGAATGTGGAAATATAATTAGAAACAAGGTTAGACTGGTGGTACAAAGTTATACTCAAATTGAAGGGATTGATTTCGATGAAACCTTTGCACCAGTAGCACGTCTTGAATCTATCAGACTATTTATATCCATTGCATGTTTTAGAAAGATAAAGATCTATCAGATGGATGTGAAAAGTGCTTTTCTAAATGGTGATTTACATGAAGAAGTCTATGTTGAACAGCCAATGGGATTTGAAGATTCCAAAAATATTGATCATGTATATCGGCTTAAAAAGGCACTTTATGGATTAAAACAAGCACTTAGGGCATGGTATGAGAAACTAACAAAATTTCTTTCAAGTCATAATTTTCAAATGGGATCTGTTGATAAAACTCTGTTTGTTAAGAAACATAATGATCATATCCTAATGGTACAGATTTATGTTGATGATATCATTTATGGATCAACTTGTGCTGACTACTGAGTTTGCAGATTTGATGAAATCTCAGTTCGAAATGAGCATGGTTGGGGAATTGACTTATTTCCTTGGATTGCAAGTAAAGCAACAACCTGAAGGAATATTCATTTCTCAATCTAAGTATGCCTTGAATCTAATCAAAAGATTTGGATTTGAGAATGGCAAGAATTTTGATACTCCTATGAGTACTACCCTGAAACTATCAAAAGACTCTAATGGTAAAAATGTTGATTCAAAACTTTATCGGAGTGTGATTGGTAGTTTGTTATATTTAATTGCTAGTAGACCCGATATTTCTCTAAGTGTTGGTATTTGCGCAAGATATCAATCGATCCAAAAGAATCTCACTTGATTGCCGTGTTAATTATTAGATATGTCGCAAGAACTGTAAATCTTGGTCTCCGGTATCCTCATGAAACCAATGTTCAATTAGTTGGGTACTCGAGTTGATTGGGCTGGTAATGTAGATGATAGAAAATCAACCGTGGTGGTTGTTTTTTCATTGGAAATTGTCTAGTTTCTGGTTTAGTAAGAAACAAAATTCTATTTCACTTTCAACAACTGAAGCTGAGTATATGATGTAATGCATGTACACAACTTGTTTGGATGCAAAGAATGCTAAGTGATTATGGAATTAAATAGGATTCTATGTTATTACATTGCGATAATTCCAGTGCGATAAATATTTCAAAAAATCCTATTCAACATTCTCGTACTAAGCATATTGACATTAGATTTCATTATATAAGGGAATTAGTAGAAGAAAAAGTTATATCTCTAGAATATATTCCTACTGAAGATCAACGTGCTGATATTTTCACAAAACCTCTTGATAAAAGCAGGTTCAAAAAGATGAAATTTGATCTTGGCATGTGCATTTTAAATTGATAATTTATGCCTTCTTGTATAATATTGTATATATTTGCTAGATTGTATTTCAATTTTTGTAAAAATTGTAAGAAAATTGAATTTTTGGGGTTTATACGACCAGTCATGAGTATACACGACCAGTCGTACTACGACCGGTCGTAGATACCCACGACCAGTCGTGGAACACGGGTTTCACTTCAAATGGTATCTATGCTATCTCAAATGGTACTCAGATTTGTTTGCCATCCTTAATCTGTCATTTCATTCTTCAGTTTCGACTCCATCCTGGTCATAGTGACATTCCATTTGCATACTTTATGACTGTATTGGCTACTCATATGTTAGTCGATATGCTTGTTGATGAAGCACCAATCCATCATCCGATCTTTAACAATACAAATATTAATAAGATGAAGTTGGATCGCTTCTGAACAAGGTGGTGGTGGTGCCGGTGGTCTGAAGAAGCTGGTGTTGATATTAATATGGATGACATTTTTGAGGAACCGGATTCTGACTCAGCAAATGATCCATTTTGAGCCTTCTTCATTTGATGCACGTCGAGTGCATTAGAAGGTAGAGTTGAGGATATAAATGTTAAGTTGGAAAACATGTCTGTTGCTCATGATTTGCAATTCAAGTATATGCGCAAATATCTTAGGCGCTTGAACAAAGGCATGCACCAACTTGATCCTTCTATTCCTGCTCCATCTTCAAGTTCTAGTTCTGACTAGTCTCTATGAGACTTTTTGTATGTAATAACTTTCTTACTTAGCACTTGGCTGATTTTGATTTGGATTCTATTTATGTTTTATGCTGAATATTTGTTCTTGATGTAATATGATATATGTGATGCTATCTTGAGTTCCTCTTATTCTCTTACTTCCTCATGTTTCCTCTCATGACTTCCTTTCTTTAGTTCTCCTTTGTCATATTGTGACAAAAAGGGGGAGAATGGTTTGTTCTTAATGTGATTGTGAGGGGAGTAGCAGTGGTTATGTGAGAGTGGGGTGTCAAGGGGAATATATGTTTGATCTTGAATATATGTTTGATCTTGTTGAATGATAATAGTTGAATGTTGAAACTGGTTGAATGTTGAATGTTGAATATTGATTTGCAGGTATTAACCAATTGTTTTACTTTTGTTTATTATGGTTATGTGTTTTGTCACTAATTTGACAAAGGGGAGATTGTAGGTGCTATAGTTTATATCCCTCTTTCTTGTCAAATTTGAATTGCCAAAATCACAATTATACTGTTATATATAACTTGCATAAGTGAAGCTTTCTCAAGGATCAACATTCATTAACTAGCTAAGCTCACAACAAGCAAAGCTCTCAAGTACAAGACTCAAGATCTTGAATGAAAGAACTGCTCACAAGACTCAAGCTGAAACTCAAGCTGAACTCAAGACTCAAGTTGAAACTCAAGCTGATCTCAAGACTCAAGTTGAAACTCAAGCTGAACTCAAGACTCAAGCTGAAACTCAAGCCACTTTCAAGATTGAGTTACATGAAGAGTTCAACTACATCAAGACTTCAAGACTGATACTTCAAGGTCACTTGTTCCTAATGCTTCAATATCCATACTTCATGATTGAGGTTTGTTTGACCATAGGTTGACCTTAGAAGTAGGTCATTTCGGATACATAAGCCGAATGTTATTTTACATGTGATTGGTCCGGTTCTTCTACTAGTCCTAGGGCTTCTTCGACTAGTCCTAGACTTGCTTCGACCCGTCTAAGAACCTCGACCAATCGTGAGTTTGTTACAAATTACGGATAAAATGCTAGCCTTCGACTAGTCCTCGGAATGCTCGACCATTGTAGAACAAAGTGTCGACGATCTTCGACCCGTACAATCTACGACTCAAGTCCAAATAACCTGCGAGAACCTACGACTGGGCCGAAGGAAACCTACGACTGGTCGTAGGAGAGCTTCGACCACCATAGAACGGTCAAAGCAAATCCCGCCGGATTTTTCAAATATTCAGTTAGAGCTTCGACTAGTCGAAGAGCACTCTGGAAATCGAAGACCCGATCTTCTCACCTATAAATAGAGCACGAATCTCAAGAAATCATCGATTTAATTAAAGTATTCAAGCCAATCTTCGTCGAACTTCGAGAGATAATTCCGTGCTCCATCTAAGCTAAGTGTGCTTATTTAATATTCTCTTTCCTTAGCTTTATTTTAATTGATTTTGTTTCTTATATTCCAATCGATTTGATAAAGAGGAATTATTATTCCCTTTCTTTGGAATCAAAATCAATTAAGGCAAGCCCTATTTGGTTTAATTTAAAATCTATTAGAATTAGAACCATTGTAATCAAGTCTTGGACATTGAACTTGGACATTCAATCATCTACTTTGATTTGGTTCTACCGCGCTACAACGAAGGAGATTTTCGTATTTTACATATTGTAAATTCCTTTCTATTATTTTGGTTTCTTTCAAGATTTGCGAAAAATCTTGTTATTTTGGTTATCCGAGGAAAGCCAGAAAACTCATAGTGGGGTTTTTAATTGTGTAAGCCCACGACAAAGACACAATTGTAAGGGTTTTGGATGAACCTGGGAAAACTTATTTTTAGTGAACGCTAATATCCCCTGTGTGAGGATATTAGGAGTGGAGTAGCTTTTGTGTGGCTATTGTATAACAGTTGGTGAACACACGGGCGAACCACTATAATCCCTTGAGTTGTGGTTGATTGTTTTATTTTTCTAATTTTTATTCTTTTTGTGGGATGTATGTATGGTTGTGAATGTTGTAATTATTTCAAGCTTTGTGAGAATGTTGTAATAGCTTAGAATTTACTTTCTGCTATTCCTTTATAAGCTTGATTTTCAATTTCATTTGAAAGTTGTTCCAGCAAGGTTGCCCTGCCATTTTTATGGTGTATGGCTGTCCCTAGAACAATACATTTTTAATTACAAGTTATTTCATTTCAGTTTATATTTAATTCTGTATTCCTCTTCGATTTGAGACTTGATACAAAGACCTTTCTAGAAATAAGGTTGTCCTACCATAAACTCTGTTTTTGGTGTAAGGTTGTCCTTAGAATAACGTTTGTATCAACCTCTCAAGATCTGATTTTTGAGGTTGTTTTACTTTCCTGCATTGTTATTTAATTTGGCTATCATTTTCTTTAAGTTTTTATTTGGCATTGTCCTATTCACCCCCCCCTCTAGGACATATAGCTTGGCCTTTTCAAGTGGTAGGGTTGGTCATGAATCTTCCATCCTCTAACAAGGTTTGGAAGAACAAATGGTTTTGGGCTTCGAGCGAGTGGGAGGTGCCGGTAGCGAAGCTTGGGAACTTGAGGACTCGCGTCCCTACCGATTTAACACTTCAGGTCAGACCCCAAACATTCTTCTTTTAGCATCCCTTTCTCATCTGTTGTGATCTGACTGAAGCTTTCCTTTCATTTCTGTAGACTTCCCGAGAGGTTCGCCTCTTATCTCCTTGGACCAAAAGAATCGGATCGCTAAGGTCAAGGCGCGCTCGGGAGACCTACGCTCCTGGTCGGATCTGATTACTGCTGATAATCTTTATCGATCTAGGCTCCCCACTTCATTTAGTAAGTTTCTCCTTCATCTCTTTGAAGGAACTAAATCTCTTAGCTTGAATATTAATTCATTACTCTATATGCAGGCATGGTCGAGGCTTATGGGTCCTGGAAGAGGGAGGCCGCCCCGACAGTCGAGGAGATGTTGAGAGCTGAAGCCCCAACAAAGACGACCATTCGGAGGAGATAGGCAACTCCTCGCAGTAAAGGCCCCTCGGCCGCAATTTCTGTTGCTACAGCTCCGACTCCAGCATCCGTTGCGGTTGAGGCTGCAGTCGACAATGCTCCAGCTCCAACTCTTCCTCCCGCCGTCACCCCTCATGTCCCTGAAGCACCTCCTGTAGCCTCCGAGCCCTGCATAGTCATCCCATCTTCATCCGAACGGGAGGAGGCCATTAGGATGGCAGATGTCATGCTCTCCCCTCTCGAAGTCGGGAATGATCTCAGGGCTGAGGCCCAGGCCTCAACAGGCAGTAGGACTGGGGCCAGGGAAGTGACAGGGTTGGCTGAGGTGGGAACCAGCAGAGAGAGGTTTCAGCCGGGTTATCACATGTCATGCTTAGTTCGCTGGGCTACTAAACATTCCCCGGAGGAGGAGATAACGACCCTTCTCAACAAGTCGGATGAGTCCTTCATCAACGACATGGCCTCCATCTTCTACCGGGTATTTCTACCAACCTTTCTTGCCTTTGGTTTCTTTTGTTGCGTCTGTATGTTCACTCTCTTACTTTTAGTTCAGTTCGTCCCGAGGCTCCTTTTGACCCGAGAGAGGTTGAGGGATCTTGTAAAAAAAAGATGCAGAGATAGGAACCCTCAGGAGCGAAATTGGGATCCTCCGAGACGAGGCTACATTCTTCCGGATGGAGCAGGCAGAGCTACGCCAGCAGCTTGACGATGGAAAAGCTCGCGAGCTACAACTGAAGGGGGTCACCAGCGATCTTAAAGCCCGATGCGCTGCCGTTACAGCCGAACTGTCCCGAGCCAGGGCCCATGTCAACTCGCTCGCGAAGGAGAACGCCCGATTGGGGGACGTGCTAGAGCAGACCAAAGCCGAGGTGTTTGAAGAGCAACACCGAGTAGTCACCCAGGCGAAGGAAACTTAGCGGACCGAAGATGAGGCCTCCCTGGCCGTGGCGGTGGTAGCTGCCGTGGATGCGTTCAAGTCTTCGGAGGAGAGGATTGCCCAAGCCACCAAGTTCTACAACTACGGTTTTGACGCTTGCATAGATGCGGTCCGGGAGCTTTATTCAGACCTCAACCTCGAGCCTCTGCTATTCGAGGATGCAGGGGAGAACCCAACTAGAGAAGTTGGCCCGGACCAAGCCCTTGCCTCTCAAGCTCCTCCCCCTCCGACTGCATAGCCTCTAACACTCCTTTTTTATAACTCTTCTAAACTTATCTTTTGACGAATGATCAGATTGATGATATATTTTTTGACCCTCTGAAGAGGGCATGGTATTTGATTCTGTGGATGATGATCTTTAGATGTTAAGTTGTTGATTGTCATACTGACTCCTTGGATGCCGCTTCGTAGAACCCTATGATGTTGCAATTGTTAAGACCAGGCCCCTAGGGGATCGGTTCCTCCCATGATTGGCGAGCAACTTTTAATAAACCAGTTGGTCGGACGATGAAGTGACTTCTCTATCGAGGAGTCGAGTCGTCTATGGGTTTTTCTCTCAAACATGAGGGGGTACTTTGTAGAACTTTCATGGGATAACGTACTAACCCCTTCTTTAAGGGATCGGTTCGTTAAGTCGGCCCCTGCTTATGAAAGACAACTTTTTATTAGTAGATAATCCGCTCATGTAGATACGAAGAAATGTGAATTTTATTGGGGGCCTTAAAGGCTAGTCACTCAGAGGCGTACATTTATTGGGGGACCCTCGACGACCATTACATCAAGGGTAGTAGACTTTTAGGTGCTCGGCGTTTCAGGGGTGGGGGAGCTTACGGCCCTCAAGATCTTCCAAGTGGTAGGAGTCAGGCTTGGTCGATCGGACCACACGGTATGACCCTTCCCAATTGGGTCCGAGTGCCCCAGCCCTCGGTTCTGCAGTGTTTTGGAAGACTCGGCGAAGGACTAAGTCCCCTGGACGGAACCGCCTAGTCTTGACTTTAGAATTGTAGAATCGCGCTACCTGTTGATGTCGAGTAGCAACCCGAAGTCTGGAGATGTCTCTGGCTTCTTCAAGTAGGTCCAGGTAGCTGCAATCTGCTCGGTGTTTTGATTCTCCTAATAACTTCTGACCCGAGCTGTAGGAGGGTCAATTTCAACTGACACCATTGCCTTCGAACCATAGGAAAGCGAAAATGGGGTTTCCCCAGTGGATGACTAAGCCGTAGTTATGTTAGCCCAGAGGACGAACGGGAGCTCTTCGACCCAATTGCTTTTCACTTTCTCTAATTTTGTTTCGAGATGATGCTTAATGACTTTGTTAACTACCTCCACCTGTCCATTGGATTGTGGGTGCCAAGGCGAAGAATAGATTTTGAAATGCCCAGCCCTTGACACATACCTCGGAACTTATCATTATCGAACTGTCTGCCATTATCAGATATAATAGTGCGCGGATTCCAGATCGGCAGATGATGTTCTTCCAGACAAAATCAACCACCTTTTGCTTTGTGATTTTTGTGACAGGCTTAGCCTCGGTCCATTTGGTGAAGTAATCAACTGCAACAATAGCGAGCTTGACTTGCTCTTTCCTTGTGGGAAAGGTCCGATAACATCAATCCCCCATTGAGCGAACGACCACGGTCCACTCATGGGAGTCATTTCTTCCGCAAGTCACCTCGGTACGGTCGCGTACCGTTAACACTCGTTGCACCTTTGAACGTAGTTCTTTGAGTCCTCCCTAATGGTCGGCCAAAAATATCCTTGGCGGAGTATTTTCAGAGCTAGGGCCTGACCATCAGAGTGATTTCCGTAGATGCCTTCGTGAATCTCCTGAATCACGTAGTCTGCTTCATTAGGCGGGAGACACCTGAGGTAGGGCTGTGAATGCCCTTTTTTATACAAGATCCCATCCAGGACTACGTACCGTGCCGCTCTAACTCTCAGGCGCCTAGTCTCCAACTTGTCCGAGGGGACCTCATCAGATGTGAGGTAGTTATAAATTGGGTCTATCCAGCTCGGAGCATCTTCTAATGAGTTGACTATTTTCTTCTTTATTTAGTCAATGCTTGGATGTTTTATGAACTCCACGAGAATGACTCAAGGGATCTTTCCTTCTGTGGCTGAGGCTAACTTCGCTAAGGCGTCGGCCCAGGAATTCTCCGCCTTAGGAATCTGACTAATAGTGCAGCTCCAGAACCTTTTTATCAGTTTTCTTGCTTCAGCCAGGTAAGCCATCATCCTAGTCTCATTGGCCTCATATTCGGTGAAGATATGATTCCTACCATCTGAGAATCACATCGTACCTTGAGAGATTAGACACCCAGATTGGCCGCCAGCCTGAGTCCAGCCAGCAGAGCCTCATACTCTGCCTCATTATTAGAGGCCTTGAAATCGAGTCTGATCGCATACTGGATGGGTGTAGAATTAGGTGCGACCAGGACAATTCTTGCTCCGGTACGCTTGACATTGGACGACCCATCCACATACAGAATCCATCCTGGCTCTGATATTGTCTCTTGATTACTTGAAGGAACAGGTGAAGGAGCCGTCTCCACTTCAGCATTAATCCCCCCTTCGTTCGAGGCAGTGAACTCCGCAATGAAGTCGGTCACATCTTCACCCTTAATTGCGGTCCTTAGTCGGAAATGGATATCGAACTCCCCGAGTTCGATTGCCCACTTAGTTAACCGACCCGACACTTTGGGCCTCGGGAGGACTTACTTGAGGGGAGAGTCAGTCAAGACAACAATGGAATGGGTGTGGAAGTACGGACGTAATCTCCGAGCCGAGATAACAAGACAGAGTGCCAACTTTTCCAGAGCCAGATACCTTATCTCGGTAGGTACCATAGCTTTACTCACATAATACACAGGGAATTGCTTGCCCCCTACCTCCCTAATCAGGGCGGAGCTGATGACTGAATCTGAAACTACCAAGTACAGGAAGAGGACTCGCCTTCTTTAGGCTTAGACAATAGGGGCGGGAGCTCAAATACTGTTTCAATTGTTGAAAGGCTTGCTCGCATTCCAATATCCACTCAGCCTTCTTATGATCCTTTAACTGCTAAAAGAAGGTGAGGCATTTGTTAGTGGCTCTAAATATGAATCGTCCGAGCGCTGCTACTCGTTCGGTGAGGCATTGTATTTCCTTGATAGTCCGAGGCGAGCTCATGTCGAGGAGTGCCTTGATCTTGTCGGGGTTCGCTTCAATGCCTTTTTGACTGACTTGAAACCCGAGGAATCTACCGGAGCCAACTCCGAATGCGCACTTCGCGGGATTCAGCTTCATCTGGTATTCTCAAAGGATGTCGAAGGTTTCTACGAGATCTGATAAGCGATCGGATGCCTTAATGCTCTTAACGAGCATATCGTCGACGTAAACCTCCATAGTGTGCCCGATCTACTTAGCGAACATTTGATTCACCAGCCTCTAATATGTGACCCCAGCGTTTTTTAGGCCGAATGATATGACCCAGTAATAGTAGAGTCCCTTATCGGTGATGGAGGTAGTCTTCTACCTATCTGGGGGATGCATTGCGATCTGGTTGTACCTGGAATAGGCATCCAGGAAGGAGAGTAGTTTGTGCCCCACTGTACTGTCTACCAGCTGATTGATCCGAGGCAATGGAAAACTATCCTTACGACAGGCCTTGTTTAGGTCTGAGTAATCCACGCAGACCCGTCATTTCCCATTGGCTTTCTTGACAAGGACCACATTTGCGATCCAATCTGGGTAGTGTACTTCTTAATGAAGCCAACGTCGAGTAGTGTAGAGACTTCGTCGACTATGGCTTCATACTGCTCGGCATTGAACGATCTTCTCTTTTGTTTCACGGGTTTGTGATCAGCCTGTGAACCATGACATCATGAGAGATCCCAGGCATGTCCTTGTGCGACCATGCGAAGACGTCTCTGTGTTGTTGTAGGGAAGCCAACATTTGGAACCGTTGCTCGAAATTCAATGATGTTCCGAGCTGAACGGTTTTGCTCGAATCGGCCTCATCGAGCGATATTTTCTCCAAGTCTTCCACAGATGAGCTCTCTGCAGGTTCTCAGGGATCTAAGACGTTGATAGTGAGGGCTTGCTTTACTGCCCCTTTCTTCACTGCTATTGCACACCATCTCCGAGTTTCGCGCTGATCACCTCGGAGGTAACCTATCCCACCCTTGGCAGGGAATTTCATCATCAGATGGTAAGTGGAGATGACTGCCCTCATTGCATTGAGAGACGGTCTTCCCAGAATGATGTTATGCACTGATGGTACATTGACGACGAGGAAGTCTACCATGAGGGTGACTTGATGTTGTCCTTCTCTTACAGTTACAGGGAAGGATATGACTCCCTCAGAGATCGCCCTTTCTCCGGCAAAGCAGTGTAGGGGGGTCTTCACAGGTCAGAGACGGGACCTTGGAATCCTCATTCTTTCAAAAGCCTTGGAGTAGATCACATCTGCTGAAATTTCGGTGTCGAGCAGGATGTGGTACACCTTGCAGTTGTCTATGGTCATAGTGACCACTAAGGCGTCGTCGTGCGGATGCTGGATCCCACGCGCATTATCTTCCGAGAAGGTCATACTGCTCGGGTTGACTCGGAGTTCCTTGCTCGGTCACTCGGTCATATGGATGTAGAGTTTTGGATCAGACTACCGAGAATGGGCTTTTCAAGCCCTGTTTGAATCTCCTCCACCGGATGAACTACCAAAGATGGTATGGATTTCAGTCTGCTCTTCTGCAGTGTTATTCGGCTATTCTCGTTCTTCTCTCCGAAAGACCCTCTCTTCTTTGGTATACCGGCCTAGATAACCCTTACGGATAAGAGTCTCGATCTCATCTTTAAGATCCACGCTATCAGCTATATTGTGGTCGTGGTCTCGATGGAAGCGACAATACTTGCGCTTGTCTCGGTGATCCGGGTCGACCTTCATATAAACAGGCCAATTCAGGAGTTTTTGCCATCTGATGTCCAGCAAAATTTTCTTGGTAGATGTGTTGAGGGGAGTGTAGGAACGGAATTTACCCTCTGGTTTCCTGCTCGGACGACGATCACGAGAAGCGCGGTCGTCGGGTCTTTTACTGGACGGCTGGGGTTCTTCGTTCATCGACCTCTTCCCCTTGCCAGTTGGGTCTGCTACTTGAACATTTTTGCGAGCATTGGAGAATTCCTCAGCATTAGTATATTTTTGAGCTCTGGTGACGAGCTCGGCTAACGTATTCAGCGGATTCTTTCCAATGGAGAATGTGAACTTCCCTTCTTTCAAACCACTGAACACGACAGAGAGCGTCATCTTGTCGTCGTAGTCTTCCACCTGTAATGCCTCTTTATTGAAACGGGCAATGTAATCCTTCAATGACTCCTTAGGCCCTTGCTTGATGGTGAACAGGTGAGTATTCGGTTTCCGACTCTTCTTACCGCTTATGAATTGGGTAAGGAATAATCGGCTGAGCTCTACAAAAGAACCAATGGAGTTGGGTTTGAGCTGATGGTACCAAATCCGAGTGGATCCTATGAGTGTGATCGAAAATCCCTTGCACATCATTGCATCCGTCATTGTTTGGATTTACATCCACGAGCGATAAGCCTCCACATGCTCGGACGGGTCGCCAGACCCA
Organism: Magnolia sinica; assembly: GCF_029962835.1. NCBI lineage: Eukaryota > Viridiplantae > Streptophyta > Magnoliopsida > Magnoliales > Magnoliaceae > Magnolia > Magnolia sinica. The sequence goes on along the minus strand of NC_080580.1, from coordinate 78,744,503 downwards.
GAGTACTGGATGACGGGAGGTATCCGGAACCTCTGTGGTATCACCTCGCTCATGATCGCAGAGGTGAAGGGAGGTTCGATCTCTTCCATCATCGCTTAGACGGCGATCGGGACTGATGACGGCTGCTGATTCTTTTCTAGCATCAGAATCTTGTTGTTAAGCTCCACAAACCGTGTCTCCCATGAATCTTTGTTTTCCGCTACTATCTCTTGCGTGGCTTCCTCTTCAGGGGTTCTCCTTCCCCTCCTCCTTTCTATCGCATGACGGAGATCCGTCGGTGGCAGCGCTGAGGTGACCGAAACGTTCGTTAGAACTCGGGTCATTGCATTCTGAGTTGGCACGCGGTCTTGGGTCGGGGGAGGCTTCGAGATTGAGGCTGGCGCCCGAGCGGATTGATGCTAAGACCCCTCAGGTCTCATATTCCACGATGCAGACTGGACTTCGACCACCGGTCCGACTTTCCTGGACAAGATGTGGCTGCGAGTGCTGCTCCTATTGCTGTTTCATTTGGTTGATTTCATCACACAGGGCTTGTATCTCACTTTGCATAGCTCGATACTTGCCTACCCGATTACGGGAGCGCTGAGATGACCCCGGGGTAGACTCAGCATGGAGTAACGAAGAAGACCAAGTCTCTTCAATCGACTCAGGCTCCACAGCTGCAAATTTCTTCTTTCCTCTCACCATTGTACTTGAGAATAGGGAACTGACTTTTCATATCAGATTCCCACAGACGGCACCAAAAATGTTGCTGACAAAATCAGAATGACTCTCTGCTCAGACCACTGAACTCCGAGCCGCTTCAACGTCTTGAACCTGCACAACCACGGTGATCAAAGGAGACCCTGGTTTAGACAGGGGACCCTCCGATGCCTAAGTCAAGTCAAGGGAATCGGGGTCTAAATTCATTTGTAGAGGGAGAGTATGGAATATTGCGTACCTGTCTTCTCATTATGAGATACTATTTATACCATTCACCTGGGATGGGTGTGTTCGTATAACTCAACGCGTTTTGGGGCACTCACCGCCTCCCGCAGGAGACTCGGATGCTCAACCGTCGTGTGGTCATGCAGACGTGGGTGGTTGAATAATCGTCTCTGGTCGTGCAGTAGTGGGGCAGCTTGAGATCCCACAAGTAGATCCCGGTCTGAGCGGTCTGAGCTTCACACCGACTACTTCGGCCCCCTGGTCCTAGCTCGCCTATCCGAAGCCTCGGAGTAAAGGTGTAACTAAGGCTGAGCTGGGAGTCTTTCCCTCCCGTCGTTCTCGTAATCTTACTCATTCGTGCGTCTCCAGTCGGCTCTAAATAGTGTCGGACCTCGGAGTCGAGAAGGCGCTCGGATCTTCCCATAACAACTGTTATGATAAAGTATCTTCTTCTAAACCCCCTAATATCATGTTTGTGATAAATTCAACCTGTCCATCCATTTTTCGAAATCATTTTAGGATATGGGACCAAGAATGAGGAGGTTCCAAAAATTAAATGGGCCACATGAGAGGAAAAAGTGGGAATTTAGTGTCCACCATTGAAATTTAAGGTGTTGGGTTGATAATTGAAGCACATACACAGATCAATTGGATCTTACCCTTTATAGGCCCCATAGTGATGTTTATTTGTCATCCAACATGTTCATGAGATTATACAACATGGATGAAGGTAAAACACAAATATAAGCTTGATCCAAATCTTCTGTGGCTACCAAGAATTTTTCAACGGTATATGTTCAAATCAATTGTTTCCAGTGGTGTGGTCAATTTGAACATTTAATATGCCTGATTGTTTGTGTCAATCCCTAAAATTATCTCGTAAAATGAATGGACGGAGAGGATAAAATACATAAATCATGGTGGACCCCACAGATTTTACTCAGTACGCTAAGCATAGGAGTCTGGATCCTCTGTTTGCCGAAAGCACGATTCTCCGGAAACGGATTGGCTACTCCCCTGCCACCAACCCCATGGTTGGTGTTCGGTGATCTATGGGACCCACCATGATGTAGGTATTTCATCTATTCCGGTCATCCAGTTTTACAGATCATTTTAGGCTTCATCCCAAAAATGAGAGGGATATAAACCTCAGTTGGACCACACCATAGGAAAACAATAGTGATTGGATATCCACCATTTAAATGCTCCTAAGGCCCACTGTACTGTTTATTTGACATTCACTTCATCCACGTCTAATAGGTTGGATAGTAAAAAACATCACGGTGGCCATTAGAAAGGTTTCAACGGTGGGTGTCATTGTCACCCGGCCTTCCTTTGGTGTGGTCCACTAGAGTCGTCGACTGCTTCATTTTTAAAAACATCCCTTAAAATGATCATAGAAAATCTATGAATGGCATAGATAAAACACTTACATCATGGTGGGCCCCACAGAGCCCCGCCTGGACGCAAGGGTAGGACGCAATCCACGTCCGCCGAAAGCACGACTCTCCGGAAAAGGATTGGCTACTCCCCCTCCCACCAGCCCCCTGGCTGGTGTTCGGTATTCTGTGGGCCCCAACATGATGTATGTATTTCATCCATTCCGTTCATCCATTTTTAAGGATCATTTTAGACTTAGCCCAAAAATGAGAGGGATATAAACCTCAGGTGGACCACACCATAGGAAAACAATAGTGATTAGATATGCACCATTTAAATGCTCCTAAGGCCCACTGTACTGTTTATTTGACATCCAATATGTTGATTAGGTCATACAGACCCAGATGAAGGGAAAAAACAAATATCAGCTTGATCCAAAACTTTTATGGACCTTAAAAAGTTTTTAATGGTCGACGTTCATTCAACATTGTTTCCTGTAATATGGTCCACTTGAGATTGGCATATATCTCATTTTTGGTACAATACCATAAAATGGTCTAAAAAAATAGATGGACGGCATGGATGAAACACATACATCATGGTGGGGCCCACAGAGAACCGACCACCAGCCAATGGCCGGTGGCAGGGGAGTAGCCAATCCGTTTCCCAACTCTCCGGGCGTAGATTAGATACTGATAGGTTGAGCAGTGAGACTTGCTACTGAAGTGATGTCACCAATTTCCATGGGCCCCACCATGATGTATGTTTTCTATCTGCGCCTTTCATCCATTTGGAGAGATCATTTTAGGGTAATATCCAAAGAATGAGTTAAATCCAAATCTTCAGTGGACCCAGCACAGAAAACAGTGGGGACAATCGTAGGCTGAGCCCAGGCCCATTTGTACTTAGATCCTGGCCCAATCACAAATTTAACGTGTGATCATCAAATGGACCTCACAGACGGAACGTTGTGAAGAATATGTCACACGTGTAATCTATTGAAGCTGCGCACCAGCTGACTCCTGCATCAGTATATGATCTGATGAAGGAAGTTGTTGTATGTGTACAAAATAAATGGATGGATAAGAGATACAGAGCAACTATCTAATATAAAAGTGGCCCATCTCATGATCTTATATAACTGATCTTTGAGAAAAGGCAACTATGGAGCGGGATCATATATAAAAGTGGCCCATCTCATGATCTTACATAACTGACCCATCTCACAAAGCAAAGAACCTGACCTCCATGAGAAGGAAGAAAATTACGGTATCATGGACGGGTTGGATTTATCACAAACATCATAGTAGGCCCCACACAGAAAGGCTTTTGCATGATCTTCATGTGAAAGGCTTTTGTGCAAAATTCTCTTGCAATTTCAAATTTCTCTCCGTGAGTGTAGGAGAGAGTCTTTTTTTTAAGACTCTTCCTCTCTCAATGAAGTTACATCCCACCCGTTCTCCTCATCCTATGGCTTACACGAAGGCTCGCATATAAACTGAGTTAGGATATATATATATATATATATATATATATATATATATATATATAGTGTGTGTGTGTGTGTGTGTGTGTGTGTGTGTGTGTGTGTGTGTGTGTGTGTGAAATGGTTCGATGCGGTCGACCTCATGGGAACTTCTCATGAGGACGAGCTGTGTGGGCCTCCGTGATGCGTGTCAAACATCAACATGGTGCATTTGATGGGTCCCCTTTAAATTATGGGATATTCCAAAACTTAGCCGTAGACAGAACTCAGGGGCTGTATCATCTAAAATCATGTGAAGACATGCCTAAAATATATAAAAGCACTTGGTGGGGCCCACCTGAAATTTGGATGCATCTGAAACTTGGTCTGACCCCTCATCCAAGTGGGACACACATAATGGATGGGCTGGATTTGTGAACCACATCTCGGTGGGCCCAACAAATGATTATGAATGTTTTAATGGGAGGGTAACCCCTCTCAACTTTTGTATGTGGTGTGGCCCACACAAGTCATGGATTGACTTGATTTTTAAGCCCGAGGCCCACCATGGAATGGTGCATCTGACTGATGGGGTAGATGTTCGTACACGCATCATGGTGGGGCCCACACAGCTCGACCTCATGGGAAGTTCCCATGAGCTCGACTGCATAGAACCTTTTCCCGTGTGTGTGTGTGTGTGTGTGTGTGTGTTGAATATCTGAATGTCTACCCGAACGGGCTTAAAAATAAAGTCTAGATGTTTGACACGCATCATGGTCGGCCCACATAGCTCGACCTCATGGGAAGTTCCCATGAGCTCTATTAGTTGAGCCACATCTAGCAAAGCAATTTTTAAAAAACAAAAATTACAAAAAAATACCTAATTAAAATGGAATTTAGATTCCAACCGTTGGCTACCTACGGTCATACTCCATGCCAACAAATGGGTCGGTGGCTCCCATGAGCCCCGCCATTATGTTTATGTAAAATCAACCCCAACCAACATATATAACTCAAGTGAACCATATGATTGGAAACAATGTATTATGAGCAATGCACATCATCTGAATTGTTTCCATTAATGTGGCACAAGTAAATAACTTATGGGTATGAATTTTGTCTTGTTTTTAATTTAATGGTTGGAGTGGATACTATATAAGTATTATAGCGGACACTAAAAAAATCAAGGGTAGATGTCTCTCCCAATTAGTACTTTTAATGTGGCCCACTAAATCATATTTAAGCTTGATTTCAGGTCCCTAGGCCTAATATAGAATTCAAGATTTAATGGAAATCTTATGTACACATTACGTTGGCCTATCAAAGTCAAAGCTTACCTTCAATAACAATTCTAATTTTTTTTTTTTTTTTTTTTTTGGGATTTTGATTGTACTAGCACTTTGGTAAGGTCAAATTCTCGGAAAAGAATGAATGTTTCAAATATTTTTAGACTAGTCATCTAACAGGTTTTGAAAACATTTTCAGACCAAATTGCCCTTATCATTGGATCAGTAGTTGTACGAATTTTGAACAAAGAAGAAGTTATGTAGTATCCTAAGCAAGTGACGTCGACGAGATTAGTTATTAGTCCTATCGGAACCTATATCTAATCTGTTAATTTTCTTTGTAGCCCTCTATTTATATGGAAAATTATTAACTTATTACTGACATAATATCTATGTAGCCCACAAAACCTAAAAACTTATAATAGTGTTTGTTCGATATGAACTATTTTCTTGTAATGTGGTCAATGTGAGTGGCGGATGTTGATAATGCTCCCAACCATGACCTTATATGAAACTCTGAGGTTAATGGATGGGGTGGATTCCACATATGCGATGGTGGACCCTTATGGAGCTTTTTTCACTTTTTCTTTATTGTTTTCCTTGAGCTTCTTCTTCCTTTTTCAAACATGTTTTTTAGGAACCACCACCACCGCTTTCAACTGCATTTTCCGACATACGTTCACTATCATCATCTTTTCCAATATATGGGCACCGCCAACAACTTCTAAGGTCTTATAAAAGTATTATTTTTGCTCTAGCAACCACATTTCTTAGAGATAGAAGCTGATGATACGTGGAAGACATTTTAAATTATTATTTTTTATTTTATTTTTTGTACAATAGCATTTTCTTAAAGATGAAAGCCACTTTTGATTGTGGATAGAGGGGGATGGTAGTGATTGTTGTCGTGGGGAAAAGCGATTGTTCATCCCCATTATCGCTATCCCTTAACACATGACAACCTTTGTTCATCCTTAACACATGACAACCTTTTGTTCATCCCCATTATCGCCATCCCCTGTGATAACCAATCAATGGGAGTTGTAACCTGCTCTACACTATTCCTGTCCGATCCTGCTATAATAAACCAATCTTGAGGACAAATGTGTAATTTTATAAGAGTTACATGGTGTATTCGAGATTTGTGAAAATACCTAAAGAGAATTTATGTGGTGATACAGTTGACATATATCGACTGATGCCATGTTTATTCACAAAACAAGGCTGGCCGAGTGGAACGTGGTCGAGACAATAAGGAAGCCTGAAGCAGTTATTGGGACATGTGGCAATTTTAGAACGAAGTCTCTGGAAGGTCATGTAGTGTTGAAACGGTTACAGTAACCATCAGAATATAAAAAGCCTCACATTATCGATTTAAAGGTATAAATAATAAGGGAATTCAATAGAAGAGGGTATCATACCAACCAAATCCAACCAAATCTAATTTTTAATTACTTTATGCTCCTTAGCATTATCAATCATTTACATTCCTTAGTGTAGTGAACATTATCAGTCGTTTACATTCCTTACAGTAGTCGGTAGCAGTAATCAAGTAGTTGTTAGATTTAGTTGTAATTTGGGTCTACACTCATACGATTGATTTAGTTCGAATATTAAGTGAGTTCTCCATTCAAAAAGGTAGTCTACAGTGGTTCTCTGTAGCTGATTATAAGAAATTCCTTTTTCTTTGTTATCTGTACTGAAAAGTTCTTTCATATAGAAGGTAAAGGTGCAACCCATCATTAGAGGATGAGCCCCACCCTATGATAATCAGCTGATTCTGACATATCTTCCTATATTGGCACTTTGGGTTGGTAGTTGTTCGAATTGAATTGAACCGTACATTCAATTATGAAACACCCGCACAAACCACGTGACATAATTATAAACAGAGATGCAACATCTTTTGGCGTAGGTCCCTTTCTTACTAGTGTAACATTGCGAATTAATCAATTGGAAATATAAATAGGAGCAATCAAATTGCTGGGGCTGAACTCTTAACTCCAATCTCACCACCTCCGATTGAGGATGTGCAAGTTCAAGCGGCTCCCGAATAATTGAATTTAAATACTAATCCAACACCCAGTCTCGTCAACCAGGAAGAAGCATCGACCTCTCAAAATATTTCTCTTAAAGAGATAACGGTCCAAGTTCGGGATGTGCAACTAAGTATTCGACATGTTCAGGAATATAAGGAGGGCTTAGGAATAATTCTATATTCAAACGAAGAACACCAATCAATATATGGCTAGCCAGACTGAAGGCATGCATCGATTGATAGCTATAATGATTGAATGAATACCATCGACAACACAATACCATGCTAAGGGAAGTTCGATCAGTAAATACCATACCGCGGAAGTGTAATCCACCCCTAGTTCCTATCCCAGAGATAAGAAATGTGTCACCTCTTATGGAAGTTAGGCGACCGAAGCGAGAGGCTAGAAACTTTATTCCTGAAAATAGGAATCAAGGACAGACAGGAGGATTCAATCCCCAGCAAACTGATTTGGTCCAAATCACCCGCCAGTCTTAGAACCTCAGCGGATGGATCGTGACCAAATCGTGCAAATTGTCCAACATTTACAGGTGACATTTGTATGTTGGATGTGGACCTTTAGCAATTTTTTTAACTGTCTAAAGTTAAATAGGCAACGTTGCATTGTTTAGTTGAAAATGCTAGTTGGAGAGATTTTCCCGATCCACACATCCTCTTGTTAACCCGATTTTGGGATCGGTATAGGGATTGTGTGGTGTTCAGTTAGGGATCTTTCACAAACGTTCATAAAACATTCACTAACATGCAAGAGACAAGAAGTAAGAAGACGAAGAGCTATCTTATTTATCTGAATTCGAGTACATGCGGTGTGTTATAGCACTATGTCTAAAGGAATAACTCTTGATTCCAAAGAAAGCTCTGTGAGCTATCATGAGATACATGATGCCATGCTACTGCTATGTTACAGTATTCTTAGTTGTCAAATTGTGCAGAAAAAGATCGATCCTCTTTTTGATTTCATAGAAAAATCAAAGAATGATTGAGGGGGCATCTATTGGTGCACAAAAAATGTATTTTCAGACTTCCCTGTCCCTATTGCTATAGAAACGGACTTCGCAGAGTGCGGTTGTGCAGAAACAGATTTCGCAGTGCAGTTGTGTAGAAATAAACTTTTTAGTGTGCAGTTGCATGGAAATAGACTTCAGAAAGTGCAGTTGCATGGACAAACCTATTACACGGACTAGTTGCATGAACAGACCTGTTGCATGGGTTTGTTGGGTTTGTTGTACGGAATAGGGCCCATGACATATAAATTGAGGTCTCACATGTGCCTTCACTTATGTGAAAACCTATAAATATCTCCATCCCCTCTTCATTTAGATAGAACAAAAGTTAGAGAAGCTCAATTAGCTCTTGAAGCAAGCGGAAAGCGGAGAACAAGTGCACCCGCGCAACAGGTTCCTTATGCAATGGGTAGCCCTCCATTCTCGCACTAATAAGACCTCCAGCTGTGTACAAATTGTGCACATATGAGTGAAGAACCTAGGATCTCAAGCTTGCACAACTCTCTGTTAATGCAACAGACACTTTTCGAACCGAAATGCTGTTGAAATTACCATTAAACTGCTTCATTTCTTTCAAATTGTACTTTATTTTCGGAATTAAGGAAAACACGAAAATGTAAACAAACTCAAATTTAATGAAATCTAAAGGAATAACTCTTGATTCTAAAGAAAGCTCTGTGAGCTATCATGAGATACATGATGCCATGCTACTGCTATGTTACAGTATTCTTAGTTGTCAAATGGATCATTTTAGCATTTTAGGGCTTGGGATCGCCAGCTTAGGGCTTCGATATACTTGCTACATAAAGCAACTAACAATAACCAGAACCTGAAAATAAGTGATCACTTGATGAGCGATATGCCTATACTCAATGGACTTATGAGAGTCTAACTTGTATCTCGAGTATAGCTAGAGTGATATCGGCCTCATATGCTAATCATATAACAGTATAGGGGATGACTATGTCAGCACGGTGGATAGAGAGTTTCCCTGCTTTTCATGAGAGTTGGCCTTTTCTCAATTCGTCATATAATTAGGCATATGTATGAAGAACGATGATATGATCAACATGTGTGTAATGAATAATCGCAAACTTTAAAGAGTCTATGTGTTATAAACCCTTGAAGTGCATATAAAGGAGCTAATTAGAGCTATAAGAGGGCCCAAATGTCTTTGAGGACAAGGCCAAGCGATCTCGTCATTAAGCAGCTCAAGGGTTATGAATGAGATGAGATACAATAAAATACATATAGATATAGAAGTAGGTGCATGAGATGGAATGATATGCATGATGATGCATAAGTATGGCTAATAAAGTTGTAATAGGAACGAGAATCGTCCGAGTGGTCCAAAATAGTGTACTTGTGGAGTCTTAAATTATTACACCAAGACGATAGCTTTTCAATGCTAGAGGTTTCTAATAGAGCGATTCAACTTCTCAAATGGCTAGAGGGCTATCAATGTATTCACTTTGAGGATCATAATACCCAACACATGCCGACAAGCTTGGAGAGTATTGAAACTCGAAGAAGTGAGTCAAAGGCCTGGCATCGCCCCCTCGAATAGAAAAGACCAGTTAATATGGAATCTGACCTCCTCAGGCAAATTCTCCTTCAAGTCAGCTTGGAACTCTATCCGCTCCTGCCATCCCAAGCAGAGGTGGACCCCTTGGGCATGGAACAAGTTGATTCCCCCCAAGATAGCAATTTTCCTGTGGAAAACAATGCATAAAGCAGTTCCGGTCGACTCAACCATTTAGAAACTCGATATTAGTTGGCATCCAAATGCTCCTACTGTGAGGTTTCTCAGATTCTAGCTCATTGGCACCATGACGGCCCCCCATCTTCATTAGCCTAGGCTCTTTCCGCCACCCCAACTGATGTTGAAGATCTAAACCACCTTTTCTGCCACGGTGCTGCAGCAAAATAGGTTGGGAGTTTCTTTGCACTCCTCTTCTTCGTCCCCCACTTTCTAACCCAGTCCATCCAAAACCACATTCTGCAATGGGCATCTGGTGCGAGCAAATCATCGAGAGGAAAGATCCACTGTGACATGGCTCCCTCCTTCATCATCTAAGAGCTATGGTTGAGCAGAAATGCGGCAATATATGAAAATCAAAGAATTGTGGCAGCACATATTATCTGTAAAATCTCCAAATGGCTGAAAGCTATAGGAAACCTCCTACCAGGCCTTAACAGACTCTCTACTTGTGAAGCCTTCATCTTCCAAACTTTGGGTATTAAGGACGCAACTCCATCTATAGGTGTTTCAACCCATATAGTCAAATGGTAGAGGCCTTCACAACCCTAAGTGCAAGGTCGCGATGTAGTAATAACTCTGTGAGAACGAGGTCGAATCCACAGGGAATGGGGAACACAGTCTAAAACTAATATAAGTCTAACTTAGCTGGTCTGGGTTTTTAATCCAGTGATTTAGAAAAATATTTTAAAATAATAAAGATAAAAGACTAAGGATCCAGGAATCCACCTATAGCAATCTCAGTATTAATATACATGATTCAATGATAACTCGATTGGAATCGAAGTCCTATCCTATCTAATCAGATAATGAAGTAATAAAACCAAATCTAAGCTTTTCATTGATCTAGCGATACAAGAAGGAGTATTATGATGATTGAAAGGGATTCCATCATCCTACCATGCCCAGGAGACGATGGTGAACAACAGGATTTACCGATCTCACAATCTCATAATGGAAAAAGAAGATATTCAAAGCCATCACAGCATCTATTATAATTTGAGTCAGAACAAATCACAGAAAACTGAAAATATTCCTTAAATTCGAACTAGAAATCAATGAGGTTCAAGAAAAACTTGAATCAAAGTAAAAAAATTATCCCAACACACTATAAGCTTCATCCCTTAGCCTTAGCTAAGAGATTAGACTAACAAGATAAACATCCTAGAAGAAAAATAAAAAGATTAACTAGAACCTATGAAGAAATCGAAGTGGAAGAACGTTGTCGGCACTCCACTTAAGCCTTATCTCCTTTTCTGAACCCTAGAAGATGATTTGGAATAGCATGGGGACTCCTTTAAATAGTTTTACAACTCAAACTTTCGCACCGTCTTGGAAAAATCCGTAAACTGCCTCAAATTTACGCACTCCATAAACTTTGCGTAACGGCTCGAGTTTCAAAATATGCTTTTTCAAGATAATTTCAGAATATGTTTGTTTTCGGACAATTTCAGAATTTCTTTTCTTCACTTCAAATCTTTGATTCGCTTCATTCCTCACTTGATTTTCTTTGATCTTTAGCATGTGAATTCTTCATTAATGACTTCCAAATCTCCAAATCTTTGCTTTGATCTTTAAGTATCAAATTCATGCTTTTAGCATTATTTTCAATCTAAGCTATCAAATTCACCTTGCAACACAAACATGTATAAAATATACCATTAAGCATTATCATGTTCATAAAATCAAGATATAAATGGGGGATAATATGAAATATTTGACCTTCAACACAATTCCCAACTAGTATTTTGCTAGTCCCGAGTAAAAATATGTTGTAAATAATCTTTAATCTCAAGTTTAAAATCGTTTTTAGAAAATAATCTTTTGTGCAATCAAGTATGAATTAGTAGAATTAAGACGAGAGAGTGGGATTTTGAAAACCTAGAGCCGAATCATATAAGCAATCAATCAAATAAGTTCTATATCAATTTCATCCGAGTATAACTTCATATGTCATGTTTCTCAATGTGTTCAGTGAAAATTAACTTACTTCCCAAAAGAACACTACCGTTTCATTATGTCAACCATGCTCATTACATTAAGATTAGTTGAAGACTTAAGTATTGATGTCATGCCCTAAACTTGAAAAATGGGCTCACAAAATTCTCGATCGCTAAATTCGGCCATTCTTTTCATCATCATTCTTTTTAGATTTTTCATACTTTCTATCATACATGACCTTGTTGTCGATCTAACTGGTTTTTAATTAATTCTTTTTAAGGTGGATAAAATTCTTCATACTTAATTCTCAACATCTATCAGTGATTCACATGCTAATAATTAGTAATTCTAGCACAACTCTCAGAAAGCAAATTGAATGTGTCTTGTGATTTAGATCAACATGGTATTCAAATTTCCTCTTAATCAATTAAATGTAAGAACTTAGATGATAGTATACTCGGTTGATCAAACTCCAACAATTCAAAGTTCAATCTCTATCTTATCATCATACTCAAAACATTCTTAATTACATAACCTATCACTTTCCAAAAAAAGTTCAATCTCTTCACTTCCTTGATTCTCTAGACTTTATGTGTCTTTAGTCTTTAGATTCCAAGGGCTTAACCGACTCCCTGACACACAACGCACGTGATTGACAAATAATGTGCATAAATTGGTGCACTAACATGTTCCTCCGACATGGGAGTGTACGTGCAAAGTAAACTATCCTAAAATAATGGGAAAGCAAACTAAGCTAATGGCGTAAAACCAACTAACCTAAAACGGTATTAAGCAAACTATCCTAGTCTTATGGAAGCAAGGGAAAAACTACTCAGTCATGCCGCATGGTTCCTCTTCCGACTAGTATTTCGATAAATTTCTTAGTAGGTTTCCCAATAAGATCATCCAAAATCCCTTTTTGCAGTAGGCTTGGATGCCCTGGAGCATGAATTTTCAAAGAAATTTATGGACTTCAGCAAAAAATTTTTTTTTGATCCCTTGAGGTATCCAAAGTGGATAATATTCACCTGTGACTGAAAAGTTTTCAATGTTAGTACACCACGGTGAATCAAAGACTACAAGTAGGTGAAATTCAGAAAAAAATCTCAGTAAATGGTTTTGTCTTAACACATTCTGAAGTTTCAGACTTCGGTTCAATTCTTAGCTCCTCCTCTTTTAATAGTAAACATTTAGGATATGTGGAAGGAGGTTCTTAAGAATAAAGATTCCCTCAATCAGTAACAAATGCTGAGGTCTTGTCTTGTAAGGCATCGACTATTTCTTTTATCATGTTATCAGTAGAATCTGCAAAGTGTGCCAAGCAATCCTCCAGAGAGTTGAGAGATTCAGTTAAGAGGGGCATGCTTTTCACATTGAGGTTTGTGATGATATGCCCAAGGACTCTTTCACCGCCTTTGAAAATAGAAGGAAGCATACTCTCGTGCTCTTCGTCCCGATGAGAGTAACATCACCGAATACATCTCGCCTTGCCCTGCATAAATAGATTGAAGATCAGTAGGTGTAGATGTAATGCGAGGACTCAGTTCCTTGATACTAATCGGTAGAGGCTTTGTATTGTCAAGGGGTGACTGCTCAAGTGGTTGCCTCCATTCGGTAGTCTCAAGTAATTGAGTCGTATTGAACAAGTCACCCATCTCCCTAATCATATCATAGTCTAAATCAGGGGAGTGGGCCGAGCATGCCTTAAAAAAATCATTAGATTCACTTGAGGCGAGCTCATCCTTCATATTTAAATTAAGGCCCTTATCCTAATCCATACCGTTCCTAAGACTTCTGCGATCCTTCTCGTCAAATTTCGGTGACTCGCGACCTGTAATCGGCGTTTGCGCATGACCCTAAGTTGCATCTCATAGATCTAAGTTGACTCAACCTGAGACTTATACCATTGCGACCGCGCTGTCGTCGCGGTTCCAACGATGCGTCTTGTGCACTGATGTGATACCCATGCTAGGAGTTGTGGGCCCGCGTTTATTTTGAGGAAAATGCCACGCGTTGCAAATTTTGAGAGAATCTCTACCCAAACATCACATCAATCAATCAAGTATACATCCCATCACAACCCATACCTAGCCCATCCCTCTCTTACTAATAAGGTATGTCACCCATCCCTCTCTCATCCAAAGTCAACTCTCAGCCCCATCCCTCTCTTACACACCCATCTCTCTCTTACACAACCATCCCTCTCTCCCATCCATCACTCCATCCCTTCTCATTCTCCACCATTTTTCCCAAGCTTCCATGAGAGAAAATCCTAAGGAGAGAAAAGAGAACCTAAGATCAAGGCCTACTTTCCTACCCTCAAATCTTACCATCTAACGGAGAGCATAGGAAGTAAGGATTCCCAGGAGCTAAAGAAGAAGACAATCGGTGGGTGATCTTAGGATTTCCACCCTTGCTTTCTATTTGAGGGCCCACTTGTGGTGGGACCCATTTGATGTATACATTGTATTGAGTAAAGGGAGGGCCCATAGTGGCGGGGTCCCCTCCCCTCCACACGATTCTCTCTCTCTCTCTCTCTCTCTTGTGATGGTGTGTGGCCCACCTGATCCAAACCATCCACCAAGTAGGGGTCACCCTGCAGACCGTCCGGCGGCAGCAATGCTGCCCGTTTGGGGTAGACCCTAATGAAGGGATAATACAAATATTAGCTTTGATACAAGCTGCTAGTGGGCCACACGTGTGGACCCACCTGATTCATGTATTTTATCCAAGCCATCTATGGCCCACCATGATGTACGTGTGAATCCACACCGTCCACCCGTGACAGCCACATGTGATGTACGTGTTTCATATCCAGGCCGTCCAAGGCCTAGACATTAGTAGCAAACATCATCTACTATATTATAATACATATATATATATATATAATATCATATGTGGTGGGACACACCTAATGAGATAGTGGATTGGCTAGAGTACCTTACAGCGACTATATATATTTGTTTCACCCAGGCCGTCCATTTGTTTGGCACTCAGCAAGGCTAGGGGCGCAGCTGGACTGACCATCCAGCAGCTGTCCCACTTTGTTATATGTTTTATATCCATGCTAACCATCTATGTGGGGCCCATTAGTGATGTGTGCCCCCCACACCATGTATATGTATTTATCCAGGTTGTCCATCTGTTTGGATGCCCCATCATGGGCCAGCAGTACTGGTGGGCTAACCATCCACCAAACAGCCCACCTTTCTATATGTGTTGTATATTCATGTTGTCCATCCATTATGGGGGCCGTTAGTGATGTGTTGGGATTCCACACCCTCTATCAGATTTTCCCAGGCCCACTTTATAGTAGGGGCCCATATTAGAATGTAGTAGATCCAATACTAGGTGGGTGAACACCCGTAATGTTGGGCTAGGCCGTCCCTTTGTGGGCCCCATTGCCTTGTGCGGCCCACCATGATATAAGCATTAAATGCACACTGTTCATCCATTTTTCCAGGGGCCCACAATAATGTGTGTATTCTATATTCATGTCTGTCCATTTATTTTCTGGGCTATATGGGCTGCCCCACCAGGCCCACCTTGTTATGTGTTATAAGCACACTGTCTACCTGATTTTCTGGACCACAGGGGCTGACCTGTGAGGCCCACCTTGGTGTATATATTACACATGTTACCCATCCATTTTTATTAAACCATGGGCTGCCCCAATCGAGCCCACTATGTTGTATGAGTTACTCACACTATCCATCCCTTATGCCTAGCTCATGGGCCTTTGTGTGAGGCCTAGTATGATGTATATGAAGCCCATGTGATACGGCCCATCGTGATGTATGTATGTATTACAAGCACACTACCCATCCCTTGTGCCTAACCTATGGGCCCTTGTGTATGGCCCAATATGATGAATTTGTGGCCCATTTGTTGAGGCTCATTGTGATGTATATGAGGCCCATGAGTAAGGCCCAATGTGATGTATATATGGCCCATTTGATGAGGCCCAATGTGATGTATATTAGGCCCTTATGTGAGGCCCATTGTGATGTATATTAGGCCCATGTGTGAGGTCCATTGTGACGTATATGAGGCCCTTGTGTGAGGCTCATTATGTTGCATATGAGGCCCTTGTATGAGGCCATGGACCCCACTACATGCTTGTCTCTATGTGGGCCACTCCTTCGGAGCAATGATGGTTAAATGTCCACATTGTGACCTTCCCTTAGGCCTTTATTAGGCCCATTCTCATCCTTCTCTAAGTGGGTTGACCCTAATCATTGGGCCCCATTGATAATTGCATGATCCATCTATTCTTATTGGGCTAACCCAAAATGTTGGGCCCCCATTGGTTGCTAGTAGGGTTGTTTTTAATCTTGGAGTCCATCTAGGACTTATTTGGGCCCCCTAGGGCATCTAGTGGGCCATATGATAGTATGGTGAAGGAAGCCCGTTCCGGATCCTTAGGATTATAGGTAGGCCACCTAGGCCCAACCTTGATATGAGGAGAGTTCATCATCACCGTAGACGGAAGGATCCATGCTATCAGATTTGGTATATCCACAGTTGAGGATTGACCCTCATGTTATGGATCTGTTGTCCATCTATGGACCCCGCCTTGTGTATAGGCCGATTATCGATGCCGACTATGAGTACGTGCTAGTATAACATCATGATACAAACCATTGAGATGGTATGAGGCCCATTGTGATTGTATTAGGCTCATTCTCATTTCCCCTTAGTGGGCTAACCCAAATTGATGGGCCCCTATTATTATTAGTATGATCCATCTCGCCTTATTGGGCTATCCCAATTCTTTGGGTCCCCATTGATGCTAGTAGAAGTACCCAAACCTGGAAGCCCACTCTTAGGCCCATGAGTAGGCCATCTAGACCCATCCTTGTTATGAGGAGGATGCATCATCACCTCTGGCCATAGGTAGAAGAATCTGTGGTATTAGATTTGGTATATCCACTGTTGAGGACCGATCCTCATGTTATGGATTAGATCTGTTGTCCTTCTATGGACCCCGCCATATATAGGCCAATTATTGATTACGACTATGTTAGTATACGCACTGAGTATGTGTTAGTATAGCATTATGATTGTATAAGGTCATTGCAAGGTTAATTGTTATATGAGGCCCATTGTGACCATGTGAGGCCAATTGTGATTGTATGAGGCTAGTTGTGATTGTATGAGGCCCATTGTGATTGTATGAGACTCGTTATGATAGTATGAGATCCATTGTAATAATATGAGGCCCACTATGATTGTATGAGGCTTATTGTGATTATATAAGACTTATTATGTTGTATGTAGCCCATTGTGATTGTATAAGGCTCATTATGATTGTATGAGGCCCGTTATGATTGTATGAGGCTTATTGTGATTATATAAGACTTATTATGATTGTATGAGGCCCAATTGTGAGACCGACCATGTGTAGGTGATTATTAAATACCACTCATTCACCTATACGGGCCATGGGCCGTCTTATACCGGCCCACTATGATGTATGTGATTCTAATCATGCTTGGTATACTTCATCATACATGCCCATATGCATCATCTGCATGCTATTATGAGGAGTAATTGAGCATAACACATGCCATTGGGTTAATTATTATGGAACTCCCTGATAGGAGGAGTTGCCCACATGAGCCCGTGGTACCCGCAAGTTTGATACATGACTGGATGGTATGACTCATGCATCTCGTATTTTGTGATAGGATCACTGTATCCCCTAGCGACATCAGGGCCATAGCCTCTACAGGCATAACATGGATGGCCAGATAGGACACCGAAAATTCGTTCTGCATGAGGTGCTATAGATATCCTTGGGTGAAAGTCCATAAACCTCCATGGCCAGGAGATGCTCCAATGTCTAAACCGATTGGATACATGAGCGCCCGAGTGCCGAATACCAGTAGGTTGCGTCTCCCACTGTGTCGTGGTCGGTTGGAAGGGGGTGTGGCCTTACCCGCCCAAGGGTAAGGGGCATAGCTAGGTTGAGTTTGACTAGCTCATAAATGGGTCTGCTATTGACGTGCCGGGTAGATATTGGCTGACTACTGGCTAAGTGGATAGTGAGATCTCTTTCCACTTGCATGATTGTACATCCAGTGAGTGGCAATCCGGTTTAGAGTGTACTAGACCTCAATGATATTCCCAGAGATGTACAATACTAATATATGGACTTACTAAGCGGGAGTTGCATACTCGGCATTTAACTCATTCATTCATTCATTCATTCACTATCCACTCGTGGTGGTGGTGCACTAATTTTTTATGTGTACCTTCACAACGGTCGGGATTTTGGTTGGGGCTCACGACCAACCTGAGATCGAGTTTACCATATTGAGTCTAGCTATCCAAATTTAAGTATGGGACTGGTTTGAATAGAAGTCCCTTGTGATGAACCCCACGACTTGTGATACCACATTCTATCATCCCGATTACACACTCTAGCTTTGTCATTCCTTTACATTGCATATTGCATTGCACCCTCGGTATATGATATTTGGCTTACTATGCCTCCACATTACATAGCTAATCTACATTGTTTCCTCGGTATATGATATTGGTTTATTATGTCTTTGTATCACATAGCTTGGAAAGGGTGATGGTATTTATGGACTTACCAACATATTTTCGCATTGCTCGATATTACATACTTGGCACTTACCTTGCGCACACACGTTCACCACCCTCTAAGCTTTCTATAAGCATGCACAATAGATGCGTGCGGTGGCGTTAGGTCACAGCGACGTTGAGCTTGGAGCATGCGTGTCTTCTGGAGCTTTGATTTTCGATATATGTATTTCCCTTTCAACACTATATTCAAGTTTATATTAGTGGATATGTAATGATGATGTTGCCTTTGTGATTTGGGTAAACTTGTGGTTATGCTTCTTACGAGATAAATGTACGTTGGAAAATCCTCCTTGTAGAATTCCATGATCAAAATGGTGTATAGGCACCGGGAGCCGAGAATGGGGTATTATGGAGGTGTCATGCAGTTCGGCGATCGAGAATTCGTAAGCTCGGTTTCGAGTATCAAAGGAGTGGAGTTGATCATTATGGTCGACAACTCCTTGTACTTCTTGATCATTTACCTGGGCTATACTTGAGATCAATTCCTGGGAAATTTGGGCTATAAACTCATGATTGTCATCCAACTCCTCATCATTTTCTAATTCAGTACAGTTCACAAGTGAGTTGGGATCACTTTCCTGACATTGTGTTTGTAGATTGGGTTGAGGCTCGAATAAACTAGCCTCCTCCTCCTTATTGAGGTCAAGTGTGTCATGTGTTAGCATCATTATATTTGAAAAATACTAGTGTCTCTTGATCATTCCTTTTGACAGTCATCGAGATTGACTCTTCGGAAAATTGAACCATATGCTCATTAACAGAATCCAACTCTTGATTCTTAATTTCAAATTCTCTATACTTCCAAAAACCTATCTTTTGTATAGCTTTTGTAAGTTCTTGTAATGCTTAGAGTGTGCTTTGCTGGGTGAGCTCTTGAGTTTGTGTGAAATTCTGAAGTGAATTCTCTTAAATTGTTTCTGTTTAGATCTCAAAGGTAGAGGATCTAAGAGAATAGTCACTATAATATGTTGTTGGTTCATCTCTTCAATGTTGATGTTTCCATTGATCATAGTCATATGGTTCATATGTGGGAGGGTGGTTTAATGGTTGTTGGTATGCATTATCACCCATAATGTAATCACTTATTATTTTCTTATTATCAAATGGGTGATAATTATTCTCACTCCAATAACACGTAATGTTTTCTTAATCTGTGGAGTGTAATTATTGTCCCACATATGATCGCGTATAGACTTCTTAACCGGTGGAATATCATAGTTTGGTTGGCTCTCAATCATGGTTTCAGAAAAATTTTGAGACATAGATTGTTTCTTAACATAATCATGTAACACGTCTTCACGGTGCCTCTCATTTTCTAGAAATAGATTAACATACTTACGTACCCACTCTTGCCACTCTTACATGTTCATGGTGAAACCTTAAATCTAAATCTATTCTTTAAAAAAAATTCTACACAATATGGAAAGTAGGTAGAGGGAGGAAGTTACAAAAAGAGAAGAACTAGAATCGAAGATCCTACAAAATCAAAACAATCAAACTATATTAGTAACGTTAGAAAAAGAGAAGAAAAAAATTAAGATGAATCTTATAAACAAAATCTAAAAACTGAAAAATCCTAAAAACCCTAGATTAGAAAATTTTAGAAAACAAGAAAAATCAAACATAGAAAACCTAAACCTAATCGTATTCAACGCTAATCCTCGGCAACAACACCAAAAACTTGTTCACAACCCCAAGTGTAAGGTCGCGATGTAGTAATAACTCGGTGAGACTGAGGTCGAATCTCCAGCGACTAAACTTGTACGTATTATCTAAGTCTAACTTTGTTGGTATGGATTTTTAATCCAATGATCTAGAAAAATGTTTGAAAATAATAAAGATAAAAAGATTAAGGATTCAGGAATCCACCTATAGTAATCTCAATATTTAATCTACTTGATTCGATGATAACTTAATTGAAATCGAAGTCCTATCCTATCCAATTGGATAATGAAGCAATTAAACCAAATCTGAACTCGTCATTAACCTAGCCACACATGAAGGAGTATTATGATGATTGGAAGGGATTCCATTATCCTACCATGCCCAGGAGACGATGGTGAACAACAGGATTTACCAATCTCACAATCTCAAAACAGGAAAAGAAGATATTCAAAGCTATCACAGCATCTATTGTAATTTGAGTCATAAAAGACTAAAAATATTCCTTAAATTAAACTATAAATTAATGAAGTTCAACATAAACTTGAATCAAAGTAATATAAACATCAAAATAAACTATAGGTTTCATCCCTTAGCCTTAGCTAAGAGATTAGCTTGAGAAGACTAATATCCTAAAAGAAAAACAAAAAAATCAACTAGAACTGTGAAGAAATCAAAGTGGAAGAACATTGTTTTCACCCTTGTGTATGCTCCTTAAGAACTTTCCAAACCTTAGAAGATGCTTTGGAGCATCCTAGGGACTCCTATTTATGGTTGTGGAACTCTAACTTTCGCACCGAGTTGGAAAAATCTACAAACCGCCTCAAATTTATGCACTCCACGTAAGCTCTACGCAACCTTCAGCTAGCTGAATTTCATGCGAATTTTAAAAGAACATGTTGCTGGAATTTCACTCGAACTTTCTGGAAGCTTCTCTGTGGAATGGTTCCTCCTTTCATCATATGGGAAATCTGGTTAGGAAGAAATGGGGCTAGATTTGATGGCTCCATATTTTCAGCCTCCCAAACAATCCTCCGTATCTCCAAGTGGCTAAACGAGATAGGGAAGCTCCTACCGGGATCTCCAAATATCTCCTCGAGCGAACTTCGAATCTTGCAGGCCATGGGCATTAACAGTCGTTCTTCCCCTCCTAATACTTCATCTCAGATGATTAAATGGGTAAAGCCATGTAGGGAATGGTTTAAGCTTAATGTTAACGGCTTGGCCAGGGGTAACCTAGGAGTTGGAGGTGAAGGAGGTGTATGCAGAGACCACCTTGGTAATATGATATTCACTTTCCACAATAAGTATGGCACCGTCTCGAATTGTAGCTGAAGCTCAAGCAATGGTAGGTGGTCTGAAGATTTGTAAAAATTTGGGGTTTTCAAACATAGTGATTGAAACTGACTCCCAGGTAATCTTTGAAGCAGCATCTAACCTGCTTTCCCTGGGCAGCTGGAACATCTGGTATCCGATGGGCTACATCCACAGTCTCACTGACCAGCTCAACCTTCGTTTCTCTCACACCTCCCGCGAATGCAATTCAGTAGGAGATGCCCTTGCCAAAGCTGCAAGTGGAGGAAAGCCCGACACATTTTTCCGCTCCTCTACCCTCCTCCCAGTCTCGGCAAGGGGCCCTTTAGTTTTGATTCAAGAGATCCAATTGGAATCAGAGTCTTATCTTGTAAGTGCTATGATATATTAAGCACCCTTTGTTGTCAAATTTCGGTGAGACAAAACAATTTAGAGTGTGACTGGTTCATATGATTGAAAGTTCACCTTCAAGTGAAATATGATGGAAAGTTCACCTTCAAGATCATCATCATATGAAGATTTGAAGTACAAGACATGAAGATCAAGCTACTAAGATCAGTCTTCTAAAGCGAGTCTACTTCAAGTTCAAGCTTCTAATGCAAATCTACTTCAAGTAGAAGATCTAAAGTTATTGAATATTTGAGTTCAGTGTCCAATGATTCATGTATAAGTGACCCTAGAAAGACCTAGGTTTAGGTCCTTTCTTATTCATATTATCTACGGGTTATTACACTTTGAATAGACTAAAATTCGACTAGTCTTAACCTATGTTCGACTAGTTCAGGTTCTGGTTCGACTAGTTTAGGTTTCAAACTCAAAATTTTGAGTTTTTCTGGTAAATCCTCATCCAGTTGAGCAACCTGCTCGACCAGTTGTGGGGATCTGCTCAACTAATCGTGGAGAGCTCGACTCGAACTTTAGCAACATATTTTTACATCCCACGACCAGTCGAGCAAGCCACTCGATCAGTCATAGGTCGATTTTATCCGATCGTGGCAGAAAATTTGAAATTTGGTTGAATCTAAGACCAGTCGAAGGACACCTTAGACTAGTCGAAGAAGACCAACCGTTTTTCAACCTATAAATAGAGGTCTTTTCTCATTCTAAATTATTCAATTAAGCCACAGAAAGCTTCCACTTTGAGAGAAAAGTCTCTTTCATTATCAAGCTATAGTCCAGTAATTTTAGATCCTTTTAATAGTTTATTTCTTTTTATAATTCCTTCATCTTTGCGTTGTTAATCTGATTTTTTAAATAAAGTTTTCACTCTACCTTTGAGATCTAAGGATTTCAAACAAGTAGCCCAAGGTTTGAGATAATTTAAAATCTATTTAGAACCTAAAACCCTTAATTATATTTGTTGGACATTGAACATTTATATCAAGCGAAGCGGTTCTACAGGCTACATCAAGCAGCATCTTTAAGAAGAAGATAAGTACCTTTTATTTGCTTTTTGGTTTTTTTAAGATTAGCCAGAAAAATCTCTATATTGGTTTTGACTGAAATCAGCTGGAAAATCTCAGCACGGGGTTTGATTGTGTAAGCCCAATTGAAAATACAACTGTATAGGTTTTAAGGTTAACCTGAGAAAACCTTGTTTCATAGTGAACGCCAATATCATATGGGTTGTGATTATTAAGAGTAGAGTAGGTGTGGCTGTTTGAGAATTAGTGTACACATCGAAACACTATAACTCTTGGTATTTGTGGTGGATGATGGTGTAGGTGATGCATGTGTGATGAATGTTTGTAATCCTTTCTTTCATGAATATGTGGTGAATGCTTGTAATAGATAGCTTCTATTATTTACCTCTTATTTTAGTTTACGATCTTGATTCTTATTGAGTTCAAGAAATCAGGTTGTCCTATAATAAACATTTGTTTTTTGTGTAAGGTTATCTTTTGAACAAAGTTTGAATCAATTTCTCAATACTATTATGATCGAGATCCGTGTTTGATTCAATTATTTATTATTTCTGTTCAACAATTTTTTTTTTATTTTGGCATAGTCCTATTCACCCACCTCCAGGACTGAGAGCTCACCATTTTCAAGTGATATCAAAGCTAAGTTGCTCATTTATTTGGATTTATTTCCTTGAGTTTATCGATCTAGAGCTTTCATTATGTCAAATTTCGATAGCTTGTCTATTACTAGGCCACCACCCATTGATGGCTCAAATGATGCTTATAGGAAAGCCAGAATGAGGATTTTCTTGAAATCCATTGATGAAAGCATGTGGCAAGCCACGGTAAACAAATGGAAACCAGCAGTGATGGAACCAAGTTCATTAAAGAAACACCTTTTTATTTATGGACCATACCTCAGAAAAATAAGAGCAGTGCAAATGCAAAGGCCTTAAATGCCATTACTTGCACTCTATCACCTAATGAATTCAAAAGAATTATATCATGTGATATAGCTAAGCAAGCCTGGGACATCCTTGAAATGACACATGAAGGAACCACTACTGTCAAGAAATCTAAAGTTCAAATCCTCACTACAATGTTTGAGGAAATTCATATGGAAGAAAATGAGTCTTTCATGGACTTCTATACGAAATTAAATGACATAGTCAATTCTATGTGCGGTCTAGGAGATGGAATCCTAGAAAGCAAAGTCTGTGCTAAAATACTGTGATCTCTTCCCGAGAGGTTTAATTCCAAAGTTACTGCCATTCAGGAACTTAGAGACAAGGATCAAATGAAGGTTGAGGAGTTAGTTGGTTCACTTCAAACCTATGAGTTAAATTTTAAAGCTCTCAAAGGTAAGTCCATATCTCTTAAATCATCCAAATCTATTTCAAAAGATAGTGATATTAATTTTAATTTTGAAAAATCAGATGATGATATGGCTTTACTTGCTAAAAAGTTTTATAGGATTTTTAAAGGTAAGAAAATAATAGATTTTCAAAAACCCTCTGAGAAGAGAAAGGGAAAATCTAAAAATTGGAAATCTTTAAAAGACTGTCAGTGTTTCAACTACCATGAATATGGGCATTTAGCAAATAAGTGTCCAAAAATGGACAAGCCAAAAAGAAAATGCATGCTAGCCACTTGGGTTGAATCATCTAGCTCTGAAGTTTCTTCTAAGTCGGATGAATCAGAAAAAGAAACTTCAAATGAAGTAAAGGCTTTAATGACTATAGCCAGAATCACATCCTCAGATAGTTACAATTCATCTGATTATAAGAATCTCAGGAGTGACCCTGAAATGAATATAAAGATGATCTCCAGGATGCCTATAATGCCCCATACAGGGAAAGTTGCAAAATTGTTGTCAAATTAAAGCTTCAAAAAGAAAATTTTCTTAAATTAAAAGAAAAACTTAAAAATTCTGTTTTGGAAAAATCTCATCTTTCTAATTATTATGAAAAAGTTAAATGTGATTTAAGTTTCAAAACTTCTAAACTTGAAAAACTCAGAACAGAAAATGAGAAACTAAAGCTTGAAGTTTCTTCTCGATTAAGTTCTAAGGATACTTGGAGATATGCCCATGGAGACCCTAAGCTTGAAAAATTATTAACCGCATCTAGAAAATGTGGCGATAAATCGGGTCTAGGCTATATCAAAGACACACCTCTAAAATATAAGAATGTGTCTCCTACATTTGTTAAAGGAGATTCCTTAAACTCAAAAGGAAAGAGCTTGAAAAATAATAACTAAAACAACTTTAAAAATTCAAAACCTTTTCAAGCTTCTAAAGTCAATCCAAATAACATCAGCTTTAGAAAACAAAGTTGTAACCCCTTAGCTGAAAAAATAGTGGACTTACTCAAAGAGCTTCTCAAATCTAACTCTAATATCATAGTTGATAGACAAAGAAATTTCAATTCTACCAACTCAAGAAAAACCAATGATACTCCAAAACCCAGAACAACAATGAAATGGGTTCTTAGACTTTTTTTCTTTTTTTTCTTTTTTTAAAACCTCGACCTCAGATTCATTTCATTCACAAAAATACAAACAAGTACAAGAAGTTCGGGTGGCCCCAAGAGCCAACATAAAACAAGACTAGGGGCCACCTATCGTAAAGGAAAAAAGAAAAACAAGACCCGTCCATCTAATGGCACCCAACCTGAGCCAAGAGGACGCCCCAAGCTACACAGAAAAGCCTATACAAAAGACTACCTAAGGCCACATTTCCTGATCGCTCCCAGGCCAGCTTTATCGAGGAAAAGGAGACCCCTAATCTCCAGAGGGAGGTCAGAAAGGGTGTGAAAAACGGAGGTTGATTGTTTGACACTACCCAAATTAGCCATACTGTCCACTGGCCCATTGCCTTCTCTGTACACCTGAGTGAAAACAATGTGGCCCAACCTAAAAAGGTTTCGGATTCTGGTAATCCAATAATTCCACCTCCAACCCGGTTTAGAAGAATCTTGAAGAAAATTAATCACCATCTGAGAGTCCGATTTGACCTGGATGTTAGTCAGCCCTTGTTAGAGACAAAAGGATAGGCCATCATGAACAGCCCGCAACTCGGCCCTGGTATTCGAGGCAAACCCATATCCTGCATAAAACGCAAAACAAGAATCCCCGAGCTATCTCTCCCCACTCCGCCTCCACCTGAGGGGCTAGGATTACCCAGAGATGAGCCATCAACATTAGTTTTGACCCAGCCCCTCTGAGGTCTGGCCCAGTAAATCACCTGAGTTCGATGCAAGAGACGAGGTCGAGCAGAGATTCCCATGGAGGGCAGAATCCTGCTATTACTGTCACCATTAGAGGGTGTATACCATCTCCTAACTATCCAGTTCAGCCAAGCGATGATTCGCACAATAATAGTGGTCAGTCTCTGCTTGGAGCTTTCATACCTAGACGCATTTCTTGCCACCCAGAGTTCCCATAGAATAAAGCATGGGATGAGGTTTCGAAAAGGAGCAGAGCGTGTTGAATCCGAAGGACTTTCCCACCAGCGGGTTAGGCGATCGAGCACAAAATCCCGGTTGGACAATTGCGTGTCATAAATTCTAGCAAAGTGATTCCAAACAACAGCTGCTCAAGCGCTATGGAGGAAGATATGCTCTACTGTTTCAAGAGAGGGTCTGCAGTCCTGCTCGTCAACGCAACAGCTGCACCGGGATGCTAACTGGATCCTGCGAGATTTTACAACTTCGTCCACTGGCACCGCTTCCCTGATGATACGCCACACTAGGAGTGAGATTTTTGGGGGGATTTTCATATTCCAGATCCTCCCACCCCAGCTGGTTCGAGGACCCTGCACACGGCTAATCTCTCATGCCATGGAAATAGAGAAATCCCCATTCTGCGAGAGAGGCCAGAAAAGAGAGTCCTTAGAATCAGTAATACAGTAGCCCCCATGGAAGATGGTATTTATGTATTGCTTGGATAAATGAGTGAAGACCGCAGAAGGGGGCAGCGGTCCCATGGTCCCGAGGATATCCTGCGCTTGGAGATTTAACAAAGAAGAAGGCACTCATGCAAGAGCTCTGTTGGATAGCGGGCCGAGGCCTTAGCGACCGCATCGTCGCCGCGGTTCCGATGCCGCGACTCGCACCCTGATGCGATGCTCTGGTCGGGAGTTGTGGGCCAGCGTTCGGTGCGAGGAAACGCCGCGCGTGCGAATCCCGAGAGAATCTCTACGAGGTGTCACATCAATCAATCAATCCCATCAACCCCATCATGTCAAGTACACATCACTTTTCACCCTTTCCCAAGCAAGCCCCAAAGTCAAAAGTTCTTACACAAACCCATACCTCTCTTACAACTTTTGCCAAAAAAGTCATAAAGTTCTTACACACCCATCCCTCTCTCTCCCATCCATCACTCCATCACCCATCACTCTCTCTCTCTCTCTCCCTTACAAGTCTCTCTCTCATTTCAAACTCTCCCATAGCAAAAAAAATCTCATACGTATGAGCCTCTCCCATTCCTCCCAAGCTACATGTGTGGCCCACCTTTCCATCCTTAGATCTCTCATCTCAACCATCCATTTCTCATCTTCCTCCATCAAAGAGTAGCACAAGGAGCTAAGGAAGCCAAGGGAGCAAAAAGATCAAGTGGTGGGTGCCTTGATAGGGTAGCTTTTGATGTTTTTAAGATGGGCCAAGTGAGGCCAACCGATCAATGGTTTGGATCTCACTTTGGACCCTAAGATATGGCCGATGGTCCACTTGGATCATCATGATCATTCCATGATGGGGCCATTCTCCATGGACCCCATCATAATGTTTATTTCCTTGCATGCTTAGGGTCATCTAGACCGTCTATCTTAGTGGAGAAGGGATCTCCACCATTGGATTTCGATTTAATGGGCCCACATGTCATGGGATCCACTTGATGTATGATTTAGTGCAAGGGAGGGCCCATAGTGCCGGGGTCCCTCCATCACGCGGGTCTTACTCTCTATCTCTCTCTCTCCCTCTCTATTTCCTTTTCTTTTTATATGTGTGATCATAACAGGGTTGTATGGCCCACTTGGATGGATCCCACCCTGAAACATGCATCTTTTCCAAGCCATCTACAAGTGGGCCCACTTTGTGTGTAGTATCCACACCATCCTCCATGAGGTGGCCCACATAAGCAAGGCCCACCTCTAGTGTATTTACAGAGTCCAGCGTCCAGGGACGCTGGACGTTTGATGGGAAATGTAAAAATTAGCTTGGTTTGGGGATGGCCCACTTGTGTAGGCTCCACCTTGATATATGTATTAAATCCATGCCATCCATTCCTTTCCCAAACCTGTTTTAGGCGTTGAGCCAAAAGATGGGGTTAATCAGACCTTCGGGCGGCCATACCATACCAAATGATGGTTTTCACCATTGAAACCTTCCTTGATTTCTTATCCGCCAAAATACGTCCAATATTGGACTTGTTTTGCTCGTGCTGAGCGATGGAGAGCCATTGGACGGAGTGGATTTGCAAGATGTGGACCCCACCTGCAAAATTCAGAAGAAAACAAATATATATATATATATATATATATATATATATATATATATAAAACGGCAACACAGCAGGAACGCTACTGTGTCAGGGACGGCAGCAGGCGCTACCTGCGCCCAGCGTCCAGCGGACGGGCTGGCAAACAGCCACCCGCGGCTGTAGCCGTGGGCCCCACCTTGATGTTTATGTGTCATCCAATCCATTCATATGGTGGACCCTGAGGTTAGTGGACCACCCTCCAAATTTGAGGTTCATCCAAGACTCGGGTGGCCCACATCAAAGGAAACAGTGTGAATTAGACTTTACCCTTGAAATCCTTTCTGGGCCCACAGAAGTTTAGGATCAAGGTGAAATTTGTTTTCACTCTTCATCTGGGCCCACGAGGCCTTATCAACAGGTTGGATGACATAGAAACATCATGGTGGGCCCCACATGGAGCCCACAGTGGTGTGTGTGTTTTAAAGCCACCGTCCAGGCGGACGGTGGAGCCCACTGTGATGTGTGTGGGTGCGTGTGTGGGTTGGTGCGTACATGTGTGTGTGTGCGCGCGTGTGTGGTGTGTGCGTGTGTGTATATTTATATATATATATATATATATACACATATATATAATATTATATTATATATAATATCATATGTATTATGTATATATATTATGTATATATATATATTATATATTATATCATATTTAATATAATATTGGTGAGAGGCCCACCTCAGTTACTTGCGGCCCATGATTGAGGCCCACTTTGATATGCATGTAAAGCCCATGTGAGTAGGCCCATTGGATGCATTCTAAGGCCCACGGGTTATGGCCCATTGCAATGCACATAAGGCCTATTGGTGTGGCCCATTGATGTGGCTCACTTGATAAACATGAGGCCCATATGATACGGCCCATTTGATGTATTAGAGGCCCAATGGGCTATACCTAAGGTTCATTGCAATGTGCAGTCCCTACATGATTTATGTAATGATGTTTACGTCGGGCTATGCCTTAGGAGCAATGGTGGTTTGACGTCCACATTGTAAGTATAGTGTGGTTAAATGTCCGCATTATGGCTTCCCCTAGGGCCCATTGTTAAGCTCGTACGTGTTATGAGTAGGCCGTCTAGGCCCATCTTCGTTATGCACATCATCCATCCTATATAGCATGTTTAGTCCCATGATTCATGACCATATGCATCATACGTATGCTTGATATGAGAAATGACTGATCATTGCATATGCCTTCGGGCAGATTGTTTAGGGGCTCCCGTATAGGGGGTGTTGCCCTACATGAGCGCACGATACGCGTAGGATTGCTGCATGACTGAATAGTGTGATTCATGCATTCGCATTGTGTGATATGGTTACTGTACGCCCTAGCGACATCAGGGCCGTAGCCTCCACAGACGTATCGTGGTTGGTAGGATTGGATACCGAAAATACTGTTCTACATGGGGTGCGATAGATATCCCTGGGTGAAAGTCCCTAAACCCTTATGGTACCAGGAGGTTGCTCCAACGTCTAGACCGAGTGGATGCATGAGCGCTGAGTGCCGATTACCAGACGGTTGCGCTTTCCACTGTGTTGTGGTCGGTTGGAAGGGGGTGCGGCCTTACCCGCCCGAGAGTAGGGGGCAATGCTAGGCTGAGTCTGACCAGCTCAAGGAATGGGTCCGCTATTGACGAGCCGAGCCCGATTTTGATAGGCGGATAGTGAGGTCTTTTCCACTCACCTTATTGCGCGCGATGGGGCGGCAATCTGGCTTGGAGTGTACTAGACCCCGGTGATATTCCAGATTTTGAGCTGTATTGATATGTGGACTTAGATGAGGATTTGCATGCTTGAGTTGCATTTCGCATTGCATGGCCTTGGTATGGCCGACATCATTCTCTGCACCGCATGGCCTTGGTACGGCTAATGGCATTTTTGGCATTCATCAGCATGTTCCACATTACTCTGATACTGCTTGGCTGCATTACCACCTTGAGCATACACTTTCACCACCCTCTAAGCTTTCCATAAGCTTATGCACGACCGTTGCGTGCAGGTGACGTAGGAGCGCTGAGGCTTGGGCGTGTAGCTGATCTTTTTGGAGCTTTTGGTCGATCATCATTGTATTTCCCTTATGCTCATTGTACTTGTAAAGTTTTTTATTATAGTAGAAATGTGATGGAGTTTTTGGTTGTTGTTGTGGGTTATGCCTTTGGTTATGCTTATTATGAATCAAACTGATGTTGAAAATCCTCCTTGTAGCATCCCAGGATCGAAACCTGGCGAATGGGTGCTGGGAGCCGAGAATAGGGTTCTACGGAGAGGCCAGAAAAGAGAGTCCTTAGAATCAGTAATACAGTAGCCCCCATGGAAGATGGTATTTATGTATTGCTTGGATAAATGAGTGAAGACCGCAGAAGGGGGCAGCGGTCCCATGGTCCCGAGGATATCCTGCGCTTGGAGATTTAACAAAGAAGAAGGCACTCATGCAAGAGCTCTGTTGGATAGCGGGCCGAGGCCGGACCAATTAGAGGACCAAAGGTTCAAATTGCCCTCTCCAACGTGCCACTGGGTCGTAGCTTCAATAAAAGGGAGGAGGATTCTTATCCGCTTCCACAGTGGAGAGATCGCTGGCAAAGAAATAACCGAATCCATACTCCGAACATCGATGTCGTATCTATCTCTCATAAAAATTCCCCACAGGCCCTTTACCTCTTTATAAGACACGTTCCAAGCCATCTTCATGCGGAAAGCGGTCATGTCGTCTTTTAAATGTCTGAGCCCCAGACCACCCTCCTCTCTGGGACGACAGACCTCTTTCCAGCTTCGCCAATGTAGTTTCTTTTTGCCTTCCGCCCAGCCCCACAAGAAATCCGTGCAGAACCTTTCTAACATCTGGAGGACAAACGCCGAGACATGCGTAGGAACCATCGTGTGTACCGAAGATATGTTCACCAACTACAAAGATATAACTGATGGTACAGTGACTTTTGGTAATGGAAGTAAGTGCAAGATTATTGGCTAAGGTACCGTACAAATTTCTAACCTTCCTCCTTTTGAAAATGTATTATATGTTGAAGGTCTTAAGCACAATCTTTTAAGTATATCTCAAATATGCGATAACAAACATAGTGTTAAATTTACTAATCAAGGATGCGAGATTTCAAATGAGAAAGGTTGTGTGATATTAAATGGTCGTAAAACGTCTGAAAATTGCTATATCATTAATGAGTCTTGCTCGTCTACATTCTCATTTTATATGGTCTAAATTGATGAAAC
Organism: Magnolia sinica; assembly: GCF_029962835.1. Lineage (NCBI taxonomy): Eukaryota > Viridiplantae > Streptophyta > Magnoliopsida > Magnoliales > Magnoliaceae > Magnolia > Magnolia sinica. Next base: position 78,712,928 of record NC_080580.1, on the reverse strand, counting down.
TGAATTATAACACAAATTCCTTAGACATGTTAACTACCGAAATCTCTATAGACTGAACAAAATTGAACTTATTAAAGGTCTACCCAAACTAAAAAAAAAGTGAAAAAAATATGTGGCGCATGTCAAATTGGCAAACAAACAATGAGTAGTCACAAGAAGGTGAACTCCTCTGCCACATCCAAATCCCTTGAACTTCTCCATATGGATCTTGTTGGACCAACCAGAACAGAGACTAGAGGTGGTAAGAAGTATTTTCAGGTGATCGTTGATGACTTTACCAAATTAACTTGGGTAGCATTCATGAGAGAAAAATCTAAGACTCTCGATGAAGTTAAAAAGATTCTAAAATGAATTCAGATGAAAAAAAGAAATGCATGTTATCAAGATCAGAAGTGATCAAGGGACGAAATTCGAAAATAGCAATTTTGAGAAGTTTTGTAACGATCATGGCATATCGCATGAGTTTTCAGCTCTTAAAACACCTCAACAAAATGGGGTTGTTGAAAGAAAAAATAGAGTGCTACAAGAGATGGCCACTGTTATGCTAAATAGCATGAAGTTACCTACAAATTTGTGGGCTGAAGCTGTAAATACTGCATGCTATATTATAAACCGTGTCTACATTAGAAAATCTAAAGATAAAACATCTTATGAATTGTGGTTTAATAAGAAACCTACGGTCAAATACTTTTGAATTTTTGGAAGTACGTGCTTCATCTTGCGTGACCGTGAAAATTTAGGGAAGTTTGAAGCCAAAAGTGATGAAGAGATATTCTTAGGCTATGCTCTGAATAGTAGAGCTTATCGAGTTCTTAACAAGAGAATAGGTGTAATTCAGGAATCTATTAATGTTGTAATTGATGATCACCTGAACACACCTTCATCCAGTTCAGAAGATGATAAAGTTAATGTAATTGAGAAACCTGACTCCTCATTTAGTCCATTCAATATTGAACTAAGATCAGTCAAAGAGCATCCTATTGATCTAATACTAGGCAATCCTCTCACTGGTGTATGTACTAGAAAACAATTAGAGAATATTTGCAACTATGTTTTCTTTACTTCTCAAGTTGAACCAGCCAACGTAAAAGCACTTACTGATGAAAATTGGATTGTTGCCATGAAAGAAGAATTAAATCAGTTTGTTAGGAATGATGCTTGGTATTTGGTTCCACGACCATCTGATAAACACATAATTGGAATAAAATGGATTTTTAAAAACAAATATGATGAATTGAGAAGTATAATCAGAAACAAGGCTAGACTGGTTGTACAAGGGTACACTCAAATAAAAGGAGTTGATTATGATGAAACCTTTGCTTCAGTAGCTCGTCTTGAATCCATTAGATTATATATATCTATTGACTACCTTAAAAAGTTCAAGATATATCAAATGGATGTAAAAAGTGCTTTCTTAAATGTTGATCTATATGAAGAGGTCTATGTTGAACAACCTAAGGGCTTTGAGGACCCTAAACACTCTAATCATGTATATCACCTTAAAAAGGCACTTTACGGTCTGAAACAAGCTCCCAGGGCATGGTATGAGAAGCTGACTAAGTCCTTACTCAATCACAATTTTGTTATGGGAAGTGTTGCTAAAACCCTATTTGTTAAAAAATATAATGAAAACATACTAATTGTACAGATATATGTTGGTGATATTATCTATGGTTCTAGATGCACTAACCTGTCCATTGAGTTTATAGAGCTTATGAAATTCAAGTTCGAGATGAATATGGTGGGAGAATTGAACTACTTTCTAGGCTTATAGGTTAAACAGCTAGCAAATGGTATCTTTATTTCTCAAACCAAGTACACCTTAAATCTAGTTAAGAAATTTGGATTCAAAAATGGTAAGAAATTCGATACTCCTATGAGTACGACTCTCAAGCTCTCAAAGAATGAAATAGGTAAAAGTATAGATCCTCAGTTATATCATAATATGATTGGTAGTCTCTTATACTTAACTGCAAGTAGACCAGATATTGCATTTAGTATAGGTATCTGTGCTACATATCAATCAAATCCAAAGGAATCACATCTTATTGCTGTCAAATGCATTATTAGATAAGTCACAAGTACTGCTAGTCTAGGCCTTTAGTATCCATATGATACAAATGTTCAATTAGCTGGATATACAGATGCTGACTAGACAAGAAACATTGATGATAGAAAATCTACCAGTGGTGGATGTTTCTATGTTGTGAATTGTTTAGTTTCTTGACATAATAAGAAACAGAGTTCGGTATCATTATCCATAGCTAAGGCTGAATATATTGCAGCTAGTAATGCTTGTACCCAGCTTATTTAGATGAAAAGAATGCTTAAAGATTACGGAATTGCGTAGGATACTATAATCTTGTATTGCGGTAACTCTAGCGTGATTAATATCTCGAAAATTCCCATCTAGCATTCTCGAATAAAACATATTGACATTCGTTATCACTACATTCAGGAATTAGTTGAAGATAAAAGCATTTCTTTAGAACATATCCAGACTGAAAATCAGCTTGCTAACATCTTAACTAAACCGCTTGACAGGAATAGGTTTTTCAATTTGAAACTTGATGTTGGTATGTGTAATTCAAATTAAGTGGAATATGTTATGTTTACATGCTTTAATTTTTATATTTTTTTATGCAAATATTTTTGATAAAATTTAAATTTTTCAGTGTATCACGACCGGTCGAACACGTACTCGACCAGTCGAGCCTCGACAAATTGAGCATGTACTCGACCAGTCGTGGAGCGCGTGGTGGGTGTCTTAAAAAGAGGATATCACTTTACTTCTTCATCTTCCACATCCGACCCTCTTTCGACTCGTCAAACCCATCTCTCATGGGATCATTGTAAGTGCTCCATTTTCATTTTCCTTCTAGATTTGGGTCATTGTATGCTTATTGTGATCCATTTTGACGTCGATTTAGGTATTCCATTTCATTTTTGTGGGTTTTGATAAAAAATCTGATTTCTTTGAAACTCATCATTCATTTGTTGATTTCCTCTATTGCTTACATTTAATGGACGTTCGTTTTAAAAAGAAAGCAAGTCGTGCTTCTTCTTTTAGGGTAACTCCTCTTGGGGTGTGTACCCTACGGCCACCCGAGGAAGACCCAGAATATGTGCAGGATCTCCGCAACAAGGAAATCATTATCGAGTGACCGTAAATGCTAATCATTTATACTATGTCAGGTTATCATGGTAACACCTGAGTACAGAAAAGCATGGGGTGTTACACTGGCATACCACTCTATTGCGCAAGGGATGTATGCATCGATTAGTGAAGCATCCCTTAATGATCTATCTCTTTCTATTAGTTTTAGAGAAGGGACGTTTAAAGTTGATAAACATCTCATTTCAAGTTTATTAGACATCAATGTTAATGATGATGGTATTCCCATACCAACTCTTGCTAAGAGAATGTCTGAATCCGAGTCGCGCAAACTTACCCACAAATTATGTCGATTTTGATGTGGAGTGGAGCTCTGGCAATGCCCTCCGTGCTAATCAGATGTTGCCCAAATACAGGGTTCTTCACCGCATCTTTATTGCCAGTGTGTATCCTAGATTTGGGAGTAAGGCCAAACTTACCTCGTTCATGTGTCTCATTCTCCATTCTATTATGTCTGGCATACCTATTTGTCTTCCTTCCTTGATCTGTTATATTATCATTTAATTCTGTCTCCATCCTGACTATGGTTACATACCTTTTGCCTATCTGATGACTACATTAGCACTTCATTGTAATGTAGTCATGCCGTCTGCTAAGGCACCAATAGCGGTTCTACCTTTCAATAATTCCAATATCAATAAGATGAACTTGAAGTTCCTACCGGGCCAACGTGATGAGGAGGACATGGAAGTTGAAGAAGAAGACACTTTGCCAGCTGACACTACTATGGACAATATTTTTGATGAATTGGAAACTGATGATGAGGCTGACCTTGATTTTCAGCCGTCTTAGTTTGATGAGCGTCTTCGCTCGTTGGAGGAGAAGGTTGGTGAGTTAAAAGTGTCTCAGGACAATCTGAATTAAAGTCATAAATCTTCGATGAAGTATATGCGTAAATATTTCCATCGCATTACTAGGGGACTTCATCAGATTTACCCGTCCATTCCACCTCCTTCTTCTTCAGGTTCTGATTAGTATTTGAGTTTTTCTATAATAGATCTGTATAACTTTGCTATTCACTTGGTTTGTATGAGATTATTTTGAATGACACTCTTTTTTATTACTATCTTTATGACACTCCTTTGATGCTACTCTCTTTCTTTTCACATAATCATTTTGTGCTTTAATTAGATTTATGTCTTCCTTTGTCAAGTTGTGACAAAAAGGGGGAGAGACTTGTTATTATGGTTATGGTTCTCATTTGCTTATTATGCTTATGGTAATATACGCGCAAATGAATTAGATTGTGTGGACTGTATATTTTGGATATATGTATATTTCTTAATATAGGTACTCTACACAAGTCTAGTCAAAGCCAAAGCCCAAAGCTTAGACTGAGGGGGAATAGATTGAGGGGGAGTATATATTGTGAATGAAAGAGTGTTGTGAATCATTGTGAAGTTGATTGTGAAGTTGTGAAGTTTGTATATTGTAAAGTTCTAAGTTTGTTTTGTCACAAATTTGATAAAGGGGGAGATTGTATGTGCTATGATGTATTAAGCACCCTTTGTTGTCAAATTTCAGTGAGACAGAACAATTTAAAGTGTGACTTGTTCGTATGATGGAAAGTTCACCTTCAAGTGAAGTATGATGGAAAGTTCACCTTTAAGATCATCATCATATGAAGATTTGAAGTACAAGACATGAAGATCAAGCTACTACTTCAGTCTTCTAAAGTGAGTCTACTTCAAGTTGAAGCTTCTAATGCGAATCTACTTCAAATAGAAAATCTGAAGTTTCTGAAGATTTGAGTTCAATGTCTAATATTTCAGGTAAAAGTGACCCTAGAAAGACGCTAGGTTTAGGTCCTTTCTTATGCATATTATCTACGAGTTATTATACTTTGAATAGGCTTAAATTCGACTAGTCCTAGCCTATGTTCAACTAGTCCATGAATTGCTTCGACCAGTCCAAGTTTCAAACACAAATTTCGAGTTTTTTTTGGTAGATCCTCGACCAGTTGAGCACCCTACTCGACCAGTCGTGGAGATTTGCTCGACCAGTCATAGGGAGCTCGTCTTGAACTCCAACAACATATTTTTGGCTCCCATGACCAGTTGAGGGCTTTGCTCGACCAGTTGAGTAGGCCATTCAGCCAGTCGAAGGTTAGTTTTATCTGATCACGCCAGAAAATTTGATATTTTGTTGAATCTAAGACCAGTCGAAGGAGACCTTAGACCAGTCAAAGGAACTATTTTTCAGCCTATAAATAGAGGTCTTTTCTCATTCTAAATCATTTAATTAAGCCACAGAAAGCTTCCACTTTGAGAGAAAAGCCCTCGTCATTATCAAGCTATAGTCCGATAATTTTATATCTTTTAAATAGCTTATTTGTTCTTGTAATTCCTTGATTTGTATTGTGAATTGATTTTCATATAAATGAAGTTTTTATTCTACCCTTTTGAGATCCAAGGAATTCAAACAAGTAGCCCATGGTTTGTGATAATTTAAAATCTATTTAGAACCTAAAACCCTTGATTATATTTATTAGACATTGAACATCTACATCAAACGAAGCGGTTCTAGGGCTACATCTAGCAGCATCTTCAAGAAGAAGATAAGTACTTTTTATTTGCTTTTTAGTTTTTTTGAGATTAGCCAGAAAAAATCTCTGTATTGGTTTTAACTGAGATCAGATAAAAAATCTCAGCGCGGGGTTTGATTGTGTAAGCCCAATTGAAAACACAACTATATAGGTTTTAAGGTGAACCTAAGAAAATCTTGTTTCATAGTGAACGCCAATATCACGTGCGTTGTGATTATTGGGAGTGGAGTAGGTGTGGCTGTTTGAGAATAGTTGGTGTACACACTGAACCACTATATCTCTTGGTGTTTAAGGTGGATGATGATGTATGTAATAGATGTGTGCTGAATGTTTATAATCTCTTCTTTCATATTCATGTGGTGAATGCTTGTAATAGATAGCTTCCATTTTTGCCTCTTATTTTAGTTTGAGATCTTGATCATTACTACGTTCAAGAAATCATGTTGTCTTACCAGAATCATTTGTTTTTGGTGTAAGGTTGTCCTTTGAACAAAGGTTTGAATCAATTTCTCGATACTATTACGATTGAGATCTGTAATTGATTCAGTTATTTATTATTTTTATTCTGTAATTTTTAAATTTTGGCATAGTCCTATTCACCCCCCCTCTATGACTGAGAGTTCAGCCTTTTCAAGTGGTATCAAACCTAAGTAGCTCATTCTATTGGATTTATTTCCTGAGCTTATCGATCTAAAGCTTTCAGTATGTCAAATTTTGATAGCCTATCTATTACTAGGCAGAGAACAACTTGCTTTCAGTCAATGAGCCCAATGACCAAAAACCATGATGTTGGCATGAGTTTCAATGCAAGATTTTGAGCCATGCAAAAAGGTTGACCAAAGACCATATAAGACAACGAGTTGTCCTCTTCCTCTTTGTGTAGAATGGTTTCAGAATTTAAATTATTTAGAGTACTAGATCTAGCAAGTGATGGAAGTCCTTGGTTTGGTATCCTAGGACAGTTTTTGGTTTTTCAGGTTGAGGAGTGGTCTATGTTTGTTTTGTTTGTTTGCATGTTTGCAGCTTGGGGATCTTCTTAGGCAAGGCGATGAAGTGGTTTTGAGTGATCTTCTTGGAGGCCTATGCTAAGATTCTTGGTCGTGGGCCAGAGTTTTTGGTGTAGGATCTCGTCTCCCCTGTTTTTTAGAGCCTGTGGATCATGGCCAATTCATGCTCCTTTTGTTTGCAGCTCTCATCTATTTTTTAATCCATCTGCAGCCACATTTCCAAGTGGATTTTAGTCAGAAGATGGCAAGCCAATGTTTCGAAGGGACTGGATGATGAAGTTTTTTAGTTGCTGAATTAGAGTTAGGCTGTGCTCATAGTGGCCAGGTAGAAGTAGGGCTGATTTTGGATCTCCTCAAAGCTGTGTTCCAGCCAACCTGCAGGCAGTTTTGGATGCTGCTGGGTCGGATCCTGTAATTGCTCTGTTTTGATCAAGTCCTCTGCTCCAGTTATGCTGTCATACTTTGCAGCTGTTTCCTTCAGGCTTCTGCTGGATCTGATTGAATGGGGGCTAGTTATTTGCTGAACCAAAAAAAAAAAAAAACTGTACGGATATCTTTCAGGAAAAAGAAGGTCAGGTTGCTTCAGAGTTATATCATTATAGCCTGCTGGGGTACCCAAAAATCTATGGTGGAGTAATTTCCAATCATGGTGGCAGTGTCTAGTTGTGGGTATGAATGTATGCAGATTAGCGGTGGAGCAGGTATTTATCTCTTTGCTGGTAGGAGAGTTAAGTCTGAAACATTGTTTCTTCAGGGTGGCTATAGCCTTTTATTTCCATTGTTTGTTTGCTGTTTAGGAGTTATGATAGGTGAGGCCCAATGTTTTTGTGGAGCCTACCCAAAAGTCCTGTTTGTACATCCTCTATTCATATTAACAAAGTTATAGGGGGTGTGATCCCACTTTCAGGAAAAAAAAAAGGTTTCAGAGAAATGGTCCTGAGGAAGGTTGTGATCAACACATGACAAATATACTAAACCTTCCTATCAGGAAAGTGCATAGGCTTGGATCACCATACACGGGCATGGTAAATGGCCATATAGATGGTTTCAACCATCGCAGTCGAAATCAGGCTCGATCTTTTTCGTATGTAGATCATTTCTAACCACTGGTTCTGTTATATATAATACTGCATTTGGTCATGTCCATGATGATTCTAGGCAGAGATTTCGGCACCATCTCCAGTTGTACCGAGGGCATGCACAAGCCTCAACGGGCACTAATACTTTGAAATTTCAGCAACATCAGGCCATGCATGGGCATTATCCGGTGTTGCCATTCAAGAATTCCGATGGCATATCACCTGCACTAGGGATGTGCACAAGCCTTATCAGGTACTAGCACTCTGACGCAACGTAGAGCACGTAGAATGTGAAAACCGATGGAATTGCGGCTGTAACCATACCCGCCCAAGAGGGTTGTGCTTGGGTCATGTCAGCCTGTTGTGTTTGCTATGGTCCTATGGATACCATATTTGAGGTCCTTGACCTGGATCCAATTGGGTCTAATTACTCATCAGGTACCAATTAGGTCTTAGGTCCTTGGCTCTAGGTCCAGGTTCAGGTTCATGTCAAATAAGGGTATTTATCTAATTGGACCCATCCAATAGATACTTACACGTGTTGCATGTAGAGGTGCTCCCTTACACACTTGTGAATTTATCACACCTCTTGCAACTGCTAGAATAATTAATATATATCTAAATTGTAAGATTTGGAGTGGCCATATCTTTGGTTTAGGTACAGATGTTAGCCATTGCAAATTTGGAACAGGTTTAAACCGTTTCAAATGCAAACATAAAACCCTAAAAATACTCCCTCTCATAAATCCCAGCCCTCCCAATCAAACTCTTCGGCGAAAATCCACCCCTGCCACAACTCAGATCTGGTGCGGCCAGCCACCCCTCACCTCTTCTCCACCTCCCTTCTCTGATCAGGTAATCATATGATTCTCTCTACTGTCCGATCCTCCTCTCTTGTCTTCCTTCTCATTTTCCCTCCATCTGTTAAACAGTCTAGATGGATTTGGCATTTGGTTGTTTTAAGATAGTGTTTTTTAATCAGGCCATTAGATAAAGCAGTCATTTTTTGGTTTTTGTTGTACATTAACTGTTTGTTGAATTTCCCGAGAGAGGGCAAGATTTGTCCTTAAAAAATATGCTTTGGAATGATCACCTTACAAGGATATACCCTGGCATGGTATGATGGTTGATATTCCAAATGATCATCTTACATGTTGGACTGAAGCTATGGATTGAGCTACTAATTTGCAGTGAAAGAGAATTGCGAGAGAGGCTTGTGGCATTTACTTTTGCTGCTGTTTTAAGCCATGTTTCTTGTACTGGCACAACTCTCCCTAGTGGCACATGTTGGCTCCCAGTTGGAGTTGCACAGATGGAACAGTGGGTCACCAGAAACCATTGCCTGCTTCAGGATCAACTTAAATGCCTTGGACCAGAAGTTGGAAAACTTAGCAAGAGGTATTCTCTTACTGTACCAATCCTGTTTGGTTTTGATCACTTTTAATGGGTTGTTTCTTGTTCGTTACTTTGGTCTTCCTGTTGTCGATATTCTCAATTATTTTTCTTATAATCTTCATCGACTATTATGGCCCTTGATAGAGTGGAATAGCAGAACATGATTCATGTAGTGGACCCCAATTAGTTGAGTAGTGATGATTATGATTACCATTGTCCAGACTTAAAATTGAAATTTTAAAATTTTGGATGCACCTGATATAGGTACATTTCAATGGAGATAAATGAATAACGGGGAATCAAGTCCTGTCGTGGCTCCCCACGACTTTTACAGTCCTGACTGACATCAAGGCTGTCTTTGGATGTAGAAGTGACATCAAGGCTGTCTTTGGATGTAGAAGTGAGATTGAATGCAAAGATGTCAATTTGAAATGAAGAAAGATTAATGATGTTCCTAGTGTTCATAATGAGGAAGCCACCCTCAAATTGCATTTACATATCTTCAAGTTCAATTTATTATTTTAAATTTCTTTGCTTAAAAGAATTTCCAAAAATGAAGATGCATTTTTTTCCTAGCTTCTCATTAGATGGGTGCCACCAAGTATTGCCCTAGCCCGATGATTTGGTCAGTAGTATGCTCACAACCCAATGATTAGGTCTGTGTGTTACATTCACACAACCAAACTGCATGCCCAAACAGCTATGCAGGCAGACACAGATCTGTTTGGTAATCCTACAAGCATGTGTAGCTCATAATTGATAAACATACTCACATGTATACTACAGATCTATTTGGAAAATCTGAGCCATCATGGCCCAAAATGGCTTAATGGCTGTTTAGAAACAAACTAGTGTCCTAAACTTCAACACACTGAAAAGATGTGTGTACAATTTGTGATACATGGCCCAAAATGGGTTGTTAGTTGAGGCCCTATTACACCTTATTCAAACCCAACTAAGGGGGTTGGGTTTGATTATGGTACTATATTTGAGGTCCCTAACTAGGATGCAATTTAGTTTAGTCACAATAAGGTCTTTGGACTTTGGCTTTGGTTAAGGGTGGGGTTGGGTCCGCGTTCAGGTTCATTTCAAATAAGGGTATCTATCTAATTGGACCCATCCAATAGATACTTACACATGTGTTGCATGTAGAGGTGCTCCCTTACACACTTGTGAATTTATCACACCTCTTGCAACTGCTAGAATAATTAATATATATTGATATACAAATATTCTTATTAAAGTTAGAGGGACTTAAACTAAACTGAATTAAATGCAAGAACTATGTTACGAAGTACTTCCACATCAAACACTTGATAGCTGGGTTTTCAATCAAAGTATGATTTATTGAGAATCTTACCTGCACAAATGTACCATTGCAATATACATCAACACAACTTTTGTGATGAAAATCTCAATTTAATAAATGGTTAGATCATCAACAACACTTGTACGTAGATTATTCTACAATGTCGTGTTTGTACCCATCATGATGTGTGGATGACAATCAATTCATCAATAATGTGTGTCCCCTCATTCTCTCGGGACAAAATGTCAAGCTAATCCAAAACCCAGGTGGACAAACAAAGTAAAATCCTGGTTTGTCAAATTTCATCTTGTTAAAACAACTTAGGAAAGTATTCTTCAAGTTAAAGACATGCTCATGTTCAAGTTGAAGTCTAGCTTATGTTCAAGTTAAAGTCAAGATAAAGTTCAAGTCACGTGGATCAAGATGGAAAGTTCACCTTCAAGTTCAAATTCTACTAAAATTGCTAGTAGAAGATCAAGCTCCTAGTGTAAGATCAAGCCTCAGGTTCAAGTTTAAGTTCTACTAAAAATGCTAGTAGAAGATCAAGTTCCAAGTGCAAGTTCAACTCTTGCTGATGAATCTTCTAAGTATAAGATCAAGCTTGTTTAAGAACTTCAAAGTTTCTACAAAGTTTAGTCCATACAGGTAATTTAAACCCTAGAAAGACCTTAGGTTTATGGGCTTTCAAAACATATTTAATTTGAGTTTTTATACTTATAATTGACTGAATTTTGTCTTGTCCAACTTCTGCTTCGACCAGTCTAAGATATTCCTCGACTAGTCCAAAGAACAACTAAAGTATAACAGAATTTCTGTTAGATCTTCGACCAGTTGAGTGGAATCATTGACCAGTCGAAGGACCCCCTTCGACCAGTCGAAGGTTCCTTGACTCAAAGTCCAGCAACTATTATCTATTCAGACTCAGTTTTCTCGACTAGTCAAGCAGACTATTCAACTAGTCGAAGGTTACCCTTGACCAGTTCAACAAACTCTTCAACCAGTTGAAGATTTGTTGGAACTTATCCCACTTGAATTTAAAAATTTGTTGGACCTGAATCTGGTGCTTCGATCAATCGAAGGAACATATTTTGTGAGTATAAATTGAGGTCCTTTCTAAATTTGAAAATACAACTTAAGCCTATCAAAGCCCTAATTCAAGAGAAAGAGAAGCCCCATTTATTGTCAAGCTATCAAGCAATATTTATAATTTTACTTATAGCTTTTTCATTAATTCATTTATCTCAAAACTTTATCATTCCGATTTATCAAAAAGCGTATTTACTCTTATTGAGATTTGAGGGAATTAATGCACATAGCATTTGGGTTTAAAACTAATTAAAATTAATTAGAACCCTGGACCTTTTCTAATGGAATGAACATCGAACATTCGTCATTTAAGAAAAGAGATCTACGGCTACAGCTTCTTCTTTGGTAAAGATAAGTATCATTTTACTTTCTATATTTAGTTTTTTATGAGATAGAAAGAAAATCTCATTTTTTGGATTTTCTGAGATAGCTAGAAAATCTTAATGTGGGGTTTTTGTTTGTGATAGCGCTTTAAAATCACAATTATATCAGGTTTTAAGGTAATACTGTGAAAACCTTATTTTTAGTGAAAGCCAATATCACGTGGCTGAATTAAATGCAAGAATATGTTACGAAGTACTTCCACATCAAACACTTGATAGCTGGGTTTTCAATCAAAGTATGATTTCTTGAGAATCCTACCTGCACAAATGTACCATTGCAATATACATCAACACAACTTTTGTGATGAAAATCTCAATTTAATAAATGGTTAGATCATCAACAACACTTGTACGTAGATTATTCTACAATGTCATGTTTGAACCAATCATGATGTGTGGATGACAATCAATTCATCAATAATGTGTGTCCCCTCATTCTCTCGGGACAAAATGTCAAGCTAATCCAAAACCCAGGTGGACAAACAAAGTAAAATCACGCGTGAAAGATCTAAAATTTCATGGTGTGGGCCACTTGAGTTTTGGAATGGCATGATCTTTTGGATGTCTATTTTTCCTGCATGTGGGGCACTTCTTGTGAATGGACTAGATGGCGTATATGTTCATACAGAACATGATAGACCTCACACACAATCTGGAAGGTTTTCACACAGAGAGAGAGAGAGGGTCTAAAGGTAACTAGACTTGCACACGCAACTACACCACACAAGATGAATGAAGCGGAGGGAAGCTGGACGGAAGTTCAGCATCATCGTCAACGGAGCAACTTCATCTCTCCCCATTCTCTCTTCGTAGCCAACAACCCTTTCGGCGGCTCCGAAGGAGACATCAGACCCCTGTTTGTAAAGTTTGGTGACGTATCAGATATCTTCATTCCAAGACTCCAAAACTCGGAGAGGAACAAGGGTTTCAGCTTCGTCATATTCAAACAAAGAGATATTGCAGCTGCGGCCATGGCAAGACTCCAAGGTTTCAACCTGATGGGCCAATCCATCTTTATTCAACACATTCATCAGTAGAGAAGCTATGTAGGGGACCTAGTTAGGAGAAATGCCCAACATCCATCCACCCGGCAGCATCCACTCCCACCTTTGAACCAGCACCCTTGACTTGCAGAGCCATAGATCCCATCTCATCTCATCTTCCAACCCTCACCATTTGAGTGCCTCCATGGATCTACAACTCTAGAAGGAAAGAACTCGCTTATGCTTTGATAGGAGTGGCATCTGATCCCTCTCTATCTGCTCCATCCCCGTTGACTCTTTAAGATCATCCACGTTTAGCACTTCTAGGATGGAAGTGGCTAGAGTTTCAGTTCAATCCTTCCTCATATCTTTCCTCTCTAGGGAAGAAGTAGTGAGAAATCATCAAACCATTATCTCCAACTCCCCATCGCCTGCAGAGCTACAAGCTCACCTTACTAGACCAGTTGTTCCCTCCAATGTACATACCTTTAGCATTCTTCTACTCCGCCAAAGATGGCAGTAACTTTGGAAATGTCGAAAAAACTCAGCAACTAAAGAAATCTCTATCGGAGACCTTCATGTTTGCTAGGGTAAAGATCCTCCCCTTTCCTGGAGCGGTACTATCATCATCCCCGAATCTGGAGGTAGAATGTTTATCCTTCTTGATAATCACGACGGTAGAAACAACATCCTACATCAAACAATGGCATGCCACACCCTTCAACAGGTCGCTTCTGATCATCAACAGGCACACTCAGAGAATAGAGAGCTTCCTTCTAACCCCACCCTTCGAGGACCAACCATCCAGCCTTGTCAGCCAAGCACAGAACCCCTAACAAACCAACCTAGTTGCAAGGAGACCTCGAGTCCTAATCGGCGACCTACAGGTACTCGACAATATGCCTCTATCAGTTACCACAGCTAGAGCACCCTTCCCAGCACCCTAACTGAGGCCGAGCCTCAACCCAACATCTTAGACCCTCCTACCAATGCCCATCCATCTAGCCCCAACCCATCCCATCTAGGACCTAATACCATTGTCAATCCCACTCACAACCATTCCACCTTCCCATCCCAACCCTGACTTCACTCCTATATGCCAGAACAGAACCCACATCATTGTTCAATACCCAATTCTCCATCTACATCACAGCATACTAACCCAATCATTCCCAATCATAGGCCATCAATCAACCACCAATCCATAAGCCCTTACAATCCCTCTAGTTCTGGCATCATCCATCAGTGTCAAACCTCTACCCCTGCTTACCATTAATCTAACTTCCTCAACTAGATCCAACTCAAGACTCCCTCTGACCCATACAACCTCCATCCCTCCTCACAGCAGCCAATACGCAGACCCCATTATTTCCAACCCATCCATTTAACAATGTCCTCACATCTCCCTCCACTGCTCACCCTCGATTAGGTGTTTCACCCAGGGAAGAACCACTGTACATTAACAATCTAGGCCCTCTAATCGGTCAGAAGATGTAATTGCCCAAATTATCCAAACCAAAGTTAACTGTTTGGAGTGTATGGGGAGGTGGAGCTTGAAAGTGCCCTGATTTGTCCTTTAGGCGGGATTTATCTCACCGATGACGGTGAAATCCTATCTCTCTATAGCTCAGACTCTCTATCAGAGTCCCTAGGGCCATTAGATCCTCCTATTTCTACATCAGTAGATCTCGATTTGTGGGTAGACATCAGGGCCCAACAGGACCTTGCCTCTTTCATCACTCAACCACTATCCCCATCTTCAATGCTAACAAACCATTAATGCTCTAAACTTGCCCGAAGAACCAGGAATGCACCATCAAGGAAACATCAGAGGCTTGCTTGGCTTAAGGATAGGGCCGTGATTGAAGGATGGGTTACTGATGCCTAGCCTTCTATCGTGGAACGTGAGGGGAGTTAGAAACAGGCCAACTCTCAGATTCCTGAAATGCCTAATTCGATCCAAGATTATCAATCTTCTCCTGCTACAAGAGCCCATGGTCCACCCATCAAGGAGGAACACAGTCGCTGTCTCCTTGGGTTTTCAACTATCTATTGATGAGGCATCAGCTGAAGGCAAGATTTGGATTCTTGTTAATCCTCCATTCTCAATCTACACTGTGGCAACATCCAAGCAGAGTATCACCATCCATGTCACATCCACTGAGAACAGCACATCAGTCCACATTACTTCAGTTTATGCAGCGTGCAACAGGCGCGAGAGACAAGCTCTCTGGGAAGAAATCCAGCTATTATCCTCCTCAATCTCTGGTCCTTGGCTTCTATGTGGTGACTTCAACACAACTGTCAGCGCTAAAGAAAGAATAGGGACATCTCATCCAAACTCTAGAAGCATGGAAGACTTCAGGTCAACCATTTCCAATGCGGGCCTATTGGATGCAGGCTACGTCAGATCCAAATTCACCTGGTGTAATAATATATCTGGGCTTAGCAGGCGTTGGGCTAAGCTAGACAGGATGTTACTCAACATGGCATGGCTGCAAATGTTCCCATACAGCAGGGTTGAACACCTGACTAGACTATTCTCTGATCATTGTCCTCTCCTCATGTCGATTCAGCAACTGGCTACTTCAGGCCCAATTCCGTTCAGATTTCAAAATATGTGGACTCTTCATGAAAATTTCTACAATGTAGTCAGAGAATCATGGGTGCATGTGGAGCAGGCCACTCCCATGCTTCGACTATTCCTGAAGATGAAGAGGCTCAAGACCAGTCTCAAAACCTAGAACGGCTCTATATTTGGGAACATTTTCCAATATATCAAACGTGCCGAAGACAAGGTGACCAATCTTATATCCGATCACATGAATGCTATGCTATCGTGTCCTTCAACCTTAGTGGATGTAAAAGCTGTAACTTTCTCCATCCCTGCCAACAATGCTCCTAGCCCAAATGGCTTCTTAGGAGGCTTCTTCACATCGTGTTGGGACATAATTCAAGATAATCTTCTTCTGGCATCCGTCGACTTTTTTCAAGGAGGCCCTATACCTAGATCTTTCCGTTGTACCTCGATCTTCCTTTTTCCTAAAAAAGCTAATCCAACTAGCTTCCCAGACTTCAGACCCATTAGCCTTTGCAACTGTGTGCAAAAGATTTTCTCCAAGATCATTGCTTCCAGGCTGTCCAATAAGGTCAAACAGGATCCAGCAATTGAGAAGAATGTGTGGGAAGACAAGGAATAATACATTCATAGGATAAACGTAGTGGAAATAGGGATGTTGAAAATTTGTGAGAGCTTAAGGAATGACAAAATTAGGAGTAAATGCATTCGAGAAAAGTTAGGAATAACATTAAAAGGCAAATACACTCGAGCATTTGGATTCAGCCCAGAATGGATTCGATTAGCTCAACAATGTTGGGAGGCAGCTGGTTCTCTACGCTCATAAATGGAAGACCTTTCGGCTTCTTCCAATCTTTGAGGGGCCTTCGCCAAGGAGATCCCCTTTTCCCGACTATATTTATTATCACGACGAAGGTTTTAAGTAGAGGTCTTAACCGTCTTTTCCAATCCAAGCCTGCCTTCCTTACAAACTTCCCAGGGATAACACTATTATAACCCACCTGTTATTCGCTAATGATACGATTATCTTTCTTAATGGCAGGATCTCTTGGATTCGCTCCATTCTATATCTTCGATTCGACATGATCGGGGCAGAAAGTCAACGCATTAAAAAGTTGCTTCATCCTCCCAAAAAAGGCCCCAATTGGAAGAGCGAGACAGATTGCTCATCTCACTCCACATTTCCCCTCATTTACCTAGGATCCCCACTGGTTTATGGAAAGGTTCGATATCAGCATCTTCTGCCTCTCATACACAAGATCAAACACAGGATAGCGGGTTGGAAGGCCAAGCTCCTTAACCAGGCTGCTAAATTGGTGTTGATAAAACATGTCCTGAATAGCATCCCTATACATATCCTTGCTGCCCTTCATATCCCAAAAAAATCCTGCCATCAGATTTGAAAAGATGCTAGCTTCTTTCTTTTGGGGAAACTCGGAAGCCAGCAACCGACGGCACTGGGTTAGATGGAGCGAATTATGTTATCCAGTCAGCAAGGGTGGGTTAGGCATCAGAAGATTAGTGGATGTAATGCAAGCCTTCCGCTGCAAGATGGCATGGAGGCTTTTTGAGGGAAATTCTCTATGGGCCAAACTATTCCATGTGAAATACTTCGTCAAATTCATCAGTGCAAGATATCAAACCATCATTGGAGGATCGAGCATATGGGTACAAGTTAGAGACACGCTCTTGTTTTGCATTCTCAATTCGAGATGGTTGATTGGCGAAGGTAATGTTAAATTCTGGTTTCAGAATTGGACTAGTAACGGGCTACTGATTGGAGCTGCTCACTTCCCCCCTCTTGGCCCTTCCAAAGACTCTTTAGTCAAGGACTTTTAGAGCCCCGTAGGCGGGTAGAACCTTTCATCAGTCAAATCCATACTCCCTGCTTCCTCAACCTGATTAATCAAAGATAGTGGCATCTATCTTTCCACCAGACAAGACAAACTAATTTGGAACTTCTCGCCGTCAGGGAAGTTCACCTCCAAATCTGCTTAGAATGCCATCCAAGCCTCCCGTCCCGATCAACCCTGGACCTACTGGGTTTGGAACAAGTTCCTCCAAAAATTAGCATTTTCCTATGTAAAGTGATGCATAGAGCGATCCCATTTGATGCTGCAATCCAGAATATTGGCATTAGCCTGGCATTTAAATGCGAATGTTGCACATGACCAAACTTAGCAAAAGATTCCCACCATGACCAAATATGTTCCTGCCACCATTTACAACGACGGCCTAAAAATTTTTCTCGACGACATTATGTATCGTCGGTGAAAACTATTTTCCCAACGATTATTTCGTCGATAAATGTAATTTTTCCCGACGAACCAAATAGTTCGTCGGTAAAAGATCTCTTGTCATCCTTTCCGATGACGGAGAGGTTATTTTTACTGATGTTATAAAATATCATTGGTAAAGGAACTTTTTACTGACAAAAAAATTGTCGGTAAAGGAACTTTTTACCGATGAAATAGACACATTGTCGGAAAAAATGAATGGTGGACATATTATTTCACTTTGTGTGGTTGATCATGGATGTTAATTTGTAACTTTTGTTTTTGGTGTAGCTAATAAGTATATTTAAAAACATATGTACGGAGTGGATGGGGCTAATAGAGCACAGGTGGGCCCAAATATTTTGAAGCATTTTACTGACGAATTGTGAAAAGTATTATCGACGAAAAGTTTCATCATTAATAATGATATGTTTTATCTCGAACCGACTCCAGCGCCCATCTCTCACCATCGCTCTCTCTCTCTCTCTCTCTCTCGCTCTCTCTCTCTCTCTCTCTCTCTCTCTCTCTTTTCACCCTACCCCCGTCTCCCGCCTGAACGAGCGTTGTTGCCTGCCTGACGTCCCTATTTCTGTCAGCCTAAACCCGAACGAGCGCTGCTGCCTACCCGACGTCCCTATTCCGGTCACCTTAAACCCTAACTCGCTAAAAAGGCAGGAAAGTCGGCAAACAGAGGATCCGGACTCAAAACCAGGATGGTCCGGTGAAAGGCTTCGCCACAAGTACAAGATGTTCGTGGCCCTAGGTCAATTTCCAGCCGTCAATCTTTCGTCTGTGGAGCACACCTGATCACCGGACCTTCCTAATTTTTCGCCAGGCGTTGTCCACTATAAGAACTAACCGGACCTCGTCCACACGTGCCGCTTCGCATTTCTCGTGTGTGAGGGAGGGAGATTCGTACCTGGAGGTCCACCGGCGGTGGGAGCAGGGGCTGTCCAAAAAAAAAAGAAAAAATCAGCACAAAATTTTCTCTAGCTTAGGCCTCCTAGCACATTAGGACATAGGTCAATCCAGACCGTCTAAATCGTGGGCCCACTTTCTGCATAGTCGAAGACATGGCCATCGATGGTTGAATAAAGTGGCCAGCAGAGGAATTCGACGGCCATATCAGACTACCAAGATAAGTAGATTTCCGGACAATGCATCATCCACAATAGGGCCCGAAATTGAACTGCCTGGATCGACTTATATTTAGCGACGAGCACGGATGATGCGTCGCCTGCCATTTAAGAAAGGGAAAATGGCAAACCGAAACGGTAAGGACGCTCATCCCTGTCTCACCACGCGATCATCTAAACCGTTCATCTAGAAGCTCCCACCTCATATACGCCAAATGCAAAAAATCTCAGTGACCAGAGATTAATTGCGTCCGTACATAAGGTTGTGATGAAAGATCTACGATGAGCGAGATCGTCGCCATGTAGCCCTTACAACGCTAGACCATCAAGATGAACGGTCTGGATCATCCAATAAAAAAACAAAGAGACGCGGGAGAAATAAAAGAAACCTTTGCAAAGGTTGACATCGGTGGTGACGCCGCAGTGCTTGGGGAGTTCAAGTGCTTGCGTGATGTTGATGTTGAGGGATTTGAAGACATCGGGGCTATTGAAGAGGTTGCAGAGGCACTCAAGGTCGTTTTGGACGGCGTCTCGTATCAAGAGAGATGGGATCTTGATGCAAGAAAGCATAGAGATCAATGGCTGGAAATGGAGGGTCGCATTCGAGAAGACGACAATTATTTTGCAAGGTTCGAAAGACAGAGACATTATGATCATTGAGAAATATGGAGATGGGCATAGAAATATCACAGTAGGCCCTCGTAAGGCTTCAATGGGGGGAGTTCCAATCCCCTCTGTTTCCTGCATGTGCTTCATTTTGGGATCAAATCATAAAAAATAACAAAAAAAAAAACTGATGGATGGAGTAGATATTGTCACGTAGGTTCTGTTTCTTTTAACAGATGTTGAAGTTCTTGTCCCATGTATTCCCTTTACTGCATTTACTAACGACTACTTTCAGTTTGCACGGTTTGAGCCATGGCTTACTGATCCCGACTGTGGATAAGATGAATTTCAC
The DNA here is from genome assembly GCF_029962835.1 of Magnolia sinica. Lineage (NCBI taxonomy): Eukaryota > Viridiplantae > Streptophyta > Magnoliopsida > Magnoliales > Magnoliaceae > Magnolia > Magnolia sinica. The sequence goes on along the minus strand of NC_080580.1, from coordinate 78,693,018 downwards.
CATAGATGGGCAATGCCTCTACACTCTCCTAGATGTGACGATCCTAACCCTTTCACTAGTTGCATCTGAAAACAGATGATTTGGGAAAGAAGCAGAGCAATGGTCTACATTCAACTGAAAATGGTAAAAGGTGTTCGAATGTGGGAGAGTTTTGGAGCATGGTCGACCATCAGGTTGGTTCCATCAAACCAACAGTCTGGATCGCAGAGCATATGGCCTTAAAACCAGAGGATAATTTGCATATTCCTGGGGTGAAGATCTGCCATTTTCTGAACCATCCATTCAAAGTGAAGCCTGTGATTTGGACATTGTTGATTTGGTGGGGCTCAACAAGGATGGAAGATCCTAACCCCTAGCATTCACTGCATCATGTCTCTTTTGTTTGGCCTTCCTGAATTCTTCTTTCAATTTTAGCATGTCCATCACCCACGTGATTGAAGAGGCTATTGAATTAAACAGTCCAGTTTAAATGGATCCTTCTGTCAGGGAATCAATGCCATCCATTTGCATGCACCTATTTTTTTTAAATTTTATGTCAGATGTAACAATTTGTAAATTTAAAATGGGTGTATGTAAATCAATGAGAGTGTGCATAAACATCAATTCCCTAGATAGAACGATCCATCTAAACTGCACTGTTTGATTTGAACTACTTGTATGCTGCATATGCAATTTCATAGTAATTTCTCAGTATTAAACACTAATTCCCTAGATAGAATGATCCATCTAAACTGGACTGTTTGATTTGAGCTACTTGTTTGTTGTATATGCAATTTATAAGTAATTTCTCAGTATTAAACATCAATTCCCTAGATAGAATGATCCATTTAAATTGGACTATTTGATTTAAACTACTTATATGTAGCTAATGCAATTTCTAAGTACCTAAAATGTGTGTTGGACCTACTTGAAAATCTAGACAGATAGATTGTTGAAGTGTACCATTGCAACTCAAAGCACTGAAATTTATAGTGATCTAAAAGCACTGTAGCATCTCCCAATAATCTGTTTGACAAATGCTTTAGGGATAAAATTACTGTCAATGGGCTATGTTTGAGCTCGCCAAAATCAAAATTTTGAATAAGACTAGCCCATGAGGCCCAACTCAAACAATTTAAAATCCATGAAGAAGCCAACCCCAAGCCCGTAAATTAGACATCCAAATCCCACCAATTGTATAATTAATTAATTGTATTACATTGATTCTTCGCTTTTGTCATTATTGTGCATTGTATATAGTTAGCATAATATGTATTACATTTTTTTCTTAAATTATTATTGTGACTTGTTAGTTTATAATTGTAACTTGTGAGGCAGTTTTTTCTCAAAAGTCAAGTAGTTTTACTCGTCGGTGGGCCACAATATGCAAAGTGAACTGACAATCAAATGGATGTTTTCTATCCATCTATTTGTTCTATATGCTTTAGCCCACCTGAGTTTTGAAAGAGCATGACCCACCTAATGGAGCATACCTGGATGTGCGTCGGAGCTATCCGGATGTTGAGTAGGGGTCCTTGGAAGGTGGGAACTGCTGTTATGACCATTATGAAGCTGTTCATTTCCTATGGACAACAATATGGGTGGCCTGGCCATTTGGAGAAGCCCATGTTTATGTAGTAGCTCGAAATTGATGGAGTAGAAAAGTATAACCCTAAACCTAAACCTACACCTAAACCAGACTTTGGGCCTATATATATATATATATATATATATATGAGTAATGCTCACACATAACTAGTTGGACATTACATTTTCGTCCAGCAAGTTGTGCATTTAATGAAAACTTTCATCCTAATTAATGTAAATGCTTCCATTGCATGCTAATTAATGTAAACCTAAACCTATTCTCAAATCCCTAAACCTAAACCTACACCTACACCTAAACCCGATCCCGACCATGATGAAGCTATCCATTTCCTATGGACAGCAATATGGGTGGCCTGGCCATTTGGACAGGCCCGTGTTTGTGTGGAGAAGACTTGGATGTACGTCGGAACTATCCGTGAGTTGGTTGAGTCTCCAAGACCTAAACCTTAAACCCTAATCCTAAACCCTAAACCTAAAACTAAAGCCTAAAACTAAACATCTTGGTGGGGACAGTGCCCCCGACTGTTCATTCCTTCCCTGGACTTACCATGATGGTTGTTTGAGATCCAACCTGTTGGTAAGTTCACACAGACCTAGATTGGAAGAAGGGATAACACAAATATCAGCTTGATCAAAAAAATTTGTGGCCCTAATTAGTTTCGAGGTCCACTTGAGCTTTGGATCTACCTCATTCTTCAGCTCATGCCCTAAAATGATCTCTCCAAATGGATGGACGGTTGGATACAACATATACATCATGGTGGGATCCAAATCTTAGGTGGACCATAATACAGTAAACAATGGTCCATCACGATTTATGTATTTCATCCACTCTGTTCATCAATTTTAACAGATAATTTTATGTCTTGAGACAATAAATAAAGTATATATATATAGATAGATATAAAATGGACCACACGTATAAGAAAGAATGTGAATTGAACTTGTTCCGTTCAAAAATTCTTGGGGGGCCGCGGAAGTTTTAGATCAAGCTGATATTTATTTTTTCCCTTCATCAATGTCTGTGTGATCTTGTAAATAGGTTGGATGATAAATAAACATCACTATAAGCCCTAGAAAGGTTTCAATGATGGAAATCATTATACCCACTGTTTTCGGTCACAATGGCATAGGTTTTGAGATGATTCGGGTCGGATTTACATGACGGGACTTAATGAAGACCGTAAATAAAATTTACAGGTCGCAGGTCGCTAGAATTTGACCGATAGGACCGCGGGACCTAACGGAAAAAAATGGACACTAAAGCTATGGGTCTTACACCCAACTCGATCTATGTGTTGTACATCTACATTGTCCATCTGCATTTGCAGCAGCTTATTTTAGAGGATGTCCCAAATTGAGGCACATCCGAAGATCAAGTGTGGATCACACCATAGGAAAACAATGGTGATTGAATGCCCAGCGTTAAAAACTTCGTGGGGCCCACTATCATGTTTATTTGGCATCAAACATGTTGATAAAGTCTAACAGATCCTAAACCTAAGAAGGAAAAACACAAATATCTGATTGATCGAAAACTTTTGTGGCCCTAAGAAGTTTTTAATGGTAGGAGATCAATCCTCACTGTTTTCTTTGGTGAAGTCCATTTGAGCTTAAGATCTGTCTCATTCTTTAGCTCATGCCTTAAAATGATCTCTCCAAATGGATGGATGGTGTGGATATAACACATCATCATGGTGGGACCCACATAAGTTGGTGATGTCACATCAATAGCCAATAGCCACTCAACTTGTCAGTAGCTAATCCGCGTCCGAATACAGCCAGTTACGACCCTGACCTACACCTTAACCTAACCCTAAACCTACACTTTAACCTGACCCTAAACCTACACCTTAACCTAAACCTTTAACCCTATTCTCAAATCCCTAAACCTAAACCTACACCTAAATCCCGAACCTGAACCCGAATTCCTAAACCTAAACCTAAACCTATTCTCAAATCCCTTAACCTAAACCTATACCTAAACCTAAACCTATAACCCTAACCTAAACCTAAACCTAAACTCGAAACCCTAAACCTATACCCAATCCCGAACCCACACCTAAATTTGAATCCCTAAATTGTAAGCCTAAACCTAAACCTAAAGGTTATAAATTAAAGTTTACAGTTTTATTATATTCTGCTTGCATTATAGTGTAATGGTCTAATCATATTTTAATCATCTCTCTAAGCATAAGGACAAATTTTTTCTACCATCAACACTACTTGTATAATGCTTTAGTATATTCTACTTGCACTATAAAGTCTAATGTGTTTATTATATTGATGTTCATACACTTGTACTGACATTGTTTAAATTTATAAGTTCGTAGTTTGCACATATTCAATCATGGCACCAGGTGGGAGATCAGGTCGTTCGCACACTGGATCTACCTCTTCTACCCATGATGCGATGGAGACAGCATCGACGTCGCATGCTGCATCACAGGCATCTGAGCCCTCGTTTGAGCATATACCGGGCACTATATGTAAGTCTAGGCATATATTTATTTAGTGACTTCTGTTAATGTTTAAACTTATATATTTCTTTTGCGACAGCATCGTCGACCATCTGATAAGGACGTGGACCCACGCATGGGTTAGTTTTAGAGCGACTTACGCATGAGGGTAGGGTGACAATAGAGTTCCCACAGCACTGTCTTAAACTTGTTGGGTATAAAGACAGATTGTTTACGTCGGAGGTCGGTGTCCTATGCCGATCTCTATACCCTCAAATCCCTAGGATGGTCAGTGTAACGTCCCGTCTAACCAGCACAGTGTCCTGGGGCGTCCACGTAGGATTTTCCGTAGGACTATTTGGTTAAACCACTCGTGGTGGGGTACCACGAGTTAATTTTACCTATGATTAGCCCATTAGAGTAGACCAGACAGGTCATGATAGGGCCTAGTACGGGCCACCAAGCCAGATGGCCGGATACACTTAGCATCAACCCGTACGGGCTATACTGCGACGCAGAAAGGTCAGAAAATTATAAAATTTTAGGGAACCATAGATCTCACTAGGCTTGTGGTCTATCATGGACCACAGACTCATCAAACACCCAGAAGTTAATTATCTGTGCCGTTCCAGCAGCACTTGTCAACCCACCCAAGGCCAAAGTTGAAATCTAGCACTGGTAAATGAAACTGAGAGTCTGGGCTTTTCAGTCATTAGTTTTCTTCTAGATTTTTTATGAAGGTCTAATGTACTGTCCTTCACCCGTCCACAAAATCTGAGACCCGATCGTGGCATGGTAACCGTTGATCGCAAATCGGACACGTACGACCAAACCCCATATCCGATCATTCCCAAACTTTGCCTAGCCCTTCATCGGGCCATGAACCACTTATTCTATAAGTTTTATGTCTAGGGGAGCTACTAGAACTGTCCCAACAACCAGAATGGTCCCCACAGGCCATTTAGAGATCGGAACCGTATGATCAAACCCCACCTTCATTGATCCGTTTGCCCCCAAACTTTGCATGACCCCTTATCGGGTCATGAGGCACCTACTACCAAGTTTGGTGGCCTAAGGGGTGTTGGGTCCACCTTAAAGTCAATAAGGAGTCCTAGAGGGCCATTGTGGGAATTTATTGAAACTTAAGGTCACTTGGCCCAACTCTAGGAAATAAAACCCTAGCCTTATCTCACAATTCTCACCATAACTACCATTACCAAGGAAGTAAAGAGAGAGCTAGAAAGCAAGGAGAGAAGAAAGAGAGAGTGAAGGAGAGCTAAGGTGGAACTTAGATCGAGGTGGGGCCCAAGGGAATCAACCCTTTCCACTCCCTATCGTTTCTCCAAGGGAAACTCTACACCATAACCTCAACAATCATCCATAGGTCATATAGGTAAGATCCTTCATCCCTTCTTCTTGAAAATTCATGTATTAAGAAGAGATTGTCATAGAATGCTAACATGCAAGAGCTTGTTCTAGGGATTCCGGCCGATCGACCCAAAAGCCCTCATTCCTAGGTCATTTTCCAAACCTCCAACGATCCATAGGTGCGGACTATTATCCTTAGGTGGCCTAACACCAATTATAGTATGCGTTTAATGATTTTGTGTGTTGGGATGTTATATTGGAGAATTTAGAGAGAACTTAGGAATTGTATGCTTGTTGGAATTACATGGATTTGCATGTCTAGTTTTCAAAGTTATGTTGATCTTGCCTCTCACATGATATTATGTATGGATGATTTATTGCTCATGTTTGCTTGATCCTTTTCCCTCATATGTGGTGTTTCATTATAAGTATGATTTATTCCCCTTGTGCATATGATTTCTTAAGATGGAGGAAGTGCTTAACTTCCTCACAAACCCACACCCTTACACGCACTTTGTTTCTTGAGAATGTTGCTTGCTTGTAAGAGTATCCGTTGAGTATGGTTTAGATGCATGTGTATATGATATTGTTATACTAGTTAATAACCTGGATAGTTGGCATGTTATGGATCACCCTCACCCTCTTAGGTTGGTTAGGACCATGAGGAGAGACGGTAGTCCCATCGGTAGGGCTATGCTATGGCTAGACCCGTGGTTTTGGGCGGTGTGTACAGGTGGCAGTAGTTCGACTACGTGGGTCTCTTACGCCCGATGTCACACGTCTCACACTCGCCTGACTCGTGCGGTCTTGCCTACTTACTGACCAACCTTGTTTGCTAACCCTGTTTGCTCACCTCTGTATGGAACCTGTAACACCCTACAACCATTGTAGCCCATTGATATCTACATTGAAACTAGTCCATCACCTCGTGAGCAGGGCATGGTGGAATGGGACACTGTGTCCGAATTGTCGACCTACGCTGGGGTGCCGCGCCTTCCCATAGTGACGACAAGCGATCCCTTTCTCTCGGCACTTCTCATGGCTTAAAGTCGGAGATGAGGAACCCGACAGGATCAAGGACTGCGAGGTCTCGGCCTCACACGTTGGGGAGTCTTAGCCTCGCAACCAGCTAAGGGCATTGATACATGGGGTGTATCAGATTCCCCAACCTGTTGAATGAACGGACTTAACTAATAACTCAGCTAACACGATCGCATTACATCGCACTAGTTAGGGTGACGATTCGGCAGTTGAGGTTGCTCCGAGGGAGTGTTGTCATACGTGATCGTTAGATGGAGTCGCTCAAGGGAACATTATGGAGAGGACACGCATCATATCATTTATCATGCATGCACATTAATAAGATTAGTTAGATGTTTATGGTTGATTGCTTTTCATTAAGTTCATATTATAATTGATGCCTATTATAACTTGAGACTAATAGCACCTACTGAGTTGATCACTCACTCCCACTTTGGGATGATATTTTAAAACACCAACCAGACCCAGTCATAGATGCAGGTGACTGAGGGCCTGAGGAGCAAGTCGAGGCGAGCTTCGAGGAGGATGAGCTGTCCTACTTCCAGTTGATGGACGACTCTCCGTCAGCTAGAGAGGCGAGATTGGATCGCTGAGTGTGAGCTCAACCTTATTCTTTTGGACATATCATTCTTTTTTGAGATTTTGTTGGGCGATGCCTTGGGCGACCCGTTACATTCTTTTGAATCTGTATATATACTTGTTGTTCCCTTTCATTTCAATAGGCTTGTGTGTGTGATGCCTCATGTTCCAGGAATTTCTAGGTTTACGCAACTAAATTGGATTTGAACGTATATTAACGAAACCAATTATAAGTGACACTCGGGAACACGGGAGTCGAGCGTATGCAGGACCCCCGATTTTCAGGGCGTTACAAGTTAGTATCAGAGCAATGGTTTGAAATTAATTGGGCTATGGGTCATGAATTCACTACACGTCCGCTGACTTGAGAGAATACGTATTAGAAAAATGCTACAGAAATTTAGGACGTTAGGATCCATCCCATACCCCGAACTGAAAATCTTGGATGGACGGTGAGACTTCCTAGGAATTTGGATTGGTAGCAAGAGTAGGTAGCGACGCTAGAAAATGGGTCCGGGAGTCGTACCGGATCTCTATCCATGGATAGGAACGAGCCGGAGATCGAATAATTTGAAGGTCGAAGCCAACATCCACGTGCGAATGAACTAGTATCGGGTCAAGTTATTAGATTCGATCCATTGGAGGTAGGGACTTAGGAGTGAGGGAGATGTCACTGAGATTAGTGGAACGGAGGAAACCTGGGATTTTGACCACGAACCGGGAGAAATCTCATAAAACCACTAGGCCCACTATGTAAGCCGGCTCCTCCTACCCCAAATTCATATATGGTACCTTTTCGAGGGGCCTTACCGGCGCTCGGGAAATCATAAAACAAGGAGTCCCAAGCAGGACCCGGGCGTGTCCACGCCCAAAGGTCCAGGGAGTCGGCGTGCCCATGCCCAGCCCCAGCGCCCGTCGTGCCCACGCCCACTAGGCGTCCCCATGCCCAACCCTCCAGCATGTTGGCGTGCCCATGCCCACCGGCGTGCCCACGCCGGGACCTCCAGCGGGCTGGTGTGGTCATGCCCGGGTGAAATTCAAAAATTCCTCCCCCTTTTCAACATGCAAACGTGTGGGGTCCACTTCCCTTACAAATAAACACCATTGACTTCATTTCCTCCCACTTTACTCCCCTTCCCTTGCTTCAAAAACCTTGGGAAGCCTCTCCCAAACCCATTCCCTTAGCCTTTCTTCTAACCCATCATTTTCTTCTAGTCCCATCTCCTCAAATCCATCATCTTCCCCTTTCTCAATCCCATTCCCAAATCTCAACAACCCACCTCTAGCAAACCCATTCTAGAACCCATATCCAACTCACACTCTCTTTCCCTCACCTCCAAACTCTATTCCTAAAACTCAATCCTCCAAACCGTTCTTACCCATTTCTTCAAACTCACATCTCAATTCCCATTCTCCAACTCCATTCCTCATAAAACCATCTCAAATCCCATATCTTCAACCCATCTTCAAGTTCATTCCTTCAAACCCAACAACAACCACCGACATTCAACCCATTCTTCCCCATTCCAAGACCATACTCAACTTCAAACTCCCAAAACCTATTCCATCTTCATTTCCCCAAAACCCCTTCGACAAACCCATTTCCCTACTTACACATTCTCAACAACTATTCACCTCCTTGCCAAAGAAATGACATTTCTAGCTACCGTCGCCACCTTCTTCTCCATCCCGGTGATTCTTTCACTTATGGGGAAGAAAAGACCAGCAACCGCCAAGCCGGGGCCGAGCCGAGAAAGGCAAAGCAAGTTAAAGGCCGAACCGAAGGGGAAGGAAATAGCAGAAGTCCGATCCAAGCACAAGAACGACTCTCAAGGGGCTCCCGCGGTTCAAATGTCCCGACCACCCATTGAGGATGCCGGAAATTTCCACGTACGCGGTGTTGCCTTCAAAGCCTCCGTAGAGGAGCATCTGTTCGATAAGTACTCCCTACTCAATCGACTTATGAAGAAGGGATGGGGTCCAGTATTCTATGGAGACTCCCAGACAGATGAGGGTCAAGTTAGGGCCTTCTACTTGCTGATTAGAAATCCTCAATTCGAGTCACTGGGCTTTAATCTAGTAGTGGGAGGCAAGAGGTTCCCAATTGGGATGGAGGTCATTGTCGGCATACTGGGAGTGCCATTAGGGGAGGTGCAGATCGACGAGAAAGATTTGGATACGAGTAGAGCCCGTAAGGAGCAGACCCACTTCTTGTGTGGACAGGTTGCCCAGTGGAAGCAGGGGGAGCAAGAGGTCGATCTGAGCTCGACCAAACTTAAGCCAGAGTATCGAGTGTTTCACTGCATCTGCACCTAAAATGTGTATCCGAGGTTACTGAACCGCTCTGAGTGCTCCCGCTATATGGTAGAGTGCCTATATTAGGTGGGCCAGGGAGTAGATGTGTGTCTTTCCAGCATAGTACTTCACCAGATTGTGCGGGCTGCGAGATCTACGAGGAAGAGTGTGTGCCTTCCATTTGGTCGCCTAGTTTGTCGGTTGGCTCAACAATATGGAGTAGGCAGATCGGATGAAAATCCGGTGCCGACTCAACTACTGGGCGATGATATATTGAATAGGATGAGAATAGGCCCCAAGCAATGACTAGCCCGCATTGACCAATATGGGGAATGAAGCCTAGCCAGCATTCTGTCATCCACCGCTACCTCAAGTTAGGCCGCCACAACGGCCCATACAACGCTTAAACCTTCCACAGTAGGCTCAAGTACATGCATTAGCGGCTGAGGGCCAAGATGCAGTCATCCCCACTCCTACGGCCTTCAAGGTGACGACCCATATTCAAAGTACTCTCATATTTCTATTGGTGGACACCGGGTCCACAGCCTCTCTCATATCACATGCCACCATCAAGCATCTAGGACTACGCTCTACTCCATTTGATGGAGTAAAGATCATCATAGCCGCCGGTGCTTTCTCAGAGGCAACGAAGATATGTCGTGATTGCCCCATTGACTTGGGATGCAAGGTGGCGCTTGTGGATCTAATAGTGACCAAGATCTTCCATTACGATGTCATCCTAGGCATGGATTGATTGATAGTAGTGAGGGCAGAAATCGATTGTGAAACAATGACAATGAAGATATACGAGGAAGGCGGCACTTCCCTCACGTTCCCAGTTCAGGTTAGCTACGATCGTAGGATTTTATGTTGTGCTTCATTAGAGGAGGGTTATCAAGGGCCTTCACTAACTTGCACTATTGTAGTCCAAGACTTCGTCAACGCATTTAAAGCCATACCTGGACTTCCTCCCCGCCACGAGATAGACTTCATGATCGATCTAACTCTGAATGTCAAGCCCATCTCCTTGCCTACTTACCGCATGCCCCCATGTGAGATGGAAGAGCCAAGGTCTCAAATTGACCAATTGCTAAAGAAAGGCTTCATCCGGCCCAGTGTATCGTCATGGGGAGCCCCGGTCCTATTTGTAAAGAAGAAGGACGGCTCTTTACGACTATGTGTGGATTCCAGAAGATTGAACCAAGTGACGGTTCGGAACAAATACCCGTTGCCCAGAATCGACGATTTATTCGACCAGTTGAGGGGTGCTCAATATTTCTCGAAGATCGATCTATAATCAGGGTACTATTAGTTGTGAGTCAGGTGTTCACACCCCAAGTATAGGGTTGCGATGTAGTAATAATTATGTCGTTCGGGCTCACCAATGCTCCAGCAGTATTCATAGACCTCATGAACAGAGTCTTTAGGCCGTTCTTATACAGATTCGTCATCGTGTTCATCGACGACATATTGATTTATTCAAAGAGCCGTGAAGAGCATGAAGAGCATCTAATGGCAGTCCTCGAAACCCTTAAGAAAAATCAGTTGTTTGCACAATTTAGGAAATGCGACTTCTGGAAGGAGGAGGTCAAATTTCTGGGACATGTAGTGTCCAAGGAAGGAATATCTATGGATCTCGCCAAGGTGGCGGCCGTGCAAGATTGGAAGCAACCGAAGTCGGTTATGGAAGTGAGAAGTTTTCTCGGTCTCGCCGGCTATTATTGAAGGTTCATTAGAGACTTTTCAAAGATAGCTCAGCCACTATCCCAGCTGACACGGAAGGATCTTAAATTTGCCTGGAATAAGAAGGCGAAGATGGCCTTTCAAGAGTTGAAAGATAAACTGATGTTGGCACCTGTGCTTATATTGCCTAAGCAAGGGGTCAAGTACACTGTTTATATGGACGCCTCTCAAGTGGGATTGGGTTGTGTACTCATGTAAAAAGATAGGGCAATTGCTTATGCGTCTTGATAGCTAAGGAAGTATGAGGAGAACTTCCCTACACATGATCTTGAGCTTGCGGCGGTAGTTTTCGCATTGAAAATATGGAGACACTATCTCTATGGTGAGGAGTTTGAACTCTTTTCTGATCATAAGAGCCTCAAATATATCTTCACTCAAAAGGATCTGAACATATGGAAACGTTGAAAGACTTTAAGTTCGATGTCTCATATCACCTTGGCAAGGCTAATTTGGTGGCGGACGCCTTAAGTCGCAAAAAGGTAATCGAATTTGCGGCCGCGCTCATGGTGAGAGAGTGGGACATGGTAGAATTTGTGCGAGACTTCAACATGAAGCTAACGGTGGAGGAACCATACGAATTCATAGCCCACATTCAGGCCCAGCCAATGATTAACAGCAAAATCATTGAAGCCCAGGAGGGCGATGAGTTGATGAAGAAGACAAAAGAGAAAGCAAGGAATGATGTGCGGTCTGAGTAGAGGATCGGTACCGATGGAGGGTTGCAATACTGAGGCCGCCTTTGTGTTCCAAATCTTCAAAGACTACGACAAGAAGTCCTAAATGCCGCTCACAACTCCAAGTTAGCGATGCATCCTGGTAGTACCAAAATGTACCAGGATCTGAAGTGAAATTATTGGTAGGACAACATGAAGAAGGAAATAGTAGAGTATGTGTCCCGATGCCTCACGTGTCAACAAGTCATGGCTGAGCATCGCCGACCACCAAGCCTATTGCAGCCCATGCCCATTGTAGAGTGGAAGTGGGACTTCATATCTATGGACTTCATTGCCGGCTTGCCCAAGACAAGGAAGGGGCATGACTCGATATGGGTGATTGTGGACAGGCTAACCAAATTAGACCATTTTCTGCCGATCAAGACATCTAGCTCCGTCGATGATTTGGCCAAGCTGTATATCAAGGAAATCATGCGACTCCATGGCGTCCCGTTGAAAATTGTGTCGGACCGGGACACACGATTCACGTCGATCTTCTGGACTCGCGTCCAAGAGGGCATGGGAGTGAAGTTGAAGTTTAGCACCGCCTTCCACCCACAGACAGATGGGCAAACTGAGCGGGTGAACCAGATATTAGAAGACATGTTGTGAGCTTACGTACTTGACTTTCAGGAGAGTTGGGATGACTGTTTCCCGTATGCCGAGTTCGCCTACAATAATAGCTTCCAGGCTAGCATCGGTATGGTACCTTACGAGGCTTTGTATAGGCGTCCATGCCGAGCCCCGCATTGTTGGGAGTAAATTGGCGAGAAAGGTTTACTAGGACCGGATTTGGTGCGAGTCACAACTGAGAAGATTGGAATTATCCAGCGCTGTCTCTTGATGGCTCAAAGCAGATAAAAGAGCTATGCCGATACTCGACGGAGGGACTTGGAATTTGAATTTGGGGATCACGTGTTTCTCAAAATCTCCCCAATGAAGGGTGTTTTACTTTTCGGCAAGAAAGGAAAGCTTGCGCCAAGGTTCATCGGGCCCTTCCAGATTTTAGACTGGGTTGGTGCAGTTGCTTATCGCTTGGCCCTACCCATGCCTCTCGCTGGAGTGCATAACGTCTTCCACGTATCGATGTTGAAGAAGTACGTCCCGATCCTTCGCATATCATCAAGTAGGAGCACGTGGAGCTTAAGAAAAATGTCACATACATTCTCCGACCCACTCGAATACTTGATAGGAAGGAGCAGGTCATACGCAACAAGGTCATCCCATTGGTTAAGGTACTATGGACCCATTACGATGAAGAAGAGGCCACTTGGGAGACAGAAGTGGAAGTCTGCCAGCATTACACAAGCCTGCTTCAGTAAAACGACTAGGTACAAATTTTGAGGACGAAATTTATTTATAAGGGGGGTAGATTGTAACGTCCCGTCCAACCAGCACAGTGTCTTAGGGCGTCCACGTAGGATTTTTCGCAGGACCATTCAGTTAAACCACTCATGGTGGGGTACCATGAGTTAAATTAACCTAGGATTAGCCTATTAGAGTAGACCAGATAGGTCATGATAGGGCCTAGTGCGGGCCACCAAGCCAGATGGCCGGATACACTTAGCATCAGCCCATACGGGCTATACCGCGACGCAGGAAGGTTGAAAAATTATAAAAATTTAGGAAACCATAGATCTCACTGGGCTTGTGTTCCATCGCGGACCACGGACTCATCAGACACCCAGAAGTTAATTATTCGTGCTGTTCCAGTAGCACTTGTCAACCCACCCAAGGCCAGAGTTGAAATCTGGCACTGGTAAAGGAAACTGAGTCTCCGGGCGTTTCAGCCGTCGGTTTTCTTCTAAATTTTCGGTGAAGGTCTAATCCAATGTTCTTTGCCCATCCACAAAATCTAGGACCCGATCGTGGCACAATGACTGTTGATCACAAATCGAACCCGTGCGACCAAACCCCATATCCGATCGTTCCTAAATTTTGCATGGCCCTTCATCGGGCCATGAATCACCTATTCTATAAGTTTTATGTGCAGGGGCCAGTAGAACTGCCCTAACAACCAGATTGGTCCCCACAGTGCCATTTAAAGATCGGAACCATATGATCAAACCCCACTTTCGTTGATCCGTTTGCCCCCAAACTTTGCATGACCCTTTATCAGGTCATGAGGCACCTACTCACCAAATTTGATGGCCTAGGGGGTGTTGGGTTCACCCCAAAGTCAATAAGGAGTCCTAGAGGGCCATTGTGGAAATTCATTGAAACTTAAGGCCACTTGGCCCAACTTTAGAAAAAAAAGCCCTAGCCTTATCTCACAATTCTCACCACAACTACCATTACCAAGGAAGTAAAGAGAGAGCTAGAAAGTAAGGATAAAAGAAAGAGAGAGTGAAGGAGAGCTAAGGTGGACCTTAGATCGAGGTGGGGCCCAAGGGAATCAACCCTTTCCATTCCCTATCCTTTCTCCAGGGGAAACTCTACACCATAACCTCAACAATCGTCCGTGGGTCATATAGGTAAGATCCTTCACCCCTTGTTCTTGAAAATCCATGTATTAAGAAGAGATTGTCATGGAATGTTAACATGCAAGAGCTTGTTCTAGGTATTCCGGCCGATCGACCCAAAAGCCCTCATTCTTAGGTCGTTTTCCAAACCTCCAACGATTCATAGGTACAGACTATTATCCTTAGGTAGCCTAGCACCAATTATAATATGTGTTTAATAATTTTATGTGTTGGGATGTTGTATTAGAGAATTTAAAGAGAACTTATAAATTGTATGCTTGTTGGAATTGCATGGATTTACATATCTAGTTCTCTAAGTTATGTTGATCTTGCCTCTCACATGAGATTATGTATGGATGATTTATTGCTCATGTTTGCTTGATCCTTTTCTCTCATATGTGGTGTTTCCTTGTGAGTATGATTTATTCCCCTTGTGCATATGATTTCTTAAGATGGAGGAAGTACTTAACTTCCTCACAAACTCACACCTTCACATGCACTTTGTTTCTTGATAATGTTTGCTTGCTTATAGGAGTATCCGTTGTGTATGGTTATGATGCATGAGTATATGATATTGTTATACTAGTTGATAACCTGGATAGTTGGCATGTTATGGATCACCCTTACACTCTTAGGTTGGTCAAGACCATGAGGAGAGACGGTAGTCCCATCGATAGGACTATGCTATGGCTAAACCCGTGGTTTTGGACTGGTGTGTACGAGTGACAGTAGTTCGACTACGTGGGTCTCTTGCACCCGATGTCACTCGTCTTACACTAGCCTGACTCGCGCAGTCTTGCCTACTTACTAACCAACCTTGTTTGCTAACCCTGTTTGCTCACCTCTGTATGGAACCTAGAACACCTTACAACCGTTGTAGCCCATTGATATCTACATTGAAATTGGTCCATCGCCACATGAGCGGGGCATGGTGGAATGAGACACTGTGTCCGAGTTGTCGGCCTACGTTGGGGTGCCGCGCCTCCCCGTTATGACCGCGAGCGATCCCTTTCACTCGGCACTCCTCATGTGCTTGAAGGCGGGGATGAGGAACCCGACGAGATCAAGGACGGCGGGGTCTCGACCTCACACATTGGGGGGTCTTGGCCTCGCAACTAGATAAGAGCATTGATACGTGGGGTGTATCAGATTCCTCAACCTGCTGGATGAATGTACTTAACTAAGAACTCGGCTAATGCCATTGCATGACACCACACTAGCTAGGGTGGCGACTCGGCAGTCGAGGTCGCTCTGAGGGAGTGTTGTTATACGCGATCATTAAATGGAGTCGCTCGAGGGAGCGTTGTGGTGAGGGCACGCATCATATCATCTATCATGCATGCGCATTAATAAGATTAACTAGGTGTTTATGATTGACTGCTTTTCATTAAGTTCATATTATAATTGATGCCCGTTATAACTTAAGACTAATAGCACCCACTAAGTTGATCACTCACTCCCACTCTGGGATGGTGTTTTAAAACACCAAGCAGACCCGTTCATAGATGCAGGTGACTCAAGGCATGAGGAGCCTGGCGGGGCGAGCTTCGAGGAGGAGGACGAGCTCTCTTACTTCCAGTTGATGGACGGCTCTCCGTCAGCTAGAGAGGTGAGATTGGATCGCTGCCTTATTCTTTCGGACATATCATTCTTTTTGTGATTTTGTTAGGCGACCCGTTACATTCTTTTGCATCTGTATATATACTTATTGTTCACTTTCATTTCAGTAGGCTTGTGTGTATCATGCCTCATGTTCCAGGGGTTCCAGTTCCATAATTTGTAGAACCGTTAGGAATGGTTCGGTTCCAATTTCGCCCCATAACCAGACCGAACCAACCCGTGTGCACCCCTAATGTGCGACAGCTCATCCGTCAGCGCCTTCAGGTAAATTTTAGTAAATTAAATTTTCTTTTGTGAAAGTTCATTTATGGTTAAGTTATTTTCTTAATAAGTTTATTGCCTTAATCTATTATTTACGAAACTGCAGGATAAATTTGTTCTAAATCTGAGTGTTCCCTACATCTTTTAGCTGTCGGATGGTCCGTCGGGAAAAGGGGTGTGGGCATTGCTCACTGACGGATTTTAGCCATCAGCGTTTCCGACTGCTGAGGACAATGGCTTTAGTGATCGGTGTCTACGACGGCTAAAACCATTGGTGTTTTTGACGGCTAATGGCCGTCGGCGTTTCTCATAAATTTAACAAAAAAATTAATAATAATAATTAATTGCCTAATCAACGCACATCCAAAACTAGATGATCCTAACCATTCTAAATGCATTCCAAGCGCATTCATAAAAACATAGTGCTAATAGCAACAAAATATAAACTTAAGCACAACAGAAAGATGATTTTAACCATTCCAAATGCACTTCATTGGACAAATACATAATGAGTAATGTTACTAATTGCAGACAAGATAAACATATCACCTTTTTTTTTTATCTTGTTCAGGGACTAATCTTCGAATATCTTTCAATGATACTCAAATCATTGAAAGAAAACAAGCCTAAAAGAATAAAACATTCCATTAGAATAGATCTTACTCATTTTAAACAATCCAGACTTAAAAAGAGATTAATGAAAAATTAGAGTACCATCTATATTTTCAATCAGTTATAGGGAGGACTTGCGTTGAAAAAAAAAATTTACTTTTCTGTATCTACTTGTTGGAATGAAACTTCCACTTCCATCTGGCAAAAAAAAAAAAAAAGACATTGTCGTCTTAAAATGAAAAGACAATCTCATAAACTAGATTTCTACAAGAAGTTTTTTAATAGTCTAGTAATTTCATAAACCATACAATGCAATACAATAGTAAAGGGATTTACCTGTATTTACCCACATTCCCTTCTTCTTGTTGCTAGCTGAATTTTTTGGCATAACAAAAAATGCAACAACAAAGGCATCAACCAAAAAATGGCATTGTTTTTTATCGAGTATCATATAATACTTCCAAAATCAATACATACTGCAAAATATCATCATCATCTCACGCTGCATCAGTGAAAATAAACTTGTTGTGACCATCAGGCAACAAGGTATAACTAAGCCCTCTAATGTTTATAAAGAATTCTTTTTCTTCGATCACTTTAAGCGGTAGTGTAAAGGGAAATGAATAAAGATTAAGGAATATGATGTTTATAGCTTGCAAGGAAATTATATAAAGGGTTAAGAAGCCTACAGTTGCTGGTCGCATGGAAGTTCACTTAGTCCTACAACCGAGTAAAAAAGGGAGATTCTCATTACAACAACCTCATTCTTCTTCTGTTTGTAAAGCTCCATTTGTTGCATATAATCTTCTCTCTGCTTCTTGGCAATCTAAAATATATAAGAAATAGAAATTAAGAGTGTTTATAGACTTACAGAGGCGGAGAAGAAAATGTCCAACAAGCCAAAACCTCTTCAACTAGCGGTCATTGAAGGATTTCCCAACAACAGTAAGTCCCAATTTTTAGTTAGTCATATTGAAGGATTTTCCAATTTTTAATCCATGAACGCCTTGCAACTTTGATCAATTTCATCAGTTTGCAACATTCAGGCAGATTAGTCAGTAAGTACTTCTTCATGTCAGAGCTACCATCTTCAAAGAAAATTTTTTGTTCAGCTGCATTGCCAGGTTCCCCTTTACACTGAAAATGAAAGCCATCGAGACATGAATCAGGCTCCAACTTACCAGGAGCAACAGTAAGTCCACCTGTGAGGCTGAACGAACCAGCACTCTACACCTGTGCAGCACTCCCTCACAATTAAGAACTTCATAAGATGGACAGTCTCATCTACTCATCAGGGAGACCATACATGTCTAATGATAAATACTGTATACTTGGCTTTCTTTTTTCAAGTTGTCCATTGGTCTAACACTTGTTTAGCCCCTGATAAGTGGACTGGCTGACTTAAGGGCCATGACATCAATAAGGTGGGGGTCCACCTTACGCATCTCTCACATTCTTACAATATCTCCCAAAATGGTACATTGTAGTTCGGTTCATCAACATTTGATTTATGAACATTGTTTCTTAAATTTGTATCCTTGACATGGTTATGTTATAAACATCATTGATAATTATAAACATTTTTTTCTTTTATGTTTGTGTTGAAGGGAATGTTTATCTTTGTATGGTTCAAAAGATCGTGCCTTCTATATTATGGTTTTTAATTTAAAGGAAGCTTTGGTCCTTTGAAGTATGAATACTTCAACCTAGCTATTTTGTAGGAAAATATATAGGGCGCGTGCATAATTCACTATTGCCCCCGTTTGTATCCACATTGTCTTATGAAACCCTTTAATGAACTAATCATGATGATATGATTTGTTTGACATTGCAAAACAGAGTTCATGATTCTTTTTTGCCTGCCTTAGGTTGAAGTATTAAAGTTGTAAGAGCCCAGATAATCTTACATGCAGACTCACACACTTTGGCTATTAACCGGTGCAAAACATGGCAACTATATCTGCTTGCATGTACATAATTTGGAGTCCAAAGTTCTTGAGAAGAGTACCAAACGTACGTAGGCCAAATGACAATTTAAATGGTCATGATGGGCCTGAAAAGCCCATTCCCACTTGCATTGGATCAATCTATGTATGTCAAATGTGTTAGAATGATACGGAGGGTTAGCTACCTAACCCTTATTTTTATTTTTATTTTAAAGGAGAACTTCAACCAAGTGTTGCACTTGCTGAAATACATTCTCATTAAACAAAAATATATATAGAACAAGATAGGATGTAGTGCTAAAATGGTCATCAAAGAACTAATCACAAAAAATACAAGATGAAAGCCATTCCTAGGCCAGGCAATACAATTCAGCACAAAATCCTACATCTGTTTCACAACAGAAGTTACCTATACAAGGTCAGAGTATAGGCAACCTAACCCAACCGTGGCAAAACGACTCCCTAACTTATCACTTAGTAGATGGTGTGCAACAATAGAGTACTCAATATGCTATTCCAGGACCTGAAGCTTATAGGGATAACATGATTCAGATGCAAGTGTGACTTGTCAACGAGATTCATGCAAGTTTGGGTTTGAATTCTGATCTTGTCAGCTTATCTTTTGACCTTGGTCAGAACAGAACGGGTTGATTTTGATCCATGTTTCTTAGGTCTCAAGTCATTCAATTTGAAGCCGATGTGTACAGAGTTCCATCATTTACAGGGTTGAACTTCATATTGTTAAGTATGCAAGAGTGAACAGATCCATAAATCATCTTTTCATGTATCTTCACATAATCCTAGAGTGAACGGATCCATAAATCATCTTTTCATGTACCTAACCCTTAGTTGCCTTAACATATTTTGCTAAAAGAAGAATTTGGATTGAATTATAATTATTGGAGAAAGAAAGAAACAAAAGCTTGTTTTGTTGCGGCATTTTGTCAAACATGTCACCTGGAACTACTTTGAGAGTTGTACTTATCTGAAAATTACCATGGGTAACTGCTCTAAGAGTCACCAAATTAGATATATAGGCAAGCTAGCACTTCCCATTGTTCTGTATTTGAAAACTACCTATTGCATATAATCAATGAATGATATCACCTATGATTCTGTTTCACTGGCTGGTCCAACAGATCAAGAACTGAATCTTGAACTTGGAAACCTTTATAATATTATTTTGCAATTAATCCAGTTCATTTTTAAAATAAAAGTCAATCCCATTTTGTAACATTACATAAGATAATTATCAATATAAACCATCTACAACAAGACCCATTATTTGGATGGTCTGGATAGACATATATCAAATCCACATTTTCTATGAATGAGTCCCCACTATTTAACAAAAAATGCAAATCTAACAAGTTTTTACCGTATGTGGGGCTAGCAGCAGTGCCTGTGAGAAATCCACTCCGTCCATCGATTTCTCATGAGCAAAAAAATGTAGCAGATCCAAATCTCAAGTGGACCACGAGACAGAAATAGTGGGGAAATGGAGAGGGAAATGCCATCATTTGAAACCTTCCTGGGGCCCACCATTATGTTTATATGTCAACCATATTGTTTTTACTCTTAGTCCCACTAAGATTGACTAAAAACACATACTATCCTGATGTAAACTTAAGTGACCCCACAAAAGTTTCAATGATGGACTTCCAATCCCCAGCACTTCCTATGGTATGCCTCACTTGAGTCTTGAATCTGCCTCATCTTTAAGTTCATGTCCAAACATGAACTGGTGAAACCAATGGACACTGTATTTCTCATGGACATTGCTGTGGGCACACAAAGATTATGATTCCAGGAACTTGTAGGCAAGGCACGTGTAATGATGATGTAGAATAATGGGCCATGAATCGACAATAGCCTGTTGGGATTAGAAATTCAAATGGGTTTCACTATGAAAACATGGAGCTTGATGGAGATATAATGAATCGATGAAGTCTTCATGATTGAGTCATTTACATAAATCAAAGGCAGAGATGGCAGAGAAATGTCATCCCATGTTATGTGTAAGGATGCATTTGAGTAAATTAATAAGTTGTAGGGATATGGTCAAATCTACATGGTTGCTCTACAAAAGTCCAACACAAACAATCTACAAAACTCACCTTAGCATGAAATCTGTATACGAGCAACTAGATGAACGGTCTAAATCGTAACGCCACCGCTAGGCAAAAAGGCGATCAATGGTGATGAAGATGGCGCTCGAAAGAGGGAAGGGAGAGGAATAAAAGGGCAGTCAAAAGAGGGAAAATGAAAATTCCATGGGAGGGAGAGGAAAAAGCGGGCAGTCGAGAGAGGGAAAATGAAAAATCCCTTCTGAAATCGTATAAAAATTGAAATCTGTAAAATATGAGTTTTACATATTTTATATAATAAACTGTATTTACAGCCATACAATTAAGGGTCCATTTAGTGGATTTTTAAGATATTATTTCATACGATAGTTATAAATATAAATCATCTACAACAATACCCATTATTTGGATGGTCTGGATTGCCATGTATCAAACCCACATTTTCTATGGATGAGTTTCCACTGTTTAACATAAAATGCAAACCTGACATGACTTTACCGTACTAACGAAGACGCTAGCTTAGACTTTGGATCTGGTAGGGCTCTATGGGTCCCACCATGATGTTTATGTTTAATCCACACCGTAAATCCATTAGCAAACAATTTTTTAATATACATACCAAAAAATCAGATCGAAATAAATCTCGAGTGAACAACACCACAGCGAAAACAGTAGAAACTAAACATCCACCGTTAAAACTCTAGCTTATAGCTACGAACTGGGCTGTTTTTGCTACGGATTTTAGCCGTCGGAATTACCCACGGCTAACATCCGTAGCCAAAACAGTCACACATCCGTCGGCGTTGCCCTGTTTTTTTGTGGTGATGGTATGATTTAAATACATAGAGAAGGTTCCCATGAGCTATGCATTCAAGAGTTTCAATAATAGGATATACCTATTTACACTAGTGGTACAAGCAGTGTAGAATGCATGATGAGACCGTACTGTCCGCACCACCGCATGTGACTATAGACGATTGGCGGATACTCTCCGAGAGATTTTCGTCTGAGGCTTTTCCGGTAATATTTACATATTTATGATATCTTAAGGTAATAATTAAATTTAGAATTAATAACAATGTATTATGAATAATGTGTTCAGAAGAGGAGCAAAATAAATTCTGCGAACAGGAAAAAGTTACAAGTGAACCACGTAGCTGGTTCAAAGTCATTTGTACGATATCGTTACGACATGGTAAGAAATTACTGGTGATTATTAAGTTGATATATTCTTTCCATGCATTTATATTAACTTTATTGTCCTTTCGATTGCGCAGCGAGATTCCGTCACCGGTCAGGAGCATGGACCAGTAGACCTTTATAAAGAGACTCATGTTAGCAGGTGATGGGATCTTGGGTTTATCCTAGAGCCAATTGGGTAAAAATCCTTACATTATAAATTTTAATTGCATTGATTTATAATAATATCATTCGTTATGAAAATTCATATGTTTTCATTACAGGCGATGATGAACACCATACGTAGTTGGGCGACTCCCAATGGTAGTCAGCGGAGTGAGCCAGATATCCTGAGCAAGGTGCTTGGCACCCGTTTTGGATATGTGCATGGGATTGGCCATGGTGCCAAGCTCATGGTACCCACTAGAGCTACCTCTAGCCGATCCATTGTCGCTGGCAAGAGCACCGTACACAGAGTTGATATCGCAAAGAGAGAAGTTAAGCAGCTATGGGTCGTCGTCTATGACATCAGAGAGCAGCAGCAGCAAAGGCTGAGGCGCGAGCAGCAACTAAGGCGCGAGCAGGAGGAGGAGAGGCGCCAGGAGGATCGAAGGGATGCAGATGGAGCATGAATGACGGATGCAGGAAATGTTACAGGCTCTCGCTGCACGCTTTACCACCGATGCCCTACCACCTCCGCCTTCATCTTCGTGATTTTTTCTATTTATGATTTATGTTATATACGAATGTTAAACTTATATGTATTTGTGCGTGAATGAATATTGTGGGTTGTATGTGGATGTGGATAGGATTTTTTATTTTTTTATGATTTATTTTATATACAAATGTTAAACTTATATGTATTTATATGCGGATGAATATGGGTTGTATGTGGATGTGGATAGGATTGCTTGTGTATGGATGGATGTGGTTTGTGTTTGGATGGATGCAGTTTGTGTTTGGATGGATGTGGATATGAATATAATGAAAATGTATTGTAACAGGTGTATTTACAGGTGTATATTAGGATTTTTTTCCTGAATTTTGAAAATAAATGAAACCGGGAAGAAATAAACTATTACCGACGAAATATATCTTTGATAATAGTAGGTCGAAAAATTATACCGACGAAATCTTTCGTAGGTAAAAATTAATAAAAAAATTTATACCAACGATCTATATGAGATATACCGATGAATTATTTCGTCAGTAATAGAGGGCTTATGCCGACGAACATACTCGTCAGTATTATTGTTTTGCCGACGAACATACTCGTCGGTATTATTATTTTACCGACGATTAATTAAAGATAATGGCATCTTTCTTTTTAATAGACAAGACAAACTAATCTAGAACCTTTCACGGTTTGGGAAGTTCACCTCCAAATCTGCTTAGAATGCCATCCAAGCCTCCCGTCCCGATCAACCCTGGACCTACTGGGTTTGGAACAAGTTCCTCCAAAAATTAGCATTTTCCTATGTAAAGTGATGCATAGAGCGATCCCATTTGATGCTGCAATCCAGAATATTGGCATTAGCCTGGCATTTAAATGCGAATGTTGCAAGCACTCTTGCTCAAGTCATGTAGAAACAGCCGTGGGCAGCCAACAGACCCAGCTAGCCCCTTTCCCATCCTCTCGCATCCGGGCCAATATCTCTAAATCTATCCCTATTCCCCCAACACTCTCTGAGGCACAAATCGTAAACCTATCCATCTACACTCAATTCCCCTAGCTCTTATTACCCCAGCCACCACAGCAAGTCCATCTTCGCCTCCCTCTCATTCAACCCTCCCACATCCACCCTTCACGGTAACACGCCTGATGGCCTAAGTCCAGCAATACAGGCCAACACCTCTCAGCAATGCTCCCCCTCCTATCTTCATCAACCACACCCTAATTAACCTAACACCCCCTCAACCTTCTCTCAATATCCCACACCTCCTAGTCCATCATCTTTCCAATACCCAACCCACTAATCAACTAGTCCCACCCTCCGTCCACTATGTGGAAGACCTCGACCACCTTCTTAGCAATGGTTTGGTAGCGTCCCAAGTGTGGAGTTTCTTTACCTAACTCCTCAAGGTCCATCTTATTTAGGGACAATCTATTTCCAACCGGATTCAACAGTGGATGGTGGTTGCCAGAAAATCTTCCTCTTGGAAGCTCCTACGTGGCCTCACACCCCCACTCATTATTTGAGAGCTATGGCTCGGTAGAAACGCTGCTAAATTTGACAATCGTTCTTTTATAGCAACCTCAATTATCGTCAACATCAAAAAGTGGATCAAAGATCTACTATCTCAATTGCCTTAGCTGGACATCCTCTCAGATCAAGGGATGCATCTTGGGTGAGCTCTGGGAATGGATATACACTCTCCTTCTATCACAGACAGGACTCATATTATCACTTGGTGCAAACCCCCATTTGGATGGGTCAAATTGAATGTGAATGATTTAGCTAGGGGAAACCCGGGCGAGGGGGGTGGTGGCGGCATCTGTTGGGATCACCTGGGAAACTTTATCTTCGCTTTCCACAACAAATATGGCCCTGTCTCTAACACAGTTGCATAGGCCCGTGCTCTGGCTGATGGTCTTACCCATTGCAGAGATGGGGCTCTCCAACATCATTGCTGAGATGGATTCTCGAGTGATTTACGATGCGATTCTCAATCCTAACAAATCCAACAGCTAGAACATATGGTACCATTTGGGAATAATTCTACAACTTACCCAAGCCCTCAACATCTGTTTCTACTTCACATACAGGGAGGGTAACTCTATAGCCGACGGACTGACTAAATTGGTAAGAGCGGGGGGGCCCTGTTTTATGCAGATGTCTCCCTTCGCCTCATGTTGCGGGTGGTCTTTGCCATTTTTCCTGCCACATTCTCCTTGACTGTGTCCATCTCCTTCAATTTTGTGAGGCTTTCCTCAATTTTGGATGGAGGCTTTTGCCTATTAGTTCTTTTAGTAGCTGATTTCAGTGTCTGCTTCTTTTCTCTTCCTCTGTTTTTTCCATCTTTCCACATGATAGGTGTGGCCTATCTCTTTGTGGGGCCTGCCCGAATCTCCAACATGTGTACATTTTCCTTGATCAATATATACAATGCACTACCATTTATAAAAATAAAAATAAAATAAAAATAAAAATAAAAACATAATTGCAGTTTGAGGGTTAATATGGTAATTAACTTTCCCTAATGTTGGGAAATGGTTTTTAACTTGAAAAAATCCATCCCATACCTTAGCTAGACCCACCCCTTTTTTCTCAAAAAGAATTATATTCATAAAAAAAAAAAAAGGAGCTGTACAGAGATTGGAGGGCCTGCCAGCACAAAAAAATAGAGGCAGGCCCACAAATCAACCCAAGGCCACACTACCTACTACAACTCACGCAAGTATCCTAATCCTAGCTTGTTCAGGAAAAGGAGGCCTTTGATGAGGTCTAGAAGATCGAATATAGATTGAAAGAGACGGTGAGAATGGCAGCTACTACCTCTGCGGGCCAATCCATCGGCCACCACGTTAGCTTCTTTAGGGGGAGTAGGAGATTGAAACTTCCATGCTGGTCATGAGGGCTTTGATTCTGGCCCACCAATACCATAAAGCCCAAGAGATAGCCCCCTGCCTGTTTAAAGAATCAACCACCACCTTGGAGTCGCTTACCAGCTCCACTTTGTTGAATCCGAGATCTCTGCAAAGCGACAATCTTGCCCAAATTGCCTTTGTTTCAACCCTGCCATTTGATCCGAAACCATAGCCTGAGAAGAAGGCAAATAAGAAGTTCCTATCGCCACTCCTACCAACTCCGCCTCCTCTCGAGCTTCCCGGGTTGCCCAAGGCTGAACCATCAACATTCACTTTGATCCACCCAGGAGGAGGGCGAGTCCATTTGATCATGGCGACATGCCTTGGGATAATAACATTCCCGAGGAGGCCCAGGCTGTCCAGGGCCTTGGCAGATGTTCTTCTAACTGAGGGTTGGAGGGAGAGAAGGGGCGCAAGCACGTGGATCCAACGAGTCACTTTGGAGATTACCTTTAGAGCTGAGACTGCCACCCCATCCATGCGGTCTGTGTTTCTGGCCAGCCATATCTCCCAGAAAATAATCGATGGCGTGATGCCTGTGAGGGTGAGAAAATGATCTCTCATGGCTGCCAAAACCCACCAAGAAGAGTCTTGCTAATGGCCAAGATAGATCGTGTAATGCCAAAAAATCAGGCTGATTCAAGACTCACTTGGTTTTAAATTACACAAAAACCACTAAATCCTTGTGGTATGCCCTGAGCTTTCAAATACTGGGATTTTCAAGTAATCCTTTCATATTGATCAGGCACACCAAATGAATGGCTGGGAGGGTATATAAATATCAAGATGGGTCCTACATGAAACAATTGGTGGACATGGCATCCCAAATGCTTCATGTCGTATGGCGTAATTGAGTTTTGGATGATATAATTATCATCATCAAGCCTTACTCTAATTAATTAGGTTCGACTACATGAATCCTACTACACTATTCCACTCTATCAAGGGCCATACCTTTGGTTAGATCATAGGTCATCAAGTCTCAGTCGCACATTACCAAACCATTTAAGTTTACTTTCCCTGATCTCATTAGTGAAAGTACCCTCAAATGCATTCATGACTAATTCCATCTTTTCTTGTCTTACTACTCATCCATCTCGAAATCTTCATTTCAGCCACACATCCTATGGACATGTTGTTCCTTCGGGTGGCACACAACAATCACATAAAAACTCTAGAGACATCTCCTTTTCTACCATCTTGAGCAACGCCCTTCCAAATCTCTCCACTCTCACAAATTTTTGCCCCAAGATATCAAGAGTCGTCATATTCTTTGTTTTCATTCTTATTATGACTAAAATTGCTCCTATATACTTTGTTTTAATCCAACTAATTTTGAATCTTTTAGATTCTAAAGCACCCTTTCATAAATCTAACTTTGTATTTAAGCCTTCCCCATCTTGTCAGTCAAAACTATATCATCTGCATACACCATGGGATCTCTTCCTACAAATGCCTTGTTAACTTGTCCATAACTAATGCAAAAAGGTATGGGCTCAATGCCGATCCTTGGTGCAAGCCTACGGTAATTGGGAACTTACGGGCCGCACTAATGGCCCTCATACATATACATAATCATGCCAATATATCCTCTTGAAACTCCTTTCTTTCACAAGCATGAAGCATAGAGAGGATATGCTCGCCCACGTGATGATAAGCTCTTTGATAAGGGAAATCCTAACCCTTTGATCAGTGGCTTGTTAGTGAAACTATACGTCAAGATGTATTTCAACATCCACGTCTGGGTCTGAAGAGCCTGGCTTATTAAAAAAAAAAAAAAATGCCCCAGATTCAATAGACAAAGGGCCGAACATAACAAGGAGCTTTTCATCACGTGGGGCCCCTCGATTGTGATAAATTGACAATTATTATAGGAGATCTTTTGGGCATGCCTGTCCTTGATGGGCTCACCGATTGCGATAATCGTGATAATTAACAAAATAAATCTGTTACAATATAATTTCATTGAAGTTAAAAAGATTGAAATAAGATTTGAAGATGAAATGCAAAGTGCAACTACATATATTGTTGATTTGAAATTTCATGGTTCTAAACATGATTGCAATTAAGGAGATTGTTAGAAATAAACAATACACAAAAAACCAATATCAGTTCAGTCCTTTCTTGGTGTATGTTACGATGCTAAGTCCTTTGGATTTGAATCCTTTTGCTCTTTGGTTACTTACATTGACTTGATGTTACAACAAATTCTAAGACTGTTGATTATTAAACAAGGCCTGTGTAGTAGGATCAGGTCCATTGATTGAGGGACCTAAACCACATCATCACTTCTTACACGCCATTCCGTCTATCTTTCCTCCATTCCCATGGTTTTTCAGGATTTGATGAAGCCCATAATCCGACACGAGCAGCACGGGCCTCTTTTTCCCACTGACATGATTAATGTTAATATCAGACCATAGATTAGAGACTGATTTAGTAACTGATAATGAAATTAAGTGACTCACTAATGCAAATTCAGGACGTTGGTCATATGCAACGTAATGCCATGCAAGCCCTTTCTTTAACATAAATTCCTGTAGCCAATGAAGAACGGTAAAGTGAAAAGATTAGAACAAAGCATTTGGAGTTGGACCATCAGTCAGGTGAGGCCCTATTGTACCATATCCAAACCTGCCTAGGGGTCTTGGGTTTGAGGTCCCTGACTGGTTTGCAATTTGGTTCAGACACATTTGAGTGGGTTGGGTCCAAGTTCAGGTTCACGTCAAATAGGGGTATTTGTCTAATTGGCCCACCCGATGGATAGTTACACGTGTGCCACATTGGTACATGTGTCATGTGTTGACGAGCTTACACACATGTGAACTTACCATACCTCCAGCAATCCCTAGAATAATTAATATATAGAGAGATAAGAGAGAGGAATGCTCACCGGCGCACTAGTTCTCGCGGTAACTCATGAGAACTTTTTGAGAATTCATCTCTCATAATATAAGCCCAAAATCTGAACCGTCAACATGATGCAGCACCCCATGAAACCAGCAGTGCCCAACTTTTACCCTAATTCAAAACTTTGTTGGGCCATGGAAAAAGAGAGGCAAATCAAGGGAGAAAATTATTTCATTTTTCCATGGCCCACCGAAGTTTTGGATCAAGATAAAAGTTGGGCCTTGTGAGTTTCATGGGGTGTTGCATCACATGACGGTTCAGATTTTGCACTCATATAACAGGTGATGAGTTCTCAAAAAGTTCTTACAAGTTCCGGTATTACGAGTTCCAGTGAGAGTATAGGTGAGCATTCCTTGTGTGTGTGTGTGTGTGTGTGTGTGTGTGAGGGGGGGTTTTTTGCAATTTGGTTCAGACACGTTGAGTGGGTTAGGTCCAAGTTCAGGTGCACCTCAAACAAGGGCGTTTGTCTAATTGGCCCACCCAATGGATAGTTACACGCGTGCCAATTGGCACATGTGTCATAGGTTGACGTGCTTACACACATGTGAAATTACCATAACTCCGGCAATCACTAGAATAGTTAATATATAGAGAGAGAAGAGAGAGAATGCACACCAGGGCACTGGTTATCGTGAGAACTAATGAGAACTTTTTTAGAACTCACATCTCCTGTAATATGAACCCAAAATCTAAAGTCCACGTGATGCAGCACCCCATGAAACCAGCAGGGCCTAACTTTTACCCTAATTCAAAACTTTGGTGGGCCATGGAAAAAGAAAAAGGCAAATCGAGGGAGAAAATTATTTCAAGTTTCCATGGCCCACCAAGGTTTTGGATCAGGATAAAAGTTGGGCCCTGTGAGTTTCATGAGGTGCTGCATCACATGATGGTTCAGATTTTGCACTCATATCACGGGTGATGAGTTCTCAAAAAGTTCTTACTAGTTCCGGTGAGAGTATAGGTGAGCATTCCACACTGTGTGTGTGAGAGTCTGAGAGATAAATGATACTATGAGGTCAACCTCATGAGAACTTCCCACGAGGTTGAGTTGAATGGGCCCCTCCATGATATGTGTTGAATATCTACCCCATCAATCAGATGCACCAT
Organism: Magnolia sinica; assembly: GCF_029962835.1. Lineage (NCBI taxonomy): Eukaryota > Viridiplantae > Streptophyta > Magnoliopsida > Magnoliales > Magnoliaceae > Magnolia > Magnolia sinica. The sequence goes on along the minus strand of NC_080580.1, from coordinate 78,663,460 downwards.
TCCATGATGGGCCACAAGCTTAAAAATCAAGTCAATCAATGACTTGGGTGGGCCACACCACATACTACAGTTGAGAGGGATTACCCTCCCATTAAAACATTCATAATCATTTATTGGGCCCACCAAGATGTGATCCACAAATCCAGACCATCCATTGTGTGTGTCCCACTTGGATGAGGCCATCTGAGTTCCATATAGGGCTGATTATTGGGATATCCCATAACCTAAAGGGGACCCATCAAATGCAAGGTGTTGATGTTCAGCACACATCACGGTAGGGCCCACACAGCTCGAACTCATAGGAAGTTCCCATTAGATCGACCTCATAGCATCATTTCCATATATCCTTGACCTCGTTGTATAGTCGACCTCATAGGATCCTTACTCTTACTCCGGTGGTAGACTCTCAAGAGCTTCAACACCTGGACAAGGGTTCGAGTATCCATAGGTGGTGAAATCCCACTACGGTGTGAGTGTGTAGGGTGTGTGTGTGTGCATGTGTTGAAAAAAAAGTTCTATATATATATATAAAACTTAGGTGGGACATGCATCTGGTGGATCTCTTTTAGGTTATGGGATATGCCAAAAATCAGGCGTATATGGAACTTAGGTGAGCCATTCCATCTAAAACCATGTGAAGACATGCATAAAACATATAAAAGCACTTGGTGGGGCCCACCTGAAATTTGTATGCGGCTGAAACTTGGTCTAACCCCTCATCCAAGTGGAACAAACACAATGGATGGGCTGGATTTGTGAACCACATGTCGGTGGGCCCAACAAATGATTATGAATGTTTTAATGGGAGGGTAACCTCTCTCAACCATTGTATGTGGTGTGGCCCACCCGAGTCATGGATTGACTTGATTTTTAAGCCCGACGTCCACCATGGAATGGTGCATCTAACTAATGGGGTAAGATGTTCGACACCATCACAGTGGAGCCCACACGGCTCAACCTCATAGGAAGTTCCCATGAGGTTGACCTCATAGTACCATTTCCCATATGTATATTTCTATTTATCATCTTTCACCTTTAAATTAGAAATGAGAATTGTTTTCCTCGTGCCCTTGATTTATGAGGCATGGTTAGTAAAACTTCATTTTAAACTCACATGTATTTTGATAAAAGAACTTGTATAATTGATTCAAAAAATTAAAATCGGTACATCTCAGAAGGTCGACCAAAAAACTTATTTTCTGGGGCAAAATAAATTAAATACATTTAACAAAATATTTTATTCAAAAACTTTGTTTAAAAATAGAGATTGGTGGTCATCACCCACGGATAGAATTGGGTAGAAGGTGATCATTTTTAATAGAGGCAGATCAATTTGTATGGCGAATCTTGAGAAGGAAGGATTTCAGATAACCCACTATTTGATTATCTCTTACACATAAAAATTTTAATATATAATTTTAATTAAAGTTTTATTTTAATCTATAATACACACATGCACATATATAACCATTTTTCTCTATTTTTTTTAAGTTGAAACTGTTTTTTAACTAACTATTTTTGAAATACTTCCACATCAACACTTGATATTTCAGTTTTCCATCAAAGTATGATTTATGGTGTTGATATTTCAGTTTTCCGTCACAGTATGATTTATTGAGAATCTTACCTGCACAAATGTACCATTGCAATATACATCACCAACGGATCTATTATAGCGGTCTTCACCGTAAATGCAGACTTTCAAACTCTTCCCTTGAACCAGTTTAACTAGTTCTTCCTTTGCTTGCTTTCCGAAAGGCATCGCACTCTCCGGCGCGTCAATTCCCCTGCAGGACACTTGCAAGTTAGAAACTATTAAGTATTTTTTGGAGCCCATCAAAAGCATTGGACAGTAAGCTTACCTTAACCTAATTCGATACTTTCGCGCGAGAATATCATCATTATTTGGACCATTTATGACTCTGTAAGTGAAAAGAAGAAGAATATCAAACAGATGCTAATGATATTTGAATTGTTAGTAGGGTTAGCAATGGGCCTAGGTTGGTCTACTGAGTTTTGAAGAGTAGCCCAGCACTTGCAAGCTTGGGCCTGGGCATGTTCCTAGGATACTAAATAAACTGGCTTTATTGATCAAGGATGGCCCACTATGGGCTGATTGAAATTTCATTTATCTTTTACCCATACTGACCAAACATGGCCCATTATCACTAGTGTTACTTAGTCATGTTAGAGTAGATTAGAATAATCTTTCTATAAGATTTTCTTTTATGTTGAGATATGTATCTATTAAGATTTCTACATCTCTGATATCTTTCTCCTCTTCTATATTTTCCTGTTATTCTAGTGAAATAAACTAATTACATTGCGGATTCCACGATATAGCCTTTTGTGGTTTAACATGATATTACTCCTATTATTCTCAATGAAATAAATACATTATAGTTTTCATAAAGTCTCTCATGCTTTAACAAGGCACATGGCATGGATGCCTTAGTGTCGAGTGTCCAAAAGTGTCCGGCACAATACACTCCAAAAATCTAAGTAATGGTAACACTTCCGAACGCAAATAAATAATATTTTAATTACATAAAATTAGTACAATAACATACCTTTAAACCATAATAAAAATAAAATACAACAATTGAAACATTTTCTTTTTCTTTTTTCCTTCGATAGGTAAGCTAGGCTTGAATGTAAGAACTCCATGTTGAAACACAACAACCAAAACATTGAAAATAAAGAAAATTCAAAATCGTATTTGCATAGTTCTTATAAAATTCAATTACTTGAAATTTAAACTGATAACATATCAACTAACAAAACATCGAAAACCATACGCAGCCACCTCAATAAATAGTTTTTAGTGCGGACGATACTCGGACTGATAATGAACTACAGAACCCCACAATATAAGGCCAGAAGTGGCAATTAGATGAAATCCCAGAAAGTAGAAATGTCTCATGACAGTGGAATTGAAGATCATATAACAAATTGTGTGTTGAATTACCTATATCCTGCATCAACAATGTTCTTCTGAAGCGCATCTGCTTCGGCATAGTTTTTCACTGCCCGTGCTTTGGATCTTCGAATTGCGTATTCATGTACTTCTATAGGAACATTAGCTGACTCCCTTGGATCCCTTGTATCCACATACACTGTAATCCCATCTCCATCTGCAACAGCTTTAGCATCCACCTGATACCAATACAATTTATCTCGACCAAAAAAAAAAAAAAAAAAACTTCTTATGATTTTTTCTAATCCCAAGCATTTGGGACATGCAGCTGTGCATTAGATGGGCCCCACCATAAACAACCTTCGCTCAAGATCATGCGAATAAACTCATTGGTGACCACATATGAAAAAATATAATGGATGGGCAGTTTTAAAATTTTCCAGGTGTTTCACTCAATGTATGATGGATGGCCTAACTGGTCAGTTGCACAAGCCTGATGTTGAGGACAGGTCATGTACATGTTGGGGCCCACCTGATGCATTGTCCCAGATGTCTCACACACCTGTGTGTGTAATGTCATGCATGGTCTTGGTACAGCTCATCTATTTTAGCTTGATTTCGGGACTAATGAATAAAAATGGAGTATCTCACTGGAAGTGTGTGGAGCTCGAACTTCCAATGTTGCGGCTGGTATGCTGGAGTGCTTGAAGTTTCAACTTCAACAAGAGCGTGGGGAAGAGGGAGACCATAGAAGGCCAGAAGACCCTAAAACAATGCATACCCTTCATGAGAAATATGACAGAAATAATGAAAAGATGATTTACATGATGCCTGATTATCATTTGACAGTTCATGTCGATGGTGATTCATGGCTTTAGCCATCCAATCTACAATGGACAATAGAAACAGATGGTCCACATTTAATGGGATGATTAAGGCCATCCGATGCTCACATTTTTCAGGCAATCCTAACCACTGCAAGTCACACCATATAAGAATTTGGAGCTAGTATAGCAAATGGGCTAGGCTAGGCTCATTAATTAGAAGCATCAGAATGGGTCCAGATCTAGCTCATGATCCAAGTAATCAGACTCAGCAGGCCAGACCCACTCTACAAACACTCAGCCACCAAGTTACAGAAGCCCAGGTCTACCTTAATTCATTATCAGGTTTAAAACTTGGGCCTTGTCCAACCGATGGATGTCCGGGCTCAGATCGAATTTAGCCATACTCAAGATGGGTTGGGTCAGTGTGGCCCATTTATCACCCCACTTAGTTTATTAGGCCCAGCGAAATGCCTCTTGATTGGACGATCTCGATTTCATCTGGGAGAATTATAAAAATTAGGGGTGGATGTTGATACTGTAAGTACCTCTACATCAGCTTTTTTATGCTTCTTCAAGGTCTGTGTAATAAGCTTAGCTGCATCTTCAGGTGTTTTTGGTGGGGGTTTGGCTTCCTTCCATGCTTGATGAAGTTTCTTGTACCTTTCCTCATTAACATAACCATATAAATCAATCAAATCAGTATATTATAAATTACTCTTAAAGTAGTAGTGAATTCATCATCACCATTTCATACAAAGGAATTTTTATTTATTTTTTTTCATTACTTCTAAAAGCTACATTACTTCTAAAAGCTATTTATAGAAATTGCTTAATCATTTAATCACGAACATTAACCGTGAGATGATGGAGTTGAAGTGAGACATGAAGAATGGAATTTTTGGCTAAGGCCACACTTGTGCAAGGACCAACCATGCTTTATGGATTCCTTGGACCAAAAATAACAGTGCCCCACTCATCACGTGGACCCCATTGGCTTAGCCCAACTGATCAGTTAGCCTGTCTAATTTTTGGGGCACAAGATATGAATGGTGTATCCCATCCGCTGTTGTACAGCAGAGATATTGCTTACATTTAACTCATTTTTAAGGTCTTGATAAGAAAAGATGAAAAATCAACCTAGCCTAAGCTTAAAAATATTAACTACAAGTAAAGAAATTTGAGTTTATGTGCGTTTTCGTGAAGCCTCTTCCTCAAAAATTACACTGAGAAGCATTTTCTTAGATGCTTCAGACATCCTATTGATCGTGCGGCTGTGGAATTGTCTCAAACTGTAATCCAAGTGGGCCATTTCCTTTCCCAGTAATACAACAAAAAGAATGAAAAAAAAAAAAAAAAAGCGTAGTACCAGTTAGCTTGAGCCTTCTTCGATGACACAACATGTTGACTCAGCCCTTGGGGAACCTTCAATCAAGAAACTTAAAAAGATCAATCATCCATAGAAAAAGGAGAGTGAAATTTTTGATAAGATGGTCTAAGATATGTAAATTATGTTGAGTTTTGTGAAGTTATTGAGTTCAGTCAAGTTTTTCTGGAGTTCGTACCGATTCATGACCAGATCAAGTTCTTTTTCTCCCCCAAACCATTGTAGAATCTTGTCAAATTGAGTCGATTCAATCGAGTTGAATTTTTTCGAGTTTTGAGTAGCCCATTTCCCAGAAATGGCCAAAACCAAAATCTCTGGTAGGCCGAGCTCATCGGCCTGCGGCGAAGCGGAAATTCATAACATATTCATTTGGATTTCATTTTTCGTGCCACCCCAAATGCTCGGCGATCTCAAAATGAGATGGCCCACCAGCCGCCGCTGGCCAATTCAGTTAAATTTCAATTTGGGGTACATCCAAACGCATGCTAATATTTAAATAACAATCAAAGTACACAAATTCTCAATTAGTATTCTGATTTTGGTGATCATGATGATTAAATTACCTGAGATGTGATGTCGAATTGGAAGAGATCGTGGGCGAGAGCAGATACACCGACGGTGGAGATGGTGACTCCATGTGGGCCCAAAGAATCAGGCTCATCAGACTGGGGCTTGCAACATCCGCCATAGAGAAATCTAAGGGCGTTTCCCATTTCAAAGAGGAAGCTTCGTAGAAGAAGGAAGAAAATAGAGTTTGTTAGAAGAGGAGAGAAACAGCTCCTTTGTGTACAAGGGAAAGGACCGATAGGAAGAGGAGTGACAAGTGGCATTATTTTATTGGCTGTTGCGAGCATTTATTTTAGTGCTTACAGCCTACAGTGCTCAAGATCCAAAGTTGGGGTGATGGGTGAAATGTATCATGTCAATGTCCGTTTAGAGGCGGATTAGACATGGATTGTCTTGGAGTCAGAACCTAGGTGGGGCCCACCATGATGTCTGTGAGAAATCTACCCCGTCCATCCGTTTTTGCAGATCATGTTTGGATGTGAAACCAAAAATTAGACTGACCAAAATCTCAAGTCAGCTACACAACAGTAAACGGTGAGGATTGAACGATTACGTTGAACATTCGTGGGGCAACGAAAGTAATGGATCAGGCTAATGCTTTTGTTCTTTCATTATATCCCTTTGGGAATGACCTTATGAACGGTTTGGATGGCATATTAACATGATAGTGGACCCCAGTAAGGTTTCAATGGTAGTCATTTCCCTCCCCACTTTTTCCTGTGGTGTGGCCCACATGAGTTCGGATATGCCTCATTCTGAGTTGTAAATTCTAACATAATCTGGAAAAACGGATGGACTGGGTAGATTTATCACAGACATCATGGTGGGGGCCAACTAGGTTGGGACCGCGGAACTGGTAAGGGGTCGCAGGCAATCTGCGTCGGTTTGGTTTGGTTTGTACTAGGGACGGTATGGCGTCCTGCTGAACTACCTGAATCCTTGTCTTCCAAGGACCTGAAATGTGCGTGTGGATCGTTTATGCTGATCGTAGCCGTTCAAGATGTGGGACCCTCAAGTTTATCTGTTAAATTTGTCTCTTTGGGTAATATTAGATTGAATGTGAACCGCTGATTATTTTTATCTAACTCCACGTGTTTCTCACTGATTGTACGGTTAGGACTATTGATCTGCAATTCGACCAGGTAGGTGGGGCCCACAACTATGATTGAGATTATTTGCGGGACACCCACTCAGGTGGGTTCCCTACATTGGCATTTGAGATGGGTTTTGGTTGTGCCTAAATTGGAACCTGTACCATTATTTCAACACTAACCTTAGGTACAATGAGTTAGAAATATCCTGGATTAGAAATTCTAAATTTGAAATTCAAATTTAATTACCTGTTTGTCAAATCTGAAGTCTAAAGTCTGAATCTGAAATCCAAAGCCTGAATCTAAAATCTAAAAGCTGAATTTGAAAGCTGAAGTCAAAAAACTTGTTTGGTAATTATGGATGAAGTCCGAAAATTAGATATTGAATTTGAAACAACTTACTTGTTAACAAACATCGAAAATGTCTAAAATACATTAATTTAATGCATTTGCCCCTATCTTCTATTTGGAAATGTTTTACATTATAAAGAAATTATTTTTTATTAAATGAGAATAAAATTATTCTATTTAATTTCAATAAACTAAAGTACTTAAGAAAAAAAAATTAAAATATCATTATTCCTATATTAAAATAAATGGATAAAATATCATCATTCATAATTTTTTTTAAAAAAAAAAAAAGAAAAAAAGATAAATTCCTTATGTTGCCCCACGAATATTTCAAATCAGGATGTTCAATCCTCACATTTTGGGCTCACTTGATTATCGGGTCCACCTTATTTTTAGTCTCATGTTCTAAAATAAACTCACAAAACCGATGGGCAAAGTGGATTTCTCACAAACATGAAGGTGGGCCCACCTATGTTTCTAGCACAGGGAATTCTGCAAGAGGCTTTAGTGATAAATCTGGCATATAGACGTCGCATGAAGTTCCAATGCAAGGATTTTGGGTGGGGCCCACTGTGATGTTTGTGAGAAATCCAACACGTCCATCCATTTTTCGAGCTCATTTTAGCACATTCAACCAGAATGAGGAGTATCCAAAACTCATGTAAGCCTTACGAGATGAGATGAAACAGTAGGAAAAGGAATGCCTACCGTTGAAACCTTCCTAAACTCCACCTTGATGTTTAAATTCCATCCAAATTGTTTACAAGGTCATTTTGATTGAGATGAAGTGAAAACACCTTAAACTTAAACCTATACAAAACTTTTGTGGCCATATAAATGTTTCAACGGTGGTCACAAAATCCCCACTATTTCCTATCATGTGGCCCATTTAAGTTTTGGATACATCTTATTTCCTATCATGTGGCTTATTCAACACTGTAGATTCAGGCTTTAGACTTTAGATTTAACAAACGTGGCCCAAGTCATGCCCTTAAAAAGTTTTTAATGGTAGACACTCATTTAACACTGTTTCCTGTAATGTGGTCCACTTGAGATCGGGATATACCTCATTTTTGGTCTCATACAGTAAAATGATCTAGCAAAATAGATGGACAGCATGGATGAAACAAATACATCATTTTGGGGCCCACATAGCACTGTCCACCAGCCATTGGCCGGTGGCAGGGGAGTAGTCCATCCGTTTCCCGAATTGGTTGTTGTAACACACACCTAGAGGTGGCCATTTGTTATCCGATCAGACCCGATCCGGCCCGTTCCGAACAAAACCGACGGCCAAGATCAGGCCTGATCGGGTTTGAATGTTCAGATCCGTTTGATTTTCGGGTTGGGTCCGGATAGACCTCTATCCGAACCAACCCGACCCGTATACCCGAACCGAAGAGACCCAACCCGAACAGAACAGACCCGACCCAGGTGAGCAGGCAGTATAAATTAAAATTTTATTTTATTTTCTTACCCTAACTTTCTCTTTCCCCTCTTCTTACCCTACCCGTTTTTACAGCGACTCTCCCTTCACGGTAAATATGTGTTTCATCCATTCCGTTCATCCATTTTACAGATCATTCCACGGCTTTATACAAAAAAATGATAGGGATATAAATATCAGGTGGACCACACCACAGGAAAACAATAATAATTAGATATCCACCATTATAATCCTCCAAAGGCCCACTGTACTGTTTATTTGAAATCTAATCCGTTGATTAGGTCATAAGGACCCAGATGAAGGGAAATAATAAATATCAGCTTGATCAAAAACTTTTATGGCCTCCAAAACGTTTTTAATGGTTAATGTTCATTCAACACTGTTTCTTATAATGTGGTCCACTTGAGATTTCGATATATCTCATTTTTTTTTCTCATAACTAAAATGATCTATAAAAATAGATAGAGGGCATGGATGAAACAGATACATCATGCTGGGGCCCACAGAGCATCGACCACCAGTGGTCGGTGGCAAGGGGAGTAGCCGGTCTGTTTCTGGTACAGGGTACCAGCGTCTGGTGCACCTCGAGCTCTGAGTTGTACGAACTGTTCAAAGGAGATGAAAGTGATATGGCCCCACAGTAATGTATTTATTATATTTGCACCGTTAATATGTTTTTAGAGAAAATTGTAGAGAATTATGCAAAAAATAAACAATATCCAAAGATCATGTGGACTAGACCACAAATAACAGCAGAGAATGATTTTCACTGTTAAACAATTAATGTGGTCCACTTGATAGGTAGACCTGTCTTATTTTTCGTCTCAAGTCTTAACAAACAAGTGCTCGCCAAATGGATGAACGGTTTGGATATAACATATCCCCTGTGATCAGACCCACGGAACTCATAAAGGTCAATAAAATATTGATTACACCAGACGTTGTGCTTGCGTGAAAGGCAAGCTACTGCCATCTTGTCAAAAGTTAAATTCCAGTAAAAGTATTTATACGGTAGATTGTAATCTTTCAGAGCCATGTGGGGCCCAACTTGATGTATGTATTTTATCTGAGCCGTTTATCCATTTTGAAATATTATTTTAGACAATGGGCACAAAAATTTAGTATATTAAAGACTGAAGTGGACCACATCAAATGAAATAGTTAAATTGACGTTCATACTATCTGAATCGTACCCAACCCGATCCAACTCGGTTTCCCTGACCGAGTCAGACTCGGATCGGGTCTGGCCAATCATGCATCGGATTTGTCCGAGCTGATGACCCGGATTGAGTCTCGAATCGGATCAGGTTTGAGTCAGGCCTTTAGGATTTCGGATAGGATCGGGTTGGACGTAATCCGTTCCGATCCGGACCGTTGCCCAGCTCCACACACACCAGCTATAGCTGGTGTATTGACATGAGCAAGTTCTGTGGGTCCCATCATGAGGTATTTGTTATATCCAAACCACCCATAACTTTTTTGAGCTCGTCGTAAGTCTTGAGCCGAAAAATAAGACAGATCCAAAAATAAACTAGACCACACTGCAAAAAGCAATGGGGGATTGAACGTCTACCATTGAAAACCTTTTGGGGGTCATAGAAGGTTTTGGATCAAGGGGATATTATTCATTTTTTAGTTAATACTCTAAAATAATCTCGAAAATTTGTTCAACGGTGTGGATATAATAAATACATCATTATAAGGCCATGTAACTTTGATCTCCTTTAAACCGTTCGTACAACTGGGAGAGCGAGTAGCGTCCGATGGAGATTTCCTGTGAAAGCTTTTCGCAGGAAGTTCCTGCACTGGGAACCCAAGTGGGGCCCATTGTCATATTTGTGAGAAATCCTCTCTGTCCATCCGTTTTTTTTTTTAGTTCATTTTAGGATATGAGGCCAAAAATGAACCGTATCCAATGCTTAAGTGGGCCGAAAATGTGATAATTGAATGTCCATAGTTGAAATATTTGCCAAAAAAGTTTTGAATCATACTATTATTTGTGTTTTTAGTTCATCTCAGCACAAATGACGTTATTAAGAGTATGGATGGCATGTAAACATCACTGTCGAACCTAGGGAGGTTTCAAAGGTAGAAATTTCCGTAACCACCTTTTCCTTTAGTACGGCCCATTTGAGTATTGTATCCTGCTCAATTTTGATTTCTTCTCCTAAAATGAGCTCACAAAACGGATGGACAGAGTGAATTTCTGAAAAGCATCATGGTGGACCCCACCAAAGTTTCAAGCGCAGGAACTTCATGTGAAAGGCTTTCGCAAGAAATCCGCGTCCAGGAGTGTCGGCGTTGCGTCTTCGCACGACATGCATCGGAAACGGATTGGCTACTCCCCTGACATTTCAGTGCTCCGTGGGCCCTACTATGATGTATGTGTTTCATCCATTGCGTCCATCTATTTTTACAGATCATTTTACAGTTTGAGACAAAAAATGAGTATATCCCAATCTCAAGTGGACCACATTACAGGAAACAGAGTTGAATGAGCGTTGACTATTAAAAACATTTTGGGGGCCATAAAAGTTTTGGATCAAGCTGATTTTCGTTTTTTCCCTTCATTTGGGCCTGTATGACCTAATCAACATATTAGATGTCAAATAAGTACAGTGGGCTTTAGGAGGATTTTATGGTGGATATCCAATCACTATTGTTTTCATGTGGTGTGGTCCACCTGAGATTTATATCCCTCTCATTTTTAGAATAAATCCCTAAATTGATCTTTAAAAATGGATGAACGAAATGGATGAAACACATACATCATGGTGGGGCCCACAAAGCACCAACCACGAGCCACGAGGATGGTGCATGGGAGTAGCCAATCGGTAGTATGTTAAAAGGTGTAATTTTGGAAGTAAAAATTTTTGTTTAATAAAAAATTAACTCGTTCACCATTAAGCCAGACTCCTATTATGGAAATAATTCAATGAAAAACCACTTAGCGCTTTCCTTCTTCAGCGTTAACAACACATTGACAAACACCACTAAACACAGAACATTTTCCCAATTCCGCGTTAAGTGCAAAAATTCAGCGTTAACAAACAGGCCCTAAATCAACTGTAATATCCTTTACATATCTAATATTTAACATGATGATTGTAATAAACCCATTGAAATGTATACTTTGGCTAAAAATGATGAAATTCTAAGTCTTAGAGGCCTCGAGTATAAGATTAGGATCACATCTAAGTAACTAACCAACAATTTTCAGCCTTGCTTTACATAGATAATGTTTAAACTGTGTAGATCATCCTATTGAAGTAAGTTTAGTGACGCAATTGATAATATGATTATTTTGGGATATCATCAGTGGGCCACATGCCCAATAGATTTGTAGGCTATTTACACGCACCCCTCAACTCACACCATAGTGAGATTTCACCACTTATGGGTACTCAAACCCCAGACCTCATGTTGAAACTCCATAGCATGGGTCATTCAAAACCATGGCCCACTTTTGGAAATAGCAAATTGATGCTAATGAAATCCATAGCATGTGTGGTGTAACCATGGCAGTTGGCACACATATTCCTTGTTCACTGCATAATCAGGGTGATTAAAGTCCATGTGCAATCCAGAGTCTAGAGTGGGACTTGTCCTTCGGCCTACTGTAACAGTGGGGCCCATATTTTGAAATAAAGGGATGTTGAACACAGAAAGAACGGTTGATGGTAGGGTAGGAAAGGGGATGTATGGCGTAAGAACAAGGCTAAGGCCTTTGGTACTTAAAAGTTTAAGACAGCCCCGTTTAAATTAAGAGGTCGTGCAGCTTCATTGGATCCGGCCCCGTAACTGTGGGGCCCACATTGATGTATATGACCTACATCCACGCCGTCCATGCGTTTTTAAACATCATTTTAGAATATTATACTAAAAAAGAAGCAGATAAAAATCTCAGGTGGACCACACCACCGAAACAGTAGGGATTAAATACTTACCATTAAAAACTTCTTAAGGGCCACTGGAATGTTTATTTGCCATCCAAACTGTTGATAACGTCAGAAAGATCTAGATAAAGGGACTATACAAATATCATCTTGATCTAGAACTTTTGTGGCCACAAAATTTTTAATAGTCAACCATGGCCGTTTCCTGTAGTGTGGTCCACCTGAAATTTGGATATGCTTCATTTTTTAGATCATGCTATAAAATAAGATGTAAAAATGGATGGACGGCGTGAATGTAAGATAAATACATTATGGTGGACCCCATTGTCAGGGATCCACCGAAGCCACGCCCAAATAAGGAGGCTTCAAAGCTTTGTAGGTTAACCCTTAACCTACAACAAGATGTGTGGAGCCCACCATTATGTGTACATGATATCCAATCCGTCCATCATGTGCGACCCATCATGTTGTCTTTTCTGGTGCCCCAAATTCGAGAGGATCCAAAACTCAGGTGGGCCACACCATAGGTAATGGTTGGGAGTTGGACAGAGACTCCCACCATTAAAACATTACAGATTGTATGTGGGGCCATCATGTGTTGAATATCCCATCCAATCCATCCAGAAGATGTGCCACAGTAATATTAATGTACACCACACCAAAAATCAAGCCATTCCAAAACACAGGTTGGCCATATATACCACATGATTTTATAGGCATTAGTCATAATTTTGCATGTTATGGCCCAACTAAGGGTTGGATGGGCCTTATTTTTGGAAGCTAAACATAGCATAAGGTGGCACAAATAATGAACGGATCGGATGTTATTTAAACATTATAGTGCGCCCCACACATCATATTGTAGATTAAGCTTGACCTGCAAAAACATATGGCATCCTTCACGCCCACCCAATTCTCGGCCGGAACTAGAGGCCTTTGAGGCGATAGCCAACTTTCTGGACAGATGGGGCCATATTTCAGTGATCCAGACGGTTCATCTGGTGGACCATAGAGTGCCTGCGTGACACTGCAAAATACACTACCTTAGGATAATCCTAGAGATCCTATTGTTGGCCAGCAAAATGAATGGCTAAAATTCAAAAATAGTCAACGATCCATATACCTAAGGTGGAATTTAACCGACCGATTGGATGAGATTGTTAGAGAGAGACGCCTTTTTGTCCATTACCTATCTATGGCAGGTAGAGCTGGGCATTGAGTTGAGTCGAACCAAGTTAGGGTTGACCCACTTGATCTAATTTTGAAATATGTCTGAGTTGAACTCTCGTCCCTATTAGATACCAAGTTCAACATGCCTAACTTGTTCTGATTCTAAGTTTGGCTTAAAGAATCATTCAATCGAATTTATGTTTTATTATTGTTTATGATTGATTTATCAGATATCTTCCAATTGGATAGAATAATAGTTCGATTTCAATCGAGTTATGAGGGTTAAATCAATAAATTAGCTATTATGGTTGTTATAAGTAGATTAATTTATGGATCTTTAGTATTTTATTATTTGTTTAAAATCTATTTTTACTTTGTTGGATGAAAAACTCAGATCAACCCTTTAGTTTAAATTAGTTTTAGCTATCTTCTCACCATTTTTCATGCGATACGATCTCAGTCTCACCAAGTAAAACTACATTGTAGCCTTGCACTTCGGGCTGTCAATCTTTTAGTTAGATCACTATTTGCTTTTGTTGTTGTTTGTGCTTTCTCTTAAGCACCAAGAAATCACTTAGTATATTTAATAATACCACAAAATGCTTGTTTTAACTCTATACTCTGTTTATTTATTAATTGAACTTGAGCTCAATGCCCCTTTTAATTTTTAGTGATTGCAAATGGGTATGGTCATGTTTGGTTGGTAATAAAATATGCTATCCTAGTTATAAACAAGGAGTTATTTAATATACTTTTGTAACACTCGATACCTAAGTACTTTTTATTTTATTTTATTTTTATATACACAACACCCACACCTCACACATTTATACACTCACACTATAGTGGGATTTCACCACAATAGGTACTTGAATTTATGACTTTATGTTGAAACTATCTTGAGGCATGAGTAAGGACCCAAATAGTAATGTTGGTTGAATAATTCTAGCCTTTGATTCATTATGCTTGTTTGTTGAAATAATATAGTTGGATTTTTTTTTCTTTTTCATTTTAGTTGTGTAACAAGCGCACATCAATCCCACGATCAAGTAATGAAATAATCTAATATTTTTTATTCAGCATGCAGCTAAATTAGTACTTATAATTTAAGTTATTTGCATTCTAAGTATGCAATTTCTAAGAATATGTGTACTGTCTATCACACTCTTTCATAGTATCAAAATTCTTATCTAAAAATTAAGTTGATGCGCGAGAGTCTTATGTTAGTTTAGCACAATTGCTAAGACGGTGGTGGCTCAAATTCTCTGTGGGCCCCACTATGATGTATGTGTTTTATCCACACCGTCAATCCATTTTTCCAGCTTATTTTATCGCATGAGCTCAAAATTGAATCATATACAAAGCTTAAGTGGACCACACTACAGAAAATAGTGGGGATAATGATGTCTACTGTTGAAACCTTCCTAAGGCCCCGTGATGTATTATTTGTCATCATGAAAGGAAAGTACACATATCAGCTTCATCCAAAACTTTTGTGGTCCCTCAATAATAGGCGTTTCATGTTATATGGTCCGCTTGAACCATGGATGTGCTTCAATTTTCTATTCATACCCCTAAGATGAGTTAGAAGAATGTATGGACAGAGCGGATAAACAACTATATTATGGTGGGCCCCACATAGTATCCACACTATGCCGCAATACACAATAAATGACTTAAACGCAATACACAATCCGCATTGAACGACTTCAACAATATGGGACGTGGATTTCCTGTGAAATTTGGCGATAAGCTCCTGTGCCTGGAAACTTAAGTGAGGCCCACATTGATGTTTGTGAGAAATCTACCCTGTCCAGTCATTTTGTGAGCTCATTTTAGGACTTGAGACCAAAAGTGAGAGGATCCCAGACTCAAGTGGGTCACATTAAAGGAAAAAGTGGGTGGGGAGATTCCTAACGTCGAAACCTTCATAGGTCAACAATGATGTTTACATACCATCCATACCCTTCATAACGTCATTCCTACCAGGATGAACTAAATACACAAATATTAAAATGATTCAAAACTTTTGTGGCATCACAAATACTTCAACTGTGGATGTTCAATCCTCATGCTTTTGGCCCACTTGAGTCTTGGATCCTGCTCACTTTTGGTTTCTACTCCTAAAATGACGTCACAAAATAGCTGGGTAGATTTCTCACAAATATCATGGTGGGTGAAATGCTTTTGTAGGAAATCTGAGTTGAAAAATCCTTTTTGTAGGATATTTCTGCGCTGCGCTAGAAACCTAGGTGGGCCACCATAATGTTTATGAGAAATCTACTCCATCTAGCCGTTTTGTGAGCTCATTTTAAAACTTGAGACTAAAAGTGAGCAAGATACAGTACTCAAGGAAGATGTGGTGAGTAGGGAAATTCCCATGGTTGAAACCTCCCTAGGTTGACAGTGATGTTTATGTGCCATCCTCACCCATGTTTGGACCGGAGGCGGATTGGCTGGTGTACCACACCACCGACATAGCTGGTGTTGGTAGGTATCGTGAGAAGATGGGCACTAAACTCCTCCTGAGCTTCGAGTTTTACTAACGATTTATAGGAGATCAAAGTTATATAGGTCCACACAATGATGTATTTATTATATCCACACTGTTTATCCGTTGTGCAAGATTATTTTAGAGCATGAGCTAAAAAATAAGTCATACCCAAAGTTCAAGCAGATCACACCACAAATAATAGTGTAACGCCCTAAAATTCAGGGGGTCAAGCATAACTCAGTTCCCGAGTTTCGAAAACATCACTTATGCAACATATGAAATGATGAATGTATGTTGTCTGTATTAGTGCATAAAACATGAAGTAGATTGAGCCAAACTACAAACATAATCCAAGGACAGGTGAAACATGCAAGCAGAAGACTGAATATATATATATATATAAGTCTCTGAGATATGTATGCTCTGTCAGGTCATAATTATAAATGTTTGTTTCAAAGTATAAGTATCAAAATGAAATCATCCATTACAAAATAAACCCTGAATCCCCATAGCTCAGGACATGGCTCACATGAACCCGCCTGAGAACTGCATCAAGAAAAACGCCTCCTCATCATCCTCATACTCCTGCTCTGCCTCGTGGGTCGCATCATCATCTGCATCTAAGACAGAGTCTGGTTGGTGTTGAAACACCGTCCCAGAACGTGGGAGTGAGTGATCAACTCAGTGAAACTATACAGTAAAGTTAACATATTATCAATTCAATCAAGTAGTAATGATAAGGCAATACAATCAATCATATCCTAATTACTCTTGTTAATGCAATGATGTATGTAGAAATGATGCATGCCCTCGCCTGCACTCCCTCAGCGTCTTCATCTTACGGTACGCATGACAACCTCCCACAGTGCTCCACGACGCCAAAGCACATACAATGCGGTGCATGAACATGATTACCAAGTTGTTATTAGTCCTTTTCATATAGCAGGATTGGGAAGCTAAGGTACCTTCCTCTTATCAATTCTCAAACGGTGATCCATTCTAGGGTCGTCAGTCCTAGACAATCTCATACGATATTGTGGTTCTAGGTCGCTGCAAAGGGCTCGTCACCAATCAATGCATGCCTATCATACCTTAGCTACTACCCTAAGGCTCGTCGCCTCAATGCAGTATCAAGATATGCTCGAGGTCACTACAAAGGGCTCATCACCAATCAATGTAGGCCGACAGCACGAATATAGTGTCCCATACCACCATAATCGGCTCCAGTGAATCCGATTTTCGGGTTTGGGGCGTGACACTCGTCATCCCAGCGTAGGCCGACAACTCGACCAGGGTGTCCCATACCACCATGCCTAGCTCATGAGTCTTAGCGGATCGAAGTACCATAGTTAATGGGATTGCACTGGTAAGTTTGGTTCCCTAGATTCAAACAATAGCCCATACATGGTGAACATCCACTGGGACAATCAGGTTACTTGACGAGCTCGACTAGCACGAGCGCACGTTGAGTTGAACGACATGAAGTGCGCAAACACTCCGTGTGGCCAAACCACTGCCGACAACCCTAATACGACTCGGGTTCGTCAAACACGTCCTACGTGACGAAAGCGACCTCAGCCACGAACTCAAAGCTTGTTACCGATTCCCTAGACTATTTCATAGTCCCAAACACATTCAATTATAACAGATATTCATACCAGTAAGTCAGAACAGTAATGGATTAACAATTCCAATCATACGATGAATTTCAACTTAACATGAATTCACACATAAGTAGCGTCTAAGTTAAATAGACAAAGAATGTAAATTGCATGGAGGAAATCATACATATCATGAAGATAGTTGAGAATCTCTTCTCAACGCCCATAAAAAGTACAATATATTACACACTTATTCATTTAGACATTTCTACAAACACTTAGGCTACATATTCCAACATACATGGCGTATGTTGATGATAGCACACATTAGGACAATTTCTCTTGCCAAGGAGTTGTTACACATACAACTAGCACAAACATGCGACAATTAATCATGGCAACCACATGCTCATATTTCATACGTATACGATCATTTCTACATATACGTGGAATACACAAATCTCAATATAGTTCATATATATCAGAAAACGCAATACAAACATCGCATTTGGCATGTGAAATTGCATACACAACAATAATAAACCATTAACCGACATTGAAAGCCTTGAAAACCATAACCTATACGAATATAGTCCGCACCTTAACCAGAAAGTGCGCAACAGATCAGATTCAGATGATAAGTCTTCGTCAACGGCGACTAGATAACCTAAGGCATGAATTAAATTAGCTACATCAACACTTAGACTATTTTAAGCTTTAAAACAGGTTAGGGTTTGATTGACTTACCCAAGAATGAACTTATAATCACCGGAATAACGATTCAAATGCGATGGATTAGGTACGCAGAGTAATAGGGAAGAATCTCAAGATGATTCACCAACTTCTCTCTCACTTTCTCTCTCTTAGCTAGGGTTTGGAAAATTCGTATGGAATTTGAGAGTGAGGGTTTAAGGTCTTTATATAGGCCTAATATTGATGGAAATAGCTCCAGGGCCAAGGTATATTTAGGTTATAACCAAATCGGGTCTATTTCGATCCAATGGAGCATTTCTGGAGGTCATTTTTCTGAGTGTGGTCAGACTTAAGCTCACTAATATTGGATCTTAAGCAAGTTAAGTTTTCAGTCCGATCGGGTTTCCAGATCGCCCATGGCGGACCAATTTCAATTCAACAGTCACCGAAACTTGATCAGGGACACAAACACTTTGACGCGTATGAGCCATCTTTCCTGATCCGAGGGTAAATTTGGGTCAGATTCTGACGGTCAGAATGCTTAAAATCGGCGCGCAAGTGACACGACTCAGATTTCTTAAATTCATATTTAATTTCTAAATAATTTCACCTTTCTCACACTCTTTACTCCGGACTTAAGCAAATCGTCTCAGGACATCATCTGGACTTGATTTTTGAGGTGATTGTCAAGCCCAACAAGGTGATCATAATTGTTTAAGATCATCGCTATCGGACTTTCGACACGTGGTCCAGGTCCAATACAAAGTTTCCAAGTACTCCCGAGAGCAACTGGATTTAGCGTTGAATCCTAGATTTCAGGGTAACATAGCGCTAACGATTCTATAGGTTTTGGGTCTTATAGATCGAATTTAAAGTGATTGGTGCTAATTTCACAGGCAATCGAGTTTAGCGCTAGTTAATTCACATTTAACTTCTAAAGGATTGAGTCCCAAGAGAATCCTGATTGAGGTGGTGCTCGGTGTTGAGGGTCAAATATTACATATCAGACCCCAGTTATTGCCTGATTTTACGTACATGATAATGCTTAATGTCATATTTTAATTGTGTTTTTATTGCAGGATGTAATCAGGAGCGTGGACTGAAAAATAGTACTAAAAGCGTGGATTTGACACTCCGAAGTCACCAGAGCAAGGGACGCACTCCAGAGAACCAAGACTGAAGAATTTACATGCCAGGGATCCGAGAAAATTAAGCTATTCACGTTAAAGAGGCCCGAAATTGGTGAAGAATGTAAGATCACATAGTTCCCACCATCTGATTGGCTCAAAACTTCATACATGGCCTGAGGGCCATAAATTAACCGTACATATCAAATTTCAGCCCTCGGATCACTATGGAAGTGCCCCAACTGACAGATCAGCCCATAAACCGTTGATTCTGGGCCCACCTGATATCTGGAGCTGCCTCAAATCTGGTCTCAACGCCTTAAATAGAGACACTAATTGAATGAATGGATTGGATTTGGCAAGAACATCACAGCAGATCACGAACATGCAGCGTGTGCATGGAGCGTGCACAAGCCCGCGCCGCACCGGAATCGAGAGACGGGTCAGCAGGCGCTGACCCGACCTTCTTCTCAAAAAGGAAACTTCCGTTTCCTGTAACGCGTAACGAACGGACGGAGTCCGTTTTGCGGACGTTATTGGGCCCCACAAAGTGTCCGTACGGATGATCCAAGCCGTCCATCATGTAGAGGGTCACGAATACATCAAACTTATGTTAACTGTTTGTACCCATGCAAGCACACGTGCGCGATACAGAGGCCATAAGTGGACTGCCCTGCAACGTTCAAATTGATTTTAGCATGATTTCTTCTCTGGTCCGAGTCAATGGACATTCAAAACCATCCATTTCTGACCAAAATTTTGAGGGCAATCTAATGGACGGGGTGGATTTCCATGAAAGCACCTCTGTGGGGCCCACCGATCACGACAGCGCTGGACGTACGAAAGGCTACGCACGTCCACGAAATCCAGTTTTTCAGGCGGTTGTGGCCCACCATCTTTGATCATATAGCAGATCTGAACTGTCTATCATGTAGGCCAGCAAAAATACTTCCAAGAGACGTTGATTTTACAGAAATAATGTAAGGAACGAGAGAGTTATGAAGCCCTGAACCTGGCTGCGAAAAGGCTTTCGCTGCGCGTGCGATAGCTTTCCAAATCCAATTTCCACCACTCCAGCAGCTATAAAAAGAGTTCCAAAACGTGGAGAAGGGGGTGTGCTTGAACAGGGGACGTCAGATAGAGAAAGAGAGGCGGAGAGAGAAGTGTTGGGAATTTTTATATATTTTCTTTATTTTTTTCTGTTTTTTTTATGAATTATGTTAAGATTTAGTCTGATTATGTTAGGCTAAACCACTTAACTAGGGCTAAGAGGTGAAGCTTTTGGCGTGATGGAATGATCCTACGGTTTGATTCATGTTGAACTTGTTATTGATTGGTTTGATTTTAAGGAAGGCTTTAGTTTTTAATGGTTTATTGTGATTGACATTATAGTAAATCTGCAATGGCGTGAGTTTTTCCTTTTCATTATCCTGATTATGCAGTTAGGAAGTCCCGTTGTTCACCATCGTCTCCTGGGCATGATTGGATGATGGAATCCTTCCTAACATTTATACATCTATCTGATTGATTGTTGATTAGTGTAATTCTGTTGTTTACTTTGTCTCATGGGCATGGTTTTGTGATGGAATCAACTCTAATTCTCATTCCTTTCATCTCTTTGAAAACTAGATCGAAGGAAGTTCAGATTGAGTTTTAGTGACATATCTTCCAACTGGATGAAGATGGGACTCGAAGTCCAGTTGAGTTCATGAATCAAGCGTAGATCTCTCTGATCTCTACAAGTGGATCCTCTGAATCCCTAGTTTCCTACCTCTAAATTTCTTAAGTTTTACATTAATATTTCACCATTATTCCCTCAAATTCATTCGATTTAGATTTCATCTTAATCTAGTTCTAGTTCTAGTGAGTTTCAGATTACGCACAGGTTTCAGTCCCTTGGGATTCGACCTCGGTCTTACCGAGTTTATTACTACATCACAACCCTATACTTGAGAAGTGAACACTCGGGTCTTTGCATGAAATTTTCCGGGATGTTATAAATAGTGGGACAACGATTCTCATCATTAAAATATTTGTAGAGCTCACCATAACATCTATCTTTCATCCAATCTATTTGTAACACCACCAAAAAATGGGCAAAGAATATTACTTTTTTGCTACGGATATAAACCGTAGCTATATATACTATGATTTTAATCTATAGCTGAAATGTTGCTACACCATTAATAATTTACTGTGGTATAAGGAGCCCTATAGGGCCTAAAAAAAAATTATGTTATATCTAAGCCGTCCGTCTATTTTGAAATATTATTTTAAATAAGATGTAAAAATTCAACTGAATCAAAGGCTCAAGTGGGCCACACGGTAGGAAACATGGAGATTAAATCACATTTGCTTCCTATGGTGCGGTCCAGTTGGCTTTCATTCTACTTTAAGTTTGGGAACATGAGTTAAAATAATTTATTAAAATTAATGATAGGAATGGATAAACCAAATAGATCATGGTGGCCCCCACGGAGCTCTTGATAGGACTGTCGAGGTCCGTCCGACGAAAGGACGTCCAAAATTGGGCGCGCGCTAAAAAACAGAGCCACGCCCAAACTTCTGTATCTCTCTCTCTCCGTTTCCTCTCCCTCCGTTCCCCAATCATCTCTCCCCCTCCCGATCTCTACTCCATCTTCTCATTCTCCTGCCTCTCTCTCCAATGCATCTCCGCCCTCTCTATCTCTCTCCATTGCAGCAGTCGTGAAGCTCCTACCCGAAGAAACACACGCCATTCAAAACCCTTCTCATATCTTTGAGGTATCTTTTAAAACCGAAGGAATCTGAGGCTCATATCTTCCTCTCTTTGTGTCTCTTTTTCTGTCTTTCAGATTTCATGCATGCTAACTGTTTGATGAAATGGCATCCTATCTATTTGATGAATTGGCTAGATGAAATGACATGCTATCTGTTTGATGAAATGGCTAGATTTCATGCATTTTATCTGTTTGATGAGATGGCATGCTAACTTTTTGATAAAATGGCATGATAAAAAGTCTGTTTGAATGGCTACAAAACTATGCCAACCCAAGCCTCACCCAAAACCAGGCTAGATATGAACCTACGTAAGAAAGTCTGCCTCCTAAGTGAATAGCGAAATGAGGAAAAGGTGTTATTTGAAGGTTTCTTTTTCTATTTTATCAGGAGCAGCAAAAAATGAAAAAAGAAAAAAGGAAAAAAGAAAGAAAAGGGGAAAAGAAAATGGTTACATCTGTTGTCAAATGCAACATCCTTCTATCGATGATCCTTCAAAGGAAGTTGTTGGATTTGAAGGACCAGGCCAATAGCTGCCTGATTTGAATAAGTTGTTTAATTTTCAGTCATGAAGTGGACATGATAGATTAGTGTGGGTCAGTGAACACTAGAGTTAACAAACATCTTAGCAGGGGCGTAAAAGGACAATTGAACTGGTGAGCAAAGAGACCCAACTCAGTTAGATATCAAGTTGATTCAACATGAAACTTGATTCCCTTGATTTTTCATTTCTCATTGAGTTTTTTTTTTTTTCAAGTGTAATCAAGTTGGGCCGAAATCTCAACAGAGTTGATTTTTCTGGGTTATCTAATTCTTGTT
This sequence comes from Magnolia sinica, assembly GCF_029962835.1. Lineage (NCBI taxonomy): Eukaryota > Viridiplantae > Streptophyta > Magnoliopsida > Magnoliales > Magnoliaceae > Magnolia > Magnolia sinica. The sequence goes on along the minus strand of NC_080580.1, from coordinate 78,640,319 downwards.
AACTTTTCATATTTTTATTAGTTTATGCACTTCATAATATACTACTTTAAAACAATGATTTAATTATTGAGTTTTTTGCTTGCAAGTCAAGTGTTTGGCCGACTCTTCAAGTCAATTCGACTTAATAGACTTTCGAGTTGAGTCAGGTTCTTAGACATGCATGGGAATTAAAGAAAATTATATAAATCTTTGGCCCTGTTTGGTAAGCGCCTAAAAAAGAGCTCATCTCATATTAATTAACAGTAATTATTTACTACAGATCTTGATCTCGAGTACATAACTACTATTAACATGAACTCGGTATATCTCTAATACATAATTTCTCTCAAATAAAATGAGATGAACTCAGTTTTAGGCATCTACCAAACAGGATCTTTGGGTGTTCATTTGAATAGTAAGATTCAATTGTGTGCCAGGTAAGCCAATTAGAGCTGTAAGCCGTAAGAGGTAGTCGGGTAGCCAAAGCTGTAAGCCAATCAGAGTGGTAAACCAAGCAATAGTCAGGAAACAGTATAGGCCAGAATTTCAGTGTTTTCAGCAGCAGTTAATAATTAGGGCAGCCAAAATCATACAGGAAGCAGCCAGGTTGGAAGCATAAAGGGTCCGCCTTAAGAAATTTTATAATATCCTTCAAGTATATTCTCCATGACAGTAAATTTGACTGCTACTAGAGTTGGCCGCATGTAACTCGTTGAGAGGGTGCTTCTATCCTTATTTCTACCCTGGCCGCATGTAATTCTAATATTTCTACCTTTATTTTAATGTGTCAATTAAGTATGGCCTGAATTTTTTTGTGGGGCCTGCCAGAAAATTGTAACTTTTTTTATCAACAAAGTTACATATGTTACACTCCTACCTTTCTCCCATTTTAATTTTTAATTTTTTCTAATGTGTCAACCAAATAAAAATTAGGCAATCCGGAAGTCTGCTAATTTAGGATTGACTATTCTTGTGATTTGTAACCTCCTAGATTAGAAAGTCCTAGGATGCTTCAAGATTGTTGTCTTGCAATCCTCATAAAGTGCTGGATTTGCAACCAATACAGAGGGAGCTTTTGCTATTATCCTGACTGAGATTATACATCCTGACACTCGTTTGTGGAAAGAAGATGGGTTTGCATTTACAATTGGAGAGGCCGGTCCTGGATCATTTGTGCAATGGGGGAAGGAATCTTTGAGAATTCAATATTTTGAACAAATTTAGTACTCTATAATTGAACTTGGTGTGCATGATTTTGTTAGTTGCTTTATATGATGTTTGGCTTTTTTTTTCCTTAATTTTGAACTAATTTGGCACTTTATAGTTCAACATATTGATGGTCTGCATGTTTTTTCTAGTTACTCTATATGTTGTTTGGTTTGGTTTTTGTAATTTTGAATGAATTTTGTACTCTATATTTAAACATATTAGACTCCATTTGGTCGTCACAAGTCAAATGGAGCCTAAGCCCCTTTTTAACTCCACCAATGCAACTCCTTGCATTGCTGGTCCCAAGCCAGGGTAAAGGAGGAGGGAGAATGGGCATCAAGGTAAGTTGTGTACTTTTCATTCATTTTCCGAGAGACATTTTTAAAATGCTTGATGGTTAATTTCAAGAATTTTCCTATAAAACGTATTAGTAATGGCTTCTTCTACTACCATCTGAGGACCTCAAAGGCTTAACTAACTTGAGATTTTTATATGCAGGCTGATGTATTTTCAGCCCCACAGATCAACGTTGCCACTGCAAGGTTCAATATTGAAATGGTAAAGTTTTTAACTATTTATTTTATCTTTCTTTTTTCTTGTTCTTCATAAATAATTTGATGTCTTAGCCTCCTGTCATTACCTACTAGTTTTGTCACTATTTGTACATATGTCAATCTCATGAGTCTTACTTTTTGTAATGTTCTTACCCTTCTAGTGATTATCAGAAGCAGTGGGCCATCATTGAAAGATTACCCTTGTAGTGAGTCCAGGTACATCATTGGAGATTTTAACTAGGTATGCATTGGTCTGTTTTTGTGCTATTAATGTGGATGACTTTGTTTTCCCTGTTAGTAACTGAAACATTTTCGATGCTATTGACAGGCAGTAAAGCTTTATGAGAGGGGTTTAATTCCTTGTGCTAATTACCCTGAGTTCTGGATTCGTTATGTGGAATTCGTGGAAGCTAAGGGCGGATGGGAGATAGCAAACGCAGCCCTCGATCGTGCGACTGAGGTTTTTCTAAAGGTATCAATTAGCATAACTAAGATTAATGTCCGTCGGTCATTTTTCATTTTAGTGTCTCATTTTTATTCATGGTATGAACCTCATATCAGACAATTATATTTTGGTTCACAAGAGGACCTTCTGCATTTGATTTTCTTTCAACTGATACTAGACGGCTGCTTGAAGGATGACTACAAAGTGGTTTAGACGGCTGACTTGCTGTCTTTATTATTATCCCACTTACACATGTTGTAAATGAGTGTTTGCACAAAACCAACACACTTAACTAGCTTTACTTTGAAAGCGAACTTAATGAGCAAATAGAATTTCTTCACATACCATTGCATATGCGTTTGCCTGGGATACTCGCACCATGCATCAGGTGGGGTATAGATGACCTGTCCCAAAAAATCAAGCTGGGCAGATCATCAACTGGGTGGGGCTTTGGAATTCCATATAATTTCTGCTTTGATATTGATTCTATTGACACCCAACACAGCCATGTTGATAGTCTGAAAAATCAACTTCTCTTTTGATAGTCTTACAATATCCTCACAAACAGCCATGCAGCCATCCCTTTGCTTTCAAGAATCAGTTCTCTGTTTTTTTTTTTTTTTTTAATCAATCAAGTCTCAACCATCTGGATGACTGATCGGCTGGACAATTTTCATCCATGTTATGCAAACATACATTTAAGATACAATTTTCATCCAGGATTAATGAATATTATAGGTGAATCTGTCAAGTTAGTGATGGAAGAAGTAAGCCAGTTTTTGTCTCATGTTTCTCATTTTATTACACTTCCATAGGTATTCGGAGTGCATGAGTTGAGATCACATTCATTTACTCATTCTACTGGTCTCAACCATGTTGTTCTATATTTCTGGATCTTCTTTTGCTTTGTCTGTATGTAATCTCACATGCACATTAGGAAAAGGTGCTCTCACAACTTTGATTGGCGCGTAGATGCATAGGCAGTCAACCTGAGTTGGAAAGCAGCCACACTCAAGTGCATATGGGTGCTTCCTGACTGAATGGAACAGAAATCCTAAATCATCTGATCCAACACAAGAATGAGTACTGCATGGAGGTACACAAACAGGCTTATTAGTCAATGTACCATTCCAACCTCAAGGCCTTTCCCAAGCATTTTGTATTTTGTGCAGGTGACCCCAAAAACTTTGGTGGATGTTAAAGGTGGTACCCTCATCTCATATGAAGGAAAAGTTCAGGTAAGCCTTCTCGTACTCTGTCTCATGTCATTTTCAGCAGCGTAGCATAGTTTCTAGACATGATGCCTGTGTCTACAAGTATCGTATTGGCATGTGTGCTTGCATGTGGATGGCTAGGGAGGGATCCGCATCTGAGTGGCTGTAGCAAACCTCGTACCTTTTATTTGATCTGCTGCTCAGGTTTACTGAACTGCCTTTTCTATTCTCATTCCGAAATTGACTAAATGAGATGCATTTTATTCACTAGTTATCCGCTGCCTCTTTGAGTTAATTGTATTTGACTGATATCTTCAATGGTTAGCCTTTGTTGACATTATTCCTCCCATAATGTAATGCAGCTCCTGGAAATTGCATGGGTTCCTGACGAACATGTAAGAGCCATGCTATATGCTGATTTTCTTCTCATTCTTCTTTTGAAATTTTCTAATATCATGTGAATAACAAACCACACTTTCAATATCACGCTAATCAGATGCATGGCTTACTTGAATTTTGAAATGGTTCATATTTGACTGATTTGTGATGTTCCCTTGTGTTTGCCAGGTAAATGAATTTAAATCAATAGAAAAATTCAAGATTTTCAACACCAACTTGTATGTGAATATCAACCCCTGATCTTCAAGTTGTCTTAATGCTGCATGTAAAATGTTGGAATGCTGATACCTGTTTGTACAGGTGGGTGAGTTTGAAGGCCATTAAACAGTTGGTGGAGGCCGACGCCCTTAAAATGGAGATTATTCCAAACCCCAAGGCAAGCCTTTTTCATTCCAAACACTAAGAAAAATTTCTGACTCACTACTACTGGTGTGAGAAGTGCTGATGAAGTCACTGATATTTTCAGGAAGTGGATGGTGTGAAAGTTCTTCTGCTGGAAACTGCAGCTGGAGCAGCGATACGGGTATTCATCAAATGCATTTCTTCATTTCTTCTTTCTGGGAACCAGTTCTTTGATCATGCAATTGATGCGAATGTTCCTCGATCTCGGTTTCTTCCAGTGAAGGCAACATCTGATTTGCTTCTCATCCAGGTTAATGCTTTTCTTGAAGTTGATCTTGGTTACTTGGATGGATCTTAAGCATTCCTAACACTTTGTTTTTTTTTTGTTCTGTAGTTGGATCTTTATACCTTGGCCGATGGCTTTGTAATCAGAAGCAGTGCAAGAACTAATCCAGCAAACCTTCTATTGAGTTGGGACCCGAATTCAAAAAGGTGAAATGTTCATATCATGTCTGGATTCTGTCAATTCCTTGGGGTTATTCAGCCTTACATGTTTACAATTGAGTGTCTTTCCTTTCTTTTTTGCAGGTCAGCAACTTTCTCAGTCGCTTCTAGTCCATCCCTAGCATCCTTGAGCTTGATAGCTTGAAGGTTGTTGGTGATGTATGGTTCGGTGCTAGTGTAACACTCAAGGTATCAAACGAAATGCCATTTCATTTTTGTAACTTTTTTTTTTCTTTATCTATTTTTAAATTCTGGGTAATTAGTTTTACATCCTGGAGCTATTTTATGTTAATTCAAATGTCCAATGAGAGTTTTGGAGATGGAAAACAATGTGGGAATAGTAGCATATGTCACTCTTGCCCTGGTATTGTTTATTTAGAAATGTGAATGTAGGATGCATTCTATGATTTGATTGCTATTTGTAATAAATGTATCGTTTTTTTTCCTGATTACATTTTATGTACTATTCATATCAGCATTAATTGTATTAGCTTAGATGAGTTGATCAATCGCAAGTTCCTGCAATGGTAACAGACACCATTGTTAATTTATTTTATTTTAAAAAATTAAATAGCTACGGATATTAGCCGTAGCTGTTGTTCTTAAAACCGTACCTATTGTTACATCAGCATATTGCTACGGATTTCATTCTATTTTATCTACCTATAAGCTGTAGACACATTTGCTACAGACATTAGCTACAGATTCTATCCGTAGTATTTATAGTACGAATTAAATCCGCAACCATAGGTTTTTGACCTTTAGCACACCTCCAATTACTACCGTAGGACTGCGGACTATAACCGTAGTAATAAGATTTTAGCTACGGCTTTTATCCGTATCTTTTTTCCCTTTTCTGGTAATATAAGGCCGCAGACTTTGATTAAGAGAAAAAACAAATATCTTATTAATCCAAGACTTCTATGACCCCAAAAGGGTTTTGGTGTTAGACATTCAATCTCTATTACTTTTTGCAATATGGCCTACTTAATCTTTGACTCTGTCTTAAGTCTTGCGAAGAGCTGGCCAATTGGCAAGATGATTTAGATATAACACCTTCTTCATGATGAGACCATAGAACTTGGTGACGTGAACACATTAGCTAAGTTGGTGGTACATGGAACACCTGTTAATCTGCTTCTGTTTGGACTCAGCCGGCCCAAAAATCAGACTGATACAATATTCAAGTGAACCAAAAGATTTAAAGCGTCAGAAGCAGATTGGTTGGTGTACCACACGCCACCCAGCAGTATTGAGGTCACCAAATTTTGTGGGTCCTATCATGAAGTATATATTATATTCAAATCATCCATTCATTTTGTAAGGCTTGAGCTGAAAATAATATAAATTAAAAGTAGTGGATCACACTACAAAAGGAAGTGGGTGATTGAACTCCTACAATTAAAATCCTTTTGGGGTCATAAAAGTTTTGGATGAATATGATATTTGTTTTTCATTTCGTCCAGATTCTTTGTAACCTTATTATCAGATTAGATAGAAATTAAATGTTATGATGGGTTTTATAAATATTTTGATGATGAGAATCATTGTGCCATTACTATTTTTGGTGTGGTTTACTTAAGCTATGGATATGACTCTTATTTAGGCTCATGCTCTAAAATAATCTTGCGAAATGAATAAATGACATAAATATAATAAATACAACAATAAAACATTCAAGTGACCCAAAAGATTTAAAGGTGCCAAGTCGAATTGGCTGGCATACCATACACCACCCACCTTGCATCATTGAGGTCACCAAATATGAAATATATTCAAATCATCCGTTCATTTGGTAATGCTTGAGCTGAAGATAAGATAAATTCAAAGACGAAGTAGACCACATTGCAAAAAGAAGTGGGGATTGAACGTTTCCCATTAAAATCCTTGGATCAAAAAAGTTTTGGATTGATATGAGATTTGTTTTTCATTTTAATCCAGTTATAAGTGACCTTATTCTTAGATTAGATGGAAAATAAATATAATGGTGGGTTTTATAAATATTTTGATGACGAGAATCATTGTTATACAACTCTTTGCGGTGTGGTATACTTAGCTTTACATATGACTCTTATTTCGACTCATGATCTAAAATGATCTTGCCAAATGGATAAACGGCGTGGATATAATAAATACATAGGGTCATGCATCTTTGATCTCCTTCGAACCGAGCATGAGCTATTGGCACGACACGTACCCGCACCAGCCAATCCGCTTCCGTCCAAGTCGTGCGTGAATCCACTGTAGTGTGTACATATATTCCGAGACTGGATCAGGTGTTTCCCGGCTAACCCCGTAGTGAGTGTTTTCCAGACTGTGGGGCTCGCGTTGATGTATTGGTCGTATATCCACGCCGTCCATCCCTCTCTCCAGCTCCATTTAGAAAATGAGACTAAAAATTAAGAAGATACAACTCTTAGATGGACCACACCACAGGAAACAGTGGTGATTGACAATTAAAAACTTCTTAGGACCACGGAAGGTTTTGATCAATATGATATTTGTGTTTTCCCTTTTATCAAGGTTTAGGTGACCTTATCAACAGGTTGGATGGAAAATAAATATTACGGTGAGCCTTAGGAAGTTTTTAATGGTGGGTTTCTTCGATGACCTCCGTTTCCTACGATGCGGTACATTTTAGATTTTGGATTCGATTCATCTTTGAAATCATGCCATAAAATAATCTGGGAAATATGATTTACAGTCTGGATATACAAAAATATATCAATGTGGGCCCCACAGTCAGAGAAACACTAATTACGGTGTTCCCCGAGTAACACCTATTCCGCTCCGTATATTCCATCCAATCCCCTCGTGACCGTTCCCTATGGTGTGGCGTATTTAAGTCTTATATATGACTTATTTCTATGATTAACGGTGAAAATATGGCGAAGAACATGATGAACGGTGTGGATCTTTTTATTATTTGTCCCACCTAGCGCTTATAGTCTGCTGTTTATACAGTTGGAGTGTTACAAGCATTTAAATGCTGTAGAACTAACGTTGGAATCTTGTCGTTTATGAACCGAAGTCGTTCGGAAATCGGAAGAAAGAGATCGAGAAAAGCTCGAGACCTTGAGCTAATCGATTCTTCCTATCTACAAATCCTTCCAACACGAAATTTCAGCTGCCGTATCACTCTTCGAAGAAGATCATTTGCCTGAAATTTAAGGGGAATCGGAACCAGAACGAAGGAGATCTTAGCTTTCCTCCTTTTTTTTCACGATTTTTGGGGGAATTTTGCTGTGATTCTCGTATTCTTCTCTTCTAGAGCCCAAGAAAGAGGTATGTTCCTGCCATTATGATTTTTATCGAGTTTAGAAGAATTTAGAATGAGTTTTAATGATTTTAGGGTTCGTCCAGCAATTTGCTCTTCTTAAATCATTAAGGGTTCGTTTGGCAGAATCCAGTGGATTTTTGAAGCCTGTGGAGTCGAGGGGATTTTGCAAATCAGCTTTGAGGTGGGAATGCAGAAAGGGCTCTTTTTGAGGGATTTGGCAGGAATCGAAATCCAAAGACTTCAAAATCCTGCTACCAAACGTCCGGGAAAACTGAAAAAGTCCTACAAATCCCCGGAATCCACTCTGCCAAATGACACCTAGCATTATGCCTATTTCCTTTTTTAAATTTCCTATTATGTTTTTATTTTTTTAAATGAAGAATTATACCTCGCATTACATAATTTTTTATGAAGAATTATACCTCTTACCATTCACACACACACACGCGTGCGCGCACGCAAAAGAAGGGAAAAAAAGAAGAAGAAAGAAAAAAGGAAAAAGAAAAAAGAACAATTATACCTCTTACTGGTTCACTTTATACCTTTAGTGTAGATTGTACAGTCATTCCCTCGAGGCCAGATCCTATACAAACGTTTCTACATTATGCTTAATGTACAAATAGATGTGTGGGTGTGGGGTCCTCCGTGATGTTTTCATTACATCCAATCCGTCCATCATGTGAACCCAATCTTGTTCTCCGTTGTTCCCAAAAATCAGGTCGATCAAAAACTCAAGTTGGACATTCCATGTAAAATCATGCCTAAAAGTGATAAAATAATAATTTGTGGCCCATTTGAGAATGACCTTTTGCTTGTCCATGCATCCTTTTTTCCTGTAGGATGCATAATGGATCAGATGGCATATGCAAAACAGGGCGGGTCTCGCACACAATCTAAAATGTTTTTAATGGTGGGCGTCCCATTCCAACTGTTTCCTGTGGTGTGGCCCACCTGAGTTTTTGGAGTGGCCTGATATTTAGGCACCGGGTAGAGCATTATGGCATGCAGATAATGGATGGACTGGATGTCATGAAAATGTCAGGGTGGGCGCCATGCGTCAGTTCGCACATTAAGCTTAACGTAGAAACGATTGTAGCGGATCCAGCGTCAATTCACTCATCTGTTACTTTGTTGACTATACTTTTTGTGAGGCTTACACCCCTTCTATTTTGCATGTAGTTTTTGGGTAATGATTGAAGCAATATGATTCCTTTTTGCATCTTATGTTCATTTCAATTGCTAATGTTATCTTCTCAATTAGGGAATCTGTGCAGATTTCAACAAGGCCTTTGGAGAGGATTCCCTTTTGAACATGGAGGACAGTCAAGGTCAGTATACTCTATTGGATGGCACTTATCACACTCTTGTAGGAGACAGATTGAGTTCAAGTCTTTCATGCCTCCGTCATTTTAGTGCACAACATCTATACTCATTTTCATTTGTTTCTTGGATTTTGGATGATAGCCCAAGCATATTCCCTCCAGCAGTCTGAGAAAGGTACCCACTTCAAATTCTTTAATGCATTAACCATATCACTTGTATTTAATCATTCCCCTTCATTTCGATGAATCTCCATGGCCATGCTGTAGCTACTTTTTCATTATAGAGTTATAAATTTATACATGCGATTAGAGTTTCTACCCACGGTCAATTAAATAAATCAGTTTATGTGTATACCAGGGAAAAATATATATTATATTTTCTATTTCTTTGTTTTCTCAATTAGTTTTTCGTATTGACTAGTATAAGTTGCTTTTTTAACGTATTCTGTGGTAATTATTTTATAGTTTATCTGAGTTTGTTTTTTCTATAAGTAATGCAATTCAATGGTAATAACAGGTTGTTATTTGTGTCCCATCAACATGTTCCAATAAAAAAAAAGGAAAAAAAAATAAAATATGCCCCATCAATTATCATCTCTCATCTGGAAATTGTATTTGTGTGCTTTTTGTGAAGACCTAATTCATTGTATTCAATGATCTTGGCAAGATAAATGGATTTGATGAGGAATTACTATTCAAAAAAATGAAGAATTATACCTGTTACTGGCTCACTTTGTATCTTCACTGCTGAATGTACAGTCATTCACTCATCTGTTACTTTGTCCATTGTTCATTTTGTGAGGCTCACACCCATCTATTTTGCATGAAGTTTCTGTATGAATCTTAAGATTGCCTTGAAGATTTCTGAGGTCATACACTATATCTACTATATATAAGAGAAGCCAGTGGAAAAAACTTTCAAGCAATTAGTTTTTCAAATTGCTAAAACTTTCAATATTAAGGGATGTGGGAGGGTTTTAAACCAAAGGAAATCTGCAAGGTGAAGCTAGCTGCTAGAGGACGCTTTACTGCCTCTTACATGAAAAAAAGAACTCTAATCTTGTGGCAGAGTATGATGGTTGATGTGCATGCACTGATAAATTACATATGTGGCATATCATGAGCTCAAACTTGACAGTAAAAGGGATGGACCTTGATTTAGGTGGCTTTTCAACTGGAAGTTATATTGACTTGATTTCCTAACTGGCTGATTGGTGGATATTTAATGGAAGGTCAAAATGGAAACAGTCAATGGTCCAATTTCAACAGCCAAATGCTTATTAATCACAGGTTAGGAACGTTACATTAATCTGAATTTTAGATGATGACTATCTAAAGTGGGTCTCACTACTTGGACGGTTTGGTGGTTTGATTGAGTCAATGTAAACCACTTATAATTTTTAGGTGCCTTTTACTGCTTCTCCACACTCTCGCACATCTTGCAAACCACTTCCATTCTCTCCATGTGTGTTGTGCAAGCCATTTGTACTAGTTATGCCATAAACTTATCATCCTAGTCACATGGAAAATTTAAATTTGTGTTTTAAATTGTGAGTAGCTTGTAACATAGCATTCACACCTCTGAAGCATCGGGTGTAAGTCACATTAAGTGTAGTGTAAGCTGCAGGCTACTACTGGATTTTAATTAAAATAACAGTAAAAATATAGCAGAAAATATTAACAAATAATTTCTACTCAAAATATTAACATATATTGCAAACAAATATAACACTGACTGATAGCAAATGGTACAGCAAATGTTAAGCATGAATAAATTTTACGACAAATATCATAAATCATTGAAAAAGGTAATACAACATAATCATTTTTTATAGTTTTAGTGAAAAAGTTGCAACAAGTATCACTAAATACAGTCAACCCAAAAAGCATAACAGGAAATAAAAGCACTCTTTTGAGCTTTAGAAGAGATTACATTACCCAATAACAGGAAAATAGGAGAACCACAGCAAAATCCCCAAAAATCAGGCTGTACAGACATGCAGGGGGGAAGTTGATATCTCCTTCTTTTGGGCTCCAATGCCACGTAAATTTTAGGCAAATTATCTTCTCCTAGGGGCAATACTATGGCTAAAATTGTGTTGAAACTTGAAAGGGTTTGTGGATTGGAAGAATCAAGCAGCTTAATTTTTTATCCAACCATGACAGAGGTGTTGAGCTCTTAGGAAAGTTTCATGTCTCATAAAGACAATATTCCTGTGTTAATTTTACACCATTTGAAAAATGGTTGTGACTCTTCAACTGTACACATGGCATAGTTGTACCAATGGATAAGATTTCTTGATTAGTATGATTTTAGAGATTTCCTCCATCCACAATTGGACCTACAATATGGATGGTCCATATAACTGTACACCAGTGCCATGTGTAAGCAGTATTGATGTAGGAATGAACGTGATGAGGTCGATCACCATCTTCCTCAGGGGGGATAACTACTTCGAATCCACGAAGCTTCTTTGGACTCCTCACAGAGACTTCTCGATTCCACGAGGAAAAATAGAAACTAGAAATAATTATAAAAAGTCGAAATAAATTTGTTGAATATTGATAGATGAAATAAATGAGTCTACAACCCCCTTTAAATAGGGATACCAAGACTTGGAATAAGTTTAGGAATTAAACTATCACTAAAACTCCCTAAAATTCGCAACTTACTATAAATAGTAAATTTACTATTGATAGTAAGTGTCCTATGTGGCTTAACCACATTATTCTCCTAATTTTTCTAAATACTTTTCATGTTGGACACAACTCCTAAAGCCCAACGGATGAAGAGTTATAATCAAACTAAAACTTACTATTTATAGTAAAAACGGAATTAAACATGGAATTCGACCGTCGATATGATGGAATCTCGCAAATTCGGCGTGGGCAACCTGGCACAACCGGGTTGGTTGGCTAAAGTAGCTTGTCCTACCCCAAAATCATATATGGTACGTCGAGTAACTCATTCTGGTTTGCGAGATATGTCTGTTTTAAGGTTCTGACGGTCTTGATGACTTCCGCCTCCGATCAGGCCTTCTCTAGTCCATCTTGGACATGAAAGTGTCCGCGACCCGCTCTACATCAAGTATGGATCACCACCTTTTTAAAAATGGAACTAAACTAATATAAGAGTCTAGCCCCACAAACTTAACTTTTATGTAAGTTGTAAAAAGTGAGGATCTTGTCATAAGTTATGTGGCATGTGCAATGCCCAAAATAGTGTATTCTAAAGGGGATTTGAACTATTTGTTTGCGCTACATAGCGAAAGTTACGATATGTTACGTAGTGTACAGTATTTAAAACACTGATTTAAATTAAGAAATTAAGGGTGTCAAATGGCTAAACACTCTGAAAATGGAGCTGTCAGTAGATTTTTCATGTAGTAAAATAGTTTAATGCACCATGAACACAGCAGGATGCAGGGTGGCAATTCACTTATCACAGCATATTTTGAGATGTAATTGAATCTAGAAACCAGTTGGTCCAATCAGTGATTCCAGTACAGCAATGGGGCATTCAGGCTTTCTGCCTTGGACTTTTTGATATTGAGTCAACCTACCAAGTAGTAGGACCCTATTTTTTTGTCAAAGTGGATTGAAATTATTGTGGCTCTATTTGCTGTGCAAAAAAAGGTGCATGCCATAAACAGACATTTTGATACACATCCATCTGGTACTGAGCATTTTGCCATATCCCATATGGATAGGATATGATACATGAAGATACCTAAACTCCATAATCCCGGATCTTGTGCTCATATGGCATGAGCTTAGGCTTTTAGACTTTTTCAGCTACTTGTTCACTTCGCTCATCTTACCAGAACTTAAAATCATAAATTCTTTTAGTTGCATGAAAATTTTAGATTTGAAATCATAATAACAGAGGATAAACATTATCCGTTTACATTCTTGTGTTTGTGTTGTGAACTTGAGAACCATTAATAAAATGGTATATTTGTTTGAGGACTAGAGAGTTCACCACAATGATGCTGTTTTTTTTTTTTTTTTTTTTTTTGAGAGAGAGAGAGAGAGAGCATGATGATGCTGTTACTCAAACTAATGAGAAAAAAAAGTGTAGAGTTCCTCTTATGGCCTGACCGAATAACATTAACAAAATGGGTACATCTAATAATTCTGTACCCTTTCAAGCTGTATCGTAAATGTGGCAGCGTGACATTAAAAAATGATTGTCATTCTTGACATATGAACATCCACCTGTTTTTTTTTTTAGATCCACATGTTTCTAGTATATGATAGAAGGGCAAGCATTCTTTCATGACTGGTGTATGGCTTTTTTTTTAGGTCTCTACTGATCCAAAAGAAAAAAAGAAAAAGAAAAGAAAAGAAAAGAAAAAATTCTTTCCTTAAACACGTTTAACTTGTGTGAGGGTACTAGACTTAAAGCATGCACATTTGGTATCATGTGAAATTGCACATTATTTGATCATGGGGGGTAGATATGTGAAAGAAGATTACGGAATGTTTGGGGAAAGGACAAGACACTTAATGCAATGCTTTCTATCACTAGTTTCATCTTTTCCTTTTCCGGTTTTTAATATAATCTCTTATTCATGTCATGTCTTTTTCGTCTCTCCTATTCTTTTGGCTGCATAAGGGAGAAGTTGTTATTGAATGCTCTTTTGTGTGGTTGAGTCCTTGTTAAGATACTTTGTTGGAAAATCTTTGAGCAATCATCAATCAATCACTCTTTCGTTTTTTTTTTCTCCCTCATTTCTTTTCATTTTTTTTCTTTGATAAAATGAATCTTTCTTTGCAATCCTTGAAGGTTTGTTTGATGCAGTGTTTAAATTATCGGCGATATCATCGAATTATCGCCGATAATTTCGGTTTCGCTGGAGTTCCGACACCGAAACTTCCTTTTTTCGTTTCTCTTCCTAATATCGCCGATTTTATCGATTTTTTGTGAAAAGTCCAGTTGTAAGCGAGAAATCGCGGGATAACTGTAGCAGTGTTCACAATATCGATACTATTGGCCGATAATATCGTTATCGCATGCAAGCGATACGAAACCCCCAGAAATCACTCGGAAATTTTAAAAAGATAAGGATTCTGTATCCTGCAATATATCACAGGATATTGCACGATTTTCGTTGATACATTCACATTTCGACGATAAAAGGGCCTGAGATGCTGGGTAACTACTGAAAAATCGAGAGAAAAAATTAAAAATAAAAATAAAAATCTTTGAATCGATGTGAGAGAAGGCGTTTTAGTACCTGTAGAGAAGAAGATTGCGTAATCGGACCAAGAATTTGGTGGGCCACTCCATAGATCGACAGTGGTGCGTTGTAATTACATTTTCCCTTTTCTTTTTCTTCCAATGGATAAAGATTCAACGCAGTTTTCGGCGAGAAATCCACAAAAATCGTGGAGATTTGGAGTTCCGGAAGGACCGGAACCCTCTTTCTTCAAAAATGGCAATGGAAACGGAGAAATTTCAGGGAGATTTGGGGTTTCGGAAGGACCGGAACCCTCTTTTCTTCGAAAATGACTTCGGCCGGTCTCTGTAGTAGGGAACTCCGATCCCTTTTAACCTGGAGTTTGGTCCATCGTGATGTATCTAGTCTATCCACACCGTCCGATATCTTTAAATGGGGTATCCGATCCTTGACTTTGGGCCCATCGTGAATGTATGTGGTTTATCCACACCGTCCATTAGTTTTTGCAGCTCGTTTAAATGGTTGAGCCCAAAACTGAAGCATATCCAAAGCTCAAGTGGACCATACCACAGGAAACAGGGGGAATAATGATTTCCACCGTTGAAACCTTGCTAGGGCCCATAGTGATGTTTACTTGTAATCCAACTTTTAATAATACCACAATAACATGGATGAAGGGAAAACACAAATGTAAGCTTGATCCAAAACTTCTGTTGCCCTCGGTAAATTTTCAATGGTGGACGTTCAATTCACACTGTTTGCCGTGGTGTGGTCCATTTGAGCTTTGGATAAGCTTTATTTTTGGGTTTAAGCCCTAAAATTATATGGTAAAACGGATGGAAGGAGTGGATAGAATATATAAATCATGGTGGACCCCACAGAGTTTACTCAGTATGTTTGGTGCAATGAGTTACACCGGACGGACGTGGATTCGAAAGCCTTTTCTACGGATTTCCTGCGCTGGAAACCTATTTGGGGGCCAACGTGATGTTTGTGAGAAATCCATACCGCCCATCTGTTTTATGAGCTCATTTTACCATATAAGACTAAAAGTGAGCAGGATCCAAGACTCAAGTCGTCTGTACTAAAGGAAAACGTGGTTAGGGAAATTCCTACCGTTGAAACCTCCTCGGGGTCGACACTGATGTTTACATATCATCCATACCGTTACTCAGATCGCACGGGGAAATCAGATTGCATATTGAGTTACTCAGTACGCTCTTATCATACTGAGTAAACTCTGTTAGGCCCACCGTGAATGTATCTGGTCTATCCACACCGTCCATCCGTTTTTCCATCTTATTTTAGGGATTGAGACCAAAATTTAAGCATACCCAAAGATCAAGTGGACCAAACGATTGGAAACAGTTGGAATAATAACTTCCACCGTTGAAACATTTCTGGGGCCCTTTCCGTCAACAAGGACAGCCCGATCATCGACTTCTATTCTGTTTCTCCTTCAGGTGCTGTCTGGAACATCCCGTGCCACAGGGACCTCCACGATTGGGAGATAACTGAGTACGCCAACCTTCTCGGAGTGCTGTCCACTGCTTCCCCCAACCACGCGGTATCGGACAAGATTATTTGGAATATTGATAAGTCTGGCAAATTCTCAGTTAAATCCCTTTATGCCCTGCTAACCCGTCCCCCCGTTGTTTCTCGTGGCCCTGCTTTCATCTCGAAATATCCTATCCCTCCCAAATTTATTTGCTTTGTATGGCTCACTTCAAAAAATAGGATCCTCACGATTGATAATTTGAAGAAAAAAGGCATGCAACTCCCCAACATCTGCCTATGCTGCATGGAGAATGAGGAAACTGTCGATCACCTCCTTATTCACTGCCCTTTCGTTTCTAAGATCCGGGAGGATTTTCAGTCTCGCTTCAACATCAAAGGTTGTGTTCCGGCATCCGCTATCCTCGCCTTAGAGTACTGGCACGGTATCAAGTTGGACAAAAATCATTCCTTGGTCTGGCGCATGTCATTAGTGGCTATTTGGTGGGCGGTTTGGAAAGAACGAAATGAGAGATGCTTCAACAACAATCTCTCTTCGGTCTCCTCTGTTGGGTCCAGGGCTAAATCCCTTGTTATTGAATGGGCTGCCAATATTTCGGCTCTAAAGGGTTTTGATTTTCTTTTCTTAGGCTTATAGCCCTGTTTTCCTTCTCTTTCTTTTTTGGTTCTCTGCCATCTCGGCAGAGCTTGCTGTTTGTTTTCCTTTTTCTTCTTAAATGAATTTCTCGTTATCTTCAAAAAAAAAAAAAAAAAACATTTCTGGGGCCCACAATGATGTTTATTTCTCATCCAACCTGTTCATAAGATCACACAGACATGGATGAAGGGAAAACACAAATGCAAGCTTGATCCAAAACTTCTGTGGCCCCCAAGAAATTTTCAACGGTAGATGTTCAATTCACACTGTTTCCCATTGTGTGTTCCACTTGAGGTTTGGATATACTTCATTTTTAGGCTCAAGCCCAAAAATTATCTATTAAAATGGATGGATGGAGTGGATAAAATACATAAATCACGGTGGACCCCAAAGAGCTTACTCAGTACACGCTTAGCATACTAAGTTACTCGGTACGCAATCCGCTTCCTTTTAGCGTGGTGTGCGGGTGCGAACGTCAGTGGCATGTGGACTTCACCAAGTTCTGTGGACCCCACCATGATGTATGTGTTATATCGACATGGTCCATCCAATTAGCGAGATCATTTTAGGTAGTGAATCCAAAAATGAGGCAGATCCAAAGCTAGGGTGGACCACACCGCCAAGGCAGTGGGGACAATGATTCCTGCCGTTGAAACCTTCCTAGGCGCTATGGCCCACAGTGGTGTTTATTTGTCATCCAAGTTGTTCATAAGATCACACGGAGATGGATAAAGGTAAAATACAAAAATGACATGGATCCAAAACTTTTGTGGCCTCTAATGATTTTTCAATGGTAGGCATGTTCAATTCACATTGTTTCCTGTGGTGTGGTCCATTTGAGCATTGGATATGCTTCATCTTTGGGATCAAGCCTTAAAATTATCTTTAAAATGAATGGATGGGGTGGATAAAATACATAAATCACAATGGGCCCCACACAGTTGACTTAGTACGATAAGCGTATTGATTTATACGATGCGCACGTATCACTTGTTTGTATCCGTAGATTGATGGATCGATGTTATGTGGGGCCATCATAATGATAAATATTTTATCAATGTCGTCCATTTATTTTGATAGATAATTTTAAGGCACGAGTCCAAAATGAGACAGATCTGCATGACTGCATCTCAGGTGGACCACACTAAGGGAAACAGTGGTGATTAAATGGCCACCATTAAAAACTTCATAGGGCCATTGTAATGTTTTTTTTTTATTGCCATCCAACCTCTTAATTAGGTCACACAGATCTTGATGAAGCGAAAACACGGTTTAGATTATGTTAGAATTTGCCACATGTACCATTTTCAAATGCTAGGTATCAAGTGTCATACGCAGCCAGAGTATCAAATGCCACACGGATAGGATAATCTAATCCATCCTTGATTTGGCATCTTTGAGTTCATTTACTTTTACATGTCTTAATTACTGTATGGCAGCTGCATTTGTATTAGATAAACTCAATTTGGCTACTACATGTCTTAATTACTTCTACTATTTGTATCAAAGGCTTTCTTATTAATGATAGGATAAGAGGGGTGTGTAGAGTTCTTAAACTTCACCCATTTCTTCTTTTCTTCTTTCCCACCAAAACCCATCCCTCCAAAAACGCCATGAACGTTACTGCTAGGTTTCTGAGTTCTTCTTCCTCTTCCTTCCTCTTCCAAGTTCCAACCCTTCAAATCCCCAAATTCCAAAATCTTCAACCCAAACCCCAAAACCCTAACCCTAATCTTCCGATATGAATCCAAACCCCCCAGCAAGCAGAATCCAATGCAAGGCAGCAGCGGTAGGCCGACTCCCTCCAGAAACCCTAGGAAGAAGAACTCGTACAGGTCTTCTAGAAGGTCCGTTATCAAGAAGACATTTGTCCAGGAGCAACTTATCTTCACCTCTTCGATATTAATAATTTCTCTGAAAATCAGTCTTTAAAGATTATATGAACCACGATGAGCGAAGTAATTTGATGCCCGATCCGAACCTTGCCCAATCCGATCCGACTCACTCGGGTTTCCTGACCGAGTCGGACTCGGGTCGGTTCAGTCCAGCAGGGGTTCAGATCGGTCCAAGTCAGATGACTCAGACTCGGTACCGGATCGGTCTAAGTTCGGGTTGGGCCATGTAGAATCCGGACCGAGTCGAGTTGGACCCAATCCAATCCGACTCGGTCCGATGCCAAGCTCTAAACATTACGTTGGATGCTAGGAAGTTTTTAATGGTTGGCGTTTAATGACCACTATTTCCTGTGGTGGTTCACTTGAAATTTTTATTTATTTCTTCTTTGGCACGGTATCCTAAAATAATCTGTAAAAATAGATGAACAGTATAGATATACAATGCATGCATCGAGGTGGGCCTCTCAGGTCACTGTCTCACCCATCATTGTGGCAGACAAGTCACTCTCATCTAATTTAGCGAAAATGTGAATAGGTTTGATCATTAATATATATATATATATATATATATATATATATATATATATATATATATATATATATATATATATATATATATATATATAATGACGAGTGAAAAATCATGAAATACTAATTGACTTGGGAACAACTCAAGAGAAGAACAAACTAAAAATTTGAGATAGAACCCAATAATGTACTATCTCGTTGAGTCTATCTATATTAATTTATGCCGAGTTGAGTGGACCAGGTTTCTAGTCGTCCAACGGGTTCTTGAACTATTATGCTAATTGGAATTGAGGGATTACCTAAAACAACAGCGATGGCTGGAAATTTATGTGTGTCTTTAATGCATTCTCTTTGATCATCGTAGAGTCCATGGTAGCCCTTCCAACACGAACAAGAATAATTCCCTGGCAAATTTATGCAATTCTGTTGACAAAGCTTCTTCACATAATTCTCCTTGCACTCATCGATATCTACAAATCAGCCATCACAAGCAGTAGGAACAAGTCAGTAATTTACATCACATCAATTGGATGATTAGGAACATTAGTTCATAGTGATTCTTACGAGATTTTAGCAACCTAAGGTTGGGTTCACTGTCTGGACTGTCTAGTTTGTATCCAAAAGATAAGATTTAAAGCTATTGATCTAATGCTTAGAGTAATTGGGTCAATGTGATTTTTTTGTTTTTGGGTGTCACTCAAAGAGTTGATTGGACTGAATGTACGGTTCAGATCAATGGTTGGACTATTGACTTATCCAATCCACCTCATTTTCACAATTTGGCAAGAATCATCATGCCTTGGCACCCTCCAAGGAGATTAAGGATCCCCTAGTATCCTTGAGAGCAATTGCACAGAAAACCAGGGCCACTAGGCTAATTATGGTAATATATATCCTTTATGAGATCGATTTGAACCATCTGATCACCGATGGTCCAGTCAAGCACTACTGGAAAGCTTTCACTTCTATGCAGATATCATGTATAGAAATTGAATGCCTTCTCATCCATGAGATGGGCCATCAACCACATGATCGATGGACGATCCTTACCTTAGAAGATTGGATTGGATCCAAGTTACATTCAAGATCGATGATGGGACTTATCATGCTTATCCAATCCATTTTCAGAGCTACACAAAAGCATTTTCATGTGATAATAAATAGACTAAGAAAGGATAATCATACCTTGGCACCCTCCAATGAGATAAGGATTCCCCTCATAACCTTCAGAACAATTGCACCGGTAACCGTCAGTCGATTCATAACAGGTGCTATTCTCACTCACGCAAGCGAAGCTGGCCAAGTCCTTCCGTGCCATCTCGCATGTTTCATTTGAAATAGCCCAGTCAAGCACCACTGGAATGGATTCACTTCTATCCAAGAAGTTAAAACCGATCAGATCCGATTCATTGAAGCTAAATGCATCTTTCTCCACCAGAAATGCATAGCTACATGGATTGAAACTGGAAACATTTTTATGGTTAGAGACACTATCAAGAGTCACTTCAAAACTCTTGAAAGCATTTGGGATAGCTGTTTGGCAACATCCAATCCCAGAGCAGGAGCCATTGATGACGCTGTTTCTGTCATTGCAAAATGACATACAACCACTCTTGAAATCACGGCCCCAGAAGCCGGTGATGGAGGCGATGGTATCGCAGCCGATGGCTGTCAATTTGTTATGGGTTTCTGAGAACGTGAACGGCTGACTTTCGTCTAAGTTCATCCAATTCTTCCAGACGAGGTCTAACTTTCCTGTGTTGGTGTAGCACCGGTAGCCTATATAGTTCAAGATTCTCATTAGGCCTGAGATTAATGTTGTGTTGAGAACCTCAAGCTCGCCCATGTATGGTTTTGGAGGTTGAAAAGTGGTGTTGCAGGAGATATTGAAGCTTCCTCCACCAATATTGCAGCTATCGCCAATGCCAAACGGGTAGGGAATACTAATATTTCCGCATTTGTTGGGGCAGCCGGGCTTCGTTGTTACTGGAGGTTGTGATGATAATGCTTCTACTGTTGCTACTAGCAAGTAGAGCTGAAGTAACAGATAAAAACCCATCTCTCTCTCTCTCTCTCTCTCAAAATGAATCTGTGGAGAGGAGGTGGGAGATTGTGGCTATAAATAGGCCATACATCAATCGCTCAATACTGGGACATTGGTTGAAGGGTTGTGATCTTCCAATCTTGGTAATTAACAAGTCAGACACATCAATTGTACATGTTGTCAGACCAACAGCTTGGATACTAAGTCAAAGCCCCAAATGGGTATTTTAATTAGTTAATGTTATTGTCGGAGTCTTATTTATTTATGAATGCGGAGCACACCTCTCTTCTCCCATCACATCAATCACAAAACGTATCTATTTTCTCTCTCCCAATAGTTTGCGTAACAGACCATTTAACTTTTATTGTGTGTAACTACTCATGAACCCATCATGGTTTATACGTTAGATTCACACTGTCCATCAATTTTTCCAGGTCAATATATAGCATGAGCTGAAAATAAGGGAGGATTAAACAAAACTGCCAGTGAAAACTTTTTAGAGCTAACTATTAGGCTTATTTGCCATGTAATTCTGTTCATAAAGTCACGAATACCTGGATGAAGGTAGCATGGAATATATGGAATAGATCAAGAAATATTTGAACTGTGATTCATACCTATTGTTCATACCTTGTGACCGGATTTCAACTAATATTAGCTTCATCAAAACCTTCTGTAGCTCTAAGGAACTTTCAACAGTAGTATCAATTTCTTCTATTTCTTGTGGTGTTGTCCACTTGATCTTTTTTTAGTTACACATCCTAAAATGAACTCAAAAAACAAATGGACGGAATGGATTTCTCAGAACATCACGGTGGCCCCACTTAGGTTTCCACCGCAGAAACTTCTCAAAACATCACGGTGTCCTGCTTAGGTTTCCACTGCAGGAACTTCCTGCCGAAGGCCTTCGCAGGAAATCCGCGTAATGCGTGTCATTGGTGATAAGGTAAACCAATGAGAAGAGACGGCGCTGAATTTTCCTTAGCTACCATGGACAAAATCTTCATTTATTCATTAGTCTTGTTCTGACCTTGAATTGGTAAAACAACCTGCAAGTTGCAACCTAACCCAAAAGCATCGATCCCTTTATATATATATGTACGGATTCTCTGTTCCAGTACTTAGAGATTTCCTGTGCCCCAGGAATTTGTTGAGCCACATCTAGCAAAGCAATAAAAAAAAAATGAAAAAAAAAGAACCTAATTAAAATGGAATTTAGATTCCCTGTTTTGTTTAACCGTTGGCTGCCTACGGTCATACTCTGTGCCAACAAATGGGTTGGTAGCTCCCGCGAGCCCCAACATTATGTTTGTTACGAGGAAAATAGACCGTCCAATGAGATAAAGTCAGCTCGGAATACCATGTATTTTTTTAGGTTAGTCAAACAACCAATGCAACTACGAGCTCAACTTCTAGCTCTAGACCGAGCAGGAAATGAGATCGGTATCGACCTTTCATCAATCCTCAATAGCAAGTCGGAAAGCCCATTGGTTTGCCCAACGACAAAAGGAATTTGGCCATTACTCGCCGAAGGAGTCAGGTCGGCATAACCCCAAGTTGGCATGGCCCCAGGTTGGTATGACTCCAAACCAGTTCCGACCTGGTCCCAACAATGCCTTCCCGAGACTCCAACCGAGAATCTAGGAAGGCAGCCGCAACACGGATCTGCCCGAGATCTTAGTCGAAGATCTCAAGAGATCCTCCCGATACGCACGAGATCCGAATCCCATTACAATATGCACCTAACAAATAAGGAGACCGACTCCTACTCCACCACCTTCTCCCACCTATAAATAGGAGCATCACTAACAGAGAAAGGTACTCACAATCTAAGGCTTAAAACCCTATTCATGACCGGATCCAGATTCCTGACTTAGGCATCGGAGGGTCCCATGCTGCAGCCAAGGTCTCCTTTATCCGTTCTTGGCGCAGGCACTCGAAGGTCTAGGGAAGGCCACCCAGATTTTTACATCAACAATTTAGCGTTGTTTGTGAGAAAACAACGAAAGTCGTTCTCCACATCTGCAGTGTTTTAACAATGGCAAAGGAAAGGAAGAAAGCTCAGACCTCCATCGTTGCACCCGATCTTGTGCCACTGGAGCAATCTGCTGACCACCGGGATTCATCTTCCCAACTTCAGGCTGACTCTACACCTGTAGGACCAATGCAACGATCCCGAAATCGGGAAGGTCGGCTTGTCTATCTCGAGCAGCAAGTTGAAGCACTGACTAACAAACTTGATAAAGTGAATGTTAATGCAACAGAACCCTCCCCACGTCCATGGGGCTGAGGAAGCAGTACCTCGAGCAGTCACATAAATTCCTGCACTGTCTGAAGTGCCCATTGGCTCTCAAAGAAGCGTATAGATTAGAGTATCGAGGCTGGCTCCCTCCCACGTTTCGAGCACTGCCGCACTGGCTGCCTCCGACTTACGTCATGAGTTGGAGAAGAAGTGCAGCAAATCTCCCAAAACTACGGCCGAGGCAGTAGCCGAGAGCCAAGACCCCTGGGAGGCTGAGCTCAATGAACTGCGGGGCCAAATCAGCGACATACGGTTGTGGGCTTACTGCGGACGTGCTCCAACCTCAGTAAAGGCAATGTTGGAAGAAACCGAGTCCCCGTTCACCGTCGACATCATGCATGCCCAGGTTCTGCATGCTGCAGATCACCCCTTATTCTGAAACCACCAACCCGGCCAAACACCTGGAATCCTTTAGGGTCTGGATTGAACTTCATGGCGCATCAACCGCGGTTATGTGCCGAGTGTTTTCCCTAACCCTAACAAGAGCGACCCGGAAATGGTTCCAGCAATTGATGTCACAATCCATCAGCTTGTTCACACAGCTCAGCAAAGTGTTCATCACCAACTTTATTGGAGGAAAGGAAAGGCTCAAACCTATTACTCACCTTCTCACCATCATCTAGAGAGGATGAATTGTTGAAGGACTACATTAAGCGCTTCAACCTGGAAGCGATGCAAGTGGAAGGGCACTCGGAAGAGATCGCCTTGGCCACCATGATGGGAGGCCTGAGGGAAGGAATGTTCCTCTTCTCACTCGGTAAGAACCCAACGACAACGTTGGCCAATCTCCTCAATCGAGCTCAAAAATACTCCAACGTCGAGGAGCTTTTCAGCTTGCGAAAAGCTACTCAAAATAGGGGCAACTCAACCAAGGAGAAGCGACCTAAGGAAGAGCAAGCCTCGACCAATGGCAACAAGTGAAGAAGGGACGACGATTCGACAATCAGTGTCCGACCAGACGACTCGAGAGTAGGTTCAGCTCATACACCCCTCTCAATGCCACTCCCGAACAGAGGTCCTCATGGAAGTGTGGGACAAACAACTCCTTAAGTGGTCGAACAAGATGAAGTCCGATGTCGACAAATGTGACAAACGGAAGTACTGCCACTTCCGCCGTGACCACGGTCACTCCACCAGTGACTGCTTTGATCTAAAGGAGAAGATTGAAGCCCTCATCCGTAACGGACACTTGCGGGAATGTGTTAACAGGCTAGAGGAACGTGCAGATTAGAGAAAAGAACAGTCTATCAACAACGAAGCTACCGGGGAGATCCGTACCATCTTTGGAGGACCCGCTGGAGGTGGAGACTCGAACCGAGCATGAAGAGCTCATGCTCGAAGTATCAGTCATAGCAGCTTGGAACATCAGGTTCACGTCACCAGCAGACCGAAAGAACAAAAAATAGCATCCTGTGAGCTGACCTTCACCGAAGAGGACACCTAACGTGTCCACCACCGCCATGATGATGCGTTGGTGGTGACCATGACAATAGCCAACCGAAAAGTATTTCGAATATTGGTGGACACTGGCAGCTCGGTTTATATCCTCTTAGCTGAAGCCTTCAACAAGATGGAAGTCGGGAGGCCCCAACTCCGACCTATCAAAACTCCCTTGCTCGAATTCGCTGGCGACTGCAGGGTCACCTCCGAAGGGTCCATATTGCTTCCTATCACGGCGGGAGAAGGGCAGAATCAAACGACAACCATGGTCAACTTCCTTGTTGTCGACTTTCCTTCTGTTTACAACATCATCCTTGGATGACCGTCCCTTAACACCCTACGTGTTGTGGTATCTACACACCACCTGGTGATGAAATTCCCAATCGAGCATGGTGTCGAAATGGTCAGAGGAGATATACAAGAAGCAATTCAATGCTATTTTACCGCCTTGAGGGCGTAACATCAGACAATGGAAATTACCTCATACGATCATCGGGAAGAATCGGTCGAAAGAGGGTCCCCAGTCGAGGACCTCGTAGTTGTCCCCCTTGCCGATTCCGACCTGACTTAGACGGTTCAGGTCGGTTCATCACTGGATCCAGCTCTACAGGACGAGCTTATAAGCCTCCTCAGACAACATGCCGACATGTTCTCCTGGTCTCATCAGGACATGCCCGGCATCGACCCAAAAGTCATGATCCACAAACTAAACGTGGACCCTAATCACCGTCTAGTGAGGCAAAAAATGATGAGCCTTTAAACCAAAACAATACGCCATCATTGGAGAAGAGGTCGGCAAGCTGCTCGAAGCAAGCTTCATTGAAGAGATATACTACCCCGACTGGATCGCAAACGTCGTCTTCGTAAAAAAGTCCAACGGGAAGTAGCAGGTCTATGTTAATTACACCGACCTAAACAAAGCCTGCCCCAAGGACAATTTTTTCCTCCCACGGATCGACCAATTGGTCGACAGCACTGCTAGGCACGAACTGCCAGAAGATGACCTTTGTCACTAACAAAGGGCTTTACTGCTACAAGGTCATGCCCTTCGAGTTGAAGAATGCTGGAGCCACATACCAGCGACTCGTCAACAAGATGTTTTACCAGTAGATCGAACAATCTATGGAAGTCTACGTCGACGACATGCTCGTCAAGAGCATCAAAGCTACATACCATGTTGCCGACCTCAAAGAGATGTTGCAATCTTGCGAAAATACTGAATGAAATTAAATCCAAGTAAATGCGCCTTCAAGGTCAGCTCGGGAAAGTTCTTCGGCTTTCTGGTTAGCCAAAGGGGGATAAAAGCAAACCCCAACAAAATTCGAGCCATGCTGGATACGAACTCGCAATAACGATGAAGGAAATTCAATGCCTAACCATCAGGATCGCTGCCCTCAACCAATTCGTCTCTCGAGCCACGGACAAGTGTCTGTCGTTCTTCAAATAGTTAAAAGGGAAACAAAAGACATAATGGACAAAAGAATGCGAGCTTGCCTTCCAGCAGCTTAAACAGTACTTGGGATCTTCACTACTGCTTTCAAAGGTCGAGCAAGGAGAATTGCTCCTGCTATATCTAGCAGTTTTGATAGCAGCGGTCAGGTTGACCCTTATCCGGGAGCAAGGTGGGAAGAAGTTATCAGCATATTACAATAGCAAAGCCCTGGTCCCACCGAAGACTAGGTATCTAGACATCGAAAAGCTTGCCCTAGCCCTGGTCTTCCCATCCTGTTGCCTACGACCTTACTTCGAGGCCCATACCATCATAGTCCCGACCAATCAGCCTCTCCGCCAGGTACTTCAAAGGCCTGAGGTATCAGAGAGACTCATGAAATGGGCGATTGAGCTCAGCAAATTCGACATCAGATACCAGCCGCGGAGTGCCATCAAAGGCCAAACAGTGGCTGACTTCATTGTTGAGCTCACTGTCGAGCAAAAAATCGGAAGTTGATCCAGACAATGGAGCCGATCAGCCAACCGAGGACAGATAAGAGGTCGAGCTAGATTTGCCGACCTAGATGCTATATGTCGACGGCTTATCCAATTCCAAAGGCAGCGGGGCTGGAGTAGTCCTTAAGGCTCCCGACCAAACTTGCAAGCAGTTATTCACACCCTAAGTATAGGGTTGTGATGTAATAATAATCTCGGTAAGACCGAGGTCGAATCCACAGGGACTGAACCTTGTACGTGATCAGAAAATAACTTGAATTAGAACCAGGCGAAGATGAAATCTAAATCTGAATAATTGAGGAAATAATTGTGATTAAAGTGAGTAAACTACTGAAATTAAAGGTGGGAACTAGGGTTTTCAAGGATCCACTTGTAGAGATCAGGGAGATCTATGCTTGATTCAAGAACACAACTGAAATCAGAGTCCCATATTCATCCAGATGGAAGATATATCATTAAAAATCAACTATGAACTTCCTTTGATCTAGTTTTCAAGAGATGAGAGGTGTGAGACTTAGAATTGATTCCATCACAAAACCATGCCCATGAGACAAAGCAAACGACAGAATTTAACCAATCCACTACTAATCTAAGAGAGTTATGAATGTTAGGAAGGATTCCATCATCCAACTATGCCCAGGAGATGATGGTGAACAACAGGGCCTCCTAGATTCACAATCTTAGAATGAAAAGAACATACTCAAAGCTATCGCAGATCTACTGTAATTTGAGTCACAATAAACCATTAAAAATTGAAAGTATATCTTGTAATCAAACTAAAATCAAAGAAGGCTCATAAACATGAATCAAGGCCATAAAAACTACCCATCACACTACAAGCTTCACCTCTTAGCCCTAGCTAAGAGGTTTAGCTCGTCATAGACATGATAAAGCTAAGATCTCTTAATGAAAACATCAAAGAAAAAAGAAAGAAAATCAAGGAAGAAGAACAAGGAAAACTTAACCGGCCCACGCTCTTCCCGCTCTCTCTCTCTCTCTCTCTCTCTCTCTCTCTCTCTCTCTTTGCCTCCACAGCTGCACTGGGGATCCAGGATGATGCCCCACGTCTCTGCTTCTCTCTTTTATAGCCTGCATGAGGCGGTCAGCTGGGAGAAGTCAGTGGTGTGGAGAGCTTTCCCAACAACAGCCGCGTGCACAAGAAAGTTACGCAGCAATTTGCGCTCGGCTTGCGTTTGGCGCGGATAGACGATCCATTGCCTGGATCTAATCCATTCAGCGTTCTTGGCCTTGGTCGGACGTCCCACGGAAGAGTTTTGGACGGCCAAGATTGTCGGTCTGATCCTGGCTGTGGATACGGGACAGCCCGGATCGTCCGGGTTTCTCCGAATGCACGTCCGTGTAATGCATGCAAAAGAACTGATTTTGCGTTAACTGTGGGGCCCATGATTGACGTCAAAAGAGAAATCCAACCCGTCCATTAGAATCGTGGCGAAAAACCCATCAAGTATGTGTACTTTTGCTCGAGTTTGGTGCGGCCAATCAGGATTTTTACTCTACCGTCCATTCCTGCATTTACATGAGATTTGCTTGTGTGGGCATGCATTGGAGCAAAAGGAGATCTTGGCTGGGGTCATCCCCACCCCCTGGACCGAATGGGCGATCCTGATCGTCCATGTGATGAACAGTGTGGGCCCACTACACGTCCCATCGTCCGGACGTTCGGACGCTGGTGAAAATGAAAATTTTTGTTTTTAAAGGAAGGCTCGGTCAGCCCTCTATTTGACCGGATTCTCCATCCGGTGCATCTCTTGTGCATGTGTACCCTATGTACATGCAATGTACATGTAAGGTCCATTGTGATGTATCTTGGGAATCCGTTCCGTTCATCTCTTTTGTCGTCTCATTTAAACAGTTGGGACCAAAATTGAGGCATATCCAGATATCATGTGTTTCCCAAATCAGAGATTCATGGGCTGATCTGTCCGTTGGCCCACATCCTCAAGGATCCAATAGCTGAAATTCGACGTGTACGGTTGATTTATGGTCCTCAGGCCAAATATCAAGTTTCGAGCCGAACGGATGGTGGGAACCTTGTGATCTTGCATTTTGGACGATTTTTAGGCCCGTTTAATGTGAATGGCTTGATTTTCTCGGATCTCTGGCGTATAAATTCTTCGATCTTGGTCCCCTGGGGTCTGTCCCTTGCCTTGGTGATTTCTGGGCGTGAAATCCATGCTTTTAGTACCCTTTTTCAGTCCGGTGCATCTCTTGTGAACGTGTACCCTATGTACATGCAATGTACACGTGGGGTCCATTGTGATGTATCTTGGGAATCCGTTCCGTTCATCTCTTTTGTCATCTCATTTAAACAGTTGGGACCAAAATTGAGGCATATCCAGATATCAAGTGGGCCCCAAATCAGAGATTCATGGGCTGATCTATCCGTTGGCTCGCTTCCTCAAGGATCCAATGGCTGAATTCGACGTGTATAGTTGATTTATGGTCCTCAGGCCAGATATCAAGTTTCGAGCCGAACGGATGGTGAGAACCCTGTGATCTTGCATTCTTGACGATTTTCAGGCCCGTTTAACGTGAATGGCTTGATTTTCTCAGATCTCTGGCGTGTAAATTCTTTGATCTCGATCCCCTAGGGTCCGTCCCTTGCCTTGGTGACTTCTGAGTGTTAAATCCATGCTTTTAATACCCTTTTTCAGTCCAGGCTCCTAAATTCATCTTGCAGCACAAACACGATTAAAATAGGGCGTTAAACGGTATCATGTTCGTAAAATCAGGTAATCACTAGGGTTTAATATGCAATATTTGACCCTCAACAGCAGTGTACCTTAAGATTTGGATTCTAAACGTCAAACAACGCAGCAGAATATGAAGCTTTGCTCGACGGGCTTGGGTTGGCAATAGCAATGGGGGCCTAGAAACCAAAAATCTACAATGACTCACAGCTCATCGTCAACCAGATTGCCAACGAGTACCAGGCCAAGGAAGAATGATCGCCTACTTATAGAAAGCTCGAGAACTCATTGGCAAGTTTCCCAAGTGCGACATCAACTTAATCCTTAGGTCAGAAAACACTAAGGCCAACACGCTAGCAAAGCTGGCCACCGCAGTCGAGGATGACATTCCTAGGTCAATCCCAGTCAAGTTCTTAGACGAGCCGAGCATCATCGAATCCAATTTGAGTGCAATCCTCCCAGTGAACTCGATCCCGAGTTGGATGGACCCGATAGTCAACTACCTTTAGGAGGGAAAGCTGCCCGTAGATCGATTGGAGGCGCTCAAACTCTGATCCAAGTCAGCTCGGTACATCATGATCGGGGACACCTTGTATAAAAAGGAATTCTCTCTCCCCTACCTCAGGTGCCTCTGACCTAACGAGGCCGAGTATGTCCTGAGAGAAATTCTTGAAGGTATTTGTGGCAACCACTCCGGCAGTCGTGCCCTTGCCCACAAAATCATCCGATGGGGATATTTTTGGCCAACTATCTAGACAGACGCCAGGCAGTACACCCAGAGATGCGAAAAGTATCAGCGATTCATGGCAATACCTCATCAGCCGCCTGAGCAGTTGAATCCCATTAATGGGCCATGGCCTTTTGCCCAGTGGGGGAATTGACATCATCGGTCCTCTTCCAACTAGCAAAGGACAAACCAAGTTCGTAGTCGACGTGGTCGACTACTTCACTAAATGGGCCGAGGCAGAGCCCCTGGCCAAAATTACAGAGTAGAAAATTACCGACTTCGTCTGGAAGAACATCATAAATCGGTACGGAATTCCCCACACGATCATCTTGGACAATGGGAAGTAGTTCGACAATGACCGATTCCGAAGTATGTATGAGAACTTCGGAATCTAGAACGTCTACTCGTCACCTCGATACCCCCAGGCCAATGGACAGGTTGAAGCGGTCATCAAAATCGTTAAGAATCACCTCCAAACCAAGCTCGAGAAGGCTAAAGGAGCCTGGGCAGAGAAGCTTCCCCTCACTCTCTAAGCATATTGAACCACTGCCCGAATAGCCACGGAGGAAACCCCCTTTTCCCTAGACTTCGGGGCTAAGGCGATTGTCCCGGTCGAGATCGGATTCCCAACTGCTCGGACACACTTCTACGACGAACATCAAAACGCTGAGCAGATGGCACTAGACCTCAACCTGATCGAAGAAAAAAATGGAGCAAGTCCAACTCAAAGTTGCAGCTAGGCAACAACAGTTCGCCCACTTCTACAACTCTAAAGTGAAAACGAGCTGGAGACCTTGTCTTGCGCAGAATATTCCAGAACACTAAAGCACCTGACTTAGGAACCCTTGGGCCTAACTGGGAAGGGCCCTATAAAGTAACAAGCAGAAACCGACCAAGGTCATATTGGCTCGAAGATATGGAGAGACGACTCTTGCCACACCCGTGGAACGCCGAGCACCTGAAGACTACTATGCGTAGAAGCTGACCATGCCTAGGGGCAAAATCTAATTTCCTACTGTTTAGGATCTACAATTAGCAACCGACCAAGTCAGAATCTACATGTTTCCTTCCGAATCTACAATAAAAATCCCGAGATCGGGGAAATTTTATACTCTTTATCCGCAAATGTCTGCTCCACATGAATCTACGAAAGGTTCCCCTTAGTACAAGGGAAAAACAGCCCCTATTGACGGTCTGACCCTTAAGAAAGAGGTTAGATCGAAAATCAAATCTACCACA
This sequence comes from Magnolia sinica, assembly GCF_029962835.1. NCBI lineage: Eukaryota > Viridiplantae > Streptophyta > Magnoliopsida > Magnoliales > Magnoliaceae > Magnolia > Magnolia sinica. Next base: position 78,608,903 of record NC_080580.1, on the reverse strand, counting down.
CGGCCTACTAAGGACTTCCCCTAGTACAGGGGAAGAACAGTCCACCGAATACGTCGCCCGACCCTTAAAGAAGAGGTTGGACCACTAATCAATGACACTACCATAGTTACACGACCTACAAAAGGGGAAGCGATCCCCTTAAGCGAGTTACTCAACCCTCCGGGAGGAGACTATTATAACCAAGCTGACCAGGCCGACTTGCCAATTAACAATAAACTAATCCGACTAAACTACTTAAAAGATTCATGCAAACAATCATTGCAAGAAAGAACTCTTTTGATTCAAGAAGAAAAGGAGTACAAAAAAATAATATACAAGAGAAGGGAGAGTCCCATTTGAGGTAGCTGCTCGAAGGGCAAGTCCTCGGCCTCTAGCGGGGTGGAATCTTCAGTAGGGTCAACCTCGAGAGCAGACAGCTCGAGCTCGGGATGTGCCTCCTTAACATCCTCCAGGCATTTATCATACCCAACGTTGTAGAGCACATCCCTCTCTTCCTCCCACTCCTTGGTGGCCCTGAACTCTTCTATGGTCGTCGCATTAACCTTTGGAATAGCCGCTTGGGCTTCCTTCAGCTTCACCCCGAGACTGTACCTCACCTCGCCCAGCTTGGACTTCCACCGAGCACCGCTCTTCTCGGCCTCCTTGAGAAGCTTCTTCAGCACCTCCACCTCAGTTTTTGCCCCCTCCACTTCGGTCTTTAGAGCCCTCGCCTGGGCCTTCAAAGCAGTAACCTCCAAAAGGTACTACTCAGATTCGACGGTCTTCCATACAAGAGCTGCCTCGACCTCTTTGCATTCCGTCTTGGCACGAAATATCTCGCGACAAGCATTCAAGAGGACAGGACCGAACTGGAAAAAAATCCATATTAGAGGAGAAAAATAAATATCCAAGTGATGAAAGCAACTCTAAAGAAGGAAAGCACACTACCTTATAACAGATGGCCGCCAATTGGCCCACGCTAGTTGAGGGAGTCGTCTCCATCACTTGGGTAAACTCGGCGTCGAGAACATGTCGAGCTATCCAGGGGAAGAGGCCTTCTATCGTGGATCAGGCTGACCTGAGAGGTCCCCGAGCCTCACTGCTTGGGCCGCCAGCAGGACTCCCCACCTGAGCCTTAGAAGGCTAGGCCTCATCAACAGAGGTCGCTCCCGCAGCGACCTCGACCACCTCCGAGACCGCTAGCAGGTCTAGAGGAGTATTGGCAGGAACAATAGCAAGGCCGACGGCCGCGTCCGATTGACCAGCTGAAGAGTAAGCAGCAACTTTCTTCTTCAAAGCCTGCCTCTGCTTCTTTTGGGCCAGCTCGGTCGTAGAAGGAGCCTTTTGCTTAGATCAACTCTGCTCAGGCATCTCTACATGACAAAACGAGGTGGTCAGTAAATGCATAAGAGCAAAAAGAATCTTCAACTATCTCCTGACGATATATCTGTTACAAATAAATCAAGACATTATTTAAGAAGCAAATTGGGCGTAATCAACAGCCTCCAAGACCTCAGCTCGGCTTCTATTGACCTTGCCTCGGCTATCCGAGCACGCTCTTCCTCACCTTCCCTAGTAGAGTACTGGGGCAAAACTGTCATGGACGACCACAGTCAACAACCAAGGAAGCAAAATAAATCAAGGGAAAAACAATTTGGATATACCGACCTGGTTTAGCGAAGCAGGTTGGGACCCAAGAGCGCAGCCCGAAAGTTCCTGGAGCTTCTCAATCCCCTGACTCCCAGAACCACTTACTCTTCCAATTCTTATTTGATGTTGGGGCGTCTGTGATCATGGCCTTGCCAGTCCTCGGCCAGGCAGCAAAGTAATACCAGCCCTTGTGGAAAGGGTTGGATTTTACTTGGTACAGATCTAGAAACTCATTCACGATCAGCTCGGATTGGTTGAGCTCGAACCAGAGAATGGATGACCCCACCAGTGCCCTTTAAGCATTGGAGATTAACTGCCCAGGGGCTAACCCCAAATACACGAGGACTTTCATCACTATAATTTGCAGAGGAAGCCTCAACCTACATTGGGGGCGACCAGGAATATGGTCACCTCTCTGACCAGGGGCTTGTTCAGGAGCTCGCCAGGTACGGGAGCTCGGAGTATCACAGAGTCTGGAATCTGATACCCCGACCTGATCCGTACCAGGTCGGCCTCCGTCAGTGTCGACTCAACCAACCCATTTTCCTCCACCTCTGACGAGGACCCACTGGTCTCCTCCGTCACTAAGGTAGCACCCTCTACATCCTCTGGCCGCTCGACCAAGGACTGTTCCATCGCACGCGACTCATGGGACACCCAGAAGTCCTTATCACTCATCACCACCAACGATGATATTGAGTTTGACATAAGGTGGAGATTATCTAGCCCACCATCACTGTTGAGGGTCAAATATTGCATATTAGACCCCAGTTATTACTTGATTTTATGAACATGATACTGTTTAATGCCCGATTTTAATCGTGTTTATGTTGCAAGGTGAAATTAGGAGCCGGGATTGAAAAAGGGTACTAAAAGCATGAAATTATCGTTCAGAAGTCACTGAGGCAAGGGACAGACCCTAGGGGACCGAGATCAAAGAATTTACACGCCAGAGATCCGAAAAAATCAAGCCATTCGCGTTAAAGAGGCCTGAAAATCGTCCAGAATGCAAGATCACAGGGTTCTCACCATCCGTTCTGCTCGAAACTTTATATCTGTGCTGAGGACCATAAATTAACCGTACACGCTAAATTTCAGCCATTGGATCCTTGTGGAAGTGGCCCAACGGACAGATCAGCCCACAAATCGTCAATCTGGGGCCCACCTGATATCTGGATATGCTTCAATGTTAGTCTCAGCCCCTTAAATAAGGTGACAAAACGGATGGACGGAGCGGATTTCATATATACATCACGAGTGGACCCCACTAGCAACGCCAGTGCACAGTGCACAAGTGCACTTGACGTGCACTGGACCGAGACCACCAGTCAACGGAAGGAGACCCGTCTCCTTCTCCTTCTCTAGCACGGACGACCAGCGGATGCACCACATCGTCTGATTTTTGGTTAGTGGGCCCCACCCATCATTCATATAGACGATCTGAACCATTCATTCACTCCCGGGGGTAGGGACGACCCTAGCCAAGACTTCCTTTTGGCCCCTTGCAAACGTATACATGTGGATAACCAGAAAACGCAGGATGAACGACGAGTTGATTTGATACAGTGGACCGCACCAAAACCACTCCTTTCCGACTCAAATTTCGCTAGGAATCCAATGAACGGGGTGGATTTCACCAAAAACATCACTGTAGGGCCCACCGAACACGTCAGTGCAAAAATTTTCGCAAGAAACGCACATCCGGTTTTCCTAGACATTGCAGGGAGTTGTGGGCCACTGTTTGTGGTGGGATGGGTGATCTGAACCGTTCAGAACCTTCAAAGGGGGGTTTTTACCCCAGCCATGGAGATAAAAAGAGATTCTTGGACGTCTTTTGTCCGAAACAAACTTCCAAACACAAGTGAGTTGCGTTTACACGCTGTGAAAGCTTTACGCACGCCTTTTGTGCGCGAAACACAGCCAACCGACTTTCCTACTCTATAAAGGAGAGGGAGGATGTGGAGAAAATCCATCTTTGGGACGTGGCAAGGGAGAGAGATCGTGGAGCGTGAGCCAGCCATTTTAAGAGTTTTTCTTTCTTCCCTTTTAGATTATTTTTGTTTTGATGCTTTTTAAGATTTTTAACCTCACCATGTCTATGATGGACTAAACCTCTTAGCTAGGGCTAAGAGGTGAAGCTTGTAGTGAGATGGGAGACTTTTCTTTATGCCTTTCGATTCATGTTTAATCTGAACTGATTTTGATTCTAGTTTGATTATAAGGAATGCCTTTAGTTTTTAATGGTTTGTTGTAACTTAAATTACAATGGATCTGCGATAGCTTAGAGCATGTTCTTTGCTTTATTATGATTATGAAATTAGGAACCCTGTTGTTTACCATCGCCCCTTGGACATGGTTGGATGACGGAACCCTTCCTAAAGTTCATAACTCTCTCAGATGGATGTGGATTGGTTAGATTCTGTTGTTTGCTTTGTCTCATGGGCATGGCCTTGTGATGGAATCAAGTCTAATTCTCATACCTCTTATCGATTGATGACTAGATCAAAGGACGATCATAATTGTTTTTAATGAAGTATCTTCCATCTGGATGAGGATAGGACTCTGAATCTAGTTGTGTTTGTGAATCAAGCATAGATCTCCCTGATTGCTACAAGTGGATCCTTGGCGCCATAGTTTCCTACCTTTGAATTTCATAAGTTTTAGTTAATTAAATTCACAATTATTCCCTTAAAATCTTCTCTGGTTTAGATTACATCTTCGCCTTATCCTAGTTGTGGTTACTTTCAGATTACGTACAAGGTGCAGTCCCTGTGGATTCGACCTCGGTCTTACCGAGATTATTACTACATCACAACCCTATGCTTGGGGTGTGAACAAGCACGCTGGGACATTCCCCCTGCTGATTAAACGATCCAGACATGACCGTCAGGCCGAAAGACTACCGGAAACCTGAGGCAAAAAAAAAGAAAAGAAAAGAGAGAATAAAAGGGAGTGGGGGAGGTAGGAAGGCAAGAATGGAGCTCACCGAAGAAGAACGTAAGGTCGCCGAAAATCGCATTGAAATCACCTAACTGAGGATGAGCAGAGAAACGAGCAGAGCGACGATGGAAATAACGCTTGCATGATTAGGGTTTTTCCCCTTTTATAGCAAGCCCGCTCATGCGAGCATTTAACGACCGCACTTAATGTGGAGCTGAAGATGGTTCCTCGATACTCCCACCCAGACGCGTGGAGCACTGCTATTCGTCACACGGCTCCATGGCCGAGAATGGGCCACACGTTGACACCCCATACACTGAGGACCGAACAGGTGCCCTGACAACACACGTGACCTTGAGACATGAAACGCCACCTCGAGCATAGTATATCATGATTACAGATATGCTCTGATTCCTGTGCACACTGCCTTACTCAACATTAATGACAAGTGAAGTTGACATCTCAGCCACGAGATGGTCCTACCTGACCTAGACCGACCTACTTCTTAAGCCCACTTCGCAAGCTCAGAAGTAGGGTGCTTACTGTTGTGGGGAAAATAGACCGTCCAATGAGATAAGGTCAGGTCGGAACACCATGTATTTCTCCAGGTCAATCAAACAACCAATGCGACTAAGAGCTCAACTTCTGGCTCCAAACCAAGCAGCATATGAGATTGGTCTTGACCTTTCATCAATCCTCAACAGCAGGTCGGAAAGCCCATTGGTCTGCCCAACGACAAAAGGAACTTGGCCATTACTTGCCAAAGGAATTAGGTCGGCATAACCTCAGGTCAGTATGTCTCCCAGCAGTTCCGACCTGGTCCCGTCAATGCCTACCCAAGACTCCAACCGAGAATCTAGGAAGGCGGCCGCAACACGAATCTGCCCGAGATCTTAACCGAAGATCTCGGGAGATCCTCCCGATATGCCCGGGATCCGAATCCCATTACAATATGTACCTACCAAATAAGAAGACCGACTCCTACTCCACCGCCTTCTCCCACCTATCAATAGGAGCATCACTAACAGAGAAAGGTACGCACAATCTAAGGCCTAAAACCCTATTCACGACCAGACCCAGATTCGTAACTTAGGCAACAGAGGGTCCCCTGCTGCAGCCAAGGTCTCCTTTGTCCGTTCTTTATGCAGGCACTCGAAGGTCCAGGGAAGGCCACCCAGATTTCTGCATCAACAATGTTTATGTAAAATCATTCCCGATCATCGGGTTTTTAATTCCATATTAGGTCAAGAGCTAAATATCAACATATATAACTCAAGTGAACCATATGATTGGAAACAGTGTATTGTGAGGAACGCTCATCATTTGAATTGTTTCCATTAATGTGACACAAGTAAATAACTTATGGGTATAAATTTTTGTCTTGTTTTTAATTTAATGGTTGGAGTGGATACTATATAAGTATTACAGTGGACACTTAAAAATTCAAGGGTAGATGTCTCTCCCAATTAGTACTTTTAGTGTGGCCCACTAAATCATATTTAAGCTTGATTCTAGGTCCCTAGGTCTAATATAGAATTCAAGATTTAATGGAGGGAGTAGATCTTACATACAAATTATGATGGCCCATTAAAGTAAAATCTCACCTCCAATAACAATTCTAATTTTCTTTTTGGGATTTTGACCATACTAGCACTTTGGTATGGTCAAATTCTCGAAAACGAAGGAATGTTTTAAATATTCTTAGACTAGTCATATGATAGGTTTTGAAAATATTTTTAGACCAAATTGTATTTGTCCTTGGATCAGCAGTTATACGGATTTTGAGTGAATAAGAAGTTACGTAGTATCCTGAGGAAGTGATGTCGACGGAATTGATTATTGGGTCTACTGGAACCTAAATCTAATTCATTCATTTTCTTTGTAGCGCTCTATTCATATGAAAATATGCTAACTTCTTGCTAACATAAACTCTGTGTAGCCCACAAAACCTAATAACTTATAACAGTGTCCATTCGATATGAACTATTTTCTTGTGATGTGGTCAATGTGAGTGGTGGATGTTGATCATGCTCCCAACCATGGCCTTCCATGAAACTCTGAGTTTAACGGATGGGATGGATTCCACAAATATGCGATGGTCGACCCTTATAGAGCTTTTTTAATTTTTTCTTTGTTGTTTTCCTTGAACTTCTTCATTTTCAAACATATCTTACAGGAACCACCACCATCGCTAGAGCTGGGCATCGGACCGAGTCGGATCGGATTGGGTCCAACTCGACTCGATCCGAAATCTACATGGCCTGACCCGAACTCGATCCGATTCGGGACCGAGTCTGGGTCATCTGACTCGAACCGATCCGAACCACCACTGGCCTGATCCGATCTGAGTTCGACTCGGTCAGGAAAACTGAGTCGGATCGAATTCGGCAAGGTTCGAATTCATTTTCGGTGAAAATCATTATCCTCACTGCTATTTTCGGTGTGGTCCATTTGAGCTTTAGATATGATTCAATTTTTTTTTCAAATGCTCTAAAATGATCACGAAAAATGAATAAACGGTATAGATATAATAAATACGTCATTGTGGGGCCCATGTAATCTTGATCTCATTTGAGCCGTTCGTACAACTCGGAGCTCGAGGCACGTCTCCGATCATCTTTGCACGACACGTTACTGTGTTGACGTGCTGTGCACGAAACTACATTGCGTGTGGGCGCGGATTAGATGCTGACAAGGTCAGTACCAAATTGGTAACGTCACCAAGCTTTGTGGACCCCACCATGATGCGTGTGTCGTATCCATACCGTCCAACCATTTGTAGAGATGGTTTTATGGCATGAGAAAAAAAATGAGATGGATCTAAAGTTCAAGTGGACCCACCACAGAAAACCGTGGGATCAGTCACACCCACCGTTGAAACATTTATAGGACCCCACCATGATGTATTATTTAGATTCAACCTATTCATAAGTTAACATAGAGATAGATGAAGTGAAAACAAAAATATAAGCTTGATCAGAAACTTTTGTGGCACCGAAGAAGTTTTGAACGGTGGATGTCACTGTCCCCACTGTTTTCTATGGTGGGATCCACTTGAACTTTAGATCTATCTCATTATTTTTCTCATGCCATAAAATGATCTCTCCAAATGGATGGACGGTATGGATACAACACATGCATCATGGTGGGGTCCACAAAACTTGGTGACTTCACTACTGACTTTGTCAGTATCTAATCCGCACGACACTTTTTTTTTTCCAAAAAGAGGCACGACCCTGCACATAGGGCCTCCCCGCTCCATCGATCACCAGGATAAATACATTCGGACGGGCTGCACGCAACAAAAGGCAGCCCGCCCATCATAAGCTATACAAGGGGAAACCAAAAGCAAGAAAACCAAACCGAAAAACAACGCCCCTCAGCGGTCCGTATGCACAATCCGAATGGACCCAAGACCCGCTTTCTCCAAACAAAGAAGGCCCCTAATTTGAGCAAGAAGGTCACGAGAGTGACGGCAAAGAAAAGACGATTGACGCTCACTAGCTACCCGGGCCAACCCGTCGGCTGGCCCATTACCTTCACGGCAGATGAGATTGATGGAGATATTGCCCATTTTCATCAAGGCATTAATTCTATTGACCCAATAGACATATTTCCACCCAAACGATGCTTTCGCAGAGAGAATGTCAGGCTAAGGCTACAGGCTACAGTGTCAATGGTGGTGAGGGAAACCATAGAAAGCAGGAAAGAAACTAATGAGATGCCTACGATTTGTAGCTCAGATTAGACCCATGTTAGTTTTACACCATTAAGAAAATAGTGCTGATTATCCAGAGCTTAGCCACGTGAACACGCTTGTGCAACAAAGCTTACTCCATATGTGCTAGCATGGCATGATAACTTCAAGATCCAGTCCATTCATCAGAAAGGTACTGTTATATTGATGCCCTGGCCTAAGAATCAGCTTGATCCAATCATCAGGTGGGCCACGAATTGCAAAACAAAGATTTGGCTATGAAAATTAACCCATTAGCCTGTTTCCAATATTGGGCCCTCAAGTTGAGTGCTCCAGATTTATTTATTTTTGTGAAAACATGTACAAGGTTGGACCAACCTGATGTAGGGATTGGATCTTGGTGCCATGCTGGCACACGCGTGGCATCTAGCACATGCCTGTACACCTAGCAAAACTAGACTATCCAACTGTTCAATTCGGAATGGGTCTGATCGGGTCGGATCCACCGGATTGGGTCAGACATGCCCAGCTCTAACCACCGCTTTCGACTACATTTTCTGACGTGCATTCACTACCATCAACTTTTCCAATATATGGGCACTGCCAACAACTTCTAGGCCATACAAAGTATTATTTTTGCTCCGACGACCACGTTTCTTAAAGATAGAAGCCAATGATACGTGGAAGACATTTTTATTTTATTTTATTTTATTTTTTGTACAATAGCATTTTCTTAAAGATGGAAGCCACTTTTGATAGTGAATAGAGAGGGATGGTGGTGATTGTTGTTGTCGTGGGGAAAAGTGATTGTCGAAAGGGATTTAAGGTAGATAAGGATGATTGTGATTGTCATGTGGAAGAAAGTAAAGGAGAAGTCCTTGGCCTTTGGTCCATATTTGGTAATGAATTTATGACAACCTCGACCCTGACAACCTCAACCCTTAACACATGACAACCTCTGTTCATCCCCACTATCGGCATCCTCTGTGATAACCAATCAGGGGGAGTTACGTGTGATCTATATGGATACACATGGTGCATATGAAGATCTATAGATATGTATGGAAAAGATTTCTCGATAACCGTAGCTGGAGCGTATCAGATGGTGATGTGTAATGCTATGTGTAATGCTTAAGCGGCCAATGAAGGAGCAATTGTATGCAAACGGTTATAGGACAAGTGGCGAGAGGAGAAGCAGAAGTTCAAGTAGTGCTGAACGGTTAGGGTAACTATCAGAACGTGAGAAGGATCTAGCTATAAATCGAAGAAGAATTGAACAAGGAAAATCATCTCATACTAACCCAAACAAACCAAATCTATTTTTCAAATACTAATCAATTTATATTCCATAGTGTAATCCTTTGCTTTTCTTGCAAAGCTAATTATATTTCATTGTGTAATCTTTTACTTTAACCTGTTGCTTATATTCCATAGTGTAATTTGTAGCGTTAATCAAGTAGCTGGTAACTTTTAGTTGTAATTCGAGTCTACGCCCATGTGCTGGATTCAGTTCATCAACCGAAAAGGTGTTTTGTAGCTGCTCTAGAGACTAACTGTAAGAATCCCTTCCTCATTTCATTTTATCTGTATCAAAAATTCCTTTCATACGGAAGGCAAAGGTGTAACCCATCATCGGAGGACGAACCCCACCCTCTGAATATCGGTTGATCCCATTTATACATTGAGTGAGTGGCTGAATAGGAAACCGATCTCATTAGATCTCGGTCATATAGTACGTGTCTCCCTATCTTGGTGCTTGGGGTCATTGTTGTTCGGTTGGAATTAAAGCTACAATTTCAATTCTAGTACGCCCATACACACATACCTAGTGTCAAAAACAACAACCAATAAGTTTTTGGCACACCCGATGAGACCCTATCTCTAACTTACCGATATAGTATTGCCAATCATGAATAGAAGAAGTGCTCGCATTGCCGGGGTCCATCCATCTACGCCAACTGCACCACCTTCAATCGAGGATGTGTCAATTCCAACAGCCCCTGAAGCATTAAACTTAAACAATAGCCCAACGCCTGCAGTTGGGGATCAGGGAGGAGCATCAACTTCCCGGACTGTTCTTCTAGACGAGGTAGTTGTTGTGCTCCAAGACGTACAGATGAGCATTCAGCTTGTACAAGAGCATGGAAGGGCTCAGGGAGAGCAATTTTGTATTCAAGTTAAGAATGTCAATCGATATATGGGTAGCCAAATTGAAGCCATGCATTGATTGATAGCTACGATGACTGAACGAACACCATCGGCAACCCAATTTATTAATGTCGAGGGAAGTTCTATCGACAATGCAGCTCCGCTGCCACCCATGCCACCTCCTGCAACATAATCTTCCACCGGTTCCTGTCCTGGAGATGAGGAATGTACCAACTCTTATGGAAGTTAGGCGAACGGAGCAAGAGGCTAGGAACTTTATACCCGAGAATAGGAATCAAGTATTGCCAGGAGGATTCAATCCCCAACAGTTCCCTATATTCGAAGATAATGCAAACTGATTTGGTCCAAATCACCCACTAGTCTTAGAACCTCAGCGGATGGATCGCGACCAGATCGTGCAAATTGTCCAAAATTTACTGGCGACATTTGTATGTTGGATGTGGACCTTTAGCAATTTTTAAAACTGTCTAATGTTAAACAGGCGAGGTTGCATTGTTCAGGTGAAAATTATCTAATTTTTTAGTCAAATTATCTAGACTGTAGGATTCACCTTAACCATTGTTAACCTGATTTTGGGATTGGTATGCGAAATGTGTGTTATTCGATCAGTTTGGAGTCTTTTATAATCATTCAGAAAGCATTCACTAACATGCAAGAGACAAGAAGTAAGAAGACGAAGAGCTATCTTATTTATCTGAATTCGTGTACATGCGGTGTGCTACAACACTATGTCTAAAGGAATAACTCTTGATTCTAAAGAAAAGCTCTGTGAGCTATCATGAGATACATGATGCCATGCTAGTGCTATGTTACAGTATTCTTTGTTGTCAAATGGATCATTTTAGCGTTTTAGGGCTTGGGATCGCCAGCTTAGGGCTTCGATATACTTGCTACATAAAGCAAATAACAATAACCAGACCCTGAAAAATAAGTGATCACTTGATGAGCGATATGCCTATACTCAATGGACTTATGAGAGTCGACTTGTATCTCAAGTATAGCTAGAGTGATATTGGCCTCACATGCTAATCACATAATAGTATAGAGGATGACTATGTCAGCACGGTGGATAGAGAGTTTCCTTGCTTTTCATGAGAGTAGTTGGCCTTTTCTCAATTCGTCATATAATTAGGCATACGTATGAAGAATGATGATATGATCAACATGTGTGTAATGAATAATCACAACCTTTAAAGAGTCTATGTGTTATAAACCCTTGAAGTGCATAAAGGAGCCAATTAGAGCTATAAGAGGGCCCAAATGTCTTTGAGGACAAGGCCAAGCGATCTCGTCATTAAGCAGCTCAAGGGTTAAGAATGAGATGAGATACAATAAAATACATATAGATATAGAAGTAGGTGCATGAGATGGAATGATATGCATGATGATGGCTAATAAAGTTGTAATAGGGACGAGAATCGTCCGAGTGGTCCAAAATAGTGTACTTGTGGAGTCTTAAATTATTACACCAAGACGATAGCTTTTCAATGCTAGAGGTTTCTAATAGAGCGATTCAACTTCTCAAATGGCTAGAGGGCTCTCAATGTATTCACTTTGAGGGTAGTAATACCCAGCATATGCTGACAAGCTTGGAGAGTATTGAAACTCGAAGAAGTGAGTCAAAGGCCTCATAAGAGTCCTCGAGACCTGAGGAAGGTTGTGATCAACACATGACAAATATACTAAACCCTCCTATCAGGAAAGTGCATAGGCTTGGATCACTAAACACTGGCATAGTAAATGGCCATATAGATGGTTTCAACCATCGCAGTCGAAATCCGGCTCGATCTTTTTCGTATGTAGACCATTTCTAACCATTGATCCTGTTATATATAATATCTTATGACTGCATTTGGTCATTTCCAAGATGATTCTAGGCAGAGATTTCGGCACCATCTCCCCTTGTACTGAGGGTATGCACAATCCTCATTGGGCACTAATACTTCGAAATTTCAGGAATATCTTCCCTTGTACTGAGGGTATGCACGGGCCTCATCGGCCACTGAAACTTAGAAATTTCGACAGCATCTCCCTTATACAAAGGACATACACTGGTCTTGCCGAGCACTGGCACTCGGACACAAACGTATGAAGATTCATAGAGTGAAAAGATTAGAACAAAGCATCTGGGGTTGGACCATCAGTTAGGTGAGGCCCTATTACACCTTATTCAAACCCACCTAAGGGGGTTGGGTTTGATTATGGTACTATATTTGAGGTCCCTAACTAGGATGCAATTTAGTTTAGTCACAATCAGGTCTTTGGACTTTGGCTTTGGTTAAGGGTGGGGTTGGGTCCAGGTTCAGGTTCATGTCAAATAAGGGTATTTATCTAATTGGACCCATCCAATAGATACTTACACATGTGTTGCATGTAGAGGTGCTCCCTTACACACTTGTGAATTTATCACACCTCCTGCAACTGCTAGAATAATTAATATATATTGATATACAAATATTCTTATTAAAGTTAGAGGGACTTAAACTAAACTGAATTAAATGCGAAGAACTATGTTACGAAGTACTTCCACATCAAACACTTGATAGCTGGGTTTTCAATCAAAGTATGATTTCTTGAGAATCTTACCTGCACAAATGTACCATTGCAATATACATCAACACAACTTTTGTGATGAAAATCTCAATTTAATAAATGGTTAGATCATCAACAACATTTGTACGTAGATTATTCTACAATGTCCTGTTTGAACCCATCATGATGTGTGGATGACAATCAATTTATCAATAATGTGTGTCCCCTTATTCTCTCGGGACAAAATGTCAAGCTAATCCAAAACCCAGGTGGACAAACAAAGTAAAATCATGCGTGAAAGATCTAAAATTTCATGGTGTGGGCCACTTGAGTTTTGGAATGGCATGATCTTTTGGATGTCTATTTTTCCTGCATGTGGGGCACTTCTTGTGAATGGACTAGATGGCGTATATGTTCATACCGAACATGATAGACCTCACATACAATCTGGAAGGTTTTCACACACACACACAGAGAGAGAGAGGGTCTAAAGGTAACTAGACTTGAAAACATAATTGCAGTTTGAGGGCTAACATGGTAATTAACTTTCGCTAATGTCAGGAAATGGTTTTTAAATTGAAAAAATCCATCCATACTTTAGCTAGACCACCCCTTGTTTGGCCTTGATCCCAAAAAATCAGGCTGATTCAAGACTCACTTGGTTTTAAATTACACAAAAACCACTAAATCCTTGTGGTATGCCCTGAGCTTTCAAATACTGGGATTTTCAAGTAATCCTTTCATATTGATCAGGCACACCAAATGAATGGCTGGGAGGGTATATAAATATCAAGATGGGTCCTACATGAAACAATTGGTGGACATGGCATCCCAAATGCTTCATGTCGTATGGCGTAATTGAGTTTTGGATGATATAATTATCATCATCAAGCCTTACTCTAATTAATTAGGTTCGACTACATGAATCCTACTACACTATTCCACTCTATCAAGGGCCATACCTTTGGTTAGATCATAGGTCATCAAGTCTCAGTCGCACATTACCAAACCATTTAAGTTTACTTTCCCTGATCTCATTAGTGAAAGTACCCTCAAATGCATTCATGACTAATTCCATCTTTTCTTGTCTTACTACTCATCCATCTCGAAATCTTCATTTCAGCCACACATCCTATGGACATGTTGTTCCTTCGGGTGGCACACGACAATCACATAAAAACTCTAGAGACATCTCCTTTTCTACCATCTTGAATTATACAGACAATATCTTTCTAAATTTTTCCACTCTCATGAATTTTTGCCCTAATAAATCGAAATTCGTCATTTTGAATCCTATATACTCTGTTTTTAATCCAACTAATTTTAAATCCTTTAGATTCTAAAGCACCTCCATAAATCTAGCTTTGTATTTAAGCCCTCCTCTATCTTATCAATAAAAACTATGTCATCTGCAAACAGCATACACCATGAGATCTCTTCCTATAAAAAGCATTGTTAACTCATCTATAACCAATGCAAAAAAAGGTATGGGCTCAATAATGACCCATGGTGTAAGTGTATATTAATTAGAAATTTGCTTGTCTTTCTACTAGTGACCTTTGTATTTATCACCCGTCCCTCATTCATATACATAATCATGCCAATATATCCTCTTGAAACTCCTTTCTTTCACAAGTGTGAAGCATCGAGAACATGGATATGCTGGCCCCACGTGATGAAAAGCTCTTTGATAAGGGAAATCCTAATCCTTTGATCAGTAGCTTGTTAGTAAAACTATACATCAAGATGTCTGGGTCCGAAGAGACTGGCTTATTTTTAATATAAAAAAAAGATGCCCCAGATTCAATAAACAAAGGGCCGAACATAACAATGAGCTTTTCATCACATGGGGCCCCTCGATTGTGATAAATTGACAATTATTATAGGAGATCTTTTGGGCATGCCCCGTCCATGATGGGCCCACCAATTGCAATAATCATGATAAATAACAAAAGAAATCTGTTACAATATAATTTCATTGAAGTTAAAAAGATCGAATAAGATTTGAAGATGAAATGCAAAGTGCAACTACACATTGTTGATTTGAAATTTCATCGTTCTAAACATGGTTACAATTAAGGAGATTGATATAAGTAAACAATACACAAAAACCCAATATCAGTTCAGTCCTTTCTTGGTATATGTTATGGTGCTAAGTCCTTTGGATTTGAATCCTTTTGCTCTTTGGTTACTTACATTGACTTGATGTTACAACAAATTCTAAGACTGTTGACTATTAAACAAGGCCTGTGTAGTAGGATCAGGTCCATTGATTGAGGGACCTACACCACATCATCACTTCTTACACGCCATTCCGTCTATTTTTCCTCCATTCCCATGGTTTTTCAGGATTTGATGAAGCCCATAATCCGACACGAGCAGCACGGGCCTCTTTTTCCCACTGACATGATTAATGTTAATATCAGACCATAGATTAGAGATTGATTTAGTAACTGATAATGAAATTAAGTGACTCACCAATGCAAATTCAGGACGTTGGTCATGTGCAACGTAATGCCATGCAAGCCCTTTCTTTAACATAAATTCCTGTAGCCAATGAAGAATGGTAAAGTGAAAAGATTAGAACAAAGCATTTGGAGTTGGACCATCAGTCAGGTGAGGCCCTATTGTACCATATCCAAACCTGCCTAGGGGTCTTGGGTTTGAGGTCCCTGACTGGTTTGCAATTTGGTTCAGACACAATTGAGTGGGTTGGGTCCAAGTTCAGGTTCACGTCAAATAAGGGTATTTGTCTAATTGGCCCACCCAATGGATAGTTACACGCGTGCCACATTGGTACATGTGTCATGTGTTGACGTGCTTACACACATGTGAACTTACCATACCTCCGGCAATCACTAGAATAATTAATATAGAGAGAGATAAGAGAGAGGAACTAGTTCCCGCGGGAACTCATGAGAACTTTTTGAGAATTCATCTCTCATAATATGAACCCAAAATCCGAACCGTCCACATGATGCAGCACCCCATGAAACCAGCAGGGCCCAACTTTTACCCTAATTCAAAACTTTGTTGGGCCATAGAAAAAGAGAGGCAAATCAAGGGAGAAAATTATTTCATTTTTCCATGGCCCACCGAAGTTTTGGATCAGGATAAAAGTTGGGCCCTGTGAGTTTCATGGGGTGCTGCATCACATGACATGATGCAAGACATGAAAATTAACTATGATATGCAAGATCTGAGGCTTTAAATCAAACTAATTCAGAAACATTCACATAAACTTTCTACATCCCACACAAAAGTTCAAACGTTCAAGCAAGGAGAAGCTGTACGGGTCCAGGCCTACACATGTTAGGGTTAGATCAATAAAAATTATGAGTCAAACGATACTCAAAGGGAAGGAAAACTCATCTACCAGTTATGGCTGCATCAATTATGAGCCAAACAATACTCAAAGGGAAGTAAAACTCATCCACCAGTTAGGGCTGCATCAATTATGAGCCAAACGATACTCAAAGGCCTACACATGTTAGGGCTGGACCAATGGATTTCTACCACCAGTACCCATCCCCCCCCCCCCGCCCCCCGCATCAGTAGCAGTAATCCCAGACCGTCCATTGGCGCTGACGGCCAGCAGCAGTTTTCGGTAATCAGCAGAGGGGGCCGCCCTCCCATCAGTCCGTTTAGTCCTTGTTCCTCTAGGATCACCGAAGTGGTAAAGTGGATTAGGCTGTGCAGCTCCTAGGTCAAGGTGAACGTCGACGGATCCTACGGTATAGGCTCCAACACCTATGTGGAGCTCCGTGCGGTGCACAATGGCCTCCTCCTCTATCTCTCTAGGGGCTTAAATGAGGCCATTATAGAATCCAACTCGAAGCAGGTTGTGAGAGTGCTAAATGGGCTATCCAAGCTGGGTCAGAAGTGGTCCTATTGGGTTAACATGATTCTCCAGATAAAGAGCAGAGGCTGTTTGAATTTGCCCACATTTTTAGAGAAGGTAATGCCCCTGCTGACGCTGGCCCGCCAAGGAAGTGACTCTCAGCTCTCCTCTTTTTCTTTTTTTTTTTATTATCATTTGATGGATCTCTCGCCCAGGATCTGTGGCCTGCTTTTTTTGGACAAAGTAAGGCTAGGGGCAATTAGAGTTTGTTAAGGTGGTTTTGTTTTGTCGGCTCGAGGTTTGCGCTGCTCTTCTGGCCTGGCCCCTTGTTTTTCGGTTTAGGGATATGATAAGTTTCCCCATGTCCTTTTTATCCTGGGGAAGTCGGCCCGAATCCAGCTCTTTTTGTATTTATCCTCACATATCAATGAAGCGCTTTTTCTTTTTTTAAAAAATAATTAAAAAAAAAAAGTAAAACTCATCCAGACATGCACAGCAATCAGTCCCCAATCCAAGGGATTCACCAGTTTTCATTCAGAGAATCCTAGGATTAGAAAAAGGGTAAATAAATTGAAAGTAATGCAATCTAGGGTTAGGGATAGGGAAAATAGGTATGAGAGGAGTAAACTAGGTAGGAAATCTGAACCTGGAGACAGTCCCCACGCGCGAACAGTGGGCCAGGCCTATTGCACGTGTGAGGGGGCGGCGAATGCGGAAAGCGCCTCCTTGGCTCTAGTCGGCCAGGGAAGGGCTTCAAAACCCCCGAGTTTCGTGTCGATCAAATGCGCAGTCTGTGCGTGGTGCTCCGTCGAAGTTTCAGCCCTCTTGCAGGGCTAGATTCTGAAAATCGGCTCTAGGGAGAAGAACTGCTGCAAAAGCTGACGGATTCGAAGCTAGGATGCGTGTAAAAGGTGAGAAGTATGGATGATAGAAGGTAGGGGCGAATCGAGATAGATGCGGCTTCGCACCACGGTAGTTAGCCCTTCGATGAAGGGAGGGCTTCGCACCCAATTTGATTTTCCACAACTCAAGAACTCAGAGGAGTAGAAAAAACGCAGAATTTTTTTTATTAAACTTTAATTAATCAAAAAGTTACAAGGGGTGCCTATTTATAAGAAAACCTTATACCCCAAAACTCGCGCCATGTGCACAACCTATTACTTGGCAATGAAGTAAACAAAAATAAAACTAATCAAAGAAATCTAAACCGTCTATGATATTCTAAATAACATTAATAAGCAAAACCTAAAATATGAGATTAATCAGACTAGTGGGCCACGATCATGAGATCCTATGATGGGCTTTATTTGACTATCGGGCCCACTCCAACGAACCAAAACTCAGTTTTCTAACTAGGAAGCCCTGCCTGGACATCGTCATCGAGCCAGATCGACGGTGGGGCCCTCCTCCTTGCGTACGTGCATAGGGTGGGCGGCATGCGTGTGCGTGTGCACGTGATGTCCCCATCAACTCTCATCGACTGCGAAGATTTCGTCACTGGCGAAACAAAACTCTTGAACCGCTCCAAGATTTCATATCAAGTCTCTGAAGTTCCTCAGTGAGCCACGTGTTGTCTGAAGCTAGGCATGACTTCCAGTTAATCAAGTACTTCTGAAACCTGTCATCCGATGTTGAGACTATCTGATGGTCCAGAATATCCTCTATTTCCTCCCTGAGTGTAGGAAGGTTAAGTATGGGTGGTATAAGCTGAGAAGAAAGGTCGGGAAGAGGCCATGGATCAAGAGACAAATCTGGGGAATCAGGATGGGTGGGCGAAGGGCCGGACAAAGTATCAGCGATCCTCTGAAAAGTAAATAGATCCTCCACATTGAATGTAGAAGTAATTCCCATGGAAGGTGGAGGATCTACCTCATACGCATTGAGACCATTTCGTTTTATAATTTTGAAGGGTTAGCGCTACGCGGGTGTAATTTACGAATGGCCCCCTGAGGATACCGCTCGGACCTAATGCGGACCATCACAGAGTCCCCAATATTGAATTCCTTGAAACGTTTATACTGGTTTGCAGAAAATTTGCAATGTTCATTACTAGTAGTGATCTTTCGCCTGATTTCTTGATGCAATGAATGAATGTGATGCGCAAAAGACTCTGATGGCCTATGGGACAAACATAGGGACAAGATCAATAGGCTTCCTAGGCTTATAACCAGTAACGACTTCAAAAGGACTTAGACCTGTAGACCTATTGACAGAACTATTGAATACAAACTCAGTTATGGGTAGTATGGCGTCCCATGTCTTGGTGTGCTCCCCCACTAAACATCTGAGTAAACTCCCTAGACTCCTATTGACCACCTTAGACTGACCATTGGTCTGAGGGTGGTAGGCAGAAGAAAATTGGAGCCTAGTATTCATCATGTGTCATAGTGTCTTCCAAAAGTAACTCATGAATCGCACGTCACGATCAGACACTATGGTTTTTGGTAACCCATGCAGTTTGACGACCTCACTAAAGAACAGCTTGGCAACATGAGATGCGTTGGAGGTCTTAGAACAAGGAATGAAGTAGGCCATTTTAGAAAAACGGTCCATGACAACAAATATGGAATCGTATTTCCGAATAGTCTTGGGGAGTCCAAGCACGAAGTCCATACTGATGTCCTGCCAAGGGATGAATAAAACTGGCAAAGGTGTGTATAATCTTGTATTTTCCTTCTTCTACTTTGCCAGTTGACAAGTATGACATTGTCCTATAATTTTGGTCACGTCTCGCTTAAGGCTTGGCCAATGAAACCTATCCTCCACTAAGGCAATGGTCTTGTCTCGACCAAAATGACCCGTGACCCCTCCTGAATGTAACTCTCAGACAAGAAAATCACGGAGGGAGGTGCATGGTATGCACAAGCGGTCACTCCTAAGCAAATACTCGTCTAAAATCAAGTATTCACT
Source organism: Magnolia sinica (assembly GCF_029962835.1). Lineage (NCBI taxonomy): Eukaryota > Viridiplantae > Streptophyta > Magnoliopsida > Magnoliales > Magnoliaceae > Magnolia > Magnolia sinica. The sequence continues at coordinate 78,589,185 of NC_080580.1, read as the reverse complement.
GCTAGCTTCTGACAGACTCTCTAACAATGACGCGCACACAACTCCAAAATCTGGACACTCAAAATAATCTTCTTTGATGCCCTCGAGGCCCGTAACTTCAACACTCATGGAATTGAGTAACGCGACTTGACGACTCAACGTGTCGGCAGGGTTATTCTCTACACCGGCCTTGTGCTTAAGCACAAAAGTGTACTCTTGAAGGAATTGAACCCACTTGGCGTGCCTAGGATTTAATTTCTTCTGAGAGTTCAGATATCTCAAGACTTCATGATCTGAGAATAAGACGAATTCTTGCGACAATAGGTAATGACGCCAATAGCGTAGTGATTGCACTACCGCATAGAACTCTTTGTCATAGGTGGAATATTTTTGTTTCGCCTCATTCAGTTTCTCACTAAAAAAGGCGACAGGGTGCCCTTCCTGACTAAGTACTTCTCCTATGCCAACTCCTGACGCATCACATGCGACTTCAAAAGCTTTTGAAAAATCCGGAAGTCGCGTGACTGGAGCTTCAGTCATCTTAACCTTTATCTCCTTGAAGGCTTTCGAGGCTGCCTTTGTCCATTGAAACTCTCCATTTTTTATGCAATCCGTGATGTGAGCCATAATAGAACTGAAACCTCGAATGAACCACCTATAGAAGGTGGCTAAGCTGTGAAAGTTGCGCACCTCATTAATATTGCGGGGTTCAGGCCAATTGACGATAGCCTTGACCTTCTCAAGATTCGCTAATACGCCCTCAGCTGACACAATAAAACCTAAGAAGATAACACTACTAGACAAAAATGCACACTTCTTTAGGTTGGCGTACAATTTCTCGCAGTTGAGGTGTTGTTTCTTGGTCATGTTATAAATTAAGATATCATCAAAGTATATGACCAGGAACTTCCCTATGAAGGGTCTCAACACTTGAGTCATCACACACATAAAAGTGCTTAGGGCATTAGTTAGCCCAAAAGGCATAACTAGCCACTCGTATAGTCCATCCTTCGTCTTGAAAGCCGTCTTCCACTCATCACCAGGGCGTACACGGATTTGGTGATAACAACTTTTGAGGTCAATTTGCGAGAAGATAGTAGCATTGGTCATCATATTCAACATGTCATCAAGACGCAGTATGAGAAACCGATACTTGATTGTGATTTTGCTGATGGCCCTACTATCAACACATATCCTCCATGTGTCATCCTTCTTAGGTGTAAGAAGGGCGGGCACGGCACACGGGCTCATGCTCTCTTGAATGAAACCTTCGAGTTTGTCAATCTGCCTCTTTAACTCAGCATGCTCCTTTGAGTTTATTCTGTAATGTGGGAGGTTTGGTAGAGTCGCCTCAGGGATTAAATTAATGGAATGTTGTATATCCCTCATAGGGGGAAGCTTATTTGGTAGATCATCAGGAAAGACATCGGGAAACTCATGCACTACCTGAACGGCCTCAGTGGGTAATTCTACACTAACCTCTGGTACACTCCCTAGCCACAAGGGCGTATACCATCGAGTCCGCCTTCGTTTCTTGCTCAAAGTCTTTGGCGTTTAGAATATGGAGAGGCTTGGGCTTAGACTTCGACTCCAATTCTTTCGAGCCGCTCACACCACTCTGTGTTGTGGATTCCTTTCCAGTCGTGTTCTTGGGTGGCAGTGGATTTAGCTTGACCTTCTTGCCCTCAAACCAGAATGTACATACATTTGAACGACCAAATATGGTGACATCCCTGTCATAGAGCCATAGTCTACCCAGAATGATATGGCCAACATCCATGGGAATAACATCACCCCAAAGTGTGTCTTTATATAATCCAAGCTGAATAGGAACATGACAACGGTGCGAGACTAGAATGGAAGTTTCATCAACCCAGGAGACTCTATAAGGTTGAGAATGGGCTTCCACCTTTAAGCCCAAACGGCTCACAGTGCTAGTCGATGTCACGTTGGCACAACTACCACTATCCACGATCATCTTACAGCTCTTTTTCCCACACTTTGCATAAGTATAGAAGATCGTGTTGCGACGCCAATCGTCGGTATTATGGGCTTGAGCAAAGGCGCAACGCACAACTGCGAGGGTCACAAACTCTTCTGCTCCCTCTTCCTCATCAATAGAGGTTTTGACTGGCTCATATTCTTCCTCCTCACTGTCGGTCTTTGGGGGCACTACTTCTACTTGCCCATCAATAAAGAATACTTTCGTACCCTCTTTCGTGCCGCACTGGTGAGCGAAGTGACTAAACCCCTGACACCTAAAACACCTAGTTGCCCCACTTCCACGTGAGCTAAACCTGACAATTTCTTTAACCTTATCATCTTTGGGCCTGGGTTGAAAATTACCCAATGTTAGGTTTAGCCCCAAAGGGGTTGGCCTTAGCACTATAATCGCGAAAGTCAAACTGCTTTCCCACATATGCTTTGAGGTATTGCTCGACATCTAACACTACTTGATACAACTGTTCAATAGGTTCTGTCTTTGGTGAGCAATTCTCTCCTACTGTCAGGAAGGAGGCACGTTTTAAAACGAGCAAGGATTAGCACGAGGTCCTCATCAACCTCGCAATGGGTCAAGTACTCTTTGAACTTCTTAATATGCTCAGCAACACTCATGGAACCCTGTCGAAGAGACTACCATTTCTCAATCAACCGTAAGCGATAAAAGAAAGGGAGGTACTTCTCCTTAAGCGTTTCTTTCATTTCTTCCCAATGGACTATTAGGAGCTCCCTCGCTCTTTCTTTCTTTCGCTCAATCGTCACCCAAAACCTCTTTGCCTGGCCCACAAGCTTTATCTTGGCAAATCGGACTCGACGAGCATCCGACATATCATACCACTCAAAATAATGGTACATATCCGCCAACCAATCTAAACAGGCTTTAGGGTCTAAGTGGTCATCAAACGTAGGAGCATCTACTCTAACTCCCTTGAGGAGTTGTGCATCTAGGTCATATTGGTCATGATGTCCCTCGCGGTGTGGGTGCACAGGTGCGCGCCTATGACCAAGTCCTTGGCCACCTCCATTCCTTGGTCTAATCTCCAGACCACCTGCCTGAGATTGGGCATCTTCCCCAGTAGTGGGGTTTGCCTCGAGGGAAGTTTCTAGTTGGGTAACGCGCACATTAAGTTGCTCAAGGCGTTGGTCCATACATTGTTCAAGTGTCTACCCAAAGACTCAACCTACTAGGTTAACTTGCTCACTGATTCTTGCAGTTGCTCCATGTTTAGTGTAGGGTGCAAGCCAAAACCATGACCGTATGTGTGGGCATGCAACTGTTACTCCACCTAAGGACCTTCTACGTCGACTATATGCAACAAAATGGGACTAAATGATCTTATGAGACTCTATATGAGGGAAACTACTCAATGCTACCAAAATCCAGCAATATAGTTGTCGAAATAAGGGGAAAACAGAAAGTTACGGCAATGTGAATTGTTAACTTCCTGATATCAAAAATTTCAGCAACTAATATCAAGAACTACGGACTTCTAAACAGCTATATATGATGAAACTGGATGCATGATGGACATAAACAAACTAACCCTAAACATGTAATGCATTCCCCTATAAGAACCTTAGGCTTCGATACCAAATTTGATGCAAGACATGAAAATTAACTATGATATGCAAGATCTCAGGCTTTAGATCAAACTAATTCAGAAACATTCACATAAAATTTCCACATCCCACACAAAAGTTCAAACATTCAAGCAAGGAGAATCTGTACGGGTCCAGGCCTACACATGTTAGGGCTGGATCAATACAAATTATGAGCCAAACGATACTCAAAGGGAAGTAAAACTCATCCACACATACATAGCAATCAATCCCTAATCCAAGGAATTCACCAGTTTCAGTTCAAAGAACCCTAGGATTAGAAAAGGGGTAAATAAATTGAAAGTAATACAATCTAGGGTTAGGGTTAGGGAAAATAGGTATGAGATGAGTAAAATAGGTAGGAAATTTAAACCTGGAGATAGTCCCCGTACGCGGACAGCGGGCTAGGCCTGTTGCACATGCGCGAGGAATGCGGAAAGTGCCTCCTTGGCTCTGGTCGGCCAGGGGAGAGCTTCAAAACCCCCGAGTTTCGTGTTGATCGGATGCACGGTCTGTGCATGGTGCTCCACCAAAGTTTCAGCCTTCCTACAGGGCCAGATTCTGAAAATCGGCTGTAGGGAGAAGAACTGCTGCAAAAGCTAATGGATTTGAAGCTAAAATGGGTGTAGAAGGTGAGAAGTATGGATGATAGAAGGTAGGGGCGGATCGAGATAGATGCGGCTTCGCACCACGGTAGTTAGCCTTTCAATGAATGGAGGGTTTCGTACCCAATTGGATTTTCCACAACTCAGGAACTCAGAGGAGTAGAAAAAACGCAGGATTTTTTTTATTAAACTTCAATTAATCAAAAAGTTACAATGGGTGCCTATTTATAAGAATACCATATACCCTAAAACTCGCACCATGTGCCCAACCTATTACTTGGCGATGAAGTAAACAAAAATAAAACTAATCAAAGAAATCTAAACCGTCCATGATATTCTAAATAACATTAATAAGCAAAACTTAAAATATGAAATTAATCAGACTAGTGAGTCACGATCATGAGATCTCATGATGGGCTTTATTTGACTATCAGGCCCACTCCAACGAACCAAAACTCAGTCTTCTAACTAGGAGACTATCCCTGGACGTCGTCATCGAGCCAGATCGATGGTGGGGCCCTCCTCGAGTACGTGCGCAGGGGGGCTGCATGCGTGTGCGTGTGCGCATGATGTCCCCATCATGACGGTTCATATTTTGCACCCATATAATGGGTGATGAGTTCTCAAAAGTTCTTAATAGTTCCGGTCTTACGAGTTTCGATGAGAGTATAGGTGAGCATTCCTCGTGTGCGTGTGTGTGTGTGTGTGTGTGTGTGTGTGAGAGAGAGAGAGAGAGAGAGAGAGAGATAAACGATACTATGAGGTCGATCTCATGGGAACTTCCCACCAGGTCAAGTTGTGTGGGCCCCATCGCAATGTGTGTTGAATATCTACCCCATCAATCAGATGCATCATTCCATGATGGGCTGTGAGCTTAAAAATCAAGTCAATCCATGACTTGGGTCGGTCAGAACACATACAACAGTTGAGAGGGATTACCCTCCCATTAAAACATTCATAATCATTTATTGGTCCCACCGAGATGTGATTAGAGGTATACACGAACCGAGCTAGCTCGGTTAGCTCGCTCGACTTGACTCAATTCGAAGTTGAGTTCGAGCTGATTTTTTGAGCTTGAAAATGAGTTCGAGCCGAGTTCGAGCCGGCCCCTGCTCGACTCGACTCGGATTGAACCCAGCTCAAATCAAACTCGGATTGAACCAGTTCGGTGACTCGGTTACTTTGATATTGATATTGCTCACCAAGTGTTTAATGAAATGACGCAACGAAGTATGGGTGGTGGCAAGGAAGGTATGTATATGAAACCACTACCCTTTTTTCTTGATTTTTTATATTGCTTAGAAGGTGTTTGATAAAATACCTGTAAAACCATTGCTGCTGTCTCAAATACAGTGAGATTTTGAAGGTGCAGTCCAGGTGTTTGTGAAAATATTGCACATGTGAACTCGGCTCGATCTTGGCTCGAACTCGGCTCAAACTGGCCCGAGTTGCTGACCGAACTGAGCCGAGCTGGCCAGTCAGGCTCGAGGACCGAGTCGAGCCAAGTTTGAGCTGAGGTCAGCTAGTGGCCGAGCCGAGTCGAGTTGAGGCCAGCTCGACTCAGTTCAACTCGATGTACACCCCTAGATGTGATCCACAAATCTAGACCATCCATTGTGTGTGTCCCACTTGGATGAGGCCACCTGAGTTCAACATATAGCTGATTATTAGGATATCCCATAACCTAAAGGGGACCCATCAAATGCACGGTGTTGATGTTCAACATACATCACAGTAGGGCCCACACAGCTCAGCCTCATAGTATCATTTCCATATATATATATGGAACTTAGGTGGGCCATGCATCCGATGGATTCCTTTTAGGTTATGGGATATCCCAAAAATCAGCCGTATATATAGAACTTAGTTGAGCCATACCATCTAAAACCATGTGAAGACATGCATAAAACAAATAAAAGCACTTGGTGGGGCCCACCTAAAATTTGGATGCTGCTGAAACTTGGTCTAACCCTTCATCCAAGTGGGACACACACAATGGATGGGTCGGATTTGTGAACCACATGTCGGTGGGCCCAACAAATGATTATGAATGTTTTAATGGGAGGGTAACCTCTCTCAACTGTTGTATGTGGTGTGGCCCACCCAAGTCATGGATTGACTTGATTTTTAAGCCCGAGGTCCACCATGGAATGGTGCATCTGACTAATGGGGTAAGATGTTCAACACGCATCATGGTGGGGCCCACACAACTTGACCTCATGGGAAGTTCCCATGAGGTTTAGGTTTACCTCATAGTACCATATATATATATATATATATATATATATATATATATATATATATATATAAAGGTTAGGTCCAGCTGTGTGGGCCCACCATGATGTGTGTCGAACATCAACACCGTGCATTTGATGGCTCCCCTTTAAATTATGGAATATCCCAAAAATCAGCCATATACAGAACTCAAGTGGGCCATACCATCTAAAACCATGTGAAGACATGCCTAAAACATATAAAGGCATTTGGTGGGGCCCACCTGAAATTTGGATGCGTCTGAAACTTGATCAACCCCTCATCCAAGCGGGACACACATAATGGATGGGCTGGATTTGTGAACTACATCTTGGTGGGCCCAACAAATGATTATGAATGTTTTAATCGAGGGAAACCCCTCTCAACTTTTGTATGTGGTGTGGCCCACACAAGTAACGGATTGACTTGATTTTTAAGCCCTAGATGTTCGACACGCATCATAGTGGGGCCCACGCAGCTCAACCTCATGGGAAGTTCCCATGAGCTCGACCGCATATATATATATATATATTAATCATTTTTCACTTTTATAATAGAAATGAGAATCATTTTCCTCGTGCCCTTGATTTATGAGGCATGGTTGGTAAAACTTCATTTTAAACTCACACACACACACACACACACACACACACACACACACACACACATATATATATATATATATATATATATATATATATATATGGGAAAAGGTACTATGCGCTCGACCTCACGAGTTCGTCCCATGAGGTCGAGCTGTGTGGGCCCCACCGTGATGCGTTCTGAACATCTACCCCATCAGTCAGATGCACCATTTCATCGTGGGCCTAGGTCTCAAAAATCAAGTCAATCCGTGACTTGTGTGGGCCACACCACATACAAAAGTGGAGAGGGGCCGTGCACCATTAAAACATTAATAATCATTTTTTGGGCCCACCGAGATGTGGTTTGCAAATCCAGCCCATCCATTATGTGTGTCCCACTTGGATGAGGGTTTAGACCAAGTTTCAGACGCATGCAAATTTCAGGTGGGCCCCACCAAGTGCTTTTATATGTTTTAACGGTGTCTTCACATGATTTTAGATGGTATGGCCCACCTGAGTTCCGTATACGGCTGATTTTTGGCATATCCCATAATTTAAAGGGGACCCATCAAATGCACGGTGTTGATGGTCGACACACATCACGGTGGGGCCCACACAGCTCGACCTCACGGGAGCTTATCGTGAGGTCGAGCGCATAGTACCTTTTCCCTGACGCATGCAAATTTCAGGTGGGCCCCACCAAGTGCTTTTATATGTTTTAACGGTGTCTTCACATGATTTTAGATGGTATGGCCCACCTGAGTTCCGTATACGGCTGATTTTTGGGATATCCCATAATTTAAAGGGGACCCATCAAATGCACGGTGTTGATGGTTGACACGCATCACGGTGGGGCCCACACAGCTCGACCTCATGGGAGCTTAACGTGAGGTCGAGCGCATAGTACCTTTTCCCTATGTGTGTGTGTGTGTGTGTGTGTGTGTGTGTGTGTGTGTATATAAAACTTGTATAAATGATTCAAAAAATAAAAATCGGTACATGTCAGAAGGTTGACAAAAAAACTTATTTTCTGGGGAATAATAAATTAAACACATTTGAAAAATGTTTTATTCAAAAACTTTGTTTAAAAATATAGATCGGTGGTTATTACCCACTGATGGAATTGGGTAGAAAGTGATCATTTTTAATAGAGGCAGATCAATTTGTATGGGGATTCTCGAGAACGAAGGATTTCAGATAACCCACTATTTAATTATCTCATACACATAAAAAATTTAAAAATTTTAATTAAAGTTTTATTTTAATCTATAATACACACACATGCACAAATGTAATCATTTTTCTCTATATTTTTAAGTTGAAACCGTGTTAAATTGCAATTTTTAGTGATGGAAACCGAATTAAACATGAACATTTCCTATACTATTTTTCGCCACATGACATTTTTCTAACTATGTTTTAAAGTACTTCCACGTCAACACTTGAAACTTCAGTTTTCCATCAAAGTATGATTTATTGAGAATCTTACCTGCACAAATGTACCATTGCAATATACATCACCAACGGATCTATTATAGTGGTCTTCATCGTAAATGCAGACTTTCAAACTCTTCCCTTGAACCAGTTTAACCAGTTCTTCCTTTGCTTGTTTTCCAAAAGGCATCTCACTCTCCGGCGCATCAATTCCTCTGCAAGACACTTGCAAGTTAGAAACTATTTAAGTATTTTGTGGATCCCATCAGAAGCATTGGACAATAAGCTTACCTTAACCTAATTCGATACTTTCGCACGAGAATATCATCATTATTTGGACCATTTATGACTCTGTAAGTGAAAAGAAAAGGAATATCAAACAGATGCTAATGATATTTGAATTGTTAGTAGGGTTGGCAATGGGCCTAGGTTGGTCTACTGAGTTTTGAAGAGTAACCCAACACTTGCAAGCTTGGGTCTGGGCATGTTTCTAGGATACTAAATAAACTGGCTTTATTGATCAAGGATGGCCCACTATGGGCTAATTGAAATTTCATTTATCTTTGACCCATACTGACCAAACATGGCCCATTATCACTAGTGTTACTTAGTCATGTTAGAGTAGATTAGAATAATCTTTCTATAAGATTTTCTTTTATGTTGAGATATGTATCTATTAAGATTTCTAGATCTCTGATATCTTTCTCCTCTTCTATATTTTCCTGTTATTCTAGTGAAATAAACTAATTACATTGTGGATTCCACGATATAGTCTTTTGTGGTTTAAGATGATATTATTCTTATTATTCTTAATGAAATAAATACATTATAGTTTTCATAATATAGTCTCTCATGATTTAACAAGGCACATGGCATGGATGCCTTAGTGTCGAAGTGTCCAAAAGTGTCCGGCACAATGCACTTCAAAAATCTAAGTAATGGTGACACTTCCGAACATAAATAAATAGTATTTTAATTAAATAAAATTAGTACATTAACATAACTTTTAAACCATTATAAAAATAAAATAAAACATTTTCTTTTTCTTTTTTCCTTCCATAGGTAAGCTAGGCTTGAATGTAAGAACTCCATGTTGAAACACAACAACCAAAACATTGAAAATAAAGAAAATTCAAAATCATATTTGCATAGTTCTTATAAAATTCAATTACTTGAAATTTAAACTGATAATATATCGACTAACAAAACATCGAAAACCATATGCAGCCACCTCAATAAATAGTTTTTAGTATGGACGATACTCGGACTGATAATGAACTACAGAACCCCGCAATATAAGGCCAGAAATGGCAATTAGATGAAATCCCAGAAAGTAGAAATGTCTCATGAAAGTGGAATATTTGAAGATCATATAACAAATTGTGTGCTGAATTACCTATATCCGGCATCAACAATGTTCTTTTGAAGCGCATCTGCTTCGGCATAGTTTTTCACTGCCCGTGCTTTGGATCTTCGAATGGCGGATTCATGTACTTCTCTAGGAACATTAGCTGACTCCGTTCGATGCCTTGCATCCACATACACTGTAATCCCATCTCCATCTGCAACAGCTTTAGCATCCACCTGATACCAATACAATTTATCTCAACCAAAAAAAAAAACTTACGATTTTTTCTAATCCCAAGCATTTGGGACATGCAGCTGTGCATTAGATGGGCCCCACCATAAACGACCTTTGCTCAAGTTCTCGCAAATTTTAAAATATATTGGATGGGCAGTTTTAAAATTTTCCAGTTGTTTCACTCAATGTATGATGGATGCCCTAACTGGTCAGTTGCACAAGCCTGATGTTGAGGACAGGTCATGTACATGTTGGGGCCCACCTGATGCATTGTCCCAGATGTCTCACACACCTGTGTGTGTAATTTCATACATGGGCTTGGCACAGCTCATCTACTTTAGCTTGATTTCGGGACTACTGAATAAAAATGGAGTATCTCACTGGAAGTGTGTGGAGCTCGAACTTCCAATGTTGCGGCTGGTATGCTGGAGTGCTTGAAGTTTCAACTTCAACAAGAGTGTGGGGAAGAGGGAGACCATAGAAGGCCAGATGACCCTAAAACAATGCATACCCTTCATGAGAAATATGATAGAAATAATGAAAAGATGTATTACATGATGCCCTATTATCATTTGACAGTTCATGTCGATGGTGATTCATGGCTTTAGCCATCCATCTAAAATGGACAATAGAAACAGATGGTCCACATTTAATGGGATGATTAAGGCCATCTGATGCTCGCAATTTTCAGGCAATCCTAACCACTGCAAGTCACACCATATAAGAATTTGGAGCTGGTATAGCAAATGGGCTAGGCTAGGCTCATTAATTAGAAGCATCAGAATGGGTCCAGATCTAGCTCATGATCTAAGTAATCAGACTCAGCAGGCCAGACCCACTCTACAAACACTCAGCCACCAAGTTACAGAAGCCCAGGTCTACCTTAATTCATTATCAGGTTTAAAATTTGGGCCTGGTCCAACCGTTGGATGTCCGGGCTCAGATCGAATTTAGCCGTACTCAAGATGGGTTGGGTCAGTGTGGCCCATTTTTCACCCCACTTAGTTTATTAGGCCGAGCGAAATGCCTCTTGATTGGATGATCCCGATTTCATCTGGGAGAATGACAAAAATTTGGGGGTGGATGTTGATACTGTATGTACCTCGACATCAGCTTTTTCATGGTTCTTCAAGGTCTGTGTAATAAGCTTAGCTGCATCTTCAGGTGTTTTTGGTGGGGGTTTGGTTTGAGCCTTCTTTGATGACACGACGTGTTGACTCAGCCCTTGGGGAACCTCCAATCAAGAAACTTAAAAAGATCAATCATCCATAGAAAAAGGAGATAGTGAAAATTTTGATAAGATTGTCTAAAATATGTAAATTATGTTGAGTTTTGTGAAGTTCTTGAGTTCAGTCAAGTTTTTCTGGAGTTCGGACCGATTCATGACCAGATCAAGTTCTATTTCTCCCCCATACCATTGTAGAATCTTGTCAAATTGAGTCGACTCAATCGAGTTGAATTTTTTCGAGTTTTAAGTAGCCCATTTCCCAGAAATGGCCAAAACCAAAATCTCTGGTAGGCCGAGCTCACCGTCCTGCGGCGAAGCAGAAATTCATAACATATTTGGATTTCATTTTTCGTGCCACCCCAAATGCTCGGCGAGCTCAAAATGAGATGGCCCACCAGCCCCGGCTGGCCAATTCAGTTAAATTTCAATTTGGGGTACATCCAAACGCATGCTAACATTTAAATAACAATCAAAGTACACAAATTCTCAATTAGTATTCTGATTTTGGTGATCATGATGATTAAATTACCTGAGATGTGATGTCGAATTGGGAGAGATCGTGGGCGAGAGCAGATACACCGACGGTGGAGATGGTGACTCCATGTGGGCCCAAAGAATCAGGTTCATCAGACTGGGGCTTGAAAAATCCGCCATAGAGAAATCTAAGGGCGTTTCCCATTTCAAAGAGGAAGCTTTGTAGTAGGAAGAAAATAGAGTTCGTTAGTAGAGCAGAAAAACAGCTCCTTCGTATATAAGGAATCTAAGGGAAAGTACCAATAGGAAAAGGTGGTGACACGTGGCATTATTTTATTGGCTGTTGGAGCGTTTATTTTAATGCTTACGGGGCTCAAGATACAAAGTTGGGGTGATGGGGTGAAATGTATAATGTCAATCTCCGTTTAGAGGCGGATTAGATGCGGATTGTCTTCTAGTCAGAACCTAGGTGGAGCCCACCATGATGTCTGTGAGAAATCTACCCCGTCCATCCGTTTTTGCAGATCATGTTTGGATGTGAAACCAAAAATTAGACTGACCAAAATCTCAAGTGAGCTACAACACAGGAAACGGTGGGGATTGAACGATTACCATTGAACATTCGTGGGGCAACGAAAGTAATGGATCAGGCTAATGCTTTTGTTCTTTCACTTTATCACTTTGGGAATGACCTTATGAACGGTTTGGATGGCATATTAACATACAGTGGACCCCAGTAACGTTTCAATGGTAGTCATTTCCCTCCCCACTTTTCACTGTGGTGTGGCCCACATGAGTTTGGATATGCCTCGTTCTCTTTCAGCATGTTCTAACATAATCTGGAAAAACGGATGGACGGGGTAGATTTATCACAGACATCATGGTGGGGCCCAACTAGGTTGGGACTGCGGAACTGGTAAGGGGTCGCAGGCAATCTGCGTCAGTTTGGTTTGGTTCGTACTGAGGAAGGTCCTGCTGAACTACTTGAATCGTTGTCTTCCAAGGACCTGAAATGTGCGTGCTGATCGTAACCGTTCAAGATGTGGGACCCTCATGTTTATCTGTTAAATTTGTCTCTTTGGGTAATATTAGATTGAATGTGAACCGCTGATTATTTTTATCTAACTCCACGTGTTCCTCACTGATTGTACGGTTAAGACTATATGATCTGCAATTCGACCAGGTAGGTGGGGCCCACAACTATGATTGAGATTATTTGCGGGACGTCCACTCAGGTGGGTTCCCTACATTGGCATTTGAGATGGGTTTTGGTTGTGCCTAAATTGGAACCTGTACCATTATTTCAACACTAACCTTAGTCAGGTACAATGAGGTAGAAATATCCTGGATTAGAAATTCTAAATTTGAAATTGGAATTTAATTACCAGTTTGTTAAATGTGAAGTCTAAAGTCTGAATTTGAAATCTGAAGCCTTAATCTAAAATCTAAAAGCTAAATTTGAAAGCTGAAGTAAAAATACTTGTTTGGTAATTATGGATGAAGTCTGAAAATTAGATATTGAATTTGAAATAACCTACTCTTAACAAACATCTGAAATGTCTGAAATACATTAATTTAATGCATTTGCCCCTATATTCTATTTGGAAATGTTTTACATTATAAAGAAATTATTTTTTACTAAATGAGAATAAAATTATTCTATTTAATTTCAATAAACTAAAGTACTTAAGAAAAAAATTAAAATATCATTATTCCTATATTAAAAAAAAATGGATAAAATATCATCATTCATAAAATAAAATAATAAAAAAAAAAGATAAATTCTTTATGTTGCCCCACGAATATTTCAAATCAGGATGTTCAATCCTCACATTTTGGGCTCACTTGATTATCGGATCCACCTTATTTTTAGTCCCATGTTCTAAAATAAACTCACAAAACCGATGGACAAGATGGATTTCTCACAAACATGAAGGTGGGCCCACCTACGTTTCCAGCGTAGGGAATTCTACAAGAGGCTTTAGTGGTAAATCTGGCATATGGACGTCGCATGAAGTTCCAATGCAAGGATTTTGGGTGGGGCCCACTGTGATGTTTGTGAGAAATCCAACATGTTCATCCATTTTTCGAGCTCATTTTAGGACATTCAACCAAAATGAGAAGTATCCAAAACTCAAGTAAGCCCTACGAGATGAGATGAAACAGTGGGAAAAGGAATGCCTACCGTTGAAACCTTCCTAGACTCCACCTTGATGTTTAAATTCCATCCACATTGTTTATAAGGTCATTTTGACTGAGATGAAGTGAAAACACCGTAAACTTAAACCTATACAAAACTTTTGTGGCCATATAAATGTTTCAACGGTGGTCACAAAATCCCCACTATTTCCTATCATGTGGCCCATTTAAGTTTTGGATACATCTTATTTCTTATCATGTGGCTTATTCAACACTGTAGATTCAGGCTTTAGACTTTAGATTTAACAAACGTGGCCCAAGTCATGCCCTTAAAAAGTTTTTAATTGTAGACACTCATTCAACACTGTTTCCTATGATGTTTGAGATTGGGATATACCTCATTTTTGGTCTCATACAGTAAAATGATCTAGCAAAATAGATGGATAGCATGGATGAAACAAATACATCATGTTGGGGTCCACATAGCACTGTCCACCAGCCATTGGCCAGTGGCAGGGGAGTAGCCCATCTATTTCCCGAATTGGTTGTTGTACCACACACCAGCTATAGCTGGTGTATTGACATGAGTAAGTTCTATGGGTCCCATCATGAGGTATTTGTTATATCCAAACCGTCCATAACTTTTTTGAGCTCGTCGTAAGTCTTGAGCCGAAAAATAAGACAGATCCAAAAATAAACTAGACCACACTGCAAAAAGCAATGGGGGATTGAACGTCTACCATTGAAAACCTTTTGGGGGTCACAGAAGGTTTTGGATCAAGGGGATATTATTCATTTTTTGGCTAATACTCTAAAATAATCTCAAAATTTTGTTGAACGGTGTGGATATAATAAATACATCATTGTAAGGCCATGTAACTTTGATCTCCTTTAAACCGTTCGTACAACTGGGAGAGCGAGCAGCGTCGGACGCAGATTTCCTGCGAAAGCTTTTCGCAGGAAGTTCCTGCACTGGGAACCCAAGTGGGGCCCATTGTCATATTTGTGAGAAATCTTCTTTGTCCATCCGTTTTTTTAAAGTTCATTTTAGGATATGAGGCCAAAAATGAACCGTATCCAATGCTCAAGTGGGCTGAAAATGTGATAAGTGAATGTCCATAGTTGAAATATTCACCAAAAAAGTTTTGAATCATGCTATTATTTGTGTTTTCAGTTCATCCCAGCACAAATGATGTTATTAAGAGTATGGATGGCATGTAAACATCACTGTTGAACCTAGGGAGGTTTCAAAGGTATAAATTTTCCTAACCACCTTTTCCTTTAGTACGGCCCACTTGAGTATTGTATCTTGCTCAATTTTGATTTCTTCTCCTAAAATGAGCTCACAAAATGGATGGACAGAGTGAATTTCTGAAAAACATCATGGTGGACCCCACCAAAGTTTCAAGCACAGGAACTTCATGCGAAAGGCTTTCGCAAGAAATCCGCGTCCAGGAGCGTCGGCGTTGCGTCTTCGCACGACATGCATCAAAAATGGATTGGCTACTCCCTTGACATTTCAGTGCTCTGTGGGCCCCACTATGATGTATGTGTTTCATCCATTCCGTCCATCTATTTTTACAGATCATTTTACAGTATGAGACAAAAAATGAGGTATATCCCAATCTCAAGTGGACCACATTACAGGAAACAAAGTTGAATGAGCGTTGACCATTAAAAACATTTTGGGGGCCATAAAAGTTTTGGATCAAGCTGATTTTTGTATTTTCCCTTCATTTGGGCCTGTATGACCTAATCAACATATTAGATGTCAAATAAGTACAGTGGGCTTTAGGAGGATTTTATGGTGGATATCCAATCACTATTGTTTTCATGTGGTGTGGTCCACCTGAGATTTATATCCCTCTCATTTTTAGAATAAATCCCTAAATTGATCTTTAAAAATGGATGAACGAAATGGATGAAACACATACATCATGGTGGGGCCCACAAAGCACCAACCACCAGCCACGAGGATGGTGGCATGGGAGTATCCAATCCGTAGTATGTTAAAAGGTGTAATTTTGGAAGCAAAAATTTTTGTTTAATAAAAAATTCACGTGTTCATCATTAAGCCAGACTCCTATCATGTAAAGAATTCAGTGAAAAACCACTTAGCGCTTTTCTTCTTCAGCATTAGCAACATATTGACAAACACCACTAAACACAGAACATTTTCCCAATTCCGCGTTAAGTGCAAAAATTCAGCATTAACAAACAGGCCCTAAATCAACTTTAATATCCTTTACATATCTAATATTTAACACGATGATTTTAATAAGCCCATTGAAATGTATACTTTGGCTGAAAATGGTGAAATTCCAAGTCTTAGAGGCCTCAAGTATAGGATTAGGATCACATCTAAGTAACTAACCAACAATTTTCAGCCTTGCTTTACATAGATCATGTTTTAACTGTGTAGATCATCCTATTGAAGTTTAGTGCCGCAATTGATAATATGATTATTTTGGGATAGCAAATTGATGCTAATGAAATCCATAGCATGTTTGGTGTAACCATGGCAGTTGGCACACATATTCCTTGTTCACTGCATAATCAGGGTGATTAAAGTCCATGTGCAATCCAGAGTCTAGAGTGGGCCCATATTTTGAAATAAAGGGATGTTGAACACACAAAGAACGGTTGATGGTAGGGTAGGAAAGGGGATGTATGGCGTAAGAAGAAAGCTAAGGCCTTTGGTACTTAAAGTTTAAGACAGCCCCGTTTCAATAAAGAGGTCGTGCAGCTTCATTGGATCCGGCCCCGTAACTGTGGGGCCCACATTGATGTATATGACCTACATCCACGCCGTCCATGCGTTTTTAAACCTCATTTTAGAATACTATACTAAAAAAGAAGCAGATAAAAATCTCAGGTGGACCACACCACCGAAACAGTAGGGATTAAATACTCACCATTAAAAACTTCTTAAGGGCCACTGGAATGTTTATTTGCCATCCAAACTGTTGATAACGTCAGAAAGATCTAGATAAAGGGACTATACAAATATCATCTTGATCTAGAACTTTTGTGGGCCACAAAATTTTTAATAGTCAACCATGGCTGTTTCCTGTAGTGTGGTCCACCTGAAATTTGGATATGCTTCATTTTTTAGATCATGCTATAAAATAAGATGTAAAATGGATGGACGGCGTGAATGTAAGATAAATACATTATGGTGGACCCCATAGTCAGGGATCCACCGAAGCCACGCCCAAATAAGGAGGCTTCAAAGCTTTGTAGGTTAACCCTTAACCTACAACGAGATGTGTGGAGCCCACCATTATGTGTACATGATATCCAATCCGTCCATCATGTGCGACCCATCATGTTGTCTTTTTGGTGCCCCAAATTCGAGAGGATCCAAAACTCAGGTGGGCCACACCATAGGTAATGGTTGGGAGTTGGACAGAGACTCCCACCATAAAAAAATTACAGATTGTATGTGGGGCCATCATGTGTTGAATATCCCATCCAATCCATCCAGAAGATGTGCCACAGTAGGATAAATGTACACCACATCAAAAATCAATCCATTCCAAAACACAGGTTGGCCATATATACCACTTGATTTTATAAGCATTAGTCATAATTTTGAATGTTATGGCCCAACTAAGGTTTGGATGGGCCTTATTTTTGGAAGTTAAGCATAACATCAGGTGGCACACATAATGAACGGATTGGATGTTATTTAAACATTACAGTGGGCCCCACACATCACATTGTAGATTAAGCTTAACCTGCAAAAGCATAGGGCCTCCCTCACGCCCACCCAATTCTTTGCCTGAACTAGAGGCCTTTGAGCGATAGCCTACTTTCCGGACAGATGGGGCCATATTTCAGTGATCCAGACGGTTCATCTGGTGGACCGCAAAGTGCCTGCGTGAGACTGCAAAATACACTACCTTAGGATAACCCTAGACATCCTATTATTGGCCAGCAAATGAACGGCTAAAATTCAAAAATAGTCAACGGTCCATATAAATATGGTGGAATTTAACTGACCGAATGGATGAGATTGTTAGATAGAGACGCCTTTTGGTTCATTACCTATCTATGGCAGGTAAAGTTGGGCATCGAGTCAAGTCGAACTGAGTTAGGGTTGACCCCACTCGATTGAATTTTGAAGTATGCTTGACCCAAACTCAATCCTATTCGATACCGAGTCCACATGCCTGACCCAATTTGAGTCCGGGTCTGGCCTGAGAGAATCATTCAATCGAATTTATATTTTATTAAAGTTTAATGTTGATGATTGATTTTACAAAATTATCTTTGAATTGGATAGAATAGTACTTCGATTTCAATTGAGTTACGAGGGTTGAATCAATAATTTTGCTACTATGATTGTTAAAAGTGAATTTATGGATCTTTAGAATTTTATTATTTGTTTAAAACCGGTTTCACTTCACTGGATGAAAATTTCAGATCAACCCTTTAGTTTAAATTAGTTCTAGCTATCTTATGATCTTGGTCTCACCAAGTAAAACTACATTGTGTCAATCTTTTAGTTAGATCACTATTTCCTTTTATTGTTGTTTGTGCTTTCTCTTAAGATCCAAGAAATCACTTGATATATTTTATAATACCACAAATCCAGCGGCCTCCTTCACGCTCCAATAAAATATGTTTGCCTCGTTATAAACAAGGAGTTATTTAATATACTTTGGGTATAACACTCAATACATTAGTACCTTTTATTTTATTTTATTTTATTTTTATATACACAACACCCACATCTCACACATTTATGCACAGTGGAATTTCACCACAATGGGTACCCGAACTTATAACTTTGTATTGAAACTATCTTGAGGGATGAGTAAAGACCCAACTGTAACATAGAAAGTAATGTTGGTTGAACAATTCTAGCCTTTGATTCCTAGATTCTTGTTTTGTTGAAATAATGTCGTTGGATTTACACCCAAATCCATAGCTTAACTGGCAGATTGAGTGGAGACACCTCATTTCAACACTTGAGGTCTTGGTATCTATCCCTAGCGGGTGCTTTATAATATAATAAATGAAAATTTCTACCAAAAAATATTATTAAAAAAAAAAAATGCCGTTGGATTTTTTTTTTTCTTTTCTTTTTCATTTTAGTTATGTAATAAGTGCACATCAATCCCACAATCAGGCAATGAAATAACCTAAATTTTTTTTATTCAGGATGCAGCTAAACTGGTACTTATAATTTAAGTTATTTGCATTCTAAGTATGCAATTTCTAAGAACATGCGTATTGTCCATCACACTCTTTCAGAGTATCAAAGTTCTTATCTTAAAATTAAATAAGTTGATGGGTGAGAGTCTTATGTTAGTTTAGCACTGCTGCTAAGACGGTGGTGGCTCATACTATTTACATGGCAGTGATGTTACAGCTTTCTACCCTGTTCACATTGTTAGTACAATGTGGATAGAATGCATCTTCAAAATCAAATTAATCACGAAAATCCTAACTGTATGTGGAACTTTGCCATGCACGAAAAGGATGCAGATTGTTCAGCAAGGAGGTCATCACGTTGTACCATGGCATGGATTCTCCGCGGGGCCCACTATGATGTATGTGTTTTATACATGCTGACAATCCATTTTTCGAGCTTATTTTAAGGCATGAGCTCAAAATTAAATCATATGCAAAGCTCAAGTGTACCACACCACAGAAAATAGCCAGGAAAATGATGTGCACAGTTGAAACCTTCCTAAGGACAAGTGATGTTTATTCCTCATCATGAAAGGAAAATACACATATAAGCTTCATCCAAAACTTCCCTCAATGATAGGCGTTTAATTCACACTGTTTCATGTTGTATGGTTTGCTTAAGCCTCAGATTTGCTTCAATTTTTTATTCATACCCCTAAGATGAGTTAGAAGAATGTATGGATAGAGCGGATAAAACAAATATATTTCAATGGGCCTCATAGAGTATCCATACTACACCGCAATACACAATCTACACTAAACAACTTAAACGCAATACACAATTCGCACTGAACGACTTAAACAATATGGGACGTGGATTTCCTGCTAAATTTGGCAGTAAGTTCCTGTGCTGGAAACTTAGGTGGGGCCCACATTGATGTTTGTGAGAAATCGACCCCGTCCAATCATTTTGTGAGCTCATTTTAAGACTTGAGACCAAAAGTGAGCATGATCCAAGATTCAAGTGGGTTGGGGAAATGTGGATGGGGAAATTCCTACCGTTGAAACCTCCCTGGGTCAACAATGATGTTTACATGCCATTTATATCGTTCATAACTTCAATCCTACCGGGATGAACTGAAAACAAAAATATTAAACTGATTCAAAACTTTTGTGGCACCATGAATATTTCAATTGTGGATGTTCAATCCTTACACTTTCAACCCACTTGAGTACTCACTTTTGATCTCTACTTCTAAAATGAACTCACAAAATAGCTGGATGGGGTAGATTTCTTACAAACATTATGGTGAGTGAAATGCTTTCTCAGGAGATCTACCTTGAAAAGTCTTTTTTTTTTTGCAAGAAATTCCTGTGGGGGGCCACCATGACGTTTGTGAGAAATTTACTCTATTTTGTGAGCTCATTTTAGGACTGAGATTAAAAGTGAACAGGATATAATACTCAAGAAAAAGGTGGGTGGGAAACTTCCTATGGTTGAAACATCCCTAGGTTGACCGTGATATTTATGTGCCATCGCTGGTGTGGGTAGGTATTGTGAGAAGATGAGCACTAAACTCCGTGAGAGCTTCGAGTTTTACTAATGGTTTAAAGGAGATCAAAGTTATATGGTCCACAGTGATGTATTTATTATATCCTCACTGTTTATTCATTTTGCAAGATCATTTTAGAGCATAAGCTAAAAAAATGAGTCATACCCAAAGTTCAAGTGGACCACACCACAAATAGCAATGGGACAATGATTCTCATATTAAAACATTTGTAGAGCCCACCATAACATTTGTCTTCCATCTAATCTATTTATAAGATCACATGGACTTTGATTAAGAGAAAAAAAAAACAAATATCATATTGATCCAAAACTTTTATGACCCCGAAAGGGTTTTAATGTTAGACATTCAATCTCTATTACTTTTTGCAATGTGGTCTACTTAATCTTTGTCTCTGTCTTATTATTATTATTTTAATCTAAAAGTCTTGCGATGAGCTCATTAATTGGCCAGATGATTTGGATACAACACATACTTCACATGGGACTCGTAGAACTTGGTGACATGAACACATTAGCCAAGTTGGTGGTATGTGGAACGCCACTTAATCCGCTTCTGTTTGGACTCAGCCGGCCTAAAAATCAGATCGATACAACATTCAAGTGACCCAAAAGATTTAAAGCTGCCAAGTCAGAAGCAGATTAGCTGGTGTACCCCACACCACCCACCTTGCAGTATAGAGGTCACCAAAATTTGTGGGTCCTATCATGAAGTATGTATTATATTCAAATAATCAGTTCAATTGGTATGGCTTGAGCTGAAAATATTATAAATTTAAAGAAGAAGTGGATCACATTATAAAAAGAAGTGGGGATTGAACGTCTACAATTAAAATCTTTTTAGGGTCATAAAAGTTTTGGATCAATACGATATTTGTTTTTCATTTTCATCTAGGTTGGTGTGACCTTATTATCAGATTAGATGGAAAATAAATGCTATGGTGGGTTTTATGAATGTTTTGATGATGAGAATCAATGTCTCATTACTATTTTTGGTGTGGTCTACTTAAGCTATGGATATGACTCTTATTTGGGATCATGCTCTAAAATGATCTTGCCAAATGAATATATGGCATAAATATATAAATACAACAATACAACTTTCAAGTGACCCAAAAGATTTAAATGTGCCAGCTTAGATTAGCTAGTGCACCATACATCACCCACCTTACAGTACCGAGGTCACCAAATATGTATTATGTTCAAATCATCAGTTCATTTGGCAAGGCTTGAGCCGACAATAAGATAAATTCAAAGACGAAGTGGACCACTTTGCAAAAAGAAGTGGGGATCGGACATCTAGCATTAAAATCCTTATTGGGGTCATAAAAGTTTTCGATCGTATGATATATATATTTTTTCATTTTATTCCAGTTATATGTGACCTTATTATTAGAATAGATAGAAAATAAATGTTATGGTGGGTTTTATAAATGTTTTAATGACGAGAATCATTGTTCTATTACTATTTGTGGTGTGGTTTACTTGAGCTTTACATATGACTCTTATTTCGACTCATGCTCTAAAATGATCTTGCCAAATGGATAAACGGCGTGGATATGATAAATACATCATCGTGTGGTCATGTATCTTTGATCTCCTTTGCACCGAGCATGAGCTATTGGCACGACACGTACCCGCACCAGCCAATCCGCTTCCGTCCAAGTCGTCCGTGAATCCACCGTAGTGTCTGCATATATACCGAGACTGGATCAGGTGTTTCCCGGCTAACCCCGCAGTGAGTGTTTTCCAGACCGTGGGGCTCGCATTGATGTATTGGTCGTATCCACTCGGTCCATCCCTTTTCCAGCTCCATTTAGGAAATGAGGCTAAAAACGAAGCAGATCTAACTCTTAGGTGGACCACACCACAGGAAACAGTGGCGATTAGCAATTAAAAACTTCTTGGGGCCACAGAAGGTTTTGATCAATATGATATTTGTGTTTTCCTTTTTATCAAGGTATAGGTGACCCTATCAACAGGTTGGATGGAAAATAAACATTACGGTGAGCCTTAGGAAGTTTTTAATGGTGGGTTTCTTACATTTTAGATGTGGATTCGATTCATCTTTGAAATAATGCCATAAAATAATCTGGGAAATATGATTTACGGTTTGGATATACAAAAATATATCAACGTGAGCCCCACAGTCAGAGAAACACTCGTTACGGTGTTACCCGAGTAACACCTAATCCGCTCCGTATATTCCATCCAATCCCCTCATGACCGTTCACTATGGTGTGGCGCAATTAAGTCTTATATATGAATGATTTTTATGATCAACGGTGAAAATGCGTCGAAGAACATGATGAACAGTGTGGATCTGTTTATTATTTGTCCAATCTAGCGCTTATGGTCTGCTGTTTATACAGTTGGAGTGTTACAAACATTTAAATGCAGTAGAACTAACACAGGAATCTTGTCGTTTATAAACTCGAAGTCGTTCGGAAATCGAAAGAAAGAGATCGAGAAAAGCTCGAGATCTTGAGCTAATCGATTCTTCCTATCTACAAATCCTTCCAACACGAAATTTCAGCTGCCGTATCACTCTTCGAAGAAGATCATTTGCCTGAAATTTAAGGGGAATAGGAGCCAGAACGAAGGAGATCTTAGCTTTCCTCTATTTTTTTTATTTTTATTTTTCACGATTTTTGGGGATTTTGCTGTGATTCTCGTATTCTTCTCTTCTAGAGCGCAAGAAAGGTATGTTCCTGCCATTATGATTTTTATCGAGTTTAGATGAATTTAGAATGAGTTTTAATGATTTTAGGGTTCGTCCAGCAATTTGCTCTTCTTAAATCATTAGGGGTTCGTTTGGCAGAATCCAGTGGATTTTTGAAGCCTGTGGAGTCGAGGGGATTTTGCAAATCAGCTTTGAGGTGGGAATGCAGAAAGGGCTCTTTTTGAGGGATTTGGCAGGAATCGAAATCCAAAGACTTCAAAATCCTGCTGCCAAACGTCCGGAAAAACTGAAAAAGTCCTACAAATCCCCCGGAATCCACTCTGCCAAATGACACCTAGCATTATGCCTATTTCCTTTTTAAAATTTTCTATTATGTTTTTTTTTTTTTTTAAATTTATTATTATTATTATTATTATTATTTTTAATGAAGAATTATACCTCGCATTACATAATTTTTTATGAAGAATTATACCTCTTACCATTCACACACACACACACACACACACATACACACACACGCAAAAGAAGGGAAAAAAAGAAGAAGGAGAAAAAAGGGGGAAAAAAAAAAGAAAAAAAAAGGAAAAAGAAAAAAGAACAATTATACCTCTTACTGGTTCACTTTATACCTTTAGTGTAGATTGTACAGTCATTCCCTCGAGGCCAGATCCTATACAAACGTTTCTACATTATGCTTAATGTACAAATAGATGTGTGGGTGTGGGCTCCTCCGTGATGTTTTCATTACATCCAATCCGTCCATCATGTGAGCCCAATCTTGTTCTCCGCTGTTCCCAAAAATCAGATCGATCAAAAACTCAAGTTGGACATTTCATGTAAAATCATGCCTAAAAGTGATAAAATAATGTTTTGTGGCCCATTTGAGAATGGCCTATTGCGTGTCCATGCATCCTTGTTTCCTGTAGGATGCATAATGGATTAGATGGCATATGCAAAACAGGGTGGGTCTCGCACACAATCTAAACCGTTTTTAATGGTGGGCGTCCCATCCCAACTGTTTCCTGTGGTGTGGCCCTCCTGAGTTTTTCGAGTGGCCTGATATTTAGGCACCGGGTAGAGCATTATGGCATGCAGATAATGGAGGGACTGGATGTCATGAAAACGTCAGGGTGGGCGCCACGTGTCAGTTTGCACATTAAGCTTAATGTAGAAACAATTGTAGCAGATCCAGTGTCAATTCACTCATCTCTTACTTTGTTGGTTATACTTTTTGTGAGGCTTACACCCCTTCTATTTTGCAAGTAGTTTTTGGGTAATGATTGAAGCAGTATGATTCCTTTCTGCATCTTCTGTTCATTTCAATTGCTAATGTTATCTTCTCAATTAGGGAATCCGTGCAGATTTCAACAAGGCCTTTGGAGAGGATTCCCTTTTGAACATGGAGGACAGCCAGGGTCAGTATACTCTATTGGATGGCACTTATCACACTTTTGTAGGAGATAGATTGAGTTCAAGTCTTTCATGTCTCCGTCATTTTAGTGCACAGCATCTATACTCATTTTCATTTGTTTCTTGGATTTTGGATGATAGCCCGAGCATATTCCCTCCAGCAGTCTGAGAAAGGTACCCACTTCAAATTCTTTAATGCGTTAACCATATCACTTGTATTTAATCATTCCCCTTCTTCATTTCGATGAATCTCCATGGCCATGCTGTAGCTACTTTTTCATTATAGAGTTATAAATTTATACATACATGCGATTAGAGTTTCTACCCATGGTCAATTAAATAAATCAGTTTATGTGTATACGAGAGAAAAAAATATCATATTTTCTATTTCTTTGTTTTCTCAATTAGCTTTTTGTATTGACTGGTATACGTTGCTTTTTTAATGTATTTTGTGGTAATTATTTTATAGTTTATCTGAGTTTCTTTTTTCTATAAGTAATGCAATTCAGTGGTAATAACAGGTTATTTGTGTCCCATCAACATGTTCCAATTAAAAAGAAAAAAAGGAAAAATAAAAAACTTATGCCCCATCAATTATCATCCCTCATCTGGAAATTGTATTTGTGTGCTTTTTGTGAAGACCTAATTCATTGTATTCAATGATCTTGGCAAGATAAATGGATTTGATGAGGAATTACCATTCAAAAAATGAAGAATTATACTTGTTACTGGCCAGGGGGTTCCGTATCCGTTACGATATGCCCGTAAAGGCCGATACGTATAGGTAACGGTCATGACCGTTACACGTTACAGGGTTGAAACGGGACAATTGGTTTTTTAAGACCATATTGGCCGTTTCAGTGGTCGTAAAGGCCGTTACAGGGTATAACAACCGTTACTCCCATAAAGGTCGAAAAGCGACCACTTCTTTTTTCCATTAAAAAAAAAAACTTTTCTCATTCCAAAAACTCTCCTAGGTCATTTTACAACTGATTTCGACCACTATTACTATAGTTTTTAATATTAAAACTGTATATTGAAGTGATTTGAGCGAATAGAACCTCCTAGGTCATTTTACAACTGATTTCGACCACTCTTACTATAGTTTTTAATATTAAAACTGTAGATTGAAGTGATTTGAGCGAATAGAAGGTCCAAGGGCCATTTTTTTAAATTGAAAAAGTAGTATTTATGACTTTTTCTGATTTCTAGTTCTAATGCTTGATTGTGATGTGTAAACATTAGAGACTTATAATCATGTTCACAAATTCACTAGATAGCCCGATACAACACTCTCACCAAAGAGTGCACTGTTACACTACCTTAAACATGTTCAAAATAAAAAATGAATACATATTTGGAATATTTGCATTATTCTGGATTTTCTAGATATTTTTTCAAAAATTTTCGAACAAATCTAAATTTTCAACCGTTACGAGGTCGTAATGGCCGTTACACCCCCTTATCGGCCGTTACGGCCGATACCTGTATCGGTAATGGTGGTGACCGTTACGGCCCCTGTTACCGATACGGAATACCTTGTTACTGGCTCACTTTGTATCTTCATTGCTGAATGTACAGTCATTCACTCATCTGTTACTTTGTCCATTGTTCATTTCGTGAGGCTCACACCCATCTATTTTACATGAAGTTTTTGTATGAATCTTAAGATTGCCTTGAAGATTTCTAAGGTCAAACACTATATCTACTATATATAAGAGAAGCCAGTGGAAAAAACTTTCAAGCAATTAGTTTTTCAAATTGCTAAAACTTTCATTATTAAGGGCCTGTTTGGCCTGGCGGATTAAGAGGGATAAAGAGGGATGGGACAGTAAAATCCCGGGATATGCCAAACGAGCCAAACAAACCCAATGAACTTGTCTCGGGATATAGCAAACACATGGATCTTAAACCAATCTACTGACAAAATTGATCCCATCCATCTTAATCCCGTTCAATTGTCTTTGGGGCATATTTGGTTGGATGGATTGGAAAGTAAAATCCCGGAATATTCTGGGTGTGCCAAACAGACTCAGTAAACTTGTCCCGGATATAGCAATCCCATGGATCTTAAACCAATCCATTGACACCACCATCAGTACCTTAAAATCCATCCCATCCCTCCTAATCCCATGGGATTCGTCCGGCCAAACAGGCCCTAAGGGATGTGGGAGGGTTTTAAACCAAAGGAAATCTGCAAGGTGAAGCTAGCTGCTAGAGGACGCTCTATTGCCTCTTACATGAAAAAAAGAACTCTAATCTTGAGGCAGAGTATGATGGTTGATGTGCATGCACTAATAAATTGCATATGTCGCATATCATGAGCTCAAACTTAACAGTAAAAGGGATGGACCTTGATTTAGGTGGCTTTTCAACTAGAAGTTATATTGATTTGATTTCCTAACTGGCTGATTGGTGGATATTTAATGGACGGTCAAAATGGAAACGGTTAATGGTCCAGTTTCAACAGCCAAATGCTTATTAATCACAGGTTAGGAACGTTACATTAATCTGAATTTTAGATGACGACTATCTAAAGTGGGTCTCACTACTTAGACGGTTTGGTGGTTTGATTGAGTCAATGTAAACCACTTATAATTTTTACGTGCCTTTTACTGCTTCTCCACACTCTCACACATCTTGCAAACCACTTCCATTCTCTCCATGTGCGTTGTGCAAACCATTTGTACTAGTTATGCCATAAACTTATCATCCTATTCACATGGAAAATTTAAATTTGTGTTTTAAATTGTGAGCAGCTTGTAACATAGCATTCACACCTCTGAACCATCAGGTGTAAGTCACATTGAGTGTAGTGTAAGCTGCAGGCTACTTCTGGACTTTAATTAAAATAACAGTAAAAATATAGCAGAAAATATTAACAAATAATTTCTACTCAACATATTAACACATTGCAAACAAATATAGCACTAACTGATAGCAAATGGTACAACAAATGTTAAGCTTGAATAAATTTTACGACAAATATCATAAATCATTGAAAAAGATAATACAACATAATCATTTTTTATAGTTTTAGTGAAAAAGTTGCAACAAGTATCACTAAATACAGTCAACCAAAAAAGCATAACTGGAAATAAAAAAGGAAAAATAAAAAATGCTGAAAAAACCCTACAACCATTAAAGTTTATTCTTGTCTTCATCTAAACTCAATTAAAAGCATTAATGCGTTACTTAAAATAATAATAAAAAAAGCATTAATGGCAAAAACATACCAGTCTTTTGAGCTTTAGAAGAGATTACATTACCCAATAATAGGAAAATTAGAGAACCACAGCAAAATCCCCCAAAATCAGGCTGTACAGACATGCAGGGGGAAGTTGATATCTCCTTCTTTTGGGCTCCTATGGCATGTAAATTTTTGGCAAATGATCTTCTCCTAGGGGCAATACCGTGGCTAAAATTATGTTGAAACTTGAAAGGGTTTGTTACTGCAGGGGCATTTTCACACCGGGCTCGAGTGGGGTCGCTCGTAGGATGCAGGGGCACACTCGGGGTGGGTGGGGCCCACGGGAGAGGTCTCGTATTTGAGGCTCCTCACTAAGGGTGATTAATGCGTATTTTACACCGGGCTCGAGTGGGGTAGCATGTGGGATGCGGGGACACACTCAAGGTGGGCGACTCGTGTGAGGTAGTACCCATGTGATTTGGGGCCCACGAGGGAGGTTCGGCCGAGGTCCTAACCCATGAGATGTGTGGCCTGGGCTATGAGATAAAGGGATTAATTCGCTATGCTCTAACAGTTCGAGCTTTTAGAGCAAGTGGTTAATTGTCTTGCATCAAATTGGTATCAGAGCGGGAGGTCTCGTGTTCAAGACTCCTCACCAGGGGTGAATAATGCATGGGCATTTTCACACTGGGGTCGAGTGGGGTCGCCTATGGGATGCAGGGGCACACTCGGGGTGGGGCGGGACCTACGGGGGAGGTCACACGTTTGAGACTCCTCGCCGGGGGTGATTAATGCGCATTTCACGCCGGGCTCGAGTGGGGTAGCCTGTGGGATGTGGGGACACACTCGGTGGGCGGCCCGTGCGAGGCGGTACCCATGTGATTTGGGTTCCACGAGTGGGGTTCGGCCGAGGTCCTAACCCATGAGATGTGGGGCCTGGGCTATGAGATAAAAGGATTAATTTGTCATACTCTAACAGTTCGAGCTTTTAAAGCAAGTGGTTAATTGTCCTACATCATTTGTGGATTGGAAGAGTCAAGCAGCTTAATTTTTTATCTAACTGTGACAGAGGCGTTGAGCTCTTAGGAAAGTTTCATGTCTCATAAAGACAACATTCCTTTGTTAATTTTACACCATTTGAAAAATGGTTGTGACTCTTCAACCATACACATGGCATAGTTGTACCAATGGTTAGGATTTCTTGATTAGTATGATTTTAGAGATTTCCTCCATCCACAATTGGACGTACAATATGGATGGTCCATATAACCGTACAGCAGTGCCATGTATAAGGAGTATGGATCACCGCGTTTTTTAAAAATGGAACTAAACTAATATAAGAGTCTAGCCCCACAAACTTAACTTTTATGTAAGTTGTAAAAAGTGAGGATCTGGCGTATGCTACATGTCATAAGTTATGTGGCATGTGGCATGTGCAATGCCCAAAATAGTGTATTCTAAAGGGGATTTGAACTATTTGTTTGCGCTAAATAGTGAAAGTTACGATATGTTACGTAGTGTACAGTATTTAAAACACTGATTTAAATTAAGAAATTAAGGGTGTCAAATGGCTAAACATGCTGAAAATGGAACTGTCAGTAGAATTTTCATGTAGTAAAATATTTTAATGCACCATGAACACAGCAGGATGCAAGGTGACAATTCACTTATCACAGCATATGTTGAGATGTAATTGAATCTAGAAACCAGTTGGTCCAATCAGTGATTCCAGTACAGCAATGGGGCATTCAGGCTTTCTGCCTTGGACTTTTTGATATTGAGTCAACCTACCAAGTAATAGGAGGACCCTTTTTTTTTGTCAAAGTGGATTGGAATTATTGTGGCTCTATTTGCTGTGCAAAAGAAGGTGCATGCCATAAACAGACATTTTGATACACATCCATCTGGTACTGAGCATTTTGCCATATCCCATATGGGTAGGATATGATACATGAAGATACCTAAACTCCATAATCTCGCATCTTGTGCTCATATGGCATGAGCTTAGGCTTTTAGACTTTTTCAGCTACTTATTCACTTCGCTCATCTTACCAGAACTTAAAATCATAAATTCTTTTAGTTGCATGAAATCAGAATAACAGAGGATAAACATTATCTGTTTACATTCTTGTGTTTGTGTTGTGAACTTGAGAACCATTAATAAAATGGTATATTTGTTTAAAGACTAAAGGGTTCACCGCAATGATGCTGTTTTTTTTTTTTTTTTTGAATGAGAGAGAGAGAGAGAGAGAGACCATGATGATGCTGTTACTTGAAAACTAATGAGAAAAAAGGTGTACAGTTCCTCTTATGGCCTTACTGAATAACATTAACAAAATGGGTACATCTAATAACTCTGTACCCTTCCAAGCTGTATCATAAATGTGGCAGCGTGACATTAAAAAATGATTGTCATTCTTGACATATGAACATCCACCTGTTTTTTTTTTATTTTTTAGATCCACTTTTTTCTAGTGTATGATAGAAGGGCAAGCATTTTTTCACGACTGGTGTACGGCTTTTTTTAGGTCTCTACTGATCCAAATAAAAAAGAAAAGAAAAGAAAAGAAAAGAAAATTATTTCCTTAAACACGTTGTTTAACTCGTGCGAGGGTACTAGACTTAAAGCATGCACATTTGGTATCATGTGAAATTGCACATTATTTGATCATGGGGATATGTGAAAGAAGATAACCGAATCACAAAGGGGAAAGGACAAGACACTTAATGCAATGCTTTCTATCACTAGTTTCATCTTTTCCTTTTCCAGTTTTTAATATAATCTCTTATTCATATTATGTCTTTTTGGTCTCTACTATTCTTTTGGCTGCATAAGGGAGAAGTCATTATCGAATGCTCTTTTGTGTGGTTGAGTCCTTGTTAAGATACTCTGTTGGAAAATCTTTGAGCAATCATCAATCAATCACTCTTTCATTTTTTTCCCCCTCATTTCTTTTCATCTTTTTTCTTTGATAAAATGAATCTTTCTTTGCAATCCTTGAAAGTTTGTTTGATGTTTTCTGATTTTAAAACAATGACATTCTCTATGCTTCTTACAGGTCCAGATGATGATAACGAGATTGTTGCTGAACAAGCCGCTTTTGTGCATGGCGAACCTCCACAAGATACTGAAGGTCCTCCGAAGGCTGATTCAGAAGTTGAAATCCTTCATGAGAAAGTTACTAAGCAAATCATGAAGGAAGGTCATGGTCAGAAACCAATAAAGTTCTCAACGTGCTTCGGTAAGCACCACAGAATCACTCATGTAGTATTTGACCATATATGCAGTAAATGTAGAGCCTATCTATATTCATAAGTTCCGTTTTAAGGTAGATTTTCTTTTAGTCTTCATCTCAGCTTATAGAGTGACGTTGGGAAAACTAATGCTATTACGGAGCATTATCGTATTTATTATGGCATCCTACCAACTCATCTAGTTTATGGTTTCTTTGTGGAAACTAGTTTTCTGTGTGGTTATCTACTCTGACCTCATTTCCTATGCATCATGCAGACATCCAATGGGTCTCGTTTAGTGCATGCTATCAGATCCAATGTGATGATCAACTCTAACCCCACAAGGCAACTTAATATGCTTTTTGTATGGGTAAGCCCACATGCCATCTCTAGAAAATTGTAAGGTTCGGTGACATTCATCCTTGATAAAAGTTTCTGTACTTGCAAAAAGATAGTTTTTAAAAAATAACAAGAATTTTATCAAGAAAAGATTGAATTGGGAATTAGTTCCCTATACAAAGTGCCTCACAACTATGCTTTCTTTGGCGAGATCGTTGGGGATAGAGTTTGCCTCTATTTCAAGATGGCCATACAAAATGTTTAGCCTCGAGGCGAGATAGTGGATCTCAATAAGCACAAAACTTCCATGGTTCCGACATCATAGAAATGGCCCAACAGATGACATTTTTGAAATCTCCTTTCGCCTTTATCTTCCCACTAAAACTCCTAGTAGAGATTCTCAAGACCTTCCTAAAAGCCTTGGCCTCATCAACATACCCCCAAGCTCCAGAGAAACAAATTTGAATGCCCCCTATCATCTCTTAGAACACCACTGATTCCACCATCACCTAGGGGTGCAACTCAGGTGGGTTAGGTTGAGGGCAACCTATGTTTGACGCGACATGAAGAGGACCTAACCTGTAACCCGTTCTGACCTCAAGAGGACCCAACTTGCAACTTGATCTGACTTGATCTCAAGAGGGCCTAACTTGCAGCCCGACCCAACTCAAATTCCAACCCAAGTTGCCTGATCCGACTTGAATGGCAACCTAACTTGCAATTCAATCCAATCAATCTTCAGGAAGGGAGAAATTCCTCCCATACAATCCATGCCACTCACGATAAATAGAAGGATTGTGGACCATTTCTAATGCATGGACATTCGATGGCCTAACCATAAATGCATGTACAATTAGGTTGAAGAGATTCAAATAATAAAACGAAACAACTAATTGTTATCAATCACGTCGATAAAGCAAATCTCAACATAGAGTTGACATCATTCCATCAGGATCATGCCCCTTAGCATAGAATCACACAAACAATAAAAATGGAGGATCTAAGGATATGAGGATATCCCAAATCTAGCATAAGCCATTCCACAGTCAAGTTAGGATACAATTTTCCTAACTAGTCATCTCTTTTTTCCATTTAAACTAAAAGGGAAATCTAGAGAGGAACGAAAGAGATGAAGAAGAGAGATGGGTTCGAGATGAGAGGGGGTAAGAATTTTAGGGCATTAAAGGAAAGAAGACGGTTGATACTTACCTTTTCCTGCACCTTGAATATTTGGAAAGAAGGAAATCTGAAAACCGGGTGGAATCCTCAACACCCAAGGGCCAATCCTGCAACCCTAATCTCTTGATAAAAGAGGAAAAAAACACACGAATTTCTATTCATTCAATAATAATAAAATAGGGTTTCTCACAGTGTATATATAAGTCATGGAAAAAGTAAAAATGCACTAAAGCCCCTAAAAACAAGAAAAATAACAAAAAGACGAAAAAAGCAAAAAAGTGCACTAAAGCCCCCGAAAAGAAGGAAAGGAACAAAAAATGCCTAAAACTAAAAACACCCGCATGATAGGGTGTGAAATCCGCCCCATGGGCTTGCAGTCAAAGTGCAGTTATGCCGCTCCTGTACTCATAGTGCGTCAGACAATGGGTCTGAGGGACCCGACGTCCATCCACATCAATTCCTCCACTCCGGTACTTTGTCGGCGACGCCTCCTCCTCTAGTACACTTTAAAGGGTGCGCCACTGATGTCCGCATCAATTTATTTTTTGCTTTTGCACATGAAATGGATGCTAGGGAAAGATTGTAGGCCACTTTTCGGTTGATCCAGGATTAGAATTTTCTCATCCAAAATCCTAGCAAAAGCCTCAAAGCTTTTGGAGGAACCAATGTTGATGCACAAAGAGGGGATTCCCTAGTCAATATCAGAGCCTCAAAAAGAGACTCGGTAGAAAT
Source organism: Magnolia sinica (assembly GCF_029962835.1). Taxonomy (NCBI): domain Eukaryota; kingdom Viridiplantae; phylum Streptophyta; class Magnoliopsida; order Magnoliales; family Magnoliaceae; genus Magnolia; species Magnolia sinica. The sequence continues at coordinate 78,555,831 of NC_080580.1, read as the reverse complement.
CTTACTGAAAGAACCCCATTTCCAATCCCTGCTATTCTTCACAGACAAGAATTATTACTTCCCCAAATGCGCTATATTTCTGTGAAATCATTTATTTTGTACCCGTATCGGCCGATACGGGCCCGTAACGGGCCCGAAACGGTAACTTTTTTTTTTTTTTTTAGCTCTGTTTTTGCTGTTTTTTTGAAACCTCTTGCTTCCAAACTATTTCTAACTCCTTCTACTACTAATTTCGACCAACCTTAGCTAGGTATTTGATAGAAAAAAAAATTATATTATAAATTTTTTTGAATCAAAGCTCGGTGGGCCATTTTTCAGAAATTCGTCAAAAATAGGTATTTATACTTTTTTAATATATTTTGCTGTTTTAATCATGTCATATGATGTGTTAATCATAGTAGAACATGTTAATGTGTATTTTACAGATTTGTGGTGCCATTTAATAATTTTTAAATATTTTTTCTATTTACGCATGAATTTTGGCCCCTTTTTTTAAAATTCGAAAAATCAGTTTTTAATGGTTGTTTTGCTGTTTTAATCATGCCATTTGATGTATTAATCATAGTAGAACATGTTAATGTGCATTTTACAGATTTGGGGTGCCATTTTATATTTTTTTAATATTTTTTTCTATTTACGCATTTATTTTGGCCCTTTTTTGAAAATTCGAAAAACCATTTTTAAATGATTCTTTTGCTGTTTTAATGATGTCATATGATGTGTTAATCATAGTAGAACATGTTAATGTGCATTTTACATATTTGGGGTTCCATTTTATATATATTTTATATTTTTTCTATTTACGCATTTATTTTGGCCCTTTTTTTGAAAATTCGAAAAATCATTTTTCAATGATTCTTTTGCTGTTTTAATGATGCCATATGATGTGTTAATCATAGTAGAACATGTTAATATGCATTTTACAGATTTGGGGTGTCATTTTATATTTTTTTTATATTTTTTTCTATTTACGCATTTATTTCGGCCCTTTTTTTGAAAATTCGAAAAATCATTTTTTAATGATTCTTTTGCTGTTTTAATGATGCCATATGATGTGTTAATCATAGTAGAACATGTTAATGTGCATTTTACATATTTGGGGTGCCATTTTATATTTTTTTTTATATTTTTTTCTATTTACGCATTTATTTCGGCCCTTTTTTTGAAAATTCGAAAAATCATTTTTTAATGATTCTTTTGCTGTTTTAATGATGCCATATGATGTGTTAATCATAGTAGAACATGTTAATGTGCATTTTACATATTTGGGGTGCCATTTTATATTTTTTTCTATTTACGCATGAATTTTGGCCCTCAAAAATAATCGCAAACACCTAAATGTAAGATATTTTCATATTACATTCATTCTAATATATCTATCATTGATAGTAGATAGTTAGAATATTTTATTTATGAATTTTGTAGTCTAATTCATGTTTTTTGGTTCATATATTCATCAGAGTCCGATACAACTTCTCACCAAAGAGTGGACCGTTACACCACCATAAACATGTTCCAATTTATAAATGAATGCATATTTGGAATGCTTAGAATATTCCGAATTTAATCCATATTTTTTCATATTTTTTTGGCAAAAAAAAATTTTGCACCGTTACGGGCCGTTACGCCCCCGTATCGCCGGGATTCCCTAGTCAATATCAGAGCCTCGAAAAGAGACTCGGTAGAAATCTTACTGAAAGAACCCCATTTCCAATCCCTGCTATTCTTCACAGACAAGAATTATTACTTCCCCAAATGCGCTATATTTCTGTGAAATCATTTATTTAATTATCCTTGGGGCTCATTTGGGGGCATGGAATTGAAATTATGTATTTCAAATCCTGGATTTGAAATCATGGATTTTTAATTATGTTTGGTAGCATGGATTTTGAAAATATTGGATTTTACGATTCTGCTTGGGTGTTGGGAGCCTGGAATTTGACTTTCGGAAATTTTGGAATTATTTTGTGCATATTCTGAATGACATCCCTTTGGATTTTACAGGGCCACCCATCACCTTAAATTAGGACCATGGCCCAAAAATAGGCCCATCTGTGATTTAGGTGGGCAATCCAAGGGAAACAGTGGAGAGTGGTACATTGTCCCCTATCGTGCAGCCCCTCCTAATCATTGGTGGGCCTATTTTTTGAACGCTTGGCCTATCATTGGTTGACACATTCGATGGTTGGCGTAGATGTCATACACACCTTGGTGGCGAGCATAGTTGACACCGTTGCATACTGTGGTATTGTGTACTATAGAGAGATAAAATCACTTTTAAAATCCAAGATTTTACAACGCAGGCCTCCCTCTTGAAATTGAAAGGGAGAAAAATCCTGGATTTTCAGAGGTACCAAACATCCCCAACTTTAAAAATTGTGGATTGCAATTCCAAAATGTCCCAAAATCCTGGATTTTCACGAGTGTGAACCGACCCCTTAAGGTTCCTTCTAAAAGTAATGTTCCATTCCACCCTCTACCTCATTGGAATCGAGAAAGGAATTATCCTTGTTTGAAGCCCACACTACAGATCCTAGGGAATTTTGATAAAAGGGACAAATCAACTGTCTAAACAACATGCTAGTGACAAAATCTCTTTCCCAATTACACTCTAAATCCAAGCCCATAATCTTTCAGTCATCACCAACCTTGCTTGTGATCTTCTGGATGTTGTACCCCTTTGTGTACTTCACCTGTTTTGGCTCCCACTCCCCATGGTAGGGCCATACTCGCAAAAGAATTGCACACAATATCTTAACCTTGATGATGATGTGTTCGTGCGATGCACCTTTTTCTATGAAAAATAAAATTCCGTGCAAAGGGGGAAAAAAAAGGAAATATGAAAAGTGATAGCTAGCTTCTTTTGGTGGATTATGGCTGACAAAATGGTTTAGTTTACAGAAGTGAAGTTCAGATGATTGATTTCATGATATCATCATCCTCATGAAAGAACTATTGTCAATGTTAGTAGGAGAGATGTGATGCATGACACATGATTTAATGCTAGCATGCAACGTGGAGATTATGAAAGAGTCCATAAAGTAATTTAATTAACAAAAGATGCTAACCTATCAATTAATTAAGAGTAAACAATAGAAAATAAAATCTGATTTAATATAAATCACATGCCCGCATGCTAAGAAATCACATAAATCAATTAAAACTATGACCGATGGAATGATAGAACTTCCAATTTAGCACAGGCACGTTCCACACTCAATGGACAGATTTGTAGTTTTTATGATTAGGGTTAGGAAAGGGAAAAATCTGAAATCAGGAAAATTAGGATTCATGGGAATTGAGGATTTTGGAATTAAGGTTTTTAGAAATTGAGAAAAATAAGAAATTGAAGATCTAGGGTTTATAAGGTTATAATGGAAGGGAAAAAAGGAAGACGAGAAGAAGAGAATACCTTTCGAAGAGGAGAGAGGAAGGATGTACCTTGATAAATCCACCACCAAACAAGTTTCTACCCTTTCACAATTTAATTGGAATGGAGGGTTTTTTTTTTTTGGAATTAGGGTTTATGGGAATTGGGGATTTTGGAATTAAGGTTTTTAGAAATTGGGGAAAATAAGAAATTGAAGATCTAGGGTTTAGAAGGTTGTAATAGAAGGTAAAAGAGGAAGATAAGAAAAGAAGAGAATACCTTTCGAAGAGTAGAGAGGGAGGATGTACCTTGATGAATCCACCACCAAACAAGTTTTTACCATTCCACAATTTAATTGGAAGGGAGGGTTTTTTTTTTCAAAAAAAAAAAAAAAAACCCCTAAAAAACAATGAGGAAAATTCCTTCACACAAGAGAGCTTCTCTCTCTCTCTCTCTCTCTCTCTCTATATCTTTTCCTTCTCAAATCTCCACCAGGGTTGGAACTCCATTCCCCTTGTGGTTTAATAATTAAAAAATTCGGAATTAAAATTCAGCATAACTACAATTATGCCATTCACTTAAGTAAAGTGGCCCATCATCCAAAATAAGAAAATTAAAACATTTATTATCAATCTCAACCATCAAATAAAACCTAAAAATAACAAAAAAACATAAAGAAAGCAAGATCAGAGTCCAAGTGGCCCGATGGCTTGATCGACAAGATCCAACGGTTGGATCGACACGAAATAGAAATCCTATGACTAAAATAGTCTCTTAAGCAACCCACATGCATCATCCCAAAGTGGGGTCTTTCTGATGCACGTCCAATGCATGTGGGGTCTTCGACATGGCCCGGCGGGCCCCATCTGGAACTCGTCTCCCATCCACAAAGAAAGTTGTGTTGATATGGTTGGTCGTCTCGATCTTTGGTACACCTGAGTAGGTTCTCTGATGTCCCCATCAATTCCCCTCGGCTGAGGAGATTTCACGTCTGGCGAAATAAAGCTGCAGTGATGCTCAAGGAGATCTGGTTCCGTCGATGAAGCTCTAACTCTGTGATCCATGTACTGTTTGATTTTGGTCTGCCCTTCCACTTGACAAGGTACTCCTGGTAATTGCCATGCTGTGTGGAAATCGCTTCTTCATCTAAGATATCCTCCATCTCCTCTCTTCTCATGGGTATGGATGGTACAAATGGTAAAGGTTGAGAAGAGGGGTCAGGTAATAGCCATAGGTTTTGCGACAGGTCAGGGGTATCATCATCAAAGTTCATGTGGGGGTTAGGGGAATGTCCATGAAACGGTACAAGATCTTCCACATTAAATGTGGAACTGATACCCATGTTAGGTGGAAGATCTATCAAGTAAGCATTCGAACCTAGTCTTTTCAAGGTTTTATATGGTCCAACGCTACAGGCTTGTAATTTTTTTACGGTTCTCTGTGGAAACCTTTTTGGACATTTTAATCATGACTTCATCACCCATAACAAACTCTTTAAATCCATGGTGTGAGTCAGCAATCATTTTGTATTTTTCATTACTTATATTGATTCTTTTTCTAATCTCCACATGCAAGTCATGCATATGTTGTGTAGATGCATATGCAAACTCTGAAGACCTACGGAACACAGACATGGGTATGCAATCTATAGGGATCCTAGGCTCATTTACTTGTCTTTCCAAATCCACTTCCTTCCCAGGATTCATCGTGCTGAAGGTTTGGTAGAGTCAATGTGTGAATGTCTCGCACGGGTATAAGCCCATCCGGTATGCTTTCTGGAATAACAACACTGGACAACTCCAATATCGGACTCACCTCAGATGGTAACTCTACATTAACCTTGGGTGTAACCTCAGGTGACATTTCCATAATAATCTTAGGTGTGACCTCACTTGCTACGTGTGTATACAACATTAAATCAGTTTTAGTCTCTCTTTCAGACTCGTTGGCATTAACTATAGGAAGAGACTCAAGTTGGATTTTCGTCACGTCTTTAGGACCACATGTTTTGGCGCCCTCCTTTTTAGGGATGCTTTTGGGTGAGAGAGACTTCAAGACAATCCTTTTGCCTCCATATAGAAACGAACATGTATTTGAACGACTGAATAGTGTTGCATCTATGTCATATAACCAAGGTCTGCCCAAAATGATGTGGCCTATATCCATAGGCAAAACATCATACCACAACGTGTCCGTGTAGGAACAAAACTGGATGGGAATAGGACAATGCTGAGAAACTAGAATTGAAGATGCAACAACCCATGAGACTCGATAAGGCTGAGGGTGAGGAATGACTAGCATACTTAAGCGGTCCACGGTGCGAACAGATACCACATTGTTGCAACTGCGACTATCAATGATCACCTTGCAGTTTTTGTCACCATACTTGGCATAAGTGTAGAAAATTGAATTCTTGCGCCAATCATCACTTTCTACAATTTGGCTTAAGGCGCGGCTAATAATTGCAAGTGGCACAGTCTCAACTTGATCCCTGACTTGTGATTGGACATCTTCCTGAGTGTCGAGGTTTGCCTGAAGGGAGGCTTCAAGCCAATTGACACGCGCATTGATTATGGTCAATTGAGTTGTGGTGGTCTTATTGTGCACTTCAAGAGCCATCAGACGGTTGTTGATAGCGTTAAGGGCCTCGTCAATTTGCTCTAAATTCATAATAGGATATAGGCCAAAACCACGTCCTTAACGAGTGGGCATACACAAAGACACTCTAAAGGAAACCCTGGGTCCTAGGACAGTGTGATGACAATGATATTACTAACCTAGAGATCACGCTAGACACACTAACCAGAAAATTCAGCAAGTCGCTATCCTCAAATCTTATGTTGAAAAAATACCGCAGGATAGTAATCCGATTGTGCTGAACTGAAAATTCAGCAAAAGTGTAATATGAAAATTACAAATTGAAAATTTAGCAATGTGACAACTTGAGATTACTATGCTGAAATTTCAGCAATGGTATAAGGGGAAACGATAGCAGAAAATTTAGAAATAGGATACTCCAACAAAAATTCAGCAATATGATCCTATATGCAATGAATGCTCTTCTAACCCTAGATGTGACTCTAACTTAGATGAAACACAAAAATCCTATGCTAAACCTATGGTCTTTGATACCAAATCTGATGCAGGACACATGATTTAATGCTAGCATGTAACATGGAGATTATGAAAGAGTCCATAAAGTAATTCAATTAACAAAAGATGCTAACCTATCAATTAATTAAGAGTAAACAATGGGAAATAAAATCTGATTTAACGTATCACATGCTCACATGATAAGAAATCACATAAATCAATTAAAACTAGGACCGATGGAAGGATATAACTTCCAATTTAGCATAGGCATGTTCCATACTCAATGGACAAATTTGTAGGTTTTATGATTAGTGTTAGGAAATGGAAAAATTTGAAATTAGGAAAATTAGAGTTCATGGGAATTGGGGATTTTGGAATTAGGGTTTTTAGAAATTGAGAAAAATAAGAAATTGAAGATCTAGGGTTTAAAAGGTTGTAATGAAAGGGAAAGAGGAAGACGAGAAGAAGAGAATACATTTTGAAGAAGAGAGATGAAGGATGTACCTTGAGGAATCCACCACCAAATAAGTTTCTACCCTTCCACAATTTAATTGGAAGGGAGAGTTTTTTTTCAAAAAAAAAAAAAAAAAACCCCCCTAGAAAGCAATAAGGAAAATTCCTTCACACAAGAGAGCCTTTTTTTTTTTCCCTTATCAAATCTCCACTAGGGTTGGAACTCCACTCCCCTTGTGGTTTAATAATTAAAAAATTCGGAATTAAAATTCAGCATAACTACAATTATGCCACTCACTTAAGTAAAGTGGCTCATCATCCAAAATAAGAAAACTAAAACATTTATTATCAATTCCGACCATCAAATAAAACCCAAAAATAACAAAAATCATAAAGAAAACAAGTTCAGAGTCCAAGTGGCCCAGATCAAGAAGATCTAGTGGCCTGTTGGCCTGATCGACAAGATCCAACGGTTGGATCGACACGCAATAGAAATTCTATGACTAAAATAGTCTCCTAAGCAACCCACATGCATCATCTCAAAGTAGGGTCTTCCTGATGCACGTTCAATGCATATGAGGTCTTCAAAATGGCCCGGCGAGCCCCATCTGGAACTCGTCTCCCATCCACAAAGAAAGCTGCGCTGATGTGGGTGATCATCTCCATCTTTGGTACACCCGAGTAGGTCCTTTGATGTCCCCATTAAGATGTAAAAGTTTGTTGTCACCAAAGTTGGTTTTATGTTAGGAGCCTATGCTTCAACTGAGGATATGGTCCATAAGGCGTAGATGATGACGATTTATTTTCTTGTTGACATTACTAGAAACTGGATATTCTATGGCTAAACACTTGATTGCAGAACAATCTTAGAGATAATCTCGGTAATGCAGTTATTTTGTGTAGGAATGTTAAACCTTGCACTAATTTGTCAGTTATACGTTTATATTCTCGTGTTGTGACAGTGCATTACAGAGCATGGGTTGAAAACACCATGCACAAGTTTGAAGACACGTGGCAGGAGCAACGACCTGTTGAATTGATTTTGGGAAAAGGTAAATTATCACCAACCTCAATCAAGTCGCAAGTCCTTTTATTATTTTGTTTTTTAAATCTATTGTTCCTCCAATCAGCAATAAATATAATGGATATTCTCAAGTCCATTTCCTATTTTGGCGTCTCTTAGGAATTTTTACGAGTATGTTGTAGTTAACTTTACTTGATTCTAAAGCAAATGCCTGAGCTTCCTTTTTTCTTTTTCTTTTTTATCACAAAGTAAATCAGGTTCATTGAGAAGCTCCAAGGGCCAAAGTTTGATTAGACCATCCATATAAAAATGTTAACCAGGGAGAAGCATCAATCCATTATGTGGGGAGAGCCAACACTTCCTTAACCTGTCAGCCATATTGTTCCCTTTACGTTTCACATTAGCATCGCTGTACCTGGAATTTTGGGAGGGGCTCATTGCAATTAGAAATGATTTTAGTTATTTTCCAAGGGAGCTTAGCCAGCACAAACAGAGAGTTGATAACTACTAACAAACATGGTTTGCAAATTGGTTTTTGTGTATCGAATTGTTCACAACTAATACAGAGTCGCGTTGCCCCTGTATCGGTCTGTATTGGGCCAATATGGGCCGATACAGGTACTTATTGGGTGACATCCACCAGTCTCAGACGGTATATCAAACCCAGCAATCAAATCTTCCTTGATTAATAAAAAAGAAGTCTCCCTTAAAAATAAATTTCCAAATATCTAGTTCAATAGCCAAACCTTAGGCCATCGAACAGGGCCAAAACTAACACTACCACCAACAAAAAGCTGGCTGAGAATACATAGGCAGCCACCTTTCAACAATTCTGAACCCTCTATGATATAAGATGAATATTTGAGGGCTGAAACCTGAAAGTGAAGTTTACATGCTGTCACTCACTCCATTATGCAATGTGGTACATGTAGGCTCATCCAGGTTGCCCTTGTTCATAGGACAACCATATTTCTGGTTGCTCCCCCTTGCAAATACCTACAGTCTCTCACCTTCTGTTTCATGCATTTGCATAGCTACACTAAGAACAGTATGATCTGTCTCTGTATCTGGCTTGCATCGTCATTTGAATCACCCCACCCAACTGGTCTGGGAAAAGGAGTTGCAATTTTGGCCATCTATCTTCACTGCTTCCTGTCTCTGTTCTTGAAGTGTAGATGCTAGATACTTGTAAAGCTTGAGGTGGTTATTCCATGCATTTGACGTTTTCAATGCATATAGCCATTATCCTGCATGTTTTGTTATTCCATATTGACTTCTTAATTTTCTAGATGCCAATTGATTCTTGATTGTGGGGTTTACTTTATTTTATTAATATTTTTTTCAAGTATCATATTCTGATATTGAAATATAAGGAACTGTTCTTCTTCTTCTTCTTCTTTTTCTCTTCCCTTCCACAGAGAAAGCTCAGATGGCAGGATTAGGTATCGGTGTGTCAAGCATGAAAGCTGGTGAACGTGCATTGTTACATGTGAGTTGGGAACTAGGCTATGGTAAGGAGGGGAGCTTTTCTTTCCCAAATGTTCCACCCATGGCAGATCTGTTATACGAAGTCGAGCTTATTGGCTTTGATGAAGCCAAAGAAGTAAGTTGAACTAGTCCAAACTGATTGGGGTTCTAATGTGATTCCTTCACACATGCACATGCCCACACCTGCCCACCTTCACGTGTACACCTGCCTGTGCATGCGCAAACACATGGAGGCATGCCTCACGCATGCCTGCATGAGCCTGCCCGCACTCTCTCACTCACACATGTAGACACACACAAACACACACACCCACACCCCCAACACAGACCCCTGCTCCCACATGCACACCAAGTTGCTGAACCTGAAATCCCAGTTTGACAGATCTTTAATGCACCTTTCCAGGGTAAAGCTCGCAGCGACATGACAGTTGAGGAAAGGATTGAGGCAGCGGATAGAAGGAAGGCGGAAGGGAATGCTTATTTCAAGGACGAAAAGCTGGAGGAGGCTATGCAACAGTATGAAATGGTTACTGACTTCTGATTTCCTCTGACTCCTGTATTTTGGAGTTACATGATGTGACTGCTTTTCGTGTGCACTGGAAGTGGTGCTGATGTTTCTTTTCTCTGTGTCAGGCTGTAGCATACATGGGAGATGATTTCATGTTCCAGTTGTTTGGGAAATATAGGGACATGGCATTGGCTGTGAAGAACCCGTGTCACCTCAACATGGCAGCCTGTTTCATAAAGCTCGAGCGCTATGAAGAAGCCATTGCTCAATGCAGCATTGTATGTCTATGCATGATTTCTCAAATTGTTTTTTCTCATGCCAAGACACTTTGTTAGAACACAACCATCACCAATGACCTGACGATATGGGAAGTACATAACAGGCCATTCATTAGAAGAGAAAAAAAAAAACATGCATTTATTTTTAGCCACATAGTACAACTGAATTGGCAAAATTGTTACTGTTCTTTTGAGATGATCAGTATGACCCTAGACAATTGCCAATGGTTTGGTCATCACCATTCTTCTCTTAATTTCTGGTTATCATTATTAATTTATTATACAACCAGATTGGAAACAGATCTGGAAACAGGATTTTATATATATATATATATATATATATATATATATATATTATAACGTCTTGCACCTCGGCAAATGTATAGTTTGATGATGCACGGCATCTGGTACATGTGACCATAGCTTGGTAATCCAGACCATTGCTGACAAGAGAACATTTAATATGTACCCTTATTTTCTCTCTTAACGGTCTATTTCAGCATCATCAATCACCATTGCCTTATCCCAACTAATTGTGCTCAGCCACACAAATCCTTTTCCATCATTCCACTCTATCAAGGACCGAATGCCCTAGCATGATTTTGGAATGTCATATTGTTCGGATTCATGTTGGAAGCTATGCCATAAGTTTGATGCCAACTGCCAACCTGACGCAAGCCTCCTTAATCCGGCCATGGAACCAACAATGAGAGCACAAACTCCCACGGCCACAATGTAATTGGCTATTACCTAGGATGGTTAGAGTCAAGCATATCTAATAGTCTATTACGTTGGTTGATTACAATCAGCGAGTTTCTTAACGGTCTATTTACAGAGCATTTGCAATTTGGGACAGTACAATTTTAGTTACAGTGGAATTAGTATTCCTTTCACTTAATCAGACTGGACAATGGGCTTTCAGGTTTTATCAGAGGACGAGAATAACGTCAAGGCATTATTCAGACGAGGGAAAGCTAGAGCAGAGCTCGGCCAGACGGATGCTGCAAGGGAGGACTTCCAGAAAGCAAGAAAGTTTGCACCTGAAGACAAGGCGATTGCGAAGGAGCTGCGTATGATTGCTGAACATGACAAGGCCGTTTATCAGAAGCAAAAGGAGATTTACAAGGGAATTTTTGGACCAAGGCCTGAACCCAAGCCCAAGCGATTGAATTGGCTCGTCCTCATTTGGCAATGGCTGGTATCTCTAGTGCTTGGCCTCTTCAAGCTCAAAAGGAACAAAGCGGACTGACTTTTGGTACTGTAAGGTAGAGGCTATCCTTTTAATTCTATTTGTTGGCTACTGGTCGAAACAAGGTTTTAACCATATGCACAGAGACAGTTTCTGACATGATACAGCCTGTATTGTTCCCCCCTCCCCACCACACACACACACCCACACACCCTGCTTATCTGGAGGCGCCAATGCGTATATGATACAGCCGCATCATATCGGATATTTGTAACCATGGATCAAAGGGCTAATGATCTTCCAAGTTGGAAAAATTTTGGGTCATCCCCCATCCATCATGAATCCAATCGATCAACAGTCTAGATCACCACAGCATGGGTCTTGCGTGCATGAACTGGCACATAGGACAATATTCACATTTTGATGCATCGGGACCCTTTAATTTCTTGCCCAGGATTCTCTCTCTCTCAGTACAAGGAAACACTCGCATTTCTAAAACAGCCCCTGAGCATTCCATAATTTCAGACTGAAAAAATACTGTTAGGGCCTGTTTGGTAGTTGTTCTTGAAAAAAAAATAAAATTTGAAGCAAAGTTCCATGAAAAATAATTTGCAAACTGACTTCCAGCAATCTAATTTTATATGCGCATGCTGTTTGATGACATCTATTTTATTGATTTTTCTTATAGAGTTGTTTGATGTCATTGTTGAGAAAAATGAATTTAGAATAATGGATTATTAATATAAATTACTCTTACAACGTTAATCTGATCTCTTTTCTCTTGACCATTCGTTTAAAAAAATGATAACAGAAAATGGACCCCACTTCCTGTACAATCCAAATCTACGAATAGACTATTACAATCAATGTGCCCATTTTCTTTTCTGGCTATTGATTGGATGGCTAAAATCATCCAAAGGGGGATGTGCAACCAAAGGTGGGGCCTACCTTTGATGTCCAGAATGGTGCGGGGAACCCTGCCTATTTCTCATTGCAACTGGGCATTGTTGCGTCATGTTGCTGCCAGTGTAGCACGTTGCTTATGGGGAACACCCAAGCATGAGTTTGGAATGTAATATTGTTTGGATTCATGATGAAAGTGGCACATAGACTACTACATAGGTTGATTACAATCAAGTGCTATTTAATAACACCCAGATCCATAGCTCAACTGGCAGACTGAGTGGAGATGCCTCGTTTCAACACTTGAGGTCTTGGTATCTATCCCTAGTGGGGGTGGCTAACATGGAGTGTGTGTACTGACATGGGTGTACTAATAAGCTAACCCAAAAAATAATAAATAAATAAATAATAAAAATCAAGTGCTATTTAATATTCTATCACATTGTTGATCACCTATATTGTTTGGATTCATGATGAAAGTGGTACATAGACTACTATATAGGTTGATTACAATCAAGTGCTATTTAATAATCTATCACATTGTTGATCACAATCAACAAGTTAAAGCAAGACATTGTTTCTGAAAGCCAAACTTGCAATGCTCTCATTTTACTCAAAAAGGGAAAAACCATTATCTGTTGTCCTTGTTCTGCTGCCTCAATGATACCATGGTGCATCCACCTTTCTTTTCTTCTTCTTTTTTTTTTTTAAAAAATAAAAAATAATAATAATAATAAATGCAGTTTTGCTATTTCCTTAAGCCCTATTTGGGTGCCACTTGAAAATGTGTTCATGTCATCTTAGTTATTTGTAAATATGTAGTAAGAGACCATACTTTTTTGGGTGAGTGGCCTTCACCGTGGGTTTGCTCCCTATAGGTGTGGGTTCGATTCCCCTCCTTGGCATTACCATGGTTGCAGGTGATTGCGTGTATCCGCAGGGATTAGTCTCACTTCAAAAGAGGTGGGGACACCCTGTGTCTTCAAAAATAATATGGATAATCTACAAATCCCCAATACATAATCTATACCATATATAATGTGAGCAGCTGTTGGAGATTTTTGCCCATGCAATTATTCGTAGTGAGGAGATTTCAGAAAGAAAAGGGATATAGCCCTTCCACCAAATTGAGGGCATGCTTGTCATTTCACTTTGTCCATTTTAGTAGCTTGCACCCACCTCTTCTTTTCATGGAAGACGCATTATTAGGGCGCTCGTGCGGCAAAGGCTCTGTGGGGGCTCACTCTGTGTGTGGGTGTCTGTGTGCTTGTGCATGTTTGCATGGGTGTGTGTGGTTCATCCGTGTGAGTGGGAGTGTCTGCATGCAACTGCTTATAGCGTCACCCTTTTCCTCTCCCCTAACTGTCCCTCTCTCCCCTTGACTTTCTCCTTGTGTGTTGCATGTCCCACACCCCTTTGTTACAATTAACTGAAATGAGATGAACTCATTTTCAAATGGCACCCAACATGCTCTTAAATGTTTTCACTTCATTTTAGGATAAGAAAAAATGGTGGCAGGGCAAAGGGAAGATTCATTTACACAAGTGCCCTTGTTCATTTGGGATATGTCAACTTACCTTATGCTTGTGAACATTCCAAGTGCAATAATACCATCCACAAAACAGCTGTCAATTACGGATCACTTATATTCATTAACAAATCTTTTACATGTATAATTCTTTCAAATAATTTTAAAATAGACTGAACTGTTGTCATGTATTGGCAGGGGAAGCATTTGAGGTCCTTTTCATGCTTTTGGTGAGAAAGAAAGATTGCTCTCGAAAATGCAGTCTCTCAGCTATTGCGCATGGTAAAGGTTGGACATATTCCTTTACTTTTTTCATTACTCTTGTAACAAATCTATTTATTATGATTAGTCTATATTTAATGTGATCTTTTGTCCGTCTCCAAATAAAAACGCGTCTTGAGGTTTAGATTGATAGCAAGATTGTGCAGAAACCTATCGATTATGCTGTTTTTGTGTATCCTTTTCATTTCATAAGCACTTTCTTTTATAAATCAACATTTAAGAAGTGGTGCGCTCCAGTGGTACCGGTACCACCGTGATGTGTTCGCACCATCCAACCAGTCCATCAGATGTCGTCATCATCAGCATCATCCAAACCTTATCCCAACTAATTGGGGGTTGGCTACTTGAATCCTTTAATGCCATCCCACTCTATCAGGGGTCATAACTTCTGTTAGACTATAGGCCATGAAGTCTTTTCTCACTACCTTCATCCACGTCCTTTCCACCCTCCCCTGCTCCCGTACTCCGTCAAGTCAGTATGACTTGAATCAAAATCATTTGAGTCAAGAATTTCAATTAAAAAGAGAAGTTGCAGGTGGATTTGAACTCAAACATCAACCAAGCTTCGGATGCTTGTTGTTGTGATCTACAATATTCAATATGGGCACGTGCCAATGCAATACACATGTCAATTGGTGACCCCCAGATAAGTGTGGGCTATGCTCGATTTTTGGGGCAGGACATCTGGTGGTTTATTTATTTATTTCTGAAAGATATATCTTAAGAGTGGGCTTTACCCATGGATGGCTCCGAATCCTATAAAAATGCTCGACCTAAACATGAATGGACACCGTTGACTTGTCATTTTCATTAAGTGTGGCCAACATTAGATCATCCTTGTGGGTCCCAACACGACATAGTCACACGTGCGAGCTGCCTGTCAGGTAGGGGAGGAGGGCCCCTTCATCCAATCCTAGCAAACCATTGGGTTTCCCAGATTAGGTAGATGGAATGAAATTGGAGCGTCGGTGATGAATGTAACCCCATAGCAAAAGAGAAGATTATCGGTAAGAATGTCATGGATTTGTTTTATATAAAAACTAGTGGGTATGGCGCATGCAACCCTGGTGGAAAGGGGAAGGAAGAGTGAAAGATTGATAGTGGCAGGACGCGGATTGCGTACAGAGTAAACTCTGTGGGGTCCACCATGATTTACATATTTTATCCATTCCATCCATCCATTTTAAAAGATAATTTAAGGGCTCTAGACCAAAAACGAAGTATATCCATGTCTCAAGTGGACCTCACCACGGAAACATTGTGAATTGAAATTATACCGTTGAAAATTTCTTGGGGGCCACAGAAGTTTTGGATCAATCTTTGTACAACACGTGGTGCAAAGATAAGGCTAATCCAATCATCAGGTCAGTTACACGGCGGTTATCCAGTGTTTTCGATGGTGTGGCCCACTTGATGAGTGGATTGATCTTTTTTATTCTTTTCGCACTTGGTATTCTTCAAAGCAGGCTTATCAACCTTCCAATCCAAGTGAAATGTTATAGCTGCAGATAATCCTACTCGTGGATGATGGGGAACGGATTTTGGCAACTAGCAAAGTATAGCCCAGAATGCAGATCAGCGGCCAGGTGGAGAGCCCAGAATCAGGGTGGCCGTTCATTGGATGGTGGTTTACCATGATCGCACCCTGAAAATTGACGGCGTGGATGAAAATGAAGGATCACACATGTGGCCCACTTGAACACTGATAGACATTTATTTTGGGCCAGACATTTTACAGGTGAGGCCACTTGGTGAATGGCCCCATTTCCATGTGTGCCATGCTGGCATATGTCCACCAACGAGGAGAAAAGAAACAGGAATGCTACTATTAGCTGATTAGGCTGTTGATTTGGTGGGTCACCACATGAATATCCCATATCCTTGAAGCAAGGTGATTGGTCTATCGTAGCCATCCAATCAATGGCCAGTCCAAGGGCAACCCACAAAAATCACAACAATGCATGTGGGCTTGTCTGAATACCATCATGTAAAATGCGCGCTCTCTCTCTCTCTCTCTCTCTCTCTCTCTTTATTTTTATTTTTAATATTTTAATTTTTTTTATTAAATCTTTTTAGTACACCCCACTGTCAGTTCACACTTTCACCGTTAGCCACCCCACTAGGGATCGATATCAAGACCTCAGTGTTGAGAACTTGAAATGATGTATCTTTCACTCAGTCTGCCACTTGAGCTATGGATCAGTGCCAAGGAAAAAAAATGCTCCTTTGCTCATTGATCCAAACCATCCAATCAATGGGTTGCCTCTTGGATTGAGAGTCTCCCAAGAACTGGGACCCACCAAAGTAAGATCACCTACTTTCAGGGACACGGATTAGATACTGACATGTTGAGTAGCGAGACTCGCTACTGAAGTGACGTCACCAAGTTATGTGGGACCCACCATAATGTATGTGTTGTATCCACACCATCCATCCACTTGGAGAGATCATTTTAAGGCATGATACAAAGAATGAGTCAGATCAAAAATATGGAGTGGACACGACCACAGAAAACAGTGGGAAAAGTGACGCCCACCACCGTTGAAACCTTCCAAAGGTCCACTATGATGTTTATCCGAGATCCAATCGTGGTCATAAGTTAAGAAAGACATGAAAGAAGGGAAAACACAAATTTCAGCTTGATCGAAAACTTTTGTGGCCCTTAGAAATTTTTAATGGTGGGTGTTACTCTCTCCACTGTTTTCTTTGGTGGGGTCCTTTCGAGCTTTGGATCTGACTCATTCTTTGGCTCATGCCCTAAATCGATATCTTCAAATGGATGGACGGTGTGGATACAACACATACATCATGGTGGGTCCCACAGAACTTGGTGACGTCACTTCAGTAGCGAGTCTCGCTACTCAACCTGTCAGTAGCTAATCCGCGTCCTACTTTGCTGCACCTTGCATTTTTGTGGTGAAAATCGGCCATGGGATCATTCCACAATTAAAGAATTTTTTTAAAATTTTTAATTTTTTTCTAATCAACCTGGACAAAACCATTAGATGGGCCATCACACGTATAGTGCACATCCAACCATCAAATGGACATGGCAGGCAATCCAAGAGGTGATCCACTGGTCATTTTTGTACTGGACCGTAATAATCAACAACGCCTCTTGTATGCAGCACATACAACAAACGAGCTCCTCGGGCCAACTATGTTGTGTGTGTGACATCCACTCCGTCCATCAGGTGTGTCCCTAGATGTTAGGCAATGGGCCGAGCAACTCAGGTGATCCAAATAGTGGAGTGGATATGAATCATAGGTTTGTGTGTGGGACCCACCATAATTCGTGTATTCCATGCAAAACTCGTTCATCAGGTACGCCTTAAATAAATGTCCACTTCTTATTCACGGACACTTGTTTGTTATAATTGGACCATTGGCTATTTTTCATTTTTAAGCGTCAGATAAATGCTCACCAATCAGATAGTGAGATGATCAAACGAACATAGTAGTTTTCACCCTTCTTTTGGGTATGTTGATGTCCATCTAAACTAAGACCCACACACAAAAAAAAATAAAAATTGATAACCATGAAACACTTCCAAATTCATGTGGTGGCCTATGTGATGGTTGGATGGACATATTTTTGAGGCCTCCACATATTATGATGGATCTCACCTAATGCATGGTTTGAATGTTGTGCGCACACCCGATGGGCCCATACGCTGGGTTTGAACCAAACCCAGCATGGCCCTAGCATAACAATCCCAATGCAATAACAAAAATGGTTGAGCCGGCTTGACCTTGAATGCTGTGCGCACACCCGGTACCGGTGGGCCCATACACTAGGTTTGGACCAAGCCCAGCATAGGGCCAGCATAGCAGGCCCACTGTAATCACAAAATTGGTTGAACCAGCTTGACCTGGCCCAACATTTGATCCCATGGTTCATGGTGTGCATTGAACTAAGTACCTTTTCACCGTTGGTTATGGAGAGTTAAAGAGGCATTCATAGAATGAGATACTATGGTGTATGTTGTTTGTAGATGACATGTTTCGATTTATGCAGTAAAGAAATGTGTAAACATAAAACGAGATTTATGGAGATGTGCTTTAGAAATTAAAAAATTAAAATTAGTCAAATTAAAACAAAGTATATGGAGTGCCATTTTATTAATAATAGGAGCCAGAATGAAAAATTAATAAAGACTACTGTTAACTGATTAATAAGAAAAGGTCAGGTCAGGACTTTGCATTTCGTTAGATTGAATGACAACGGACACAACTAAAAATCCAACTTCTAACTCCAAACCGAGCAAGAAATGAGGTCGGGCTCGGTATCTCACGAGCAAGTCGGAAGATCCATTGATCAACAGATCGAGCGAGAAATGGGATCGAGCTCAATATCTCGTCAATAGGTTGGAAGATCCACTGATCTGCCCAACATCGAAAGAAGCTCAACCACTCCCTAAAGGAGTCAGGTCAGCATAATTTCAAGTCGGCACAACCCACCTTCTATTAGTCCCGACTTGATCCCAACTGCATCTATCCAAGATCATAGCCAAAAATCTAGGAAGTCGGCTGTAATACGGGTTTGCCCAAGAACCTAGCCGACAATGTAGGGAGATCCTCACGACTTATGTAGGATCCGAATCCTACTACAACACATCCCTGCTAAACAGGGAAATCTTCCCTACACCACCGACTCTCCTCACCTATAAATGAGAGTTCCTCCAATGGTGAGAGGTACACACAATTCTGAGCGTAAAACCCTAGTTTCGTTTAGACCTAGATTCCTTAGCATGACTTTGGCATCGGAGGGTCCCCTACTCCAACCAGGGTCTCATTTGTCCGTTCATTGTGCAGGCATTCAAAGGTCCAAGAAAGACTAACCAGGTGTTTTTTTTTTTTTTTTTTTTTTTGTATCAGCATCTAGTAACTAAAAAGTTTATGAAAATGACTACTTTCAATATCTTAGATTGTTAATTCATGAGAGTGGAGAGATTGAGAAGGTTGTTGCTCATAAAATTCAAGCAAGGCAAAAGTAGACGTATGCATCTAAAGTTTGATGCAATCATCATCTACCAGCCAAACTAAAGGGGGGTATAAAATCACTATAAGATCTACCATGCTTTATGAGACAAAAATGTTAAGTAGTTAAGGACAATTTCTCCATAGAATGAATGTAGTTAAAATGAAGATGTTGAGATGGAAGAATGGTAAGACAAGCAAGGAACACATTCAAGGAAATTTAGGAGTAGCATCAATAGGCATCAATAGGTAACAAGATGAAGGAAAATAGATTTAGATGGTTTAATCATGTGAAAAGGAGACCAAGATTTGACCAATTAGAAAAAATGAGTTGGTACAAATTGAAAATTCTAACATAATAAGGCGAAGACCTAAAAGGAAGTGGGAGAATGTAAAATGCGAAGACTCGACGACTATAATCTAATTGAAATTATGGCCCTTGATCGAGTGGAATGACATTAAGGGATTCATGTAGTAGATCCTAATTGGTTAGGATAAGGCTTAGATGATAATACTGTGACTCTAGTTGATGTGATGAATAGTAATAACTCACTTAGAAATTATTTAAAAATTGCGTTTGTGGAATATAGTTAATTAAAATCAGGAATGAAATATTACACTTAGGATATTTATTAGATGGTTCAAAATAAAAATATCCAATGATCTTATTTCAATATATAAGTTTCCATTAATAAAAGATAAGGAACAAATATAATTTTGGTAATTTGAGTTGATGTATTCTTCTTCTTCTTCTTCTTCTTCTTCTTCTTCTACTTTTCCTTTTTTTTAAAAAATTTTTAAACACATACACACACACCTCACACACTCACGCCATAGTGGGATTTCACCACCTATGGATACTCGAACCCTTGACCGGGTGTTGAAACTCCTGAGAGTCTACCACCCAAGCAAGAGTAAGGATCCGAGTTGATGTATTCTATAAGTGAAATTTGTGATTGCTCGTGTATTAACCATCATATTCTGCTAGAGTATCAAAATAGTCATCCAACCCCATTACAAATCTCTCCATTCAGCAATCTTCATCTTCTATGTTGTCATTTTCAACCATATGACATGGATTACGTCCAACAGGATGAAAGGTTAGTGTCATTTAACTAATCTTATTTTGAGACATTGGTTTATTAACAACAGGTGTCACAATTTAGACAGTTAAATTTGAGTTGATTTTTTCCATATGTATACTTTCTGAGTGCTTGGAGATCAGGCATTGTACTCTAACATAATATCGAATAACTCCTCCGATACATATACTCCTCTCCCTCCATCCAATGTCATTCTTCAACCATGTCTGAAAATCCTCACTCAGTGGTTTCGTTGACCCCTGCTAGAGTATAAGATACTATTTATAGCTACTTAAATAGATTCATATACTTTTTATCACGATATCTACAATTCTCTATAAATCTCACACCTCTTTTATATAATCATATATCCCCATTAATATCACACCTCTTTTGTATAATCATATATATCATTGTCAATGAAATAAACTATAACAATATAATCGTATATATTATTGTCAATGAAATAAACAAGTTACAGTTCAACCTAAAGAGACTAAATCTAAAGAGACTAAATGGGTCCTTACTCTTGCCTGGGTCGGCTGGTAGACTCTCAGGAGTTTCAACTCCCGGTCAAGGGTTCGAGTACCCATAGGTGGTGAAATTCCACCAGCGTGAGTGTGTGGGGTGTGTGTGCGTGTGCAAAAAAAAAAAAAAAAAAACCTAAAGAGACTAAATGTGGGGGTGGCTAACAGTGAAGTGTCAACTGACAGTGGGGTGTACTATCAAGCTAACAAAAAAAAAACTAAAGAGACTAAATGCGGAAATGATAACCTGAAAATTTGATTGTTTGCAAGTTACTCGTACACTTTTATCTCACCGAGTAAACTTTGTTGAGCCCACTGTGAATGTATGTTGTTTATCCACACCGTCCATCTGTTTTTCCAGCTCATTTTAGGGTTTACCCTAAACTTGAAGCATATTCAAATCTCAAGAGGACCACACCATAGGATACAGTGGGAATAAAAATTTCCACCACTGAAACCTTCCTAGGGCCCACAGTGATGTTTATTTGTCATCCAACCTGTTTATAAGATCACGCATAGATGGATGAAGGGAAAACAAAAATATCAGCTTGATTCAAAAATTTTGTAGACCCCAAGAAATTTTCAATGGTAGACATTCAATTCACACGTACGGTTTCCTGCAGTGTGGTCCACTTGAGATTTATTGTGAGACCCGACCCGAGTTCGCATGTGTGTGTGTGTGTGTGAGTATGCATTCCGTCCATCTTGATCCCGCGGTCCTACCGGTCGAATCCCGGCGACCCGTGACCCTTGGATAGTGTTTGCGGTCATCCGTGAGCCCAGTCATGAAGACCTGACTCGGATCGAGTTGAGACCTATACCATTGTGACCGCATCGTCGTTGCGATTCCAACGACGTGTCTTGTGCATTCATCCGACTTATAGATCAAAAGTTGTGAGCATTTCATCATGTGGCCCACTTTTTGTACAAAAGCATATGGACCACTCTCAGGCACAAGTTCCCATGCACACCACCCACACACACTATAATTCCCATGGAATAAACACTACCCATCCTAAACACTACCCACACCTAACCTACCCTAGCAAGCATTGTTTGTATCACCATAGGTTATGACTCCCCTACAACCTTCCCTTCCTCTCTCTCCTCCTTCATTCTCTCATTTTCCTGTTCCATGGAAGAATTTCCAGCCCTCCCTCTCCCAATTTCCAGCAACTTCCCCTTCCTTTCTTCCTCCATCTAGCCACCACAAATTCATCTTGACCATTGAACCTTTAAGCTTGGAGCTTGGAGTACCTAGTGTTGGTGGTAGCTTGAAGATTCAAGGTGGGTGATTATAATTGTTGATCTTATTTTCTACCCTTTGATCTTTTTTTCTTTCTAGATGGATCATATGGGACCCACTAATCCATGGTGGGGATCCCATTTGATCCCATGGATGTGGCCCTTTGGCCCATCCTACATGCATGTCATGATCCATGATGGGGCCATTCTCCATGGACCCCATCATGATGTATTTTATAATCCACTCCATCCTAAGGTCATCTAGACCCTAAGGATCATGTTGGGTGGCATCCCAACCATCCATAACAATTATATATCATGCATGTAGTGATTTTATGTTGCATGTAAAATCAATGTAGTTGTATGGGTATGATTCACTCTTGGGAGGGCCCACTAGTAACGGGGCCCTACCCCCATGGCCGGATTACTCTCTTTCCTTCTTTTCTTTCTCTGATGTATGGATGATAGTGTGTGTGTGGCCCATTTATAGTGGGCCTTGGATGTCCCAAAATAAATAAAAATAAAAATCCAGCAAGGTGGGATGCTCTTATCACCTAACTCCATGATCATCGGACACCTTAATCAAATGCATGCAAGTGTCCTAGTTCTAGTATGTGATCTGGACTTATGTGGGGCCCACTGAGGAAGGCCACACACCCTTTTTATGGCTGGGATTATTGAGATATAAGTTGATGTGTCCAGCCATGTATTGCTGTCCAAAAACTTGGACTGTTGCATGGATTGTCATGTTCAATCTTTGGCATGGATTTTTGGATCATGATTGTCATTATTTTCTTTATAAGTATGAAGTGTAATGAGAAGGTGTGGACCCCACCATGAGGTGTGATGGGTCATACCTCAGATGGTCCATGATATGGTACCCAAAAAGGAGGCCCATAGGGGTGGGCGGTCCACCTTGTTGGGCTGTCCAACTCACATGTATGGAGGGAAAACATACACTTTAGCTTGGTTTCTCTGAAGGATGGGCCACTTTTATGGACCCCACCTTACTTTATTTTATGAAGAAAATACTAAACCTCCATTTTTCCCCTCTTGGATGAAGGTTGGGCCCACCTTATTGGGTAAACAATGCATGGACAGCAACATCCCTTCCTGGACAGATTGAAATTCCTAATTTAATTAAAATATTTATGAGTATCCAAAAATCATAAAATTTTATAGAAAGGTGGTTCACTTATGGTAGGACCCACCTACAAAATTTTGGGGCCAATGGACACCTGTACACACCATGGTGGTGGCTGGACTGGCCCATTACAATACGGTGTCCAGATCAGTCCGATTTTTAGGACAGATTGATTTCTTTAAATAAATTAAAATATTTATATATGTCTAAAAATTCTAAAATTTTGTGGAGATATGTGCCACCCATTCTAGGACCCACTTACCAAATTTCAGGGCCAATGGACCTCTGTGTACACCGTGGCAAGGGCCGGACTAGCCCACCACGTTGGGACGTCCAGGTCAGTCCGATTTTCTGGACAGTCTATTTTATTTAAATAAATTAAAATATTTATAAGTGTCCAAAAATCTTGAAATTTTGTGGGGGTGTAGGTCACCTATGGAAGTATCACTTTGTAAAATTTTAGATCCAAAATACATTTGAGTTGCCCGTGGTATGGCTGGAAGTGGTCTGCTAGGCAGGGACGCCCAGGCTGGGGCATCTAGCCTGCTTCATGGGCCCACCTCGATGTGTTGAATGTCCCACCACCCATCCATGTAGGGTCCTTAGGGGATTGATCATACTTGCCCCCTTTTTATTCAATTAGAACACATTAGGTGGATTTTTGGACCATATACCCCAGGCCCATAGGACTGCCTACACATGGGACATCCCTGCCTTAGGCTACTGCTAGGCTTGCATTCTAACAGTCTGACCCATTTCATATATGTATTGTGTATCCTCTCTCATCTGGTGGGGCCCACAATGATGTGTGTGAGCCATCCAGAATTAATTATACAAAAAAAATACTTCTAATGCTGAACTCCAACCAACCCAGAAATTTGGGTGGGCTGGAATTTGGCATTGAGCCCAATAACTGTTGCCTATAGATGTTCTTTGGGGCAATATGGCCCACTAGATTTGAGGAGGATTTATGTCAGTATCTTATCATCTTAATTTTTATTTTTTTTGGGCTTAATTAGTGTATGATTAAAGGCCCATCCCAAATAGGATTCTTCTTGGGCTAGTCTCTTAGTTAAGTAAGGGCCTTATAGCCTTGGTTGGGTTGGAACTTTTGATAGGCCCATTGAACCCTTGGGTCCTATATTTACCATATCATTGTGATGGGCCTTATGGGCTAAATACTCAAGTAGTTGGGCCCTTGTTTGCCCACTATAAATAATCCATACTTGGGCCGAGATGTGAGGCCCAACTTACATGTGTTAAAAAATTTAAGAATTTTCCATATGTTGGGATAATGGGCTGCCCATTAGGCCTACCACAATGAATGAACCTATGACCCTTATGGTTGGGCCCTAACCTTGCTTAAGGGCCCACCAGGTTGCCTTTGTTTTTGGGCTTAGTGTATGGCCCACTAGGCCATGGGTTGATTGTGCCTTGGACCTTTCTTTGCATATATAGTAGGCTACCTTTTGGGACCCAGTTGAGGTTGGATGTCCTCCTTGGTGGCCCTAAGGTAGGCCCATAGAGGCCCTTATAGGTGGTTAAAGGCCCACCTTGGGCCTGGCTAGGACTGTTCCTCCTTAGGATTTTGACTCTCTTAGTTTGTGGGTCATCCCAAAGTACTGGGCTCCCACTAGAGGACTTCTCTTCTTCTTAGAATACCTGTCGATGTGCCTAGGTCTTGACCCTCCTTGGGACAGACGATTTCATATTCCTCAGGTAGCACACTTACATCGTTGCAACCCATATGCATCATCTGTATGAATTGATTGCATTGTATAGTGGTCATTCAGGGATGGAGTTTCTTCCCTTTTGCACATTGAGTGCCTGAAACTTGTGCATGATTTGTGTGTGCGACTCATGCATTGGCATCGTATTTCATGAGGATACCGCCCTTGCTTCATCAGGGCCTTGCCTTCACAGGGACATTTGTTGATGGCCGCATATGTGGACACCGGAAATATTACTTGAGCATACTGGGTGCGTAGGA
Organism: Magnolia sinica; assembly: GCF_029962835.1. Taxonomy (NCBI): domain Eukaryota; kingdom Viridiplantae; phylum Streptophyta; class Magnoliopsida; order Magnoliales; family Magnoliaceae; genus Magnolia; species Magnolia sinica. Next base: position 78,530,747 of record NC_080580.1, on the reverse strand, counting down.
TGCCCATGGGTGAGATTCCCAAAACTTCCATGGTATCAAGGATCTGCTCCAACGCCGTGACCGGGTGGAATACATGAGCGCACGAGGGCCTTATACCGTTAGGCCGCGACTCCCACTGCCGTGTAGTCGGTTGGATAGGGGTGTGGCCTTACACTGGTGTGAGGAGGCATTGCTAGGTTGATCTGACCGGCTCGTAAATGGGTCCGCTACCTTCAGCCTTGTTGGTGATTGGTTGTCCACAGCGGGTAGTGAGGTCTCTTATGCTCGTTTGGCTGTGCAGATCTGTAGAGCGGATCATTCAACAGTGTAATGGACCCCGTGATTTCCTTATGATTGAAAATGTACTTGACTTATGGTTTGGATATGAGCACTGACATTACTTACATCGCATTAGCATTGGCTGTACAAGCCCCCCTTTCATACATTGCCTTGGTATGACACTCATTACTTATTGCATCGCATTCATGGTAAGCCTTGGTAAGACTAGTGATATGTTCATTGATTATGCTTCTCTCCTTATACCTCCTACTATTCTTCTGTGCACCATTGTCACACACTTACACCACCCTCTAAGCTTCTATAAGCTTATGCACGATTGATACGTGCAGGAGACTCTAAGTAGGCGCCGTAGCAGCAGAGCATGGAGTAGAGTTGAGCAGTGAGGACTCCAGTGTTGCTGATTTCTCTCTCTTTTCCTTTTTATTCTCATGTATGTCCTTTTGGACCTTTTGGATGATTGTAAAAGTTCAAATTTTTAGTGGATTTTGTGATGTGTGCCTTTGTTATTCTTAGATGTACTTGCTGTGATCTTGGGTATGCTCGCATTGGAAGTGATTATATTGTTATGAAAATCCTCCTTGTAGGATCCCAGGATCGGAACCTACCTCAGGAGCCGAGAATGGGGTACTACGGAGGCTGTTGCGGCCAGAACCGGCCATCGGGTTCCTTGTGAGTCCGGTTACCGAGTCTGGGGCGTGACATTTATATATGCTTCATTTTTGGGCTCAAGCCCTAAAATTATTTGTTAAAATGGATAAGCTGAGTGGATAAAATACATAAATCATGGTGGTCCCACAAAGATTACTCAGTGCCCAATCCGCTTCGTATGTGGTTGAAAATAATAGGAATGTATAGAAACTGTATTAATGGATAAACCAAACTCACTTACATCTTAAAAAAATGATTTTCAAAATTAGAAGACAATTAAAAAAAGAAAAAAGAAAAAGCCAGACACACCTTCAATGTGGCTAAGATAGATGTTAGTGCTCTAGTTGCATTTGGACATTAAAAAAGCTCAGCAGATTGATCTAAACTGTCCATTAGCTCCAGCACGCACTCAATGTGGGTTTCCATGCAAACATCACATCGATCTAATGATCTTAACCAACTGATCAGTGGCATTTGATATCAACAGTACAGTGGTCAATATCAAGGTATTAAGAAATTTTACATGGCCCATGTATGTAACTCAAATCAAACCGTCCAAATAGTGGGCCCCAATTTAGATGGATTAATAAGTGATACCTACACTATATTTATCGCCAAAATGTCTATTGGTCGACATCTAACTACCCCAAATAAATAGTCAATAGGCGAATTTAATACATAATTAATGTCCACTAATCAGAGGATAGGACAATTTGGGAGGATAGACTTCAAGAGTGTGGGTCCCACGTTTGGACAGTTTAATTGAGTTAATAAAGGTAACGTGCTAGTGTATCTGAGCACCTGAGTATCAAACATGACTATCTGACATAGTAAAAAATAACTGCCCCAAACAATAGAATAAGATAAGATGGTGCATGCAAGACAGTTGGGGATCTGAGTTTTGTCAGTTCAATCTTCCACCAGTCTCCACCTTAAAACAAATTCAAAATAATCAGGTAGCATTGACCCATCACCACCGTTAGCATCATCATCATCATCACCATTTACAGTAAACGCTAGAATTATAATCCATTCAAAATCTAATCAGCTGGGAAGAAGAAACAGCCACAGTGAAATGGAAGAAGAAAAAGAAGAAGAGATGAGGGGGTCCCTTCTTCCTCATTTGTCATCTCAGCAATCTACACCTCCCTCTCTCCTCATTTATTTGTATGTGGGCCATTTTCTAGCAAGATGGAGTGCAAGGTCTCTCTCTCTCTCTCTCTCTCTCTCTCTCTCTCTCTCCAGCTTCTTTTTTTGCTTCTCTTTTTTCGTGAATTTGATCTTTTTGTACTGGTTTAATAGAGTTGATTATATTATTTTGGTCAGTGGGCCACTTCCTAGCTAGATGGGGTGCAAGGTCTCTCTCTCTCTCCAGTTTGTTGTGTTTCTCTCTTTTAGAAGTTGCATGAATTTGATATTTTTGTACTGTGATTTAATACATATTATTTTGGTCACTCTTGTTTCTATTCTAGATTGCATATGATGGAACATTGCATAGTTTTATTTTTATTCCATCTCTTTTTTCTTCTTTCTTCTTAAAAAAAAAAAAAAACACCATGGATCTTTGTCTTTTATTGGAAAACATGTCCCTTCCCTGATTTCCTGAATAGTTGATCTGATGGAAGCGGATTGCTTACTGAGTACAACTCTGTGGGGTCCACCTTAATTTACATATTTTATCTGTTTATCCATTTTAACAGATAATTTTAGGGCTTGAGACAAAAAATGAAGCATATCCAAATATAAAATGGACCGCACCATAGGAAACGGTGTATATTGAATGTATACCGTTGAAAATTTCTTTGGGGCCATAGAAGTTTTTGATCAAGCTGATATTTGTGATTTCCCTTCATCTATGTTTGTGTGATCTCAAGAAAAGGTTGGATGAAAAATTATAAACACCACTGTGGGCCCTAGCAAGGTTTCAACGGTGTAAATTTGTATTCCCACTATTTCCTATGGTGTGGTCCACTTGAGCTTTGCATATGCTTCAATTTTGGGCTCAACCCCTACAATGAGCTGGAAAAATAGATGGACAGCGTGGATAAACCACATACATTCATGATAGGCCCATCAGAGTTTACTCATTAATTACGGTAAAAACCTACTGAATAAATGAGTAGGCAATTTGATTTTTTATCAGATAGGCCTCATTCTTGATGCACCTAGAGATGTACACGAGTTGAACCGAGTCAAGCTTGGCATAGCTCGACTCAGCTCGGTTCGGTCAGCAGCTCGGGCTAGCTCGAGCCGAGTTCGAGCCTGTGTGACATTTTCTCAAACACATAGAGTGCACTTTCAATTTCTCACAGTACGCAAAACAACAGCATTAGTTTATAGGTATTATCAAACACTCGGCAAACATCATCAAAATCAAGATATGATGGTAGTTTTATTGTGTAAAGCCTTTTGTTTTGTTTTGGTTTTTTTTTTTTTTTGTAGTGATTTATTTTGTATATATATCCATACCTTCCTCACTTCCAGCCGATTCTACGGAGAATGTATGCACTCGAAACAACACTTCGTTGAGTCATTTCATCAAATACTTGGTGAGAGCATCAATATCAAAATAACCGAGTCACCGAACTGATTAGATTTGAGTCGATTCGAGTTAAGATTCGATCCGAGTTGATTCAAGCTCAGACAAGCTTGAACTCGGCTTAAAAATTTTTCGAGCTCCAAAAATCATCTCAACTCAGCTTGAACTCAATTTCAAACTGAGTCAAATTGAGCTTTTTTGAATTGAGTCAAATGAGTTAATCAAACTAACCCGATTCGTGTACAGCTTTAAATGCACCATGCCCCTTAAAGGGAGCAGATCAGGTGCGACCTTGGCCTCACCCAAAATGATGCGGCCCTCAGTGTGGCGCCCACTTTGTTGTATGTATTGTATATCAATGTGGTCCATCTATTTTGACAAATCATCTTATAACATGAGCCCAAAAATAAAGCAGATCCAAGTCTTATGTGGACCATACCGTAAGAAACAATGCTGATTGACCGTCAAAAACATCTTGTGGGCCACAAAAGTTTCAGACAATCTGATACTTTGTTTTTTTTTTTTTTTCCTTCATCCAGTTTTGTATGAACTTATCAACAAGTTGGATGGAAAATAAACATTATGTTGGCCTTAATAAGTTTTTAATAGTGTTGTATTCGACCACCACTATTTCTTATAGTGTGGTCCACCTGAGATTTGGATCTGCTTCATTTTTGGGATTGTGCTCTAAAATGATCTGTTAAAACAGATGGACAACATGGATATACAATATATACATTAAGGTGAGTCCCCACTGTAAGGGCCGCATCATCAAGAGTGAGGCTAGGCCGCATTTAATCTGCTCTCCCAAAAAACCCTAGATGGATTATCCTAACCCCTTAATTGGTGCCTGGGAAATAGACAGTAAAGAAATACAGCAAAGGTCCAACATTGATCAGAAAAAGAAGCAAATATTGGATGACTAGGATCTTTCAACTTGATCAGGTTCATATAGTGCTTGAAAAAATATTACGAATAGCCGTTTTACATTTCTATTGGAAATCCATTGATACATTGAATTATGGGTTCTCTATCGTAGAAATAATTTACATTTGATTTGTTTAAAACTTGCGGTTAGAAGACTCATATCAATCAAAACTCAGGAACTCAATTAATTTGATTAAGCTCAGCATCATTCCAACCATTTGATCTAAACTCCCCTTTATAAACGCCGATAATTAAAAAAAAAAAGATAATTAAAACTTCACACCTGCTTAGGATGATTGTAAAGTAGTAAGAATAATAATATTTTTTATTATAGCGAGGCACGAACATAGTTGTTATTTTTTAGGTCGTTTTTGTCCCCCATTTTTCTCAATCATTGTAATAAATTCCTTAATTACCTATATGATACAAAGATCAGTTTGATTATTCTTAGAGTACATAGGCTATAGATTAACCCAACACCTTACACCACCTAGTTTTAGAGTATTTTCGTATGCTAATGATAGAAAAAAGAAGAGAAAATAAATTTTATTTTTTCTTTCTATCAAAGTTATTATGTATTATATCTAATGGACTTTGGGAAATACTTTTTATAGATTTCTAGAGGAGAAACCGATTTCAATAAATCACTTACATACAAGTAAACTATAATTACGGAGTTCTTAGACACCTTGAACTAAAGGCTTCTCTCTCTTTCATTGAATATATACTTATTAGTTATCATGACTTTATAGATTTTTTCATGTTACTGCTTAATGACATATTTAAGCTCATACGAGGACTTTAAAAATTTACACAGTATATTTCTTGACCCTATTGAACAAATTCTTCTGGTTGTTCCATATATAATTTTTCTTCTAGTTTATTATTTTTAAATGTAATTTTTATGTCCATTTAGTAAATTAAAAAGTTATTAATTAAAGCAATGACAATTAATATTTGATTTGAAGTCATTTTTTACATATGGGAATATGTATCAAGTGATTTACACATTTCTTTTGATTAAAACATTTGGCCACTAACCTAGTCTTATATTTCTTAATTGAGCAATCAACTTTTTTTAAATATCCATTTAAAACTTAAGGTTTTACCCCAAGAAGTTAGTTTACTAATTTTCATGTATTATTAGTCTTAATAGACTATCTCATTTGTAATTTTTTTCAAAAAGAATGTAGTATGTGAAGACATACCCTCTTTGAATGTCATAAAGTAACATTGTAATTGGGTTAAAATTAGGATCATACTCCTTAGTGATATCAAGCCATTTACTTCTCTTAACTTTAAGTTCAGACTTAAGTTCTTCTAAGTCTACATTGTTTGAGTTAGATGGCTCATTTAGTTTGGAAGAGGAACCCTCCATTGAGATAAGCCTCACGGTTCTTAAATTTACAAAGAAAGATATTTCATAAAACTCTACGTATCTAGATTTAATAATAATATTATCATTTGTATATGAGAGCTTATATACCTTACTATGAAAGACATATCTTACGAGTATACACCTATAAATTTTAACTCCTAATTTAGATCTTTGGGAATCTAAAAGCTTAAGATGGGTTAGACAGTCCCATACTCTAGGATAATTAACATTTGATTTTCTACTTTTCTATAGTTCATAGAAAATTATCTTAAATTTAGTTGTAGGTATTTTAATTATAATATGACAAGCAGAGAGAATAACTTCTCTCCAAAAATTAAGAAAAAGTTCAGAATTAAGTAACATTGCATTTATTACGTTAATCAAATTTTTATTCTTACGTTATGCTATTCCATTTTGTTGAGGTGAATAGGGAGTACTAATTATTCATCCCCATTATCACTATTCCTCATAAGAACCAATCAGAATAGGTTACGTGTAATTTGTATGGATCCACATGGTGTATTTGAAGATTTGCAGAAAATTTCTTGATAATAATAACTAGGACATATCAAAACAATGTCACGTCATTGTTTAAGTGACTGATGACAATTGTGAAGAAATGATTACAACAATTGTTAGAATGTAAGAAGCATTCATAAGAAATTAGTGATGAATGGTTATAGTAACTGTCAGAACGTGAGAAGGATCTAGATGGTCGGATTAAAGATATAAATAGCAGAGGAATTCATCAGTAAGAAAATTGTCTCATACCAACCAAATCAATTATCCTTTCAATTACCAGTCAATTTACATTTCATAGTGTAATACTTTACTTTCCAGTCAAGAAAATTACATTCCTTAGTGTAATCATTTACTTTTAGCTTGTTGTTTACATTTTGTAGTGTAATCCGTAGTGTTAATCAAGTAGCTAGTAATTTTAGCTATAATTTAAGTATACACTCATATGTTGGATTCAGTTTTTCATTCGGAAAGATATTTTGTAGTTGTTCTTCACGACCGACTGAAAGAATTTATTCCTTATTTCACTTTATCTGTACTAAAAAGTCCTTTCGTACAGAATGTAAATGTGTAACCCCATCATCAGAGGACAAACCCCACCCTTTGAATATCGTCTGATCTTGTTTACACATTCAGCGAGTGGCTGAATAGGTGACCAATCTCATCAGATCATGGTCATACACTACATGTCTGCCTATCTTAACACTTGGGGTCATAGCTGTTCAGTTTGACTTGAGTCACAAATCCAATTATGGCATGCCCGCGCACACATACTAACGCAAACCAATCACCAACACTAACTTCATGAATAATCTCATTAGATTCATATAAATTATTAAAATCCTTCGAAGTGTATTCACCACCTCTATCATATTTTAAGATCTTAATTTTTCTGTTTGGCTGATTTTCTACTTCACTTCTAAATATAATGAATTTAGAAAGTACTTCATCCTTATATATATATATATATATATATATAATGATCGTCAATAGAGGTAATAACATATTTCTTACCTCCTCTAATAAGATATTCTTTAAATATTATTTAAGATAGCGTATGCCAAAGTAAATTAATCATAATAATTCAAAACTCCTTTCTATACTAGGAAAGAGTTTTCTAGTCACTTTAGACTGTGAACAGGATTCACATTTCTCAAATTTATTACGTTATAAAGTTGAAATTATTCAACATTTAGTCATGTTTTTAATAAATTAAACATTCATATGACCTAATCTACCATGCCACAAAGAGACATTGCACACCATATAAATAAGAGGCTTTATTCATTTTAATATTCAACTTAAACATGTCATATTTATAATTTATGTAGTAATATCCAATGAAAGATTTATTTTTCATAAAAAATAATTTAATCTGATTTTTTAAATTAAAAAAAAAACATGTTTAAGACCAACCTTTTTTAAAAGAGAACCTGAGACCAAATTCTTGCACATGTCTGGTATGTAAAGAACATTGGCTAATGTAATAGTCTTCCTAGAGGTGAACATCAGCTCCACCTTTCATGTCCAACCACATCTATAATGATAGCATTGCCTATCTAGACATTCCTATTAACTGTAATCTCTTTGTCAGTTTTGAACCAGTGACGATCATAGCATACATGTGCATTAGCACATATGCATATCCACCATCCATTACGTGGATCCAAGTGAGTCATGTTTATTTTCATGAAGTCAACCATTATTTTAGGCTTTTCATTCAAATATATTTGAGGCGTTGGTGTTTGATTTGGTTGTTTTCTTTTACGATGGTAACACTCTCTTACAAAATGATCAAGCTTGCGACATACATATTTAACAAATTTATCTTAGCTATCGAATTTTTTATTGTTATTCTTATTATTAGTCTTTGGATTGGGGGTTCTTTTTGAACTAATTATTATGGTTTTATTTCAAGTTATTATGTTTTTCTTAGACTTTTTCATTTATGCGAGGTTGACTTTATAAACTTTTTTCTTAGATTCTTTATTTTTATCATGAGGTATTGCTTCTTCCTCGACATGAAGTCGTACAATGAGGTTTTTAATGGATGGTTCATTAATTTTGTGATTAAATGAGTTCTTGAAGTCTTTCTACAATAAAACCTATTTTTTAATGGCTAGCATCAGTTGAAAGAGTTCATTCAGTTTAATCCCTTCAGATATAATATCGTGGGCTATTAAATTGAACCCGTTTATTCGTTGAAATATAAATATGGCGTTTACTATTTTATATTTATATACCTAATGACATCGTATTTTTTTTACGCATTCTTTAATTTTATATTTCTTTCCTAAGGCGGAGTAGATTTCAACAGATGTTACATAATCATATAAAAACATCGTATAGTTGGTTTGATAGCGTACAGAAATATAATTCTTGTATAGATAGTCATCTTCATCCCATTTTTTACGTACATCAGGAACTCTAGTTCATGAAGATCAAACGGTTTTTTTTTCTTTTTTGTATATCAATCACGTAAGTTATGTGTAAAGTAACGAGATAAAATTAAAAAATAAAATAAAAATAAAATTCCATCTCCAACTCTTATAGTACTGTTCATCATATATTTTCAACCAAATTAACTTAGAGTCGATTGATAAATTTATCAATGTGGTAGGGGTCATATCTCAAAATTAGAAGAATAAACTTAGAAAATGAACTCAAATAAAAAAAATAGAAATTAATTGAAACTTCATACATGCTTAAATTAATTGCAAAATTGAAGAATCTATACTTTTACTATTGCGAAGCGTAAACATATCCATTGTCTTTGACATAGTTCCCACCCCTCGATTTTTCTCGACCAGTGGAATAAGCTCTTTGATGCGTTATCTCCATGATACAACGCCTAACTTGGTTATCTGTGAAGTGCATAAACTATAAATTAATCCAACACCCTACACTTAGTTTTGGAGTATCTTCATATGCTTAGGACAAAGAGAAGAAGAAGAAGAAGAGAAAAATAGTATTTGTTCTTTCTATTCGAGTTGGTATGTATTGAATCCAAAAGATCCTAAAAAAGGCCTAGACTTCCAAGGAAGAAATTGATTCGATAAATGGTATAAAAAGTTTGAAGTTTCTTACTAGTTTTTGTTGTAATTAATGATCAGCCATTACAACATACATTTCTTTCAATTGAAACATAAAAAAGCCTCATCAAAACAAAAGAAAAAAATGGTAAGAAACAGTAAGCATTAACAACAAATTTTAAATTAAAAAATATTAATTATTTAAATTAAAAATATTAATTATTTTATTATCTTTAGTCGAAATTTATTAACAATTTTATATACTCATTTGCAAAGTAAAGTAAGTCAATATCAAAGTACGAAAATTTTTTACGTGTCATGTAACTCAAATCAAACCATCCGCTTATGGTTTTGGCTTAAATTAATCAAGAAGGCCATAGTTGCACTATATTTTATCTCCAAGATGGGGTTGGTAGACATCTAACTGCCCTTAATCAACGGTAAATGGTCTAAATTCAATAGATAAATGTTCACTAATTAGAGGATATGTCACACCCCAAACTTAGAAATCGGGCTCACAAAATTTTCAATCGCTGAATCCGGCGCCGACAGCCTCCGTAGTATCCCATTCTCGGCTCACAGCGCCCATTTGCAAAGTTCCGATCCTGCGATGCTACGAGGAGGATTTTTAACATCAGTTTAATTCGTAATAAGCATAACCAAAGGCATAACCTACAAACAACAACCAAAAACTCCATCACATTTTCACTATGATAAAAAATTTATAAGTACAATACGCGTAAAGGGAAATACAATGATGATAGATAAAAGCTCCAAAATAATCTGCTACATGCTCTAGCCTCAGCGCTGCTGCAATCCAATGTCACCTGCACGCAACAGTCATGCATAAGCTTATGGAAAGCTTAGAGGTTAGTGAAAGTGTGTGCGTAAGGTAGTAATACAATTATATAGTATCAGAGTAATGCGAAATATGCTGATAAATTCATGAATACTATTAGTCGTACTAAGGTTATGCGATGCAAGACATGAATGATGTCGGCCATACCAAGGCCATGCGATGCGAGATGCAAATTCAAGCACACTAATCCTCATCTAAGTCCACATATCAAAACAGCCCAACTCTGTAATATCACCGGGGTCTAGTACACTCTAAGCTAGACTGCTGCCCCATCGCGCGCAACAAGGTGAGTGGAAGAGACCTCACTATCCGTCTACCAATATTGGGCTCGACTCGTCAATAGCGGACCCATTCCTCGAGCTGGTCAAACTCAACCTAGCTTTGCCCCCTCCTCTCGAGCGGATAAGGCCACACCTCCTTCCAATCGACCACGACACAGTGAAAAGCGCGGCCTTCTAGTAATTGGCATCGGCGCTCATGCACCCACTCGGTCTAGACGTCGGAGCAACCTCCTGGTACCATAAGGGTTTAGGGACTTTCACTCAGGGATATTTATAGCACCCAATGTAGAACAAGATTTTCAGTATCCAATCCTACCAACCATGATATGCATGTGGAGGCTATGACTCTGATGTCGGTAGGGCGTACAGTATACATGACACACAATACGAAATGCATGAATCATGCAATCCAGTCATACAGCAATCATGCGCATACCGCGCGCTCATGTAGGCATCTCCCTTTACCAGGGAATCTCATAACAATCTGCCCAATGGCATATACTATGATCAATCACTCATCTCATCACAAGCATGCAGATGATGTGTATGGGCATGTATCATGATGCAATGTTGTCACATACTCATAATCCGAATTAATAATCGGAATCGAAAATCGGTCTATAAGTAAGGCGGGGTCCATATATGAACATTCGATCAAATCATAATATAAAGATCGGCCCTCGGCCGTGGTTATATCAAATTCGATAGCACGAAACCGTCCGTCTACGGCGAATGGGGCCCACTTATTTGGGTTAACCCATGAAGAGAATGGGCCTAACAAGGCCTAAGGGAAGTTCACAATGAGGACATCTAACCATCATTGCCCATCAATGTGGATGTCACACCATCATTGCTCCCAAGGCATGACCGCCAAAAACATCATCACATAAATCATGGTGAAATCTCAATCAGATAGGCCAATTCTAATGGGCCGAATCAATAGGTTGAATCAAATGGGCCGAATCAAAGGGCCGATTCCAACGGGCCGAATCGAATGGGCTAAGTCAAATAGGCCGAATCAATGGGCCAAATGTATATCAAATCGGGCCGCACTAATGGGCCAAATGTATATCAAATCGGGCTCACCCTCATGTATTTTGAGATCCAACCTACTCATAAGTTAGCATAGAGATAGATGAAGTGAAAACCAAATATCAGTTTGGGTGGGAACCACTGTGGCTCCTAAGAAGTTTTAAACAGTGGATGTCACTGTACCCCATTATTATTGCGAATGGTGGGGTCCACTTGAACTTTGGATCTCACTTATTTACCCCATGCCAAAAAAATGATCTCACAAATGGTTGGACGGCTTGGATACAACACATGTATCATGGTGGGTCCCATAGATAGACGGCATGGATAGAATAGGTGGGACCCACAGAGCTTGCGGCCGTGTGCAGCAGTAGGTCTACACCCCACAGGGCAGCTACATAGCTGCTGTACATGCAACTACTGCTGCTTAAAGAACAACAAAGGTGGGTCCCACGTAGGGCCCACCCTTATGTCTATATATACAATATAATATATATATATATATATATATATATTAAATATAGCTGCTGCTATGCAGCTTTATGCATTAAAAGGGCCAGAGGTGGGTCCCACATAGGGCCCACCCTCATAGATGTATATAATATACATATATATATATATAACATATATATTATAATATAATATATAATATATTATATTATATATATTAATATAATATAATATATTAATATTATATTTAATATAGAATCAACGTCCAGGCCCTGGACGGCCTGGACATACACATACATCATGGTAGCCCACACATGGGGTGGGTCCCACCGTCCCTAGTCCCACCGTCCAGGGACGATGGATGGTTTGGATAAAACACATACACTGTGGTGTGGCACATTAGAATGGATGGACGACATGGGTGGGTCCCATGGACCCCATCGTCAGTCCTCACCTCACTGTTAGCCACTCATACTAGGGAATCAATGCTAAGACCTCAGTGTTGAAACGAGGTATCTTTCACCCGGTCTATCTCTTGGGCTATGGATCTGGGTGTGGATAAACATATCAGGGAGGGCCCCACATGGACGTGGGTCCCACCATCCAGGGGCAGTGGGCAGTTTGGATAAAACACATACACTATGGTGTGGCCCATCGAAAGGGATGGAGGGCGTGGATGGGTCCCATGGACCCCACTGTCAGCCCACACTTCACTGTTAGTACACCCATTGTCAGTCCACACTTCACTGTTAGCCCCACCCCACATCAGTCCACACTTCACGGTTAGCCCACGTCCAGTGTCCCTGGACGCTGGACAGTGTGGATACAACATAGGCATCATGGTGGGTCACACATGGACGTGGCCCACCTGATTGGATCATTCTAATATTTGTTTTTTTTCCTTCTGTCCAGGCCCGGTAACGGCCTGGACGGTGTAGATCCAACTCATCCATCGGGTGGGTCCCATGAAGGTGGATGGCATGGATACAATATAGACTTCATGGTGGGCCATAATCATAGAAAGAGAGAGAGAGAGATCGGAGATAATGGAGGGGCCCCGCCACTATGGGCCCCTCTTGGATACAACCATACATCAAATTGGGTCCCACCATATGTGGGCCCTAAGATCACAAAAGACAAATACAAAAGAATAAAAATGTGGGTCCAAGATCACCCACCTTCCACTTCTTCTTGCTCCCTTGGCTTCCTTTGCTTCTTAACTTCGATCCTAATGGAAGAGATGAAGTTTTAATGGTTAAGATGGGAGATGAGAGGGTAGGAAGTAGGCCACACACAAAGCTCTCTTAGAGGTTTGAAAGAGTTTGGACGTGTGATCTTTTGGGTTACTTGGAAAATGGTTTGAGAATGAGAGAGAGAGGGTTGTAAAGAGAGAGAGAGAGAGAGAGAGAGAGAGAGATGGGTGATGGAGTGATGGATGTGGTGAGTGATGGGTGTGTAAGAACTTTATTAACTTTAGGAGTAGATGGTATAAGAAAGGTATGAGATGTGTGAGAAATTGTTGACTTATGGAGTTGCTTGGGGATGGGTGTGAGGTGATGGTGTACTTGACATGTACTTGACTCTTGATAGGATTGATTGATTGATGGATGTGACATTGGGTAGAGATTCTCTCGAAATTTGCACGTGCGATGTTTTTCTCGAACTGAACACGGGCCCACATCTCCTGGCCTGGGTATCGCCTCGGCGCGCGAGACGCTGCATCGGAACCGCGACGACAGCGCCGTCGCTAAGGTATAAGTCTCGGGTCGAGCCGACTCTGGTTTACAGGACTCGGCTTAAGATCGTGCTAAAATGTTAGATACAGGTCGAGAGTTGTCAGAATTTGACAGGGAGGATCGCGGGAACCTATGGAATGGTACAGACTAAGATACAGGTCTTACAGGATAGGACTGATTAATTAAAAATTTGAATGATGGGCTTTCAAGAATGGGAGTAGATTAGGTGTGGGCCTGGCCTCACCCAAGAAGGTGCGACTATTACCGTACTAAAGTGGGCCAAAAATGTGAGGATTGAACATCTACCGTTGAAATATTATTGAGGTCACAAAAGTTTTAAATCATGCTAATATTTGTGTTTTCAGTTCATCCCAGTAAGAATGATGCTACTAAGGGTACGAATGGCAAAAGTTTTGAATTGGGCTAATATTGGTGTTTTCGGTTCATCCCAATAGGAATGATGTTATTAAGGGTATGGATGGTATATAAACATCACTATCTACCCCAGGAAGGTTTCAATTGTAGGAATCTCCCTACCCAACTTTTCTTTTAGTGTGGCCCACTTGAGTCTTGGATCCTTCTCACTTTTAGCCTCATGTCCTAAAATGATGATTAGAAGTGTACATGAGTCGAGTTAGCTCGTTAGCTCGCTCAGATCGACTCGGAAAAGCTTAACTCGACTCAGATCGAAACTGTGTTTGAGCCAAGTTGAGCTAGTTTTATTGAGCTCGAAACTTTTTGAGTCGAATCCGAGTTGGACCTAGCTCGACTCGGTATTGAGCTTGAACTCGACTAGGTTCAACTCGGATCGATTTTTGAGTAAGTGTCTATATATATATATATATATATATATATCGGACGTCCAAATTATGTTTAAAATAAAAAAAAATTTAAAAAAAAAAACTCTAACCCTCCTGCGTCCTCTCATCTAGGTCGTTCGCCCAACCCTAAAAACCCTAACCCCAACTTAAACTTGACTCTCTTCAGTGCCCAAACGGCGACCAGCAACCAATACCACTCTCCCCTCCTTTATTTCTCGCCATTCTCCAGCGCCCGACAATGATGTTGCTCACCAAGTATTTGGTGAAATGACTTAACGAAGGTGGCTGGTCGTAAGGAAGGTATATATATGAAACAAATACCATTTTTTCTTGATTTTTATGTTGTGTAGAAGGTGTTTGATGAAATACCTGTAAAACCACAGTTGTTGTTTTCACATACAGTGAGATTTTGAAGGTGCAGTCCATGTGTTTGTGAAAATGCTGCACAGGCAAACTTGGCTTGATCTTGGATCGAACTCAGCTCGAACTAGCCGGAGCTGCTGACCAAACTGAGCCGAGCTGGCCAGTCATGCTCAAGGACCGAGCTGAGTCGAGTTCGAGCTGAGGTCAGCAAGTGGCCGAGCCGAGTTGAGCCGTGCCCAACTCGATTCGATTCATGTACACCTCTAATGATGATGGACAGAGTGGATTTCTTACAAACATCATGGTGGGCCCACTTACGTTTCAGAGGCTTTAAGAGGAAGTCCTGACGTTGGAACCTAACTGGACCTGATGTTTGTGAGAAATTGTAACGCCCTGAAAATCGGTAGTCGAGCATAGACTCATTCCCGAGTTCCAACGCATCACTTATGTAACATAGATAATGATGGTTAAATATTGTCCGTATTAGTACCTTAAAAATGAATGAGATTATATCAAAACAGCATATCATACTCCAGAGGCAATTAAAGTACGCTAGCGGAAGACTGTGATATGTATATAAACTGTACAAAAATAATAGTAAGCCCTCAGAGCATGACTGTCACTAGGTTAAACAATTATAAGTTTAATTCAAAAATATATAAAAATCAGAAAGTGTAATATTCTCTATCCAAAACCCTGTAGCCCCGCCAGCGCAACTCCAGGTCTACATAGACCCGCCAGAGAGTTGCATATAGGAGAACTCCTCCTTATCATCGTAATAGTCCGGCTCTGCCTCATAAGCATCCTATCACCCACAACTAAGACAGAGTCTGGTTGGTGTTTAAAACACCGTCCCAGAACGTGGGAGTGAGTAATCAACTCAGTGGAGCTATAATGCAAAGGTTAACATGTTATCAATTCAATCAAGTAGTAATGATAAAGCAATACAATCAAGCATTCCTAAGTACTCTGATTAATGCAAAAATGATATGCATTAATGATGCATGCCCTCGCCTGCACTCCCTCTGCGATCTTCCTCTTACGGTCGCGGCATGCACTTCTTCCTCTGTGCTCAACACCAACGCCAAAGACACATGCAATGCGGTGCATGAGCGTGATTACCGAGTTCTTATTAGACCTTTTCATACAGCAAGATTGAGAAAGTAAGGCACCTCCCTTTATATCATAACCCAAACATTGATCCATCTAGGTTCGTCAATCCTAGTAGTCACATACGATAGATGGCTTCTAGGTCGTTACGGAGAGGCTCGTCACTATCAGCGTAGGCCTGGTTTATACTCTAGTTTACTACGGAAAGACTTATTACCTCAACGTAGTTTCTAGTGTATGCTCGAGGTAACTACGGGCTCGTCACCTGATCGTAGGCCGACAGCTCGAATCTAGTGTCCCATACCACCGTATTCAGTTCACGAGTTGGTTTGCTCACTAGACACTACGGGGAGGCTCATCGCCCTAGAGTAGGCTGACAGCTCGACCACGGTGTCCCATACCACCATACCCGGCTCATGAGTCTTAACGGATCGAGGTACCAAGGTTAAACGGGTTTGGCATTGGTAAGTTGGTACCTTAGATTCAAACAGTAGCATCCATACATGGTGAACATACATCGGGTCAACCGGGTTGCTTGACAAGTTCGACTGGTACGAGCATACGTCGAGCGGATCGACATGGAGCGCGTAAGCACTCTGCGTGGCCTAACCACTGCGACAAGTAGCGTACGACTCGGACTCATCAGGCGTGTCTGTCGTGGTTAAGCAATTCAACCACTGTTCACAAACAATTACCGATTGCCTGGGCTACATCGTAGCCCCAATCACATTCCAAACAATATCATTTACATATAGTAATCCAAAACAGCATGTGACAACTGAAATCAGATATAAATCCTACTTGAGCAATTTAACAAACACATACTACACACATACACAGACATTTCATCCATACAGCACATAGTAGTAAGATAAGTTATATAAAGGATACTATAACCATACTTAAGGGGATTGAGAATCCTATCTCAATACCCTCATTACATACATTTAAACCGGCATTTTCTCATTCAGGCATTTTATCAAACACTTAGTCTACACATATTACATACATGTAATAAATCAGTTAAAACACGTGTTATAGCAAATCCACTTACATAGGAGTTTTTACACGTACAACGATCATGTATTAGCAATCAATAATCATAGCAAGCACAAATCATAATTCCATATTCATTCAAACATTTTAACAAACACTTAGAATGCATTTGAAATAGCCTAACCTACATAAATGTGTAATATGTTGGAACATCCTAACTACGCATATGTGATAGCACTCAAGTTAGTTAAAAATCATTGACTGGCATTGAAAGCCTTGAAAACCATAACCTAAACGTTTATAGTCCGCACCTTTCGCCGGTAGACTCATAACGAACTCAGTTCGTTCTCTAACTCGTCGTCTACAGCACAACTGCAACCTACAGTATGAAATAGGTTAGCTATTTCATCATTTACTCTATTTGAAACCCTAAAATAGGTTAGAGTTAGGATTTCTTACCCGAAAACGGAATCAGGATCGCCAGTATAGCGATGGTTAAGGGCTTGGAGTGGCAGGGAAGAGTCCCAGGAACAAACTCCAACACTCTCTCTCTTCTCCTCACTTTCTTCTTCTCTTTTCTCTCTCTTCTCCTCACTTTCTTCTTCTCTTTTCTCTCTCTTCTCTCTCCTAGGGTTGTAAATTCGTATGAAATGAGAAAGAGAGAGAGAGAGAGAAAGGGTTTAAAGTGCTTATATAGGCTTAGAACTGATGGGAATGGCCCTAGGGCTATGGTATACTTAGGTTATAGTCAAAGACTGGCCGTTTCGGTCCAACAGAGCACATTTGGAGGCCCCTTTTCTGCGTGCGGTCGGACTTAAGCTCCCTGACATTGGATCTAGGCCAGACTAAGTTTTCAGTCCGATCGGATTTACATATCAACCGCGGAGGACCAGTTTTAGTTCGACGGTCACCGGTACTCGATCAGGGCCACAAGTACACTGACATGTGTTGGAAATTTTTCCTAATCCAATGGTGTAATTAGGTCAGATTCCGATGGTCTGAATTCTTAGATTTGGCCTGCAAGTGAACGACTCAATTCACTTAAGTTTCAGTTCATTTTCTAAAGATATTCACGTTTCTCATACACTTCACTCCGATCTCAAGTTGTCTGTTTCTGGGTATTATTAGGACTTGATTTCCGAGGTGATTGTCAAGTCTAGTAATGCGGTCATAATCGTATAGCTTTGGGGTAATCGGACTTTCGACGTGTGGTACAGGTCCGATACGGAGTTTCGGTGTGCTCTCGAGAGCAAACGGGTTTAGAGATTGATCCTGGATTTCAGGGTAATATAGCGTTAACAATTCTACAAGTTTTGGGTCTTGCAGTTCGTATTTAAAGTAATTAGTGCTAATTTCACATGTAATCTAGTTTAACACTTAGTTAATTCTCGTCTAATTTTTAAAGGATTTGGTCCTTAGTGATTTCTGCCTGAGGTGGTACTCGGTCTTTGTACGGATTTTTTCGATACGTTACAGAAATTCACTCCATTCATTTGTTTTTAGCTTATTTTAGGCCATGAGGTTAAAATTGAGCCGGATCCAATACTCAAGTGGGCCGAATATGTGATGATTGTACGTCCCCATTTGAAAAATTCTTGAGGCAAGATAAGTTTTGAATCAGGCTAATATTTGTGTTTTCAGTTCACCCTAGTAGGAATGACGTTATGAACAGTATAAATGGCATGTTAAACATCACGGTCGACCTAGGGAGGTTTCAATGGTAGATATTTCCTTACCCAACTTTTCTTAAGTGCGGCCCGCCTGAGTCTTGGATCCTTCTCACTTTTAGTCTCATTTCCTAAAATGATCTTACAAAATAGATGGACGGAGTGGATTTCTTACAAAATATCACGGTGGCCCCACTTACGTTTCACGCATAGGAATTTCTTGTGAAAGCCTTTCGCAGGATATCCGCGTCGGGAGCGGATTGGATACTGAACGCTTCAGTAGCCAAAAGGCTACTGAAGTGATGTGGCAAAATGGCATTGGTGGATACCAATCATCTGTTTCCTTACAATAAATGCTCTTCTAACGGAGATCCGTTAGCGGATGATTTTCCGTTTAAGTTGTGAACGCACTCGGCGGATTTCCTGCGAAAGACTTTCGCAGGAAGTTCCTGCGCCGGGAACTCAGATGGGGCCCACTGTGATGTTTGTGAGAAATCTTACCCGTACATCTATTTTTTGAGTTCAATTCAGGATATGAAGTAAAAAATTAACCGTTTCTGGAGCTCAAGTGGGCCAAAGACGTGATAATTGAATGTTTATAGTTGAAATATTCATGGGCCACAGAAGTTTTGAGTCATGCTAATATTTGTGATTTCAGTTCATCCCAGTAGAAATGAAGTTATTAACGGTATGGATGGCTTGTAAACATCACTGTCGAACCAGGTAAATTTTAACAGTAGGAATTTCCCTAGCCACATTTTCCTTTAGTACAGCCCACTTGAGCTTTGGATACGGTTCATTTTTAGCATCATGTACTGAAATGAACTCAAAAAACAGATGGAAGGAGAGGATTTCTCACAAACATCATAGTGGATCCCACCTTGTTCTACGTACGTAGAGTTTACCGGTGTGTGGCAAGGGAAGTGGATCACGTACTAAGTAAACTCTGTGGGGTCCACCATGATTTATGTATTTGATTCAGTTTGTCCATCCATTTTATAAGATAATTTTAGGACCTTAGCTCAAAACCTAAGCATATAAAAGGCTAATATCGACCACACCAAAGGGAACAGTGTGAATTGAATTTATACTATTGAAAAATTCTTGGGGGCTACAGAAGTTTTGGATCAAGATTTTATATATATATATATATATATATATATATATATATATACTTTCATCCATGTTTTTTTTATCCTTTGAACAGTTTGGATGAAAAATAAACATCACTGTGGGCCTGGAAAGGTTTCAATCGGGGAAAATCATTATTTCCAGTGTTTCCTGTGGTACGATCTACTTGAGATTTTTATAAGTTTCAATTTTGCGTTCATCGCCTAAAATTAGATGGAAAAGCAGATGGAAGGCGTGATAAATCAAATAAATTTTGCCACGTTGAAGCGTTCAGTATTCAATCCGCTCCCATCCGCGTCCCCCTCATAATACAAATCCAAAGAATTGTGCATTCATGACACCTGGGAATCTGTGAGAATCTGAGTTTTGTCAGTCAACCTTCCACCAGTCTCCACATCGACTCAAACCAGCCATTCAAAAATCATAAACCAGCAATGACCCATCAACACTCATCAACCATTCATTCACCCTTCAAAATCTAATCGGCTGGGAAGAAACAGCCACACAGGAATGGAAGAAGAAAAAGAAGAAGAGATGAGGGTATTCCTTCTTACTCCTCCTTCTCAGCAATCTACACCTCCGTCTCTGCTCATTTATTTGTATGTGGGCCACTTTCTAGCAAGATGGGGTGCAAGGTCTCTCTCTCTCTCTCTCTCTCTCTCTCTCTCTCTCTCTCTCTCTGATTCCACCCACCTGATTATATGATTTGGGTCAATCTGGTTTTTATTTTAGGGTCTGTTTGGATGCCTGTAAGTTGGGTAAGTGGGAAGTGACTTACAGGGAAGTCACTTACAGGTGGTGTTTGGGGGAGAAAAATCACCTGTAAGTAGCTTACAACCTGTAAGTCACTTACAGGCAAATCTACCAAAAAACTGCAGGGGGATGGGGGTGGGAAGTCACTTCCCTGTAAGTCACTTACAGGCTCAACGGTCAGATTTTTAAAAAGAGGGAAAGAGGGAGAAACGCACCAACCCACCAAATCTCTCTCCGTCTCTGCAATCTCTCGCTGCAGTTACTGCCTTCCGTCTCTTCTCCTCCTAAAACGGTAGGGTTTCATCTACCCTTTTTTTCTCCTTTGAAAACGGGAGTGGTTTGACGTTACTCTATAAGGCACCTGCGTATTTTTTCACACGTGTCATGGGCCTCTAATCCCAACAGACCATGTGATGCAGCATCCCATGAAACCGTCAGGGACTGTGGCCTGTGGTTGGTGATCCTGTAGATCGTTTATCTGGTTGGTCTCACTGTGGCCTGTGGTTGATGATCCTGTGATGTACTCGCAGTGTTGGTGAATCTCTTAGATTGCACAGTTAGAATGCAAGTAATTTAACGATCTACATCAGTGTTGGTGAATCTCTTAGATCCTGAGCATCAAACTCCTCATTAGAGAATGAGAAAAACTTTGATGATAGAGTGGGATTGATGATGCGCTGGCCCTTGGAAATTACATCAGATTGCACAGTTGGAATGCAAGTAATTTAATTATTAGATTTTATATTAATGTTTTTAAGTTTATTCTCAATGCTTCAATTTAGTTATTACTCCATATTATAGATTTTTTGAATTCATGGGCCCACTTTTATAGCCCACTTGATGATTGGTTTAGCTTAATAATTATCTCAAATATTCATCTTGATGGGCTTAACAAAATAACATATTTGATCCCATGTTTTTTTATATGATTATAACAATTTAGAACGATTCCCCAATCTAAGCTATGCTCGATGTGAATATACAGCTTTCTACCTGTAAGTAACTTACAGGTTATCCAAACAGAAAAAGTAACTTACCTGTAAGTGATTTACAACTTACATCCAAACAGGTTACCTGTAAGTAACTTTCACCTGTAAGTCACTTACAACTTAAAAGAACTTACAGGCATCCAAACAGGCCCTTAGATTGCATATACATTGCTGATTCAGATTCTCTCTCTCTCTCTCTCTCTCTCTCTCTCTCTCTCTCTCTCTCTCATTCCACCCGCTTGATTAAATGATTCGGGTCACTCTTTTATATGATTTGGGTCATTCTGGTTTTGATTTTAGATTGCATATACATTGCTGATTCAGATTCCGACTCTCTCTCTCTCTCTCTCTCTCTCTCTCTCTCTCATTCCACCCGCTTGATTAAATGATTTGGGTCACTCTTTTATATGATTTGGGTCATTCTGGTTTTGATTTTAGATTGCATATACATTGCTAATTCAGATTCTGACTCTCTCTCTCTCTCTCTCTCTCTCTCTCTCTCTCTCTCTCTCTCTCTCTCTCTCTCCCCAGTTTCTTTTGTGTTTTTCTCTTTTAGAAGTTGCATGAATTGATTATTATTATTTTTACTGTGGTTTAATCAACTTGAATATATTATTTTGGTCGCTCTTTGCTCTATCCTAGATTGCATATGATCTAACATTACTAACTTTTATATTTATTTGATCCTTTATATATTCCATCTCCTTTTCCTTTTTTTCGATATTGGGCTCTTTTTTATTATTTTATTTATTTTTGCTATCC
The DNA here is from genome assembly GCF_029962835.1 of Magnolia sinica. NCBI lineage: Eukaryota > Viridiplantae > Streptophyta > Magnoliopsida > Magnoliales > Magnoliaceae > Magnolia > Magnolia sinica. The sequence goes on along the minus strand of NC_080580.1, from coordinate 78,508,475 downwards.
ATCTTTGTCTTTTATTGGAAAACATGTCGCTCCCCCGTTTCGTCCGTTCCGTTTTCTGAGTTGATCTGATAGGCTCCATTCTGTCTCCACCATGTCCCAAAAAAACCCTACATGGGGTGATCCTAACCCCTTCATTGGTGGCTGGGAAATAGACTGTTAGGAAATAAATACAGCAAAGGTCCAACATTGAACATGAAAAGGGCCAAGCATTGGATGGCTAAGATCTTTCAACCTGGAGCTGGGGCATGGACTATTCACTGTGGGGCCAGATCAATGACATTGATCACCTAGATGTGGGCCCCACTTATAGGATCTCGGGGAGTGATATATATATATATATACTGCTTGGAAAAATGTCAGGCATCATGGTTTTACATTTCAATTGGGAATCCATTGATGCATCTACTTGTCGGTTTCCTACAGAAGAAATGATTCACATTAAATTTTTTTTTTTTACAGCTTATGGTCAGAAGACTCACAATCAATGAAAACTCAAGAACTCAACCGAGTCGACTCGGTTTGGCATTGTTCTAAGCATTTGATCTTAACTCCCATTTTATGAACACCAGTCAACTTCCTCGGTCAATATCTTATGAAATCATTGAATTTTAATTGACTTGAATGCATCTCACAGAGATGATGCCGGTACCTTAGCCGAGTCCGGACTTTTTTTTTTTTTTTTTTTAAACATTGTCCCGTTTTGTGGGAAATAGAATGGAACTCATTGCCTGCTCTAGTTTCACTCTTTTCCATCATGTTTTGGTTGAACTGAGATGGATTAATAACGAACCCATTATCGTCATTCCATTCTCATTTTGTAGACTTGTTTGCAGCTGTGAGCGTCTTTCTCATCCCATCATCCACATTTAGTGGGGCACACCACATGGCTCTATTTCCATAAATGCAAATGGGTTGGTGTGGATTTGATTCCATTGGCATTCTTTGTTACATCCAAACAGGCACTCCATGTAACTTTAGAATCTCATTTTGCAATCCATCCCGACTCCATATTGCAGGGACTAGAATTACTTGAAACTGCTTCCTATTCTGTTTTTCCTATATGTGAATACAGAGGAAGTTGAAGTCAGCCATCAATTCATAAGTTCCGAGTTTTGGTGTGGTGTTTTTTCAGTTGTATTTCTTCACGACACCATGTTGAACTCTTTACCAAATTCCATGACCAACGAGAGCCCATTTTTTCATTGTTGCAAAACCGACACTCGTTGATTTAGATGAGAATCACAGAAAACTATCCAAGCTATTGTGACATTGTATTGGGTATGGTTTTAGCAGGGGAATGTGTCCATGAGCCCTTTCTTCATACACATGGAATCAACTCATGAGATCGATTTGGACCATTCATCTGTTGGGTTTTACCATGCACGGGCCGAAACTTGAGAACCACAGAAGTCGGAAATCCTTATCTGCAGATTGGAGGAGTTTTACCCATTGAACGGTGGCTGGTGGTTGGACTTATTTCTAACTGTGTTTGCAGTCCTACTAGAAAGTCACATCCAACTGGTGTGATTTCATGGGACAGTGCTTCTACTTTAGGCCAATGGATGAGCGGTCCAGATTGGCTACATCTGTACCACATGTTCAGAGATAGAGGGCTTATTGATTCCTTCTCTTTTAGCAATAGAGAATATTCTTGTGTTTTAGGCTCTTAACATCTACCAATATTGTCAGTGCCTTCTACAATAATGCTGCAGCTCTTCATAGTCAGCCTAGTCAATCCATGTTGATTTCATCTCCTCAAATTGTTTCGAATTCGAGTAGGACTCAGTGACAGCCCAAAACCGAGCCAACTCGAAATTCAGTCAAGTTCTATTCGTCAACTTTCTTGAGTACTACTTGAAGTCGAGTGGATTCAGTGGGTTCTTCATTTGGTATCCATTCAAGAAGCCACCTAGTTTCCATCTTATCATGACAACAGTTTAAAAACCTGAAAATTTGACTCAATTCAATGTTCATCTAGATCGGGTCGACTTAAAGACTCAACCTGACCGGACTCATAGACTCAACAAATATAGATTGGAACTTTTATAGAAGGAAAATAATATTTAAAATTATTACATGACTAACTTAAAAATATAAGAACAAAGGAGTCGAAACTATCATAGGCCTTGCTGGTTGGGGTGGTCCCTTAATTGAGTGGAGGTTGTGGCAATCCTCACCATAATAATTTTTAATTTTTAATTTTATTAAAGGCAGTCTTCACATGACATATGGCTTGGCCCAAGTCACCCAAAGTCGTGTTGAATTGACTAAGTTATTGAGTCGACTCTACAAGTCATTCCGATTCAAGGCCGAGTCACTGCCAGAAATGAGTTTCCTAAGGACTTGACTCCAAGCAAGTTGATTCAGCGAGTTTTAAAACTATGATCACGGTCAGGTAACCTAAACTGAGCATAAATGCACAATCTCATGTTTTTGCTTCATAGTTGTTTAAGGATAACAGACAGTGAAGATGTCATGGTTCTTTAAATATGCTTTCTTGATTCTATTCATGCAATCAAAAGATCAATGTCTATGCTCATTACCTGTTATTCGGCTTCTCCCTTGTTGCAGAATGTGGGAATTCTCAGTTGGTTTATACATGATTTACGTGTGGCCCGACTCTTTACTATTTGCAGCGATTTACGGTGTCGTTGAGTCTGCCTCAACTGCATTATTTGGTCCAACTGTTGGCAGATGGGTTGACAGATTCACGTATATTCAGGTTATTACTCTTTCAATGTGTGAGCAGTTTGTTTTGTTAGGAATCAAAGGCCACTGTGTGGGCACTTCAGGAATATGGGTTCGGCCCCACCAATACATTGCAATGGCCTGTCCTGCTTATAAGATGGGCCCACTTGTTTATGAAGAAATGGATGGTTAGAAATGATGCATTCACATGGGCTTGATTTTTTGATCAGGGCACATTAGCAGTAGGGGCCCATTTCCTGAACAACCTGTATGTCTCACACGTTGCCACAATGGCACATGTGGGGGCATCTGGGTTTGGCAATTGCAGATGCACATCTACAAGTAGAGTATTCCTACAACGTATGTAACTGTTATCTACTGAAGATTGATGCATCGATACATAAAGCTCATGTTTTAGCCATTTTAATTGCAGGTTCTTCGAACATGGTTGTTAGCCCAAAATCTGTCATTCATGATCGCTGGAGGCACAGTGACTGCACTACTGATCAACCATGCTTTGAAATCATCGCATTTCGTTGCGTTTATATCACTTGTCATTTTAACCAATGTTTCCGGAGCTGTTGGTGTGCTTTCAAGTCTCGCTGGGACTATCTTGATCGAACGAGAATGGTAATTAATGGCCCACCTAATCATAAGATGCATCTTTTGTATTATACTATATCAAGCCCACGTAAACCTCTAGATAAGGCCACATGTGCCAACCTGTGTGGGACATCCGAGTCGTACATCAGGCCCTTTCCCATGTCGGGTAGGCACATGCGTATGTTTAGTGCAGATCATTGGCAACTCTTTTTAATGTCCATTGTTTTAGGATGGATCCACTAAAAAGCTTTGTAGCTTAACCTACAGCATGATGTGTGGAGCCCACTGTGATGTGTGGTTGATATTTGATCCATCTGTCATTTGCGCCCCACGTTCTCTCATACCTAAAACCTTTAAAATCATGTGGTGTGGCCACCCGAGTTGTGGAACTGAACTGCCTATTTTTTACTTTCCATTCATCCTGGTGTGGTGCATCTCCTGAACTGATTGGATGGCATACGAAAAACACAGTAGGCCCTAAACACAATCTGGAATGTTTTTAATAGCTGGCGTCCCCATCCCAAATGTTCTTTGTGGTGTGGCCCACCTGCATTGTGTGTCATCCTGATTTTGGCTGCCAAGAAAAACACATGAGGAGACGCAGATGACGATGGCTCCAATGCTATGCACACATCATGTTGCAGATCAAGCTTAACCAACAAAGCTTTGTAGCAGATCCATCCTCTTGTTTTCATGCAGATATGGCCCAGCTAAGAGAATGTTGATTGCAATTTGTTCTAGTTTTTCCATGTGATTGAAATTACATCTGAAATTGCAGGGTCGTGGTGATTTCAAATGGCCAACCACCAGAAGTATTGACAAAGATGAATTCAGTTATCCGACGGATTGATCTAATCTGCAAGCTATTTGCTCCTGTTGTCACTGGCTTCATTATCAGCTTTATATCACTGCAAGCATCAGCGGTGACTTTAGCACTCTGGAATATTGTATCTGTTTCACTGCAATATTGGCTTCTGATGTCTGTATACAATGGGATTCCAGCTCTAAGCGAAAGCAGCCGAAAGAAAACTATGAATGTCGGAGTGACTGATCCATTAGGAAGTTCATCTGATTTGATGGAAACCGAGAGCTTTCTTTCGGAAGAAGGAATTTCTGAAGTAGGAGGGAATGATCAGAATCGGAAAATAAGGGCAAGGATTTTAAAGCTTCCGTGCATCGATGCATGGCTTGTCTATTTAAAGCAAGAAGTAGTGCTTCCCGGAGTGGCTTTATCTTTGCTTTATTTCACTGTCCTCAGGTGATTATCTGCATTAACCAAAAAAAAAAAGAACTGGTTGAAGTGCTCGAGGCCTTTTTGGACACTGCAAATTTGCAAATTGCATGATTTGTTCATTGTTTCATTTGCGAATTGGGGTGATAGGTGTGTTTGTCTGAGCATGGAAACATGAGTCTAATGTTATTGCTATGGGATGATTTGTTTTCGTCTCATACATGCATTGAGCAGCTCTGAGTTGGGCTTTTCTGACTGAGTTGAAGTGCAAACATAACCCTTTTTAATATGACATTTTGATTTCATGTTTGATGAATATATCTAGCACGCTTGTGTTTTGACCATCCACACGCAAGCACATGTGCCAATATGAAACGCGTGTGCTAGATATGAGCTTTCAATCTTATATCTTCTGCATAAAAAATCAGGCTGTTTTACTCTTCTGGTGGGCCCATCATGTACAAAGCAAACTGATGGTTAAATCGTGTGTGTGTGTGTGTGTGTGTGTGTGTGTGTGTGTATAGTTTCCATCTGTGCATTTGTCTTGCATGCAGCATGCTGTGACCCACCCGAGGTGTGAACTGGCCTGAGTCTTAGGCCAGAAGACCTAAACAGCATAGCCCACCTGATGGAAAAATCAGATGTCGCACATGTTCCATACTGGCACATGTATCTGCATGCGGATTAGCAAACCTTTGTGGTCCTCGTGACCTTTGATAATCCACTTTTCGAACTTTTTTAATCAATCAGTACTACAAAAGTTTGACATTATTCCAACAGGGGAAAAAAAAAAAAAGTGCTAATAAGAAAAACTGAGAAATAGCTATAGAAAATTATTGTAATCACATAAGTTAGTATTTGGATGTACCACCATATTGTCATTGGCAGGACTACGAATCCCAAAACGTGGCTGAACAACATGTAATTCCAGCAGTTGTAATGTTTCTAATTTCACTGATTTCATTGGCGTTTGGGTGCTCAGATTAAATTGGATTGCATAATTCTATTCAATAAAGCGGAAAAGGCCAAATCCAGGCGTAGCCCCAGTCGTTCATAATGACTAGCCCCCAAATTGAAATTAAGACTAGCCCTTCACTTTAGTCCTTCTACAGTGAATTGGATTATTGCAATTCGGCTCAATTGAGCATCCAAACACACCCAATAAGCAAATAGGAAATCTTTAGAACATTTAGCATGGTTTTAAATGCCAGTTCAGAGTACCACTTATGAGCGACTCTTGTCTATTCCGCTTTGGTTACTCATTTTGTTGCCCACCAAAACCAAGATGACTCAGCTTCGGATGAAATTTAGAACCATGCTTTGTAGGAAAATGCATGATATAGTATGAGTCCTGTGAATAAATGTGTGATGTCTTTGTACAGCTTTGGGACGTTGATGACCGCGGCTTTGGAATGGAAAGGTATACCTGCCTATGTTATAGGCATTGCGCGTGGGGTGAGTGCTATTGTAGGAATAGCTGCAACACTCGTGTACCCTATTGTGCATTCGCGTATTTCGACTCTGAGGACTGGACTCTGGTCTATTTGGACTCAGGTATCATTTCTTTTCTTTTTATTTATTTATTTATTTGTTTTTTACAATTCATTCTTGAAATTTTTTTGTGGGAGAAAAGATTGAATGCACACAGTGTGCACTGAGAATTTATTTCCCTGCATCCCGTAACAGTGGGTGAGAATCTCCATATGCATTTCAAAATGGAGTTTTGAAAAATGTGAATTTGTAGAATTCACTATCTTTGTGGGGGTATATGTGGGTGCACCGATTCTCAGTGCTTTGCATGCTCAGTGAAGTTGTGCCCTTTCTTGGAATTATTACGATGGATGTGTTAAACAACGCTCAGGAGTAATGTTTGTACACTAGCATTTGGGCTTTCAATTTTGTACACCCGATCTTTAGTTATCAGAGTAAGTGATTGATCCAGCCCATAGTACCCATGCACCAAAAATCCCCTGAATTGGAAGATCCTAGCCATAGATTATTTGGCTTCGTTTGCTTCAATGTGCATGGTTGCAATATTTTTTCTTAAAAATACATTTGTTGGAGAACCAAGGGCCATCTGGGAGATTTTTGGTATGCGTGGGCTATCTACAATGGGTCCCATGATACCAACAGTTTGGATCACTGTATCATGGGCCCCACTTATACAAACATAAAGACAATATGGTATGCAAATTTTAAGCAGTGTATAATACCTCATTACAATATCGTCAAGACATGAATTATATATACTAATCCAGAAAATTGTATACTTCCAACTACAACAAGTCATTCAGTATTTTGAGATGAATATATTGATTGTATCATGGTTCTAAATATTTTCTGAAACTGAGTCAATTCAGTTTCGGCAAGTCATGTTCTGAAGCCAGACTGAGTCGGAATGAGTCTGGAGTTTTGTATTAGTTCAGTCTCTAGGTGAGCCACACTCCAGAAACACTATTGGAAACCGCTCCCGGAGTTCCTCTTTTCTTATACATTCTGTTTTAAAAGGTTTCTTTGTTTAAGGAATCATATATCCCATTATCCAGCAATTTAAAAATAAGTACAAGCAATTATAGTATTCTCGGGTTTTCACTTTGTACAAAGCGGGACCATGGTTCAGTGATCAACATCATTGCTCTGCCACAGCCTGCCTTTTGATGGTCCATGCCAGGAAAATATCCTGGTTTGGTGGCTTGTATCTTCCAGTTTGGGAGATTTTTGGGATGTGATCTATATGGCAGGTCACAGCAAACAAGTGGTCTGGATCTCTAGAACTCACTTGTACACTGAAAGCTAGTGTACACATATCATGAGGTTGAGCAACTTATAATTCCTCATTTCTTATTAATAAATTCAAATAACATGAGTGTGGCGCATTTTATTCAGGGGTACACTAGTGGTACCAGTGCCACCGTAGCTTAAGGTGGTATTGGGAAAATGTGGACCCAGATGGTACATGTGTAAATCCAACCCATCCATCATATGAATAAGTGCATGTTACCTCGAGGTACATAAAATCAGGCGGATCTGTGAATCAGGTGGGCCATACTACAGAGAACACACTGGGGGGAACTTCCACCATTGATTTGTGTGGAGGGTCCACTGTGTTGTATATATGAAATCCAGTTCATTCTGACCCTTCATCTGATCTGGATGAAGGGTCAGGCAAACAAATAAGGCAGTTTTGATATTAAGGTGGGCCTCTGTTTAAATCAAGGGTGGGTGTCCCCTCTCACATTCTTCCGTGTCTTAGCCCATTTGAGTGTTGGAGCAGGATGACTTTTGAAACCTGTGGGTACTATGAGGTGAATCATCTTATGGACAGGGTTGGATGGCCTCCAGACATCTTTTGGGCACCACATCTGCCCAGTACCACTCGAGCACGCCCCTTTTATTCGTAGGCATCATACGATTCTCGACCCCAGGCTTTGCATGTTATACTTGACACACCATGGATGGACTGTCTGAAAAATACTAGATTGGAAGATCAGATCCTAGCCACTAAATTTTCAAGCCTTTATCCAGTTTAATGTGGACATTGCTGCATCTCTCTTCTAAACTGTCCACCTCTAGCCCACACATTGAAAGGTGAGGATTTTCCTATCGAGCAGATAATCGGACCATAGACCCACCTGAAAATCCTCGAAATTAAGCTTCACATCGCTTTCATAGTCATAAAGTTCAGGTTGCATTTGGATGTAAAAATGAACTGAATTGTCAGCATTCCAATCAACCAAAAGAAGATTACACATAAAACAATGTTTGTTGGTATCATTGTTTTAAATAGCTTACGCTATGTAGCTTACCATAGCCTTAATGCTACATAGCTCATGAAAATAGCTTAAGTTGCATGTAGCCTACGCTGCATGATAATTTGCATATGCCACTCCCTACATAGACTACACTACACGCTATGTAGCTTACATTACAAGCTATTTTTCATTAAAATCAACTAATGTTTTCAATAATTTGTTACATATTTCTATTTTCAATAATAAAAAAGTATTTAAGCTTTTTAATGTTTTAGTAAAATAATATAATTAACAGTATTATATTAATTTTGATTCTCTTTCTCTACCTTTATACTTGATCATTACCTTTTCCTATTACTTAAGATTGCCTTTGGTTGCACCCAATATTGTGAAATTTTGTTAGCTTTCATTATCAATTGGTCTAATTTGGTGCAAAATCATGAAATTGGTGCAACTAAGAGCAACCTTTATTAAAAATCTGAAAGTAGCTCGTAGTTTACACTACACGCTATGTAGCTTATGCCTCACGCTTCAGAAGGGGTTTACGCTGCACTATTCACTATTTAAAGCACTGGTTGGTATACGTAATGAGGAAGTGGCCCTCAGATTGCAGTTGTGTTATTTTGAGTCCAACTAGAAAGAAATGCAACCATGGTTAAAAGACTCACTGACTCAGATCGACTCGCTCGATCCTGAGTCAAGTTGGGACTTGCCTGTGTCGGGGCTGAATCGGTCTGCCTCGCCCAGTCTGGGGTGATGGTACTGAACCAGATTGGGTCCCACCGAATCTGAGTTGACTTGGACGGGTCACATCAGACTTGGTCTTAAAACCATGAATTCAACTACAAGGAAACTACAATTTGGTTATTTGCACTTAAATCAGACTAGCAAATGTGATTTGCTTCAATGGTGCAGCCAAATGCACCCTTGTGTCATGACATCTATTTGCTCTTGTGCAGTGGTGCTTTCTACTAGTATGCGTAGCTTCTATTTGGGTCCAGAATGGCTTTATCTCCGCATGGATGCTGATGGGTGGAGTAGCAACGTCACGTCTTGGGTTGTGGATGTTCGATTTAGCAGTTATTCAACAAATGCAGGTAAAGGTTATCTTAAGATTGGGGCTGTCCATCACAGGGCCCCACTGAGGAAATCAAAATTCCAAGTAGCCCTGCCCTGACCAGTTTGAAATATGGTCAGAGATCAAACTAGGCCCGACAAGTTGACAGTCCCAAGGTTTCCAATAAATGGTAAGGGTGTGTTTGGTTGCACTAAATATCATGAAATTTCATTATCAAGCAGTCTAATTTGGTGCAAAATTCATGATATTTCATGAAATTTGGTGCAGCCAAACACACCCTAAGCTAACTCCATTGTTTTGCTAAGCTGACTCCAAAGAAATTACGATGTATGGATCTATTAGAGAATTTCTTTTTGTGACTTAAGATTATGTCTAGAGGTGGGCCCATGTTTCAATGGTCTGGACCCAGGATGGTCCCACCATGGATAGGCCATGCTCCATCAGGTTGGAAGTTCCTAGCCATTCAAGTTTTGGCCTTTTTCTGTTGAATGTCAACAGTTCCTACTTTCTTTCTTATTGTTGATCTTCAGGCCCCTGTTTCCAAAATATTAGGAAATATTTAATTAAGGATAATCTCCTTCCATGTTTGCTCTAAGCAGAGACGAGATCTATCCGTGGAAAAGAGGCCACTGGATCAATGACCATTGAATGATCAAGAGCTCAGGCTCTGATACCATGAAAAAATAGTAGATGGGGGAATTTCCATATGTTTGTATTCAGTATATGTGTTGTGTAAATACAAAGGGAATGGCCCCAAAAAAGGAAAAAAAAAAATCGATCACAATGAGGAAAAATCAAATCTTAGCAAACATGGAAGGAGAGTATCCTTAATTAAATCTTTCCTAATAAAAAAGTATTGGTCCATCAGGGAGATTTTTGTGGTGTGGTCCATACAGGGTGGGACAGTTATATCAACTGCCTGTATCACCAGAAAATGGACCCTTTGTGTATGAACTCAGTGCCTAAGGATGCAAGGGTAAAACATTTAAAAGGAAAAGAACTGTTCATCGGTCAATCTCTAACATGGATAGGCCATACCTTGAAGATTTGCATGCCTTTCAAATGATTCTAGCTGCCGATTGGAGGGCTTTTGCCCCTTGAATATTGAATATTATCTGGACTCTTCTCTAACCATCAATTTTTAGCTCTTAGAAGTCCTCTAATTGGTTGCTAGGATCATTCGGCAAGTGTGACTTCTAGGTATGGCCCATGCATCGTAGGGCCCGAGAGATGAGCTGCCCAGATGCAATACATGTGTGCCATGTGGACTGATAAGTAACTTAAATGTGAGAGATGGCACCGGATTCTTTTATATTTATAATATTATCAAAATTAATATTGAAAAATAAAAATGGTAATAGATAAATCTAAGGAACTTGAAGAAGGCCTTGTAGTTGTTGGAAGCATATTCTAACCAAAGGTCTTGGTATCGATCCCTAGTGGCGGTGGCTAACGGTGAGGTGTGAACTGACAGTGGGTGTACTAACAAGCTAACAAAAAAAAAGGGAGCAAAAGTATATAACCAAGGTATTTAAAATCGGTTACGTAATGGTAACGGTCATAACCGTTACACGTTACAGGGCCGTAATGGCCGTTACAAAAAAAACAGGTCTTAATGGGCCCACAACAGACCATAACGGCCCCGTAACGGTCCTGTAACAGTTTTTTCAAAAAATAAAAAAGGGCTGCAATAGCTGATACGGGGGCCATAATGGCCGTTATGGCCCGTATTATAATGCTAACGGTGGTGGCCGTTACGGCCACCGTTACCGTTTTGGAACACCTTGTCTATAACTAACGCACCAAAGGCTGCACATTTGTTTATTTTAGCTATTTTATATGTTTTTCCTATAACCTATACATCACTATTTTAGTGATTTTTGTACACGATTTTTTAAATGGTTTCCAATGTCCGATTATGGGAGATTTTAGTCCATGAGCCATTGGTGGTATCAGTTCATTAGATGTTATACATAATTGCATTTTCTCATCTTACTTAAGCCAGTTCGTCTATGATAATTATATTCAAGGGTCATGATAAGTCAATATCACCAATGATTCGACTGGACCCTGACCCATTTTTTTGGCGGTTCGGCCTAACTTCCGATTTAACCAATCAGACCCACTCTGGACCATTCAGGCCAGAATGAATCAACTAGTAATCTTTGCAGCAGAATGGTTACAGACTGTTGTAGTTACTATTTTTTAACAAAACAGTTCCACTTATTGAGCTGGGTTTATAGTGAAAGTGGTTTATTTTGATCGAGGGTGTGTTTGGTTGCACCAAATTTCATGAAACTTCATGATTAATCAGTCTAATTTGGTGCAAAATATCATGAAGTTTCCCGATATTTGATGCAACCAAACACACACTTGACCATAACATGCAATTGAAATTTTGGAAGTAGTAATTTCATTTCGAACATTTGATTGCTTTGGGCAGGACCATGTTCCGGAATCAGATCGTTGTGTTGTGGGAGGAGTCCAAAGCTCGCTTCAATCCATGATGGATTTGATGACTTATATCATGGGAATTATCATTTCAAATCCAAAGGTGATTTATCTAAACAGATAATCGAGGAACTAACTGAATGGTTTATATCACATTGTGACTAGAATATATGCTTTCTCCACATGCACGCAGGCACGCAGCCTGTGATCATGCAAACTTATTCCACATTGGCACATGTGCCTGCTTGTGGCGTGCACACACAGTAATGCAGGGGCATTTTCACACTAGACTCGAGTGGGGTGACCTGCAGGATGCAAGGGTACACTCGGGGTGGGCAGCCTGTGTGAGGCGGAACCCATGTGATGTGGGGCTCACAGGGGGGTTCGGCCGAGGAGCTAACCCATTGGATGTGGGGCTTAGGCTATGAGATAAGGGGATTGATTTGTCACACTCTATTAGTTCGAGCTTTTAGATCAAGTGGTTAGTTGTCCTGAGGTCTTGTGTTCGAGACTCCTCACCGGGGGTGATTAATGCAGATGAATTTTTACACCGAGCTCGAGTGGGGTGGGATGTAGGGGCACACTCGGACGCACGTGTGGAATTAACAAACATCCTCTTATATGATTTTCTATTCTGATAAGTGTGACCCATAGTAGACAACATGGACTGTTCAATTTTTTTGCATGCTCCAAAATCAAAGCTGCAGATCTGGCCATCACATGTAGAAACCATAGACTCAACAATGAAAAAATGGAATGATGAAAGGACCATATACTGATTGATGTGCACACATCTGCCTGTACTATTTCAATTCTCAAAATATCAAATGGATGTATGCAAATCTATCAGTTTGGGTGCTGGTATCTATTCCCACTCTACAAATGTATACCTGCGAAACTCATCTCTCCTGTGTATAGGGGTGCTAATAGGTTGGGCCTAGCTTGACACCTAAGACCCGAGTCCCGAGTCTGGCACGGGCCTCTAGCACAAGAGGACCAAGCTTGAGCCCTAAATTTGGTCGGGACCCAAGTAAAAAATGGATAAAATCCCTATTTCCCGCTTGAATATTCCTAACCTATCCGTTGATCAAATGGGTCACACATGCACATTTAGAGGAATGAAACCAACTGTCTACTTTCAAGGTGGATAGATTATCTAACTGAGGATTGAAATGGCATATTTGTGGGATATAACACATTTACATATAAAGTTGGGTCAGACCAGGTGGGTCAAGGCTAAAATGACTTGAGCCCACACCTGACCTTTAAAATTATCAGACCATGCATACAAGACCCAAGCCCGGGCCCCAAGCTGGATTGGGCAGGCTACCCTGCCCATTGCAATCCTTACCTGTCTTCAGAAATGATGTATGAAAAAATTACTTTTCTTGCTGATTTTGTTTTCAGGAATTCGGAGCGCTGGTGATTTTGTCGTTTTTATCAGTAACAATAGCTGCAGTCCTCTATACTTTCCATATCTATCATGTTCGAAAGCACCTTTTCCACTTTGATAAGCTGTTTTTTAAGAACCGTTCGCTGATACAGCTGATACAGCAATTGTAGTGTGCCAAACGACGACGACAAGGTATTTTCATTTCTTAAATGATTCTCTTGAAAATGTGTTTTGTTGATTTTTCTTAGCATTGTTATTATATGAATTTGTTGATCCTTGTGTCTGCGGTTTGTTCAGGTGGGGCCCATGTTCTGTGATCCAGCCTGTTGATCGTGATGGCCCGGCAGCGTCTTTCTGATGGGACAATCCTAACCAACCAACTTGTCGCGTGTTAATTGACTTTCAAGAAAAAAAGGTGGCAATCGTCCGCGTTCAATGGAATTAAGGCTAGAAATTGAATGGCAAGAATCTTCCAACTAGGGAGATTTCACAGTCTATTCATGGTGGAGCCCATCAGATCAATGGTCTAGATCATGAAAAAGAGCGGTACTTGCATAATGCATCATAATTAAACTTTGATACATTGTCTAACAGTGAATGTGCTTGGCTTTGACATAGGGCGGTGAATGGCTCTCCTTTAGTTTAGTTCCATTGTAAGATAAATAATTCATGATTTTTGGATTTTTTAAACTCTTCCATGGCACTTCAAAAATCATGAAATGTTTTCCAATTCAACACAGGAGCCCGGTTCTGACGTGTTCAAGATCAGGATGCTCATCAGGCGGGCCCCACTTTGTATGTGTTGCAGATTGAAAATTGGTTGACTGCATATTCATCTGGCATCTGATCCTGTATGGCATCTACTAGAAAATAGAGGTTGATGTTTCCGATCCAGACCGTTCAGGTCGAACAGTTGGTGACCACTCAACCAATTTTCGTTAATTATTGAGTCGAGTCAGGTCGCCTGAACGGTCTGGATCGTCAAAAACAAACCCGAGAACTCGACTTGACTGCATATTCATCTGGTCATTTGATTCAAAGACTCGACCTGTCTCGACTCAATAATTAATAAATATAAATACTTGGTTCGATTCAAGAATTGAGAGTGGTGGGCCTGCTTGATATGTGTCTGACATCTAAACCATCCAATAGATGCACTCCACCAAAATTATCTGATCAGTAGAAAATTATGTCATAAAAATCCAATTTCAAGTGTGGCCCATTTGATGATTCAGATGGATAGATTTTTGGTTCATCATGATGGGTTGCAATTGTTGGATGGTGGAACCGCAACCAATGACTCAGCCCGAGTCGCTGCGAGCTGCGATGAGTTGACTCGACCTGTCTTCCCAAGTCAGGGCTGACTCACTCATCGCGGCTCCACGTTCATTCAGCAAGTGACTCAGCCCAAGTCTCTGCGAGCTGCATCGAGTTGACTCGATGTGTCTTCCCAAGTCAGGGCTGAGTTGGTGCTAGAACTGAGTCTTTTAAAGGCTTGGTTCGAAATCTAGCCAAACTGAGTTGACTCAGATGAGTTTCGATTTCAAAACTCGCTCACAAGCCCATTTATGTGTGACAGGTATTTCATCTAATCCATCAACATCAGCGCCCCACAGGATCGATATTCTGCCCTAAAAATCAGGCTGGTTCACTCATCAGGTGGGCCACAGTAGTTTAAACAGGCCCACAGCTTGGAAAAGCTTGGACAATTGATTTTTAGCCATCCATTTGTTCCAAAAACTATGACCCTCTTGATAAGCGGACTGATTTTTGCCTGTACAGGACAGGTTTTCTCCATTGTAGGGTCCACATGATGGACGGCTTGAATCTCAGGTTTGATTTGAAAAGGCAAGGAAATGTCATGTATATTATAGCCTTTAACTGTCCAATGAGTGTAGTAACCTTAATCGTCCATTTGATGGCAACCAATTGGGTGAATAGGATCATTTTTTGATGGATGCCCCATCCATCTTGGAGATCTCAGTTTTGACGGCATGGATAAACCAAGCATGTAAATTTGACGGTGTGGATCAATTATCATGGTGAAAAATATATGATTTACGAAAGAATAAAAACTAAAAGGTAGGGCAACTTTGTGCGTTTGCCACAAGTTTTACTAATGTGCCAACTTATTCACAATCCACATGGCATGCATTCAGTTCCATCCAGGCCATCCAAATTGCAGGCCCCACTATGTATGATCATAGATCAGAAATCAAATGATCTGATAATCCTAACTATACAATTAGTGACTGTAAAATAGGGAGCTGCAAAGAAGACTGATTGGAATTCAAGGAGGAAATTTTGGATGGTTAAGATTGATCTATCTGTGTGATTTTAGATCAATGTTCCATAAATCCCAAAATAGGAGTGACAATGGGTTGGGTTCATAAGGGCAGAGGTCTGTCTAAAGCCCATCCAACAAATTAAAATCTAGGCCCAAAACTCGCTCGGGTCCATGACAGGCCTACCAAACCAGCCCTAGCTCATCTCACAACGATTATGCATGTCCTGGATCTGGGCCCACCGAAGCTTGAAGGTGGCCAACCTCTTTTGTACAAGATCTGGGCTATTCATTAGTGCCCAATCATTCATGATATGCACCAGAACACCCTTAAAATCTTAAATGGGCAGGGCCAGATTGGGCTTGGACCATCCTGATGGACTTTTATGCACAGCCCAAACCTGGACTGATTAATAAATGGACTTAAAAGCTCAACTGGCCACCCAGCCTATTGATGGCCTTACAAACCAGTGGCAACAATAGGTCAGGCTAGGACTGTCAATGATATAGCTGTACGCAAACCGAGTTAGCTTAGTTAACTTGCTCAGCTCAACTTGGAAAAGCTTGATTCGACTCAGCTCGTAATTGGGTTTGATCTGAGTAGGGCTAATTTTTTTAGTTCAAAAAATATTTGAGCCAAGTCCGAGCTAGACCGAGATCGACTTGGAACTTGACTTGGTTCGAATCAATTCGACTCGGATTGGAATCACTTAATATAAATATTTTGTAAATATTTATATGTAAATAAATTATATATTATAATATATTTTATACATTATATACATTAAACATTCTAAAATCTAAATTTGAACTCAACGGGTAAACTCGAACTCGAACTCGGCTCGAGCTAGCCCAAGCTGCTGACTTTGTCAAGCCGAGTTTGAGCTGGGGTAGTTTGCTGGCCGAGCCAAGCTGGGCCAAGCTTGACTCGGTTCAGCTCATGTACAGCTCAACCGAGGCTGACCCATCGAGCTTTTGGTACTGGCCCACGTCATTCTGGGTTCTGGGCTTGGGCATGTGTACAACAACACAGACCAGCCCAGCTCAGCCCATTAGATTTTGCAATTTTGTAATATAAACAATATACTAAAAATCCCCACCCATTTCCTTAAATAGTCCACGTTTTCTAACCTGAGCCCAACCCATTTAACTTTGCCCAAACCCAAAGCAGGTAGGTCCAGTAGACCCATGGGCCGATCCACGCCATCGCCACCACGGCCTCAAACCTGTGGATTTGGACCCTCTAGAGTATGCCACGTGGATGGAAATAAATGACCAAAATTTTAATTAATTGTGGGGGAGAGATTCCTTAATCTAATCCAAATGCACACACAAAAGAAAAGGGAGACTTGGGAATCAAGTAGGAGGGTTAGTAGCAGCTTAAACAGCAAGAAAAATAAAAGCCACCTTTCTATCCAAAAGCACTGCCAATCCACCGACATGCTACTGTTTATACTATATCTAGGAGAATGATTTTTATTTTTATTTCTTTTTCTTTGTCTTAATACAAAGCTGAAAAAAAAAAAAAAAAGGAGCATGTTGAGAAAAGTGGGAAAAGATTAATGGTGGAGATTCAACCACGACGTACCTACTTTTTACCTTAATAGTTAGTGGAGAAATTTCAAGGTGGTCGGCAGAACATACGGCTGATGTCGCATATGATTTCTAGATTGGGCCATCGACAGGTGGATCCCGGCATAAGCATGACATGGCAGGAAATTGGCTGTCCACTCGTGAAGTGGGCCATGCTTATTTGGGATGGATGGATAGAAAAGATGAGCAACATGGTCTATGTTGGATGTATGAGTGTGGCCCACCTGATTGAAAGTGTGGATCTTGCACGCGTGTGCCTGAGTGGCATGTGGAAATGTACAGCACCTTCAATGATGGGAAGCTTAGAAGTAGAGGTGGCAATTGATTGGCAGCCATTTGGGCCTTTTGGGTGGGCCAATAGGGATGCAGATTGCGTCCTACCCCCACCCTCTGTGGGGCCCACCGTGATGTAAGTGTTTCATCCACGCCGTTCATCGCTTTTATCGGATCATTTTAAGGTATGATCCAAAAAATGAGGTAGGGCCACAGATTCAATGGACCACACCAAAGGAAGCTGCAGTGATAATGACAACCACCGTTGAAACCTTTCTAAGGGCCACCGTGATGTTCTTTTACCATCCAACATATTTATAAGGTCATATAGACGTGGATGAAGTGAAAAAACAAATATCAGCTTGATCTGAAACTTCTCCAGCTCATAAGAAGTTTTTAATGGTGGACGTTCAATACTCTCTTTGTGGTCCACTTAAGCCCTGTAGCTGACTCATTTTTTGGCTCATGCCTTAAAATAATCTGAGAAAAACTATTAACGGCGTGGATAAAATAATTACATCACGGTGGGCCCCACAGATCACTGCCCGGACAGATTACCCCGTCCGGACGGGGGTAGGACGAAATCTGCGTCTGGCCAATAGAGAGGATCCTGTTTTAGAGTTGAGGTCGGGTCGGGTCTTAGAGCGCCCGTACTTGGGCTGATTGGTTTTCAGTCTTGTCTCGTCTGGTGTTAAAGGGTCTTGGTCTCACTTTGTTTTGGACTAGAATTCAGAGCTGATTGATCTGCTACCCGTTGGGTATTTGGACATTAGTTTTCATACAGATCCACCAAGTCAATGGATGGATTAGATCATTTACATGGTTGGGACCACTCAATGGATGGATTAGATCATTTACATGCATGGTTGGGACCACTCAATGGATGGATTAGATCATTTACATGCATGGGTGGGACCACTCAATGGATGAATTAGATCATGTTTGCGTGTCTTTCATCCTCACGTTCACGCAACCATAAGAAACTAACGTTTGTAATAAAGGAGAGTCCAATAAAAGTCTTGATTTTTGTAAGGGCGTGTTTGGTATATAGAATTACAACATATTAAATTGCATTGGTGGGATATCGATTCCATACGGCTAGCATTTGGAATCAATGAAAAGTGGATTTGACCTTTCAATCTCAACAGAAGATGCTACGTGATTTTTGGTAGATTTAGAAATCCAATATATTTGTGGGCCTCATGTTGGTGTATGTGTTTTATCTACACCATCCATTCAAATCCATCCTTTACTACAGGCGACAACATCATATGTGAAATCTAATCCCTTGATTACAATTCCAATGTCCACCAAACACTAATTTCACAAAATTCGGTGCTTTTTTTGAAAAGAAGAATTCAATCCCAAAGCGTGAGATTTGATGGTCAAAATAACATAGTATCTTTGGACAAGTATTGCAAGAATAATCATTATGCTAATACCATCTAATACGGCCTGTTATAGAGAAAAACGAACCGACCAATGAGAACAGGCCAGGTCGAAACCTTATACACTCAGTCGAGCCACGCGATAATAGAAACTCCAGGCCCGAACTCAACGTCCCACTAGCAAGAGGGATCGCAGATCTCAATGAAAGGAATCCAGATACTCGACTAAGGAGACAACTCAGCATGACCCAACTCGGCGTACCCCAGCTCGGCAGGCCCCAGGTTAGCACGTCCCGGGCCGGTACATTTCAAGTTGGCACAGACTGCCTCCTATCAAAATCCAACCTCCTTCACCCGGGATCTTATCTGAAGATCCAGGAAGCCTATTGCGATACGGATTCACTTGAGATCTCAGCCGAAAATCTAGAGCGATTACCACGGTTTCTAATAGGATTCTAATCCTACTACGGGATATCCTTCTAAATGAGGAAACTCCTCTTACGCCACCTTCCCTCCTAATCTATAAATAAAGACGCTTCTAATAGTGAAAGGTACGCACAATCTTTAGCCAAAAATCTCTTACTTGACCAGATTCAAATTCCTCAACCTGACTTTAGTATTGGAGGGTCTCCTGTCTTAGCCAAAGTCTACTTTGTCTTCTTCTTATACAGGCACACAAAGGTTCTGGAAAGGCTAAGCAATTTTTTGCATCAACACGGCTTAATCTTTCATTCCAAATAGGACCTGATGGAATTAAGGATCCATGTCTTTTAAAAAGAGTGACTATTATCCTCTCCATTCAAGTTCAAAATGTGTTAGGCTATCTATCAGGAAACACACTTAGGGAAGTATTTGGCAGAAAGTGAGGTAATTGCATTTGCAGCACAAAAAAACGACAGTCCAAGCATTACATCAAAAAGTTTGACCACTTAAAGGAATGTTGTGAATTATTAGATTAACATGACTAAACTTATATAGCTAATCCAACTTCTAATTTGTGGTTTTCTAATTAATATTATTGTGTATGCATGTATTCCATTATTCTTATTATGGAATAATGACTATTGATACAATTCCATAAAGGTTAACAGATCAACGTACGTGTTCCCCTTTGACATATGAACGGTACATAATTAAGCTTTCTTACAGATGGGTGGCCTAGCAAATCTCATACGATTGCTTGAATAATTAATATATGTAATATTACTAATAAAAAGCGAGCATCATTCCACTATTAGATTAATTAAGTATTACATATTTAATGAGGCTCAGTTTTCTCTTAGTTACGAATAAGAAATTTCTATGTTTGTCTATCTGGTGTGCATGGTTGATTTATTTAAGCCATTGATCTGATGACCATTGCCATGAATAAGCCAAGACCAAAAAAAAAAAAAAATCCCCTAAATTGGAAGATTTTAACTATCTTGAGAAACTGATGGTTCGGAGTAGATCTTTTACTGGCATCTCTGTGGGCCCCACATAACTTCCTGTGCCAGGACGCACTGGCAAAACGCGTCCACCTTTATACGTTGAATTACAGCCGTGTCCTATTTTCTCATTCCCCCAAAAAGGGCTTTAAAAAGATGCTTTAAATGACAGAAAAGAGCGCATGAGTTGCTTTTTTCTCCATTGAAATGGACAGTACATTGCCCTCCCAACCAAGTAAAGTATCTAACCTTAACTTATTTAAGGACCCCACCTCTCATTTCAACCCATTCTCTTCCCATTTCCAATCTATTTCCCAATTCCCTCTTCTCATCTACTCAATAATCTCAATGGCTGTAAGTACCCCTCTTCATCTTTGTTCATATTACCATTTGGGTTGTGTTTGGATGTACCACTTGTTGCAATATGAGGCAATTTTTTATTTTTTATTTATTTTAAATTAAAGAGGTCACATGACTCAGTGAGTTGGATCGACTCATACAGTCTTGAGTTGAATTGTGACTCAGCTGAGTCGCCGGTGACTTGACTTTAGTCAGGTGGAATGACCCCTATTTGGAGTCAGAGTCGAACCAGACCGTGTCCGACTGAGTCTGAGTCGACTCCAATGAGTCATTCTTACAAGTCTTAGAATATCATATTGCAATATTTAAACATTTGACAGAATTTAAATATTGTAATTTGCGCCAGAAGGGAAGATATTGTGACACTCCCTTTGTGTATGCTTAGATAATGGTGCACCCTTTGAATGTTTTGATATTTAGTGTGACACCCAAACAGGCCTTCATTTCTAACTTCATCTTTGTGCAAGCTACTACCACATGGGTTGTGTTTGGTATGCCACATATTGCAATATTTTATAAGAGTATAGTATCGTATTGCAATATGAGGCAATACTTTTCTAATAAGGAATATCATATTGCAGTATTTAAACTTGTGACTTAAATATTGCAATATATAGTGGTGTATCTTTTGTAAGTTTTGACATTTGCCATGAAATCCATACAGGCACCCATTTCCCATTTCATGATTTTCATCTTTCTGCATAGTATTACCATTTGGGTTGTGTTTGGATGTGCCACTTATTGCAATATGTGGCAACATTTTTGTAATAAAAAGGTTACATGACTCGGATTGACTTGTTTGATCCTGAGTTGAGTTGTGACTCAGCTGAGTCTCAGATTACTCAACTTTAGTCAGGTGGAATGACACCTATTTTCAATCCTGACTCACGGAGTCCAACCAGACCGGCCCAACTCAGTCCGAGTCGATTCTGATGAGTCACCCTTAGAAGTCGTAGAATGTCATACTGCATTATTTAAACATTTGATGGAATTTAAATATTGCAATGCATTGCCCCAGAAGGAAAGATGTTGTGACACTCCCTTTGTGTATGCTTAGATAATGGTGCACCCTTTGAATGTTTTAATATTTGGTGTGACACCCAAACAGACCTTCATTTCTCATTTCATCTTTGTGCAAGCTACTACCACATGGGTTATGTTTGGTATGCCACATATTGCAATATTTTATAAGAGTATAGTATCGTATTGCAATATGAGGCAATACTTTTCTAATAAGGAATATCATATTGCAATATCTAAACTTGTGACTTAAATATTGCAATACATAGTGGTGTATCTTTTGTAAGTTTTGATATTCACCATGAAATCCAAATGGGCCCCATTTCTCATTTCATGAATTTCGTCTGTGCATAGTATCACCATTTGGGTTGTGTTTGGATGTGCCACTTATTGCAATATTTTTTAATAGCATAATGTCTTATTGCAATAATTAAATTGTGCATACTACTACCATTTAAGTTGTGTTTGGATGTGCTAACTATTACAATATTTTGTAATAGTATAATGTCATGTTGCAATATTTAAACTTCTGAGCTACAATTCTGACAAATTTAATATTTGAATATTGTGGCGTTCACTTATTGTTTTCATATTTGACCGGACATCCAAACGGGGCCCCCAGTTTTATTTATTTATTTATTTATTTATTTTTATTTATAGCATTTTGCTGTTTTGTATTGGGATTGATTGATGATCTTTGCTTGTGAATCACAGGTGGTGGAATTGAAGGTGGGGATGCACTGTGACAGATGCATCAAAGCTATAAAAAAGGCTATCAAGAAGATTGAAGGTGAGGATTTCATTTTAAAATACATGGTGTCAGTCCCACACACCACCTCTATCCACATGTGCCAACCTGATATCTGAGCCATACATCAGGTCGAAAGCACCATTTGGATCATGTGGCCAAAAAAATTTAGGTAGATCAATTATCAGGTGGGCCACCGTGAACGAAAAAAAAAAAAGTCTAGAAAAAGAGAAAAGCTCCAGTACGATTGGAGCAATATAAGTTATGGTGCATCTAGTTGCATTTGTTCACTTGAACGATCCAATCAACCAATCTGAACCGTCCATTAAGTGTATAACACATCCCATGAACCATCATACAAAAAATTAATTCATAAGATGATCCAGTCAATCATAGATTGGGCCTTATTTTCTGTCGCCATCATTTTTCCAAGCCATGGACGGGATGGTTAGGATCGCCTAAAAAAATGATCCTTTAATAAGCAATCCATGAAGAGCCCTAACAAATAGATAGGGAAAATTGTTGATTAGATATATTTTTGTATAAATGAATTTTGACCATCCATGTCAAAGGCCTTGATCAAACGGTCAATGTTTGTCAGATTGGTGTGATGTTTGCATGGTACCTAATGAAATGTGTGTTGGACCTAATGACCAGTCTAGATCAGTGGATTGGATTGTCTAAGTGTCTGATAGAACTATAAGAGCACCGTAGCATTTCTCCTAGGAAAAAAAAAAAAGAAGCTTCCAACCTAATGGGTGGCCCACCTGATAGTTGACTGGTTTTCTTTCGGCTAAATGATTTTTAAGTGGGTCCCACCTGATATGCAGGTCTGATATAATAAAAAGATGCGAGGTTGGCACGTGTAGCAGCTTATATGGAGGTGCCATCTGTGTGGGGTCAGCATCCCTCGAATGGTTATGCTTTGACTGTTTAATACTTATTTTATAGTATAATGTGGTCCACACCATGTCAGTGCGACCCATCTGGGTCGGACGTGCATTGGGTACTACCCCGGATCGGACAGGGCCTCTGAGGGGCCACCCTAATGTATGGGTTAATCCACACCGTCCATCATTTTTCCACATAGATTTTAGGTGATGAAACCAAAAATGAGGGAGATCCAAGTCTCATGTGGACCACACAGTGAGGATTAAACACTTAACGTTGAAAACTTTTTCAAGGTCACAGAAGTCTTCGATCAAGATGATATTTGTGTTTTCGCTTCATCCAGGTCCATTTGATCTTATTAATAGGTTGGATGGAAATTACCCATCACGGTGGACCCTAAAAAGATTCAACGGTGGGTGTCATTATCACCTCTGCTTCCTATGGTGTAGTCCACTTGATACTTGGATCTGTTTCATTTTTGGATTTGTATTCTAAAATGACATGCTAAAATGGATGAACGGTGGGGATGAAACCTATACATCACGATGACACCTCGGCCCCTGTCCGTTCCTAGGGATTGTTGGACATATATTGTTTCTCCACTGAGTTTGTCCTTCTTTCATGATATTGATCGGACGTTCAGGATCATCCCATTGGTGTGATTTTTTCATTCAGTGGTATGAATGCATGGATGGCCCAAATCCACCACTAGTAGGCCCGAGCCCAGCCCAGCCCACATCTACACCAACCATTGGGTGTATGTGCTATATTGCCACCCAAAACCAAACGCCAGAAGTATATGCAACTCACCACTATCTAATTAGAACTAAACAAGTGATCATGAGTGTGGGGCCCACTTAGAAAATTGTGGGTCCTACAATGACCACCGTTCGATCACATCCAAGCAACCTTAAATAGCTTATACACTGGATTTTCTATGTATATTCTCTACACAGGACTGGTCATGTGTAACTTTTACTAGATTTTTACTAATTTGCGATTGCTTGCATTGCAGACATAGAAACCTACAAGCTAGACACAACTCTCAACAAGATTACTGTCACTGGAAATGTTACAGCTGAGGAAGTGTTTAGAGTCCTTCACAAGATTGGGAAGAATCCAAGCCAATGGAATGATGATTAATCAAGATTAGATGGGCTAAATCCTACCGTTGAAACGAAAAGAGAAGATATTTCTTCACAGATTTCCATCGCTGCCATGGAATTTCTGAATTTGATGGGACCATCCCGGTTGCGCGCGACTATCGGCATTCGATCTTGAAGGACACTATGTGGGAACTAAGTAATCAATGATCATGTATTTTTTCCTTTTACAATTTAGATCACGAAATGATGTGTTTTACGAACTTAAGTGATCAATAATCATGTTTTTTTTTTTTTTAATATTTTATTTTATATGTTCAAATCCTATTTGAATTTCTTTTTTTTTTTTTGGTGGGGGTGTGTTTGCAAATACCTAGGTCAATAATAGGATATTTGTAAATATCCACCAAAAAAAGTTAGTTTTGCAAATAACAACATTGCTAATATGTTATTTTTGTAGATAATTATATTTTCATAGATTTTGCTAACAACATTCAGGACCTGTTTGTTTTTCCAACTGCAACAAGAGCGGCGATGGGGAGGGTATAAAGATATGAGCTAAAATCTAAATCAAGTGTAGTTATGGTATATAGGATATTCTTAGTTGCAATAGTGGGTGGAAAATTGCGGGAGGTAAAAAAAAAAGTCTGAAGAAATGCGACATCCCGACCGTCGCCGGTTTGGAGATTGTAGAGATGATAAGCCTCCGACTAAAAGGATATCCAATGAAAACACAGTAGTGAGCCTGAGCATCAAGCTTGTGAGTGTGATGTATGTTATAAGCAAAGGATATATAAACATTCAAACACTCTTAGGCGTGTACAAGATGGTAATGACTTCATGCGGGAATTTGTCTGAGAGAACCAATGTAGGCAGCTAGTTAATTAAATATGCCGTTGTGAGAATGTTTTCTTCTAAAAATTGAATAAGAAAATTTGCTTGAAAGAGTAGAGAGCAAGATACTTTAAGTGCTAGTGCTAGTGCGTGCATTCAACTACCTCATTTTGTGGCAGTGTGGCGATGCTACTATATTAGTGGAGAATATCATTGTCACTCGAAAAATGTTGAACATCATGATAAAAGAATTCTAACCCACTATCAGAATAAATGCATTTAATGGAAATTTTAAATTGATTTTTAACAATGACAATGAAATATTTTAAGAGATTCTTAGTTTTATGTTTAATTTGCATAAGAAAGATCCAAGTAACACGTGAGAAGTCATCAACAAAGAGAAAAAAGCAATGAGTGCCACACAAAGATGAAGTTTTATAACCACCCTAAATATCAAAGTGAAAGAAGGTGATTTAAGTAGAGATAGAACTACATATAAAAAATAACAATAATAATAATAAATGGAAGATATATATGTGTGTGTGTGTGTGTGTGTGAAATGGTTCTATGTGGTTGACCACATGGTAACTTCCCATGAGGTTGAGCTGTGTGGGCCCTGCCGTGATGCGTGTTGAACATCAACACCGTGCATTTGATGGGTCCCCTTTAAATTATGGGATATCCAAAAATCAGCCGTATACAGAACTCAGGTGCACCATACAATCTAAATTCATGTGAAGACATGCCTAAAACATATAAAAGCACTTGGTGTGGCCAACCTAAAATTTGGATGTGTCTGAAACTTGGTTGACCCCTCATCCAAGTGGGACACACATAATGGACGGGCTGGATTTGTGAACCACACCTCGGTGGGCCCAAAAACTGATTTTTAATGTTTTAATGGGAGGGTAACCCCTCTCAACTTTTGTACGTAGTGTGGCCCACAAAAATCATCAATTGACTTGATTTTTAAGCCCGACACCCACCATGGAATGGTGCATCTGATTGATGGTGTTGATGCTCGACATGCATCATGGTGGGGCTCACACAACTCAACTGCATAAAACCATTTCCATATATATATAGTGCCGGTCTCCTAAGAACCGAACCACATGGAATTTATGTGCGAGCCTTCATGTATGCCATAGGATGAGGAGAGCGGCTGAAAAAAGACTCTCCTACATTCACACCGAGGGAAGTGGATTAGCTATTGCCAAGTTGAGTAGCGAGACTTAAGTGACGTCACCAAGTTTTGTAGGCCCACCTTGATGTATTTGTTGTATCCACACCGTTCATCCAATTTTAGAAATCATTTTAGAACATGAGAAAATGAATGAGCATATCGAAAGCTGGAGTGGACCCCACCAGAGAAAACAATAGGGGAGAGACCCACCGTTAAAACCTTCCTAAGGTCCACTCTGATGTTTATTTAAGATCTTACCTGTTCATAAGTTAACTTAGACATTAAAGAAGGGAAAACACTAATATCAGCTTGATCGAAAAACTTTTGTGGCCCTTAAAAGTTTTTAATGATGAGCGTCACTATCTCCACTGTTTTCTGTGGTGGGGTCCACTCAAGCTTTTGATCTGATTCATTCTTTGGCTCATGCCATAAAATGATATCTACAAATTGATGGACGGTGTGGATACAACACATACATCATAGTAAGGCCCACATAATTAGGTGACGTCACTTCAATAGCAAGTCTTCTCAACCAGTCAATTTTGGACGGGGATTGCGTCCTACCCCTGCCCAGATGGGCAGGGCTCTGCGAGGTGGACAGTAATGTTTACATGCCATACACAGCCCTGCGAGGTCAATAGTAATGTTTACATGACATCCGCACCGTTCATAACATCATTTCCACTGAGATAACTAAAAACAAAAATATTATCTTGATTCAAAACTTATGTGGCCCCATGAATATTTAAACCGTGGACATTCAATCCTCATGTTTTCAGTACACTTGAGTATTGGATCCAACTCATTTTTTACCCCATGTCTTATCATGATCTCAAAAAATGGATGAATGGGATGGATTTCTCAAAAACATCACGAAGCACCCCACCTACATTCTAGCATAGGAACTTGATGCGAAAGGCTTTGGCAGGAAATCGGGAAACGGATTGGTTGGTAACCGGCTAGCCAATGGCTAGTGGTCAATGCTCCTTGAGCCCTACCATGATATGTGTGTTTCATCCATTCAGTCCACCCATTCTTTTATATCATTTTATGGTATGAGCCTAAAAATGAGGTTGATCCAAATCTCGAGTGGACCGCAAAGTGTTGATTGAACGCCCACCATTAAAAACTTCTTGGGGCCACAAAAGTTTTGGATCAAGCTAATATATATTTTTTCACTTCTTCCAAATTTGTATGACCTAATCAATAGGTTAGATGTCAAATAACCATTACAGAGGCCTAGGAGGTTTTTAATGGTGGACTTGCAATCAAATTTCTTTTCCACGGTGTGGTCCACCTGAGATTTAGATCCACCTCATTTTTGGTATCAAGATATAAAATTATCTTTAAAAATGGATGGACGGTGTGGATAAAACTTATACATCATTTTGGGGTCAACATAGAACCGACCACTAGCCACCTGGCTAATGGCAACGTACTAGAAAAACCACGTCTAAAAGTCTGGATTGGAAGCGGATTGCGTGCTAAGTAACTCAGTACCCTAAGTGTACTAAGTAAAATTTGTGGGGCCCACCGTGATTTATTTATCTTATCCACTCCGTCCATCCATTTTATCATATAATTTTATTGCATCAGTTCAAAACTTAAGCCCATAAAAATCTTAAGTGGACCACATCATAGGAAACAATATGAATTGAACATCTACCATTGAAAAATTCTAGGAGGCCATAGAAGTTTTGGATCAAGTTGATATTTTAGTTTTCCCTTCATCCATGTATTTTTGATCTTATGAACGGGTTGAATGACAAATAAACATCAATGTGGGGCATAAGAAAATTTCAACGGTGGAAATCATTATTCCCACTGTTTCCTGTGGTATGGTCCACTTGAGCTTTGGATATGCTTCAATTTTGGGCTCAACCACTGTAATGATCTGGAAAAACGGATCGACGGTGTGGATAAACCAAATACATTCACTGTGGGCCCAATGATAAGAGTGTACTGAGTAACTCAATTAGCAATCCGATTTCGTTTGGATCGGACGTTGTACCACACACGAGTGGAAACAGATTGGCTACCCCCTGCCACTAGCCATGTGGGCCCCACTATGAAGTATGTCTTTTATCCATGCCCTTCATCCATTTTTAAAGATCATTTTAGAGCTTAATGCAAAAAATGATACGGATATAAATCTAAGGTGGACCACACCACAAGAAAACAATAGTGATTGGATATCCACCATTAAAATCCTACTAAAGCCCACTGTACTGTTTATTTAACATCCAATTTGTTGATTAGGTCATACAAACCTGGATGAAGGGAAAAAAATAAAGATCAACTTGATCCAAAACTTTTATGGCCCCCAAAAAGTTTATAATAGTCGACATTCAATCAACACTGTTTCAATCTCTCCTTATTGTTTTCTGTGGTGGGGTCCACTCCAGCTTTCGATATGCTCATTCTTTTTCTCATGTCCTAAAATGATCTCTAAAACTGGATGGACGGTGTGGATACAACAAATACATCAAGGTGGGCCCACAAAACTTGGTGACGTCACTTCAAGTCTTGCTACTCAACTTGGCAGTAGCTAATCCGCCTCCTTCGGCGTGAATGTAGAATGAATGTAGACTCTCTTTCTCAACGCGGTGGAATCCCCGCTGCTCTTCTCATCCTAAGGTGTACATGAAGGCTCGCACATAAATTCTGTGCGGTACAGTTTGTAGGAGACCGGCACTATATGTGTGTGTGTGTGTGTGTGTGTGTGTGTGTGTGTGTAATGGACAAACAATACATTGATTATCAAGTATAGAAATAAAGTTATGAGACTTAACTAATTGATGCAAGCGATTATTAGAAGGGTGGCCAAGACGGTAATCCACAGATTAACAGAAGAAGAGACTAAAGCAGCAAGAGATATTATTAACACCGTTTTCAAGAATATAAAGACTGCCATGAGCTCTACCCATCACTAATGGTTCGAATTGGTGAGTGGTCAAGATTCAACAGTTCAGATTGGTCAAGGTTCAACAAGTCCCATCACTAACCGTAAAATCTCATCTACAGCATTGTATGTGCTTACTATGCTCTAGGATGGCCTATATATTAGATGAGCAGCTGTCTTTAAAAATAGGCGGTGAACACAAATAGAGCCAATAACATGGTTTGTTAGCCCTACAAGCACCTTTAGACACCTTTAGACATGCAACTCTATAGGCAAACACAAGGCATATGTGTGTAACATAAGAGTAAAGCTTCATGTAGGGTTCACTTTGTACATGACCCATCCAAATTTTAGGCTAGCAAACCAAGTAGGACTGTCATGATAGGGGTCAAAATGGCCCATGCTAGGGGTGGGCTAGGGCTAGGTCCCACCCTACCCAAGCCCTGATCCTTAGTCCTAATCGAGTTGAAAATGTCCCAACACTAGCCTTGCTTTGATCCATGGTCCTAATTAAGATGAAAAGGTCCCAACACCATCCTTACAATATGGACCCCTTGGATAGTTGGATAGTTGCCGCATTATATAAATAGTTTTCATTATTGAAATATGACTTACATTCAATCAACATCATCAAACTACCCATATGTAATAAATGAGAGATGGCTTAAAAGTGTCTTTAAATCCTTCAATCTTTTTAGAATCATCATCCTTAAATAAGAGTGGCCCTTTTCATCATTGGCTAAACCTAGCCTAACCCTAATACTTGTCTTAGATTTCAAGTCTAGGTCTGGTCAGTGAGCTAAGTTTAAGGGCCCAAGCCCTACTCTTACATGCCCACAGGCTCACTACACATTGCGAATGCTGACCATGAGGAGCAAGTGTAAGTTGAATAAGGACCATCAGGTCTTTCTCCAAGAAGGATTAGGTTGGATCTCATTGCATGGCTCGGTGGTAGAGGCTCTGCATTTCAACACTGAAGTCTTGGGTTTAAGGGATGCAGATAGAGTATTGATGTTACCCATGATTAAACTCTCACCATTAAAAACTCCCTAGGGCCCATTGTAATGCTTATTTTCTATCAAACTTGTTGATTAGGTCACACAACTTGAATGAAGAGAAAAATTCAATTCAACTTGTTGATTAGGTCATAGACCTAAATGAAGAGAAAACACAAATATTAGCTTCATCCAAAAATTTTGTGGCCCACAAAGTTTTTAATGATGGACATTCAATTTCCATTGTTTCCTATGTGTGGTCCACATTAGATCTGGACTTGCCTCATTTTTGGTCTCATGCCCTAAAATGATTTGGAAAAAATGGATGGGCGGCATGGATAAAACACATATATTATGGTGGGGGCCACATAGCACTTTTTACAGTCCATAGGCAATCCGCATCCGGGTTAAAGTGTTTGTGTGGGGTGTGTGCATGGGTGGGTGTGTCTAAGAAAAAGAAAAGAAGTGGATTAGATGGTGTTGCCAATACCAACTCCAGTGGTGGTGTGTTGACATGTTGGGCATTGTGGGGCCAATGTGATGGATGTGTTTTATATCCACACCATTCATCCATTTTTCCTCAAGGTTCAAATGGAACACACCACAGGAAATAGTGGGGATAATGATACTCATCGTTGAAACCTTTCTAAGGCCCACCCTAATGTATATTTGTCATCCAATTTATTGATAAGGTCACTCAAACCTAGAGAAAGGAAAAACACAAATATCATCCTAATGCACAACTTTTTTGCCCTAATAAGTGTTTAATGGTAGGCATTCAATCCCCACTGTCTCTTATGGTGCGGTCCACTTGAGCTTCGGATTTGCTTCATTTTTGGGTCATGCCCTAAAATGAGTTATAAAAATAGATGCACGATGTGGATATAAAACACATACATCATGTTGGGTCCCACAATGCCTAATACATCGACACACCACTGTTGGGGGTGGTGTTGGGAACAACACCTAAACCAAATCACTTTCTCCAACGATCCATTAATTTTGTCCATGCATACTCCAACTGTCATGCCCCGAACTCGAAAATCGGGCTCACAAAATTTCTGATCGCCTAATCCGGCACCGACAACCTCCGTAGAACCTCATTCTCGGCTCCCGACACCCATTTACCAGGTTCTGATCCTGGGATCCTATAAGGAGGATTTCTAATATCGATTTAATTCATAATAAGCATAACCCACGAACAATAACCACAAGAACACTATCACAAAATCCACTATGATAAAAAACTTTTGAGTACAATACGTCTGAAAGGAAATACAAGATGATGATGATAACAAAAACTCAAAAACTCGACCGCACGCTCCAACTCTGACGAGGCTACGACTGCGTCCTGACGTCACCTGCACGCATCAATCGTGCATAAGCTTATAGAAAGTTTAGAGGGTGGTGTAAGTATGTGCGCAATATAAGCGTGCTCAGAATACAAGGTCAGAGTAATGTGGAATCATGGTGATGAGTACATAAATGCAATCAGTCGTACCAAAGCTATGCGGTGCAAGATATGAATGCTATTGGACATAACACGGCCATGCGATACGAGATGCAACTCAAGTATGCCAATCCTCATCATATATCAGTGCAGTTCTCATTCTGGATAATCACCGAGGCTTAGTATACTCCAAGTGGCACTGCCACTCTCTTAGCCGCATAATCCAAGTGAGCGTAAGAAACCTCACTATCCACCCGGTCATAGTCTGCCAATACCTATCCAGCATGTAGATAGCGGACCCATTCACGAGCTGGTTAAACTCAGCCTAGTATTGCCCCCTACCCTCGGGTGAGTAAGGCCACACCCCTTTCTAATCGACCACGACACATTGGGAGACGTGGCCTCCTGGTATTCGGCCCTCGTGCGCTCATATATCCACTCGGTTTCGACATTGGAATCATCCTCTGGTACCATCGAATTTAAGAATTTTCAACCAAGGACATCCTTGGCGCCCCAATGCTTAGTAACAATATTTTCGGTATCCAATCTAACCACCCACAATGTATCTGTGGAGGCTTTGACGCTGATGTCGCTAGGGCATACAATGATCACAATCACACAAATGCAAGTGCATGAATCATACCATCGGACATGCAACAATCCTGCGCGTACCGCGTGCACATGTAGGGCAACTCTGCCTATCAGGGAGTCCATAAACCATCTACTCGAAGGCATGTGCAATGATCAGTCAATCCTCACATCAGGCATACATATGATGCGTATGATCATGAATCATGAATCTATACTAAGCATGTAATGTGGTGATGGGCTCTAATCAAAACGAAAATGGGCCTAGACAGCCTACACATTATAGGTATGAGCTTATCAAAGGGCCCTAAGGAGAGTGACAATGCGGACATTTAACCAACATCATCCTCGTAATGTGGACATTAAACCATCATTGCTCCTAAAGCATAGCCTGCTATAAGGGTCAACACATATACCATGGTGGAATCACACTACAATGGGCCTTATGTATGTCCTATTGGGCCTCGACCCATGGGCCTCTAATACATCAAATGGCCTCATAACATGGGCCTTATATATATATCAGTGGATGGACCATAACTACATTAAGATGGGCTTAATCATATGGGCCTGGTATACGGGCCATATGTACATTGCAATGGACCATATCCCATGGGCCTTGAACACATCACAATGGGCCTTATACAATTTAAGGTGGGCCTCAACAATGGGCCTTATACAAATCAAAGTGGGCCTCAATGAACGGTCCACAACTACTCCAAGATGGGCCTCATCGCATGGCCTTAAAATAATTTTCAAAATGATTGGACAGTTTAGATGAAACACATGCATCATGGTGGGGCCCACACTAATGAAGGGTGTGAATTACAATACATACATAAGTGGGTCCCATGTGGGGCCTACCATAATGTTTATTTTCTATCCAACCCATTGACAAGGTCACTCAGACCTGGGGCCCACAGTAATGTTTATTTTCCACCCAACTTGGGCCCACTGTAATGTTTATTTTCCACCCAACCTGGGCCCACGGGATGTTTGTTACCATCCAAACTGTTGGTAATGCCACTTATACATGGGGCCCACCGTGATATTTATCTGCCATCTAAACTGGTTGATGAGGTCACGTGGACCAGGTGAAGCAGAAAAACAAATTTTATATTGATACAAAACTTCTGTGGAAACCCAAAAAGGGTTTCAATGGTAGATGTCTAGTCCCTACTGTTTCCTACCGTGTGGGCCACCTGAGACCCATGTACAACCGATTTTTGGGGTGGCCCACTGTCAGAGGGGACCCGAAAAAATGCATGGTGTGGATGTTCAAACCACAACATAGTGGGGCCCACGGCTGGGACCGTGGGTCCCTGCCTAGCCACCCATCTGTTAGGTGCAGGCGCTGCCTGCGCGCGTCCTGCAGCAGCAGCGGCTGCTGCTTCCTTTTTTTATTTTTTTTTAAAAAATATGTTTTTCTACAGATTTTTCTAGGTGGGGCCCACATCAACAAAATCCACTCCGTCCACTTGCTCCTACGGCTCAAGACAAGCCAAACGAGTCTAATATCCGAAGTATTTTCGTGTATATGGCCATCAGGTGGATTTTTAACGGTAAAGACCACCATTTTCCAAAATACGGCCCACCAGATACTCGGATTAATTTCATTTCTCAGCTCAACGCCTAAAATGATTTACATGATGGAATGAATGGCTTGGATTAAATATATACATCAAGGTGGGGCCTGCATGAGCAGCCCACCCCAAACTTTTTTTTTTTTTTGTTGGCTGTTAGTACATGCCCATGCCAATACACGCACTCCTGGTTAGCCATCCCATATCACATCCAGCGTCTAGAGCATGGATAAAATGGGACATCATGGTGGGTCCCACATGCACGTGGCCCACCTGTTTGGACGACCTGATATTTATGATTTCTTTTCATCCGGGCCCGAATTTCAGGGCGTTACACATTCATCTGATGGATCCCACATGAAATATATAATTCATGGTGGGCCATACTCACCCCTTCATCATCATCACCATTCAAAGAAAGAGAGAGAGAGAAATACGGTGATAGAGAGGAGGGATCCCACCACTATGGGCCCTCCATTGATACATCACATACATCGAAATGAGTCCCACCAACAAATGGGCCCTCAAATCATGAAATCAACGGTAGAAACTCAAAGATCACCCACCTCTATGCCTCCTCCTTGCTTCCTTAGCCTTCTATGCTCCTTGCCTTCACTTTTGATGGTAGTTGATGGGATTTTGATGGTGTGGATGAGAGATGAGAGGGTGGGCCACACTTGTGGTTTGGGAGAGAGGGAGGTTGGATGTGGGATGTTGCTTGGGAGAGATTTTTGAGAAATAAGGGAGAGAGAGAAGTGATGGGATGATAAGGATGGGTGATGTGGTGGTTTTAAGAAAAAGGTAATGGGAGGTATGGTTGTGGTTGAAAATGGGGTAAAAGAGGGATGGTGAGGAGAGAGAGAGAGTTGACTTTTGAAAAGGGAGGGATGGGGCTTGTACTTGAGGTATGGTTGTACTTGACATTGATTGATTGGACATGCAGTAGGGATTCCCTCAAAATTCGCAATGCGCGACGTTTCTTCGGAACGAACGCTGGCCCACATCTCCTGGCATGGGCATCAGTTCGGTGCGCGAGTTGCGATGTTGGAACCGTGGCGACGGCACGGTCGCTATAATACAAGTTTCGAATCGAGCTGACGTCGGTGTGCGGGACCTGGCTTAAGTTCGCTCGCAAACATCGGATACAAGTCGAGAATTGCTGGAATTCGATCGAAAGGACCGCTGAAGCCAATGGAACGGTACGGACTAGGACACGGGCTTTACAACTCTCCCCTCCAAATAAAAATTATCCTGAAAATTTACTCAATCATTGCAAGGAAACACAACTCATAATAAAAGAGGAAACAAGGCATCGTCATATATTATCGGAGACAGCATACAAGATACAATATATGATCAATCATCAAAGAGATGGGGATAGCACTCTCGAATCTCAGCCTCACGCTCCCAAGATGCCTCATCAACAGAATGGTGACCCCACTGAACCTTAACCAAGGGGATGACCTTGGTTCGGAGGACTTGCTCCTTCCGATCAAGGATATGAACTGGCTACTCAATGTAAGAAGCGTACTCATGAACCTCCAATGGCTGCCAATCAATAACAGGAACTACGTTTGACCTACATTTCTTCAACATAAAGACGTGAAAAACGTTATGGCCGCTAGACAACTGAGATGGTAAGACAAGCCGATAGGCCACGGTGCCAATGCGCTCAGTGATCTCAAAAGGTTCTATGAATCTCAGGGCAAGCTTGCCCTTCGCTCCAAATCGAACTACGCCCTTTATGGGCAAAACCTTGAGATATATATGGTCCCCTACATCAACCTCCAAGTGACGACCCCGATGATCAGCAAAACTCTTCTGCCGGCTCTAAGCTGTGCGCATCCTCTGCCTGATGATTTCAATAACCTCTAATGTTTGTTGCACAAGCTCGGGACTTAGGAGACACTACTCTCCGACCTCGGTCCAACAACTCGGAGATCTGCACGGTCTGCCATACAATGCCTCAAAAAGAGTCATGTCAATGGTTGCCTGATAGCTGTTATTGTATACGAACTCAGCCAATCGCAAATGTTCATCCCAGCTACCCCTGAAATCAGTCACGCAGGCCCGAAGCATATCCTCAAGGATCTGATTGACCCTCTCGGTCTGGCCATCGGTCTGCGGATGATACGCGGTGCTGAGTTGTAAATCAGTGCCCATAGCTCTCTGAAAGCTCCTCCAAAACTGAGACGTGAACTTCGGATCTCAGTCAGAAACGATCGAGACTGAAACGCCGTGCAGCCTCACAATCTCCTCGATGAATATCCTCGTAAGCTGGTCCAGAGGTTAAGTCGTACGAATCGCAAGAAAATGTGCCAACTTTATTAGACGATCGATGACAACCCAAATAGCGTCATGACCGCGCTGAGTCTTCGGCAAACCCATAATGAAATCTGTAGATACGTGCTCCCACTTCCACGTCGGGACACTCAGCGGCTGTAATAGACCAGAGAGTCTCTGATGATAGGCCTTGACACGCTGACATGTGTCACACTCGGCCACAAAACTGACAATCTAGCGCTTTATCCCTGCCCAAAAATACTGTCGCCTCATATCACGATACATCTTCGTCGAGCCAGGGTGGATAGAAAACCGCGATCGATGTGCCTCGGTCATAAGATCTCTGCGCAACTCAGGAATATCCGGGACACATAATCGGCCTCTGAAGTGAAGTCCACAATCATCACCAATCTACCAATGTCTAACTCTCAGATGTTGCCTCTGCTCGATAATCCTATAACGACTTATCTGTCTATTGAGCCTCGATTACCCTTGCGATATGAAGGGTTGAATCGACAGGCTCGATAACTGAACGATAAAAGACTGCAGACCAAAATTAAAGTCGTAATCTGCTATATCCTCAAGCATCGTCCACTCCTGAATCATCATATGTGCCACCAGGCCTCGTGGCTGACGGCTGAGGGCATCCGCCACCACATTCGCCTTACCTGGGTGGTACTGGAGGTCAAAATTATAGTCCTTCGGAAGCTCCATCCAGCGTCTCTGTCTCATGTTCAGCTCAGACTGAGAGAATAGATACTTCAAGCTCTTGTGGTCGGAGAAGAGCTCCAACCTAACCCCATAGAGATAGTATCTCACACCTTCAGTGCGAAGACAACTGCTGCCAGCTCCAAATCATGCGTGGGGTAGTTCAGCTCATGGACCTTGAGCTGACGAGACGCGAAGGCTACAGGCCTGCCGTGCTGCATCAGGACAGCACCTAAACTAATACGTGAGGCATCGGTAAATACAACAAATTCATCACTCCCAGAGGGAAGAGTGAGGACAGGAGCGGACGTCAGATGGTCCTTCAACTCCACAAATGCTCACTCACAGGCGTCACTCCAAATAAACTCTGCCCCCTTCCGAATCAACCTGGTCAACGGGGTCGCGATACGGGAGAAGCCCTCAATGAAATGTCGATAGTATCTCTCTAAACTAAGGAAACTGCGGATCTCGAACGCAGTCATGGGCTGACCCTACTGATGCACTGCCTCAACCTTCGAGGGGTCAACTGCGACACCCTCCCTCGTCACCACGTGACCGAGGAATCTCACCTCCTCCTGCTAGAACTCGCACTTCTCCAGCTTCGCATACAGCTGGTGGGCACGGAAGGTCTGCAAAGCGATCTCCAGATGCTGCTCATGCTCCTCACGGGTCCTCGAATAGATCAGAATGTCGTCGATGAATACCACAACAAACTGATCGAGATACGGACGGAAGACCTCATTCATCAACTGCATGAAGATCGCGGGTGCATTGGTACTACCAAAGGACATGACCTGAAACTCAAAATGACCGTACGCGTCCTGAAAGCCGTCTTGGGGATGTCCTCCTCTCGGACACAAATCTGATGATAACTGGAACGTAGGTCAATCTTCGAAAAGAACTGTGTACCGTGCAGCTGATCAAACAAATCATCTATCCTCAGGACCAGGTACTTGTTCTTGATCGTGACTCGGTTGAGCTCGCGGTAATCTATGTAGAGCCTCAACGAATTATTCTTCTTCCTGACGAAGAGTACCTGCACTCCCCAAGGTGAACTGCTCGGGTGAATGAATCCTAACTTACGTAACTCGTCCAACTGCCTCGGCAGCTCACGCAACTCCATCGGTGTCATATGGTACGGGGCCTTCGAGATAGGCGCGGTACCAGTCACAAGATATATCTAGAACTCAATATGCCAACACAGCGGTAATCTCGAAATCTCTTGGAACATGTCAGAAAAATCACAGACCACCGACAACTGATCGATACACAAGGCAACGGGCTCCTTGACGGTGCAGGACATCAAGCATGACAACGGCTCTCCTCTAGGCTCGGCGACGAACTGAAACTGTGCAAGCCGGGTATAGAGAATGTGACG
This sequence comes from Magnolia sinica, assembly GCF_029962835.1. Taxonomy (NCBI): domain Eukaryota; kingdom Viridiplantae; phylum Streptophyta; class Magnoliopsida; order Magnoliales; family Magnoliaceae; genus Magnolia; species Magnolia sinica. Next base: position 78,470,288 of record NC_080580.1, on the reverse strand, counting down.
GTATTCACGAAACAATCCAACATGGTGTGATACTCGACAAGCCAATCCATGCCCAGGATGACGTTGAAATCTGACATCGGCAGTATAAATAAATCGGTGGGCAAAAAGATATTACCGACCAGAACTGGGTAAGATAAACAGAAATGACCCAATACTGTGGTTTTCCTAAGGGCATCGATACGGTCAACCCCTCGCGAGCAGACTCTATCGGCAATCCAGTCGAATGACAAAAATCCTCGGATATGAATGAATGCGATGCACCGGAATCAAACAGTACGCGTGTGATACATGCGGAGACGGAAAGAATACCCTCAATGACTCCTCCAGATGACTACGGATCCTACTGAGCCATGTAGAACCTAGCCTGAGATGGATGGGGAGGTGTCTGTCCCCTCTTAGGTCCCTGGTGTTGCTGCTGTATCTGTGGCGGCCTGTACTACTGTCTCTGCTGCTGCTGGGGCCTTGGCGGCTGAGGTGGCTGCGGTCGCTGCTGTGCTGGGGGCTACTGTGGCCCTCTCGACTGCTGCAGATGAGGGCGAAGGCACTTAAACAGGCGGTGCCTTACCCCACCACATCTAAAATAGGTCCTTACAAATGGTTGTTGGAGTGGCACTGGAGGTACTGCTCGGGCTACTGATGCTCTAGCAGGTAGGTGGCTCCTATACCTCTGTGGGCGTCAATGCTGCTGGAAGCTACTAGAGGGGGCCTGCCTCTTCCGATTCTGACCCCTCCTCTGATCTTGGTCGCTCTGTGAGCCGGCCCACTCAGTCTCATAAATCTGGGCCCTCCACACTACTGCTTGAAAAGTCAGGAGCTCATGCCCACTTACACGACCTTGAAGACCGTAACGTAAGCCGTTCTCGAAACGGCGGGCCTTCCGCCCCTCATCATCAACCATATATGGCGTGAACCTCGATAGCGCCACAAAACGGGCCGCGTACTGCGCCACAGTCATGTCCCTCTGCATCAGAGTCTCAAACTCCAGTGCTCTCTGACGTAGAATGTGGTCAGGGAAGTATTGCTCCTCGAATCGGTCGATAAAGTCACCCATGTCTAGACATAGTTAGGTCCTGCGACGCGAGTAACAGAGGTCCACCAGTGCTCGGCCTCACCCTGGAAAAGAAATACAGCTAACTCGACTCGCTGCTTAGTCGTACATGACATGGTATCAAAAATCTTCTCCACATCGGAGCACCATCTCTCAACTACTGTCGGATCTGGCTCGCCCTAGAATTGTGGAGGATCGAGCTGTCTGAACTCACGAAGAAGGGCACTCATGCGCTCCTGCTCGGCCTGGGCTGGAGAAACAACTGGGCGCCTGCCCTGCCCCTGAAGCGCAGCAGTCACAGCCTGCAACATCTGCTGTAACTGTGAGGCACTCACAGGCACGGTCGGATCCGCACCGGCATCAGGTGGAGGAACGTCATCCTCATGCAGGGGAGCAGGGATCTCTAGCGGTGGAACGGGAGGTGCAGGTGGTAAAGCTGGAGCCTCAGATGTTGGAGCGGGGTGCGCTCGGGTCACTCTCCTGGGCCACATGTCCTATAGGAAAGAACAATGACGCCAATCAACCTTGAGAATCGCACGTTAAGGAATTCAATCGGAAAGTTTCGCAATCAGAACTTAATCTTCCTAAACTCATAGCAAACATGTGATATTGTTCTCGGTTATTTCTAAGTTATGCTCTTATACCAACTTCTGTCATGCCCCGAACTTCGAAACCGGGCTCATAAAATTTTCGATCACCGAATCTGGCGCCGATGGCCTCCATAGACCCCATTCTCGGCTCCCGACACCCATTTACCAGGTTCCGATCCTAGGACCCTACAAGGAGGATTTTTAATATCAATTTAATTCGTAATGAGCATAACCATAAGCATAACCCACGAACAATAACCACAAGAACACCGTCACAAAATCCACTATGATAAAAAACTTTTGAGTACAATGTGTCTGAAAGAAAATACAAGATGATGATGATAACAGAAACTCAAAAGCTCGACCGCATGCTCCAACTCTGACGAGGCTACGGCTGTATCTTGGCATCACCTGCATGCATCAATCGTGCATAAGCTTATAGAAAGCTTAGAGGGTGGTGTAAGTATGTGCGCAATATAAGCGTGCTCAGAATGCAAGGTCAGAGTAATGTGGAATCATGGTAACGAGTACATAAATACAATCAGCCGTACCAAGGTTATGCGGTGTAAGATATGAATGCTATTAGCTATAATACGGCCATGCGATGCGAGATGCAACTCAAGCATGTCAATCCTCATCATATATCAGTGCAGTTCTCATTCTGGATAATCACCGGAGCTTAGTACACTCCAAGTGGCACTGCCGCTCTCCTAGCCACACAGTCCAAGTGAGCATAAGAAACCTCATTATTCGCCTGGCCAATAGTCTGCCAATACCTATCCGGGATGTCGATAGTGGACCCATTCACCAGCTGGTCAAACTCAGCCTAGTATTGCCCCTACCCTTGGGCGATAAGGCCACACCCCTTTCCAACCGACCACGACACAGTGGGAGACGCAGCCTCTTAGTATTCAGCCCTCGTGCGTTCATATATCCACTCGGTCTCAACGTTGGAGTCATCCTTTGGTACCATCGGGTTTAGAGATTTTCACCCAAGGACATCTATGGCGCCCCGATGCTTAGTAACAATATTTTTGGTATCCAATCCAGCCACCCACGATGTGTCTGTGGAGGCTTTGGCCCTGATGTTGCTAGGGCATATAATGATCACAATCACACAAATACAAGTGCATGAATCATACTATCAGACATGCAACAATCATGCGCGTATCGCGCACTCATGTAGGGTAACTCCACCTATCAGGGAGTCCATAAACTATCTACCCGAAGGCATATGCAATAATCAGTCAATCCTCACATCAGGCATACATATGATGCGTATGATCATGAATCATGAATCTATACTAAGCATGTTATGTGGTGATTGGCTCTAATCAAAACGAAGATGGGCCTAGATAGCCTACATATTACAGGTATGGGCTTACCAAAGACCCCTAGGGAGAGTGACAATGCGGACATTTAACTAATATCATCCTCACAATGTGGACATCAAACCATCATTGCTCCTAAAACATAGCCGGCTATAAGGGTCGACACATATACGATAGTGGAATCACACTATAATGGGCCTTATGTACGTCTTATTGGGCCTCGACCCATGGGCCTCTAATACATCAAATGGCCTCATAACATGGGCCTTATATATATATCAGTGGATGGACCATAACTATATTAAGATGGGCTTAATCATATGGGCCTCATATACGGGCCATATGTACATTGCAATGGGCCACATCCCATGGGCCTTGAACACATCACAATGGGCCTTATACAATTTAAGGTGGGCCTCAACAATGGGCCTTATACAAATCAAAGTGGGCCTCAATGAACGGTCCACAAATACGCCAAGATGGGCCTCATCTCATGGCCTTAAAATAATTTCCAAAATGATTGGACGATTTGGATGAAACACATGCATCATGGTGGGGCCCACACTAATAGAGGGTGTGGATTACAATACATACATAAGTGGGTCCCATGTGGGGCCTACCATAATGTTTATTTTCCATCCAACCCATTGATAAGGTCACTCAGACCTGGGGCCCACAGTAATGTTTATTTTTCACCAACTTGGGCCCAGTGTAATGTTTATTTTCCACCTAACCTGGGCCCACTATAATGTTTATTTTCCACCCAACCTGGGCCCATTGTACTGTTTGTTTGCATCCAACCTGTGTATAAGGTCACGTGGACCAGAGCCCACGGTGATGTTTGTTGCCATCCAAACTGTCGATAATGCCACTCATACATGGGGCCCACCGTGATATTTATTTGCCATCTAAACTAGTTGATGAGGTCACGTGGACCAGGTGAAGCAGAAAAACAAATTTTATATTGATACAAAACTTCCATGGAAACCCAAAAAGGGTTTCAATGGTAGACGTCCAGTCCCTACTGTTTCCTACCGTGTGGGCCATTTAAGACCCATGTACAGTCGATTTTTGGGGTGGCCCACTGTCAGAGGGGACCCGAAAAAATGCACGGTGTGGATGTTCAAACCACAGCATGGCTGGCTACGCGCGTCCTACAGTAGCAGCAGCTGCTGCTTCCTTTTTTTATTTTTTTTTAATCTGTTTTTTTACAAATTTTCCTAGGTGGGGCCCACATCAACAAAATCTACTTCGTCCACTTGCTCCTACGGCTCAAGACAAGCCAACGAGTATAATATCCGAAGTATTTTCGTGCATAGGGCCATCAGGTGGATTTTTAATGGTAAAGACCACCATTTTCCAAAATACTGCCCACCAGATACTTGGATTAATTTCATTTCTCAGCTCAATGCCTAAAATGATTTAAAGGATGGAATGGATGACTTGGATTAAATATATACATCAAGGTGGGGCCTGCATGAGCAGCCCACCCTAAACTTTTAAATTTTTTTTTGTTGGCTGTTAGTACATGCCCATGCCAGTACACGCACTCCTGATTAGCCATCCCATATCACGTCCAGCGTCCAAAGACGCTGGACAGCATGGATAAAATGGGACATCATGGTGGGTCCCACATGCACGTGGCCCACCTGTTTAGACCACCTGATATTTATGATTTATTTCCATCCGGGCCCGCTAATGGGCTGGATGGCGTAGATCCAACACATTTAGCCGATGAATCCCACATGAAATATATAATTCATGGTGGGCCACACTCACCCCTTCATCATCATCACCATTCAAAGAGAGAGAGAGAGAGAGTGAGAGAGAGAGAGAGAGATACAGTGATAGAGAGGAGGGACCCCGCCACTATGGGCCCTCCATTGATACATCACATACATCGAAATGAGTCTCACCAACAAGTGGGCCCTCAAATCATGAAATCAACGGTAGAAACTCAAAGATCACCCACCTCTAGGCCTCCTCCTTGCTCCCTTAGCCTTCTATGCTCCTTGCCTTCACTTTTGATGGTAGTTAATGGGATTTTGATGGTGTGGATGAGAGATGAGAGGGTGGGCCACACTTGTGGTTTGGGAGAGAGGGAGGTTGGATGTGGGATGTTGCTTGGGAGAGATTTTTAAGAAATGAGAGAGAGAGAGAGAGAAGTGATGGGATGATAAGGATGGGTGATGTGGTGGTTGTAAGAAAAAGGTGATGGGAGGTATGGTTGTGGTTGAAAATGGGGTACAAGAGGGATGGTGAGGGGAGAGAGAGAATTAACTTTTGAAAAGGAAGGGATGGGGCTTGTACTTGAGGTATGTTTGTACTTGACATTGATTGATTGATTGATTGGACATGCAGAAGAGATTCCCTGAAAATTTGCAACGCGCGGCGTTTCTTCGAAACGAACGCTGGCCCACATCTCCTGGCATGGGCATCGGTTCGGTGCGCGAGTTGCGGCGTTGGAACCGTGGCGACGGTGCGGTCGCTATGATACAAGTTTCGGATCGAGTCGACGTCAGTGTACGGGACCCGGCTTAGGTTCACGCGCCGAGGATTGTCGGATACAGGTCGAGGATTGTCGAAATTTGACTGAAAGCACCTTAGAAGCCAACGAAATGGTACAGATTAGGACACGGGCCTTACACCAACTATTTAACGGACCAACCTTAATTCGTGTGGCACGTAATCGAGGAAGCGTATCCAACATGTTTATAAAGGAGCCACCGAGGCAAGGATCCTATCACAGATCCGGATATCCTTGGTAAGGTTGTATCTACAGTCCTTCCAAAATGAGAGGTTTTTCCAAAGATGCTCGGAGCTCTCGCGGCGATTACAAAGATTCGAAGATTGGACCAATATCTAAAAGGATAGGAAGGAATGGATTAGGTTATAATCTAGATCCAGTGGGATCGATTTTACCAGTTCCACGAATATATATCATAGGGGGAAATCTAAAAACGATTTGTGACCCAACTGGATCCAGTGAGACTGACCCCTGAAGAGCCATGGATCTCTACAGCTATGCTGGCAGGAGATCTAAAAACGATTTCATATCTATAGATATCTTTTGTAGAAAGCCATGGCCACAAATGATCCTAAACCAGTAAGGAAAGACAATGAGAGTTTTGTTGTCTCCCGAAGCTATAAAAGGATAATGCGATAAAGAGGTCTAATAAGGAAACCCAATGAGGGTTTTCCGTCTCCTGAAGTTATAAAAAGAGAATGCGGCGAAGAGCTTTAGGTTCATGCCAAACACAATTATCTCTACAGTCTTTATCTTTTTATCTTAGCTTAACTTAGCTTAGTCTTAAATTAGATTGCTATTGTCTAGTGTCACCCCTACAATATGCTTAGGAGTAGGATAAATATTAACAATCTTTTGTTGTTGGATCCCAATTAACCAAACCCTTATTAGGAAGATCAAACTTCTTGGTCACATCTTACTGATCATTTGCATAAGTCGTCTGTCTGTACAGGCAGTTTAAGTATTTATCTTTCATTTTTATTCTACTCTCTACTTTATTTATTACTCTATCGATTGTAATGAGCATTAATTCATAAATCTATAAAAATTGGCATTGTCCTTGGCCTATTTTATTTTGGTTTATTCATCTTTGTTCATTTGAGAAATATACATTGGTTGCAATTACTATGAAAAAAATAAGTCCTTAATACATAAGAAAAAAGAATCCACAAAGACTAACCCCTAACTTTCTACAAATCGCCTTGTCATTGTTACAACTGGTGATTGATAGGGTGGTTGAGTCCTATAATTTGGTCTCAAGTAGTATATTTTAGTTGTAAGGAGTACTGGTGTTCAATTAAACATTGAGTTGAGTACAATTCTAGCATACTCATGCTTTCCTAATCACACCTAAAAACCAGATATAGTCTCTCACTAACACCCGTGGCCTCGTGTTTGATTGAATTGGGTAAACATGGGTAGATGAATATAAATCAAAAGTCACACTGATCAGCCAATCCTAACCACTGATTGGAGCGCTTATGGTGATTACTCAGGGAAGACCAAGAAAAATCCAACCACTGGTTGCAATTCAATCCAAAGTAATTACTTCAATTGATGACTAGTATCACCTGGATGGTCCATTGTTTAATGTTTGACCCATCCATGATAGGTGGCTAGTGGTCGGTGCTCTGTGGGCCCCACTATGAAGTATGTCTTTTATCCATGCCGTTCATTGATTTTTACAGATCATTTTAGGGCTTGATCCGAAAAATGAGAAGGATATAAATCTCAAGTGGACCACACCACAGGAAAACAAAAAGTGATTGGATATCCACTATTAAAATTTTCCTAAGGCCCAATGTACTGTTTATTTGACATCCAATCTATTGATTAGGTCATATAGAACTAGATGAAGGGACAAAAAAAATATCAGCTTGATCCAAAACTTTTATGGCCACCAAAAAGCTTTTAAAGGTCGACGTTCAATTAACATTGTTTCTGGTAATGTGGTCAGCTTGAGACTGGGATATATCTCATTTTTGGGTTCATATGATAAAATGATCTAGAAAAAATAGATGGACGGCATGGATGATGTATATATTTCAATGTGGGCTCATATGCCTCGTTACACAATCGAAGCATACAACCCACGGTGGGCCTCATGCGTAATCCACAAAGGAGATATTTACGACTGTGGACCCCACCTTTTATCCAATGGTTTTTTTTGAAGCAATACAAACTTAGAATACGCACTTGGACCTCCTCGTACGGAGTCGAAATTTCAGGACGAAAATACCCCTGCCTTCCTTTCGAAGACAAGCGCTGACACTCCTCCAACCAAGAGATGTACAAACGGCTCAAAAGAGATCAAAGTTACATGGCCGCACAACTATGTATTTATTATATCCACAACGTTCATCCATATTTCGAGATCATTTCGGAGCATTATCCCAAAAAAAAAAGAAAATCATATCCAAAGATCAGCTGGACTACACCACAAAGAGCAGCGGGAAAATTGATTTTCACCGTTAAAAATTTTGTAGGGCCCACCATGACATTTATTTTCCATCCAATCTATTCATAAGGTCACAAAGGTCTGTATGAAGAGGAAAAACAAATTTCATAATGATCCAAAACTTTTATAACCCCTAAAAGGGTTTCAATGGTAGACGTTCAATTCCACAATGCTTTTTACAGTGTGGTCCACTTGATAGTTAGATCTATCTTATTTTTTGTCTCAAGCTTTAATATGAACTCACCAAATAGATGGACGGTTTGGATATAACACAGACCTCATGATGGGACCCACAAAAGTAACATCGCAAAAAAAATATATATCAAAGTCCGAATTTTTATTTATTTTTTTTACATGGAGAACTTTTTCTCCCTTACATTTTTCTCTAATACATGATTAAGTAAATATGTATATATAAGTATATAAAAATATTTTTCTATCTTTCAATTCATTTCTTTGTCTATTTATTTAACAAGCATATCTCCTAAACTAGAATGATTTACTTAACGTACCACATATGATTTTAGGGTAGGAGAAGCTAATTTAGCCAACTAACCTACTTATTTTCCAAGATTCCATCAGGTCGATGGTCGAAAATCAATTTCATTCAGTTCGTGGTCAATTTCAATCACTTCGCGGTCAAATTGGAAATTCAGCAGGGCAAACATGAAATTGAGCGAGGCAAACATGAAATTGAGTGGGGAAAACTAGAAATTTAGCTGGTAAAACATGAAATTAAGCAGGGCAAACATGAAATTAGGGCTGAAAGTCGGGCCGGTTGGTTCGGGTTGGTGCTCAACCCTAACCCAACCCAAGGTTCCTATACCTAAACCTTGACCCAACCTAACCCAATCTTGGGTTGGGAATTCTCAACCCAAGCCCAACCCAAGAGGGCTCGATGGGTTGGTCGGGTTGGTCTGGTGTATACGTGCTAATATTTTCATTATTACATTAGTTTATTATATTTCAATATAGGACTTATTTTTTTATCTATGATTTTATTAATTATATACGTGATTATTCCTCATAAAGAACTTCATTTTTTTTCTTTAAAAAACCAAGCTAAAATATAAGACTACTCCTTTAAAAAGTCATGTAGCATAGCACACAATCTATTTGGGAGAGAGAAATCCGACATAAATTGCTAGCTTGAGTCCATAGAAATGACGTGGACAAATGAGACCCAACATCACTAGTATGCCTTCTACACAAACAATCCATACTCAATTATAATTTATAAGTAACTAATATATTGATTGGGTTCGGGTTGAGTTAGGTAACCCAAGCCCAACCTAAGTTTTATCGGGTTGGTGTTTGTATAACCCAAGCTTGAGGTCGAACCGAATTCTGCCCGAGCCTAACCCAATGTCGGGTCAGTCGGGTTGGTCGGGTTGAACCGCCCAACTTTCTCGTACATGAAATTGAGCGGGCAAACTAGAAATTTAGAGGGGCAAACATGAAAATGAGTAGGGAAACTAGAAAATCGGAGGGGCAAACATGAAGATCGGAGCAAACTAGAAAATCATGGGCAAACTATGAAATCAGGGCAAACTAGAAAATCAGGGTGGTAAACTAGGAAAGCGAACAAGAAAATCAGCGGGGCAGGCAAACTAGAAAATCAGGGCAAACTAGAAAATCAATGGAGGAAACATGAAAGCCGGGTAAACATGAAATTGAGTGGGGGAAACAAAAAATCAGTGGGCAAACTAGAAAATCAATGGGCCAAACTGATCAGGGCAAACTAGAAAATCGGGCAAACTAGAAAATCAACGGTAAACTAGAAAATCATGGGCAAACTAGAAAAATCGAAGGCAAACTAGTAAATTAGCGGGCAAACATGAAATTAATCGGAAACATGAAATTCAACAGGCAAACATGAAATTCAAATCCGTTTTTAACAGATAATTTCATGGCTTAAGCCGATAAATCTAAATGTATTCAATGTTCAAATGGACCACACCAAATGAAATTTTGAATTGAACTTCTATTGTTGATCATTTCTTAGGGGCTACAGAAATTTTGGATCAAGCTTATAATTGTTTTTTCTATTAATCCATGTCTGTATGATCTTATGAATAGGTTTGATAACAAACAAACATCACTGTTGGGCCCACTATGGTTTCAACGGTGGAAATCATTATGCCCACTGTTTCCCGTGGTGTGATCCACTTGATCTTTTGATATGCTTTAATTTGGGGGCTAAACCGCTAAAATTAGATGGAAAAATGGATGAACAGCGTGGATATACTACATACATTCAATGTGAGACACCGGAAATCTGTTCTACTAGATTTTCGACGATCGACCTAATGAAATCTTGGAAAATAACTAGGTTGGCTGGTTAAATTAGCTTCTCCTACCCTAAATCATATGTGGTACGTTAAGTAAATCATTCTAGTTTGGATCCTTACTCTTGCTCGGGTGGTAAACTCTTAGGAGTTTCAACACCCGATCAAGCGTTCGAGTATCCATAGGTGGTGAAATTCCACTAGTATGGAGTGTGTGGGGGTGTGTGTGCGTGTGTATAAAAAAAAAAAAGTCATTCTAATTTAGGAGATATGCTTGTTAAATACTTAGACAAAGAAATGAATTAAAATATAGAAATATATATACTTATATATATATATTTACATAATTATGTATTAGAGAAAAATAAAACTCAGCCAAATTGCCGCGGGCCGCGGCAGTCCAACAATTTTTTTTTTTTTTTTGCTTGGTTTCTTTTGTGGGTCTCATCATGAAGTCTGTGTTATATCCAAACCATCCATCTATTTGGCGAACTCATATTAAGGCTTGAGACAAAAATAAGATAAATCTAACTATTAAGTGGACCACACTGTAAAAGGCAGTGGGGAATTCATGTTTGCCCCGTTGATATCCTAGTTTGCCCCACTGATTTTCTAGTTTGCCCCACTCAATTTCAACAGGGGAAACTTGAGAAAGCGGTTGGGGATGATATTCATAAAGTAACTTGTTTCTTCATGGAAGGAGGTCAGATGCATAGAGCGTTTATGGCATCGTTGATCAGTCTTCTCCCAAAGAATCCGACCGCTAAAGGGTTTGTAGACTACCGGCCGATTAGCCTTTGCAATGTTATTTACAAAATCTTCTCAAAGATCCTAGCTTCTCGCTTGAGTAAGATCCTCCCTAGGCTTATTTCCATGGAGCAAGGGGATTTTATAAAAGGCAGGTCTATTACAGAGAATGTTGCTATGTCGCTTGAGGCAGTGGTATAGACAGCTGGTTGGTTTGTATACTCAAGCTTGACCTTGAGAAAGCCTATGATAGGGTGGATTGAGTTTTTCTCAAGAAGGTGATGAGGCGATTTGGTTTTAGTGACAGATGGATTTCCTTGATGGAGGCATGCTGAGGAAATTGCTGGTTCTCGGTCCTTTTCAATGGGGAGCCTACGGTGAAGTTAAACGTTGATGGCTAGGCTCTGTTAAATCCTCTCATGTGTAGTGTACAGGTTGTTTTCCTATTTTTTGGGCTTTCAGTGTTTGGGGAGGCTGTGGCAGGTGATCCTCCTGATTGGCTTCCCTGATCTTGGTATGGGATGCCTCTCTCATATGGTGCTGGAAGAATAGAGCTTGCTATTGAGAAGCTGTTGAGAAGCTGCTGCCTCCTTCGTCCTCTGTTTCAGTTTCTGCTTCAGTCTATCTTCTCTACTTCTTCTAGTGGATGCTTCCTATGTGTTGTTGTGGTGGTCCTTCCCTTGGAGGTGTTGTCGCTAAGGTTGGTTTAGGGTCTTGGATGTGAGATCATAGCAGCAGACTATGGTCTATGGTCAGAAGTTGGGAGGGCTGGATGGGAAGGTGTGGCCTGCTTGGTTTGTATAAGTGGAATATTGTAGGTAGGGAGAGTGGTCGCTTCGGCCCGTAGGATTTTAAGAAGGTCGAAGAGTGGAGGAGTCAGATTTGCCTCCTTGTTGTTGGTGAGTGAGGTGGTGTCTTCCTGGTAGTGTTTATGCCCATTGAGGGGCAGCTTGGCATGTTTTTTTTCGTTTATCTTTCTCTTAATAGCAGATATGATAGGTGAGGCCCGATGTTTTTTGTGGAGCCCACCCGAAAATGTTCCTTGTACATCGTCTGTTCATTTATCAAAAGTTTTAGGGGCATCGCCCTCCTTTTAGAAAAAAGCGAGGGAAACATGAAAATGAGTGGGGGAAACTAGAAAATCAGCGGGGGAAACATAAAAATGAGCGAGGCAAACAAGAAAATCAGCGGAGGAAACATGAAAATGAGCGGGGCAAGCATGAAAAATGAGCGGGGGAATCATGAAAATAAGCGGGGCAGGCATGAAAATGAGCGGGGCAAACTAGAAAATGAGCGGGGCAAACTAAAATATGAGCGGGGCAAACTTGAAAATGAGAGAAAATTCACCCCAGAGAGAGAGAGAGAGAGAGAGAGAGAGAGAGAGAAGAGGGTTTCATCAGCTGAAAATCGAAGATAACGAAGAAAAATCCCTCAATTTCGAAAGAAAATGAAAACAAATCAAAGCTCATGTAAAGAAAATACCTGGAAAACGCCAACAGAGAGAGAGAGAGAGAAGAGGGTTTGGGGCTTCGGGGCTTTGAGGCGCAGCGAGAGGGAGAACAAGAGTTGAGGGTTTGGGACGAGAGAACGGTTTGGGATTTGAGGTTAAGCACGGATTATGAGAGACCTTTGGAGGAAGTTCGGATGCTAGGTGGGGCCCACTGTGATGTTTGTGAGGAATCCACATCATCCATTCATTATTTGGACTGGTCTGTTCAGTCTCATTCCGGAAAGAGTAGTATAAAAAATTTCAATAGGATAATCTTAATGTTCTAATTAGTGGCATAAAACTATGTAATGGTCAACGTTCACTAAAAAAGTATCTAAGGTTTGAGGGTAGCAACTTTAAAATCTATGTGAGTTTGGGGTGCTGTCACAGTTAGATCCATCAAACTTGCATAGTTGGGCATGGACCTTATGATTCCTTTTGGAAAAATCGGTAAATCCTCAAGTGGGCCCAGTTAAAAGAGTCCATATTTGCAGCTTGGATTGATGTTCTACAACGGGCTTTCCATGCTAGCATTCCAAGATATAGGGATCATGGTTTTGTGAACTTGTCAGCAGGTAGCTTGTTGTAATTGAGTTTGTGTATCATAGATTTGTTATATTGACGAGGGAAGAAAAAGTCTAAAGAGAGTATGTCATGAAAAATGAGGTTTCTTTCCAACAGTTGCATATAGGTGTTTGTAAAATCTTAAAAAGAGAGATAAGGGCCTCCTAGTATAACTCTTGGTATACAGATAATTCAAATTATATTTTAGTTTGCCCCGCTCATATTTTAGTTTGCCCCGTTGATTTTCAGGTTTCCCCCGCTGATTTTTCTAGTTTTCCCATTGCATTTCATGTTTCCTCGATGTTCATGTTTCCCACGATTTTCTAGTCCCCAGCTCATATTTCGTTGTCCCTGATATTTTCTAGTTTGCCTCTTGCTTTTCATGTTTCCCTGATTTTCTAGTTTGCCATTGCTTTTCATGTTTCCCCTGATTTTCATGTTTTCCCAGCGATTTTTCTAGTTTGCCCACGCTTTTCATGTCTCCCAGTGATTTTCATGTTTCCCGATTTTCTAGTTTGCCCGCTCATATTTCGATTTGCCCCACTCATATTCGTTTTTATCGCCATTGCTTATTCATGTTTCCCTCGCTAATTTTCTAGTTTGCCCGAAGTGCATGAGTTTGCCCCGTGATTTTCATGTTTCCCCATTGATTTTCTAGTTTGCCCAGCTCTATTTTAGTTTGCCCTTAGCTTTTTATGTTTCCCCTCTTGATTTTTAGTTTGTCCGTTGCTTTTCATGTTTCCTCCGCTGATTTTCATGTTTCTCCCATTGCTTTTCTAGTTTACCCCGCTCATATTTCGATTTGCCCATTGCTTTTCATGTTTCTCACGCTTTAGTTTGCAGCTTTTCATGTTTCTCCGATGATTTTCATGTTTTCCCGATTTTCTAGTTTACCCCGCTTATATTTTAGTTTGCCATTGTTTTCTAGTTTGCCATGCATTTCATGTTTGTTGATTTCCTATTTTACCCCGCTCATTTTCCTAGTTTGCCCCACTCATTTTCATGCTTGCCTCGCTCATTTTCATATTTGGCCGCTCATTTTCATGTTTGCCCGCTAACTTTCATGCTTGCCCTCTCATTTTCATATTTGCCTGTCATTTTTATATTTGCCTTATGAATTCACGCTTGCCTCGCTAAATTAGCTTCTCCTACCCCAAAATCATATATGGTACGTTAAGCAAATCATTCTAGTTTGGATCCTTACTCTTGCTCGGGTGGTAGACTCTTAGGAGTTTCAACACCCGGTCAAGCGTTCGAGTATCCATAGGTGGTGAAATTCCACTAGTGTGAGTGTGTGGGGGTGTGTGTGCGCGTGTAAAAAAAAATCATTTTAATTTAGGAGATATGCTTGTTAAATACATAGACAAAGAAATGAATTAAAAGATAGAAAAATATTTTTATATACTTATATATACATATTTACATAATTATGTACTAGAGAAAAATGTAAGGGAGAAAAAGTTCTCCCTAAAAAATAAAAATCCTCCAGACTGCCGCCCAACCGGCGGTAGTGCCACGGCAGTCTATGTTATTTTTTTTCTTTTTTTTATGTGTTGCTTTTGTGGGTCCCATCATGACGCCTATGTTATATCCAAACTGTCCATCTATTTGGCGAGCTCATATTAAGGCTTGAGACGAAAAATAAGATAGATATAACTATCAAGTAGACCACACTGTAAAAGGCAGTGGGGAATTGAATGTCTACCATTGAAACCCTTTCAAGAGTTATAGAAGTTTTGGATCATTATAAAATTTGTTTTTCCTCTTCATCCGGGTCACTCTGTGACCCTATGAATGAATTTAGACATGGAGGATTTCTCACAAACATCAGAGTGGGCTCTACCTGAGTTTCTAATGGTTGACGCTCATTCAACACTGTTTCCTGTAATGTGGTACACTTGAGACTTGTATATACCTCATTTTTGGTCTCATACCATAAAATGATCTGGAAAAACATACGGACGGCATGGATGAAAAGCAAACATCATGGTGCGGCCCCATACCACTGACGATCCGCCATGGGCGGGTGGCAGCAGGTGGACCCAATCCGTTTCCGTGAAAAGGAGGGGTATTTTCGTCCTGCAATTTGTCGTCCGTACGAAGGGGTCTAAGTGCATATGTTAAGATTGTATTGTTTCGAGAATATCCAATGGATAAAAGGTGGGGCCTACAGTCGTAAATTTCTCATATTAAAAGTGCTTCGACCGGTGCGCGGATTTCTCGCAAAAGCGAATTGGAGGAAGTTTCCAGGAAGGGGGATGTTAGGTGGGGTGACGTTTGCAAGGAGAAAGACTGATATTGAACTCATCTAAGGTGTTATTGGGTGTTACACCCTTATCGTGGAGCCCACCTTACCTTGATGATATATTGTATATCCACGCCGTCCATCCATTTTTTCAATTCATTTTCGTACGGATTACAAAAAATTAGCATATCATAACAGGTGGACCACACCACAGGAAATAGTGGTGATTAAACGCTCACTATTAAAAACATCCCAGGCCCACCTTAGACAGATCCATAATGTTTTTTAGTCATCCAACCCATTGATAAGGTCAATCAGACCTAGATGAAAGGGAAAATTCAAATATCAGCTTAATATAAAGACCTTGTGGCCTATAAAAATAATTTAATAGTCATTCTCCTTTTTTTCAATGGTTTGGTACGCTAAAGATTCGGGTATTTAACAGGACTATTCACCATTTTTTTCAATGGTTTGTTCCACTAAAGATTTGGATATGCTAACGTTTTGGAATAACATCCCAAAATAGTCCAAGAAATCGGATCGACGGTCTAGATATACAAAAATTTAGTTAAGGTGGGCCCCACACGGTAAAGATAACACCCACTAAAGTATTACCCTGGAACCGCCTAATCCACATAAGTACCCAATGCCTCCGCCCCTGTGGAGAGATGGCTCCGGGCGGATTAGGTGTTACCAGGGTAACACTTCAAAGGAAACGGATCGGCTGCTCCCCATGCCACCAACCAATGGCTGATGGTCGGTGCTTTGTGGGCCCCATAATGATGTATGTGTTTCATCCATGCCGTCCATCTATTTTTATAGATCATTTTATGGTTTGAGACAAAAAATGAGGTATATCCCAATCTCAAGTGGATCACATTACATGAAATAGTGTTGAATGAACATTGACCATTAAAAACTTTTTGGGGGTCATAAAAGTTTTGGATCAAACTGATCTTTGTTTTTTCCCTTCATCTGGGTCTGTATGACCTAATCAACAGATTGGATGTTGAATAAACAGTATAGTGGGCCTTAGGAGGATTTTAATAGAGGATATCCAATCATTATTGTTTTCCTGTGGTGTGGTCCACCTGAGATTTTTATCCTTCTAATATTTTTGATCAAGCCTTAAAATGATCTGTAAAAATGGATGAACGGAATGGATGAAATACATACATCATGGTGGGGCTCACAGATCACCGAACAACAGCTACGGGGCTGGTGGCGGGGGGAGTAGCCAATCCGTTTCCACACTTCAAAGAATGTTACCCTTACCGTGGGCCCACCTTGATTATTTTTTTATATCCAAGCCGTCCATCGGTTTTTCTTGTTCATATCAAGATATGTTTCAAAACATTAAGCATATCTAAATCTCATCCGAGCCACCCCACAAGAAAAAGTGGTGATTGAAATTATACCATTAAAAACCTCCTCGGGCCCACATAAGAAGATACATAATTTTTATTTTCAATCAAACCCGTTAATAAGATCAAAAAGACCTGGATGAATGGAAAATATAAAAGTAATCTTATCCAAAACTTCTATGTCCTACAAAAAGCTTTAATGGTCATCACTACTTTTTTTCAGTGGTGTGGTCCACCAAATATTTATATATATTTAATTTTTTTTAACATCATAAAATTATCTGAAAAAATGGATGGACAGCGTAGATATACAATATATTCATTAACGTGGGCCCCACACGGTAAGGGTGACACCTACTTTAATGTGTTACCCGGATAACACCTAATCCTCTCTTAGATGGCTCTAGAACGGCTCTCCCTCCGCTACCGTATCCTCTTTCCTTTTCAAAGTCCATACCGTAGTCCGGTTCTTCCTCTAACGTACATCTCGGGACGCGTTTTTCCTAAGGTTTCGTTTTCCTACGTCGCCACTAAAGTTTAGTAGCATATGTTTCCGTATAGACCCAAAATTCTATAATTTTGTGATGATCTGAACCTTCCATTATATATATAATAGTATAGAAATATAGTTTTCAGAAAATTCAGATGAAATAAATATTTTTGAAAATCACTATGAGAAGTTATTTCAGGAATTAGAAAGGAGATTTTCAATGGGTCATATCAACTTCAAAGATCAAAGGTTAGAATCAAATTTTAAGATTTTGTTTCGTCTAAATGTTTATAAAGTATATTAGAATAATGATGGACGGTTTGAATCATCGGACCTTTTCTCTATGTGTGGCTCGAGAAGCGACACATACTCAAGATTACTAGTCCCGACATACTTAAAAACAGAACATTGCTTAGTTTTGACTCGTCAGGTATGATCTGGTTCAGGTTGGGGCCGAGAAACGGCATTTATAGTACGGCAGTCTTTTATTTATTTTTTATAAGAAAAACTTTGGTACTCTAGAAGATAGTGATGAGTGATACACATGCACTTAGAAATTGCATATGTGGAACACAAATAATTCAAATTAAAATGCCCATATTAGGGGAAAAATATTAAATATTTTATGAAAAAAAATCCACTTATATGATTATTATACTATCAGATTAGATGACATTTATTGGACGGTTAAAATCGAAAACATCCAACAGCTTTATTTCAACAAACAAGTGTCCGAAAATCGAAGGCTGAGATTGTTTAAACAATCTGGTTTTGTAGCGTAACTGTTAGTGACAGTAGCTTTCAGAATTTGGACGGTTCAATTTGAGCGAATATAAGCCAAGTATAGCATTTCGAAGTGCTTGTATCAAGTGTCAAAAGCAGCCCGAGTATCAAATAAATTCCCTTTTTTATTCCCATTTGACGCGTCGACCCTAATTCTCAGTAACTTCCCAACATTTCCACCCAAATGCATAGACTACTCATCATGTATCCAAAACCGTTGGCCTAACATATGCACACAAGATCCAGACCGTTCCCATTAGGTAGGCCCCACTGAAACAAAACTAAGAATATTTTCATTAGGTGGTCCCTACTAATGTTGGAAGTGGTGATCCTATCAGTCTGATCGTTGGACTACATTTTGAGCGTTGAATCTAGATAGTGGTAATATTTTACCTAGATATCCATTTTGGACCACTATGATCTTGATATATTGGCTTTATATGCAAGAAAATTTTTATCAACGGTCCAGATCTTCTCCATTTCTTACATAGGTATGATTTTGTATCCGAAAGAGTTATGATTTTCAGTGCACATCAGGAACACAGAACAATTTTCCTCCATTAAATTCCTAATGGGCAAGGTTCGTACTCGTCCGCACTTGAATCTGTCCTTCCTCACATGCATTCTCCACCATATGGGAGTGCGACCGATGAAAGCAACCTCGGCCCTTTTCTTAATCTTATTACCAAATCGCCACTGTATTTTCTTTTGACGAAAATACCCTCTCCGAATTTCGTGTACGGAAGGTCCTGACCTGCCACAGAACAACGAAATACCCAGAGTGCCCATGATCAAACAGCAAAATGCCTCGCAAGTTGAGGCCTCAGGTGGGGGCCATGGTATGGTGATCTAGACCGTTTATTTGATGAGTTCTGTGGTGAATGGACCACAGTCCAAAGATCTACCAAATTGGAGGGTCCACCTAAGATTTGGATCTGGTTCATTTTTGGGATTGCGCACTAAAATGAGCTGGCAAAATGGATGGACGGCGTGGATGTAAGGCACATACATCCGGTGGGGCCCACAGGGATCGACTTGCCTTGTTAGAACCCCAGCCACCGAAGCCGCGCCCCAGGTTGGGTGAAACGCGGCCGAAGTCGAAACACGTCCTCAATGGGTAATTCTGTCATTTCAAACAACCTAACACAAGGCCATTTTCGTAATTTCAACCCCAGCTTCTCCCTCCCAGAATCCAACCGCCTGTCTCCCCTCCATTAAACTCCCAAACCTCCCTTCCTCTCTCTCCTTCCAAAATTCCCCTCCAAAATTCCCAAACTACCGCCGTCTCCCCCACCCGAATTCCCAAGATACCCTCAAAACCCTCCCAAAACCCCTCCCTCTGATGGCCGATCTGCTCTGCCCGTTCGACATCTTCTCCGACGAAATCCTCTTCGCTATTCTAGATTCCCTCTCGGAATCCCCTTCCGACAAGAAATCCTTCTCTCTCGTCTCCAAATCATTCTTAGCCGTCGAATCCCGCCACCGCCGGTCCCTCCGTCCCCTCCGCTCTGATCTCCTCCCTCTGATCCTCGCCCGCCGCTACCGCGCAATCCAGCACCTTGATCTCTCCCTCTGCCCCGTCGTCACTGACAATTCCCTTTCCGCCATCTCCGCCGCCTGCCGCTCGTCCCTGTTGTCCGTCGACCTCTCCAGGTCGCAGCTCTTCACTCATGCCGGCCTCGCGAGCCTCATCTCTAATTGCGGATCGCTGGTCGAGATCGACCTCTCGAATGCGGAGGGGCTCACAGACGTCGGTGCTGCTGCGGTCTCGCGGGCTAGGAACCTGGAGCGGCTGCGGCTCGCGCGGTGCAAGAGCCTGACGGATTTGGGGATCGGGTGCATCGCCGTTGGGTGCCGGAAATTGAAGTTGATCTGTTTGAGGTGGTGTTTGGGTCTGACTGATCTTGGGGTGGGGTTGATCGCAGTGAAATGTAGGGAGATCAGGAGCTTGGATCTTTCCTATATGCAGGTAATCTTTTTCAGGCATTCGGTTGGATTTTCTATTTGAATTTCTTTTTTCCTGTTTTGTGGGTTTTATGTGATTTATGGAATGATGTTGAGTCGATATTGTGTTAGATTGAAATTGGAATTGTTTTTACTTGAATGGGTTTTGCGCGATTTATTGGACGGATTTGATTTATGTTATTTGGATAGAAGTATGTTGTTGGGTTTGATGGGATTGATAGAATAGATATGGATTTGAATCTCTATCAACATACATGTAACTATTCAATTTTCTTGAATTTTCTTTTGAGGGAAATATAAGGTCCTTTGTAATTTCTGTTACACATGCAAGTGGAGCTATGGTTAAGGCGATCTGAACTATTTATATCCCATGGGTCCCATTACGAATGAGATGTGCTTGAAAAATCTACCAAGTTGAAAAATATGAAGTCCTTTGTAACAAGTATGCATTGAGTGTGGATTGCTGGTTGCTTTTTCCCAACCATCCATTTTCTTCATTCACAGGTGACCCACATTGAACAGACCAGCTGATTTGAAGTGGCCCACAAAATGAAAAACCCAGATTGCTGTGTATCCACTTGTATAGGCACTTTGGAGAGCGTCTGAAGCATGTCTTGTCTAGTGTGTCTGGAGCACATGTGTTGTCTATCGTAAAATAACAAAATCTTATTTTGTATCTGCTGTTGATGTGTTTCTAAATGCTAACACTCCATGTGTAGCAAACTAAAACCACAATCAATGTGTACTGTAGGAATTCTACTTGATTTTTATAACATATGATTTGAACGGTTTGGATCGCTGGCACTGTACATTTATGTCAGTTCCCGACAGAAAGATCATCATCCCAATATGGATGGAGCATGACTCCAGGTGTTATTGATGGAATGATCTCTCTGTTCGATCAGTGGCCACTAGCATGGCTCAGAAGTAATTGTAAGAGAGTGGAAAGAGGGATCTTACATATTCAACCCTAGCTGTCAATTGCGCGGCCTTCAAATGCAACTGGAAATAATGTAGGCCAATGGTGCATATTCAAAATCGAGAAATCTAGTGTTTGAATATCTGGGATTCTTCAATTGATATGGTTACTGTAGCATTGAACATCTACAATATGGCTCATCAGATGGATAGTTCAGGATTCACCATCCATAAAACCAGGTGTAAAGATGAGTGGGAATGAACAGGGACTGATTAGTCATGCAACAATGTGAAAGCTCATGTAACTTAAACTCTGCATTCTATTCTTGGCTGTGAAATACTAAGAAAGTAGCTATTCATATGATTAAAAGTAGAACAACACTCTAAGCGTATTTTGTTTTACGATCTAAGTCTTTGCTTAATTTGATAAACCTGTGGTTCAATAAAGTGAGAAATTTATTTCTAGACTAGGTAGGCTGTTGAGCAGCTGCTCCAGTCTATTTTTTTTTTTTCCTCTTTACTTCTCTGCATGTGGTTTTCATGGGTACCTTTTGTCTTAGAATCTGGTACATGGCTTCTATTTTTATATGCAATCTATTTAGTTATAGTTGCATCTATATGTATTTTTGTGGCTTTAATCTGAGTTTTCATTTCCCTTTTCCATGTTTTTTTCCTTAATTAATGCATTGGCCGATATTCCGCCTGGTGTTCAAACTTTTACCTGGATCGCCACAGCCGATGAAATTCTCATGATCGATAACCTAAAGAAGAGGAACATTGTGATCACCAACAGAGGTATCATGTGGAGCAACTGGAAACTTTTGATCACCTATTTCTGCATTGTCATAGAGCTTGGGAAGTTTGGTTTCATTTCTTCAAAGTTGTTCGACGTTTGCTGGATCTTTATTGGGCTGGTTCATCAAGTTATTGAGGAATGGACAGCTGGTCCTTTTCCTCCCCATGTCAATGTCATATGGAAGATGGTCCTCTTTGCAATATTTTGGGAGCTGTGGGGAGAGAGGAACTCTAGGATCCTCGACGATAAGGCTGCATCATTGCCCTCTCTAAAGAGCTATTCAAGTGGGCTTTTCAAAAGGTGGAATTAGAGGGGCTTCAGTGACCTCTTTATTTGGGAACTGGCACTTTATTGTTGTTGGGGGTGGGTAATTCTGATTTGGCTCTAGCTATAGCTTGGGGTTATTTCTACAAACCCTGCTTATTATTGTTCTTTGTTTGGAGTGAAGAGAAGGTAAGAGGGAAAAAATCAAAGAAAACAATAAATTGTGTTTGATTGGAGATTTTGTGAGATTGATTTTTCTACTCCATTTACTTGGGTAGAAAAGAAATGCAACATTCTTCAAATTCTTAATTGATAGGAAGGATATTCTTTCTTCTAGATCAGTTCGTTGGTTTGATGGCAGCAGTTCTGATCTGTATATTTGATTTTTTATTTTTATTTTTTTTTGCTTGTTGAAACTATAAAGCTGAAGGGCTGAACAAATATATCATTTTTTTTTTCCCATCTAAAAGGAAAGTTATCACTCTTTTTATTTGAAGATGTAAACTTTCATTCCATGTACAGGAAGAAAATGAGTTTACTCTCCATGTAGTATGTTCTGCATCCTTTGCTCTTGTGTCTATATCGTGTTTCTTGAAGTTGACGGTTTGGGATATGCCTACATATATGAATGTTCATCTTTAATATGTTACTGACCCAATAATTGTTAATTTGTATTCTTTATGTTTTTGTATTCTGCAGATCACAAAGAAATGTCTTCCATCTATCTTACAGCTACAGCATCTTGAAGATTTGGTTTTAGAAGGATGCCTTGGTATTGATGATGAAGGCCTTACAACTCTCAAACAAGGGTGCAAATCCTTGGAGGTACCTATTATTAGTCAATCTATTTTAGTATTGAACAATCCATTGACAATTTGACATGCCTTTATTTTACCAAAAAAGGAAAAAGTAAAAGATGCTTTCTTATTGTGGTTGCCACCAAATATTTCTTATTGTGATAAAATTTCAGCATGTGCTAGGTCGGGTTTGGGTTCTTTTCCATCTGGATAATTATTGTTTATTGACATTGGTTGTGCCTGTAATCTCAATTGTGGGAGTAAATGGCTTAGAAAACCTTTATTAGTTAGGCATGGATATGTGTATGCACCAGATCGGGTTCCGGTTCTTTTCCATGTTGATAAAGGATTGTTCATAGACTTTGTTTCCCCTGTAATCTCAATTGGAGGAAATGGCTTAGAAAACTGAATTTTATTACGTAGGTACGTATATGTGTATGCATACAAAGGGTTTGTTCTAGATCTGGTAAAATGGAGAATAACATGGATATGCGAGGGAACTGCAGTTCTTAATTATTTTAATTTTTTCCCGAATGAAAACCCTCGAAACCCTAAAGGAGCCAGATCAGGCTGATGCGCTCTTAGAGACAGCCTGTGCTTGGCCCGACAGAGACAGGTAATAGTCTTAGGACTGGGTGTGGCCCCTGGGTGTAATATTCCAGCCTAAGTTTGGCTGAAAGCAGGCCATGCCTGAAAGCCCAATGGGCAAGCCCTGCTCTTTGACAGCCTTGTCGGTGTCATCGAACATATGGTCTATCAGATTCGGATCCTTGAAAAGTTGAGTACCTGATTCCAATACTTGGATAGTGGGATAAAGGATGAAGGATCCCCCTTTCTGAGACTTCCAGATCTACTATGGTTTTGAACTCTAGACATGGTACTTGGAATTTAAGGTCAATCTAACCAGTTGGGTGAGAAAATCAGCATGGGCTATTTTCACAGAAGTCATCTAACATTATTATACTTTAGAGTTGTTCTTACCTGTATACTAAGGATTTTGGATTTGGAGGATCCGCTGTGCCTGATCCTTGCCATACTCGGTTTAAGTACCAATACTCGCCCAACTTAGCAGGTGCTCCATAACTTATATGCTGTAATGCATATGACACTGATATATACAGATACAGATATAGAGAATAAGATGTAACTATTGAACAGCATGTACTGTTATAGAACATATATGACTACATGAACACTGGTATATTTTCAAGTCATTGAGTGTTGATTCCTTAGCATGTGTTCCGAACTACTAAGTGAATTGAATTGATTCATGGTTCAGCAGGAATCAGTTCGCCATTTGCTCCCAAACAAGGGATTTGATTTGACAAATTCCCCAACTTCTAAAAATTCACTAGATTCCATGTGGTCATTTGGAGCACCAAATCCTTATTTAGCGAAATTTGATGTTGTTAATTCAGCTCATATGACTTGAATTTTTAAGAGATGCTAATGAGATAGTCAGAGAGATCAGATTTTCTAATTTTTTGACCTGAACTATGATTCTGGGTTTGGATTTCACTTGAAAGTTAAATTCATTCATGAACATTCTAGAATTTACTTCCTGAATATTCTGATTTCACAATCTTTGAGTGTTCTATATGGGCTGTTGTAAAATCACATTAAATTTCCTCAAAAGGCGTGGGTGGAAATTTCGCATGGATGATGTGGACCTTCAGAAACTGAGTGACATGTAGGGTTTTCGAATTCATCTAATCATCATCTCTAGAAACTGATTCCTTGGAACTGCGAACACAATAAATCTAGTCAATCCTAATGAGCGAGAACTGCATACCATTACTAAACATACAGTTCTATCGAGGTATTACATGATCCTCAAACAGAGATATGCACAGTATCCGGGATTTTCAGTTTGTACAAGTGGAACCCATGGTTCTGCAATCCAGACTATTGCTCTGATGGGCTTCACCGGATAAATCATGCCCCAAAGGTCTCCCAAATTGGAAGGTCCTACCGTCCAATCTTTAGCATTTCTCAGCTGATTGTGGATTGTCGTACTTCTTTTTCTGAACTATTATTCATTTGCAGATCACCAATCAAAGGGTTAGGATTGTCCCATTGAGGAAATTTTGGGGGCATGTCCCATCCACTTCTCCCATCAGATCAATGGTTTGGATCACCCAATCATTGAACCCACCTGTACGAACTCAGGACCCTGGCATATAATATATATAGTCAGGTTGAGGATCATAGAGTTCCTCAATTTATATCATGCTTCAATTTCTCATATTTTGATGGTTCTCATGGCATATCATTTTCCAACAGACACTCAACTTGTCAAATTGCCCAAATGTGAGCCACAATGGTTTGTCCTTGCTAGCAAATGGAGCTGCATGTCTACGCCAACTTATTCTAGCAAATGGCACCCCTGTAAGTCTGTAGTTCTTTTACGGATTTCTGCAAGAGCAATGCCAAAGATATTCACATGAGTTCGGTCGAGAATGTCTTCATGAAACAAATGTGCACATGGCACGAGGCCCAGCCATTCATAAAGCATGCCCCCATGAACATGCCTTGGAATCAAGCAGGTCCAGTCATCAGGTGTGCCATATGTACAATGAATATGGACCATTGGTCAGCTCATATTTCACTGTCTAGTTTCATCTTACATGTGTGACCCACCTGATAAGTGAACCGACCTGACTTTTTCGTGAATGCATGTTCCAGGTGGGGCCCACATGATGAAGGGTCAGATCTCATGCACATGCATGATGCTCATATGTATGCCTAGCATACCATTGTCGATTGTGTTCATGTAAGTATCCTTGGCAGAACTCTCTGTATCAAAGGAACGTCAAGGATTCACACAGGCTGTTGTTTTTGCCACTCTTCTTAAGTTCAGATTACACATGGTCTGTTCGATAGCTTACAAAAGCTCCCCAAGCTGCAATGTATCAAATTAGATGGTTGCCATGTTATGTGTTCTGGACTGAAAGCCATTGGTGATGGGTGTATGTCACTGAAGGAGCTGAGTCTAAGCAAGTGCTCAGGAGTGACGGATGAAGGTCTCTCATTCCTTGTGATGAAACACAAGGAGTTGACGAAACTAGACATCACATGCTGCCGCAAAATAACCCATGTATCCATAGCCAGCATCACAGCTTCATGCACCCGCCTAACTTCCCTCAGGATGGAATCGTGTAGCCTGGTGTCAAAGGAAGCGTTTGTCTTGATAGGTCAACGTTGCCGCTTGTTGGAAGAACTGGACCTCACGGATAGCGAAGTTGATAATGAAGGTTTTTCACTAATGACCTACCCTACTTGATTTTGAGTTTACTATGGCATGTGTGCTTCATGGAGTTCCATGAAATGTGCACCCAAAAATTTGTCCATGAATGTGGCACCAGGACGATTGATCTGTTGGGATGTCATGTGGATGGGCTGTAGCCCAATAAACATAACGATCAGAGAATATGATGGCCATCTGATCAGTGGCCTGAAAAGGGGGTGCTTAACTCAAGAAACGAGCAACTGTCCACATTCAACTGGAAAACTCGCAACAATTGATGGTCAGATTTGTGCTGCTGTTTCTTTTCCTTCTTTCTTTGGCTTATGGCTCATCCACATGGTGGTCCACCAGATGAAGTAGCCTGATTATCGTACACATTTGAAAGAGTTTGGTGAGGACAGCACGTAATAGAACTTCTATTAAACGTGCATCGTAAAACTATTTATTTTAAAAATTATCAATCCATGTGACTCATATTTTGTTTGCATATTCAGGTCTGAAGTCCATTTCAAGGTGTTCCGAGCTTTCCAGTTTAAAAGTTGGAATTTGCTTGAACATAACTGACGAGGGGCTTTTCCATGTTGGTTTAAGTTGTCCAAGACTTAAAGAGCTTGACTTGTACAGGTTTGTGAATTTTCACCATCTCGGCTGTATCTTGATTTTGCAGTCTTGCTATTTTCTATGGATGGAGGTCATTGAAACATTATTTTGATTTTGGCATGAGGGATCAGTTGAGTTGACTCAACTAAGTTGAATTTTAGAATCAGGTAAGAGTCCAATGTTTATGAAGACTTGACCAAGTAGTCAACTCAACCCAACTCGGGTGGACATCAAATAAAGTCGGCTTTTTGAACTTATGGTAGGGAGTGAACAAGAATAGCTAGCGTTGTTGAACCCTTAACCAGGGAATGTCTTGCAAGACAGCTTATTCTGCATTAAAATAATGAAAGACCTTAAGCAATTGAGCTATGCTAAGCTTACATGTGTAGACGTCAACTAATGCCCACATCATTGCTATGCCAATGTGGCCCATAGGTGCATTATCCAAGCCATCCATCATGTGGACCTCAACATGTAAATGCTACTATTGAAAGATAAAGGTGGCCCACTTAGTAGCTGTGCCATGATATTGGAAATAAGTGGACGGTAGAAAACTTGGGCTGATTTTTTCAAAAATGTACTGGTAAAGTATAAGATATGTAAAATATCAAAGGAAGTATATGATGGGTATGTACATACTATAAATAGCCATATGGATGGATACATGCATATCTGTTAAGATCTCTATAGATCTCCGACCTCTTTTACATGTTCCCATCATTCTTAATGAAGCATGGACAATGCAGTTTCCACAATGCAGTCTCTTGTAAATAACATGGTATCAGTGCCTATCTCTGATCTGAGCTGTTGATCGATCGTATTCCTCATTTCTGATTGCCAGGTCCACTGTTTACATAAAATCTATACCGTCCATGGGGATTCTCAGCCCTTGTTGCCGGTGTTCTCTGTACTTGACTGCAGCCATAGTCTTGGCCTAATCATTGCTGTTCACCTCACCCGCCAGAAATCCATCCGTGCATGCGTGCTGTCATCCATCTATCCCCGTGCATCATCATCCATTCTAGCACCTTCACTAGCCCCTACACGCCTCCAGATCTCCTCTACAGTCTTTTACAACATTGCTCACCCATTTTTGACTGCTTCCTCATCTCTACCATCTTTGTGAAGAGTCCATTGGCCAGCCTAGATTGCCCAAATTTTCCGTAGCATCAACTTGTTGCTAATTCCATCGGCGACCCACCCTGACGCCTGACTTGGTTGGCGACACCACCCGGCTGCCAATTCGATCAACAACTCATTCGGTTTCTCCCCTCATTGCCAATTTGACCAGCGACCCACCCTACTGCTTGGCTTCGTCGACGAAACCACCTACCTAACTACCCGATTGATCGGCAGCCAACCATTGACCCGCTATTCTCGTTCCTTTGATCCTTAACCAATCATCACCATCAGATTATTTTTGTCCAGTTCCTGTCATTTGTTTGCTCGAACCACCTCTACTTTTCATTGCACCAGGATTCATAAGCCCACCGAAGACAGAATCACTGAAATTTGTCCGGATCTTTATAGATCTGTCAGGATGTACCGTCTTGTGCTGACTTGAGATCTGGCGTCGTCTTCTCTTGAACCGCACCTGCATTGGATCGGCCACCACCTCAGACTAGCACCGTTAGAACCCGCCATCACTCGTCGTCCACCTCTAGTTTTAACCACCATCTCCATTTTTTCCCCTCTTTATCATCACCACTACCATTCGTCTCCCGACCTTTGTTCTTCACTGCATACCCATCTTGCCCTTCATTATAAGAAAAGGTAATGCAAGGGCATTTTCACACCAGACTTGAGTGGGGTTGCCTGTGAGGGTGCAGAGGTACACTCGGGGTGGGCAGCTCGTGTGAGGCAGTACCCATGTGATTTGGGGCCTACGAGGGGGGTTCGGCCGAGGTCCTAACCCAGTGATGTAGGGCCTAGGCTATGAGATAAAAGGATTAATTTGCCATGCTCTAACAGTTCGAGCTTTTAGAGCAAGTGGTTAATTGTCCTGCATCAAATTGGTATCAGAGCGGGATGTCTTATGTTTGAGACTCCTCACCGGGGGTGATTAATGCAGAGGCATTTTCACACCGGGCTCGAGTGAGGTCCCCTGTGGGATGCAGGGGCACACTTGGGGTGAGCAGCCCGTGTGAGGCGGTACCTGTGTGATTTGGGGCCCACGAGGGGGGTTTGATCGAAGTCCTAACCCATGCGATGTGAGGCCTGTGCTATGAGATAAAGGGATTAATTCGCCATGCTCTAACAGTTTGAGCTTTTAGAGCAAGTGGTTAATTGTCGCGCATCAAAAGGTTGAATACCGTTTACTAGAAACGAGTTGTCATACCTTCATGCGACAGACTCTCATTTGGTGCTTTGTGCGTGCACTAGAATTTATGCTCCCTAGTGTAGCATTGCTCGGCTAGCATTGTTGCCACCAACCATGACTTGCTCAGGTTCTACATCGGTTGTTCCTTCATTCTAACCTTGAAAGGTTAATTTTGGGAATTTTTGTTTTTCGTGTGAATATTAGGTACAAGAGAAAAATGGTGTTGCATTTTTCCTTTTTATGGTTCTCTGTAGGTGTACCAAATACAGTGCACTTGCTTCCATTTGTGTAGTGTTGTAATGGGTCTCCACTTGTGATGGCTCCTTTTAGCAGTTTGCTACTCATTACTGCATCAACATCATTATTGTTGAAGCCTACTCTGATTTGGATCTCTCTCGAACTTTTAACTGGGATTAGTGCCATCACTAGTTTGATTCTAGCGCCACTGGAAGAGTAACGATTGAGATCCCAACCACCAAAAGTGTGATTCCATGGTAAGATCAATGGTTAAAATCCAAGCTACCAGAAATGTTGCTGGATCATTTGCTAGTCATTGAAAGTGTCAATGATTCACATCCCAATAGTCATTGAAAGTGCCTACCCGCCTCATGGCACTCGTTGTTGCGTAGTTTTCGTCATCACATTGATGTAATAAAGTGTTCCCATTGTCATTCTCATCAATGAAATAGACAACATTTACCACAATCTAACCTCTAAAATAATGTAGACATTTGTTCAATTAATTGTGGGCGACCTGACTAGTGGACCGGCCTGATTCTGGGGACGAGGAATCTAAATAGTGGTTACCCTTTTGATGGATGGCTTGGATATCGCACCTGTGTACCACACTAGCATATGTGGTGGTGTGTGCATTAGCTTACTTGCAAAGCTTAACAAGAATTTGGTGCAACCTGGTTATTGAGTCAATGAGATCTCGACAAATTGTAAAGAAATTAAGAGGAATAGAACTTTTATTGATATCAACCTTTTCTCTTACAAAACTTAAAGAAAAACCACACTTACAAAAATATTTGAATGAATAACTCCTACACCACCACCTCCCTTATATAGATCATAAAGGAATTCTTGATTGAAATATCTACAACTAAGAGAATCAATCACAATTTATTACAAGTTAATCTAATCTCTCTTCATATGGCAAAAGCCTTATGAAAAAGCAAACATGAAAAGCAATCAAATCTCTAAATTTAGTCCATATCTTCAATCATATAAATTACACCCTCATCACATATTTAAATCATCCCTTCATATCTCCCGAAAATAGTAAATAATAATTCTCAAATATGTAAATAATCAACCCAAAAATCAGTACATGTTGGGCCTATGATGGGCTATGGGCCTACATTTTGTTGGGCCAGACAATGGGCCTAAGTTTGTTGTGGGCCTACATCAATTCTCCTTGGCTTTGAAAGAACTCGTCCTCGAGTTGGAAACCAATCTCAACCTTTAGACTACAACAAATCATGTTCTTCTTTGATATAAGTTAATGATGCAACCCTAAGCATTGAATCGGCATGACCTTTTTTGGAGTCCACTGTAGATGATGTCTTTTTTCACTTGTGCTTTTGTGGGTGCCAACTTCTTTGTTGTGACTTTAAAGTTATTCGTGGATCATGAAACATTTGTCCCATTTTTTGTGCCACGGTCATCTTTTGCAAAGATGTTTTAATTTGAGTATTGAGACCTATTTGCATGTCCGTGACTATCACTATCATTGGATCCATCACTTGATCCATTGGTGAATTAAAGTCCAACGTTAATGCATCGATTACTTCAGATGTCAACTTTTCCGTTGATTCTGTGGATTGCTTCATTGTTTTCAAAATTTCTACTTTAATTCCGGATTCTTTGTCACGTTCCAGCAATCGAAGGATTCGATCATTGGTATCTTCGTAAGCTGGGGCCGCCCATTGTTGGTTAGGACCTTGGCGGGGACCTTCCCCTACGTGTTCGCATGTTCCAACTTCAGTCTCTGAATTCCCTTCACACCGGAGCTCCCTCACTTGATTAGTGAAATTGCCTACCGCATGCATGAGTTGATCTACTTGTTTTATGAGTATGCAGATCAATTGAGCTACTTGTGCGAACTCTTCCTGTGTCACCTCTTCCGATGCCATTAGGAGATGACGTAGAGTCGAAAAATTCCCAAAGACGACCCACTCTTATGCCAAAATGGTGCAACTTGGTTATTGAGTCAATGAAATCTCGATACCCAAATTATAAAGAAATTTTAAAAAAATATACTCATAAGAACAATAGAGTAGAGAGGGATAAAACTTTAATTGACATAAACCTTTTCTCTTACAAAAAGAAAAACCACACTTAGAAAAATATTTGAATGAATGACTCCTACACCACTACCCCCCTTTTATAGATCCTAAAGGAATCATTGATTGAAATCTTTACAACTAAGAGAATCAATCACAATTTATTATAAGTTAATCTCATATTTCTTTGTATGGCAAAAGCCTCATGAAAAAACAAACATGTAAAGCAATCAGATATCTAAATTCAGCTCATTTCTTCAATCATATCAATTACACCCTCATCACATCTTTAAATCAGTCCATCATATCTCAAGAAATGAAAAAAAAAAAAAAAAAAAAAAAAAGGAAAGAAAGAAAGAAGTAAATAATAATTCTCAAATTTGTAAATAATTGGCCCAAAAAATCAGCACATGTTAGGCCTACGGTGGGCTATAGGCCTACGTTTTGTTGGGCCTAGATGGGCCTAAGTGGGTCGTGGGCCTAGGTGTGTCATGGGCCTGTATCAAAATCATTCCCTGCTAGCTTGTATTGAGAACAAGTAAACATTATAAAACTAAGCGACTAACCATATCGGAAGTCCCATCGATTTCTTGTTTTTATTGTTAATTTTTGTGCTCGTAGTTGATCTATTCAAATAGAAACCTGATGCATGGTCCACATCTAAGCCATTCACATCAAGTAGAACACAATAACACAGAGTTTTGTAGTTTTATATGTACTTGATGTATCCATGTAAATCTGAACATCAATCCAGACCATCCAAGTTGGTTGCCCCATTTGGCATGGAGCATAGCCCGCAATCATACTGAGTGGATGCTTCTAACTGTCCAGTTGGTGGCCATCAAATTGAAGATTAAAAGGAGATTGGCCAGAGGTCCAAATTCACTGGGTGAAATTCCGATGATTTTCAGTTATGCTCCATCTACAGTGGGACCTGCCATCTGGATGGTCTGGATCTTCCTAAATGCATGCCATGTGCAATGTGGTTGGGTTGCCACCATTTGCAGTGACATCGATACTTTCTGCATACCTGGACTTGAAGTGGGACACTGCTCAGTTGTATTTTCAACATGGCTCTAGCTTTCAACATTTCTGAGACAGCAAAAAGTTCTGTTCTGTAGTTACCTTAATGTGGTAGGTTTTTTTCCTGTTCAGATCTGTGGGAGTAACTGACACCGGCATCGCAGCAATTGCCCATGGCTGCCCCAAGCTGCAGATGATTAATCTAGCTTATTGTAAAGAGATCACAGATGATTCCTTAAGATCATTGTCGAAATGCTCAAGGTTAACTACACTTGAAATTCGTGGGTGCGCTCGTATTTCATCCTCAGGCCTCTCAGCCATTGCTGTGGGTTGTAAGGAAATCGCAAAGTTAGATGTAAAGAAGTGCTACAATATCAACGATGCTGGAATACTTCAACTCGCTCGCTTGTCCCAAAATCTAAAACAGGTAGCCCTGCCAACCCAACTGATCCCCCCCCCCGTATAACCTTGAATCTGATCAAGTGGGACCATGGATAGGTGATCCAGACCTTTGATCTTATGGACCCAAAACATGGATGGGCCATTCGTCAATGTTCTACCAATTTGGAAGATCCTGATGATCTGTATCTTTGGCAATTTTCTGTTGAACATGGACAATCGTGGATTTTCTTTAATTGTCAATGTTTCGGCTACCAGTCAAAGGGTTAGAATTGTTCAATCAATGAGAGTTTTACGCCATTCCCCATCAAAGGTGGAGCCCATCAGATCAGTGTCTAAAATCACTGATAAATATGACCCCATCGGCAAACTCGATGCAAAGGGATCATAAGCATTTCATTAGGCTCCAAAGAGGAATTGCACGATCCTTGACCTAAGGATATGCATTGTATCCTTGGGTTTTTAGTTGTACAAGCAGGACCCAGGGTTCACTCAGTGATCCAGACCATTGATAACACAGGCCCAACATAGGATGGATGATGCCCTTAAAATCAAATGGACAATCCTAATACTTAGATTTGTGGCCTGCAAATAGGCAATCCATAAAAGAAATATGGCAATAGTCCACATTCAACTGCAAAAATGCTAAAGATTGGATGGGCCTGATCTTCGAATCCGTGAGATTTTCACAAATGATTATTCTATAGCACATCAATAGCCTGGATCACTGAACTGTGGGCCGCACTTGTCATCATCATCAAGGCCTTATCCCAACTAATTGGCATCAGCTATACAAATCCTGTTATGCCATTCTGCTCCATCGCAGACCATATCCTCAGTTAATCCATAGCGTCTAAGCCGCTGTGGGTCCCACTTGTACAAACTGAAAATGCCATTTATTCCCTCTGGGGGATGCCATATAAGTTCATATTACTCTTCTTTAGGACTACACCTGAAATATCCACCTGAATTTGATCACGTCTGATATCATTCTTTTGCAGATAAACTTGTCTTACTGCTCTGTAACGGATGTGGGGCTCTTAGCATTAGTTAGCATCAGCTGCCTACAAAACATGACCATCTTGCACCTGAGGGGTTTGACTGTTAATGGTTTGGCGGCCGCTCTGTTGGCATGTGGGGGTCTAACAAAAGTGAAGCTCCACATGTTCTTCAGATCCTTGCTTTCTCCTCGTCTCATCGACCACATAGAAGCCCGTGGCTGCTTATTTCAATGGAGAGAGAAGCCTTTTCAGGTATGATATGCTTGCCTTCACCACAAAGGGGTCTTCTAAATCTCACACACACATAGTAACCGAGCTCATGCCTGCCTCTTCATGTCATGTCCTAAACATTGCATGGTTGTAGAACATCTGAGCTTACTATCAGGTGGCACATAGTGTTGCAGATGCCCTCGAAATGGATGGACTGATATAGATAATAAAAAAAGAACTTCGTTTATTGTCCATTTCATTTTGTACACTCTTGCCCACATAATGATGCCTATATGGTGAGGGGCCCACCTGATGGATAGCTTGGATGTTCCAAACTTGTGCCATGTTGGCGAATGTCATGTACCAGGATGGTTGGTGGAGTGTGACACGTATGGAATTTGTTAACCTTTTATATGAGAATCCCCCAAGCCGAAACACCTGCTTGTCTTTTTTTGCTTGTCTTTGTGGCTCTCTGCATCCTTGATGTGCCGCTTCGGCTCTTCAGATACCTTAAAAGTAGTGACAGTGACTAAAGTTGGAAGTTTTGATGTGAGAGGCTGAACACTGAGGAATTATGTGCTACGCTGGAAGTTCATGACAGCCACAAAACCACAACATGCATGTATCTAATATCCAAACTGCTTGCGGACCTCACATTCGATGGATCATAATGCAAATACCATGCCAAACAGAAGCCCCTAACCGTCTGTTGGTGGCCATAAAAGATACTGTTAGAGAAATAGACAACGGTCCAAATTCAACAGACAAATGTCCATTGATCGGAGGTTGGGAATGTTAGGTCCATCTGGATTTGGGACTACGCCCCATTTATAGCAGGTCACACTATATTGCTGTTGATAGTGGGGCACACTATATGGACTGTTTGGATTGAGGTGCACGTATGCTACACAGTGCATCTGGATGCATGTTCATGGATTAGAATGCCCTTCCAGCATATCAAATGATTCCTTGCCACCATTTTTGCATCGTTTACATGCTTCTAACCATAATTTAAGACTTGTAGACTCAAAACTTAGCTTGATTTTCTGTTGACTTGATCGGGAATAATGTAGGGGTATTTTCACACTGGGCTCGAGTGGGGTCGCCTGTTGGATGCAGGTGCACACTCGGGGTGGGTGACCCATGCGATTTGGGGCCCATGGGGGAAGTCGTGTTCGAGACTCCTTACCAGGGGTGATTAATGTGCGGGCTCAAGGGGGGTAGCTCGTGGGATGCGGGGACACACTCGGGGTGGGCGGCCCATGTGATTTGGGGCTCACGAAGGGAGTTCGGCCGAGGTCCTAACCCATGAGATGTGGGGCCTGGGCTATGAGATAAAATGATTAATTCGCCATACTCTAATAGTTCGAGCTTTTAGAGCAATTGGTTAATTGTTCTGCATCAAATTGGTATCGGAGCGGGAGGTCTCGTGTTCGAGACTCCTCACCGGGGGTGATTAATGCAGGGGCATTTTCACACTGGGCTCGAGTGGGGTCGCCTGTTGGATGCAGGGGCACACTCGGGGTGGGTGACCCATGCGATTTGGGGCCCACGGGGGAAGTCCTGTGTTCGAGACTCCTTACCACGGGTGATTAATGCGCATTTCACACCGGGCTCGAGTGGGGTAGATCATGGGATGTGGGGACACACTCGGGATGGGCGGCCCATGTAATATGGGGCCCACGAAGGGGGTTCGGCCGAGGTCCTAACCCATGAGATGTGTGGCCTGGGCTATGAGATAAAGGGATTAATTCGCCATACTCTAATAGTTCGAGCTTTTAGAGCAATTGGTTAATTGTTCTCCATCAGGGAACTCATTGCCTTTTTTTTTTTTTCCTTGAGATGTGTCCAGTTTTTCTTGGTCTCCTAGATAGTTGACCAACTCAATTTTTCTCTTGATTTTTATCAGCTTTCTATTGAGTTTTCATTTTATTTTTTTTTTAAATTTTTAAATTTTTAAATTTTTAAATTTTAAACTTGTGCATTTATAATGCAATTTGTATTTTTAATTATTAATAACTAATGAGTTATCACTTTCGAATCAATTCAAGTTTACGGCCCACTCTTCGAGTGAACTCGAATCAATGAACTTTCAAGTTGAGTTGAGTTTCCACCTATTTGAAGGCCATCAATCAAAAGGCTAAGAACTATTATACTGACTTTTGGAGCATCCTCCGAATCAATTCAAGTTTACGGCCCACTCTTCGAGTGAACTCGAATCAATGAACTTTCAAGTTGAGTTGAGTTTCCACCTATTTGAAGGCCATCAATCAAAAGGCTAAGAACTATTATACTGACTTTTGGAGCATCCTCCATCCAGAGTGGGGCCCATCATTTCAACCATCTGAAACATTAAGCCATGGGGCCCATCACAGAACCTTGTACTTCCTTTTCAAAATTTTATTTATTTATTATTATTGTTATTATTTTTATCTCGTTCATGTGATACCTCCTTTTCAATTCATTTGTACCTATGATTGCTTATTGTCAACCTGTGATTATTTAAAATTGACCTTTGATTTGTTACTACTCTTGCCATGCTATTACAACCAAAATTTTGGATGGTATTGAAATATGTTTGGATGAGAATTTGGACGTTTTTTTGACAATCCTGACCCTATGCTTTTCCCCTTGTCAGGTTGACGATGTGGACCCGAAGGAATGGAAGTGCGGGGCCCAGTTGCCAAGGTTGGGAGGGACGCAAGAGGAATAATAGGGCCCCGACACAAAACCGTAAAGCGGGGCCCCTTGTTTTGGTGATCCATACTGTTCATTTGAGAGGCCAACGGTCGATAAAGGGATCCCCCAATGGATTTGATGATCCTCCCTACCTAACCGTTGGCTCTTTCTTGTTTGTTTTTTGTTTTTTGTCTCTCTAGTTTTAGGCTGCTGAAGGGTCTAGGATCCTCCAAACCCAGGAGATTGCATGGGCATCCTCCATATATGGTGAGGAGCATCAGATCCACCCACGGTCAAGATGATCAAGATTCATCTTGTCCATAAGACGTGTCTATGTAAATGATTCAAACCAAAAAGTCAGGTTGTTCCAATTCTTTTACTCTTGGTGGGCCACAATTTCGGAAACAGGTTGATGGCGTTAAAAGGAAAAAAAAAAAAAAAAAAACAATGTATATGATGATTTCAATATCAACTGTGTTAGTCTAAATTGATTTACAAAATCAAGTTTGGGTGGCTGATCATATTAATCAATTATTCTAGTCACTGGTATTAGGCTAAACCCTTGAAGGCCATTGATCATTTTTTAAGAATCCATGTCCTCGTTTAAAAAAAAAAAAAAAAACTGATTGATGGCTCAACTCAACATGATTTACCCAAAGGGCTCATATATTGATGAATTAAAGTAATGTATCTTCATAGTCAAAGGATAAGCCTAATGCGAAGTGAAACTCTTCCCATTGAGGCTGGAAAGGCAAGCGAAACAAAGGGCTTTCCAATGAGGAGAAGCCTGAGAGAAGCGCTTGGCAAGGGATACGAGGCCTGTCGATTGGGGGAATAGCCGCCCCAGTGATTTAGGGAAATGATTGAGCGAAAGCTGGAGTTGGGTATTAAAAAAAATAATAATGAATGTAGCCAGTATTAAGCATATTAAGAAGAAAGTGCTCTACTGTGTTGTACCCGTTTGTAGCCACTGTCATGATATGACACCGAGCCTGCCTATAGATCTCCTCTTCCCTGCAAGCCAATTCAAAATGGTAATGTTTGACTTTGCTTCTTAGATCTAGTCAATATGTACACATGCATGCACACCCATTGACGCAGGGAAGGACGTGTTGAGGTCGAGCATCGTCTTCCTCGAAGGGATAACTACAAATTCACATAGCTTTTTCGGACTCCTTACATAGATATCTTGAATCCAAGAAAACAAGAGAATAGAAATACATTCTAGAAAATTTGAAATTTTATTAGTAGATAATAAAAATGGATTGTAGTAATACCAAACCTTGGAGGAAGTTCCAAAATCAAACTCTAAACTCAAAACTCTCTAAAATTTGTAACTTACTATAATAGTAAATTTACTATTTATAGTAACTATCCTATCTAGCTTAAAGTATGTAGAGTTATAATTAAACTAAAACTTACTATAAATAGTAAAAACAGAAATAAAACGAATTTTCAACCGTCGATCTAATGGAATCTCAAAGTGCTTAGAAAAATTAGCAAAATAACGTGGTTAAGCCAGATAGGTCACTTACTATAAATAGTAAAAACATAAATAAAATGGATTTTCGATCATTAATCTGACGGAATCTCACAAATTCAGCATGGGCAACCTGGCATAGCCGGCTTGATTTTTGTAGTAACTTCTCCTACCCCAAAATCATATATGGTACATCGAGTAACTTATTCCGGTTTAAGAGATACACTTGTTGTAAGGTTCTGACGGTTCGAATCACCTCAGCCTCTGATTAGGCATTCTCTGGTCCATCTTAGACATGAAAGTTTCTATAGTTCAAAAGAACTCGTCCTCTTCATGCTTCGATTCATGATACTCCATCAGGCTTGCGACGTTGAAAGTACGCGAAATTTCCATGTCATCCAGAAGATCAACAATATAAGCGTTGTCATTGATCTGTCAGAGGATCAATACCGGTCCAATCTTCTTATTATTCAACTTGTTGCAAGTCTCAGTTGGAAATATCTCCTTATGTAGATAGACCATAACTTGGTCGCCTACCTCGAATACCTTTTGTCGATGATAGGTTGTGCGCCCCGTAACGATACATGCATCAAAAGTTAAGACCAATTTACAGTTCACCTTCTTGTGGTACAACCATGTTAGGAATGTATTGGTGCCATGCCCTACATCAAGACCTCTCCACTTGGAAAAAACTCATTCTCGAGTTACTAAGGGACACTCATAGTATTTAAATAATTTGTGGCGCTGATGTTTTTCAGCATTTTCCTTGTACCTTGCATTAGGCTCTTAAGCTGATGTAATACATGTACTCATGCTCTCTTTGACTTGACCAGTATTGATCAGTTTCTTTACTTGTACCTACAAAATCTTGCATCCTTTTTGATCGTGTGGCCAATTAGGTAGACTTGCCTCTGAGACAAGATCAATATGGTTTTGTATATCTCGTATGTGAGGAAATTTATTAGGGAGTTCATCAAGTACAATCACCTTAAACTTCTGCAACACTGGTTTTAAATCCTTTAGGATGTTCATAAGTTCCATATATTTTTCATTTTCAACTAATGCATCTACATCTCCGGTTTCCTCAGATTGTTTAACAAAATTTCGTTCGGTTTTAAGAGACCATCCCTCCACTTTAAAAGTCTTGGGTTGGTTTTCCATTCCCATAGTGACAATGATAATTTTTTTACTGTCTTTAATAAATATAAATACGTTATCCTGACCTCTATGCGTAACATCAATATTATATTGCCACGGTCGACCAAGTAACATGTGACAAGTTTCCATGTCGACTACGTCACACATTACTTCGTCCTTATAATATTTACTAATGGAAAAGGATATACGACATTGTTTGGTTACCTCTGTTTTAGTAACCTCGTTGATCCATCTAATCATGTACGGAGATGTGTACCTTTATGTTTTCAGTTGTTATGTTTTTAGTTATTGTTTTTTCACCATTGTTTTCGACACAAGATTCTTACTGCTCCTGATATTGATGATTACATTACAAACTTTTTAGTTTACAATGCACCTCGTTTGAAAGATATTGTGCCGCTATAAATCTATCTCTACCTTTGGCATGTATAATGGCTTCCTCACGATCAAAGTGGTGCCTGCGATTTACAATCATCGGGTGATGCTCTGTGGAAATTGGGGTTGTGTCGTACAACGACCACGGGTGGTTAAACATTGCCTTGGGGTCGGGGTGGAATTAGCGCATTCGCAGTACGGTTGAAGGTTGCTTGTAGCTATTGCATAGTCAACTGACTCTCCCGGTGGAAAGCTTCCATTCTTTCCAATAGATAATGAATCCCTAGATTACCGTCCAAATAATTTTAGTCCATACCTTCGTTATTTGTCATCGGTCCGAAGAGAGTCTTCGCTCTGATATCAATTAACGCAGGGATGGGCGTAATGAGGTCAAGCACCGTCTTCCTCATAAGGATAATTACTCCGAATCCAGCTTTTCTGGACTCATCACAGAGATATCTCGAATTGACAAGGGAAAACAAGAAAATAGAAATAAATTTAAAAAAATTTGAAATTTCATTATTAGATGATAAAAATGAATTTAAAATAGTTTAAATAGTGATACCAAACCTTGAAAGAAGTTTCGGAATCAAACTCTAACTCAAACTCTCTAAAATTCGTAACTTACTATAATTAATAAATTTACTATTTCTAGTAAGTGTCCTATATGGATTAACCACGTTATTCTATTAATTTTTCTAAGCACTTTTTATGTTGGACACAATTCCTAAAGCTTAAAGTGTGAAGAGTTATAATCAAACTAAAACTTACTATAAATAGTAAAAATGGAAATAAAATGGATTTTCGATGGTTAATCTGGTGGAATCTCACAAATTTAGTGTGGGCAACCCTACTGTTACATGTTGGTTGGCTAAAGTAGCTTCTCCTACCCTAAAATCATATTTGGTACGTCGAGTAACTCATTCCGGTTTGCGAGATATACCTACTGTAAGGTTCCGATGGTTCGAATCACCTCTGCCTCTGAACGGGCCTCCTCTGGTCCATCTTGTGTTAAAGATTCTTGAATCTAGACCCTTGTGTCAGAGATTCATCGCATCTTACGCCCAATAATTATAAATGCATGGTGACCCATGAATAAGCTATCTTGAATAATAATGTTAACAATGACAGTATTCCATGTTTTTTTTTTTTTTAAGAAAAAAAAAAAAAAAAACCAACAAGTTAATTTTTTAATATACTACATATGTAACTTGTCCTACTTCATTCTTATATGAAAATCTCACAGCCATTTTTTCCCTTCTTTATCCAAATATGTTCCAATTATATCCACAAAATAACTATTATTTATATATTATTGGACCA
Organism: Magnolia sinica; assembly: GCF_029962835.1. Taxonomy (NCBI): domain Eukaryota; kingdom Viridiplantae; phylum Streptophyta; class Magnoliopsida; order Magnoliales; family Magnoliaceae; genus Magnolia; species Magnolia sinica. Next base: position 78,429,521 of record NC_080580.1, on the reverse strand, counting down.
AAAAAGAATATATTCAGGCTATTAATTGATGCAATAGCATGTACTCTTGTTGTCGAATTTCCATGTGTCATGTCACACAGAGACAGCAATATTGATGTGATGGTACATACTAGGAATCGTCCAGCCACCGAAAATCTCCCGCCGTGGAAGAATTTCTTAATGCTTTTTCTTTATCGGCCACTTATTTAAGATTTCTTTTTCATCCAGAAGAGTTTATTCCGTGGGACCCATAATATCAATGGTTTGGATGACTTAAAAAGCTGGCTTCTAGATTTTTGTCTAATAAAGAAAACCATCCTCAACAAAATCCAAACCATTCACCTGGTGGGCCCGTAGTGGACAGGGCATTAATGAAAATGATAAATTCATACATTTTCAGTCGTTGAATGATCACTTAATTTCGTCTTAACCCCTCATTCTCAAGCAACAGTCGAACTTTTATAATCCGTTTGATCAATGCTTTTTAGTAAACGGGTGGGCTCTATGTGATGGAGACAGGGATGGCCCACCTCTATTTTATCTGTTAAGATATCCTTTTGATGCTGGAAATACAAGACAGATGATCCAGTTCTCCTACGGCAGTATAAGTTATGGTGCTCCTATTGCATGAAGACCATTGGAACATCCAATTGGTTGATCCAGACCGTCTACTTAGTTGAGCACACTTTTTAACGAGCTACATTGGAATATCACACTGATTGGATGATCCTATCCATCCAGAAGTTGCATTCTTTTATTATAGCCATTGAATTTCCCAGCAATAGATGGATGGTTAAAATTTTCTACTGAAAATGAACCTTTGAAACCATTGCCAATCCAGGATGATCTCTAACGGATTGATCAAATGTTGAAATGTTGATTAGGCCTATTTTTTGCATAATCAATCCTGACCGTCCACTTTACAAGCTATTGATGGGATGGATAGAATTGTAAGATTGGTGTAAGTTGTAGCCTATAAAATCTATTATGGCCTAATGCATGGTCTTGATTGATCGTTTGGACTGTTCAAGTGTCCAGATGTAGCTAGGAGCACTACAACTTAAAGTGTTCTCGGAGCACTGGATCATTGTCCACATTAAAGTGGGATTTTTACCACAAAATTCCTCAAGGATTTGTATTTCACCAAAGAGTACCTCTAGGAACAGATAAGACCAGGCAGTGCTTTCGCAGACTTCAAATTACAATAATGCCCTTTATTTTATTTTATTTTAATAACAAAGTGGACGATGACAATTATAGCCCCACGTGGTATGTGTCCCATAGGGGTGCACACGGGTCGGCTCGGTCTGGGGTGAAATTAGAACCGAACCGTTCCATACAGTTCTAGGATTTTTGGAACTGAAACCGGACCGTTAGCACCCTAGAGCCGAACCAGAACCGGACTATGAAAACCGGTTCAGTTTCAGATCGGTTTTACAATTCTGGGCTTTTTAAAATCCAGCCCAATTGCATGTTTTATTTTATAATTTAGCCCATATTCATTTGTGTTGTGATCCATTTGATGAATGGTTTATATATTGTGTATGGTGTGAAAAAATACATTTATGAAAACAATCAAATGGTGTATTGTAAACCATAAATCATGAGTCAAATATACAACTAAAATATATTGTAAACTCATAAAATAGTTTCAGGTTCAGTTCCACGGTTCGGATCCACGGTTTGGTTCATGGTTCAGTTTGGTTCGGTTCTACATACCCCTAAACTGGAACTGAGCCGAACTAAACGGTTCTTTGGTTTTTGGAACCGGAATTGAAACCAGTGCACTCTAGAATCGGACCAAACCAGACCGTTCGGTCGGTTTTGGTCCGGTTCCATGATTCTACCAGTTTGATGTGCACCCCTAGTGTCCCACGTTCAACCCATCCAACATTTGCACACCAATATTATCATTTTATGAACCAAAATAATATGAGGCCCTCGCCAAATGGGCCATATATATATATAGTAATGGTCTCCTGCGCACTGTACCGCAGGAGACCTTTGTGTGCACCGTGCTTATGTACTATAGTGGGTGGGCTGGCATGGTTCCATGGCGATGTGTTAGTAAAATCCACTCCAACTATTAGGTTCTTGATTGAAATTTAACTAAAAGGACAAAGGAACAGACAACTTTATGGTTTACGTAGGCCACACTAAGAGAAACAGTAGGAGAAGGATCGCCTATTGTTTAATTTTTACAGGGCTCACCGTGATGTAATGTGTGAAATATACTCCAACTATTAGCTGCCACTTAACAATACATTCATGGCACAAAACTTTAGGCCCTTAAGTGATATATATGGGCCATACCAAGTGAAATTATTTGGACGGTGGGTATTCCCTTCACTGTTTCTGCTTATATGGCCTAGTTGAATTATTAATGTGGGTGATTTTTAAGCCCTATTAGTAAATTCTTATCACACACCTTATGATGGGAGTGGATTTCACATACACGCCAAGTTAGGCCCACCCCATTAGTATATATATACCATTCAAAATATCTCAATTCTAGTATAGTTCATCAAACAATCTTATCCACATGATTTTTATTTTTTTTTAATCATCATGGTGGGGTGCATTCATTGGACGGATTAGATGTTATACAAGTATAACATGGGTAGCACGAGTCCTAACTTTCACTACTTCTAAACTAAAAATTAAATGAGGGCATTTTTGTAAAAATTCATCCTAAAAAAGCACCTCCTTTAATTTAATAATCCTCTAGGCGGTATTTGGTAAGAAATAAACTATAGACTCGTGGAAGTTTGCGCAATAAATGCCATTAAAAACTCAGCTATCATCATTGTATTCGTAGAGCTATGATAGGACCACACCTGATCATGTACAGGCCACACATGTACCAGGATGGCACGTGGGTTCGAGATCCAATCCACATATCCACTTAGTGGGTGGGCCTCAATATTGAACTTTAGGGGTCGTTTGGATGCTTGTAAATTTTGTAGCCGTAAACACAGGTTACACCTGGAAAGAGTTTTAGTTATAATCGATTTACGTGCTATTATGTTTGACTTTTAATTAGTAATATGTTTATAGGTAAACAGATTGCGTTCAGCTAGTTTATAAAATGTTTACAATAAATAAAGTATTCATACTAGAGAGTTTGGGCAGTGAACCTTTCAACCTTTCAAAACCTTTAAAAATCACGTAAGAAAGACTCCCTCTTTTTTTTTTTGAAAGGCACCAAGAGGACAATAAATCATACATACACTAAAGGGATTGGATATCTTTCACCCGTCAAAATAGGCCCCAAATGCAATCTAGAAGTTTTTAATGTGGAAGTCTCGCCCTTCCCTTGCATGGTCCATTTGACAATGGACGAGCTAGCTTTTTATGGCCATAAGAGAGCATCAATGAAAGTACATGATAGATAAATTAGATGTACCATACGAATTATGGTGGGTCCCACATATTATGAGTGTATATTAACCATTGTGTTCTAACATATATAATGCCTTTTTAGTAATAAAGTCACTAAATGTTGTAATATGTTTACGGCGTATAAAAGCTTTACAGGCGAATACATGCATCCAAATTGCTCCGTAATGTGATTGCCTGTAATCCCTTTACAACTTAAGGACTTAAGAGGCATCCAGACGACCCTCAGGAAGGTTTTTCTCAAGCGGAGTATGTGAGAACCTGACTCACAGTGCAACCCTTATTGTGGTACCCACCTTGATGTATATGTTCTATATCCACACCGTCCATCCAATTTTCTTGATCATTTAGGGTATAATCCCAAAAATGAAGCGGATCTAACAATCAGTTTGACCATACCATATGAAACAGTGGTGATTGATCATTAATGAGCCACGAAAGTTTTGGATCATTCGGGCTTATGTGACCTTATCAACAGATTGGATGGCAAATAAACACTACAAAAACATTAAGGTGTGCCCTAAGAAAATTTTAATGGTATAACGTTCAATCACCACTGTTTCCTAGAGTTTAGTCCACCTAAGATTTGGATCTTCTTCATTTATGGGTTCATACCCTAAAATGATTTGCTAAAATGGATGGATGGTGTGGATACAAAATATATACATCCAGTGTTCAAAATATTTTCGATATTATTGAAATATCTCTGAAATTATCTTTTTCCATCTTAACGATACCGATAACACTGGTAGCGATACCAATAACGCTTGTAGTATCAGAAATTTCAGGTATTAGCAATATATCGCTAAGTATCGCCAATGTACCAATATTTTCAACTATATAAATACTAGGTGTCGCTTATATTGCCGATGTGTAACATCCTGGATTTTCAATGTTTTGGATTTTCAAAAACTCTTGAATTTTTTTTTATATAATTAACTTATATTATCACTTACTGACCATTAACACTCAATATTAGTTTATACAAGGGTGGTACCAGTAAAGAACCACATAAATCTGATTAAGCAACCATAGGAAGCTAACGAATCCGGCCGATCACTTAAACATTGAGTTTGGCCACATGATTTGCTCACATAGAACCTAAATGTAACTGACCTATCGTTAATTAGTCAAGACAATTACAACTAAATAAAGACCTACTAAAATCCGAGATAACCAGTGGTCAGATCTTAATTAATAAACCAAACTGATCCCGTATCATTTTAGCCAAAGAATTGATGGTTATGGTGATTATAATCAAATCATTATTTTCACTAGTTGCAAATAAGCCACACTATGAACTTAGCTAATCAAAACTCTTATGATTATGCACAAGAAATCTCACTACTCAATTCGTTCCAGAAATTCCCTGATTATCCAAATAAGCTCTAAACCACTTTTTAGTGGGCTAATAAACCCGAGGCTATAGAAATATATTCGTCGTAGTGAGTTTGACGTCCATACAGGACATCGAGTTGAGATTGGGTATCGAATCGTTCAACTTGGACTTGCAAGTCGAGTGCTTGGGTAGTATGAATACCTTAGATGAAAATATGGAACTTAAGTGAAATAAGTCCATTTATTTTTTCACAAAGTTGTAACTTTCGGACCGTTAATTCACGACGAAAGTCAGGATACCGACTAAAAATATTTTTCCAAACATATCCGTATAGCCACAGACCCGATCGATTATCGGCGACCGTTGAACAAACTTCTAATCATATATGTTGATTGACACATCCAAATAGCGGGTTGATCATATCCATATGTCGATCATCATTAGTGATAGCTATCCTATGGTGTATATCGATATGTACACCTCATAATGGGCCCTAGAGGTTAGAAAAAGATTCCCATAGGGCTAGTATAATGAAAACCTAGCCCTTTTGGAACTATATAAGGCCTCTATTTGGGCACCCCATCGCTCCATATGAATTTTGCCCAAGAAGGAAAGAAAGAAAGGGAGAAAGAGAGAAGGAAGATCTTGTGAGGGAGATCTTAGGGTATTCTTGATGGATTCCCTTTGATCAAGCCCTAACTTCGACCATTCTTCTAAATCGAATCCATCCCAATTACGATCGGGAGATAAGAAACAAACCCTACTTCCCAACCTAGGCTTGTGTTGAGTGTCAAATATTGCATATTAGACCCCATTTATTACCTAGATTTATGAGCATGATACTGTTTAATGCCTTATTTTAATCGTGTTTGTATTGCAAGGTGAATTTACGACTGTGGACTGAAAAATGGTACTAAAAGCGTGGATTTGATGCTCTGAAGTCACCAAGGCAAAGGAAGGACCCCAGGGGACCAAGATCGGCAGATTTTCACGCCAGAGATTCGAGAAAATCGAGAAACTGAAGCTCAAGTGGCATGAAAGTCAGCCAGAACGCAAGATCACAAGGTTTCCACCACCTGTTCAGTTCGAAACTTCATACACCGCCTGAGGACCTTAAACTAATTGAAAAATCAAATCTCACCCATTGGATCATTGTGGAAGTGGCCCGACAGATATATAAGCCCATAAAACTCTGATTTGGGGCCCGCATGATATCTGGATATGCCTCGATTTTGGTATCAACTTTTTAAATGAGATGATAAAGGGGATGGACGGATTGGATTTTGCATATACATCAAGGTGGGGTCCATTTTACGTGAGTGGACTGCAGAGGAACCGTGCACTCGCCATGCATCGAACAGACGAAGTCGGTCAGCAGGCGCTGACCCGACGTCCGTCTTTAAAAAGGAAACAACGTTTTCGCTGTTCGCAACAGAGCTTTGCGAGCGACTTCAGGTGGGCCAGTATCATCATACTTTTTGATGATCCACACCGTTCAATGAGATAAGGAGGTCAAACTGACCCTACATAGGAAGTTCTTCCAACCCCAGGCTCGCATACAGAGGAGAATACTGTTTAAAACGTAGAATGGACGACAAGAAAGGAAATCCTGTGGACCGCATCATCAGACAGTCAAAACCGTTCATGCTCAAACGGTTTTTCGTCCTGCATCTAATAAACGGCTTGGATTTTCTCGTAAAAATCAACAGTGGGCCCCACCGACATCGCAGCGTAATCAGTTACGCACTCTGTTATAGAGCGTCTGAGAACCGGACGCTACGGGCTGTTTTGCAGATGCGAACCGATCCTGGCCGTTCAAAATTGTTCTAGTGTTGGGCCGACCAAGTCTAAGGGACCTGAATGGGTTGGATCTCGCATCAGATGAAGGATTTTGCAGAAAATCACATCAAAACGCAGTTGTGCTACGTAAAGGAAACTTCCATCCGAATTCCCACCGACTTCCATCCACCGTCCGTCCCTGCTTATGATAAAGAGAGAGAGAACGTGAGAAGGAAAGGAGAAAAGGAGAGAAGAGGAAGCTAGAGCCGGAACGTGAACGTGGAGCCGAGAACGGGTGGAGTACGGGCGATCTTCAAAGAGTTCTTTTTCTTCTCTTTTACTTAATTGTTGTTTATATTTATTTGAGATTTAGCCTAATCATGGTCGGCTAAACCTCTTAGCTAGGGCTAAGAGGTGAAGCTTGTAGTGAGATGGGAGACTCTATTTTATGCCTTTGATTTAATTTTAATTTGTGAATTGAACTTGATTGTGGTTTGATTATTAAGGGAATGTTTCTAGCTTTTAATGGGCTGTTATGACTAAAATTACAATGGGTCTGCAATGGCTTTGAGTATTTCTTCCTCCTTTTGATAATTAAAATACTCCATTAAGCATTATCGTGTACATAAAATCTAACAACAATTGGTGTCTAATATGCAATATTCGACTCTCATCAGTTAGTAATTAGTTTAATTCTATTGTTTACTTTGTCTTATGGGCATGGTTTGGTGATGAAATCCATTCTAATTCATATACCTTTCATCTCTTAAAAACTATATCAAAGGAAGTTCAGTTTGATGGTTACACCCTTCAACTAGATGAAAATAGGACTCTAAATCCAGCTGAATACTTGAAACAAGCATAAGATCTCCCTGATCTCTACAAGTGAATCCTCTGAATCCCTAGTTTTCTTTCCCTGAATCCTTTAAGTTTTAGATAATTATTTCATCATTATTCCTCAATTTACACTCAATTTAGATTTCATCTTAGTCTAGTTCTTGTTCTACTTAGTTTCAGATTACGTACAGGTATCAGTCCCTTGGCATTCGACCTCGGTCTTACCGAGTTTATTACTACATCACAACCCTATACTTGGGGAGTGAACAAGTTTTTGGTACCGTTGGCGAGGATTGACGGTTATATTTTTCTGAAATTAACTAGTTTTAGGATTAGTTTAAAATTAGGTTTAGATTTTTCTGATTTTTAGAAACTAACCTGTTTTCCTGTTTTGTAGGATCCTGACATGAACTTCTAAATTGGTAATCCCTTTCTAATTTCTCTACTTTTTCTATTTTTAGAATTAGGGTTTGAGTTTTAGAAATTTTCTAATTCTAGTATTTTTCTATTTTTAGGAAATAGTTTATTTTTAGAAACTTTCCTCTTTTGTTTTTAGAAACTAGGCTAGTTATTTCCTCTTTTAGAAATTCTTTCCTTTTTATAAACTAACCTGACTTTCCTGTTTTATAGGATTCTGAGATAGGTTTCTAAATTGGTAATTTCTTTCTTAATTTCTTCCTTGCTATTTCTAAATTAGTATTTATTTTAGCAAGTTTCTAATTCTAACTCTTTTAGAATCTAACTTTGTTTCCTAATTTATTTTTAGAAATTTTCTACTTATAGATTTTTTTTAGAAAGTAACATTCCTATTTTGTAGGCTTTTAAGATAGAAATTTTTAATTCGGTAAGCTCTTTCTCTACTTTCTATTTTTCAAATCTCTTTTAGTAACTTACTTTCTAGTTTAGGACTTTCCTAATTTATTTTAAATTTTCATTTTCTTTTAGGAATTTCTTCTTTTAGAAACTAGTTTACTTCTATCTTTCTTTTTAAGGATTTTCTAATTTTAGACATTCTCTTTAGAAACTGACTTGTTTTGTTTTCTTTTGTAGGTTTTTAACTTAGGGACTCCAATTTGGTAACTTCTTTCCAACCCTCTCTTTCTTTCTAGATTTTCTTTTCCTTTCTTAGGATTAGGTTTCGAATTTGATTGAGGGCTGTGAGTGTTTCATGCCCAAGTGGGCTCATGACAACACTCGATGTCTCTTGACTGAAGGAGGATTGGTTGAGGGGTTAACTATCCATCGCAGGACTAGACACCACTTGAAATTCCCTGAGTTAATTGAAGTGATGGCTGAAAACCAACCTCTTCTATCCCAACCTAGTGTGGAGGACATTCAGGATGAGAATGAGGTGCATCAAGCACCCCTGCCTCGTACTTTACAAGATTATTTACAACTAGCGGGGGTGAGTACGCCCTCATGCATGATTTTTTCTGAAAATACATGACATATGGACATCAAGCCAGGGGTTATCCAACTCCTTCCTAAGTTCCATGGGCTTGAATCTGAAGAACCATATCTATATTTGAAAGAGTTTGATGAGATCATTGCCACTTTATATTTTCAAAATGTGTCTGAGGACATAGTCAGGCTGAAACTCTTTCCTTTTTCCTTGAAGGAGAAGGCTAAAACGTGGTTACATTCACTGTGGCCTAGATCCATTGGTACATGGAATGATATGTAAAGGGAATTTATAAAAAAAAAAATTTCACATCATAAAACGATTACCCTTAGAAAAGCAATCATGAACTTCACCCAAAAGGAGGATGAAACATTTTACCAATGTTGGGAAAGGTTCAAGGATTTGGTCAGTTCATGCCCACAACACGGCTTTGAAACGTGGCGCATCACAAATTTTTTCTACGATGGACTGACACTTCCATGCACCAAATGGTCGAGAAAATGTGTAATGGAGAATTCATTAATAAAAATGTCGACGAGGTATGGGATTACCTCGATAGTCTTGCTGAAAAAACACAATCATGAGATTATTACCCAAAATCGAACACCACGTCTAGGCCGACTAAATCTAAGGAGAAAGGTGGATGTATCTCTTGAAAGAAGAGGATGATCTCAACTATAAAGTGACTAAGCTCATAAGAAAATTTGAGGCCATGGAAGGAAAGAAGGATAAGGTTAATGAAAATGTTTGCTGCATCTGTGATTGCAACATTCATACAACTAAAAATTGTCCTACGATACCCGCCTTTCGAGAAGTATTTAATGAACAATTCAATGCCATAAATAATTATCAAAGACCTTTCAATGGACCAAGCTCTAATACGTACAATCCCGGTTGGAAAAATCATCCAAACTTTCGTTGGAGAAATGGACAAACTACTACCCCTCAAAGTTTCTTCAATCAAAATCCAAGTCAGGGGAAACTTCAAGAAGAACCGGTTCAAAATTCCATGCAAGAGTTGACCCAGGCAATGCGAGATTTTATACAAAAGATAGATTCACGTATACCGGTTATAGAAAAGGGGATGCTTCCTGCACAATCGCTCCCCAATCCTAAACCGCAATACGAGATAAGTGATACCAGCTCTTCAAATTAAATGGGGCACGCTAAATCCATCACCACTCTTAGGAGTGGGAAGATCATTGATAAAACCCTTTCGGTTAGGCCCGAAAAGCCTTAAGAACCAGAAGAGGACAACAATAATGGATCTAGTGAGGCCCCACAAAAATTAGAACCAGAACTTCTAGAAAAGCCAGTTGCTCCATTTTCCCAACGGTTGGTCGCACTAAAACTTCTCTCTAACTCTCAGGATATCCTAGAGGTGTTGAAACAAGTAAAAGTCAATATTCCTCTACTTGATGTCGTAAAACAGATATCTTCATATGCCAAATTCCTGAAAGACTTATGCACGACCAAACGACGGCAGAGTATTCAAAAGAAGATCTTCTTGACCGAGAAAGTGAGTGCCATCCTAAAGCAAGACGTGCCACAGAAATTCAAAGATCCCGGTAGCCCAACCATATCATGTGTAATCGGGGACCATCGAATTGATCACGCACTTCTTGACTTAGGAGCGAGCGTCAATCTGATTCCCTACTCGGTATACAAACAGTTAGGTTTGGGTGAATTAAAATTCACCTTAACCACACTACAACTTGCTTATCGCTCTGTTTGTGTACCAAGAGGGATAATTGAGGATGTGTTGGTCCAAGTTGATAGATTTTACTACCCTATAGATTTTATCATCCTGGACACCGAACCCATCAATAACATGAGCACTCAGATTCCCATCATTCTTGGTCGCCCATTCCTTGCCACTTCAAACGCAATTATCAATTGCAGGAATGGTGTCATGACTATGTCTTTTGGGAATATGACATTGGAGTCAAATATCCTTTTCAATAACGGCAGAAACTTAGAGGATGATGACGATTTTCACGACATTAACATGATTGACTCTTTAGTGGAAGATACGACACCTCTGACCTTATCCTCTGACCCTCTAGAGATGTGTCTAGCCCACTCCCATGATTTTGATGATGACATGATTAGGGAGACGTGTGCCTTGCTTGATATTGCACCGGTACTTGAAGTTAACCGGTGGAGGACACAATTTGAAGAGTTGCCCCAAACTGATGTAGTGCCTCTACCGTCTAACCTCAAGCCACCGAAGCTTGACCTAAAACCTTTGCCCTCTGATTTGAAATATGTCTATTTAGGTCAAGATGAGACATACCCGGTGGTGATCTCTACCCACTTGGAGAAAGAACAGGAGAGTATGCTCATATCTACTCTCATTAAGCATAAGGGAGCCCTTGGATGGACAATAGTAGACCTCAAGGGAATTGACCCCTCGATTTGTACTCACCGCATATATCTTGAGGATAATGCGAAGACCGCTCGACAATCACAACGTAGACTAAATCCAAACATGAGGGAAGTGGTTAAGGCCGAGGTTCTTAAACTATTGGATGTGTGTATCATATACCCCATATCCGATAGCCAATGGGTGAGCCCAACTTAGGTAGTTCCTAAGAAGTCTGGGATCACCATCGTAGCCAATGCCAATAACGAACTCGTGCCAACTAGAGTTACTACTGGTTGGAGAATGTGCATTGACTACAGGAAGCTGAATACTGTCATGAGGAAGGACCACTTTCCTTTGCCCTTCATTGATCAAATCTTGGAAAGGCTAGCTTGTCATTCCTATTACTGTTTTCTTGTGGGTATTCGGGTTACAATCAGATTGAAATCGCCCCTGAGGATCAGGAAAAGGCCACATTTACATATCCCTACGACACCTTTGCCTACAGAAGGATGCCATTCGGATTATGTAATGCCCCTGCTACCTTTCAGCAATGTATGATAAGTATCTTTTTTGACATGGTAGGAAAATATCTAGAGGTCTTCATGGACGATTTCTCTGTTTTCGGTTCATCTTTCAGCAAGTGTTTAAAAAGTCTTAAATGTGTGCTGAAAAGATGTGAAGAGAAGAACTTGGTACTTAATTGGGAGAAGTGACAATTCATGGTTCATAAGGGAATTGTCCTTGGACATATTATCTCATCCAAAGGAATCAAGGTGGATAAGGCAAAAATTAATCTTATCTCTAACCTACCTCCACCCAAGAACATACAGGACGTGCGATCCTTCTTAGGACACGTTGAGTTTTACAGAAGATTCATAAAGGACTTTAGTCTCATCTCTCGTCATTTATGTAATCTACTTCAAAAGGATGCACCATACGAGTGGACTGAGCCATGTCAAGAAGCTTTCATAAAGCGGGCATGTTGACTAGTGCACCCATCATACAACCACCCGACTGGAGCCTTCCTTTTGAGCTTATGTGCAACGCTTTTGATTATGCTCTTGGAGCAGTTCTAGGTCAGAGAAAAGATAAGAGGCCTTATGTCATTCATTATGCGAGTAGGACTCTAAATCCTGCCCAAGTGAACTACTCGACTACGGAAAAGGAACTCTTAGCCGTAGTGTTCGCCTTGGACAAATTTAGGTCCTACCTAATTGGATCCAAGATCATTATTTACACAGATCATGCGACACTCAAGTATCTTCTTTTTAAGAGTAATTCTAAGCCCCGCCTGATAAGATGGATCCTTTTACTCCAAGAATTTGATTTGAAAATTAAAGATAAAAAAGGGAGTAGAGAACGTAGTGGCCGATCACCTTTCTCGCCTTAATACCTCTGATTCCCTTAAGGCGACCCATATCAATGATATGTTCCCTGATGAACAACTATTCAGAGTCTCCCATTCACCTTGGTTTACTGATATCGCTAATTATCTTGCCACAGGTTCCATACCGACACATTGGACTACACAAGATAAGAAGAAATTCTTTACCGAGGTGCGCAACTTTTTCTGGGATGATCCATATTTATTTAAATATTTTTCAGACTAGATCCTAAGGAGATGTGTGCCAGACGATGAGCATCAGAGTGTCATCTCCTTCTGTCACTCACAGGCCTGTGGTGATCACTTTTCTGCCAAAAAGACTACAGCCAAGATTTTGCGGTGTGACTTTTACTGGCCCACTATGTTCAGGGACACTCATGAGTTTTGCAAAGCTTGTGAGCGTTGTCAGAAATTAGGAGCATTGTCCTATCGAAATATGATGCCCTTGAATCCCATGCTTATCATCGAGGCATTTGATTGTTGGGGCATTGATTTCATGGGACCATTCCCCCAATCTTTTGAAAATCTATATATTTTGCTCTTTGTAGACTATGTCACTAAATGGGTTGAAGCTATTCCGTGTCGGAATAATGACCATCGCACGGTCATTAAATTCCTAAAAGAGAACATCCTTTCCCGATTCGGAACGTCTCGAGCTATTATTAGTAATGGGGGTTCACACTTTTGTAATAGGTCATTCGAGAGTTTAATGAAGAAATAAGATATCTCTCATAAGGTGAGCACCCCATATCACCCACAGACAAGTGAACAAGTTGAGATTTCTAATAAGGAGATCAAACACATTTGGAGAAAACGGTTAACCCTGACCGTAAGGATTGGTCAATCCGATTGACCGATGCCTTATGGGCTTACCGTACTGCGTTTAAAACCCCTATCAGAATGTCTCCCTTTAGACTTGTCTATGGGAAGGCTTGCCACTTGCCTGTGGAGTTGGAACATAGAGCCTACTGGGCAATCAAAAAATATAATTTCAATCTGGACAATGCTGGCTCGCTACGCAAACTTCAGTTGAATAAACTCAAAGAAATCTGGAACGACGCATACTAGAACACGAGAATTTACAAGGATAGAATGAAGGCGTTTCATGACCAACGTATTCTACAGAAATCATTCACACCTAGTCAGAAAGTCCTTTTATATAATTCTCGATTACATCTCTTTCTAGGTAAGCTTCGATCTCGTTGGACTGGCCCGTACATTGTGGTCACTGTGTATCCTCATTGGGCCGTTAAGATAAGAGATCCGAACAATGGCAAGGAGTTTAAAGTAAATGGACATCGTTTAAAGCCATTTGTCGAGAAAGTTGATTCAGAGGACATGTCTATACCTCTGACTGATCCTGTTTACCAGGATTGATCTCCTAGTCTGATGGAGGTATAGGTAGGTTTCCTGTTTTCATAGGACTAGGGTAGTTTGCTTTATGCTGTTTTAGGTTAATTCGCTTTCTACATTGTTTTAGGATAGTTTTCTTTTGTTGGTTTCTCTCTTGTACTGACTTGCTTTCATGTTGAGATCCTTGTGTAAAAACTTCTTGAATCCCTCGTCCAAGTACAATCTTCCCATCACTTCTCATTTACTTTCATTGTCTCATGTACATTGCGAGCATATCTTTTACATTGAGGACAATGTAGATTTTAGGTTGGGAGTAGGAGATTAGGTCTCCTAATCGGTGTTTTCTTGGTCTTAAGCACGAAAATTGTGAAAATTTTTAAATTTTTCTGGAATTTTATATGAATTCGGAGTGATTTTGACGGCCATCTAGGGCACTTAGAATTTCAAGATACGTGATGTTGGTAATTTATGACTATTGGATTCAGTTATTTGTTAGAATTTTTAGTTAAGTTTGAATTATTAATCCATGATTAGAAGTTTTAAATATTGATTGAGTCATGATTTCACAAAACACATCTCGCTCGCACATTAAGGGTTCAGTTCGATATTAAAGGATTAACTTGGTGATCACTAAGCTTGAAAGGAACCAACCTGAGAAATTGAAAGGATTGGGCGAATGGTCTACACCATAGGTTTGCTCCCTATACGTGTAGATTCAATCCCCCATGGATGATATGTGAAAAAAAGTTGGGTGTACAGTCTTCACCATAGGTTTGCTCCCTATAGGTGAGGATTTGATTCCCTTTCTTGGCGTTACTTTTACTAGAAAATTCAAAAGTTAAAAAATGAAAAGATGATCTGTGAGGCAAGTTTTGGTTATCATGAATTATCTTGTTGGTTACCAATGATATCTTAACATAAAGAAGTGAATTTTAAGGATGATAAGCCGAGATTGCACAATACGCCCATGAGACTCAATGTTTAGAATTTTTTTCTGATTAATGAATTAATATTTTGAATTTGATTATGAAGTTTACCATGAACTTGATTCCAGGAGAAAGTAATGCCCAACATTCATGAATCTTAAAGTTCTAGTATATGGATTGTTTTTCCAAAAACCGCTCGAGTTCATAAAAAATTGTCATGTAATTCTCAACTTATTTTTCGCATACTTTGCTCGGGACTAGCAAAATGCTGGTTAGGGGTTGTGTTGAGGGTCAAATATTGCATATTAGACCCCATTTATTACCTAGATTTATAAGCATGATACTGTTTAATGCCTTATTTTAATCGTGTTTGTATTGCAAGGCAAATTTACGACTGTGGACTGAAAAATGGTACTAAAAGCGTGGATTTGATGCTTTGAAGTCACCAAGGCAAAGGAAGGACCCCAGGGGACCAAGATCAACAGATTTTCACGCCAGATATTCGAGAAAATTGAGAAACTGAAGCTCAAGTGGCCTGAAAGTCAACCAGAACGCAAGATCAAAGGGTTTCCACCACCTGTTCAGTCCGAAACTTCATACACGGCCTGAGGACCTTAAACTAACCATAAAATTCAAATCTCACCCATTGGATAATTGCGCAAGTGGCCCGACAGATAGATAAGCCCATAAAACTCTGATTTGGGGCCCGCGTGATATCTGGATATGCCTCAATTTTGGTATCAACTGTTTAAATGAGATGATAAAGGGGATGGACGGATTGGATTTTGCATATACATCAAGGTGGGGTCCATTTTACGTGAGTGTAGTGCAGAGGAACCGTGCACTTGCCGTGCATCGAACAGACGAAGTCGGTCAGCAGGCGCTGATCCGACGTCTGTCTTTAAAAAGGAAACAGCGTTTTCGCTGTTCGCAACAGAGCTTTGCGAGCAACTTCAGGTGGGCCAGTATCATCATACTTTTTGATGATCCACACCGTTCAATGAGATAAGGAGGTCAAACTGACCCTACATAGGAAGTTCTTCCAACCCCAGGCTCGCATATAGAGGAGAATACTGTTTAAAGCGCAGAATGGACGGCAAGAAAGGAAATCCTGTGGACCGCATCATCAGACAGTCAAAACCGTCCATGCTCAAATGGTTTTTCGTCCTGCATCTAATGGACGGCTTGGATTTTTCGGTAAAAATCAAAATTGGGCCCCACCGACATCGCAGCGTAATCAGTTACGCACTCTGTTATAGAGCGTCTGAGAACCGGACGCTACGGGCTGTTTTGCAGATGTGGCCAGGATCGGTTCGACGATGTTGGCCGTTCAAAATTGTTCCAGTGTTGGGCCAACCAAGTCCAAGGGACCTGAATGGGTTGGATCTCGCATCAGATGAAGGATTTTGTAGAAAATCACATCAAAACGCAGTTGTGCTGCATAAAGGAAACTTCTGTCTGAATTCCCACCGACTTCCATCCACCATCCGTCCCTGCTTATAAGAAAGAGAGAGAGACCATGAGAAGGAAAGGAGAAAAGGAGAGAAGAGGAAGCTGGAGCCGGAACGTGAACGTGGAGCCGAGAACAGGTGGAGTACGGGCGATCTTCAAAGAGTTCTTTTTCTTCTCTTTTGCTTAATTGCTGTTTATATTTATTTGAGATTTAGCCTAATCATGGTCGGCTAAACCTCTTAGCTAGGGCTAAGAGGTGAAGCTTGTAGTGAGATGGGAGACTCTATTTTATGCCTTTGATTTAATTTTAATTTGTGAACTGAACTTGATATTAGTTTGATTATTAAGGGAATGTTTTTAGTTTTTAATGGTCTGTTGTGACTAAAATTACAATAGGTCTGCGATAGCTTTGGGCGTGTTCCTTTCCTTTTATGTTTATGACGTCAGGAAGTCCTGTTATGCACCATCGTCTCCTGGGCATGGTTGGATGATGGTACCCTTCTTAACCTTCATAGCATGTTGATTGGTTGGTAATTAGTTTAATTCGGTTGTTTACTTTGTCTCATGGGCATGGTTTGGTGATGGAATCCATTCTAATTCATATACCTTTCATCTCTTGAAAACTATATCAAAGGAAGTTTAGTTTGATGGTTACACCCTTCAACTAGATGAAGATAGGACTCTAAGTCCAGCTGAATACTTGAAACAGGCATAAGATCTCCCTGATCTCTACAAGTGGATCCTCTGAATCCCTAGTTTCCTTTTCCTGAATCCTTTAAGATAATTATTTCATCATTATTCCTTAATTTACACTCAATTTAGATTTCATCTTAGTCTAGTTCTTGTTCTACTTAGTTTCAGATTACGTACAGGTATCAGTCCCTTGGGATTCGACCTCGGTCTCACCGAGTTTATTACTACATCACAACCCTATACTTGGGGAGTGAACAGGCTTGTCTATATTGAATTGCATAAATCTCACCTAGTTGCTTTGAAATTGGTGTAGGATTTGTCTTTTTCTAAATTTCTAACCTTAGGAGCTCAAAATCGGAGATTTCTTCTTAAAGGTGCGGACTATTATGCCTAGGTTTCCATTTATCGACCCTTGAGGGTCGTACTTAATGATATCTTGTGGTAAATGATTTGTAAATATCTAGCATGTTCATATTTTATGTTTGATTATAATATGTGTGATTGCTTGTTTATGCATGCTCACATGTTTGATGAAATGCCTAAATGATTGAATATATTGTTTTAATGATGCTCACATGTTTGATTGAATGCTAGATTGAATGTTTTGATTTGTTAATGCTCACGTATTTGATAAAATGCTCCAGTGAATGTATTACTCTATTGAGGCTCACATGTTTGATAAAATGCACAAGTGTTTGTATTGTTGAATATATGATTCTTATGAAACCTCGCAATGATCGCATGATGAGTTGTTAGGTCCGTAGTTATATTAGAATTGCCTATGATGTTGGGTAAGTCGGCTGACTACCCAGTTTAAGGGGAGGCCCAAGTTAGGTCGGCCACCCTAGACTTGCTCGATGGACTCGGGTCGAACACGGACAATCGACAGTAGCTAAACTATACGGGATGCTCGCACCCAATGCAGGTTATGCCGGAGTTCTCCAAATCAATCGAATTAACCCAATAGTCGACTGATCATGTGTGTTCACAATGTATGACAATGACAAATAGAATCTATAATACTCACATTCCCATTGAATGCGTCTACTTATAACCATTAGTGATACGATCCACAAGACTCATGGGCCGGGCATGGTGGTATGGGATACCATGTCCGAGTTGTCGGCCTACACTGGGGTGATGAGCCTCCCCATAGTGATCAATGAGCAACTAAGAAGGTTATGAGCCTAGTATATCAAACTGTAATGATACCACGACCGCTCCACATTTGTGTTTGGGTGACGATTCTTATATCATTTGTGGGCGCCCTCCACCTGTCGATGGGCCGCCTAACCCTGTGGGTTCGGAATGTGTCATCTGGGTCCTTGATGTGGGATAGATCGAGCCGGTTGGTCGGGCCAGTGTTAGCCTCACATTGATTGGGGAGTTATCATCTAGGTAGTAAACCCACCCGTCAATGGGCCGCCTAACCCTGTCCGTTCAGATTGTGTCATCCGGGTCCTTGATGTGAGATCGGTCGGGCCAGTGTTAGCCTCACATTGATTGGGGAGTTGTCGTCTGGGTGGTAAACCCGAATACGATTCAAGGGACACAGTTGAGGAGCCGCTTCGGCCGCCCCGAACCTAGTGATTTAGTTAAGACCACGATAAAATGAGAGTACCCTGGCTTCCGCAATATACTGGATGCATAGAACTTAATCAATTATTTTAATTACTGTTATTAGGCTAAACCCTTGAAGGCCATTGATCATCGTTAAGAATCCATGTCCTCGTAAAAAACCTGATTGATGGCTCAACTCAACATGATTTACCTAAAGGGCTCATATATTGACGAATTAAAGTAATGTATCTTCTTTGTCAAAGGATAAGCCTAATGCGAAGCGAAAGTCTTCCCATTGAGGCTCGAAAGGCAAGCGAAGCGAAGGGCTTTCCAATGAGGAGAAGCCTAAGAGAAGCACTTGGCAAGGGATACGAGGCCCTGCCGATGAGGGAATAGCTGCCGCAATGATTCAGGGAAATCATTGAGTGAAGCTTGGAGTTGGGTATTAAAAAAAAATTATTAAGCATATTAAGAAGAAAGTGCTCTATTGTGTATTGTACCCATATGGAGCCATTGTCGTAATTTAATAGCGAGCCTACCTATAGCTCTCCTCTACCCTACAAGCCAATCCAAAATGGTAATAAATATGCATACATGCACGCACGCAGGGAAGGACGTATTGAGGTCAAGCACCGTCTTCCTCAAGGGGATAACTACTCTAAATCCACAAATCTAATCTAGACTCCTTACATAGATACCTCGAATCCACCAAGAAAAACAAAAAAGTGGAAATAAATTCTAGAAAATTTTAAATTTCATTGGTAGATAATAAAAATGTATTTACAATCCTTTAAATAATAATACCAAACCTTGGAAGAAGTTTCAAAATCTAACTCCAAACTCAAAATCCCTAAAATTCGTAACTTACTATAAATAGTAAATTTACTATTTATAGTGTCTTATTTGGCTTAACCACGTTACTCTCCTAATTTTTCTAAGCACTTTTCAAGTTGGACACAACTCCTAAAGCTCAAAATATGAAGAGTTATAATCAAATTAAAACTTACTATAAATAGTAAAAATAGAAATAAAACGAATCTTCGACTGTCGATCTAATGGAATCTCAAAGTGCTTAGAAAAAGTAGGAGAATAACGTGGTTAAGCCAAATAGGACACTTACTATAAATAGTAAAAACATAAATAAAATGAATTTTTAACCGTCAATCTGATGGAATCTCACAAATTTAACGTGAGTAAAGCGGCATAGCTGGCTTGGTTGGCTAAAGTAACTTCTCCTACCCCAAAATCATATGTGGTACGTCGAGTAACTCATTCCAGTTTGCAAGATACGCCTGTTGTAAGGTTTTGATGGTACGAATCACCTCAGCCTCCAATCGGGCATTCTCTGGTCCATCTTAGACATGAGAGTTTCCGCAACCCGGTCTATGTCAATCCTCTCCAGTTTAAAAGAACTCGTCCTCAAGTTCTCATCATGCTTCGGTTCATGATACTCCATCAGGCCCACGATGTTGAAAGTACGCGAGATCTCCATGTCATCCGAAAGATCAATAACGTAAGCGTTGTCATTAATCTTTTGGAGGATCGATACCGGTCCAATTTTCTTACTCTTCGACTTGTTGTAAGTCCTGGTCGGAAATCTCTCATTGTGAAAATGGACCATAACGTGGTCTCCTACCTCGAACACCTTTTGTCGATGATAGGTTGCGCGCCTCGTAACGGTACCTATATCAAAAGTTATGACCAATTTACAGTTCACCTTCTTTTAGTCCAACCATGCTAGGAATGTATCGGTGCCACGTCCTACATCAGACCCTTTCACTTAAAAAAAAAAAAACTCATCATCAAGTTACTCAAAGGACTTCACTCATGGTATTTTAAATAATTTCTGGCACCAATGTTTTCATTTACTTTGCATTAGGCTCTTCAGCTGACATAATACATGTACTCATGCTCTCTTTGACTTGACCGACATTGGTCAGTTTATTTACTTGTGCCTACAAAATCTCGTGTCCTTTCTGATAATGTAGCCAATTAGGCAGACTTGCCTCTTAGACAAAATCAATGTGGTTTTGTATATCTCATATGGGAGGAAATTTATTAGAGAGTTCATCGAGCACAATCGCCTTAAACTTCCGCAACATTGGTTTCAAATCCTCTAGGATGTTTACAGGTTTCATATATTTTTTCTTTTCAACTAATGCATCTACATCTCCCGTTTCCTTATATTGTTTAACAAAATTTTGTTTGGTTATGAGAGACCGTCTTTCAACTTTAGAAGTCTTGGGTTGGTTTTCCATTCCCATAGGGACAATGATAATTTTTTTTTCGTCTTTAATAAATATAAATACATTATCCCGGCTTCTATGCATAACATCAATATTATATTGTCATGCTTAACCAAGTAACATGTGACAAGCATCCATGTCGGCTTCGTCACATATTACTTCATCCTTATAATATTTACAATGGAAAAGGATATACAATATCGTTCGATTACCTCTGTTTTATTAATCTCTTTGATCCATCCAATTGTGTATAAAGAAGTGCACCTTTTTGTTTTTAGTTGTAATTTTTTTACCATTATTTTCGACACGAGATTCTCATTACTCCCGATATTGATGATCACAATATATGCTTTCTGGTTTACATTGTACCTCGTTCGAAAGATATTGTGCCGCTGTAAATCTATCTCTACTTTTAGCATGTATAATGGCTTCTTCATGATCAAAGTGGTAGCATGGGATTCACCATCATCGGATGATGCTCTGTGAAAATTGGGGTTATGTCATATAGTGACCACGGGTGGTTGAGCATTGCTTTGGGCTCGGGGTGAAATCAGCTCATCCGCAATACGGTTGAGGGTTCCCTGCAGCCCTTGTATAGTCAACTGACTCTCCTAGTGGAAAGTTTCCATTTTTTCCAATAGACAATGAATCCCTAGATCACCGTCCATATGATTTTGGTACATACCTTCGTTATTTGCCATTAGTCCAAGGGGAGTCATCGCTCTGATATCAATTAACGCAGGGATGGGCGTGATGAGGTCGAACACTGCCTTCCTCATAGGGATGATTACTTCAAATCCACAAACCTTCTTTGGACTCCTCATAGAGATACCTCGAATCCACGAGAGAAAACAAGAAAATAGAAAGAAATTCTAGAAAATTTAAAATTTCATTAATAGATAATAAAAATGAATTTACAATCCTTTAAATAGTAATAACAAACTTTGGAAGAAGTTTCAGAATCAAACTCCCTAAAATTCATAACTTAATATAAAAAAATAGTAAATGTACTATTTATAGTAAGTGTCCTATTTGGATTAACTATGTTATTCTCTTAATTTTTCTAAGCACTTTTCATATTGGACAACTCCTAAAGCTCAAATTATGAAGACTTATAATCAAATTAAAACTTACTATAAATAGTAAAAACGAAAATAAAATGAATTTTCGATGGTCGATCTGATGGAATCTCGTAAATTCGGTGTGGGAAACCAGATTTTCCAAGTTGGTCAGCTTAAGTAGCTTCTCCTACCCCAAAATCACATATGGTACGTCGAGTAAGTCATTCCAGTTTACGAGATACGCTTGTTGTAAGGTTTTGACAGTTCAAATCACCTCCACCTCTTATCGGGCCTTCTTTGGTCCATCTTGGACATGAATGTTACCTGCTCGACATCACCTATGCATATGTTGAAATAATGTCCTGTGTTAGAGATTCATTATGGGCTCAAAAATCATACAATATATAATGACCCGTGAATCTCGACAATGTCTTATGTTAGAGATTCATCGCATCGTACGCCCTATAATTATACAATATATAGTGACTCATGAATAAACTATCTTGAATTATAATGTTAGCAATGACAATATTCCAAGTTAATAAAAAATAAATAAATAAATAAACCAACAAGTTAATCTTTGAATGTACTTCATATCGGACTTAACCTAATTCAGTCTAATATGAAAATCTCATTACTGTTTTTTTTTTTTTTTTTAAAAATAATCAAATATGCTCCAATTAAATCCACGAAATAACCATTATTTCTATATTATTGGACCAAAAATGAATATATTCGGGCTATAAATCGATGCAATATCACGGATTCTTGTTGTCGAATTTCCATGTGTGATGTCACACAGACACAGCAATGTTGATGTGATGGTACATACTGGGAATGGTCCATCCACCAAAAATCTCCCATGCTTTTTCTTTATTGGCCAGTTAAGATTTCTTATTCATCTGGAAGAGTTTGTTCAGTGGGACCCATGATATCAATGGTTTGGATGACTTAAAAAGCTGGCTTTTAGATTTTTGGCTAACACAGAAAACCATCCTTGACAAAATCCAAACCATTCACGTGGTGGGGCCGTTGTGGACATGGCATTAATGAAAATGATAAATTCATCGATTTTCAGTCGTTGAATGAGGACAGTCACTTAATTTCGTTTTAACCACTCATTTTCAAGCAACAGTCGAACTTTTAGAATCCGTTTGATCAATGCTTTTTAGTAAACGGATGGGCTCTATGTGATGGAGACAGGGATGGCCCACCTCTATTGTATCTGTTAAGATATTCTTTTGATGCTGGAAATACAAGACAAATGATCCAGTGTTCCTACGGCACTATAAGTGATGGTGCTCCTATTGCATGAAGACCATTGGAACATCCAATTGGTTGATCCGGACCGTCTACTTAGTTGAGCATGCTTTTTTAACAAGCTATCTTAATATCACACTGATTGGATGATCCTATCCATCCATAAGTTGCATTCTTTTATTATAGCTATTGACTTTCCCAGCAATAGATGGATGGTTAAAATTTTTTACTGAAAATGAACCTTTGAAACCATTGCCAATCCAGGATGATCTCTAACGGATTGATCAAATGTTGAAATGTTGATTAGGCCTATTTTTTTCATAATCAATCCTGACCGTCCACTTTACAAGCTTTTGATGGGATGGATAGAATTGTAAGATTGGTGTAAGTTGTAGCCTATAAAATCTATTATGGCCTAATGCATGGTCTTGATTGATCGTTTGGACTGTTCAAGTGTCCAGATGTAGCTAGGAGCACTACAACTTAAAAAGTGTTCCTGGAGCACTGGATCATTTCCCACATGAAAGTGGGATTTTCATCAGAGAAATTTCTTACTGTACAACCCATTTATGGCCCACCATCCAATTGAAGCCCACCTCTTTTTAAGCTTCCAAGAATACTCCCCTGCGTACGGCCGACTTTTCAAGGGACCAAAATACCCCCGTCATTCATTCCTTCCGGAGGCCGATTGGCTGGGGTGCGAAGACGAGCGCTGACGCTCGTCGACACGGGCCCCACAATGACGTATTTATTATATCCACACCGTTCATCCATATTTCGAGATCAATTCAGAGCACTATCGGAAAAAAGAAACATATCTAAAGATCAACTGGACCACACCACAAATAGCAGCGGGAAACTTGATTTTCACTGTTAAAAATTTCATAGGGCCCACCTTAACATATATTTTCCATCCAATCTATTCATAAGGTCACAAAGACCTGGATGAAGAGGAAAAAAAAAAGTCATATTGATCTAAAACTTCTGTGACCACTGAAAGGATTTCAATGGTAAACATTCAATCCTCCGCTGCCTTTTAAGCTGTGGTCCATTTGATAGCTAGATCTGTCTTATTTTTCGTCTCAAGCCTTAATACAGTTTGCCAAATAGATGGACGGTTTGGATATAACACATACATCATAATGGGACCCACAAAAAGCGGTGGGGATCACAACAGCAAAAAATATAAAAATAATAATAATAAATAAAAAAATAAACTACGGGATGTCTATGGCTACGGATTATAACCGTAGCCATAGCTGTAAGTATATGCCAGTGAAATTTTTTTAATTTTTAATTTAATTTTATTTTTTTACATGGAGAAATTTATTCTACCTACAATTTTCTCTAATACACACACACATATATATATATATATAAGCATATAATTTTTTTTTTTTCTCTTTTCTTCATTTCTTTCTTTATTCATTTAACAAGAATATCTTATAAACCAAAATTAGTTACTTGATGTACCCTATATGATTTTGTGGTAGGAGAAACTACTTTAGCCAACCAACCTGGTTAATTTTCAAGATTCCATCATGTCAATGGTCGAAAATCCATTTCATTCACTTCGCGGTCAATATCAATCCGATCGCGGTCAATTTCGTTCATTTCATTTACTTCGCGATCATTTTTATGCATTTCATGGTCATTCCCAGTGATTCCGTGTTGATTCACGGTCATTTCCATGCATTTCACGGTCAATTCCCTTCACTTCACGGTCATTTCCATGCATTTCACAGTCAATTCACTTCACTTCACGACCATTTCCAAGCATTTCACGATCAATTCTCTTCACTTCACGGCCATTTCCGTGCATTTCTCGGTCATATCTGGCGATTCCATTTATGTTCATGGTCATTTCGACGCACTTCATGGTCAATTCACTTCACTTAACGGTCATTTTCAAGCATTTCACGATCAATTCTCTTCACTTCACGGCCATTTCCATGCATTTCACGGTCATATCCGGCAATTCCGTTTACGTTCACGGTCATTTCGACGCACTTCACGGTCAATTCACTTCACTTCACGACCATTTCCAAGCATTTCACGATCAATTCTCTTCACTTCACGGCCATTTCCATGCATTTCACGGTCATATCCGGCAATTCCGTTTACATTCACGGTCATTTCGATGCACTTCACGGTCAATTCACTTCACTTCACGGCCATTTCCAAGCATTTCACAAGCAATTCTCTTCACTTCACAGCCATTTCCATGCATTTCACGGTCATATCCAGCAATTCCGTTTATGTTCACGGTCAATTCGACGCACTTCACGGTCAATTCACTTCACTTCACGGCCATTTCCAAGGACTTCACGGTCAATTCTCTTCACTTCATAGCCATTTCCATGCATTTCACGGTCATATTCGGAAATTCTGTTTACGTTCACGGTCAATTCGACGCACTTCACGGTCAATTCACTTCACTTCACGGCCATTTCCACTCACTTTGCGATTAATTCACTTAACTTCACCGTCATTTCCATGCATTTTACGGTCATTCTCGGCGATTCCATGTTCATTCACGGTCAATTCGACGCACTTCATGGTCAATTCACTTTACTTCACGGGCACTTCGCGGTCAATTCACTTAAGTTCATCGTCATTTCCATGCATTTCATGGTCATTCCCGGTGATTCCGTGTTCATTCACGGTCAATTCGACGCACTTCACGGTCAATTCACTTCACTTCATGGCCATTTCCACGCACTTCACGGTCAATTCACTTCACTTCATCGTCATTTCCATGCATTTCACGGTCATTCCCGGCGATTCCGTGTTGATTCACGGTCAATTCGACGCACTTCACAGTCAATTCACTTCACTTCATGACCATTTCCACGCACGTCACAGTCAATTCACTTCACTTCACACCCATTTCCATGAATTCGGATTCGGAAGTGCATGAATTCACGTGAATCAACACTAATCACGAATTCATCAATTCATGGAAATGACGTGAAGTGAAGTGAATTGACTTCGAAGCATGGGAATTGTCCATGAAGTGAAGTGAATGACGTGAATGCGAATGCCGTGAATCAACACAATCGCGAATGACAGAAATGCATGGAAATGACGGTGAAGTGAAGTGAATTGATCGCAAAAGCATGGAAATGGTCATGAAGTGAAGTGAATTGACCGTGAAGTGCGTCACACATTTGACGTGAATGAACATGAAATGCATGGAAATGACCGTGAAATGCATGGAAATGACGCGTGTGAAGTGAAGTGAATTTGACCGTGAAGTGCAGTGGAAATGGCCGTGAAGTGAAGCATGGAAATTGGATAACCGTGAAGGTGCATCGAATCACCGTGAATGAACACGAATCGCCGAAATGACCGTGAAATGCATGGAAATGACGTGAAGTGAAGTGAATTGACCGCGGGCGTGGAAATGGCCGTGAAGTGAAGTGAATCGACCGTGAAATGCATGATCAACACAGAATCGTCGGGAATGACCATGAAATACATGGAAATGACAGTGAAGTGAAGTGAATTGACCGCAAAGTGCGTGGAAATGGCTGTGAAGTGAAGTGAATTGACCATGAAGTGCGTTGAATTGACCGTGAATCAACATGGAATTGCCGGGAATGACCGTGAAATGCATGGAAATGAGCGTGAAGTGAAGTGAATTGACCGTGAAGTGCATGGAAATGGCCGTGAAGTGAAGTGAATTGACCGTGAAGTGCGTCGAATTGACCGTGGATGAACACGGAATCACCGGGAATGACTGTGAAATGCATGGGAATGACGGTAAAGTGAAGTGAATTGACCGTGAAGTGTGTGGAAATGGTCGTGAAGTGAAGTGAATTGACCGTGAAGTGCGTCGAATTGACCGTGATTCAACACGGAATCATCGGGAATGACCATGAAATGCATGGAAATGACGGTGAAGTTAAGTGAATTGACCACGAAGTGCGTCGAAATGGTCGTGAAGTGAAGTGAATTGACCTTAAAGTGCGTCGAACTGACCGTGTATCAACACGGAATTACCGGGAATGACCATGAAATTTATGAAAATGGGCATGAAGTGAAGTGAATTGACTGTGAAGTGTGTAGAAATGGCCGTGAAGCGAAGTGAATTGACCGTGAATAAACACGGAATCGCCGGGAAAGACCGTGAAATGCATGGAAATGACGGCGAAGTGAAGTGAAATGACTGCAAAGTGCGTGGAAATGGCTGTGAAGTAAAGTGAATTGACCATGAAGTGCGTCGAATTGACCGTGAATGAACACGGAATCGCCGGGAATGACCGTGAAATGCATGGAAATGACGGTAAAGTGAAGTGAATTGACCGCGAAGTGCATGGAAATGGTTGTGAAGTGAAGTGAATTGACCGTGAAGTGCGTCGAATTGACTGTGAATCAACACGGAATCACCGGGAATGACCGTGAAATGCATGGAAATGACGGTGAAGTGAAGTGAATTGACCGCGAAGTGCGTGGAAATGGGCGTGCAGTGAAGTGAATTGACCGTGAAGTGCGTCGAATTGGCCGTGAATCAACACGGAATCGGTGGGAATGACCGTGAAATCCATGGAAATGATGGTGAAGTGAAGTGAATTGACTGCAAAGTGCGTGGAAATGGCCGTGAAGCGAAGTGAATTGACTGCAAAGTGCGTAGAAATGGCCGTGAAGCGAAGTGAATTGACCATGAAGTGGATTAACCATCAACCCGATGGATTCTTAGAAAATTACTATGTTGGTTGCCTAAATTAGCTTCTCTTACCCCAAAATCATATATGGTACGTTAAGTAACTCATTCTAATTTAGGAGATATGCTTGTAAAATAAATAGACAAAAAAATGAATTAAGTGATAGAAAAATATTTTTATATAGTTATATATAGATATTTATGTAATTATGTATTAGAGACAAATGTAAGGGAGAAAAAGTTCTCCACGTAAATTTTTATTTAAAAAAGAAAAGGAAAAAAGGAAAAAAAAGAAAAAAAAAAAGAAAAGTGGAACAGCGAGTTGGGGTCCTTTGGACCCGGTCGACTGGGTTAGTGGGACAACGAGTCGGGGTCGACTGGATCAAGGCTGGTTTTTTTTTTTTTTTCCCTGTTGTAATCCTATAGCTGTTTATGGGTTGCATTATGATGTATGTATTATATCCAAACCGTCCATCTATTTGGCGAACTCTGTTTATGGGTTGCATTATGATGTATGTATTATATCCAAACCGTCCATCTATTTAGCGAACTCTGTTTATGGGTTGCATTATGATGTATGTATTATATCCAAACCGTCCATCTATTCGGCGAACTCGTACTAAGACTTGAGACGAAAAATAAGTCAGATCCAGCTATCAAGTGGACCACACCGTGGAAGGCAGTGGAGGATTGGACGTCTGCCATTGAAATCCTTTCATGGGTCACAGAAGTTTTGGATCATTATGAAATTTGTTTTTCCTCTTCATCTAGGTCTTTGTGACCTTATGAATAGATTGGATGGAAAATAAATGTTATGGTGGGCCCTACAAAAGTTTCAACGGTGAAAATCAATTTTCTGCTGCTCTTTGTGGTGTGGTCCAGTTGATCTTTGTATATGATTTTTTTTTTTTGGGGATAATGCTCCGAAATGATCTCGAAATATGGATGAACGTTGTGGATATAATAAATACATAACTGTAGGGCCCATGCGACGTTCATATTTTTTGAACCGTTCGTACAACTCGGAGTTCGAGGAGCCTAAGCGCTCGTCTTCGAGCACCAGACGATCCGCCTCAGGAAGTAAAGCAGGGGCATTTTCGACCTGAGAAATGGGGCCGTACAGCTGGGGAGTATTCTCGGAAGGTAAAAGCGAGTGGGCTTAAAAAGGTTGTGGGCCATATACTTGGTGTACAGTTGGAAATTTCTCTTTTTATCACAAAATTCTTCAAGGATTTGTATCTTACCAAAGAGTACCTCTAAGAACAGATAACAGGCAGTGCTTTTGCAGAGTTCAAATTACAATAATGCCCTTTATTATTTTTAACAAAGTAGACAATGGACAAATATTAGCCCCACACGGTTAGTGTCGCACATTCAATCCATCCAACATATGATACACCAATATTATCATTTTTGAACCAAAAAAATATGGGATCCCTTCATAAAATGGGCCAATATATACATTATATATACCATTCAAAATATCTCAATGGAAGTGTAGTTCATCAAATGATCTCATCCACATGGTTTTTTTTTTTTTTTTTTGTTATTATCATGGTGGGGTGCATTCGTTGGACGGATTAGATGTGATACGAGTATAACATGGGCTGCACGAGTCCTAACTTTCTCTACTTCTAAACTAAAAATTAAATGAGGGCATTTTTGTAAAATTTCTTCCTAAAAAACACCTCCAATAATTTAATAATCCTCGGGGCATTATTTGGTAAAATATAAACTACGGATTCATGTGGAATTTTGCGCTAAAAATCCCATTAAAAACTCAGCTATCATCATTGTATTCGTAGAGCTATGATAGGACCACACCCAATCATGTACAGGCCACACATGAATCCGGATGGCACATGGGTTCGAGATCCAATCCATATATCCACTCAGTGGGTGGGTCTCAATATTGAACTTTAGGGGTCATTTGGATGCTAGTAAATTTTTTAGTCGTAAAAACAGATTACACCTAAAAAGAGTTTTAGTTATAATTGATTTACATGCTATTATGTTGGACTTTTAATTAGTAATATATTTATATATAGGTAAACTGATTGTGTTCGACTAATCTATAAAATGTTTACAATAAATAAAGTATTCATACTAGAGAGTTTGGGCAGTGAACCGTTCAAAATCTGTAAAATTCACATCAGAAAGACTTAATTTTTTTTAAGGCCCTAAGAGGACATTAAAGCATACATACACTAAACGGATTGGATGTCTTTCACCCGTCACAATGAGCCCCAAATGCAATCTAGAAGTTTTTAATGTGGAAGTCTCACCCTTCCCTTGCATAGTCCATTTGATAATGGACGAGCTATTTTTTTATGGCCACAAGAGAGCATCAATGAAAGTGCATGATAGATAAATTACATGTACCATACGAATTATGGTGGGCCCCACATATCATGAGTGTATATTAACCATTGTGTTCTAACATATATAATGCCTTTTTAGTGATAAAGTCACAAAATGTTGTAATATGTTTACGGCTTATAAAAGCTTTACAAGTGAATACATGCATCCAAATAACTCCATCATGCGATTGCCTGTAATCCCTTTACAACTTAAGGACTTAAGAGGCATCCAGACGACCCTCAGGAAGATTTTTCTCGAGCAGAGTATGTGAGAACCCAACTCACCCAAGATGGTGCAACCCTTACTGTGGTACCCACCTTGATGTATATGTTTTATATCCACACCGTCCATCCAATTTTCTGGATCATTTTAGAATATGATCCCAAAAATGAAGCGGATCTAACAATCAGTTTTTGACCATACTATATGAAACAGTGGTGATTGACCATTAATGAGCCACGAAAGTTTTCGATCATCCAGGCTTATGTGACCTTATCAACAGATTGGATGACAAATAAACACTACAGAAACATTAGGGCGTACCCCAAGAAGTTTTTAATGGTATGACATTCAATCACCACTGTTTCCTAGAGTTTAGTCCACCTGAGATTTGGATCTTTTTCATTTCTGGGATCATACCCTAAAATGATTTGCTAAAATGGATGGACGGTGTGGATACAGATTATATACATCCAGTGTTCAAATTATCTCTGATATTATTAAAATATCTTTGATATTATCTTTATCTCTAGCTTAACGATACCGATAACACTAGTAGCGATACCAATAACGCTTGTAGTATTAGAAATTTCAGGTGTTAGCAATGTATCGCTAAGTATCGCCAACGTACCAATATTTTCAACTATGTAAATACTAGGTGTCACTTGTATTGACGATGCATCAATATTGCCAATATTTTCGACTATGTAAATTCTAGTTAATGCTTATATCATAAGTGTATCGATGATATTTCAATAATATCGCCAATATATTGATATCATTAACATTTTGTTTATTAGAAAAAAAATTTTTAATTTTTTTCATGGGTATATGGTTGTATGTAGTGTTCAATTGATCTCGATATTATCGATATCACAACATGCGCGATATTAAGACCATAATCTTTCGTTTCTATAACGTCCTGGATTTTCACTGTTTTGAATTTCCAAAGAACCCTTGTAATTTTTTCGTTATAATTAGCTTGCGTTGTCACTAACTGACTCTTAATACTCGTGGTGAGCCTATACGCGATCGGTACCAATAAAGAACCATAAAAATTTGATTAATCAACCGTAAAAAGCCAACGAATCCGCTTGATCACATAAGCATCGAGTATAACCTCATGATTTGTTCACATAGGGCACAAATCTAGTCGACCTATCACTGACTAATCAAGACGACCACAAATAAATTAAAGATCTACCCAAAGTTGAGACAACTAGGGGTCAGATCTTAATTAACAAACAAAACTGACCCAGTATCTTTTTAGCCTAAGAACCAACAGTTTATAGTGATTATAATCGAATCGTCATTTTCACTAGTTACGAATAGGACACACCATGAACTTAGCTAATCTAAACCCTAATTATTGTGCACAAGAAATAACGCTACCCAATTCATTCCAGAAATGTCTTGATTATCTAAATAAACTCTAGACCACTCATTAGTGGGCTACTAAACCCGAGGCTATAGAAATATCTTCCTCTTAGTGGGCTTGACGTTCACCGCAGGACATTGAGCTGAGAGCGCGTCTCAAATCGTTTAACTTGGACTCGTAAGTCGAGTGTCTAGGTTGTGTGAATACCTTATATGAAAATATGGAACTTAAGTGAAATAAGTCCATTTGTTCTTTCACAAAGTTGTAACTTTAGGACCGACAATTCACGACCAAAGTTGGGGTGCCGACTAAAGACATTTCCTCACACATATCCGTATACTTATAGACCCGATTGACGCTAGGTGATCGTCGATCTGGGTTAGGGCCTTTTCCGGTTGATCGACGTGTCCGATCAATGGATGGTTGCGTCCAAACATAGATCGCCTAGTGGGACACTTATCCCATGACTTAGATTGACCTGTACATCTCCCAGTGGGTCCCATTGGTTGGAAACAACTCCCTCTAGGGTTAGTATAATGAATAAAGGGCCATTGGGGCCATTTGTGAAACATCTGGCACTATAAAACCCATTTTATTTCACACCCCCTCTCCCCATACGAATTTGCCTTTGCCAAAGGACAGAAAAAGAAAGAGAAAGAAGAAGAGAAGAAGAGTGAGAGTAGGAGTGGGAAGGCTTTAGTGCTTCCCTTCATCGGTTTCCTTCAATCAAAACCCTAACCTCGATCATTTTCCTCCGCCGAATCTACCCTATTCACGATTGGGAGGTAAGAAACAAACCTACTTCCTAACGTAGGATATTTTAGGATTAATTACATGAATCTTACGTATTTCTTGGTATTTGTATAGGAATTTATGATTTTTCCCAAATCCTTAACCCTAAGAGCGTCATGAGTCGAACGGATGGTCAAAAGGTGCGGACCATTATGCCTAGGTTTCCAATTATCGACCCTTGAGGGTCTCAGTTAATGATTTTGTTGTTTATAGATAGGTTGGAGTATGTTAACAAGTTTAAATTTCAATTTGATTGCAACATGTGTTATTAATTGGTTATGGATGCCCATATGTTTGATAAAATGCCTAAGTGGTCGAATGTGTTATTCTAATGATGCTCACATGTTTGGTTGAATGCTCGATTGGATGTGTTGATTTGTTGATGCATGCATGTTTGATTAAATGCTCTAGCGAATGTATTATTATATAGAGGATCACATGCTTGATAAAATACCTAGGTGATTAGATGGGTGTTCTATGGATGATCTCATGTTTTATAAAATGCATAAGTGTGTTGATCTATTAATGATCATTTGTTTGATGAAATGCCTAGGTGGTTGTGTTGTTCAATCTATGCTGACGACATGATGAATTGTTTAGTACATAGCGATACTTAGGATTGCTACGATTTTGGGTCAGTTGGCTAACCCCCCGAACTAAAGGTGTGGCTCAATTTAAGGCGACCACCCTAGGCTTGTTCGATCAACCTAGATTAAACACGTATGACCGATAGTAGCTGGACTACACAGGATGCTTGCACCCAATGCTAGTTGCACCGGGGTTCTCCTAAGTCAATCAAATTAGTCTACTAGCCGACTGATCATGTATGTTTACAATGTATGATAAGACCAAATTGAATCTAGGATACCCCGTTCCCAATGGATGGTCCACTCATAACCGTTAGTGCGATATGATCCCATAAGACTCATGAGTCTGGCATGATAGTATGGGACACTGTGTCTGAGATGTCGGCCTACGCTGGGGTGATGAGCCTCCCCGTAGTGACCAGTGAGCACTAATAGAGGTGATAGACATTGTTTAAACGACCCTTGTCAAATTATCCGGCCAATGGTTCCGTGCTAGAGTACCGTTCGAACGACCCAGGCGTGAATGGAATTGGGTGACGAGCCCTTTCCTTTATGTGTTTTTGGTTTTATGTGACATGCCCGCACCTCAGAACTGAGTGATCATACTCGGTTTAGGTGACGACCCATATCGGGTCGATCCTCATATATTTAGGTATATACCATACATTTAGAATTGTTAATTTGTGAGATAAACGGGTGACACTTAAATTTGAATCAATCGACACCGGTAAAGAGTCGCTACGTGCGGCAACGAGCTACGTGATCTGAATAAGGACTCATGATATAACGTCGGTATCCTAGCTTCGCTAATATGCTAGATGAATGGAACTTAATAATTACTCGGCTAACATATGTATCATTCGCATTGCATTAGATAGGGTGTGGCGACCTAACGTTGGTGTCACATGATGAGGGAGTGTTGGCATTTGCGAAATAGGCATTGAAATCACGTATGAGGGAGTGTTGTCTGGAAAGGGCGTACATCATGTCATATCTTCATATGCACATTTAGGAAGAGTATTTAGGAATTATTTGATTTATTATTTATCATTAACTGTGCTGATTGTGTCGATAACATGTGTAACTTAGAACTAATGGAACCACTGAGTTTGTTACTCATTCTCACCTGAGACGGTGTTTTAAAACACCAACCAGACGCTGATATAGACACAGGGACCACCGAGGTCGATGCATTAGATCAAGCGGGCATGGATGAGGAGGAGTTCTCTTACTTCTAGCTTTCTGATAGACCGATGTAGGTTGCACACTTCTCGACGGGAAGAGTCGAGCGATCGGGCTTAGCTAGACGACACCTTTTCACATTTTTATTGCTTCTTGAATTGTATATTGAACTCAGCTGGACCCATATTCTGGATAATCATACTATATGCGTTTTAATTTAATCTTCTACTTTAATCGTGTTTATTTCGGAGTATGATACACTATTTAGTATAATCTTATACATGCTTAATTGCATAATGTAGAAGTAACCCAGAAACTAGCTTCCACAAAGCATAAGTGATGTCCAGAATCTCGGGAGTCGAACTTTCCTTGACCCTCGAAATTCAGGGCGTTACAGTTTCCTTTCTAATTGTTGATGATTTCTTAATATCGATGGATGTTTGGATGGAAGGTTGGGTGGTTAAATAGGCCGGATGAGATGGTTGGACTGATTTCTTACAACAACACACTAAATGGAAAATTGTTATATATATATATATATATATATATATATATATATATATATATATATATATATATATATATTCTTTTGTTACTACAAGTACTCTTGGAATTGCAAGTTATACAAGTATTTCATGATATTCTTGAAAATTTCACCATTTTTCCCATGTTTTCCCACATTTCCAGTTATCAACTATTCTTTCAGCGATAACAATATTGTTTTCGTATCCCTAGTTAGTAAATCTTATAGCGATACTGATAATTTGAACACCATATACATCAAGCTGGGCCCCACGGTAAGGACCGCACCATCATTATTGAGTCGGGGGTCTGGCCTAATCCTCTCCCAAGTTCTTCACAGCCGTACAATTCTTTTGAAAACTGTGGCCCACCTGACTAGCGGGTCAACCTGATCTAAGGGCATCAAACACTATTTTCAAGCCAGACATTTCTTCTCTCCACGGTGGCCCACCTAACTTTTAGGCCAGAAGACCAAAACTATGTAGCCTACACTACTGGCGTGTACTCCGCTGAATTAGCCCTAAAATGAGGGACGCAGATTGGCTGGTGTACCACACATCAGCTATATAGCTGCTGTATTGACGTCAGAGCAGGTTCTGTGGGTCCCATCATGAGGTATGTGTTATATCCAAACCGTCCATACATTTTACGATCTCATCTTAAGGCTTGAACCAAAAAATAAGACAGATCAAAATATCAAGTGGACCACACTGCAAAAAGATGTGGGAGATTGACCGTCTACCATTGAAACCCTTTTGGGGGCCACAGAAGTTTCGGATTGATACGAAATTTATTTATCCTCTTCATCCATGTATTTGTGACCTTATTAACAAATTGGATGGAAAATAAATGTTATGGTGGGCTCTATGAATTTTTTAACGGTGGAAATCATTATCCTTGCTGCTATTTTTCGTGTGGTCCATTTATGTTGGGCTCTATGAATTTTTTAACAGTGGAAATCATTATCCTCACTGCTATTTTTGGTGTGATCCATTTGAGCTTTGGATATCATTCATCTTTTTTATCTAATGCTCTAAAATGATCTCGAAAAATGGATGAACGGTGTGGATATAATAAATACATCATTGTGGGGCCATGTAACTTTGATTTGGTTTGAACCGTTCGTACTACACGGAGCTCGAGGAGCATCGGCACTCATCTTCGCGCGACACGTATCTACAGCAGCTATATAGCTGGTGTGTGGTACACCAGCCAATCCGCTTCCTAAAATGAGCGGGCAAAATAGATGGACGGCGTGGATAAAACAGATACGTCATGGTGGGTCCACAGAGCTTTTCCAGCACCGACCAGTGCCGACGTGTTGCTGAAGGCGTTACCATCAAATCCAAGTCTCCCAAATACTTGACACGTGGCAGGGGATACGGGATTCAGGTTATCCATCTTATCGGTAAATTCACATCTAAGGAATGAGCAGAACCGTTATTTTTTTTCTTGTTAAATGCCGATCGCAATCTATTTTCGGTGGCCACCATTCATGTGTGTAACGCCCTGGAAATCGGGGGTCGCGCATACGCTCAACTCCCGAGTTCCCGAGAGTCACTTATAACTGATTTTCATTAATGTACATTTAATCTGGCTTAGTTGCGCAGCCTGAAATTTCCTGAAACATGAAGCATATTTACACAAGTCTACTGAAACGAAAGAGATCAAATATATATCTATATACATGTCTAAAAGAATAAAAGGGTCGCACATGACGCCACCCAATAAAATAAAAAAAAGAATAGTAAGTCCAACAGAATAGAGCTGAGCCCACTGCTCAGCGATCCAACGCCCCATTTACAGATCCGATGAGGTCCCGCCCATCAGCTGGGAGTAAGAGAACTCGTCCTCCTCCTCGAAGTTCACATCGCCAGGCTCCACGTAATTTGCATCACTTGCATCTACGGGCGAGTCTGGTTAGTGTTTTAAAACACCGTCCTAGAGTGGGAGTGAGTGATCAACTCAGTGGGTACTATTAATCTCAAGTTAAAACAGGCATCAATTATAATATGAACTTAACGGAAAAAGTTAATCATAAACACCTAACAACTCTTATTAAAATGTGTGCATGCGAGATGATATGATGCATGCCTCGCCACAACGCTCCCTCGGGCGACTCCATCTAACGATCGCGTATGACCGCACTTCCTTAGAGTGACCTCAACTTTCGAGTTGCCACCCTAACTAATGCGATGCAATGCTATTATGTTAGTCGAGTTATTAGTTAAGTCCATTCATCCAACAGGTTGGAGAATCTGATACACCCCACGTATCAAGGCCCTAAGCTAGTTGTGAGGCCAAGGCCCCCCAACGCTTGAGGCCGAGACCCCGCGGTCT
The DNA here is from genome assembly GCF_029962835.1 of Magnolia sinica. NCBI lineage: Eukaryota > Viridiplantae > Streptophyta > Magnoliopsida > Magnoliales > Magnoliaceae > Magnolia > Magnolia sinica. The sequence continues at coordinate 78,392,436 of NC_080580.1, read as the reverse complement.
GTGATCCTGTCGGGTTCCTCATCCCCGACTTCAAGCACATGAAGAGTGCCGAGAGAAAGGGATCACTCGCGGTCACTACGGGGAGGTGCAACACCCCATCATAGGCCGATAACTCGGATACAGTGTCCCATTCCACCATGCCCGGCTCATGAGGCTGTTGACCAGTTTCAAGTGGGTTATTGATGGGCTACAACGGTTATAGGGTGGATCAGGTTCCATACATATGTGAGCAACCAGGGTTAACAAACAAAGTTGGTCAGCCCGTAGACTAGACCACACGAGTCCAGGCAAGTACGTGACGGAACGACATCGGGTGCAAGCAACCCATGTAGTCTAACTATTGTTACCCACATGTACTCGCCTAAACCCATAGGTTTAACCTCGAGGTGGTCCTTCCAACGAAACCACCTTCTCTCTCCTCCTGTTCCTGACCAACCCAAGGGTACGAATAGTGATTCATAGCATGCTGACTACCAATGTATCATCTAGCATAAACAACATCATGTCCTCATACTTCTCACATACAATTCAGATTCTTATAGCAAGCAAGACTAACAATATCATGAAACAAGTGCATGTGAGATGTGGGTGTGTGTGAGGAAATTAAGTACTTCCTCCATCTTAGGAAATCATATACACAAGAGTAATGAAATCATACATACTATGAAGCAATAATATATGAAAAAAGCAACACGGCATGAGCATGTAATCATCCATATACAAAATCATGTGAGAAACACGAACAGCATCATGAGAGAGCCAAACATGCAAATCCATACAATTCCAACAAACATACAATTCCTAGAGTCTCCCTAGACTTTCAAATATAACATCCAAGTAATCAAAATCATTAATCTCGTACTAAAATTGGTGCTAGGCCACCTAAGAACAATAGTCTGCACCTATGGGTCGTTGGAGTCTCAGAAATTGACTTAGGAATGATGGCTTTGGGGTTGATCGACCAGAATCCCTAAAAATAAGGTCTTTCATGTGAGAAATCCAAGCTAATCTCTTCTCAATACATGAATTTTAAGAAGAAGAGGTGAAAGATCTTACTTAGATGCTCAACGGACTGATTATTGTGGTAGTGGTGTAGGATTTCCTTTGGAGAAGGGATAGGGAGTTGAAAGGGTTGATTCCCTTAGGCCTCACCTCGATCTAAGGTCCACCTTAGCTCCGTGACTCTCTCTTTCTTCTCTCCTTGCTCCCTAGCTCTCTCTTTTCACTCCCTTGGCAATGGTAGTTGTGGTGAGAGTTATGAGATAAGAGAGGTTGGTTGTTGGTGGATGGGGGAAGTTTATGAGGGGGATTTGTTGTTGTTCGAGAATGGTGGGAGATATGAGGGAGATCTTGGTTGTTGGAAAAATATAGAGGAAGTTATGAAGGAGAGAGCTAGGGTTTATTTTCTAGACTTGGGTCCTTTGGCCTCCAGTTTCCACAATTTCCCCAAATGGCCTCCTATGACTCCCCATTGGTGTTGGGGTGGCCCTAACACTCCCTTAGCCACCAAATTGGGTGTGTAGGAGTCACACGGCCCAACAAGAGTTCATGTAAAGTTTAGGATTCAACAGATAAAAGAATATGGGATTTGATCATACTGCTCCGATCTTTAAATGGCCCTGTGGGGTCCATTCCGGTCCTTGGGACAGTTTTGGTGGCCTCCTGGCCATGAAACTTATAGGATAAGTGCTCCATGGCCCGATGACGGGCCATGCAAAATTTAGAAACGATCGGATATGGGGTTTGGTCGCATGTGTCCGATTTGTGATCAACGGTCACCGTGCAACGATCGGGTCCTAGATTTTGTGGATGGGTGAAGGACAGTACATTAGACCCTCACCAAAAATTTAGAAGAAAACCGACGGCTGAAAAGCCCGGAGTCTCAGTTTCATTTACTAATGCCAGATTTCAACTCTGGCCTTGGGTGGGTTGACAAGTGCTGCTGGAACAACACGAATAATTAACTTCTAGGTGTCTGATGAGTTCATGGTCCACGATGGACTACAAGCCCAGTGAGATCTATAGTTTCCTAAATTTTTATAATTTTTCAACCTTTCTGTGTCGCGGTATAATCCGTACGGGCTGATGCTAAGTGTATCCGACCATCTGGCTTGGTGGCCCGCACTAGGCCCTATCATGACCTGTCTGGTCTACTCTAATGGGCTAATCCTAGGTTAATTTAACTCGTGGTACCCCACCACGAGTGGTTTAACCGAATGGTCCTGCGAAAAATCCTGCGTAAACACCTCAGGACACTGTGCTGGTTGGACGGGACGTTACAATCTACCCCCCTTATAATGCTTGCAGACTTCTGCTTCTGTCTCCCAAGTGGCCTCTTCTTCTTCGTAATGGGTCCATAGTACCTTAACCAATGGGATGACCATATTGCATATGACCTGCTCCTTCCTATCAAGTACTTGAGTGGGTCAGAGAATGTATGTGGCATTTTCTTTAAGCTCCACATGCTCCCACTTGATGATATGTGAAGGATCGGGGACATATTTCTTCAACATTGATACATGGAAGACGTTATGCACTCCGGCGGGAGGCGTGGGTAGGGCCAAGCGATAGGCAACAGCACCCATACGGTCTAAAATCTGGAAGAGCCCTATGAACCGTGGTGCGTGCTTTCCCTTCTTGCCGAAGCGTAAAACACCCTTCATTGGGGAGATCTTGAGAAATACGTGGTCCCCAGCTTCAAATTTTAAGTCTCTCCGCCTTGTGTCGGCATAACTTTTTTGCCTGCTTTGAGCCGTCAAGAGGTGGCGCTGGATAATTCCAATCTTCTCAGTCGTGATCCGTACCAAATCCGGTCCTAGCAAACTCTTCTCGCCAATTTTCTCCCAACAATGCGGGGCTCGACACGGATGCCCATACAAAGCCTCGTAAGGCGCCATACCGATGCTAGCCTGCAAGCTATTGTTGTAGGCGAACTCGGTATATGGGAGACAATCGTCCCAACTCTCCTGAAAGTCCAGAACACAAGCCCGCAACATGTCTTCCAAAATCTGGTTCACCCGCTCGGTTTGCCCATTTGTCTGCGGGTGGAAGGTGGTGCTAAACTTCAACTTCACTCCCATGGCCTCTTGGATGTAGGTCCAGAAGATCGTCGTGAATTGTGTGTCTCGGTCCGACACAATTTCCAACGGGACGCCATGGAGTTGCACGATTTTCTTGATATACAGCTTGACCAAATCATCGACGGAGCTAGATGTCTTGATCGGTAGAAAATGGGCTGATTTGGTTAGCCTGCCCACAATCACCCATATCGAGTCATGCCCCTTCCTTGTCTTGGGCAAGCCGGCAATGAAGTCCATAAAAATAGGCATGGGCTACAATAGGCCCGGTGGTCAGCGGTGCTTGGCCTTTACTTGTTGACACGTGAGGCATCGGGACACATACTCTGCTATTTCCTTCTTCATGTTATCCCCCCAATAATTTCACTTCAGATCTTGGTACATTTTGGTACTACCAGGATGCATCGCTAACTTGGAGTTGTGAGCGGCATTTAGGACTTCTTCTCATAGTCCCTGAAGGTTTGGAACACAAAGGCGGCCTCGGTATCGCAACCCTTCATCGGTACCGACCCTTCACTCAAACTTCTCATCATTCCTTACTCTTTCCCTCATCTTCTTCAATAACTCGTCCCCCTTTTGGGCTTCAATGATTTTTCCATTAATCAGCGGCTGGGCTTGAATGTGGGCTACAACTTCGTACGGTTCCTCCACGGTTAGCTTCATATCGAAGTCTCGAACGAATTTCACCATATCTCAGTCTCTCACCATTAGCGGAGCCGCAAATTCGATTGTCTTCTTGCGACTCAAGGGGTCCGCCACCAAATTGGCCTTGCTAGGGTGATATGAGACATCGAACTTGAAGTCCTTCAACGTTTTCATCCAGCGACGCTGTCTCATGTTCAGGTCCTTCTGGGTGAAGATGTATTTGAGACTCTTATGATCAGAAAAGAGCTCAAACTCTTCACCATAAAGATAGTGTCTCCATATCTTCAATGCGAAAACTACCGCCACAAGCTCAAGGTCATGTGTAGGGTAGTTATCCTCATGTTTCCGTAACTGCCGAGACGTATAAGCAATTGCCCTGTCCCTTTGCATGAGTACACATCTCAATCCCACACGAGAAGCGTCAGTATAGACGGTGTACTTGCTCAGGTAGCACAAGCACAGGTGCCGACGTCAGTTTGTCCTTCAGCTCTTGGAAGGCCGCCTCCGCCTTCTCATTCCATGTAAATTTGAGATCCTTCCGCGTAAGCTGGGATAACAGTCAGGCTATCTTCGAAAAGTCTTTAATGAATCTTCGATAATAGTTGGCGAGACCGAGAAAATTTTACACTTCCGTAACCGACTTCAGTTGCTTCCAATCTTGTACCGCTGCCATCTTGGCGAGATCCACAGATATTCCTTCCTTGAACACTACATGTCCTAGAAATTTGACCTCCTCCTTCCAGAAGCCGCATTTCCTAAATTGTGCAAACAGTTGATTTTTCTCTAGGGTCTCAAAGACTGCCCTTAAATGTTTTCCATTCTCTTCACGACTTTTTAAATAAATCAATATGTCGTCGATGAACACGATGATGAATTTGTATAAGAATGGCCTAAAGATTCCATTCATGAGGTCCATGAATACCATTGGGGCATTGGTGAGCCCGAACAACATAATCAGGAACTCATAATGGCCAAAACAGGTCCTGAAGGCTGTTTTCTGTATATCCTCATCCCTAACTCGCAGCTAATGGTACCCTGATTGTAGATCGATCTTTGAGAAATATTGAGCACCCCTCAACTGGTCGAATAAATCGTCGACTCTGGGTAACGGGTATTTGTTTTGAACCGTTACTTGGTTCAATCTTTTATAATCTACACATAGTCGTAAAGAGCCGTCCTTCTTCTTTACAAATAGGACCGAGGCTCCCCATGGCGATACACTGGGTCGGATGAAGCCTGACTCTAGCAAATTGTCGATTTGAGACCGCAGTTCTGCCATCTCACATGAGGGCATGCAGTAAGTAAGGAGATGGGCTTGGCACCCGGAACCAGATCGATCATAAAGTCTATCTCACGTCGAGGTGGAAGTCCAGGTATGGCCTTAAACATGTCCCAAAAATCTTGGACCACGGGTGTGTCCGTTATCGAGGGTCTATCATAACCCTCTTCCAATGAAGCATAATACAAAATTCTTTCTTGGTGGCTGACTTGGAATGAGAACGTGAAGGGAACTTTGTCGCCCTCGTATATTTTCACTGTCCTTGTTTCACAGTCAATTTCCGACTTCATTGGTGTCAACCAGTCCATACCCAGGATGACGTCGTAATGAAAAATCTTAGTTGCGATCAGATCCACGAGTACCACCTTGCCCCCAAGTCTATCGGGTAGTCACAACACATCCTCGTCGCTTCAGAAATAGTTCCAGCGACGGTAATGATTTTCACTCCTATGATAGGAGTGAGGCGTAGCTCTAAGCGCTTGACGGTTGTATGTGATACGAGAGAAATAGTAGATCCAATGTCCACTAGCAGAAATATGGGAGTACTTTGAATGTGAGTCGTCACCTTGAAGGCCGTAGGATTGGGAATAACTACATTTTGGCCCTCCTCTGCTAAGGCATGAACCCGAGCCTGCTGTGGAAAGTTCGGTCATTGTATAGGCTGTTGTGGTGATCTAACTTGAGGTGGTGGTGGACGGCGAAACTGTTGACTAAGCCCCATTGTCCGAAGGAGTGGAATCTGTAAGGCCTGTTGTGGGGGCCTATTGTTGCGTTGTGGTGGCATGAAGCCGAAGTCCCTCATCCTGGTAAATAATAAGGCTCGGAGTGACCTTCCCTCTTACAGTAGCTACATGTCTGGGTAGGTCGTGCAGAAGGGGCCGGTGTGGCGGCCAATCAGGGCGGAGAGTTAGGGCGCGGCCCTTTTCCTGCAAAAGAAGAGGACGGTCCCTTCATCTCGTTTCGTGGCCCTAACTGTGAACGGGTCTGTGCGACACACTCCTCATCCTGCTTCGCCCGTGTCGACATCTTAACGAGCTCGGTATATGTTCTGATGCTGGCACAACACATATTAAAGCGGATGCTGCTCCTCAACCCTGTTGTGAATCACCTTATCTTAATCGCCTCGTTGGCGATCATTTCAGATGCGTAACGCGGCAACTCGGTAAAATGGTTCTCGTACTGCGCTACGGTCATCCCCCCTTATTGGTGGCGGAGGAATTCTTTCTCCCTCTCATGCTGGTACGTCTGAGGGAGATACTTTTCGTTGAAGCGGGCCTCAAACGCCTCCCACGTCCACACGTGGTCCTCGGGGTTGGAGCGGAGGACACTCTCCCATCATAGGTCGGTCTCTTTCTCAAAGAGGTATGAGAGGACCTCGACACTCTCCATGTCAGAACAGTGGAGAGGCCGAAGTAGCTTGGTGACTCGGTTGAGGCAATACTCCGCTTCCTCGGGGCGGTGGGTGTTAGCAAACGTAGGCGGCCTATACCGCTGGAACCGCTCAAAGAGTTGCTTATATTGTTCGCGGGCGCGGCCATGGTAGGTGGTCCTGGTTGTTGTATGCCAAGGTTCTGGGCAATGGCTCCCATCATAGTGGTCATCATCTGCTGTTGTTGCATATTAGTGACCATCATCTGTTGTTGTTGCATGAGAAGTAACATTTGGTCTATTCGGTCCATGGCCTGTGGTGTAGGAGGTACGGGTGCCGTGGCTTGTGGTGGCGGAGCACTCCGGGCCGTCTCTTGGTTAGTGCTACCCATATTCTGGGAACCATTCCCACCTAGAGGGCCTTGTTGATTATCGAGGAGTTGTTCCCTCTCGACCAAGCGGCCATGAGGTAGGCAGACGTATCAACCCTCCTCTCGCGGAGGCATTTCCTAGAAGAATGTCTCTGAATAGGTTAGGTACTAAAACATCTCTCATACCCAGTTTATGCCTACATATGCAAGATCCATATACAATCCATTCGTGCATATAGGCAATATACATACAAGCATTTTCATGGCAATAAGAAATTTCTAAGGCAATCCATACATTCACATTGATTTCAAAATGCCATAGGTATAGCCAATTACATGTTACAACATGGATTACAAGCATTGCTAAGTATACCAAACGAAAGGAAAATACAATCTAGTTAAGCAAAAGTCCTAACTATCTTCTAGTACATGAGATTTGGCCTAATCGGCTTAAAGCAACTACTAGTTATCAGTAAGGTCGTGGGACTACTCGTCTAAGTCGGGCGAAAGTGGGGACGCTTCTTCCCCCTTGCTGCAACAGATGAGGACCTTTATGGTTCGGTATATTTTCTTGTTCCACTTGTCCTGCTTCGCCTGGTTCTCCACAATCCTCGCCTAGCCCTCCTTGATCTCTGCTACCTCGGCCTTGAGAGTATCCAAGCGCTCACGTATATCTGGGATGGTAAGTGGCGCTCCGCTAACTTCTTCGATTTCCTTAGCTCTTCCTGCCTCGTCAACTTCATCCTCATCCTCATCGCTTTCATCATTGTCCTCTTCTTCCTCGACAGGTTCTCCATACTGATCGATGTGAGCCTGTCGCTGCTTTGGGCCTATTTTCATATTGTTCAACAGATCGTCTCCCTATATCTACGTTTGTATATAATTTCCATCCGATCCACTCACGTCGTACTACTGAGCTAGTTGACAAACTAGACGGCCAAATGGGAGGCATACGTCCTTCCGGGTCGCCCTTGCAGCGCTCGCAATCTGGTGGAGCATCACGCTGGGGAGGCATACGTCTGCTCCCTGGCCTATCTGGTATAAGAACTCAACCATATAGCGGGAGCACTTGGTACGGTTCTTCAGCCTTGGATAGACATTGTGGGTGCCAATGCGGTGAAGCACACGGTACTCTGGGGTCAAGTTGGATGCGTCCAGGCCGACATCTCGCCTCCATTGAACAACCTGTCCACACAGAAAGCGTGCCCGCTCGTTACGGGCCTGACTCGTATCCAAGTTTCCTTCCTCAATCTGCACCTTCCCCAGTGGCACGCCAAGTACATCAGCAATGTCCGCCACCCCGAACGAGAACCTCTTGCTTTCCACTACCAGATCAAAGCCTAGTGTCTTAAATTGAGGGTTTCTGTTCCGCACGTAAAAAGCCCTAATTGTCCTTCATCTACCTGCGAATCTCCATAGAATATTTGACCCCATCCCTTTTCCATGAACCGACTGAGTAGGGCGATATCATCAAATAGGTGCTCCTCTATAGAGGATTCGAAGGTGACATTACGTAAGCGAAAATTTCCCATGTCTTCCACAGGTGGTTGGGACGCTTGAATTGCGAGACCCCTTTGAGGGTCGTTTCTGCCCTTAGTTCAGACTTTCGCGATTTCCTTCCCCTTCGGATTGACCTTTTGCTTGCTTTGCCTTTTCCGGCTCGGCGGGAGTCGATCTCTTCTTCCCCATAAGGGAAAGAACCACTAGAGTGGAGGAGATGGAGAAAGGCTCCTAGGGATGGGTTTAAGAATAGCTTGAGTTGGATCTAGGAGTGGGCCTTGGGAATGTATTTGAGAATGGGTGTAAGAGTGGATTTTGGAAATGATGGGTTGAAAAATAAAATATGGGAGTTGTTGAATGAATAGGATTTGAAAGTGGGTTTGATGAATGGATTTAAGGTGATATTGAGAATGGGTTTTGGGTAATGGGAATGAAAGGGGTTTTGGAAAATGAGAATGGAAATGGGGTAGAGGAGAGTGAAAGGAGTGGGGTTTTGGTGTTGGGTTTGTGAAAGGGGCTTTGTAAAAGATGTGTTTTGGGAGATGAGAATGGAAAGGGTTTTGAAGTAAGGGGATTTGGGGGATTGAGTTTGGAGTAGAGGGATGGGGTTTTGAGATGGATTTGTTGGAATGGGTAGTGGGAAAGGACTTGGAGATGGACGGTGTGAAGGAGAAGGAGAAGGGAAAGGAGAAAGAATGAAGGTGGGTTGAAAATGGAGAAGAAGAGATGGAAGTTGTTGAAGGAAAGGTTTTGAAAGTGGGTTATAGAATGATGTTGGAGAATGGTGGGTTGGAAATGGGTTTAAGAGTGAGGAGGGGAAGAATGAGGGGTTTTGGTCTTTTAAAATGCACTAGAAATGGGCCCCACTCGGATTTTTAATGGCCAAGGGGAAAGATGCATTTTTTGGGGTCTGGGCGGGGCCCACACCGGTCGAGCGGGGTCCTACAGATGGTCTGGACATCTAGGCGGGGTCCCGCAGATGGTCTAGACATCTGGGCGGGGTCTTGCGGATGGTCTGTACATCTGGGCGGGGGCCACGCGTGGTGGGCAGGGTCCCGCCGAACTACTGTCGTCCAGGCCGGGTCGCGCGAGTAGCAGCAGGTGGGCGGGCGGGGTGCACGCGGGCAGACTGGCGGGGTGCGCGGGCGGGGTCCACTTGTACCACCATTTCTCGGGCACCGATAAGGCCCTCGGGGAAGTTCTATACATGGATTTTGGGTAGAAGGAGTTGATCTAAGCAATGGACCTTGTGGTTTTTCGAGATTCTCCCTGGTTACCAGTAAAAATCATATTTTTCTATAGTTTCACTAATTTCGATAAATTTTCATTCACCTCTATGTCTTCATCCTTGAATGGAGCGGAACTATCAAATTTGGTCTAGTATTAGCTCATTTGGACTAAGACGATGGCTTCGACCATCTAATCACTCAATTCCCGGCTAGTTCCTATCAATGTTCTGGGAAAATTTAAAGAACAGAGTGAAGGTAGGCGAAGATTTTAACGAGATAGATGAGAGAGGAAATTTAAACTTTGGCCCGTTTGGCTAGTGGCATTAAGCGGTACTAAATGGGATTGCAATGCTAATCCCAACTCAAGATTGGGAATGACACGTCTGGATTGAGCGTGAGATGGGCTTTAAAATTAATTTCATAGGCTTTGCAAAGTGAGCCTTGTGTTGGAAGATGTAATATAAGATTTTTAAATCCCATGATAATGAATTTCTAAGTAGAATCTGAAAGGATATCCCCGGGTTTACCTTTAATTGAATACATTCCAACAGGGTATCATAAAACATGGGATATACTCATTCCAGGGACAATACCTTGCACTTGCATTTATTGTTACTCTTACAATTCATTTCACCCTAATCTCACCTATTTCAATTAACTTAACGGGCCCTAAAAATTTGGTGGACTAGACTAGCTAAATTTCTTAGTTAATTGAATTGAGACTTGCCGTCAAGTTCCCAATTTCTTGTCCGGGAATGGGCCTAAGCACTGTAAGACTCTCGGATCTCCTTCTTTAGCGTTACTATTCCCTCTCGCTACCGGACCCTAACACCTTGGAAGTCTCACCTTCTATCTAAGACTGGTGGTTGAGAGACTGGGGTGGTTCCTAGCATTTCACCTTTTCTATTGCGTATCCTCTCAAGTCAGCGGACGCGTTAGTAAGTTTATGACCCATGGCCCAATTAATTCCAAACTATTGCTCTGATACCATCTTGTAATGCTCTAGAAATCAGGAGTCGCACATACGCTCAACTCCCGAGTTCCCGAGAGTCATTTATAACCGATTTTCATTAATGTGCATTTAATTCGGTTTAGTTGCGCAACCTGAAATTCCCTGGAACATTAAGCATAATCACACAAGTCTACTGAAATGAAAGAGATCAAACATATATCTATATACATGTCCAAAAGAATAAAAGGGTCGCACATGGCGCCACCCAACAAAATAAAAAAAAGAATAGTAAGTCCAAAAGAATAGAACTGAGCCCACTGCTCAGCGATCCGTTGCCCCATCTACAGATCCGATGAGGTCCTGCCCATCAGCTGGGAGTAAGAGAACTCGTCCTCCTCCTCGAAGTTCACATCGTCAGGCTCTACGTAATTTGCATCACCTACATCTACGGGCGAGTCTGGTTGGTGTTTTAAAACACCGTCCCAGAGTGGGAGTGAGTGATCAACTCAATGGGTACTATTAATTTCAAATTAAAACAGGCATCAATTATAATATGAACTTAACGAAAAACAGTCAATCATAAACACCTAACAACTCTTATTAAAATGCGTGCATGTGGGATAATATGATGCATACCCTCGCCACAACGCTCCCTCGGGCGACTCCCTCTAATAATCACGTATGACCGCACTCCCTCAAAGCGACCTCGACTTCCGAGTCGCCACCCTAACTAATGCGATGCAATGCGATCGTGTTAGCCGAGTTATTAGTTAAGTCCATTCATCCAGCAGGTTGGGGAATCTGATACACCCCACGTATCAAGGCCCTAAGCTAGTTGCGAGGCCAAGGCCTCCCAACGCGTGAGGCTGAGACCTCGCAGTCCGTAATCCCGTCGGGTTCCTCATCCCCGACTTCAAGTATATGAGGAGTGCCGAGAGAAAGGGATCGCTCGCGGTCACTACGGGGAGACACGACACCCCAGCGTGGACCGACAGCTCAGACACAGTGTCCCATTCCACCATGCCCGGCTCACGAGACTGTGGACCAGATAAAAGTGGGTTATTGATGAGCTACAACGGTTGTAGGGTGGATCAGGTTCCATTCATATGTAAGCAAACAAGGTTGGTCAGCCCGTAGACTAGACCGTACGAGTCCAGGCAAGTACGTGACGGAACGGCATCAGGTGCAAGCAACTCATGTAGTCTAACTACTACCGCCCAAGCGCACTCGCCCAAACCCATGGGTTTAGCCTCAAGGCGGTCCTTCCAACGGAACCACCTTCGCTCTCCTCCTGTTCTTGACTAACCCAAGGGTACGAATAGTGATTCATAGCATGCCGATTATCAATGTATCATCTAGCATAAACAAGATCATGTCCTCATACTTCTCACATACAATTTAGATTCTCATAGCAAGCAAGGCTAACAATATCATGAAACAAGTACATGTGAGATGTGGGTGTGTGTGAGGAAGTTAAGTACTTCCTCCATCTTAGAAAATCATATACAAAAGAGTAATGAAAGCATACATACTATGAAGCAACAATATATGAAAAAAATCAATACGGCATGAGCATGTAATCATCCATAAACAAAATCATGTGAGAAACACGAACAACATCATGAGAGAGCCAAACATACAAATCCATACAATTCCAACAAACATACAATTCCTAGGGTCTCCCTAGACTTTCAAATATAACATCCAAGCAATCAAAATCATTAAGCTCATACTAAAATTGGTGCTAGGCCACCTAAGAACAATAGTCCGCACCTATGGGTCGTTGGAGTCTCGAAAATCGACTTAGGAATGACGGCTTTGGGGTCGATCGGCCGGAATCCCTAAAAACAAGGTCTTGCATATGAGAAATCTAAGTCAATCTCTTCTCAATACATAGATTTCAAGAAGAAGAGGTGAAGGATCTTACCTAGATGCTCAACGGAATGATTATTGTGGTAGTGGTGTAGGATTTCCTTTGGAGAAGGGATAGGGAGTTGAAAGGGTTGATTCCCTTGGGCCTCACCTCGATCTAAGGTCCACCTTAACTCCGTCACTCTCTCTTTCTTCTCTTCTTGCTCCCTAGCTCTCTCTTTTCACTCCCTTGGCAATGGTAGTTGTGGTGAGAGTTATAAGATAAGAGAGGTTGGTTGTTGGTGGATGGGGGGAGTTTATGAGGGGGATTTGTTGTTGTTGGAGAATGGTGGGAGATATAAGGGAGAGCTTGGTTGTTGAAAAAATAAGGAGGAAGTTATGAAGGAAAGAGCTAGGGTTTATTTCCTAGAATTGGGTCATTTGACCTCAAGTTTCCACAATTTCTCCAAATAACCTCTTAGGACTCCCCATTGGTGTTGGGGTGGCCCTAACACTCCCTTAGCCACTAAATTGGGTGTGTAGGAGTCACACGTCCCAACAAGGGTTCATGTAAAGTTTGGGATCCAATGGATAAACGAATATGAGATTTGATCATACTGCTCCGACTTTAAATGACCATGTAGGGTCCATTCCGGTCGTTAGGACAGTTCTGGTGGCCCCCTGGCTATGAAACTTATAGGATAGATGCTCTATGGCCCGATGAAGGGCCATGCAAAATTTGGGAACGATCGGATATGGGGTTTGGTCGCATGGGTCTGATTTGTGATCAACAGTCACCGTGCAACGATCGGGTCCCAGATTTTGTGGATGGGTGAATGATAGTACATTAGACCTTCACCGAAAATTTAGAAGAAAACCGACGGCTGAAAAGTCCGGAGTCTTAGTTTCATTTACCAGTGCTAGATTTCAACTCTGACCTTGGGTGGGTTGACAAGTGCTATTGGAACAACACGAATAATTAACTTCCGGGTGTCTGATGAGTCCATGGTCCGCAATGGACCACAAGCCCAGTGAGATCTATGGTTTCCTAAATTTTTATAATTTTTCGACATTCTTGCGTCGCGGTATATCCCATACGGACTGATGCTAAGTGTATCCGGCCATCTGAATTGGTGGCCCGCATTAGGCCCTATCATGACCTATCTGGTCTACTCTAATGGAGCTAATCTTAGGTTAATTTAACTCGTGGTACCCCACCACGAGTGGTTTAACCGAATGATCCTGCGGTAAATTCTGTGTGGCCGCCTCAGAACATTATGCTAGTTAGATGGGACGTTATAGTGTAGCTAGATAGCCTTTTATTTTTGTGATTCTCCACCACGGGCCAGACCAGCTAGATGGACGGCCTGGATCCACCGCCTCACCTGCCAGGCTGATCCGCGCTGAAGACAGCCCCCCTTCCGTGTACGGAAGAAATATCATGACATCCAGCGGATATCACTCATGACACTAGTGGGGTCCACCTCCAGCTGGTACGAATTTCAAGGACGCGGATTGCCTGCGACCCCGGATCCAGCCAGGTGGCTGCTACCCTGACCGTCGGGCCCACCTCAATGCATTTGTTGTATATGCACGCCGTCCATTCGTTTTTCGAACTTATGATAGGGAATGGTCTTAAAAAAAATAAAATCAAGCATATACAAAACTCGGGTGGACCACACCACTTTGAAACAATGTTCATTGAATGCCCGCCATTAAAAACTTCCTAGGGTCCACCGTAATGTATATTTGCCATCCAACCTGATGAGGTCACACACACCGGGATGAATCGAAAACAAAAAATCTCAGCTTGATTTTAACGGTTGGAACACAATCCTTACTGTTTTGTCCACCTGAGATTTGTATATGCTTTTTACTTTTTTTTTAGGATCATACCCTAAATAAGCTGGTAAAACGGATGGATGGCATGGATATACAAAATATATATATAAAAGTTGGCCCCACGGTCAGGGTCGCACCAACAGAAGCGGATTGCGTGGTGTGGCCTCACACCATTGTTCTCTGCCGTGGGTTGACGTCACCAAGTTCTATGGGCCTCAGCATGTTGTATGTGTTATATCCACACCGTCCATTCATTTTTCAAGATCAATTTAATGCATGGTCCCAAAAATAAGGTACATCCAAAGCTCAAGTGGACCACACCACATAAAGAATTGGGGACAATGACTTTCACCGTTGAAACCTTCCTAGGGCTGGGGTCCATGCCCTAAAATGAGCTTGCAAAATGGAAGGACGGTGTGGATATAGCACATATATCATGGTGGCCCACTGGTGACGTCAGTGCAGTGCGTGTCACACCACGCAATCCGCTTCCTGCACACGCCTAGCTGGATCTCGGTCGCAGCTAATCCTCCGCGTTCGAAGGTCAGGAAGCACTCGTAAAAAAAAAAAAAGGCTCTTGGAGGGAAAAGTAGTGATTAGGGGAGCGAATTAAGTGCGGCACTGTGGGGCCCACCTTGATGGATGTATTATACATCCACGCGTTCCATACATTTTTACATATAATTTTGGGGTATGATCCTAAAAATGAAGTAGATCCAAATCTCAGGTAGACCACACCATACGAAAAGCAGGTGATTAAATGCTCACCATTAAAACCTTCCTAAGACCGCTTTAATGCCTGCCATAATGTTTATTTTCCGTCTAACTTGTTGGTAAGTCCACGAGGAAATCGTATTGCGTACTAAGTTACTCATTACGCTCTTATCATACAGTAAACTCTACTGGGCCCATCGTAAATGAATGTAGTTTATCTCAGCCATCCATCCATTTTAAAGATCATTCTAGGTGTTTGGCCCAAAATTGAAGCATACTCACATCTCAAGTGGACCATACCACAGGAAGCAGAGGAAGTATTGATTTCTACTGTTGAAACCTTTCTAAAGCCCACATTGATGTTTATTTATCATCCAACCTGTTAATAAGATGGAAAAGACATGGATGAAGGGAAAAAACAAATATCAGCTTGATAGAAAACTTCTGTGGCCTCCACAAACTTTTCAACCGTAAAAGTTCAATTCACATTGTTTCTGTTGGTGTGGCCCACTTGAGATTTGTATAGGCTTTATTTTTGTGGTAAAGCACTAAAATTATCTGGTAAAATGGATGAACGGAGTGGATAAAATGCATGAATGACATTAGGTCTCACTGAGTTTACTTGGTAGGCTTACGGTACTGAGTTACTTAGTACACAATCCCATTCACAAGTACCTGGATTACGGGTGTACATTGAGTCGAATTGAGTTGAGCTAAGGAGTGCTCGACTCGGCTTGGCCGCTAGCTGGCTGACCTCAGCTTGAACTTGGCTCGGCCCAGTCCTTGAGTCTGATTGGTCAGCTTAGCTTGGCTCGACTCGGTTCAGTTAGCAGCTCAGGCCAATTCGAGCCAAGATCGAGTCGAGTTCATCAATGTGGCATTTTCACAAGCACCAGGACTGCACCTTCAAAATCTTACTGTATTTGAGACAGTAACATTGATTTTACAGGTATTTTATCAAACACCTTCTAAGCAACATAAAAATCAAGATAAAAAAGGTATTGGTTTTATATACATACCGTCACCAGCTACACTTCTTTGAATCATTTCATAGTCACAGAACTGGTTCAAATCGAGTTCGACTCGAGCTGGGTTCGATTCAAGTCTAGTCGAGTCATTTTAGAGCCTGCTCGAACTCATTTTTGAGTTCAAAAAATTAGCTAAACCTGGCTTGGACTCAACTTCAAACCGAGTCGAATCGAGTCAAGTCCAGTCGAGCTAACTGAACTATCTCGGTTCGTGTCCACCTCTAGCCTGGAAGACAGGAAAAAAACAAATATCAGCTTGATATAAAATATTTGTGGCCCACGAGAAGTATTTAATGGTTAATCACCACTGTTTCATGTGGTGTGGTCCCCATGATATTTGGATCTGCTTCCCTTTTTGGATCAGACCATAAGATGAGCTGGAAAAATGGATGGGTGGCGTGGATAGACAGTATATACATCAAGGTGGGCCCCATGGTCAGGGCCGCACCTATCCGCTCCTGTGATCCGGACGCCTACTACTGAAACGTTCTTGAGGCTCACCGCAGTTTCGGATCAGGGTAGCACTTGGTCGTTCGTTCCCTTCATCACAGTGGGACTCACTTTATGAACGGCGTGGATGGCATATAAACATCGCTGTGGGCCAGGAAGGTTTTAAGTGCTGGGCCTGCTGGCGTCTCCATTCCGGCTGTCCCACTTGAGTTTTGACTACGACCTGATTTTTTGCTGTCTTGATGAACAGAGTGGATGACGAAGATTACAACATTATGGTGGGTCCCACGGAGCCTTTTGTTGTACGGGCTCCTGAAAAAAGTAGCGGATTGGCTGGTGTACCACACACCACCCACCTGGTTGGTGTGTTGACGTCACCAAGTTCTATGGTCCCATGATGAGGTATGTTTTATATTCAGACCGTCCGTCTATTTGTGGAGCTCATCTCAAGGCTTGAGCTGAAAAATAAGATAGACCCAAATATCAAGTGGATCACTATGTAAAAAGTAGCAGGGGATTGAACATCTACCATTAAAACCCTTCTGTGAGTCACGGAAGTTTTGGATTAATATGAGATTTTTTATTTTTTATTTTCTTCTTTGTCTAGATTCATCCTAACCAAACCTCCGAGAGTCACTGCATAAGTAAAATAATAATGGAGACCCTGGTTAAGATAGGGGACATTTCAATTAGAGCTGGACAATTTTGACCCGATCTGGTGGATCTGACCCGATCCGACCAGATCCGACCCGATCCGAACCGATCCGACGGCCTGGATCAGTGCAGATCGAGTAGGGCAGTCCAGATCTAAAAGCATTTCGGGTCGAGTTCGGATCCATACCTACCCGGACCGATCCGACCCGATCCAGAGTGGATAAACTACATACATTTTCACGGTGGGCCCCAACAGAGTTTACCAAATTTGCTAGTGCACCACACACCAGCCATATAGTTGCTGTAGGTACGTGTCGTGTGTGAAGACGAGCTTCAGTGCTCCTCGAGTTTTGAGTTTTATGAACGGTTCAAAGGAGATCAAAGTTATATGGGCCCCACAGCTGCTATGAGCTCCGGGCGCTCCTCGAGCTCCGAGTTGTACGAACGGTTCAATGGAGATCAAAGTTATATGGGCCCTACAGTGATGTATTTATTATATCTACACCATTCATATATTTTTGGAGATTGTTATAGAGCATTATCCAAAAAATGAATAATATCCAAGGATTATCTGGACCACACCACAAATAGCAATAGGGAATGATTTTCACCGTTAAACATTTCGTGTGGTCCACTTGATAGTTAGATCTGTCTTATTTTTTGTCTCAAGCCTTATGACGAGCTCGCCAAATGGATGGACGGTTTGGATATAACACATACCCCATGATCGGATCCACAGAACTTGCTAACGTCGTTATAGCAAGTCACTTGCGTGAAAAGCACTCACTGCACTTTCGTGTAGTGCACGTCAACACCAGTATATGTCCGGTAAAAGCATGGATACGGTAATGGAGAGTTCTTTTAGAGCCATATGGGGCCCACCTTGATGTATATGTTTTATCTAAGCTGTTCATCCATTTTGACATATCACTTTAGGCCTTGAGCACAAAAAAACGGTATATTAAAAACTAAAGTGGACCACACCACGTGAAACAGTTGGATTAAATTCATACAATCCGAATCAGGCCAACCATGTATCGGATCGGTCTGAGTCAGGTGACTCGGTCCCGGATTGGATCGAGTTCGGGTAAGGCCATTAAGACTTCGGATCGGGTCGAGTTGGACCCAATTCGATCTGATCCGGACCGATGCCCGGCTCTGATTTCAATGCTAAAGTTAAACATGGAATATGGGTTTATTTGTGTTAGGGTTTGAATGCATGCATCTTACTGTACATGGGAATTCTATTTATAGCCCTAAAGGGAACCCGTGTATGAAAAATTCCTCAACTTGGCAAGTGTTATTTGTAGCTGTTTTCCGAGATCCTCAGCAGAAATCCCCAAACGATTTTAATGATAAGGTTAAGTGGTTGGACTTGAAAAGAAGACCGCGGTAGATAATCGAGCTGCACCAGCTGAGGCCAAACCATAGGTCTAAGGTTGGATGTCGTCTTTATGTCGGTTTTTCAGAGTTAAGTGTTTGGCTCAAATCGTATTAAGTTTTACAACAACTTGTTAGTTGTAGCAATGAGAGCTCGGCGGTAGCTTGACTCTTTGTTTGTGGTCGGGTCGTCAAGTAGTCCAGAGAAATCGTGCTCGATAGTGTGACCCTAGCTATATTCCTGAATTGCTATTCTTTTATATTGGTTGCCTTGGGTTGGTTCATTTTTTACAATAACAATACTATTGAAATTTGTATATGACTAATTTTTTATATATCTTTAAAATTACCTTGCCAAATGGATGAATGGTATGGATATAATAAATACATCATTGGGGCTATATAACTTTAATATCCTTTGGACCGTTCACACGGGAGCGGATTAGGTACTACCCCCGCCTGTTCCGAGCACGGGATAGGTGGAGGCCCAGCGGGCCATTGAAGGGCTACCGTGATGTATGACTTCTATCCACATTGTCCATCCATTTTTCCATATCATTTTAAAACACTTGACCAAAAATAATTCATATTAAAGTTTTAAATGAACCAGATAGTGGATATTAAATTCCTACAGTTGAAAAATTCTCAATGCTAGCATAACATCATGATATATATATATATATATATATATATATATATATATATATATATATATATATATATATGGGAAAAGGTACTATGCGCTCGACCTCACGAGTCCATCCCATGAGGTCGAGCTGTGTGGGCCCCACCATGATGCGTTTCGAACATCTACCCCCAATCAGATGCACCATTCCATCATGGGCGTAGGTCTCAAAAATCAACTCAATCTGTGACTTGTGTGGGCCACACCACATACAGAAGTGGAGGGGGTCGTGCACCATTAAAACATTCACAATCATTTTTTGGGCCCACCGAGATGTGGTTTGTAAATCCAGCCCATCCATTATGTGTTTCCCACTTGTATGAGGGTTCAGACCAAGTTTCAGCAGCATTCAAAACTCAGGTGGGCCCCACCAAGTGATTTTATATGTTTTAACGGTGTCTTCACATGATTTTAGATGGTATGGCCCACCTGAGTTCCGTATACGGCTGATTTTTGGGATATCCCATAATTTAGAGGGGACCCATCAAATGCACGGTGTTGATGGTCAACACGCATCACGATGGGGCCCACACAACTCGACCTCACGGGAGCTTATCGTGAGGTCGAGCGCATAGTACCTTTTTCCTATATATATATATATATATATATATATATATATATAGTCTCGGTGTCCTGCACATCGTGCCGCACGGAACTTAAATATGAGTTCCTATAAGAGCCATTAGATACAAAACACTGGCTGGGATTCAGCAGTTGTGTAGGAAGAGAGAGTCTCCGGATGGAAGACTCGCGCAACAGTTTTTTTTTGGACGCACGTGGGTCCTTCTGAAGTGACGTCTCCAAGTTCTGTGGGCCACACCGTGATGTGTGTTTTGTATCTACACTGTCCATCCATTTGGAGAGACCATATTAGGGCACGATCCAAAAAATGAATCAGATCTAAAGCTCGAGAGGACCCATCACAAAAAATAGAGGGGTGAGTGACGCCCACCGTTAAAAAGTTATGAGGGCCACGACAGTTTTCGTTTTGGCAAATATATGTAAAACTGCAAACCAGTGTATGACTCACCGTCTTGAAAGTGTGTATTGAATAACTATGCCCTACTCTGGAGTATTCTTCTCTCTGTTACTCAAAACTTGAAACAGAATAGTAAATGGCTGATGGACCATACACTGAAAACTTGGTGTAGTCCATATACAGCAGATCATTGCTTGTGTTTGTTTGGTAGCTAATGCAACTTTAAAGGAAGAAAACAAAAGTTTAGTATGGCTGCCTGACAGGATGGTGTTTGCAAATGGTTATACTATACAAAGAAAAGAAAACAAAAGAGAACAGCACTGAGAAGATTCTGCACACATGAAACAGAACATATTCCATGTTTATCATATTTCAGAACATGGGTAAAAGGGTCACCTAGATGAACAACTAGAAAGTCCAATCAATTGATATGGACCGTCCATCATCTCCAGCCCATATATATATATTCACTTCATCCAGGTGCATATGACCATATTAACAGGTTGGATGGAAAATAAATGACACCTTGGACCCTAAGAAGGTTTCAATGGTGGGTGTCCTTAGCACCGCTACTTCCTGTGCTGTGGTCCAATTGAGCATTGTATCAGCCTTAGTTTTGGTCCAGTATTTTAAAATGATACGGAAAAATGGATGGCCGGTGTAGATAAAGGTACATCGCGGTGGCCCCTCAGTGGCCCACGGGGCCTCCGCTGTCCCGAGCTCGGAACAGGCGGGTTAGTACCAAAACCGCGCCCCGTTCACACAACTTACACCTCGAAGAGCGTCATCGACGCGTACCCAAACCAGCCAGGTCGGTGGTGTGGGTACACCAGCAAATATGCTTCCGAAAAGTTGAAGTTGTAAACCAAGGAAGTGTGGGCCCACCAAGATGTAATTATTACATGTCCGTACGTATGACTGAAGAGGTTTGTGGGATTCGGCAGTGACCCTCCAGTACCGACGTAGGTGCTGGTCAGTGTCCCTCGGATTCGGCAGTGACTCCTCCCGTACCGACAGTCAGTGCTGGTCGGTGTAGGAAAGGATTTGTGAGCCCTTTACGCTGTACATCCATTTTCCAGTTCATTTTAAATCTGGAAATAAAAAATGAAGTAGAACCAAACCTCAGGTGTACCCCACTTACAGGAAATAGTGTTGATTGAATGCCTGCCGTTGAAAACCTTTTAAACCTACATAAGTGTTGGATCAAACTGTTGATATTAGGGCTTGTTTGGGCGGTGGGATTAGAAGGGATTAGGTGGGATGGGATTAAAAAAATATAATTATTACCCATGTCAGGATTATCCCCTGTTGGGATAAGATTAATGCCATGCTTTGTTGATAATATGGTGGTACATTGAATGGATATACCCATCATCATTTGAAATTACTAAGAATAACATACATGTGTTATATCTAAATCGTTTATTTGTTTTGTAACCTCGTTTTATGGCATGAGCTTAAAAATGAGGTAGATCGAAAACTTATGTGGCCCTAAAGAAGTTTTCAACGGTAAATATTCAATCCCTGTTGCTTTCTATGGTGGGGTCCACTTGAGCATTAGATTTACCTGATTTTTTGGTCCATGCTCTAAAATAATCTCGATAAATGGGTGAACGGTGTGGATATAGCCCACACATCATGGTGGGACCTACACAACTCACTAACATTGAGTGAAATTGGAACGGGACCCAATTCATTTCCATTTAATGTAATTCCAAGCTTTTCCATTTCTTACCAAACATGGAGTGGAATTGGCACGGAACCATGTAATTCCACGATCTAAAATAGTGTTTCCTCTTCATTCAAGTCTACGTGACCTGCTCAACAGGTTGGATGGTAAATAGAAATTACAGTGGGCCTAGGAACTTTTTAATGGTGGTCGATCAATCACCCTTAATTCCTGCCTGGTGTGGTCCACTTGAGATTTGAATCTGCTGCATTTTTTAAATCAGGCCCTGAATGACCTGGAAAAACTGATGAAAGGCGTGGATATACAGCACATACATCATGGTGGGGCCTGCAAATACCGACTACGTATTGGAGGGATCACTACCGAATAAGAGTCCCCTTAGCATATCCCCCACATTGATGTATTTATTCTGTATCCACACGGTCCGTCCATTTTGTTTGATTATTTTCGGACATGAGCCCAAAAAGGAAGAAGATCAAAATCTCAGGTGGACCGTACTAAAGGAGACAATAGTTATAAGAGTCGTACTATTGTTTTATACGGTGTGGTCCACCTGAGAATTGGATCATGCCTTAAAATAATGTGGAAAATTGGATGGACGGTGTGGATATAGAATACATACATCAAGGTGGGCCCAGGGTAAGGGCCGCACCGTCTTGGGCGAGGCACGGGGCTCACCTAATCCGCTCCCCTGAAAAGTTGGTTTCTCTAGCCGGTGGTGGGCACATACTCCGTGATGATTCGGCCATGGACCGTGTATCACGAGAAGTTCCTGCGCAGGAATGCTCGGTGGGGTCCACCTAAATGTTTGTGAGAAATCCACTTTGTTCATTCGTTTTATAAGCTTATTTTAGAAAATGTGACAAAAATAAGGTCAATCCAAAAATCAAGTGAGCCACATGAGAGGAAACAGTGGGGATTCAGTTAGCACCATTGAAACATTTTATGGCCATAAAAGTTTTATACAAGGCTATATATATATATATATATATATATATATATATATATATATATATATATATATATATTCACTTCATCTCAGTGTTAATGACCTAATAAACGGTTTGGATGGCATATAAACATCAAGGTGGACCCAAGAAAGTTTCAATGGTAGGTATTTATTTCCCCAATTTTCCTCTCGTGTGACCCACTTGAGTTTTAGATCCACCTCATTTTTTGACGCAAGTACTAAAATGATATTGAAAAACGGATGTACGGAGTGGATTTCTCACAAATATCTCAGTGGGTCCCACCGAGCATCCTTGGCGGGAACAACCTGCCAAAGTTTCTCTGGAGGAAATCCGCGTCCTGGACAGTGGGATCCAGAAGCGGATTGCGTGGTGTGCCAGACACAACCGACGTCTGTGTGTTGACGTCACCTAGCTATATGGGCCCACCATGATGTATGTGGTATGTCCTGGCCGTGATTAGCTGCAGAAAAGATTGCTGCTTGGGACCCACGCCCGGACGGACTGGGATTCCGTGTCTTGCATGAATGACTTTGGTAGCGGCCACCACCACTTGAATCGGCGCTTCGTCCAAGAAACTTTCCTGTCTACTATGATTCATCAGGTGGGGCCCACCATGGACATAAATGGAAAACACACTCGATCAGGCAATCCTGAGCGTACGATCAACAACTTTTGGTCTTTGGATATGACTAGTTCGGCCAATTTTACTTTAAATCATGCATTCCAGTTACCAGACGGTTAGGATCACCAAATCCACGATATTTTCAGTAGATAGACAATTGAAGGTTGGGATCACCAGATCAACGGTAGCGATCACATCACACAGGCTATGCATGTATGATGAAATTTGGGAGAACAACCAACTCTGTAGTCCCGCAGGTTACCAAACCGACCCTCCTTTTCCCTCCGTCATGCCGACGGAGACGGACTGGCTACTCCCCCTGACACCAGCCAGCTGATGGCCGGTGCTCTTTGGGCCCCACTATGATGTATTTGTTTCATCCATTCCGTTCATCCATTTTTACAGATCATTTTATTGATTTATAATAACATTTATAAGGATATAAGTCTCATTTGGACCACACCACAGGAAAACAATAATGATCGGATATCTACCATTAAAATCCTCCTAAGGCCCACTGTACTTTTTATTTGACATCCAATCTGTTTATTGGATCATAAAGACCCAGATGAAGGGAAAAAATAAATATGAGCTTGATCCAAAACTTTTGTGACCCCCAAAACGTTTTTAATTGTCACCGTTCATTCAACACTGTTTCCTGTAATGTGGTCCACTTGAGATTTCGATATACCTCAGTTTTCCTCTCATAACATAAAATGATCTATAAAATAGATGGACGGCATGGATGAAACACATATATCATGGTGGAGCCCACAAAGCACTGATCACCAGCCATTGGCTGGTATCAGGGGGAGTAGCCAATCCGGACCACCGGATAGGTAATTTTCCACCGCACATCTGCATAAGCCATACACAAGCGCTACGTGCCTCACAACGTAGAATATTAGTGAGAGATCCTATCCCTTCATCATGCGAGGATTTATGAAGATTCACTCATCAAGTAATTCACACGTGTATAACATGGACTCTTAGACAAAGGACAATCAACGGTGAAGATTTTACCATACGTACAGTCAAAACGATAAGTATTCTAGCCAATAATTTATAAAAACAAAAAAATAATCTAAGCATGATACTTGAATTTAAGGGACTAGATCTTCCGCACGTATCATTTTTGCACGTGTATTTGCTTGTTGGGTGTGAGAAGATGCACGCCTGCGGATAGCACTCAAAATACTTTTTCCCGAAATTAGCTGTCTGGGTTGTAACTTGCAAGATATTAAAACATTTTTAAAATGCCAGTGACTTTTCGAACCTTACATTACATTGCAGTCTTACCGTAATCTGGATCATTCAAATGATCCTTTCGAATAGAGTATAACCAAAAAAGTTAAGGTGATAGGATATATGATCCCTATTTTCTTTCAACCATCCATTTAGTAGCAGTTAATTGGATGGTTTGGATTTCTTGATTAATGTAATTTTAGAGATATGATCATATGAAAATGGGTCCCATGAATTTTATGATCTAGATAATTATACGTCAATGCCAGTTGTGAGGACGATGATTCACCACGTTTGAAAATGGTGCCACTGGTGAGGACGAGGAGGATGATTCATCATGTTTGAAAACGGTGGTAAACTAACATGGGAGTCTAACGTCTTGGAAGGCCTGAGAGAAGTATCGCTTTCTCACGTGACAAAGCTGGCTATGGAGTTCTTCTAGATATACAGAGAAATTTACTAGAATATCTCTGATATGATTGAAATGTGTTAAGATCCAAAGTATCGAGGAAAATGACGAAAGTACCCGCAATCCAGAGAGCACCAAATCCCCTTATATGACCCCACCTTTCCTGCTAACATCCGAGCCATAAAAAAGGTACGTATGCAACTATTTGGATGGTTCATAATTTTATTTTATATATATATATCATTTTTGTGAAAAAAAAAATAGTTTTTCACCTTAGGTATATGGGATAGGAGAGAAGAAAAAAAATTCTCCTAATAAATAAGGCATTGAATACTTTAATATTTGCTTGATGAGATAGAGGACTATCGAAACCTGCGCACTCAAGGGCATGGTCATGGTGTGAGGGCGTGGGCATGTGAGGAACACACGCGCATGATCACGGACTCGGTGCGAGGGTATGGGCACGTGAGGCAATGTGCCCTTAAGGGCGTACTTTGCATTTCGCACGTGCGCATTGTGTCACAGATGGATTACTCCCTCATGACCTTCCGTGACGTAGGTGCGACAGTGACTAAAAGAGATATGTTAGATGGTTGTGTTCAAAGTGATGTACGTACGTAAGAGGTTGAAGAGAGACCTCTTTGCCTTATATAGGAGCTAAACTAGCGGTTTAAGAGGCCTGATGTAACTTCTCATGAAGTAATTAATCAGACCATGTATAAACTACTACATGTGGCTAGCCCAACAATCATATAACGGCTAGCCACTGTGTCTAAACGGCTAGCATGTAGCTAGTCTCCCACATGCAAAAAACAATCAGAAACTGTCAAATAACGGCTAATATCTCACTAACTGTCAGAAATAGTCCATTGCAATAATCACCTTAGACTAAAACGTTCAACCACCTTTGCGTGTATAAACCAAGCTTAGTTGGTTCATTTCAACATCACAAACAATTCAACTCACTCTCATATCGACAAGTAAGCTCCAAGTGTTATCTGATCAAGCTAATAGGTTCAATATAAACCTAAGCTAGCAAGTCCATAAGAATCAAACCAGTGTAGTTGTTTTATCTAGCAAATTAACAAGAACCAGACCATCGTAGTGGTCTAATCCAGCAAACTCAATATTCTGCTTTCTATCTCTTTCCACTTGAGAATTTTCTTTTTATGTTCATCTACCAGGAAAATTGTGTTTATAGAGATCCATAAGTGGTTCCTTCATACTTGTTAAATGCAGAATCACACACAGGCTCGTTATATCCTAAAAGTTATTTGCCTACAACTTATCAACAGTCTCAATTATTTTAAGAATGGGCAAATAATGCTTTAAGGAGAGTATGATCACAAGTGCATCAGCCTGTCCTTAATATTATATTTTTCGATTTCCTATATCCTTCTATTGTACAGTAATTATAAATTTGAAATTTAAAATTATAAAATTATCAATAGAAACGTGTTTGGTATAAAATTTCACCTAAGCATGGATTGCTTTTGTATGAGCCTCTAATTCACTGATCTAAAACGGACATGGTTTAGCTAGTGACACTAACACCAACTAGGTAGCTGTGTTAAAGCTCCATGGCCCCACCATGATGTATGTGTTTTATCCACACTATCCATCCATTTTGCCAAATCATTATAGGGGATGATCCCAAAATGAGGCAGATCCAAATCTTAGGTGGACCACACTAGAGAAAATAGTAGGGATTGGATGTTTAACGTTGAAAACTTTCTGGGGGGCCACAAAAGTTTGGAACAAGCTGATATTTGTGTTTACCCTTCCTCTAGGTCTATGTGACCTTATCAACGGGTTAGGTGGCAAATAAGCATTACAGTGGCCTTAAGAATTAATGGTGGAGGTTCTATCAATACTCTTTTCTTGTTGGTGTGGTTTAAATCTGCCTCATTTTTTGCCTCATGCCTTAAAATAAAATGGAAAAAAAAAATGAATGGACGACATTGATAAAACACATACATCATGGTGGGGCCCAAAGAGCTTTGACACTAGTTAGCTGGCTAGTGTTGGGGACATTAGCCAAACTGCATCCATCCAAAACATAGATATGATGAGACCCAGCATGAACAACCCACACATTTTATTGGGTGGATGCGCACAACCACTCTACTTTCTTTCTTTAATCAAATATTTAGATTTATTTTTCCCTTCTTTTGAGCTTGGAGGATTTTTGTGCATGGACCACCCCTAGTTGGATTAAAATGGAGGATTTTAATGATAAATAAGGCTTCGTTCTTAGGAAAATTGCTCTCCGACCGACTCACTTGTTTGACTGCAAGGAATCTATTGTGTAGACATGGATAAGTATAATTATTTCTACTTTTAGTATGACTATGAATTCTCAAAAAGATGGTTTCTTCGAATAGCAAGTTGAATCTTATTCTTATGGGATGAGGGTCATCTTATATTTTAAAATAATTATAAATAGTATATAATTACTATGTAAAATTTATAGTTTTCTTTGCAATTCAAATAGCAATAAACATCAAATAAATAAAAAGTCAAGAGCTATCTTAGGTAGATTTTTTATGTCCAAGTGTCCAACAACTTCAATTCAACCAATTTGCATTACTAAAAGATACTTACACACAATGCACATGAAGAGACTACAAGTGAGGAGGATCAGTTGATATCTTTTAGAAATCG
This sequence comes from Magnolia sinica, assembly GCF_029962835.1. Classification (NCBI taxonomy): domain Eukaryota; kingdom Viridiplantae; phylum Streptophyta; class Magnoliopsida; order Magnoliales; family Magnoliaceae; genus Magnolia; species Magnolia sinica. The sequence goes on along the minus strand of NC_080580.1, from coordinate 78,364,831 downwards.
GTTATATTTTAATGATTCAAATCTTTATATGATGGGTCTTATTGCAGAAGAGATTGGTCACAAAAAAAAAAAAAAAAAAAACTCTCATAATGAAAATACTTCAATCTTTTGGTGGTTTAGTTTTTTTACTTCGAATATTGACTATGTTTATTAACCATTGTTTTATGGACTATTAAATCCAATCTTTTTATCTTAAAGATTGTTTTATAACCTTTTGATCAATTGTCATTTATCTTACTGAGATTCAATATGCCCGGAATTATAAAAAGGTATCATAAAGATTAATTACCGAAGATATATTAGAATCTGTCATTGTCGTTAATTAAAAAAGAAGATGATTTTTCCTACTCTTCTGTTCTTCCTCTTCAGCCGCTTGTCTGTTAAACTCATATATAAATTGATGGTAAGTGCTTTATCCATAATTCACATCTTTCACCTTATGTTTCCTCACCTTTACTTATAAAGGACATTTATCCTAACAGATTTTACTACTCTCCATGTAATGAGGGTTAAAATATTCTTCATCTAAATATGATTATTACATGTGTAATGCCTCGAAATTCGAGGACTGAGTAGGAACTCGGCTCTTGAATTCCCGAGTGCCATGTATGCCTTAGCGGGCCTCATATGCAAATGAACGTAAAGTATCCTGTGGGCAATGGAGAATTAAACCAAGCATAGAGTAACAATAATTCATGCGGAAAAGTTAAGTGCAGCTAATAACATAAACATCCAGGCATAAATTTGAAATATCCAAAATAATATCAATATCCAATCAGGGATCTAGTCCCATCCATACACAACTTGAAATGACTAGGGCCCTGGTCCAATCCCGCGATCGCCAACCGAACTATAAAGACCTGCCGAAGGTCTGGAAGTACGCTCGCTCCTCCTCGTCGTCCACAACGGCATCCTCCAGCACATCCTGCTCCATTGTCCCTGCATCTATGAAAGGTTCTGGTTGGTGTTTTAAAACACCATCTCAGAGTAAGAGTGAGTAGCTAGCTCAGTGGTACCATTAACAGTAAGTTACTCGAATTATCATACACAAGGGTAAATTTAGTGGAAAGCATACATTCACAGAACTCTAGATACTATGATTAATGCATATGCATGATTCAATGATATGATGCATGCCTCTCACCACAACACTCCCTCTTGCGACACCATCAAACGTTCCCGAACCAACACTCCCACAAGCGACCACAACTGTTAAATTACAAAAGTAGCCAATACATGTAGTGCACATGTTAGCCGAGTTGATTAGTTAGGTTCATTCATCTAGCAGGTTAGGGAAACCAAGATACCCTGACAGAACATTGCCCTAATTTGGTCGCGCGGCTCTAACGGCTGTGGCCGTATGACTCTCTCAATCTTTAACCCTTGTGGGTTCATCAATCCCATAACTCTTAGCTTATACAAAAATAATTAGGACTTCAGAGTCCTGCTCGCGGTCACTACGGGGTGGTCATCACCCCAGCATAGGCCGACAGCACGGGCATAGTGTCCCATACCACCATCCTTGGCTCACGAGTTTTTGGTACTCATTGGTCACTACGATGAGGCTCATCACCTTAGCATAGGCCAACAGCACAAGCATAGTGTCCCACACCACTATCCCTGACTCATGAGTCTTATGGGCCGCAAAACATGGTTATCAGTGGGCGCAAGGGTCACAAGGTACCTTAGGTTCAATTAGGTGTGTACAATCATTGTTAACATATAAGGATGGCCAACTAGTGGGACAATTTGCCCCCACGAGACGAAATACAGATTGTACGGCCTGAGAACAACGTCTCGTGTAGTCCAGCTACGGTCGACAATTTACGGTTCGGCTAGTAAGGTCAGACTTGCCTATGGGCTGACCCAATGGAAAGGCTGCCCAAAAAGGGTTCCGGTTAGTTGGCCTATCCATAAGGGGTAGGTGCACAAGTAAATAACATGAGTTCAGCAATTTTCAGGGGCCAATCTAACAAACAAGTAGCATGTTCTGAATTTCGGCAACATGGACAACAATTCATTAAATTGGACAGCCATACACCCAACTCACATCAATTCAATTACATGTACCAACATATATCATGTAAATCAACAAGCAACATCTAACATACGAATCAACAACAAATCATATGACATGCAAATCAGTAATCAATATGTAATTTACAAATCAACAACCAACATGTGACATACAAATAAGAAATTAGCATGTAACATACATGTAACGTCCCATCCAAAAGGGGAACAGTGTCCTAAGGCACTTACGTTGCGAACTGACTCAGGACCGAATGATTCGATTATATGTGTGGGCCTAAGATGGATTAATTAATTCCAATTTATCCTTCTATTCAATTAAATTAAAGAATGACCGGGCCAAGCATAGGCCGTAGAGCCAGATGACCGAGCCATACTTGGCGACTGTCCGTACGGGCTCTATATCGCTCGAGGAAAGTCTAAAAATTCTGAAACTTCGTCAGGCCTCAGGCTCACTGGGCTTGTGGTCCCACGCGGATGCCAAGCCCAAAAGATGCCCAGAAATGGTTGATCGATGCTACCCTGTCGGCACTTGTAAACCACAAGTCTCTCGGCTTAAAGAAATAAAATTTTGAAATTAAATTAAATATCCATGCTACTTGAGTCTGCAAATCTGGGCGTTCCAGCCATCGGATCTCTTCTAAATTCACATCGAAGGTTAAAAATAATTCCTGGCCCTTACCCATAAAATTTGACTGCTGATCGTGGAATGGTGACCGTTGATCGTGAATCGGACTGCTGTGGCAAAACCCTGCATCCGTTTATGATCAAACTTCAGCCGACCCTTCATTGGGTCATGGGGCACCTATCCCATGTCTCAGATGGGCCAGGGGTCCATCATATTTAAGGGCTGCCCTCTCTCTCTCAAACCCCATTTCTCAGTTGAGAGAGAGTGAGAGAGAGAGAAAGGGGCCATTATGCTTGCATATTATCCCGGTGCTCTAATTTGGAAAATCTCAACGTCCTCTCCTCCTTCGGCAACTCCTCGTCATTCTCCACTGTTGGAGAAAAGGAATTCCAACCCATCTAAGGTAAGCTAGGATCATACACCCTATTTCCTTAATTTTTCACAACATACATGTAATTGTTGACTGTTCTATGCAATGCAGGGACCCGACAAGCTTGCGGACCCGTCGTCGCTAGAACCATCTCAACAACCTCTGACTAAGTATAGGTGCGGATCATTACCTTTAGGCGGCCGGTTATTGTGCCTAGAGTAGGTTTAATGAATGTAATTGGTGAACTGTTAGTGCATGTGACTGAATTTATGTTTGGATTGCATAACTAGTATAAGGGACTAGGAATTACTAAAATTATGAAAAGGGATGAGACCCTAATATCCCAATCATATGACTTAATGATTTGCATGTTATGTAGGATGCAAATATTTGATTGTCCCCAAATTGCTGTTGATTTACTGTTGATTCCTTGATTTGGAGTTAATTTGCTTGGAAAGAAGATATGAATTGTTGTTTGATGTTTGATTCCCTGATTTTCTTAATTTGTGATTGAATATACTTGAGTGTAAACATGTAATGATGAGAATTGGCTAATTGGGTCGAGTCACTTGTCTGGATTTTCAATGCATGGCTAAATTATATGATGTATGTTGACCTATGGAAAATTTATTTTGTGCATTGCTATATGGTTGTCCATATAATTGTATAGGCTGGAATATGTTATGTAGAACCTGTAAATTTGAGTAGAACTTTGTGTGTGGCTGTCCATGTACCGATTATACTAAAATTGTGTCTGCCATATGTGAATTATATCCAAGGAAACCATGTTTTGTTGTGAATTGTTGCATATTCCCCTATGGATTGGCCGACTACATGAAATTTCTTGGGCGCTCCTTGTTAGACCTGTCCGTGAGTGAATCTGCACCGAATAGTTGAACTATAGGTTGTAGGTCATAGTTAAACTACACGAGATAATGTTCTCAGGCCGATTAGCTATGGTTCACCTTGTCGGGGCATATTGATTATAAGTCGACCATCCTTGTACGTTAACCATATTTAATCATGCCTGTATGAACCCGAAGTACCTTGAGACTAGCCCACAAGACTCATGAGCCAGGGATAGTGGTATGGGACACTATACCTGTAACACCCTGAAAATCAGGGGTCGAGTAGAAGTCCAACTCCTAAGTTCCAATGCATCACTTATACAACATATTTAATGATGATTAAATGTTGTCTGTATTAGTGCATAAAACATGAATAAGATTATGCCAAATCAACAATACATAATCCTGGGACAGTTGTAATACGTAAGCGGAAGACTTACTCAAATATGTATAATGTTATAACTCAGTATAGGTCCCCAAAGTATGTATGCATTATCAGGTCAATAATTATATGTACTGTTTCAAATTACAAAAAGTCAAAATGTAATAGTGCACTACAAGTATAACCCTGAAGCCCCGCCGATAAGAACGGTCTAGGTGAACTCGCCAGAATACTACATATACGAGAAGGCATCCTCATTGTCTACGAAGTCTGCCTCTGCCTCATCAGTCGGGTCTCCATCTGCAGCTAAGTCAGAGTCTGGTTGGTGTGTACAACACCGTCCAGTAACGTGGGAGTGAGTGATCAATTCAGTGGAACAATAAAGCAAAGGTTAACATGTTCTCAATACAGTCAAGCAGTAATGATAAAACAATACAATCAAACATTCTTAAGTACTCCGATTAATGCAAGAATGGTATGAATAAATGATGCATGCCCTCGCCTGCACTCCCTCTACGATCTTCATCTAACGGTCACGCATGTCAGTCGCTTCCTCAGTGCTCTGCCCAACGCCAAACGGCACATGCAGTGTGGTGCATGAACGTGATTACCAAGTTCTTATTAGTCCTTTTCATACAGCAGGATTGGGAAGCTAAGGTACCTCTCTTATATCAATTCCCAAACGATGATCCAATCTAGGGTCGTCAATCCTAGTAAATCTCATACGATGTTACGGTTCTAAGTCGCTGCAAAGGGCTTGTCACCTTATCAGTACAAGCCTAGTGTACTCCTGTTGCTACGTAAGGGCTCGTCGCCTCTACGCAGTCTTAGCATACGCTCGAGATCACTATAAAGGGCTCATCACTTTATCAGTGTAGGTCGACAGCTCGAATACAGTGTTCCATACCACCGTATTCGGCTCACGAGTCTAAGTTGCTCACCGGTCACTACGGGGAGGCTCGTCACCCCAGCATAGGCCGACAGCTCGACCACGGTGTCCCATACCACCATGTCCGGCTCATGAGTCTTAGTGGATCGAGGTACCAAGGTTTAAAGGGGTTTTCACTGGTGAGTTTGGTACCTTAGATTCAAGCAGTAGCGTCCATACATGGTGAACATACATCGGGTCAATCGGGTTACTTGACGAGCTTGACTAGTACGAGCGTACGTTGAGTTGATCGGCATGAAGTGCGTAAGCACTCCGTGTGGCCTAACTACTGCCGACATCCCAAGTACGGCTTGAATTCATCGATCACGTCCTATGTGGCGAAACAACCTCAGTTACCTATTCAGTGCCTGTTACCGATTGCTTGGACTATTCCATAGTCCCAAACACATTCAATTATAACAGATAATTATACAAGCTAATCAGAACAGTAATGGATCAACAATTCCAATCATACTAGCATATGAGCATTTGATGGATTTCAACTTAAACATGAATTCACACATATGTAGTCCCTAAGTAAAACAGACAAAGAATGTAAGTTATATGGAGGAAATCATACACATCATTAAGATAGTTGATAATCTCTTCTCAACACCCATATAAAGTACAATTTATTACACACTTGTTCATTCAGACATTTCTACAAACACTTAGACTACATATTCCAACATACATGACGTATGTTGGTGATAGCACATATTAGGGCAAATCCTCTCACTAAGGAATTGTCACATATACTTCAACCATATGTCTACAATAGTTAATCATGACAAATCCATATCCAAAATCCATACACATACAAACACTTCAACAAACACAAGAATACACAATATTCAACATAGTTCATATATATGTGTAAAGTGTGGGAACAACGTATCTAAGCATGTGATAGCAATTCAAGTCAGTCATAAATCATTATCTGACATTGAAAGCCTTGAAAACCATAACCTAAACATTTGTAGTCCGCACCTTTCACCGGTAGACTCGTAGTGAACTCAGTTTTAAAAGTTAAGTCTTGTCTACGGCACCACAATAACCTGTAACAGGGAATAGGTTAGCTAATTCATCTATTACGCTAGTCGAAAACCCTAAGACAAGTTAGGGTTAGGTTTTCTTACCAAAATACGGAGTCAGAATCGCCTGTATGGCGATACAGGAGTGGTGGTTGAGTGTGTGGAGTAGCGGGATCGAATCCTAAAAAGTATCTCCAACTCTCATTCTCACTTTCTCTCTTTTCCTTTCTCTTTTCTCTTCTCTCTCTCCTAGGAGTTCTCAAATTCGTATGAGGTGAGAGAGTGAGGGTTTAAGGTCCTTATATAGGCCCAGGTTTGATGGAAATGGCCCCAGGGCCAAGGTATACTTAGGTTATATCTAAATACGGACTGATCCGGTCCAACAGAGCACTTCTGGTGGCCCCTTTTCCACATGCGGTCGGACTTAAGCTCCCTGACTATGGATCTAGGTCAGGCTGAGTTTTCGTTCCGACCGAATTTACAGATCAGCCATGGCGGACCAGTTTCAGTTTAACGGTCACTGGCACTCGATCAGGACCACAAGTACACCGACATGTGTGGGACATTTCTCCTGATCTGAGGGTATATTTGGGTCAGATTCTGACGGTCTGATATTCGGCCCGCAAGCGACACGACTCAGATTACTTAAATTCAGATTTTATTTCTAAACATTTTCACATTTCTCACACACTTTATTCTGGGCTCATGTTGTGCATTTGTAGACACAATTAAGACTTAATTTCCGAGGTGGTTATCAAGTCCAGTAATCCAGTCATATCCGTATAGTTTCGGGGTAATCGGACTTTCGACGTACGGTCCAGGTCTGATACGAAGTTTCAGGATGCTCCCGAGAGCAACTGGGTTTAGGGCTGGATTCTAGATTTCAGGGTAATGTAGCGTCAATGATACTGCATGGTTTGGGTCTTGCAGATCATATTTAAAGTGATTAATGCTAATTTCATAAGCACTCTAGTTTAACACTTGCTAACATTAACCTAATTTCTAAAGGTTTTGGTCCTGGGTGATTTCTGCCTGAGGTGGTACTCGGGTCCTTGTACGAATTTTTTCGAGACGTTACAATCTACCCCCCTTAAAGAAAAATTTCATCGTCGAAATTAGTACCTTTTCGTACTCCTCGAGAATTTGAGGGTAGTTCTTTCGAACCTCGGCTTCTGTCTTCCAAGTAGCCTCTTCTTCCATGTGATGCGTCCACAGCACTTTCACAAGTGGAATAACTTTGCTACACAGCACTTGTTTATTCATGTCTAGGATACGCGTCGGTCGTAGTATATATGTACCATCCTCGCTCAACTATACCTGCTCCCATCTGATAATGTGGGAAGGATCGGGAACGTATTTCTTCAGCATAGAAATATGAAACACGTTATGTACACCAGCAAATGGAGTGGGCAAAGCAAGGCGGTACGCCACCGCCCCCACTCGATCAAGTATCTGGAATGAGCTAATGAATTGAGGTGTAAGCTTCCCCTTCTTGTCAAACCGAAGGACTCCCTTCATAGGGGAAACCCTGAGGAACACATGGTCTTAGACCTCGAACTCTAGCGGTCGTCGTCTCGTATCAGTGTAGCTCTTCTGTCTGCTCTGCGCTGTCAGAAGTCGGCGCCTGATAATGTCGACTTTCTCTGAAGTCGCCTGAACTAACTCCAGGCCAATCAAGCTCTTCTCGCCAACCTCTGCCCAACAATGTGGAGCTCTACACGGATGCCCATACAGTGCCTCGTAAGGAGCCATGCCAATACTTACCTGGAAGTTGTTGTTATAGGCGAATTCTGCATAAGGAAGACAGTCATCCTAACTGTCCTTGAAATCCAGTACACAGGCTCGCAGCATATCCTCCAGAATCTAATTCACCCGTTCCGTCTACCCGTTAGTCTGTGGGTGGAACGTGATACTGAACTTCAACTTTACACCCATCGCTTCCTGGATGCGAGTCCAGAAAATGGATGTAACCGTGTGTCTCGGTCTGACACGATCTCCAAGGGAACTCCATATAGACGTACAATCTCCTTGATGTACAACCTGGCCAACTCGTCTGCAGAGTTCGAAACTCTGATAGGGAGGAAATGAGCCGATTTCGTCAACCAGTCCACGATCACCTAAATGGAATCATGCCCCTTCCTTGTCTTCAATAGCCCTGAGATGAAATCCATAGAGATGAAGTCCCACATCCATTCTGATACGGGCATGAGCTAAAGTAGTCCAGGAGATCGGCGATGCTCTGCCTTAACCTGCTGGCACATGAGACAACGAGACACATAATCTGCTATGTGAGCCTTTATATTGTCTTACCAGTACGACATCTTCATGTCATGATATATCTTCATACTGCCTGGATGCATAGCCATCCTTGAGTCGTGAGCGGCCTCAAGAACTTCCTTCCTCAAGTCAGGGAGGTTCGGGATGCATAGGCGGCCACGGTAACATAAGCCCCAATCCGTACCAACTTTCCACTCTGAGTCCTCATCTGCACTAACCTGCCCTCTCATCTTCGCCAACAGCTCATCGTCTGCCTGCGCTGCGATAATCCTGTCATCAATGAGGGGCTGTACTTGAATATGTGCGATGCCCTCATACGGCTCCTCCACCATGAGTTTCTGCTCAAAGTCTCGCACAAACTCTACCATGTCCCACTCTGCTATCATCAACAGAGCCACAAACGCCAATGCCTTCTTGCGGCTCAGTGCGTCTGCCACAAGGTTGGCCTTACCGGGATGGTAAGAGACCTCGAACTTGAAGTCCTTCAAGGTTTCCATCCATCGCCTCTGCCTCATATTCAAGTCCCGCTGAGTGAATATGTATCTGAGGCTCTTATGGTCACAAAAGAGCTCGAACTCCTCTCCTTAGAGGTAATGCCTCCAGATCTTCAAGGCAAAGATGACGGCAGCTAACGCCAAGTCATGCGTTGAGTAGATTTTCTCGTGTTTCCTCAACTGTCGCGACATGTAAGCAATAACTCTGTCATTCTGCATCAAAACACCGCCCAAACCGATGCGAGACGCCTCCGTGTATATCATATACTTGACCCCTTGCTTGGGCAATACTAGCACAGGGGCAAACGTCAACTTGTCCTTCAACTCCTGAAAAGCTGCTTCTTCTTTTTCATTCTAAGCGAACTTCAGATCTTTCCGTGTCAACTAAGACAAAGGTCTAGCTATCTTCGAGAAATCCCTAATGAACCGTCGATAGTAACCTGCCAGACTAAGAAAACTCCTCACCTCAGTAACCGAACCGGGCTGCTTCCAGTCCTGAATTGCGGCTACGTTGGCAAGGTCCATAGCTATCCCTCCTCTAGACACCACGTGTCCCAGAAACCTGACTTCGACTTTTCAGAAATCGTACTTCTTGTACTGGGCGAACAACTGGTTCTTCCTTAGAGTATCCAAGACTGCTCGCAGGTGTTCCTCGTGCTCTTCCCAACTCTTAGAATATATCAGGATACCATCAATAAACACGATGATGAATCGGAATAGAAATGGCTGAAATACCCTATTCATCAGGTCCATGAACATGGCCGGTGCGTTCGTAAGGCCAAACGACATTATGAGAAACTCATAGTATCCAAAGTTGGTCCTGAAGGCCATCTTCTGCACTTCCTCACTTTCATCGAGGCGGGCTTGTCGCTACCATGGCCCAATTTCCATCTGATTGAGAGTAGTTTCGTTGATGTAATGAGTCGGCACCGGCACTTTTGTCCCAAGTCTATAGCCAAACTCACTTACAATCTTGCATATAAGTCGGCCGAATGGAAGCGAATCAAACGCTCTAGTGGAGCGTGTGGTAAGAACTATCTGCCGCAGAACGTGCGTAGGCACGCACAACTTCTCTCCCTGCCCCACTTGGTATAGGAAATCCATCATCAGACGGGTGCACTCGCTGCGGTTGCTCCACCTAGGGTATACGTTGTATGTGAAGATGTGGTGGAGCAGGCGAAAGTCATCCGTCATATTAGTTGCTAGGAGACTATTGTTCGGATTCCAGTGAGCCAGTTGTCCACAAAGGAATCACGTGCGGCTATCCCTTTCACGTACACTCTTCAAATTCTTCTCGCTTGCATGCACTTCGCCAAGCGGCATCTTCATAAGCCGAGCTATCAACTCAGCATCAATTGTGGCCTCCTGATCTCTACCAACAGGGATCTTGAACTACAAGGACTCCAACGTAGGCTCTCGAATGTGGGCGTAGAAGGCTCAGACTGTGCGCACATTTGCACGATACTCACCCTCGAACACAGGACCCTACCCGGCTTCGACCAGGAGGTCTATCACCAGATATTGCCTGAAGAGCTTCTCATCCACATGAGCTTCAAAGAGGACCCTGCGACCCTGAAATCTCCCATGAGACATATCCATCAGGAGGATCCTTTCGAGGGGAGCCTGGGGATCAAGCTCCCGCTTGGTCCGTATCTCCCGATCGACATTAGCACTAGTAGCGATGCCTCTAGGCCTCCTTAAACGAGTAGGGCGACTAGGCCCGACCTCATCCGTAGGCGTTCTCTTCTTCCCCATGAGAGAGAAGCGTGGAAATCGAGAAGATGGCCATCACAAGCTCAAACAAGGCCATGGAAAAGAGAAGATAGGTGAAAAAAGGAGGGGTTGTTGAACTTAAAGGTATGTGGGACACAAATGAGATATTTATGCTCTCAAATCAAAGGAAAAGAGAGAGATATGAGAGGGTTTTGATGGAAAATGGTAGGAGGGTGTATGTGTTGAAAGAAAATGATGAAATGGGTGAATGAAGGGGAGATTTGAGAGAGAAACAAAGGTTTTTGAGGAAAAAAGAAAGCTTGGAGGGGTAGGTTATGAAGGGAAGATGTGTTTGGAGGGTTTAATTCATCTCAACACACGTCAGTGAGCCACACTATACCCTAGGGGCGTCGGCCCGAACCGGCCCGCCCGGCCAGGCCCGCTAGCTGGCGAGGCCTCGCGGAACCGGCGAGGCCTCGCGGAACCGGCGAGGTCCTCGCAGACCTCTGGACCATCCGGCAATGGCTCACCGATGGGGCAAGGTCCTCCTGCCCCCTGGACTCCAAAAACATGTGGGACCCACCCTGGGTCCCCCTGAAATTATTTCGTTTGGGCCCCGACTCCGTTTTGAGTCGTTTCGGGTCATTTCGTGTAATTTCTGGTGTAACTACGTATTTTCTCGATTGTTGAAGGCTGAGATTGGGTAAATTATGGTCTAAACCCGTCGATTGATGGTCTAGGGATGATCAGGGGTCGTCTCAAGCGATCGCGGATGTGTACGGACCCGATCTCAACAATCGTTTTCGGTAACTTTCGCCAATCGGTGAAACTGGAAATTCTAAGCTTGTCTCTACATTTTTCTCACACCCACCTAGGTTTAAATGTGTCAGTGTACATCGTGTGGCTAAAATTCAGGTCCGGTTTAATCCAAATCATGCTTTGATACCAACTTGTAATGCCCTGAAAATCAGGGGTCAAGTAGAAGTCCAACTCCCGAGTTCCAACGCATCACTTATGCAACATATTTAATGATGATTAAATATTGTCTATATTAGTTCATAAAACATGAATAAGATTAAGCCAAATCAACAAAATATAATCCAGGGACAGTTGTAATACGCAAGAGGAAGACTTACTCAAATATGTATAGCGTTATAACTCAGTATAGGTCCCCAAAGTATGTATGCATTGCCAGGTCAATAATTACATGTACTGTTTCAAATTACAAAATGTCAAAATGTAATAGTCCACTACAAGTATAACCCTGAAGCCCCGCCGATCAGAACGGTCTAGGTGAACCCGCCAGAATACTGCATATACGAGAAGGCATCCTCATCGTCTACGAAGTCCACCTCTGCCTCATCAGTCGGGTCTCCATCTGCAGCTAAGACAGAGTCTAGTTGGTGTGTACAACACCGTCCCGTAACATGGGAGTGAGTGATCAACTCAGTGGAACAATAAAGTAAAGGTTAACATGTTCTCAATACAGTCAAGCAGTAATGATAAAACAATACAATCAAACATTCCTAAGTACTCTGATTAATGCAAGAATGGTATGAATAAATGATGCATGCCCTCACCTGCACTCCCTCTACGATCTTCATCTAACGGTCGCGCATGTCAGTCACTTCCTCAGTGCTCTGCCCCACGCCAAACGGCACATGCAGTGCGGTGCATGAACGTGATTACCAAGTTCTTATTAGTCATTTTCATACAGCAGGATTAGGATGCTAAGGTACCTCCCTTATATTAATTTCCAAACGATGATCCAATCTAGGGTTGTCAATCCTAGTAAATCTCATACGATATTACGGTTTTAAGTCGCTGCAAAGGGCTCGTCACCTTATCAGTACAGGCCTAGTGTACTCCTTTTGCTACGTAAGGGCTCGTCGCCTCTATGCAGTCTTAGCGTACACTCAAGGTCACTACAAAGGGCTCGTCACCTTATCAGTGTAGGTCGACAGCTCGAATACAGTGTCTCATACCACTGTATTTGGCTCACGAGTCTAGGTTGCTCACTGGTCACTACGGGGAGACTTGTCACCCCAGCGTAGGCCGACAGCTCGACCACGGTGTCCCATACCACCATGTCCAGCTCATGAGTTTTAGCGGATCGAGGTACCAAGGTTTAAAGGAGTTTTCACTGGTGAGTTTGGTATCTTAGATTCAAGCAGTAGCGTCCATACATGGTGAACATACATCGGGTCAATCGGGTTACTTGATGAGCTCGACTAGTACGAGCGCATGTTGAGTTGATTGACATGAAGTGCGTAAGCACTCCGTGTGTCCTAACCACTGCCGAAATCCCAAGTACGGCTCGGATTCATCGATCACTTCTTATGTGGCGAAACAACCTCAGCCACCTATTCAGGGCCTGTTACCGATTGCCTGGACTATTCCATAGTCCCAAACACATTCAATTATAACAGATAATCATACAAGCTAATTAGAACAGTAATGGATCAACAATTCCAATCATACAAGCATATGTGCATTTGATGGATTTCAACTTAAACATGAATTCACACATATGTAGTCCCTAAGTAAAACGGACAAAGAATGTAAGTTACATGGAGAAAATCATACACATCGTTAAGATAGTTGAGAATCTCTTCTCAATGCCCATATAAAGTATAATTTATTATACACTTGTTCATTCAGACATTTCTACAAACACTTAGACTACATATTCCAACATACATGACGTATGTTGGTGATAGCACGTATTAGGGCAAATCCTCTCACTAAGGAATTGTCACATATACTTCAATCATATGTCTACAATAGTTAATCATGGCAAATCCATATCCAAAATCCATACACATACAAACATTTCAACAAACACAAGAATACACAATATTCAATATAGTTCATATATATGTGTAAAGTGCGGGAACAACGTGTCTAAGCATGTGATAGCAATTCAAGTCAGTCATAAATCATTAGCTGACGTTGAAAGCCTTGAAAACCATAACCTAAACATTTATAGTCTGCACCTTTCACCGGTAGACTCGTAGTGAACTCAGTTTTAAAAGTTAAGTCTTGTCTACGGCACCACAATAACCTGTAACAGGGAATAGGTTAGCTAATTCATCTATTACGCTAGTCAACAAGTTAGGGTTAGGTTTTCTTACCTAAATACAGATTTAGAATCGCCTATATAGCGATACAGGAGTGGTGGTTGAGTGCGTGGAGTAGCGGGATCGAATCCTAGGAAGTATCTCCAACTCTCATTCTCACTTTCTCTCTTTTCCTTTCTCTTTTCTCCTCTCTCTCCTAGGGTTTCTCAAATTCGTATGAGGTGAGAGAGTGAGGGTTTAAGGTCCTTATATAGGCCCAAGTTTGATGGAAATGGCCCCGGGGCTAAGGTATACTTAGGTTATATCCAAATACAGATTGTTCTGATCCAACGGAGCACTTCTGGTGGCCCTTTTTCCACGTGTGGTCAGACTTAAGTTCCCTAACCATGGATCTACGTCAGCCTGAGTTTTCGTTCCGATCGGACTTACAGATCAGCCGTGGCGGACCAATTTCAGTTTAACAGTCACCGGCACTCGATCAGGACCACAAGTACACCGACATGTGTGGGACATTTCTCCTGATCTGAGGGTGTATTTGGGTCATATTTTAACGGTCTAAATCCTTATATTTGGCCCGTAAGCGACACGACTCAGATTACTTAAATTTGTATTTTATTTCTAAATATTTTCATGTTTTTCACACACTTTGTTCTGGGCTCAAGTTGTGCATTTGTAGACATAATTAAGACTTGATTTTTAAGGAATTTGTCATGTCCAGTAATGCGGTCATATCCGTATAGTTTGGGGATAATCGGACTTTCGACGTGCGGTCCAGGTCCGATACGAAGTTTCAGGATGCTCCCGAGAGCAACCGGGTTTAGGGATGGATTCTACATTTCAGGATAATGTAGCATCAATAATACTGCACGGTTTGGGTCTTGCAGATCATATTTAAAGTGATTAGTGCTAATTTCATAAGTACTCTAGTTTAGCACTTGCTAACATTAATCTAATTTCTAAAGGTTTTAGTCCTGAGTGATTTCTGCCTAAGGTGGTACTCGGGTCCTTGTACGAATTTTTTCGAGACGTTATAATACCCATGTTGTCTGCCTATGCTAGAGTGATGAGTCTCCTCGTAGTGTCCATTGAGCACTTAGACTTGTGAGCCGGGCACAGTGGTATGGACACTGTACCCGTGTTGTTGACCTGTGTTGGGGTGACGACCGCCCCATAGTGACCGCGAGTAGGACATTTAAGTCCCAATTACTTCCGTCTGTGATTATAAATCTTTCTGAGATTGACGACCCCTTTATAGGGCTAAGGGTCGCGAGAGTCATGTGACCACGACCCCTGGGCCGCGTGATCGGGTTAGGGTAATAACTCCATTAGGGTATTCCGATTTCCTCAACCTGTTGGATGAATGAACTTAATTAATCTATCAGGCTAAGATATTTCATGAATTGCATTATTCTTGTTGGTGATTATGCAGTCGAGGTCACTTTTGAGGGAGTGTTGTTTCATGACGAACGTTAGATGTTATCGCTTGAGGGAGCGCTGGTTGGTGATGAGCATGCATCATTTCATAACCATGCATTTGCATTAACAACAGTGTTTAGGATTCTATGCTGCTTGTTGTTCATTAAATGTATCCTATGCATAATAATTCGTATGCCTATTGCTAATGGTGCCACTAAGTTGATCACTCACTCCCACTCTAGGATGGTGTTTTAAAACACCAACTAGAACCCGATATAAATGCAGGTACCCTGGAGCAGCACGCTTTGGACGATGTTGGTGCCGACGACGACAAGGAGCAAGCGCATTACCAGGAGTTTGCCTGGCCATATTAGCCAGGTTGATGACGGAGGGACTGGGCCAGAGCCCAAATCATTTTGCGGTGTGATGAGCGTATGGGATTGGATCCCTGTATGACTGTTATTTGAATTTATTAAGTTACTATGTTGGATATGAATTTACGATGGAACTTTATTTGGTTAGTAGCACTTGGAATTTAATCATCTGATTAGCAACTAAACATGCTTAGTCTAATTCATCATGGCTTGCTAATACCTGATTAACTATATGCATTGTGACTCATTTTGTACATGTGGCACTCAGGAATTCAAGAGCCGAGTAGCTACTCAGTCCTTGAATTTCGGGGTGCTATAATACAAATCAGCCACATTTGGGGAATTGTAATCGAATTTCACTAAATTTGACTGACAGGTCAGCAATCTACGCATTAAGAGATCCTCAAAATCCAATTCCCTTTTCTAGTTCTGGGAAAAATCCTACGCATATGTCCTAAACCAAGTAACATTAAAAATTCAGCAACATGCATTCACATTTATCACCTTAATCCACTACGATTTACATTAGGCACGATAATCGACCACCTAAAGGTAATGGTTCACACCTATTGTCGATTGGAGGTCCTTGGAGTCGTTCTAGCGTCGGCGGGTCTGCAAACTTGACGTGTCGGGACCCTACGTTACATGAAGTTCGTGGTAAGGTGCATGCATGTGGCTTGTTGTTAGAGAAAGATGGTTTGGAGTCCGGATCTTACCTTGGATCGGACGTAGCTCGTCCCTATGGTGATCAAGTCAGGATTTTCGGCAATGTGCAGGTGAATGTGCGGGGAATTCCGGTCCCTAAGCACAACATACACTCACACACCACACTCTCCCTCTCTTTCTCTCTCCTCTCTCTCTCTCAGTTGCTGGATTTCTATGGGAGTGAGAAAGAGAGAGAGGGTTGAAATGGGTTATATACCCTGATTTTTTATCAGTTGGCCTTGGATTTTGTTAATTGCTTCAAACAGCCTTGTGGGACCCATTTCTGGCTTTAGGGGCTACCTTGATGGCCCCTTGGCCCATCTGATTGATGGGACCGGTGTCCCATGGCCCAATGAAGGGCTAGGTAAAGTTTGACAGCAAATGGATGCAGAGTTTTGTCACAATGGTCCGATTTAAGATCAACGGTTACCGATCCTCGATCAAGGGTCAGATTTTGTGGCGAGTACAGAGAAATATTTTCAGCCTTCGGTGTAAGTTTAGAAGAGATACGACAGCTGAAATGCCCTATCTCACTGACTCAAGTAGATTGACTATTTGATTTAAAATTCTAAAATTTAATCTAAAGTTAAGACAACTTGCACTTTACAAGTGCCGACTGGATGGCGCGATCTTTTCATTTTCGGGTGTCGTCCGAGTTTGTCGTCCACGATGGACCACAAGTCCAGTGATGCCCATGGCCTCCCCAAGATTTAGAATTTCTAGTCCTTCCTTACGCGGTACACGGCTCGTACAAGCAGTCGCCAAGTATAATTGGGTTGACCGGCTCTACGGCCCGTGTTCGGCCCAAGCGCAATTGGATTCAATCGCATTAGTAGCTTAATCCTGATTAATTTATTGGTATTGAATCCACTCGTGTGATCGAAGCATACGGTCCTGTGTCAATTCACACGTGGATGTCTTAAGACACTGCTCCGATTGGGCCGAGTGTTACAATCTACTCCCCTTATAAATAAATGTCATAATCGAAATTTGTACCTGTTCATATTGCTTGAGTAGGTTTGGGTAGTGCTTGCGAATTTTGGCTTCCGTCTCTTAGGTGACTTCTTCTTCCCCGTGATGCGCCCATAACACCTTAACTAGCGGGATCACCTTGTTCCACAACACTTGCTCCTTCCTGTCTAAAATTCGTGTGGGCCTGAGGATATACATGGCGTTGTCTTTGAGTTCTACATGCTCCCACCGGATGACGTGTGTAGGGTTAGGGACGTACTTCTTAAGTATGGAGACATGGAACACATTGTGTACTCCGGCAAGTGGAGTGGGTAAGGCCAAGCAATATGCTAAAATTGCGGTAATGACTGCTTTAGTAGAAGTGAGAATATACCAAGATGTCCTAGAGGGGGGTGAATAGGACTTTTTAAAATTTTACGATGATTTAAAACCTATCAACCTTATCCTGAACTAATATGCAATATTAGGATTTCTTCAATGTAACTCTAATGGCTTCCAAGCCAAATAGAGGATCCAATCATAAGACTATTTAAAACATAAACAAGATATAAAAACATAGTTCATGTAAACATATATTATGAGAACATTCAGAGAATCACACAAGCAGTAAAAGTAAATAACAATCCCAAACACAGTCATTTTTATAGTGGTTCGACTACGTGTCTACTCCACTTCTGGTGGACGCACTCAACCCTTGAGTGTACCGGATCTCACTAACGGAGGTTTCAAATCAGGTTCACCTCAAACCAGTACAACCTACACAAGGCTGACTCTAGGACCTACACAAGGTACCTAACATGTCTCCACGAGACACAAGTTTATGCCCCACACAGGAGCAAGGGTCAACACACAGCACCCAGATTTTAGGCCACATAGGCTAAGGATCCACACAAGGAACCTAGAATTTATGCCCTATATAAGAGTAAAGGTCAACACACAACACCTGGGTTTTAGGCCACACATGTCAAGGATCCACACAAGGAACCTAGAGTTTATGCTCTTATGAGTAAGGGTCAACACACAGCACCTACATGTATTCCCCCGTCGGAGGCTTCTTATGAGGACTTGAAAGGGGTGAGAATTACCTGTGACCCAATCCTACACAAAGGAATGATCAGCAAGGTCTCTGAATTCTAATGACTTACAAATAAGTAGATGAGCCCCATTTAACATGTTGATGAAGATCTCCTCCTTTGATGATAAAGAATCTTCAACTCCCTTGATTTGCAACACTTATGATGCTCCAATGTAAGGCGACGGGTTGGGTCCAGGTTATGTTGGAATCCTACTCTATTAAATATTTTCCTATATTAGAAACAGAGTGATTCCAAGCATCTATGCATTCAAGGTATCCCAGCTCAATAATTTGCCATTAAGGTGGTAGCTAAAGGATCCTTGAATGCGGAAGTTCATTTACCAATCCACTCTATTGAGTATCAATGATGAGGGTGGATTGACGAATGAACTCTCATGAGAGCAAAGGGCTTAGGGTAGGTGATCTGAATTAAACACTCAAAAGCTCTATCTATTTTCTCTACCAACACCCTTAGGCTAGCTTTCATTAAATAGGCAAAAAGTTTCAATGAAAATAAAACAGTCATATTTTTTACAGAGTTCGATATCATTGAGCAAGATTCGATATCATCAAGCATATACTCTCGATAGCATCAATAGCCGCTTGATGACACAAACTCAATATGTTAGACGCTTTTGAACCTTTTTGCCATTAGATCGAGGAAATCAAGTAGGCTTCGATGTCATCGAATTTCGAACTCCGATAACATCGACCCATGGATTGATTCCTCAACATTTGAAAACCTGAGAGCAACCTAACCTTTTGAAACCTAATAGGCATCGATATGATTGAGTATCCCTCGATATCATCTTATTTTGAATATCGATGATATCGATACTAGTTTCGATTCATCGAACTTTTCAAGGAATTTTTCTATAAACTTGCTGGACAGTGTTGTATCCCAATTCGATGTCATCGACCTGGTCTCAATATGATTGATCTTTGAATATCAATATCATTGAGTGATTCTCGATACTTCTAACATTTTGAAAGATTTTACTTGAAAGCTTACTGGATAGATTTGTGTCCTAATCCGATATCATTGAAGATCCGTCGATATCATCGAGATTTGAATTTCGAGGAAATCGAGGCTCTCTTCGAGATATCGAAAATCACATGATTTTCCTTAACTGCATTTGGACACAAACTGACCAGATGTCAATTTTATCGACTTGTCTCGATGAACTCGAGATTCGAAAGTCGATGATATCGAACCTTCCATCAATTCATCAATAATTCAGTTCAGGATTCATTGTGGTTGTTGTACATCTGAAGGCCTCATTTCGATAACATCGAGTGAGTTTTGAGTACATCGATAAAAGGGTTCGATTTCATCGAACCACTTATCGATAAATCAACAAAGGCAGAAAACTTAGAGATTTTCCTTATTTTGTAAAACAGTTTTCACACTTTAAACCCTAAGTTGTTCTATCCATTTTTAAGGGTTTTATATACCTGGTGTTTTAGGTCATGGGATGTGAGACTAAGTTTACCTTTGACGAGTTCAAGCACACATCCTGTTGAGGCAGACGCTTGAATGATCTTCCTATGGGGCTCACTTTCTTGCTGACTCAAAACTCAAGCTAATTGACAAACCAGGGCACTTTCATTTGCAACCGGCCCTATGCGATCAAGGATTTGGAAAGGCCCAATATATCGCGGGGCGAGTTTCCCTTTCTTGCCAATGCGTAGGACTCCCTTCATTGGTGAAATTCTTAGAAACATATGGTCTCCTGCTTCAAATTCTAGGTCCCTTCGTCTCGTATCCGCATAGCTCTTCTGTCTATTCTGGGTCGTTAAAAGACGATGCCTAATGATTTCAATCTTCTCGGTGGTTGTCCGCACCAAGTCAGGCCCTATTAGGCTCTTCTCACCAATCTCTGCCCAACAATGAGGATCTCGATATGAGCACCCACATAAAGCCTCATAAGGCGCTATGCCGATGCTAGCTTGGAAGCTATTGTTGTAGGCGAACTCGGCTTAAGGAAGGCACTCATACCAACTATCTAAGAAATCCAGTGCAATGCTCTCAGCATATCTTCCAGTATCTGATTTACTCGTTCTGTTTACCCATTTGTCTGTGGGTGGAAAGCAGTGCTGAACTTCAACTTTACTCCTATAGCCTCCTGTATTCGAGTCCAGAACATCGAAGTGAACCGTGTATCCCGATCCGACACGATCTCCAAAGGAATGTCATGGAGTCATATTATTTCCTTTATATATAGCCTGGTTAAATTGTCGGTTGAGTAAGAAGCTCGAATCAGAAGGAAATGAGCCGATTTTGTCAATCGGTCCATAATCACCCAGATTGAATCATGTCCTTTCTTTGTCCTGGACAAACTCGAAATGAAGTTCATAGATATGTAGTCCCATTTCCATTTGGCAATAGGTATGGGCTACAAGAGGTCTGGTGGTCGGCAATGCTCGGCTTTGACTTGCTGACATGTGAGGCATCCAAACATGTAGTCGGATATTTCCCTCTTTATGTTATCCCACCAATAATTTCACTTGAGGTCCCAGTACATTTTGGTGCTCCCTAGATGCATCGCCAATTTGGAGTTATGGGCGTTATTTAATAATTCTTCTTTCAATTCGGGATGGTTTAGAACGCAAAGGTGACCTCGGAATCGTAGGCTACCATCAGAGTTGATCCTCATTTTTGAGTCACTCCAGACTTCTGCAAATTCTCTCATCTTTATTAGCAATTCATCGCCTCTTTGGGTCTCAATAATTTGACTATTGATCATCGGCTGAGCGTGGATATGTGCGATGACCTTGTACGGTTCTTCCATCGTCAATTTCAATTCAAAATCCCGTACAAACTCCACCATACTCCACTCTCCCACCATTAATGGAGCTGCAAATTCCAATTTCTTTTGGCTCAACGCATCGGCCACTAAATTAGCTTTGCCAGGATGATAGGAGACTTCGAACTTAAAATCCTTCAATGTCTCTATCCAGCGATGTTGTCTCATATTCAAGTATCGCTAGGTGAAGATATATTTGAGACTCTCGTGATCGCAGAAGAGCTCAAATTCCTCCCCATAGAGGTAATGCCTCCATAGTTTCAAGGCGAAAATAACTGCCGCCAATTCGAGGTTGTGGGTAGGGTAATTTTCTTCATGCTTCCTCAATTGCCAAGAGGCATAGGCAAATGACCTTATTCATCTACATAAGGACGCGGCCCAGTCCCACACAGGACACATCTGTGTAGATAATGTACTTGACTCCTTGCTCAGGTAAAATGAGCACCGGAGCTGAGGTTAACTTTTCCTTCAATTCTAGGAAGGCCGCTTCCGTCTTTTCGTTCCAGGCGAACTTAATATCCTTTCGATTGGGCCGGGTGTTACAACATGTGACCCATCTTTTAAATCAAATGCTAACATTTTCTCATTTTTTTATTACATATAATATTTTGATATATAATAATTTATGTATATCTAATATATACTTTAGCTTAAATATATACTAGATAATTATAATGGATTATGAATAGTGCCTTCAATAATCTGGCTCATTGAGACTGCTAATTATGGGACTATGATAGTCATCTTTACTTTTATCAAAGAGGGACCAACCATGATTCATATCTCAGAAACTTGTAGATAAGTGAAACACTACAAATGTATGTCGAGATGTAGAGTAGACTGCATGAGCAGCTTGAGGTATGGGCCAGAGTACATAGAAAATGCAACTCTTGCACGACAATTTTTGAGATATCTCAGGACACATGTATCGGTTGGGCCCTAGGGTAGACAGGATGTAACCCAAAAATCACAACAGCTTGGGTGATCTAAGCCATGTATGTGCTTTCGAGGATTACAAATGAGCAGTCAGATAAAAAAAATCAATTTTTTTCCCAACCAACAGTAAAAAAACAATGGGGAAAAGTCCAATCAGCCACTAGGATCATCTACTAAAACGCAATCATGTACAGGTAAAAAAACATAACCAAAGATCGAGAGATAAATTTATGTAAACACACTCATGGGTTTCATCAAGAAATGAATCACCATCAAGGACACATGGACAAAGCTTAGTGAAGTAAACCTATTCATTCAATCCATCTGGAATGATATTTGTGGCTTGGTCAAAGAAAAAATCTGTTAGCATTAGAAGCCATGCATTGGAATTTCCAAGGCAGTGAAAGTAGAGGATGGATTTCTTACTCTCGTGCTCTCTAGTATCGATTCTAGCCTGATGTAATACAAAATTTCACATAGCTAAAGTGATTCTAGCTTGATATGAGCAATGTAACTAAACATAGATATGCTAGTGCAAACACAGAGTCATAGACAGTGTGTCAAGCATATGGGACCCAGGAAAAATCAACATGCTCACACTTTTTTTTCATAACCAAAAAGAACTACAAAATGACACTATAAGGCCAAGATCTCTTAGAACAACAAGGCTAACTTTAAGGCCATTTAAGCCATTTAAGTAAAGATCATTCAACCACTTTATTCTAACATTAAGATGTGGCAAACCCTAAAATTAGACCGTTTCCTCAAGCTAAAATAAATATTAACTTTAAAATATAGAACATGAGATGAAAATTTTTAAATGGAGTTGACTCCCTGGCCCTTCACGTAGTGGGGCGTTGATATCATAGGACCCCTGCCAATGGGCAAGGGACAGACCGGATTTGCCATTGTCGCTGTCAACTACTTCGCAAAGTGGGTCGAGGCCGAGCCCCTAGCTAAAATTACCGAGCAGAAAACCACTGACTTCATCTGGAAGAACGTCATCTGCAGATATGGCATCCCTCACACCATCGTCGCGAACAACGACAGATAATTTGATAATACCTGCTTCCGGGGACTATATGAAAAAGCTCGGCATCCGTAAATCCTTCTCGTCACCTCGGCATCCCTAGGCTAATGGATGGGTAGAAGTCGTTAACAAAATCTTAAAAAATCACCTCAAAACTAAACTTAAAAAGTCTAAAGGGGCCTAGGCCGACGAGCTGCCACACGTCGTTTAGGCATACTGAACGATGGCCTGAACAATGACCAGGGAAACTCTGTTCTCTCTACCCTTCGGCACAGAAGCAATCATCCCAATCGAGATCGGAGTACCTTCTGCATGCACCGAGATGTTCAGTTTAGGTGAAAACGATGAGCAAATGACTTTAAGTGTTGATCTGATTGAGGAATTGAGGGAAAAAGCACAACTGAAGATCTCCGCTTATCAACACAGGGCTTCTCAGCATTACTACTCAAGGGTTAAGATATGCAGGTTCCGAGCATGAGATCTGGTTTTTCACAAAATTTTCCAAAATACCAAGGAACCTGGCTCGGGAGCCCTATGGCCGAACTAAGAGCGATCCTACAAGGTGGCCAGCATGGTCCGACTAAGAACCTATCGACTGAAAGATATGGAGTAGCTCTTACCCCACCCGTGGAATACTGAGCATCTGAAAATCTACTACCCATGAAAGATGTAACAATTACGCCCGGTTGACCAAAAGCTACTCGAGCTTCATTATGAAGAACTTCCCTCAATTAAAGGGAAGAAGGTTCCCATTCATTTCTACTATTTTTCTATTATTGTCGTACTTAAATGCTTGACTGTGCAGAACCTCCCTCAGTTAAAGGGAAGAAGATTCTTTTTCTTCTATTCAACTTTTTTTTTACTATAAATCGCGATTGACATAACCGACTATGAGGAACCTACCCTAGCTAAAGGGAAAAGGTTCCTCGACCTACTACGGGCGTAGTCTACATGCTCGACTATAAGGAACTTCCCTCAACCAAAGGGAAGAAGATTCTTTTTCTCAACCTCCTAATTCTACACGCAAAAAGGCTATGCATGTAACTACCGAACAGACCAATCGCACAATACCATAGGATTGGATCAACAAAAAAGATAATGTATTCTTATTCAACAAAAAGAGTACATAAGAAAAAAGGGGGAGGCAGATACGAGAGAAGTCTAGTCCTGAGGAGGGTTCTCTACCTCAACAGGAGCAGTAGTAGGGTCTTCTAGAGTATCATCATCCAAGTAGCACAAATCCAAATTCGGATAACTCCGTCAAACATCTTTCTGACATCCCTGAAAGCCAAGGTTGAAGATCTCCTCTAGGTCGGTCGTGTTCCCCTCGGAAGCTTTAAACGCCTCCACGTTTGTTGCCTCCCTCATAGGGATCAAGGCCTCGACCCTTGTCAATCTATCCTCCACATCGACCACTCAACCCTCCACCTCAGAAAGGAGAGAATTCACTTCCACCACCCGAGCCGCTGGCTCGGCCTTCTCCCACTGCTCCATGATTAGCATAGCAGTGTTGGTGGTCCTGTCCTCCTTGGTGACCCTCAAGGCCGTCCATAATGCCTCAACCTCTGCACGGGCCGCCACAGATGCTTCCAGCTCCGCAACTTGAGCTTGGAGCTCTACCCTAGCTGCCTCAAGCTTCCAACCTGCCTCTTCAAGGCGACCCCTCAGCTCGAGGAAAGCATGGCGGGAGGCGAAAACCCCGGTGGCACCCTGCAAAGAGGGAGTAATAAAAAGTTAGTTGACAAGAAAGAAGATGTACATAAGGAAAGAAATTGGGGTGTACATCTTTACCTTAATCAACATCGACACCACCCCGCCTAGTAAGGGTTCAAGTTGCAGGGCGAGCATGGAGTCGATCTCCTCTTCACTCACATGGCGGTTGTTCCAGTGAGCTAACACTATCATATGCCGAGGGAGGGGTGCATGAGTTTCTGACCATGTAGCCCCCTCAGGAGCCTGGCGTCCCAAGATGCTCCCAGTTGCAATCTCCAACCTCGCAGCTGCAGCGGCATCTGCCCGACCCTCCTCCACATCGGCTGAGGACGACTCAAGGTCGATAACCTCTCTAGGAGTCAAATTCAAAGGAGGAGCGCCCTAAACTAAACTATCTGGGGAAGCCTCCTAGGGCACCCCAGCTTCGCCTTCTGCGGTCACCTCCTCGGACCTCGGCTTTTCAACCGGGGGAAGGTCCTTGGGGGTAGACCCAGAGCCACTAGTGTTGATCTCCACATCCTCGACCAGGTAGAATAAGGAAGAAGGGGCATCTTTTCTAGCGGCTCTCCTCAGCCACTCCAGCTCAGCTGTGGAGGGGAGCTTTAACCTCTTTGGCTGAGGGTGATCTACTATCTCTGTAAAAAAAAAGTATAATGAGTAAAAGAAAACAAACAAACTCATTGAAGCTGCAAAACCAATGTACCCGCCAACCCGACTACTGCTAAGCCGACTTGCTCTAAGAGATTCGGAGTGATCAGCTTCCTCCAATTCCTCTCGTCCAAGCTACACTCTCATGCGAGTCTGACCTAGCAGAGTTTCAGCTAAGTGAGCTCGGGTTGACACCAAGAGAGAGCTGCAAGAAGACATGACCAGGGTCAGTAAGAAAAGCTAGCAAAACAAATGAAACAACTAAACAAACA
Source organism: Magnolia sinica (assembly GCF_029962835.1). Lineage (NCBI taxonomy): Eukaryota > Viridiplantae > Streptophyta > Magnoliopsida > Magnoliales > Magnoliaceae > Magnolia > Magnolia sinica. The sequence continues at coordinate 78,339,098 of NC_080580.1, read as the reverse complement.
AACAGAAACCACAACTCGGGAGTTCTGACTTGGGAATACGAACTTGGTAGGGACTCAAAAGCACAATCTACCAGGCTTGGCCTCGGGTCCTCCCACTCTCCTGAAGCAAAGAACCACTTGCCCTTCCAACCCTTATTGGAAAAGGGGTTCTAGGTGATAAGGGCCCGACCTTGCTTGACTACAAAGAAAAATAATACCAGCCTAGAGAGACCGGGTTGCTCTTGGCTCTATATATAGGTATAGGAGCTCATCTGCAATCAACTTGACGTGACCGAGCTAGTACCACAAAATATGACTCCCAAAAATGGCTTACCACATGTTAGGCCTAAGCTGACCAGGGGTGAGCTTATGGCGGTGCACTACCTCTCTCACAACAAGGTGGAAATGCAGTCGCAAGCCGCAAGAAAAGAAAGCAAGGAAGAGGGTCACCTCCCCCTCGGGGGGAATGGCCTGGGAGTTCCCGACCTCCGAAAATCGTAACCCCATTGAGTCAGAGATACGAAACTCCAACCAGAAGGAAACCAGACCCTCCGGCCAGATCTTAGATCCAAAGGGACCTATCAATGAAGACGGTCCCTGTGAAGACATAGAAGTTGCCTCTGCTTAGGGCAGTGCAACTTCTTCATCCCGAGTCCCCATCACTAGAGATGGTTTGCTCATCGACACATTCAACCAAGAGTCCATGCTATCGTGGATGGACTCCCCGTGAAAGGCCCTTGACATAGAAATCCTCCTGGAGCCCTCCGATGACATTACAACAAAGAGAAAGGAAAAAGAGAGAAGAAAGTGAAGGGAGGAAGGAAGAGAACACGATGAGGAAACATACTGAAAAATGTTTAAGTGATCGGAGGAGTCACCTGATAAAGGAGAAAAGAGGAGAATGAAGAGGTCGGCACAGCTCAGACTTTGTGGAAACTAGTGAGTAGAAGAATGGGGGTAAACCTGTATTTATAAGAATCCCGGAGGGAAGGGATTAAATGCTCACATTAATTGTCAAGGCGTGAAAAGACTCCTCGATGCACAATCTCCTCCATGTGGCAGCTCAGGGTTCGCTCTCGCCCCACATTAATGTAGCAGTGACAGTTGTCCACTTGTAAGTCGCTTGAAGGCAAAGTTGTGCACATCCCCTTGTATGGATCATAATATCCTCCTTGATCACAACAACATGCACCATCTTTTTTCAATTCCTGCATTAAACTACCAGGCAAAAAAATCGAGGAATATCCATAGGATGAGATGACCTCTTCAAGTTAGAAAACTAAAATTTTCCTCTCATACATTAGTTTAAAAGTTACTTCCCGAGCTCATGAACATGGAGCTCGAGAGTAGAGGGCTACTTTTATTGGTTAAATCGAGTTGACCTGATCAATGAGACACATGGCCACAAGAGCATTCAAGCAAACTCTTTGAAATACCTAAGGGATAAGGAAGAATGAGCCAAGCAGAGAGATTTAGTGACCGAACTGGTGCACTTAAGATAAGGCTTGTCAAAAAATCTCCACTACGAGCACATATTTCATCCACAGACCTACCGACCCTGACAACCTTGATCTCTGAAACCAACATCGACCTCGGATAACAACCTCGACCTCGGAATAAAAATATCTAAAGAGAATCTTATGACATATATAGATAAGATCGATCTGACAAGGTTATAACCAAAAATCACGCCAATCAATACAAAATCGGAGATAATTTTGAAATCAAATTTTGATTCTAATATGGACCCCTTTGGCGTATCCGACAAATCTACTCAGATACGCAAACCGCCTCGAAAGCCTACAAATAAACCCCTTGCCATGAGTAAAAGGTACACCCAATGATCCCGATTCTACTACTACTATTGTGAGTCCATACTCTTGACTTAAGCATCGGAGGGTCCCTGGCCATAATCGGCGCTCCTAGTGTCTTCTTATCCTCCATTGATTTTCAAGTACATAGCGGCTCGTAAGCGGTTAAACAGGACGACCAAATTTGAGTAACAACAAGCATTTATGTGATTATTTAAAAGTCATGATTCAAACCTTAACTTTACTATTTAATCATAATGTATTGGATATGAAGTATTAAACAACATGTACATCACTACAAATATATTAAAACAATCAGTAAAACTTAACTTCCTTATTCTCATATGTTCTATTGATAACATTATTCACATACATAGAATTAAAGTTTCGATTTTTAATTTATATAAGTTATGTATAAATGACTCAATAGCCATAACATTTGAACTAAAAAATAACACTAACTTTTTATTTTAAAAAAATACATATTTATCATAACAAAACTTAAATTCTTTATATAGATATGATAATTAGGTTTAAATATAAAAATTACTCTAATTTTATCCTATAAAACTTTTTAAGCTTGATTTCTATCTTAGTGTTTCCCTATGAAGTCGTAGTGCTCCAAATTTATGGATGTTCGACTTTTTAGAAATGTTTATGTTAAATTTAAAATATGAGTAGTGGCCCCTTAAATTGATCAACATTGAATACTCAAGTACATCAATTAAATTAACTTTAAATAAATAAGAACTTTACTTTTATTTTCTTGCTTTACTAGCCAAGCCTTTTAACCATAGAATTGTTTCTTAAAGGGACTCTTTTAGTTACAAAAGTAACATAATTTATTATTCTTGCTTTTATCATTTCTTCAAGAACCTTCATTTACTATATTTTTGTATCTGTGTCCCTGAAACCTTTCTTCATTTTCTTACAATAATTCTCAGGAGAAGAGTATGTAATGTAAGCACTTTCAAGTCAATCTCACTTCAGTCTCTTATTTTTCTACATGCATTGTATAATTATCTCCGTCAAAGTTTACTTTTCCTTTTGTATGTGATAATTGACTTTGAAAATGCTTAATCGAGGTAGAAGAGAAATCAATATAAGATAGACCATCATATCTTTAAAAATATGTAACTTTACTACCCTATGTTTAGGTGTGAGGTCGGACATTTCCATGATATGCTCCTTGATATTCTCATGTTTAATGTATTTTATGGAGATGAGTTCACTGGGGTGTGTTATGATCTCTACCTTATCACATTTACTTGATCTTTATCCGATTTCATTCAGGAGCTCCTTTGCGTTCTGTTTCTTGGTTAAATCTTTATGAATTTAGATATGGAATGCCTTATGATCATAAGACTTAATATGTTTGATCATTCTCACTTCTGATACTTGGCCACCTAGGTTGTCGAGCTCGATACAATAGGCTTAGGAGGTTGATCCTCTCTTAAGACTAAGTACATGTCTATACACCCTAGAGTAATCTCTAGGGTCTCCTTTCACTCTTAAAGGTAAAGTCGTTAAGAGAAGGAATATTGTTGTTAATTTGGAAGTTAACTAAAGCAACATTAATAGCTATGACACAAAGGTGTAAAAGCTTGCATTAGAAGTAAATCCCATTAATTTAAGAATGAATTAAAACCTTATCCTGTGAAATCATACTGACTTTTATTTAATTGATAGGGCGATCAATTAAATTTTTAAGATAATGAGATTAAACGTTAAACTTGATGTGAGACCTTGTGTATCATCACGATCCTTTCCTTTTTACTGAGATCGCAGCACACAACTAATTCTCACAACATTAGTTTGGTTAAATTCCAATGGCACATGCCCAAAAGACCCAACACCTTTGTGGTAAGATGAAATTTTAGATTTTATGTTATTAATACTATCTACCTCATCTTGTTTGGCTCTCAACAAATTGTGAGCTCCTTTCGTTAAACACTACATATTTGGAAACAAATGTCACCTTATTGATCCTCAGCACCCAATGACATTATAGGATGTCGAGCTTTTTAAATCTAAGGACATATGAGTTCCCTCAACTATCATCTCTTTGGTGGAATGCATAACCAATTTAACCATTCGATCCCTAGAAATAAGGTTCCCACCCAAATCATTGTCCCTACACAAAGAGATACTCGACCGACTCATTAAGGTCACTTTACTTATTGACTAGCCACTTTATCAGGCTTTGGACCTTTAGTGTTTGGACAAGCATGATGCCATTTTTTTTTCCAATGTCCTATATTAGAATGAGATAATTAGTTGACCACATTGTTACTAAACAAATTTTCTCCTTGGTTTAGATGAACTAACTTATATGTATGATTTTAAATAAGTTGCACCATGATGAGACATGATTAAAATATGTTTATTAATCAAAGAAATATATGATTGTCTTATGTATTTTGAAAACTTAAAAAGAAAAAGTAATTAATTTTATGATGAAAATACCAATTATTTTATAGATAAATAATCATAAGGGTTGGATAATAAAAACTATAATTCTTGGAATGACTGGACCATAAGAATAAATCCAAACTACAAATTTGAAACCTTAAGTAACTTATTATATCCTAATTAGTTCAATCGTCATTGGTCTAGACTAATCAAATACAACCTATGGATGTCTACATGGACTTGAACATCATATAAGAGGCTACATCATATTAGGCCTAATAATAGCCTCTTATATGATTTATCTAATTTCTAGTTAACCATGAATGAGGAACAATGGGGTTGTTATAAGCTAGTATAAATCTAAAATGACACAACAAGAACATATATGATATATAGTTGTACCCTCCAATTCAAGGGAAGTCTCATTAGAAATCTCCCTTTAACATACCATCCAACAGCATGACATCCACGATCTGTAATAACTAATTAAGTTGCGATGGAAACAACTGTCTTCTTATATATTTGTCAAGATCGATAGATATGCAATACAAGAAGAATTAATGACCATAGATTCCAAGATCAAAACTGTAACAATATCTATTATTATTGTTCAACTATTATACAAATTGTAGTATTCGTAGGGATCTACAATTCACAAGCAAATTCATATAACAAATGCTTCACTTACCACTTTTGGATATACACAATCTAACAGGTGTATCGTCTTTAACATTTGAATAAAGATCAAACGGATATATAATGGTAAAATACTTATCATCAATGGAGAACATCATGTAATGTAATACCATAACTAAACACAGTAGAAAAACCATGAACCTAACTGTATAATGAAAACTGTAATATATTGTCTTAAACAATATAATGCAGCCTAATGGCCAATCTCAATAAGGCCTTCAATTAATGATATGACTATGGTAATTAAGAGCCTATTTCAAATAGATTTTGCGCTAATCATTAATTAGAAACAAGATTAGCTAAACTTAATATAGTTCTCTTTAACTATTGATGAACAAATATTCACAAAAATGAAAACAGATGATCAATAAAATCTAATTTATAAAACATGTGTATTCCAAGCCTCTATAAAACATGTGTATAATTACATTTATGTGGGGCTACACTTCGTGATGTTCCATACGAACCTATCGTTTGGATAAGAATGGCATGAGTAATCCATCCGTTCGTTCAAATGCTAACATGTTTTAAATAATGCTCATCTAAAGTGTGGCTCTTCAAATCATTGCAACATAACGTTAGATCCATTTTTTGGAGTCCTAATGCAAGGAGAAAAACAAAAAGAAGGAATAGGTGGGATGTATTTTAAAAAAAAAACAACCTTTCTTTAGTAGCTCATCATTCACCATAAGACTGCCAATAAATTACTTAAATATCTTTTATTTTGTCAAAAGTCTTTTTCATATCTTTTCATACTACATATTTTAACATTTCTAAATTAATTAGATGCAAAAATTTCACTCTCATTACCCATTATTTTCCTTTCATTATTTACTGCTGACATATTATGTATACATACATGAAGTAGATCCATCGATGAGGCCTTGTAGAATAGACTTATTCCACAATGGCTATTCATGAGCCTTACAAATGTTGCCCCATCAGAAAAGCTAGACAGCCTCAAAAAATGAGGTGCATCCAACAATCACCTTGGCCACGACATGAATTTGGAGGTTTTGAGATGGTTGTCCATCGTTTTCTATCATGTGCCCACATAATGATTAGATATGTCTGATTTTTGTGGCATCCACCAGCATGGCTAGTGTGCTTGAGTGCATAAGTGTTAGGGTTGAATAGTATCCACACAATTTGGTGGGCTCCACACATTTAATAGTGCATAGCCAAGTTAATAACCATATACAAGCAGGTTTGAAAAAAAAAAAAAAAAACTAAAAACCTAGCAGGGTGCGTTGTCCAACAAGCCTTTAAATGAATAAATAAGAATAGAGATATTCAGTGGAGTCTTAAGTTGCAATGCTCCTAGCATCATGGGTTCACCTGAAGAATCCAATCAATCGAATCTGAACCGTCCATTAAATCAAGGACACATTTCATGGATTCCCCAACAAATATCATACTAATCAGATTATCCAATCCACCTTGATTTGGCCTTAATTTCTATACCCATCCTTTTTCCAAGCCATGAATGGGATTTCTACAGTTGCCTAACAAAAGTGATTCTTTAGAATTATAAGCAATCCATGATGGTCCCTAGTCACAGTTAGGGCTATAATCCATGATAGACCCAACTTGAATTTGGGTCAGTTTGTTAAATCCATGGGTCAGGTTAGAGTTGGAAAACATAGACCCAGTTTGAAATCAGGTTGGATTAGGAGTTGGGTTGGGCCGAGTTAGGCCAGGTTCTGACAAGTTGGGTTGGTTTTAAGGTGGACACCTTGGTTTGGCATTTGGGTCAGGTCAGGTCTAGCTTGGTTGACCCTCAAGCGGATCCAACTGGCTCAAGGTGCACCCCCGATCACTGTCACAATTGACTCAGTCCAGCTACAAGGCTTTTTTAGTAATTTCAGGTCAATAATACCAGTGGCCCAAAAGCCCTAGCACAAAAATCTGAAGGGCAAAATGGTCATTTTAAGATAATATAGCTGGTGGTGGGAAAGATGCCCCTCAGCCGCCTCCAAACCAATCCAGTCAAACCCACAAGCTTTGACCAGAAATTCCACGTTCAAACCTTTCTCCCTCTCTCCCCCCTTCTCAGAAGATTCTCATGCCTAATGCAATATACGTGAGCATCCTCCCTACTTCTTCTATTTTCTTCTCTCTTCTCTCTTCCCATTCCATCTCTCTCTCTCTCTCATTTCCTTGCATGGGTTCTTCCACAGGTAGTTTAGACACCTCTGCAAATTCCTACCGGGCCTTCTCCTTCGCCAACCAATTCATGAACACATCATCCTATTCAGACCTCCTCAACGCCGATGATGACACCATCATCGAAAACCAACGGCCCAGAAACCCCCTCAGCCGTGGCTTCTCAGAGAGAGTATCCGATCGTCTCATCGGTGGTGGAATACCAAAATTCAAATCCATACAACCTCCCTCAATACCAATCTCTCCTCCAGCTGTCTCTCCTTCTTCCTACTTCTCCATCCCTCCTGGCCTTAGCCCTGCTGAGCTTCTAGACTCTCCTGTCCTTCTCTCTTCCTCTAATGTAAGTATAAATCCATTTCTCTTACTTCCCATGCAGTAATGCGTACACCATAGTTATGTGTATACACACCTTTTCAACTTTTATATCTATATACTTTTCTATTTAAATTATACACCATGTTTATGTGTATGCACCTTTTCCAAGTTCTATCCATATCTGTAATCTGTACTTGTCTTTTGTTTTTGGTATGTTTGCTTTTATAGATGTCTGATTCTTTCCAATTCAGTTTTATAATCATCTGAAATCTGATGTTTTCTGTTTCAGGGTGTGTTTGGATGATTCGAATTTAATGAAATTTCATGAAATTTTGTACCAAATTAGACTTATTAATTATGAAATTTTGTGATATTTGGTGCAACCAAACACGCCCTTAGATAAGCTCCAAATTTCCTTTCTACCCCATATCATATTTCAATGATTTTTTTTTTTCTGTGTTTGGATTAAAGATGTGCCAACCAATCTTACCTAATTCTATCTATATGTATCTGCCTCCTGGATATGTATGTATATATAATTTTATTTATTGATTTATTTATTTTGGTATGCAGATGATGTTATCTCCAACCACAGGGACATTTCCAACACACTCATTCAATTGGAGGGGTAGTTCTGGTAATTATCAGCAAGGAATCAAGGAAGAACAAAGGAGCTATTCTGATTTCTCTTTTCAACCTCACACAAGGCCTGCTACAGCCCCACAATCAATCTTTCAATCTTCATCCTCTATGATTTCCACGGTATGTTCTGATTTCCTGAAATGGGTCATCTCCACTATCAATCAAGATTGGAGAATTCAAAAGATTTTATGATTGTTTTTTGTAATTTCCAGTTTTGGGTCATCTCGATTGATGGTCTAATATCCTGGTTTTTTGGTTTTTTGATCTATCAACAGCCATCTGAATTCTCTGCATTGAAAACCAACATAAAATCTGAATACAACACTGCGGTCCAACGCGATCGATCTGAGATTCCCGCCAACGTGCAATCTAACATCCAAAGCAATAGTGGATTCCAATCTGATTTCAGTCAGGGACAACAAGCTCCTCAGCCCTTCAGAGAGCAGAGAAGATCAGATGATGGATACAACTGGAGGAAATATGGGCAGAAACAAGTGAAGGGGAGTGAAAATCCCCGTAGTTATTACAAGTGCACGTTTCCAAATTGCCCTACAAAGAAGAAGGTAGAGAGGTCTTTGGATGGTCAGATTACTGAGATTGTGTATAAGGGGACCCACAACCATCCCAAGCCTCAGTCTACTAGAAGAACATCAGGTTCTTCTTCTCAAGCAATTCAACCTTCTGGGTCTGCTGAAATATCAGACCATTCGTATGTGGGCCGCTCAGGCGCACCAATGGAAACAGTGACAACACCTGAGAATTCATCAGTCTCGATGGGCGACGATGAATTCGATCGTAGCTCACAGAGGAGCAAATCTGGTGGAGACGAGATCGATGACGACGAACCAGACACCAAGCGATGGTAAGCTTGATTTCTGAATTGAATATGTGTTAATCCAAACAAGTTTTGTAGAATACCAAAAAAAAAAAGTTCAATGGAGTGTTGTGATCAGGCCAACAAGCTCTACATATGTTTATATGTGGACCATTTGCAGTAATTGCCCATTTGAACCACTAATCGAATGGTTGCGATCGTCTGATAGAAGTGATCCCAACAGACGGTCGGACGGCTTAGATTAGCACCCATGGATCATCATATAATACCTTGTTTTGATATTTGATTTCAGGAAGAAGGAAGGTGAGAATGAGGGCATATCAGCATCTGGGAGTAGGACAGTGAGGGAGCCTAGAGTGGTTGTCCAAACAACCAGTGACATTGATATCCTTGATGATGGATATAGATGGAGAAAATATGGACAGAAAGTAGTAAAGGGAAATCCCAATCCAAGGTATTATTCATATTTACTCCCTTGTCTTATACTTTTGAAAATCTGTTTGGTTGTCACATTGCATTTTGTATACAACACAGAGGGACCCAATCATCTGCACCTACCCCTTTTTAATAAATAGACCTAACTTTCCGGTATTGTTTTCTCACCTAAAATAAACAAAAGGGATTGCTAATTTCTATTATCTAAACAAATTATGATGAAATTTCCACCTCTAAAATTGATAGTCTCACCCCCCAAATTTGGTCATCATGGGGTGGAGCTATCAATTTTTTGGGGTGACATATCATTCCCATTTTAGAAAAGGATGAAAGTTCCATGCTATGATATGAAGCTTTGACTTTTGAGTATTAGCTTATGAGTTTTGTGCATCGCATGCTTTTGATGGGCCCACTTCGAAAATAATAAAAGAAAAGAGAAGGAAAAAGAGGCTTGCTTATTCCATGTGCACTCACATGTGTCCACATGGGACGCGTGTGTAAGATCTAAGCTTTCAATCCCTCACGTGGGATGCGGATTCCCCGCGTTGACTTACGGTCGCATGCAACCTCCCCAAAAAGCAAATATTCTTATTCATGAAATGATAATTTTGTGTGTGTGTGTGTGTATATATATATATATATATATATATATATGGTGCTTTTTAATTGGGTGTGTTTTTAACTTTCAAATTTCAGACTATGCATAAATATTAAATACGCCTTAAATATAAAAGTTATAGACACAATGTGGTGCTTTTTCATTGGTTTATGTTAAAAAAAAATTTATAACATTCAAATCTCATACAGGTATTTATACATGTGACTGTGTTAAACTAATACATTTAAAAAGTTGAAAAACTTTCTTTAATTTTACATTATTGATTTTTATTTTTTTTTCCTATCTACAGGAGCTACTACAAATGCACTAATGTAGGGTGTCCAGTGAGGAAGCATGTGGAGAGAGCTTCACACGATTTGCGGGCCGTGATCACGACATATGAAGGCAAGCACAACCACGACGTGCCTGCGGCCCGTGGCAGCGGTAGCCACGCGATCGCCAGGCCATCGTCAGACAACAATGTACCAATGCCGATACGTCCCTCGGCCACAACTAATCACATGGCTGGTAACAACTCTCATTCCGGGGCAAGGCCACCAGCATCATCTGAGGCCCACACACCCTTCACGCTAGAAATGTTGCCGAGCCCTGGGAGTTATGGTTTCTCAGGTTTTGGTATCTCAGGGGGGCATTACATGAGCCAATCTCAGCCGTCGGATGCCGCCGCATTCTCAAAGACCAAGGAAGAACCGAGAGATGATTTGTTCCTTGAGTCATTGCTATGTTGAAAATTCTCTCGATTGGATCAGATACAAAAAAAAAAAAACATACAATAATAATTAGGATCAATTTGTTGTATTACTTACATTGGTTTGGTGTATATTTAGTAGGATTTTGGGTGTAAATTGAGAGTGATATAGAAGAGTTAATCTCATTCGTTCATTGGTTTGAAGCCCACTTTTGCTGGAAACTGGGCCTTTTTTTCCACTCTTGTATCACAAGCTTTGAAGAAAGAAAGAACACGTTTTGATTGTAAAATTGAATTTTTGAATTTATGATAATAGAAATAATATTGAATCATATGATACTTACATTAGATTTGAATTACGGAACTAACGATCGTCTATGCGTCAATAATGGAGATTTACATCATTATCCGGCTTAATAACCGGACCACTTTAGTAGCTCAATCTAAATAATCCAATGTTCTAATCTAAAGCGATGATTATGTGTGGCACACCTGGTAATAGTTTTACACCTTAAACCTCATGTTTTAATGATTCAGACCGTTATCTGATGGGATAATCTTGAATGGGCCATTACCCAAGAATCTCCCCATTGGAAAATCCCTTCCATCCAATCTTCAGTCCTTTTTTGTTGAATGTTGACCATTGCAGCATTTCCTTTCTTAATCATATGTTTGCAAGCTGCAAATCTCACGATTATGATTGCCCCTCCATCCACATTTTGGCCGATCAGATCAACGGTCTCGATATCCCAAGCATGGGCCCACTTGTACGGACGGAGTACCCGCGACAAATGGGAATTTGAACTTATGAAAAGGTGGATTTTATAGGGTGGAGCGGTCAGAACTAGAATATGGTAAAGCCATCTCTCCAGGATACACGTGGCGAGCCGTTGTATCAATCGGGTCCATTCATCTACTGGGCCTCCTCAGGTGGATGGCTTATATTTTAAAATCAAACCAATTAGACAATCCTATCCATCACATTTTCCCTCTGAATATTCGACGATTAATGCTTTCTGTTTTCCACCGTTGCTTTGAGAACCACCAATAAGATGGATGAGATTATCTAATAGGTCTTATTTTTAAAACATGAATCCATGCATTCTAGGGCCTAGTAGATGGATGGACACTCTAATACGTCTCCCAGCCACGTGTACTCTAACTACCAATCCATCATACATGTGGCCCACTAATGATACCATAAAACAATCAAATTATCTTTTACATCACTAAAATTACATGATCCGAGCCATCTAAACACTAGCCATATAAATCAACGGTTAAAAGTTAGTTAATCACTCATATGTGTTCTTATGCTTGTGGCTAATTTTAAGGCTTGAATTTAATTATTTTTTATAAAAATATATATATTTAAATAAACTTATTATAATCATCGTGCCAAACATCATATATGTAAAGTAATTAGGGATATTAAAATTTACTTACTAATTAAATTTAAATTATTATAAATCTACTCCATAATTTTAAACGTATAGTTATTTTTGAATTATAGGAGATTTTGATTTTTGAATGCTAAGTAATTCAAATGGAGGGGATTTCCAATCTAGATATTTGGAATCTACGGCGCTAAACGAGGCCTTATATTCCATCCAAACCGTTAATAAGTTCATTCTCACTGGGATGAACTGAAAGAATAAATGTTAGCCTGATTCAAAATTTTCTGTTGCATCATGAAATTGTTTAAATGGTGGCTGTTCAATCCTCATTATTTTCTATCGTGTGGCCCACTTGAGTTATGAATTTTCTTCATTTTTGAGTTCATGTCTTAACTAGAGCTTAAAAAGCGGATGAACAGAGTGGATTTCCTCCCAAACATTTCAGTGGGCCCCACGTAGCTTCAACCTTCTGGAACTTCATGTTGGCGGGGAACAAAGGCAACTCGCGTCCACGTCCCATGTGGTGCACATGACTCCGCAATGTACGGTTGGCGTGTGCAGGAAGGTTCGACGCGACAGCGCGCGTTTTCTACTATTCAGCTACCTTGTGGCAATCCATTCACTACATATGTGGCATAGCTGATTATCATCCACACCGTCCAAACTGGTGGCTACGATGATGGTGGTGTTTAGACAAAAAATCATACTGGTTGAAATTTATTAACGGTTTGGCTTCATCCACTGATCTTCTCTACGCCGTCAATCTGAAGCGATCAATAGGACATTTATCATTCTCTAATCTGTATGATTTTGAGGCCATGCCCTATCGGCAATGGGGTTCTTTATTTAGAGGGCGTAGATTGGCTGAAATATATGCCACGTGTGCATCTGATGAGTTTCCTGAACTTAGTAAATTGTAACAAACGCACTGCCTCGTTGATACTATGTGTCTGGACTCGGTCAAATGTTTGAACGGTCAAAGATCTCGCTCGGTCAACTTATGAGCAGAAGCTTCTGCTACAGTGCTGCAATTCCACCGTCTGACGTGGCATTTTGGTGAAAGTACCAAATTAACTGGAATGAATTACATTTCTATCTTGCAGCTGGCTCACATGCTTATGGATTAATTTGGACCGGCCAATTATAGATTTCGAAAATGCCCAATTAGTTCAATTGCCACCGGACATGGACCATCTAATAGATGGACCAGATCCCAAAAGCAGGAACTATAAGGGCCTGTTTGGCCTGGTGAATCCCATGGGATTAGGAGGGATGGGATGGATTTTAAGGGCCTATTTGGCCAGATCGATACCACGATATTAGGAGGGATGGGACCGTGATATCCCGAGATATGCATGACAAGCCAAACGGACCCGGAAAACTTGTCCCGGGATATAAGCAATCCCATGGATCTTAAAACAATCCACTAACATCACCATCATTACCTTAAAATTGATCTCATCCCTTGGTTGGACGGATTGGAAGGTAAAATCCTAGGATATGTCGGGCGTGCCAAACAGACCCAGTGAACTTGTCCCGGGATATATCAATCCCATGGATCTTAAACCAATCCACTAACACCACCGTCATTACCTTAAAATCCATCCCATCCCTCCTAATCCCATGGGATTCGCCCAGCCAAACAGGCCCTAAGGTAATGATGGTGGTGTCAATGGATTGGTTTAAGATCCATGGGATTTCTATATCCCGGGACAAGTTCACTGGGTCTATTTGGCACGCCCGGCATATCCCAGGATTTTACCTTCCAATCCATTCAACCAAGGGTTGGGATCAATTTTAAGGTAATTAAGGTGATGTTAGTGGATTGTTTTAAGATCTATGGGATTACTTATATCCCGGGACAAGTTCACCGGGTCTGTTTGGCTCGTCATGCATATCCCGGGATATCGCGATCTCATCTCTCCTAATATGATGCAGGACACGAAATTCAAATATGATGTGCGATATTTCAGGCTTAAGATCACGTTAGTTCAGAAACAATTACACAAATTCCATATCCCACATGAAAGTCCAAACCATTCAATTAAGAGGAATCTATGTGGGTCCAGGCCTACACATGTTAGAGCTGGATCTGTTAAAATTACAAACCAAACGATGCTCAAAGATAAGCAGTAATCATCCACACATGCACAGCAATCAGTCCCTAATCTAAGGGATTCACCAATTTCAATTCAAGGAACCCTATGGTGAGAAAAGGGGCAAATAAATTAAGGATAATGTAATCTAAGGTTAGAGTTTATGAAAAATTGGTATGAGATGGCAAAATAAGAAGAAAACCTAAACCAGAAGATGGTTCCCGCACGCGGGCAACAACAATGGCCCAGACGCACGTGTGTGTGATTACGACCGCACGTGTGTAGGGCCCACTATTCAGAAGAAGATCACCTTGGCCCTGGTCAGCCAGGGATGGACTCCAAAACCTCCAAATCTCGGTTCGAACTGATGCATGGTTTGTGCATGATGCTCCACTAAAGTTTCAGCCCTCTTAAAGGGTCAGATTCTAAAAATTTGTTGTAGAGAGAAAAATAGCTGCAACTATTGATGAATTTGCAGATGGAATACTTGCAGGATAAGAAAAATATGGATGGAAGAAGGTGAAAGCGAATCGTGATAGATGTGGCTTCTCACCACGGTAGTTAGCCCTTCGAAAAAGGGAGGGCTTCGCACCCAATTAGGTTTTCATAACTCGAAAAGGAGTAGGAAAATGCATAAATTTTTATTGATCTTCATTGAATCAAAAGAACTACAAGGAATGCCTATTTATAGGAAAACCCTATACCACAAAACTCGCACCATGTGCGCAACCTATTACTTGGCGATGAAGTAAACTCAAATAAAAAACCAAATAAGAAAATCTAAAACATTCATGATGTTCTAAATAATAACAATAAGCAAAACCTAAAATATGAAATCAATCTGACTAGTGGGTTACGATCATGAGATCCCATAGTGGGATTTTCTTGATTGTCGGGCCCACTCTTTTGAATCAAAACTTCATCTCCTAACTAGGATGCCCTCCCTGGATGTCGTCATCGATCCAAATCGATGGTGGGGTCCTCCTTCTTCTAGCGTACGTGTATAGGGGGCGGCGTGCCTGCGCATGATGTCCCCATCATAATACCATGGGATCGGTCCGGCTAAGGGCCTGTTTGGCTGGACAGATCCCATGGATTAGGAGGGATGGGATGGATTTTGAGGTAATGATGGTGGTGTCAGTGGATTGGTTTAAGATCCATGGGATTGCTATATCCCGGGACAAGTTCACCGAGTCTGTTTGGCACGCCCGGCATATCCCAAGATTTTATTATCTCAATTCCTTCCAATCCATCCAACCAAATACGCCCCAGGCACGATTGAACGGGATTAGGAGGGATGGGATGGATTTTAAGGTAATGATGGTGATTGTTAGTGGATTAGTTTAAGATCCATGGGTTTGTTATATCCCGGGACAAGTTCACCGGGTTTGTTTCGCTCGTTTGGCATATCCTGGGATTTTACCATCCCATCCCTCTTAATCCTTCTTAATCCGCCCAACCAAACAGGCCCTAAATGTTGATTGGATGGATAAAATCTTCCCATCGGTGCAAGTCCATCCAAAAGGTGGCTAATTGATTGGACAATCCAGATCACCTAAATAAGCACAACTTGGATTGTACGGTAGAGATTGTTGATGCATGGACTTCTTATGTATTACATTATGTCATTCACTTGTACGAAGGAAAAACTTTGATACTTTGGCAGAGTGAGATGGATGATACACAGGCACTTAGAAATTTCTTGGAAGTTACATGTGTGATACGTGCATATATAAGGGCCAGTAGCTTTGGACATTTTTGCCCTCTCAAATAATCTCTACTACTTTAGAAGGCCCATATTGATGGAGATGGATGTAGTAAAAAATGACTTGTTGACCTATGTAAAAATATGACTCTTTAATGGAGCCAAATGGCTAAGGAGGATTATGCAAGGTCTGTAATTAATTGAGATAATGCTTAAATGATGGTGATGAAAATGAATTAGTCTTTATAAGATTAGTTAAGCAAGGGTAAATTTATCATGAAGTTGTAGCTGCTTGGCAAGGACTGGTTGAGATTTTATCACGCAATAAATGGTGTGGATTGCGTCCTACCCTTGTCAGTCTCTAGCTATGAATGCCCAGATCTGTGTTGGGACCCACCATGATATATATGCGGATGCCTTCCATCTCTTTTATCAGGTCATTTTAAGGTATGAGCCCAAAAATGAGGTGGATTTAAAGTATTAAATGCAAGAGTCATTCATGATGTGTTACACTTGGACATTGAATATTCTTCATTTTTGAGTCATGCCTTAAAATAATATGAGAAAAGAAATGGATCGCATGGATAATAGATATTGAGCCCCACACAGATTTATCCATCCCTAGTTAGAGACGAGCTAGGTAAGATGCAATCAGCCTCTCGCTTTTTTAAATGTGATTATATCACATTAACTACTGCTCTTCATTAGAGCTGGATACCAACCGATCTAGCTCAATTAATTCGCTTGGCTTAACCAGAAGGTTAGGTTCGGTTAAGCAGAACTAATTTTTGAGCTTGAAAGAATTTCGAGCCGAGGTTAAGGTGGCCCGAGTTCAAGTTGACTCGGCTCGAGTTATAAGTTAATTATAATATATATATATATATATATATATATATATATATATATATATATATATATATATATATATATATATAAAAACTTAATTAATATATTATATTTTATATTATATATAATATAAAAAAAGACTTGTCTGTATAAAAATTAAAAAGAAAATGCTCAACTTGAAAGCTTCAACTCGAACTTGGCTTGTAAGCTCGAGCTTGAACTTGGCTCGAACTTAGCTCGAATTAGGCTCAAGTTAACCCGAGCTGTTGATCGAACCAAGCCGAGATAGCCAGTCAAGCTCGAGAAATGAACCGAGCAAAACTCAAGCTAGGATAGGCTGTTGGCCAAACCGAGCCGAGTTGTGCCAAGCTGGACTCAATTCGACTCATGTACAGCTTAGCTCTTCACGTGTGATTCCTAGTAAGAGAATATCAAGTGACATATAGGGTTCACCATGTGAAAATGTAAAATCCAGTTAGTCCTTCAAGTGAGAACTATTATTTGAATTATACATACTCAAGAAACTGCTTAGTTTACATGGTCTGGCCCACCTTAGATTTTTATCATACTGATTTTTGTATCTTCTCTCAATACTAGTGAGTTAACCTAATTAACGGTTTTGATGAAGGATAGTGGCTCACACACAAACCTATAGTTAGCATCTGACTCCCATTGTTTCATGTGGTGTGCCCCATCTTAGCTGTGTATGTACTTGATTTTTAACTCAAG
This sequence comes from Magnolia sinica, assembly GCF_029962835.1. Classification (NCBI taxonomy): domain Eukaryota; kingdom Viridiplantae; phylum Streptophyta; class Magnoliopsida; order Magnoliales; family Magnoliaceae; genus Magnolia; species Magnolia sinica. The sequence goes on along the minus strand of NC_080580.1, from coordinate 78,321,727 downwards.
ACTTAACACGAGTATAAAACCTAATGAACAAAGTAGATTTTACACTTAAAACATGATAAGCCACATGGATTTGAGTGTTTTACACTATATATGAAACTTCCACTACATTCCCTCCTCACATCTTCCTCTCTCATATCCCTCTCCAAGTTGCACCTACCATACCCCTAGTGTCAAGTAATTGGTAATAATTTATCCAATTTTGGATCCCACTTATAGATGTATCATAAACTAAAAGTCCATATATAGTTGATTATTGATTATTAGAATATTGGAATTTTGGTGGATATTTATGGCCAATTAGAACTAAAACATATCTCTAATGTCCTATTTGTATGGATAATTGTTTAAAAATCAAGCTTATCCTACAGGAGTTATATCTTGTAGCAAAAGCTTAGCGTAGCCTATCTAATGATGAAGTTGTGATATCCACTACTTCACCCTCAATTTAGCTAATTAAGGTCACTCGTGTGACCAAAGGCCTAGATCAAAAGTACGTGTGCATATATGATTGCGCAGGCATGCTAGAGTCTAATCAACTCAAAGGTATTTACTGAATTGGTCAACCCCCCTATGTCAAGACAGACAGATTGAAGACTAGATTGGAATCCAAAATTCTCTCGATCACCAACTGAATTAGAAGTGTGTGTTGTACTCGGTCGATTTGAGCAAAGGAATAGTTAACCCTAGCGAATGAGTTCTTTTTACATTGTACCAGCAGTTATAAAATCGGTTGATTTAAAGACTTTTTATTTTATCACTACTGTAACGTGGTATTTTTCAATCAAAGTAAAATATTCACGTATAACAAAGTAATTACTAGCATAAACACAATCCATTTCTATTAATATATTACTCTGTTACAATCGTCATACCTTGCACTATAAATTTTAAAATAAAAAAGAAAAGAAAGATAAATACATGACGCGTCTATCGAAACAAGCGTTCGAGATGGGTGGTCAGTAGGATAGGACCAGGGTATGAACAATTAAATCAAAATTTAAATGGACATTAGTATCTGGCAACTTAAGGTTGAAAATATTAAATCTAATCTTAAGATAAACGTACTGTAGTGGGAGTTGTTGGCCAGTAGTGAACTAAATTACGAAAAAATAAAATATTCATCAAAGTAAAGTAGACATGTAAATAGATGTGTTTAGCGTGAGGGCTCAAGCTCTTCTTCAATGCTCCTTTTATAACTTTCTCAATGTGGTAGAAGCCCCTCGCTAGATTTCTAAGTCCTTTAGGATTCTTCATACGGTCTTTCGATAACGTCATGAATTTCAGGGATTAAGCACGAATTCGATCCCCAATATTTAAGATGTCACTTATGCTTTGTAAAAACATAAATTAACTATACTTTTAACATAATATTTGACTAATCATACAACTAAGCTAAACAGTGAAATATACTCTGAAATGAATGTATCTAAAGCAAGTAACAATACTAAAATATACAATATACATACATTCATAGCATATGGTCCACAATTGAGGTCCAATATACAATTTCAAAATAAATAGAAAATGTGTCAAGTCTAAAGTTTGTCAAACAAAAGAATATCCGCCAAATCTAGGTGAACGGTGAGTCGACTATAGCTGCCTATCAAATAATTGGAAGTATGAGAACTCCTTTGGATCCATGTATGCGTTCTCCAATGCATCTGCCTTGGTAACCCCTGCATCTACAGTAATGTCTAGTTGGTGTTTTAAAACATCATCTCAAGGTGGGAGTAAATGATTAACTCAGTGGTTACATTTATTTTAAGTTGCATATGTTATCAACTCAATCAACGCAGGTAATAATAGCACAAGTAAACAAACAATTCTTATCTAATCTTTTTAGGTGCATGAATATTATAATGAAATGATGTATGAGCCTTACAATCCAACGCTCCCTCAATAAGCGACTTCAACACCTATTTCACAAATGTCAACACTTCATCATCACGCGACTTTAACTGCATTCGCAAACTATATATCCTAATGTAATGTAGCTCATCCCTAACATTATCAATAAGTGTGAATGATATGCATAATTAGTCAAATAGTTATTAGGTTATATTCATTCAACATATTGGGGAAGCTAGGGTACTACCATTATATCACGTCTCTCATCTGGATCACGAGGCTCATGGTGACCATAGAGATTACTCACCCATGTCTCTTGATCCATTTTTAGGTTTATCACCTCATTTAGTCATACATGACAGGTAGGTTACTTTCATCATTGCTCAATGCTCACTATGGGGAGGCTCATTAACCTAATGTAAGTCAACAACACGAACATGGTCGCATACCATCATACTCAAGTCATGATTCTTGTACGATCGTAACGCTAACAATTAAAGTAGACACATTTAAGGGAACAGTGGTATCCTAGATTCAATCGAGCATTATCACACATTATGAACACAATATGATCAGTCATGCATTAGATTGATCTGATTGACATGGGAGAACCACGGTGCAATCGACATTGGGTGTAAAGCATTCTGTATAGTTCAGCTATTGTCGGTCATCTGTGCTCACCGCCAGTCGATCGAACAAGTTAGAGTGGCTGATCTAATGTTGACTACCCATTGACTTCAACATTTTGCAAAGCTAATTTCACAAGAATTGCAAGTCTAATCATTAGGTGATATTTAGAAATTTGTAGAATAACAAGGCAAGTCAAGCATAAATATTTGTTAACTAAAGCGCACTTTAAGGAAACATTAAGCAACTTATCAATGTAATGTGCAAGCTTTCAATTCAAGTATTTTATTCATTCAGACCTTCCATCAAACATGTTGACTACAAAAAACAAGTAACATTAAAATTTACAATAACGAAGCAATTTTAGCAAAGTTAACACACAAAATTCTAATTACAATATAAATTCATTAATTGAAGTCATCAAGGGTTGATAAACGGGAACGTAGAAGGAAATGGTCCGCACCTTGTGATGGTTTGCCCGAGTTAGAGTGTCGCTATGGTTAGGGTTTTAGGAAAAGAACACTGATACCTAAGCAACACATGCTATTGTAAGATTTAGGAAACCCAACCTAAAAATGTCTAGATTGGGAAGTTTGGTTCAATCATTACCTCCAATCGATGATGGAAGAGATCTAACAAAGGATTCGGGTGCGACTAAGGCTTCGGTTAAAAGGGAATAAGGGCTAGAGGAACACCAACCCTCAAGCACTTATCCGCACTAATCCACCTTCTCTCCCTCACTCTCTCTCTCTCTCTCTCTCTCTCTCTCTCTCTCTCTCTCTCTCTCAACAATTTAAGGTACAAACTCACATAGGAAATAGAGCTACTTAATTGGGGCCTTTTTACAACACCAGACGTGGTGCAAATGGCCCCAAAGGCCATGTGGTAAGTTTGTTATCCCTATGTGAGGTTATCTCTCATCATTGGGGCCCCATAAGGTGTACAGGTAAATTTATGCCATGAGATAGGTGACCCACTTGGAGATCTACGTTTGGACACAACCACCTCGATAATTGGATGTGTCGATCATGGAGAAGGTCCCAATTCAGTTCAACGACCACCAATCATCGATTTGACCTGCGACTATACAAATATGTGCAGGATAATAACCTAAGTTAGTATCTTAAATTTGATCGTGATTTAACAATCCGAAAGCCACAGCTTAACAAAGAGTGAAAGATGAACATTTAACTTAAATTCAGGTTCTCTCCTAAGACATTTACACATTTCACACACTTGGATTACAAGCCCAAGTTGAATGATCATATACGCAATCTCGACTCAATATCCGCAATAAACATCAAACCCGACAAGATGGACGTTTTTCGATAGTTTCGAGGTTAGAGGACCATGAACACACAGCTTAGAGGTATTTTGGTTAATCGGGGCATTTACGAATTAAGTCAAACCTCGAGATTTCTCGTAGGTGACAATCAGTGTTGAGTTGAGCTAAGTTCGAGACACTACCCATTCACGATTAGCAGAAATGGATATTCGTCTCTAATTATTCTAAATCTGTCAATTCTAGTATAATTATGACATTTAATTGGGCTAGTATGGCCTTCTGACAATTCCGCTCGTGAACTTAATAGGGTTTTTGTACAAAATTTTACAGGACGTTACACTTTCTGAATACACGGGCTCCCTTAGAAGATCTAAATCTGTTTACGAAAGGAAGAGCCCTAGATTCGCCAACTTCTCGAATCTTTTTTTTGTAGTTGATCCTTTCTAGAGATATTCGTGGCCCACTAAAGGTCTGGCCTGGTGCTCCCGGGTCCCTCTGACAGAAACAATCAAGCCAGAGCTTTGGAACCTCAAGAGCTGATCTCTATCGAACATAATCATCCAACACCTCTTGGTGACCCACCTTGTCCACATCCAGATGTTAGACGACCCGGATCAAACCCCTTCCTTCTGTTTAATCACCGAGAAGGTGATGGTTTAGAGTTTTGAAGGGATTTGACTCTCGATATTGATCTATCATTTAGATAGATCAAATCTTTCATTCTCTTAACTCCAATCATCTTGTAGAATGGGACCCAATGGGACCCGATGTAAGTTCAATCAAAATCTTCTACATCGTTGCTAGCTCTCCGAATGTGTCTAGAGAAATTTTTCATTTTGGAAGGACCGTTAGAATCAGCCTTGTGGATGAGATCATGTCTAGTTGTGAAATAAAATTTGCTTGGCCAAAGGGTCATTTATAACCATGTCAATCACATCCCTTATTTAATTGGCGCATTTATCGTAGGCACATGTACCATTCGTTCTCCTAAAAAGACTCTATACGAGTCTACATCGTCACAATAATGGCAAATGCAAATTTCCTTCTCACGAGTGTACAATTCTACCGATACCAAACACATGGTATCTTCACGTGGCATTTTTCTACGTCACCAAAAATGAGTGGAAACACTCTCTTCAATTTTATTAGCTAATATTAAAACAAGATCCTGTAAACAATAGGGATGGAATGCCCTCCATTGAAACCTTCACGGCCACAGAGGTTTTGGGTTAGGATTACATTTGTGTTTTTCTTTTATCTTGTTGAGTATAGCCTTATGAAGGGTTTGGATGACACCATGGTCACCTAGAAACAATCAAGCTGGCCACCACGTAAATTTAAAGGTTTTGGGTGGTTATCCATGGTTTGTCATGCTGTGTCCCACTATCATTAATGATAGGATAGACTTGATTTTTGGGCACCCATGATTATGGTTGGGCTAAAACATTCCACGAGGTCGATGGCGCATACACAACAAAGCGATGGGCGAATCTCTGCAGGTGAAATAACTGTTTAGACGCATATTCTACGGGGACCGTAGGTTCCACGAGTGAGTCGGTTTGTTTGAAACTTTTGAGTGCCAGCGTATCAAGTGTCATACTCTACCCGAGTATTTTATATAAAAATAAATAAAATAATAATAATAAATAAAAACTCTAGAAAAATGTCAGGACTTTTTGTCGAGGGCAATGAATCAGATGAAGACAAAATTGAGGGTATTTTCGTAAATTCAACTGCCGTATACTTAATGGAGATCTTTTCTTGGGGGACACGGCTCAATAATCAGTGGCTGCTGATGGCCCACGTCACCCACCTGACTTATTGCCTTACGTTAGCAACAGCAACCCTCCTATCCTCTTCACAAAAGAGATAAACAATGCATGTACCGTCTAATAATCTCTGCCGTGGATTAAGGGTTAGCCGGGTAACGTAATCAGGTGTTGTCCTGACGGTGGGGTCCACATGTGTTGTACATCCACACCGTCCATCAGTTTTCCAGCTCATTTCAGGGCATGGTCCCAAAAATGAAGCAGATCCAAATCTCCAAGTGGACCACACCACAGGAAACAGTGGTCATTGATCACTCGCCGTTAAAACCTACTTAGGGACACTTGGAAAGTCCAATCAAGTGACCTGAATTGTCTATTAGGTACAGAATATATATCATGAGCTATCACGCAAAACTCACACTGATTGGACGGTTTTAACTATCCGAATTGATGTCGATAGATTCAACGGTTAAGATCATTTATGCAAAAATGGCCCTGATCCACGATTGAGCCATCTACTTTTTTGGGATGATTATGGATTGCCTATGTTTATACACTGATAGATGAACTCTAGCCATCGTACTTGGGGCTTGGAAAACAGATGGCTATGTCAAAGACTGCCCATTTTTGGACGGATTGGATCATCCAATCAGTGGGATTTTCACCTTGTGGCCCATTTCATGTATTCTGAACCTAATAGACGGTCTGGATTTATCGATTGGACTGTCCAATTGTCTGATTCAACTAGGAGCACTAAAACTTATACTGCTCTAGAGCCACTGGTCTTTTCTCTTAAAGTTAATCCTAACCGTCCATTTGATGGGCCAGACCCTTGAATTACCACCAATTGCATGGGCCTCCACATGACACTGGCTGGACAATCTACCCCTGATTGTGGCCCATCAATGATGGTCATGATGGATGGTCTTGATTCAGACGCCCCTTGACACGTGTGCAGTTGGGTGGATTCCATAGTGTTGTATCTGTCATATTTTGTTACTCTGCCATCCACAGGACAGATGGCACTGTTTATGATAATATAGACTATCTGAATCATGGGCCCCACGTAGTTGGACAAGCGCGCAAGTAATGCTGCTTGGATGATTCTCGGTTGGTGGCAAACGGATAGCTGAATAAACTGATCAACCGTGCTGAGTCAGATGATTAAATCAGACGGTCAAGATCATCCAATAAACTTGATTTCTCTGGCTGTGATACATCCACAGTAAGACCCACGATTTGGACGGTCTATATTGACAATCACACACCGTATGGGCTCGAGATGAATTGCTTAATTCATCATGCTTTATGCTCACGTGTTAAGCATGTAAAGATACTAACCGATCATCAGTTAGTATACTCTTTGGGTGGACTACAACTGGAAACGATTTGTCAATCCTGACCGTTCTATTAAAAACTTTTGAACAAGAAAATAGACGGTCACAAAACAGTCAAAAAATTGTCCCATTAACTTCATTTTTTTTTTTTAGGATTAAAAATAATAATAATAATAATTTAAAGAAAAAATAAAAATAAAAATCCTCCAATCCAGGGGTTGGATATAAATATGAGACATATATCACGTGGAGTTGACTCAATGGTAACTTGCTGATGAGTCCGATTGCGTGGAGCGCATGCGGGGTAAGTTCAACTCATCCAACAAGGTTACCTTAAGTGGCTTTAATCATCGCATGGGTCAATATACAATCAATATTTAAAACCTTAGCAAACCAAAAGTCTCCGTTAATGATGCATGGGTGTAAGGATGGAAATTAGCCAACGTCCCTATCTTGGAGGAGACAATAACCTGGGCGTTCTGGGCGTTACATCTTAGGTGCGAAAACAATCTTAAAATGAATCAAACACATTATAGAGAAATGAAAAATTCTCACAATCACGTGAAAAAAATCTTACAAGAAAGTCTCCGTGAATGATGCATGGGTGTAAGGAAATTAGCCAACAGCCCTACCTTGGGGTAGATAATAACATGGGCGTCATATGTTGGGTCCGAAAGCAATCGTACATAATAACATGGGCATCATGTGTTAGGTGCGAAAGCAATCTTAGAATGAATCAAACACATAATAGATAAATGAAAAATTCTAGCAGTCACGGAGAATATAAATATTTTAAGCAGAAAAATCCTTAAGAAAGAAAAAAAAAAACTACGGCACCAATCGAAAAACAAGTTATTATAAACAAAAAGTTATAAGACATAAAATCAACTTACAAGTCTGAAAACTCTAGTTTTCTTCCTTCAAAACTCACCGGCTCTCAATATCTCATTTATTGCATTATTAGAACTAACCCTAATTCTACATTAACACAATTTATATAACTTGCATATAGAATTAGAAACACAATAATGCATTTACGCATAAGTTATGCAAACCGTCGATTGATTCAATCGATGATCTTCAATTGATCGACACCCCATATTTGATCGAATCGAACATGTCCAAAAGTGTCAAGAGAGTAAACTTATATTTTTAGGATTTCTTCGATTGATCGACAGTATGATCAATTCGATCGAAATCCCCTATTTCAAAATCAAATTGAAGGCACTCAATCAATAATCTCCAGCGTGGCTTCAATCTTACGTCTTCACTATTCCAAGCTACTATCATCATCTCTAAATTTTTTCACCATAGAATCACCATCGTTGCTTCTCGTGCACACTCCATCTTCATTCATCCTTCGTCAAGCCCAGATTAGTCGAGCAAAACCTGAACTTCTCTTCAGGAACTACTTTTATAAGCATGTCTACCAAATTTTCATTGCTGTGAATCTTCACATGAGTAACATCGCATTCCTCTAGTATTTGTCAAATAAAATGATAACACGCAAAAATGTGTTTAGTTCTGAAGTGATACATCGAGTTTTTCACCAAATTGATCGATCTTTCGCTATCACAATATATAGGCACGGCTTCCTGCTGAAGCTATAACTCATTCATCATTCCTCTCAACCAAATCGCTTTCTTAAATGCTTATATCACCACCATATACTTAGGTTCAGTTGTGAAGAATGAAACCATAGACTGAAGCTTCGACATCCAACTGATCGCTCCACCTGCTACCACAAATGAGTAACTGGAAGTTCATCATCTATTATCCACGTTACTAGCATAATCCGAATTCATATAGCCTACCAGTTTCTCTTTAGATCTTTTACCGTCAAGACGTATTCCATCGTACCTCATATATGACAAAATAGTCATTTCAATACCTCTCAGTGTTGCTTGTCGAGGTTTGACATGTATATGCTCACAACACTCATTGCATATGAAATATCAAGTCTAGTACAGAGCATAGCGTACAAAGACTGTCAACCGCTCTCAAGTAGGACACAAGAGTCATATACTTCTTTTCTTCATCTGATGTAAGACATCGTTCTGAAGAAAGTCGAAAATGAGTAGTGTGGGGTATGCTAATTGGTTTAGCCTTATCAAATCTAAACTTAACTAAGACCTTCTCATGATACTCTTCCTGAGACAACCATAGGTTGCTCCTTTCCTTGCCTCTATGTAAGTCGATACTAAAAATCTTTTTCGTTGCCTCTAAATATTTCATCTCAAACGTCCTAGATAACCAAGCCTTCAATATGTTGGTTTCAGATATGATATGGTTGGCGATAAGCATATTATCAACATATAATACTAGAATTATAAAATCTTCATCACTCAGTGATCCCAAGTAGACATGGTGATCGAACTCATTTCTAATAAACCACTGGCTTTACATGAAAGAATCAAATTTTTTATACCATTACCTAAGTGACTGTTTCAAGCCGTACAATAACTTTTTTAACCAATAAACCTTATTCTCTGCTCCATGTACCTCGAACCCTTTAGGTTGCTTCATGTAGATATGTACTTCTAGTTCCCCATGTAGAAAAGTATTCTTCACATCTAACTATTTTAATTCTATATTGTATTAAGCAATCAATACCAATACGAATATGATAGATACTTGCTTGACCACAGGTGTGAATATCTCACCGAATTCAATGCCTTCTTTCTGAGCAGAGCCTTTCGCAACCAATCTTGCCTTATATCTATTTAGTTTCTTGCGAAAAATTCACTTACACCCAATCGTTTTCCTTCCAACAAGTAGCTCCACCAGATCCCACCATTTCATTCTTATGTAGAGAATCCATCTTATCATACATCGCCACCATCCACATCTCATCATCTCGGTCATCTAATGTTTCCTGAAAGGTAGATAGATCCCCCTCATCCATAATTAGGGTAAACGCAACATTTAAGTCATTCATATATCTTAACGGTAACCTGAGATTTCTTAGTAGATTTTTCTCAACAGGTTGTGGCTCCACCTCTTCGCATACCTCTTCCTTGGCTCAGCTTCTTCAGGTATTTTACCTCTGTCTGTTTCAACATCAACAACCAATTTTTCGGTTTCAGTGTGCTCATCCTTCCGATATAAGAAACCTTCATCAAATATGATGTCACGACTAAATGCAATTTTCAATGAAACCCAATGGTACAGTTTGTACCCTTTTCACTCTATCACTATAGCCGACAAAGGTACTCTTTTTAGCCATTTGGTCTAGCTTATTTGTCTCAACTGACGGTATGTGAGAGTAAGCATTGCAACAAAATATCCATAGCCCCGAGTAGTCAACTTCCTAACCGCTATATACTTCCTCTAGAATTATGTAATCAATCGGCATAAATGGAAAACAATTTACTAAATAGCAAGTCATGTTAATAGCCTTAGTCCATAACTCCTTACTTAACGTAGCATTACTCAACATCCTTCGAGCTCTTTCCAAAAGAGTGATTCATACGCCTTGTCATACCATTCTGCTCTAGTGTATATTTTACTGTATTATGTCTGACGATCCCTCATTCTTAGAAAATTAATTAAATTCTTTAAAAGTAAACTCTTCGCTATTATCAATCCTCAGAACTTTCAGTTTTCGCCTTGATTATTTTTTAACCATAACCTTCCATAACTTGAAAGTGAAATACACATCGGATTTATGTTTTAGGAAATAAACCCAAAATTTTCTAGAGAAATCGCCAATGAATATTACATAGAATGATGACCCTCCTCTAAAAATAATGGGCGATGACCCCCACACATCAGAATGCACATAGTCAAGTTGTCATTTACTAATATGCTTCGCAGTTTAAAATGACAATAGTAATTGTTTACCGTATATGCAATGCTCACATACATCTAAATAAATTTTTTTAAAGCAGGAATTAAGCCACGATTGAGTGGTACTTTCATACCACGTTCGCTCATGTGGCTCATGCATACATGCCACACACGTGCTGACATGAATTCTACTATAGACGATGCAGCTCCACCCAATATTGTGCTCCCGATCAACCTATAAAAGTTTTCTAATCGTTATGTCTTCATAATAGTGAGTGCCCATTTTAAAACTTTCAGGACACTATCGTACCGAAAGAACTTGCACCTGAGTGCATCAAGAGCTCTCAGTGTCATGCCCCAAACTCAAAAACCGAGTTCACAAAATTCCTGATCGCCGAATCCAGCGCTGACAGCCTCCATAGTACCCCATTCTCGGCTCCCAGCACCCATACACCAGGTTCTGATCCTGGGATCCTACAAGGAGGATTTTAAACATAATTTGATTCGTAATGAGCATAACCATAAGTATAACCCACGAATAATAACCACAGAACATCATCACAAAATCCACTATGATCAGAAACTTTGAGTACAATGCGTATGAAAGGAAAATACAAGATAATGAAAATAACAGAAACTCCAGAAGCTCGACTGCACACTCCAACTACGGCGAGGCTATGGCTGCGTCCTCATGTCACCTGCACGTATTAATCGTGCATAAGCTTATAAAAAGCTTAGAGGGCGGTATAAGTGTGTGCGCAATATGATCGTGCGCAGAATGCAAGTTCAGAGTAATGCGGAATCATGCAAATGAGTACATGAATGCAATCAGCCGTACTAAGGCTATGCAGTGCAGGACATAAATGTTATCGGCCATATAAAGACCATGTGATGCGAAATACAAATCAAGCATGTCAATCCTCATCCACATATTAATTATAACATCCTGGATTTTCACTATTTTGAATTTTTAAAAAAATCTTTAAATTTTTTTTAATTAACTCATATTATCACTTACTGACCATTAGCACTCGATGTTAGCTTATACACGGGTGGACCAGTCTGGTCGTGATTGGACCGAGTGTGGGCTATCAAGCCGATAGCCCGTTTACACTTAGCAATAGCCCATGCGGGCCATACAGCGACCAAGGAAAGTCAGAAAAATCTAAAAAGGTTAGGGAAACATAGATCTCACTGGGCTTGTGGTCCATCGCAGACCAGGGACTCAGTGGACACCTAGAAATTAAATTATCCATATCGCCCTAGCGGCACTTGCAAAGTGCCACTTACCCCAGCCTACTGAAATCAGAATCTGGCACTCTTAATTGAAACTGAGACATTAGGCATTTCAGCCGTCGAGTTTCTTCTAAATTTACGGTAAGGGCCTAAAATATTTTTCTACACCCGCCCACAAAATCTGGGACCCGATCGTAAAACGGTGACCGTTAATCACAAATCGGAGCGTTGCGGTAAAACCTCGCATCTGTTTGCCGTCAAATTTTTTTTTGCTCTTCATCAGGACATGGAGCACCTGTCCTATAAATTTCGTGACTAGGGACCCATCAGAGCAACCCTGTCACTCTTTTAGTGTAAAACCGACGGTTTAGAGTAAGCATGACCAAATCTCCACTTTTACTAGTTATAAATAGGCCACACTATGAACATAGTTAATCCAAACTCTAATCATTGCCCCTGAGAAATCTCAATACCTAATTCATTACAGAAATACCTCAATATTCTGAACAAGCTCTAGACCGCTCGTTGGCGGGCCACTAGTTCTAAAACTATAGAATAATGTCCATCTCATTGGGCTTGACGTCCATCGCGGGAAATGGACCTGGGTACTGCCCAGAACCGCTCAACTTAAGCCATAGGACGAGTGCATGAGAAGCGCAAATACCCTAAAGAAAGGAGCTGGAACTTAAGTGAATTGAGTCTACTCTTATGCAAAGTTGAATATTTCGGACTGTCAGTTTGCGACCAAACTTCACACGTGGAGTAAGGATATTTCTCTACTCATATTCGTATAGCCGCAGCCCCGATCGACCCTTAGTGACCGTTGAACAAACTTCTAATCATATATGTCGATCGGCGCATCCAAATGGCGGGCCGATCATGTCCATACGTGGATCATCATTAGGGATAACTATCCTATGGTGTATATCAATATGTACACCCCATAGTTGGCCCTAAAGCTTAGAAAGACCTTTCCATAAGTCTAGTATAGTAAAAACCCAACACTTGAGGTCATTTCCACCAAATCTGGCATTATAAAAGGGCCTCATTTGGGCACCCCCTCTCCCCATACGATTTTGCCCTAGAAGAGAGAGAAGAGAGAAAGGGGAGAAGAGAAAGAGGAGAGTAAAGAGAGGAAGGGTGAGCGAAGAAGGGAGAGAAGGTGGACCATAGGCAAGGTGGGGCCCAAGAGAAGTCGATCCTTGCAACTCCTTCTTCCTCTAGAGATCCCACATCCACCGTTCTAAATTCGAATTCCAATCGATTAGGGAGGTAAGCACCCATCTTTTTGAGATATTTTGTGTTAAGCTAGATGTTGCATGTAATCCTAACATGCAAAGTTCCTTTGACTCAGGGTCTCTACAAATTTACCCGCAAGTTGGCAATCCTAGGTCATTTCCCAAGAATCCCAACGATCCATAGGTGCGGACTATTATCCTTAGGTGGTCTAACACCAACTATACTATAAGCCTAATGATTTTAATTGCTTGAATGATGTATTTGAAAATTCTAGAGAAAACCTAGAAATTGTATGTTTTGTTTGGAATTGAACAGAATGGTATATTTGTTTAGTTCTCACACGATGTTGTTCTTGCCTCTCACATGATTTGCTACAATGGTTGATTATATTTTCATGTCTTATTTGATTTTTCTCATAAGGCATTATTTTGTAACATGTGTAATTCCTTATTTCTTTTGCTATATGATTCAATGAAGTGTGGGAAGTGTTTAGCTTCCTCACAAACCTACACCACACACTTGCACCCCTAATTCATATCATGAATTGCTTCGCTTAGTAGATAAATTTGAGATTCTATATTAGAAGTTATGGACGCATGCTTCACTTATGTTAGATGTTAACCATGTTTGTGGCATGTTATGAATTACCCTCCACTTTTTGGTTGGTCAGGAAATATGAGGAGCATGAGGGTAGTTTCAATGGAAGGACTACCCCGGGCTAAACCCATGGGCTTGGGCGAGTACGGAAGGATGGTAGTAGTTGGACTACATGGGTCGTTCGTACCCGATATCGTCTGTCTCGTGTTTGCCTAGACCTGTGTGGTATAGCCTGTTATTGACAAATCTTGCTCGTTAACCCTATTTGCTCACATATGTATGAAACCTGGAATACCCTACAACCGATGTAGCCCATCGATAATCAAATTAAAACTGGCCCACCGCCTCGTGAGCCGGGCATGGTGGAATGGGACACTGTGTCCGAGCTGTCGGCCTATGCTGGGGTGTCGCACCTCCCTATAGTGACCGCGAGCGATCCCTTTCTCTCGGCACTCCCCATGTGCTTGAAGTCGAGGATGGGGAACCCGACGGGATCAATGACCGCGAGGTCTCAGCCTGACACATTGGAGGGCCTTGGCCTCGCAACCAGCTCAGGGCATTGATACGTGGGGTGTATTAGAATTCCCAACCTGCTAGATGAATGAACTTAACTAAGAACTCGACTAATACGATCGCATTGCATCGCACTAGTTAGGGTGGCGACTCGGACTAGGCAGTCGAGGTCGCTCTGAAGGAGTGTTGGTCATACGCGATCATTAGATGGAGTCACTCGAGGGAGTGTTATAGCGAAGGCATGCATCATATCATCTATCATGCATATACATTAACAAGATTAGTTAGGTATTTATGAATGATTGTTTTTCATTAAGTTCATAATGTAATTGATGTCTGTTACAACTTAAGATTAATAACACCCACTGAATTAATAACTCACTCCCACTCTGAGATGGTGCTTTAAAACACCAACCAGATATTTTACTAGATGCAAGTGAGGGGGATCTCGACAAGCCGAGCGAGGTGAGCAAGGATAGGGAAGAGGAGCTTCCCTACTTCCAAACTTTCGACGGATCCTTTAGGTTGAGTTCGGGCTACCGCGGGGTATGGACAGGGCCCTAGTCGCTTTGGGTCATGTATGGGTGGGACTAATTCCCTATTTAGATGATTTTGGATTCGCTGTCTAGATATTTTTTATATTTAGTAGTAATTTATACTGCTTTATGACATACTTATGCTTCATGCCCTGCTAAATCTTCCATTGTCGATGAATCATCTAAAAGTAATGAAAATATGAAGCCCATTAAGGCATCCATGACACCTAGGAATTCGAGAGCCGAGTTCTTACACGGCCCTCGGAAACCCGGGGTGTTACAAATGGTATCAAAGCAATGGTTTGGATTAAATTGGGCTATAGATTATGAACTCGTCATAATGCATCCGCTGACTTAGGAAGGGACGCTATAGCAATACTGAAACGATAGGAACCACCACAGACATCCGAATCAACAAATCTTAAATGGAAGGTAAGACTTCCAACGAGTTAGGATCGGAAAGCGAGAGAGTGTAGCGTCACTAGGAATCTGGTCTGAGAATCTTACAGTATATTGGCTCATTGATAGGAACGAGCCAGAAATTGAGTGATTAGAGGGTCGAAACCATCATCTTAGACCAAATGAGTGAATACCGGGACAAACTCGATAGTTTCGACCCAATCGGGGATAGAAATCTAAGGGTAAATGAAAATTTACTAAAAATAGTAGAAATAGAAATAAATTATATTTTGACTCCTATCCAGGAGGAATTTCTTGAAACCACTAGGTTCATTACTTATATTGGCTTCTCCTACCCCAAAATCATATATGGCATGTCGAATAACTCATTCCGGTTTGCGAGATATGGCCTTTGCAAGCTGACCACACCCGACCACCGAGCGTGCCCACGCCCACTGGGCATCCCCACACCCAAACATATAATGCATTGGCATGCCCATGCCCAAAATTCCCAGTGGCCCGGCGTCGCCATGCCCAACTGGCGTGCCCACGCCGAAATTTCCTACAAAAGTCGTCCGATTTCAAAAATTCATATTTCCCTCGATATAACTCCAATTTAGGTGATTCAAAAGACATATTGAAGCTTAACAAGTATAGTTTCATATAAAAATAAAATAAAAATATAATAAAAATTATAATGTAGTTATATTTTGAATTAATTGATAACTATCCAAAAATCATTAGTTTTAGACAGTGGTTACGTCTAGAATTTTTATAATTTATCTACAACTCCAAATGATATGAAATTTGGTGGGATGACTTAAAACTTGATGATCAATTATAAAATAAATTAAAAAATTAAATTTTTTTAAAATAATCTAGTTACTAAAAGTATAAGGAACATTACAAGAATTAGATATATTTTACTATCTTACAGAAAATTGTTAGTTTCGAATAACCTATGCTTCTAAAATTTTTATAATTTTTATGGAATTTGAAATAGATTAAAATTTTGTATGGAAAGGGTCAACTTAATGATGAATTATCATAAAATTTATAAAAATTATCCTATAATTAAAAGTGATAAATACTTTATGAACAAAAGATGTATTGGAACCGAAGCTTCCTACAACTAAAGGTTGCCAATGGACCAGATGTATCTCTTTCATTGTAGAATTCTAGGATTTGTAGTCAAATTAAGAATTGCTTTCAAAGATCCTAGGAATCATCCCATGATTAAATTTGATAATATATATGCATATATCTTTTTGTTTAAGTTGTTTGGGTGCAATTAACTTAGGACCCTTGAGTAGGATTGAGTTTGTGGTTCAATACCCCGTAAGCTCGTTTTCGAGGGGGGTTACACTAACATATTTTTAAGTTTTCTTATTCTCTTATGAACTTGAGGTTCAAATAATATTAAGAAGATGATATTTTTCATCCTACATCCTTATTAGCGTATTAGAACTCCAAACCGCCAGAATACCTTATAACTTTCAACTATTCCTTCATTCTTGAAATTTATAAAGCCAATGTGTAGTCTGCAATTAACCCACTAGCCATAGGATTGAAATGGTAATTCATATAAAATTTTGTCTTTAACAACTTTTTAGAATGATCTTTGTCCATAGGCATGTTGAAAGATTTATTAAACCCCAAATTGGATAAAAATTAAAACGAGAACTCTCGTAGACCAAGACCCAAAGGACAACCTTATAAATAGGAGATTTAAACTTTCTAACCATGGTCATTCCCTAAACATTTAGATTGATCGGACTACAGAATTACGGGACCATACCCTTGCGAAGCATTCACGGCTCGACCCAATTCTCAATCTTAAGAGAATGCCAACGGACTCACTACTTTGACCGAGCAGAAGTCCAGGATCTATCAGGATTAGGAAGGGATACAACGAGTTGTTTGCCCTGGTCAGGCGTACAATCGACGTATCAGATTTGAGCTTACCACAACAGTCTTTCTGTATTAACCCAATCATAAAGAGTAGAATATACCACCCTTAGGTAGACTTTATCATTAAACACTTAGCACGATAATGAGGATTTGACATTTGTTTCCAAACCTCAAAAGTGAAAACTTTTAAGGGGGGTAGATCGTAAGGAGCTAGGTTAGTGTAATTATTACATGCCCTAAAATGTATGTAAACTCGAAACCAACAAAACTTAAGCAAATGAACCGATAATATCTTTACTTATTACCCTTAGGCAATTTCGAGGATGAAATTATTTTTAAGAGGGTAGATTGTAACATCCTGGATTTTCACTATTTTGGATTTTCAAAAAAATTCTTAATTTTTTTTAATTAACTCATATTATCACAAACTGACCATTAATACTCGATGTTAGCTTATACACGGGTGAACCAGTCTGGTCGTAATTGAACTGAGTGAGGGTTGTCAAGCCGATAGCCCGTTTACACTTAGCAATAGCCCGTGTGGGCCATACAGCGACCAAGGAAGGTCGAAAAAATCTAAAAAGGTTAGGGAAACATAGTTCTCACTGGGCTTGTGGTCCATCGCGGACCAGGGACTCAGTGGACGCTTAGAAATTAAATTATCCATGTTGTAAGACCCGTATCCTAGTCCGTTCTGTTCCGTCGAGTCCCGCGATCCTTCCTGTCAAATTTTGGCAACCTGTGACGTATAATCGACGTTGCGATCGACCCTAAACCTTATGTTGTGCATTTGAGTCGGCTTAAATCAAGACTTGTACCATTGCGACCGCACCGTCGCCGCGGTTCCGACGCCGCGTCTCTCGCACCGATCCGATACCCTGGCAGGAAGATGTGAGCCGGCGTTTATTTCGAAGAAAACGCCGCGCGTTTGTAATCCCAAGAGAATCTCTTCAATGTGTCAAATCAATCCCATCAATCAATCCCATCCATCACCTCATGTCAAGTACAAGCAACCCATGCTTTCTCTCTCCAAAGTCAACCCTTTCTCACCCTCTCTCTTACACACCCATGCTAGTCAAGTACACATCACCTCACCCATCACTCACATCCATCACTCTCTCTCTTTACATCCCATCTCTCCCTCTCTCTTTCTCATTTCTCAACTCAATTCCAAGCAACCTAAGAGAGCTCTCACGTCCAAGCTTCTCCATGTGAGAGGGTGCTTGTGTGTGGCCCACTTTCCCATCCCAAACCCTCCATCCTAGCCTTTCATTCCCCATCTTCCACCGTTAAAGTGAAGCACAAGGAGGTCGGCTTTCCATCGGACCAAGAAGATCGGACGGTGGGTGCCTTATAGGATAGTTTTTTTATGTTTTGATGATGGACCAAGTGAGGCCTACCGATCAATGGTGTGGATCTCACTTGGGACCTTAAGATGTGGTCGATGGCCCACCTTGATCTTCATGATCATTCCGTGATGGGGCCATTCTCTATGAACCCCATCATGATGTTTATTTTCTAGCTTGAAAAGGGTCATCTAGACCTTTCATTTTGGTGGAGAAGGGATCTCCACCGTTGATCCTTGATTTGGTGGGCCCACATGCAATGGGACCCACTCGATGTATGATTGCTTGTAAGGGAGGGCTCATAGTGGCGGAGCCCTCCATCATGCGTGTCCCATCTCTCTCTCTCTCTCTCTTTCTCCCTCTCTTTTATTTATCCTTTTACTTATCTTTGTGTGTGATGGGGTGGCCATGTGACCCACTTGGATGGGCCCCACCTTAATGTATGTTTTATCCTTACCATTCATCCATTTGGTGGCCCACAGGAGCAAGGCCCACCTTGTGCATGCCCTGTGCATATGCCGTCCGTCCCTGTCCAGGACGTCCCTGGACTGAAATGGAAACACAAATGTGAGCTTGGTTCATGAGATTTGGAAGGGGTTTGCCCATGTAGGCCCCACCTTGATGTATGGGGCTAATCCACACCGTCCATTCCATTTTCCAAACCATTTTAGGCGTTGAGCCAGAAGATGAAACTGATCCAAGCTTCTGGCGGGCCATACCTTTCAAAACAGTGATCTCCACCGTTTAAAGTCCTCCAGATTTTTCTACACGCTGAAACAGGTCCGATATTGGGCTTGATGAACTTGTTGTGGACTATAAAATCTGATGGTTAGAGTGGATTACCTTAAAGCGGGCCCCACACGTGAAAAACCATGGAAATACCGGTTTTTCCAAAAAAAAAATATATATATAGGTAATATAATGGCAGCAGCTCGCGGTCGCCGGCGCCAGAGGCGCAGGCGCGTGTAGGCGGGCGTCCGTGCAGGGACCCACGGCCCCTCATGTGGGCCCCACCATGATGTATATTTTGTATCCACGCCGTCCATGAGGTGGACCACCCCTTGAGGTGGGTCCCCTCCAAAAATCAACCAGATCCAAGACTCAGTTGGCCCACACCAAAGGAAACAGTGGGATTGAATGTATACCATTAAAACCCTTTTTGGGTCCACGGCAGTTTTCGGATCAAGCTGAAATTTGTTTATACTCTTCATATAGGTCTCAGTGACCTTATGGACGGATTGGATGCCATATAAATGTTATGGTGGGCCCCACATGGGACCCACAGTGATGTATGTGTTGTACCCACCGTCCAGACAGACGGTGGGGCCTACCTTGCTGTATGTGTTCGTCCGCACCGTCCTCCCTGGACGGTGGGACCCCCCCTGTGCGCGTGTGTGCGCGCGTGTGTGTGCGTGCGTGCTGTGTGCGTGCGTGCGTGTGGTGTGTGTATATAAATATATATATTTATATATATATATATATATATTATATTATAAATGTTATATTGTATATAATATATATTATATTATATATGTTATATTGTATATATTATATATTATATTATATAATATACATTTGTTGGTGGGCCTTAGGGATTTTAATGGTGGAAATCATCATCACCACTTGTGTTTTGGTATGGCCCACCTTGGTATACATGTAAGGCCCATGTGATGGGGCCCATTCAATGTATTTGAGGCCCATGTTACAAGGCCCATTGTGATATATTCTAAGGCCCGTGGGATATAGCCCATTGCAATGTACATAAGGCCCGTTGGTAAGGCCCATTAATGTGGCTCATTTGATGAATGTAAAACCCATGTGATTAGGCCCATTCTGATATATTCTAAGGCACGTGGGTTATAGCCCCTTGCAATGTACATAAGGCCCGTTGGTAAGGCCCATTAATGCGGCCCATTTGACGAATGTAAGGCCCATGTGATACGGCCCATTTAATGTGTCTAAGGCCCATGGGTCGAGGCCCAATGGGATGTCCTTAGGGTCCATTGCAATGTGTGATTCCATATGGTTTGTGTAATGGTATTTTATGGCGAGCCATGCCTTGGGAGCGATGTTGGTTTGACGTCCACATTGTAAATACAATGTTGGTTAAATGTCCGCATTGTAACTCTCCTTAAGGCCCATTGATAGGCCCATACTTGTTGATAGTTCCTGACTTTATAACATGCTTAGTATAGCTCCATGATACATGCCCATATGCATCATATGTATGCTTGATATGAGGAATGCTTGATCATAGTATAAGCCGTTGGGCTGAGATTTCTGGGACTCCTTATGAGACGGAGTGCCCCACATGATTGCGTGGTACGCATGAGATTGCCTGCATGATTATGCGGTGTGACTCATGCATCTTGCATATGTGTGACTTGATCACTGCACGCCCTAGCGACATCAGGGCCGTGGCTCCACAGACACATCGTGGATGGCCGTATCGGATACCGGAAATGCTTGGTTCTAGCACTGTGGGCACTTAGGATGTCCTTGGGTGAAAGTCCCAGAACCTTTTTGGTACCAGGAGATGCTCCAACGTCTAGACCGAGTGGATACACGAGCGCCCGAGTGCCGAATACCAGTAGGCCGCGTCTCCCACTGTTTCGTGGTCGGTTGGAAGGGGGTGTGGCCTTATCCGCCCGAGTGAGGGGGCTATAAGCTAGGCTGAGTTTGACCAGCTCGCAAATGAGTCCGCTATCGACGAGCCGGGTAGATATTGGCAGACTACTGGTCTCTTCCACTTACTTGACTGTGCAGCTAGGGAGGAGGCAGTCAGTGTGAGGTGTATTAGACCCCGGTGATATCCAGAGAGGAACTCTACTGATATGTGTACTTGATGAGGACTGACATGCTTGCTTCGCATCTCGCATATGACATTTGGCTATATAGGCCTCGCATCGCATGGCCTTGGTATGGCCGATAGCATTCATGTCTTGCACCATATAGCGTTGGTACAGTTGATAGCATCCATGGACTTATCGCATATTTCCGCATAACTCTGATATTGTACACTTGGCGCTGGCCTTGCACACACACTTGCACCACCCTCTAAGCTTTTGTAAGCTTATGCACGACTGTTGCGTGCAGGTAGTGTTGGACAGCAGCAGCGCTGAGGCAGGAGTGCACATCAGTTTATTTTGAAGCTTTTGATCACCCTGTATTTCCCTTTCTGCATTGTACTTAAAGTTTTTGATTTAGTGGATATGTGGTGATGTTGTTTTGTGACTTGGTTATGCTTATGGTTATGCTCTATTACAAAAAAAAATTTCTACTGAAAATCCTCCTTGTAGGATCCCAGGATCGGAATCTGGCATGAGAGTGTCGGAATCCGAGAATGGGGGCACTACGGAGGCTGTCGGCACTGGATTCGGCGATCGGGAATTTTGTGAGCCCGTTTTCCGAGTTTGGGACGTGACACATGCCGTCCCAGCGGCACTTGCAAAGTGCCACTCACCCCAGCCTACTGGACTCAGAATCTGGCACTCTTAATTGAAACTGAGATATTAGGTATTTCAGCCGTTGAGTTTTTTAAAAATTTATGGTGAGGGCCTAAAATATTTTTCTACACCCGCCCACAAAATCTGGGACCCAATCGTGAAACCGTGACCGTCGATTGCAAATCGGACCGTTGCGGGAAAATCCCGTATCCATTTGCCCTCAAATTTTTCATTGCCCTTCATCAGGCCATGGAGCACCTGTCCTACAAATTTTGTGACCAGGAACCCATCAGAGCAACCCCGTTACTCTTTTAGCCTAAAACCGATGGTTTAGAGTAAGCATGACCAAATCTCCCCTTTCACTAGTTATAAGTAGGCCACACTATGAACATAGTTAATCCAAACCCTAATCATTGCCCCTGAGAAATCTCAATACCTAATTCATTATAGAAATACCCTGATATTTTGAACAAGCTCTAGACCGCTCGTTGGCGGGCCACTAGTTCCAAAACTATAGAATAATGTCCGTCTCATTGGTCTTGACGTCCATCGCGGGAGTCGGACCTGGGTACTGCCTAGAACTACTCAACTTAAGCCATAGGACGAGTGTATGAGAAGTGCAAATACCCTAAAAAAAGGAGCTAGAACTCAAGTGAATTGAGTCATCCACTCTTATGCAAAGTTGAAGATTTCGGACTGTCGGTTTGTGACCAAACTTCACACGTGGAGTACGGATATTTTTCTGCTCATATTCATATAGCCACAGCCCCAATCGACCCTCAGTAACCATTGAACAGACTTTTAATCATATATATCGATCGACGCATCCAAATGGTAGGTCGATCATGTCCATACGTAGATCATCATTAGGGTTAACTATCCTAAAGTGTATATCAATATGTATACCCCATAGTGGGCCCTAAAGCTTAGAAAGACCTTCTCATAGGTCTAGTATAGTAAAAATCCAACACTTGGGGCCATTTCCACCAAATCTGGCATTATAAAAGGGCCTCATTTGGGCACCCCCTCT
Source organism: Magnolia sinica (assembly GCF_029962835.1). NCBI lineage: Eukaryota > Viridiplantae > Streptophyta > Magnoliopsida > Magnoliales > Magnoliaceae > Magnolia > Magnolia sinica. The sequence goes on along the minus strand of NC_080580.1, from coordinate 78,298,819 downwards.
CCCCATACGATTTTGCCCTAGAAGAGAGAGAAGAGAGAAAGGGGAGAAGAGAAAGAGGAGAGTAAAGACAGGAAGGGTAAGTGAAGAAGGGAGAGAAGATGGACCATAGGCAAGGTGGGGCCCAAGAGAAGTCGATCATTGTAACTCCTTCCTTCTTCCTTTAGAGATCCCACATCCACCGCTCTAAATTCGAATTCCAATCGATTGGGGAGGTAAGCACCCATCTTCTTGAGATCTTTTGTGTTAAGCTAGATGTTGCATGTAATCTTAACATGCAAAGTTCCTTTGACTCAGGGTCTCTACGAATCCACCCGCAAGTTGCCAATCCTAGGTTGTTTCCCAAGAATCCCAACGATCCATAGGTGCGGACTATTATCCTTAGGTGGTCTAACACCAACTATACTATGAGCCTAATGATTTTAATTGCTTGAATGATGTATTTAGAAATTCTAAAGAAAACTTAGGAATTGTATGTTTTGTTTGGAATTGAACGGAATGGTATGTTTGTTTAGTTCTCACATGATGTTGTTCTTGCCTCTCACATGATTTGCTACAATGGTTGATTATATGTTCATGTCTTGTTTGATTTTTCTCATAAGGCATTGTTTTGTAACATGTGTAATTCCTTATTTCTTTTGCTATATGATTCCATGAAGTGTGGGAAGTGTTTAGCTTCCTCACAAACCCACACCACACACTTGCACCCCTAATTCATATCATGAATTGCTTCACTTAGTAGAGAAATTTGAGATTCTATGTTAGAAGTTATGGACGCATGCTTCACTTATGTTAGATGTTAACCATGTTTATGGCATGTTATGAATTACCCTCCACTTTTTGGTTGGTCAGGAAAAATGAGGAGAGTGAGGCTAGTTCCGTTGGAAGGACTACCCCGGGCTAAACCCATGGTCTTGGATGAGTACGGAAGGACAACAGTAGTTGGACTACATGGGTTGTTCGTACCCGACGTCGTCTGTCCCTTGTTTGCCTAGACCTGTGCGGTATAGCCTGTTACTGACCAAACTTGCTTGTTAACCCTGTTTGCTCACATATGTATAGAACATGGAACACCCTACAACTAATGTAGCCCATCGATAATCAAATTGAAACTGGTACACTGCCTCTTGAGCCGGGTATGGTGGAATGGGATACTGTGTCCGAGCTGTCGACCTATGCTGGGGTGTCGCGCCTCCCCATAGTGAACGCGAGCGATCCATTTCTCTCAGCACTCCCCATGTGCTTGAAGTCGGGGATGGGGAACCTGACGGGATCAATGACCGCAGGGTCTCGGCCTCACACGTTGGGGGGCCTTGGCCTCGCAACCAGCTCAGGGCATTGATACGTGGGGTGTATCAGAATTCCCAACCTACTGGATGAATGAACTTAATTAAGAACTCGACTAACATGATCACATTTCATTACACTAGTTAGGGTGGCGACTCGGCAGTCGAGGTCGTTCTAAGGGAGTGTTAGTCATACGAGATCGTTAGATGGAGTCGCTCGAGGGAGTGTTGTGGCGAGGACATGCATCATATCATCTATTATGCATATGTATTAACAAGATTAGTTAGGTATTTATGAATAATTGCTTTTCATTAAGTTCATAATGTAATTGATGTCTGTTACAACTTAAGATTAATAGCACCCACTGAGTTGATCACTCACTCCCACTCTGGGACGGTGTTTTAAAATACCAACCAGACATTTTACTAGATGCAGGTGAGGCAGAACTCGACGAGCCGAGTGAGGTGAGAAAGGATAGGGAAGAGGAGATTCCCTGCTTCCATACTTTCGACGGATCCTTTTAGTTAAGTTCGGGCTACCGCGGGGTATGGATCAGGGCCCTAGTCATTTTGGATCATGTATGGGTGGGACTAATTCCCTATTTAGATGATTTTTGATTCGTTGTCTGGATATTTTTATATTTAGTAGCAATTGATACTGTTTTATGACATACTTATGCTTCCTGCCCTGTTAAATCTTTCATTGTTAATGAATCATCTAAATGTAATGAAAATATGAAGCCCATTAGGGCATCCATGACACCGAGGAATTCGAAAGCCGAGTTCTTATACGGCCCTTAGAAAACCGAGGTGTTACATCAATACAGCCCATCAAATATTAGTACAGTTTTCATTCTGGATAATCACCGGGGTTTAGTACCCTCTAAATGGCACTGCCCCTTTCCCAGACGCGCAGTCCAAGTGAGTGTAAGGAACCTTACAATCCGCCTGACCAATAGTCTACCAATATCTATCCGGCATGTCAATAGCGGACCCATTCACGAGCTGGTCAAACTCAGCCTAGTAATTTCCCCTACCCTCTGGCAAGTAAGGCTACACCCCTTTCTAACCAACCACGACACAGTGGGAGAAGCGACCTCCTGGTATTCGTCCCCTCGTGCGCTCATATATCCACTTGGTCTCGACGTTGGAGTCATCCTTTGGCACCATCGGGTTTAGAAATTTTCACCCAGGGACATCTATGGCACCCCGATGCTTAGTAACAATAGTTCCAGTGTCCGATCCTGTCGTCCACGATGTGACTGTAGTGGTCATAGCCCTTATGTCACTAGGGCGTATAGTAATCATGTCATACAAATACGAAGTACATGTATCACACTATCAATCATGCAACAATCTTGTGCGTACCGCGCTAATGAAGGGCAACTCCGCCTATCAGGGGGCCCATAAACAATTTGCCTGAAGGCATATGCTATGATCAGTCACTAAAGCATACATATGATGCGTATGAGCATGAATCATGGAACTATACTAAACATGTTATGTGGTGATGGATTCTATTTATAACAAAGATGGGCCTAGATGGCCTACACACAACAAGTATGGCCTAAAAAGGGGCCCTAGGAAGAGTTATAATGCAGACATTTAACCAACAGTATTCTTACAATGTGGAAATCAAACCATCATTGCTCCCAAGGTACGACCTATCATGAACATCATTACATAAACCATGGTGAAATCACACGTTGCAATGGGCCTTATATACATCCCATTGGGCCTCGACCCAAGAGCTCCAAACACATCAAATAGGCTGCATCACATGGGCCTCATATATATCCAGGTGGGCCTCAACATCGGGCTTCATATATCACATCGGGCCTAATCAAATGGGCTGAAACAATGGGCCGAATCAACTGGGCCAAGTTGAATGGGCTGAGTCAAATGGGCCCAAACCAACCACACCATTCATCTGTAGATAAAGATCATTTTAGAGTATTATTTAAAAATTATATCCAAAGGATCATCTGGACCATACCACAAATAATAGTGGTGATAAAGATCTCCACCGTTAAATTCCAGTGAACCTACCATAGCATTTAATTCCATCCTGTCTATTCATAAGTTCACAAAGACCAGGTATTAAGAGGATAAACAAGTATCATATTGGTCCAAGACTTCTGTACCCAAATGGGGTTCAATGGTAGGCATCCAAACCCACTGTTTCCTATAGTGTGGTCCACATGATATTAGATCTGTCTTATTTTTTAGTCTCAAGCTTAGGACTAGCTCACCAAAAGGATGGATGGTTGGATGAACCAATACATCAGAGTGGAGTCCAGCTATGTGGCCCACCTAAGACGGTTTGCCAAACGAATGGACGATAGGGATACAACACAGGCATCATGGTGGGGGCCGTACATGGTATCCATGTCGCTGGACTGCTGGGCCAGCAACCCAGTATCTAACAGGTGGACAGTACAGATACTACACATGTATCATGGTGGGGATCCACATATCTTGGTGACATCACTGCATCCCACCGTCCATCTGGACGGTTGGGTTGAAACACATATTCGGTGGGGTCCACTGAACTTGCTAACGACACCACGTCAACTATATTGTTGGTGTGTGTGTGTACACCAACCAATCTCATTCTATCAGGTGGGTACCACGTGAGGCCCACCATAATGTTTACCTGTCATCCACGCTGTTAATAAGGTCACACAGACCCTGATGAAGAAGAAAAAAAACAAATTTCATAATAATCCAAAACTTCTGTGAATACAAAAACGATTTCAATGGCAGACGTTCAACCCTCGCTATTTCATGTGGCGTGGGCCACCCAAGTTCCTTGTGTGGCTGATTTTTGGGGCAGCCCGCGGCTAGAAGGGGGCCCACTAAATGCACAGTGTGGATATTCTACACACATCACGGTGGGGCCCATAGCTGGGACCGTGGGTCCCTGCCTTTCTCGTCCACGCGCAGAGGACGCTGCTGCACCGTCCTCTGGATAGCAGCAGTAGAAGCGTCTGCTGCTGTTTGTTTAAATTTTTTTTGAAGAATTTTCTAGGTGGGGCCCTCATCATTAGAATCCACCCCACCCATTGGATTCCATGGCCTGGGACGGACCAAACAAGCCCAATATTCGATATATTTTGGCGTTTTGAAACATCAGGGTGGATTTCAACGGTGAGAACCACTATTGTCTATCCTATGGCCCACTAGATATTCAGATTGGCTCCATTCTTCAGTTCAACGCCTAAAACAAGCTGAGAAATAGGATAGACGGTGTGGATTATATACATACATCAAGGTGGGGCCTGCATGAGCGGCCCACCCAAAAGTTTGGAATCAAGCTAATATTTCTGTTTCCAGTTCACGTCTAGCATCCCAAGACGCTGGATGATTTGGGTCACAACACATATATAAGGTCAGCCTTGCTCAGGTGGGCCACCAATGCACGGATGGTGTGGATATACATCAAGTGGAGTACATCCGGGTGGGCCACATGGTCACATCATCATATAAGAAAAAAATGAAAAAGAGAGAGAGATCGGTGATGGAGACGAGGGACCCCGTTACTATGGGCCCTCCGTTTCTTACATTACATATTTCAAAAGGTCCCACCACATGTGGTCCCAAAAAAAGAAATTTAACGGTGGATCACCCACCTATTACACTTCTCCTTGGTCCCTTAGCCTCCTTAGCTCCTTGACTTTAACTTTGATGGAGGTTAATGGGTATTGGAAGGTTGAGATGGGAGATGAGAAGGTGGGCCACACTTGGCTTGGGAGAGAGGAGCTTAGACGTGTGGTATTTTGGGTTGCTTGGGAGTGGAGAGAGGGACTGAGAGAGAGAAATATAAATAATGGATGAAGGGATGGGTGGGGTGGTGGTTGTAAGGAAAGGTGATGGATAGGTAAGGTTTTGTTTGAAATTTGTAAAAGAGGGATAGGTAGGGGAGAGAGAGAGTTGATTTGTGGAAAAAGGAGGGATGGATGCTTGTACTTGAGGTATGGGTTGTACTTAATTGATTGATGGGACATGTTTTAGAGATTCCCTCGAAATTCGCAATGCGCTGCGTTTCTTCGGAATAAACATGGGCCCACATCTTCTAGCCCGGGTATCGGATCGGTGCGCGAGTCGCGGCGTTGGAACCGTGGTGACGGCGCGGTCGCTAAGATACAAATTTCGGGTTGAGCCAACTTTTGTATGCAGGACTCAGCTTAAGATCGCGCATAAACATCTGATACGGGTCGAGGGTTGTCGAAATTTGACCAGGAGGATTGCGGAAGCCTACGGAACGGTACGGGCTAAGATACGAGTCTTACACTCAGAGATATCATATTTTTTTTCAAGTCCGGAACATGCCTCACATCGGTCAAAGACACTTCAACCTATCGGACATTGTTATATGCATCGATCTAATTTTAATCATCTTACAGGCATGATTGTTTTCTATAAGAACTAGGTCACATCATACTTGTTGTATGTGGAGAACCAACTCCAATAAGGACACATGTGATACAATGCCCCCGTATACAAAATCAACTTGATCTACAAATGTCCGACCTTGAACACAAACAATACGTCACAACCGCTCGCCTATTCGTTAAATTCCGTTGAATTGGCCTCCTTTTGTGAAGTATCTGAATTCTCATTTTCCTAAGTTTTGGAATTTATGCAATCCTTCTTCATATGTAATATCCTACCATAATTTCAATATTTCATCTTCCCTTTGCCCTTCGACTTAGACCTCGATCATGACTTATCATTCTCTAGCTCAAACGATCTCTCGTTAGCAACCAGTGCACTTGTAGAAGTACATTCTTCATTATTATTCATTTTCTACAGCTTTAACTAAAGGGTCAATATAATAGTATTAAGGTCCAATATATCCATACCATGGCATAGAGTATCCACTAGATTCTCATAAGAATTCAGAATTGACGTCAACAAAATTAGGGTTTTGTCTTCTTCATTGATCTTCACCTTCATACTTGTTAGGTTGCAAACTTGTTTGTTGAAGACGTTGATGTGTTCAGGAAGATCCGACCCTTCTACCATCTTCAGAGTGTACAACTATTTCTTCAGAATAGATGATTGGAGAGCGACTTCTTCATGTAGGTGCTCCTCAACTTCGCTTATAGGCACGTGGTAGTCGTCTCGTTAATAGCATTATAAAAGACTTCATCGGCCAAGCACAATTGTATCGTGTTAATTACCCTCTGATCAAGTTCATCCTAATACTCGTTTTACATCAATTCGGGACAGTAAAACCAAGGTGGTTAGTTGTTAGTCACCTCCACTATTAAGTAAGGTTTGGTTGGGATCGAGCTATGGAGAAGTGGGCACAAATCCCGCCTCCCGAACCGTTGAATGTATATAATGGTCTGGCGATGAAAACTTCGATTTGCTCCACAAAGTTAGCTCTTGCCCCACCCCCTTCATCAATTTAAATAGATAAATCAATTGAAATGCAGCAATAATAGCCTCGGCAACAACACAAATGACTTCCTATAGTTATGAGAACAACAATGGGAGCAACAACGATCAGAGGCCAACCAGACAGTTGACGCCTCTAAGCCTCATTTCAAACTTCACGGGGAAAGATCATATGTATAATGACTGCGATCAATGACCAAGTCATAACTTTTATCTAGATATATAAATGAAGTGCGACTGAGCAAGCAGTATTATATGTTGTACGATCAATCCAGCCTGCACGTCTCTCCACTAAAATGGGTTGGAACGCCTATATGCCTAATGTATGCAGGGTGGGCATAACTTCTTGAAGTATTTCCCATATAATTGGTTCTTTTTCCTGAATTTTACTTTTAGCAATCCCTATCTAAGGCACTCTGATTAAAGGGAGTAGGGTTCGACGAAAATATTCGGAGAAGAATGGTCAATCATCATCATCATCATCATCATCATCAGATGAATATCAAAAGAAATTGACACTAGAAGTCACCCTCACTTCCGTCAGTTCACTAACTCTGAATCACGTTTAATCTAATCGAATTTCATCGAATTCCCACCGTCACTTGCGGGAATTGTTGGATGAAGTTGTATGTCAATTTGGAAAAGGGTGAGGCATAATTCTTGAGGAACTCGCATACCAAGGTTTATAAGATCCTGGGAAGGATTGAAGATGTACCAATCCAAGCAAGAAAGAGTAAGTGAGGCGGCTATGAAGGCGCGTAAGGAGGTACAAAGTTTCCATGGACCAACTTGAACTATTAATTTCTACAAAATGTCGAGTGGGATAGCGTTAGGTCTGGTTGAGTCATCGTATATGACCAAAGAAAAGTCACACTAAAGCTGGATAATTTAGAGGGAGTAGTTTGTGAGTACTTATACTCCGCAGCGATGTGTCATGAAGTCGGAAATTCCTCAACAGAAGAAGGAAGACTAGCTCTAAATTCTAGCGTTTGTACATTTTGCACTCCCACAAGGGAGGAGATGTATAGGTGTACCTTGGGTGTGACTACAAGAAGGCTCTAGTGTGGGAAGGAAAGTCTGAAGGTCTAAGGGGCCCACTCACATGGAAACTCCCTAATTACCTTCCTTCTGCTCGGAGATGTTGAACAAAAATTTGTTTATTTGCATCAACCTTTCGAGGGGCTCATTCAAGACTCACTCAAACTACTATTTAACAGAAAATGAGAGCTTTGGTATCCACTCATCGGGATAGAGGCAGGCGAAAGAGAGATTTTCGTTGTTTGTGTGTTCAATGCGGCAGGTAAAGCTCCCGATCATTGAAAAAAGCAGTTGATTTAGTCACATCAGCTACTACAGAAGCTCGATTTCATTATGTTCATAAGTGTTTTGGTATGTCAACTAATTGGTCTACTACAGGAACTAGACCTAAGAAATGAAAAGATCTGAAGAAGGAAGGGAAGAATCTAATTTAATCGACCTCAAAAGAAAGAGGTAGCAATGCTCAAAAGACAATTAGCTCAATTGCAGACTCAGTGAGATTAAAGACATTAAAAGTGAACTTGTGCAATAGTTGCCAATCAACATAAGGAATCTACTCCTATTGGAGAACATATAACTTTGGCCGAGAGCGTCAGTTGATACGGGACAAAATCCGTACACCAATTCCAGTCAGATGCTAGAGCTTCAATCCGATTTCGAAAGCAAGTCAATATTTTCTTTTCCAAAACCGTTTAGCTGCTGGTTTTGGGATGGCCCATGATGAAAAATCTAGGATTTCGCTTTACCAAGGAGTGCCCACGACACCCCTTGCTAAATTAGGACTTTCATCTTCAACCTCCATAATTCGAAGTTGTTTTTACCTTTAAACTTCTTCATTCTAAACTTCAGATTCAATCCCATGTCTCATATTCAATCCAAAAGCCCAATGTAAAATTTACACTCTGATATCACTTATTGTGCATAGACGCCGTATGTTAAGTGCGAAAGCAACCCTAGAATGAATCAAACACGCAACAGAGAAATGAAAATCCAAGCAATCACGGAGAACACATAGAGTTTACATGGAAAACCCCTTGCAAGAAAAAACTACGATACCAAGCGATAAACAATTCACTATAAACAAAAAGTTGGAAGAGATGGAATCAACATAAGGATCCGAAAACTCTAGTTTTCTCCTTTCGAAACCCCTTGGCTCTCAACTTCTCGCGTATTACACTCTTAGAAGTAACCCTAATCACTTATTAACACGATTTATATAACTAGCATACGGAATTAGAAACAAAACAGTGCACTTATGCAAAAATTACGCAAACTGTCGATTGATTGACACCAACGTTCGATCGAATCGAACATTCCCAAAAGTGTCTAGAGAGTAAACTCATATTTTCGAGATTTTCTCGATCGATTGATAGTTTAATTGATTCGATTGAAATTCTGTTTCAACATCAAATTGAAGGCACTCAATTTATAGGCCAGTGGGCCAGGCATGAATGGCCAAATCAATTACCAAGATGGGTTTGGACTAAAGTTGTTTTAGTCAGGCCTGGCCTGACGGGTCTTGCTAGGAGCAGGTGGAGTCAAGCAAGTGCTGAAAATTTATAGTGTTGAATTATAATTTTAAAATAATTTAAGAAATATTTTTGTCTAAAAGTGAAAAAACAAAAAAAAAATAAAAATAAAAATAAAAATGCATAACTACTTTCAACATTCAGCCTTGGGCACCAACGCCCTAAGATGTAAATGCATCTAAACAATGGTAAAATCATAATTATGGCAAGTGTTGACTGATTCAAGTAGAGTTGGAATTTCACCTTGAAAATCGGACAAAACTAAACCCCATAACAAGTAGGCCCCACTATAACACGTGTTATATCCACTGCGTCCATTCATTCTTTTTAGGTCATCTCAAGGCATGAAACCAAAGATTGGGCAGATCCAACGCTCAAGTGGGTCATACCGTAGAAAACAGTGGGGATTAAAAGCCTACCACCGAAAATTTGTTGGGAGTCACAGAACTTTTGGGTTTACCTCATTTTGGAGCTTATGCCTTCAAATTATTTGAAAAAATAAATAAATAAATAAATGCCATGAATAAAACACATACATCATGGTAGAGCCCAATTGGTATCTGTTTTCGAAATTTCAGAAAATATCAGAGTAAGTTATAATTACTTATTTATCACCATTTACATTTACAGCTAAATTATTGGTCTTTAAGTGAAGGTAATGATGCTAAAAATAAACCCATATTTTTAATAAAAAATAATTTAAAAATAAAAAAAAAATTTAATAGTACAAAATTACTAAAAACATCAAATTTCATTGATAAGCGCTGAAAATAAATTTTATCAAAATAACCCTTCAGGAGGAAATCCCCCCGGTTGAGTTGACTCGTCTGAATTTTGAGTCAACCCATTGAGGTTTAGAACACTGTGTTCATGTGTTCTATCTCAAATCTACGCCGTTCAATCCCACTTACGCACCACTTGCATCTTGCCTGTAGAAGGTTGGTCACATCTCTCAAAACGTACGTTTTTTTGTGCATGTGTGTTCCACTTAATCAATCGATATGATAAATTTTCAGGCTAGGTGGGGTTGGCCCACGTCCCCCATCTCCTGAGCTGGGTCTAGGCCCATGAAGGGTTTATTCGGGTCTCAGGCCTGGGCCTTATAGTATACGCCCGGCCCATTGGTGGAGTACCCACATAAAGAAGCACACGTGCTGGCGCTTTGGATAGAGACTCTGAGTAGCTCACTCGTGCCAGGATAAGCGGTCTAACGTGCGTGCATTCGAGGAATGATCACATACAACCATTGTATGTTAACTTTACAACATTTTCTCCCCTCATCCACGTGTCACTTGTATATAACATCTGATCGGTGCAAAAGGTGTGCTGCAACATAAAGATCACCTGTGGCGAGAATCAGGATGATCTATCCATCAGGCAATCTGCACCGTTGAAATCAATGGACAGCCGACGGTCGGACTAAATGGATCCAATCTTCACTCCAGCTGATCTTCATGGTATGGCCCATCCTTTTCACAGCTCAGATATTCCACTTAGATGACACATTGGTATGATATTTCTTCATGCAGTGGACCCGAATCATTGTAACCGGGTCGAGGAGTCGAGTCAGGACTCGCCAGACGAGATCGGGTACTACTGAGTCCGAGTCAACTCGGACGAGTTGCATCAGACGAGTCAGTCCAAGTTTTTTTCTTTTCTTTCCTGAATTTTTTTTATCAATTCGATGGTCCGGATTGACCAATCATGGAAATTTCTTATTAATTGGTGGTTAAGATCTTGTCTTCACACGTGTCAGTAATTTTTAAGAACCGTACAATTTTTATTTTATCCAAAATGTGGCCCACCTGATTCTTGTGCTAGGGCATCCAAATAGTGCTGCCATTCTGATAGATGGATCAGATCTTTGAGCTATCGTGCCATGCTGACACGTGTGATGTGTACATGAGCTTTATTGTACAGTAAAAATGGCAGATGCAATGCACCTGAAGAAAGAAGTGGTTTGCATGTTATGGGAGAGGTAGGCTGTCAATGGGCCGGGTTGACCCGTCAGGTTTGTGCGGCCCGATCTTAAAATTCAGGCTCATTTTTCAACTGTGCAATCACGTGTAACAACCCGTTAACTCAGCTAACTTGGCCAGGCTCATTAGGGTTTGCAAGGGCAATTTTGCAATATAAATAATATATAAAAATCAATTGTTTATGAGAAAATGACCACAGTAGACAAAACCTTGTATCCAGCGGTTTTTATGAAGGAATACAAACTTTAGTTACCAACTTAGACTAGCACATGCGGACAGCGACTTTGAGGACGAAATTACCCCTCCTTTTCACTGCTGCGTTGTTTCCTCTCCCTCCCTTCCCTCGCTCCATTTTCCGAAAAAAAAAGAGAGAGAGAGACGAAAACTCCACCACCGCATCTGTTGCTTGGATCGCACCACGCTCTAGCTGGATCCCACCCTCTCTGTTTATCAGCATTTTCGCGTTTTTTTTTAAATGGTCCTTCCACGGAAGAAAGTACGCACTACAGGTATAATGTACATTTACCTAAACGGTGTAAATTTTTTGTGGGCCATTGAACTGCTGGATGAAGCTCGCATCTTGGTTTTCGGTTCAACCATGCAAAAATCATCCTATGAACATGATAGATTACAAGTAAAACATCATTGTGGAGCATAACAAGGTTTCTACGGTGGAACCACTGTTTCCTGTGGTGTGATCCACTTGATATTTTGATATGCCACCATTTTGGGCTGAAACCCTTACTTTAGATGGAAAAACGGATGAACGTCGTGGATAGTCCACATACATTCAAGGCGGGCCCAACTCAGTATATTTTATTTATTAATTTAATTTTATATTAATTTTTTTTATTTTTTATTTTGGGTTAGCTTGTTAGTACACACCCATGTCAGTACACACACTCCATGTTAGCCACCCCCGCTAGGGATCGATACCAAGACCTCAAGTGTTGACACGAGGTATCTCCACTCAGTCTGCCAATTGAGCTATGGATCTGGGTGTGCCCAACTCAGTTAACTCAGCACTATAAGTGCGTATTGAGCAAACTATAAATCCAAATTGCGAGAGGTTTTGGTCCATTTGACCTACTTCTCGGTTCACGATTGGTGAAATTCCCCGAGCAATTCATAAATTTGACGGAGATATCATAAAAATATGATAGGGAACTTCCACGGATTCATGTAATGTAATGAAAAATTTTATGAACCGCTCGGTCTATTTCATTAATTGCTTGGTCAAATTCACCGAAGAGAATTTCATGTAAATCTCGGTCAATTTCATTAACTGCTTGGTCAAATTCACCGGAGAATTTTAGGACTGTGGACCCCACCTTTTATCTAGTTGTTTTTATGAAACATTATAAACTTTGCTTTGCAAACTAGACCTAGACTGAATTCCAGGAAGAAAATACCCCTCCTTTTCACTGCTGATTTTCCTCTCCCTTTCAACTGTTTGCTTTTCCTCTCCCTTTCCACTGATGCCTCACTGCCGTTGCTTTCACCCCCTTTCCTCACCCGTTAGAAAGACCAAAAAAACCCTTTTTGTGGGCCCCCCTTATCAACATTTTGTCTTCTTCTGAAAATGGTCGGTCCAGTGAAGAAAGCACGCACCACAGGTATATTTTAAACTCAGTTGGGCCCACATTGAATGTATGTAGTATAGGTAATAGATTGGCTACTCCCCCTGACACCAGCCCCGTGGCTGGTGGTCGGTGCTCTGTGGGCCCCACCATGATGTACGTGGCTGGTGGTCGGTGCTCTGTGGGCCCCACCATGATGTATGTGTTTCATCCATTCCGTTCATCCATTTTTAAAGTTCATTCCAGGGCTTTATCCTAAAAATAAGAGGGATATAAATCTTAGATGTACCACAATACAGGAAAACAATAGTGATTGGATATCCATCATTTAAATCCTCCTAAGGCCCACTGTACTATGTATTTGAAATCCAATTTGTTTATTACGTCATAAAGACCCAGATGAAGGGTAAAAACAAAGATCATCTTTGTAAGACCCGTATCCTAGTCCGTACTATTCCATCAAATCCCGCGATCCTTCCCGTCGAATTTCGGCAACCTGCGATCGATAATCGATATTTACGATCGACCCTAAGTCTTATGTTATAGATTTGAGTCGGCTTAATTCGAGACTTGTACCATTGCGACCGCACCGTCGCCGCAGACGCCGCGTCTCTCGCACCGATCGATACCCTGGTAGGAAGATGTGCGCCGGCGTCTATTTCAAAGAAAACACCGCCCGTTTGTAATCCCAAGAGAATCTCTACAACATGTCAAATCAATCCCATCAATCACCTCATATCAAGTACAAAGCAACCCATGCTTTCTCTCTCCAAAGTCAACCCTTTCTCACCCTCTCTGTTATACACCCATGCTAGTCAAGTACACCATCACCTCACCCATCACTCACATCCATCACTCCTCTCCTTACATCCCATCTCTCCCTCTCTTTCTCTTCACAAATTCCAAGCTAAGGAAGTGGTGGACGTCCAAGCCATTCTAAGAGAGAAAGTGAGTTGTGTGGCCCACTTTTTCATCCCAAAACCCATCATCCTAGCCACCCATTTCTCATCTTCCACCATCAAAGTGAAGCTCAAGGAGACTGACATTCCAACGGACCGAGAAGATCGACCGGTGGGTGCTCTATTAGGCCTAGATTTTCTTTTTTTGATGAAGGGCCAAGTGAGGCCTACCGATTGATGGTATGGATCTCATTTTGGACCCTAGGTGTGGCCGATGGCCCACCTTGATGCTCATGGTCATTCCATGATGGGGCCATTCTCCATGGACCCCATCATGATGTTTATTTTCCTTACATGAAAAGAGGTCATCTAGACCTTACATTTGGTGGAGAAAGGATCTCCACCATTGATTTTTATTTTTAGTGGGCCCACATGTATTGGGACCCACTTGATGTATGATTGAATGCAAGGAGGGCCCATAGTGTCGGGGTCCCTCCATCACACGTGTCCCTCTTTCTCTCTCCCTCCCTTTTTATTTATTTATTTTTGTGTGTGTGATGATGTGGCCGTATGGCCCACCCGGATGGACCCCACGATGAGGCATGTATTTTATCTAAGTAATCCATAAGTGGGGGCCCACTTTATATGTGTAGCCATGTGGTGGCCCACCTTAACTTTATTTGTATGCCCAAACCAAAAAAAATATATATGTATAAGGAAAAGAAAAAGAGAGTCCAGCGTCTCTGGACGTTAACTGGGAAAGCACAAATATTAGCTTTTCCAAAGCTTATTGGTGGGCCACTTGTGTGGGCTCCACATTGATGTATGAGTTCAATCCATGCCATCCATCCTATTTACCAACTCATTTTAGGCGTTGAGCCGAAAAACGAAATCCATCCGAACTTTGGGTGGGCCATAACATGTAAAGTAGTGGTTTCTACCGTTGAAAGTCACCCTGTCATTTTTTTATGCACCGAAAAATATCGGATATTGGACTCGTTAGAACGGTCTTGAGCCATAGAGAGCAATGGACGGGGTGGATTTGCTTGATGCGGGCCCTACGAGTGAAAAACCATAAAAAAAGGTTTTCAATAAAATAAAATACCAACAGCAGCATTGCTGCTGCTGCGGTGTCAGGCGCTGACAGCGCGCCAGGCGGGCGAGCGGACAGCAGTGACCCACGGCTCCAGCCGTGGGCCCCACCTTGATGTTTATTTGTCATCCAATCCATTCATATGGTGGGCCCTCAGGGCAGTGGACCACCCTCCAAAATTCAGGTCCATCCAAGACTCAGGTGGGCCACATTATAGGAAACAGTGTGAATTGAACTCTACCATTGAAACCCTTTTTGGGTCCACAGAAGTTTTGGATCAAGCTGAAATTTGTTTTTCCTTTTCATTCAGGTCACTCTGACCTTATCAACAGATTGGATGGCTTATAAGCATTATGGTGGGCCCCATGTGGGACCCACAATGATGTATGTATTTTATTTGCACCGTCCACGGCTGTGGACGGTGGACACCACATTTATGTGTTTTATCAATGCCGTCCAGGCACTCGCTGGACGGCCAGTAGGCCCCACCATGTCTGTGTTATATCCAACCGTCCTTCTATCTGGTGGGCCACACATGTGGACCCTACCATGAGGTATGTGACCCACCATGATGCATGTGTTGCATCCCAACCGTCCACCATTTGGCAAGCTGTCTTAGATGCTTGAGACTAGAAATAAGACAGACCTATGGTTCAAGTGGACCCCACCTTAGTATATGTATGGGGCCCATATTGATTTATTTGTGGCCGCCCAGTAGGCCCACCTTGGTATATATCTAGGGCCCATATGATTAGGCCCATTTGGTATGCATAAGGCCCATATGATTAGGCCCATTTGGCATGCATAAGGCCCATGTTACAAGGCCCATTGTGATGTTTTCAAAGGCCCATGGGACATGGCCCATTGCAATGTACATAAGGCCCATTGATGCGGCCCACTTGATTTATATAAGGCCCTTATGAGGCGGCCCATTTGATGTATCTGAGGACTATGGGTCGAGGCCCAATGAGATGTATATAGGTCCATTGCAATGTGTGATTCCCTATGGTTTGTGTAATGATATTTTATGGCAAGCCATGCCTTGGGAGCAATGTTGGTTTGACGTCCACATTGTAAGTACAATGTTGGTTAAATGTCCGCATTGTAACTCTCCCTAAGGCCCATTGATGGCCCATACTTGTTGATAGTTCATTACTTTATAACATGCTTAGTGCACTTCCATGATTCATGCCCATACGCATCATATGTATGCTTGATATGAGGAATGTTTGATCATAGCATAAGCCGTTGGGCTGAGACATTTACGGGACTCCTTATGAGACGGAGTGCCCCACATGATCGCATGGTACGTGCAGGATTGCTGCATGATTGTACGGTGTGACTCATGCATCTCGCATATGTGTGACTTGATCACTGCACGCCCTAGCGACATCAGAGTCGTGACCTCTACAGACACATCGTGGATGGTCGTATCGGATATCGGAAATGCTTGGTTCTAGCACTGTGGGCACTTAGGATGTCCTTGGGTGAAAGTCCCAGAACCTTTTTGGTACCAGGAGATGCTCCAACGTCTAGACCGAGTGGATACACGAGCGCCCGAGTGCCGAATACCAGTAGGCCGCGTCTCTCACTGTGTTGTGGTCGGTTGGAAGTGGGTGTGGCCTTATCCACCCGAGTGAGGGGGCTATAAGCTAGGCTGAGTTTGACCAGCTCGCAAATGAGTCTGCTATCGACGAGCCGGGTAGGTATTAGCAGACTACTGGTCAGGCGGATAGTGTAGTCTCTTCCACTTGCTTGACTGTGCAGCTAGGGAGGAGGCAGTCAGTGTGAGGTGTATTAGACCCCGATGATATCTAGAGAGGAACTGTACTGATATGTGTACTTGATGAGTACTGACACGCTTGCTTTGCATCTCGCATATGACATTTGGCTACATAGGCCTCGCATCGCATAGCCTTGGTATGGCCGATAGCATTCATGCCTTGCATCACAAAGCTTTGGTATAGTTGATAGCATTCATGGACTTACCCACATATTTTCTCATTACTCTGATATTGTACACTTGGCACTCGCCTTACACACACTTTCACCACCCTCTAAGCTTTCTATAAGCTTATGCACGACAGATGCGTGCAGGTGGCATTAGGTTGCAGGAGCATGCAACCGAGCTTCTGGAGTTTCTGTTACTTTCATTACATTGTATTTCCCTTTCGTACGCATTGTACTTAAAGTTTTCAATATAGTGGATATGTGGTGTTGTTGTTTTGTGACTTGATTATGCTTGTGATTATGCTCCATTACAAAAAAAAATCATACTGAAATCCTCCTTGTAGGATCCCAGGATCGGAATCTGGCGTATGGGCGCTAGGAGCAGAGAATGGGGTACTACAGAGGCTGTCGGCGCCGGATTCGGCGATCAAAAATTTTGTGAGCCTGGTTTCTGAGTTTGGGGCGTGACAATCTTAATCCAATACTTTAATTTATGGCCACCAAAAAGTTTTTAATGGTTGATGTTCATTAAACATTGTTTCCTGTAATGTGGTCCAATTGAGATCAGGATATACCTCATTTTTTGTATAATATTATAAAATGATATATAAAAATAGATGGACGGCATGGTTGAAACACATACATCATGATGGGGCCCACAGAGCACCGAACACCAGCCATTGGCTGGTGGTAGGGGGAGTAGCCAATCCCTTTCATGTAGTATATCCACGTCGTTCATCCGTTTTTCTATCTAATTTAAGGGGTTGAGCCCCGAATTAAAGCATATGAAAATATCAAGTGGATCATACCATGGGAAACAGTGGGTATAATGATTTTCTAGTTTGTCCCACTCAATTTCATATTTGCCGGAAGTACATGGGTGGATGTATACAATACTTTGTAATTTTGGTGGATGATGAAATGAACTTTATATTTTATCCCACTGTATTTTCAATTTGTCTCGCTCAATTTCCAGTTTGGCCTGCTCAATTTCCAGTTTGGCCCGCTCAATTTTCAGTTTGGCCCGCTCAATTTTCAGTTTGTCCTGCTGAATTTCCAGTTTGGCCCACTCAATTTCCAGTTTGTCCCACTCAATTTCCAGTTTGGCCCGCTCAATTTCCAGTTTGGCCCGTAGTATATCCACGTCGTCCATCCGTTCTTCCATCTAATTTAAGCGGTTTAGCCCCAAATTGAAGCATATCAAAAGATCAAGTGGATCATACCACGGGAAACAGTGGGCATAATGATTTCCACCATTGAAACCATAGTGGGCCCAACAGTGATGTTTGTTTGTTATCACATCTTACTTTTTTAAGAATTATGTGAATGAACCGCTTCGAACATAGAATAAGTAGCCTAACGTACTTTTTTATTGTCTATATAAATTGGCCTACCTAATCACTATTTGTGAAGAAAAAAAGAGTCTATATTCTTTAACACACATATAAATATCATGATCAAGTATACCTTTCAAATGATGCAAAATCTTTTTCCCTACTTGTAGATGAATCTAACTTAGAAATTTCATGTGGTAGTTAAGTAATTCCACAATATACAAGATGTTTAGGCTAGTATGAGTCAAGTATTTAAAACTTCTAATCGACAACTTGAAGCCCTTTAGGATCTATTAGATTGTTTTTCTTGTCGTTGCTCAATTTCAACGTAATTTCCATGAGTATGCACACTAATTTAGAATTTTTCATCTTAAAGATTTTTAGAGTTTCATGAATATACGTGTTCTCAAATGTAAAAATTACATCATCTATTTAATTTATCCTGATTCAAGATAATATGCCATAAGACCCATATTTGTCATTTCAAATTTATGAAGTAGCCTTTATAAACTCATCAACCATAACACTATCATTGTCTGTGAATATTAGATCACCAATGTATAAGGATGTCAATAATACATCACCATGGTCATTGTGTTAACATGGATAACATGCTCATTGGGATAACTTATTTATTTGTTATCAAACCTATTCATAAGATCATACATACATTGTTTTCAATTATGTCTGATTTTGTCCGCTATGTTTATCTTGTGAATTTTATGCTTGATATGTTTTTCAATTCATCTCTGCAGGCGACAAATATTCTGAAGAGATAAGGATGTTCTTTTTATGGAGGAATTTTGGATTGAGAGGGAAGAGTTAAAGAAGGAGAGAGAGGAATTGAAGAAGGAGAGGGACGAATTGAGAAAAGAGAGGGAAGAGATAAGGAGGAAAGAAGCAATGTTTGATGAGAGGGAGACCTTACTGAAAGAGAAAGAACAATTGAAGAGGGAGAAGGATTTATTTTTTAAGGAGAAGGAAAAGTTAGCGAATGAGAGGGAGGAGTTTAATAAGGAGAAGGAAGGTAGTCGTACACAGAAGGGACGTTTTGTGATGGAGGAGGAGGGTGAGGAGTTGCGGAAGAGAGGGGAAGTAAATGGTATTGACGATAAAGAACTTGGATATGGGGATCTGGATGTGCAATCATATAGTAATGCCAAAGGTAATGTATTGAATACATCCACTTCTCATCCCGTTTATGAAAGAAGAACCAAAAGGATACCGAAGCCGTCATATTACAAGATGTCTCCGTACTTGTCCCTGTCTGCATTCGATACAACCCATGGGGCGGTTCCCGAACCCAACCAAGCAACCGCTTTTGCTACTTCTTCGATACCATTTTGTCTACATATAGATCCTTTTAGAGTATTAT
The DNA here is from genome assembly GCF_029962835.1 of Magnolia sinica. NCBI lineage: Eukaryota > Viridiplantae > Streptophyta > Magnoliopsida > Magnoliales > Magnoliaceae > Magnolia > Magnolia sinica. Next base: position 78,279,353 of record NC_080580.1, on the reverse strand, counting down.
CCGCGCAGGAGGTGAAAGAGGCAGAAGACTGGTATAAAGCAAGCAAGGACATGCCAGCATGGAAATGGTTTAGTACGATATGGATGAAGGATGCGTGGGTTGATAGCGAGGTAAGCATTAATTTTCAGTTTGTCCTGCTCAATTTCTAGTTTGGCCCGCTCAATTTTCAGTTTGCAAAGCTTAATTTCCAGTTTGCAAAGCTCAATTTCCAGTTTAGCCCGCTCAATTTCCAGTTTGGCCCACTCAATTTCCAGTTTGCAAAGCTCAATTTCCAGTTTGGTCCACTCAATTTCCAGTTTGGTTAGCTCAATTTCCAGTTTGGCTCGCACAATTTTCAGTTGTCTCGCTCAACTTTCAGTTTGGCCCGCTCGATTTCTAGTTTGGCCCGCTCAATTTTCAGTTTGTCCTGCTCAATTTCCGGTCAATTCACTTCACTTCACGGTCATTTCCATGCATTTCACGGTCATTCCCGGCAATTCCGTGTTGATTCACGGTCATTTTCATGCATTTCATGGTCAATTCCCTTCACTTCACGGTCATTTCCACGCATTTCACGGTCAATTCGCTCCACTTCACGGTCATTTCCATGCATTTCACGGTCAATCTCGGCGATTCCGTGTTGATTCACGGTCATTTCCATGCATTTCACGGTCAATTCCCTTCACTTCACGGTCATTTCCATGCATTTCACGTTCAATTCCGGTGATTCTGTTTCATTTCACGGTCAATTCTCTTCACTTCACGATCATTTCCATGCATTTTTTTCTAAACAAACAAGCTAAAATATAGGATTACTACTCCATTACAAGTGGTATCCATTACAAGTCGTATTTTGTATCAAGCAATTTATTTGGGAGAGGGAAATTCAGGATATCTTGTTAGCTTGAGGGAAGGCATTGGAATTTCCTTTGCCTTCAATACAAATGATCTACACTCAATTATAATTAATTTATAAGGAACTTATATATTAATCAGGTTCGTGTTGGGTCAGGCAACCTGAGCCCAACCCAAGTTTTATCAGGTTGGTGTTTGTATAGCCCAACCCCAAGACCAAACTCGATACATCCTGCCCAAGCCTAACCCAACGTCGAGTCGGTCACAGGTTGGTCGGGTTGAGCCCGCCCAACTTTTAGCCCTAAATTCATATATGGTATGTCTAACTAATTTTGGTTTAGAAGATATTCTTATTATATGAATAAAGAAAGAAATGAAAAAAAGAGATAATTCTTATTCCACCGCAAGTCGCTGTGACGATCGGCGATCAATCGCGGATTCCGCGATTCCACCCTAACTCGTTGTTAGGTTCAATGATCTATGGCTACGGATTATAACCATAGCTATAACCGTATCTCAATTTTTTTTCCCTTTTACATGGAGAATTTTATTCTCTAACAGATATCAATTTGAATGCAAGTTTTCTCTAACACATATTTATAAAAAGTAAATCCTATCGGCCCTCAAACTAATCCATCCATCATGAAGGAAAGAAAATTAGACAAGAGAAACCAACTTCCCGACTCCGAAAACCCACTCAGCTACTTCTTCTATGTACGACCACATGGGCTTGGATATGTGTACGGCTGTATGAGACCCTCCCATACTCTATAGTTGTTTGCATAAACCCAACAATAAGGCTGTCAATTGGATATGTGGGACCAAGTCCAATCAATGGAATTTGATTGGATACGTGGGCCTCAAATTGGACCTTAATTTGCTTAAAGCACCACAAACATACACTACTCAGAAACTAAAAAGCCAATTGCCTTCCATGGTTCTCCTCAACATAAAGGAAAAAACGTATGATATGCAAAATGGAGTGCCAAAATAACTTCTTTTAATACCAACAGGGGCAATGTGAAAATAATAGGAGCAGAAGTAAAAGGTAAATGGCACAAATTGTTAGGGAAATGATAGTTGGGTCACTTGGCAAAAATTTGGCCAAGATATCACTGTTCTCACTTTTTGTAGTGTATGGCATGTCCTTGGACACTTGTTGAGAATCTTGACAGGGCATTCAAAAATATCACCCAGTCAGCTCAATTCACCCAGAAAATCTCGATTGAGGACTCAATCAGGTTTTGAGTTGACTGGACTTGTCAAGTCACGAATCAGGTTTCAAGTTTTCAAACATTATTATTTAAATAGAGAGGTCTAAGTTAAAATTAGCCATTTGTAGGAAGAATGGTAATTACATGAGCCCAAGTACAAATAATTAGGGGATACGAGGCAAGATTAAAAGAAGATAGAAGAAAATGTCGGATAAAGAAACATACCTCTTCATCAGATATACCAGGTTTGCCCTCCACCCTCATAGCAAGCTCGGCCTACGATGTCATACAGGCGACAAAGTTTCAAAAAAATGCAGCCATGAGAATGATGATTGTCTTGATGCAGGATGGAAAAATAGAGGAATTTAGATTTATTTTTTCCCCTGTCAGAACTTTCATTCATGAAAATGTTACAAACCTGCAACCGCCACCGAAAGATGCAGTTTGGGTTATTGATCTTGATAATTATCCACGACTGTACGAACTTATCCCATGCATCATAATAAGCTTCAAGTTTTTTGTTTATGATCTCCAACTGGAATATGAATTATGATATGAGTAAAAACCAAACTGATGAATTAACAATAAATATGCATAAAAGCCAAATTGATTAACTAACAATAAACATGCATTTGACAAAAATACACTAACCAAGCACATGCAATATAAAACAGATGTGAGCGCTAGATCCCTTTTTCAAGGGCTAACCTATGGGTCAACTGCTTTGACAACTTCGTTTGGTAGAGGTTTGAAACCAAGCATCGAACCTTCGAACAATATGACCTAAAAAACCACAACACAATTAAATATTGAACATTGATCATCGTATATACCATACACCGCCATCAAAAGGTTATTTTGGGTGTGCTTGAGTGCACTCCCAAATTCACGGTTGGCAGGGCTTCTATGGCAGATGTGTAAGTGTTGGGTGGGCCGGTAAAGAAAACAGAACAACATTACGAGAGACATGTTTTCATAATTTTTCAGTTATTTACATTTGGAGAACTTATAGCATGGAGGAATTTCGGAAAGTAAAAATTGAGCGGGCCAAACTGGAAATTGAGCGGGCCAAACTGGAAATTGAGCGGGACAAACTAGAAATTGAGCGGGCCAAACTGGAAATTGAGCGGGACAAACTGAAAATTGAGCAGGTCAAACTAAAAATTGGGAAAATGAGCGAGATAAACTGAAAATTGAGCATCATTCAAAGCATTCCTCAAAAAATCCATAAAGTATTCTTTTGGGACACCTCCATAGTTTAGTAGTGAAATTAAAGTCTTATTTAGGTACGTTTTCCTTAGCTAGTTGCTAAAAAAGGAAGACAAGTAATTTGGACCAACTCTTCACATCAAATTTGTAGATAACCCATAACCGTTACATACAAGCACTAAAAGCAAACAAGGTATTGTACTATTATTCACACAACCAATTCGAAGATAGAAAACCCCAACTTCTCACCCTAATAAAATTTCAAATACTCCCAACAAGGATGGAATTTATTCATAAAAGGATTGAAATTCTTCCTACAACATATGATGTATAATCCTAAGAAAAGGGCGGAAACAACACTGGCAAATGAGCTGAGGAGTCTTATTAGGACATGGGAGATCGTCAATGTATATAAAATAATCCTCCACGGGTGATGCTACAACCAATTCACTACACAATTAACAAAGAAGTGGTCACGGATTAATCAATGAACCAATAGGGTTGGTTCATAATGGAGTATCCCAATATTATTCTGATTTTCCATCCGAAAGGATTTGAATAAAAAAAGGTTGGATGTTTGGTCCCTCCAAGACATCCAGCACTAAATTGAGAGACCATTCAGAACTGGTTTCTCAGCAATCAGGAGATATTCTTGGCATTCTGGAGGCATGCGGCCCCAAGAGGATAAGCTAGGATGTTCGTTTGAGGAACATTTTCATAAAAATTGAGTAATCTGGTAAATATACCTTAGGTTGTTGGAAACTTCTATTAGGCGCATCCCTTATAACTGATGAAGAATCTTGGATATACCCTGGCCCTATAAATGTGGGATCCACCTTAGGTGGTCTAAATAGTTCACATTTTGGCTTCATTGTGCATAGAACATCCACACAATGTTCCATGTCTTCTACTACAAGTTTTACGTGTTTATGTTGAAGAGTCATTATTTTATGTTATGTTTGCAGCTTTTCAGCTTTTCATTGTTTTATGTTCAATTGCTAGCAGTTACACCATCCAGGCATTGCAATGCTTGGTAATTAAAATATCCAATGCATCTAGATGCCCCCAATTCAAATGATCCTGAAGTAATCTCACATAGTTTTGTTTCTTAAAATTCTAAAGACTTACCTTTATAATTGGTAAAATTGGAGAAGTTATATTGGTGGGTATTTTAAAAGTGGCTTATTTCCCAGGATATTCATTATGTCAAAGCACAGTTCTAACGTACCTAAAAAAATGCGATGACCAATCTGATATTTGTCATGTTTCAGGACTTGCACATTTGTGTAAGGATAATGGATTTTCAATCTTTTAGAGTTTATTAACTAATCCCAAGAGCAGTTGAAGTTGGCAAAGCTAGCCCTTCTCTCCTTGTTCAGGTCTGTTCATGGCTCTGGACGTGGATGGCCCGCTCATTTTTCAGTTTGTCCCACTCAATTTCCAGTTTGTCCAGCTCAATTTTCAGTTTGTCCCGCTCATTTCCATGTTTGCCCACTCAATGTCCAGTTTGGCCCGCTGAAATTCTAGTTTGTCCCGCTCATTTCCATATTTGCCCGCTCAATTTTCAATTTAGCCCGCTGAAATTCTAGTTTGTCTCGCTCATTTCCATGTTTGCCCCCTCAATTTTCAGTTTGTCCAGTTGAAATTCTAGTTTGTCCCGCTCATTTCCATGTTTGCCCACTCAATTTCCAGTTCATCCTGCTCAATTTCCAGTTTGGCTCGCTCAATTTTCAGTTTGTCCCGCTCATTTTCCAGTTTGGCCCGCTCATTTTTCAATTTGGCCCGCTCAATTTCTAGTTTGTCCTGCTCAATTTTCAGTTTGTCCTGCTCAATTTTCAGTTTGGCCCGCTCAATTTCCAGTTTGGCCCGCTCAATTTCCAATTTGGCCCGCTCAAATTTCAGTTTGGCCTGCTCAAATTCTAGTTTATCCCGCTCATTTTCCAGTTTGGCCCGCTCATTTTCCAGTTTATGCTTATTAATAGCCCTTGACCTTGAGTTAAAAATTTAAATACGAAAAGATTTCACATACACCAAAGTTGGTTTTTGCCTTATTTTAAAAACTTGTTTCTCCTTGTTTTAATTATTAGAGGAACAAAAAATGATCTCAAATGTTTGGGGTGTGAATGCCATTTGCGGGGTTGACCGGGTTTCCTCGCTCATTTCCTAGGTTACCTCACTTAATTTGTACATTGCCTCACTCATTTCCTAGGTTCCCTCGCTCAATTCCTATGTTCTCTCGCTCAATTTCTAGGTTGCCCCGCACAATTCCTAGCTTCCCTCGCTCAATTCGTAGGTTGCCTCGCTCAATCCGTAGGTTCCCTTACTCAATTCCTAACTTCCCTCACTCAATTCTTAGGTTGCCTCGCTCAATCCGTACGTTCCCTCGTTCAATTCCTAACTTCCCTCGCTCAATTCATAGCTTCCCTCGCTCAATTCCTACGTTACCTCACTCAATTTTTAGGTTGCCTCGCTGAATTTCTAGCTTCCCTCGCTCAAATCCTATGTTCCCTCACTTAATTCGTAGGTTGCCTCGCTCAATATCCAGAGTTCCTTGCTCAATTCGTAGGTTGCCTCGCTCAATTTTTAGGTTTCCTCGCTCAGTTTCTAGCTTCCCTCGCTCACGGTCAATTCGCTTCACTTCACGGTCATTTCCATGCATTTCACGGTCAATCCCGGCGATTCTGTTTTGATTCACGGTCATTTCCATGCATTTCACGGTCAATTCCCTTCACTTCACGGTCATTTCCATGCATTTCACGGGCAATCCCGGCGATTCCGTTTCATTTCACGGTCATTTCCATGCATTTCACGGTCAATCCCGGCGATTCCGTTTCATTTCACGGTCATTTCCATGCATTTCAGGGTCATTTCCTTTCACTTCACGGTCATTTTCATGCATTTCACGGTCAATCCCGGTGATTCCATTTCATTTCACGATCATTTTCATGCATTTCATGGTCATTTGCTGGCAATTCCCGAGACCTCAACCCATGCCCAACCCAAGTTTTATCGAGTTGTTGTTTGTATGGCCCAACCCCAAGACCAAACCCGATACATCCTGACCAAGCTCAACCCAATGTCGGGTCGGTCACAGGTTGGTCGGGTTGAGCCCACCCAACTTTCAACCCTAAAATTATATATGGTACATCAAGTAACTAATTTTGGTTTAGAAAATATTCTTGTTATATGAATAAAGAAAGAAATGAAAAAAAAAGAGAAAAAAATTTTTATATATGCTTATATTTACATATTTATATAAATATGTGTTAGAAAAAAATGTAGGTAGATTAAAATTCTCCATGTAAAAAAATAAAGAAAAGAAAAAAGGAAAAAGAAAGTGCATAGGGATACGGTTATAGCTACGGTTATAATCCGTAGCCATAGATCAGGGGGTGGAATCGCAGAATCCGTGATTAATCGCCAATAGGGACAGCGACTTACAGTGGAATCACGGGATCCGTGATTGATCGCCGAGCCACTGTTATGGCTACGGATTATAACCGTAGCTATATCCGTATCCCTATCCATACGCCATTACCATTCTGCTTGAACGTCTACCGTTGAAACCCTTTTAGGGGCCACACAAGTTTTGGATCATTATGAAATTTGTTTTTCCTCTTCATCCAGGTCTTTGTGACCTTATGAATAGATTGGATGGAAAATAAATGTTATGGTGGGCCCTACAAAAGTTTCAATGATGAAAATCAATTTTCCGCTGCTCTGTGTGGTGTGGCCCAGTTGATCTTTGGATATGATTTTCTTTTTTTTGATAATGCTCTGAAATGATCTCGAAATATGGATGAACATTGTGGATATAATAAATACATAGCTGTGGGGCCATGTAACTTTGATCTCTTTTAAGCCGTTTGTACAACTCTCAGTTGGAGGAGCGTCAGCACTCATCTTCGCAGTGAAAAGGAGAGGTAGTTTCGTCCTCAAAGTCGTTGTCCGCACGTGCTAGTCTAAGTTGGTAACTTAAGTTTGTATTCCTTCATAAAAACCGCTGGGTAAAAGGTTTTGTCTACAGTGGTCATTTTCTCATTGTTTATTGCTCTCTCAATCCAAGCTCATGGAACTTCCCATGAGGTCGAGTTGTGTGGGGCCACCCACCGTGATGCATGTCGAACATCTACCCCATCAGTCATATGCACCATTCCATGGTGGGCCTAGGGGTTAAAAATCAAGTCAATCCGTGACTAGGGTGGGCCACACCACGTACAAAACTTGAGAGGGGTTACCCTCCATTAAAACATTCATAATCATTTGTTGGACCCACCGAGATGTGGTTCACAAATCCAGCCCATCCATTATGTGTGTCACATTGGGATGAGGGATCAGACCAAGTTTCAAATGCATCCAAATTTCAGGTGAGCCCCACCAAGTGCTTTTATATGTTTTAGGAATGTCTTCACATGATTTTAGATGGTATGGCCCACTTGAGTTCCGTTAACGGCTGATTTTAGATGGTATAACCAGACCAACTCTTAGGCTTGGGCTTAAGTTTGAGTCCAATCTAAAATATTTATGGTTGAGTTCAGGTGGGACTATTTTGGTTCACCCAAAGGGCATGGGCCTATGTTGAACAATGCAACTCGGGCTTACAGTAAGCAATGCAAGCTGGACTTGAATAGAGTTTGGCCTAGCCCTAACTTAGCTATTATTAAACTTCTAAAAGAGAGATAAAAAGAGAATAAAAGTGTTTTGTAAAAAGTATGTTTCTTTCTATAATGAGATGAGATCGGCTTCATCCCAAATTACCTAAATGCTATTAAGATTATGATGACAAATCTCGCACTCTAAAATTTCTTAGGAGACTTTTCAAAATTTGAGGGTTTTATCAGATGAACCCTGTAAAAAAACTAATATAAATAAATTATCTTTAATTTTTAAATATATAATCATATAATTAAGAGATTTTTACTACAAAATTTCTTAGAAATTCACATTATAATCAAATTATTTATGGACAAACAAATTTCCAAGAGATTCTTATGAAGGTTTAAATTACCAGAATGGCATCATTTGTCTTTTTCTTTAATAAGTAGTGAAATTGAGAATTTAAGTCCTCCGTTCAACATATGATGTTCAACATATGATTAATGACATGAACAAAAAACCTAGCTAATCGAATCATCAAATGGGCCACACATAGAATGGTTTATATTATTTTTTATAGTTTAGCTGACCGTATAATTAGATCCAATGGACTTAGCTTGTTTGATTATCATGACAGGTTCCGTGAGTTCATTTGGTGGACGGTTTTGATGTCAAACATATACCAAGTGGTGTTGAGATTTGTGCTACGGAATCACACAGATTTAGATCTAGGATAGCAATCCAAGAGCGCCAAGCAATCACAAGATAACACAAAGATTTAACGTGGAAAACCCTTGCAAGAAAAAACTATAGCACAAAGCGACAGAATTCAACTATGAAAATAGAAATTACAAAAAGAAAGGACTTACTCAATTCGAACAACCTCGAATCTCACCCTTGCTACACCCTTTAGAAACCCTAGAACCCTTTTAGGAACCCTTGGAACTCCTTTAGAAAGACTTAATATTAGTTAGAAAGACCCTACGGACCCCTATTTATAGTTTAGGAAACTTCACTTACACACCTCTCTAAGACCGCCTCAAATTTACGCAGTCCGCGCAGAATCCGCGCACAATCTACGTAACCTTCGATTAGTCATGCCTAGGCTTCAATTGGTCGAAGGACCCCTTCGACTGGTCGAGCCTGTCCCTCGACTGGTCGAAGGACCCGAAAATTTCAAATACATCATTGCTGGACTTCGAGTCGAGCAGGCTTCGACCAGTTGAAGGGACCTTCGACTAGTTGAGCCAGTCCCTCAACTGGTTGGGCAGTGCGGTGAACCAAGATTTAAGACATCTGTTTTACAACAATCTCAACCATGTCTTCAATCTTCAACCGTGTAGCTTCTTCACCTCTTCTCTTATTTCTGCATCACATCATTACTTCTCGTGCACACTTCATCCTTCTTTTTCATCATCACCAAGCCCAAAGAAGTTGCACAGAACTTGAACTTCTCTGCAGGAACTTTCTAGGTGAGCATGTCTGCTGGATAAGAATCCACGTGCCCAACCACCTTTGCTCCTATCACGTAGTCTTCTTACCATCTCACCACTACCCAATATTGCTTGCTGGGGTATTTGCTCACAACACCGATAGCCTATGAAATAATCGATCTAATACAGACCATGGTATGCACTGCCAACCGCATTCCAATACGACTCATGAGATATATCTTGTTTTTCCTCATCTGTTTTGGGACATGTCCTGAGGAAAACTTGAGGAGAGACACGTAGGAAACGCTCTCTGGCTTTACCTGGTCCATCACATCCTTGATCAATACCTACCCAAGATATTCTTCCTGAGATAACTAAAGCGTACTCCTCTTTCAGTCTCAATGCCGAGAACCATCTTTGCAATCCCCCAATCCTTCATCTTGAATGTCCCACTTAACCGAATCTATCATTGATTTCAGACATGTCATGATTAGCGATCTACATGTCATGATTGGCAATATACATGTCATTAGCCTACAATTCCTGACTCGCCATGAAGGAATCAAATTTTATACCACTACCTAGGTGACAGGTCGTACCACAACCTCCCGTAAACTCTTTTTCTCAGCCCCTTTAACTTCGAACCACTTTGGTTGCTTCATGTCGATCCACTCTTCCAATTTTCAGTACATAAGTGCAAACTCCACATCTATCCTTCCATCTCAAGATCGCATTAGCCAACCAGCGCCAATCACGGATCTAATAGACACATGTTATACCATTGGTGCGAATATATCTGAGAAGCCGATCCCTTCTCTTCGAGCATAACCCTTCGCTACCAACCTCGCTCTGTATCTACGTTGTATCCTCATAAAGATTCACCTGCATCCAACCATTTTTCGGCCCACTGGAAGCTCCACCAGCTCTCATGTATCGATCTGGTACAACGAGTCCATCACATCGTCCATTGTCACCTTCCACTTCTCAGTACCAGGCTCACCTAGAGCCATCTGAATAGAAGATGGATCCCCTGTGAAATTGGATTCGTCTATGTGCCTCGCCGATATCCTGCGATTTTGTTGTGTGATTCTTCTCACAGGTGGCTGCTCCACTTGCTCTGTATCCATGTCCGCGCGTCTCAGCCTTCTTACCTTGCCCGCTCATATGGCCATGTCCAACATACCACACACGTGTAGAGGTGGAATCCGCTATAGCCATTGCAGCTCCACCTTTCGAAGTGCTCCCGATCAACCTGTAAACATTATCGAGTCGTTGCGCTTTCATGATTACTCGTGCTCCTTAGATACTTTAAGAGCACCATCAATACTTGTGAACTTGCAGCCCATTGCCTCAAGTACACAAAGAGAAATCAAACTCTTCTTCATGTCAGGAACGTGCCTCACCCCAGTCAGGGTACGCTGTCCCATCAAACATCTTGACACATACCGTACCAACGGCCACAACAATACAGGCAATGTCATTGCCCATAAATACCTGTCCACCATTGCACTCTTTGTAATTAGCGAACCAACTCCGATGAGGAGTTATATGAAAAGATGTCCCTGTGTCTAAAATCCACTCGTCCTTATGATCATCGTAAAAGTGTTTGATCGTAGATACATATAAAACATCACAATCACATCCACTCGATGCATCTGACTTGGCAACATTGGCCTCCCTGTATGAAGCATCAGATTCTTCCCTCTTAGATTTAGGATTTGTACAATCTTTCTTTATATGTTATTCCATCCCACAATTCCAACACTTTACCTTTCCGTTGCCCTTACCCTTGGATTTGGATCTAGATCCTGAAGAACCCGTACCTTGTTTATAATTCCTACCCCTTGTAAGCAGTGCATCAGAAGATATCCTCATGTCGACGTTAAGCTTTCTCATAACCTTCCCTTGAAGGGCTAAGATAACAGTGTCGACACTCAAGGTTTTATTCGTGGTGCACATTATGTCCTTAAATGACTCATACGACGCCGGAAGAGAATTCAGCAACATACATACTTGTTTTTCATCTTTCATCACTTCCTCCATATCCAGCAATTTGCAAACCAATTTATTAAAGTCGCTAATGTGAGCCTCCAGATCTCCACCCTTTAACATCTTGAAGTTATATCACTGCTGCTTCAAGTGTCAGGCCCCAAACCCAGAAATCGGGCTCACCAATTTTCTGATTGCCGAATCCGGTGCCGATAGCCTCCGTAGTACCCCATTCTCGGCTCCTAGCGCCCATTCGTCAAATTTCGATCTTGGGATCCTATAAGGAGGATTTTTCAACGTACATTTGTCTCATAAGAAGCATAACCACAAGTTTACCTAAATCACAAAGTCAACATCATCATCACATATCCACTAATATAAACAGTTGAATATAATGCTGAAAGGGAAAATACATATATCGAAAATCAAAGCTCCAGAAGACAGCTACACGCTCCAAGCTCAATGTTGTTGCAACCTAACGCTACCTGCACGCATCTATCGTGCATAAGCTTATAGAAAGCTTAGAGGGTGGTGTAAGTGTATGCACAAGGTAAGTATCAAGTATGCAATACAGTGCCATAAATCATACAATATTGGAATAAGTAGGAATACTGACAAGGTCATGAATCATATGATATCAGAGTAAGCAGATATACTAATAAGCCCATAAAAATATCATTAACCTCATATAGGATATACGGTGAAAAGACATAGCAAGCCAATGTCATATACTGATAAAGTAATGTAAATCGGTTATGTAATACGAAAACATAATGAACCAGATATCAGATATCGAGGATGCAATACAATATGCAATTCGGAAAAGCTGCGTATACCATAAGCCTCATTTAGGTCATATGAATGAAGAAACATAGCAGCTCAAAATGTCATATGCTGAGGATGTAATGCAATATACAATATGTGGTGCGAATGAAATGACCAAGCTGCAGTGTGAAGTCGAGATGATAGTACGTGGTATCACAGGCTATGGGGCCTATCACAAAGGGCTTCTATCCAAACCAGTCTCATACCTAAATTTGGATAGATAGACCCAATGTGGTAAGCTCCTGATCTCAGGTTAGTTGCACGCCCCGACCGAAATCCTGGCTATTACGAAGGTACACATAACAAATAGTTGCGCACCACCAACCCGAGTGGATAGTGAATGAATGAATTAATGAGTATGCAACTTCTGCTCCACAAATCACTACTGTACATCTCTGGGATCATCACCGGGGTCTAGTACACTCCAAACTGGCTACCGCCTTTGCAGGCCGCGCAGCCCTGCGAATGAAAAAGACCTCACTACCCGCCTGTCAGCAGTATACCAATGTCTACCCGGCTCGTCAATAGCGGACCCATTTAGGAGCTGGTCAGACTCATCCTAGTTATGCCTACTCTCTCAGGCGGGTAAAGTCACACCCCCTCTCAACCAACCATGACACAGTGGGAGAAACGGCCTACTGGTATATGGCCCTCATGCGCTCATATATCTATCCACTTGGTCTCGACGTTGGGGAGTCCTCTGGTACCAAGAGAGTTTAGAGATTTTCACTCAAGGCCATCTATGGCAGCCCGATGCTAATAACAGATTTTCGGTATCTCATCTGGCCATCCACAATATGCCTGTGGAGGCTACGTCCTTAATGTCGTTAGGGCGTACAGTAATCACAACATACAATGCAAGATACATGAGTCATACAATCCAATCATGCATCCATCTTACGCATATCATGTACTCATGTGAGATAATCTCAGCCTATCAGGGAGTCTCATAACAACATGCCCAATGACATATGCAATGGTCAACCACATCTCATAACAAACATATAAATGATGCATATGGGCATGTATCATGATGTTATGCTGTTACATACTCATAATCAGTATCAATAATCGCATCAACAATCGACCTCGACAATGTGGACATTTAACCAACATTGCCCCCAAGGAATGGCCCACATAGAGCCTAACATATAATAGACCCATAGCCTCGCACAAGGGCCTAATACACAACATCATGGGCCTTACTCAAGAGCTTAATACACATCACGATGGGCCTCTCACATGGGCGTAATATACAACACCATGGGCTCCATCGCTTGGCCCTCAAATGCACTACAATGGGCCTCATTACATATGCCTTATATACATCAAGTGGGCCACATCACATGGGCCTCAACAATGGGCCTCAACAATTGACCTCAATAATCGGCCTCGATAAATCGGAATCGGCCACAACAATCGGGATCGGCCTCGACAATCGGAATCAACCTCGAGAAATCAGAATCGGCCTCGACAAATCGGAATCGGCCTCGAGAATCTGAATCGGCATCGACAATCGGAATTGGCCTCGACAATCGAAATCGACCTCGACAAATCAGAATCGGCCTCGACAAATCAAAATCGATAATCGGCCTCGACAATCAGAATCGGCATCGATAATCGAAATCGGCCTCAATAATCGGTCTCGACAATCAGAATCGACCTCAACAAATCGGAATCAGCCTCGACAAATCGGAATCGATAATTGGAATCGGCCTCGACAAATTGAAATCGATAATCAACCTCGACAATCGGAATCGGCCTCAATAATCGATCTCACAATCGAAATCGACCTCAACAAATCGGAATCGGCCTCGACAATCAAAATCGGCCTTGACAATCGGAATCGACCTCGACAATCGGAATCGACCTCAACAGATCGGAATCGGCCTTGACAATCAAAATCGGCATCGGCAATCGAAATCGGCCTCGACAATCAGAATCGGCCTCGACAATAGGAATTGGCCTCAATATTGGCCTTGACAATCGGAATCGATAATCGGCCTCAATAATCAGCCTCAACAATCGAAATCGGCCTCGGCGCAGGGCGAGGTCTATAGATGGAAGGTCGATGATGGATCAGGCAATATCAATGGGGCCCAATAATTTGGGTTAACCCACTAGAGAATAATGAAAATGGGCCTAACCAGGCCCAACAGAAGGTCACAATGTGGACATTTAACCATCATTGCCCAAGGAGTGGCCCATATAGGGCCTAATATATAATGGGCCCCTGACCTCACACAATGGCCTAATGTACATCACAATGGGCCACGACTCATGGTCCTCAAATACATTATAATGGGCCGAATCACATGGGCTACATATACATCATATCGGGTCTCATCTCATCACAATGGGCCTAATCGTATGGGTCGAAAATATATCACAATGGGCCACGACATATAGGACGTTAATACATAACAGGTGGGCCTCAAATATACATCACAGGTGGGCCTTGCACATGCAGCAAGTAGGCCTACTCATCACAGCTTGGCCTACCAACGGTCCAGCCAATGAACGGCCTGGATAACATACATATCACGGTGGGTCGCTTCAATGGGCCACACCAACATGCCTCATATATAACAAGTGGGCTACATCAATGGGCTGCACCAACGAGCCTCATACACAACACATAGGGCCACACTATTGCTAAAAATGAATCCTATCGCAAGATCATATGGACCTTACTACAAATAGTAGTGGAGATAATGATTTCTACTGTTGAAATTTCATAAGGCCCACCATCACATTTCTTTCCCATCCAGTCTGTTCATAAGATCACAAAGACCTGAATTAAGTGGTAAAAACAAATTTCATACTTATCCAAAACTTCTATACTCCTAAAAGGGGTTCAATGGTGGGCGTTTAATCCCCACTGGTCTTTACAGTGTGGTCCACCTGATCAATGGCTGGACTTCATGCAGCCATCACGGTGTGGCCCGCCGTGATGTATTTTGAGATCCAACCTATTCATAAGTTAACATAGTGATAGATGAAGTGAAAACAAAATATCAGTTTAATTGGAAACTACTGTGTGGCCCTTAGAAATTTGAACGGTGGATATCACTGTCCTCACTACTACAATGGTGGGGTCCACTTAAACTTTGGATCTGACTCATCCTACCTCTCAAACCATAAAATGATATCTCAAAATGGTTGGACGGTATGGATACAACACATGCACCATGGTGGGTCTCATAGATGGACGGCGTGGATGAAACAGGTGGGACCCACAAAACTTGGTGGCGTCAATACAGCAGCTATATAGCTGGTGTGAGATACCCCAGCCAATCAAACGGGTGGGTCCCACAGATGGACGGCGTGGATGAAGCAGGTGGGACCCACAGATATACATAATATATGTATATAATATATAAATATATAATATTAAATTAACATCCAAGCCCTAGACGACCTGGACGAATGCACACATCAAGGTGTAGCCTACACGTGGGGTAGGTCCCACCGTCCAAGTAATGGACGGTGAGGATAAGACCCGTACATCACGGTGGTCCACAGCTGGATGGTGTGCGTCCAAAACATACATCATGGTGGAGTACACAGCACCGTCCAACACTGTCCAGCTGGACGGTGTAGGTGAGGTACATACAACAGGGTGGGTTTCCACCATCCAAAGACTGGACGGTGTAAATACAATACTACATTAGGTGGTCCACCGTCCAGCACATTTGGACGGTGCAGACCAAATACATATGGCAAGGTGGGTCCCACACGCACGTGGCCCACAGCTTGGGACCGAGCTAATATTTATTTTTTCCCCTTTCATACAGCCCAGCAGCAGTGCTGCTGGACGCCTAAGCCTGATCGGTCAGGATCAGGTGGGCCCGTGGCCTAGACAAAATGGATGGACGTGTGGATGTGGGACACACGTCATGGGTGTCCAGCACACGCACATCAAGGTGGGTCCACGCGGTGGCCCACCAAATCTTTGGATCATCTTGATATTTGTATTTTCCTTCATCTAGGCTTGTCCAAATGGATGGGTAGCAATGGTGGGTCCCGCAATCGAATGGTGTGGATCAAACTCAACATGGTGGGCCACACACCTCATCAACACCATCACCTAACAAAGAGGAAAAGAGAGAGAGAAAAAAAAAAGAAAAAGGGAGAGAGACGATCGTGAGAGGGGAGGGGCCACGCCACTATGGGCCCTCCCTATACATGCATACATCAAGATGGGTCCCACATATGTGGGCCCTCAAATCACAAAATCAACAAATAAAAGCATCCACCATTCGATCTTCTCGGTCCGATGGAATCCCTAGTTCCTCGGCTTCGACTTTGACGGAGGATGATGAGGTTTGGAGGGTTAGGATGAAAGATGTGGGGGTAGGAAGATGGGCCACACCAAGCTCTTCTTATGGAGCTTGGACGTTAGGCTTTCATGCGTTACTTGAGAGTAATGAAGAGAGATGAGAGAGAGAAGTGTAAGAGAGAGAGGGATGAGTGAGTGATGGGGTGTGATGGGTGAGTGAGTGATGGATATGTACTTATGTAGGAGAGAGTGTTGACTTTTGGGGAGGATGGTTGTACATGGGGATGGGATGGAATGATAAGTTGTACTTTGATTGATTGATGTGACGTGTCGTAGAGATTCTCTCGGAATTGCAACACGCGGTGTTTTCCTCGAACTGAACGGGGGGCCCACATCTCCTGGCCCGGGTATCGCCTCGGCATGCGAGACGCGGCGTTGAAACTGCAGCGACGGCGCGGTCACAAGGATATAAGTTTCGAGTCGAGTCAACTCTGATATGCAAGACTCGGCTTGGGATCTCGCGCAAACATTAGATACATGTCGAGGAATGTCAAAATTCAACTGGAAGGATTGCGGATGCCTATGGAACGGTACGGACTATGATACGGGCCTTACATCAAGTGTAGGCGATTTTCAGAGGATTTTTTCGTATATATATCCTCTAACTTTGCCCATAACTTACTCGCAGTTTTCTCCCTCATGACATTGTAGAAAACCTCATCCGCGAGACATAAACGGATCAATGATAAGGCCTTCTTATCAAGAGTATTCCAATCATCATCAGTCATAATAGACTTTCGCTCCTCAAGAGCACCATCTTCACCTTGTTGGATTAAGGAATTCATCATCTTGATCTTCCATAATTCAAAGTTATTTTTCTCTAAGTACTTCTCTATATCATACCTAGTGCTTACCATTATTGCTTATCCCTCATATTCAAATTTGTGCTCCAACAATTTCTCTGACACCACTTGTTGGGATTTGTGTTATAGAATCACACAGATTTGGATCTAGGATAGTAATCCAAGAGCGTTGAGCAATCAGAAGAGAACACAAAGGTTTAACGTGGAAAATCCTTGCGGGAAAAACCACGGCACAAAGCGACAGAATTCCACTATGAAAATAGAAATTACAAAGAGAAAGAACTTACCCGATTCGAACAACATTGAATCTCACCCTTGCTACACCCTTTAGAAACCCTAAAACCTTTTTAGGAACCATTGGAACCATTTAGAAAGCCTTATCATTACTTAGAAAGACCCTAGGGACCCCTATTTATAGTTTAGGAAACTCCACTTATGCAAATCTCTGAAACCGCCTCAAATTTACGCAGTCCGCGTACAATTTGCGTAACCTTCAACTAGTCAAGCCTGGGCTTAGAATGGTCGAAAGACCCGGAAATCTCAAATACATCATCGCTAGACTTCGAGTCAAACAGGCTTCGACCAGTCGAAGGGACCTTCGACTAATCTATTCAGTCCCTCGACTAGTAGAGCAGCGCGGTGAACCAAGATTTAAGACATCTATTTTACAACAAGTAGACCTTTCGATTCTCAATTTTCCAATTTTTAAAGATAAATATCAGGATGATTTTGTGATAATATTGCAAAAATTAAAATAAAAAAGCCTTCATTTTTAAAATCTCACGATAGAAAAATAGCAGATTTCAAAATCTCAGCTTTATTTATCACGTGCTTATAATTACTCAAAACCCCCTAGCATCTGGTCCCAATTAAAGGTACTTAATGGAGTCTATTTGCACTCTGCAGTGACTGGTGACATCAACATCCATTGCCTTGGGGTCCCACACTTGAACATGGTCGGGTGATCGGACCCGTCAATCCCAATCAATGCTAATTTTGATGGGCCATAATGCAATAACCACACATAAAGAATGATCCTGACCATCAATTTGTGTAGTTGAAAGTGAACTATAAATTGATGGTTAGGATTATCCATTCACCATAAGTTTCTTTAGAAGGTGGGCGCCAATTGGATGACACATGGTCCACAGTAAATAAAAATGAGACATGGGAGGAAAGCTAGTTCAATGCATCTGGTAGGCTGCGTAGGCAACCGTACATGCATGAAGTTATTCTATAGAACTTTGATACTCTGCCATTTAGAAATTTTACATGTGATAGATAGGTGAGTTAAATCCGACCGTCCAAATCATGGGTCCCAATTTTTAAAATGGCTCATAGACCAAAAACTACACTATCTGATTTCCAATTGGACGGTTTGCCGACACTCATTGGATTCAAGGACCATGACCTAGTGCAAACAAGTCGTGTGGCCCCACCATGATTTGTTCATGACAACCACTCCCACAATCATGCAGGATATCCCTCCTTTGACTAGGGGCCCAAAAATTAAGTCAATCCATGACTTGGGTGGGCCACACAAGTGTTTTCTTATGGTGTGGCCCACTGGAGTCATGGATTGGGATGAACTTTAGGCCCATGGCCAAACATAGACTTCATACATGACGGTTGGAGTGAATACCAACCGCACATTATGGTGGGGCACACAGGTTTGCACTACAGTTGTGGTGAAAATGTTTGCACTTTGATCATTTTCCTTTATTCAATGTATGTGACCAGATTCTTTGGTTATTAATTGATATATGAGGTGATGTGTGGGGCCCACTAGCACCTAACCAAAGGCAGGTGATGCCACTCTCAGAAATATAAAGGCACCATCTTTAGGGCCCGTTTGGACGCACCCTCGACCGCCATTTTGAGCCAAATCTCAGTTTAGCACCTGGGTTTGGATGCACTTTGGCAAACCTTGTTTGATACCTCACTCACTGAAATCAGTGGCTAAAAAGCCCACTTTGCGGTAAGTGATTTTTGGCGGGTCAATTCAAAAACCCCATTTGCAAAAGCCGCGTCCAAATGGGACCATCAGACACAAAAGACGGCATGCTTCTACATATGGATAGAGAGACCAAAATCATGGACATGGAAAACCGACATGGAATCCTCGGAAATAGAAACCGTTTTCTTCTTCCAAAGTTTCCAAACGCTCCCAAACAGGCCCTTAAATGAAAGAGAGCTAAAAAAGAATAACAATAAGAGGAATCAAATTCTTACATGAGTTTCACCGCCTTCTTACATTACCAATCCCCATATATCCAAATCACCCCCACTTACCCAAACAAGCTGTCCTACTATATAGCTAGCCATCTCTTCCAAAATATAGCCGCCTTCCAAAAAAAAGAAAGAAAAGAAACTATACAGTAGGCTCCATCAAGGTATTCAATAACGGTAACAGTGTTGTTACTGTTAAAAAAAATGTCACAGCCTGTAACAGACCGTTACAGGGCTATAATGGCCATTACAGTTACAGGGCTGTAACAGTCATTATAGGCCTGTAACGCATAATGGTACACACCATTACCGTTACTTTAAGGCTGTTGCGTAACCATTTTTGAAAACCATGGGCTCCATGCTCTTGTGCTCAGCTCATGCACTTGTAAACCTTTTTCACTTCTTGCTTAAGATCAGTTAGGCTTATCTTCTGCAAAACCATGCAGTATCAGCGAACGTTGCAAGTAGTCAGAAAGAGAATCCAATGGAAAAGATATTTTTCATAGTGAGAAAATATTTCGAATTATATAATGGGTGGGAGCAGAGTTTCTGTAAATGAGGATAACTTACGGACAGCAGAAGGATCAACATGTACAAAGAAACTGGCGGCGACTATCAGATAGCAGAATATGAGCATTAGGCCCTTAAAATAGTTAGAAGTTCCCTCCTGCAATAAAACAACAAGAACATGAAAAACAACACAATGCAGAAGGTATTTGCAATCTTCCATCTTAAAAGATAAAACAAATTTGTGTGTGTGTGTGTGTGTGTGTGTGAGAGAGAGAGAGAGAGAGAGAGATGCATGTTCATTATAAGTTGGGGAATCATTTTCTCCCTCACACAACATTTTTTCTCAAATCTCCTCCCTTCCAACATGTCCTCAAATCCCCTTCCCCCTTCTACATCAACCAAACTGGAAGGATTTTGGAATTTAATTGTTTTGGAGTCAGACGGTTAAAAAATGAGCGTCTTATTTTAGTTAACAATACTTATTATATGGGATATTACCCGGTGCAAATGTTTTCACTATAATTATAGTCCAAAAGATTGCCGTGGGCCCCACTGTCATTCGTTGATTACAGCTACTCGGACCATAGTGGAACACACACGAGTAGGACAGTTAGTAGGGGGACACCCACCATTGATTTACAGTCGCCCCATTCAAGTTTCAGAATTATGTGAATTTTTATGCGCGCCATCATCTGGTGCAGTTGTATAATATGAATTGATAGAATGGCATACACAACAGTGGACCTTCTATGAAAATCAAGGGTGGGCGTCCCCTCTCAAATGTTCTGCCCTCATGGCCTGCCAAAGGTATGGATCACCGTGATTATTGGGTCGTGGCTAAACCAGGGATGGGATGCAAAATGGTTCAAATGGATATCCCTAACACATCACTGTGGAGGCTGGTGAAAACGTTTGCATTTAATAATCTACCTATTTTTGTTAGAGATAATGATTTTTGGTTACCAAAAAATTGTTTTTAATCCTTACCAACAATACAACATCTCTAATGCATAATTACGAATAACCAAAATGAGATGAGCTTCTTCTTCTTCTTTTCTTCTTCTTCTTCTTTTTTTTTTTTTGGTGGGGGCCACCTTGCCAGCTTATGCAAATAAACACCTAAACAGCAAGGTATTCCAAAACAGTTACATAATGGTAACGGTGGTCATCTTTACATGTTACAGGGTCATAACGGCCATTATGGAAAAATTGATCTGTAGCGGTTCCGTAACAGTCTGCTACGGGGCCAAAGAAGAAACCCATATCATAATGGTAATGACTAGCTGAACATCTAGCTTGCACATTCAAACTCTAACAAGGAATATTTGTCAAATGGGTAAGACTCTTTTGTTAGTTTTGCACCGTTTTAAAAAATGTTGTAAGGTAATTGAGACCGTTTGAATTGTTGACCAGCTGTGGATGGAGCACAACCAAAAAACTGCACTGAAAGTTAACATTAACCATCTGATTTTCTTTTTCTTTTCCCTGCCCTCAAACTACTTTTTATAACCATCCATTGATAGACATTAATTGAGTGGATAGGATTGCTTGATCATTGTAATTTTAGAGATATGTTTCACCCACAATAGGACCCACAATCTGAAAGGTCATCAGTGCTACATTTGAGGAGACTCAAGCCCTTTGTTAAACATTCATAATAACATGAATTCACTTTGGGGGTGTTGAGAAGTGGCTAATTATCATTCCAGTTTCTTTAAAAATGATAATAAAGAAGATTTCCTCTTATCACTCGTAAGACAAACCTGTAATATGAAGGCAACAACCAACACAGTTATAAAAAGCGTAGCTGTCTCAAAAAGTTGAAAATTCAAGTCCATCGGACATCCCATGACCCACCCTACAATTACGCAGAAGGGAATCTGCAGAAATAAAAGTCGCACGAGAGATTGAGAGAGGTTAGTAGAAAGAATGAGAGAAGGAAATGATAATAGACAACTGTAAATACAAAATATCACGAACAATAGAAATTGCAAGCTTGAAGCTGAACATCCCATGCTTCCCAGAACTGCTTATTACTGTAACATCTTAAAACTCCCAAGTCCTACAATTGATAACCAAGACTAACTTTTCAACCAAACACTTGATGGTTCTCATATTGAAGGCTTTGAATAACAGTTTTCGAGCTTCCTTACAAGAAAAGAAATGGAGCCATAGTTCAAACTACATTTTTTTAGCAACATCATCAATGGTTTTGAAAAGCATTTAAATTGCGTTACAGCCATATCAGCATTACGTAACTGTATCAGTCAACCCCGTCATGCGGTGCACCCTGCATCAGCACAATTATGGAGCCAATTCGGCCATTACAAGTCGATATGGCGATGAAGGCCCTATTTTGGAAAAAATATATATATTTTTTCAACTCTCATTTTTCCACTTCTTTCTTTCTTACAACCATGGAGACTTAGAAACTAATTTTAAACTAGATCCACTCCTATTCTGAAGATCAAAAGTCAAAACACAAGATTTGAGTGGGATTTGATTAAGCGGAGTGGACCATTTTAGAAAATAAGGTTTCCATCATTTCTTTTAGTTCTATTTATATGTAACAGGCACTAATCCACTAAATCATGCTTGATTTGTGTTCAATTAGGGTGTATTTGGCTGACTTTCAGAAGGTCAGGCTGAAATTACCCAAAAGACAACATTCTTACCAAACACTGGCCCCTTACACCATCAAATACGTGTCGAAAACTCAAAAAAGAATTACATATCTGGAATCTTCTCAATTTTTAGAAATTTGCCAATATATTTTTTTTGATATTTTTCCAAATAAAAATAAAAAATTGGGCATTACAAGGCTGTATCGGCCTATTGGGGCCCCATATAGACTAATACACCAGCCAATACCATTACTCAAACCTTGACCTCATCTATGTGGTGCTCTCTGAACATCATTTCCCATAACCCTGATACACCAACAGATTCCCCAGTTATCTTTTATACTCTCTCTTCTCATCAAGGCATTATCTTCATTCTTCTCTTTTCTTTTCTCTTTCTCTACTTTCCCCAATCTCTCTTCTTTATATTTTCTTTTGTCTCCCTAGAACCCACATTCAATCAAACCTTAACCCATCCAAATCCCTACTCAACCAAACCCTAATCCATAAACCCTCATTTTCAAAATCTTAATTCTCCACCCCTTGATTATTAAAACCCCAAATATCCAATCCCCAAAATCTGAAATCCTAATCCGAAACCTCACAAAACCTCAACCCTAATTTTACAAACCCTAATTCCTCTAAGCCTAGATACCTCAAACCCCGTTTCCGATATTCCCTAGCCTTTAAACAGCCCTAACACGACTCTTACAAAACGCATGATTTCCATTGAATTCAGATTTAACCCTATGTTAAGATGGGGGTTCTATCTCCCATAGGTCCTGGTTAATTAGTAGTTTATGAGATTCACATTGCAGGACTGTCATAGGCTTGAATTTGGACATATGATGAATCTGAAATTTCTGAATTTATGGTAAATTAGCTTTATTTTATCATTCCATTGCTCTAGTTAAATTGTCTTTTAATTTCGTGGCATCATATTAGGTAGCTTAGATCATTCCGTCTTGCATCAAATTTTAGTATCGGAGACTAGGTTTAGCATATGATTTTCATGTTGCATCTAGTTTAGGTTTTCATATTGCCATGTTTAGGGTTAGTAGTCTTCACATTCTTATCACATTGCATTTAGAGTCTTTAATTCCTAAGTTTCCTTTTATATCCCCGGTTTATGCCCACTCGCATTGTGCGTGGCTTTGGTCTACCCCCCATAATGAATTCAAAACAGCTTGTCGAAGCTCTCAATGTCATCAATAACCGCCTTGCGGCCATCGAGGCTCAAAGTAGAGCCACTGGTAACCAACTGGCAATCATCAGGAATGAGATTGACACTCATATGAACCAATTGGAAGTTTCCCTCAAGGCAAACCCCGATAATGGGAAAGATGGTCAATCTCAAGTGGGAAGTGAAGTTGAATGAGTTGAGATAGCACCACTTGCGGTCATTAGACGCGCCCTAGGTCAGACTATAGAAAGTGATGATTGGCGCAGGAATTCAATTTTTCACACTTATGCCAAGTGTGGTGACAAGAAATGTAAGGTGATCATTGATAGTGGCAGTTGCACCAATGTGATCTCTACTAGCATTGTGGATCACTTAGGTTTGATAGTCGTCCCTCACCTTCAACCCTATCGAGTCTCATGGGTTGATGCATTTTCGATTTTGGTTTGTCAGCGTTGTCTCATTCCTATCCAGTTTGGTTCCTTAAAGAACACTTTGTGGTGTAATATTTTGCCTATGGATATAGGCCACATCATTTTGGGCAGACCCTAGTTGTACGATCACGATGTGACAATATTCGGTCGCTTGAATACATGTTCATTTATGCATAAAGGTAAGAAGATAAAGTTAAAACCTCTCCCGCCCAAAAGCACTCCGAAAAGGGAGGACGTCAAGAAACGTGATCCTAAAGATATGAAAACATTCTAACTTGAGTCTCTCCCTATAATAAATGCCAAAGAGTTTGAAAGGGAGACTAAAGTTGATTTGACAGTGTATGCCCACGTGGCAAGTGAGGTCATATCTAAGGTTAGTATGGAAATGCCACCTGAGTTTACACTCGAAGGTAGTGTAACATCACCACCTGAGGTGAGTCCGATATTGGGGGAGTCTAGTGATGTTATCCCAGAGGACATACCAGATGAGTTTACACCCGTGCCGAACATTCAACATGCCCTATATCTTGTCCCCAGGTTAACTCTACTAAACCTTCCTCATGATTAAATGAGTCCCGCAGAGGAAGCGAATCTGGAAAGGCAAGTAGATGAGCCTAGGAAGCCTATAGATCTTATTCCCACATTAGTCTCACATAGGTCGTCAGAGTCCACAGATGCATTTACATATGATATCCATGATTCGCATGTTGAAATTAGAAAACGGATTAACATGAGCAATGAAACATACAAGATATGTGATGACTCTCATCACAAGTTCAGAAAGTTTCAAGTAGGTGACTATGTGATGGTTCATATAAGGCCTGAACAGTATCCACAAGGGACCATTAAAAAACTACAAGCCCATAGTGTAAAACCCTATAAGATACTGAATAATTTGGGACACGATGCATATGTTGTAGATATTCTACCTAACATGGGTATTAAATCTACATTCAATGTGGAAGATCTTGTGTCTTTTAAGGGTCCAAAATCTACATCTACCAGCCTTTATTCAGACCATCATCTTGATCTTGATTATATCCCTCCAGACCTGTCCTATGACCCTTGGCCTATACCCGACTATTCTTCCCAGCATCTACCTCTTTTTCCATACACACCTTATAAGGAAGAAAAGATAAAGGATATCTGGGATGAGCGAGTTGTTTCCATACAATATAGAGGTTACCGAGAGTACCTCGTCAAGTGCAAAGGCAAACTAAAGTCAAACAGTACGTGGATCACAGAGGCAGAGCTTCAGCGACAAGACCTAGATTTTCTCGAGTGTCACCGTAGCTTTATTTCGCCATAAGCAAAATCTCCTAAGACGAGGGGAATTGATGAGAACATCTGAGCACCGTACCATAGGAGGGTTGAGCCAGGCTCCTTATGGCTAGACAACCATTACATGGGACCCGCCTGGTCCAATTCACATTCCTAACAACGTTGAGGACCCCACGTTCATATTTATGGATTTTTGAAGACCACACAATAGAAAGATGCACGTGGGTTGTATATTGGAGCTTGATAGACACATCGGACCATTGGATCAAGTGGACATGATGATCGGACCGTTGGATCATCATCATCAGACATCTTGATCGTGAACCCTTATGAGCCATAAAATAATTTAGTTGTTTAGTTTATTTACATGTTTCATTATTTTTGGTATATTGTGTTGAGATTAGGGAGTTAGGAACAACTTTTAATTTATTAAGCATCTTTATGCTGAGAATCTTAACTGAGAGCGGCTTTTTGTAAAAGATCCTTTCTGATAATATAAAGGGTTGAACGTCCCCCCTAGCCATTACGCATGTTATGAATGAACGAGATTTCTCTCCTTTTGCTTTGAGATTGAGCAGAATTTCATCTTGTGATTGGATTGCTGGTGCGAAGCCACGATGAGCAATTCCCTAGCTATATTTTCTACTTTTCTCTCTTCTCATCAAGGTATTATCCTCCTCTTTTCTTTTCTCTTTCTCTACTTTCCCCAATCTCTCTCTGATTTTTCTTTTGTCTCCCTAGAACCCACATTCAATCAAACCTTAACCCATTCCAATCCCTACTCAACCAAACCCTAATCCACAAACCCTGATTTTCAAAATCCTACTTCTCAACCCCTTTATTATCAAAAACCTAGATATCCAATCCCCAAAATCTAAAAATCCCTTGACCAAATCATAAATCCCTAATTCATATAACCTGAAACCCATATTCCCAATTCTAGAAACCCTAAATCCTATATCCCTTAAACCCAAATCTGAAATCCTAACCTGAAACCTCCCAAAACCTCAACCCTAATTCCTCTTAGCATAGATACCCCAAACCCCTTTTCCTACATTCCCTAGCCTTTAAATAGCCCTAATACGTCAAAACTCGTACAAGACACATGATTTCCATTGAATTCAAATTTAACCAAATGCTAGGATGGGGGTTCTATGATGCGGACATTAGTGGTGCACACTTTAGAGTGTACCAGAGGAGGAGGCATCGCCGACAGAGTACCAGAGCAGATGAGTTGATGTGGATGGACGATGGGTCCATTGGACCCACTTTCTGACGCGCTACGAGTGCAGGAAGGGAATGACCGCACCCCGACCATAGATCCATGTGTCGGATTTCACACCCTACCACATGGGTGTTCACCCCGACCATAGATCCATGGGTCAGATTTCACACCCTACTACACGGGTGTTTTAATTTTAGACTTTTTTGTTATTTTTCTTGTTTCAGGGGCTTTATTGCAACTTTCTTTATTTTTCGTCTTTTTGTTATTTTTCTTATTTCCAGAGGCTTTAGTGCACTTTTACTTTTTCCATAGCTTATATATATTATGAGAAATATTATTTTCATTATTATTGAATGAATAGAAATTCGTCTATTTTCTTCCTCTTTATTCAAGAGATTGGGGTTTCAGGATTGGCCCTTGGGTGTTGAGGATTACACCTCGATTTCAGGTTTCCTTCTTTCTATATCTTCGAGGTGCAGGAAAATGTAAGAATCATCTTCCTTCTTTTCGTTTAACGATAAAAGGACCCATACTTTCTTCATCTCGAACCCCTCGTTCTTCACCCTTTTCGTTCCTCTCTGGATACCCCATTTCTAGTTTGAAAGGAAAAGGGACATGGTTTCAGTAGGATCAGATCCAAACTTGACCTTGAACTAACTTATGCTAGATCTGGGATATCCTCATATCCCTAGGTCCTCCCTTTTTACTATTTATGTGATCTTATGCTAAGGGGCATGATCCTAATGGAATAATCTCATCTTTGTGTTGAGATTTACCTGATCCCTTTGATTGGAAATGGTTAGTTAATTGGTGTATTTATTTGAATATTCTTTAACCTGATTATACATGCATTTAGGATTAGGTCATGACATGTCCCTGCATCATTCTATCTCCTATACATCCTAGTTAATTGATTATTTATAAGATTCGCATTGTGGGACTGTCGTAGGCTTGAATTTGGACATGTGATGAATATGAAATTTATGAATTTATGGTAAATTAGCTTTATTTTATCGTTTCATTGCTCTTGTTAACATCTTTTAATTTCATGGCATCATATTAGGTTAGATCATTCTGTCCTGCATCAAATATTAAGAAAAGAACAAACAATATAAAAATGCATAAAAGATGATTCATTTTTTCGAATATAATCATATTCAAACAAGTTATTAATTATCATTTATCAAAAGCCAATCCACATATAAAGTCATTAATCAAATCAAATAATTATCACATCAACAACTTTCTAAGCAAACCACTTTTTTTTAATCTAATCACTTTAATTAATAATGCCTAATTGAAACTACGAATCACAACTCACAAGTATGAAAAGAAATAAAAATCCCACAGGCTAAGAGTATTAAGTACAACATATATGTCATCTTCTTCTTCTTTTTTAATTGATAATTTTATTCGAAGAGGGTCGAAGGTGCATATATACAAGAGGACAAAAAAAAAAAACTTTCCATCAATCCTACAAAAGGAAAGGATCTTAGCTGATTGCGCCATTTCACCACATGAAATTTTGTTCTACAAAAGGCTTCTTTGCCTCCCTCTTACGATTCCAAAAACATTGATCATTCCTCTTGAACCATAAAACCCATAGACCTACTAAAAGAGAAAGATGCCAAATTTTCCTCCCAATCTTCCTTATAACACCCACCATGCCAACTCAAAAGAAATTTATCCATAGAACCTGGCGAAACCCAATCGACGCCCACGATTCTCTAGCAAAAGGGCACTGAATAAACAAGTGATGTCATCTATACAAAGAGGGGTTTTTTAAAACCCTCTTTTGAAACTCTTTTCCTTTTAAGTTAGTTTTTTAAGCATGTGAGTTTCCCACCAACTTTAAGTGAAAGCAAGAGAAAGTTCTGGTTTTAACTTTACATTTAATTATTTATAATATGAGTTTTACACCATTTTTTTAACAACCAAAACTAATAAAAATAAATAAATAAATGTTCTCATCACTTTCCAAAATAAAATAAAAAATACACTTTAGCATACGCTACATGCTACGTAGTTGTAGCGTACACTATGACACCCCCTGTAGCGATTTATGTTATTTAGCTACGCTAAAAGCGCTATTTGAAACACTATTCGAAGGATCAAAGTATCAGAGATTTTGAATATATACCACACACACATATGCTGCATGACTCATCCACAAAAGATAATTGTTAAAAGTAAGGTTCGGCCACCGTTGTTACTGTTGGCCATAACCCTATTTTTAACTATAACGGACCATTATGGGCAATTTTCCCATAACGTGTAATGGTACCTGCCATTATGTAACTTTTTTTTGGATAGCATGGTTTAAAGTGATTCAAAACAGTTTTCAATAGCTCACTTTACTATGAACATAATGCAAAAAGGCCTAACATACTTAAGCTTAGAGAGATTAATGCATTTGTGTTGATAGCAAACACAAAAACTTATTTGCAATAAATGTTGAATGCCTACCCCGAACATTGATATTTGTGTTGATGACCCAATTGCAACTCCCAAAGAGATGTCCTAAGCAAGAAATTCAGTTGAGTGAATAAAAAACAATAGAACACAAGCATTGAAAAAATAAATAAATAAATAAATAAAACAGCCATAGAAATGCTTACAAGCTTGTCTTTCATGGCAAACATGATAGCACTTGCATGTTCTGCAGCATTCCCTACAATCGGAAGCAGGATCACACTAATGAATGCAACTGGCATTTTCCATGCAAGAGAAGCCCCCTGTGTAACAATCCAAGCCAGAAAAATCATGTAATGATGAACCAAATAGCAACCAATAAGATCAATCCAATAGAAAAGATGTATGAACACCACACAAATGCTTCTTTTTGTCATGTACCTTTTCTTGAGAAAAGATGCAAAATGAAGCATTCGATTGCAAGAAATAAACAGTCCAGTTTTAATGCCGGGAATCAGCCGAATGATCATGCATGGTTGCTTCAGTGAATGCTTTTATGGTAATAATGTATTGGTCTTTACAAGGGAGAAAAGACATACAACTACATAGAATCAGCAATTTCTAATGTCAGAACCAACTTTGGAGCCAAAACACTTCTATAGAAAGGGGGAAAAAACTCTTTTTTGACCATTTTAACCATAGTTTCCAGCAAGATAGGCAGGGCTGTCAATGGGCTGAACACGGGCCTAGCAAAATAAAATTTTGGAATAAGCCCAAATCCATAAACCATCCCAGGATGTTCAAAATCCGGCCCATCCAACTGGGTCCAGAGTTTTAACAGCCCTGAGCTCCGAAATAGTAGTTGTTTCGCATTCTTTGGAGTCATCATGGATATGAATATCGGTATCGTATGGCCGATACGGCTGTATCGTATCTGTATCGGCGCGATCCAATATGTGATACGGGATCGTATCGGTCCAATACGAAAAAATCAACCTGTATTGGCCTGTATTGACTGATACAGGGCGTATCGGCACCAATACAGGGCCGATACATGCAGATATGCCTTTAAAAGCCCAATTTTGATTTTATTTTTTTTTTTTTTTCCCCCTTCAAAATTTCACGTCTTCTCTACTTCTTTTTTTTCATTTAAACCATGGAAGAAGCTTCAAAACTTATTTTAAGCTAGATCTAGACTTATTTTGGGATCAAACAAATGATTTGAATGGGATTCGACAAATCAAAGCGAAGTGGACCATTATGGGAAAAATCGGAAAGAATGATAAACATTCACTTTCTTTTTATATTTTCATCTTCTTTTTGTTGTATTTCAATGTAATGAGCCATTGTTCACCAAATCATGCGTGATTTGTGTTAAATTAGGGCCCATTTAGTTGACCTTCAACAATTCAAATCGACAGACAACATTGTCATCAAATAATGGTTTGATACACCATTGAATACATGGTCAAAATACAACAACAAAAATGATAAATTCTTGGATCTCTATTTTTTTCTATTTTTCAATATTTTTTTGCTTTTAAAAAAGTATTTTGACTAATACAAATAGATACGGTCTAGGTACCAATACGCGACGCCGTATCGTATCATTTTTCCACCGCGCCAATACGCCGACCAATAACGACATTCAGAACCATGAGTCATTGAAGTATCAAATCAAAATAGCATAAATGCTAAAGTGACCTATTAACAATTACAAATAGCTACATCCAGAAAAAGTCGACCAATAAGTTTTGCTTTTTGGAAGATGTTGGTCCTAATATTGAAATTGTGACAAATAACCGCATAGATTTGTTATAACATGGAACCATTACTGAACAAGATAACGGATTGGTCTCCCAAAGTATGGGAACAAATGATAGAATAGATAGGTATGGAATTAAGCTAGGCAATCAAGGAGAAGATAACTTAAGAAAAAATGGAAACAAAGATTCAAGAAGGAGAAGGTTACCTCTATGGCATCAACGAGGTACCCTGAGAGGAATGAAATCCAAACAGTTATAATTGCAAGCCAGGTGATGGCTTCCCATTTAGAGATCTCAGGAACTTCATCATCATCACCATCATCAGTCAGACTTCCCCCCTAAGATCACACATCAGTTAGCAATCCATTGAACATGCTAAACTATCTTTGCAATAATCTTCATTGTATAATAAGATTAAAAATTACCTACAAGTACATTGTCATGAAACCTAGGTGATGACATGCTCAATCAAACATTTCATGGCTTGCAGCTGATAAGCCCAGAATTCACAGTTTCCCAAGAATATTGGGTTCTTTAGTTATTATATTTCGGTTCAATGAAAATGAATCTCTCACTAGAACACTACTAAAGTTCAAAACTAAACCAGTACAAACCATAGATCTAGTCTTTGTACATAATGGCCTAATCTTTCAGGATATAAAGATAGAGATGCTTCAAAACAAAACAAAAACAAAAACAAAAACAAAAAAAAAAAAACCATGACTTCAATAGTCCTACTGCCAAGGTTCTGAATATGAGGGTAGGGTATTGGGCGGGCAGAAAAACAACATGATATAGGGGTAATGGACCATATCTGACGTGTATGGACCCATACAAACTTGTATTTATTTATTTATTTTTTTGGGCCCAAAAAAAACGAAAATTTATTGGGAAAATAGGAGAAAATGTAAAAGAACAGAATCTATCGTTTCCATGTGTTTAACATGTATTCAATGGTGTATCAGACCAATCTTAGTAAGATTGTTGTTTGTCGGCTTGACCCACTGAAAATTTTACCGATAATGCCTAATTGAACATTAATCAAGCATGATTTGCAATATAACAAAGAATACAAAAACAATAACAATGATGATGATGATGATTTACCCCTTTTTCCAACTTTTTTTCCTCCAAAATGGGGTCCATTCTGCTTCAACTCATCGACCCCAATCAAATTTTGTGTTTAGATCCCCAATATAGATCTATCTAGACTAAAATGAGTTTCTAAAGCTTCCTTGCAAAACTTCCTGTATACTTGATGCCAAACATTTAAATTCAAGCATCAAATAAAGCCATAATTGAGCCAGAAGTGTCAACCATTACTGGCTCTGTTTCCAAACAAATATGCAGGATATTAACCACTGGATCAGTGGAAAACAACTGTAGTTCCAAAAGAACAAAAAGTCTGCCCAAAAATGCAAGATCTTCTAACTTTTAACTCTTCAAAAGACCATCACTGCCTAAGTGGGCTTGTATGATCAGCTAAAAAGATCAGAGCAGCTATGGTCGCTTTGGAGAAAGAGAATAGGTCGATGTATGAATCGAAGTAGGGCTAGCAACAGGTTGGCCCAAGCTAAGCAAATGACCAATTTGGAGAGGCCAGGCTGGATAGGCCTGCCACCTTCAAAAATTGGGAATGGAACCTGTCCAGGTCCAACAATTGCCACCCCTAATTGTAGGACTAATCTTAATGCCTTTTTAACTATGCGTGCTGAGCTGAAAAGTACTAATTATGGAGATTGATGCACAGTCATGCTATTATTTAGAGGACTTAATTGAGCATAATATCATAGAAATGTAGTGAAGCAACCGAAAAGACAAACTTCCAAGTAACATACTACTGTCCATGGCCACATTCTTGGATACACACAAAGAATAATATGATTAAACTATAGGGCTGTTTGGATTTGGGCAAAGTTGTGTCCCAACTAGTAGTAATGGAGAGCCATACATGTCCATGGTTTTTCAACCCCCCAAGCCCCTTGTGCATGGGAACCAATGCACAAGTGGTCATGGATACGTGACTGTTAGAGCATGGATTTGATGTCTATAGTGAAGAGGTAGAACTATTTGTAAATGACACTTCATAGTTTTGGTGCACACGAGGATCATATTTATCTATGCACAATGCACATGCTTGACATGTTTCAATGTGCCACATCTGCAGCCGTCCAAGCATTGCACATGCATATGTGCCACCATCAACCTTGAAGCACCATGTCAAATGTGCACATGCACATGTGAAAGTGTGTTGCCAGCAAATTTTAATTTACCCACATGTGCACAATCTGTCCCATCCATGATCCGAGTGTTGGCAAACAAGGAATGGAACAACTAGTCAGAAACAGCATGTCCATGACAGCTAGCCTTCACAGCATGCCACGAATTGCTAGTCGCAACAGAACTTTGCCCAAATCCAAACAGGCCCTACATCTAAATTTGTTGATGATGACAGGGTGTACCCGCCCCTTTAAGACGAGATTATTCCCTGCAGATGCACACAATCACCCACCATCCACGTGCATCGGGTAATCCATAGGGAGGGACTCGAACTCGTGTATGTGGGGAGCAAACCATGACCAAAGCTGTTGGCCCTACATCTAAATTTGGGAATGAGAGATCCAAAAATAATAATAACAAACAAAGTCCTTACAAATTTCTAGCCTACATTTAAATCAGATCAACAAAACACAACATTGGTTGGTTTTAGCAGATATATATATATATATATATATATCAATCAATATATGTTTTTGCGGAAAGTATCCTTAACAAGACCAACCTCGTCAATGGGTTCATAAGGATTCTTTGGACTCTTAAATTGAAAAATGAGATAGGAGGCATATGCCACGAGCATAACGCAGCTGCTAAACCTTGAAAGGGCCAACTCTGACTTCCCAAAATGCAACTCAGTGTTCGTGGAGTGGAGGACCGCAGGAAACAGTAGGCACATGACTGCCATCAACAGCAATCCTGAGCTCACTGCAGCAGACGCCTGCCCACACATCAATTACCCATTCTAAGATTCATTGCCTGCAACAGGACGGACACCAAAAACAAGAAATCTACTATATATAGAACTTTTGAGCACCTTGTTGAAAACCTGTTCCTTCTTACAGAAAACAAGCCCGCCGCTGAATAAAGCACATCCAAGCACCAGCAACATATTTGATAAAATCGACCCTAAGAGTGACTGTTGAACAACGCGTATCATTCCAGTCTTCAATGCGTGTATAGATATTATCAATTCTGTCGCATTTCCAAACGTAGCATTTAAAAGACCCCCAACTGCAAGTGGCAATTGAAACATATAAATAATTCAAGTCAGTAAAGCCCAAGGAGTAGAACACAAAAAAACCAAATTTGCATGTGAATCTATAATTGAACAATGACAAAAACAAAAGTATGAGCCACATGAATAATATTAATACAAGGTTGAATCAAATTCTGTGCTTGAATGGACATAATCCCATCATGAAGTCAGAATCGAACATAAACAAAACAAAACCAAAAAAAAAAAGAGTACCAATAGAAAGCTCTAAACACTATTTCCTTCAAGTCTTCAACCAAACCAGTCATCCAGAAACATTCTTCAAAACAGCAACAATCATTCCCAAAAAACAAGAGACCACAGACAACTCCCCATAAATCTTAAAATACAAAGTTGCTAACATCAGCCTTCAAACAACAGATCCAAACAGTATTTTAGTTGATCACAAAGTAGAATCCTCACCTGTAGCAACCTTCAAATTTCCAGCAAATAGTGACTCTCTAGAAATCAAACATTGAGTAAAACTTCAAAACTTTCTAAAACTACTTGAAGTTTCCCGGACGTCATTTTGGACTTTCCTATCCCAACTTAATGACTTAAAATCTTTCTAAAAACAGTCCTGAATCAATTAAACAGAAGTTAAAAAAATCCCCAACAGTCTCCAACCAGTACACGTTTCAATCTGCACTGGAAGAGACCATAAAATCCAGTCAAGTATAATCAGTTCACCTAGATCTTAAAATTTTACTCTTACCTTTAAAGAGATGAGTCAGATGACAACTCCTCCCATATGAAAACTTCTAGAGCACCACCAAAATATTGAGAGAGTATCTCAGAAGGGCTACTAATAAGACTACAGAGTTTGCTCAACTTCTAAACTACCATTGCAATCGGAGCAAGTTCTCTGCAATCAAAGAGAAGGCAATCAAAGGCAGAGCATGAATGCATGAAAAGTTCCATTAATAACAAATATCCTAGAGATAATGATGTCCAAAGCTCTACACAACTGCACCTCATTATCTGAATTTCGGGAGTACTGCTTGATGTGGGTTAGAAGAAGTGGGATGCCACTCAAAAAAGTAGAGACTCAAAAGTCAGTCCAAAACGGCCCCAAAACAGGCTAGACACCAAGCCCAACACAACTAACAGCCATAGAGGACTGGAAGTGGGTCCAGAATGGCCCCAAAATGGGCCACACACCAAAGCCCAACAGTAGCCGCAGCCATAGAAAGGTTGTACATACAGTTTGGAGGAAGAGAATAAGGTATGACATCACCGATATGCTGATGTCAGCAACACCTACTTAATCAGGACTCGTAATAGTGATGACTCCCATCCTACAAGAAGGTTCAGGAGGCTTCACTTCAGTCCTCCCATTGGCCCAACTGTGTCTTAATTAGTAGTATTGTTTAGGGTTTTCTCTTAGTAGTGATCTCTCCCCAAGTTTAAAGCCAGCCCATGGCTCAGATATTATAGATTTTAAGGTTGATTTTTTTAGAGTTTATACTTTATAGAGGCTTTTACCACCCATGTTGGAGAGGGATATGATAACTTTCTTTTTACTCTTGAAACACCTGATAAATGGGAATATGTTTCAGAATTTCTTATGTTTATTTGAACCTTCTGACTCAGACTGAAGATCGCCTCTCCATCATAGCCATACTTCCATGATATCTGGTATGTTTCAGTTCTAATTGATCACTGGAAATTGTTCCAGATTGCAAACTGTTTTCTAGATGCTGAAATTCATTTTAAGCACTGGATTTGTATTGGGCATGCAGGAAATTGGGATTAGATGCTTGAAACACAACATATTTACTAGAAACACTGATGGTGTTTAAACCCTGCGACACGCGTGCACTTGTGCTAGAATTGAATAACCACTCTTAGTAGTGTTGGATGAACATTCTAATGGATCAGGACTGTTCAAATCCTAGATCGACTGGAAAGGCTTGGTAATGATTACTAAGAACTATTGTGGTGTATGTTTTGAGAAACAGTGGTGTTATTCGCATGAGAGCATTCTTTGGAAATGCCATTTCTTAAGGGGGGAGTAGAGAAAATAAATGAACCATTTTCCAAGAAAATTTGTGCTATGGGAAAATGCCTTTACTGAAAAAGAAGTTTCGCAAACAAAGCAAAGGTAGTTACGTGTGAAATGACGCTTCCTTTCCTTTCCTTTACCACACTACAAACAAGCCTATTCTCTATAGAGTTGTACACGAGTCGAACCGAGTCTAGCTTGGCACAGCTCGGCTTGGCTCAGCCAATAGCTAACCCCAGCTCAAACTCGGCTCAACTCGGTCCTCGAGCCTGTCTGGCCAGCTCGGCTCAATTCGGTCAGCAGCGCGGGCCAATTTGAGGCGAGTTCGAGCCTATGCAACATTTTCTCAAACACATGGTGCATCTTCAATTTTTCACACAATGCAAAACAGTAATAGCAATATACAGGTATTTCATCAAACACACATCAAAATCATGATTTGAGGGCAGTTTTATAATGTGAGTTTCTTTTTTAGTGATTCGTTTCGTATCCATTCCTTCCTTGCCACTAGCCGATCCCGCAAAGAATGTATGCACCCGAAACAACACTTCATTGCGTCATTTCATCAAACAGTTGGAGAGCAGCATCAATATCAAAATAACCAAGTCACCGAGCCGATTCGAGTTGAGGTTCGATCCAAGTCGAGTCAAGCTCAGGCAAGCTAAAAATTGACTCGGTTCGGAACTCAGTATCGAACCAAGTCAAATCGAGCTTTTTCGAGTCGAGTCGAGCAAGTTAATCGAGCTAACTCAGTTCATGTACAACTCTAATTCTCTGTATGTCGTCCATCCATACATATCTTCACCGAGTTGCATGTCATTCTTCTCCAGCAAGAAGCTTATCTTCAAGAACCCTTGCCCAGTCAATCCCTCCTTTTCTCTCCATCTTCAACATCTTTTTCTTTTCTTTTCTTTTCTTTTTTTTTTCATGACAACAGGGTGTCTCCATCCCTTTTGAAGGCGAGACTATTCCCTGCGGATACACACAATCACCCACAAACCACATGCACTGGGTAAAGCACGAGGAGGGGAATCGAAGCCACGTCTGTGGGCAGCAAACCCACAATGCTAGGCGTTCGCCCAAACCTTGGGTAGAACAGCTTTTTCTTTCTTGACCCTTTTTAAAGAGTACCCAAAAAAAAAAAAAAACTTTTTCCTTCCATCTTTCAAAAACAAATTTTAAAAAATATAAATTTTCTATTCCATCTTCTAACCCTTTTCTACTCCTCCCTCTGATTTTCTTACCACTTCCTCCACAATTTTATTTCCACCTCCTACTCTCTCTTTCAAATGTTACCAACTTAGTTTCCATAAAATTAACATACATGATTGTCTTTTGTGAAAAGGTTAGTTTTTTCTTCTCCTGCACTTGCAGAGACCCAAGAAATTGATTGATCATTCCCTTTGAATTCCCTGTCTTTTACATGACTTATCTCCGAAGAACCCAAAATTTTGAAAGTGGCATATGTGGATCAAATCCTAATGTATGTATTAATTTCGCTCTTGTTGAGGAAATACTTGCATAGGTTCTCGATCTAGACACCTCACAAGCTGCCCGAGGCCACCATTACTCACCAGTCCCAATCATGCATGCTCAACCAATGTTTGAAATGGGTGTGTTACAAAACATATCGTTCACCACCAATACCATTACCTATTGCCAAGTACTGCTCTGTATTGACTTGTTTCAAGCCAATCCGGGGCCAATATCGGTACGTATCGGGCAATACATACTAGTTTCGAACAATACTTTAAACCTTGAAAACAACAACTTCAGTCGCTCTGTCGTGGCTCTTCCTCCATCTTTGACTAGCGTGATATCAAGAGCATTTGGACATAAGCTTAATGCCATTAAGGATCATGTCTTTGATATTGACAAGTTAAACTACATATACAATAGTCTTAGACCCAAATATGAGCCATTTATTGACACTCTGCCATACTGAGTTACATGTCATTCTCTCTAGTAAGAAGCTCATCTTCAACAATGCTTTGCATAGGAGCCCAGTCAGACTTCAACTCTTCTCTCTCAACGTGGTCGTGGTGGTAGTTGTAATAGCGGTGGTTGATACATTTGTAGCAGTGGTTCAGATTTCAATGCTTAGCAAGATGGCCGTGGCCAAGGTGGTGGCCATGTTTGGTATGGGACGATGTGGATGTCCAGCCAGAGATCGTGTTGGCTATTAGCCGATCTACTTCCATTCCAATAGCTTTCTTAATGCACCCCCTTCCATCATTTGTGAGATTTTCCAGTTCCCTACTCACTCGGCTTGTCAATGTTGTCGCCCACGTTCACTAGTTACTTCTCCTTATCAACCCTCACAAGCTCATGCCACCTGCTATGATCCATCTTAACATTCCAGCCAGCTACTACATGCACTTGCAGCTTTTCAAAATATCTCTTGCTTCTCGTTTGAGCCAAAGTGGAGCCCTATATTGGTGCTACTTCTCACATGACCAATGAACCCGGTGTGCTTTCTCAGTTACTCCTTACAATGGTTCACATTTTGATATTTTTGGTAAGGTACTTATCTTCTTGTCTCTCATACTAGATCCGGTCTAATTCCCTCAACTAATTGTCGGATAATTGTACCAAATGCTTGGGTCCTTACTCTTGTTCGGGTGGTAGACTCTCAAGAGTTTCAACACCCCGTCAAGGGTTCGAGTACCCATAGGTGGTGAAATTCCACTAGCGTGAGTGTGTGGGGTGTGTGTGCGTGTTGCAAAAAAAAATAATTTGTACCAAATGCTTTACATGTTTCTTCTCCTTAGAAGATCCTCATATATGTTTCTCAACTTACCAAAGTTTCACACTATTGCTTTAAATTAACTCCTGGTGGTGACTTCGTTAAGGATATGAAGATCGGTCTACTCCTTAGTTAGGGAACTAGATCTAGTGACCTCTATGTTTCGATCAACTGATTCTACTCTTTCTGTTGCATCGTCTTCTTTGTTAGTTACTTCGTCCTCCATATGGCATCAACATCTTGGTCATCCTGTGGCTTGTTCTCTTCATTTTCTTAGGTCCAAAAATGTTTTTGGTGTTAATCCCAATCTTCTTCCCTATGTACGAGTTGTCACATGGAAAGAAGTTGAAAACTTTCTTTTTGCAGTTAATAATTAAAGATTATATTCTTTTCTTAAATTTGTACATTGTCACCTATGGGTCCCTATGAATGTTTCCTCTCCTTTTGATTTTTGCTTCCATGTAATTTTCGTTGATGATTTTAGTTGATATACTTGTTTTTATCCATTGAAGCATAAATCATGTTATCTTTCTCGTTTTATAAACTTCCATCGCATGGTTGAAAATCAACTTAATTGCCATATTAAAATCTTTCAATGTGGAGGTGCTAGTGAGTTTCTTACAAAACCTCTTTATGTGCTCATGGGATTCTTTGTCATGTCACGTCCGGATGCTCAACAAAATGGTATTGTTGAGTGCAAACATCAAGAGATCACCAAGATGTGGTTAATATTTCTTTTTCACAGTGAAGTACCTTCTTTCCTTTGGGTCTAACTGTGTCTAAGACATCTCCACTACCAATTTACCACTAATTTCAATAATAACATCCCTTTGTTGCTTGACTAGGTATGTTGATGATATAAAGTATGAATATCAAAGATTTTTTGTCATGGGACTAAATTAACGTCAACAACACCTAGTTTAAAAATATCATAAACATCTAATGTAATCCCTTCCTACACCCCCAACTAGGTATGGTGCACAACCAAGTGAAAATAAGAAAACGGCCTACAGGAATGACATGCATGCCCTTAATCATGCTTATGGTGAGTAGAAAGAATAGAGAATGGTGAAAGGAGGAAGAAGAGAAAAGAGAAGAAATAAGAGAGGAAGAAAAAGGAAAGAGAAGGGAAAGACACTTAGGTTACAATAGTCATTTGGTAAGCCCCATAACACTCCTATATTATAATGGAATGAAAGTATGGTACTCAGCAGGAACACACATGCACACACGCACACACACAAACGCATATTTTTGTACACTCCCACTCAAACATGAGTATAAATGTCAATCATTCCCAGCTTGGAAGACATGTGAAGCATGCCCAACTTGGAACACATGTGAAACATGCCCAACTTGGCATAATGACAACCAATCCCTTTGGTTAACAAATCAGCAAGTTGATCATTAGACTTCTAATATGACATGCAAACATCCTTTAATGGCACCTTTTCACAAATAAAATGATAGTCAACCTCTATGTGCTTGGTATGCTCATGATAAATAGAATTTGAGGAAACGTAAATAGTAGCAAGATTATCACAATGAAGCTTCATAGGTGAAGAGATAAGAAGACCTAACTTAGTCAGCAAGGTCTTCAACCAAAGGAGTTCACACAATCCATGAGCCATAGCCCAATATTCGGCTTCAACACTAGCTTGGGCCACAACATATTATTTTTTTCCTTTTTCATGTCATTCCCACCCATTAGAGTGCAATAACCAAAAATGTAGCACCGACCAAAAATAGAGCCCGCCCAGTGCTCATCCATATAGGCCTCAAATTGATGATGGTGATAATTGGAATAGAGAATTCCTCAACCAAGTGACCATTTGAGTAATGTCAGGATACAAGGATACGATAAATGACTTCTAAGTTACTGGTGCAAGGCGCGTTCATGAATTGATTCACTGCACTCACTAAATAGGCAATATCACGATAAGCAATGGTCAAATGGATGAGTTTGATAACTAGCCATTGATACATGTCGGTGTCAACCAAAAAGTCACCACTATCAAGCTATAGACCGTGATTCTGCTCAATGGGAGAGTCGATGGGCTGAGCCCCAAGTAATCCATTATCTCAGAGGAGATCAAGAGTGTAGTATCCCATGCTTGACCTGGCAACCTCAATTCTCCATAAATAGAGAAAAGGGCCGAGATCTTTAAAATCAAATTTTGTATCAAGAAGAGACTTGAAGGACTTAATGACTTTAATATCATCACCTGTTGCAATGATATCATGATATCATCCACATAAACAATGACAATAGAAACTCCCACAGCATATCTTTGAAGAAGAGAGTATGATCAGCACAACTATGAGAGTAGCTATAAACTTCGACAGAGCATGAAGAAAGCGTTGGAAACATGCTTGTGGGGATTGCTTGAGACTATAGATGGTTGTGTGAAGCTTACACAACCCCCTTGCCAACAATTGGGAGAAAGGTAGGAGCCATATATACCTCTTCATGGTAGCAACTATGATGCAGGACAATTAACCACTTGCTCTAAAAGCTCGAACTGATAGAGCATGGCGAATTAATCCCTTTATCTCATAGCCCAGGCTCTACATCGCATGAGTTACGACCTCGGCCGAACCCCCCTCGTGGGCCCTGCATCACATGGGTACCGCCTCACACAAACCACCCACCCCGAGTGTATCCCCGCATCCCACAAGCTACACCACTCGAGCCTAGTGTGAAAATGTCCCTGCATTAATCACCCCCGGTGAGGAGTCTCAAACACGAGACCTCCTGATCTGATACCAATTTGATGCAGGACAATTAACCACTTGCTCTAAAAGCTCGAATTGATAGAGCATGGCGAATTAATCCATCTATCTCATAACTCGGGCCCCACATCACATGGGTTAGGACCTTAGCCGAGCCCCCTCGTAGGCCCCACATCACATGGGTATCGCCTCACACGAGCCGCCCACCCCGAGTGTATCCCCGCATCCCACAGGCTAACCCACTCAAGCCCGATGTGAAAATGCCCCTGCATTAAACTAAGAATGGAGAAAGAAGAAAGGGGGAAGAAGAGAACAAAGATAGAAGAGAAGGAAAAAGTGAGAGCGGAAGAGAAAGGAAAGAGAAGGAAAAGAGAATTAGGGCATGATTGTCACTTTTGTTATCTCTAATGACTAACACCCTCATATTGTCATGAAACTAAAGTATGGTACTCTATATGATCACACGCACACGCACACACAAACCCACCCACACGCACTTTACATGGTGAAGATGTAGATTGTTTGAAAATCCATGAAAAAAGATGGGTGGAGTGTGGGTGCAGTGAGATGAATCACAATGGTAGCTTTTCATAAATAAAATGTAAACCAGTAAAACCATGCTTCGTTGTCTAATGGAATAAGCAATTAGATGTGAGTTACAAGCTGTGTGCAAAAAAATGAAAGACAACTTCTAAGAAGCATCCTAAAGTAGCAAAAAATAAAATCATCTTTAAAATATGATGTCAACAAGCAACTCCTCTATGCTTGGCCTCCACCGATCCCCTCTTTTCCTCCTACCTAGAGAAGTTTCTCATTGCAAAAGAATAATTCCACTATGCAATGAGCCAATAGAATAACTAATGATGAATGATAATAATAGACTAAAATCCATTGGTCTAACTATGTGTTAGAAGGCTTGAAGTCGTCACTCTCAGTTACTCTGTGCACTCATTAGTTGACTATCTAGCATACATCACTAAAGACTAATGGCCACCAATTTCAAGTCGTGGTTTAAAAATCGATGTCGACTCATCATATCATTCACCACCGACAAGGGGTCGTATCATCCCATTTAGCCCTGTATCGGGCTGATATAGCCATATCATCTATGGAAGATACCAGTACATACAGGTGAACACAATGATTTCGGAAGATACTTGAAATCTTTATATCAAGTGTCTCTACCATTTTACTTGCTTGGTTGATTAACCTCTGTTTCCTTTCCAATTTCATTTTCTTTTACTTGCTTGTCTTGACTCCTTCAATAATAAATCCCTCTTTCATAAAATAAAAATGAAAAAATGAATTGACAAAGACAGTGTAATGCACCCCATGATCACTGACATGAACCACTAGTGCCACTTTCACTAGCTATTTAACACCAACTATTATAGGAACTGCATGGTATTATAGCAAAATAAAAACTGCATCCTACCGATCAAAATATAATAAAAGATTTA
Source organism: Magnolia sinica (assembly GCF_029962835.1). Classification (NCBI taxonomy): domain Eukaryota; kingdom Viridiplantae; phylum Streptophyta; class Magnoliopsida; order Magnoliales; family Magnoliaceae; genus Magnolia; species Magnolia sinica. Next base: position 78,236,196 of record NC_080580.1, on the reverse strand, counting down.
CCTGTGGGTCCAGTAAAGAAAGCTAGCTGCCTGCATTAGAAGAAGAGAACGATAAGTCTTGGGAACTTGTGAAGATCCATGAAAGCGAAAATACATACATAAGATCAGGGAGACAGTTGAATAAAAGGATCCTTACTCAGTAGCATAACCCAAACGTTCAGCCATAGGAGTTATACCCAGCATGCTGAGAAAGAATACCCATCCCTGCAATCCATTAAGAATAAACCAACCACCCAAAGAGCATCTAAATTCCAATAACAAATAAAATACAAACGTCTTTGCCAACACACAATTGACCCGAGCGGACAAAGATTCCAAATAAAGAATAGTTGAACTCACATTATGGCCAGACAGATTATGGACCAAGATTGCTAGAGGTCCAAAAGGAAACAACAAGTTAATTTTGGACGAGAACATTACAATCTTCAGGCTCCTGAATATTCTAGTCCTCATATATTCGATGCTCCATACTTGTGAAGAGTCCGGAAAGGAAATGTGCTGGCTTATATGAAAACCATGCATCTTTCTAGCAAGTGACACAGGGCTAACAAGACTCTCATCCTCGAACTCATTTTCTGATCTGCCATCTAGGGTTCCCATCTGCATTTGCCAGTATCCATTAGGAAACATCACCAAGCAGCATCAGAGAAGAAGGAAAGGTGCAATCAAGAAAATGAATTTATTTTTTTTTCACAGATAATCAGAAGTATATTTTTTTAATCACAGAGATTGGGTTAAATGCCCAAAGTCCCAACTTCCCAGCATAAGTAGGAAATTGATATTACGCAGGTTGACTGACATGGCAATGCTTGTAAGCGTGAGTAAAACAGAAAGAGAACTCACTTCAAAATGAGAATGACCTGCAACAATGTGTGACTTGTCACCACCATTAGCCATCTGCTATGTGAGAGTAGCGAACAACCCATTCCAAGCAAGGATATCGCTGTGGGACAAATACATTTCAGCAATCTGGCATCTAAATAAACATAAACAAAAATCTCAGTTTGAAAGAATGGTGACTAGTAATATTGCCCACAAATGATGGTGTAAGGTTCGCTAAGAAAAGACAAATATTAAGAGAGAGCCCTATGACTTAGAGGGCAAGAGGGCTACCTTGGATGGCTTCCTTTTTTTTTAATTCCGTTCCTGTCAACAAGGCTGACTGGTCAGAAAGGCCTTTTGAAATGAAGTGAGGGACGCTGTTTTCGAATATGGAGGTGACGAAGCGCCAGGGGCATATACCTGATTAAACAAGCAATCGAAGGTGATGAAATGCAAGCCAGATCAGTTTTTAGTTTTGAAACAAAGGGACGAACACTTTCCAAAATCATCAGCTTCCATCCTTCCAATGCTGTTGTCTGATTATTATTTTGGATTGACATGGATTAGTAAAAGGTCCGTTTCCTTTTAGATTTGAAAACATGTTGTTAGTTTATTCCAGATTCTATATGTTTGTGGCAGAGTGGTGGGATGAAGGCAGATACAATGGATGGGAAGGCCTCACTTTCATGAAGAAAATCCGATATTTGAAGAGCAAGACAATGTGCGGAATAACACACACTTGGGAAGCAAAGCTACTCACAGACAAGGAAGAATCTAAACAGAGATTATAATTAGATCCTTAGATGTGAAGAAATTTAGTGGAGTAGAAGCCAAGATAAATTTGGCTCAAAGAAGAGTACTTCCCTTCTTTCATCTCTTTATTAATGTAAGAGGAAAGTGGAATATGATCTCCAGGCTTTGGCCCAATTGTCAATAGCCCTTGTGATGATATGTTGCTAGACTTTTTGTTAAACATGAGAATGTTACATGTTTGGACGTTGGAACATGGAATTGTAGATGAAATTGTGTACATGACGAAACAATGTGGAAAATATGTATGCCTTCATGTTGAATATGCTATGATGATGGACATGGCACGCCCATGTGATGTGGTGACGATATACATATATATTTAGAATGCCACATCAAAAGGAAACCCCTCATCCCATGTGTTTAGGAGCATGATATGGAATTGTGAAACCCATGTGGTTTATATTGTTGAATTGAAATGGAATGTCCATGTGCATGGATTGTGGTGTATTGTGGAGGATCTGATGGTTGGATTGTTTGGATCCATGTATGGATGATGTGGGATTAGAGTCATGTGTAGCATCACGGCTAGGGTATGTACGTCCCTCCACTAGTGGCCATAGTGCGAAGGGTAACGGCTATTCCAGGGTGTGGTGGACCATCGAATGGGGTGAAGTGGTGACTTGATGATTGTGTGCACTATTAAACCGGCAAGATGCCAAATCAAATTAATTAAAGGTGAGACTAATCATGCATTCACTGGGATCTGACTTGGTGGATCAGTCCCGTGGGTGTTACAATGGAAGTTGTAATGGGAGGTTCTCACTTCCAGTTGTGCACTATCTAATGGAAGTTGTAATGGGGGTTTCCCGCTTTCATTAGTTGGGTATTTTAGTGTGAATTTGTAATGGGGGGAGGGGGCGGGGCGGGTTCTCTCTTCACATGCAAAGTTATAATGGGGAGTTCCCGCTTCACAAACTCTGATGAGTAGGGGCTAACGTTGAAGTTGTAATGGGGGGTTCTCTCTTCACCATCTTATTTTTAGCCAAGGTGCCTTCATCAGAGCATGCATATCATGCATTGCATTAATCAAGACTTTACATGGATGTTTTGTTTTGTTATGATGAATTGAATATGCTATTATTGTGATAATCTTAGAGGGGTGCCCTCACTGAGTTGAACCATGGCAACTCACTCCTCTTGTTAGAAAAAACAATCATGGGTGACGCAGGTGAGAATCCGGTAAAAGAGATTGAGCCTCAAGAATAGGACTATGAAGGGTCGTGGCAACAAATGGTAGATGATGAAGCCGATCCGGCCTAAGAGAGATTTTATTCCTTTGCATTCTAGGTTTGGATTGATTTTGTTTAAAGATGTAATAAGCCCTCAATGGGAGGACAATACTTGAACTTTATTATTTAGATGTTTAAGAACTATGTGATGGAACGTAGATTCGAACTTGTAATGGAATAAGATTTTTACTTTCCATCGATTATGCTATGAATGCCATGAGAATTGTGATTGCGTGTGAATGAAAGGAATATGTGGGATTATGTCCTTAACATATTCAAGTTAACACCCAGGAACTCGGCCCATCGTGTGATACACGAGAACCGAAATTTTGAGGCGTTGTAAATAGTGTCACCAATGTCTCAAGGGTTGGACTACCGCATAGAACTCCTTGTCATAGGTAGAGTACCGTTGCTTTGTCTCATTCAACTTCCCATTAAAGTAAGCATGCCCTTCTTGACTAAACACTTCACCTATACCCACACCAGATGCATCACACGCAACTTCAAAGACTTCTTTAGAGAAGTCTGGAAGACGCATGACGGGAACTTCGCTCATTTTGTCCTTTATCTCCTTAAATACTCTAGAGGCTGCTTTAGTCCATGTGAACTCCCCTTTCTTTATGCGATCGGTGATGGGAGCCATGATGAAACTAAATCCTCTAATGAACCACCTATAGAAAGTTGCTAAGCCATGAAAGCTTCAAACCTCATGAATGTTCCGCTCTCATGCCCTCAAATGATACTATGAACCCTAAGAAAATAATGCTCTCTGACATGAATCTGCACTTCTTAAGGTTGACATAAAGATTTTTAGTTTTGAGGACCCCGCAAACTTGCCTCAGATGGTAGAGAGGTCGTTCCTTTGATGTACTATAGATAAGGATGTCGTCGAAGTACACAACAAGAAACTTACCCAAAAATGGTCTCAACACATGGATCATCACTTTCATGAATGTGCTCGAGGCATTAGTCAAGCCAAAAGGCATGACTAGCCACTCATATAGCCCATCCCTCGTATTAAAAGTTGTCTTCTAGTCATCTCTTGGGCGTATACGTATTTGATGATACCCACTTTTAAGGTTTATCTTCAAAAATATTGTGACATTGGTCATCATATCTAGCATATCATCAAGACGCGATATAGGAAGCCAATACTTGACTATGATTTTATTAATGGTCATATTATCCACACACATGCGCCAAGTGTCATCTTTCTTGGGCATGAGAAGCAATGGCACGGCACATGGACTCAAACTCTCTTGAATGAAACCCTTCCTAAGGAGCTCATGTACCTGCTTCAACTCTACATACTATGTAGGGTTCATTCGATAATGAGAAAGGTTTGGTAGTTTCGCCCCAAGGACAAGATCAATGGTATGTTAAATGCTCATGGGTGGAAGCTCATCCAGTAAGTCATCAGGAAAGACATCGTTGAACACCTTAACAACCGCACTCGCCTCAGATGGCAACTCTACTCTCACTTCGGGTGTCATCTCCCTAGCCACAAGGGCATACACCGTCAAATCCTCCTCAGTCTCTTTTTCAAACTCTTTGGCATTTATGATGTAAAGAGACTTGGGTTGGGATTTCCTCACTTCTTTGGGATGATCATTTGTTTGTTCCTCAAGCCAACGGTAGTAAGCACTTCTTTTTTTTCCAACTAACCATCCAAATAAAGGTGCATTATAATGGTAATGGTGGCCGTAACAATCCCCACCGTTATCATTAGGTGTAACGGCCCATAACAGGGGGCGTAATGACCAGTACACCCCCGTAACAGTTTAAAAAATCCACTAAAATACTGAAAAATATGGGAAAAGTTTGAATATTTAGAGGATTTCAAGTATATATTCTTTTGTGGTTTTGAACATGCTTACAATGGTGTAACAGTAGGCTTGTCTAATGATTTTTTTAACCTAACAGGCTTAAATTGATCTTAAATTAACCCACAATTCATGCAAGTTATATCACTCATCACCCTAATGCACATCCCTAAGCATTTGACATCATTCCCCCTATGAAATATTAAGAAAAATAAAATAAAATTATATTTGGATGAATAATATTGCCAATTTAGGGGCCGCTCGAATGCCTCCAAATAGTTTTGAAATTCATGTAATGTGGCATTCATTCCACTAATGCATATCCCTAAGCATTTGATATCACTCTCCCAGGTAATTACAAGAAAAAATTAAAATTAAACTCAGATGAATGATTTTGCAGTTTGGGTGGTCACTCAAATGCGCCCAAACTCATGCACGCTATGGCACCCATCCCACTAACGCATATCCCTAACCATTTGACATCATCTTCCCCAATAAATTTTAAAAAATAAAAATTAAATTTGGATTAATAGTGTCGCCGATTTGGGGACCCCTCAATGCCCCAAATCGGCGTCAAATTCATGTACTCTATTACATTCATCCCACTAATATAATGAGAAAAAAATTATGCTTATTTCGTCATCTGACTATCAAATCGGTAGACATTTATTAGACAATGAAGAATGAAAAATATCCAATGGTCCTATTTAAAAAACAAGCATCCGCAAAACAACAATTAGATATATGGGTCATTGGCTCCATGGTGTGCCATAAAGGTTGTAAGTTGTAACGAGGCCGTAGAGGCCATCACGTAAAGGTAACGGTGGCAACTGTTACACGTTAGGGGGTTGTAACAGCTGTTATGGAGAAAAATAACCTATAACCATTGTTAATGGCCCATTATGCCTCCTGTAAAGGCCGTAACAACCCAAAAATGGTCTATTCATGAGCAGATATAGATTTTTCAGATATGTTTTTTCAACATTACGGGGCGGATATAAGTTTTACGGGGGGGTGGGCTGTGGGGGTGTTTTAAGAAAGAGAGAGAGAGAGAGAGAGAGAGAGAGAGAGAGAGAGAGATCATAACAGCGGTTATGGGCGCCATAACAGCTCGTATCATAAAAGTAACAATGGTGGCCATTATAGCCATCGTTGCCATTACGGAATACCTTGATTGGCTCATATGATATTAAATTAGTTTCTTATGGGGGAGGGCCACTACAGTAGCTTGCACTAAGCCCCTGTGCGTTCCATTTTCGCATGAGCCTAGCACATCCCTCCCATAATAATTTAAAAAAAAAATAAAAAAAATCAATGGTTAAGATCATTCAAACTACTTAATTTTTGGTTGTGACTTAGCAACAACAGACTTCATAATTTAATTGGTTAATTTTGAGTTAACATATGCCACATGCCCAATTTTCTAACCGCAAGAGTATCGAGCATTATACGCCCATAAGAGTATCATACAAGGGAAAAAATGGGAAAGTATCAAATCAAATTGGTTGGTATAATAGGTGGCCAGACAAACAGCATGCTTACCAAAGAATGGCACATTACACTATTAAATACATGTCCAAAATAAATAAATAAATGACATAGATTTTTATTTCCCCATTTTTTTCTATTTTTCTGGCACTTTTTTTTCTAACTGAGACAAATTTAGCTAATAACAAGCTGATATATGCCAAACACCCCTTATCATATTGGTAGGTGGACAAGCGAATTCACCTACTAACGCCAACGATGACAATCGAGCACTGCCTCCCTCCAATTCTTCTAGAAATATGATGATCTAACCCTAAAGAATTCTTTGTAAACAGAAGCCTAGCTTCCTAAGGATCTCACAATTCTTCTAAATACCTACCACCCGAAACTAGTTTGGCAATGTTCAAAGATTCTTCTACTTCTTTCCATATTCCCACATAATTGCTAAAGGTAACATCTGGCAAAGGATTTTACTCAAGGTTAATAAGACTGACATTACACCCTTCAATCATTAATCCTAACGAACTTGGCATGGTCTAATCAAACTTCAAAAAGGAGAAAGAATTCACCCGAAATTTCCACGCCACACTGCAGTGAATGAAAAGATGATTGACTGATTTTGAATCCTTTTGGAACATCATGCACATATTAACAAGTGCGAAATTTCTCTTTTAGTGATTATCTAGATTCCAGAGTTAGGATTTTGTGAGCTATCACTTCCCAACAAAAAGTTTCAACACAAGAAAGCTCATGTAATCCCCAAACTTTCAAATAGCTCAAGGTTGAAGGTTGTATGACCTCATGGTAAAGTTTGGCTAAAAAAGGAGCCACTGACGATTGAGCCCATATTCTCTCATCCTCTTTAGAAAGAAATAAGCCACTAACTAGCGCTCGCAATCCCATAAACTCAACCTTTTCATTGATTACTTTGAAGATTGCTCGAATGCCAGATTTTGGATGGCAATTGGATATAGCCTCGGGAATCTATTGACCAAAGTCTCATCTTCTAGCCAAAGATCTTCCGCAAAAAGTATCCTTCTCCATTTCCAACGTTGAATCTTATACCTTTATAGAATATTTTCCCAAGTCCTTTACAATGATTAGGACACTAAATTCAACCTTGTCATTGATTACTTTGAAGACTCCCCTATGCATCCTGACTAAGGTTGACTCCGCTATGCATCCCAATACTAAGGCCTCACTAGTGTTTTAAATAGCATGTAGCGTTTAGCGTGGCAATTTCCATGCAAAATCTCTCTCTCTCTCTCTCTCTCTCTCTCTCTCTCTCTCTCTCTCTCTCTCTCTCTCTCTCTCTCTCTCTCTGTGCCTTTAGACATCTCTAAGTGTGACTTCTTTTTTATTTATTTATTAAAACATCAAAAATTCATGATATAGACCACAATTTAGATGGTCCGGATTGATTTATGTGCTCTATCCATGATATAGATCACAATTTGTATGGTCCAGATTAGTTTAATATAGTGCCATGTGTCATAAGTATAAGTTATCACCATTTTAAAATAGGTGTTAAACTAACATAGAAAAAAATACCTTAAAAAATGAGATTTCAAGTAGCTTGTGCTACTATCTACGGTACACACTATGCTATGCTACATGTAGCGAACGCTACATGCACTGTAGCTTATGCTACCAGGGAGTTACACTACGTAGCGCTACAGCGTTACTGAAAACATTGGGTCTCACAAATATGCATTTCCCTTATGCATCCAGCTGCTTCACTAATTTGAATAAGTTATACAGAAGGGTGGGTTGGGTATATACTCTTTTGTGCATTCCTTCTTCGAACCTTTTGGTATGTATTGTCCCCTAACTATGGATCAAATCCACTGGACGAGAAACTCAATTCTGCACTGAACGCTTTTTTTTTTTTGAAAGATCACTAAAATTTCAATCAAAGGAGAAGAGAAAACAAAAGGGAAAGGGAAGAAGCGAAAAGCAAAACTAACAGAGGCTTTATTGATGGTATAATTTTAACCATGGTGTGTCGTAAAGGTAACGGTGATAACCATCACACATTACGAGGTCATAACAACCGTAATAGCTATTATGGAAAAAATGACATGTGACTGTCGTTAATGACCTGTTACACCCAATGTTGTCAAATGGCATAAGCGATCTTTTGCAATCGCTTATGCAATCACACAATCACATAAGTGATCGCACAACTTTTTTTTAATTAAAAAAAAATGAAAAATGAAAAAAATCACAAAAAAATGGAAAGTTATGCGATCGCATAATCGCATATGTGATCGCTTTATCCGATATGCGATCGCATACCATCCATATGGCATATGCGACATATGGATCGCATTATGCGATCGCTTTTGACAACATTGGTTACGCCCCCTGTAAATGTCGTAACAACCCCGTAATGGTCTGTTATGGGGCAAATATAGGTTTTCAGACTTTTTTTTTGACATTATAGGGTAGGTACAATTTTTTTAGGTTTTTTCTTTCAATAAAAAAAGAGACCATAACGGTTGTTGTAGGGGCCATAACAGTCGTTACGACTCAGATCGTAAAGGTAACGATGGTGGTTGTTATTGCCACCATTACCATTACCAAATACCTTTGATTTTAATCTTTGAACTTGTTGACTACAACTACAACTTTGATAGGAGAAACATATCAGCAGTTCTTATTCTAAATGATTTCTACCGGATCATCCATCCAAGATGGGACACAAACAGTCCAACAGTCTATATTACCAATACATTGGCCCCAATTGTAGGACTAAAAACCCACGAATGTTGTGCAAAGCCTACCATTTGGTAGGCAGATTGCAGCCAGGATGGACTTGGTCCTAGCAGGAGCTATGTGGGGCCCTCCGTAATGTACGTGCTTTATCCACGTCGTTCATCAATTTTGCCATATCATTTTAGAATATGAGCCCAAAAACGAGGCGGATCCAAAGCTCTAGTGGATCACACCATAGGAAACAGTGATGATAATGACACCACCATTGAAACCTCCCTAAAGCCCACCATGATGTTTATTTGCCACCCAACATGTTCATAAGGTCACATAGACCTAGATTTGTGTGTGTGTGTGTGTGTGGCTTTGTGGCCACAAGAAGTTTTCGCTGGTAGGCATTCAATCCCCACCTCGAAATTCCATACATTCAACCTTGTCATTTATTACTTTGAAGACTTCTTGAATGGAAAATTTTGACTGGCAATTGAATATAGCCTCACGAATCTATTGACCAAAGTCTCATCTTCGAGCCAAAGATCCTCCACAAAACGTATTCTTCTCCATTTCCAATGTTGAATCTTATACCTTTTGTAGAATATTTTGCCAACTCCTTTGCAATGATTAAGACACTAACTAGCATCTCGAAATTCCATAAATTCAACTTTGCCATTGGTTACTTTGAAGACTTCTTGAATGGCAGATTTTCGCTGCCAATTGAATATAACCTCGGGAATCCATTGACCAAAGTCTCATCTTCAAGCCAAAGATCTTCCACAAAATGTATCCTTCTCCATTTCCAACTTTGAATCTTACACCTTTTATAGAATATTTCGCCAACTCATTTGCAGTGATTAAGACACTAACTAGCATCTTGAATTCCCATAAATTCAGCCTTGTCATTGATGAACTGTCTCCACAAAGCCTCTTGCTCTTTACCAAATTGCCACCACTATTTGGCCAACAACACTCAATTCATTTTTTTTTTATTCTTCCTATACCAAGATCTCCTTCAAAGGGTTTGAATTCCTTCTTGTTTAAAGGATGGCTTGGAGTTTCTGTGAATCATATTGATGTCTGCTTACAGTTGAAGGAGATTACAAGAATGCAACTGCTTGGGGACTCTAGAAGCTCTCCGTCGCCATTGGAAGCTAGCTTTCATTTTCAACAATCTGAGACTCCTCTCTCGATCACAAGAGATCAGTTTTTATGCATAAATTGATAATCGAATTGTACAGCTGAGTCACTAAGGATGGGTCCATAGATCATATCTTTGTATAAGGGAATTGCATCCATTTCCTTGATGGATCCTCTATCCTCTGTTTCCTTTTAGATCTTTAGGATGCTTTAATAAAACTTTTATTATCAATAAAAAAATTACCTTAAAAAAAATTTTAAAAAAAAAAAAAAAAAAACATGATTCTTTTCTTCAAAAAACTGTCTTCCTAGAGGTTATGCACAGGAAATCCAAACAATTTGAAAGAAAGAGTGTAAATAGACTACAAATAACTCATGAAACTAGACCAACAAGTGCAAGATCAACAATTACAATGAAAAGAGAATAATTCATGAAAAATACAATATAAAGGCGAAAACACGCAGCATGATGCATTTGAATTACACAAAACCACTCACACCACATAAAATGCAAACCAAAACTGAAGATGGGCAATTCTGTGGCAAGATTCAATGTACATGAGAAGAAAAACCGCATCCTATTTTCATTAAATGTGTTGTCTCATGACTTAAGAGAAATCCACATGACATCTTCCAAGATTTGATAGTCAAACAACATGCTTCGGAATACCAATCTCTAAAATCCTAGAAATTTCAAACCAAAAGGAAAAATTATCAAAACCCATTTGCAATTTTCCATGATTCCAATCCAAAATAGCATGTAAACCACCTCCACCCCCTCAAAAAAAAACCAGAAATCTTCAAAAACAAAAACACACGAAAATACTCCAAGATTCCAACACGAAAACAAATGCGTTATGTCTCATAACTTGAGAGAAACCCACATGACATCTTCCAAGATTTGATCATCATCGGACAACACACTCCGAATACCCATCTCTAAAATCCTAGAAATTTCAAACCATAAGGAAAAAATTATCAAAACCCATTTGCAATTTTCCATGATTCCAATCCAAAATAGCATGTAAACCACCTCCACCCCCTCCCAAAAAGAAAAAAAAAAAAAAAACACAAACACAAACGAAAAAAACAGAAATCTCCAAAAACAAAAACACATATGAAAATATTCCAAGATTCTAACACGAAAACAACACGTTCAAACCACAATCTCTAAAAACAAAATAAAAAATAAATCCTATAAATCTCAAACCAGAAGCGAAATAATCAGAAAATAAGCAAAGCCCATTTGAGATTTCCCGAAACAGAACCAATCCCTCTCCCAAAATCACTACAAAATCATTTTAAAATGCTAAAAATGCAGAGATTACAGCATTTTTTCATACAAAAGAAAAGGAACGAGGGCATGAAAAGGACACATTCAAAACAAAGTACCTGCGGAGATCTGTTGGAGAGAGAGAGAGAGAGGGAGAGACACCTCGAAATATCGGGATTTCGAGATCGAGAGAGAGAGAGAGTACCGTTTTTCTTCGCTTCTGCTTCTTCTCCGGCTTTTTCTCCCCTGCATCAGAAGGATTGGGAATTTCGTGGCGTAGCGGTTTCTCCACGTATTCGCGGGCGCGAGGGAGTTTCGGTTTTGAAATGCCAATAAAATATGATACTCTGGCCGACCATGGTTGATGATACTCGGGTGCTTTTAAATTACCTACAAAGCATACATGGCCCATACAAGTAATTCTTATGGGACCCAGTTTAAATGTATTATGATACAAAATTAAGCTTATTTGGTGACCTGACCATCTGATTGGTGGACATTTATTGGACCGATGGAAATGAATGATATACAAAGCAGGGTTTAGGATTGACTGGAAAATTCTGATTTTGGGCTGTGAGTTAGGTGGGGCCCACCTGATGTTTTTAAGGAATCCACTCCGTCAGTGATGTTTACATGCCATTCATACCGTTAATAACTTCATTCCTGTAGGGATGAACTGAAAACAAAAATATTAGCATGATTCGAAACTTGCATGGCCAATACTTCAACTGCGGACATTCAATTATCACGTTTTCAGCCTAGTTGAGCATTAGATACTGTTCATTTTTGGCATGGTCTCTTAAAATAAACTCTCAGAACGGATGGACGGAGAGGATTTCCTACAGACATCACAGCAGCCCCCGCTTGGTTTCCCCGCGCAGGAACTTGCCGCGAAAGGCTTCGCAGGAAATCTGCGCCCATTACTGCATGGGTATCGAGAGTTGCTACTCTCCGCTGAAATAACTTTCCATTTCAAACGTTTTGGTTTTTTCTTCGACAATGGCCTCATAACACTGGGGAATTAAAGTTTTGGCCTCTTCTCTCTAAACCTTAGTTTTATATGCTTGAAGGCACTTTTACTTTCTTTTTCACAACAAAAATACTCATCCAATGTATACTTTCTCATGTGACGATAACTTACCATAAAGATAAAAGGTGTTCTTAAAGAGAGGATTGTGAGTCCCACTAAACTATAAATAAGCTTACTCATCAGGCAATTTAATTCATTCATTTTAATAAAAAAGTCGTGAACCACATAAGAGTGTTTTTCTTTCAAAGAGAAGCCCTTTATGGCCCACAATGATATTGAAGTTAGGGGTGCACATGAGTCGATTTGGTCCAGTTCTGGGGTGAAATCAAAACCGAACTGTTCCTAACGGTTCCGGGGAAATCGGAATCGGAACTGGACTGTTTGCACCATAAAACCAAACCATAATCGAACCGTAAAACCGATTCAGTTCTACGGTTATGGGTTTTTTATAATCCAACCCAATTGCATGTTTTTTTAATAATCTAGTCCATGTCCATTTGTGTTGTTATCTATTTGACGATTGATCTAAATATTATGTAAGGTATGCAAAACAACATTTACAAAAATAATCAAAGAGCGCATTGTAAACCATAGATCATTAGTCAAATAGACAACTACAATATATTATAAACTATTAAAATAGACAACTAAAATATATTGTAAACTCGGTCCAGTTCCAGGTTAGGTTCCAAGTTCGGTTCTACGGTCCGATTTTAAGTTCGGTTATACGGTTTGATTTGGTTCTACAGGACCCTAAACCGACAACCAAACCGAACTAATCGGCTCTTTGATTTTCAAAACCGGAACCAAAACCGGTGCACTTTGGAACTAGACCAAACCATGCGGTTTGGTCGGTTCCAATCCGGTTTACCAGTTCTACCGATTCCATGTGCACCCCTAATTAAAGTCGTTTGTTAACTTTAAACGGTTTCCTCCAATGTGATTCATTCGTGATGATTTTTTCCAACAAACTTAGGACAATAACACGAAATTAAAATCCATTTCATATGGACGGGTTGGATTTGCTTCATGACAAGTCAGTGGGCCCAACATAAAATCTCATATGGGTTCTTATGGTGGGGCCTTGCCGAGGGGACCACACAAGATCCAAACACCCATAAGGATTGGTAGTTGTATGAAGCTCCACCACACTTTTCAAGGGACTACAGCAATCTCTGATGAAGATCCCGCGTAGCTCAATACACTCTTTGAGTAAAAACCAAGAGCACTTCGATGTAAATGGTTTTTTCTTTCGTTTAGATATTAATGGTGGGAGTATGTGAAAGTGAGGAGATTGTGGTGGTACTTATGCATGGAAAGTGGATCTCATTTTTATAATGGGTTTATTTTTAAAGGTCAGGCAGTGTGGATCATCAATATTCATTATGGATCACCGATGTGCACCGTGGATTGCCGATATTCACTGTGAATCACCAATGTGTAGTGAGGATCGTCAATATTCATTATAGATCATCAATAACATTGTAGATTGTCAATATTCAGTTGCATACATTAAATGTGCTACAAACAGAAACCCTTCAACTTTCGAACACATCCGTTGGAGAACGAAAATATCGACCTCGAGAAGAAAACCTTCGTCATGCAACCATCATTTTGCTTATATATGTTTTTTATAACCATTAAGCCTCCTTAATCCCATCTTTTCATCTTTCTAATCTTCTTGCAGAAATTAATATCTTTTGTTATGGCTTTCGATGTTGCTCGCGAGACCATTATTTTCATAATTTATTTCTTTGAGTTAGATTTGTTATCTCCATGTATTGCACGAAGGGATGGAGAGATTGTTGCACATCTCTAACAACTCCAACCTTTTGAAATTATAGATGCCTTTGCACAGGAAATGGCCATCATTTTATGAATTTTTTGAGCCATTTTTGTAGAATTCTACAAGGCCCAACACTTTTAAATTTTGATAACACAACAGCTTCATAATCATTAAGCTCATCGAGAACATCTTAGATAAATGCAAGAAGACAGTAACGCCCACCAAGACATTGCAGATGCCCTCCGCATGATGACCATAATACCCAGCACTCTGTCTAACGGCTCTCTAAGCTTAAAAACAATTTAAGACGTCAAGTTAGAAGAAAATATTATCTTATATAACTAAAAAGTCATCTTCATGAAGTTAGAATTGTGCTTCAATCAACCTAACACATAACATTATTAATGATTGAAACTTTGGAAGAAGTTGAGTCTTAATAATGGAATTAGAGATCCATATGATAGTACTGTTATGGGAGAAAACGAGATTATAAGCAATATACTAACCTTTTTACCTTTAAAAGTATAGAGAAAACCATTTGCCCATACTTTAAAATAACTCACATTGCCCTAGAAAAGCCCTAGGGACCCTTATTTATAGTTTAGGCAACTTCCTTTTCGCACCTCTGTGAAAACCGACTCAAAAATCCGCAGTCTATGCAAAATCTAAAAACGAATCTGTGTAACCTCGACTGGTCGAGCATAGGCCTCAACCGGTTGAGCACCTTGGAACCAATAAACTAACGCTCGCTGGACTTTGAGTCGAGCCAGTCCTCGACTAGTCGAAAGGGCCACTCGACCAGTTGAGCAGGGCACTCGACTGGTCGAGCAGCACTGTTCAGATGTGGCTTCATATCTCAACAATCTCCCACTTGAAGACACATTACCATAAACCTTCGTCTTCTACATCCGGAGTGCACCACCTCCCCGTTTTCAAGCCTGAAGACCAATCAAAGCTGAACAGAGCTTCAGCTTCTCCCGTGTGACCGCATTGGTTAACATATCCGTAGGATTCTCACTTGTATGAATCTTCTCTAGAGCAATCGATCCATCTTCCAGTAACAAACGTATGAAGTGATATATGATGTCAATATATTTGGTCCTTGAATGAAATGCTGAATTCTTAGCCAAGTGTATTATACTCTAACTATCACTGTACAGCTTACAATCTACTTGCTTCTTACCCAACTCTTCCATGAAACCTTACATTCACACCATCTCCTTACACGCTTCTGTAGCTGCAACATATTTTATTTCCGTTGTACTGATAGATACTATCTTCTGTAACTGAGACTCCCAATAGCTGACGTGTATGGGACTTTAGCCATATAGTCTCGTTCCTCCTGCGTCTTTGCACCTTACTCCTTAGAAAGCTTGAAGTGGTTGGCTAATGGAGTGTTAACCGACTTAGCACCTCCCATACTGAATCGATCAAGTACCTTAGCTATATACTCTGCCTGTGATAAAACTAGTTTCCTATCTTCCCTATACACTTTATCCTCATGCTTAGGATTTGTTTTGCAGCTCCTAAATCCTTCATGGCAATTCTCTAAACAGTTGTCTTTTGAGATCTGAGATGTCTTTCATGCTTCATTCGGCCACAAGCATATCATCAATGTACAAAAGAAGGATGATGTACGACATATCAAACTTCTTCAAATAGCAACAGTAGTCTATATGACATTTCCTAAACCGTTTCCTGACATGAAACTATCGAACTTCTTATACCACTGCCTCGGGGCCTGCTTCAGGCCATATAGACTTGTCTTCAGTCTACACACCTTATTCTCCTTTCCTGGTGCCATGTATCTTGTCGAATGATACATGTATATCTCTTCTTCAAGGTCCCAATGAAGAAAGGTTGTCTTAACATCTACTCTAGATGTAAGTCCTCTATAGCCAATATGCTCAAGACCATACGAATCATAGACATTTTCATCACTGGTGAAAATATTTCAGTGAAGTCGATACCTACCTTTTGTTGAAACCCTTTTACAACCAATCTAGCCTTGTATCGTTTCGAACCATCATGTTCCTCCTTCAGTTTGTAAACCCACTTGTTGTGAAGAGCTTTCTTACCCTTGGGTAGAGTGACTAGCTCCCATGTATGATTAGACTCAAGAGAGTCCATCTCATCATCTATGGCCTGCTCCCACTTAACCCATGTATCTTACTGTAATGCCTCTTCAAAACACTCTGGTTCACTATTATCTATCAACAGTAGATAATGTAAGGAGGGTGAGTATCGGATCGTGGGTCTCCTCTCCCGAGTAGACCTCCTCACAATCGATGTTTGTGGCTCTGCCTCATAATGCTTATTTGCATGATCATCCTGTGGCATTGTAACCCCGCGTCCGGGAACTCTTCCAACTCTACGAATTCTTTCTCATCGACCTTATTTTGCTGCACACTGTCCTTATGCATCACTTTTTCATTGAAGACTACATCTTTGCTTCTGATTATTTTCTTATTTTCTGTATCCCAAAACCTGTAGCCAAAATCATGCTACCCGTAGCCTATAAACGTGCACCTCTTGGACTTCACATCCAACTTGTTTCTGTGCTTTGCATCAATGTGAACATATGAAGTGTAACTGAACACTAAAATGTGCAAGGTTCAATTCTTTGCCAGTCCAAGTTTCTTCTGGTAGCCCACCATCCAATAGTGCCAAGGGACTTCTATTGATGAGATATGCGGCAGTATTCACAACATCTGCATAAAATGTCTTGGGCAACCCTGCATGTAACCTCATGCTCCTGGCACACTCAAGGATGGTCCTATTAATGCGCTTAGCCACATTGTTCTGCTGCGATGTCCCTAGAATCATTTTCTAATGTTTGATTCCATTTTCTACACAATACTCCTTAAATCTCTTATCACAGTATTCTCCTCTATTATCTGATCTGAGACATTTTACTATTTTACCTGTTTCATTTTCTACCATAACTTTTCATTTCTTAAATACATCAAATACATCAAATTTATACTTTACAAAATAGACCCACAGTTTTCTATTCGCATCATCAATAAAAGAAACAAAATAACTTGAGCTACCAAGAGATAATACTTGTGCCGGTCCCCACACATCGGTGTGTACAAGCTTCAACAGATGCGTCTTTGAAGCACATCCTGTCTTCTTGAAACTTACACTCTTCCGCTTACCATACACGTAGTCTTTGTAGAATTCCAAGTTAATAGACTTCAGCCCTGGTAGATTCCCTTTTAACAATAGCACTTTCATTCTTTTCTCACTCATATGTCCCAACCTTTGATGTCATAACTGCTCATTCACTCCTGTTGATGCAACTGCAAGTAAACTATACGATCCTAAAGTCACGTACAAAGTACCTTCCTTTTTGCCTCGAGATATCACCAAGGCACTTTTTGTAATCTTATAGAAATCACTAATAAATGTCGTTACATATCCGGTATCGGTCAATTGCCCCACTGAGATCAAATTTCGTTTCAAACTCAGTACATGTCTGACATCCTTCAATTTCAAAGTCGTTCCGTCTTTCTGATTTATATGAACATCTCCCTTTCTAACAATACTACACGGCTCATCATCACCCAGGTAGACTCTCCCGAAGTCACCTGATACATAATCATACAGAACTTCCTTACACGAAGTGGCATGAAACGAAGCACTCGAGTTTATGACCCAAGACTTATTCCTTGCATCAAGAGACAAGATCAACGCCTCTGTGTCACTCTCCTCAGATAGATTCACCAAATCTTTCCCGCCTTGAGAACTTCCTTCTTGTTTCTTAAGCGTCTTGCAATCACGTTTCATTTGCCCATTTTTACCACAATGTCAATACCCGTCTTTGTCTTTCAGTCCCTTAGACTTCTTCCTCGACTTAGAACGTCCGTGTTTATTACCTCCTTTGTTCAGCGAACTTCCTTTTCCTTCAAAGTTTAGAGCATTCCCTGAATCCCTTGAAACTTCTGATGCCTTTCTTTTAGATTCTTCGGTGAGAATTAGACCAGCCACATCATTAAATTTCAGCTTTGTTGACCCTGAAGAATTGCTCACAGCAATCACTAAACCATCCCAACTATCTGGAAAACTGGACAAGATCAATAACGCCCCGACCTCGTCCTAAAAAACAATGCCAACGGATTCCAACTAACTCGTGACTGTATTAAACTCATTTAAATGTTCAGCGACTCTCCCACCATTTGACATCTTCACGTTAAATAGCTGTTTCATAAGATGAACCTTGTTGGACGCTGAGGGTTTTTCATACATCGTAGCTAGGGCTTCCATTAATTCTTTTGTAGTCTTTACCTTAGATATATTGAAGGCAACGCTCTTAGACAAAGAGATTCGGATTATTCCTAAAGCCTTCCAATCCAATACAGACCATTCATCATCTGTCATCTTTTCTGATTTTTTTCTATTTTCCTCCTAGAGGAATATAGAAGTCCTTTTGATACAGATAGTCCTCCATCTGCATCTTCCAGAAGGCAAAGTTTGAACCATCAAACTTCTCAATTTTAGACTTCCCTTCTTCCATCATCGCTCTCAATAGAACTAAACCAATAGCTCTGATACCAGTTGTTGCGCAGCACGCCAACAACGCAGTGAACTGAGATTCAATATGCGGTCTCACCCATAAACGATAAACAGAAGGAAATATAATTTAGAAGTAGAATCAAAGTATACCAAACAAACCACAAGACAAGATATATGTGGAAAAACTCCAAACAAGGGTAAAAAAACCGTGGGTGCAAACTTCCACTATGAAGAAAATGATATTACAAGCAATATACTAACTTTTTTCCTTTAGATGAATAGAGAAAACCTTTTGTCCATACTTTAGAATAACTCTCATTGCCCTAAAAAAGCCCTAGGGATCCTTATTTATAGTTTAGATAACTTCCCTTTCGCACATCTGCGAAAACTGACTCAAAAATTCACAGTCCATGTAAAATCCGGAAACGAATCTGTATAACCTCGACTGGTCGAGCAGGCTGTTCGACTGGTCAAGCATGGGCCTCGACCGGTCGAGCACCTCATAACCAAAAAACTGACGCTCACTGGACTTTGACTCGAGTTAGTCTTAGACTGGTCGAGAGGGCCACTCGGCCAGTCGAGCAGCATTGTTCAGATGTGGCTCCACATCTCAACAAGTACTTGCCTTCTATGAACAAGAAGAGGTCGAAACAATTTCTTAGAGGGAGAATTTATCCAAGACTGTTGCAATTAGGAGTGTAAATGGGCCATGTTGTGCCATGTCAAGCCTGAACAGTTCGGTCATGACTGTGCCTCATAGCTTGCCATGCCGTACTAGATAACATGTTGTGTCGTACGTAGGGCTGTACACGAGCCAAGCTAGCTCGAAAAGCTCACTCGACTTGGCTTGATTTAGCTCGACTTAACTCGACTCGAACGATGAATCAAGGTGAGCCAAGCTTTATATGACCCAGCTTGTTTTGAAAATAAGCTAAGGTCAAACATAGTGGGGTTTGACTCGACTCGACTTGAGCTTTGAACTTGACTTGGCTCGAAACTCGAGCTCGAGCTCGGCTCGACTCGAATATATTATTATTATTATTATTATTGTTATTATATATTAATGTATATTATATTATATTTAAAAATTAAAACATAAACCCTATCATACCCATCCATCTCTCTTATACTATTTCCTTTCCTTACCTAACCCACCAAGCTCGAGCTCCTCTCTCTCTCTCTCTCTCTCTCAGAGTATCAACAACAAAGTATCATCTATGG
This sequence comes from Magnolia sinica, assembly GCF_029962835.1. Lineage (NCBI taxonomy): Eukaryota > Viridiplantae > Streptophyta > Magnoliopsida > Magnoliales > Magnoliaceae > Magnolia > Magnolia sinica. Next base: position 78,216,344 of record NC_080580.1, on the reverse strand, counting down.
TTTTATCTAATATTATATGTGTGTGTGTGTATTATTAATTAAATATTTGATTTGGGGGTTGGGTCGGTTAGGTCGGGTTGCTGGGTTACGTCAGGTGCCGGTTGCGGGTTGGGTCAGGTTGGGAGGAAGCTCGACTCGACTCGAGGTAAGCTCACCTCGACTCGATCCATTAGCACGCCTCGAGGTTGACTCGAAAGTTTTGGCAAACAAGCCAAGCTTCAATAGTAAGCTCAACGCCGAGCTTAAACTCGAGAAGAGCACGGACATGCTAAGCCAAGCTTGGCCCACCTCGACTTGACTCGACTCGACTTGATGCACAACCCTAGTCGTACGTGCAATGCCATTTTTTTTGAAAAGTGACGCCTGACATGCCCTGCGTGCTTAACTGGTCGTACCGTACCGGGCCATACCTAACGGGTCGTGCCGATCCATCCATTCAAAATCAAAGCAAGTACACTGATATACAGAAAAAATCATACTTTATTTAATATGTAAATCAAATGTTAAAATGAATGTTACAAAATTCATCATTGGTTGAATACATCCCAACTAGGTTGGCACCCACTCACCTATGATTATCGACAGGAAGAAAAGAAAATTTATTTAATAATAATATTTTTTTATAAGATTTTTTAAATAAAAAAATTTATAACTAAGAAGAAAATATTACATATAATGCTAAATTAAACAAACTGCTAAATTTTTACTTTATTGATTTCATCTCTAAGAGCATCTTCATCGATCAAGCTTTATTCTCAACTCTTTACTTTAAACCAACCCCCCAAGCGCACACAATACTCCACCATATCTGCCGATAATCTGCTCCCATAGTCATCCAACACATAATTACATATGCTAAATGTCAATTCAGATGTAATTGTAGAAACTGAAACCATTAGTAGATCGCTGGCCATGGCGGAAAGAACAAGAAAGCTAGCTTCCTGTCCCCTCCACCAGGCCAAAACATCGAAATGAGTGGCTTCATTCGGAGTATGAAAAATGAGTTGCTCATTTTCAGGATAAATATATAATTCAGAGGATAAATTAATAGATGATCTACCTATTTTTCTATTAAGAATAAACTAAGATAGATCAGATCAAATTATTGGTGGGGTAGGGGTAGAATTTATTCCCACCCTAACACCTAACTGGTTATGATATTCTTTAAAATGTTCATTTAATGTTGTCCTAATAATGGACGTATGGATTAAATTATCATTATTTATATTTTTGCTACATTCCTCAAGTAAAACTTCTAAATCATGTAATTTTATTGTAGAGTCCATAATAGAAGTTAAACAAAAAATTATAGGAATATCTTTACAATATTTTTTAAAAAAATTCTTCCATTATTACACAAATTTCTTGAAAAACAACTATATTTCGATAATTTGAAAAAATTAAACTTATATTATATAAATAATTTATAGTTTGATTAAATGTTAGATAGTAAATACCAGACAAAGCTGTGGTTGCATTAAAAAAGGTTTATAAAAAACTCTTTTATTATTTTTACAATGTCTTAATTTATATTAGTTATCGAATACTGAAAATCTTTGCTTAAGCAAAACTCGGTTATCATATCTTTAAAGTCATATGAAGCCTCTAACATAAAAAAAAGGTGGAATTCAATTGGTGTTTAACATCTAATGAAAATTTTATAGCATTTTTACTTGTTGTTGTGCACATGACTTTAAAGTCTTTATATCTATTAGGAGAAGCAAAAAATAAAACTTGTTAATTGCCTAATACATTTTATATGAGGTCTAATAAATGTTATATGAGGTCTAATAAATGTTATATTGCACAACCAAATTTATGATATGACAAGCACATCGTATTTGAAATTTTTTTCCACTACATTAAGATGGATATGGTTTTTTAGAAATCTAACTACTAAATCGTTAGATGAAGCATTATTTAAATTTATACAAAAAAATTATTCTAAATTCTATATTCTCTAAGGCTATTGAGTATAGTCGAACTTATTTTGCGTCCTGAGTGAGGGGATTCAAGTAAAGAAAATTTAGTTATTCTTTTTCTATAATCTCCAATCTGAATCTATCCAATGAGCGGTTGTACATATATATAACCTAGATCTTGACTGAAAGTTCATAAGCCTGAAGTTAAACTTATTTTTCTAAAAATATCTATAAAAACTTTAATTAAAGTATCATTCTTTTTTCTTTTTCTTTTTTAAATAAATAGTTTCAAAGCATCATTTCTAATAGTATTTCTTAAAAATTTTGAAATTTGGGGGGTAAATGAATTTTGAACCATTTGTTTGAAATCCTTACTTTCTACAAAAGTAAATGGTTGTTCAATTTTAATTATAAATTTGATGAGTTCTAGCCAAGCATTGGCTTGGCTAAAACTAAATGTAGACAAGTTGCTTCTCTCAAAGGCTTGATTAATTTGGGTTTGTGTAGGATCCTTTTTTCATGTTTTCGCAAACATTTATCTAGATAACGTTTAAGGTAGCTAGTACCACTTGAGGAATTAGAATAATATTGGCTTTTTCATAAAATACAAATGGCCTTATACACCATTTGACCTTCATTATTTTTAAAATTAGTTACTTTCATATATTTTCAAAATTTTAAAGTACGAGTTCTTTTCGAACCAGTTAATAATTTTACGGGTTTTTTTTCCTCTCCAACTTCTTGATTTAAATTAGGGTTGGGGAGAGGCGAGGAAGCCATGGATCTATAACTATAAATTATTTAGTTGATATAATATAATTCTTTATTGTTAAAGAATCTAGAGTGTATATCTAATATATGTTAAATAAAATATATAGAAAATTTATCTTAAGTACAATAAGAATGGTGAAAATAATGAGAATTAATTATATAATATTATAATTTAAATATAAAAGAAACAAATTAAATAAGAAAGTTACTAAAGTTTAATAAATTTTGGTATTGGAGAAATTAAGATATTGATAACTTAAAAACTTGAGAATTTTTGAGCTTTTGATTTGGGAAGCTTGAAACCTTTATAAAATTGAGACCCGTGGACTTAATCACTTGAGAGCCTAAGAGCTTGAATATTTAAATAACTCGAGAGATTTGAGGAGGGGGGGTTGATAGTTTTGAAGAAGGAGGTAATCATCTTTTATAGTTTTTCTAAATGTCAAATGATGGGAGAGAATTTGATAGTGAGAGAGAGAGAGAGAGAGAGAGAGAGAGAGAGAGAGAGAGCTTTGAAGAAGGGGATAATCCCCTTTTATAGTTTTTTTAAATGTCAAATGATCACTTTTTCCCATAAACTACTTGTTTATGGCTATTTAGGGGGGAGGGGGATAAAATTATCAATTTCAGAAAAAGTATTCGTTTGAGTGCTATGTTGGACTAATCATTAATTGTGTTAAATGGGTCGTGTTGCGTGTCATGCCTGATGGGTCTAACGGGTCATGCTTTGTGTCGTGCCATGGGCCAGGATATTGAAGCCTGGTACAAACCATTATTTCACCATACCGGGCCAGGTCGGGCCTAACAGTTGTGTAGGGCCGTGCCACGGGCTAGTTTTACCATCCCAGGCCATGCTGTGCCATGGGCTGACAGACTAGATTTACACCCCTAGCTATAACCATGGTTGACTGCACCTCTTGATATGAGTTGGTGATAAATTGACGTAATTCAGATATTAAGATATCTTTTCTTTTATATATATAGTCTTCCATTCATCTTCTAACCGATTTATCTTTTTAATGAAGAAAGCCCCCCCTTTTTTTATAACCTTATTTGTTTTATCTGGCATCATACATTTTCTTTTGTACCATAAATATATTTGGCTTAATTAGCTTTGGTTCAACTACTAATTTCACTTACTTAACTATGATTGTTTTTTTACATTATGGAAATGTATATTTTTAAATATCGTGCATTGATGACCAATGTACTTATATTTCCTTGAAGATATTTTAATATGTATGCCTTATTGGGGGACTATGGAAGCACACATAAATGAATCAAGCAAAGTATTATTACACTAGCATTATTAAGCTCAATCACAAAGACACCGAATTTAATGCGAAAAAACCCTTGCAGAAAATAACTATGACGCAAAGCGATAAATATGCACTATGAAAGTAGAAAATTACAAGAGAGACCCGATTCGAACAAACCTTGAATCACCCAAGCTACACCCTTGAAATCCTAAGAACGAATTGGAAAGCTCTTTGATACCCCGTATTCCCGATCACACCAATATATAACATCTAAGAGAATCACAATCGAAATAGAAAATAAATCCCGCAATTATGTGTAACTCTGTACGATCATTCGATGACACTTCGATGACATCGAACAACCTTCAATGACATCGAATCTTTTTGAGGTCATCGAACTAAATACCAAAACGTTACAACGACTAAACATTTATTTTTCAGATTTTCTCGATGGCACTTTGATGGCATCGACGGCTCATCGATGGCATCAAACCTCTTTCGATGATATCGAGCAGGACACCTAAAGTGTCCAACAATAAATTGTGAGATTTTCGGATTATTTCAATGACATCGAACTACCTTCGATGACATCAATGTCTGCTCGATGGCATTGGGCTGTTATCGACAGACCTGTTGATTTACATATTTAACGTATCAATCAACAATTTTATATGGGGCCCACTATCTTGTCTTAAAGCAAATCCAACCTGTGCACATCAAAGTGGTTTTACTTTCATGTCATCAGTCAAAGTTTGTGGGTAGGGTTAAACCACGTCAGAGGAAATATTTAGAATTAACGAATAACATTAATGCCATTGTAGGCCATAGAGAGCTTCTCTTTGAAAACTGAAAAATACCCTTTTGTGGTTGACGATTGTTTGATTAAGATAAATAGATCAGATTAGCCAAGGAGTGGGCCCATTTATGGTGTAGTGAGACCTACAATCCCTTCCTCAAAAAACCTTTTCATTTTCCGAGACAAGCTACCACTATACAAGGGAGCAACTGGCAAATGAACATTTTTATCTTATAAAAAAGTAAAAAGCACCCTTAGGGTCATTAAACAAAGGTTTAGAGGAGAAAGGTCAAAACCTAAATTCCATAGTAACTTGAATCCATTACCATAAAAAATCCAAACCTTGTAAGTGTTACTCTCACCTAATGGGAGTCACCTTGATTAATGGACTATACTCCCAAAATCATACGAAGATTCAAATCTCAGGTAGACCACGACAGTAGGAATTATGGTAATTGACCATTAAAAACTTATCGTGGGCCATAAAATTTTGATCTTTGTATTTTACTTTCATGTATTATCAACAATTTGGATGAAAAATAAACACTAGGTTGGACCTTTGATATTTTTAATGGTAGGAATTCAATCACCACTGTTTATTGTGGCATGGTTCACCTCAGATTTGGATATACTTTGCTTAAGTTCTGGGTCCATGATCAAATGATCTAGAAAAATGATGGATGGACAACATGGATATTTAACGTATCAATAAAGGTAGGGCCGAGGTTAATTCACACCCACTAACGTGTTACCCGGGAAAAACCGAGCGGATTAGGTGCGGCCCTCGCCTCACCAAGACCATACGACCCTTTCGTGGGGCCCACCTTGATTCAATTATTCTACATCCACACCGTCTAACCGTTTTTAAAGATAATTTCAGATTATAATCCCAAAACTAAGTAAGATCCACTACTCAGGTGCACCACACTATAGGAAACAGTGGTGATTGACCATTAATATACCACAATTTTTTTTGGATCAAGCTGATTTTTTTTTTTGGAAAATAAATATTACAGAAACATTAAGCTGGGCCCTGGGAAGTTGTTAATGGAAAGGGTTGGTCCACCTTAGATTTAGATTTTCTTCGTTTTTGGATCATGCCATCCGAAAGAGGGCCGTACTGCTCGTCTGCTCCCATTTTCTTTAGTTCGTTTTACCTCCGTCGAGACTGAGAATTTTGCGTGTGTCGCCACTCACTGGGGCCTATATTTTGACGTGATCCGATGATTTAAACCGTTCATTTCCTATTTAGTTCAACAATAAGCTATTACAATATTGTAATCATTCTTCAGAGATGATACTGGCCTCTGATTTTATACAGTTGAATGTGATCCAATGAAAGCTCTCTCTAATTCATCTAGATATGGTGATGGTCACAATTGTCTATGCACCTTAAATTTCTTATAATATGCTTTACAGAGTAGATTCTCAAGAGGGACGGTTGGGATCTAGTTGGCCCCTGTGGGCAGCGACATACGGTGGATGTCGACGTCGCGACAGACACTAAACGAAATCAATTTCTTTTAATATCTGCGGAGTTCGCTGCTGGTTTTCCAGAGACCGAAATCCTCTCGTACACAATGGGTACAACGCCTGAAATCTGTGGCCCAAACTGTTCGCTGTGTGACATCCACACCGTTCATCAGGTGTATCTATGATAATACTATCTCAATTCAAAAGAACTTCCTTTCCAAAAACCAGTTGGGACAATAAACAAGAACAATGATAAGTGGACGTCGACCTAGGTTTGTGTATAGGGCAAACATGGTATATATATTTAATACAAACCGTTAATCAGGTGATCCTCAATTTCTTGAAGATATGTACTAAAAATCATCCTGATCCAAGACTCAAAGTCCCACACAACAAGAAGTTAGTGGTTTTATTGGTGATTTTACACTATCCCCATTCTGAGGCCCACCTGAGTCGTATATCAGGCCGATATTTTTTATCTTTATGGTGAAAGTGATAAGACACACCTGATGAATGGAGAGGATCACACACATGAGTAAGAGCACTTCACAGAGCTCGGGTGTTGTGTACAACCGTTGTTGTTGAGGATGCATGTCCTTTTCCGGGGGGTAGAAAACAGCTATGGTACCACGGAAATCCACCAACTTGCGGTCCTACCACGTCATTCCCGCCAACATCCCCAACGTGCTAGGACGCGGTGGATCCCTGACCGTGGGGCCCACTTGATGTATGTGCCTTAAATCACGCCATCCATCCGTTTTGACAGCTCATGCCTAGTACATAGTCCTAAAAATGAAGCAGATCTAAATCTCGGTGGAACACACAAGAGGAAACGGTGTTGATTGAATACCCACCATTAAAAATTTCTTCGGGCCACCAGAATGTTTATTTTCCATCCAACCTGTTGATATGGTCGCAAAGACCTGATGTACGGACCACACCAATATCAGATTGATCCAAAACTTTTTCGGCCCACAAAGTTTTTAATGGTAGATAACTACTTTTTTCTCTGGTGTGGTTCACCTGAGATTTTTATCTGATTCGTCTATTATATCGTACCTAAAATGAGCTTTCAAAACGGATGGACGGCGTGGATTTAAGTTAAATACATCAAGGTGGGCCCCATAGTCAGAGATCCACCGAAGCCATGTCCACACTGCTAAGATAGGCCCGACCATGAAGACCGCAGTAACAAAAATCAATCCGGTCCGCTCATCAGGTGGGCCGTACGTTTATGTTGATTAACGCTCTGGATTCTCCAATGATTCCAATACTGTGGGCCATTGATGAGAATACCGACCTGATTTGATTTCCCACGAGATATCGTGGTGGCTTCTTAGGCGGAAAAGACGTGGTTGGAGGACAAGTCAACAACTCCCGCCTGGTACGAGAGCGGATTAGGTGACACGGTGGGGTTACTGTGGGGCCCACCTTGATATATAAATTATGTATCCACACCGTCCATACGTTTTAACAGATCATTTTAGGGTACTATACTAAAAATGAAGCAGATCGAATTATCATGTAGACCATACAATAAGAAACAGTGTTAATTGACCATTAATGGTCCACAAAAGTTTTAGATCAAGCTGATATATTTTATCACTTCATCCAAGATTATGTGAGCTTATCAACGGATTGGATGGTAAATAAAAACTATGAAAACATTAAGGTGCGCCCTAAGAAGTTTTTAATGGTAGGACGGTTAGTCACCACTGTTTCTTATGATATGGTCCACCTGATAATTGGATATGCTTCATTTCTTTTATACTGCCCTAAAATGATCAGAAAAAAAGATGGACAGCAATGCATAATACATACATCAAGGTGGGCCCCACGGAAAGGGCTGCACCCTTTGGTAGACTTACCTGTTCCCAGGCCAATGGAAGTTGTAGTGAGAAGCTATGGGACGCAGAATGAATGTGACGTGGTGGGATCTATCACCGTTTTTACAATGAGATAATTACCCTGTATTCCTCAAAGGAGATAATTCCTCGAGTGTATCACGAAAAATTAAAAACAAACTTACTAAAAAGTTTTAGAATTAATGTCCAACTCAAATTCAGTCGAATAACTCATTTTTGTTCTTGAGATATGCTTTTTTTGATTCCGAGATATGCTGGTTTTTGTTTGCTAGGTACGTTCGTTTTGAGTATCGTTCTTATTGTCTTTGTGTGGTGTAGGCTACATGAGTCTTGGATATATCTGATTTTTAGAATCCTATCTTCCCGTGGTCTCGAGAAACTGATGGACGGAGTCGATTTGTCATGGGCACCTCTATGGGCTGCATATAACTTCCACAACCGGGGCACAGGCAAGTCGCGTCCTGCAAGGGAAGCAGATTACCGGGCGCAGAGATATTAGTATTGCCGTGTCGGGGGCTTAAAAAGCGACGGATCCACTGTCCATCTATCTTACGACACCACGGTAAGACACGATTCTAACAATTAGGTAGATTCAAAACTCACGTGTGCAATACCACACGAAACAGTAGGGTGAAAAAAGCTTTGTATCGGTGATGTAGGGAAGCGGATTGCGTACCGAGTAACTCAGTACGGTAAGCGTACTGAGTAAAGTCTGTGGGGTCCACTTGATTTATATATTTTATCCACTCCGTCCATCCATTTTACCTGATAATTTTAGGCTTGAGCCCAAAATTGAAGTATATAAAAACCTCAATTGGACCACATCATGGGAAACCGTGTGAATTGAATATCCACCATTGAAAATTTCTTGGGAGCTACATTAGTTTTGGATCAAACTTGTATTTGTGTTTTATCTTCATCAATGTTTGTGTGATCTTGTGAACAGGTTAGATGAGAAATAAATATTACTGTGGGCCATATAAAGGTTTCAACTATGGAAATCATTATTCCAACTCTTTCATGTGGTATGGTCCACTTGATCTTTGGGTATACTTAAATTTTGGTCTCAACTACTAAAATAAGATGGAAAAATGGATGAACAGCATGGATGGACCAAATACATTCATGGTAGGCCAAACAGAATTTCTCAGTACGCATTCCGATTTGGCGATGTAGAGCATGTCGTGGACACACGTACTAGAGGGGGCCCGATCGGAGGGGAAGTCATACGACTGTAGAGGCGGAAGTGATCAGGATTGTAGAACCCTAAAACAGGTAGTAATTATTTGATTTACATGTGAAAAGTTACGATTTAGGGAGTCCGAGTTTTATTCTATACATTTGAAATTACAATGGGAGTTTGAGTTGGAGTTTGCTTCTTAATCGTTTGAAATTACTATTTAAAGTATTGTAAATTTATTATTATTATTAATTAATTAAAATTTATTTTTATTTTTATTTTATAAATATCTATGATGAGTCCACGTAAGGAAAGACGGTGATCGACTTCATCACGTCCATACGTGCGTCAATTAGAATGATATTTATACTTATAATTTATCTTAATGTTAATAATCCTGTTAATGATTTGGAGGACATATAAACATCATGATTTGGGCACCACCAAATGAAACTATGGGAATCGAAACGTCACCATTAGAACCTTACTAGAGCTAATCGTGATGTTCAGAAGCCATCCAAACCGTTCAGAGGGTTATTACCACTCAGATATACTGTAGGCAGAAATATAATTTTGATACAAAACTTAAGTGACCCCCGGGTGTTCAATCCCAACTGTTTCGTATGGTAGGCTCACATGAATTTTGGATCTTCCTGATTTTTAGAGTCCTGTCGTGTAACGTGCTGTTGCAAAACAGATGGACGGAGTGGATTTGTCAAAGACATCTCTGGCCCTACACAGCCCTGGCACCCGAATATCCCTGTGCGGAGGTCACAGGCAATCCGCCTTCGTACCCGGTAACTCTGACTTTCGGAAATGGATTGGCTACTATCCTTACACCCGCCGATGGCTGATGGTCGGTGTTCTATGGGACCCACCATGATGTACGTGTTTCATCAATTCCGTCCATCTAGTTTTATAGATCATTTTATGATATGACACAAAAAATTAGTTATATGTTGAATGAACGTTGACCATTAAAAACTTTTTAGAGCCATGAAAGTTTTGGATCAAGATGATATTTGTTTTTTCCCTTCATATAGGTCTGTATGACCTAATCAACAGATTGGATGTCAAATAAACAGTACAGTGGGTCTTAGGAGGATTTTAATGGTGGATATCCAATCACTATTATTTTCCTGTGGTGTGGTCCATTAAAGATTTATATCCCTTTAGTTTTTGGTATCAATACTAAAATGATCTGTAAAAATGGATGAACGGCATGGATGAAACACATACATCATGGTTGGTCCCACAGAGCACCGACCACCAGCCACCCTGGCTAGTGGCCGGGGAGTAGCCAATTCGTTTCAGTTGTTTGATACTCTGGTATAGTACGTAGCTTGATACACAGCCACTTAATATGGTATAAGTAGCTTACGTAACTCAAATCAAACCGACCATATTGTAAATCCACTATATCTAAGTAACATTCCGAAATTTTTTTAACAATTCTAACATTTCATTGGTGGAAACCTGATTGTTTAAATAGGACCATTAGAATTTTTTTTTTTTATTTCCAACCGTCAAATAAATGTCCACCACTCTGATAGTCAGATGATAAAATAATCATCATTTTTTTCTCACAATAGATCTAAGCTCGGATCCATAATTTGGACAGTTTAATTTGACTTGATTGCATGCCACGTATGCAACTTTTAGATACTTTCTAAGTGCCTGCGTAGCATCCGTCACAGTCAGAGTATTAAAGTTTCTGGCTTGTCCTGGGCCCGCGGACGTTGCAATGCCAGCCTCGACCTAGCTGCGACCCCGGAACCTGTGGTGTGGCCCACAGAGCTTTGACACCTCCAGAGTGGATTAGGTGAGACCCTGGCCTTACCAAAGACGGTACGTCCCTTACCGTGGGGCCCACCCTGATGTATGTATTATGCATCCACGCCGTTCATCCATCTTTTCAGATCATTTTAGGGTATTGTCCTAAAAATGAAGTAGATCCAATTATCAGATGGACCATACCATAAGAAACAGCAGTAACTGACCGTACTACCATTAAAAACTTTTTAGGTCGTACCTTAATGTTTAGGTAGTGTTTATTTACCATGCGATACGTTGATAAGGTCACGTAAGCCTGGATGAAGGGAAAAAATAAATATCAGCTAAGGCAGGCCCATGGTAACCCCTCCGAAGGGCCGCACCGTCTTGGTTGAGACCGGGGTCTCACTTGGGAAATGTTTGTTAAATCTGAAGTCTAAGGTCTGAATGTGAAATCTGAATATGAAGTTTGAATATAAAGTCGGAAAACTAACAGTGGATTGAGAACAACTTTTCTTTTAGTTGTTAGAAATGTTTGAAATATGTTAATTTGACATATTTACTCAAATAAAATAATCGTAATTGAATCCTACAATTAAAAACTTCATAAATTCCACTAGAATGTATATTCGCCACGTTACATGTTGATAATGTAAAAAAAATCTGGATGAAATAATCACATAAGGGCTTGTTTGGATTCGTGGATAAGGGTATATTGTATTGTATTAAGGGCCTGTTTGGACAGATGTATTCAAGTGGAGTAGGTTGTAATGGGGTGGAGTGCACAGAAAACGAAGCCCTTTATTGCCCATCAGTGGATTGTCTCCAATCCAATTGGAGTAGACGATCCAGCGCCCACTTCGTGTGCATGTTTGGACGGTTCAGGAAATCTAAACGTGGCAAATGTGGTGGATGTTTGGCAGGGCATGGGATTGCATGCAATCCCATGCAATCCAACGGTGAGAGTGTTTGGATATTGTAGAATTTGAAATTGACGATCACTCTCTGTATTTGAAAGGGTGCCATGGACTGGATTGGGTACTCCATGGGGCACCATGATGTCTGTGTCTCATCCACGCCGTTCAATGGGTACCGTCCAAACCTGTGTCTCATCTACGCCGTGTATATATATATATATATATATATATATATATATATATATATATATATATATATATATATATATAGACCTATCAGATGGTCAGTACAGAAACTTAAACAATGAGAAATGGATATGAAGTCTACAAAATCATCATTGTCTACAAAATCAGCATGCGAGATCTGAAGTCGTGGATGAGAGTGTTAGATTGGACGGTCATAATGATGGATATCCAATCACTATTATTTTCAGCTTGTGTGGTTCACCTGAGATTTATATACCTCTAATTTTTGAGATGAAGTCATAACAAATTTAGTAAAAGTGGATGAATAGAACGGATGAAAGACATACATTATGGTGGGGCCCACTATGTAAACGCAGGAGTTGTAGAGCATATCTCAATACACAAACCGATTTCACATAACCCCCATGGGACTGTCCATTTCAAATATGGGCCGCACATTCATGGATGTGTTCCATCCATTTCGTTCATTGTGGTAACCGATAGAGTTGGGAGATCCATGTCAAATTAAAACTAGAGATGTCGAGAGATATCAAAAGCACAAAGAAAATCCTCATTTGTGCCTACATGCAGACTATAATATACTAAACCATCACACGGCTATAGTCTACAAAAACCATAAACGGAAGTCGAAAATTTAATCAAAGTTACAATAATAATATTTAAAATTTAATAATAATAATAAGCAATGTAAAAAAAAAAAAGAACCAGCAGGCCCACGAAAATCACAACTTTCTCGCTATCCAAGAGAGCAAGATCATCGGTCGATGTGGCCCTCTCCACCACCTCCCGTCTCGTCTGGGTCGACTAATGGGTAGACGAAGTCGTTGCATACTGGATCTCCATCTCAGCAGATGCAGCGGCAACTTGAAGACACGGAGACTCTGGCATTGGTCTGGATGACTCACAAGCCTTACGAAAAAAATTGTCCCAACATGCTACGACCTCCTTCCAGTTCCGAAACACACGGTGCCTACTGCCACTATATCCCTCAACTTATACTCGTGCTTCATCCCAAGTGTCATATATCCCAGGGCGACGTCCGACGAGGACAACGTAGAACTTTTCTTTACCCATCTGCAATGACATGTATGGATTATTTTTGTGATATATCAAAAACTGAACATCCGTAATTTAAATATCCTATAGTAATCCTTAATAAGAATATGAAAGTTGTATGTACCCTTCCTGCATTATATCAACTGACTAATCCAATCCGAGTTAATGTGCGTAATGTAAGCATGTGAGTAGATATACCGGATTGCTTCCAAAACATATTTAGTCATTAAAACAACATTCACAATGGTATACATTAGGCATATATACCAGCACAACAAAATCCAAAATTATGAAAAAATCAATATACGGAAATAAATATCACAACAATATAAGTTATTACATGCCCATAATAGAAACCAGTATAACAAACCCATTGACCACACCCTGTCAGACAGAACCATCGCCTCCATCACCGAAGTGATTAGGAACTTTTTCCTTTAACCACTCCACTCAGCACACAGGTAGAAGACTAACAAAGAACGATGCCAACAACTTGTCCTTACTCAGGATCTCACCAACATCGATAAATTCTTTGGTGGTCAGGCCTTTCACCTCTTCGAGCACATCAAGTACTTTGTTAGTACGATTAACCTGTTTGCCGAGCCCAAATTTCATCATTGACTCGGTAACGGCATTTAATGAGGCCCCAAGTACATCACATGGACGAGGCGGTCGCGATCGTTTCCTTGTTACTATCTCTCCGCGAGTACCATCGGAATCAGGAGTGCGAGTGGAAGTGCCACGAGACCCGTGATATTCCATCGCAGGACTGTCCGATGGTAATGGAATGGCTCCTGTGGAGTCTGTTACGTAATTCTCTGAAGATTTATCGTATTATCCATATCGTCATCAATAAAATTCCATACTTCATTAAGGTCTCGCTGCAGACGAGAAGAATATGCCGACGCGGCCATACTCCTACTGCCACGTACGTAGCGGCCCGTGGCCTAGTCGGATTCGCATATGACTGCGAGGTCATCTATCCTGTCGATTCGTTTACTGCTGAGTCTTACAACATTTAGGTGAGACTGCCAGAGGAATAAGACAGATGTAATAATGGGTAAATATTACATAGAAATGGATGATAGGAAATTCAAAACCAATAAAACGTACCCTAAGATATTGCGCCCAGACTTCATCAAGAGCCGTCACAACCATCCTCTCAGAGTCCCAACCAAAGCCACTCGCTGCCAGCATGTCCTTCATTGCAGTATACTCTCGCTTGTAATAACTCAACCGATTGGACACATTTTGCCATGTGACAATTACATCAGCGTGCTTTGTAACTTCTTCGGCCGCAATCTGGTTCACCTCCCGCTTGAATCTGTTATCAGCCTTATAGCCTAGTGCGACTTGTTCGAGGAATGTGTCGAATAGTATCTGGTCCATAACACTTGTCCATTTGATCTTCGACACTCTAGATGAAGGCTCCGTGAGAGATTTCATGGTTTTTACACGTGGTGAACATCGGGTGGCTATCGGCGGTGTTTTTACCGGTGACTGGGTCGGTGTGGATGTTTTGTTATAGGAGTCTGCCATTTCACCTGAATATGAAGTATGTATGATTGTTTTGCAAATGGCAACTATAATCGTTAAAACAGCAAATATTAAGATAGACTTATATAACATAAATTCACTGGTCCTTATAAGTATCCAACAAACCACCAAGTGTGTAACTCGGTGACCATAATTCCTGTTTTTCGAAGTTAAATAAACCTTTAATATAACATCACCAATTGATGTATGAAAATTAAATAGAAAGTATCATCATCTACTCCTACTATTCTGCTGAGCATCTGCCCATATTCTAGCTGCAATGTCATTGCGCATTCGATTCCAAGTATCTTTTTTACGCTGCGTTACTCGAAGCAACCATTGCCGCTCGTTATTACTTGATAGCTCTTATGATGTTGGGATACCCTCCACATCGGCAGCAAATATACCAGCGAAATCACTGTCCTGTGGAGACTCATTTTGGCCATGTATATAATTGTGTAGGACACAATAGGCTATCACAATCTGGACTTGTGTTTGAAATTCGTACTGCATAGCGCTCTTCAAGATGGGAAATCTGCCTTTTAATAAACCAAAACATCGCTCGATTGCATTGCGCAATTGTGCATGTCGATAATTAAACAGCTCCTTCATATTCGCAGGAGCTCTCACAGTTCGATATTCTTTTAAGTGATATAGAACGCCCCGGTATGGAGCTATAAATCCAGGTGAATGAGCGTATCCAGCATCGACAACATAATATTTTCCTATATATTCGAATCAACGTTCTATTAACTGAAAAACTGAATACAATCATAGTTAACAATTAGATTGACACTTTCATTACAGATAAACAGTACCATTTGAGACAAGCAAGGGATCATCTGATCGGGTCAATGCGTTGTGTAGCACTCTCGCATCCAAAGCAGGACCCTCCCAACCGGCCAATACATATGTAAATTTCATATCGAAAAAATACGTTATCATTACATTTTGGGAGAGTACCCCTTTGCGATTGCGAAAGCTCGCGTGGTTAACCGCCAACACATGCGCTGGAATGTGTGTACCATCAATTGCACCGACGCAATCCTAAATGTGAAGAATCAACAACCATGAAGCGACCGTACATTGGAGGGAAGTAAAAAAGGCAGACTTACAAAACACACCTATTGCAAATATACCTAAAAGTAAGCAGACCAATTTAGATTTGTTTGGATCTCTAATAGCGTCTCTGTGCTGGCCAGTTTAACTAAATCAGGGTACATTGATATAAATGCCTCTAGCACATGGTGAAAGTGCTGACTGACTGTCTCACCCAATTGAATAAATCTGTGTCATATGACCCGGTTACGAACATTGTGCCCCAACGTGTGAAGGAAAATAATTACTTATTCTTCAAGACTAACATTACGCGTATCACGGAGTCATGTCTTTTCGCGTAGTAGCTTACATAGTTCAAAAAATGAATATCGATTAATCCTAAGATGATCTACACAATCTCCGTCGCTAGCCCGAATAATAGAATTGATGAACCTTGCTCGCTCATCATCCCCATGACGCGCCGGTTGCTTAAACATGTACGTACGACAATATTCCCCAACAGCTTGTACACAAGTTCCACTGCTTAAAACACAATTATACTATCCGGTGATTCCTCATCTGAAGAATCCATCATCAACTGATAACCTACACTCTCACGTGTGTATTTCTAATAAATATACATTGCAAATAACAGTAGGTACAAATATAAATGTTGTACGAAGGTGTATATTTATAGATATATATAGATATATATATATATAAATATATATAGTATATGACTACTTAGACCTCCATGGTCGGCCTCTAATAGTGGCTATAATGCTTATCTGTGAGTGATTGCTAAGTTTAGAGCAACCATCAATGACATGCATCAAAAAGTGTCAACAACAGCAGTGCCTACTATCCCATAGTGAACATTCCTGTTCGAATTATCTCTGATATTTTCGAAATATCTCCGATATTATCTATATTCAAATATCAGCGATACCGATAACAATGGATGTAAATATATGATGAGCATATTATACAACAACAATACCTTATCCAGTGGAAGAAAAGTGGACAGCTGCAACAACACTCTCTCGGCAACTGAAGATTATATAGCAACATAACCATTTCTTGGACATGAGCAAGATGTACAACAACAATTCCATTCACAGCATGGACATAAGATTAAAGCAGTTCAATGGGCTATTCTAATCAGGCCCTTGATGATATACAGTGTAACGGTGTAGCAAATTACAGGATAACTCCATTCATAACAGCATGGATAACCGCAAGGATAACAACATGGATAACAGCATGGATAACTCCATGGATAACAATATGGATAATAACATGGATAAAAGCTTTCATCCTGACAGAAATCAATATGAAAAATGAACTTCATACCGAATTCTGCAGGGAAAGAGATTTAGACTTATTGTAAATTCCTCTAACAACAGAATATAGGAACTCTTGATTACTAAAACTTCTCAATACACCAAATGCAGAGTATGAGGATAGCAGCAGGAAACAGAGAAAAAAAAGAGAGGAATGTGAAGCATAATTAATAAATGTGGAGTTTAGGGGAGTGTTGCCACTAGGGTTGGAAAAAACCACTAAAGAATGGAGCCCACATTTAAGAACTCAAAAATAAAGCATTTTCTCCTCAAACAGATAAGCATCCCATTGTTTCATACATATGGCCTAGAAATATCATTTTAAGACCGTATAAAGAGAGTTAACTTGAGTGCTTAACAAAGAAACCCAAGATTTCTAACTACATAGCTTGCTTTATAAGAAACAATGCTGTTCGGTCCTAGGGCACATTAAAACCAAGAGAAAATTCAAAGAGATAATCAAGGGCCTTTTGGATAGGAATCCTAGTGGATTTCTAAGTGCCCATTTGGATGCATTGAAGAGTATTTGCAGAAATGCGTTTATGTGGAGAGAGGAGATTGAAGGCTCCACATCCAGAATGGAGCCTGCCTAAAATAATATCCATGAAATTCTGTTTCCATGGAAGCTCCCAAATGTTTCAAAGAAATGAAACTTTCCAATATGAACTTTTCAATGCATCCAAACGAACCCTTAATCTCTAGCAAGGGTGCCAACGTGTCATGTTCCCATGTGGGAGGATCCCCAGAAAGATGGGCTTGATTTTTGGCACCATCCAAAAAAAAAGGGTGGCGTGGAACCTTGTCCCTGACCTTTGGGTTTTGAGTTTATAAAAGTAGGGGGAAGTGGTCTTCCTGCAATCTCTCTTGAAACCTAATTTTAAGCATGTGAACCAGTTTAATTGAATCTTAGAATAAATTCATAATAGAATTGCTCAAAAATCATCCAAATTTCACAGTTGGAGAGTTATATAAAGGAGGTGTGAATGTATGCATTTGGGCAACAAGGTGAGATATGTTAAACAAGAAGAACTCACGAATCAACTATCCAAAACTCATTTAAATGATCAGTGGCATATAATAAATAAGAAAGCTTCCTCTGTCGGTGTATGCAGGTTTTGAAGGACATGACACATGCACATAAGGTCATGTTGTTAACAACAAAATATGACATTAAGGTGTCCAGTACCTCAGATTACTAATAGCACCCTCGAATCTTAGAATCTGAATCACTGATGCAACAAGGGTAAACTAGATTTAACAAGCATTCACCATCACACTCATGATTAGTGAAACTTGTCCAGTCAAATGGTTCACCAATTGCATATAATGACTGGATCGATGTGCCTCAGCAACTGGGTCCCAAACAGAAATGTACAGGGTAACTTGTTTCATAATAAGCTTTTCCTTAAGAAGCAAAATAAAAATTATTTCTCCATGAAGATAGTAGAGTGGATAACATATATCATAATTCCAGGGATATTGCACTGTCTATCAAATTGTGAAACAGAGTAAAGAGTGATCTACAATAATATTTCATCACTTTTAGCTATGGAGGCAGAAAATGCTAAGAATGAGAGAGGGAAAAAGTAAGAAAAATAATATGGAGCATACCAGAGATCTTTATTTAAGCTAATGGTGGAGATCAAAGAACACTGAGTTGGAAATGGAAGCAAATCAACAGTTGGATATGAAGACTGTTAGATTTTATATTAACTGAAAACCGAAAGTCCTAAAACCACTATTTTCTGGAGAACCTTCTTAAAAGTAGAATTAAGATTTCACAAAACCCCCAATATCCAGAAACCATGAGCAAACATGTTTCAAAAATTAAAATCCATTAGTTCAATACATACTGTTTCAAGCAGAAATAGTCCTCCTGGATGCGAAAATCCATGTCAGATTTCACAAAAATGCCCAAAATCTAGAAATTGGGGGTTATTTGGAGTAGGATTGAAGAGTAGAACCAAAATTTCATAAAACCCCTAATTTTCAGATACCATGATCAAAATGGTTTCCAAAAATCAACAATAAGACTGAATATAGACTGTTTGAAGAAAAATCAGTTATCCAATTTAAGAAAATCCAAATCAGAATAAGCCACAACGCCCACAATCTGCTTACATGGGGGTTATTTGGAGAAGACAAATCGAAAAAAATCTGATTTCGTAAAACCCCCAATATCTAGAAAACATAAGCCATTTGTTTCTAAAAATGGAAGCAATCAATTGAATACAGGAGGATTGAAGCACAAACAATCCTCTTGGATTCTCTATTCCATCTCAGATTAAGCCATCACACTCTAAAAACCCGAAACCCCCGATTTTTGGAGTGCATAATATATAAAAAATCAGATTGCACAGAAACCTCCAAAATCCAGGAGCCTGTAAAACCGGACATGCAAATCGGAAGCCAATGACCCTCTCATAGAGTGGTGAGATGACATGTATGACAGATTTCCAACTGTATGCCACCGTATCAGGCCATAGGAGGAAGAAAACGTACCTGCGCGTAGCAACGGTGATGGCTGTGATGGCCATCGTCATCGAAAATACCTGAGATTTATAAGACGATCATATTGGGGAAATGATCCCTCCCACCACCGCTCTCGCCATATCCAGTGACCTTCAATCCCATCCCTCAGTCTGTACGAAGGACTGAGATGGGCTCGAGGCAAATCCAAAGAGAGAGGAGAGTATCCGAGGGAAATCTAGCGAGAGAGAGAGAGAGAGAGAGAGAGAGAGAGAGAGAGAGAGAGAAGTTCGTATCTGGCGCTGAGATGCAATCCAGCAGTCAATCCAGCAGGCGACGCCGCCCTGTTCATCTCTCTCCCATCCAAACAGGCAGACGCCCGTACTCTATTGGATATGACGCTCATATCCAACCTACTACGACCGAATCCAACCTAATACTCCCATCCAAACGGGCCATAAAGGGGTTAAAATACATTATACAGTGTTTGATTTGGAGTTGAGATCTATGGAACACCATGCGCGCGAATACATCTTTTCTTCAAAAAATTTAAATGATGCTAGTGTATTGTCAGACGACGCTGTTTCCTTTAGTACAGTCTATTCAAGATGCTGTATTCGCGTATGATATAGGCAGAGTTAGGCAGTCTGTTACAGAGGGTTTTTTATCTGAGGAAGACCTAATATTTCTACTCCACTAGCGCCTTAGGTCATCTCTAACCTTCTACATGTGGCCATTCAGCTGAGAAGGTTCACTTTCGAAGGTTTGATTTTAAAATACAGTTAGAAAATACACTTCTTACCATGGTAGATCGTGGCAAATCGGGCAATTGTCCACCAGATCGTCCGACGGAAAGTCGATCATTCAGGTACAAATATCTCCCTTCCCAATCGTACTGCGATATGCATATCCTGTAACCATGAGCCGATTCAGGTTAGAAGTTGCATGACCCTCTTGGAGTGCAAGAGGCCCCTCGTTGATGGGGTGTATACTGACGGAATTTTGATTAGACGGAATCGATTTGCTGTTTAGCCTTAATAGATGGATGGTGTGGATGAGCGCGGACCTCATTGAGGGACTCACACAGAAAATTGAGAATCAACTCTACTCTACCATGCGCTCGGATTTCCTACATACACCTTTCATAGGAAGTTCCTGCACTGGTAACCTAGGTGGGGCCCATTGTCATGTTTGTGAATAATCATCCTCGTCCATCAGAGATGCCATCCATACCGTTAATAACGTCATTTATATTGGGATGATGTAAGACCCGTGTCCTAGCCCGTACCGTTCCGTAGGCCTCCACGGTCCTCCCGATCGAATTTCAGTGACCCATGATCTGTTATCGGTGTTTGCACCGATCCTAAGTCGTGTCTAGTATATCAAAGTCGGCTTGACTCGAAACTTGTACTCTTGCGACCACGCTGTTGCCGCAGTTCTGACGCCGCATCTCGTGCGCCGAGGCAATACCCAGGCCAGGAGATGTGGGCCCGTGTTCAGTTCGAGAAAAAACGTCATGCATTTGCAAACTCAAGAGAACATTACATCAATCCTATCAATCACATCACTAGTCAAAGTACAACACCTATCCCCAAGTACAAACACCCATCCCTAAAGTCAACTCTCTCCCTTACATTTCAAGTACACACCCATCACTCTCCATCACTCCATCACCTCTCACCCATCCCTCTCTCTCCTTACAACCTCTCTCTCATCTCTCTCTCCCTCATTTTTGAAGCAACCCACTTTCTAGCTCCATGAGAGAGCTAGGTGTGGCCCACTTTCCCACCACCCAATCCCACCATCTTAAGTCCATCTCAACCGTTGAAATTGTTCCTTTGGAGCTCTAGCACGCATTGATAGAAGAAGGAAGAAGAGATCTAAGGTGGGTGTTCATAACATTTGATTTTGATGTAGGGTCCACATGATTTGGGACCCACTTGATGTATGCATAATATAGGGAAGGCCCATAGTGGCGGGGTCCCTCCCCTTCACCGATTTCTCTCTCTTCTTCTCTATTCCTCTCTCTCTCCCTTTTTTTTAAAGCATTGTGGACCCCGCATGATGTATGATCCAGGCCGTCCGTTTGACGGGCCACACCATGATGTGTGTGTTTCACCCGTGCTGTCCATCGGTAATGGACGGTGGAGTCCACATAGCATATGTGTTGTTATTCATCGTTCAGCACAAGACGTTGCTAGAGGGAAAAACATGGATATCAGCTTTGACTCAAAGCGGATGGGTCACACTCATGTGGACCCCACCTTGATGTATGTAATGTATCCACACCGTCCATCTTATTTCCCAGCTCATTTTAGACGTCGAGCCCAAAAATGAAGCCAATTTGAATCTCTAGCGGGCCATATCATAGAAAATAGTGTATCATATTGTTAAATCTGTTAAGTCCTGCTGTGACGTTTCTGTGCATCAAAACATGCTGAATATTGGGCTTGTTAGATGCGTTCCGAGCCATAGAACCCAGTAGGTGGACTGGATCATCATGATGTGGGGCTCACTTATGAAAAACCATGAGAAATCAATTTTCTTTTTTTAAAAAAATATATGAAGGACGCTGTTGCTGTTAGCGTCCTTTGGATGCTGCATCCTTGCTGCTTGTGTGAAGGTGGGACGGTGGCCCCCACCACCGGCCCCACCATGATGTACGTTGAATATCAACACCGTGCACTTGATGGGTCCCCTTTAATTATTGGGACATCCCAAAAATTAGCCGTTCACGACACTCAGGTGGTCCACACCACTAACAGTAAGAGATTGAACGCCTACCATTGAAATTCTTTTTGGGTCTTAGAAGTTTCGGATCTATATGAAATTTGTTTTGCCTCTTAATTCAGGTCTTTGTGACCTTATGAATAGATTGGATGGAAAATAAACGTTATGGTGGGCCCCACGTGGGACCCACTTACAGTGGAGATGGATTGGCTGGGCTACCACGCACCAGCTATATAGCTGTTCTATTGACGTCAGCTAGAGGTGGGGCCTGCCTTGATGGCATGTGTGGACCCACCATGATGTCTGTGTTGTGTCTCCACCATCCAGCTAGACGGTGGAATGCCACCATGATGTAGTGTTGTACTCACACCGTCCAATCTGGATGGTGCCATGTGGAGACTGCTGTGATGTATGGTTTTATCTAAACCGTCCATCCCATTTGGCTGGGACGGACAGGAGCCTTGGGTACCCACCTTGATGAATGGTTTCATCCCCGCTGTCCAGTTACTTGGACGGTGGGACTCCACCGTGATGTAATTGTACGTCCAGCCGTCCATCTGCTGGTGGACCAGTAACCCACCAGCTATATAACTGCTGTTAATGACAACAGTTCAGTAGGACCCCTTGGATGTACGCATTCTTGCACCGTCCATGTAGTGGCCCACCTTGATGTTTGTGTTTATCATGCTATTCATCCATCCGTAGAACCCTATCGTGATATGTTTTGTATTCCACGCTGTCCATTTGGACAAGTGTGGCCCACATGATGCATGTGTTGTATCTATACCGTCCAACCATTGTTAGAGATCATTTTATGGCATCACAAAGAGAATGAGATAGATTTAAAGTTCAAGTGGACCCCACCATTGAAAATAGTGGGTGTGGCTGCTCCCACTATTTTCTGTGGTGGGCCCTATGCATTCTAACGATGAAAATCATTATCTCCATTGTTATTTGTGGTATGGTCCAAATGATCTTTCGATGGGATTTATTTTTTTGGGAAATGGTCTATAATGACCTTTAATTGAGTGTGGGCCTCACCTTGATGTGATTTATGTTGGGCCCATATGAGAGGCCCCCTTTATGATGTATATGATGCCCGTTGGTGCGGCCCATTGAGATGTATTTAGGACTCATGGGTTGAGGCCCATTGAGATGTATTTAGGGCCCATGGGTTAAGGCCCGATGTGATGTACTCGGGGCCCATTTGATAAGGCCCGATGTGATATATGAGGCCCTTGTGTGAGGCCGTGGGCCCACTGTACGTTTGGTCCTGTATGGGTCATCCCTTGGGAGCAATGTTGGTTAAAGGTCCACATTAATGGGTAATGATGGTTGAACGTCCACATTGTGACCTTCCCTTAGGCCTGGTTAGGCCCATCTCATTATTCTCTAGTGGGTTAACCCAAACGAATGAGCCTCATTAATATTACTTGGTCCATCATCGGTCGTCTATCTATGGACTCCGCCTTGCATCTAGATCGATTACTGATTCCGTTTGTCAAGGCCGATTCCGATTATTGAGGCCGATTTTGATTATCGAGGCCGATTCTGGTTATCAAGGATGATTTCGATTATTGAGGCCGATTCTGATTATCGAGGCCGATTCTGGTTATCGAGGCCAATTTGGATTATTGAGGCCGATTCTGATTATCAAAGCCGATTTTGGTTATGAAGGCCGATTCTGATTACTGAGGCCGATTCTGATTATCGAGGCCAATTCTGGTTATCGAGGTCGATTTCGATTATTGAAGCCGGTTTCGATTGTTGAGGCCTATTTCGAGGTCGATTCTGGTTATCGAAGCCGATTTCGATTATTGAGGCCGATTTCGATTGTCAAGGCTAACTATCAAGGCCGATTCCGATTATATAGGCGATTCTGATTCCGATTGTCGAGATCGATTGTCGAGGCCGATTCCGATTTCAATTGTCGAGGCTGATTGTCGAGGCCGATTCCGATTCCGATTATCGAGGCCGATTCCGATTGTCGAGGTTAATTATCGAGGCCGATTGTTGAAGCTGATTCTGATTCCGATTGATAAAGTCGATTATTGAGGCCGATTCTGATTTCGATTGTCGAGGTCGTTTTGGTCGTCGAGGCTGATTCTGATTGTCGAGGCCGATTATTGAGGCTGATTCTGATTCCGATTGTTGAGGCCGATTCTGATTTCGATTGTCGAAGTCGATTCCGGTCGTCGAGGCCGATTCTGATCGTCGATGCCAATTCCAATTGTCGAGGCCAATTGTCGAGGCTGATTTCGATGGTAGAGGCTGATTGTCGAGGCTGAATATCGAGGCCGATTGTCGAGGCCGAATTTCGAGACCGATTGTCGAGGCCTAATGTGATGTATATGCGGCCCATATTTGAGGTCCATTGTGATGAGCATTCGGCCTTAGCTTGATGCATATGAGGCCTATGTGATGAGGCCCATTGTGATGTATATGAGGCCCATTGTGATGCATTTGAGGCCTATGTGATGTATGTGAGGCCTATGTGATGAGGCCCATTGTGGTGCATTTGAGGGCTAGGTGATGGAGCCCGTTGTGATGTATATTAGGCCCATGTGAGAGGCCTATCGTGATGTGTATTAAGCTCTTGAGTGAGGCCCATGGTGCTGTATATTAGGCCCTTGTGTGAGGCCATGGGTCCACTATATATTAGGCTCTATGTGCGCCATTCCTTGGGGGTAATGTTGGTTAAATGTCCACATTGTTCAGGCCAATTGTTGATGCTAGTTATTGATACTGATTATGAGTATGTGACAACATAGTATCTGATACATGCCCATATGCATCATCTGCATGTTTATTATGAGATGTGATTAATCATTGCATATGCCATAGTACAGATGGTTTATGGGACTCCCTGATGGTGGAGTTATCCCACATGAGCACACGGTATGCACAGGATTGATGCATGATTGGACCACATGACTCATGCATCTTGCATTGTGTGATTGTGATTACTATACGCCTTAACGACATCAGGGCTGTGACCTCCACAGGCATGTTGTGGATGACCAGATGGGACACCAAAAATGTTTGAGTGCGAGCATCTGGGCACTTTGGATGTCCATGGGTGAAACTCCCTAAACCTTCGAGCCAGGAGACGCCCTAACATCTAGACCGAGTGGATACATGAGCGTCTGAGTGCCGAATACCAGTAGGCCCACTGTGTCGTGGTCGGTTGGGAGGGGGTGTGGCCTTATCCATTCGAGTGAGGGGGCTGTAAACTAGGCCGAGTTTGACTAGCTCCCAAATAGGTCCACTATTGACGAGCCGGGTAGGTATTGGTATATTACTGGCAAGCGGGTAGTGAGGTCTTTTCCACTCACTGGGCTATGCGGCTGGCTGGGGTGGTAGCCAACTTGGAGTGTACTAGACCCCAGTGATGATTCCAGAGATGTACAGTACTGATATGTGGACTTATTGAGTAGGAGTTGCATATTCATTCATTATACACTTGGGCTGGTGGTGTGCAACTATTTGTTACGTGTACCTTCGCAATGGCCAGGATTTCGGTTGGGGCGTGCGACTAACCTGAGATCAGGAGTTTACCATATTGAGTCTGACTATCCAAATTTAGGTATGAGACTGGTTTGGATAGAAGTCTCTTGTGATGTACCCCGTAGCTTGCGATACTACGTACTATCATCCTGACTTCACACTCTAGTATGGTCATTCCATTCGCACCGTATATTGCATTGCATCCTCGGCATCTGATATTTGGCTCTTTATGACTCCTCATTTGCATAGCTGATCTGTATTGCATACTCTGATATTATATGACTCATGGACTTGTCAGTTTTTTCGCTTATTCTGATATCGTATGATTCATGATCTTGCCAGTATTTTCGATATTGTATGATTATGGTAATGTATTGAATACTTGACACTTACCTTGTATACACACTTACACCACTTTCTAAGCTTTTTATAAGCTTATGCATGATAGATGCGTGCATGTGATGTTATGTTGTAGCAGCATTAAGCTTAGAGCATGCAGCGGTCTTCTGGATCTTTGATTTTCGATATATGTATTTCCCTTTTAGCACTGTATTCAAATGTTTATATTAGTGGATATGTGATGATGATATTGCCTTTGTGATTTAGGTAAACTTGTGGTTATGCTTATTACGAGATAAAAGTACGTTGAAAAATCCTCCTTGTAGGATCCCAGGATCGGAATCTAGCGTATGGACGCTGGGAGCCGAGAATGGGGTACTGCGGAGGCTGTCGCCACCGGATTCGGCGATCGAAAATTTTGTGAGCCCGGTTTCTGAGTTTGGGGCATGACAAATGAACTGAAAATCAAAATATTAGCATGAATCGAAACTTCCGTGACGCCATTCCTATTTCAATTGTGGACGTCTAATTATCCTACATTACACTCACGCTCGCTTTTGATACGGTTCAATTTTGACAACATATACTAAATGAAATCACAAAATGGATGGACAGGTAGGATTATTCACAAAATGATAGTGGGCCCCACCTGGGTTTCCATTTTGAGAACTTAAAAATAGCCATCGCCGTATAAGTGCTATAAATATTATACGTATATACAATACGCAGCCTTAATACGTCGTATCCAAATATTGATCGGAGGAAGAATCTGTATACTTGTCCGAACAATACCTCCTATCCAAACATTGATTTATGGCATGTTGATTTCAATGTATTTTGAAATTGATCTAACGTATACATGAACAGTAGCTGGATGGAATACAATACACCCTTATACGCGAATCCAAAGAGGTCCTAAATATCATTTTAATCCAAAGCCTTTATTTGCCACAAGTAATTTTTAATGTATGTGTTTTATCCATGCCGTCCATTTATTTTTCCAAATCATTTTTAGGAATGATTACAAAAATGAGGATGATCCAAATCTAATGTGGCCCAGAACTTTTATGGCTCATTAATGGTCAATCACCACCGTTTCCTATGGTATGGTCCACTTAATAATTAAATTTACTTCATTTTTTGCATCACGCTCTAAAATGAGCTTTCAGTACAGATGGACGGTGTGGATGTAGTCACATACATAACAGTGGGCCCCAAAGTCAGTTGTCTCACTCACCTTGATGGATCCAGGTCTCACTTAATCTGCTCACCTAATGGGAGAGGGAACTGCGTGCTACCATCAACAGCTGGAAGCGGATTGGCTGGTGTACCACGCGCCACCTATTTGGTTGGTGTGTTGACTTCAGCAAGTTCCTTGGGTCCATCAAGAGATATGTGTTATATCCCAATCGTCCTTTCATTTGTAGAACTCTCCTAAGGCTTAAACCGAAAAATAAGACAGATCCAAAGATCAGGCGGACCACACTATAAAAAGCTGTGGGGGATTGAACGTATACCATTGAAACTCTTTTGAGGGTCACAGAAGTTTTGGAACAATAGGATATTTCTTTTTCTTATTTATCCAGGTATGTGTGACCTTATGGACGGATTGGATGGGAAATAAAAGCTATGGTGGGCCCCACGAATGTTTTAATGGTGAGAATCATTGTCCCACTGCTATTTCTGGTGTGGTCCATTTAAGATTTAGTCGGCCCTCTAACACGCGACTGTACTGTACGTAGATTTCTTGCTAAAGCCTTCCGTAGGAAGTTCCTGCGCTGCGTTGCTAGGTGGAGCCCACCGTGATGTTTGTGAGAAATCCACTCTGTTCATCCGTTTTTTTAGATCATTTAGGACGAAAGACAAAAAAGGTAAGGCGGATCCAAAACTCAAGCCAGTCCATATGAGAGGAAACAGTACTGGGCATCTAGTGACCACCGTTGAAATATTTGTATGGCCACAAAAGCTTTGGATCAGGCTAAATTTTTGTTTTTTTCACTCAATCACAGTGGGAATGACCTTATAGAGGGTTTGGATGGCGTATAAACATCAATGTCGAGCCCACGAAGGTTTCAATGATAGGCAACCCTTAGATGATAATCCGTCCATCCAAGGCTCTGTGGGCCCACCATGGTAATCCCTCTATCCAAAAATCAAGTGGACCACACAGCGGGGATTGAACTCCCACCATGCATTAAAAACTTTTTTAAGCGTTGGAAGTTCTGGATTAATTTGATATTTGTGTTTGCCCTTTATCTGCCACGCATATATGACCTTATGACCAGGTTGGATAGGCCCCGGAAAGGTTTCAACTGTGAGTTTTATTATCACTGCTGCTTCTTTTGATACTCATAACTTAAAATAATCTAAAAAAAACAAAAATGAATGGATGGTGTGGATAAAACCCATACATCACATGAACCTTTCCTGGACACATTAATGACATGAATTATTAAATGTTTGGATTTTTTAAGAAATGTCATTTTCATTCATAGTAGGGCACCTCTTTCCATTTTCCTGCCAGAGGTATTAGAGTAAGAGGAAAGAAAACCTGTCTCTTTTTTAATGTCCCGCTTCACTAAGACACATGTCAATCATATTCAAGGGTTACTTATATGATATCATCTATTTTCAAGTACCATACATATGACAATCATATTCAAGGGTCACTTATATGCTACCATCTATTTCAAGCACCCCATATATAATAATATCCCAACATATTTTGGTTCGTCTCATTAAAGGAGTGAAAAAGCCTCCACAATTTTAATTTGGATTCTTTGAAATTCGAGGTGGAATTGGAGAAGTGTTCAACTACTTGAGGGTTATTTGCCATTTGCTCTTCCTTGTTATGATTTTGAAGGGGGCAGGCGGCAGTAGCCTTTTGCAATACGTAGGAAACAGCCCCGGTTGGCCCTGCCCCAATGGAGCTTTAGAGTTTGTCGGAAGTGTAGTTCCAAAATGGATCCTGCAGTTTGTTTCAGACCCTCACTGTTCTCCCATGGAAAGATCTTTGGACCGCATCGCCCAATTGGACTTGCCGGTGATGCCTTCGGGCCACGGGCGACGCCCCCCTGGCTGAGAGCACTTCATCATTAGAGAGGCCTACTGGCACTACTACCAAGACTACCAATCTGAAGCTGGTCCAACTGTAATTGTAGTTGAGATGCCCAATTAACAGAGGGGAGGCCCACCCTAGAAAGGCCATTCTTTGAAGGCCCCATTGGCAAACACACCCTTCCTGCAGCTGCCCCCTTCCTCCGAAAGAAGGGGCGCATATGCAATATGTGCCATAGTTGATCTTAAAGCACCCACTCATGCCAAAGTTCAACACATGCAACATATTTCAACCATTGATTAGTAGGGACATTGATTTAGATGGTCCATTCAGTCATACTACTGACAGCAACGGTGCAATAATCACACTGATCAAATAACCTTTGAAAGTG
This sequence comes from Magnolia sinica, assembly GCF_029962835.1. Taxonomy (NCBI): domain Eukaryota; kingdom Viridiplantae; phylum Streptophyta; class Magnoliopsida; order Magnoliales; family Magnoliaceae; genus Magnolia; species Magnolia sinica. Next base: position 78,186,714 of record NC_080580.1, on the reverse strand, counting down.
GACAATTTTGTTATAATCATCTGTTTTTATGAGCCATGAATCGAATAGTTAGCATCATCAAGACCAATTGCTTCTTTTGAATAAAAAGCAATCCATGATAGGGGTTACCTGAATAGATGCTTCAAAATTATAATTGAGCTATTTTGTTTAGTATCCATTTTTCATGTTATTGATTGGATGGCTAGGATCAACTAGTTGCCATGAAATTTACATCATAGATTACTCCTAGTTGTATATGATTGATATGCTAATTTAGATCATAGTTCTAAAAGTCAGTAACTCAACTTGAAACTTGGCCGACCGAACAAGATTTCAAACCAAGCCACTACAAAAGTCGAATCCGTGTGCCTCATGCATGCCACTTTCTTGGAAAGCATTTTTTTAAAAGAAAGCACGGACGAGCTTTTGTACCTATGACCTCAGCAAAGGCAGCAAAAACAACAAGCTAAGAACCAAGTTGCAAATCTTTGTATTATTTTTATATATTATAATATATAATTGATTAAAATATTTATAAATAATATTATTATAATAATTAAATAACTATTCAAGTCAAGTAAAGACTCATTCGAGTCTTTGAGTCAACCCGACCCGGCCTGATATCAATTCAAGTTGAGTTTTTGAGTTTTTAAACTACGGTCAAAATTACACAACAAAATATATTGAGTTTTCAAGCTGACTCATCGAGTCATGAAAGTCTGATCTGAGTTAAGCTATTCAGCTGAGTTTCTTACAGACTTGGGTTAAAATCTCACCAAAGTCAAGTGAAGCGGCCAAGTCACTCCACCAAGTTTTAAGTCATCAAGTTCTAGAATCATGAGTGTAGAAAGGATGGTTCTATGAAGTTTGTGCCTTTAATATTACACCTAATGGTCTGACTCAGTGTATGATTGTGACCCACGTGACAATTTTATTGGTCTTAATTTTCTATATGTCATATTTATGATGCAGTATACAAATGGAGTTGATTTTTGGGCCCTTGGCCTAAAATGTAGTGAAGCACCTGGTGGTTGAAGTGGATTCCGGGAAAACATCACAGTGGGGCCCACTTGAGCCACGGACCCTTATGATTGGACGGATGCTATTACGGAAAGCAAATGATAGCTATACCGATTAATGAGGTAGCTTTTTGAAAGAGGTGTTGCAATGTAAATTCTAGATTAATTAGGTAGTTCTTTATAAAAATTTCTAGATTAATTAGGTAGTTCTTTATAAAATTTTCTCTCTCTTAATTCTAAAATTAAACACAATACTTAATGGATAATGAATTTTTTTACTTATGATATATGGTGGGCCCCACAAGCTTGGTTGTTTTCGAGGTGTTGCATAGAGGTACTGGAATGTATTTTCTAGATTAATTAGGTAGTTCTTTGTAAACGTTTTTTTTTTTTTTTTTCTCTTGATCAATAGAATTAAGCATAGTACTTAATAGACAGTGAATTTTATTTATATTACATGGTGGCCCCACAAGCTTAGGTGTTTTTGAGGTGTTGTTGAGGATTCTAATCCCGTATGCATTGTAAACCATGTTGTATGCATGTGAAATTCACTCTGTCCATTATGTGGTCCTCGATAATAACCCGTGGGGTAAAAAATCAGCTAGATCAACAACTTAGATAGGCCAAACCAAAATAATGGGATGGTACACTAATGTCACACCTCACATATTTCACCATACTCAATCCTAACATATACATAGGTGTTATCATTAAAGAATCGTATAAATTCTACTAAATACTCTTAGGAATCTAATGAATAAGTCCAATTATTTAAGTCTTGAACCTAACCATGTGATCTATTAATGAGAGTCAATATCTAGATAAATCGTACTACTGATTAGTCAAAACAACTGTAACTTAATGCAGATCCACCTAAAACCAAGATAAGTAATGGATTAGATCTTAATTATCCCATACGCATAAGTCGAATTGACCAAACTACCCTTGTGGCATTCAAATCAATGACATAGAATAATCAGGTCCAAATCACCATTTCCACTAATATTGTGAAGATAGAACGATAAACATACATCATTTAAATTGTATTCATCATATGTAAGAAACCCAATTTTCAAATTACCTTAGAAATAACTGGATTAACCAAATAAGTTCTAAACCACTTGTCGGAGAAAATTGACCTCGAAGTTATAGAAAAATATTCATCTTAATAGGCTTGACACCCCACATTAGAGCTAGGCATGTCTGACCCGATCCGAACCGAACCGAACCGATGACCTGGATCGGTGCGGATCGAGTTGGGCCATTCATATCCGAATGTTTTTCGGATCAAGTTCAGATCGTGGTCAATCCGGACTGATCCAACTCGATCCGACTCGATCCGGAGTGGATAAACTACATGCATTCACGGTGGGCCCCAACAGAGTTTACTTAGTATGATAAAAGAGCTCAAAAGCGGATTTGCCGGTGTACCACACACCAGCTATATAGCTGCTGTAGGTCGCGGATTTCCTGCGAAAGGCTTTCGCAGGAAGTTCCTATGCTGGGATGTAAGGTGGGGTCCACCGTGATGTTTATGAGAAATCCAACCCGTCTATCCATTTTTCGAGCTCATTTTAGGACATGTGACAAAAAATTAGGAGGATCCAAAACTCAACTGGGCCATACAAGATGAAATAGTGGGAAAAGGAATTCCTATTGTTGAAACCTTCCTAGGCTTTGTCTTGATGTTTATATGCCATCCAAACTGCTTATAAGGTCATTTTTACTGGGATGAAGTGAAAGCACTGAAACTTATATTGATACAAAACTTTTATGGCCATATAAATATTTCAATAGTGAAAACTAAATCCCCACCTTTTCATTTCTTATGGCCCATTTGAGTTTTGGATCCACCTTATTTTTTCTCACGTGTCTTAAAATGAGATTGAAAAATGGATGGACGGGTTTGATTTCTCATGAACATCGCAGTGGGCCCCACCCGGAATACTTACGCAGGAACTTCCTGCGAAAGCCTTTCGCAGGAAATCCGCGTCCTGCGAAGACGAGTACTGACGCTCCTCGAGCTCCGAGTTGTACGAACGGTTCAAAGAAGATCAAAGTATATGGGCCCCATAGTGATGTATTTATTATATCTACACCGTTCATATATTTTTAGAGGTCATTATAGAGCATTATCCAAAAAAATGAATAATATTCAAAGATCATCTAGACCACACCACAAATAGCAGCAGTAGCAGCAGAGATAATGATTTTCACCATTAAACAATTCGTGTGGTCCACTTGATAGTTAGATTTATCTTATTTTTCATCTCAAGCCTTAAGACGAGCTCGCCAAATGCATGGATGGTTTGGATATAACACATACCCCATGATCAGACCCATAGAACTTGCTAACATCAATATAGTGCAATGCACTATGCATAGCATAGCTGCACTTTCGTGCACAGCATGCCACTGTGCTTTTGTGCTCAACACGTCAATACTATACAGGCATAGCTGTGTAGATACATGTCGTGTAAAGGCGAGCGGAGACGTGCCTCGAGCTCGGAGTTGTATGAACAACTCAAATGAGATCAAAATTATATGGGCACCACATTGATGTATTTATTATATCCATACCGTTTATCCATTTTTCATGATCATTTTAGAGCATTTGAAAAAAAATGAATCATACTAAAGCTTAAATGGACCACACCGAAAATAGTGGCGAGGATAATGATTTTCATCGTTAAAAAATTCGATCTGAATCGTACCCAACCCGATCCGACTCAGTTTCCCTGACTGAGTCGGACTAGTTTCAAGTTAGGCCAACCGTGTATCGGATCGGTTCAAGTCAGATGTCCCAGACTCGGTCCCGGATCAGATTGAGTACGGGTCAGCCTATGTAGATTTCGGACTGAATTGAGTTGGACCTAATCCGATCCGACTCGATCTGATGCCCAACTCTACCCCATATAGATCGAATTGTTGAGACTGTGTGTTGAATTTTTCAACTTAAAGCTGTAAGAGAGCACATAAGATGTGTAAAAATCCCTAGTATAGAATGAAAGTTTCCTAGATATTTTCAAATAAGTAAGTTAGTTACACTAATTCGGATGTATTCAATTTTGAGAAATTTAGACTGTTAGTTCACGATTAAATCGAGGATATCAACTTTAATAATCGTTCCTTGGATATTCCTATAGCCACGATCTAGATTGATGATTAATCACCATTGAATTCATCTCTTAACTGTATCCGTTGATTAACATGTCCAAACTGCGAAGCGAGCATAGCTGTAACACCCTGCACCTTTGGTACACGGGTGTTGCCATTTAAAACCTACATCAATGGGATCCAAAATCAATTAACAAATAACTTGAACTCAACGTATGCAGGATGGGGCTTTTAGTCATCATTAAAACTATCCATCAGAAGCCCTAGAAGTTGAGTTGAAGCCTACGACAGCCAGGAGGGTAAGCTTAATCAAACCACCTCAAGTTAAACAGCTTTCAAATCAACTGGCCATAAAGAAATGGAACAATACGCTAGAGATCGACCTTCAAGGGCTAGTGAATAGCCAACCAAGCACTCACTGCCTTTCAAATTCCCATTTTACCATTGAAACAGAATCTCAAACCAATCTAGCCATTGGATCGAGGTGTATTGGTCATGAAAGGGCCTGGGACGTGTGGTACGGCCCACCTAGGCTTTAGTTCAGCCCCAAACTGGGCCAGGACCCCTAGATGGGGTCTGACTCATTTTTTCTCTTTTTTTTTGGTCCCATAGTGAATTAACAGAGAGGATTTATCACAAACATCACGGTGGACCCCACATGAAGTGCGTGTGCACCTAGTGTACCCATACATGAAGTGCACCGGACGAGTCGAGCGGGTCAAACTAGGCCTGTACATCGAGCCGAGTCGAGGTGGGCCAAGCTCAGCTTGACTCGTCCATGCTATACTCGAGTTCGAGCTCGCCCTCGAGCTCAACATTGAAGCTTGGCTTGTTTGCCAAAGCTTTTGAGTCGAGTTCGAGTTGAGCTAGTGGTTCGAGTCGAGTCGAGTTTAACTCGGTAGGGTAAGGGAAAGAAAATGAGGGAATGGGGATGGGTAAGGTCAGGTAGGTTTTTTAGTAAAAACTTTAAAGTTTTAACTTCTTTTTTTTAAAACTTAAAAAAAAAAATATATATTATGTTTAATATTAATATAATATATCAATATATATTATTAAAATATATTACTTGAGCCGAGTCGAGCTCAAGCTCGAGCTTCGAGTTGAGTCCAGTTCGAGTCGAGTCGAGTTAAAATACACCATGGTTGAACTTGGCTTGAACACAACTAGAGCTTTAGTAAAAAAGCTTGACTCGCCTTGAGTCGGCCTTTCAAGCCGAGTCAATCCAAGCTGAGTCGAGCGACCTTTTCGAGCTAGCTTGACTCGTGTACAGCCCTTGGTCAAACAGGCTTTGACCAAGCCCTTTCATGAAAAGCAGATTTCTCCCACCCGGTTGCGTTTTCAATCTAACGGATGTCAACTCCTTAGGTGGCCCACCTCGGCCACTATCCGGACGATTCGAACCGTCCATCGGATTCGTGGGGCCCGATCGACCAAAACCCTATAGGTTGACGAACCCATGCATAGAGACAGCGATTTTGGGATGGAACTGATTAAAAGCTGGCATGTGGCTAGGATCTAGGATGGTGGGCCAACCTGTGGCCGCATGGGCGGCCCGTGATCGGCCTGATCATGCTATCTCAGCCATCCATCGTCCATTTGGAACCGCATTCTCCCATTGCCAAAAATGGCCGAACAACAGCCTGCATTAAGAAAAGCAAAAAGGGGCCTTTTCTTTTCGGGAAGTGGATGCTGGCACAGTTCTGGCCATTCCCTAGGCCACGTGGAGCAATCCTAGCCCTCCCTGTAAAGTGGTACGAGATAATGGAGAGAAACACTCCATCTCTTGAGAAAGTGACGAGTATTGGAACACCTCATGAGATATTTCGAAACTCACCTGAAAGGTGCGAAAAGTGGGCCCCATGATGATCAGAGGTTTCATCTGGTCAACAGACCAGATCATGTTAAAATACCATAGATGATGATTTGCCATTAATGGCCACTTCATATCCTCCGTTAACTCATCCGACCCATGATCACAAGATGGACCCCACCAGGGCTGAAAGTTTACTTTCCTGGTGGGTCATTGTTGTGGGAATCCATCCTCAGGGTCAGATCGACCCCATGCATTACAGATTTTCAAGGAGGGCCGTTGCAAACGGCATTTTCTTCCCAACTGTTGGACGTCTCTCTCCCATGTCTATAAAGGGGCCACTGTTGCCCTCGAGATTTGCACCAGAGCTAAAAAAAGGGGAGAGAAAGAGAGAAAGAAAGAAGGAGTGTGAGAGGAAGAAAGAGAGAGAGAGAAGAGAGTGACTGGGTGCAACCGAGTGGACTCAGTGCCGCACTGCACCAACTCAACCCGCACAAGATCAGATTGAGTTGGGTTAGTGCAAATCTGTAGCACCATGAGTAGAGAGGAAGTAAGGGGAATCTAAAGAGAGAAAGGAGAAAGAAATAGAGAGAGAGAGAGAGGAGTGAGGGTGGGTGCGTGCGTTGCTACATCCCCTTCCGAGACCAAGTCGAGCTCGACCAAGTTTAGGCCATGCACGAGTCAAGCCCAGGTAATGCCCTACCTCCTTTCCCTTCCATCTTCATCCAACCATAACTACTGCAGCTGGGACCATTGCCAAAAATAGGCCTTCAGCAGGCCTTGATTTGGGTTGCAGACGTTCCAGCAGATGGGCCATGCAATGAGCTAAAAACAGGCCCTCAGCTGGGCCCTGATTTGAGTTGAAAGACCAGTCCTCAACAGGGCCTTGATTTGAACTGAAAGTAGGCCTCAACTGGGCCTTGAATTAAGCTAGAAAATGGGCCCTCTGATGGGCCATGAAAATGATGAAATTCGGCCCTCAGTTGGGCCGAAAACTGAGTAGAAAATAGGCCGTGGGCTTGTGCAAAATCCAAGCTCTACCTGTTTTAGATGAGCCACGTTCTAGACCGCAGTGGGCCGCACCTGAGTTTCAAACTTAGTGGGCCACATCATCTTCAGAAAGTGGGCCGCACTTAAGTTTCAAACTCACTGGGCCGCACCTGAATTTCAAACTCAGTGGGCTGCACCATTTTCAGACAGTGGGCCGCACCATTTTCAGACAGTGGGCCGCACCTGAGTTTTAAACTCAGTGGGCCACACCCTGCACCAGTAATGTGGGCTGAAGACAGGCCTTCATCAGGCCATGTAATGCATTGAAAATAGGCCTTAACAGGGCTATAAAACCAGCCTTCTACTGGCCCCTAAAGTGGGCTGGAACCAACCCCAAAATTCTGGCTCGAGGTTGGCCGTGCATTGGGCCGTAACCTTGGCTGAAAGTCAACCCAGAACTAGGCCAAAACCAGCCCTAACTTTGGGTTGGAATCAGCCACACGGACTAGGTTGAGAACTAGCCCAGAACTAGGCCAAGTCAGCCCCTAGTTTGGGTCGAAATCTCAGCCAAGGCCGACCATAAAGTCAGGCCATGTACTAGGTTGAAATCAGCCCAATTCCAGGCCCTACACATTGCAGGTGGGCCTCACTATAAATCACAGTGGGTCGAGTCTCAGTTGGGTTGTCCATTTGTTGGGCCTAGTCTAGGCCCAGTTCAGGCCTTGGGCAGGGACATTTCAGGCCTAGCCTAGGCCTCATTGATTGGGCCATAGTTGGTGGGCCAGGTTACCTTGAAACAGGCCCAATTCCCACATTAATGAGCCCTTACAAACCCTCACACAATGTCGATTGTTTAAGACCTTGGGAATATGTAACTAATACAAACTATAACTCTAGGAGATTACTTGCGTGACTTTGGGCTGTAAGATACCCACGAGAATTCGGATAAAGGACAGAACCACAACTCTCCAGGTGATGACTTCTCCCCTTGAGCTTTCCATCTCTAAACTAGGCTAAGGATAGCTTTTGTTGTAACTACGAATGATGACCTATAAATGGTTAATCATTTGATAGTTTACGTAAATGTATGCCGTGTAAGAGATTTGATTATTGGTTAGTTTACTTGAATTCATCTTTGGATTAGTTCACTTAAACGTATGTTTAGAATTGACCATGATACTTAATTAGTCACCTAAAGAAATGTCTTAGAGTTGATTTGGATACTTGATTAACTTAACTTGAATACTTGTCTTAGATATATTAAAATGTTTGATTAGTTTGCTTAAGCATATGTTTAAGAATTAATTGACTAGTTGCTTAAATACATGAATCACTTAATTGACTCCCTTGAAATACATGCTTTAGAACTGATAAGTTACGAGTACATAACTCTTGAATTATATGCATACATTAGTTTACTTTGTCTATTGAATCATACCTGAACCTCCATGCCACACCCTCATATGATTGTATTGGCTGCAAGACACATATGACTTGAAATCTCTCTAGGATGAACCTCTATTTAAAGAGAGTACTTAGGTGTAACGGAACTGAATGTGATAAGATTAAACCCTCAACATGGAGGTTATGATTAGTGGCAGTTAAATTCATGGGATCTACCACCGATGGAGTGATTCCACCTATTTGACTAGGGAATAACCCTTTCAGCATTTGTTATTGCCGATGTTTATTCGCATTTGAATCATACTTATCGTCACATTTTAGTTGCTATATTTAACGTCGTCAACACTTCATTCCTAGTCAGTATACGATAGTAGTTTTCCATATATTGAAAGTTGATTGGTTACGTGTTGATGGGCTCTATACACACCTTAAGGTGGTAGACTCATGGGTCGGGGATAGTGGTCATGGGACACTATGCTCGAGCCGTCGGCCTACGCTGGTGATGAGCCCCTATAGTGACCTTGAGTTTTACTAAATCTGTTGATTGTAATTGGACTAATAATGGCTTGGCTAATCATGCATACATGCATATTTACGATGACGGGTGGATGTTTCTGGATGCTGTAACACATGCCTCCGAGTTATTGGGGTATCGTTTCCCTAGCTGCCAGACCACCAACTATCGATTTACGTACGTGATGTACGATAGGCAGTCATTATGTGGTACATGATGTGCTTTGCTAATGGCCAGCCTTTATATGGGTGACGAGCCCAACTGCCGAACGGATGAGCATCCCCGGGTCGATGATGCATCCATGCATCCATGCATATAATAAGACTGCATTTAATATGTTTTGTTTGTCTGGTTGTTTTTATGCTATTTCTTGTCTAGGGCGGCGGTGTGTAATCTTGAGGAAAAATCACATTGAGCTAGTCACTCATTCATCAATGTTCAACTGTACAGAAGATAGAGGTGCAGGGATGGACGAATGCGCAGCGGATCTCGGGGCTGCTACTGTCGCAACGGGGGAAGAGCTGTATGAGGATGAGCCGCCTTAGGAAGCGGCTGCATACTTTGGCCTGAATTCATAGATTTAGCTGTTAATGTTCATTTTAGTACATTTTATAACTTGAGGCTTTGTATTTGGGCCCCCAGCTGAGTGGGCTAGGATATTGTTCCTATTTTGGTTATGGCTTATACTACGCTTGATTTCCATTATTTGTACTTTGATCCTATATTGATTGCCACATAATGATCTGTTAACTCCCGGATTTTCAGGAAATGAGTTGTATACTTGGGTCCCGAAAACTGGGGTATTACAATAGCCTTGTATAGATCGCCACCTGATGAAACCATTTTATGACTTAGATCGATCTGTTCACTCCAGAGTGGGCCATAAAAAGCTAAAATCAACATACTATCATATTATCAAGCCATTAGCCCTTTTTATAGGGTAACCAAATTACTAAATGAGACTATAAATACCTATTTTTGGGCAGCCTCTATTTTTATCCTAAATTTATCATAATTGAGTGAAATTAGAGAGTGTTGGAGGGGAAAATTGAAATTAAGTGGAGAGTGGGAGCTAAATTGGGGGTTTTGGTTGTAGAAGAAGGGAATTCTTGAAACACACATTAAGAGCTATCTAATTCCTCCATTTAATTCACATTTATTTAAAATTGGAGATAAACTTTCATCATACATCTTAATTGGGGAGTAATTCATAAATTCTCTATTCTTATTTGAGTTTCTTTGAACTTGAATTAGGAAAATTAGGCTTCTCTCAAATTTGTAACCCAAAGAGCAAATTGGAACAATAAACTCCATTAAAAGGTGATGATGATTCAATCTAACTTATCCTTTATTAGCCCTTGATAATTTCAATTAGTGATTACTTGAGTTTGTTGAATTTTTCAATATTATAAACGCTAGAACTACCCAATTATTATAATACTTATGCTATTTGCTACTAAGATGATAACATGCTTGATGAAATGTTCGATTTATATGGAGTTATGTAATTAGAATTTGTCTATACTCATGTATATGTTGTGAGTATATAGAATTACTTGGATTGCTGATCCAATGTTTAGATGCATTCGTAATTGATTCATTATGATGCTATATAGAATATTATGTACTTGTAACCATGTTCATGATATTATGGATCTACATTCTTATGGATAAAGCTCTGAAAATTATTGTAATGGACTGCTTGCCTTTGGTTAACCATTACAGGCTTGTTCGGTTGACTGAGGCAGAACATAGTCGACGACAGTAGTTAGGGCTACACGGGTTGTTTTACACCCAATGAAAATTTTACCGAAGTTCTCTTTGTTTCACCAAATAAATCCAATTCGGAGCTGATCATTCATGTGTTTGATTGTTGTCTAACACTTTATTGAATATGGGATACTATGATTTCTATTGAATTGCAGTCTAAATTATAACTGTTAATATAATTCTATCCTATAAGTAAAGTCTCATGGGTCAGACATGATGGTATATGACACTATGTTCGAGCTGTCGACTTATGATGGGTGATGAGCCCCCTATAGTGTTCAATGAGCACCAATGGAGGTGATGAGCCTGCCATTCCTTTGTTAGTCTTGGGTGACAAGCTCGTATCTTTGATTTAATTATTCATATTTGGTATCGGTGATGAGCACTTACAATGATGATTATATCTTTGGGTGACGAGCCTTACCTTTGGAATGATTATTCATTTTTGATAATTGGGTGACGAACTCACATTTGGATAAAAGGGACACTAGCGATGAGCTACGTGATCCGATTTATTTAACTATGATACAATTGTGGTATCCTAGCTTCTCCAATACGATTGTATATAAATGGATTAATACAAGCTTAGGTTAAAACATGCATATCATGGCATTTGTGGGTAATGTTGGTGACGAGCCACATTACTGTTGGTTCAGATTGTATTGCGGGTAATATTGATATTATTGTCAGCTTAGAAATTTTATGGGTGATTTTGGTGACGAACCATATCACTGTTGGTTTGGATTACTCCTGGGACATGCATTTGCATATCATAACATACATGCATTTAATTAACTACTTTATAAAATTGTTTGTTATGCTGTGCTATCTCTATCTGTGCTTAATTTTGTTGATATTGCATGTAACTTAGGAGAATGATAACATTGACTTAATCACTTACTCTCTCCTAAGACATATTTTAAAACATCCCGTTGATATCATTGATGCAAGTACCATTAAGGCTATAGTCTTAGAGGAGGCTTATGTGGATCCATGGGTGGAAGTGCCATACTTCCATATTGCTGATAGGCATGTGTAGTCTAGCTTGCTTTTACTCGATTATTACAATTGGGTTATTTGTTAGGTTTATTAGACTTTTCGGTTCATGTTGGACATATATTTTGAGTGTCTAATTAAGTGGACTCTATTGTTGGTTTGGAAAATTGTATGGATATTTGTGCGATTGTCGTGTTACCACTTTACTTTCATAATATTTTATATAATGTTTAGTTTGGTTATTCACAATTGATTTTGATGTCAATTTGATTCTACTATTAAGCCATGCTTCCGCAATATAAGAGTAATACCTGCAATATTGAGGATTGAGTGTGTACTTGACCCTTAAAATTTAAGGCATTACAACCAACCATAGGTTTGTTTTATGCCATAGTCCCTATGGTATGTATCGTTCATTAAGTGTGACTCATCGAGATGAAGGAAAGATGCTAAAATCAACCTGACCCAAGACTCAAGCAAGCCACATCATGTGAACTTTGTGGTTATAAGCACAACCCTCGTTGACGTGGCCCTCATGAGATTCTTCATCCATATGATTTTTATATGCACCATGAACACTTATCACATGATGAATGGATTCACATATCCAACATTATGGACCCTACACGGGGGAGTTTGTACATGCCAAAGATATTGGTGTTAGCGCATGTGTTATGAATTAGGTGGTGCATACCGTAGATATACCATACTACTAAAAAAAATATAAAGGTGGTGCACTTATCTAGTGAGGGACACATTTATATGAAATTCAGACTTTTGGATCTTTTTAACTGCCCATATGTTTAAGTATACTTTTGGCCCATTTATTCGTAGACCAACATTATTTTTTGTCATAGCATGTTCATGATGTAGCTTACCTAGCTAATGAATGGGTGGATCTTTGTCATGTGGTGCACCCCCTCATTGAATCACATGTCCCGCTTCACATATAGGTCATTATTTTCTGCTGAAGTTTTACAATTATTTGTGACATCGAGCATGGAAAAGGTGGAATCACACTATAAAATGGTGCTACTTGAGATTATAAATCAGAAACTTAACTCAATTTCTAGCTGAGTCGTGTTAAAACAAAGGCTCGAAAAAGTCTTTAATGGCATGACCGATGATTCGATAATTATATTATCGCATGTTTGGATTTTCATAGTTTAGTTTCTGAATTTTTGTTCTTGATTTTTTTTAAAATGTCCTTTTCGCTTCTTAGAAAATACCTATTTTCATTTTCTTATCAGTACTTAAAAATGTAATTTTCAAGTATTTAAGGAAAATGAAAGAAAAACCCGTCTCTTTGAAAAAGTGTCTCGTGTTTTAGACATGTGTCACTAACCATCTTCAAGTGCCACTGATGTTCTACCATCCATCTGGATATGCCCCACACATGCCAATGTCCCACATATGTATTATGTCCTATGGTTCTTAAAGCACAACTCCCCATGTGCAACACATGGGACATATTTCAATCATGCTTCTTATAGACATTAGGAATGCTCTTAAAGCCTTTGCATCACACATGGCATTTTCAATAATTGATTTAGACGGTCTAGTCCATTCAATTGTACAAGTGACAACAATTATAACCTTGAGTAAATAATTATAAACTTTGAAGTTGGTCAGTTATTGAGAGTTTATCTCAAACCCAGTTATTGAGAGTTTATATCAATTGGGTTTGATTAATGAAAATAATAGAAATGTTAGAGTCTTGCATATGCACTTTTTCTAACTTGAAATTTAAAAATATTTTGAATTCTATTTTTCCTCCAAAACTTTGTTTGAAAAAAGCGATTTACAAAAAAAAATCTTTAGTCCTATATTGTTTAGAAAGAAAGAGCTAGAAAGGTTTATAGGCTTTGAGTTTTTTAGTATTCTTACTTGGAGAATGGAGAAAGAAGAACGCCCGCTTAACATATGCATGTGTGCTTGTGCTAGCATACACACATGTGCAGTGTGGGCTGTGAGGTAATGTTGCCGTAGAGATGTTAGTGACGCACTTTGTACTTCGCACACGCGTATCATGTTGTGTTTTGGCTGAGAGAAATGACTACTTTTGCCTTTTGAGTTAGGTCGTGTCTCTTCATAAAAGACATGACCGTTAAGTAACTTCTCTTCATAAAATACAACTGTTCGAATAGTTTCAGATGTGTCTTTAAAAAACCCCTCTTTGTAAAAATGCATGACCCCTCATTCTCTCTAAAACCACATGTAAATCAAGGATAAAACACAACACAACACAATAGAAGTTGCATTCTTTTTTCTTAAGACATACATCTTCTGTTTAGATTCTCTTCTTTTCTCTTTGTAAGCACTCATTGTAGATATTATGTTTTCACAAAATAGAGAGTCTGCCAGAGTTGTAACTAGAGGTGGGCAGGATCCGACCTGACTCGACCGAACCGGTCGGATCCGATCCGACCTGAACCAAAAGCCAGGGTCGGCTCGGATCGAGTAGACCCACTCGGATCCGACGCCAAACTGAGTCGAGTTTGGGTTATGTAGCAACTCGGTCTAATCCGGTCGGATTCAGTCTGATATGATCCAATCCAGATCGGAATTGGATAGTATAAAGTTAGATTTTACTCTTTAAAAAAAAAAAAAAAAAACCTTTACCCTTCTTGTACCCGAACCCTAACCCTACATGAGCCGGCGCCGCCAGATGAACCACCCGACTACCTCTCCTTCCCTCCTTCTCTCTCCTCCTTTCTCTCCCTATTTCTCTCCCAATTTCCCTCCTCTCCTCCTTTCTCTCCCTCTTTCTCTCTCGATTTCCCTCATGTTTCCTTCCTAGCACCAAAGTTTCTGGCTCGGCTTGACTCATCTCAATCTGAATTGACTGGACATACTCAATTTGATCTGACTCGGTTTCCCTAATCGAGTCGGGTTCGGGTCAGGCCAGCAATGAATCGGTTCGGATTGAGTCAACCCTACTGGACTCGGTCTCGAATCGGATCGAGTTCGGGTCAGGTACTTGCAAAAACCAGATCGAGTCGAGTTGGACCTAATCCGGTCTGACTTGACTCGATGCCCACCTCTAGTCGTAACTACGTATTGAGTTCTTGCTGTGGAATCTCCATGATTGCTACAAGCAGATCACCAAGACTTGTCATATCCTAGAAGCGGTTATCTAGCAACTCGACAGTGATCTCATACTGACAAGAGGGGACAATAACACTTTAAGAAAAAAGTATTTGATACATGCTTCTAGCCTGGTCTGATTATTTTGTTTTGTTTTCGCCGTTATAATTTATCATCAGTTTTGTTATAATTGTATGTTTTTATATGTCATGAATTGAATGATTAACATCATCAAGACCGATTGCTTCATTTGAATAAAAAAGGTAATTCATGGTAGGGTTTCTGAATAAATGTTACAAAATGATGATCAGGCTATTTTATTTATTTGTTTGATCTTCAGGAGGCATTTGACATCTCTATAAATAAGAGCTTATTAACTTATTCATAATTTTTTTAAAAAAAGATTATTTGGTAAATGTTTAATTATGCATCTCATTTATTTAGGTAGTAGCAAATAGGCTCTAATTTTATAAGCTAAGGAGAGTTTACTTCTTCTTCTTCTTCTTCTTCTTTTTTTTAAATTTTTTTTTTTTTTTTTAATTTTAATTTATAGGGTTTATTGAGCTTAAGTGGGTGTAAATTAGAGTTTTTATCAATTTTTTTAAATAAAAAAAATAACCTTACATGTTTTTTTGGAATCTCCTTCTCTCTCCCTCTCCCTCTCTCTCCTAGGTGGCCCACATGATGAACGACCCATATTGAAGATGGGGCCCTATACGATGAATGGTTCACATCAAGGCGGGCATACATAATGGATGTTTAATATCAAAGGTGGGCCCCACATGATGGATGACTCACATCAAAGTATGGCTTTGCATGATGGACAATCTACATTAAGTGGGCCCCACCTTATGAACAATCCACATCAAAGGTGGGACCCATGTGATGAATGGTGGACATTGAAGGTGGGCCCACATGATGGCAAGTTGACATCAAAGGTGGTCCCAAATGATGAATGACCCACATTAAAGGTCGGGCCCCACATGATGAATGGTCCACATCAAGATGGGCTCAAATAATGCACAATTCACATCAAAGGTAGGCCCCACATGATGGACAATCCAGATCAAAGATGGGACACACATGATGGGTGGTGGATATTAAATGTGGGCCCACATGATGGATGATTGACATCAATGGTGGACACACATGAACAACCAAGGTGGGGCCCCAATGGTCCTCATCAAGGTGGGCCCAGATAATGGATGGAGTGGGCCTCACATGATGGATGGCCTACATTAAAGTGTAACCCAATGTGATAGATGGTCCACATCAAGTGGGCCTCTCCTGATGGATGGTCCAAATCCAAGGTCTCGCATGATGGATGACCTATATCCAAAGTGGCCCACCATGATGGATGGTCCACATAAAACGTGCACCCCACACGATGGATGGTGGATAAAAAAAGAGTCCCACATCAAAGGTGGGCCCTGCATGATGAATGGTCCACATTAAAATGTGGCCCCACATGATTGACAACCCACATCAAGTGGGCCCTACCTAATGGATGACCCACATTGGGGTAGGCCCTATATAATAGACAATTCACATCTAAGGTTGGCCTAATGATGAATGACCTGCATGATGGATAACCCACTTCAGATGTGAGACCCACGCGATGGCCACATCAAATGCAGGCTCCATGTTATGGGCATTGGACAACGAATGACCCCACATGAAGGACAATTAATATTAATGGTGGACCCCACATGATGGATGACCCACATCAAGGTGGGCCCCACATAATAGATGGTTCACATCAAAGGTAGGCCCCTATGATGAATGGTCCACATCTAAGATGGGCCTCACATGATGGACGACCCACTTCAAATGTTTGACACACATGAATTATGGCATTAAAGATGGGGTCGATATGATGCACAACTGACGTCTAAACGTCCAACATGATGGAAGACCAACATCCAAGGTGAGATACACAAAGGGGCATCCCTATTTGAGATGGAGTTGTTGTAATTTTTAAAAATGATAGCAACTTCTAAAAAAAAGATAGTATCTTAAAAGCTCTTATTGGATTAGATAAGATATGCTAAGCGGGCCCAAGTGTCCATTTTTCATACTATTGATAAAATGGTTAGGATCAACTAGTTGGCATGATGATTGCACCATTAATTGTTTGGGGGGAGAGGGGACCGCATCGAAATAACACCTCATCTGTCCAGAGACAAAACATGATTTTTTTGAAAATTCTCGATTTCATTGAACTATGTTCTCCATTTTTATACCATTGATCGAATGGTTAGGATCAACTGGTTGGCATGATGCTTGCACCATTAATTGTTGGGGGACTGCATCGAAATAACACCTCATCTGTCCAGAGACAACATGATTTTCTAAAAATTCTCAAATGCATCGAACCTTACCTTCGATGCCATCAAACACCCTTCGATGGCATCGAAAAAAAATGCCTTAATAGTACAGTGAACAACTGGAGAAAATTAAAAAAATCTCGATTGGATCGAGCACTGTTCGATGCCATCGAAGGTGACATTGAATAGTTTGTCGATGGCATCGACATGCCTTGTATCTGACTGGATTTAAGATATTAAATACAACAATCTCCACCATGTCTTCAATCATCAAATGTGTAGCTTATGGTCCTCTTCTCTTATCTTTGCCTTGCATCATAGCTCTATCAACACTTCTCGTGCACCCTTCGTCTTCCTTTCATGCCATCGCCAAGCCTAGAGAAGTTGCACATAATTTGAACTTCTCTGTAGGGACCACCTTGGTAAGCATGTTTGTCGGATTCACGCTGGCGTGAATATTCTCCAGCGTCATGCCTCCTTCCTCAAGGACCTGTCGGATAAAATGGTGACGAACATCAATGTGTTTAGTACGTGAATCATAAACAGAGTTTTTAGCCAAATTGATAATGCTATTATTGTCACAATTAATCGGCACGACTTCTTGCTAAAGCCTTAACTGATTGATCATGCCTCTCAACCAAACACCTTCTTTGAATGCCTCCTTCACTGCCATATACTTTCCTTTGGTCGTGGAAAGAGCCCTCATAGACTGAAGTTTCGACATCCAACTGATTACTCCACCCGATAATACAAAGGTGTAACCTAAAGTCTACTTTCTAGAATCTAATTGCTTGCATAATCTGAATCCACATACCTAACCAACTTTCCCCATGTCCTCTCAAAAGTTAAGATGTAGTCTTTTGTACATCAAATGTATCGAAGTAGCCATTTCATCGCTTTCCAATGTTGCTTGTCGGGGTTTAACATGTATCTACTCACAACATCAATTGCCTGTGAAGTATCTGCACAGACCATGATTACGTCAAATTGCCCATAAAATTCGAATAAGGCACATGAGATATATCCTGCTTTTTCTCATTTGATTTATGACATTGTTCTGAGAAAAGATTGAAGTGAATTGCATGGGGAACACTAACAAGCTTTGCTTTGTTCATCCTATACTTGATCAATACATTCTCAAAGTATTCTGCTCGAGATAATTAGAGCCTGCTTTTCCTGTCTCTATAGATATCTATATCGAGAATCCTCTTTGTAGCCCTCAGATCTTTTATCTTAAATGTCATGGATAACCGAGTCTTCAGTACATCAATATCAGACATATTATGACTGGTGATCAATATATCATCAATATACAATACCAGGATGCTGAACTTGCCATCACTAAGTGTTTTGTAATAGACATAGTGATCGTATTCACTCATATTAAATTTAAAACTCAGCATGAAAGAATCAAATTTTTTATACCACTGCCCAGGCGACTGTTTCAATCTATACAACGACCTTTTTAACCTACAAACCTTGTTCCCTACCCCTTTAACTTCATAGCCCTCAGGTTGCTTCATGTAGATCTGCTCTTTCAATTCCCTATGTAGGAATGCAGTTTTCACGTCCATTTGTTTCAGCTCAAGATCGTATTGGGCAACTAGTGACAACACGAATCTGATAGACAATTGTTTAACCACCAACCTGAATATCTTTGTGAAGTCGATTCATTTTCTCTAAGCGTAACCATTTGTTACCAGCCTTGCTTTGCATCTATCCTATTTCCTTTTGAATAACTATTTACATTTGATAGCTTTTTGGTCCACTGGAAGCTCCACCATCTCCCATTTGTTGTTCTTGTGCAATGAGTCCATCTTATCGTCCATTTTTGCCTTTCACTTTTCTGTATCAGGGTCATCAAGAGCTTCCTTAATAGTAGACGGGTCCCCCTCATCAGTAATGAGGGCATATGTGATATTAGAATCGTTCCTGTACCTAGTCGATAATCTGCGATTTCGTGGCGGATTTCTTCTCACAGGTGGTTGATCCATCTACTCCTGTACCTCTGTCTGCGCATCTGTCTCAGCTTGAGTAACATATGTGTCAACTTGAACATCTACAATCAGTTTTTTCGATTCCTCCTGCTCATTTTGCTCATTTTTGTGGAATAGGGAGCCTTCATCGAATCTGACGTCGCGGCTAGTGATGAACTTACGTGTGACTTTGTCGTACAACCTGTATCCCTTCACACCATACCATAGCGGACAAAGATGTATAGGCTCTTTGGTCAAGTTTATCTCTCTCAGCTGACGGTACATAAGAGTAAGCCTCACAACCAAAATATGTTCAAATATGAGTAGTTAACCATATGGCCACTCCATACTTTGGAATTTTATAGTCAATTGCCGTATAAGGGGACTAGTTCACCAAATAGAAAGCCTTGTTAACAGCCTCAGTTCATAGGTCATTACCCAACACAACATTAATTAACATGCTTCGGGCTCTCTCTAAGAGTGTCCGATTCATCTACTCATCCCCACCGTTTTGTTTAGGCGTATAGCGTACTATGTTATGCTTAATGATTGATTCATCTTTGCAATATTTATTAAACTCAATGGAAGTAAATTCACCACCATTATCAGTCTTTAAAACTTTTGTTTTTCGCCCTGACTGTTTTTTCACCATGGCCTTCCATTTTTTGAATTTAGTAAAAACTTCGGATTTATGTTTCATGAAATAAACCTAAACTTTTCGGGAGTAGTCATCAATGAATGTGATAAACCATGACGACCCTCTAACAAAAATCACGGGCGATGGCCCCCATACTTCAGAGTGCACAGAATCAAGCACTCCCTTATATATATTTTTATTAGTTTTAAAGGATAGCCTAGATTTTTACCATATATATAATGCTCGCATATATTTAAATCAGAATTCTTAGAAACTGGAATTAAACAACGGTCGAAAAGTACCTTCATGCCCCATTCGCTCATGTGGCCCAGACGAGCATGCCACATATGTGCAGACGTGGAGTCCATCCTATTAAACATCTTGATGCGCACCATACCAACAGCCATAACATTACAGGCATTATCATCATCCATAAACACCTGTCCACCATCCCTGTAACTAACGAACCAACTTCGATGAGGAGTCATGTGATATGAAGCCCCTGTGTCAATGATCCACTCGTCTCTACGATCATCGTACAAGTTCCTGATCATAGACACTGATAACACATCACCTCCACTTGTCTCATCATCAAACGTGGAAGTGTTAGCCTACATGGAAGAAGCCTCTGAGTTTTCTTTTTTTACTTTAGGATTTGTATAATCCTTCTTCATGTGTCCAACCATCCTACAGTTTCAATACTTTAACTTGCCCTTGCTCGAGCGGGTCGCGGATAGTTACATGGCTAAGATGGATCAGAAAAGGCCCGGTCGGCGACAGAAGTGATCCAAACCATCGAACCTTAAATCGGGCGTATCTTGCAATCCGGAATGAGTTATCTGACGTAAAATATATGATTTTGGGGTAGAACGAGCTACTGAAGCCAACTAACCCAGATATGCCGGGTTGCGCAACCCGAAATTGTGAAAAATCCCTGGATCGACGGTTGTTTCCCTGTTTTAATTTCATTTTTACTATAAATAGTAAGTTTTAGTTTGATTATAACTCTTTATCCGTCGGGCTTTAGGAGTTGCGCCCAACGTGAAAAGAGCTTAGAATAATTAGGAGAACGGTTTGGTGAAGCCAAATAGGACACTTACTATTTTTGGCCGAAAACCTTGCGCGCTAGTAGACATCATGACCGTTTATAAATAGTAAGTTTACTATTTATAGTAAGTTGCGGATTCTAGGCAGGCCGGTAGCCTTCTACAACGAGAAGCTCAGCGAAGCCCGAAAGAAGTGGTCAACTTATGAGCTTGAGTTGTACGCAGTTGTTCAGGCGCTGCGACATTGGCGACATTATCTGATTCAAAGAGAGTTTGTTTTGTATACTGACTATCAAGCATTAAAGTTTATTAATAGTCAGATTAACGTGAATCGTGTGCATGCTAGATGAGTTGCATTTTTATAGGAATTCACGTTCGTTCTGAAGCACAAGTCAGGGCAGCAGAACAAGGTGGCTGATGCACTTAGCCGTCGTGTATCACTACTTATTACGATGAGCAACGAGGTGGTCGGCTTCGACTGTCTCAAGGAGCTGTATGCCGAGGATGAGGACCTCAAAGATTCTTGGATGAAGTGCCAAGAAGGTCACCCCAGTGACCTTCATATACAGGACGATTTTCTCTTCAAAGGGAATCGATTGTGCATCTGCCAAAGTTCTCTGAGGGAGCAGATTATTCAGGAGCTACATGGAGGTGGCCTCGGTGGACACCTGGGGCGAGACAAGACACGAGCTTTCGTGAAAGAGCGGTATTACTGGCCGCAATTAGTACGTGATGTGGGAAAAGCCGTACAACGTTGCCATGTTTGTCAGACCTCCAAGGGGCAATATCAGAATACGGGCCTCTACACCCCGTTACCTGTGCCTAACGGTCCTTGGGAGGATTTATCAATAGACTTCATGCTTGGTCTCCCATGAACACAACACGGCAAGGATTCAGTGTTCGTAGTGGTAGATCGTTTCTCCAAGATGGCGCACTTTATCCCATGCAAGAAGACCCTCGATGCAATACACGTGGCGAATTTATTTTTCAGGGAGGTCGTACGGCTACACGGGGTCCCCAAGACCATTACTTCCGATCGTGATACGAAGTTCATTAGCCACTTTTGACGGACTTTATGGAATCGATTCGATACACGACTTTAATTCAGCAGTGCTTACCACTCACAGACTGATGGGCAGACCGAAGTTGTGAATCGCACATTGGGAAACCTTCTTCACTGTATTTCAGGAGAAAAATCGAAGCGGTGGGATTTAGCCTTGTCTCAAGTAGAGTTTGCATTCAATAATATGGTGAACTGCTCGACAGGGAGATCACCGTTCCAGATTATCTACGGACGAGTGCCTCGCCACACACTTGACTTGGTCCCTCTGCCTAAGCACCCAGGCACGAGCATTGTAGCAGAACATATGGTAGACAAGATCATGGGCATCCATGCAGAAGTGCAGACCAAGCTACATGCCTCGAACGAGAAGTACAAGGAACAAGCGGACAAGCATCGGCGACAAAAAGTGTTCGAGGTGGGCGACCGCATTACGGTCCATCTGCGCAAAGTGAGATTTCCGACCGGGACGTACAACAAGTTAAAAAATAAGAAGATTGGACTGGTACCAATCATCCGAAAGATCAATGATAACGCTTATGTTGTTGATCTCCCAGATGACATGGCAATCTCAAGGACTTTCAATGTCGCGAACCTAACCGAGTATCATGAAGCAGAGCATGACGAGAACTCAAGGACGAGTTCTTTTGAAGTGGAGGAGACTGATGTAGAGTGGGTCGCGGATAGTTACATGGCCAAGATGGATCAGAAAAGGCCCGGTCGACGACAGAAGTGATCCAGACCATCGAACCTTAAATCGGGCGTATCTTGCAATCCGAAATGAGTTATCTGACGTAAAATATATGATTTTGGGGTAGAACGAGCTGCTGAAGCCAACCAACCTAGCTATGTCGAGTTGCGCAGCCCGAAATTATGAAAAATCCCTGGATCGATGGTCGTTTCCCTGTTTTAATTTCGTTTTTACTATTAATAGTAAGTTTTAGTTTGATTATAACTCTTCATCCGTCGGGCTTTAGGAGTTGCGCCCAACGTGAAAAGAGCTTAGAATAATTAGGAGAACGGTTTGGTGAGGCCAAATAGGACACTTACTATTTTTGGCCGAAAACCTTGCGCACTAGTAGACATCACGACCGCCTATAAATAGTAAGTTTACTATTTATAGTAAGTTGCGGATTCTAGGAGTTTGAGTTGTAGTTTGTTTCTAATTTCTTTCCCATTGCTTGGTACCCCTATTTAAAGGGTTGTGAACTCGTTTTTATTGATCAATTAATCAATTTCGAATTTCTTTGAATTTATTTCTATTTTCTGCTTTCTTTCCTCGTGGATTCGAGAAGTCTCTGTGAGGAGTCCAAAGAAGCTCTGTGGATTTGGAGTAGTTATCCTTATCACGTTCATCCCTGCGTCACTTGCCCTTGCCTTTAGATTTGGATCTCGACCGAGAAGATCCTGTATCTTGCTTAGTATTCCTGCCTCTCGTAAGCAGTGCATCAGAAGAAGCCCCCATGCTACCGTTTTTCTTTCTCATTGCCTTTCCTTGAAGGGCTGAGATAATGGTGTCCACATTCAAGGACGTATTATCATTACACAAAGAGTCCCTGAAAGACTTGTATGATGCCGATAGAGAATTTAGCAAAATTCATGCCTGATTTTCATCTTTAACCACTTTCTCCATGTCTAGTAGCTTGCAAATCAACTTGTTAAAATTACTGATATGGGCCTCCACATCTCCACCCTCTGTCATCCTGAAGTTGAACAACTGCAACTTCTAGTGTAGGCGATATTTGTAACGCCCTGAATTTCGAGGGTCGAGCAAAGCTCTACTCCCGAGATTCAGAACATCACTTATGTAGTATGGATGATGATGTTCAGATTTCGTCCATATTAATGAGTTAAGCATGAGTGAGATTATACTAAAACAACATATCATACTCCAGATATAATTAAATTAAACAAGCGAAAGTCTGAAACATATATATTTAAGCATGTGGGTGTTTCACAAACCTCTATAGTATGAATACGTAACTGGATTTAATATATATATATGAATTATTTCAAAATGAATAAAATGTGAAAAATGTAAAGTGTCCAACTAAGCCAGATATCCCAGTATTCCCTACGCATTGGCATGAGGTCAACATCGACTCGCCCAAGAGATGTAAGTAGGAGAATTTCCCCTCCTCAACCACGAAGTCCTGCTCCATAGCATAGACGTCATCAGTACTTGCATATAAATTAGAGTCTGGTTGGTGTTTTAAAACATTGTCCCAAAGTGGGAGTGAGTGACCAACTCAGTGGTACTATAAGGCAAAAGTTAACATGTTATCAAGTTAATCAAGTAGTAATGACAAGGCAATCATAACAATCACTTCCTAACTACTCTTTTTAATGCAGGAATGGGGTGCAAGTAATGATGTATGCCCTCACATCGAAGCTCCCTCACAAGCGACTCTGACGACTATTTCGCATATGATATCACTTCCTCAAAACGGTGCAACTTCATCGCCTTTAAAGCACATCCTAATTAATGCAATGCGATGCATGGTCGTGTTAGCCAAATACTTAATTAAGCTTATTCATACAACAGATTTGGGAAGCTAGGGTACCTCCCTTTATATCATTGACCCGAACCGAAGGATCCATCTAAGTTCGTAACTCCTAGTTAAGCACATACGACAGACAAGTTATAGGGTCATCACTTCTAATGAAAAGCAGTCGATAGGCAAATTCAAGAGTTCATACTCGTGGTCACTATGGAAGGCTCATCACCTCAACGTAGGTCGACAGCACGAACACGGTGTCCCATACCACCATGCCCAGCTCACGAGTCTTAGTTGCTCACTGGTCAGTACAGGGAGGCTCGTCACCCCAGCATAGGCCGACAACTCGAACACAGTATCCCATACCACCATGCCCGACTCATGAGTCTTAGCGGATCGTGGTACCATGGTTAAAGTGGACCTTTACATTGGTGAAGGGTATCTTAGATTAAAGCAGTAGTGTCCATACATGGTAAACACACAATAAGCTAATCAGTTTATTAGGCAAGTTTGATTGGTTCGGGCACACGCTCACTTAATCGACATGGAGCACATAAGCACCCCTCATGGTCTAACCACTGTTGACAATCGTCGTGCGACTCGGATTCATCGAGTTTACCCAATGTGGCGAGACTAATTCGGCCACCCGAACAGGGACTATTACCGATTGCCTAGGCTATGTTGTAGTCCCAATCTTACTCAGATGTAGCAAATAAACATATGTGATAATCACTTCAACATTTAATAAACAATCCAAGTGAATTCCTCATTTGAGCGTTTCATCACACACATTGATCATGTCACCAAACTCTTGCATTTTATCAATGAATTGCGTAGAGGTAAATATGATTACATGAAAGAAACTATACATATGTATAAGCCAATTAAGAATCCTATCTTAATACTCGTAATAAATACAAATCATCAACAATTTCTCGTTCAGACAATTCATCAAACACTTGTACTACACTTCACCAAATATATAGACTAGGTTAGTTACAACATATATTTTAGCAATTCCTTATACGGAGAGATCAGCATGCATATGACAATGATGAATCCTAGAATAGTAATTATGGCAAGTACAAATCATGTTTAAATGTTCATTCAAACATTTCAACAAACACATGGGATGCGCCTTTTGCTTAGCATAGTTCATACATGTATATTATACTGAAATCGACGTATCTTAGACAATACGACATCAATCAAGTCAGATATAAATCATTAGCTGACATGAAAGCATTGATAACCTCAACTAAGCATTTATAGTCCGCACCTTTCATTGGAATACTTGACTCGGACTCGGTCCAAACTCCACGCTTCCAAAAACGGAATGTCAGGCACCTAAATGGTGAAACGGGTTGGCTAGTTTGACGAGCAATCTACCTGAATTTCTACAACGACATTAGGGTTAGGTTTTCTTACCCAAAATCGTAATCGAAAGAGATTCGGTAGCGCGACGGGGAGGCGATTTAGTGCGTGGAATTGTGGGAGAGGATTCATGCAATGATCTCCCAAGATCTCCCTTCTATCTTTCCTCTTTTCTCTTCTTTTCTCTCCTCTCTCCCTTAGGGATGAAATTCGTATATGAGAGAGGTAGGGTGAAATAAAGGCTATTTATAAGCCCAGAAATGATGCAAATGGCTTAGGGCCACTATATACATGGTTTATACCCTTTGGGCGACCGTTTTTGACAAATAGGGCTCATAGGGAGGCTCACTACCCACCTACGTCATAGGGTACGCTCTTTGACAATGGATCCATGTCAGGACACGATTTCGGTACGATCGGATAAACCGATCGACTGTGGAGAGCCAGCGTTAGATCAATGGTCATACTTACTTAATCGGGGCCACAAGCATATGGATATGTGCAGGAAAATTTTCTTTCCCCATAGGTAAAATTTGGTTAGAAACTGAAGGTCCAAAATTCTCAATTTTGCGTGAGAGTGAAGGGCCCAATTCACTTAAGTTTCATTTCATTTCTAAAGATTTTCGCGTTTCTCACACACTTCACTTAGCGTTCAAATTGGACGTTTCTGGACATTATTTGGGCTTGATTCCCACGATGGTTGTCAAGCCCAGTAGGACGGACATAGTCCCATAGTTTCGTGGTCATCGGACCCTTGAGGTGTGGTCTAGGTCCGATATGGAGTTTCAATGTACTCCCGAGAGTGACAGGCTCTTGGGATTTCTCCTAAGTCTTTAAGTGACGTTGAGCTCGCGGTATTAATGGTTTTAGGCCTTCTCATTTATGGAAATGGTGGTCCGAGCTTAATCCACCGATTATTTAGTTTTGTACTTAACTAAATTCCGCCTAAATTAAACGACGGATGAGCTTCTTGGGTTGTTCTGCCTAAGGTGGTACTTGGGTCTTTGTACAGATTTTTCCGAGACGTTACAATTTTTCAGGGACTTTTTAACATAAATGTCCTCTAATTTTACCCACAACTCCGCTATGTTTTTCTCCCTCATGACATTGTAGAGAACCTCATCCATTAGACACAATCGGATTGAAGATTTAGCTTCCTTATTCAGAGTCTTCCAATCGTCATCATTCATAGACTCACGTCTCTCCTCGAGAGCCTCATGTAGCCCTTGTTGAGTTAATAAACTAATCGTCTTAATCTTCCATAACTCAAAGTTATTTTTTCCTGAGTACTTATCAATATCATACCTTAGATTTCCAGCCATTGATACTTCTCCTTACAGATTCAAGTTTGCGCCCCAATGTTAACTCTGATACTACTTGTTGGGGGACCGTAGAAGCACACAGTAGAATCAAGAGGAGTAATCCAATCGCAAAAACCAAGCACAACAAGAACACAACGATTTAACGTGGAAAAAGCCTCTCGGGAAAAAACCACGGCACAAAGCGACAAATGATCACTATGAAAGCATAAATTATAAAGAGAAAATACTTACCCGATTCTAACAACCTTGAATCTCACCCTTGCTACACACCCTTTGAAGCCCTTGGACGAATTAGAAACCCTAGAAGTACCTCCCAATCTTGCTTACACCCACATATATAGTCTATAAAAGGATCCCAAACAAAATCGGAAACAAATCCTACAAAATCGCAACTCTGCGTAAAATTGCACCGAAATTGTTGATGACATCGAATAGGCTTCGATGTTATTGAAACTAATCTTTAGATGGCATCGAAGCCACATTGATGGCATCGAAATAACACATCATCTATCCAGAGACAAAACATTATTGCCTTGAGCTATGTTTGATGGTATCGAACCTTACCTTCGAGGTCATTGAGCACCCTCCGATGGCATAAAAAAAAATCGCCCTAATGATCCAGTAACCAACTATGAAAATCTGAAAAATCTCGATGGGATCGATCATTGTTCGATGCCATCGAAGGTGACATCAAACAGTCTGTTAATGGTATCGACAGACCCAGTATTTGACTGAATTTTGGACACCAAATATAACATCAATTGCTCCTAATTGTATGATTGATACTTCTGTTCAATCATAGATCTAAAACTCAATAACTCAACTTGAAATTTGAGCAAGTCAACTCAACTTTGCAAGATTTTGAGTTAAGCCATACGAAACTCATCATAAACTTAACTCGGCCTCGACCACACGTGACTCATGCATGTCAGTTGTCACTTTCTTACAAAGCGTTTTTTCACGAGAAAGGAAGGACTGGGTTTTGTATGACCTCAACAAAGATAGCAAAACCAGCAAGTTAGGAACCTTCTTGTTCATATCTTTTCATTATTTTAATATTTCATAATATATAACTGATTAAATTATTTATAGATAATATTAAAATAATAATTAAATATCTATTCAAGTCAAGGAAAGTTTCATCCAAGTCTTCGAGTCAACCCGACCCGGCTACCCATCAAATCGAGTTGAGTTTTTGAATTTTTAAACTATGGTTCAGATTGATAATTGGTCGCACTACGTGTAAGTTAATAAAGAATTTGGGACATTCCCCTTAAATCAAGCATATTTACAGTGATAATAAATAATCAAATTATTGGGAATGAAAAAATAAAATAAAAAATAATTTAATTTAAGCACATCTACAACTCAGAGTTGTCAAGCTGCTTCATCAAGTCTTAAATGTCTGAACTGAGTCAGCTGAGTTTCCTAGAGACTTGGGTCAAAATCTCACCAAGTCAAGCAGACTCAGCCAAGTGGACCCCACCAAGTTTTAAATAATCAAATTCTAATACAGTGAGTGAAGAAAGGATGATTCTAAGGTCTCGTCATTAATATATATTACACCTAATGGTCTTACTAAGAATATGAATGTGGCCCACCTGATAATTTTATTGGTCTTAATTTCTTAGGTATCATATTTGATGTAGAGTGGGTTGCGAACAATTTCATGCCCAAGATGGACCAGAGAGGCCTAATTAGAGGAGGAAGTGATCCGGACCATCGGAAACTTAAAACGGGCATATCTTACAAACCGAAATGAGTTACCTGACAAGCCATATATGATTTTGGAGTAGGAGAAGCTACTTTAGCCACCCAACCCCGCTATGCCAGGTTGCCCATGCCGAATTTGTGAGATTCAATCATATGAATGGTTGAAAGTCGATTTTAATTTTCTTTTTATTATTTATAGTAAGTTTTTGTTTCATTATAACTCTTCATCCGTTGGGCTTGAGGAATTGTGTCCAACATGAAAAGTGCTTAGAAAAATTAGGAGAATAACATGGTTAGCCAAATAGGACACTAACTATTTTTGGCTGAAAACCATGAGGTCTATTGGAAATCATGACCATCTATAAATACTAAGTTTACTATTTATAGTAAGTCACAATTTATGGGAGTTTTAGTTGTAGTTTGATTCCGAAACTTCTTCCTAGGATTCATAACATTATTTAAAGGATTGTAAACCTTTTTTTTTTTTAATTTTTTTAAATTTTAGCATCAATCAATTTATTTCGAATTTTATTGGAATTATTTTCTATCTCTCCTCGTGGATTCGAGGTATCTCTGAGAGGAGCCCAGAGAAGCTCCATGGATTCGGAGTACTTATTCCCCCGAGGAAGACGATGCCCAACCTCAACACATCCTTCCCTCCACAAATATTTGTGATGCTGCCCACAAATGGAGCTGATTTTTGGGCCCTTGGCCTAAAATGTGGTGAAGCACTTGGTGGTGGTTAGGGTGGATTCCAAGTAATCAGCACAGTGGAGCCCACTTGAGCCACAAACTCATTTGCTTGGATGGACTGCGTCACAGGAGGCAGTGGAATGACAACTACATTGATTAATGGCCGGCTTTTTGATAATATTTTTTTAAAAAGTACGGAATGTAAATTCTAAATTAATTAGGTAATTTTTTATAACAAATTTTTATTTTATTTTAATTTTATTTTCTCTAGATCCTAGAATTAAGCCCAGTGCCTAACGGACGCAATGAATTTTTCGTATGGTAAATGGTGGCCCCCACAAGCTTGGGTGTTCTGGAGGTGTTGCAGATTATGGTCATGTCCATGAGATAAACTATGTTGTATGCTTGTGAAATTCACTCCGTCCATTATGTGATCTTTGACAATAGTTAGTGAGGCCAAAATTCAGCTAGATGACAACTTAGGTAGGCCAAACTCAAATAATAAGATGGTGTACCGACCATACGTTTGTTTCATGCCACAGTCTTTATGGCATGTATTGTTCATCAAGTGTGACTCACCCAGATGAAGGGAAGATGCTAAAATCAGCCTGCCCCAAAACTCAGGCAGTCCACATCACATGAACTTTAGTGGTTTAAGGTGCAAATTACATTATTTCCATTGGTTTGTTGATGTAGAGGGGTTTGGGGATAATTTCATGGCCAAGATGGACCAGAAGAGGCCCAATCGCAAGCGGAAGTGATCCGGACCGTCAGGACCTTAAATCAGGCATATCTCGCAAACTAGAATGAGTTATTCGACATATCATACATGATTTTGGGGTAGGACGAGCTACTTAAGCCACCTAACCTCACTATGCCAGGTTGCGCAAGCCGAATTTGTGAGATTCTGCCAGATCGACGGTCAAATTCCCGTTTTTACTATATATAATAAGTTTTAGTTTGATTATAACTCTTCATCCATTGGGCTTTAGGAGTTGTGTCTAACATGAAAAGTGCTTAGAATAATTA
This sequence comes from Magnolia sinica, assembly GCF_029962835.1. Lineage (NCBI taxonomy): Eukaryota > Viridiplantae > Streptophyta > Magnoliopsida > Magnoliales > Magnoliaceae > Magnolia > Magnolia sinica. The sequence goes on along the minus strand of NC_080580.1, from coordinate 78,156,353 downwards.
GGGGAACGTCATGATTTGGACAAATAGGACACTTACTATTTTTGGCCGAAAACCATGCACACTAGTAGAGATCACGACCATCTATAGATAGTAAGTTTACTATTTATAGTAAGTCACAAATTCTAGGAGTTTTAGTTGTAGTTTAATTCCGAAATTTCTCCCATGGCTTAATATTCCTATTTAAAGGGTTGTAAACTCGTTTATTTTGATCATCAATCAAATTACAAATTTTCTAGAATTTATTTCTATTTTATTATTTCTTTTCTCGTGGATTCAAGAAATCTCTGTGAGGAGTTCAGAGAAACTCCGAAGATTCGGAGTAGTTATCCTAGAGGAAGACGGTGCAGTGCTTGACCTTTGCACGTCCTTCCCTGCGTCAGTTTGGCCCCTGTGAGATTCTTCCTTGGTATGATTTTATATGCACCATGAATATAGGGGTTATCACCTGATGAATGGATTCACATATACAACATGATGGACCCAAACATCCTAGGTGTTATATGCAGTGCATGCTTTGTGTGGGTGGGTTAGGTGAGGGAAAGTTTGCACATGCTAGAGATATCAGCACCAGCGCATGTGTTGGGAATTAGGTGGAATTAGGTGGTGTGTACTATAGACATGCCATACTACCGAAAAGATATAAGGGTCGAGCACTTGTCTACTGAGCGACACATGTATATCAAATTTGGATTATTTGGACCGTTCTAACCGCCCATTTTTCTAAGTATAATTTTGGCCTGTTTATTAATATACCAACACTATTTTTTGTCATGACATGTTCATGATATAGCTTACCCAATGAATGACTGAATCTTTTTCATGTGGTGCACCCCCTAATTGAATCATGGCCAACTTTACATAGAGTTTATTATTTTCTACCAAGTTTTACTTATTTAATGACATTGAACATGGAAAAAGTGGGATCGAACCATGAGGTGGTGTTACCGTGAAATCATAATTCAGAAACTTAACTCAATATCCAGCTGAGTAGTGTTAAATCAAAGGCCTGACAAAGACTTTAATGACACGATGGATAATTTAGTAATTAGATTATCACATGTTTGGATTTTTGTAGTTTAGTTTTCAAATTGTTTGTTCTTGTAAAATATTTAGAAATGTCCTTTTTGCTTCTTGGAAATACCTCTTTTCATTTTCTTGCTATTGCTTAAAAACGTAATTTCCACGTATTTGAGGAAAAGGAAAGAAAAACCTCTGTTTGAAGAAGTGTCTTGCATTTTTGACACATGTTACTAACCATCTTCAAGTGTCACCCATGTGCTACCATCCATCTTGAAATGCCCCACACATGCCAATGTCCCAAATATGCAATATGTGCCATGGTTCATCTTAAAGCACTAATCATGTCAATGTGAAACAGGCGCTACATATTTTAATCATTGATTCATGGGAACATTACAAACGCTCCCAAAGCCTTTGCATCACACATGGCATATTCAATAATTGATTCGGATGGTCCATTCAATCGTACAGGCAATAACAAGGCATGGTGCAATAATTATATTGAGCAAATAATTAAAACTTTTGAATTTGGGTAGTTGTTGAGAGTTTATCTCAGCTGGGTTTGGTTAATTAAAACAATAGAAATGTTAAAGTCTTGAACATACAATTTTTCTCACGTAAAATTCAAAAATAAAATGAATTTTATTTTCCATTTAAAACCTTGTTTGAAAAAGTGAAAATTCTTTAAAAATTTTTAGTTTCACATTAATTAGAGAGAGAGAGAGAGAGAGAGAGAGAGAGAGAGAGAGCTATATGGGTTTATTAGCTTTGAGTTCTCAAGTATTCTTACCTGTAGAATAGAGAGAAGAATGTTAGCTTACATGTTGGCATTGGAACACATTCACGTACGCGTGCGCCATGCACATGTGCTCATGTTGGCGCATGCACGTGTGCATGTGCAACATGGGCAGTAGGTTGTGAGCTAGTGTGACTGTAAAGATGCACTTCGCACGTGCACATCGTGTCGTGAGTGACGCTCTCATGTGACCTATTGTGAATAGATAGGATCCGGTGCAAGTTGCGGTGTGACTAGATTAAGCCATTACTGAATCAACCATAGTCGAGTATATCTATCACAATATCAGTTATACAAAAGATCGCGCAGAAGAGAATGAGCATTGTGGAAATCGGCTAGAAGAGAACGACCATTGCGCAAAACGGCTGAGAGATATCAATTGTTTAGGAAATCGATCAACAAATAAAGACCGTTGTGCTGAATGGCTGGTGGATTCCGACCATTATGCCAATTGGCCTACGTATCTTAACCGTTACAATGTTTCGGCCAAACGGATCTTACTATTGCGAATTTTGGCCATAAAAATGGTTAGTTTGGAGGAATATTGTTGTTGCGCCTTTCGACCAAGAGAAATGGTTACTTTCACTTTGTGTCTCTTCATAAAAGACATGACCGTTAACTCATATCTCTTCATAAAGGGCATAACCTTTAACTAGTTTTATATGCGTCTTTAAGAAATGCCTCTTTGCAAAAATGAATGGCTCTTCATTCTCTATAAAATCCTGTGTAAGTCAAAGATAATACATAACACAATAGAAGTTGCATTCCTTTTTCTTGAGACAGAAATCCTTTGTTCATATTATTTTCTTTTTCTCTTTGTAAGCACTCATAGTGGGTACTCTGTTTTCACAAAATAAAAAATCTGTCAAAATTGTAACCGTGTATAGAGTTTCTATTGTAGAATCTTCGTGATTGCTACACAAATCTATTAAGGCTTGTCGTATCGTAGAAGCAATTCGCTAGCAATTCAACGACGATCTCGTACCAATAAGAGAAGACAAATAACGCTTCAAGGAAGTTTATCTGATATGTGTTTCTAGCTTGGTCTGATTATTTTATTTTTGTTTCATTTTCTGCCATCATAATCTATCAATAGTTTTGTTATAATTATCTATTTTTATGCATCATGAATGGAATGGTTAACATCATCAAGTCCAATTGCTTCTTTTGAATTAAAGGGAATCCATAGTAGGGGTTTCTGAATAGATGCTTCAAAATAATGATTGGGCTATTTTGTTTCTCTGTTTGATTTTTGTGAGGTGTTTGGAATCTCTATAAACGAGAGCTTATTGACTTATTTATAAATTTTTAGATTTTTTTGGTAAATATCTAAATATGCAATTTATTTATTTTAAAAGTAGCAAATAAACTTTAATTTTATAAGGTAAGGAGAGCTGACTGAGCTTAAGTTGGTAGAAGTAAAGAGTTTTCATCGTTTTTCTTTTTTTTTTTTTTAAATAAAAAATATCCTTACATATCTTTTTGCAATCTTCTTCTTCTTCTCTCTCTCTCTCTCTCAGGTGGCCAGGTGATGAACGACCCATATTGAAGGTGAGGGACCCTATATGATGAATGGTCCATATCAAGGTGGGCCCACATAACGGTTGGTTAACATCGAAGGTGAGCCCCACATGATGGATGGCCCACAACAAAGCCACAACATGTGGCTTTACATGATGGACAATCCACATCAAGTGGACCCCACCTAATGGATGGTCCACATCAAAGGTGGGATCCACATGTTGAATGGTGGACATTAAAGGTGGGCCCACATGATGGAAAGTTGACATTAAAGCTGGGATTTTCCTACTACTTCTTATCAAGGCCTCCCATTCATCAAGTTGCTCAGCGTCTCAGACCCCATCCTATCCGACCATTGCATGTGTCGAGATTTCAGCTTATAGGATAGGTCTTCTCTTGTTGGGGGAACGGCGGAAGCAAACAGAGATGAATCTAGGATAAAAATCCAAAAGCGCCAAGCAAAAAGGAGAAGAACACATTGATTTAACATGGAAAAACTCTTTTGGAAAAAAACCATGGCACAAAGCGACAGATGATCACTATAAAAGCAGAAATTACAAAGAGAGAAAGCTTACCTGATTCGAACAACTTTGAATCTCACCTTTACTACACCCCTTTGAAACCCTAGAACGATTTAGGAACCCTTTAGAATACCTCTAATCCCATTTACACCCATATATATAGCCTTGGAAAGAATCCCAGATGAAATTAGAAACAAATCTCGCAAATTCGCAGTTTTGCATAAAATCTACATAAAATCTATCAATGCCATCGAAGCCTTGTTGATTAATCGAACTAATCCTGTCGATGGCATCAAACTAATCCTATCGATGGCATTGAAAAAGTGCCTAGTTAGTCCAACAACCCACTGAAGAAAAATCTAGAAAATATCGATGGGATAGAGAACCGTTCGTGCTATCGAAGGTGACATCGAACAAACTGTCAATGGCATCGACGTACCCTATATCTGACTCGATTTAAGACATCAAATACAACATCTCTATTGCTCTCGTAACACAATACCTCTTTAGGGAATCGTCTTTGAATATACCATCCCAAGCATGATGGACAAGTGCTTGCAAATCTATCCCTTGGTATATCTAACTTGCGTTCTGATTATACTGCAAGATCAAGCATCTTCATGCACAATTAGCAAAGTCTTGCAGCCATTAAAGATCTGTCGTCATCAACTTGGAAAATGCGCCCGTTTTCTCGAAGGCTTCATTCCTTCGCGAATCACACTTGCAATTATCTTGGTACTACTTCTCATCATTTACAGACAACTCTCTCCAGTTTCACCGATATTCAGATGCACTCCTCCTCTAGGTTCATTACTAAGGTTGAGATCGCAAATTTGATGTGATGCCTGGCCCGATCTGTGGGCCCCTCCCTCTTCCCTTAGCTCTCTTCTCCTTCCCTTCCCTTTCTGTCTTCTTATTTTTCTTTTCTCCCTTCTCTCCTACGCTCGGGGTGCGGGATGCTTCTTTTTTTTCCTAGGGGTTCACCCCTCCTATTGTATCTTTTCCGGCTTCACCCTTTGTAATTAATAAGAGAGTATTGCTCGCTTACATTCCAAGGAAAAAAGTTGACATTAAAAGTGGTCCCACATGATGAATGAGGCACATTAAAGGTGGGGCCCCGCATGATGAATGGTCCACATCAAGGTGGGCCCACAAAATGCACGGTTCCCATCAAAGGTGGGCCCCATATGATAGACTATCCACATTAATTGGCCCCCACCTGATGGATAGTCCACATCAAAGGTGGACCCACATGATGGATGGTGGATATTGAAGGTGGATCTATATGACTGGCGGTTGACATCAATGGTGGGCACACATAATGAACAACCAAGTGGGGCCCCACGATGAATGGCCCTCATTAAGGATGGCCCACATAATGGATGTAGTGGGCCTCACATGATGAATGGCCCACATCAAAGTGTGGCCCCATATGATGGATGGTCCACATCAAGTGGGCCCCACCTAATGGATGGTCCACATCCAAGGTCTCATATGATGGATGGCCCATATCCAAAGTGTCCAAGCATGATGGATGGTCCACATAGAAGGTGCACCCCACACGATGGATGGTGGATATAAAAAATGGGTCCTACATCAAAGGTGGGCCCTACCTAATAGATGACCCACAACAAGCTGGGCCTCATATAGTAGTCAGTTCATATCTAAGGTTGGCCCTAATGATGAATGACCCACATGATGGACAACCCACTTCAAAGGTGCGATCCACATCAAATGTGGGCTCCATGTGATGGGCATTGGACAATGAAGGGTCCTGCATGAAGGACAATTAACATTGACATGAGTGGACCTCACATGATGGACGTCAAACATAGACTCCATGCGATGCACAACCGACATTCAACGTCCAACATGCTGGAAAACCAACATCCAAGGTGAGAGCGAGGCATGAAAGGGCATGCTTGTTTAGATGGAGTTGTTATAATTTTTAAAAATAACAGCAACTTTTCCTTTAAAAAAAGTATATTTACCCAGCGTGCTAATTTTACAACAAAAGTGCAAAAAGTCTTATGAGAGTAGCTCTTATCTCAAAAGCTCTTATTGAATTAAATAAGAAATGCTAAGCACGCATAAGTGTCCATAGTTGGCATGACGTTTGCACTATAGATTACTCATTGTATGATTGATCCATCCATTCATGTCATAGATCTAAAACTCAGTAACTTGACACTTTTTTAATTTTTATTTTTACACACGCACACACACTCACGCCATACCTATGGATACTCGAACCCTTCACCAGGTGTTGAAACTCCTGAGAGTCTACCACCGGAGCAAGAGTAAGGACCCAACTGGACTTGAAACTCAAGAGAGTCAACTCAACTTGGCAAGATTTTGAGCCTGGTCACCAACGGAGTCTCATCCCAAGCTTCACTCGGCCTCGAATCCGCGTGACTGATGCATGTCACTTTCTTCCAAAGTGTTTTTTCACAAGAATGCGTATGACCTAAGCAAAGACAGCAAAACCAACCAGCAAAGAACCATCTAGTTGCAGATCTTTTGCATTATTTTTATATTTTATATTTTATAATATATAATTAATTAAAATATTTATAGATAATATTACTATAATAATTAAATATCTATTCAAGTAAAAACACGTCCAAGTCTTCGAGTCAACCTAACCTGGTTAGACATCAATTCGAGTTGAATTTTTAAATTAACTATGGTTCATATTGATAATTAGTTGTACATGTAAGTTAAAATCATTTGTCACATTCTCCTTAAATCAAGCATATTTATAGTAATAATAAATAAAAAAATTATTGGGAATGGAAAAAATAAAATAGAAAATAATCTAATTTAATTAAGCAACAACTCGTGGTATGCTGTTAGCTGGTTCTTGCTTCCTTTGATCAGTCTATTTACAAGCCCTTTTTTACTATGAGTGAAGAAAGGATGGTTCTAAGAAGGTCGCTGCCTTTAATATTATACTTAATGGTCTGACTCAGTGTGTAGGTGTGGCCCACCTGATGATTTTATTGGTACTAATTTTTTAGGTGCCATAATCGGGGTGCAGCCTACAAATTGAGCTGATTTTTGGCCCATTGGTCTAAAATGTAGTGAAGCACGTGGTGGTCAGGGTGGATTATATGTAAACATCACAGTGGGCCCTACCTGAGCCATGAACCAAGTTGCTTGGATGGACACTGTCATGGAAGGCAGTGGAATGACAACTATATCGATTAATGAGGTTGCTTTTGAAAACAGTTTTGAAAAAAATAATGAAATATAAATTTTAATTTAATTAGGTGGTATTTTATAATTTTTTTCCTCTGGATTCTAGAATTAAGCACAGAACCTAGTGAATTTTGAGAATGGTACATGGTGGGCCCCACAAGCTTGGCTGTTTTCAAAATTTAGAGAATGAATTTAGGTATATTCGGAACAAATTCCTAAACTTCCAAATAAATTTATTAAGGACTGAAATTCTTCCTTAAATGGAGTTACGAGCAATAAAAACAAGCTTCCCAAACCGGAATTAGATAATTTTTAATTTTCCTAACCATTTTTGTCGTTTCGGTGAAAACCTAACACCTTAGGAAACCTTTGTTGGTTTCAGTAGGTAGACATATCGAAAAATTTTGAAACTTTTCCAGTAGCTCACTTAGGTCTCCATAAACCTTTATCTAAAATTTCATCTTGATTGGATTTGTAAAAAATTTAAAAAAAAATCCAAAAGTGGAAAACTTTTGTGAAAATTGATGCTGAACAGCAAATCTTTTTGTAACTTACGGAGTTACTTAGTCTCGGGACTAAGTCAGAGACTTAGGTTTAAAATTTCAGTTAATTTAGATATATGATTTAGAAATTAAAATTCGGGGAGTGATAGGCTGTTAATATAAAACGATTTTAGGAATTTACAACTATTCATATAAATGATAACACTAAAGCTTAAGTTCAACAAGTGATGGGCCATTTTGGCTTATTCTTTCTTGAAACATAAGGTAATTTTATGGTGGATAAAAAAAATGCATACATAATATTCATCACGGATATAGAACAATCGGGACCACATAATTACGGAACCATATGTAAGCAAGTTATGGGGGGTTTGATCTAAATACCAAATCCCGAGTGCTTATCAATGAACTTAACGCCCTGATCAAACAAAAGTTCAAGACTCACCCGGAATAAATGATAGTAAAGAACTCACTGTCTTGGCCAAGCAAGAGTTCAGTGCATCAAGATTAGCCATGCTATAATCATTTTTCCGTGTTGCTTCGAAACACGAAGAACCCAAAAAACTAATAATTTACTCTAGATAGTGGGGCAACTAATATGTGAAATGCTATAAAATTAAATACATAAATAAATAAAATAATTGTACTCATATAAATCTCGGGGTCGAGATTTTCATTTAAGGAGGGCAGATTGTAGCGTCCCGATTTCATGTAACCAATTATACGCACACTTAGACATATATATCTACCTCATAAAGAATACAATGAAAATTTAAACATAATGTATTAGTAAAAATGATAGAAGTAATTAAATTTTGGGGGTGAAATCTTGTTTAAGGAGGGTAGATTGTAACACCCCGAACTTTTCAATACACAAGTACTGAAAGTTTTCGAGTGTTACCATGAAATTTAATTTCATATATACATATGTATATCAACAATTTAGCCTAACCTTACATCTATTCTTTAACTTGAATTTGACAGTTGGGAATAATTTTCATCCATATATCAAGTCATCCGACCATTGATTTTAGAACAAGATCATCATATATCCAAGTATTCTCACTTGTTCATCATAACCAATCGTTCAATCAACTATTCACCACTAGGTAAAGATATCTGACCATCCACTTTGAGTTTGGACCACCCAATCATGGTAAACTAACTACATGATCTCTACATCCGCTCGTACATATATAGAAATGAGATGCTAATCCGTTCATCTTATTCACCACCTATGAATATGCTTAACCCACCATCAGGACTACAATTTGAGGAACTTACACATGTGAACAGGTCACTTGAATCTTACGGTATACATTTTTTACTACTTGATCACTCTAAAAACCTACTTGTGTTCATTCGTTTACAAAACCGACCATACAACCACCTATATACATGATCAGAGTACTAACCATCAAGTTTTCATATTTTTAATATATCATTTGACCATCCATCATATTTAGATTGGTCAAATGGGTTGCCTAAATATCAGAATGAACTGCTCAGTTCAAATATCGTAAGGTATATGCCACAACTATTGGCTGACTTCTTTATTAGATATATGAAAGTGTTGATTTAGACCTTGGGGCGGTATAGCCTGTTAAAAAGGCATCTTGGTCATCTGTAAGTGATCAATACCCAAAATGGAGCGATGGAAAGAAAATGAAAAATAAAGAATATCTGTCAAATTTTAATATATTTGGATGGTGTAGTCCGACATTACGGACGGTGGAAGTTGGAGAAATAAAAGATGACAAAATCGTAAATACTTAATGCCATTAACCTATATACCATTGAATTCTAGATTACAGTTCTCATGATTTATTTGATGTGAAGTTTTATACCATGCCATGTATCATAAATTAAGCATAAATGTCAAATTTCAGCCATTAGATCATTGTAAAAGAGGCCCAATTGACAAATCAGCCCTTAATAATTGATTTTAGTGTCCATTGAATGAGGAAAGCTCACGGGTAGTCGTCGTAAGATATTTTCCTTCATATGAACGACTTGTATTGCCCATTATATGGACCAAGTGTGAAATATGAAGACAGTAGGCTTTTCCTTATGTGCGAAGTTATCCTTTTGAGGCTTACCAACTCTTTATAAATTTGGATCTTCCGATTTACTCACTTCCTACCATCCATTGCAATTCAAACTTGGACCACACTTTGGCCTCATATGACTACAAGATCATACAAAATTTAGACTCTGATCTGTAATCCTACATTGTTGAATATTGAAGTCAGTTCCTTCTTTTTGGTGTGGTAGGTGAAATTCCAGATCTAGGCCTTTTTCACCATCGATCAACCACCAAATTTTGTCAAATCGTTTGCCTATTCGTATTACACATTCTCGCCAAAATTGAGCCCTGATTATTAAGTGTGGATCGTTAATTAAGATCAAGTCCTTTTTGGCACCCGCTAAGAGAATTTCCAAGATAAGCTTATGCGAGGCTCCGATCTACTTCATATTTGGGATTTTAGGCCAACATGACTTGACTAGAGTGATGAGTGGAATGGATTTCCCAAAAATGCATCATAGTGGACCCTACTTGTTCCGTACAACTGAACCCCAAGCTAAAACTTCCGCTCGGTGTAACTACACCCGTGAAAACCATGCGCACTAAGAAAACTTGATGCCAAGACTTCCGGTTTTGAATCTTCAGCAAATCTGAACCATCCAATCTTTGTTGGAGTGAATTCCGACTCCAACAAAGAGCTCCGGGAAAGTCGAAGAATCCCACTACAATGGAAACACTGTGATTCACGGGCTCGGTTGTGAAAACACAAAAATACTGGCTGCCACACAATTTTGTAGAACCCACCTAAAGAACCAATCTGGAACCTTGATCATAGGCCCTTCCAAGTTTCCCCTTACAAATCCAGATCGTCCGAAAGAGCCGGTTTGAGCAAAAGTGGGCCGCTGCCATCAGAGTAGGAGTCATCTTCCTCAAGAAGATGCCAGGTGTTAATCACGGTGATTAACCCCATTCAAAGGTCAGAACCGTGTTCTAGATGACCCACGTAAGTAATTACATTCTCTAAAATACTGGACAAGAAAGAACTAGAGATCTGGACTATAATTTCCAGATGAAAACGATGTTAAACTTACCTGCGTAAACCCAATTCAACTTGAACTAACCTAGCGTCTTAAAGTCACGCAAGGAGGATCTAGAAACTCTGAAGTCATATAAATCCCTCCTCTAATACTATAGAATGTCCATAATAGATCAGAGAGAGAGAGAGAGAGATAGATAGATAGAGAGAGAGAGAGAGAGAGAGAGAGAGAGAGAGAGAGAGCTTTCCTGCTGGCCAAGTCTATCTGGTGCAGTTGCTGAGTTCAGCATCTAGATTCCACCAAGATCCATGGAGTCCAAACAGATTTAGCAGCTTCAAGAGGTGAATCAACTTACTATGATGCTTTCTATAATCTTCTGTAAGGTTAGACTCTATCCAACTTAAGATAATGAGAGCATACTTTGCTTTAAACAAAATCAAACTGAGTCGACTTAGAAAGAGAGTTCACGAAACTAAGGATTGGTCGGGCCAAGAATAGTTTCTGAACCAGGTAAGCCTCTGTCCAGACTCCATCTAAATTTAAGTCTTCTATACGGGTGTAATCATAGATTAAAACCAAATTTAGATCTTGGACTAGTTCTAACTTGAGTTTGATCCTAATCTTGTAACCTATTTAGTGTTGTAATCTAACCATACAATCTGTGTAATCATGTTAGAATTCAATCTTAAAGCGTACACGAAATCTTAACGACACAAGAGGGTGATTCGACCTTAAGGTGAGGGTTTTTTCCTTTAAATTTTGTGATAATTTGATTTGATTATCTTATTCTTACATGCTTCGAGTTTTATCATTGTGAATCATCATATTATGAATGGCGGTTGCACAATTTAAATTATCACATTATTACTTTGTCACGCAAGTACAATGTTGGAAATCTCGCTTTTAGCGATCGGTATAATATCATGGACGTAATGCCTTTCGGGTAGTGGCCCTCTTGGTCGGCATATAATCCCTTGGGTGGTGAGTGGTGCATAATTGATGTAATTAAATCGCCAAGCATATTAGATCACTTCTCAGGATTAGATGTCACAAATAGTCACTCCATGAATACATTGTGTCACATAAATCTCCCAATCACATTGTTGTGTCACCTTGAGACGTTCGTATAAATCCACATTGACGTTAGACACATCGACGAATATTTGTAGTATGGGATGCGGGGCGAGCCGAATATCTTTAAACTACTTTCCACATTGTGATCATGATCGTAGAGTGTGATGGACCACACGTACTTTGCTAAGCCTGCATTTTATGTAGAGTGTTTATGTATATCGATACCACTTGTCTTTGTGGAGTATTAGATGTATTAGTACCCTTTTGTTATTCTTATGAATCACTTGAATCATTGTAAACTTTAAAGGACAACCACCACTACGAGTTAGGGCTGAAAGTAGGGCAGGTTCAACCCAACTGACTCGTGACCGACTTGACATTGGGTTGGGCTCGAGCAGGATGTATTGGGTTCAATCTCGGGCTTAGGTTCTACAAACACCAACCCGATAAAACTTGGGTCGGGCTTGGGTTGAGGACTCGGGTTGTGTTCACAACCCCAAGTGTAGGGTCGCGAAGTAGTAATAACTTGATAAGACTGAGGTTGAATCCATAAGGACTAAACTTGTACGTATTATGAAAATAACTAGAACTAGAACTAGAAAAAGATCTAAATTAAAATCTGAATAATTGAGAGTAATGGTGAATAATGTTGATTAAAACTTATGAATTTAAAGGTGAGAACTAGGGTGCCAAGGATCCACTTGTAGTTATCAAGATGCTACCTTGCTTAATTCAATAACCACAATTGGAAATGGAGTCCTATCCCATCTAATTGGAGGATAAAGCAATTTAAATCAAATATGAACTTTTCATAGACCTAATTCTCAATGGAGGAGAATCGTGAAGACTGGAAGAGATTCCATCACCCTACCATGCGCAGGAGACGATAGTGAACAACATGATTTACCAATCTCATCGTCTTAAAACAGAAAAAGAAGATATCCAAAGCTATCATAACATCTATTGTAATTTGAGTCACAATAAATCATAGAAAATAGAAAATATTCCCTTAATATCAAACTAGAAATCAATGAAGTTCAATAAGATTAAGAATCAAAGCAAAATAAACATCCCAATATGCTATAAGCTTCACCTCTTAGCCCTAGCTAAGAGTTTTAGCCAACCATAGACATGATTGAAACCAAATCTCTTAAACAAAGCATGAGAAATAAACTAGGGAAGAAAAAAACTCTTTAACGGCTTCTCCACCCTTATGATATGCTCCTTGAGACCTTTCCAAAGAATATGCTTTTTCAAGATAATTTTAGGAATATGTTTGTTTTCAGGACAATTTCAGGATTTCTTTTCTTAACTTCGAATATTTGATTCTCTTCATTCCTCACTTGATTTTCTTGGATCTTTGCCATGTGAATTCTTCATTAATGACTTCCAAATCTCCAAATCTTCATTTAGTAATCTTTTGAGTATAAATATTCCTTTGACATCAATTTCACCTTAAGCTCTTGAAATCATCTTGCACATGAAAACATGAATAATTAAATCGATTAAGCACTGTCATGTTTATAAAACTAAGGTATAAATAGGGAAAAATATGCAATATGTCACACTCAACATACCCCTCAACCAGCATTTTGTTAGTCCCGAGCAAAACATGCATGAAGTGATATTCAATTCTCAAAGTTCAAAGTTCTTAAAGAAAACAATCTTTTGTGTACACAACTATGAATGAGTATAATCCAAAGAAGCGAGAGTGAAAATTTGAAAACATAGAGCCAAATCATATGAGCGATCAATCAAATAAGTTCTTCATCAATCCATTAAGAGCATAAGTTTATATATTAAGTTTTTCCACCGTGCTTAGTAATTTCCAACTTATTTTTCATAAAAATACTATCATTTCATAATGTTAGCCATGCTCATCACCTTAGGATTACTTGGATAATCAAGTGCTGATTCCGAACTTATCCCATTTTCTTTCTTTTTTCAGTTTTTGATTTTAAATCGACGGTCTCTTTTTATTCATTCTTTTCAGACTTTACATTCTTTTTATTTTTTTTCATTCGTTTCCAGTCTTTTCACCATACATGACCTTTTTGTCGATCTCATTATTTTTTAACTGATTCTTTTCATCTTTTAAGGTGGATAAAATTCTTCAGATTTAATTCTACATATCTTTCAATGATATACATACTAACAATCAGAAATTCTAGTACTATTCATAGAAAGAAAATTAAACGTGTCTTGTAACGTAGATTAACATGATATTCACTTCCTCTTAATCACTTAAGTGCAATAATTTAGACGATAGTCTACTCAGTTAATCAAACTCCAACAATTCAAAGTTTAATCTCCATGTTATCATCATACTCAAAGCATTCTTAATTCCACAGATTATTATTTCCCGAACATGTTTTTAACTTGAAAAATTGAAAAGTTTCATAATTTTTGCTCAACTAAGAAAACACTGATTAGTTTACCTAATCCACACCCCAACCTAAAACCTACATTGTCCTAAATGTAAAAGATATAAGCATGCAATGCATATGAGACAACAAAAAGAAATGGGAAGATAATACCTGAATAAGGAGAATTGAAGCTTTTCCAAAGCTCTTAACATGTAAATGGGTTAGCATGAAGACTAAATAAACTGAAATCAAACTATCCTAATCCTAAATTTTATGAAAGCAATAAACCTAACTACACCTCCATCAGACTAGGAGGTCAATCCTGGTACACAGGATCAATCAGAGGCATGGACATGTTCTCTGAATCAAACTTCTCAACAAATTGCTTGAGATGATGTCCATTCACTTTGAAAACATTGCCATTTATCAGATTCTTTATCTCGACGGCCCCATGAGGATAGATATTAGTAATAGTGAAAGGGCCGGTCCAACAAGTTCAAAGTTTTCCTAGAAAAAGATGTAACCGAGAATTGTATAGAACTTTTTGACCGGTTATGAATGATTTTCGAAGGATGTTCCTGTCATGGAACACCTTCATCCTGTCCTTGTAAATTCTTGAGTTCTCATAAGCGTCTTTCTGGATTTCCTCAAGTTCATGTAGTTGGAGCTTTTGCAGCGAGCCAGCATTGTCCAAGTTAAAGTTTAGAGTCTTGATAGCCCAGTAGGCTCTATCCTCTAGCTTCACATGCAAGTGGTAAACTTTCATATAGACAAGTCTAAAGGGAGACATTCCAATGGGTGTCTTAAAAGTTATGCAGTAAGCCCATAAGGCATCAGTCAAGCGAATTGACTAATCCTTATAGTCAGGGTAAACCATTTTTTTTCAGAATTTGTTTAATTTTCTTGTTGGAAATCTCGGCTTGCCCGCTTGTTTGTGGGTGGTATGGAGTGCTCACTTTATGAGAGATGCCATATTTCTTTATTAAGTTCTCAAATGATCTATTATAAAAGTGTAAACCTCCATCACTAATGATGGCCTAAGGCGTTCCGAACCGAAAAATGACATTTTCTTTTAAGAATCGAATGACCGTTTTATGATTATTATTCTGACACAAGATCGCTTTAACCCATTTAGTGACATAGTCTACTGCTAACAAAATGTAAATATTCCCAAAGGATTGAGGGAATGGTCCCATGAAATCGATGCCCCAACAATCAAATGCTTCAATGATAAGAATGAGGTTCAGAGGCATCATATTTCGATGAGACAACCCTCCTAATTTCTGACAACTCTCACAAGTTTTACAAAACTCATGAGTATCTTTGAACATAGTAGGGCAGTAAAAGCCACACTGCAGAATTTTGGCCATGGTCTTTTTAAAAGAAAAGTGACCACCATAGGCCTGAGAGTGACAGAAGGAGATTACACTCTGATGTTCATTGTCTGGCACACTACTTAGAATTTGGTATGGGCAATATTTAAACAGATAAGGATCATCCCAGAAAAACTTACGTACCTCGGCAAAGAATGTTTTCTTATCTCGCGTAGTCCAATATGTCGGTGTGAAACTTGTGGCAAGATAATTCGCATTGTTAGCAAACCAAGGTAATTGGGAGAGTTTAAACAATTATTCATCAAGGAACATATTATTTATAGGTGTCGGCTTAAGGGAATTGGGAAGTCAAGCCTAGATAGATGGTTAGCTACTACGTTTTCTACTCCCTTTTTGTCTCATATTTCTATATCAAATTCCTGAAGTAAGAGGATCTATCTTATCAAGCGAGGCTTAACATCCTTCTTAGAAAGAAGGTACTTCAGCGCCGCATGGTCTGTGTAGATAATGATCTTAGATCTAATCAAGTAAGACTTAAATTTATCCAAAGCAAATACTACGACTAAGAGTTCCTTCTCCATAGTAGAATAGTTCACTTGGGTAGAATTTAGAGTTCTACTCTCATAGTGAATCTTGTAGGGCTTCTTCTATTTTCTTTGGCCTAACACTGCCCCAATAGCATAGTCAGACGCATCACACATAATCTCAAAAGGTATGCTCTAATAGGGGTGGGCATCAAGCCGAGTCAAGTCGAGGTGGGCTAAGCTCGGGTCGGCTTGTCCATGGTGTACTCGAGTTCGAGCTTGAGCTCGAGCTCGGCCTCGAGCTCAACATTGAAGCTTGGCTTGTTTGCCAAAGCTATCGAGTCGAGTTCAAGTTGAGCTAGTGGTTCGAGTCGAGTCGAGTTTACCTCGAGTCGAGCTCGAGCTTGTTCATATCATCTTATGTTAAGTTATTAAAATTTTGGCTAAAAAAATAAAATAAATGTCTCATATGCTAATGCCACATTACTAAGATATAAATGATAAACCTTTAGATACTATCAATATCATACCACAAAATCATATTTTGTCCTTAACAATTAACATCAACATCAATTCGAAAGAGTTAAAATATATTAAAAATTATAAAACCGTTCATGAAGATTTTTAAAGCTTTCCTTCCTTCAAGCATTTTGGCCCACATTTTTAATTTCATTGTCCTCTTCACACTCTTCAGCATCGAAACTGCTACCACCCCAAACTAGATGTAACCAATCTTACGTACATATCAGTGCTTCAACTGTATTCAAGGTGAGTGAGCTTCGATACTTGCTAACTACCCTGCTGCCAGTGCTAAAAGCTGATTCTGATGCCACGGTTGAAATTGAAATTGATAAAATGTCCTGTGCCATCAATGAAAGTTTAGGGTATTCACGAGCTCGAAACTTCCACCATTGCAAAACATCGAAATTATTATATTTTATCTTTATGACCGGTTCCTTCAGATACTTGTCCACTTCAGATTTAGTTTTCTGCGTATCCGTTTCTTCTTTGTCTAAAAAATACATAAAGTCATGAAGTCGCTCGCCCTTAGTAGAAGAACTATCCGCAGTTTAAGAAGTACATATCGCAATTGATGTTTCGGTCGAATTATCAACATATGATGCAAACAGCTCTTCAATTGCAGCATTAATAATAGCGGTCTCCACTGAAACTCTTTCGAAACTAGAATAAAGCGATCTGAAAACAAATCTAACCATCGCCATCTTGTATCGTGGATCCAGGACAACTGCAATAGCCATTAACAGGTGGCATTGAGCTCAATACTTACTAAATTTCAACTGCATTCCTAGAGCAATCGCTTTAAAAAATTTTAGACCATCAGCAGCACATTTTTTAAGCATGTTCATAATGAAAATAATTTTAGGAAGAAATTGATTTGCATTGGGATACTTATTTCTTGAAAAAAATCTTCGTGCAGTCGTAAAAAAATTTGAGAAACCGATAAATATCTTCAGCTTTCTTCCAGTCTTCATCACTTGGCACATATGCATATATTTTATCGTGCGCCGTAAGTTCAGGGAATGCAACTTTAAATTGTAAAGCTGTATCCAACATTTTATAAGTGAAATTCTAGTGAGTGCAGACATCTAACTTCAACTACTGTTTAGATTTCAAATCCAAACGTTGGATTATATCATTCCACGTACTCAGTCTTGAAGGTGACCCCCTTATATATTTAACGCTACCTTGTATGTTTGCAATCGTTGAATCAATTGCTTTCAGCCATTCTTTCATAGTCGAGTTGAGTATGTGAGCATAATATTTAACTTGGAATATTTTACCTTCGAAGAATAGATTTTCGGCAGCCTTGAACTGAGTACGTAAGAAAGAAATCAACGTATCGTTGGATGAGGCATTATCTAAAGTAATTGAAGAAATTTTCTTTTCAATGCCCCACTCAACAAGACAGTTATAAATGCAATTGGACAGTACCAAACCGGTATGAGGAGGAGGAATGTGGCGGAAGTTTAAAATCTTCTTTTATAGTTTCCAATCGACATCAACGAAGTGTGCGGTCAATGACATATATCCATTTCTCTGATTCGAGGCCGTCCACATATCCGATGTTAAACTTATTCTGGATATGGATTATGGGAGAGCTTTCAAGTTAGCTTTCTTAACAACATACATATTCATGCATTCTCTTTTCACAATAGATCGAGAGGCCTTCTCACATTTAGGATTTAGAAATTTACAACATCCCATAAAAACCTTGCTTTCTACCATGCTGGATGGCTTCTCATTGACTATCACTAACCTCGCAAACCACTTATTCAGTTTATCCGAGTCATACTTATATGTTGAGAGTGCAGCTTTAGAGTCGTCATCTTCAAAAATAGTAAATGAAAACATTTGCTGAACTCCACCCTTCAATGTTCTTGGTCTCTTCACACATTTATCTAGATGCTTCTGATAGTGAGTTGTAGAAGAACCAGAATGCTTGGCGTAAAGAGTGTTACAAAACTTGCATCTAATCTTGACAGAACCATCTGGTTGTGTGATCTCATCAAAGATTCCCATATCGTCGTTCTTTTTTTTTTCTTTTCACAGAACCTGAAGCTGTTTCAACTTTGTTCTCTAATTTTTCTTCATCCACGGAAAAAGGAGAATTGATTGACGCACCAGTGCCAGGAGTACTTGGGTTTTCTTCAGTAGTCATCTAAAAATCAAAAGATAACAAGAGTAGGGTAAGATCAGGGATTTTATAGGTTAAAGGAATCAGTCAACGATATTTATACGTATATATAAATATATAATACAAACAATATCGGGCCCCTCCATAAACTGCAAGACACAAGTGTCTCAAATAGTCCCCTAATAAATAAATCCACCGGGATATATACATATACATAACTATAAATTATCCAGAATTGTTTTAATTTTTTTTTATTAATTATTTCTAAATATCTTATTCCTACTTATCTCTATTTAGAGGTGCTAATCGTCTCTATCCCATTCGGTAACATACCATGTACTGTCCCCATACAATTTACATGTGAGCCGAAATTTCGGCAGCACCTCCCTATATTCTCCAGATATATGTAAAATTCAATACTAATTAGTTGCCACAGCCACATGTAATCTATTACACATGTAGTGGCAACTAACTAGTAAAAAACCACATATCCGGAGAAAATATAGGGAAACACTACCGAAATTCCAACCACATGTAAATTGAATGATGACAACCTAAGTATATGGTATGGTACCGAACTGTCCAAAATGGGGACAATTTAGGAATTCATATAGAACAAGTATTTTCAGTGGAATGATTGTACTTGTTCAATATAAATTCCTAAACAGGGGGTATATTGCTAAACCACTAAGTGGATTAAATATTAATTAACAACATCAGATCACAAATAATAATAAGCATCAATATGACAATATGTAAAGAACAATTATCAAAATATATAACAAACATTTTATCTATACAACTACAACTCTGGTATGATTAATTGTTCTAACTATCCATTGATTTCATCCACATCTTACCTAGCTGGTCAACACAGCTGCTTATACTTTTACAGAAGGCAATTAGACCTATCTAACAGAAGGTCTGGATTTTGACATGTACAACAATTTCTTACATATGAGTGTATAGCTAGATTGTGCTAGCATTCCTCTTCAAGGATACACATGACAGTCTCATGCTGATGTTAAAACATCACCTTCACAAGGATGGTTACTCTTTTTTTATTTTTTTATTTAAGTGGAAACATTCTACATGACTTCGATTAATAATCCCCAACCAATCATATAAGCTCAACTACTTGAAAAAAGAAAAAGAAGCTAAGGCTGTATACAAACCGGAGGAAATGACGTAAGAGGGGCCCAACCAACGCAACCTTCACTGTCCATTGATTTCATTCACGTCTAACCAAGCTAGTGAACCCAGCCGCCTATATTTTTAATTTTTTATAGAAGCCACTGACAATTAGACAACATAATGAAAGGTTTAATTTTTGACATTTATGACGATTTCCTACATATAGGTGCACAGCCAAATTATACTACCATTCCTCTTTTAAGATATATCATCCATTGATTTCATCCACATCTAAGTTGGTCAATGCAACTACCTATACTTTTACTATTTTACATTCTTAAAATCAGATTGGTTGAAAAATCGTAGCCACTGATTCATCGATGATTTTTTTTTTTGGAGATATTCTCTACTGTCCAATAAATGTCCAACACTCTAATGTCTAGACAATCAAATATGATAATATTAATTCTCAATACATCTAAACCAACATTCATAATTTTGGAACAACCAATTATTTTAATAATTATATGCCACGTATGCAGTTTCTCGGTAGATTTGTGGCATACGTCCACAGTACACGTGGCATACATCTACCTCCATCCATCCCAATAAAAACATGGGCCCTACATTGGATGGGGCATAGCATCACAGATCTTATTGATTGGACAATTCTAACTATCAAAATTGGACATTTTCTTTCTGAACTTCAAATGCTTAGTGACAACCCAGAAATTGGTTAGGATTTGTTTGGTCTTTTAGGGCCCACTATTTGAACATTTTGGATTGAAATACATGCGTGTCACACGTGTACAGTGGTTGTATACTTGCATGTGCTATGAATCTATTATATCGATGGTAATTTACAACTGCCTGGGTATCATCTATCACACTCTATCGGAGTATCAAAGTATTTTACTTTCCTTGGAGGGGCAAAAACCAATAGGAGGTTCTTGTCTGAGACTGAGAGGGTCAGTATCGAGAGAGAGAGAGAGAGAGAGAGAGAGAGAGAGAGAGAGAGAGAGTGTGTGTGTGTGTGTGTGTGTGTGCGGGAGCATGAGATTTGGAAGTTGAAAAATCGATCCAAATCTCAAGCTGGGACCCACAATCAGGGCCACACCGGAATAGAAGAAGAAGATGATGATGATGAAGAAGAAGAAGAAGAAGAAGAAGAAATAGATCTGGGCAGTGGGTACTCACCTTGTCAGGATTGGACGTGGCAGGGAAACTCTGGTTCGCTCAGCGAGGGCAGTGTGCGGGCAATGTGCGGGCAGCATGGTGGTGGTCCCGGACTCTCGGTGGGGTGCTGTTCTTGTCAGGTGGCATGCGACGGGCAGCGGCTGGGTGGGGACCTTGTGGGGTAGAGAAAAAGAAGAAAGGGAAAGGGAGAAAAAGAAAGGGGACGTGCGGGTAGGGTTAGGTTTTTTAATAGTATATATATAATATTTAAATTAAAAATAAAATATATATTATATATATAATATTAAAATTAATATGATTTTATTTAATCGAGTCGAGTCAAGTTAAAATGACCCCTAGTCGAACTCGGCTTGAACTCAACTCGAGCTACAATAAATGAGATTGACTCGGCTCAACTCAGCCATTCAAGTCGAGTCAATTCGAGCTGACTCGAGGCGAGTTGAGTGAGTTAATCGAGCTAGCTCGACTCGTGAACAACCCTATGCTTCACTTAGGTAGTTGCATGATGGGTGCAGTAATTAACATACTCTTGTGCTTAGTGAAAGCTTCTTGGCATTGTTCAGTCCACTCGAATGGAGTCTCCTTTTGAAGTAGATTATATAAAGGACGAGAGAAGTGATTAAAGTCTTTTATGAATCATTTGTAGAATCTGGCGTGTCCTAAGAAAGATCGCATGTTGTGTATGTTTTTGGGATGTAGTAAGTTAGAGATAAGATTGATTTTAGCCTTATCCACCGCAATTCCCTTGGATGAAATTATGTATCCAAGTATAATTTCCTTGGGAACTATGAAATGACATTTCTCCTAATTCAGAACCAAATTCTTTTCTTCACATCGCTTTAGTACACTTTTGAGATTTTTTAAACACTGGCTGGAGGATGGACCAAAGACAAAGAAGTTGTCCATAAGACCTCTAAATATTACCCCACCATGTCTTAAAAAATACTCAACATGCATTGTTGAAAAGTGGCGGGGCCATTACACAAATGGAATGACATTATTCGGTAAGCAAAGGTGCCATACGGGCATGTGAATATTGTCTTCTCATGATCTTCAAGGGCTATCTCTATTTGATTATAGCCCGAATACCTGTCAAGGAAGCAGTAATAAAAATGACCAGCTAGCCTTTTCAAGATTTGGTCAATGAAGGGTAAAGGAAAGTGGTCATTCCTTGTGACAATATTCAATTTTTTATAGTCAATGCACATTGTTCAACCAGAAGTAACTCTGGTTGGCCTAAGTTCATTGTCGGTATTGGCTACGATGGTGATTCCAGACTTCTTAGGAACCACTTGAGTTGGACTCACCCATTAACTGTTGGATATAGGGTAAATTATACCCACATCTAATAACTTAAGTACCTTAACTTTAACCACTTCCTTCATATTTGGATTGAGTCAATGTTGTGGTTGTTGGGAGGTTTTTGCATTATCCTTAAGATGAATGTGGTGAGTATAAATCAAAGGGTCAATTCCCTTGAGGTCCATAATCGACCATCTAAAGGCTCCTTTATGCTTAATGAGAGTAGAAATAAGCATATTCTCTTATTTTTTCTTAAGGTGGAAAGAAATCACCACTGGGTATGCCTCATCTTGACTTAAGTAGACATATTTAAGATCAGTGGGCAAAGGTTTTACGTTAAGCTTTGATGCTTTGAGGCTAGATGGTAGAGGCACTACATTGATTTGGGGTAATTTCTCAAATTATGGCCTCCATCAATTAACTTCAAGTATTGGCGTAGCATCAAGAAAGGCATCCATCTCCCTAATCATGTCATCATCTAAATCAGGGGAGTGGGCCAAGCATGTCTCTAGAGTGTCAGAGTATAGAGTCAAAAGTACTTTATCTTCCACGAAAGAATCAATCATGTTAATGTTGTGGGTATCATTATCATCCTCTGACTGTTTGTTCATATTGAAAAAGATGTTGAGCTCCAATGTCATATTTTCGAAAGATAGATTCATAATCCCATTCTTACAATTAATGATAGCATTTGATGTAGCAAGGAATGGATGACCAAGAATGATAGGTATTTGAGTGTTCACATCCACAATGGGTTAAGTATCCAGAATAATAAAATCTACTAGGTAGTAGAATTTATCAACCTGGACCAACACATCCTCAATCATCTCTCTCGATACATGATCTGATCGATCAGTAAGTTGTAACGTGATCTAGGTGAGTTTTAATTCACCAAGACCCAGTTATTCGTAGACCGAGTAAGGAATCAAATTTACACTCGCCCCTAAGTCAAGAAGTGCATGTTCAATCCGGTAATTCCCAATTACAAAAGTGATGGTTGGGCTACCTGGATCTTTGTATTTTTGGGGCACATCTTACTTGAGGATGACACTCACTTTTTTTGTCAAAAGAGATTTTCTTTTATATGTTTTGCCATCTTTTGGTAGTGCATAGATCTTTCAGAAATTTGGCATATGAAGGGATTTGTTTAACGACATCTAGTAGAGGGATGTTGACCTTCACTTGTTTAAGTACCTCTAGAATATCTTGAGAGTTAGAAAGAGGTTTTGGTGCAATCAACCGCTGGGGGAATGGCGCAATTGGCTTAATTTGAGGTTCCGGTTCCAACCCATATGGGGCATTACTAGGTCTATCATTCTCAATTTCTTCCGGGTCCTTAGGCTTTTCAGCCCTTATCGGAATAGATTTGTCAATTGTCTTTCTACTCCTAAGAGTGACGATAGACTTGGCTTGCTCCATTTGATTTAAAGAGCTTGGGTCACTAATTTCACATTGTGGTTTTGGATTGGGGAGGGGTTGGCCTGGAAGCATCCCTTTCTCCTTGCTCGCTAAGTGTGACTCAATCATTTGAATGAATGATGTAAACATTCTCATTATTATTTTGAGATCCTGTAATGCTTGCACCGTATTCTCGTTGAATAACTCTTGATTTTGCATGAATTTTTAAACCATATCTTCTTGAGGCCTCTTTTGATTTAAGAATTGCATAAGAGCCTCTTGAGGGTTAGTTGTTTGTCCATTCCTCCAACTAAAATTTAGATGGTTCCTCCAGTTGGAGTTGTATGTGTTTGAGGTGGGTCCTTTGAAAGGTCTTTGGTAATTGTCCACAGCATTTGATTGCTCATTCAATCTCTCTTGAAAAACAAGAATTGTTGGGCAATTTTCAGTGGTATGTATGTTGTAAGCACAAATACCATAAACAACTTCTGTAGCCTTGTTGGATTTAATAGGTATAGCCTTCTTAAGTTCCATGGCCTCGACTTTTCTTGTGAGATTGGCCACTCTTGCACTCATATCGTCTTCTTCTTTTAAAGCATAAATTCCACCTAATTCCTTTGATTGAGTAGGCTTAGAAGTAGTGGGTTTTGGAGAGGTGTCCTATGATTGCACATTTTCTGCTAATTGATCTAAGTAATCCCACACATCATCGGCCTCGTTATTCATGAATTCATCGTTACACATCATCTCTACAAACTAGCACATTGGTGAAGTTAATCGATTATTGAAAAAGCTTATTGTTTGCCATATTTCATAGCCATGATGTGGATAGGAATTTGTGAGATCCTTGAACCTTTCCCAGTGTTGGAAGAAGATTTCTTCCTCTTTTTGGACAAAGTTCATGATTGCTTTCCTTAAAGTGTTAGTTTTATGAAACGGGAAAAACTTTTCAAGAAATTTCTGAGTCATCTCGGTGCATGTGCCAATGGATGTTGGCTTTAATGAGTGCATCCACGTCTTAGCCTTCTCCTTACGTCTTAGCCTTGTCCTTCAATGAGAAGAGAAACAATTTTAGTCGCACTGTATCATCATACACGTTTGGAAAGTGTAACGTGACGATTATTTCATCAAACTCTTTGATGTGCAAATATGGACTTTCAAAATCTAGTACATGAAATTTAGGAAGGAGTTGTGTCACTCCAGGTTTGATATCCATGTTTCCTGCATTAAGTAGAAAGACCATACAGGAAGGTATACTCACCCCCTTCGGTTGTAAATAATCTCGTAGAGTACAAGGCAGGGGTGCATTATGCACCTCGTTTTCATCTTGAACTTCAACTTCCTCAATTGGTGGTTGATTTTGATTTGCAGCCATCACTTATATTGACTCAGAGGGTCTCAAGTGGTGTCTAATCCTATGATGGATAGGCAACCCTTTGACTAAAATATCTGAAATTGTGGTAATGACCGCTTAAGTTGAAGTAGGAATATGCCAATATGTCCTAGAGGGGGGTGAATAAGACTTTTTAATAATTTTATAACAATTTGAAATCCCATCACTCTAATCCTAACAGTAAGCATACGTTAGGATTACTCAAGAGTAACTCTACTGGCTTTCAAGCCTGGTAGAGGATCTAATCATAAACTATTTGAGAGATGAATAGTATGCAAACTAGTTTATGATGGATATGACTCTGTGTGTGAGGTGTGATCTCAAATAGTCAAATATGAAAGTATTTAAGGAAATCACATAAGAATATTTAAAACAATAGCAATCTCAAACACAATCATTTTTACAGTGATTCGACTACTTGTCTACTCCACTCCTGGCAGACGCACTCAACCCTTGAGTGTGCCGAATTTCACTAAGGAGGTTTCACACGGTTCACCTCAAACACAAGGTTTTAAATTAGGTTCACCTTTAACCATTACAACCTACACCTAGGCTGATAGTTTATCCTCCCACGAGCAAGGGTCAACACATAGCACCCGATTTTAGGCACATTGGCCAAGGATCCACACAAGGAACCTAACTATTTATGCTCTCCACAAAGTAAGGGTCAACACAACGCACCCACCACATACACTCCCATCGGAGGCTTCCTAGAGGACTTGCAAAGGGTGAGAAACACCTTAGACCCAATCCTACAAAGGAATGATCACAAGGGTCCTCTGGACTCTAATAACTTACAGATAAGCAGATGAGTCCCTTTAAGCGCATTGTTGAAGATCTCTTCCTTTGATGAAGAACTTCAGCTTCCTTGATCCGCAACTCAGAAGATGTACCAATACATGGCGATGAGTTGGGTCAAGGTTATGATGGAATCCTACTCTCCTAAATGTTTTCCTATAAGGGAGATAGAGCGATTCCAATCATTCATGCATTCAAGGCATCCCAGCTCAATGATTTTCTATTAAGATGGTAGCTGGAGGATCCTTAAATGTGGAAGTTCATTCCCCAATCCACTCTATTGAATGTCAATGATGAGGGTGGATTGGAGGATGAACTTCCATGAGAGAAAGGGCTTTGGGTATAAGATCTAAGGTTAGACACTTAAAAGCACTCTCTTCTTTCTCTACCAACAACTAAAGACAAGTTCTCTATATATAGACAAAAAGTTCTAACGGATATAAAAAGGTCACATTTATGATATAGTTCGATATTATCGAGCAGGGTCGATATCATCGAGCGTATACTCTTGATTGGCCGCTTGATGACACAAACTCAGATGTCATACGCTTTTGAAACATTTTGCCAACTAGTCAAGGGAATCGAAACACTCGTCGATGTCATCAGATTTCGAACTATGATTTCATCGATACGAGGATCGATTCCTCGACATTTGAAAATGAGAGAGACATGCCTTAGAAATATTACAGGTCAAAGATATGATCGAGGTGCACTCAATATCATCGGAATTTGAATGTCGATGATATCGATAGTCGTGTCGATGCATTGATAAATCAAATGGATTTTCCAATTAAGCTTGCTGGATAGTTTATGTCCATTCTCGATGCAATCGACCCGGCTTCGATATCATCGATATTTGAACATCGATTCTATTGAGTCCCCCTTGATCCAAGATAAAAACTACCTGAAAATATTACTGGTAAATTGTGTCCAAGATCGATATCATCGAAGCGCTTCCGATATCATCAGTTTTTGAATTTCGAGGATATTGAGGAGTATTTCGATATATCGAAGGTCTTCATGATTTTCTTTAGAAAAATAGGGACACAAAATCTCTGCTGTCGATTTTATCGAGTCAACTTTAGTAGACTCGATATTCAAGTTTCGATGATATCGATACTGCTATCGATATATCGATAATTCCGTCCAGAAGTATATGTGGTTGCTGGACAACATATGTCCTCATTCGATAATATCGAGTGAGTTCCGAGGACATCGACAACATGTCTCGATTAAATCAATAATCTATCGATAAATCGACAGAGATAGAAAACTTAGAGATTTTTTGAAAATTTAAAAAATTTTTCTAACTCAAAAACCCTATGATATTCTAATCAGTTTTAAGGGTTTTAATCACCTGGTGTTTTGAGACATGGGATGTTAGGCTTAGATTTACCTGTTGCGAGTTTGAGCCCACATCCGGTTGAGGCAGACGGTCGATTGATCTTCTTATGGAGCTTCTCTATCTAGCTGACTCAACATTCACGCTAATTGACAAACTAGGGCACTTTCAATATCCTCCTTCACTTAAAAGACATATAGTATTATCACGAACCCACTTGAGCATGAAACACTCTCAGCCCTCGAATAATTAAAAATTAAACCTAAGCAAAAGAAAATTAGAAAATCTAAAACAAATAAGAAATCTATAAAAGAAAAGAAAGAGAGAATTTGGAAAGAGGTTACTGGATTGGAGTTGCTATGTTAGTGAAAATGGTGAGCAGTACTGAAATAATAAATAAATCAGAATAAATCATAGATCTCAATAGCAGTAGTATTGAAAAATTGATTCAAACTTAGTTCGTAGGACAACCTTACACCAAAAATAAAGTTTTAGTTAGGATAACCTAATTTCACAAACGTTTGTAAGGATCAAGATCACAAACTAAGTAAGAGATAAGAGAGCTATTTATTACAAGCATTCATTACATATACATAAACAAATTACAATCATCCACCACAAATACAAAACTTAAATCATTCACCACAAACTCCAGGAGTTATAGCGGTTTGATGTGTACACCAACTGTTCTCAAATAGCCATACCTACTACACTCCCAATAATCACAACCCACGTGATATTGACGTTCACTAATAAACAAGAGTTTCACATGTTCACCTTAAAACCTAAACAGTTGTGATTTTAGAAGGGCTATCACAAACAAAACCCCACGTTGAGATTTTCTGGCTATCTCAGTCAGAACCAATATAAGAGATGTGAGACCCGTATCCTAGCCCGTACCATTTCGTAGTCCTCCTGGTTAAATTTTGGTGACCCACGATCTGTTATCGGCATTTACGCGTGATCCTGAGTCGTGTCCTGTATATCAGAGTTGGTTTGACTCAAAACTTGTACACTTGCAACCATGCCGTCGCCGCGGTTCCGACGTTATATATTACGCGCCGAGGCGATACCCTAGCCAGGAGTTGTGAGCCCACGTTTAGTTTGAGAAAAACGTCGTGCGTTGATAATCCCAAGATAATCCATCACATCAATTCCATCAATCATATCAATCAAGTACACATCACTCCCATCACTCACACCCATCCCCAAGTACAACTACCCATCCCCAAAGTCAAACTATCTCTCTTACACAAGTACTCCCATCACTCACTCACCCATCACTCACATCTCTCATCTCTTATCTCTCTCATTCTCCCAAGCAACCTAAACACCCAATGTCCATGGCTTCCATGGAGAAGAGCTCTAGGATGCATCGGTGGAAGAAGAAGTCCAAGAAGACAATCGGTGGGTGATTTTGTTTGGATTTGATGATTTGAGGGCCCACTTGTGGTGGGACCCGTCTTGATGTATGCTTTATATTGAGGGGCCCATAGTGAAGGGGCCCCTCCTCCACCCGATCTCTCTCTCTCTCTCTCTCTCTCTCTCTCTCTTTCTCATGTGTTGCGAACCCCACGGTGATGTATGATCCATGCCGTCCCATCCGTGGGGCCCACCTCGATGGTGTCCAGTGGACAGGCAATTGCTTATCCGCCCGGATAGATCTGGATGAAGGGATATCACTAATAATAGCTTGATCCAGAGCTTTGTGGGACCACCTTGATTTATATATTTTATCTCCACCATCCATTGTTTAAGACGGTGGGACCCACCCCACGTGTGGGGCCGTGCCCTGATGTATGAGTTCATCCAGGCCGTCCCAGGCCTGGACGCTGCTCGTAAGGGCCCTGATGTACATGGGACCCACCTTGGGAAAACGGATTCGCTGGCTGCTGCATAACAGCTATGCAGCTACTATGAGGCGGGATGAATCCACACTGCCCGTTCATCTATGTGGGCCCCAGCAGCATGTGGTTGCTTGGATAATGTCAGCAAGTTCCGTGGTTCCATCACGTATGCGTCTCATCCATACCAACCGTTTGATGGAGGGACGCACCATGAGGTATGGTTTCATCCAGCTGTTCATTGGTCAGGTGGTGGGTCCCACCACTAGATTACGTTAGCAACCTGTGAGGGTCACCAAGATGCATGTGTCTTACACACACCGTCCATCTGGACGGTGCTTGCAAGCCACTGTGATGGACGTGTTTCTCCAGCCATCCATTTATTTGGATGAGGGGCCACCCCACACGTGTGGCACGTGTGGGGCTGAGACCCACCTTGATGTATTTATTCTGCTCCACACCGTTCATCTGGACCATGCAGGTGTGGGGTGCACTGTGATGTATGGGTTATATCCTAACCATCCTATGGTGGGACGCACCCTGATGTACAGTCTTATACACACCATCCATCCGTTTCATCCACACTGTCCACTCGTGTGGGCCCCTCCATGATGTGTTTTATATGCAAGCCGTCCACTTATTTTGCCAGTGTGGACCACACCATGATGTATTTGTTTCATCCACACCATCCAGACAGTGCTGGACATGTTTGGACGGTGCTGATTTACCTGGACAATGTTTGGATGGTGCTGATTTACCTGGATAATGTTTGGATGGTACTAATTTACCTGGACAATGTTTGGGCAGTGCTGATCATCATTAGTGGGCCATGTGCCTCATGGAATGATAGTGTACAGTGATACACATGATACACCTACAACTATTGAAATGATTTTTGGTGTGGTCCAAGCCCACTTGAGGTCCATTGGTGTGACCCATCCATAAGGCCCATCATGATGTATATTTGAGGTCCATGTGCAGGGCCCACCTGTGATGTATATAGGCCCATGTGTAGGGCTCACTTGTTGTGTTTTTTAAGCCCATATGATGATGCCCAACTTGTTGTGTATGAGGCCCATTGTGATATGTATTAAGCCTATGGGGTGTGGCCCATTATGATGCATTCATGGCCCATGGGTAAGGCCTATTGCGATGTATTCATGGCCTATGGACAAGGCCCATTGTGATGTATTCGAGGCCCATGAGTGAGGCCAGACATGATGTATATATGGGCCTTAAGTATGGCCCATTGTGATGTATTTCTGACCTATATGATGAGGCCCATTGTGATATATTTTTGGCCCAGTTATGAGGCCCATAGTTATGTATATGCGGCACAGATATGAGGCCCATTATGATGTATTTGTGGCCCATTTGGCGAGGCCCACATTGATGTATATATGGCCCACGTGAGGAGGCCCACTGTGATGTGTTCTTGACCATTGGCAAGTCCCGACGTGATGTATATGAGAGGCCCATGTGATATATTTGAGGCCCGGGTGCAGGGCCTACCTGTTGTGTATTTGAGGCCTGTGTGATGTATTTGAGGCCCAGGTCCAGGGCCCACCTGTTGTGTATTCAAGGCCCGTTGTGATATGTGATTTTGCCATGATGTATGTAATGATGTTTATGTAGGCCACTTCTTGAGAGCAATGTTGGTTAAATGTCCACATTGATAGGCAATGATGGTTAAATGTCCACATTGTGACCTTCCCTTAGGCCCCTTATTAGGCCGATTTTGATTGTCGAGGCCGATTTCGATCGTCGAGGCTGATTGACGAGGCCGATTTCGATTGTCAAGGCCGATTCTGATTGTCGAGGCCGATTTCAATTGTCGAGGCCAATTCTGATTGTTGAGGCCGATTGACGAGGCCGATTCTGATTATTGAGGCCGATTATGAATGTCAAGGCCGATTCCGATCGTCGAGGCCGATTGTCGAGGTCGATTCCGATTGTCAAGGCCGATTTCGATTGTCGAGGCCGATTTCGATCATCAAGGCCGATTGATGAGGCCGATTCCGATTATTGAGGCTAGTTCTGATTATCGAGGTCGATTTCGATGTTGAGGCTAATTCTGATCATGGAGGCTGATTGTCGAGGCCGATTAATAAGGCCGATTCTGATTATCGAGGCTGATTCCAATTGTTGAGGCCGATTCCGATCGTCGAGGCCAATTTTGATTATCGAGGTTGATTCCGATTATTGAGGTTGATTCCGATCGTCGAGGCCGATTGACGACGTCGATTTCGATTATCGAGGCCGATTCCGATCGTCGAGGCTGATTGATGAGGCTGACTCCGATCGTCAAGGCCAATTGATGAGGTCGATTGTCGAGGCCGATTCCGATTATCGAGGCCGATTCTGATTATCGATGCGGATTCTTATCGTCGAGGCCGATTCCAATTGTCAAGGCCGATTTCGATTGTCGAGGCCGATTCTGATCGTCGAGGCCGATTTTGATTATTGAGGCCGATTTTGATTGTCGAGGCTGATTTTGATTGTCGAGGCCGATTCCAATTGTCAAGGTTGAATCCGATTTTCAAGGCTAATTCTGATTGTCGAGGCCGATTATCAGTGCCAGTTGTCAATACCGATTATGAGTATAGCATCATGATACATGCCCATACACATCATCTGCATGTTTGTTATAAGACGTGGTGGACTATTGCATATGTCATTGGGCGAGTTGTTATGAGACTCCCTGATAGGCGAAAATTGTCTCCCATGAGTGCACGGTATGCGTAGGATTGATGCGTGACTGGATTGTATGACTCATGCAACTTGCATTGTGTGTTGTGATTACTGTACACCCTAGTGACATTAGGGCCGTAGCCTCCACAAGCATGTTGTGGATGGCCAGATGGGACACCGAAATTTGTTACTAGCATCGGGTCGCCATAGATGGTCCTGGGTGAAAATTCCTAAACCCTCTTGGTACCAGAGGACACCCCAACGTCTAGATCGAGTAGATATATAGATATATATATATATATATATATATATATATATATATATATATATATATATATATATATAGCGCATGAGGACCGTATACTAGTAGGTTACATCTCCCACTGTGTCGTGGTCGGTTGGGGGGTGTGACCTTACCCGCTTGAGTGAGGGGGCAATATCTAGGTTGAGTTTGACCAACTTGAGGAATGAGTCTGCTATCGACGAGCCGAGCCTGATTTTGGCAGGCGGATAGTGAGGTCTCTTCCATTT
The DNA here is from genome assembly GCF_029962835.1 of Magnolia sinica. Taxonomy (NCBI): domain Eukaryota; kingdom Viridiplantae; phylum Streptophyta; class Magnoliopsida; order Magnoliales; family Magnoliaceae; genus Magnolia; species Magnolia sinica. Next base: position 78,124,144 of record NC_080580.1, on the reverse strand, counting down.
ACTCAGTTGTGCACTCGGATAGGGGCGACAAGCTGACGTAGAGTGTAATAGACCCCGGTGATGATTCAAAGATGTACAGTACTGATATGTGGACTTATTGAGAAGGAGTTGCATACTCATTCATACATTCACTGACTATCCACTCGGGCTGGTGGTGCGTAATTATTTGTTACGTGTACCTTCGCAATGACTAGGATTTCGGTTGGGGTGTGTGACTAACCTGAGATCAGGAGTTTACCACATTAAGTCTGACTATCCAAATTAGGTATGAGACTGGTTTGGATAGAAGTCCCTTCTTATGGACCTCATAGCCTACGATACTAGTACTATTATCCCGACTTCATACTCCAGCATGGTCATTCCATTTGCATCGCATATGGCATTACATCCGTGGCATATGATATTTTGGGTTACTGTGTTTCTGCATTTATATGATCTAGATATAGTTGACGGTATTCATGAACTCATTAGGAATTGTATATTGCATTGCATCCTCGGCCTCTGATATTTAGCTCTTTATGACTCCCCATTTGCATAGCTGATCTGTATTGCGTACTCTTATATTATTTGACTCATGGACTTGTCAGTATTTCCGCTTATTCTGATATTGTATGATTCATGATCTTACCAGTATTTTCGATATTGTATGATTATGGCATTATATTGAAAACTTGGCACTTACCTTATACACACACTTACACCACCCTCTAAGCTTTCTATAAGCTTATGCACGATTAATGCGTGCAGGTGATGTTATGTTGCTGCAGTGTAGAGCTTGGAGCATGTAGCTGACTTTTGGAGCTTGATTTTGACATTTGTATTTCCCTTTCAGCATTGTATTTAAATGTTTATATTAGTGGATATGTGATGATGATATTGCCTTTGTGATTTGGGTAAACTTGTAGTTATGCTTATTACGAGTAAATTTACATTGAAAAATCATCCTTGTAGAATCCCAAGATCGGAATCTAGCGTATGGACGCTGGGAGCAGAGAATGGGGTACTACGGAGGCTGTTGGCACCGAATTCGGCGATCGAAAATTTTGTGACAAGAGATTTTCTGGATATCTGAAAGAAAGAAACAAATAAATAAATATAGAATGATACTTATCTTCTCTTTGAAGACGTTCTTGATGTAGCCAGTAGAACCGTTTCGCTTGAAGTTGAATGTTTAATGTCCAGTAACACAAATAAGGGTTTTAGGTTACAAATTGATTTTAAATTAATTCAAACCTCAGGTTACTTATTTGAATCTCTTAGATCTCAAAAGAAGAGTGATTACTCTATTTAAACATATGATTCATGAAAAGAGATCAATGAATTAAAAACAAAAGCAATATAAATAAAATATTAAAATACCGTGCAATAGCTTGATGATAGTGATACCCTGATCCATAACTCAAGTGGTAGACTGAGTGAAAGATACCTTGTTTCAACACTTGAGGTCTTGGTATCGATCCCTAGTGGGGGTGGCTAACAGTGAAGTGTCAACTGATAGTGGGGTGTACTAACAAGCTAACAAAAAAAAAGCTTGATGATAGTGGGGACTTCTCTCTTTCTAAGTGAAGGATTTTCTTAGCTTGGATGAATAATTTTAGAATGAGAGAAGGCCTCTATTTATAGGCTGAAATGTTGGTGCTTCGACTCGTCTAAGGTCTCATCTGACTCGTCTAAGATCTAACCAAATTTCAAATTTTGGGCGTGTTGAGGGTCAAATATTGCATATTAGACCCTAATTATTACCTGATTTTATGAACATGATAATGCTTAACGTCCTATTTTAATTATATTTTTGTTGTAAGGTGAATTTAAAGAGCTTAGACTGAAAAGGGTATTAAAAGCATGGATTTAACGCTCTGTAATCACCAAGGTAAGGACAGACCCCAGGGGACCAAGATCAAAAAATTTAAACGCCAAAGATCCGAGAAGATCAAGTGATTGGGTTTAAACGGGCCTGAAAGTTGTCCAGAATGCAAGATTACAGGGTTCCCACCATTTGTTCAGTTCGAAATTTTATATCTGACCTGAGGACCATAAATTAACTGTACACGTCAAAATTCAGCCCTTGGATCAGTGTATAAGTGACCTGATAAGCAAGATCAGACAATAACCATTAAGAGAGCATCTTAATCATCCTTGAGAGATTAGGGCCCAAACTTGACCGATGAAAAGAGCACGAAAAATGATGAATACCTGCTCAATTTTAAGGAAATTGGATGGTGCATTTAAACATATCACACTTCGGAAGACGGTAGGTAGAATGTTGACAAATCTGTAATTTAAGGAACTCTATATGCATGCATGTAAGTGAGAAGAGGTTTGCTTCAATGGTGGGTATTGCCTCATCACAGGTGAAAGGTGTGGCCCACCTAGAGTTCAAATCTACTTCATACTTTAACCCATAGGCTTACATGTTATTAAGAAGATGATGAGTAGAGTAGATCTCCGAGAATGTCATCAGAAGTGGGCCCCACCTATTTTTTGAACAAAACATCTAAACAATGTATTCCGCAATAAGGGACGTGAAATCGGAAGTGACAGTAAATATCATCCTCACCTTGAGCCTTGATGTGGCCCACCATGCATACCCATTCAAGAAATCCAAACCATCTATCTTATAGAGGGTTCAAAACCAACTAGGACCATGAAGATCTCACACGTTTCTAACCACATGTGCGTCTACGAGCGGAGAGAGAAGGAGACGTGTGCAGTTGAACTTCACAAGACAGCTTTGGCTGCGTAATGTGCTGGCTTCATAAACAAGCATATGTAGAAGGATGCAGTGGGCCACCACGAGGGAGTTGCATGAAGATCCAAACCATTCATGTGGTTGGCCATCCAAAATCAATCCAAGCAACGAAGATCAGACGCCAAACATGTTCCACATCCGTGGTTTTTCTCGTGCCAAACTTGTTGCTGTGTAACTCCTTTCGCACGCACCGCCTCTCCTCTTGCTGCGTAAATTCTATACATCGACCGACCTTCTCATTGTTATAAAAAGGGAGAGAAGGGGTGTGAGGAGGGATCTCTTAGACGTGCAAGCTAGGTAGTGGGCCGTCGTGGAGGGAAGGTAGAGAGAGAGAGAGGAAGTGTGGAGCGTGGCTACCTTTAGAGAGTTCCTTTTTCCCCTTTCTTTAATTGTTTTTCTTTATGCTTTTATTAAGAGTTTTAGTTTAATCATGGTAGTGATTGTCTAAACCTCTTAGCTAGGGCTAAGAGGTGAAGCTTGTAGTGTGATGGATAATTTTCTATTACTTTGATTCATGGTTGTTGAACTCTCTTTGATTTAAGTTTGATTATAAGGAATATTCATAGTTTTTAATGATTTGTTGTGACTTAAATTACAATAGATCTGTGATAGCTTTAGCTTTGAGTATATTCTTTCTATTATAGGGTTTGTGAATTTGGGAACCTTGTTGTTCACCATCATCTCCTGGGCATGGTTGGATGACGGAACCCGTCCTAATGTTCATAACTCTCTCAGATGGATGTGGATTAGTTAGATTCTATTATTTGCTTTGTCTCATGGGCATGGCCTTGTGATGGAATCAAGTCTAATTCTCATACCTCTTATCCATTGATGACTAGATCAAAGGACGTTCATAATTATTTTTAATGAAGTATCTTCCAACTGGATGAAGATGAGACTCGAAGTTCAGTTGAGTTCGTGAATTAAGTATAAATCTCCCTGATTTCTACAATGGATCCTTGGCACTCTAGTTTCTCACCTTTGAATTTTACAAGTTTTAGTTTAAGATTTCACCATTATTCCCTTAAAGTTTCCTGATTTAGATTACATCTTCGCCTAGGTCTAGTTCGAGTTGTTTTCAGAATACATACAAGGTTCAGTCCTTGTGGATTCGACCTTGGTTTTACCGAGATTATTACTACATCACAACCCTATACTTAGGGTGTGAACAGGGCACGATCGGATAAAACAGACTTTCAACTGGTTGAAGGCCTTGCTCGACTAGTCGAGGGCCCTCTTCGATTGGTCGAGCACAGGCTTTGAATGGTTGAGGGTGCTAAAAATTAGTCGCTGGACTTCGAGTTGCGCACCCCTCGACTGGTCGAGCAGTATGCTCGACTGGTCAAGAAACCACTAGAAATATCAATTTTTTGAGTTTAAAATTTGGACTGGTCGAAGATAATCTTAGATTGGTTGAGCCACAACTTAGACTAGTCGAACCAAGGCTTAAACTAGTCGAACTAAAGTCTAACCAAAGTATAAAAACCCATATAAGTTCATCATTTGACAACACTTAAGTCTAAGGTCTTTCTAGGGTCAATTATAACTGAGAAAACTGGACATTGAAGTGTAAAGCTTGAATCTTCAATAGTGCATAGTTGATCTTGTAGTTGAAGTGCAGTTGAACATGGAACTTGATCTTCTACTACTAGTGTAGTAGAACTTGAATTTTTAGCTTGAACTTTTCAACTTCATGACTTGAACTTATGCTTGCACTTTCCAACTTTATGACTTGTACTTGAAGCTTGGTTTCCATAGAAGATGATGAATTTGAGACTTGAAGCTTGAACTATCCATCTTGATTCACTTGAAGGTGAACTTTCCACCTTGATTCACTTGAAGGTGAGCTTTCCATCTTATTGTGAACCACATCAAAAGTTATTTTGTCCCATCGAAATTTGACAAACAAGAGTGCTTAATACATTATAGCACTTACAGTTAGGATCCTACAAAACAGAAAACATTGTTAGTTTTTAAAAATAATTTCAAAGAAAAAAAAATCTTAACCTAAAATCAAAGCAGAAAGTTAATCCCAATCTTAACCTAATTCTAATACCATTTAATTCCAGAAAAACGTAGCCGTAGTCCCTGGCAACGGTGCTAAAAACTTATTCACAACCGCAAGTGTAAGGTCGCAATGTAGTAACAACTCGGTAAGACCAAGGTTCAATTTACAAGGACTAAACTTGTACGTATTCTGAAAATAACTAGAACTAGAACTAGAAAAAAAATCTAAATTGAAATCTGAATAATTGAGAGTAATGGTGAATAATGTTGATTAAAACTTATGAATTTAAAGGTGGGAACTAGGTTGCCAAGGATCCGCTTGTAGCTATAAAGATGATACCTTGCTTGATTCAATAAACACAATTGGAATTGGAGTCCTAGCCTATCTAATTAGAGGAGAAAGCAATTTAAATCAAATATGTACTTTTCATTGACCTAATTCTCAATGGAGGAGAATTTTGAAGATTGGAAGGGATTCCATCACCCTAGATACCATGCCTAGGAGACGATTGTGAACAAAGGGATTTACCAATCTCACTATCTCAAAACAGGAAAAGAAGATATCCAAAGCTATCACAACATCTATTATAATTTTAGTCGCAATAAATCATAGAAAACTAAAAATATTCTCTTAATATCAAACTAGAAATCAATGAAGTTCAATAAGAATAAGAATCAAAGCAAAATAAACATCCCAACACGCTACAAGCTTCACCTCTTAGCCTTAGCTAAGAGATTTAGCCAACCATAGACATGATTGAAATCAAATCTCTTAAACAAAACATGAAAAATAAACTAGGGAAGAAGAAAAACTCTTTGACGGGCTGCTCCACCCTTGTGTTATGCTTTTTAAGACCTTTCTAAACCCTAAAAGATGCTTTGGAGCATCGTAGGGAGTCCTATTTATAGTTGTGAAACTCCAACTTTCGCACCAAGTTGGAAAAATCTAGAAACCACTTCAAATTTACTCACTTCCCGCAGTTTTTCAAAATAAACTTCACTTTGGGCAGTTTTTTAAAATAGACTTCACTATGTGTTTAGTTTTCCAAAATAGACTCAGAGTTTCAGAATATGCTTTTTCAGGACAATTTCAAGAATATGTTTGTTTTTAGGACAATTTCTGGATTTCTTTTCTTCACTTCAAATATTTGATTCCCCTCATTTCTCACTTGATTTTCTTGGATCTTTAGCATGTGAATTCTTCATTAATGACTTTTAAATCTTCAAATCTTCATTTAGTAATCTTTTAAGCATAAATCTTCCTTTTGTCATCAATTTCACCTTAAACTTTTGAAATCACCTCGCATATGAAAACATGAATAATTAAATTGATTAAGCACTACCTTGTTTATAAAACCAAGGTATAAATAGGTGGAAATGTGTAATATTTCACACTCAATAGGTTGCCTGACCCAAACTGAACCCGATCGATATATAGTTGAGTGTGGATATTCTGTGTTGAAGGCACAGGAAATTCCAGTGTCGTCGGGTCTCATTAGTCCACATTATTTCCAATGACCCAAGCTAACAAGATACGCCAAAATTTTTTCTCACAAATAGATTGCGTGCTACACACGATGACTTTTAAAGGATTGGTTGTCCTATATTTTAGCTTGTTTATTTAGAAAAAATGAAGTTCTTTATGATAAATAATTACAAATATAATTAATAAAATAAAAGGTACAAAAAATAAGATGTGTATTGAAATATAGTAGACTAATGTAATAACAAAAATATTAGCATGTATCCGCCGGACCAACCTGACCAATCCGACCGAGCCCGCTTGGGTTGGGCCTGGGTCGAGAATTCCCAACCCGAGGTTGGGTTGGGTTATGCTTGAGGTATAGGAACATTAGGTTGGGCTAGGGTTGCGCACTAACCTGACTCAACCTGCTCGACTTTTAACCCTACTATGAGTAGGGCATTGACCCTCTCCAACCATACAAAGATTGTAGGTGAAGCACGAACCAAAGGTGCGGACGTTGATTGCTATATGGGAGATTATTTAGAATAAATGAGAAGGATAACATTATGTTTAGATTTATTTTCCACTGTAAGCTTTGTTAATGTAATAAGCTCCCATTTGAGAGGGCATTAGAGGGCTAACTTAATTTTATGCCTTAATGGAATAAGAAGTTTAATTGATTTTATTCTTGTGATTGGGTACCTTCATGAATGTGATCTAAAAGAAAAAAAGGTACGATTTGAAGCATTCAATTATTAACACCCGATTTTCTTGGACACAAGTATAAACTCTGGCCGTGAAAATTTGGGATGTCACGTGCATAATCTGAATCCATATACCCAACTAACTTGACCCCCATCTTTTCAAAAGTTAAGACATAGTCTTTTGTACCTCGAATGTATTAAACTAGTCATTTGACCACTTGCCAGTGTTGCTTTTTGTGGTTAGACATGTATCTGCTCAAAACACCAATCGCCAGTGAAATGTCCAGTCTCGTATAGACCATGACATATATCAAACTGCCAACTGCATTCGATTAAGGCACACGAGACATATCCTGCTTTTCCTTATTTATTTTAGGACATTGTTATGAGGAAAGCTTAAAGTGAGTCGCGTGGGGAACGCTAACCGGCTTTGATTTGTCCATCCCATACTTCACCAATACCTTTTCAAGGATAATCATAGCCTGCTTCTCTTTCTGTCCTTGTGTATATGTAATGTCTTGAATTTTTGCTATTTTGGATTGCCAAAAATCCTTAATTTTTTATATATAACTAGCCTACGTCGTCACTTACTAACCCTTGTCGCTCGAGGTGAGCCTATACATAGGTGATACTAATAAAGAACTGCACGAATTTGATTAATCAACCATAGGAAGTCAACGAATCTGCCCAATCACTTAAACCTCAAGTCTAACCTCCTGAATTGTTCATATAGGGCCCAAATCTAGCCAACCTATCACTGACTAATCGAGATAACCATAACTAAATAAAGACATACTTAAAGTTGAGATAACTATGAGTCAGATTTTAATTAATAAACCAAATCAACCCAATTATTCATTTAGCCTAAGAACCAACGGTGTAGAGTGATCATGACCGAATCGCCATTTTCGCTAATTGCGAATAAGCCATACTATGAACGTAGTTAATCAAAACCTTAATAATTACGCACAAGAAATCTTGATACCTAATTCATTCCAGAAATACCTTGATTATTCAAATGAGCTCTAGATTGCTTGTAAGTGGGCCACTAGTTCCGAAGCTATAGAATAATGTTTGTCTCACTGGGCTTGACACCCATCGTCGGTAACAAATCAAGGAACTTCCTATAACTACTCAACTTGGGCCGAAAGCCAAGTGCTTGAAACGCCCGAATCCCTTAGGCTGAAATCTGAAAACTTAAGGGCTTATTTGATTTTCATCGTTTCACCGGGGAAAGGTAAATACCCTGAAAATGAGTGATTATTACCGTTTTGCCTGTTTGAATATTCACGGGGATTTCACTTCTTGGAAATCGGTTCAAAAGTAGTAGTGGCCATTTTATGACCCCATTTCGATGTATATGATATATCTGTTCCGTCCATCCATTTTATCACAACATTTTGAGATATGAGGAGAAAAATGAGTTAGATCCAACACTCAACTGGCTCATACCAAAAGAAACAATGGCCCCAAGAAGTTTTTAACGATAAGTATTAAATTCACATTTTTCTATGGCGTGGTCCACTTGAGCATTAGATATGCCTCATTTTTTGGCTTATATCATAAATTTATCTAACATAATGGATGAACGGTGTGGATATATGATATGCATTATGGTGGGACCCACAAATGTTTTACAATATTTGCCACTTTTACCTCCAAAAAGTAGGCCGTCAAATCAGTTGCGGGGAAGTGTGTGGTAACTACAGAGGGAAATAATTATTTTCATTTACCCGGGTATTTTTCATTTCTTTGAAAAACAAACAGGCCCTAAGTGAAATAGACCTTTTGCTCTTTCGCGAAGTTGTGGCTTTCTGATCGTTAGATTGCAACCAAACTCGAGCCATGAGTTAATGATACTTCTCTACTCATATCCATATAACTATGTCCCTGATCGATCACTGACGACAGTCCATCGCAAGTAAGGCCCCCGCGGTCGATTGAGGCATCCGATCTCCACCTAATTTGGACCAATCGCTCATCCTATGATGGGGCACCTACCCCATAGCCCAGATGAGCCAACGAGCCCCTGAAGAAGCCCCATGGGCCAAAATTAAACCCACTAGGGGCATGCATGTTAGAAAAAGGGCTCCCAATGGTCATTTAGACATAAAATCTAGACTATTTAAGGCCTAAAATTTCACTCTCTCACTCCCATCAGAATCTCTAATTGCAAGGGAGTAGGAAGAGGGGAGAAGAGAAAGTGGGAGCTCTTTAGGTAGCTGGTTTGGGGCTTTTCCTTACTGCCGCTGCCCACGTCAGAGCTCGTAACTCCACCTTATCGTAGGGAATGACCTGACAACAATGGAAAGGTAATCCTCTAGCCCCCTTTAAAAATCTGAGCCTTGTGGGCTATTGCATGCACCCTTACGAGCTAACCTATTTGACGCAGGGCGTCAATCTGTTAATTGCTCGGCCGGTGTCCTAGGAGCGGCGTTAGAGAATCGTCGTACCACCCATAGGTGCGGACCATTACCTTTGATTGTCAATTATCGAACATATCTCAATTATCGAACCCATGTCACAAATAATGATTGTATAGTGAAATTATGAATTGCATGCTAAACAATGAGTAATCCTTAGATGTATTGTCCACCATGAATTGTAAATTTTTCTTAGAATATCTAATCATTCATTGTATGCTAGAATAGGCTGGATTTACTGAAATTTCTGCACTTGCTTTCTATTTTCCCCTTACACATGCACTTAATTGCTTTATTCTTGGTAAATGACGTGATGATTTGGGATGATACACCCGCATGTCCATTTGATTGCCCATATTAACTAGAACATCCTAAATTACTGACATGTATGCTTGCCTATTATTGAAATAGAAACGTTTGTGGCATATTATTAAAATTTAACCTATTAGTCAATTGGGTTAGTCGGTAAACCAAAAAAACTTACAAGGGCAGCCCTATTGGATCGGCTGCCCTGGGCCAATCCGACTGATCCAGGTCGAAGACGGACAACCGAAAGTAGTTGGACTATGTGAGATACTTTTACCTAGTGCCGGTTGTGCCGTAGTTCACCTGAGTCAGCTGAATTAGTCTATTAATTGGCCATCCATGTGTGTTCATTATGTATGTTCACATCTGCTTGAATCTAGAGCACCCCCATACCTTGGAGAGGTGTACTGATAATTGTTAGTGAGAAGATCCCCAAGTCTCAGGAGCCGGGTATGGTAGTATGAGATATTGTGTCTGTGCTGTCGGCTTATGCTCGGGTAACGAGCCTCCCCATAATGACCAATAAGCAACCAATAAGGCTATGAGCCTAGTACATTAAACCGTAATGATCTCACAACCATTCCACAATTGCATTTGTATAAGACTCGTATCATAGTCTGTACCATTCCGTAGGCTTTCGAGATCCTTCCGGTCGAATTTCGGCAATCCTCGACTTGTATCCGACGTTTGCATGCGATCCTAAGCCGGGTCCTGCCTACCAAAGTCGGCTTGAACCGAAACTTGTACCCTAGCGACCGCGCCATCGCCGCGGTTCGAACGCCGTGACTCGTGCACCGAATCGATACCTAGGCTAGAAGATGTGGGCCTGCGTTCATTCTGAAGAAACGCCACGCGTTGCGAATTTTGAGAGAATCTCTACATCATGTCACATCAAATCAAGTCAAATACACACCATACCCTAAGTACAACCAACCCATCCCTCCTTTTCCCTTAAGTCAACTCTCTCTCCCCTTACCATCCCTCTTTTACAAAAAAATCAAACAAACCCATACATTCCTTACAACCACCACATCACCCCATCCCTTTTAGCCATTACTTCCTCCCCTCTCTCTCTCGTTCCATCTCTTCACTCCCAAACAACTAAGAACCCCAAACGTCCAAGTCTCCCCAACTCTTCCAAAAGCCAAGTGTGGCCCACCCTCTCATCTCTCATCCTCACCATCAAAACCCCATCAACCTCCATCAAAAGAGTAGGTAAGGAGCTAAGGAGTCTAAGGGATCAAGGAGAAAGCCTAAAGGCGGGTGATCTACCGTTGATTCTTGATTTAAGGGCCCACTTGTTGTGGGACCCACTTGATGAATGCAATGTACAAGGGAGGGTCCAATAGTGGCGGGCCCCTCCCCTTCACGTATATCTCTTTCTCTATTCCTCTTTTGTTCTCTATACACATTATGTTGGAATGGGCCCCACCAATGTGTTATACCCACTCCATCCATCTGAAGGTGTGGCCCGCCATATTGTTGGTGAGGATCTACACCATAGATCCATAGCTCAACTTGCAGTCTGAGTGGAGATACCTCGTTTCAACACTTGAGGTCTTGGTAACGATCCCTAGCAAGGGCGGTTAGCATGGAGCGTTTGTACTGACATCACCAAGCTGCTGAGCGTGGGCCCCACCTCATGATGCATGTGTTGCATCAAAACTGTCCATACATGTGAGGCCCACCGTCAGCCAAGATGTTGGGCGCTGACAGCGCTGGCCTTTCTCCCTCTTATACTTACACACTCACACTCACGCTTAGATCTAAATATAATATATGTTGTTATATATTATAATATAATATATTATAGGCCACTCTACATGGGACCCACCTTGATGTGTAAGTCAAATCCACACTGTCCATTTCATTTCTCAGCCTACTTTAGCCGTTGAGCCGAAAAATGAACCCAATCTAATTTTCTGGTAGGCCCTGGCATAGAAAACAACATTTTTCACCTTTAAAATTCATTAGGACCCACCTTGATGTCTCTACCCGCCAAAGACATACTGCATATTGGACTTGTTTGATCTGTCATGGGCCATAGAATCCAGTGGCTGGGTTAAATTTTCCTAAGATGGGCCCCACATACAAAAAACCATGAGAAAACGGTTTTTTTTTAATTTAAATGAGGCAGCCCCAGGCGCTGCTGCTGACCATCCTCTGGATGCAGCAGCGTCCTGCGCTGCTGTGTTGGGCTGGGACCCATAACCATAGGCCTCACGTGATGCTTGATGAACATCAACACCTTGCCCTTTGTGGGCCAGACTCAGGGCAGCGAGCCATCCAAAAATCAGCCATAGATGATACTCAGGTGGCCCACCTCGCATGGAACAGTGATGAATTGGACGTCTACCATTAAAACCCTTCCTGGGTCACGGAAGTTTTGCATCAATATGAAATTTGTTTTTTCCACTTCACCCAGTCCGTGTGACCTCGTGAACAGGTTGGGTGGAAAATAAACACTGCGGTGGGCCCCAGGTCCACGTGACCTTATCAGTAGGTTGGGTGGAAATAAACATTACGGTGGGCCCCATGTCTGTGTGACCTTGTCAACAGGATGGGTGGAAAATAAACATTATGGTGGGCCCCACATGGGACCCACTGATGTATGTATAGTAATCCACACCTTCCGTTGGTGTGGACTCCACCATGAGGTGTGTACTTCATCTATGCCGTTCATCTCTATGGGACCCGCCATGATGCATGTGTTGTATCCAAACTATCCAACCATTTTTAAAAGATCATTTTAAGGTTTGAGACTAAAAATATAGTAGATCTAATTATCAGGTGGACCACCCTACAGAAAGCAATGGATTGAACACCCACCATTGAAACCCTTTTGGGGATTGTAGAAGTTTTGGAACCAATATGATATTTGATTCCTCTCTTAATCCAAGTTTTTATGACCTTATGAATAGAGTGGATGGAAAATAAGTACTACGGTGGGGTCCACTGGGATTCAATAGTGGAAATCAATATCACCACTGTCATTGGTGGTATGGTCCAGATGATCTTTAGACATGATTTTTTTTATAATGCTCTAAAATAATCTCCAATAACGGTTGACGTATGTAGTTGGTACGGCCCATTGGTATAGCCCATTTATTTAGGTCCCATTTAATGAGGCTGATTTGATATATTTGAGGCCAACTTAAGGCCTGATATGATGTATTTTGGGCCCAATGTGATTAGGCCCATATTGATGTATTTGTGGCCCGTTGTTGAGGCCCACCTTGATATAGATATGGGGTTCATGCTATGCGGCCCATTTGATGTATTTGGGTCCTTGGGTTGAGGCCCAATAGGACGTACATAAGGCCCATTGTAGTGTGATTCCACCATGGTATATGTGTCGACCCTTATAGCGGGCTATGCTTTGGGAGCAATGATGGTTTGATGTCTACATTGAAGGACGATGTTGGTTAAATGTCGGCATTGTCACTCTCCCTAGGGCCCTTTGATAGGCCCATACCTGTAATGTATAGGCCGTCTAGGCCCATCTTTGTTTTGATCAGAGCCCATCACCACATAACATGCTTAGCATAGATCCATGATTCATGATCATACGCATCATATGTATGCCTGATGTGAGGATTGACTGATCATTGCACATGCCTTCGGGTAGATTGTTTATGGACTCCCTGATAGGCAGAGTTGCCCTACATGAGCGCACGATACGCGCAGGATTGTTGCATGTCTGATAGTATGATTCATGCACTTGCATTTGTGTGATTGTGATTATTGTATGCCCTAGCGACATTAGGGCCATAGCCTCTACAGACACATCGTGGGTGGCTGGATTGGATACCAAAAATATTGTTACTAAGCATTGGGGCACCATAGATGTCCCTGGGTGAAAATCCCTAAACTCGATGGTACCAGAGGATGACTCCAACGTCGAGACTGAGTGAATATATGAGCGCACGAGGGCCAAATATCAGGAGGCTGCGTCTCCCTCTGTGTCGTGGTCGGTTGGAGAGGGGTGTGGCCTTACTCGCCTGAGGGTAGGGGGCAATACTAGGCTAAGTTTGACCAGCTCGTGAATGAGTCTGCTATCGACATGCCAGATAGGTATTGACAGACTATTGGCCAGGCGGATAATGAGGTTTCTTACGCTCACTTGGACTGCGCGGCTAGGAGAGCGGCAGTGCCACTTGGAGTGTATTAAACTCCGGTGATTATCCAGAATGAGAACTGTACTGATACATGATGAGGATTGGCATGCTTGAGTTGCATCTCGCATCGCATGGCCGTGTTATGGCCGATAACATTCATATCTTGCACCGCATAGCCTTGGTACAGTTGATTGCATTCATGTACTCATCACCATGATTCCACATTACTCTGACCTTGTATTCTGAGCACGCTTATATTGCGCACACACTTACACCACCCTCTAAGCTTTCTATAAGCTTATGCACGATCGATGCATGCAGGTGATGCCAGGACGCAGTCGTAGCCATAGTCTCACCGTAGTTGGAGTGTGCAGCCGAGCTTCTGGAGTTTGTTACTTTCACTATATTGTATTTTCCTTTCATACGCATTGTACTTAAAAGTTTTTGATCATAGTGAATTTTGTGATGGTATTCTTGTGGTTATTGTTCGTGGGTTATGCTTATGGTTATGCTCATTATGAATTAAATTGATATTAGAAATCTTCCTTGTAGCATCCCAGGATCGGAACCTGGTAAATGGGTGTCGGGAGCCGAGAATGGGGTTCTACGGAGGCTGTCGGTGTCAGATTCGGCAATCGGAAATTTTGTGAGCCTGGTTTCTAAGTTCAGGGCATGATAATTTGGGTGACAATCCTTACATCATTTGTGGGCACCCTCCACCCGTCGATGGGCGGCTTAACCCTATGCATCCGAGCTGTGTCATTCGGGTCCTGAGTGATCGGTTGGGCCAGTTGTCGGGCCAGTATTAGCCACGCATTGATTGAGGAATTATCGTCTGGGTGGTAAACCCTAATATGGATAAAGGATCGTAGGCACAGAACCACTACGGCAGCCCTAGGCCTAATAATATGAATAAGATTATTGATTAAATAGAGATGTTCTAGCTTCCCCAATCTTACTAGATGAACGGACTTAATTAATTCACTTGCCTAACACAAACATTCATCACATTGCATTAGTTAGGTGTGGCGACTTGGTAGTTGAGGTTGCATGATGAGGGAGTGTTGGTCATTTTCGAACATGAAGTTGGAGTCGCTATGAGGGAGTGTTGGATGGCGAGAGCTTGCTTCATATCATAATAGCATGCACGTGCATTAACAAAAATATCTAGGGACTGTATATTTAAGTTGCTTTTCATTAATTGTGAATATGGATTTGATAACATGTATAACTTAGAGTTAATGGATCCATTGAGTTGATCACTCACTCCGACTCTGAGACGGTGTTTTAAAATACCAACTAAACCTTATCATAGATGTAGGCACCTTGGAGTCCGACGGGTAGGACGAGGCATCCATGGACTCAGATGAGGAGTCCTCGTATATCTAGTTACTCAGTGGGTCGGTGTAGGACGCCCATGGGTCGTCGATGAGATCTTATAGTTGATACCTTTGTAAATTTTAGACTGTTTATTTTACTCAGCGGTAGTCCCATACTCTGGACAGACATGTTTTACTGATAGCTAATTACTTACATTAAATTTATGTTTATTCTAGGGTACATCGCACAGTCTATTTTAATTCTATGAACTACGTAAATGTCAGGTGAAACAAATTATAAAACCGTGCTTTTGCAAAGTATAAATGGCACCCAGGATAATGGGAGTCGAGTATTTACTCGGCCCCCGAAATTCGGGGCATTACAATATATCAATGCCGAGAACCTTATTTGTAGCCCCCAGATCTTTTATCTCTAATGTCTCAAATAATTGAGTCTTTAGTACATTAATTTCAGACATGCTATAACTGACGATCAACATGCCATCAACATAAAATACTAGGATGATGAATTGGCCATCACTCAGTGTCTTGAAATAAACACAGTGATTATACTTACTCCTAATAAACTTCTCAACATGAAAGAATCAAACTTTTTATACCACTGCTTAGGTGACTGTTTTAGGCCGTACAACGACATTTTTAACATGCAAACCTTATTCTCTGTCCCTTTAACTTTATAACCTTCTGGTTGCTTCATGTAGATCTGCTCTTCCAACTCCCCATGTAGGAATGCAGTATTCACGTCCATCTATTCCAGCTCAATAATGTATTGGGCAACCAGTGCCAACATGAATCTGATAGATACTTCTTCAACAACCGGTGTGAATATCTCGGTGAAGTCAATGCTTTTCCTGTGAGCGTATCCTTTCGCTACCAACCTTGCCTTATATCTATCATGTTTCTTCTTGAAGATCTACTTGCATCTGATCGTTTTTCAACTCACGGGAAGCTCCACCAGCTCCTACGTTTCATTCTTGTACAATGAGTGTATCTAATCATCCATCGCTACTTTTCACTTTTTGCATCAGGTTCTTCAAGAGCCTTTTGAAGAGTAGATGGGTCCCCCTCATATGTAATGAGGGCATATATGATATTAGTGTCATCTCTGTATCTTGCTGGTAACCTACAATCCCACAGTAGATTTCTTTTCACAGGTGACTGCTCCACCTACTCCTGTACCTCAATTTACGTGTTTGTCTTAGCCTGTGTCAACCTGAACATCCACAATCAACATTTCTGGTTCCTTTTGCTCATTTTGCTTATTCTTGCGAAATAAGGACCCTTCGTCGAATCTAACATCCCTGCTAATGATGATCTTCTGTGTGACTCAGTTATACAGTTTATATCCTTTCACATCATCACCATAACTAACAAAGATGTACTTTTTAGTTCTTTGATATAGCTTATCTCTCTTAACTGATGGTACATGAGAGTAAGTTTTACAACCAAACACATGCAATCCTGATTAGTCTACTTAATGACCACTCCATATTTCATCTGAAATTTTGCAATCAATCACCATAGAAGGAGACCGATTTACTAAATAGCAAGCTGTTTTAATGGCCTTAGTCCATAGGTCATTGCCCAACCTAATGTTACTAATCATGCATTGGACCTTCTTTAAGAGAGTCCAATTCATCCGCTTAGCTACATCGTTTTGCTCGGGCATGTGATGCACTGTGTTGTGCCTTTCGATTCCTTTATCTTTACAGAATTGATTAAATACAGTTAAAGTAAATTCACCGTCATTGTCTGTTCTTAGAATTTTCACCTTTCGCCCTGAGTGCTTTTCCACCATGGCCTTTCATTATTTAAAATTGGCGAAAAGCTTGGATTTATTTTTCATGAAATAAACCCATACTTTTCTAGAGCAGTCATCAATGAATGTGACAAACTATGATGACCCTCCATCGAAAAAAACAGGCTACAACCCCCATATATCAGAATGCACATAATCAAACACACTCTTATATACGTGTTTTTCGGATTTAAAAGATAACCTAAATTGTTTACTATATATACATTGCTCGCATATATTTAAATCAAAACTTTTAAAACTTGGAATTAAATAATGATTAGAAAGTACCTTTATGCCCTGTTCGCTCATGTGGCCTAGACATGCATGCCACATACGTGTAGACGTGGAATCCGCTACAAACGTCGTAGCTCCACCTGTTGAAGTGCTCTCGATCAACCTGTAAAGATTTTCGTGTCTCCGTGCTTTCATAATTATGAGTGCCACTTTTGAAACCTTAAGGACATTATTAAAATCGATGAATCTGCACCTAATCGCTTTGAGTGCATCAAAAGATATCAAACTATTCTTCATATCAGGAACGTGCCTTACCTCAGTCAAGGTACGCTCCATCCCATCAAACATCTTGATGCTCACCGTATCAACACCCACAATATCACATGCATTATTGTTGTCTATAAATACCTGACTACCATCGCACTCTCTGTAACTGGTGAACCAACTCCGATGAGGAGTCACGTGATATAAAGCCCCCGTTTTCAAAATTCACTCCTCCCTACGATTATCGTGTAAGTGTCCGATCATAGACAATGACAACACAACGCTACCACCTGTACCTTCATTAGACGTGGCAATGTTGGCCTATTTGGAAGAAGCCTCTGAGTTCTCTTTCTTTGTTTTAGGATTTGTGCAATCATTCTTCATGTACCCTGACATCCCACAATTCCAGCACTTTAATTTTCTCATGCCCTTGCCTCCGGATTTGGATCCAGATCGAGAAGACCCATTATCTCGCTCAGAATTCTACCCCATTTTAATCAATACATCAATGAAGACCCTTATGCTACTGTTTTTCTTTCTCATTGCTTTTTCTTAAAGGGCTGAGATAATAGTATTAACACAAAGGGACGATTTATCGGTACACAACGTGTCTTTAAAAGACTCATATGAAGGTGAGAGAGAATTCAACAAGATATAAGCTTGATCTTCATCATTGATCACTTCCTTCACATCCAACAATTTGCAGATCATCTTGTTAAAGTTGCTGATGTGGGCCTCAACATCTCCTCCTTCTGCTATCTTAAAGTTAAAGAACTGTAACTTTAAGTGTAGGCGATTTTCAAGGGACTTCTTTGCATAAATGTCCACTAACTTTGCCCATAGACTTGTTGCAGTTTTCTCTCGCATGACATTATAGAGGACCTCATTCGTTAGGCATAATTGGATTGAGGTTCTCGTTTTCTTATCTAGTTTGTTCCATTCATCGTCTTTCATAGATTCTGGTCGCTTCTCAAGGATCTTGTCTAATCCTTGCTGAACTAATAGGCTAATCATCTTGACATTCCATAATTCAAAATTATTTTTACTGAAGTATTTATCAACATCATATTTTGGATTGGCAGCCATTGATACCTACTTTCAGATTCAAGCTTGCACCCCAATACTAGCTTTCATACTACTTGTTGGGGGACCGCGAAAGTACACAGAGATGAATCAAGTGAAGCAATCCAATCACACCAATCAAGCACAAATATAAACACTCTGATTTTTATGTTGAAAAACTCTTTCAGGAAAAAACCATGGCACAAAGCGACAGATAATCACTATGAAAGTAGAAATTACAATAGTTTAGAGAATATCCAATTAGAACAACCTCGAATCACCCCACATTACAGCCTTAAAACCCTAGGAATGATTCGAAAAACTCTGAGATACACCCCAATCTCGATTACAACCCTATATATATAGCCTTAGGAAGAATTACAATCGAAATAAAAAACAAATCCCGCAGATTCGCAACTCTACGTAACTTTGCGATATGTTTGATGACACCTTCAATGGGACTTCGATGGCATCGACACATTGTCAATGGCATTGAACCCACTCCGATGACATCGAAATAACACCAAAACAGTCAAGAGACAAAATATGAAAAATTGAATTTTCTCGATTGCACTTCAATGGGTCTCGATGGCATCAAACTTACGTTTCGATGGCATCGAAAATATGCTCGATGGCATCGAACAAGTACCTAAATAGTCTAGAAACTAACTGGAGAAATTCCAAATTTCTTCAATGGGATCGAGGAGCTGTTCAATGGCATTGAATGGTCTATCGATGACATCAACATATCCTGTTTCTGAATTGATTTAAGAAAAAACAACAATGAATCGAATGGTTAACATTATTAAGACCAATTGCTTCTTTTGAATTGAAACTATTAATGGGTACAAATTTTTGAATAGATGCTTCAAAATGATGATTGGGCCTATTTTGTTTCTCTATTTGATTTTAAGTGCTCGTGATCGGATGGTTAAGATGAACCGATTGACATGAAAGTGACTTAGTTCACGCCTCCAACAAAAAGAGAGCTTCTTCGTCAAATGGGATTACTGCACGCAACCGTTTGGATAGGGGTGATGTTTTTAATTTTTAATTTATTCTATTTAAAATATTTTCCATACCATGATTTCTAACAATAATATTTTCCAATATCATTGTCTTCAGCATTGATTTGGGTTGCTTGCAAAGCGTTCCATTGACCAAAAAACAAATGACCTCAGCAAAGGTGGCAAAACCTCTACAAACAAGCCAAGAGTCACGTGCCTGTATATCTTTACATTATTTTTATATTTTAGGGAATAAAAAAAATTACCTATGTAATATATAATCTACATTCTTATCCCTTTTCAGAAAGGCTTTTAACGAGCTACCTCATTAATCTAGCCATATTTATTAAGGTGGTTGGGTGGTTGATGCAAGCAAAAGGGTCGGTGGTTTGCGCAGCTCCATTGTGATGTGTGTATCAAATCCACCCGACCACTAGGGTGTGTCACCCCTATTGGGCCAGGGCCTAAAACTCATCTCCATCGACATTCAGGTGGACCACAGGATTGGAAGCGATGTACAAGATAATACTATCCCTCCAAACTATTTCCTTGGTGTGGCTCACACGTATGGGCTGATTTTTAAAGCCCGGGCCTAAATTTTGACGTGGCAACTAATGGTTTGAGTGGATTTCATATAATGATAACAATGAGCCTTATAAAAATTAAAGATGGATGTCTCTCTCCAATTACTTTCTTTGGTGTGGCTTGCCTAAATCCACGAGTTAGCCTAATTTTTTTGGCACTAGACCTAATGTGAGATTACATATTTAATGGTTGGTGTGGATTTCACATACAGATCATGGTGAGCTCATCAAGAATCAAGGGCGGAGTTGCTTTCCCAACTCTCTTAAATGTTCCCAAAAAACAGATTCTTTGGCGGGGAAAATGGGTTCTATGAGTTCCATGATAATATCATGGGAAGTTACCATGAGGTCGAGCTCTATGACCCCCACAATGATGTATGTTGGATATCCACACCATGCATTTAATGGGTCCACTCTAGGTTATGGGGTGTCCCAAAAATCAGTCATATTCGGAACTCAAGTAGGCTACACCATCTGAAATCATGTGAAATCATGCCTTAAGCATCTAAAAGCGCTTGGTGGGGATTACCTAAGTTTTGGAATTGGCTTGAAATTTGGCGTGGTCCCCTGTTTAAGTGGGACACAAATAATGAATTGACCGGATATCTGAACATCCTCAGTAGGCCTATAAACATTCAGGAATGTTTTAATGGGTGGGCATCCACTCTCAGTGTTGTTTGTGGTGTGGTCACCTAACTCAAGAATTGGCCTGATATTTAATTAGGCCCTTGGCTCACCATGGAAGGGTGCATCTGATTGATTGGATGGATGTATGGTACATATCACAGTGGAGCCCATAGATAGACCTCATTGGAAGCTCCATGAGAACCTCACAGTACCTTTTCCCTTTCCACTCCTGTATTAGAAGAAGGGTGCCCACCCTAAAATTTTTAGGAGGCTCGCTTGATGTGAATGTGAGATCTACTCCAACCTTTAGATGTATAATCCTGTGCTAGGTTTAGGGCCGATGATCAAGATGACCAATGATTCAAGTGGGCCACACCAAAGGAAACGGTTGGTAAATGGACATCCACCCTTGTTTTTTACCAGTCTTATCATGATGATTATATGAAATCCTCTCCAACCATTAGGGGCCGCACCAAAATATAGTCCCGACGTGCAAAGATAAAGCCTATGCATAATTTAGGTGGGCCACACTAGAAGCAATGGTTTGGAGGGTGACTGCTTTCTATATACTGTTTCCAATCGTGTGGTCTACCTGAATCAGGGATGGAGCTGAATTTTGAGCCCTGAGCTTAAAAAGAGGTGATGCACCTGATGCTTAGGGTGGATTTCATGTAAACATTGAGATGGGTCCCACTCCAGTCGCCCACTCCTTTCCTAGCAGCTTGTTGGCTGCCCGGCTACTAGAGCTGCCCTTGAGAAATCTAAGGGAAGTCACTATAAGACAATTATATATATTAACTGAGGTATATTATTGAAATCCTTATTGAAAAAAGATAACGGAGTATAAATTCTATATTAAGTAATTTTCCATGAGATTTAATATTTTATAATGTATAACTATTTAAAATATTTATAAATAAGGGAAATAGTACAACGAGGTTGACCTCACGAGAACTTCCTATAATTAGGTCATGCTGTGTGGACTCCACTGCGATGTGTGATGGACATTCACTGCATTTGATAGGTCCCCCTCAAGGCCAAGGAATGTGCCAAAAATCAGCTTAGATCCTGCACTCAAATGGGCTGCACCATACGAAACCATGAGAAATCATGCCTAAAACATTTAAAAGCACGTGTAGCGCTCACCAAAGTTTTGGAATAGCCTAAAATTTGGTGTGACCTCTCATCTAAGTGGGACACACAATGGATGATGAATATGTCTAAACCACATCTCCCAAGGCCTTATAAACAATCATGAAGGTTTCAATGGGCGAGCATCCTCTCTCAACTATTATTTATGGTGTTGCCCAACTAAGTCAAGGATTAGCCTGATTTTTAGGTCCATGGCTCAATGGTGCATCTTATTAATGGGATGGATGTCCATCACACATCATGGCATAGGCCACAAAGCTCGACCTCATGGTACCTTTTCCCTATAAATAATATTAATTACTATAATGACTAAATATCAAAGTAAAGTAAAGACTCGTCCAATTCTTCAAGTCAACCTGGCCCAGCTAGACATCGAGTCAAGCCGAGTTTTCAAGTTTTTAAACTTCGGTTCAGATTAGTATTTGGTCATGTTACATGTAAGTTAAAAGAACATATTTATAGTGACAATAGATAATAAAATTAGTGGGAATGAATCAAATAAGATAGAAAATAGCCTAATTTAAGCACATCTACCACTTGCCCTTTTTTCCGTTGTAACAAAAAATGCCATCGACCAGGTTGACTGGTCCAATCACACCGAATCGTACCAAGTTGTGAGGCTGACTCGGCCAGTTTTGTGAGTCTGATACATGTCAAACTACTCAGCTGAGTTTCCTAGAGACAGGTGAAAATCTTGCCGAGTCAGGTGGACTTAGCCAAGTCAACTTCACCATGTTTCAAGTCATCAAGTTCTAGAACTATGAGTAAAGAAAGGATGTCTCACTTATTACAGGAAGGTTGCGCCTTTAATATCGACAGACCATCAAGAGTCTTGACTCAGTGTATGAATGTGGCCCACATGACCATCAAGAGTCTTGACTCAGCGTATGAATGTGGCCCACTTGATGATTTGATTAATTAGTCTCAATTTTTTAGGTATCATATTTGTGGTGCAGCTTACTTTTGAACGGCTTGATCTTTCTATATATACAAGAGGAATGTTGGCTAGAATGGTAGTATATGAAAAACAGTATTACATGTGCTAGCTCACATACAATGGTAGTATGTGAACATTTCTCCTTTTTCACTTAAAGATGTGAAATGATTAGCGTAATTGATCATTGTAAGTTATTATGCTCCTTGTTTAGGCCATTCTAACCGTCTTGCTTATAGCTTATAAAATGGATGGTTAAGAAAGTCTATACACAAATGGTTTCCAGTCAATAAACTGAGTCATCTACTTGTTGCAGGCCATCATGGATTGCTTTAGTTTCTATATTCTATACCGTGCCATTCCATCTATGACTTTTGCATGTGTTTTGTTTGAAATTTGGTTTTTGGTATGTGTACGCGCGTGATGCCGGACGTGTCAAAGTCTGATAGGCTCAATCAGAGATAGGTAGAGAAACCAAGACGGTCATCTATAAGTGAGAACTATACGGTACAATAGTTTGTTCAAGCATTTATTGTCGAAAACAATGGAACATGAAATATTCAAACCAGAGAAATTAACGTAAAATAAAGGGAAGTACCGTACTGGCCTCGAAGTTTGGGTAAATTACTTAAAAAAACTAAGTCATTCCATATATCCTTGTATATCCTTGGAAGGGCCTTCTTACATCTTTGGAGATTGTTTCGGACGAAAATTCCCCTGACCTTGGTTCAGGAGAGACGTACAGACCTAGAGTGAAGCAGAAGTCACCTTCGGTTTTAACCTCTGAGAAAGTGATGGATCGGCTACTCCCCGGGACACCGGCCAATGGATGGTGCTCGGTGCTCTGTGGGCCTCCCCACCATGTATGTGTTTCATCCATGCCATCCATATATTTCTCCAGATCATTTAATGGTAGGAGTCCAAAAACGAGTGATACTCCAATTACAGTGGGCCTTAGGAGGATTTTAATGGTGGATATCCAATCACTATAATTTTCCTGCAGTATGGTCCACCTGAGATTTATATCACTCTCATTTTTGGGTTCAAGCCATAAAATGATATTTAAAAGTAGATGGACGGCATGGACGAAGCATATGCATTATGGTGGGGCCCATAGAGCACCGATCACCTGCACCACGAGCTTCGAAAGAGACAAATGTCGCATTTATTTACCTTTTAAAGACCCTCTTCTTCTTCTTCTTCTTCTTTTGTTTTCCTAGAAAAGAGAGCGACGTTGTTTCTCCTTGTCATTTTTTTCGTCTGAAAGCCTCTTCCACTACGAGATTAGTATTTTATTTGGTTTTAACTATAGGCATTTACCAAGGTAAAGGAAGATCAGAGTCGAGAAGCCGAGAGTTGCGGTTGTCACGTGAAAGGGAGTGTAACGTAGGACACACCTTGAACAAACCTTACCATTAGATAGTAGATAACCACGGCATCACATTTGTGACGGTATTTGGATCGTGGTTACCACTTGTCATGACCGTGGTTGTCATGTTATATGGATCATTGTCCTTAGCTTACACGGTTCATGGTTGTTAGCTGTTATGGTCGTTCTTGATACAACTACGACCCATTGTGCTTCATTACCACGACCCAACGTATTGAAACTTGAAAGTGTGAAAGATTTAATGCGTCGCGATTTCAGCGGATGAGTTCCAAGTGACCGCATGGGGAATGACCGATATAGTGAAGCTAAGAGAAATGAAGTGTACGTGCGGTCAGTTTACACAGTGCTTGACAAGACACAACGGGACATTTCAGATGAAGTGAAGGTTTTATGTGAGAATATGAAGCCTCCAGAAACTAGAAGATCTGATGGGAGACCCAACAAGGTTCGAATTACATCTTAGCGAGAAGATAGGCCAACACTCAGATGCTCAAGATGCAAACGAATAGGTCACAATCGGCGTCGATGTACTTTCGTCCCTACCGGCTGAGGATGAGGCCAAGGCTGATGATGACTTATTTTTTTTTTATTGTTTGTGATAATGTAATGTGAACTCTAATATACTTATTGATTCATGAACTTTGGTGCATGTTAACTACCATCCAATGTAGATGCTAACCACAATCCATTGTGCTTTTGAACTGTGTCCCATATACCAAAATGTGAACTTAACAACGGGTTGTGGTTGTCATGACAAATGGATCGTGATTGTCATGTTATATTGGTTGTGTTTCTCATAAGGTCTTGGTTGTCAACAATGGATCAACAAGGACGACAACCACGATCCATTATAACTGTGAACCACGACCTATTTAACATTACAGCTATGACCCATATCAACTATGACTAATGATTTACGTATACCATGACCCATATAACATAACAATAAC
Organism: Magnolia sinica; assembly: GCF_029962835.1. NCBI lineage: Eukaryota > Viridiplantae > Streptophyta > Magnoliopsida > Magnoliales > Magnoliaceae > Magnolia > Magnolia sinica. The sequence goes on along the minus strand of NC_080580.1, from coordinate 78,099,030 downwards.
AACCCACATATCATTCTAGTCAGGGTACATGTATCATGACAACCACGACTTATACAACCTCACAACCATGACCCCATATACAATGACAGTGGGGACCCATGTATCATGTCAACCACGACCCAATGTGGATGATAGTTAAGGGCCTTTATGCATATGAATCACGAACTCAAATATCGGAATAGTGTAAATAACATAGGTCATGGTTTTCGTGATATATAGATTGTGGTTGTCATGTTAATCGGTCGTGCTTTACTCAGTGCTGTGGTTGTCAACAACGATCCGGTACAGATGATAACCACGATCCATTACATACATGACAACCATGATGCATGTAAACCACGTTCCATGTAACTTGACAACCACGACCCGTATAACATGAAAACCACGAACCCATATCAAATGACAACTACGATCAATGCTTCACATTAACCACGAACCATATAACACGACAACCACGACTCAAAGATCATGACATTCAGGATTCATATTTCATGACAATTACGACCTATACAACATTACAACCATGACCCATATACAATGACAGTCACGACCCATATATCGTGTATCAAGCGTGATCACGGGGCTTGTCTCAGTCCGAGCCAACCATATAATCCGATGAGCACCTACTCGAAGTTGGCGAACCAGGTGTGTAATGGTTTCTTCAGAGTTCCAGGCTTATGTGAAATAACCTATTCTGTCTTCCAGGAAAATGAACTCGATATTTTGTAACATGATAACAATGATTCATATAACATGACAACCACGATCCATAAAACATGAAAACCACGACCCATATCAACCGATACCACGACCCATGTTACTTTGATAACCACGATCCATATATTATAACAACCACAATCCATTTTACATGAAAATCAGGATAAAAAAGAGTCAACAACGATCCTTTGCCTAGGTCGTGTATTGACAACGTGAAGGATCGTAGTTGTCATCTACGAAGGGTCGTGTTTGTCACTGTGGAAGGTAGAGATGACTTTGATCAAGTTGTGACAACGAAAGCCCTCACCATATCTAGTTTGAAGCCCAAGTCTTTAGCCCAAAACTCTATATTGTGATTATTATGTCATATGGGTCGTGGTGTTAATGTTCAATGGGTCGTAGTTGACATGACGATATATATCGTGGTTTTCATTGTATATGGATTGAGGCAGTTATGGATCGTTGTATTTGAATTTTATGGACCAGTATGCCCTCGACACGTAAAAAGAGGTAATAATGAAAGGTAAGGTCGGCGCCGTATTTGTGCTATGCTGGTATGTCTTATAAGATTTTGGTTATCTCTCAGTTGTGGGACAGATCTTATGTAAATTTTTAATCTACACCAATTGTTAGTTGTTAGAGTATATACTAATCTTTATACAAAAATATGAATCTTACTTACAGGCGTAGTTGATCACACCGATATAAATGGTTATAAGGTATTGAGAACTACGTGGGCCGTACATCCACCTGATAAAAATTATTTTTATACTATGCCTTCATATGCATACATTATATATGATGGTCAGTTTAGATGACATTTATATATGACTGTAGACCCCATATATCTTAGTTTGTACTGAATTAATATGTCGCATGTACATAAATTGAAGATGGCGTACTAAAGGCGGGAAGTTCGCTTACGATTCCAAACGCAAAAGATCAATCGTCGATCATCTGGTTGAAGTCTATGAGCTCATCATAAAGTGAATATAATCCGTTGAAATTATTCATGGATGATGGATTCCTTCAAAAATTTTATTAGTGACACGTATCGAGCCATTAGTGGCCCACACTGCGTAAAGATGACAAATTATGGGCTTTTACGGAAACTATTGGTTGAACTGTAGTGGTCCATTGGATTCGAATATTTTGACCATTCTTTGGGTAATTCTGTTTCTTGACGTTATAATTAAAATGGACAGTGTGAATCAAAGAAAAGACAGTTCGATGTGACTTAGAAACGTCTGAGGTTGGAAGATATACAATGTAAAGCAACTGCTTGTCCCCATACGGAACATCGACTTTATCTTGGAGCTTCTTCTCTGGGACCCCTTCACTTTTTATCCCTAACCCTTTTTTTATTGGTTTTGAATCTTCTTCACTGGGCCCCTCCATCGCCACTCAGCGAGTACATTTACAAGTTCAGTGCAACTCAGTTAATATAAATGGCAAAGCAAGGTAATGGTTGACAGGGATGGTGTATCGTGATCATTATGTTATGTGGGTTGTGGCTGTGAACCACGACCCAATGTATATGACTATAACGATATCTATAGCATGACAGTCACGATCGTGGTTGTGATCGGTGTTGATATGTTAAATGGATCGTGGTTGATAGGGTCAGTGTATCGTGGCCCACATGCTATGTGGGTTGTGGCTATGAACCATTACTCAATGTAGACGACATCAACGATATGTATGGCATGACAACCATGATCATGGTTGTGATCGTGGTTTGTTTGTATAATGGATCATGGTTGATAGTCAAAGTGGATCGTGGCTCACATGTTATGTGGGTCGTGGCTGTGAACCACAATTCAATGTAGATGACAACAACGATTTGTATGGTATGACAACCATGATCGTTGTTGCGATCGTAGTTGGTTTGCCTAGTGGATCGTAGTTGACAGGCACATAGATGACATCAATGAACCGTGTAGCATGACTGTCAACCACGACTCAGCATAGATGACAACCACGATCCAACATAGATGATAACAATAAACCGTGTAGCATGATAACCACGATCCTTTAGAACTCATGATAAACACGACCCATCATGGATTATAACCGCGATCCACTATGTAGTACAATTACGACCCATGTTAGATTTTGCAAGACCATCTTATTATTGATTAACAATCCACGACCATATTAGAATGCAGGTCGAAACAAGCCAATCATGACCACATGCTTAGACTTCGAAAGGGCACAGGTCTCTCCTAAGTGCTCTTTTAGTTTTTTGAAAGACTTGGTTGAAGATATGGAGAAGAAACCTGATAGAAAAAAACTATTTAGAGACAGCTGTTTTGGATTTTTGCTTGACTTTCCACTGGCCGAGTGGAGGGCACACTCTCAGATCATGCATTGCCTGATGCAAAGGCATGTTGGTGATTTGAAATTTTATGTTCATGGCACCAAGATAAAATTTACTGAGCTCAATTTTACGTTAATAATGGGTCTTAATTTTGGACCACTTAGGATAGATGGTGGCGGTTGTACTGAGGACGAAAGAGCAGAGGCAGGAAAAGGCATTAGGGAGACCTACCTGAGTGCAGGTGGCATGAGTAGACATGTATTGAAGGAAGCCTATCGGTCACTCGCCGATAAAGAAGAACATATAGACGTGGTGAAGCTGGCTCTAATAATTTGTGTTGAGAGTCTATTAGTTGGATCTCTGCAAAAGAATAACTGTGTTAATACGTTTATCGACATGGTTGATGACTTGGATTATTTTAATAACTACCCTTGGGGCAGTGTGGGGTATGATTATTTGAAGAATGAGGTTAATGCTGCGTCTGGCATTATTCCAGAGGAAAGGGCACTGGCCAGTACCCTAAATCATACAACATATGCGGATGCCCATTTGCCCTACAAGTACGTTATTCTTGTCCTAATTCATACTTTGAGTTTGAATTTTTTCTCCATACATGTCAACCAATATGTAATTCATGATAATTGTTCTTAAACAGATTTGGGCGTATGAACGGTTCCCGCAACTCATTGGTGACTGTAGGTGGGCCGTTAGAAGACTGCCTACAAGGATTCCTCGAATACTAAATTGGGGTCCCAAGAAAATAGGTAGATATGACACCATATTTGTCATCTTCACAGTTGTGCCGGTAAGATTTATTCAATTAGTAATGTAATTTGAATCATGCAGTATGTTTATAATTAATAAATCAATTTTGCTCCTGCAGGTGGTACTAGCTTCAGAGCTTTAACCAACGGTCAAAGAAGCAGAGTCCGAGGTTGTTAGGAGTATAACTGATGATGACATTCATAAAAAGGATAAGGCTCTGTGGTCAGTACCCACAGCAGAGATAACGGAGGATGATGTAAAAAATAAAGTTGAGGCTGATCTTACAGCCTCTCTCTTGGAAATGAAAAATACAATTGAGCTTGATAAAACCTCCTTCGATAAATGTCATGGGAATGTGTTGAAAAATAATAAAAAACCAAGATCCGCAATAAGGAAATTTGATAAGTGGATTGAGTTCCTCGCCACTGAAGTGCAAGGAATAAAGGGTGAATTGGAACGGATTGATAAGTTTGGAGTAGAAATAAAGCACATCAAGGAGGATTATGCTTCTTTACGTGAGGAAGTGAAGTTGATGAGAGATGATATTAATACAAAACATATACGTGAAATTGCATTGCTTTATCTAACCTATTTGTTAATAGCTCACTATGAAGGTAAATGAAAAATGGATCGTGGTTGTCTTCCACACAGGATCGTTGTTAGCATCCAAGAAGAGTTGTGGTTTTTCATACACCTAGGGTCCGTGATCCAACATTGATGGCATAGGGTCATGGTTTCCGTATAACGTGGTTCATGGTTTCAATAAAATATGGATCGTGGTTATCATACATTGTGGATCATGGTTTTCATCCATGATGGTTTGTGTGTGGTTGAACCACGACCTAACATGGACGACAACCACGCCCCATTGGTCGTAATAACCACGACCCTATTCTTGATCGTAGCTGTCACCCATAGCTGTTTCAACCACGACCCAATATGGTTAATAAACATGATCTACTGTTCGTAATAACCACGACCCTTAGTTCATCGTAGTTGTCATCCACAATGTGTCGTGGTTCACATACATGAAGGTCGTGGTTGGGTTCCTTATAAAAAGTCATAGAAATACATAATAACATATGATTTTATTACAGGACATTATCTCTTCGATCAGCCCTCTCAGAGGAGAAAATGCTTCATTGCATAAGTAGGTGAAGCAACATAGAGAGGAGATCAATGCTTCATTGTAGGAGCAGGTGAAGTAACATAGAGAGGAGATCAATGCTTTACTGCAGGAGCAGGTGAAGCAATTAAGAGAGGAGATCAATGCTTTAATGCAGGAGCAGGTGAAGCAACTCAGAGAGGAGATCCAGGTAATGAAGGTATATGGAGTTGAATCTATCTTGAATCGTTGTTATCATACACCAGGGGTCGTGGTTAACATGCACGCTGGATCGTGGATGAGTCACGATCCATATAACATGATAGTCGTCTATCTAGACAAGGGTTGTAGTTTCTACGAAATGTGGAGGTGATTATTGTCCAGTGTGGATTGTGATTATCATCCGTCGTGATCGTTATTCTCATCCAATGTGGATTGTAATTATCATGCATAGTGGATCATGGTTAACATCCACGAACCTCCATGGATGTGAACCACGACCCACCATGGACGACAACCAGGCTCCATTGGCCGTAATAACCATTTCTGATATACGATTTTATTATAGGACAATGTTCCTTCGACCAGTTCTCTGATCGTAGAGAATGCTTCACTGCTGGAGCAGATGAGGCAGCTTGGGGAGGAAATACAAGGAATAAAGGTATATGAAATTGAATTTTTTCTAAATCTTATTTGGTCGTTGTTGTGTTCCTTTTTGGGTCGTGGTTATGATCCAGTGAGGGTCGCTGTTATAGGCCCTTGCCAATTCAACGAGCCCTCTTAGGGAAGAGAATGCTCACTTGAATGAGGATATGACGTATCTTAGAGAGGAGGTAGAAGAATTAAAGGTATATGAAATTGAAATTTAGTCGTTGTTGTGTTCCACCTTGGATCGTGGTTATTGTCAATGTTGGATCATTGTTATCATGTGTGATTGGTCGTGGTTAGCATCCACCATGGGTCATGGTTGACACATGATCCAAAGTGGACGAGATAGGATATACATACAAAATATGTACGTGATTTGTCTTTGGTTCAATAGTTAACAGGTCATTATGTATATAATGTCTTCTAATATATGATTTTATAACAGGTCAACAACTCCAATGTTGAGGTTGGGATCAGCCAGCTCTCTAGTTTTGAAGCTGGGATGACCAATCTTAAAGATGAGAATGTTGCGCTAAAGCCGCAAATGAAGCAGGAGATGAACCTGCTAAAGGATGAAGTTAATAAGACAATTGTACATGAAATCACATTTAAATCGTGGTTTAAATTAGACATTATATTATAAACTCTTTAAATAATATGTCATTTTATTACAGCTCAACATCGTTACCTCATAATTGAGTGAGGCAGGGAGACCATGTCGAGAGACAACGGATCCCAACCGAGCTCTAACTGTAACAGAGCCTCGTCAGGGGCTCAGTGAACCCTATCGAGCTCTAACCGATGTCGAAGAGGACGAGTTGAGAGTTGTCAGAGAGTCACGTTCACTCGTCCGGTTGAAAAGTGTCTATGACCTAAATTCATGGGTCGACTCTGAGGTAAGTTTCTATCCTTTCTATTTCTTTGTTTCATATTAGTGTATGAATATTATAGTTATATCACACATTTTCCTCGTTATGTAAGCCATAGACTTATACCTAAAATACCTATCAGCGCGTTAGGAAGATCAACCACGAGGTAAACAGGACTGTGCATTCGTCTCGTCGCTATTTACGGTAATGTGAATTTGAGGACCATAGTTATCTTTAAAACATCATTAATCATTTATATTTCTAACAACATCCAATATATCAATAGCAATACATGGAACATCAACTTGACCTGTTGTGAACTTATGGCGCTGGGAACCATAAGGATCGTGAGACCATGAAGTCTGAAAGGTTGAGTGAAGTGCTTATACAAATAGTTGACTATAAACCGAAACCTCTATGGAAGTATGAAGTGGTAAGATCTTAGTTTCTTGCACATGTACATGGACTTAAATGATTATATCCATTTTTGGAAAGGTAATGCTTTAATTGTTGTTGTATTTTTGTGCTTCATAGGTGTACATCCCTCTTATCGCGAGGGGGTAGCACTGACTGATGGCTACTGTTTATCCGAGGAAGAAAAAGGTCACTTTGTATGACAACTTGAGTACTGACTTGGAAGAGAAAAATGAGCTAGTCGTCGTGCAGGTAACAGAAGGACTAAGGTGGTTATTTCATGATCTTGATAGCGGATTAGTTAGGTGGGAGAAGCCATGGAATGTGATGCCATCCGCTGATAGGCCTATGCAACACAACTCGGACGATTGTGGCGTATTCATGCTGAAATATATAGATTTCTTGTGCAACATGAGTGCAATTGACTTTACGCTCGTAAGTATATATTTATTCATCTACATTTAATCTTGATTGCTTTGTACTTTTTTTAAATATTAGTTCATTTTGTTTCTGTGGGAGGAAAATAGATAGGCTGGTCAAACATTCCAAAGGGTCGCATTGATTCTGACAAGGGATTACCGGATTTCTTGAAAAAGAATGCAACATTGATTCCGAAGGGAAGGGTCATAGATATGATGAACAATGGGTCGTGGTTGACATTCAAAATGGATCGTGAATTTTATCCACGTTGGATCGTGGTTGTCATTCAACGTTGGATCATGGATCGGGGGAAAACGGATTGATTAAACAAAAACCACGACTCATATAAAATGATAACTACGACCCATATAACACGAGAACCATGACCAATATAACATGAGAACCAGAGATATCATGTGGTGTGTTCCACCTTAGATTTAGTACATGACACACGTAGATATCGTGCAAACGATATCTGTATAGTAGCATAGGTCACATCAGATGGTGCAACCCATATAACATAACAACCATGACCCATGTAACATGATAACCACGACCCATATAGCCTGCATTTCCTAGCAGTCTATCAATAGTAGTATCATATTTGAAAAACACCAGGTTAGCTTTGGTACGAAAGGGCACATTACTTTTCTAACTTTGATGGACGGTATGTGCATGTATGGGGATATTATCATCATCCTCACTCTTAACATCACTGGTTATTACTTTTGAAGAGTATTTTTTTAGATGTAAAGGATGGTGTAAAACTCTCCACGATCCGTTGTGCATTTGAACCACGACCCGCAGAGAAAACTGTGAACTTAATAATGAGTTGTGGTTGTCATGACGTATGGATCGTGGTTGTCAACAACGATTCAACAAAATTGTGTTACATGGTTCGTAACTGATGTGAAGCATTGATTATGGTTGTCATTTGATATGGGTTCGTGGTTGGGAGATTTCACTGGTCGTGTTAATCTTTTGCATGGTCGTGGTTGTCTTGTTGCATGGATCGTTGCTGACAACCACGATCTTATGAGAAACATGACCCATGTATCCTAAAATTCATTTAAATATAATAGTCATTTGTATCACATCATAGGGAAAACCACCTTAGATTTATATCCAAGATGGATTGTGGAAGATAACCACGACCCATTCTTCGTCATATCCACGACCATTCCTTTCAGATTCAGGGCTACCCTCCTGAAACAGCGCCACATTCTTCTGTTTCACAAAATCACATTAAACGTATATATCAGATGAATCAACTTCCCATATTCAACTACGATCCATTATTCATCGTAACCACAATCCAAATTGGATGACAACTACGATTAATTGTGCATGTGAACCACAATCACACGACAGGGTCGTGGTTGTCATATAAGAGTGGTACTTGGGTTTCAAATTACTTTCATAGGCCAATTCCAAACTAGAACCCTTGTTGCAAGGCCCAACTCGTTTGGGTCATGGTTGTCATGTTATATGGGTCATGGTTGTTACATTAGACAGGTTGTGGTTGTTAACTGATATGGGCGTGGTTCTCATGTTACATGATGACCAAGACTCATGTGCATGTGAAAAGCACAATCCTTATAACATGACAACTAAGATCTAATGTGCATGGGAACCGGGAATCGCAATCCTTCGTCTAGGTCGTGGTTTTGAATACGTGAAGGATCGTGGTTGTCATTGTCGGTGGTCGAGGTTTGATTTCTTGGAGGGTGGAAGGTTTGAAAAGGTGAAGTTGTGATTTTCTACTATTAATGGTGGAGGTTTGATCAATAGAAAGCTCCCTTCACATGACTAGAACCTTCTTGAATCTGATCATCCTTTACTTTAGTAAAATGCCTACAGTATAATAAAAAAATTACGGACCTCGTGGTGGATGAGAATTTCAAACAAGGAGAAACAACGTTCCTCTCTGAAAGTTAGTCCCTAGATCTTCACTTTCCTATGAAAACGAAAGAAGAAGAAGGTCTGTAATGTGAAAGGCTACATTCGCCCCTTCTAAGCTCATATAGTCTTTGATATTCTCCGGGGGAGAACAGATTGGCTACTCCCACAGTCACTGAGCATGACGTATGTGTTTCATCCATTCCGTTCATCTGTTTTGATAGGTTTAGAGCTTGATCCAAGAAATGAGATGGATCATTTTCATGTTCTATCTCGCTTATTCATCACTGTTTCCTGTTATGAGGTCCACTTTCTATTGGGATATAGCTCATTTTTGGTCTCATACCATATAATGATCTGGAAAAATATATGGACGGCATGGATGAAACACATACATGGCAGTGGGTCCCTGCGACTGCCGAGCACCAGCGATTAGTTGGTGCTTGAGGGAGTGGCCGATTTGTCGCTTTCTCGGGGGTTGGAGCAGCTGGTGACTTTTGCTTCACTCCAGGTCTGTACGTCTCCTCAACCTAAGTCAGGGGCATTTTCATTTGAAATAATCTCCAAAAGATGTCAGAAGGCCATTCTAAGGATATATGGAATGACGTAGCTTTCTAGGTAATTTGCCCAAACTTCGAGGTGAGTACGGTCAATTTCCCTAAAATAAAATGTCATACTTGTTGAGATCATCACAAAAGCAGTACTCCTAGTCAATGAAGAAACTGTCTTCTTGTTGGATGAGGCACAAACTAGGTTACTCCTTTTGAGATAGTTTGTACTCAGAAATCTAAGGTGCAGAAGGCCTGCAATGTGTTATCCCCATAATACAATCGCCTAACTGATATATGACCTCAACAAGATGCATATGTCACACGAGACCCAACACCATGAATACCACCATACCTTCTTTATACACTTATAGAGGAGAAGAATATATATATATATATATTTAAAGAGAGTCTGAAAGATATAAAAGAGAAAAAATGCACAATCTCATTATAACACTTTTACACCATACATACATATGCCACACATACAAAAAGGTGGGTCACACCCAACCAACTAAAAGGATAAATCAAAACAAAATAATGTAATTTTTAGTAAAACTAAGCCCATCTTAACTCAAAGAAAGTGACCGAATCAAGCCTATCAGAGCTTGATTTCAGGGGTTGGGCAGATGGAAAGAGGAAGCTCCATTGGAGGAGTTGAAAATCCATAGCTCTGTCGAAGGTAGAAGGTGGGCTCGACATTCGGAAGTTATCAGAAGTAATGCAAGCTTTTCAGATCAATATGGCCTGGGTATTAAAATTCCAAAGGGAATCTAGTCCGTGGGCCTCGTTCATGGCTGCAAAGTATGGCCCGATTCGGGATTTTTCAGTCTCAGGCAACAACGCTGGGCTCGGCTCGCCGATTTGGAAGAAGATTCTGTGACTCTTGCCATTTTTAGAAGCCAAAGTGCAATGGACTATAGGTACGGGGGATTGCAGTTTTTGGAGAGCAAGCTGGACCGGGCTTGGTCCCCTCCAGAATTCGGTAACGGCCGATATTCCGGCTGATATCCTGTCCTTAAAAGCGAATCAATTCTTGGGCCCGTATGGTCCTCTTCCTTCATTGGTGGTTTTCTCGTTGCTCCCTCAAGAAGTTGTTGACTTTATTTTTCAGGGTGAGTTCTGTTTATCAGATGGTCCGGATTCTCCCTTGTGGCCATTCACCCCTTCGGGCAGATTCTCAGTAAAATCGGCTTGGGCTGCTAGTAGACCGTTTTCTCCCAGAAAGGACTAACCGAGATGGGTGTGGCACGGGAAGCTGCCTCCGAAGGTTTCACTAGTTTTTTGGAAGCTTCTCCATAGATCTGTGCTGGTGGAGATTGTTATTCAATCTAAGGGCATTTCCTTAGCATCGAGGTGTGTTTGTTGTAGAGAAGGATCTGCTCAGGGCCAAGCCGGGGAGTCCATTTCTCATCTTTTTTTGGATGGTGAGTTAGCAGTATCAGTATGGAATTATTTCAGTATGAGTTTTGGGATTAACATAATGCAGGCCTCGTCGGTGGAAGCTAGGATTACGTAATGGAGGACGTCTAATACAGCCTAAAAATTGTACCTGTTTAAGCCAGCAGTTGGTGCCAGCCTTCATTTGTTGGGAATTGTCGAAATCTAGAAATTTGGCAGTTTTTGATGGAAAGGCTCCTGCGGCGGCCTCCGTGATCGCACGGGTTTCCTGGTGGTTAACCAGCATTAGTGACAACAATGTAGGCAGGCGAACAGGTATATTTCCTCCCAATTCGAACCATCCGTTGGATGCTGAAACATATGGAGCGAGGCCTAGGCACCAATTAGTAGTTACATGGCATAGACCCCCTGTAGGATGGGTCAAAGTTAATGTGGATGGGTCATCAAGAGGTAACCAGGGCCTGACAGGGGGTGGCGGAGTCTTTAGGAACGACAAGGGAGATTTCATCTTCGGTTTTTCGTATGGGTATGGGGTGATGTCTAACATTGGTGCCGAGGTGCGAGCGGCACATGACGGGCTATCATTGTGTCTAGAGAAGGGTTTTTCTAAAGTGGTGGTGGAATCAGATTCTGAGTTGGTGATTAAGGCGTTTAATGAGAGTGCTAGCCTTGGTTGGAAATGGAGATATTGGTCATTAAGAATGGATAGACTTCGCCTCTAAGGGCAGGTGGAGTTTACACATATTTTCAGGGAAGGCAACACCCCGGCCGATGCACTAGCCCACGAGGGGAGTTTGTCCCAATCAGTCTTTTACAGCTCTAGATGGGCTGAGCTTCCCCAGCAGGTGAGAGGGCTTCTTTTCTTAGATAGGGTGGGGTTAGGCACAATCAGGGAGAGGTAGTTTATTTTTTTATTTTTTGGTTTTTAGTCCCGGTTGTCCTGGTTTCTGTTACGATAGGTCTTCTGTAGGTCCTTTTTTCCTCAGAACTCCTAAATGTAAGTTTTGTCCAGAATTTTTAAATAAAACACGAATCTTTTCCTTAAAAAAAATTGATTGATCATATCCTAGTCCTCTGATTCAATTAGGAGCACCATAACTTATAGAAAACCTACCTATTATCCATAAGTTGTAATTAATTAGATGCAATTAGTCCTTCGGTAGAAACATCTTTGGATGCAAATAGCATTTAAAAAAAAAAAAAAACAAAGATTGGACAATTCTAACAATTTTTTGTGTTACTTTTACATGAAGGAAAATGGATTGTTGCAAATAAAGTTTTAAAAAAAGAAGTGATGAGGAATAACGATTTAAGTGTAAAGCTGTAAGATTAAGGAACTCTTAATGTTTAGGCTTCTAGTGATAGGAAGCCCATCACTTAATTCCACATATTGTTTCATTCATTCACTTTGTGTTATGCTTCCTCACTTTGTTTTTGGTTGCATGGGTAGCTACAATTCTCTCCTTTTGGTGGGTTTTTATTTCTTATCTTACCTCTAAGTACTTGGTGTTTGAGGCTGTGGTAATGAAGAGATTGCCTTACAAGAAGAGAAATTAAGTCCATTTAGTAGTGTTGGTAAATATCCTGCTACCTTCCTTTCCTTGGTAATGAACACCAACCAACCACTTGACTTACCAATAATAAGAATTATTTCAAGTGTGATTGTTGACAACCTCAAAACTTTTAAATAAGGGACAGTTTCTCTAGCTCCTTAAAAAGCCCATCATAGTTAGGTTTATGGATAGTGATGATCCTACTTCTATTTTTATTATTGAGCGTTGATAAAAGCCAACAAGCAAAGTTAGCTTCAAATTTGTTGCCTGAGTTGGCTTACGTAGTAACAAATTTGAAGCTAGGTGGTGTAAAAGTTTCTCTTATTTATAGAATAAATGGCTAGAGTGCAGAGTTATCCCCATCCACTCATCGATCTAATTGACAATAGGAAACTCACTTAAGCCATCTAAAAAGGACGACCATTTGAGCTACCTAAGATGATGAAAATTTTCGCATGGCTTCTTGTCTTTGATATAAAGAAAGAATGCTGTAATAATGGAATCAACATGTACTTTTTATTCAACAATTGTGCTCATTCTAGATGCTCCATAGGACGTGGAAATAGAGAGGTTAAGTATTGTGGGCCTTGCAAAGATAATGTGTTAGTTTTAACCTTTGAATTGGTGATCTTGTTTGTAAATCATGATGAACACGGGTCCTATATGACGATGTTATTAGTGCCTTAATTAATATGTGGGTATATTTTAAATACACACACACACACACACGAGTTAAAGAAGAGAGATTCCTATAGTTGTCCTTAGGAACTTAAGATTGTGTACAACAACCTTTGTTCAAGGAAGCGCTGTATTCTATATAACTTAGTACTCTATTGTTCCATGAGCACCTAACAAATTGTACCACAAACCTGTTGTCATTTTTTCTTATCATCCTGTGTGAGGAAACAAATGACAAATCCGAATAGAAGGTCTCCACCATTGAGTTCAATGATAAGTTGGAGCCCATGCCCTACTACACAATAGGTGTGTAAGTGTGTCATGAGAATATGCTCATGATATTGGCCTTATTAGATACTTGCATTGAGGATTACTTCAAGAGTCTAGACCAAGATACATCATGCTTGGTTTGGATCAATTTGCATATGTACTAGTATTGACTAATCCCTAGAATTGAGGATATATAGAGAGTTCAAGTTTCTAATATAATATATTTTGGGTTCCCTCACGTAGTCAATTGCAATGACTCATATCTAGGTGTTATAAGGTTCATTAGGATATGGTTGATATCCATATGATCCAATAAGGGATTCACTAGTCTACTAGGGACACTCTTATGGTTGAGATTTAGTAGATCAGACCATTTACTTGGTGAATTTTTTACTGAAATCGATATCTCATAAGTTTCAAATGGTTATATATATGTATGTTTTTAACTGTTGATTTTTTATTTATTGTTAAAAATATTTATATCACACTTGATGGTAATTCTAACAGTTGATATCTTATGGTCCATCACTTAATTTGCATGAGAATTAGATCGAGGTTGAATATCCATATATAGTAAAAGAATTAAGTCGATTTGGATATATAGTTATACATGATTGCATACATTAGATGTAATTAGACATTACTGAAGTTTGTAAGGTGTTGGAGCATCATATTAGTCTCTCCTTGAAATCTTAACCCCTCATAAATAAGATCTTATCCTAGAGTTAGGGTATAAGAAAGAGAGCCTTTGACACCCATACCCCTTAGGGATTAGTACTCCCCTACGAATTATAGTGCAAGGAAACTGCGCGCGTGCACGCACTCTTAAATTTAAACCACCCGAAATACACATTATTCACTTTTGGCTTTTGGCTCGAGTGGGTCGCATCATAATGTGTTCCTCCAATCTCCTCTGGCTATTAGATGCGTGAGCCCATGTTAGGCTTAGGGCAAAATAATCAGCCTCATTGATGATTTAGGTGCACCACAACAAACGAAATAGTTGGAAGAGAGACATGTATTATTGATTTTTTATGGGGCCCACTATGATGATTATGTGAAATCAATGTGAATCATTAGATTCCACACAATAATTTAAGCATGGGCTTGAAGATTAGACCCATATGTGATTTTGGTGGGTCATACTAAAGGAAGAAGTTTGGAGGGTGGGCATAATCATGTACATTATTCTCAATCGTGTGGTCCACCTGAATCAATAATGGGCCTAATTTTTAAATTCTAAGACTATAATTGGGTCATGTAAATGATGGTAGGAATGGATTTCTTTAAAGTATCAAGTTGGGACCATTGAACTGAATGACCTTATGATTAGGTAAAACGTCCTCTGATTAGGTGGCCCCACTATCATGTATTTTCAAAAGCCACTTTGATCATCAGATGTGTGTGCCAATTTTAGACGTAAGGCTCTAAAATAAGTCCAATCTATGATTTAGGTGGACTACACTAAAGGAAATAGTTGGGAGAGAGATGTGCACTACTGATTTTTAATTTATAGCGCCTACTGTGATGATTATATAAAATCACATGAACCATTAGATGCCACACCAAGGGAAATAGTTTGACGCCCAAAGATCATGCCTATCTATGATTTAGGTGTGCCACACCAAGGGAAATAGTTTGGAGGGACATCGTCTTGTACACTTGTTTCAATCATGAAGTCTAGCTAAATCACTGATGAACTTGATTTTTGAATTTTATGACTAATGGCATGTATGGATTTCAGAAAATGACATGTATTTTTGGCCCCTTTCCTTCCTCCGCCACGAGCTTACAATCGTTCAAGTGTTAGCACCCTGGATTGCCTGGGGCTTGAAGCTGTTGGATCGTCCTTCAACCCAGTTAGTCTTGTCAGGTGGATGCATCCTGCTGCCGACTGGATTAAGATTAGCGTTGACGGTTCAACCCTTAGTAACCCTGGCCCTTCGGGAGGTGGCGGTATTGCTAGAAACCATGACGGCGAGTTCCTTTTTGCCTTTTCATCGGGCTACAGCTTCAACTCAAATGGCAAGGCTGAAATCAGGGTGATATGGGAAGGACTATCATGCTGTCAGGGTCTTGGTTACATTAAGGTGGAAGTAGCTAGCGACTCAAAATCAATGGTCGAGTCCCTCAACAATATTAAGGACACCCCTTCATGGCCTATGTGGTACTGGTGGTCAAGAACAAGGGCGCTTATCGAAGGCAGGGAAGTGATTGTCTCTTATTCCCTGAGGGAATCGAATGTGGTGGTTGACGGTCTCGCGCGGAAGGGCAAAAACAGCCAGTCCCATCATCTCTTCCGAGCTTCTTCTGATCTGCCCCCCGTAATCAGAGGATTGATCATCTTGGATCGAGCAGGTTTAGGATACTTGAGAGGGGTTTAGTCTCTCTCTTTCCGCCTCTTTTTCCTTTTCTTTCCTCGGGTGGGCCTGTTGTCCCTTTTTGTGAATAGGCTTGCCCAGACTATGTATAGGCACACTTACATGAATATAATAGTCTCACAGAGGTTATTTATTTATTTGTTTATTTTTTTAACATGCACACATACACACATATATATATATACACACGTGGGGTCTACCATGCATGCCTCTCTTGTACGCTGACTTAGGCTCACTCTAGAGTTAATGTGTTGGCTTTTCTCCTTTCCATATTTAGAATGGTTGTAAGAGATAGCCTTTTGCTTTGAAGGTGTAGTATTGGCAATTGAATTATTTTTGGATAATGTTGATTAAAAGGTATTTCGAGGCCTAAAATTTCTGATTTTGGTTTTTGTATAAACTTGATAATATCTAAATGATTGTCCTTAAGCGCTTAATCAATTAATTTGGGCTTTTGAAAATTTTAATTTTTCATTGCGTTTTCAAAGCTCTAATAGGGAGTACTGGATTATTTTGTTTGACCATAGGCCAATGTAGTGTTTTTCTAGTTAAGACATGCAAACAATGGTCCTTGATCTTTTGTGACAACAAGAGTGTGATTCAAATTGCACAGAATAATACCTTCACGAGTGAACAAAGAATGTAGAGATTGATTATCACTTTATTTACTATCATGTCCTACAAGGCATTATCACTCTTCTATTTGTTCCTTTAGAACATGCCAAAATAGCTTCTCTTCTCTCTAAGGCTCATTCTATAGCCAGATTCCCTAAGATTTTGTCCATACTCTAGTTGAACCCCATTAAAGCACCTTGAGTTCGAAGAAGGTATTAACGAAAAGGATGTAAATATAGTGTAGATTAAGGATATAATTACGTGTGCATTTGTATATATTTTTACTTCTTCAATGATGAGCTCATGCATATGTACACATCTCCTTCTTTATGAATAGATATGATATTTTCATCCTTGGATATCCATAACAAGTCGGTCAAACAAATGCTGACCATCTAATCTATTACTTATAAAATAAATAGCTATAACAAAAGATAACTGATTAACTATCTTCTAAGATTGTGTTACCCTTCCAATATGTGGAAGCTAAAATTGGAAAGGCATAAAAAGTTAGATTTATCACCTACAACCAGTTGTAGGTGTTTGGTCCTCAAAATAGAAGTAACCAACATCTAAAGTGTTAGGATGATCTTATCCAAATGAGTTCAACATCTTGGCAGCCAATGAAGGTATGGAATTTATTGTGTTTTAAATCTACAATTGGAATGTCCCACATCTTCCAAGAGAGTAGTTGTATCTCAAGCCTATGATAGAACTGCTTGTATCTTATGTTGGAATCTAACTTTATAATGCGCAACACATGGTACGCATATATGTCTAGGAGGATGTGGATGGTTTGGATCAATTAAATAGGCATAAGGTGGGGCCTACAAAGGTTTGGTGCATACAACTATGTTGTAGTTCCCATGAGTACCCGAAACATATATTTGCATAGGGTTGGTAGTGGGACGAGTTGGCCCAGTGGGTTTTCGGCCTGACCCACCTCGGGTCAGGCTTGGACTGGAGTACGAGGCGAGGCCCAAGGGCTGGGCTAAGTATTAAAAATGAAGCCCGTTTCAAAATTAGGTCGGGCTTGGATGTAGATGTATGAAAGCCTATAAGCCTGGCCTGTCCAGTTAGTTTTTTTTTTTTTAATTTTTTTAAAAATAAAATTCTCTCATCCTTCCTCCTCTTCTCCAAGCTTTCCATCCAAAGAAAAAGAAAAAGAAAAAGCAAAAAGAAAAAAAATATAGAAATCTCTCTGCTGAGATGAGGTTGTAACAATCAGGCTCGAGGTGAGAGAGGCCACACCACAAAAAAATGTCCTTTTATCGGCGTATTTTTTACCGGCAGCCATCTCTAAATGTTGGTGATAATGGGAATCACTGGCAGCCATAAAAAAGCGCCCTTGATTTTGAAGGTGGGCGTAGGTAAAAGGGTTTTACTTAAAAAAGGTCGCTCGTTCCATATTTCACTCTCTTTCCCTCTCTTCTCGTTCTCCCTTCTTCAATCTCTCCACACATCCTTTATTTCCCTCTTTTCTCCCTCTCTCTTCCTCGATTTCTCTGTCCCATCTTGCTTCCCCTTCTCCCTTCCTCAATCTCTCTCTCCCATCTCACCTCTCCCTCTCCCTTCCTCGATCTCTCTCTCCCATCTCACCTCTCCCTCTCCCTTCCTCGATCTCTCTCCCTCATACTTTCCCTTCCTCTCCTTCCCTCTCTCAATCTCCCTGATTTCGCTCCCTCTCTCTTGACAACTCTCTCCCTCGTTCTCTTCAACGCAGTTTCATCAATATCTCTCCAACAGTTGAAGAGAATAGAAGAAATCATAGGAGGAAGTCGAAGGTACACTTTCTTTCTCTCTCATTTCCTCTTTTGATGGCCAGAAATTGGGCAGTAGCCATGGCAGCGGCAACCATATCTACCATTGTCCATGTCGCTACCAGGTGTTATTAGAATGACAATGTTAGAAACTCAAAACAAAGTTAGAATAAAATGTGTATCTTATGCCTATTTAACTTTTCAGGAAGTGTTCACAGAGACAAGACTCATTGATGGATGCATCTGAGGGTTTAACTGTGCAGACGATCTAACTCAAAATCAAGCTAGTCCACCTATTTGCTAATTTTTTTAAACCATCCAATATTGTCATATGTGTGGCCTTGACCAATCCGGTTTTTAGGTCAGATCATTCACTATGCATTTGATCTATTAGTTATGGCACACATGTCACGTTGGGCCATATAGAGGTGTGTTGGTGAGGCTATCTATGGATTAGATTTGGTCTAAATTCAATCCTAGTAAACTAGATTTGACACATATATAAAGATCCAATCGAATCCAATCCTATCCATTTGAAATATATACACATATATGAATTTTTCTTTCATAACCTTTTAAATAAAACCCATAAAAGACTCTCTCTCTCTCTCTCTCTCTCTCTCTCTCTCTCTCTTTTCCTTCTATTATATTGGTTTTGTTTTAATGGTGGCATGTGAAGGATAGAGCGCATGAGTGGTCTAAAAATAGGTAGTAGCTTAGATTAGTTGATTTATCAGGGCATGTACTAGCAATGGTAAGAGACGTCATTATTATAATTTTTTTTTGATAGGTTATTGCGTCTTTTTTTTTTTCTATTTCCTTTTTTTCCTCATTTCTTTGTTTGTTTTAGTTTGTTGCAGCTTCATATCCCTACCATAGATTGGATTGGCCAATTAGAGGTCAGATCTCTACCCTCTCTTCTTCACTTTCCTTACCTTTATTCCTTGCAAATGGATGCTTGTTGGGTTAGAAATGAGACATGGCCATGAAATTTTAAGCCCCAGTTCATGTAAGTGGGCCATTGAAAGTCATGGGATATGCCCTATGTAAGTTTTGGATTGGAGTTTGACCCTGTTTCTTATAGTGAGCGGGCTCCTCCTTTCATTGACTTGTATGGGAAGGAACATATTCTTACAAGGGCATTGAAAGTCATAGGATATGCTATCCAAATCACAAGAAATGGTTTAAATGTAATTAATTTATTTTTATTATTTTGTATTGCAGGTTACAAGCAGAAATAAATGATGGTTGGATGGAGGGATTTCTTTTACATGTATTTAGAACATTTTCAACATATTATTGTAAATATTATACATTTTTCATTGTAAAGTAATACAATTTATTTACTATTCATTTTTAATTGTGTCGTGCAATATTTTTTTGGTTCTAAATATTTAAAAACAATACAGATTCCAATTAAATATAAATAATCAAATGGATTAAGGAAAAAATTAACTCACGATCAACAGTTTTTACTAGTGCATATTTAAAGGTTTTCGAAGAGTTTTCTATGGCATATATCAGCATTTCATGACATTTGAATTATACTTGGCTTGTCGGAAGCCTTTTACTGATGCCTTGGTAGATATGTTTGATGTATACCAGCACTTTGATATGTCTACATGATGCTTCAGCAAGCCTTTTCTGACATTTCTGCATATTTTTCTCGGTGTTTTGACAACCTTTTTGTGGCGCTCAAAAATACTTTTATCAGCGCTTTGATATGTCTAAAAGATGTTTCGGCAGGCCTTTACTGGAGTTTATGAATATCTTTCCCTGGTGTTGTGGCAACCTTTTGCGGCGCTTAAATATACTTTCACTAGCGCTTTTTCCATCTTTTACTGATGCTTCTTACAACTTTTTCCATCTTTTACCGACGCTTCTTACAACTTTTACCAATGCTTTTAACAACTTTTACTGGTGCTTTTTGCCGCATTTACTGGCGCATTTACAATTTTTACCGACTCTTCTTTAGGCTTTACTTGCGGCCACTAGAAGCGTCGGTAAAAGATAATAAGCGCTGGTAAAAGTCTGTATTATAGCGGCGGCTATCAACACGTCGGTAAAAAAGTATGACCACCAGTAAAAGCTACAGCATGCCCCCCTTAGCGGCGCATGTATGACTGCTGCAATTCCTTTATCGACGGTTTTTTGGACTTTTAGGGGCATTTTTGGCCGTCGGTAAAGTCCAATTTTCTTGTAGTGCCTTGGGATTTTTCAGCTATTGTAGATGGGTAGCATTTTTTCAATGCTCAAAATGCGAATCACATAGGAAGGGATTTTAGCAATGGTTGGGTTCCTCCACTGGCAATCCAAGTATATATATAAAAGAGAAGCATTGGTCCCCACTTCACTCATTTGATTCAAGCAACAAAAAACCCTTTCAAACAAAGGGTAAGACGAAGTGAACAACCTAAGGCCAATAGCTATTCATCTTCTTCGACAAGTTCAACAGTCGATGGTAATTGCGAAATCAAGTAAGGACACGCTCCGTACCTTATGATTGATGCATGGAGATTCTAAAAATTTAATGGTTTACATCATATCCTTTCCCAAGTGCAAATATCTGCCTTAGCCATGCAAACTAATAGAATAAAAATAAAACATTAAATCCTATCATTGCTTTAAAGGGCTAATGAATTGTTCCACACGTACATATATTAAAATGATAATAAATGAATGGTTCAAGATCAAACACACACACACACACACACACACACACAGAGAGAGAGAGAGAGAGAGAGAGAGAGAGAGAGAGAGAGAGGAATAAAAGCAATTAAGCTTATATGTAATTTTGATTAGAGAGCTTATATCCAGAAATTAAGGCAGACAAAGCTAGAGCTATGAATGCAAAGAAGGCCATACTAATGGATGCTGCTGATGCATCAGTGAAAAGGTTATCTGCCCCCTCTCGCATACGATTCATGAGTGGAGTGGCTGCAGATCCTGCAGAGATTAGTAGGTAGGCCACGATCTGCAAAATTAAATCCACCTATAGACTTAGTTCATGTTTTTCTTGTAATAAAGAATACTTGGAACACCTAAGATAGAAATGATTATACATTTGATACACTCATCATCACCATTAGTCATGCCAACTGAGATGTCTCATGTATTAAGGTGGTGTGGAGCCCACCATACATGTCAGGTGGTGGCCCCCCAACTTGATCATAATGTGATATTGTAATCAAATGAACTGGTCAGTACTAAAACCAATTAGGGCCAACAATGAAAAGCTCGACCCAGTGCCCTGGTGTATACTATATAGTATGTATATATTATGATGTAGGACATGAAATTCAAGTATGATGTGCAAGATTTCAGGCTTTAGATCACACTAGTTCAGAAACAATTACACAAAATTCCACATCCCACACAAAAGCCCAAACATTCAAACAAGGGGAATCTATGTGGGTCCAGGCCTACACATGCTGGGGCTGAATCAATAAAAATTATTAACCAAACAATATTCAAAAGAAAATGAAAATCATCCACACATGCACAGCAATCAGTCCCTAATTCAAGGGATTCACCAATTTCAATTCAGAAAACCCTAGTATTAGAAAATGGGTAAATAAACTAGACGTATTGCAATCTAGGGTTAAGGTTAGGGAAATCAGGTGAGAGAGGAGTGAAAGAGAGAAGAGAGAGATCCTGTAGCCAGCCCGTGTGTGTGGACAGTAGGTTGGGTTTGACGCACGTGTGCTGATGGTTAGCTGCACGTGCGTGGGGCCCACGAACCCAAAAAAAGGCCTTCTTGGGTTTGGTTGGTCAGGGCTAGGACACACACCCTCCAAGTTTTAGCCCGATCCGAGGTCTGGTCCGCGTGTGGTGCTCCGTTGAAGTTTTAACCCTCTTGCAGGGCTAGAATATGGAATTCTGCTATAAAGAGGAAAACTGTTGCAATAAATGATAGATTTGAAGTGCAGATGGTGGTAGGAGACGAGAAATATAGATGATAGAGGATGAGGGCGAATCAGGATCGTTGTGACTTCGCGCCTTGGTAGTTAGCCCTTCGATGAAGGGAGGGCTTCGCACCTAATTGGATTTCCACAACTCGAGAACTCAGAGGAGTAGAAAAATACAGAATTTTTATTAAGCTTCAATAATCCAAAAATTCTATAAGGGGTGCTTATTTATAAGAAAACCCTATACCCCAATACTCAAGCCATGTGCGCAACCTATTACTTGGCGATGAAGTAAACCAAAATAAAACTAATCAAAGAAATCTAAAGTGTCCATGATATTCTAAATAACATTAATAAGCAAAATCTAAAATATGAGATTAATCAGACTAGTGGGCCACAATCATGAGATCCCATAATGGGCTTTACTTGACTATCAAGTCTACTTCAACGAACCAAAACTCCATCTTCTAGCTAGGAGACCCTCTTTGGATGTCGTCATCAATCCAGATCGATGGTGGGGTTCTCCTTCTCCTTGTGTAGGTGCGTAGGGGGAGGCGTGCGTGTGCGCGTGATGTCCCCATCATATTAGTAATGTAGATTGGTGGGTATAACAATTCAAAGAACTTTGATACTCTGGTAGAACGTGATGGATGATACGTAGGCACTTATAAAGTGTCCAAATTGTGGACTCCACTTCATATGGTGAACGATATATTGATGACTGAGTAGGGCAGATAGGGAATAATACATTAATGCAGTCATTTATGTCCATGCATATGGCTGATGACTGGGTGGGCATATGCTTGGTTGATGAATGATCTTATATTACAAATATATACCACAAAATACAATATGATACTTTGGAAGAGCATGATGGTTTATAAACACATACTTAGTAATTGCACGCCAATTCTACACATATAATACACGTAACTTATCTATAACTTATAGGGTTGGCCTTGGATTGACCATGGTCCAAACTAACCTTGGCCTGACATTAGCCTAGCCTGATCCTCTAGGTGAGGGCTAGGGCAGGGGCCTCTTTATCCTATTAGGTTAGGGTGAACAATACATTGATGCAGTCATTTATGTCCATGCATACTGTAGATGATTAGGTGGGGCATATGATTGGCTGATGAATGATCTTATATGACATATATATACCAAAAAACATGTTGATACTTTAGAAGAGTATGAAATTTTATAAACACATACTTAGTAATTGCATACCAATTGTACACATATCATAGATGCAACTTATGTTAACTTATAGGGCTAGCCCTGACCAGACCATGGCCTGGCTTGGCCCTAGTCCGGCCCAACGCTCTATGTGAGGGCTAGGTCGGGGGCCGCTTTACTCTATTAGGTTTGAGCTAGGCTAGGACTAGGGTTTATGGCTCTAGGGCCGGGCCAAAGCCACTTAGCCCACTTTGTGAACATGAATTTAAAAACTAATCCTATACAAAAAGAGTGGATGATGCAAGTTTTGACGTGAATTTAAGGTTAGGTCATATTTTGTAGGGGGTCTGTGTAGGAGTTTCTGCAAAATCGAGATTAATCCTAATCCTAACTGGCTCATTCCATTGTTTAATTCCAATTAAGGAAGTTTTAGAAATTAAACATGCCGAAAATTACAAATGAAGAAAAAAAAATGTCACTTTAGCATTAGAAGTTTGGGCGGGCTTAATTCTAATTTTATAAGATCCCTCATCCAAATAGACCCTTGACCTTCACTAACATTTGGACCACTAGAATAGCTCTTGAATAGTCTACCCTAGAAACCCAATCTTTAAAGGGTCCTTTTACATTTAACTCACCTTTATGACAATAGAGATTCATTTCGGGGGTGGGTTTGGTTTCCTTAACCAAGCCACTCCCATGAGTTGTTTGCTCATTTTTCAACAAGTACGCCATCAGTGAATTTTTCTCCTATTGCTTGGGAACTCGCAGTTTCACGCTTTATCTTAATCCCCGATGAGGGGTCCTTTTCACCTTTCCCTCACAATACTACTGTTGTTGAATGTCTTAAATCTATTTGTAACAGGGTATGTCGATGCGATCGATAGACCGCTTGATCCCATCAAGAAAATAAAATAAAAATAAAAATTCCTAGTTGATTACTGAACAATTTTGGGAGTTGCTACTTGATAGCATCGAAAGGTTTTCGATGTCATCGACTAGCCTTCAATGTTTGTCGATGCCATCGAAGGTGCACAAAGTTTTGCGTAAGTTCGCGATTTGTTTCCTTTTTTTGTTGGATAATATATATATCGGGTGTAATCAGGATTAGAGAGGATTATGGATTTCTAAGGTGTTCTAAATGGTTTAAGGGAATAACTAGGGTTTCAAAGGAGATTCGATGGTTGTTCGAATCGGTAAGGTCTACCATCTCTTATAATAATACTTTCATAGTGCATTACTCATCAGTTTATGCCATGGTTTTTTTGTTTTTTTTTTCTGAAAGAGTTTTTTCCACATAGGCATGAAAGATAAAGATCATGCATGTATTTTATTGAATTCACTTCCATAATTATATGAGTCGTTTAAAGACTCTTTATGCATCGGTAGGGCAACCATTATCGTTGAGATTGTTACCTTATCACTTCAGTCGAAGACGATGAGAAAGAAAAGCAGTGATGTGGGTGCTTCTACAGATGCACTGGTTATGAGATGGAGAAATTTTGAGCAGGACAGTAGATCTTCGTGATCAAGATCCTAATCCAAGGGCAAGGGAAAAGGCAAACTAAAGTACTGGAATTGTGGCATGACAAAGTATATGAAAAAGGATTGTTAGAATCCTAAGTTGAGGAAGGATAAATTAGAAAGTTCTTCTAGAGAGGCCAACACTACGGAATCCAGTGAGGAGGTGAGTGATAGTGACGAGTTGATTGTATCAAAATCCAGATATTTCAGTGATGAATGGATTTTAGATACGGGGGCTTCGTATAACATGCGTCCTCATAGGAGTTGGTTCACCAACTACAGTAAGTGCGATGGTGACTAGGTGTTTATAGCTAATGACAATGCATGTAACGTAGTTGGTGTTGGATCGATATGTTTTAAGATGTTTGATGGGATGGAGCATATCTTGACAGATGTGGGACACATTCCTAAGTTGAGGAAGAGTCTGATATCACTGGGAACACTCGAGGCACTTGGGTGCAAATTTATTAGGTTCAATCATGTCCTTACAGTTTCAAAGGGGCACTTATAGTCATGAAGGCATAGATGAATGATAACCTTTACAGGTTGATAGGAAGCACTTCATCGGGTGGAACTGTAGCAGCTGTAGTGGATTTCATATCTGCACGTATGTGGCATGCGCACATAGGCAACATGAGCGAGCGAGACATAAGTGTACTTTCTGATTATTGTTTAATTACAATTTTTAAAAGCATTGATTTTAATATATGCGAGTATTGTATATGTGGTAAACAATCAAAGTTTTCTTTTAAATCTGGAAAAAAAAATGTATGTAAGAGAGTTCTAGATTATGTGCATTCTGATATATGAGGGCCATTGCTCGTAGTTTCTGGTGGAGGATTGTTATGGTTTGTTACGTTCATTGACGACTACTCCAGAAAGGTGTGAGTTTATTTCATGAAAAGTAAATATGAGGTTTTCACCAATTTCAAGCAGTGGAAGGCAATGACGGAAAAGCAGATAGGGCGACATGTGAAAGTGTTGAGGACAAATAACAGTGGAGAATTCACTTATAGGGAATTCAATTGGTTTTGTAAGGATGAAAGGATCGTAAGACACAACACAGTGAGCCACACATCAGAGAGAATGGTGTGGCTGAGGGAATGAATCAGACTCTCTTGGAGAGGGCCCGATGCATGATGAGCAATGCTAGGTTAGGCAAGGAAATGTGAATTGAAGCCATTAACATGACTTGTTACTTAGTTAATTAGTCACCTTTTACGACTATTGATTGTAAAATTCCAAAGGAAGTGCAGAGTAGTCAGCAGGTAAACTGGCGAGTGTTTGGTTATGATGCTTACTCTCATGTATCCTCATTAAGAGAGATAAGCTGGACCAAATGACTAAAAAGTATGTCTTTGTCGGCTATGAAAATAATATGAAATAGTACATGCTATATGATCAGGTCACAAAAAAAATTATCCTTAGTTATGACATCAGATTCGATAAAGGATCCTTGTTTCGTAAGGATGAACATAAGGAGGATGAAAAGTTAGTTGTGGACGTTTAAATAGACAGAAATGTGATATATTCTAATATTGAGACGTAAACAGAGGTACAAGAGTAGGTGGAGCAACCACTTATGAGAAGGAATCCACAAAGGGATTGTAGGTTACTGGAGAAATACATGGATGACTCAAAATTGCATTTGCCATTATTAAGGATGATGGAGATCCATCTACTTTTTATAAGGCTCTTGATGATGTAGATGCTGAAAAGTGAAAAGCAGCGCGATGCATGACGAGATGAACTCCCTATACAAGAATGAGACGTGAGAGTTGGTGTAGCTTCTCATCGATAGCAAAACGATCGGGTGCAAGTAGATTTTTAAGAAAAACATGATAGGTACAAGAAAATGCTGATAGCGAAAGGATATGCTCAGAAAAAAGGTGTTGGGTTTACTGAGATATTCAAGCCTGTGATGAAGTTAATATCTATCATATTTGTATTTGCGTTGGTTGTCCAATACAATCTTAAGATAGAATATATGGATGTGAAGACTGCTTTCCTACATGGGGAATTAAAAGAGACGATTTACATGAAGCAATAAGAAGGTTTCGAAATACAAAGGGTAGAGAACAAGGTTTGTAGGTTGAAAATATCATTGTATGACCTGAAATATTCGCCTATGAAGTAGTACAAGAAATTTAATTCATTGATGAGTCAAAGGTTTATCAAGAGTGAGTATGATTATTGTGTTTATAATTTATTACAAGATGCTGAGTGATGGGAAGTTCATTATTTTGGTATTGTATGTTGATGACATGCTTATCGCCAATTATAGCATGTCTGAGATCGATATAGTAAAAAATTAGTTATTATGGACATTTAAGATGAAAGATCTGGAGGCTGCGAAGTGGGTTCTTGTCATTGACATATATAAAGATAAGAAGAGGAGTAGGCTATAGTTATCTCAAGCAGAATACCTTGAGAAGGTATTGATGAAGTATGAGATAGACAAGGTGAAGTCAGTCAATGTTCCCCACGTGGCTCATTTTATTCTATTTTCAGAATAATATCCTGAAATAGATGAAGAAAAGTAGGTTATGTCTTGTGTGCCTTATTCGAGTGCGGTTGGCAGCTTGATGCATGCAATGGTCTATATAAGACTGGATATTTTACATGCGGTGTGTGTTGTTAGTAGATATATGTCTAACCCCGACAAGCAACAATGATAAGTACTAAAATGACTACTTGAATATATTCGAGGTATGCAGGACTACATGTTGATATTTGAAAAATCATGGAACAAATTAGTAGGTTGCTATGTGGATTTAGATTATACGGATAGTATGGACAATAGAAGGTCGACTTCTGATTACTTGTTTGTATTAGCGGTGGAGTGGATGTCGAAGCTTGAGTCTGTGATGACACTTTCCACAACTGAAGCTGATTATATGGCTATGACAGAAGCATTCAAGGAAGACGTTTGGTTGACATGAATGATAAATTAGTTGGGGCTTCAACAGAAGGTCGTGCTAGTTAATTGTGACAGTGAAAGCAAGATTAATTTGGCAAATAACTCTATTTATTACTCATATACTAAATATATTGATGTGCGAAATCATTTTTACCAACATATACTTAAGGAAGGAGACACGACTCTTAAGAGATACACAGAAGCATGGATCTGAATGGCATGAGTACGAAGGTGGTTCCCAGATAGAAATTCAAGTTCTGTGCAACTTCTCTAGGCTGGCGAACCCGTAATAAGGATGGAGTGTGTAAGAGAAGTGATGATGAAGCTATGATGGAAGACAATTAAAGATGGTGATGACAAAGGGGCAATGAAGATTGAAGATTGAAGAAATCGTGGAGATTGTTGTCAAACGTCTTAAATATGTCTATAACAGGGTTTGTTGATACGATCGACAGACCACTCGATCTCATCAAGAAAATCTGAAAAAAAAAAAAACCCTAATTGATCACTGGACAATTTTGGAAGTTGCTACTCGATGACATCAAAAAATCTTTGATGCCATCGACTAGTCTTCGATGTCTGTTGATGCCATCAAAGGACCCATTAAAGGCACACACAATTTTACGTAAATGCGCAATTTATTTCCTATTCTAGTTGGGTAGTATATATATCGAGTGTAATAGAGATTAGAGAGGATTAAGGCTTTCTAAGGTGTTTCAAAGGGTTCAAGAGCATAACTAAAGTTTTAATGGAGATTCGAGGATTGTTCAAATCAGTAAGATCTACTATCTTTTGTAATGTTGCTTTTATAGTGCATTACTTATCATTTTATGCTGTGATTTTTTTCAATTTTATTTTATTTTATTTTATTTATTTATTTATTTATTTTTTATGTAAAATCCGGATTGCCATCATGTTGGGCTTTCACTATCAGTCACTTGTAAGTATTTAGTCTTGCACAGTGTTCCCTTTTTTAATCCCCGCGGTATTCCATGCGCCCCACTTTATCTATATTAAATGACCTATCTATATTAAATGACCAAAATACCCTTCAACGTGCATTGCTTATGCCACACGTTAGCATTTAAAGTAAAAGATTCAAATGATCAAAAGTTGAGATATTTCAATCCGGGATTAAACCATAATTAAGCAGCCTACAGGGTCCATCAAGTGGACAGTCAATATAGTTCCAGTCTTTTTGTTTGTTAACTTTCCATCCAATAATTATATCGACCGTCCAGTGCAGGCACTGATTGGACGGTTCAGATCATCCAATCGGTTTGAATTCTTGGCAGAGACCTGCTGAAGAGGTAGCCATCCTTGTGGTGGACAGCTTTGAAGGTTAAGACTCTTAACCAATGCAGTTAAGGTTAGAGGTTTGCCATGCCCAACACACAACTCTCCACACGCACCTCTATACATACCACACGTGCGAACCTGAAAAACGTGCGAGACAGGTAAAAGCGAATGGGACCGCAGGCGAAAACCAGCCTGGCCCACTCATCAGGCAGACAAAAAATCGTGCATCTAGTGCAGATCCAGTGCGAGTTATTTTCAACCGTCCATTCGGGGCCTACTTATCCACTTCACAAATATTCCCCACCACGATCCATCCTCGCCTGGTGGGAATCCTGATGCACCTTCAAGACGAATTTCTAATGTGACATGGATTCCCCCAAGTATTGAATGTGCATCAGGATTCCCGCCCGATATGATTGGACGGTGGGTAAACTTCCAAAAATGATCCTTGGAAAGTCAATGGCTTAAAGTCAATGGCTTACAAAATTCATTGAAATTCAAGGAAATTTAAGATTAATTTCTTGAAACTAACAATAATAAAAAAGTACCTGATCGCCGAAGAAATCAAGATAGCCCGACGTCTGTCGTGTGATCAGATCTCGGCCTGTCGAAATCCGTCGAATTTCACGTGAAACTTGCAAAACGGTGTAGAGAGAAGCAAGAATCGCAATGGCCAAGCAATATCTGCAAGATCCAATTAAAATTCAACATGGCCCACCTGATCAAAATCTAATCACAATTCACGGACCGCTATGATCGGATCTCAAACACCCACGTCCGGTTTTTCTCAATATCGACCATAATTAGCATAATCTGACCGTTGGATTAAGGAATACTCACCTGTATTCTTCGTACTTATCGAAATTCATCCAATCGCCGTGCTTGTTAGAGGCCATGACAATGAATGAGATGAAGGAGAACACGAAGGCCGATGATCGTAGTACCAGATTGCCCTTCTTTAGTAGATCTTCTCTCCTCCATCGCTGTAGAATCGATGAGATTGCCGTCGCCGAGGATTGATTTTCGACGTCAGCCGGAGGGGCTGATGGCATGGATTCCACATGTTTGGTTGATGTGGGTCCCTTTGAATTGTCATGGCCCACTTCATCTGACATGTTCTTATGGTATGGATTGTAGAATTATGTGGGATGGGAGAATGTAGAGAATTTGTAAGCGAGAGAGGGATGGGCGTGTGAAATGCTCAAAGGAAATGTTTTTGGATTGATTCATAACAATAGTTATTTGATACTCTGACAGAGTATGATACTTGATATGCAGTCACTTATAAATTATATAATTGAAATATATTAACTCAAACCCCACCGTCCAAATTTCGGAACCCACCATAGATAGTTTATCCAAGAAAAAAAAATACATTGGTAGAGGGGTCCTATTCTTTGATTAATATGCATTTGTTATTGAAAGATAAGTAGTGTTTGATTTAGAGTCCATCTAAATGGTTAACCATGATTAGGACGGTTTATTTTATTTTATTTGTATTCCAAGTATGTAATTTATTAGTGCCTGTGTATCAACTACCACGCTCTGCTAGAGTATCGAGGACTTTCTCATTCTAACAGCTAAGCAGTTTTTTAATAGAAAGCTGTTCCCGGCATACTGGATTATTCCTAGGCAAACAAACAGTCTGGCCGGCAAACTATGGATGGGGATGGCCCGCATGGGAAGGATTTTAGCTATGTAGATCCTAGGATTAACCGTTATGTGGTTGGGACTAACTTTCTGTTTTGGGCTATGTAGAACGGCTGGAGAACAGCTCACTGGCCGGCCATGATGGCACAACTTCGGCTGGAGGGTCCCGATTGGATAAAAAGGCTAAAATATGGATTATAGCTTCGAACGATTGTAAATTTGTGGCTGGTTATCTGTTTAATATGTATAATTAGGGCAGTCAATGGGATGGGCTGGCCCAATGGGATTATGGGCCTGGCTTGCTTGGGTTGGTCTTCGGCTGGAGTTTTAGGCTTGTCGGCTGGGTTCGGGCTCAATATTCAAGCTTGTTTCTCTAGTAGGCCAGGCTTCGATTTCGTCGTCCCAAAGCCCGTCAGCTAGGTTCACTGATTTTTACACATTAAATAAATAAATAAATTTACAATTTTCTCTCCTCCCAAAATTCCCCTCACTCCTCTTTTAAAATGCATCTTTTAATGTTTCTCTCTCTGTTAATGCTTTTAACGAAAATGAAAAATTAAACCACTCTTAATGCCCTCCTTATGGGAAATGGATTGTGTGGTGTCACACACCATTCATCTCCACGGTGTGTTGATGTCATCAAGTTTTGTGGGCCCTACTATGATGTATGTGTGATATCCATACGGTCCATCCATTTTGTGAGATCATTTTAGGGCATGGACCCAAAATTGATGCAGAGCCAAAGCTTAAATGGACCACACCATGGAAAGCAGTGGAGATTGTATGTCTAAGATTGAAAACTTCCAAGGGTTCACAGATGTTTTTGATCAATTTGATATTTGTTTTTTCCTTCATCTAGGTCCGTGTGATCTCATGAATAAGTTGGATGACAAATAGACACTATGGTGGGCCCTAAGAAGGTTTCAATGGTGGTAATCATTTTCCCCATTGATTTCTGTGGTGTGGCCCACTTGAGCTTTAGATTTGCCTTTTTTTTTTTTTTTTTGATCATGAGCTAAAATGATCTCACCAAATGGATGGACAGTGTGGATAAAAGAAATTCATCATGTTAGGGCCCACAAAACTTGGTGACCTCAACACACTACTGGGGTAGGAGGTGTGTGGCACACCAACTGCTTCCCCAGGGAGGAACCGGAAACATCTTGGCATCTCTCTCTTCATCAATTCGCACGTGCACTACCCTCTATCTACACGTGTTCCAGCTTAACTAGTTGCGTGGGATGTCATGCCCTTTCCCAACGACCATCCTCACCCAGATAATTACCAAGTTAGTAGACATTCATATTGCCATTAATTTCCTTAGATGTCACACATCAAAATTCGGCACTTGTGTATAGGTATTTTGGTCTAGAGTTCGAGGGTACAAGATAAATAATGAACAAAAGCTTAACATTATTTATTGCTTTCACATTCAATTTCACATTTGCATTCACATTCACGTTTACTATCATGTTCACATCCATCCATTACTTATATTAAGAAACTAATCTCTATTAAATCATCATCAATCAAAATTTAAATCATTAATTCTTACACTTACTAATTAACTAATCAAGCCTTTATTTGATCTAATGGTCGACTATAGTGACCTTATTACATCACTTCTTCTAATAAGAAAAAAAGAAGAAGATAAACTACCATATAGATTTCTAATATCCTTCCTCTAGTTTGTTACCTAAAACTAATTATCCACAATAAATGAGTGAGCTATACCAATCTAGTGAGATAGTCTCAAACAGTTTATCACATGTAATCAGAGTTAAAAAATAGATTTTCATTTGAATATAAGTAATAAAGATCATGCAATGTAGGATATACAAGCATGCATTGTCTCAATACTGTTATTAGTAAAACATCAAAGGCCAGTTTAATTCAGTCAGGCCTACATTATTAAAAAATCTTTGCTGGGCCGACATGGATGGTCTCTTACATACACCCAACTGGCCATGATTAACAGAGCATCCGCCAAACTCGATAGTTTCTCTATTACACACGCATGTGCGCTCACCTAACTAGGCTATAATCTATGGAGTATATGATCTATTGCACACACTTAGGGGCCCATGTAAAGAAATTCATGGGGACTATTGAATACACTTGGGCAATCACTTGAAGATATTTACTAAGAACTATTGCTTCTCAAAGATAAGATTTCAAAGATTTTGGCCATCATTTCTGACTGTGATAAGAAGAATATTTCTCTTTGCGAACAACTAAAGATTTCTAAGTAGACCATTGCATCCAATGACGAACAAATAGCTGTTCTCAAATCTTGAAGACAAGAGGAGTTCAAAATGAATAAAATCAAGGACAACATTAAGGAGAATATTAATATAGCTGATTTTGTAATGTTCTGGATTTTCGTTATTTTGGATTTTCAAAAAAAACCCTTGAAAATTTTCATTTTAATTAACTTATATTTTCACTTACTAACCATTAATACTTGATGTTAACCTATATGCGAGTGGTATCAATAAAGAACCACACCAATCTAATTAATCAACTGTAAGAAACTAACGAATCTAGCCGATCACTTAAACACCAAGTTTAGCTGCACGATTTGTTCACGTATGGTCCAAATCTAGCTGACCTACCACTGACTAATCGAGACAACCGTAACTAAATAAAGATCTACCCAAAGCCGAGACAAGTAGGGTTCAGATCTTAATTAACAAACCAAATCAATCAAGTTACTCCTTTAGTTTAAAAACTAACCATTTAGGGTTATTAAGACCAAATCGCCGTTTTTGCTAATTATAAATAGGCCTACTATATGAACGTAGTTAATTTAAACCTTAATAATTGTGTGCAAGAAATTTTAATACCTAATTCATTTTAGAAATGTTCCAATTTTTCGAACAAGCTTTAGACCGCTCGTTAGTGGGCCACTAGTTCTAAAACTATACAATAATTTCCGTCTCGCTTGGCTTAACATCCATCGTGGGTAGAGAATCAAGATAGTACCTAGAACTGCGTAACTTGGGCTAGATGCCGAGTGCTTGAAATGCGCAGATACCCTAAGCTGAATCCTGAAACTTAAGTGAAATAGACTTTTCGCTCTTTTGTAAAGTTGTGGATTTTCGACCGTTAGATCGCAATCAAACTCGAGCTATGAGTTAAAAATATTTCTCTACTCATATCCGCAAAGCCGCGGCCCCGATTGACTATCGGTGACCATTGAACAGACTTCTAATCATATCTGTCGATCAACGTATCCAAATGACGGGCCAATCATATCCTTACGTAGATCATCATTAGGGCTAACTATCCTATGGTGTATATCAATATGTGCATCCCATAGTGGGCCTTAGAGGTTAGAAAAACCCTCCCATAGGGCTAGTATAGTAAAAACTCAGCCCTTAGGGCCATTTACACCAAATTTGGCACTATATAAGGGCTTCATTTGGGCACCCAATCTCTCTATACGAATTTGCATTTTCCAAAGGAGAGAAAGAGAAAGAGAAAGAAGAAGAGTGGGGGTAGGAGTTGGAGGTTTTGGTGCTTCCTTTCATCGCTCTCTTCGAACCAAGGCCCTGGCCTCGATCATTTTCCTCCACCAAATCCACCCAACTTGCGATTGGGATGTAAGAAATAAATCCTACTTCATAACCTAGGTTTTTCTAAAATGAATTGCATGAATCTCATATAGTTCTTGGTGTTTATATAAGAATTTATGATTTTTTCCAAATTCCTAACCCTATAAGCTCAAAATCGGATATTCCTTCATAAGGTGCGGACCATTATGCCTAGGTTTCTATTTATCGACCCTTGAGGGTCTTAGTTAATGATTAGAAGCTTGTAGATGAATTTATGCATGCTACTATGTTAACATTTTAAGTTTTACTATAATCTATTGTAAGTGCTATGGTTTCATATTCCTTTGGTTGTCAAATTTTGTGGTGCCAAAACCTCAATCTATATTTTGCGTAGTTCATTGTTATAAATGTTCAAGACATTGCATCACCGCTCTAAGCACTTTACTTCAAGTCAAGAATGAAGAACTACATCAAACTACTTCAAGAAATGCAAGTACAAGCTACTATAGTAGAATGCAAGTACAAGCTACAACAGTAGAAGTGATCTTGTTCAAGATTCAAGTTAGTGTACAACACAAGATAAATTGTTATTCAAGCTATAGAAGTCTTATGTTCAGTGCTATATCAAGTTCAAAGATCTCAAGCTTCACAATCTTCAAAGGTCATCTATCATTTGAAGATATGAAGTCTCGATGTTCATACATCACTTTCAAGGTATGATTGACCTTAGATTGTCATTAGGGTAGGTCATTTTGAATACATAATTCAATTGAATCATTTTACATGGAATTAGACTATTATAAGACTAGTCCTAAGCCTTGTTCGACTAGTCCTGGCATTGCCTCGACTAGTCTAAGAAATTCCAAGACCAGTCCTAAGTTAGTTGCAATTTTTTAAAATTTTCTGTTCGTCCACAACTAGTCCTGGACTCTTTTTGACCGGTCGTGTGAAGAGTGTCGACTCGTCCTACGACCAGTCTTGGTTCTATGACTCAAACTATAGCAACCAATCTTTGAGTCCTACGACCAGTCGTAGAGGGCCTACGACCAGTTGTAGACACCCCACGACCAGTCGTAGAACGGTTTTATCCGATCGCGCTCAAAAATTAAAAAAATCCGATTCTCCTACGACCAGTCGTAGTGTCCTCAAGAGCAGTCATACCCGAGTTTCTGTAACTATAAATAGAGCACGAATTTCAGAATTGATAACTCAATTCAAGTAAAATCAAGGGATCACTCTGAGATAAGTTTGTGTTCATTTTAAGCTACTTTGTGCATAATTTATATTCTCTTTTGTTAGCTTTACTAATTTGATTTTGTTTCTACATTCCAATCTTAATTGAAAAGAGGAATTGTGATATTCCTTCTTCTTAGAATCAAAATCAAATATAGTTAGCCCAACTGATTTAATTTAAAATCAATTAGAACCTAGAACCATTTTAAAGTGAGTATTGGACTTTAAACTTCTACATTCGATCTTCTACTCCGATTGGTTCTTCCGGGCTAAAACAAAAGGAGAAATCCAGGTATTTTACATTTATGTAAATTTCTATTTTGGTTTTATTTGAGATTAAGCCTAAAAAATCTTATTATGTTGGTTATCTGAGGAGAGCCAGAAAACTCAAAAGTGAGGGTTTTTGAATTGTGTAAGCCCTTTTCTAAAAAGACAATTGTGAAGGTTTTGGGTGAACCTATGAAAACCTATTTTGATAGTGAACGCTAATATCCCCTGTGTGAGGATATTAGGAGTGGAGTAGCAATCTGTGTGGCTATTTTTTAATAGTTGGTGAACACACAGGCGAACCACTATAACTCTTTGTGTTTTGTGGATGTGGGATTTATATTTTCTATCTTTGATCATTCAGATTTGTGGGATGTATATGTGAATGTGAATGTTGTAATATTTACATTTCAAGCATTGTGGGGAATGTTGTAATAGTTTAGAATTTATTTCTTGCTATTTCATTTGTTTCCTTTCTGTTTGAGTTTTTGATATTCAATTTGTTCTAAAAATAAGGTTGTCCTGCCATAAACCTTTGGTTTTTATGGTGTAAGGTTGTCCTTAGAACAACATTGATATCAATCTCTCTTTTTGAGGTTGCTTTACATTCCAATATAGTGATTTATTAATAGTGTTATCTTTTATTCATTTATATTTCGCTGTTATTATTTAAATTTGGCATTGTCCTATTCAGCCCCCCCCTCCCCCCCCCCCCCTCGGGACATATAGCTTGGCCATTTCAAGTGGTGTCAAAGCCTAATAGCTTGTTTTAATTCTTGTTATTTGGATTTATTTCTTGAAGGAATAGCCCCCCCCCAATCCCATCCATCAATTGTCAAGAAATCTAAAGTCTAAATCCTCACAACCAAATTGAAGAAATACATATGGAAGAAAATGAAATGTTTATGGACTTCTACACTAGATTAAATGACATTGTGAACTCTATATGGGGTTTTGGAGATAAATCCCAGAAATTAAAGTGTATGTAAAAATATTATGCTCACTTCCTGAACGGTTTAATTCTAAGGTAACTACGATCCAGGAACTTCGTGATACAGATATTATGAGGGTAGAAGAATTAGTTGGGTCTTTACAAACCTACGAGTTAAATTTTAAAGCTCCTGAAGGAAATCTATTGCCCTTAAGTCTTCTAAAAATGTTTCTCAAGAAAACAATTCTGATTTAGAAAGTTCTGAAGACGATATGGCCCTTTTAGCGAAAAAGTTTTACAAAATTTTCAAAAGTAAAAAGAGGGTCGATTTTCAAAAAGTAAATAATAAGAAAAGATTTAAATCTAAATCTAAGACTTGAAAATCTTTAAAAGATAGTCAATGTTACAACTGCCAAGAATATGGGTATTTA
This sequence comes from Magnolia sinica, assembly GCF_029962835.1. Lineage (NCBI taxonomy): Eukaryota > Viridiplantae > Streptophyta > Magnoliopsida > Magnoliales > Magnoliaceae > Magnolia > Magnolia sinica. The sequence goes on along the minus strand of NC_080580.1, from coordinate 78,061,768 downwards.
ACAAACAAGTGTCCTAAAAAGGACAAACCCAAAAAGAAGAGTATGTTGGCTACTTGGGATGAATCCTCTGATTCTGAAGCCTCTTCTAATTCAGAAGATTCTGAAACCGAGTTGGGCAGTGAAGTTAAACCCCTTATGACTCTAGCCAAATTCACATTTTCAGATAATGATTCAACAAGTGAAGAAAATTTGAACAGTGAATGTGAAAATGAAGATGATCTTCAAGATGCTTACAATGCCCTATACAAGGAAAGTTGTAAAATTGTTGTGAAACTTAAACTTCAAAAAGAAAAATTTTCAAAGCTTAAAAAAAATTTTGAGTTTCTTGTTTTAGAAAAATCCCATATTTTAGATTGTTTTGAAAAACATAAATGCGATTTGAAATTTAAAACTTCCTAGATTGAAAATCTAAAATCTAAAAATGAAAAACTTAAACTTGAAGTCTCTTCTTTTTTGAGTTTAAAGGATATATGGAGATATGCCCAAGGTGATCCAAAGTTAGAAAAACTTTTATCCGGATCAAGAAAATGTGGTGACCGATCCGGTTTGGGTTACGATAAGAATATTCCTCCTAAACAGAAGAACACTTCTCCTAAGTTTGTGAGAGGAGAAACTTTGAACTCAAAAGGAAAAAGTAATCAAAAATTTTCTAAAAATTCTAAAACTTTTCAAAAACCTAAAAACATCTATATCAACTATAAAAATCAGAACTGAAACCCTTTAGCTTAGAAAATAGTTGATCTTCTCAAGGAGCTCTTAAAATCTAACTCAGTGGGTCACTCTAACAATAACTACAATAAAAAGAAGACCCACTATACTCCTAAACCCAAAACAGTTATGAAATGGGTTCCTAAGGTTACCTGCTTGGTTGCCCACACTGCTTTCAAAGCTACAAGCCATTCAAAGTGGTACCTAGAAAATGGATGTTCAAGGCATATGACTGGTGATAAAGGTTTATTCATCGATCTCAAAGACATGACTGATGGTTATGTCACATTCGCCGATGGTAGCAATTGAAAGATTATTGGCCAAGGTACGGTTCAACTCTATAACCTCCCTTTGTTTAAAAGTGTTTTATACGTTGAAGGGTTAAAACACAATTTATTAAGTATATCTCAAATATGCGATAACAATCATAGTGTAAGATTTTCTAACCAAGGTTGTGAAATTCTAAATAATAAGGGTTCAGTAATATTAATTGGTCGCAGAACTTTTGAAAACTGCTATATTGTTAGTGAATCCAGCTCATCTAGTCAAACATGTTATATGGTCCATAGCGATGAGACTGATTTGTGGCATAAACGTCTTGGACACATACATTAGCGTAATTTATATAGACTGAGCAAAAGAGAACTAATAAGAGGTCTACCTAAATTACAAAAGATAGACAAAATATGTGGCAAATGCCAAATAGGCAAGCAATCAAGGAGCTCTCACAATAAGGTGAACTCCAACACCACATCAAGACCACTTGAGCTTCTCCATATGGATCTTATAAGACTTACCAGGAAGGAAAGTCGAGGTGGCAAAAAATATATTTTGGTAATAGTGGACGATTTTACCAGATTCACTTGGGTAACTTTCTTAAAAGATAAGTCAGAAACCCCTGATGAAATAAAAAGAGTTCTTAAACGGATTCAAAAGAAAAAATGTTCTCAAGTCCGTAAGATCCGTAGTGATCATGGATCTGAATTGGAGAATAGCAGTTTTGAGAAATTCTATAGCGATCGAGGAATATCGCATGAATTCTCTGCGCCCAAAACTCCTCAACAAAATGGAATTGTAGAAAGGAAAAATAGAGTGCTTCAAGAAATGGCTAATTTAATGTTGAATAGTATGAAGCTATCTAAAAATCTTTGGGCTGAAGTTGTTAATATTGCCTGTTATAGAATTAACCGGGTTTATACGAGTAAATCTAATAATAAAATGGCTTATGAAATGTGGTTCGATAAGAAGCCTACTGTCAAATACTTTCGAGTTTTTGGTAGCAAGTGCTATATTCTACGTGAGCGTGAAAATCTGAAAAAGTTTGATATTAAAAGTGATGAAGGGATTTTTTAAGGATATTTTTTAAACAGTCGTACATATCGAGTACTGAACATAAGGACCGGTGTTATTCAAGAATCTATAAATGTGGTCATAGACGATCACTTGAATACACCTGTCCCAAATGGGAAGTGTTGGTAAAACTTTATTTTTTAAATGGGTCATAGACGATAACTTTCAAATGGGAAGTGTTGGTAAAACTTTATTTTTTAAGAAACATAACGATGATATCTTAATGGTTCAAATCTATGTTGATGATATTATTTATGGATCTACCTGTTCTAACATGACTGTTGAGTTTGCAGATTTAATGAAATCTAAGTTCGAAATGAGCATGGTTAGGGAATTGAACTATTTCCTTAAGTTGTAAGTAAAACAATAACCTGATGGTATTTTTATTTCTCAAACCAAATATGATCTAAACTTAATCAAAAAGTTCAGATTTGAGAATGGTAAAAATTTTGATACTCTTATGATTATAACCTTAAGACTCTCAAAGGACTCTACAGGTAAAAATGTTGATCCTAAGTTATATCGCAGTATGATTGGTGGTTTACTTTATTTAACTACTAGTAGACCAGATATTGCTATAAGTGTTGGTATTTGCGCTAGATATCAGTCTGATCTTAAAGAGTCTCATTTAACTGTTGTTAAGCGGATTATGCGATATGTCGCAAGTTCAATTAATTTAGGTCTCTAGTATTCATATGATACTAGTGTTCAGTTGGTAGGGTACACTGATGCTGATTAGGCTGAAAATATTGATGATAGGAAATCGACCAGTGGTGGTTGTTTTTATATCAGAAATTGTTTAGTTTCTTAGTTTAGCAAGAAACAAAGTTCTATATCACTCTCTATGGCTGAGGCTGAATACATCGCAGCTAGAAATGCTTGTACTCAGCTTGTTTGGATGAAACGTATGTTAAGTGATTATGGAATTACACAGGATTCAATGGTTCTATATTGTGATAATTCCAGTGATAATTCCAGTGATATAAATATTTCAAAAAATCCAATCCAGCATTCATGTACCAAGAACATTGATATTAGGTATAATTATATTCATGAATTAGTGGAAGAAAAAATAATCTCTTTAGAATATATTCCGACTGAGACTCAACTTGCTGACATTTTCACTAAACCGCTCGACAAAAGCAGGTTTAATAAATTAAAATTTGATCTTGGTATGTGCATTCAAAATTAACTATTCATGCATATATGTATCATAGTGTATATATTTGATAATTTATTTAGTTAAATTTTAAATTTTTATAAAAAATGCATATTTTTATTAATACTTGACTAGTCGTGGGTGTACTCGATCGGTCCTAGTACGACCGGTCGAGGACAACTCAAGACTGGTCATGGAGCGTGCTGTCCTCTTTTATTTGGAAAAAATCTTCATCTTCCTCAATTCTATCTTGCTCTCCAACAAGCCGTGACACAACTAGTCGAACCCTATAGTGTGATTCGTCAAGGTTGGTGCATTTTATCAGTCTTGCTTGTAGATTCATGGTCAATTTGCTTCAATCTCATCATTGGAGAGCTTGATTTCAAGTTTTGTTGGGTTATTTGGGGTTTTCTTCTCAAATTTCTGATTTTGAGAAAACCCATTTCTCATCTTTTGCATCTCCTTAGTTCTTTGAATTTCTTGTTGCCAATGGATGCTAGAGGGAAAAAGAAAATATCCCGTGTTCCATCTTCTTCTAGATCTACTCCAATAACTCGACGCCATCTTCGGTCACCCGAAAATGATCCCTCATATATATGGGATTTGTGTTTGTGCAAGGTTATTGTTGAAAGAGCTGTTGATCTTAACCACATTGCTCCTTTTGGTATCATTCCGCTCCTCCAATCTATAGGATATGATAACATCTTACATTGGGGTGGGCCTACATACCAATCTATTGCTCAGTCCATATTCGCATGTATCTCTGATTTTTCTGCTGAGAATTTAACATTTAAAATAGATGTTAGAGAAGGCCCTTTTGATGTAGATCGTCATCTAATATCTGGCCTTTTGAAAATACCTGTTAATGATGAGGGTATTCCTATTCATATTCTAACTGAAAAACCCTCAGAATCAGAAAAACGAATGCTTAACAGAGCATTATGTAATATGGATGTGCAATGGACTCATAAAGGGAATGCGCTCCCCTCAAAGTACTTGTTATCCAGATAAAGAGTCCTCCATAGAATCTTTACTTCAAATCTGTATCCACGTTCTGGTAATAAAACAGAACTGACTTCCTTTATCGTTCGTGTTTTGCACTCTGTCGTCTCTGGTACTAAAGTTTGTCTTCTATCTTTAATATGTCATCACTTCATTTAGTTTCATTTCCATCCAGGTCATAGTGATATTCCATTTGCCTATCTTATGACTTTGTTAGCTTCTCTTATGTTGGTTGCTATGCCTGTTGGAGAGGCTCCCATCCATCATCTTATTTTTAACAACTCAAATATAAACAAGATGAAATTGGAATTGGCTCCTGGCCAAGTGGATGTTGGTGGTGATGGAGCTGAAGCTGGAAATGAAGAAGAAGCTGATGATCTTCCTCCTGATGACATAAACGTGGATGACATTTTTGATGAAATTGAGTCTGATTCTGCTAATGATCCTGATTATGAACCATCTGAGTTTGATGCGTGTCTGCGTGCAGTTGAGGACAAGGTAGAGAATATGAATGTTGCCCATGATTTACGATTTAAATATATGGGCAAGTATCTTAGGCGCTTAAATAAGGGCCTTCATCAACTTGATCCTACCATACCTGCTCCTTCCTCAGAATCTGATTAAGTGATTTACTCTTTGGTCTATAATAAATTTAAGTCTAATTTTGTTGGGTTGTAAACGTTATTTGGTTTGTTGACTGTAGCTTGCTGACTTTGTTTAAACTAGTTCATGGTATGTAGACTTTAATTTGCATATATCTTGACTCTTTGATTACTCCTGTTTATTATCCTTTTTCATTTTTCTTCTTCCTTTGTTATATTGTGACAAAAAGGGGGAGAATTTATATGGTTTTGCATATGAATTGATATGTTGATGGAATATGGACTGTGATAGAGTAGCATTTTTTTTTTTGGGATATATATGTGCTAGTCAAGGGGAGTAAGTAAGGAGGTGTTTTACCTACTTCATCTTGATGTGTGATGATAACTGGTGTATGATTCTTTAACCAGGCTGTAACTAGTTTTTTCTTTTATAACCTGTGCATATTTTTTTGTATTCATATTGGTTATATTATTGTTGAGTGTTTTGTCATAAATTTGACAAAGGGGGAGATTGTAAGTGCTATAGTTTTATGCTCCTTTAGTTGTCAAATTTTGTGGTGCCAAAACCTCAATCTATGTCTTGCATAGTTCATTGTTAGAAATGTTCAAGACATTGCATCACCGCTCTAAGCACTTTACTTCAAGTCAAGAACGAAGAACTACATCAAACTACTTTAAGAAATGCAAGTACAAGCTACTACAGTAGAATGCAAGTACAAGCTACAATAGTAGAAGTGATCTTGTTTAAGATTCAAGTCAATGTACAACACAAGATGAATTGTTATTCAAGCTATAGAAGTCTCATGTTCAGTGCTACATCAAGTTCAAAGATCTCAAGCTTCACAATCTTCAAAGGTCATCTATCACCTGAAGATATGAAGTCTCGATGTTCATACTTCACTTTCAAGGTATGATTGACCTTAGATTGTCCTTAGGGTAGGTCATTTTGAATACATAATTCAATTAAATAATTTTACATGGAATTGGACTGTTCTAAGACTAGTCCTGAACCTTGTTCGACTAGTCCTAGCACTGCCTCGACCAGTCCAAGAAATTCTAAGACCAGTCCTAAGTTAGTTGCAATTTTTCAGAATTTTCTGTTCGTCCACGACCAGTCCGGGACTCTGTTCGACCGGTCGTATGAACAATGTCGACTCGTCCTATGACCAGTCCTGGTTATACGACTCAAACTACAGCAACCAATCTTTGAATCCTACGACCAGTCGTGGGTATGCTACGACCAGTCATAGAGGGCCTACGACCAGTCGTAGACACCCTACGACCAGTTGTAGAACGGTTTTATCCGATCGCGCTCAAAAATTCAAAAATCTATTTTTCCTACAACCAGTCGTAGTGTCGTCAGGAGTAATCATACCCAAGTTTCTGTAACTATAAATAGAGTACGAATTTCAGAGATTGATTACTCAATTCGAGTAAAATCAAGGGATCACTCTAAGATAAGTTTGTGTTCATTTTAAGTTACTTTGTGCATGATGAGGGTCGAATATTGCATATCAGACCCCAGTTATTACCTGATTTTACGTACATGACAATGTTTAATGTCATACTTTAATCGTGTTTTTGTTGCAAGGTGTAATTAGGAGCCTGGACTGAAAAATGATACTATAAGTATGGAATTAACGCTCCGAAGTCACCAAAGCAAGGGATGGACTCCAGAGGACCAAGATTGATGGATTTACATGACAAAGATCTGAGGAAATCAAGCCGTTCACGTCAAAGAGGCCCAAAAGTTATTCAGAATTCAAGATCATAAAGTTTCCACCTTCCATTCGGCTTGAAACTTCATGAATGACCTGAGGGCCATAAATTAACCGTACATGTCAAATTTCATCCATTAGATCCCTGTGTAAGTGGCCCAATGGATAAATTAGCCTATAAACTGATGATTTCAGGCCCACCTGATAACTGGATATATTTTAATTATGGTCTCAACCGTTTAAATAGGGAGAAAAAATGAATGGATGGATTGGATTGCTCATAAACGTCATAGAGGACCCCACCTTGCATGATGTGTGCACCGTGTACAAGTGCTCTCATATGCACTGCATCTCAAGTCTGGTCAAACCGACTTTGACCCGTCTCCTTTTCAAAAATGGCAACTGCCGTTCTCTGTTGCTGTGAATGGACGAAGATGTGATCTTTGTGGGTCCACACCGTCCATCAAACCAATGATCAGGACTAACCATTCGGTCCATGAGGCGTCTACGACCCAAGCTAATTAAGGCTTCTTTCTAGTCCTATGCATGCATACACAGACAGATTACATTCACTTATAAGATGAATGCCAGAGCAAAATATCATGTGGGCCTCATCAACAGAAGGAAAAAATTACACATTTCTGACTGTAATTCCGAAAGGAATCCGGTGGACGGTGTGGATTTCTCAAATGTCAGATTAAATGGGCCCCACCAACATCACAGCATAAGATGTTTACACCGGCCTTGTTTTAGCGTCCGGACGCTACCCGTTTTTGCAGCCACTGTACGACCATGGTGATGATCAGACGACCGATCTAGACCATCCATCGTGTAGGCTTGTACCAAATACCCCAAGGGACGTTGATCTTTTGGATGAAATACAAGGAAGAGGGGAGTTGGGAGGCTCCGATTTTGATTGCGTAATGGTTATACATGCCATCGACTTCCAATCTTGCATATTGTTGTGTGTAAAGTTCTCCACCGACATCTCTGCACCGTCTTCCCTGCCTATAAAAGAGAGAGAGAGTACATGAGAAAGAAATCCAGAAGGTGGTGGACGTGAGTGAAGCACAGAAAATGGGACAGTAGAGTGGTTTTGTTTTTGTTTTTATTTTTATTTTTATTTTTATTTTTTATTTTATTTTTTGTTTAAGGGATTTAGCCTAATCATGTTGCTAGGCTAAACTTCTTAGCTAGGGCTGAGATGAAGCTCCTATTTTGAATGACTCTTGTTATGTGTTGATTTCATCTGAATTGATTGATTTATTTCTCTCTCTAGTGTGCTTAACCGAAATTTCTGTACTTCTCCATTCTATGAGCTTAACCAAAGTCTAGATGTGGATATTGTTTGGAATCTTATTCTAGGTGCTTATGTCTGACCATGAACAGGTTTCCTATAGAGAAAGAAATAGAAATTACATCTCTTCATGCCTGACCATGGATGGAAAGATGTGATCCTTATGCTTTAAGAGATTATACACTCTGTGTGCCCGACCAAGGACATAGAGTGTGCTTTATTTATAAATATATATCAATCTGAATTAGGGTGAATTAACAAGTAAAACAAGGGTCAGGATAATTAGAGGTGGATTCGAAAGTCCTAGTCTTCTCTTTGATTGAATTTTCATTATTGCTCTCGGTTATTTTTCATAGATTTGTGATAGTTTACTTAATAGTTCGCTAAGCCCTTTGTTGGATTAGTCAAGAAGAGTCATAAATTTCGAATTGTGACAACCAGTCCTTGTGGGAACAATCTCGTAATTCATATTATATCTACATCTGATTCGTATACTTGCGTGTTTAAAATCATTTAAATCAGATTGGTTTAAATAAAACATCAAGTTTTTGGCGCCGTTGCCGGGGACTGTTTCGGTTCAAATTGGATTTAGGATTCTTTCTTATCATAATTCATAGCCTTAGGATTTTTCTAGCATTATTTTAGAAAATTTAATTTATTTTTATTTTTATTTTGTTTACATGAATTGAGGAAGGAAGCTGCAAAATGAAATTGTCTTCAAAAGGAGGAGCTCCCAAATCTTCGGTCATCGATCATCTCCTTTTTCGGGTTCTTTCTTCCAATTCTTGTTTACATAGTTTTATCTTGTTTTTAGGAATTCATAATTATTAGTTCCAGTCTTATTTCTCTTAGGTTGCATATTAGTATAGTTTTCTTTCTTACATTGTAATAACATAGTTTATGCTAGGACGTAGATCTCTGAACATAGAACTAGCACCTTTTAATTCTGAAATAGAAAGAATATTTCGTAGAAGATTTAGAAACATCCTATTTGAAATGGCAGACGTGAATGGAATTAAAGCTCTTAGAGATTATTCAGCTCCTGTCCAATTTAATGTGCCTTCATGCATAGTGTTGCCAGCCACCACGACAGCACACTTTGAACTTAAACCTGGGGTCATACAATTGTTACCCTCCTTCTATGGTTTAGATAAGGAGGATCCATATCATCATGTGAAAGAATTCCTAGACATTTCCTCTACCTTTAGGTTCCAAAACTTTTTAGATGATTCGATCTGTTTGCATTTTTTTCCTTTTTCTTTGAAGGATAAGGCAAAAGCATGGTTAAATTCTCTAGGAGTTGAATTTATCACTACATGGGACCAACTATCTAAGAAGTTCTTAAACAAGTTCTTCCCCGTTCACAAAACTAATGCTCTCTGTAGAGAAATTACTAATTTCACACAAAAAGAGGGTGAGCACTTTCATGAATGTTGGGAAAGATGGAAGGACTTGCTTCTTAAGTGTCCACACCATGGTTTTGAGAAGTGGCAACAGGTTCAATACTTCTATAATGGTTTAACACCCCAAAATCGTCGCATGGTTGATGCCACCAGTGGAGGGTCATTCATGACTAAAAGTGATGTCGAAGCGTGAAATTTCTTTAAAACCTTGTGTGAAAACTCCCAGCAATGGGACTATTCAAATAGAGGTGAAAGAAGTCCTCAACCATAGAAGAAAGGTGGTATATATGAGATAGGAGTCATGCCGGATCTTTATGCCAAGATTGATAGCCTGACAAAGAAAGTTGATGCTTTGATGTTGAATAATGGACCTTCACAAACAACTTAAATTGAGTCATGTGCCATATGTTCCAATCCCACCCATCCTACGTAATCTTGTCCATCTGGTGCAGCATTTCCAGAATTTCTCTCTGAACAAGTGCATGCTATGAACACTTTTCGGAGACCTGGGAATGATCCTTACTCAGACACTTACAACCTAGGGTGGGCTAAACATCCAAATTTTTCTTAGGCAAAAGGACCACAACAAGGAGGACCATCTGAAAATCCTCCTATGCAACCTTACCCCCAAGTTGGCAGTCAACAACTTCAATAGTTTCCGCAATATCAACAACTTCCTACACAATCAAGGAAACCATCTCTTGAAGATACACTTAATCTATTTATGCAGAGTTCTCTTCAATTTCAAAAAGACACCCAACAAACTTTACAAGCTAACCAGCAAAACTTACATGCAAATGCACAATCTATTGCCAAGCTGGAATGCACAATCTATTGTCAAGATGGAAGTACAGTTGGGTCAACTTGCTGCCACATTGAGTGAGAGAGAGAAAGGCAAGTTTCCTAGCTAACTTGTGGCAAATCTAAAAGGACTGTGAGATTGGCTCTAATTCAAACCAAGAACAGTATCATGAGCAAGCCAAATCAATCATTACCCTTAGGTCCAGTAAACAAATCGAGAACAAAGTAGAGATGCCTAGGGAAGAATCAAATTCCAAATCAGAAGATCAAAATGAAGCGGAGAGACATACTAATGCATCGAAAGCCCAAAAGCACTCTACTCTCCAGGTACCACTCATGTGCCATCCTATGTGCCTAAAGCACCTTTTCCTCAACGTCTGACACCAGTTAAGAAAGAAAACAACTTTAATGAGATATTGGACATGTTTAAGCAAGTGCAAATTAACATTCCATTGCTTGATGCTATCAAGCAAGTCCCTGCTTATGCGAAGTTTCTTAAAGATTTATGCACTCAAAAGCGTAAGATGAATGTTCATAAGAAGGTCTTCATTGCAAAGCAACTCAGTTCCATGATTCAAAACAACACCCCTCCTAAATTTAGGGATCCAGGAGCTCCTACCATTTCTTGCGTCATAGGAGATCATAAGGTTGAGAAGGCATTGCTTGATTTAGGGGCCAGTGTTAATTTGTTACCATATTCTATATATGAGCAGCTGGGACTTGGTGAGTTGAAACCAACTAAAATAACACTACAACTAGCTGATAGATTTGTCAAGGTGCCCCATGGTGTTATTGAGGATGTGCTAATCCAGGTTGATAAGTTTTATTTTCCAGTTGATTTCATCGTTTTAGATACTCAGCCTGTCCAGAATCCTACTAGTCAAATCCCGATTATTCTGGGACGTTCATTCTTAGCCACATCCAATGCTATAATAAATTGCAGGAATGGAGTTATGAAGTTGTCTTTTGGTAACATGAAGATTAAACTTAATGTTTTCAATGCTGGACAACAACCAACAGACTTGGATGATATTTTTGAAGTGGACATGATTGAGAGTCTAGTGTATGAATCTTTCCTTCAATCTTCTGAAGACGCACTTGAGACTTGCTTATCACATTTTGGCATGGATTTTGACATAGAAAGTTCCATCCAAGAAGTCAATGCATTGCTTGACTCTACTCCTATAATGGAGACTACAAAATGGAAAGCTAAAGTGGAACTTCTTCCACCTTCTGAGTCTAAACTGGTCTCGTCTGTTGAGAAACCACCCGACCTTGACCTTAAACAATTACCTACAAATCTCGAGTATGCATTTTTAGGTCCTTCTGAGACTCTGCTTGTCATCATAGCTTCTAACCTTAAAAAGGAACAGGAGAGCGGTTACTTAATGTTCTTAGAGAATATAAGGCAGCAATTGGGTGGACGATAGCAAACATAAAGGGAGTATGCCCCATTGTGTGTATGTATCGTAATGATCTTGAAGAAAATGCGGAAGCGTCGCGTGAAATGCAAAGGAAGCTTAACCCTAACATGGAAGAAGTTGTTTGAGCGGAAGTGCTTAAATTATTAGACGATGGTATCATTTACCCCATTTCAGATAGCACGGTTCAAGTTATTCCTACAAAGTCTGGGATTGGTTAATCAAGGTGTTGAGGAAATTTAGTTGGCGGACCCAGGTTATCAAGATTGATTAATTCATGGTCCATTCTTGTCTGGCTGAAGACGTTAAACTTAGCGCTCCTGGGAGGCAACCCAGCTTTTCATTCCATTTTATTTTCCTAGTTCAATGTTTGTGGGTAACATTGCTGCAAACCCTCACGAGACTACAACTCGTCCACTAGGAGCAACCTAGGGGTTTAAAGGCTTGTTGCATACGCTAAATGCAATCGAGAGCACCTGCGAAAGTGGTATAGGTAGGATCTTCTTTTTGTGATTGTATTTTTATCATTTTACTTTTGTTGATTACTCTCTTGTGCTAACCCGCTCTTACGCTGATATCTTTGGAAAGCCTCTTGATTCTCCGTCCAGGTGCTATCTTTCCATCACTCCTCTTTTATTTTCATTGTCTCATGTGCATTGCATGCTTATTTCTTTTACATTGAGGACAACGTAGATTTTAGGTTGGGGGTGGGAGATTAGGTTACCTAATCAGTGTTTTCTTGGTCTTGAGCAAAAAAATTGTGAAAATTTTTAAATTTTTCTGAAATTTCTTGTGAATTTGAAGTGATTTTAATAGCCATCTTGGATTTAGATTAAAAGATACGTGATGCTGGTAATTTATGACTCTTGGATTCAGTATCTGTTAGATTTCACAGTTAAGTTCGAGTTATTAATCCATGATTGGAAGTTGTAAACATTGATTGAGTCATGATTTCACATATCACATCTCGCGTACACATGAAGGTTTCGGTTCGATATTGAATGATTAACTTGGTAATCACTAAGCATGAAAGGAACCAGCCTGATAATTTTTTTATATATCATGTTCAGTAAAAAGAATTGAAAGGGTAAGTCGCACAATCTTCACCATAGGTTTGCTCCCTATAGGTGTAGATTTGATCCCCCATGATTGACATTTAGAGAAAGTTAGGTGACAAGTTTTCACCATAGGTTTGCTCCCTATAGGTGAGAATTTGATTCCCCTCCTTGGCATTATTGTTCAACAAAAAATCAAAGGCTGGTAGAATGAACAGTTAATCTATAAGGCAAGTGTTGGTTTCAGTTTTGGTCATCATGAATTCTGTTGTTAATCACCAATGATGTTATAAAATTGACAATTAGATCTCTTAATGATTGTAAGCCGAGATTACACTATACACTTATGGAACTCAATATTTAGAATTGTTCTAATTAATGGATTAATATTTTGAACTTGATTATAAAGTTTACTGTAAGCTTGTTTCCAGGAGAAAATCCTACTCACCATTCATGAATCTTAGAATTCGCACATCTCGACTATTTGTTCATAAGTCACTCGGGTTTACAGGAATTGTCTTTTATTTATGAAATTATTTTTCGCATGTTTTGCTCGGGACTAGCAAAATGCTAGTTAGGGGTTGTGATGAGGGTCGAATATTGCATATCAGACCCTAGTTATTACCTGATTTTACATACATGATCATGTTTAATGTCATACTTTAATTGTGTTTTTGTTGCAAGGTGTAATTAGGAGCTTGGACTGAAAAAGGATACTACAAGTATGGAATTAACGCTCTGAAGTCGCTAAAGTAAGGGACGAACTCCAGAGGACCAAGATTGATGGATTTACATGACAAAGATTTAAGGAAATCAAGCCGTTCATATCAAAGAGGCCCAAAAGTTTTTTAGAATTCAAGATCATAAAGTTTCCACCTTCCATTCGGCTTGAAACTTCATGAATGACCTGAGGGCTATAAATTAACCGTACATGTCAAATTTCATCCATTGGATCCCTGTGTAAGTGGCCCAACAGATAAATTAGCCGATAAACTGATGATTTCAGGCCCACTTGATAACTGAATATATTTCAATTATGGTCTCAATCGTTTAAATATGGAGAAAAATGAATGGATGGATTGGATTGCTCATAAACGTCATAGAGGACCCCACCTTGCATGATGTGTGCACCGTGTACAAGTGCTCTCATATGCACTGCATCTCAAGTCCAGTCAAACCGACTTTGACTCGTCTCCTTCTCAAAAATGGCAACTGCCGTTCTCTGTTGCTGCAAATGGACGAAGATGTGATCTTTGTGGATCCACACCGTCCATCAAACCAACGATCAGGACCGTCCATTCGGTCCATGAGGCGTCCACGACATGAGCTAAGGCTTCTTTCTGGTCCTATGCATGCATACACAGATAGATTACATTCACTTGTAAGATGAACGGTAAAGCAAAATATCATGTGGACCTCATCAACAGAAGGTAAAAATTACACATTTTTGACTGAAATTCCGAAAGGAATCCGGTGGATGGCATGGATTTCTCAAATGTCAGATTAAATGTGCCCCACCAACATCACATCATAAGATGTTTACGTCGGCCCTGTTTTAGCGTCCAGACGCTGCTCATTTTTACAGTCACTGTATGACCATGGTGATGATCGGACGACCGATCTAGACCGTCCATCGTGTAGGCCTGTACCAAATACCCCAAGGGACGTTGATCTTTTGGATGAGATGCAAGGAAGAGGGGAGTTGGGAGGCTCCAATTTTGATTGTGTAATGGTTATACATTCCACCGACTTCCAATCTCGCAGATTGCTGTGCGTAAAGTTCTCCGCCGACATCTCTACACCGTCTTCCTTGCCTATAAAAGAGAGAGAGAACGTGAGAAAGAAATCCAGAAGGTGGTGGACGTGAGTGAAGCACAAAAAAAGGGACAGTAGAGTGGTTTTCTTTTTCTTTTTCTTTTTCTTTTTATTTTTATTTTTATTTATTTTATTTTTGTTTAAGGGATTTAACCTAATCATGTTGCTAGGCTAAACTTCTTAGCTAGGGCTGAGAAGAAGCTCCTATTTTGAATGACTCTTATTATGTGTTGATTTCATCTGAATTGATTGATTTATTTCTCTCTCTAGTGTGCTTAACCGAAATTTCTGTACTTCTCCATTCTATGAGCTTAACCAAAGTCTAGATGTGGATATTGTTTGGAGTCTTATTCTAGGTGCTTATGTCTGACCATGAACAGGTTTCCTATAGAGAAAGAAATATGAATTATGTCTCTTCATGCCTGACCATGGATGGAAAGATGTGATCCTTATGCTTTAAGAGATTATACACTCTGTGTGCCCGACCAAGGACATAGAGTGTGTTTTATTTATAAATATATATCAATCTGAATTAGGGTGAATCAATAAGTAAAAAAAGGGTCAGGATAATTAGGGGTGGATTCGAAAGTCCTAGTCTTCTCCTTAATTGAATTTTCATTATTGCTCTCAGTTATTTTTCATAGATTTGTGATAGTTTACTTAATTGTTCGCAAAGCCCTTTCCTGGATTAGTTAAGAAGAGTCGTAAATTTTGAATTGTGACAACCAGTCCTCATGGGAATGATCTCATAATACGTACAATATCTACATCTGATTCATATACTTGCGAATTTAAAATCATTTAAATCAGATTGGTTTAAATAAAACATCAGTGCATAATTTATATTCTCTTTCGTTAGCTTTATTAATTTGATTTTATTTCTACATTCCAATCTTAATTGAAAAGAGGAATTGTGATATTCGTTTTTCTTGGAATCAAAATCAAATATAGCTAGCTCAACTAGTTTAATTTAAAATCAATTAGAACCTAGAACCATTTTAAAGTGAGTATTGGACTTTAAACTTCTACATTCGATCTTCTACTCTGATTGGTTCTTCCGAGCTACAACAAAAGGAGAAATCCAGGTATTTTACATTTATGTAAATTTCCATTTTGGTTTATTTGAGATTAAGATAGAAAAATCTCATTGTGTTGGTTATCTGAGGAGAGCCAGAAATCTCAGAAGTGAGGGTTTTTGAATTGTGTAAGCCCTTTTCTAAAAAGACACAATTGTGAAGGTTTTGGGTGAACCTGTGAAAACCTATTTTGATAATGAATGATAATATCCCCCATGTGAGGATATTAGGAGTGGAGTAGCAATCTGTGTGGCTGTTTTTTAACAGTTGGTGTACACATAGGCGAACCACTATAACTTTTTATATTTTGTGGATGTGTGATTTATAATTTATATCTTTGATCATTCAGATTTGTGGGATGTATATGTGAATATGAATGTTGTAATATTTACATTTCAAGCATTGTGGGGAATGTTGTAATAGTTTAGAATTTATTACTTGCTATTTCATTTGTTTCCTTTCTGTTTGAGTTTTTGATACTCAATTTGTTCTAGAAATAAGGTTGTCCTGCTATAAACGTTTGGTTTTTATGGTGTAAGGTTGTCTTTAGAATAACATTGATATCAATCTCTCTTTTTGAGGTTGCTTTACATTCCAATATAGTGATTTATTAATAATGATATCTTTTATTCATTTATATTCCACTGTTATTGTTTAAATTTGGCATTGTCCTATTCACCCCCCCTCTAGGACATATAGCTTGGCCATTTCATATATGATATTGCTTAGATATGGATGATCACATATTTGATGAAATGTTTGAGTGGTGGAATATTTTGCTTTTTCGATGTTCATATGTTTGATTTAATATTTACGTGGTTGTATTACTTTATGCATGTTCGTATGCTTGATTTTATGCTTTAGTGAACGTAGTACACTATGGATGCTCACATGTTCGATGAAGTGCCTAAGTGATTTTGTAGTGAAACTTATACTATAATTATGTGATATAGTGTTAGTCCATAGCGATACTTAGGATTGTTATGATGTTGGGTCAGTTATCTAACCACCTGAACTAAAATGGAGGCTCAAGTTAGGGTGGCCACCCTAGGCTTGTTTGATCGACCCGGGTTGAACACGAACAACTTATAGTAGCTGGACTACACTGGTTACTTGCACCAAATGTCGTTTGTGTCGTGGTTCTCTCAAGTCAATCAAATTAGTCCACTAGCTGATTGATCATGTATGTTCACAATATATGGCATGACTAAATGGAATCTAAGATACCACATTCCCAATGGATGTGTCAATTCATAACCATTAGTGCGATATGATCCCACTAAGACTCATGGGCTGAGTATGGTGGTATGAGATATCGTGTTCGAGTTGTAGGCCTACGCTGGGTGACGAGCCTGTGAGCAACTAAGACTCATGAGCTAGGCATAGTGGTATGGGACATCGTGTCCAAGCTGTCGGCTTATGCTGGGGTGACAAGCCTCCCCAGAGTGACCAATGAGCACTAATGGAGGTGATATATCATTGTTCGAATGGCTCCCATCAAATTAGCCAGCCGATGGTTCCGTGCCAGAGTACCGTTCGAACGATTCGGGCATAAATGGAATTGGGTGATGAGCCATTTTCCTTATGTATTTTTGATTTTATGTGACAAGCCCACACCTCAGATTGAGTGATTATACTCGGTTTAGGTGACGATCTATACCGGGTTGATCCCCATACATTTAGGTATCATATCGTACCTTTCGAATTGTTGATTTATGAGATAAATGGGTGACACCTAAATTTGGATCAAGGGACGCTGGTAAGGAGTCGCTACGTGCGGCAATGAACCACATGATCAGGATAAGGACTCGTGATATAACATCGGTATCCTAGCTTCGTCAATATGCTGGATGAATAGAACTTAATAATTATTTGGCTAACATGATCATTTATCACATTGCATTAGTTTAGAATATGGTGAAACAAGCGTTAAAGCCGCATGTTGAGGAAGTGTTGTCATTTGGGAACCATGTGGTCGGAGTCGCGTGTGAGGGAGTGTTGTTTGGAAAGGGCATGCATCATGTCATATCTTCATATGCACAATTAACAAGAGTATTTAGAAATTATTTGATCTCTTGTTTATCATTAACTGCATTGATTGTATCGATAACATGTGTAACTTAGAATTAATGTAACCACTGAGTTAGCTACTCACTCCCACCTGGGACAGTGTTTTAAAACACCAACCAGACATATTATTGATGCAGGTTCTATGGAGGCCTCCGACAGGTAGGCTTAGATCGGTTTGCACTACCACTGTTATGTTTTAGAAGATTTGGAATAAACTGTAAACTTTACACTTTAATCCTCTTGGGTATGTATATTGTGGCTTATATAATCCCCATTAGGGCAGACACCATTTTTCAATTGTACTTTGACTATTTGCCCTATATTTATTAATTTTTGTTATCTCTGCCTCGCTTTGGTTCTGCTAAGTTAAATTGCACAAATCTGATTATTCGTGTGTAGACATAATATGAATTAGAATGAAGATGCATGTGCATTTTATTAAGTTAACACCTGGGAACTTGGGACCGGAGTCTATGTACTTGGGTGTTGATTTTCGGGGCATTACAGATTTTGAAGGATCAAAACTTTTCAGAAATGAAGCATCTGCTATTCTATTAGAACAGAAGTTGGCGAACATTCCTGACCATGCCAAGCTTATAATTGGTATTAAGCTTAATGCTGTCATTGCTCAGATTCAATTCAAACAAGTTTTAAAGAAATTCATGTTTTTGTTAAACATTCCTGATGAAATGTAATGCCTTATACACTGTCGTATATCGATATTTTATATATGGAATTCCGATGTCATGTTCAAGGTAATTTCTGAGTACTAATACTTCATAATAGTGGATATGCATGAATATCTTATAACAACAGATGTTCGTATCTGCGTGATTGAAAAGTATAACATGATAAGTGAATATGTCTACGCATGTGAAATGTTTTGCATGTCATATTTTGATTGCATGCTTTAGTCATAATTCAGGACTTTGAAAATATGATATAGTAGCATATTCTTATTAGTATGCCCTATATGGTGATTGTTTTCAATGGGTGAAACTATTTTGAATTTCAAGTTAGTACTTAAGGCGCCACACACAGTTTAAGCTCTTGAGTAGTTGGAGCATCTTGAGTAGTTGGAGCACACACTGTTAACTCTTGAGTAGTTAGAGTAGGTGGACTTATGCAAATGGTCTCTGTAACTCTTAGGAGTTTGCTAAATCACTATAGCCTGGGGAGTTCACAAACTGCGATCCACTAGAGGGGCCTAGTAAAGCTACTGGGGCAATGATCTTGGTAGAATTTACACACATGGTTGGTCATAGTAACTCTTTAGACTTCATGAGGCACACAAGGCTACGTGTCTGGGAAACATATCCAAGGCCGTCAGTCCATCGATGAGCAGGAAGCTCATTTATAGGTCGACCATTCCCCATGAGTTACTACTGAAATCAAGCCAGGAACCTGGGGAGTCTTATGCATGGTTGGTGTCACGCCCCAAACTCGGAAAACGGGCTCACAAAATTTTTTATCGGCGAATCCGGCACCAATAGCCTCCGTAGTACCCCGTTCTCGGATTTCGGCACTTACATGCCAGATTCCGATTCTGGGATCCTATAAGGAGGATTTTCAATATGATTTTTTTTAAATGGAGCATAACCAAGTCACAAAACAACTTTACCACATATCCGCTATATCAAAAACTTTAAGTACAATGTGGTGCGAATGAAATGACCATGCTGGAATGTGAAGTCAGGGTGATAGTACGTAGTATCGTAGGCTATGGGGTCCACCATAAGAGACTTCTATCCAAACCAGTCCCATACCTAAATTTGGATAGTCCGACTTAATGTGGTAAACTCCTGATCTCAGGTTAGTCGCGCGTCCAACTGAAATCCTGGCCATACGAAGGTACACGTAAGAAATAGTTACGCACCACCAGCCCGAGTGGATAGTGAATGAATGAATGAATGGATATGCAATTCCTGCTCAATAAGTCCACATGTCAGTATGGTTACTCTCTGGAAAAATCACCGGGGTCTATTACACTCCACACCGACTACCTCCTCCCTAGTTGCATAGCCTAGTGAGTGGAAGAGACCTCACTATCTGCCTAGCCAGTAGTCTACCAATACCTACTCGGCTCGTCGATAACGTTTACGAGCTGGTCATACTCAGCCTATCTTATAGCCCCCTCACTCGGGCGGATAAGGCCACTCCCCCTTCCAATCGACCACGACACAGTGGGAGACACGACCTCATGGTATAGGCACCAACGCTCATATTCCACTCGGTGTAGACGTTAAAGCATATCCTGGTACCAAGGATGTTCTGGTATTTTCACCCAAGGACATCCTACGTGCCCACAGTGCTAGAACCAAGCATTTTCGGTGTCCCATCTGGCCATCCACGATGTGTTTGTGGAGGCCATGGCCCTGATGTCGTTAGGGCGTACAATAATCAAGTCACATATATGCGAGATGCACGAGTCACACTATCCAGTCATGCAACAATTCTACGCATATGGTGCGATAATGTGGGCACTCCGTCTCATAAGGAGTCCCGTAAATAGTCTGCCCAATGGCGTATGCTATGATCAAACATCCCTCATATCAGGCATACATATAATGCATATGGGCATGAATCATGGAGTTATACTAAGCATTTGATATGGTAATGAACTATCCTCACAACGAAGACAACCCTTGATGGCCTACACACAACAAGTATGGGCCTATCAATGGGCCCTAGGGAGAGTTATAATGCGGACATTTAACCAACATTATTCTTACAATGTGGATGTCAAACCAACATTGCTCCTAAGGCATGGCCCGCCATAAATATCATTACATAACCCATGGTGGAATCACACAATGCCATAGACCATGTATACATCTCATTGGGCCTCGACTCATGGGCCTTAGAATACATCAAAATGTGCCTCATCATATGGTCCTCATACACATCATGGTGGCCTCAATAACGGGCCTAGAATACATCACAATGGGCCTTAACCCATGGGCCCCAAATATATCACAATGGGCCTCAACCTACGGGCCCTAATACATCACAGTGGGCTTTACCAAATGGGTCAGAAATATATCCCAATGGCCTCTACCCATGGGCTCCAATTACATCACAATGGGCCTTAGCCCATGGGTCCTAATACATCACAATGGGCCTTAACCCACGGGCCCTAATACATCATAATGGGTCTCAACCCATGGGCCCTAATACATCACAATGGGCCTTCACCCATGGGCTCTAAAATACATGATAGGTGGCCCTGCACCTGTGCCTCAAAACGTGCAACAGGTGGGCCCCACTCATGTGTCAAAGATACATCCTGATGAGTCACATGTATATCAAAGTGGGCCCCTCGATTGGGCCATAAAAATACATTAAAGTGTGCCTGACGGATGAGCCATAAAGTACATTAAGGTGGGCCTCACAGATGGCCACAAAACACATCAAAGTGGGCCTCAATGGATGCTCATGTCACGGAGTGGCCCGCCGTGATGTGTTTGAGATCCAACCAATTCATAAGTTAACATAGAGCTAGATGAAGTGGAAGTAAAATATAAGCTTCATTGGAAGCTAATGTGGCTCCTAAGAAGTTTGAATGGTGGATGTCACTGTCCCCACTATTTCAATGATGGGGTCCACTTGAGCCTTAGATCTGACTCATTATTAGTCTCAAGCCTGTTAAGACAAGCTTGCCAAGTGGTTGAACGGTTTGGATGCAACACATGCATCAAGGGTGGGGTCCACATGAACTATGGATCTGACTCAGTCTTTAGCTCATGCCATCAAATGAGCTTTCAAAGGGGCTAGATGGATTGGATGCATCACATGCATCATGGTGGGGGTCCACATGAAGGCCCATCATCAAGTATACATTATATATAACATAATATATAATCTACATATAATATATATAATATATACAATATTATATATAATATAATATAATATTATATCTAATATAATATATATATATATATATATACAGACACACACACACACACACACACACACACTGCACACACACGCACAGCGCACACACACACACACACACACACACTGCACACACACACACAGCACACGCACACACTGCACACACACATACACCGTCCCACAGGTGGGGGTGGGTCCCACCGTCTAGTGTGGATGGTGTGGATAGAACACATAAATCGGGGAGGGGGTTCCACTGTCCACGGTCAGTGGACGGTGTGAATGAAGCACATACATCACTGTGGGTCCCACATGGGGCCCACATAATGCTTGTTTGCAATCCAAACCATTGGTAAGGTCACACGAACCTGAATGAAAAGGGAAAAAAATCTCATCTTGATCCAAAGCTCGTGTGACCCAGAAAAAGGGTTTCAATGGTAGCCGTTCAATCTCACTATTTCCTATGATGTGGGCCACCTGAATCTCAGATAGGGCTGATTTTTAAGGATGGCCCACGACCCTAAGGGGCCCACAGAATGGACGGAGTGGATATACAACACACATCATGGTGGGGCCCACGACTGGGACTGTGGGTCCCTGCTCGTCCTCCCGCCCGCTAGCGCAGCAGGCGCTGCCTGCGCCTTTGACAGCAACAACGTGTAAGACCCGTATCCTAGCTCGTACTGTTCTATAGGCTTCTGCGGTCCTCTCGGTCGAATTTCGACAACTCGCGACCTATAATCGGCAGTTGCGCGCAACCCTGACTCGTATCCCATTTTCCAAAGTCGGCTCGAGCCAAGACCTATACCCTTGCGACTGCGTCGTCACCGCGTCTTGCTCGCCGAGGCGATACCCGTGCTAGGAAGTGTGGGCCCTCGTTCAGTTTGAGGAAAACACCGCACGTTGTAAATTCTAAGAGAATCTATCAAATCCATCACATTAATCACATCATTTGTCAAAAGTACACCCATCACTCAACCCATTACTCTCCCCATGCCCAAGTACAAAAGTAACCCCAAAAAGTCAACAAGCACCTTACCTCTCATGTCACTCCACCATCCTTCTCTCCCATCACCCATCTCTTTCTCACTCTCTCTCTCATTCTCCAAAGACAAGCAACTCCAACGTCCATGGCTTTCATGGAGAACCTTGGTGTGGCCCACCTTCCTATCTCTCATCCCCACCCTCCAAAGTTCATCTCGACCGTTGAAATCGTCCCCTTGGAGCTCTAGATCATGTTGGCGGAAGAAGGACGAAGAGATCTTGAGGTGGGTGCTCCTTTCTTTCTCCTTCTCATTTTATTTTTAATTTTTTTTGTGTGGCCCACTTGGATGGACCCCACCTTGAGGTATGTTTCATCCAAACCGTCCAAGTCATGTGGACCCCACCTTATGGTGGTGAAAACACACAAATATCAGATTGATTTATGTACGGTGGGCCACGTTCATGTGGGACCCACCCTGATGACATGTGGGCCACCTACACGTGGGAGCCACCATGATGATTGTGTTATATCCATGCTGTCCAGCGTCCAGGGGATGCTGGACAGGGAGCGGCTATCGTGGAGTGCGTGTACTGACATGGTGGTGTACTAACAAGCTAAAAAAAAAGGAGAAGAAGAATAGTGCTTTGGGGTGGGCCGCTCATGTAGGCCCCACCTTGATGTATGTATAAAATCCACGCCATCCATTTCACTTCTCAGCCCATTTTAGGTGTTGAGCCAAAAGAAGAGGCTGATCTGACAATCAAGCGGGCCATACCATAAGAAATAGTAATGTTTATCGTTAAAACCCGCCCAGATGTTGTTATTCGCCAAAAATACGCTACATATCGGGCTTGTTTGGATGGTCTTGAGATATGGAAGCCAATGAGTGGGGCGGATTTTTCTGATGAGGGCCCCACCTGTGAAAACCGTGAGAAAACGGTATTTTAAAAAAAGAAGCAATGTAGCAGCAGCGCTGCCACTGTCAGTATGCGCAGGCAGCGCCTGCGGCTAGCTGGCGGACGGTCTGGCAGGGCCTTACGGCCCCAGTTGTGGGCCCCACCCTGATGCGTTTTGACCATCAACTCCATGCATTGGATGGCCCCCCTCAGACCAGGAGGTCACCCCAAAAATCAGCCGTATACGGAACTCAGGTGGGCCACGCCATTTAAAATCATGTGAAGACATGCCTAAACATACAAAAACACTTAGTGGGGCCTACCTGAAATTTGGATGCGACTGAAACTTGGTCTGGACCCTCAGCCAGGTGGGACACACATAATGGGTGGACTGGATTTGTGGACCACATCACAGTGAGCTCCCTGTCCATGTGACCTAATCAACAGGTTGGGTGGAAAATAAATATCACGGTGGGCCCAAGGCCCACGTGACCTTATAAACAGGTTGTATGGCAAGTAAACATTGCCGTGGGCCCCTGGCCCATGTGACTTTATCAGCAGATTGGATGCAAGTAAACATTGCAGTGGGTCCCATGATCGTGTGACCCTATCAACAGGTTGGGAGAAAAATAAATACTGTAGTGGGCCCCAAGTCTGTATGACCTTATCAACAGGTTTGAATGGAAATAAACATTACGGTGGGCCCCAGGTCTATATGACCTTATCAACAGGTTGGATGCAAATAAATATTACAGTGGGCCCAAGGTCCACGTGACCTTATGAATAGATTGGATTGCAAATAAATATTACAGTGGGCCCTAGGCCCATGTGACCCTATGACCAGTTTGGATGGAAAATAAGCATCATGTTGGCCCCAGTCTGGATGGACAGTATGTTGGGCCCTAGGTTGGGTGTAAAATAAACATTTTGGTGGGTCTTACTTGAGACCCATTTATGTATGTGTTGTGTCCACAATTATGGACCTCCATCACGGAATATGTGACTTATCTATACCTTCCATCCCTATGGGACCCACTATGATGCATGTGTTTCATCCAATTGTCCAACCATTTTTGGAAAATGGTTTTTAGGTTTGGGACGAAAATAAGATAGATTTATTTATCAAGTGGACCATAGTGCACGGTGAGGATTGAACGACTACCTTCGAAATCCTTGAGATCTTATGATTTGATTGGAAGGGAGATAAATGTTATGGCGGGCCTAGGAAATTTTAGTAGTAGAAATCATTATCACCACTTATATTTGAGTGTGGCTCATTTGATATACATGTGGCCCATGTGGTGTGGCCCACTTATCATATTTATGGCCCATTGTTAAGGCCCACCTTGTTATGTATTTGAGGCCCATGTGATGTGGCCCATTAGGTGTATTTGGGGCCCATGGGTCGAGGCCCAATATGATGTATATAAGGCCCATTTCAATGTGTGATTTCTCCATGATAAATGTATTGTATATCTGCACCATTTAGCCCGCTAGATGGTGGGACTCCCCCCTCGATGTATGTATTTTATATCCACACTGTCTACCCGTCTTGATGGCACAGGGCCCGCTTGCTGCATGTGCTGGGCCCACCTACACTGTACAGGCCCACCATGCTATGTGTACTTCACCCATACCGTCCACTTCTGCGGCCCGCCTAGATGTACGTATTTTGTATCCACACCGTCCATAATGTTGGGATAGTGCTAGACAATGTTTGATTGGCGCCGATTTACATGGATATGTTTGGACAGTGCTGATCATCATACGTGGGCCATGAGTGGAGTAATACACATGTTATACCTACAATGATTGAAATGATTTTTTGTGCGGCCCATATAATGAGGCCCACCTTGATAAGTATATACGAGACCCATGTATGAGGCCCATTTGATGTACTAGAGGCCCATGGGTCAAGGCCCAATAGGACGTACATAAGGCCCATTGTAGTGCGATTCCACCATGGTAAATATGTTGATTTTATAGTGGACTATACCTTGGGAGCAATGATGGTTTGATGTCCACATTGTAAGGATGATGTTGGTTTAATGTCCGCATTGTCACTCTCTCCCTAGAGCTCATTAATAGGCCCATACCTGTAGCATATAGTCCGTCTAGGCCCATATTCGTTTTGATCAGAGCCCACCTCATATGTTCCACCCTAACCGTCCAGGTCATATAGGACTAGCCTTGATGTATGTTTTATTCACACCGTCCGTGGGATGTGTGACCCACTAGATGTATGCATTCTATGTCCTCACTAACCATCTGGTGGGGCCCATCTGCTGCATGTGCAGAGCCTACTATTGTGCATTTGTGCGGCTCATTAATGTGGCCCACTTGTTGTATATGAGGCCCATTGGTACGGCCCAATGTATCGACCCGTCGTGATGTGTAGGCCCATGTGCTTCATGTGTAAGGCCCACCTGTGATGACTAATTAAGGCCACTTATTGGATATTTGGGCCCACCTTATGTTTGACTCTATGCGGACCACTGCTTGGGAGCAGTGTTGGTTGAATGTCCACATTTTTAGATAATGATAGTTAAACGCCCACATGGTGACCTTTCCTTAAGCCTAGTTAGACCCATTCTCATCGATACCAATTGTATAAGCCGATTTATTGAGGTCGATTCTGATTGCCAAGGCCAAGTATCGAGGCCGGTTCCGAGTGTCAAATCCGATTATTAAGGCCGATTTCGATTGTCGAGACCTTATGATGTATATGCGACCCGTAGTTGAGGCCCAATGAGATGTGTATTCGGCCTGCGTAATGTATATGCAGCCCGTGTTTAAGGCCTAATATGAATAGGAGGTCTATGTAATAAGGCCCATTGTGATGTGTATTAGGCCCATGATGCATGGCCTATTTGATGTATTCGAGACTCATCTGCAGGGCCCATATGTCATGTATTTGAGACCCATGAGCAGGGCCCACTTATTGCGTATATGTGATGCTTGAGTAATGCTCATTGTGTTGTATATTAGGCCTTTATGTGAGGCTATGGGCCCATTATATGTTTGGCTTTATGTGGGCCATTCCTTGGGGGACAATGTTGGTTAAATGTCCACATTGTTGTGATTGATGGTCGATACCGATTATTGATACCGATTATGAGTATGTGACAGCATAACATCATGATACATGCCCATACGCATCATCTGCATGTTGGTTATGAGATGTGATTGATCATTGCATATGTCATTGAGCATGTTGTTATGAGACTCCTTGGTAGGCGGAGGTTATCTCACTTGAGCATGCGGTATGCGCAGGATTGATGCATGACTGAATTGTATGACTCATGCATCTCACATTATGATTACTGTATGCCCTAGCGACATCAGGGCAGTAGCCTCCACAGGCATATCGTGGATGGCCAAATGGGACACCGAAAATGTTTGGTTCTAGCATACGGGCGTCATAGATGTCCCTGGGTGAAAATCTCTAAACCTCCGTGGCCAGGAGATGCCCTAACGTCGAGACCAAGTGGATATATGAGCGCATGAGGGCCGTATACCGGTAGGCCGTATCTCTCACTGTGTCGTGGTCGGTTGGGAAGGGGAGTGACCTTACCCGCCTGAGTGAGGGGGCAATGTCTAGGTTGAGTTTGACCAGCTTGAGGAATGGGTCCGCTATTGACGAGCCAGGCCCGATATTGGCAGGTGGATAGTGAGGTCTCTTCCACTTACCCAGTTGTGCGCTCAGATAGGGGCGACAAGCTGGCGTAGAGTGTAATAGACCCCGGTGATGATCCCAGAGATGAACTGCACTGATATGTGGATTTAGTGAGTAGGAGTTGCATATTCATTCATGCATTCATTCATTCACTATCCACTCGGGTTGGTGGTGCGCAACTATTTGTTATGTGTGCCTTCGCAATGGCCAGGATTTCGGTTAGGGCGCGCGACTAACCTGAGATCAGGAGTTTACCACATTGAGTCTGACTATCCAAATTTAGGTATGGGACTGGTTTGGATAGAAGTCCCTTGTGATGGACCCTATAGCCTGCGATACTACGTATTATCATCTCGACTTCACACTCCAGTATGGTCATTCCATTCGTATCGCATATTGCATAATATCCGTGGCATACGACATTTTGGGTTATTGTGTCTCTGCATTTATATGGCCTAGGTACGGCTGACGCTACTGTGTCACTCATCAGGAATGTATGTTGTATTGCATCTAATATTTGGCTATCTATGATTCATCATTTGTATAGTTGTTCTACATTGTATATTTTGACATTGATTGATTTATGGACTTGTCCGTATTTTCGCTTACTCTGTTATCGTATGATATATGATCTTGTCAATATTCCGTTTCCTATGATAATTCATGCTCTTGTCAGTATTTCTTCTTATTTTGACATTATACAATTTATGGATTACCATTACTTTCGATATTGTGTGATTTATGGTATTGTATTCTCGGCATCTAATATTTGGCTCGCTTTGACTCCTCATTTGCATAGTTGATTTGTATTGTGTACCCTAATATTGTATGATCCATGGACTTGTTAGTACTTCCACTTAATCTGATTACTCTGATATTGAACACTTGGCACATACCTTGTGCACACACTCACACCACCCCTCTAAGCTTTCTACAAGTTTATGCATGATAGATGCGTGTAGGTGATGTTAGGTTGCAGCAGTGTTGAGCTTGGAGCGTGCGGTGGTCTTCTGGTGCTTGATTTTAGATTTATGTATTTCCCTTTCGGCATTGTACTCAAATGATTATATTAGTGGATGTATGATGATGATGTTGTTTTTATAAATTGGGTAATCTTGTGGTTGTGCTTATTACGAGTTAAATGTACAAAAAAAAAAAATTCTCCTTGTAGGATCCCAGGATCGAAATCCGGCGTATGAACACTAGGAGCCGAGAATGGGTTACTACGGAGGCTGTCGGCACCGGATTCGGCAATCGGGATTCGTGTGAGTCCGATTTCTGGGTTTGGGGCGTGACACAACGTCTGTTGCATTCATTTTTATTATTTTTTTTGAAATCGGGTTTTATCACGGTTTTCCATACATGGGGCCTGTTTAGGCTGAATCCACCCCAGCCACTGGATTCCATGGCTCGATACCATCCAAAGGAGTGCAATATCCAGTATGTTTTGGCATATAAAAATGTCAGGGTGAATTTCAACCGTGAAAAACACTGTTTGTTATGCTATGGCCCATCAGAAATTCGGATCAGCTTCATTTTTTGGCTTAACGCCTAAAATGATCTAAGGAATGAAATGGATGGCTTGGATTACAAACATACATCAAGATGGAGCCTATACAAGTGTCCCTTCCCAAGAGCTTGAAACAAGCTCATATTTGTGTTTTCATTTCAACGTTTAAGGATGTCCCTGGACGTGGACGGTCTTGCAGAACACATATAGCAAGGTGGGTCTTGCTCAGGTGGGCCACCAAATGATGAATGGTGTGGATACAATACATATAAAGTGGGCCCTCACCTATGGATCACTTGGATAAAATACATGCCTCATCGTCGGGTCCATCCGGGTGGGCCACACGGCCATATCATCACACGAAAACATGAAAAAGAGGGGGAGAGAGAGAGAGAAAGAGAGACACGTGATGATGGAGGGACCCCGGCACTATGGGCCCTCCCTTGCATGATCTATTACATACATCAAGTGGGTCCCATTTCAAATGGGCCCACCGATCAAAATCAACGGTGGAGATCCTTTCTCCACCGAAATAGAAGGTCTAGATGACCCTTATTCAAGCTAGAAAGTAAACATCATGATGGGGTCCATGGAGAATGGCCCCATCATGGAATGATATCGATAATCAAGGTGGGCCGTCGGCCACATCTTAGGGTACAAAGAGAGATCCATACCATCGATTGGTAGGCCTCACTTGGCCCATCATAAGAACATGACAATCTAGCCTATAGAAGCACCCACTGTTTGATCTTCTCGGTCCGTTGGAATGCCGGTCTCCTTGTGTTCCTCTTTGATGGTGGAAGATGAGAAATGAGTGGTTAGGATGAAGATTTATGAGATGGGAAGGTGGGCCACCAAAATCACTTTTCTCTCCATGGGAAGCTTGGACGTGAGCTCATTT
This sequence comes from Magnolia sinica, assembly GCF_029962835.1. NCBI lineage: Eukaryota > Viridiplantae > Streptophyta > Magnoliopsida > Magnoliales > Magnoliaceae > Magnolia > Magnolia sinica. The sequence continues at coordinate 78,032,429 of NC_080580.1, read as the reverse complement.
TGGTGCTTGGAAAATGTGTTGAAAAAATGAGAGAGAGAGGGTTGTTGTAAGAGGAGTGATGGTTGATGAATGTGAGATGATGATGTACTTGACTAGCATAGGTGTGTAAGAGAGAGGGTGAGAAAGAGTTGACTTTGGGGTTGCTTGACTTGAGGAGAAAGAAAACATTGATTGATTGATTGATTGATTGATGGGACATATTATAGAGATTCTCTTTGGATTGTAAACGCGTGGCGTTTTCTTCGAACTGAATGCCGGCCCACATCTCCTTGTCAAGGTATCGAATTGGTGTACAAGACGCGGCGCTGGAATCGCGGCGACGGTGTGGTCGCAATGGTACATATCTCAAATTATGTTGACCCAAATCTACAGGATACGACTTAGGGTCGTGTGCAAACGTCGATCATAGGTCGCAGGTTGTCGGAATTTGATAGGAAGGATCGTGGGAGTCGACGGAACAGTATGGATTAGGATACAGGTCTTACAGCTCTCTTCACTTAATAAAAATTTCATCCTCAAAATTTAAAACACGACACGATCAATACAGACTTCATAAGAGAGGGAAATCCTATCGCTATAGATATAATTATCAAACACCTAAGAGATGGGGACAACGCCCATGAATTTCAGCCTCTTACTCCCAAGATGCCTTGTCAGCACTATGATGATCACATTGAACCTCCGATCCTGGAACAGAAACGATCGAAACTACGCAGCCTCACAATCTCAACGGTAGGGAGCTATATCAGAAAATCTCTAAGTTATTCGAACTCGGGGATCTTATCATTCTAAGTTTTCAACAATCATCGAGTGAATGATAGCTATCAGCAGATATGTGATGTTATCTTCAGGTATTCCCAAGTTATACTCTAATACCAACATCTGTCACGCCCTAAACTTGAAAAATGGGCTCATAAAATTCTCAATTGCTGAATCCGGCCTCGACAGCCTCCATAGTACCCCATTCTCGGATAGTGCCACTTACATGCTAGATTCTGATTCTGGGATCCTACAAGGAGGATTTTCAGTATGAATTTTTTTTTGTAATGGAGCATAACCACAAGCATAACCAAGTCACAAAACAACATCACCACATATCTACTATATCAAAAACTTTAAGTACAATGCGGTGCGAATGAAATGACCATGTTGGAATGTGAAGTCGGGGTGATAGTACGTAGTATCGTGGGCTACGTGGTCCACCACAAGGGACTTCTATCCAAACCAGTCCCATACTTAAATTTAGGTAGTCCGACTCAATGTGGTAACTCCTGATCTTAGGTTAGTCGCGCGCCCAACCGAAATCCTGGCCATATGAAGGTACACATAACAAATAGTTAGCACCACAAGCCCAAAGTGGATAGTGAATGAATGAATGAATGGATATGCAATTCCTGCTCAATAAGTCCACATATCAGTATGGTTACTCTCTGGGGAAATCACTGGGGTCTATTACAATCCACACCGACTGCCTCCTCCCTAGCTGCACAACCTAGTGAGTGGAAGAGACCTCACTATCCGCATAGTCAGTAGTCTGTCAATACCTACTCGGCTCATCAATAGCGGACCCATTTATGAGCTGGTGATACTCAGCCTAGCTTATAGGCCCCCTCACTTGGGCGGATAAGGCCACACCCCCTTCTAACCGACTATGACACAGTGGGAGACACGACCTCATAGTACAGGCAACGATGCTCATATTCCACTTGGTGTAGACATTGGAGTATCTCTTGGTACCAAGGAGGTTTTGAGATTTTCACCCAAAGACATCTTACGTGCCCATAGTGATAGAACCAACCATTTTCGGTGTCCCATTTGGCCATCCACGATGTGTCTGTGGAGGCCATGGCCCTGATGTTGTTAGGGCCTCCAATAATCAAATCACATATATACGAGATGCATGAGTCACACTATCTAGTCATGCAACAATTCTGCGTGTACGGCGTGATAATGTGGGCACTCCGTCTCATAAGGAGTCCCGTAAATAGTCTGCCCAATGGCGTATACTATGATCAAACATCCCTCATATCAGGCATACATATGATGCGTATGGGCATGAATCATGGAGTTATGCTAAGCATTTTATATGGTGATGAACTATCCTCACAACGAAGATGGGCCTTGATGGCCTACATACAACAAGTATGGGCCTATCAATGGGCCCTAGGGAGAGTTATAATGTGGACATTTAAACAACATTATTCTCACAATGTGGACGTCAAACCAACATTGCTCCCAAGGCATGGCCCGCTATAAATATCATTACATAACCCATGGTGGAATCACACAATGCAATAGACCTTGTATACATCTCATTGGGCCTCGACCCATGGGCCTTAGAATACATCAAAATGTGCCTCATCATATGGTCCTCATACACATCACGGTGGCCTCAACAACGGGCCTTGAATACATCACAATGGGCCTCAACCCATGGGCCCCAAATATATCACAATGGGCCTCAACCCACGGGCCCTAATACATCACAGTGGGCCTTACCAAATGGGCCGAAAATATATCACAATGGCCTCTACCCACGGGCTCTAATTACATCATAATGGCCTTAACCCATGGGCCCTAATACATCACAATGGGCCTTCACCCATGGGCTCCAAAATACATGATAGGTGGGCCCTGCACCTAGGCCTCAAAACGTACAACAGGTGGGCCCCGCTCATGGGTCAAAGATACATCCTGATGAGTCACATGTATATTAAAGTGGGCCCCTCGATTGGGCCATAAAAATACATCAAAGTGTGCCTGACGGATGGGCCATAAAGTACATTAAGGTGGGCCTCACAGATGGCCATAAAACACATCAAAGTGGACCTCAATGGATGCTCATATCACGGAGTGGCCCATCATGATGTGTTTGAGATCCAACCAATTCATAAGTTAACATAGAGCTAGATGAAGTGGAAGCAAAATATAAGCTTCATTGGAAGCTAATGTGGCTCTTAAGAAGTTTGAATGGTGGATGTCACTGTCCCCACTATTTCAATGATGGGGTCCACTTGAGCCTTAGATCTGACTCATTATTAGTCTCAAGCCTGTTAAGAAAAGCTCGCCAAGTGGTTGGACGGTTTGGATGCAACACATGCATCAAGGGTGGGGTCCACATGAACTATGGATCTGACTCAGTCTTTAGCTCATGCCATCAAATGAGCTTTCAAAGAGGCTGGATGGCTTAGATGCATCACATGCATCATGGTGGGGGTCCACATGAAGGCGCATCATCAAGTATACATTATATATAACATAATATATAATCTACATATAATATATATAATATATACAATATTATATATAATATAATACAATATTATATCTAATATAATATATATACATATATATATATATATTTATATACACACACACACACATACACACACACTGCACACACACACGCATACACACAGAGCACACACACACACACACACTGCACACACACACACACCACACACACACACACACATACACCGTCCCATAGGTGGGGGTGGGTCCCACCGTTCAGTGTGGATGGTGTGGATAGAACACATAAATCGGGGAGGGGGTTCCACCATCCACAGTCAGTGGAGGTGTGAATGAAACACATACATCACTGTGGGTCCCACGTGGGGCCCACCATAATGCTTATTTGCAATCCAAACCATTGGTAAGGTCACACGAACCTGAATGAAAAGGGAAAACAAATCTCATCTTGATTCAAAGCTCCTGTGAACCAGAAAAATGGTTTCAATGGCAGCCGTTCAATCTCACTATTTTCTATGATGTGGGCCACCTGAGTCTTAGATAGGGCTGATATTTGGGGATGGCCCACTGCCCTAAGGGGCCCACAGAATGGACGGAGTGGATATACAACACACATCATGGTGGGGCCCACGGCTGGGACCGTGGGTCCCTGCTCGTCCTCCCGCCCGTTAGCGCAGCAGCGTCTGCTGCATGCATATTTTTTTTATTGAAATCATGTTTTATCACGGTTTTCCATACGTGGGGCCCACTTAGGTTGAATTCACCACAGCCACTGGATTCCATGGCCCAATACCGTCCAAAGGAGTCCAATATCCTGTATGTTTCGATGTATAAAAATATCGGGGTGAATTTCAATGGTGGAAAACACTGTTTGCTATGTTATGGCCCATTAGAAATTCGGATCAGCTTCATTTTTTGGCTCAACGCCTAAAATGATATAAGGAATGAAATGGACGGCTTGGATTACAAACATACATCAAGATGGGGCCTATACAAGTGTCCCTTCCCAAGAGCTTGATACAAGCTCATATTTGTGTTTTCATTTCAATGTCCAGGGACGTCCCTAGACGTGGATGGTCTTGCAGAACACATATAGCAAGGTGGGTCTTGCTTAGGTGGGCCACCAAATGATGAATGGTGTGGATACAATACATATAAAGTGGGCCCTCACCTATGGATCACTTGGATAAAATACATGCCTCATCGTGGGGTCCATCTGGGAGGGCCACATGGCCATATTATCACACAAAAACATGAAAAAGAGGAGGAGAGAGAGAGAGAGAAAGAGAGACATGTGATGATGGAGGGACCCCGGCACTATGGGCCCTCCGTTGCATGATTTATTACATACATCAAGTGGGTCCCATTTCAAATGGGCCCACCGATCAAAATCAATGGTGGGGATCCTTTCTCCACTGAAATAGAAGGTCTAGATGACCCCTATTCAAGTTAGAAAGTAAACATCATGATGGGGTCCATGGAGAATGGCCCCATCATGGAATGATATCGATAATCAAGGTGGGCCATCGACCACATCTTAGGGTCCAAAGAGAGATCCATACCATCGATCGGTAGGCCTCACTTGGCCCATCATAAGAACATGACAATCTAGTCTATAGAAGCACCCACCGTTCGATCTTCTCGGTCCATTGGAACGCCGGTCTCCTTGTGTTCCTCTTTGATGGTGGAAGATGAGAAATGAATGGTTAGGATGAAGATTTATGGGATGGGAAGGTGGGCCACCAAAATCACTTTTTCTCTCCATGGGAAGCTTGAACGTGAGCTCATTTTGGTGCTTGAAAAATGTGTTGGAGAAATGAGAGAGAGAGGATTGTTGTAAGAGGAGTGATGGTTGATGGATGTGAGGTGATGGTGTACTTGACTAGCATGGGTGTGTAAGAGAGAGGGTGAGAAAGAGTTGACTTTGGGGTTGCTTAACTTGAGGAGAAAGAAAGCATTGATTGATTGATTGATTGAGTGATTAATTAATTGATGAGACATATTATAGAGATTCTCTTGGGATTACAAACTTGCGGCGTTTTCTTCGAACTGAACGCCGGCCCACATCTCCCTGCCATGGTATCGAATCGGTATGCAAGACGTGGCGTTGGAATCGTGGCGACGGTGCAGTCACAATGGTACAGGTCTCGGATTAAGCTGACCTAAATTTATAGGATACGACTTAGGGTCATGAGCAAATGTCAATCATAGGTCGCAGGTTGCCAGAATTCGACGGGAAGGATCGCAGGAGTCGACGGAACAGTATGGATTAGGATACGGGTCTTACAGTTGGCTTATTTATGGATGAACCAAAGAGCTCACATTGCATCATGCTTTTTCTTCGCCTACAATATCTGACACATTCACGGAGGGGCATTTTCTCTCACCCATCCCCATGGCGCTGCCAGAGAACTATATATACGACATTGGTCTCACGCGTGGTTGGCCTTTGTAGACTTTTGGTCGCTTAGGGCTTTTAACCGCTGACTCTCTCCGCAGCTCGCATGAGTCTAAACATGTGATTGCCTTAATGGGCTTTTTAGGGCAATTGGCTTTTCATTGCTACACGCATGATATTTGATGAATTAACGATATAATAGGTCTTATGCGTGGTTGGCCATTATAGGCATTTAGTCGTTGGCGCTACTAGTGTCTTAAATGATAAATCACAATCACTAATGATATTGGGCTTATGTATGGTTGGTCATTATAGGCATTTAGCCATTGGTGCTTACCGCTGCCGTAAATGATAATAATAAGATCAATGGTATAATTAAGGCAATGTATCAGCGTGGCGATAATATCAATTTGGTGATAACCGGTGATAATATCGGTCTGTCGATAATTAGAGATAATATCGGTGATATTGCTTTGGCGAAGTAATTTGCAATAATGATGATAATGACTATCGGATGGCGATATCGGCTCTGATAGTATTGCTTTTGGCTTTGGTAATATCACTTCCCTGATGCTATTCACTCCAATATATAATGATGTCCAAGAATTAACTGTGTCTTAATATGTGATTGGAGATACTTTGCAATACTCTGCAATTAATAATAATTTCAAAATCGGTGATAATAGCGATAATTAATGATGTCTTTCAGTTATTGCTTTTATCATCAATTATTGATTCAAAAGGGTCTTTATGAAGCTTTAGGGGTGATATGTTCATGAATCTATTTTGGAGTGATATAAGGAGAATATAGGAAATACATGACTCTTAGCCGCTTTCCAAGGAAGGAATTCCTTACTACTCTAATACTATACTTGCCTTTCCCTCTTTTGATCGGGATAGATTTCCTTGGTGATTTTCTTGATTAAAATTGCTTGTCCTTCAAGGATGATATTTCCTGGTGAAATCTAACCCCTAGTCCGCGAAAGGCCGCGAAACTACCGATTGATGTAAATCTTCAAGAGGCACCTGTATAATGTCGTCATGCACTTGGAATTCGTGACATCTCTTCGCATAGGCTATTGCATATTTAAACATTAAAGGTCAATAGTATCCCATATGATGTACGTGGTGAAACAAATTTCGACCAGCCTGATGAGTTCCATATTCTCTTGAATGGGCTTCTTGTAATACCTAATATGATTATTTCGTGTCCAGGCATCATAACATCATCTTGTTATAAGATCTTCTATATTCATTATGCATAAGAAACCTCCTTGACCTCTAGTTAACCTATAATTTATGTGACTGATCTTTTGGGAGAATGTCATATTTAAGATAATCAATGAAGGATTATTGCCAATCATCTACAGTAACCTATAAGCAACACACCAGTAGTGCTTTGATATTCTTGTTCAAGAGTTTTGGTGACGGTAAAAATCTCCGTTCTTCAATTGTTATTTGGAGTAGACTCCTGTAGGGACAGGATAAAGCCGCAGCTAGACTAGCCAGTGCATCCGCCCTTGCATTCTCATATCGTGGTATATGCTTGATTTCAACATTATAGAAACCTTCCAACAATTTTTGTGCTCATCGACAATAAGGTAGCAACTCCATTTTTCTTGTTTAGAATTTCGTCGTCAATTGATTAATCCCCAGCTTAGAGTCCCCAAACATTTATAAGATTCGCACATTCATCTCATGCGTTATTTCTAGTCTTATAATGAGAGTGTGTTACTCAACTTCATTGTTAGTACATGTCATGCCCAATGTAAACAAATACGATAACAAATTTCCTTAGGGACTGATAAATATTATTCCAGCGCTTGCTCTTAATGTTTGGGAGCCACCATCAAAATACATTTGCCATGAATTGGGTGATTCAACTAGCATTACCTGTTCATCTGGTAACTCATTAGAAATTCCTTCATCATCAGGAATGGGGTGAGCTACCAGAAAATTCACGATTTCTTGTCCTTTTATCGCCTTTGATGGTTCATAAGTGATCATATATTCAGAGAGAAGCAACATCCATTTAGCTAATCTTCCAGATAACATTGGCCTCATTATTAGAAATTTATCAGATCTGCTCGGGAGGTCAGAATTATTTCATGGGATAGGTAATAATGCCACTACTTCTGTACTGCAAATACTAAAGACAGACATACTTTTTCGATAAGCAAGTAATAGACTTTACGCCTGTAAGGTTATGCTTAAATAATAAAGAGCGTTTTTCTTTCCTTGTTCATTATATTGGGCTAATAGGGCCCCTAAAGAGTTTTCAGATGTAACAATATATAAAAGTAGGGGTTTACCCTTCACAGGGGCTGTTAAGACACTGGACTGGGGTTGCTTCAATAACTTCTTAATGGAATCGAATGCATTCTGACATGCCTAGTCAGATATAAACTCTGCTCCTTTCTTCATAAGGTGAGCAAATGGTTGACATCTTCCGACTAAGTTTGATATAAAACGTCGTATATACCCCAATTTTCCATGTAAACTCTTGAGTTCTTTCAACATTTTTAGAGGTGGCATTTTTTGAATAACCCTGATCTTTCTTGGATCCACCTCGATTCCTCGATGCCTGATGATAAAACCAAGAAATTTACCTAACGACACACCAAAAGCACATTTTGTTGAGTTCATTTTTAGTTGTTTCTTTCTAAGCTGATGAAAGACTGAAGATAGATGTTCGCGATGTTCTTCGTGGTCATTTGACCTGACAACCAAATCATCAACATATCACTCCACATATTTGAGCATCATGTCTTGAAAAATATTTTTCATTGCTCTTTGATACGTGGCGCAGACATTCTTAAGACTAAAAGGCATGACCTTATAATAATATATTCCCAAAGAGGTCCTAAATGTCGTTGCTTCTTCATCCTCTAGTGACATACTTATTTGATTGTACCCAGCATAACCGTTCATGAAGGATATGACTGCATATTTTATTATGCTATCGATCAACAATTCTATCATTAGTAATGGAAAATCATGTTTCAGGCATGCCTCATTTAGGTCTCTGAAGTCAACACACACCCTAATCTGTCCATTTTCTTCTTTATTAAAATAATGTTAGAGATCCATTTGGGATATTTGATCTCCCTTATGAAACCGACTTTGATAAACTTATTTACTTCTTCCTTTATCAAAGGAGGTTAAGATGGAATCGCCTCTATGCTTGTTTGACCGGTCTTTTATCTTTAGAGATATTAAGTCGGTCCATTGCTACTGACCATTCTAGACCTGACATTTCTGTATATGTCCATACGAACATGTTTTTATTCTTTTTCAACAATTTATTGTATTGGTTAGACTCCCATTCTGATAATCCTGCGCTTATACACACACACACACACACACACACACACACATCGAAGTTCTTTTTCTATTTCCAGATTTACTTCTTGTAGCGCATTAATAGTCGGTTGCCTCCCATCTTCTATTTTCTTAGGAGTTATTTTAGGATGTCTAATTTCTTCACTATAATTTCCAACTGTTTCTAAGCTTATTTCTTGATCAACTAGCACCAGTCATATTCACTTATGCACATGGAGGAGATATCTTCAGAGCCTTTTATAGACTTAAGTGTTCTTCACCTTTCACGAACTTAACCAATCTCATCGATTGCGATCTTTCGGGTACAGACTCACATGATGATGGTATTTGCGACGAAATGACTGTGACAGGCCTTTGAGAGGATAATTTTCTGGTCGTAAGGGACTTTCTTTTCTCCTTTTTGATCCATTGGGCAGAGATGACCGGGAGAGCTAGAAAGTCTCACGGAGTAAAAGAAACAACTTTATTTTTCCCCGAATATAATGATAGTGGGGCTGGTGCGGGATTTCGTTTGGTTGCATTACATGTTACTGGCCCCTGAACTGTCTGTAATGGTACCAGGCTCATGGTAATGGGAGATTGAGTCTTAGATCTCCTTGGCGATATCACAGTCCTTCCCTCCTCATCATCATGTTGTATCGGTGATGCAGAGATCACTGCAGTCATGACCGGCTGTTCATTGCTTACAATCGAGATCGACAGGGTATAGTTTGTGACAAATCCAGTTCGTGTGAAGTAGAGGATTGTTTGACTGGAGAGAAAAAACATTGCAATCAAAGGAAGGTTGTACTTCCTAAAACAAACAACGACATGTCAGTTAAACTAATTAAGAATACACTTTGTATCAAATATGAGGAGAGGATATTCCTGTTGAGAGTCGCCATTTTGGCGTCATTATGACGCCAAATAATGATAAAAGTTCTTCAAATAATTTTTGAGTTAGCATTAAATAATGATAATTCCCAGTGGATTCACCATTTTGTTTCAACAATAAACAAAAGTATTTTGATTGGAGAATTTCATTCAATAATAATAAAGAAAAATATGAGAACAATCATCATAAGATATTCTATTAATTCAAAGGTTTATTTACATTCCCATATTTTCCTTGATTCCAATACAAAGTGCTTGTAATGAATGAAATGAAATTATATGGCACACTCCGGATAATGATTTCGTCAACATTCTGGCTTGTAGCGTGCTCTTTATAATGAATGAGAGTTGTGTGGACTTGGGAATCCTTTATTTCTCCTCCTGTTTGCCTAAAATAATGATCTTGAGAGATATATTGGATTTCCATGGCGGACCGCTGCGAATAACACAAGAGTGAAAGAATACATATGGCCCTTGGGGACAGACTGTGCGCAACAAGACTATTGCGCGGTGCACAATGTCCCACTATTGCACGCCTTTGGCGCAATGGGGAGTCCCTCGGGACTTTTTCTTCTCCTTCTTCTTCCCCTACTATATACCTGAAGTATTTCTGGCAGAATCCCAAAGGTCTTTGGAAGTCTTCTGGAGCTTGACACCTGTGAATGAATGAAATAAGAAGGGTGAAGGGATATTTATAGGCATTTCACATGTGTGGCCTCAATTTTCATGCCACTCACCTTCATTGCCTAACCCTAAGTAGGTGCTCATTGCACTGCATAGTGTCCGGCGCAACACACCCATTGCGCATGCGCAATATGTCTCTCTTCTTCTTTCCTTAAAAAATCTCTCTCCCCTCTTTCTTTTATGCTTTATTTCTTTTACTTTTTCCACTTATTTTTTCTCTGATTTTATGCCCCAACAACAACATTAGCTTTGAAGTTGAAATGTAATAGAATAAATTGAAAGGCTAGAAGTAATCGAGAGAATATAAGAGACCCAGAGAGCAGGAGCCTCTCTCTCAAACTCTCCATCTCTTTCTCCTTGCCCTCCCTCAATGTGAGGAAGAAATCCTCTTTTAGAGGCATTTGAGGAAGAGACGCATGACTAGATGGTAAGGTTCGGTTGCTCAGAGCCTGAGCTTTGGAATTAATACCAGGTTGGGCAGACCAAACCACTATTGAAGAGAGACAAGCAATCGAGCCTCAGAGGAAACCTTCGCGAGCTTGGGACGGAGCTTGTGTGAGCCTAAGACAGAGCCTGTGGTCTTGAGAAGGAGTGTCATATGCAAAAACACCAAAGCCAGAGCTGACATTACTGACTTTGTGTAAAAAGCCGACACTAAGCAAATATAACACTTAGCCTCTTGTGATGTGCGAATTCTAGCTCAATCATGACTGTTGCCTTCCTGTGGTGATTTTAGGTGCTCAGATTGAAGACTCACCAAAGTTATAAAGCCAAGTCATCATATTTTGATTGCCGGGTGTTTATAGGTTACCGACCACTGCTCCCTGTGTTATGGTCCACTTGAAATTTGTATCTAGATAATTTTTTAAGACCATGCCCCAAAATATTTGGGCTAAATGGATGGACATCGTGGATCTATAATACATACGTCAAGGTGGGTACCACGGTCAAGGTCCTGTCACATATCTGGTTTTGGGATCGTACCTACACATCCAAACTAAAAGGGAAAACCACTCACGCGCTTTCCCCAAAGGCACCACAAACTATCCGATCTCCAGTCACATCATCGATCCATGTCGCTTCATGCTGGATGACTGAGCACTTTTAAAGTTTTCATCCCTATTTGTCTTCTTCCTCTGATTTTTTTTTTTTTTGGAAATTTGGATTTTCTATATTTAATCCAAAATTTCATGTCAACTTCTTCATCTCTCTCTAAACCCGTGTAGAGAAATCTCGCTGAAAAAAATCCTCATTCCTCTCTCTCTGTGGTAGTTAGAGCAGGGCATTGGACCGAGTCGGACCGGATTCAGTCCAACTCGATTTGGCCTGAAATCTACATATGCGGATCTGAATCCGATCTGATCCGGAACCGCGTCCGAAACATCTGACTCGAACCGATCCGAAGCACGTTTAGCCTGACCCAAACCAAGCCCGACTCGGTCAGAAAAATCGGGTCGGATCAGATTGGGTATGATCCTCATCGAATTTTTTTAACCGTGAAAATCATTATCCTCGCTGCTATTTTTGGTGTGGTCCATTTGAGCTTTAGATATGATTCATTTTTTTTCGAAATGCTCTAAAATGATCATGAAAAATGGATAAACGGTATGGATATAATAAATACATCATTGTGGAGGCCCAGTTGATCTTGTTTAAGCAGTTCATATAAATTGGATCTCAAGGCGCTTACACCTATTTACATGCTATGAACGGCGTGCACTATGATGTGCTGTGCACGAAAGTGCCATGCACACTGGTGGTGTATAATGTATTGATGTTAGCAAGTTAGGTGGGTTTGATTATGGTGTATATGTTATATCAAAACCGTCCATCCATTTTGTGAGCTTGTTTTAAGGCTTGAGACGAAAAATAAAATAGATTGAACTATCAAGTGGGCCACACTGAAAAAAGCAGTGGGGATTGAATGTCTATCATTGAAACCCTTTTTGGAGTCACAGTCTCACAGAAGTTTTGGATCGATTTCAAATTTGTTTTTCCTCTTAATTTAGGTCTTTGTGACCTTATGAACAGATTGGATGGAAAATAAATGTTATGGTGGGCCCTACTAATTGTTTAAAGGTGAAAATCATTCTATGTTGCTATTTGTGGTGTGCTCCAGATGATCTTTGGATGTGATCCATTTTTTTGATAATGCTCTAAAATGATCTCTAAATATATATGAATGGTGTAGATATAATAAATACATCACTGTTGGGCCATATAACTTTGATCTCCTTTGGACCGTTCGTACAACTCGCAGCTCGAGGAGCATCAGTGCTCATCCTGGCACGAAATCGGATTGCGTAATGAGTTACTCAGTACGCTCTTATCATACTGAGTAAACTTAGTTGGCCCCACCATGAATGTATGTAGTATATCCACGCCATCCATCCGTTTTTCCATATAATTTAAGGCGTTGAGCCCAAAATTGAAGAATATCCAAAGATCAAGCATATCATACTACAGGAAATAGTGGGAATAATGATTTCCACCATTGAAACCTTATTAGGCCCCACAGTGATGTTTGTTTGTCATCCAAACTGTTCAAAAACTCTTACAAACATGGATGAAGGGAAAAAATAAAAATAAGCTTAATCAAAAACTTCTGTGGCCCCCAAGAATTTTTCAACGATATATCTTTAATTCACATTGTTTCCTGTGGTGTGGCCCATTTGAGCGTTGGATATACTTTATTTTTGGGCTAGAACTCTAAAATTATCCCATAAAATGGATGAATCGAGTGGATAAAATACATAAGTCATGATGAACCTTACAAAGTTTACTCAGTACGCTAATTGTACTGAGTTACTCAATACGCAATCTGCTTCATCTTGGCACGACACGTACCTACAGCTAGGCTCCTGCAGCCCGCTACATAGTTGTGTGTGGTACACCAGGAAATCCTCTTCCTATTGTACACCCTCAACTCTATTGGGGCCCACCTTGAATGAATGTGGTTTATCCACGTTGTCCATTCATTTTTACAGATCATTTTAGTGGTTGAACCCAAAATTGATGCATATCCAAAGCTCAAGCGGACCATACCATAGAAAAAAATAGAAGTATCAATAAGAAGTACTCCGGATCGGGTAGGATCGGATCGGTCCGGATCCATTCGGATCAGGTTTTTGGGTCGGGTCAGGTTGGATCAGGGCCAATCCGAACTCAACTTGAAAATATTTCAGATTTGGATGGGGCTACCTGATCCGCACCGATCCAGAACATCGGTTCGGTGCTGATTGGGTCGAATCGGGTTGGATCCACCGGATCGGGTCTGGTTTGCCCAACTCTATTGGTAGTTCTTGGGTCAAGCTTGGGCTTGGGTTAGGCCCTACATATGGACGTCGGGCTGGTCTTGAGCTGGACTATTTCAAGCCATCACAGGACCGGGCTTAATTTGGACTTACATTCAATATTTCGGACCGAGCTTGAACAGTTAACCGTGCCCATTGATACTCTTGGTCTGGATCATCAAAAACAATGGCTCACTTGTTGTAAACCGCGTATGATCATAGGATTCCTCTAATTTGAATGCCATACGACAGTGTGGATCATCTATGTCGAAGGATAGGAAAATTCAATGGCGTGGCTTCTCATTGGTCCATGTCATCACCGATGACATGAGGTTAGAAACATGCCTATTTTCTCTCTTCGAATAGATTGCATACTGCACAAATCAACTTTTATCATGTGGAACTTTTCTGACTCCACAATGATTGATATTCTAGATCCACACCATCTATTAATTTTTAAAGATTATTTTAGAGCATGAGCTCAAAAATGAGGTACATCAAAAGCTCAAGTGAACCATGCCACAAAAAGCAGAGGAGATTGAACGAAGGACTCCACTCTGAGGTTTATTTGCCATCTAAACTCTTCTTAATGTCACACAAACCTAGATAGAAGGAAAACACAAATATTAGCTTAATTAGAGCCTTTTGTAGGCCCAAGAAGTTTTCAATAGTACCAGGCGTCCAATTCCCACTTATTTTGTAATGTGGTCCACTTGATATGGAAAATGAATAGACAGTATGGATCTGATACATATGTTATTATGGGGCACATGGAAGTTCCTCATGCCGGTTCTGGCCGCAACAGCCTCCGTAGTACCCCATTCTCGGCTCCTGAAGCAGGTTCCGATCCTGGGATCCTACAAGGAGGATTTCCATAACAATATAAACATTTCCAATACGAGCATACCCAATATCACAACAAGTAAATCTGAGAATAAAAAAGGCACTTATCACAAAATTCACTAAGAATTTGAACTTTTACAAGCTTACATGAGGTCCAAAAGGACATACATAAGATAATAGAAGAAAGAAAGGAAGGATGCAATACTGGGTCCTCAAGCTCAGCTCTAATCAATGCCCCACCGCTATTGCGCCGACTTAGGATCTCCTGCACGCATCAATCGTGCATAAGCTTATAGAAGCTTAGAGGGTGGTGTAAGTGTGTGATAATAGTGCACAGAAGAATAATAGGAGATACAGGAAGGAGACATGCTCAATGAGAATATCACTAGCCTTACCAAGGCTTATCATGAATATGATGCAATGAGTACTGGACGCCATACCAAGGCAATGCATGAAGGGGCTTACATAACCAATACTAATGCGATGCAAGTAATGCCAATGCTCATAACCAAACCAAATGTCAAGTATATTTCCAATCATAAGGAAATCACCGGGGTCCGTTACACTGCTGGATGATTGCCGCTCTACAGACCCCGCACAGTCAAACGAGCGTAAGAGACCTCACTACCCGCCTGTGGACAACCAATCACCAGCAAGGCCTGACGGTAGCGGACCCATTCACGAGCTGGTCAGACTCAGCCTAGCAATGCCCTCTTACATCAGGCGAGTAAGGCCACACCCCTATCCAACCGACTACACGACAGTGGGAGTCGCGGCCTAATAGTATAAGGCCCTCGTGCGCTCATATATTCCACTCGGTCATGGCGTTGGAGCAGATCCTTGGTACCATGGAAGTTTTGGGAATTTCACCCATGGGCATCCTATGCACCCAGTATGCTCAAGTAACATTTTCGGTGTCCAAACATGGCCATCCACGATGTATCTGTGGAGGCTACAACCCTGATGAAGCAAGGGTGATAATGCTCATATATTATGCAATGCCAGATGCATGAATCACACAATCAACTATGCATCAATTCCAAGCATCCAACATGCTCAAGAGGGAATATTACGTCCCTCGGGAAGACAGCATGCAATGCCCAATGGCACAATCATAACCACACACAGTGTCATCCAAGCATACAATGATGCACATGGGTCATGAAGATGGGTCTAGGCGCATCATGCGGCGATATACAAAGTAAATGACATTCCTCCTATCCAAGAAGGAACCAAGACTAGGTACTTAGACAATATCCATAAGGAATCCCACCTCTAGTGGGGGCCCATTTACCAGGGTAGCCCATAAGACTAAGCATACAACTACGGGTCTAAGTAATATAGAAATGAGCTTAACAACCTGTCTAAGATAAGTATCCAATCACTTTTAAATACAACCAGACCTAGAGGGGTCCATAATGGGGACATTTAACCACCATTCCCCAAAAAGGCATATCAACCATGAACTATATGGATAAAAGGCCCAAGGCCTACATTTAAGATAAAAATAAAAGTAACCACATACATATATTCCTCATAATAGGCCATAAAAAGATATAATACCACTTTTAACAACATGGGCTCTAAGAGGAGAATTAAGGCCCAAGGCCCAATTCCCAATGGCCATAGAATCCATGCATTAAGTTGGACTTGGTGGGCAGCCCGCGTACACAATATACGGCCCAAAAATAGGTTTAAGTTTGGATGAAATGGGCCCCACTACATCAGCCTAATAATTAGTAATTTAAGTAGGCAACCGAGGGCCCAATACTATCCTTACCTCAGCCCACAAGTCCATCAAAATGGTGGAAGTCGGCCCAATGTATGGTTGGGCCAAGTTGGGATGTCCCTGCCCAATCTGGGCTCACTGGATGTCCCAAAATTCTGATCTTAAGATGGGGTCTTCATAAGATCACTAAAAGTGACCTAAAAGAATGCACTGATTAAGCCCAAGGATTATAAGAAAGCATAAGCATGTAACACGTACACAAGTTCTCAATATGGTGAGCCCCACCAAATAAAGTTGTAACCATAAAATTGTACATTGAAGGCCCTTTGATAAACTTTTGGCCCGTTTGACTTCCTGGGCCTGCTAAGGTCCAGAAATTAGTTGAGTATGTGGAAATAATCTCATGAAGGCCAACTATACTCTCTGGTGGACCCCACCAGATTGATAGTGTGTTTTTATCAAGAAAAGATCAAGTAGGCCTACTACTGGATTGTGAGTCCAGCAGCAACCCAAGGCAGAGAGTGCTTCCACAATCGGGCGATCCAAGGCTTGGACGGCCTGGACCAAACATGCATTAAGGTAGGTTCTACATACATGCATATTGAGCCTTAAATAAATAGCCTAAGGTCTATGGCGGGCCTTTAACCACCCATAGAGAAACCTATGAGCTTACCTTAGGATCACCCAGAGGACATCCAACCTCAACTGGTTTCCAAGAGGTAGCTCACCACTACCCATATAATGAAAGATCTAAGGCCTAAGCAATGTGTGGACTAGTAGGCCATACACCAAGCCCAAATCATAAGCCATATAGTGGGCCCTTAAGTAAGGTTTGGGCCCAACCACAAAGGTCATAATTCCACATATTGTGGTGGGCTTCATGGGCAGCCCAAGAATTCATTTACATGGGCAAGTTTCACATTTAACACAAGTGAGTTGGGCCTCACTTTTGGCCTAAGTACTGGGTCAGTTTAATGGGCAGCCACGGGCCCGACGTCTTGTGTATCATTGCCCCTAAGCCCCTCACAATAGATAGGAGAGTATAGGCTCAAGATCGATGGACCTATCCAAAAGAACTGAGTCCACAAGGCCTACTTGCCAACACAAACATGCATATACTATATCACATAATGGGCCCTAAAGAAATGGCCCAAAACAAAAGTCATCCAATTCATACATTATGGTGGGCTTGAGGGCAGCCCATAAACCCAAGAATATATATAGGCAAGGCCTATACTGATAGTGTGGGCCTTGCCACATCAGCCCAAAAACTTAGTAAGGCCCTCCACAATATACATTTATGTGGGCCCCGCAAGTCAGCCCGTAATTAAGCATTTCATGAGGGCATCACGGCTAATAAATACACACGGTCAGCTGTAGACGGCCCGTTGGGCCCGTGAAATAATAAGGTCAGGCCCTACACAATCTTGGGCTCAATAAATAAGTTTCCAGCACATTGGGCCTATAAACTACCAAAAATCTGGTTAAGGCTAACCCACAACATCACCACAAAGGTGAGCCTTAAGAGCCACTAATTACGGCCAAAAATATCTAAGGAAATAAGGCAAGGAGTGTGTGCAATACTCCCTTAAATCTGGTGGGCCACAACAACTCCAAAACAATCCACTATGGAGCAAATTTGGGCCCCTTGTTGGAATTCCAGCCCACCCACTTCCTGGGCCTACTGGAATCCAGAAATTTACTTAATTCAGATGGGTTACTGGCCCATGGTGACCCACACATATCACAGTGGGTCCCACCAGATGAGAGGGGAATACACAACACACATTAGAAGTGGGCCATGCCGCTGGAATACAGGCCCAGCAACAGCCCAAGGTAGGGGCGTCCCGTGATGGGTAGTCCTACGGGCCTGAGTATCTGGCCCAAAACTGACCCAAGTTTGCAGCCACACCACGATCAGTACAGGGGCCCGATGGCCATGAAAATTTACAAGATGGTTCTCCCATAGGTGGACCACGAATTCTAAAAATTTTGTGATTTTTGGACGATCAGAAGTATTTTAATTAATTTAAATAAATCAGACCATTAAGAAAATCTGGTGAATCGGGACACCTGGACGTGGTGAGCCATTCCAGCACTTTTCACGGTGTACACAGGGCTCCATTGGCCCCAAAAATTTGTAGGTGAGTCCCACCATGGGTGGACCACCTCTCTGTAAATTTTCATGATTTTAGGATACTCAGAAGTATTTAAATTAATTTAAAGAATACAATCTATCCAGGGTGAAATATTGCTGGAATATAACTGTCCTGAATTTGGGCCATCCAATGGGTGGGTTCTGGGCCTCTAAAATTCCTGAAATTTGGACCCAAGGTCTTTCATCAAGCCTACAACAATGTGGGACCCAGAAATATAGCCCAACTTCTTAGAAAGTATTTTTAAAACTTTATTTTTCATGGGACTATGCTGCTGGACTGCACAACAGAAATTTCTTGCAGTCCAGTATGTTGGCCCACCCTTTTGGATGCCCAAATAGGATTCCTTGGCCCTGATATTTTGTGGATAGGTCCTACTATGGGTGGGACACCTCCCTACAAAAATTTAGGATTTTTGGGATAGTAAAAATATTTTATTTAACTCATGCAATTTATGGACAGCAAGGTCCAGATTTTTATTTTCCTGCTGCAGCAATGCTGCTGTCCCTGACTTTAGCACCCCATTTGAGTGGGCCCAGGTCTATGTAAGTTTGGAAAAATACAAGGCCAACCTTCCTATACAAGTATACATTAAGGTGGGGTCCACAAAGGTGGCCCAGCATTTCAGAATCAGGCTGATATTTATGAGTTTCCAGCAAACAGTGTAGCTGGACAGTCCAGAAAAATCTGGACCGTCCACCCTCCTTGGCCCACCCTTTTGGGTGATCAAATAGGGACATTTGAAGCTGAGGTTTAGTATAATTTTAGGTGGGGTCCATACCTCAAAGAGAAGTCTAAGAAATCAGGAAAAATGAGACCACAAACAAGGCCTACAACACATATATTACAGCATAAAAAAAAATTCCAGCAATCTGGACAGCAACATGTTGCTGTCTAGATCAGCCCAAAAATTTAATAAATGGGAAATAAATCATAGATTCCATAAGGTGGGGTCCACCCTGATGTGTCACACAACTCCCAAGCCCAGCACCTCCCCAAGAAAATCCATAAAATCAGGCCCAAAGGCTTTCCAAATCAAGCAGCAAAACTAGGCAGCACAGTTGGGCCTGGGTGTCCAACAACTTGGGCCTGGATGTCCCAAAATTTAAAAATTCTGGTTGCATGGCACATCAGGTGGGCCACATAATCATTACATCCAAACCATAGAAAGTGGAGAAGAGAGGAATAAAGGAAATCTCATCAAGATGGGGTCCATGGAGAATGGCCCCATCAAGATCACATGCATGCAAGTGATGGCTAAAAAGACCTTATCCAAGGAGTGGTGGACCTTCACCATTGATGTGGTGAGTCCTACACTCTCCATATGAAGCAACAAAAGATCTATGAAAAATAAGAACCATGCAATCTATCCTACATGCTCACCCACTTGTTGGATCTTCAAGATTCTTCAACCACCATGCTCCTTAAGCTTCAAGGAAGGAGGTTCAATGGTGATGATGGATCTTTGATGGTTAGATCTAGGGGAGAAGAAGAGGATAGAGGGCTGGAAAATTTCAGCAATGGAGGACATTTGCAAAGAGGAGAAGAGAGAAATGAAGAAAGAGAGAGGGAGATGAGAGAGTTTCTAAGGTTGAAATGATTGCTTTCTTAGAAAAAGATGAGTTTTGAAAAGAGAAAATAATCATTGCTCATGGGATAGGGTGGCTCATCATTGCCTAGAGAAGCCAATCTCATCATGGTTTTCTTGAGAAAAGAAGCCATTATTGCTAGCCTAAAGGTGGCTTACATTGGGAATAGTGCACATGGGGAAATGTGCAATCAGGTGGGTCCCACCAAAAATGCAATCAACGGTCCAAATAATGCGCGGCCCATAACTTTTGATGGACATGCCGGATTTACACATGAGACGCGGCACTGGAATCGCGGCGACGATGCGGTCGGAATGGCATAGGTCTTGGGTCAATCCGAGTTGGGTCTACATGACCAAACTCGAGGGTGACCGCAATCACTATCCGAAGGTCGCGGGTCGTTGAAATTTGACCGGTAGGACCGCGGGACCAAAATACATGAGATGCATACTCACACACACAAATGCACACATGCGAACTCAGGTCAGGATCTGATACATATGTTATTATGGGGCACATGGAAGTTCCTCATGTCATTACTTCAGGTTTTCTTCTCTCGACTAGGAATGTGCTAAACCACGCATCAAGCTACTGAATTTCTTGACGTGTAAAATTTATAAGAGCCACACAATGATGTATTTCTTAGATTCACATCATTCATCCAATTTTCAGGTCATTCTAATGATACATGCCCCAAAATAATGTAGATTAAAAGCTAAAGTGGACCACACTATAAAAAAGAGTAGGAATTGATGCTACCATTGAAAAATTCTTCAAGCTACAAAAGGCTTTGATAAAGTTGATATTTATATTTTAAGTTCACCCAGGTATGTGATCTTATGAATAGATGGAAAATAAGCCTCATGGTTGGCCCTAGAAAAACTTCAATGGTAGTTTGTGGTGTGATCCACATGAGCATTGGATGTACCTCATTTTTGGGGTCTTGTTCTAGAATTATCTGAAAACTTTGATGTATAATGTGGATGAAACATAAAAATTACCTCACCTTTGGGGCCACATTCTAAAATTATGTGGAAAAATTAATCGACAGTGTGGATGTAACATAAAAATCATGGTGGTGTTGTTGTTGTTTTCGACACTAGGTGCGCGGGCATGCTAGGATTGAAATTACAGCTTCAATTCAAACCGAACAACAATGACCCTAGGCACCAAGATAGACAAACACTTAGTGTATGATCGGGATCTAAGGAGATTAGCTGCCTATTCAACGACTCACTCAATGTGTAAAATTGGATCAAGCAATATTCAAAGGGTGGGGTTCATCTTCTGATGATGGGTTGCACCTTTGCCTTCTATACAAACGGATTTTTCAATACAAATAAAATGTAATGAGAAAAGATATTCTTATAGTTGGTCGCAAAAGATGGCTATAAAACGCCTTTCCGAAGGATAAACTGAATCCAGTGCGCAAGTTTAAACTCTAATTACAGCTAGAGATTATCAGATACTCGGTTACTACTACGGATTACACTATGGAATGTAAAATATAAGCTGAAAAGTAAAGATTACATTAAGAAATGTATTTTGCTTAATAAAAAAAGTAAATGATTACACTATGGAATGTAACTGGGCTAGATAATTGAAAGGATAATTTGAAAGATATATATATATATTTTTTGGGTTGGTATGAGATGATCTTTCTTCTTGCATTCATATTCTATTTATAGTTTTGATCTAGCCATTTAGATCTTCTCATGTTCTGATGGTTACCATAACCATAACCATTCTCTATTACTGCTCTCTGGATGCTTCACACGTTCTACCTATAACTGCTTAGCACTACTACTTGATTTCCTCTACTTGTCCTCTTGCTACCTATCCTGTAACCGTTCACGCATGATTGCTTCTTCACCAACCGCTTAAGCAATATAAAACATCTTACACTTCCCACCTACACTTATTGAGAAATATCCTCTATACATATCTGCAAATTTTTAAATGTACCATGTAAATCTGTACAAATAACATGCAACTCCCCCTGATTGGTTATTGTAGGAAATGGCTATAATGGGGATGAACAGGTGGGGCCAGGAAAAATTTCACACCTTAAAAGTTATGTTGTGAAGCACGAAATTTATTTGGATAAAGAAATCAGGTATATCTTGTTAGTTGAAGTCATCGAAAATGACATGGACCAATGAGAAAAGATGGCATAGGAATTTTTTTTGCCTTCAACATAGACATCCATGCTCTCACGCAATCCTATCCATCGCACATGACCTTTAATAATTTTTGTTTTCCATGGAAGCAGATTCTCTACAAATGCCTTTCATAAGAAGTTCCTCGTTTAACCTAGGTGATGCCTACTTTGATGTTTGTGAGAAATCCACGTCCATCCACTACAAAAAAGAGGTTTTTTGCCAATGACACTTTTAGCGACAAATTTTTTTTCATTGGTAAAAGTTTACTTTTAGCGACGAACTTTTTTTTTCATCACTAAAAGTAACTTTTAGCAATGGAAATTTTTGTCGCTAAATTCCTTTTAGCGACGAAATTAATTTAGTAGCTAAAGGTGGGCTTTAGTGACGGAATTGTTCGTCGCTATAGGGCGTTTTGAATTTTTTTTTTTATAAATTGAGACGCTTCCTTTTAGCAATGAAATTAATTTTGTAGCTAAAGGTGGGCTTTAGTGACGAAAATTTTCGTTGCTAAAGGGCGTTTTGAATTTTTGAAAAAAATAAAAAATTGAGAAGCTTCCTTTTAGCGACGAAATTAATTTCGTAGCTAAAAGCTGGCCTTTAGCGACGACGCTAAAGGACGTTTGAATTTTAAAAAAATAAAAAATATAGAAGCTTCCTTTTAACGACGAAATTAATTTCGTAGCTAAAGGTGGCCTTTAGCGACGAAAATTTTCGTCGCTAAAGGGCGTTTTGAATTTTTGAAAAAACAAAAAATGAGAACTTCCTTTTAGCGACGAAATTAATTTCGTAACTAAAACTTGGCCTTTAGCGACGATAATTTTCATCGCTAAAGGACGTTTGAATTTTTGAAAAAACAAAAAATCGAGAAGCTTCCTTTTAGCGACGAAATTAATTTCGTAGCTAAAGGTGGCCTTTAGCGATGAAACTTTTCATCGCTATAGGGTGTTTTGAATTTTTGAAAAAAACAAAAAAATCGAGATGTTTCCTTTTTAGCGACGAATTAATTTCGTAGCTAAAGGTGGCCTTTAGCGACGAAAATTTTCGTTGCTAAAGGACGTTTTGAATTTTTGAAAAAACAAAAAACAAGAAGCTTCCTTTTAGCGACAAAATTAATTTCGTAGCAAAAAGTTGGCCTTTAGCGATGAAAATTTTCGTCGCTAAAAGTCTCTTTTTTAAAAAAATTTATTTCAGCACAAATTCCGCACAAAATTCCTCATATACACCTGTTAAAATATATTTCATCATATTCATCTTGATATACACCTGTTATATAATATATTTCATTATATTCACATTCACATCCATCTAAACCCAAACTAGTAAATCCATCCAAACATAAACTACATTCATTCAAACATTAACTACATCCATCCAAACAGAAACAATCTTATCCACATCACATTCATCCACGCATCGAGGTTATAGGTTTTGGTTAAGGTTTAGGTATAGGTTTAGGTTATAGGTTATATAGGTTATAGCTTTAGGGAATTGAGAATAGGTTAAGGTTTAGGTTTAGGAAATCGGGTTCGCGTTCGGGATCGGGTTTAGGTTTGGGTTTTCAAGTTTAGGCTTAGGTTTAGGTTAGGGAGTTGAGATTAGGATTAGGTGTAGGTTTAAGTTTAGGGATTTGAGAATACATTTAGGTTTTAAGTTTAGGTTTAGGTTTTAGTTTATAGGTTTAGGTTATAGGTTTAGGTTTAGGTTTTAGGTTTAGGTTAAGGTTAGGTTATAAGTTATATGTTTAGGTTATATGTTATAGGTTATAGGTTATAGGTTAAGGTTTAGGTTTTAGGTTTATGTTAAGGTTTAGGTTTAGGTTTAGGTTATAGGTTATAGCTTTAGGGAATTAAGAATAGGTTAAGGTTTAGGTTTAGGAAATCGGGTTCGGGTTCGGGTTCGGGTTTCGTATCGGGTTTAGGTTTCAGTTTTCAAGTTTAGGTTTAGGTTTAGGTTAGGTTATAGGTTATAAGTTTAGGTTATAGGTTAGGGTTTAGGTTTAGCTTATAGGTTATAGGTTATAGGTTATAGCTTTAGGGAATTGAGAATAGGTTAAGGTTTAGGTTTAGGAAATCAGGTTCGGGTTCAGGATCGGGTTTAGGTTTGGGTTTTCAAGTTTAGGTTTAGGTTAAGTAGTTGAGATTAGGATTAGGTATATGTTAGGTTTAAGGATTTGAGAATACATTTAGGTTTTAGGTTTAGGTTTAGGCTTTAGGATTAGGTTAAGGTTATGGGTTTAGGTTAGGTTTAGGTTTAGGTTATAGGTTATTGGTTATAGCTTTAGGGAATTGAGAATAGGTTAAGGTTTAGGTTTAGGAAATAGGGTTCGGGTTCGGGTTTAGGTTTGGGTTTTCAAGTTTAGGTTTAGGTTTAGGTTATAAGTTTAGGTTTAGGTTTGAGGTTTAGGTTAAGGTTAGGTTATATGTTATAAGTTTAGGTTATAGGTTATATGTTAAGGTTTAGGTTATAGGTTTTGGTTTAGGTGAAGATTATAGGTTTTGCTTATAGGTTATAGGTTATAAGTTATAGCTTTAGGGAATTGAGAATAGGTTAAGGTTTAGGTTTAGCAAATTGGGTTCGGGTTTAGGTTTAGGTTTAGGTTAGGGAGTTGAGATTAGGAGTAGGTGTAGGTTTAGGTCTAAGGATTTGAGAATATATTTAGGTTTTAGGTTTAGGTTTAGGTTTTAGGTTTAGGTTAAGGTTATTGGTTTAGGTTAGGTTTAGGTTTAGGTTTAGGTTATAGGTTATAGGTTATAGCTTTAGGGAATTGAGAATAGGTTAAGGTTTAGGTTTAGGAAATCGGGTTCAGGATCGGGTTTAGGTTTGGGTTTTCAAGTTTAGGTTTGGGTTTAGGTTAGGGAGTTGCGATTAGGATTAGGTATAGGTTTAAGTTTAGGGATTTGAGAATACATTTAAGTTTTAGGTTTAGGCTTAGGTTTTAGTTTATAGGTTTAAGTTTAGGTTTTAGGTTTAGGTTATAGGTTATAAGTTTAGGTTATAGGTTACAGGTTAAGGTTTAGGTTATAGGTTTTGGTTTAGGTTAAGGTTATAGGTTTTGGTTTAGGTATAGGTTATAGCTTTAGGGATTTGAGAATAGGTTAAGGTTTAGGTTTAGGAAATCAGGTTCGGTTTCGGGATCGGGTTTAGGTTTGGCTTTTCATGTTTAGATTTAGGTTAAGTAGTTGAGATTAGGATTAGGTGTAGGTTTACATTTAAGGATTTGAGAATACATTTAGGTTTTAGGTTTACATTTAGGTTTTAAGTTTAGGCTTAGGTTTAGGATTTAGGTTTAGGTTAAGGTTATAGGTTTAGGTTAGGTTGAGGCTTAGGTTATAGGTTATAGGTTATAGGTTATAGCTTTAGGGAATTGAGAATAGGTTAAGATTTAGGTTTAGGAAATCGGGTTTGGGTTTAGGCTTGGGTTTTCAAGTTTAGGTTTAGGTTTAGGCTTTGGAGTTGAGATTAGGATTAGGTGTAGGTTTAGGTTTAGGGATTTGAGAATACATTTAGGTTTTAGGTTAAGGTTATAGGTTTAGGTTATAGGCTATAGGTTTAGGTTTAGGTTTTAGGTTTAGGTTAAGGTTAGGTTATAGGTTATAAGTTTAGGTTATAGGTTATAGGTTGAGGTTTAGGTTTTAGGTTTAGGTTATAGGTTTTGGTTTAGGTTAAGGTTATAGGTTTTGGTTTAGGTTTGGGTTTACATTTTAGTTTAGGTTAAGGTTATAGGTTTAAGTTATAGGTTTATGTTAGGTTTAAGTTTTAGGTTATAGGGTATAAGTTATAGGTTTAGGGAATTGAGAATAGGGTTAAGGTTTAGGTTTAGGTTATAGGTTATAGGTTTAGGGATTTGAGAATACATTTAGGTTATAGGTTTAGGTTTAGGTTTTAGGTTTAGGTTAAGGTTAGGTTATAGGTTATAAGTTTAGGTTATAGGTTATAGGTTATAGGTTAAGGTTTAGGTTATAAGTTTTGGTTTAGGGTTAGGTTTAGGTTATAGGTTATAGCTTTAGGGATTTGAGAATAGGTTTAGGTTATAGGTTTAAGGTGTGGTTTAGGTTAAGGGTGTGGTCCCTGCAAATACAGATATAAACACAGCCTGTCCAAATGGCTAGACCCCTCCAATGCTGCCATAGGAAATGGACAGCTTTATCATGGTCATAACAGCAGTTCCCACCTTCTAGGAACCTTGCTCATCCGGATTGCTCCGATGCATATCCGGGTTTTCTCCATTAATTTTGAGCAAATACAAAAACACGGCCTGTCCAGATGGTCAGGCCCCTCCAATGATGTCCATAGGAAATAGATAGCTTCATCATGGTCATAATAGCGGTTCTCACCTTCCACGGACTCCCGCTCATCCGAATATCTCCGACGCACATCCGGGTCTGCTCCATTAATTTCGAGAAAATACATAAACATGGCCTGTCCAAATGGTCAGGCCCCTCCAATGCTGTCCATAGGAAATGAACAGCTTCATCATGATCATAATAGCGGTTCCCACCTTCCAGGGACCCCCGCTCATCCAGTTAGCTCTGACGCACATTCAGGTCTGCTCTATTAATTTCGATCAAATATATAAACACGGCCTGTCCAAATGGTCAGGTCTCTCCAATATTGTCCATAGAAAATGGACATCTTCATCATGGTCATAACAGCGGTTCTCACCTTCTAGGGACCCCCGATCAATATCTAGATAGCTTCGACGCACATCCGGGTTTGCTCCATCAATTTCGAGCAAATACATAAACACGGCCTGTCCAAATGGCCAGGCCACTCCAATGCTATAATAGTTGGACATTGAATGATTAAAAGCATTAACCACTTCTGTTACTTTTCTAAATATACACAATATTCATAGGCTGAAAAATTACCATTGAGTTCGTGTTTTATGTTCGGTTAGTAGAGAAGGACAAGCTCTTTATACCAGATGACCTACAGCTGATGAAAATTTCTAAGTAAATTGTACAAGGTTTACAGTAATCTATAAGTGTAGAAAATTTTCAAGTATGTGAATTTCAGTTCGAGTTATTTCTCTAATCACGATAGCTTTGGGAGGGTTAATACGAGGGATGAGTTGATTGCAAAAGGGCTGATTAAAACTATATTGGGTTATCTTGCCAGACATAATGATTTCAGGACCAACAAGATAACCCAATATAGTTTTAATCGGCCCTTTTGCAGTCAACCCATCCCTTGAATCAACCCTCCCATGGCTATCGTGATTAGAGAAGGAACTCGGACTAAAATGCATAGACTTGGAAATTTTCTACACTCCAAGATTACTATAAATCTCGTACAATGTATATTCAATGATGTATATAATACAATGTATAAAACATGAAATGGTACATGAGTGAGACAAGACAACGTAACCTTTTATATAGAAGCCAGAAATTGATAGGTTAAGATTGTCCTATCGAGAAGATTCTTAGGCGTAGTCCAAACAGGCATGGGTTTAGATGATTGGACCATGGACCCCACCTGTCATTGAAAACCAAGGATTAAAATCAGTGTATTAGGTATCATATCATTCACCACCGATAAGGCGGCCAATACTTTAAACCTTGTTCAAAATTATTTTATTTTGTACAAAGATATAACATTGCTACATGATACTTGTGATTGTGGCTTAAATCCAATGTTTGTTGCTATGAAGTGCTAAATTGTGCAGCTCATCCATGTACATAGACACCATTATAGATGCTGAAATTTGGGCTGTTTGTTGCTAGTTTCAGGGGCTAAATGTCAGATACTACATTTACTATTTTGGAAGATAGGGGCCTATTTTGAAGATACAATTGTTGACTCTATGAAGATTTTAAGGATTACTTAATTTTCTATATCTGTTCTTAGGCCATTATAATATGGCTAAATCTTGGTAGGTAGGATGGTTGTTATCGTAAATACATCAGACTCATCAGATTGATTTGAAATCAATCTAATAGTTAGGGAGATCCTAATTGAAGATCTGTAGAGATTTTATCTTGTCTTTAGAGCCTATAAAGGGGGGTGGCATAGGAGGTAAGGCATTCCAATTTTTTGAGTTTTGTGAGTTTTTACGCAAGTATTTGTAAGAAGAAGCTTGAAAATCAATAAAGTTGTTTGTTCCTCTTCTCCATTCTTATGGGTGTGTGATCTCAATGATTAGATCAACCAGGCTGCATCAAAAGGGATAATGGTTGCGAATTTTCAACTCTGAAAAAGCATGTTCTAATAACTTTTCGAATGGGGTGACACAAGAAAAGTTTGTGCAAATAATCCAATTAATCCACGCACTCACAAAGTGAGTGAGTAAACTCACACATATGGTAGGCAATCTCACTAATCAAGTAGGAAAACTCCAGCGTAGGTAGAATCCAAAGAATGAAGTTGGAGAACAAAGACACATAGGAGAAGATACACACTAAGGTCCAGCTAGTGAAGAAACCAATGACAGAACCTTCAATTGTTGGAGTGTGACAAAGAACCCAAAATTCTGCTAACACATTAGCATAATGGGGCGATCTCGGAGCCGAACAAATCCATCTAGGTAAAGGAGAAAGTCACGTCATAGGACAAGATGAAAAAGAAAGTTCCTACTAACGACTTGTGGCCGTGAGGTCCATGACACCTATCGAAGATGTCACAATCTACATTATGGGTATCATTCAGTGAATAAATAAGTTGAGGAATTACATATCTTAAGATTTCAAGATGTCTCAGAGCCAAGTTCCCATCGATTGGATGGTCTAGCATACAAAAGTTCGGAAAAAGAAGCCCTTTGCTCATTTGAGATAGTTTGGTTGATGCCAGGGTCAATCATTAACTTTTTTTCCTTACACGGAATTGGAGAATCAATGTCAAGAGGAGCTTGTGGAGATTTTTTTGTCGGGGTTTGGGGGTTCTATTCAATTTGGAAGGAACAAAATATTAGAACTTTTAACAAGTGGAATCACCAAAGAGGTCTTCTACAGAGCAAGAGTAAAAGTGATAGATTGGGTGTTGGATCTTGAACTCTTATGACATTCATTGGATTTAGGTTGTGAAGTATAGGTTCTTATGGGCAATGTTATAAGACTTGACGACTCAAACCGACTTGTCAATTCTCGAGTCAAGTTGCAACTCACCTAACTTGGGGGTGAGTCGGCCCGACTCAATTGAATTGGCGGTGAACATCTAGGTGACTCGGGGTATTGAACCAGATCCAGTCCAACTGAGTCCAAGTTGACTTGAGTCATGTGGTACGTATCCAAGTTTTCAAACCATGCTTCTAGGTTGGATGATTTCTCACCATCCTTTTCCTTGTTTTCCCTTGGGTCTGTTGCTCTCTTTTGTTTGGTTTCTAATGAATTTATTGTTACCATTCAGAAAAATAAATAAATAAATCACACACCAAAACATAGCAAAAAAAAAGAGCATATAACAACAAGCCATGAATTATTTTTTTCCCTCTGACAAAGAAGCTTGCAACTATCTCAACTGTACGCATGGCGATCGGTCTAGGGAAATTGTCCTGCATCAGGTAGTGGGAATCCATCAAGAATTTCAAAATGGATTTTCAAATGCTTGTCAAGAATCCTATTCACCGTTAGTGAATGATGGGAGATGTGCACACAAAGTCTTGGCGCACACGGCGCATACAATCTTTTCCCAAAGTTATAGTCTCACTTATAGACATTGTTCAAGAACTGGAGTTTTAACTCAAATGTTTAGCCAGATCAAGTCGACTCAACAAATATTTGATACTTAATAATGAGTAATGATCTAGTGGGCTAAGCGCATAGAAACCTCGCCATGCACATAGTTGCATTTAGCCTTGTTGCCATCCATGTCACCTATCTGAACTGTCCATTAGCTTCAGTCCCTTTTTTGCCCCTCTGATTGGCAAAAATCACATCAATTAGATGGTTCTAAACACAACAGACAACGATTTTAATTTTTCTTTACAATTGCTAATATTTTTAATTTATACATTACTGCATATAGAGATTTAATTGGCATCCAACCCTAAATCCCCAAATACCAAATCAATAGTATTGAGATTGAGAGAGAGAGAGAGAGCGAGAGATATACCTTTACAGTCAACTGAGCTTCAGAGATAGAGAGAGGGTGTGCGTGGGTAGGGCATCCGGCAACGGTCCGCGAGATAGAGGAAGAGAGATAAAGAGAGAGGTGGTAGAGGATGCGAGAGAGACATGGGACAGGGTGGAGAGATCAGAGAGAGAGGAAGAGAGAGTCGGCAAGAGAGAGGAGGGAGAGGAGGGATAGAGCGCTGGAGGAAGAGAGAGTTAGCGATAGAGAGAGGGAGAGGCGTTTTGTGAGTCGCTGCAACGAGTAGCGTCTCCTCTGTTTGACGTCGGCATTTTCTGTGGGCCCACTATGATGTATTTGTTATATCCACACCGTCCAACCATTTTAAGATATCATTTTAAGTCATGAGCCAGAGAATGAGGCAGTTATAAATCTGTAGTGGACCCCACCACAGAAAATAGTGGGGAGAGTGATTCCCACCGCTGAACCTATCTGAAGGCCCATCGTAATGATTATTTGAAATCCAACCTATTCAAAAGTTAAAAAATACTTTAAATAAAGGAAAACACAAATATCATCTTGATATAAAACTTTTCTTGCCTTTAAAAGTTTTTAATGGTGGGCGTCACTGTCCCATTGTTTTTTGTGTTGGGGTCCACTAGAGCTTTGGATTTAACTCGTTCTATGGATATTGCCCTAAAATGAACTCTACAAATGGATGGAAGGTGTGGATATAAAACATACATCATGGTGGGGCCCAAAAAATAAGACTATATAAATATCAGGTGGACCATACCACATGAAAACAATAGTGATTGGATATCCATCATGAAAGTTTAATTGGATTGGATTTCACCTTAGGTGATCTTATAATTGGTCACATGTCGAATGGCTTTGATGTTTTCCAAAAGCAATATCGATATTGTAATTACATTATAAATTATTTTATAAAGAGATTTTTATTATTCTTAATAATATTTTCTTTTTTTAGAGAATTTTTTTTTAAAAAAAAATTTGTTACCATGTGGATTTTGGGCCTATTTGGTTTTTCAATTAGAACGGTAATTGACTACAAATGGATAATGGTTAGTTGTGGTGATATGATCACTAGCATTTAACTGCAATTATTATATTCGTCTATTGTTTGTTTTGTAAAATAGTAATTTTATAATGTAAAAATCTAGTGATTGCAGTTTCACTTGCCATTTATTTTATAAGGTGTATTTGACTTCAATTTTTGTGTCATAATTCTCTCTTAAATAAACACTTGAAAGGATAATTATCGCTCATTTATTTTGAATTATACTACAAATTAGAAAACCAAACATGCCCTTAAGGTTTGAGGTTTACCAGGAAGAAGATAGTGATAACTTTCTCTTCCTTTCCACTACCCATCTGCAACATTATGTATAGTTTATGATAGCCCAAATTAGATCCATTTAAAAATTGAGCCGGGGTTGGGGTTTGGTTGGGTTGACTTTTACAGGTTCCAATACTCAATCTATTTAGTAATTTAAATCAAAAGGAATCAGGCTCAGTGGGCTTAAGCACCTTTCTTTAAGTTAAGATGGACTTAAGTTTGCCAAAAATTACTCTATTTTTCTCAATTTTATGTTGGTTGGATGTAGCCTACTTGCTTAGGTGTACACTCTCCTCAAATGTACGAAGACCTAAATAATCATAAATTCTCAGAACCTCAGAAAATTCTGAACCCGTAATTTGAAATATATTGAAATGAATTACCACTCAGCATGCACTAGTTAGAGAGTGGCGACGGAGGCGAAGACGATATTGTTACGGACGAGTTCTGCTAATGAAGTGACGCCAACAAGTTTTAAATGCCCCACCATGATGTATGTGTTGTATCCACACCATAAATTCATCTATATATATATATATATATATATATATATATATTTATATATATATATATATATATATATATATATATATATCATTTTAGGGCAAGGGTCAAAGAATGAGGCAGATCAAAATCTCAAGTTGACCCACCACAAAAATAAATAAATAATAATAATAATAAATGTGGGGATTGAACGCTTACTAAAAAAATTTTCAAAGAGCTACAGAAGTCTTGGATCAAGCTGATATTTGAGTTTTCTCTTCATCCATGTCTTTTTTTTTTTTTTTTAACTTATTAATAGGTTAGATCTCAAATAAACATCATAGTGGCCCTAGGAAAGTCTCAACGGTGGGTGTCACTGTCCCCACTGTTTTCAATGGTGGGGCCACTTGAGATTTGGATCCGACTCATTCTTTTTATCATCCCATAAAATGATCTCTCCAAATGAATGGACAGTGTTGATACAATACATACATCATGGTGGGGCACACAGATCTGACTCCTTTTTTGGATCAACGGTTAAAATAATTTGCTAAAATGAATGGATGAAGTGGATAAATAACATACATCATGGTGGGGCCCACAAGACTTAAAAATGGAAATCGGATTGCGTACTGAGTTACTTAGTACACTCTTATTGTACTAAATAAACTCTATTGCGCCCACCGTGAATGTATCTGGTCTATCCATGCCATCCATCCATTTTTCCATCTTATTTTAGGGGCTAGACAAAAATTTCAGCATACCCAAAGATCAAGTGGACCATACCACAGGAAACAGTTGGAATAATGATTTCCACCGTTGAAACCTTTATAGGGTCCACAGTGATGTTTATTTCTCATCCAACTATTCATCAGATCACAAAAACATGGATGAAGGGAGATCACAAATACAAGCTTGATCCAAAACTTCTGTGGCCCCCAAGAAATTTTCAATGGTAGATGTTCAATTCACACTATTTCATGTGGTGTGGCCCAATTGAGGTTTGGATATACTTCATTTTTTGGGTCAAGCCCTAAAATTATCAGGTAAAATGGATGAACAGAGTGGATAAAATACATAAATCAAGGTGGACCCCACAGAGTTCATTCAGTACGCTTAGTGTATTGAGTTACTCAGTACACAATCCGCTTCCCTTTTTCATTCTAGCGCCCCCATTTCGCGCCCGATTTTCATTCCAACGCCCATTTCTCTCTATCTTCTCCCCACCTCTCTCTCTCTCTCTCTCTCTCTCTCTCTCTCTCTCCATCTTGACTCCCCATCTCTCTCAATCTCTCTCCATCTCGACTCCTGACAGACATAACCCCGTCCTCGACTCCCCATCTCTCTCCCTGCTGATCCTCGTTTGGCTGAGCGGTGGTCCAAGGCCCTCCCTGTCCACACACCACCTTCATTCCTCTCTCATTCACGACCTCCTTTCTCTCTCTGAAGCTTGATTCAATTACATTCACGAATGCGAGGTATTTCTCTATCTCTCTCTCTCTCTCTATCTCTCTCTCCCCCTCTCAATCTCTCTCAATCTCAATGTTGATTTATGAATTGGTGATTTAGTAATTTGTGGATTTCCAATTCGAATGTGGACCCTCATTTAGGGATTTGGGGATTTTAGGGCTTACATATTTGAATGTGGACCCTGAATTTGGTTTTTCTAATTTTACAAATTGGGGATTTGGGGATTTTACGATTTTGGGAATTTGAGAATTTTAAAATTAGGGATTTCACTTGAAAAATTTAGATTCGGTAATGAGAAATCGGATTACGACTCAGTACACTCTTATCTTACTAACTTTATTGGGCCCGCCATGAATGCATGTGGTTTATACAAGCTGTTCATCCGTTTTTTCAGATTATTTTAGGGGTTGAGCCCAAAATTTAAGTATATCTGAAGCTCGAGTGGACCATATCATAGGAAATAGTGGGAGTATTCATTTCCACTGTTGAACAGTGATGTTTATTTGTCATCCAATCTATTCATGAGATTACAAAGACATGTACAGAAGGAAAACACAAATATCAGCTTGATCCAAAACTTCTGTGGCCTCCAATAAATTTTCAATGGCAGCTGTTCAATTCTGCTATTTCTTATGGATGGAAGGAGTGGATAAAATACGTGAATGATAGTGGGCTCCACAACTTCCTAATAATGAGTGTTGTGGGCCCACAATGATATGTATTTTTTTCCATGTCAGCTCATTTTAGATTATTAAACCAAAATTGAGTAGATCAAAAATTTCATGCAATTAGACCACATCGTAGGAAACAATGTTCATTGGGCACCCACCATTTAAAAATTTAGCAAAAGTCAATGATCATGTTGATATTTATGTTTTTCCTTGATTCACGTATGTATGACTTAATTAAGAGGTTGGATGACAAATAAATATTATAATGAGCCTAGTAAAATTTTAATAATAGTATATGAGAAATCACCCAGTCCATCCATTTTGTCAACTCATGTTAGGACATGACCTCAAAATGAGACAAATCCAAAACTCAAGTGGGCCCCATGGTAGGAAATAGTGGGACTTAATGCCCACCGTTCATACATTCATTGGAGCTATAGAAGTTTTGAGTTGAAGTAGTTGATTAAGTAAGAACCTTCTCCAAATAGCTGATTAGTTTTGGTAAATGTTTAGCATTTTGTTCTCAAGGCATGTGTCACCTGATGAGTGGATAACTTGTTTTTTTGGATAAGGACATATGGACTCGTGGGATCATATGATGGACTTTTGAGATCCCAAATAGCACACATCCTAAGTGTGTGTTGCATATGTGCTTGGCATTAAATATATTGAAATGAATATATTTTTTCTAAGGCCCAAAAAAGGGATTTCCTTATTAAAAAATGAATAATACACAACCATAACCAATGACTTTATTGCATGAGACTATTACAACGTGAATGTTTGTAGACAACTAAATAATGAGCTTGTCAGATGGGAATCCAGGTGGCAATGGAGCTGCCATACACCTATACCATTTAGATGGCCAAGGGGATTCATTAGTATGTCAGTTTCCCATGAAAAAAGAAAAGAAAAATAAGAAAGATCACATCTTAGATCACAACATTTAGTGTTATCCCTAGATTAAGTGAATCATAATCCAAACTTAATTACACCATACCACTGGAAATAATAGGAATTGAAGGCTTACTGTCGAAAACTTATTGAGGCCGGTAGACTTCGATCAAGCTGATATTCGCTTCATCCATGTCCCTCTATTACTAATGCAGCTTATATTGTTCCATTGCCTTCTGTTGCCTATAATTGTCCTTGCAAACCTTAATGAGCTTATATATTACATTTTTTTACCTTAAATTATTATTGTGATTAGTTATTTTGTAGCTGTGACTTGTAAGTTATAGATTTGTAAGTTAGATAATTAGTTACTTGTTTGAGGATTTCTATGGGGCCATACATAGATATGGTGTATTTTTGGTGGCATAAAGATTGATCAAATTGTCCCATTTTCGACAGTTCAAGATTAGATGGATAGTACGCTTTCATATAATCTATTTAAATATTCATGCCTGATCCGCGGTCCATCTCCTCGTTTCTCTCTGAATATGTTTCTTCTGTTTCATATCCAATGCCAAATATCTTTACATTGCTTTAGATTTTTGGCATCGAAATGTAACGTAAGATCAACTTATCTGGAGAGGCATGGGGAGATGCTGCCGAATTTTCGGTGTGGACATTTAAGTAGGAATATGAAAGTATTACAATCATCCAACCTTGGATTAGTAACTAATTTAAGATTTAATTATATTAGCTCGAAGTTGATAGAGTAGACCCGGATGTGCATCGGAGCTATCTGGATGTTGAGTAGGGGTCCTTGGAAGGTGGGAACCGCTGTTATGACCATGATGAAGTTGTCCATTTCCTATGGACAACATTGGAGTGGCCTGACCATTTGGACAGGCCGTGTTTATGTATTTACTCAAAATTAATGGAGCAGACCCGGATGTGTTTTGGAGCTATCTGGATGAGTGGAGGTCCCTGGAAGGTGGAAACCGCTGTCATGACCATCATAAAGCTGTCCATTTCCTATGGACATCATTGGAGGGGCCTGACCATTTAGACAAGAGATGTTTATGTATTTACATGAAATTAATGGAGTAGACCCGGATGTGCGTCGGAGCTATCTAGATGAGCGGTGGTCCCTAGAAGGTGGGAACCACTGTTATGACCATGATGAAGCTATCTATTTCCTATGGACAGCATTGGAGGGGCCTGACTATTTGAATAATCCGTGTTTATATCTGTATTTGCAAGGACCACACCCTTAACCTAAACCACACCCTAAACCTATAACCTAAACCTATTCTCAATTCCCTAAAGTTATAGCCTATAACCTAAACCTAACCCTAAACCAAAACCTAAGCCTTACCTTATAACCTATAACCTATAACCTATTCTCAAATCACAAAACCTATACCTATAACCTAAACCTATACCTTAACCTAAACCTATAACCTAAACCTGAACCTGAACCTGAGTTCCTAAACCTTAACCTAAACCTATAGCCTAAACGTAAACCTAAACCTATAACCTAAACCTATTCTCAAATACCAAAACCCATAACCTAAACCTAAATCTTAACCTAAATCTATAACCTAGAACCTAAACTAAAACCTATACCCTAAACCCGAACCGAAACTCGAACCTGAACCTGAACCCGAATTCCTAAACCTTAACCTAAACCTAAACCTAAACCTATAACCTAAACCTATCCTCAAATCCCAAAACCTATAACCTAAACCTTAACCTATAACCTATAACTTATAACCTATTCTCAAATCCCAAAACCTATACCTATACCTAAACCTATACCTTAACCTAAACCCAAACCCGAACCCGAATTCCTAATCCTTAACCTAAACCTAAACCTATAACCTAAACCTATTATCAAATCCCAAAACCCATAACCTAAACTTAAACCTTAACCTAAACCTATAACCTATAACCTAAACCAAAACCTATACCCTAAACCCAAACCGAAACCCGAACCCGAACCTGAATTCCTAAAACTTAACCTAAACCTATAATCTAAATCTAAACCTATTCTCAAATCTCAAAACCCATAACCTAAACCTAAACCTTAACCTAAACCTATAACCTATAACCTAAACCAAAACCTATACCCTAAACCCAAACCGAAACCCGAACTCGAACCCGAATCCGAATTCCTAAACCTTAACCTAAACCTATAACCTAAACCTAAACCTAAACCTATAACCTAAACCTATTCTCAAATCCCAAAACCTATAACCTATAACCTATTCTCAAATCCCAAAACCTATACCTTAACCTAAACCTATAACCTAAACCCGAACCCGAACCTGAATTCTTAAACGTTAACCTAAACCTATAACCTAAACCTAAACCTAAACCTATAACCTAATCATATTCTCAAATCTCAAAATCCATAACCTAAACCTAAACCTTATCCTAAACCTATAACCTATAACCTATAACCTAAACCAAAACCTATACCCTAAACCCGAAGCGAAACCCGAACCTGAACCCAAATTCCTAAACCTTAACCTAAACCTATAACCTAAACCTAAACCTATTCTCAAATCTCAAAACCCATAACCTAAACCTAAACCTTAACCTAAACCTATAACCTATAACCTAAACCAAAATATATACCCTAAACCCGAACCGAAACCCGAACCCGAATCCGAATTCCTAAACCTTAACCTAAACCTATAACCTAAACCTAAACCTAAACCTATAACCTAAACCTATTCTCAAATCCCAAAACCTATAACCTATAACCTATTCTCAAATCCCAAAACCTATACCTATAACCTAAACCTATACCTTAACCTAAACTTATAACCTAAACCCGAACCCGAACTTGAATTCTTAAACGTTAACCTAAACCTAAACCTAAACTATAATCTAAACCTATCCTCAAATCCCAAAACCCATAACCTAAACCTAAACCTTATCCTAAACCTATAACCTATAACCTAAACCAAAACCTATACCCTAAACCCGAACCGAAACCCGAACTCGAACCCGAATTCCTGAACCTTAACCTAAACCTAAACCTAGACCTAATCTTAAATCTCAAAACCTATAACCTAAACCTTAACCTATAACCTATAACTTATAACCAATTCTCAAATCCCAAAACCTATACCTATAACCTAAACCTATACCTTAACTTAAACCTATAACCTAAACCTTAACCTAAACCTATAACCTATAACCTAAACCAAAACCTATACCCTAAACCCGAATCGAAACCCGAACCCGAACCCGAATTCCTAAACCTTAACCAAAACCTATAACCTAAACCTAAACCTTAACTTATAACCTAAACATATTCTCAAATCACAAAACCTAAAACCTATAACCTATACCTAAACTTATAACCTTAACCTAAACATATTCTCAAATCCCAAAACCTATACCTATAACCTAAACCTAAACCTTAACTTATAACCTAAACCTATACTTATAACCTTAACTTAAACCTATAACGTATTCCCAAAACCTACACTTATAGCCGAAACCTAAACCTAAACCTTAACCTTAATGTATAACCTATACTTATAACCTTAACCTAAACCTATTCTCAAATCCCAAAACCTATACTTATAACCTAAACCAAAACCTTAACCTTAACCTATAACCTATACTTACAACCTTAACCTAAACGTATACCTATTCTCAATTCCCTAAACCTAAACCTATAACCTAGCCTAATCTTAAAGTTATTTCCGTAAACTGATTGTAGTCTTTTCATTGTAGAGATGGATAAGAGTTGGATGCGAGCTAAGAACAGGTTTGGCCTAGAATATAAACAAGGGGTTCAAGAGTTCATGGAATTTGCGTGAAATCGGGCAGATTCAAGGAATAGGATTAGATGTCTATGTCGAAAATGCAACGACATGATATATAAGACTTTAGACAAAGTAGATGATGATTTGTTCATAGTTGGGATTGACCAGGGTTACACTTGATAGATCCATCATGGTGAAGATATGACCCATAGAGTTGAGGCCAATGAAGTCCTTGCTGACCCAATTGTGCCAGATGACGAGGATGAAGCCGTTGATGAAATGCAAGATATTATCGGGGATATTTTTAGGGTAACAGCTGTGGATACTGATTTTGCGGTGACAAGTAGTAGCCACAATAATCCCCCAATGGGTGATGTCGAATCAGAAAAGTTTAGTAGGTTGCTGAGGGATGCGCAACGTCCACTTTATCCGGGATGTGAGAACTTCTCTAAGTTGAATTTTCTTACAAAGTTACTTCATTTGAAGACAATAAATCGTTGAAGTAACAAATTGTTCGATATGTTGCTTGAGTTGTTGAAAGAAGCATTACCAAATGGTGAGACATTGCCTAAGTTTCATTACAAGGCAAAATCCTTGATGCGAGACTTAGGCCTTGGTTACAAACTCATATATGTATGTATAAATGATTGTTTATTATATTGGAAAGAGCATAGAAAGGTTGAAGAGTGTTAAGAATGTTGAGAGTCTAGGTGGAAGTATGACAAAGCCAGGCATAAGAAAATCCTGCAAAAGGTGTTTAGGTACTTCCCATTGAAACCTAGATTGCAAAGATTATTTATGTCTCGTAAAATGACTGACGATATGAGGTGGCATAAGGAGAAACGTGTTTATGATGATAATACACTGAGGCACCCTATGGACTCTGAAGCCTAGAAAAATTTTGACAAGCAACATGATTGGTTTGTAGAGGATTCTCGTAATGTTCGACTAGGTCTTGCAAGTGATGATTTTAATCCATTTGGTAATATGAGTAGCTCGTATAGTATGTGGCCAATAGTACTTATGCCTTACAATTTACCTCCTTAGTTGTGTATGAAGGAGCCATTTTTCATGATGTCATTGCTTATTCCTTGACCCAAGCCACCTGAAAATGACATTGATATGTATTTATGACCGTTAGTAAATGAGTTAAATGAGTTGTGGAGTCAAGGTGTACAAACACATGACACATTTGCAGGACAGACATTTCGATTGCATGCTGCGGTCTTGTGGACAATAAATGACTTTTCCGCGTATGGAAATTTGTCTGGGTGGAGCACGAAGGGTAAGTTGGCTTGTCCTACATGTGGTATTGAGACTTATTCATTGTCATTGAAGCGTGGTAGAAAAATGTGTTATATGGGCTATCATTGCTTCCTTCCGAGCGATCATAGTTGGCGCAGGAAGACGATGATCTTTGATGACAAACAAGATCATAGGTCACCCCTGAAAGAGTTATTTGGAGAAGATGTGATACAGCAACTAAGTAACATTGGAGAAGTTAGATTTGGTAAGGCATCACACTTGAAGAAGAGGAAACGTACAGTATTAGACTATAACTGGAGGAAGAAGAGCATTTTTATTTAATTACCCTATTGGAGTGATCTGAAATTGTGACACAACTTGGATGTCATGCATATTGAGAAAAATATATGTGACAATGTCTTTGGAACATTGATGAACATAGAGAAGAAAACAAAAGACAGTTTCAATGCTTGATTGGATCTACAAGCAATGGGTTTAAGGAAAGAGTTGCACCTGCAACTACATGAAAATTCGTATACTATACCAGTAGCCTGCTACACGTTGACAAAACTAGAGAGAAGCGTTTATGTAAATGGTTGAGATCGGTGAAGTTTTTCGATGGGTATGCGTCAAACATATCTCGGCGTATAAACGTTACGGACTGTAAGGTAACAGGAATGAAAAGTCATAATTGTCATGTCCTTCTGCAACGCCTACTACCGGTTGCGATTCGTGGATTCTTGAGCAAGGATATCAGTGCAGTGCTGATTAAGTTGGAGATATTCTTTAAGGATTTGTGTTCAAAATCGTTGAATGTATATGTTATTAAACGACTGGAGAGGGACATTGCCATAATCCTTTGCAAACTCGAATGTATTCTCACTACCAAAAAAACGGGCAAAGGCTACGGATTTAATCCGTAGCCATAGGCCTAAGGCTACGGATTAAGTCCGTAGCTAGTCCGTAACACGACCGTCGTCATAGGTGCCATAACGATAGGTCTGGAACCTATGGCTACGGATTAAATCCGTAGCCATAGACCTATGGCTACGAATTAAATCCGTAGCCTTTTCCCCTGTAGCAAAAAAATAAACAACTATAGATATTATTTGTAGCTGAAAGTCCATAGCAATAGGCCAAAATTTAAAAGGCTACACATATCTGATTATTGGCTACGGATTTAATCCCTAGCTATATGTTAAATAGCTACAGATATAATCCATAACAATTATATCTGTAGCAAAAACTTCAAACAACTACGGATATTATTTGTAGCTGAAAGTCCGTAGCAATATGCCAAAATTAAAAAGGCTACACCTGTCTGACTAGTGGCTACGGTCAGTATCCGTAGCTATTTTGTACATTGAAAAATTAAATCACCTGTTCATTCAATTACCACCTGTTCATTCAAATACCACCTGTACAATCATTCATTCATTCAATTACAATCATTCATTCATTCAATTACAATTACAATCCTTCATTCATTCAATTACAATTACAATCCTTCGTTCAATTAATTACAATTACAATCAATTACAGTTACAAATACAATAATGCTGAAAATACAAATCTTTGGCTTCATTAAATAAATGTGCTCGACTTCACCGAATTTCAGCAGCTTCGTATATTCCATCATCCTACAAACAGTCATGTCATTCATAAATTAGAATGCCCATTAGAGAAAAGAAAGACAGTGAAAGAAGTGCATCACGTATAACCACTTTTTTTTTCTTAATGAATTAAAAAAAAAACTCAAAGAGGAATGAAATTGACACAAAAGAAATGGTCTCACCATATGATTATAGGTTTAGGTTTGGTTTAGGTTTAGGTTATAGGTTTAGGTTAAGGTTAGGCTATAGGTTATAATTAAGTTTAGGTTATAGGTTAAGGTTTAGGTTATAAGTTTTGGTTTAGGTTTAGGTTAAGGTTTAGGTTATAGGTTATAGCTTTTGGGAACTTGATTACAGGTTAAGGTTTAGGTTTAGGAAATCGGGTTCGGGTTTGGGATCGGGTTTAGGTTTGGGCTTTCAAGTTTAGGTTTAGGTTAGGGAGTTGAGATTAGGATGAGGTGTAGGTTTGGGTATAGGGATAGGTCAAGGTTTAGGTTAGGTTATATGTTATAAGTATAGGTTTAGGTTAGGTTATAGGGATAGGTTTAGGTTATAGGTCAAGGTTTAGGGATTTGATTTTAGGCTATAGGTTTAGGATTAGGTCTAGGTTGAGGTTTAGGGAATTGAGTTTAGGTTATAGGTTTAGGTTTAGGTAATAGGTTTTGGGATTTGAGAATAGTTTTAGGTTATAAGTATAGGTTTAGGTTAGGTTATAGGTTAAGGTTTTGGGATTTGAGTTTAGGTTATAGGTTTAGGATTAGGTCTAGGTTGAGGTTTAGGGAATTGAGTTTAGGTTATAGGTTTAGGTTTAGGTTTAGGTTAAGGTTTAGGGAATTGAGTTTAGGTTATAGGTTTAGGTTTAAGTTTAGGTAATAGGTTTTGGGATTTGGGAATAGTTTTAGGTTATAAGTATAGGTTTAGGTTAGGTTATAGGTTAACGTTTTGGGATTTGAGTTTAGGTTATAGGTTTAGGATTAGGTCAAGGTTGAGGTTTAGGGAATTGAGTTTAG
The DNA here is from genome assembly GCF_029962835.1 of Magnolia sinica. NCBI lineage: Eukaryota > Viridiplantae > Streptophyta > Magnoliopsida > Magnoliales > Magnoliaceae > Magnolia > Magnolia sinica. The sequence continues at coordinate 77,989,573 of NC_080580.1, read as the reverse complement.
GTTATAGGTTTAGGTTTAGGTTTAGGTTTAGGTTGAGGTTTGGGTTTTGGGATTTGAGAATGGGTTCGGGTTTAGGTTATAGGTTTTGGTTTTGGTTTAGGGAATAGGTTTTGGGATTTGGAAATAGTTTTAGGTTTTAAGTATAAGTTTAGGTTAGGTTATAGGTTAAGGTTTAGGGATTTGAGTTTAGGCTATAGGTTTAGGTTTAGGTCTAGGTTGAGGTTTAGAGAATTGAGTTTAGGTTATAGGTTTAGGTTTAGGTTTAGGTTTAGGTAATAGGTTTTGGGATTTGGGAATAGTTTTATGTTATAAGTATAGGATTAGGTGAGGTTATATGTTTCGGGTTATGTATTTGAGTTTAGGCTATAGGTTTAGGATTAGGTCTAGGTTGAGGTTTAGGGAATTGAGTTTAGGTTATAGGTTTAGGTTTAGGTTTAGGTTGAGGTTTAGGGAATTGAGTTTAGGTTATAGGTTTAGGTTTAGTTTTAGGTTTAGGTAATAGGTTTTGGGATTTGGGAATAGTTTTAGGTTATAAGTATAGGTTTAGGTTAGGTTATAGGTTAAGGTTTTGGGATTTGAGTTTAGGCTATATGTTTAGGTTTAGGTCTAGGTCTAGGTTAAGGTTTAGGGATTTGAGTTTAGGCTATAGGTTTAGGTTTAGGTCTAGGTTGAGATTAGGTTATAGGTTTAGGTTTAGGTGTCAGTTTGGGTTTAGGGGATTTGAGAATGGGTTCGGGTTTAGGTTATAGGTTTTGGTTTTGGTTTAGGTTATAGGTCTTGGGATTTGATAATGGGTTCAGGTTTAGGTTATAGGTTTTGGATTTGAGAATCGGTTTAGGTAATAGGTTTTGGGATTTGGGAATAGTTTTAGGTTATAAGTATAGGTTTAGGTTAGGTTATAGGTCAAGGTTTAGGGATTTGAGTTTAGGCTATAGGTTTAGGATTAGGTCTAGGTTGAGGTTTAGGGAATTGAGTTTAGGTTATAGGTTTAGGTTGAGGTTTAGGGAATTGAGTTTAGGTTATAGGTTTAGGTTTAGGTTTAGGTTTAGGTAATAGGTTTTGGGATTTGGGAATAGTTTTAGGTTATAAGTATAGGTTTAGGTTAGGTTATAGGTTAAGGTTTTGGGATTTGAGTTTAGGTTATAGGTTTAGGATTAGGTCAAGGTTGAGGTTTAGGGAAGCGAGTTTAGGTTATAGTTTATGTTTAGGTTGAGGTTTGGGTTTTGGGATTTGAGAATGGGTTCGGGTTTAGGTTATAGATTTTGGTTTTGGTTTAGGGAATATGTTTTGGGATTTGGGAATAGTTTTAGGTTTTAAGTATAAGTTTAGGTTAGGTTATAGGTTAAGGTTTAGGGATTTGAGTTTAGGCTATAGGTTTAGGTTTAGGTCTAGGTTGAGGTTTAGGGATTTGAGTTTAGGTTATAGGTTTAGGTTATAGGTTTAGGTTTAGGTAATAGGTTTTGGGATTTGGGAATAGTTTTAGGTTATAAGTATAGGTTTAGGTTAGGTTATAGGTTAAGGTTTTGGAATTTGAGTTTAGGCTATAGGTTTAGGTTTAGGTCTAGGTCTAGGTTAAGGTTTAGGGATTTGAGTTTAGGCTATAGGTTTAGGTTTACGTCTAGGTTGAGGTTAGGTTATAGGTTTAGGTTTACGTTAAGGTTTAGGAGTTGGTTTGGGTTTTGGGGATTTGAGAATGGGTTCGGGTTTAGGTTATAGGTTTTGGTTTTGGTTTGGGATTTGATAATCGGTTCAGGTTTAGGTTATAGGTTATGGATTTGAGAATGGGTTTAGGTAATAGGATTTGGGATTTGGGAATAGTTTTAGGTTATAAGTATAGGTTTAGGTTAGGTTATAGGTCAAGGTTTAGGGATTTGAGTTTAAGCTATAGGTTTAGGATTAGGTCTAGGTTGAGGTTTAGGGATTTGAGTTTAGGCTATAGGTTTAGGTTTAGGTTTAGGTTGAGGTTTGGGTTTTGGGATTTGAGAATGGGTTCGGGTTTAGGTTATAGGTTTTGGTTTTGGTTTAGGGAATAGGTTTTGGGATTTGGGAATAGTTTTAGGTTTTAAGTATAAGTTTAGGTTAAGTTATAGGTTAAGGTTTAGGGATTTGAGTTTAGGCTATAGGTTTAGGTTTAGGTCTAGGTTGAGGTTTAGGGAATTGAGTTTAGGTTATAGGTTTAGGTTTAGTTTTAGGTTTAGGTAATAGGTTTTGGGATTTGGGAATAGTTTTAGGTTATAAGTATAGGTTTAGGTTAGGTTATAGGTCAAGGTTTAGGGATTTGAGTTTAGGCTATAGGTTTAGGATTAGGTCTAGGTTGAGGTTTAGGGAATTGAGTTTAGGTTATAGGTTTAGGTTTAAGTTTAGGTTGAGGTTTAGGGAATTGAGTTTAGGTTATAGGTTTAGGTTTAGGTTTAGGTGTCAGTTTGGGTTTTGGGGATTTGAGAATGGGTTCGGGTTTAGGTTATAGGTTTTGGTTTTGGTTTAGGGAATAGGTTTTGGGATTTGGGAATAGTTTTAGGTTTTAAGTATAAGTTTAGGTTAGGTTATAGGTTAAGGTTTAGGGATTTGAGTTTAGGCTATAGGTTTAGGTTTAGGTCTAGGTTGAGGTTTAGGGAATTGAGTTTAGGTTATAGGTTTAGGTTTAGGTTTAGGTTTAGGTAATAGGTTTTGGGATTTGGGAATAGTTTTAGGTTATAAGTATAGGTTTAGGTTAGGTTATAGGTCAAGGTTTAGGGATTTGAGTTTAGGCTATAGGTTTAGGATTAGGTCTAGGTTGAGGTTTAGGGAATTGAGTTTAGGTTATAGGCTTAGGTTTAAGTTTAGGTTGAGGTTTAGGGAATTGAGTTTAGGTTATAGGTTTAGGTTTAGGTTTAGGTTTAGGTAATAGGTTTTGGGATTTGGGAATAGTTTTAGGTTATAAGTATAGGTTTAGGTTAGGTTATAGGTTAAGGTTTTGGGATTTGAGTTTAGGCTATAGGTTTAAGTTTACGTCTAGGTCTAGGTTAAGGTTTAGGGATTTGAGTTTAGGCTATAGGTTTAGGTTTACGTCTAGGTTGAGGTTAGGTTATAGGTTTAGGTTTAGGTATCGGTTTGGGTTTTGGGGATTTGAGAATGGGTTCGGGTTTAGGTTATAGGTTTTGGTTATGGTTTAGGTTATAGGTCTTGGGATTTGATAATAGGTTCAGGTTTAGGTTATAGGTTTTGGATTTGAGAATGGGTTTAGGTAATAGGTTTTGGGGTTATAAGTATAGGTTTAGGTTAGGTTATAGGTCAAGGTTTAGGGTTTTCAAGTTTAGGTATAGGTTTAGGTTAGGGAGTTAAGATTAGGATTAGGTGTAGGTTTAAGTTTAGGGAATTGAGAATACATTTAGGTTATCGGTTTAGGTTTAGGTTTTAGGTTAAGGTTATATGTTCAGGTTTAGGTTATAGGTTTAAGTTAAGGTTGAGGTTTTGGGTCATAGGTTAAGGTTTTAGGTCATGGGTTTTGGTTTAGGTTATAGGTTATAGGTATAAGTTAAGGTTTAGGTTTAGGTTTAGGTTTAGGTTTAGGTTATAAGACATAGGTTTAGGGAATTGAGAATAGGTTAAGGTTTACGTTTAGGAAATCGGGTTTGGGTTCGGGATGGGGTTTATGTTTGGGTTTTCAAGTTTAGGTATAGGTTTAGGTTAGGGAGTTAAGATTAGGATTAGGTGTTGGTTTAAGTTTAGGGAATTGAGAATACATTTAGGTTATGGGTTTAGGTTTAGGTTTTAGGTTTTAGGTTAAGGTTATATGTTCAGGTTTAGGTTATAGGTTTAAGTTAAGGTTGAGGTTTAGGTTATAGGTTAAGGTTTTAGGTCATGGGTTTTGGTTTAGGTTATAGGTTATAGGTATAAGTTAAGGTTTAGGTTTAGGTTTAGGTTATAAGACATAGGTTTAGGGAATTGAGAATAGGTTAAGGTTTAGGTTTAGGAAATCGGGTTTGGGTTCGAGATGGGGTTTATGTTTGGGTTTTCAAGTTTAGGTATAGGTTTAGGTTAGGGAGTTTAGGTTAAGGGTATGGTCCCTGCAAAGCAAATACAGATATAAATACGGCCATCCGACATAAATACCAGGCCCCTCCAATGCCGTCCATAAAAAATGGATAGCTTCATCATGGTCATAATAGCGGTTCCCTCTTTCCAGGGAACCCCGCTCTTCCGAATAGCTCCGACGCACATCCGGGTCTGCTCCATTAATTTTGATCAAATACATAAACATGGCCTGTCCAAATGGTCAGGCCCCTCCAATGCTGTCCATAGGAAATGGACAGCTTCATCATGGTCATAACAGCGGTTCCCACCTTCCAGGGACCCCCGCTCATCCGGATAGCTCCGACGCACATCCGGGTCTGCTCCATTAATTTTGAGCAAATTTAATGGAGCAAATACGTAACCACTTGGTCCCAAATACTTACTTTATATAAGAAAATCTCCTCTGTTTTCTCAAATTTTTCATTTCGATCTTTTTTAGCCCAAATCCATGTTAATGCATGAGAATCATGCATAAACATGGATTTTAAGCAAAATACATGAGGAAAATTACAACATAGATATCATGCACACGATATCACATAATGTATTGTTTGATGAACTACACATGTGCATTCTTGACAAGAGACGTACCAGATGCTTGAATCTGAAATATGCAGCTCCAACCCTCCCACATGCAACATTCACCTGAAAGAATGCGCATAACCGTCATGCTTGAGTAATCAATACAGGAATGTACAACTTCCACCTGTACTTTAAAGCAAATAGCACCCTGCCAAATTAAATGCTTCTTGGAAGTTGAAGTTATTAGAGATCCATATACTTTAAAGGTATTAATAGATAACACCAAATCTGGTCACTGTTGACATTTTTAGAAGCATCGCCTCCTCAAGATTCAACAATGACCCAACATCGCCTGGTGCACATTTAGTTTATTAAACTCCATGGTATTGATGCAAAGATATTGTTGGTTTACAATAAGAAAGAGGAAATGAAAAACTGGCATTTACCTTATCATCTTTTAAGTGCGAATCAAGCCAATTCCCTTTTGAAGCTTTAGACTGTGACAATGACTCGGTTGGGCTTAACAACCACCTTGCATTGCTCAGGCACAATCTCCTTGTTCAACTTCAGTATGGCACAATGGTAATTCTTCCCTTGAATGCCATGGAATTTAATATCAACAAACATTGGCTTGAAAACAGTTTCCACCTTCTCTTGCTCCACACCCTCTAAGGAAACATAAATCTTAAAGGAAAAAAAATAACGAAAAACAAAAATCAACTTTTACATTTAATTTCTATCAACCACAAACTCATCTTCCGCATAAGTAAAAGCTCTGATGAAATTCTAAAGACAAGATGGCAATATGTTCATTGCCAAAAAAAGGAAGGTCAAATACAAAATAAAGGAAAATGGAAAGCCTAAGATTCATCTTGAGCTCACCATTGTTAGCTTACAGAATTCCCTTCGGTAGTCAGCTTGGAGAAAATTTAAAGGAAACCCATTGTTTTAAAGTGTGAAAAAGGCTTTAAATATTTGTTTCTTTAGCAATTGAAGTGCATTGTAAGATTCTAGATCTTAGGAGAGTTGTTGTCATGCCAGTATCTTGAGGATATGTACGATCAAGTGCTAGGTGACTGGTGTCTTATGGATAGATGGGGGAAGAAATGGACCAAAATCTTTTCACAGAAAGATGCACAAAAGGTTAAAATGGATATCACTGATGAAAACAATCTTAACCATTTGATCGGTGGCCTATAAACTGAAACTAGATAAACAGGTCAAAGCAAATGCACTCAATTTGAATAATGTGACAAAATGAGGCAAGTTTCAAAGGCTGAATTTCCACCAAACAACATTGCACCACTGGTAAAGTTTCAAAGGCAAGAAACAGATGAGAGTTAGAGTCATGACTCCAATACTGCTTCAAACTGGATGAAGGAAAAACCACATTGAAAGCGACTCCAATACTGATTCCAAGCATAGGCATCGGTTGGAAAAGCAATGCCAAGTCGTTGTCTATGAAGGGCATATCTAGAGTGGGATGCCTTAGCTTAAGATTGTAGTAGACAGTTGAGGCTACTACTCCCATGATCATACATGTTCAAACAGAGGCTAGGACCCCAACACTTGCATTAGGCAGTTCAACAAATATCTCCAGCCTGAAATTTGGATTGAAAGATCTTCCATCTATTTTTTATGGTCCATTTAGGACTGGTTACCTAGAATGGCTCAAGCAACAAACAAATGAAACACCTATACAAAAACCCAGTACAATTAGGTCCATTGGGGACTGAGTACCTAAAACCGGTTGCATTGACGACAGAAGCCATGTCTTGCATCTGAAGAAGAGGCTGACAAATTGGCTGATATAGATCAAACAACTAAATGCAGGCAGTCTAGGAGCATAAGCATGCATGTAATAACTATAGAGTTCCAAACAACTAGGACCCCAGAAAGAAAACCTGATCTTTGGCACGTAACATCACAAGCTTAGTGACAACTCCAAAAGGATGCACTAGCTGAAGCAGATCACTCTGAAAAACAGAAACAGGTACAAAGGCAACAACTGTGAAGACAAATTGCAATTAGAGTTTCAACGCTCAAAATACAAAGAGATGGTTTGAAATACCTCAGATATTTCATGGCCAACGTTTCGGACATGAATAAGCTTAGAAGGCTCTGTCATCTTAGCAGATCTCTGCAGCAAGCAAAATGGTAGAGAATCCAGGAATTTCACTATTTACTATTTACATATAGGTAAAATATAGTTGAATTCAATGTAAAGAAAAACAATCACTACCAATTCATGTCATTTACTTCAACATATAAAGTTAGGGGAAAAAACCAGTAATCTTTATAGATGAGGGCCATGTAAGCCCAACTTTCATTGATCCAGACCGTACATATGGTGGTAACTAGACACTCTAGATCTAGACCGCTGCTAGAAACTAGACACTCTACCCACAGAAGATTCCAGCCAATCCATGTCCATGGAGAGACCTTTTGAATTAATGAACAATCAAAACTTTCAATTAAGGGAATCGCAAATTAGGTGGCATGGCATGCAACATGGTTATTACATGCCATCTCACAAAGACTACAAAAAAGGGTGGGCTAAATCAGATGATCCCAGCCCTTTGAGTGTGGGTTTATTTTCTCACCACCATCTGTTTTTACATATCATAGATAATTAGCATCATCAAAACCAACAACATATAAGTATACATGTTATCAAATGTACAGTAAGATCTAATCACTTTAAGACCCGACTGAACATCGAATCTAAGTTCTTGAGTTTTTGAACATGTCAGAGTTTCTCTGATGGCAGCTCACTATTAGGATTTTATAATGAGGATGGTGTTAGTAGCTTCCATTGGCCTTCCATGTATACTGAACAGTCCCATAAAGTGGCACACATGAAGAAGATGAGATCTGTACACCATGCATCTAGTGGCCCTGTTATGGATGGTATGATGGACCATACAAAAATCACATTGCACCAGACAATACAAACTACTAATTGCTAAATTACATTAACCAATAGATTAACCTTTTGACACTGTGTCAAAAAGGGAAACTCTGTAGCCTAATCCAGATAAAGCAATCCAAGAGATACTGAATCAATGAAAAAAGAAATCCAAACTCACTTGGCTTGTAGATGTTTATAGAACGACACACTTCCCCTTCCTTCATGAGTCAAGATCAACATTGGCACCATCTTCCTCAGCTTCATCTTCTAGGTCATTTCCAAGATGTAAAAAAGTCAATGAATAACCATTAAAATGCTTCATCTTCTAGGTTCATTTCCTGCAACATCCTTTTGATTATAAAAATCATTAATTAGAAATGGAACCAATTCTCTGCAAAGACAAAGGTTAACATAGATTCTCTTGAACCATTTAAGCAACACTTCAAATACATGAATACTCCAGCTCCAGCTTCTTGGCATTCATGATGCATTACATTCCCCAATAAAGGTGCCTAAACTAGCTAACAAATCAAATATTTAAAAAAGATTGCTTCTGGATGAAAAATTGCATGTGGAATCATGAAAGATTTGAAAATATTCAAACATATAAGAGAACTATTCTTCTGTTATTGAGGTAGCATTTGGAGTTACTGGCAAATCATGGATGACAGTTGGTAGGGCTTTCAGCTACCCACCCAATCATAATCATAAACATTTAAAGAATAAATATCGAAATATATAAGGAAAAAATGAGATAATGATGTAAATGTAAGTTAACTTAGTGAAACATATTTTTCCAAACATGTCATCTTGGCCTTTGGATGAGATAATGATTTAAATGTAAGTTCCTAAGAACACTTCCTTCTTAGGAACTTGCAAGCTCCACAAGGAGATCTAAACCCTGTCATCTTGGCCTTTGGATGTTTGGTTTTGATATCTTTTCCAAACCAGCAAGACCAGTGCAAGCACTTTCACCATGTTTATAAACACTAGAGAGATAGAAGGTGGGTCACCTTATATAGGTGGGTCACCTTATATGGATATTTTAAGTACACCTGGTCTGCTAAGTGGCCTTTTTTTTTCCTGGGTCGACCTTGTCGACTTGCCAAAAACCAATCAGCGAGTGGATTTTTTTAGCTCCCATTTGACCCAACAGAGTTGGCAGAAATGAATCCATGGAGGTTGGCTCAAAACAGCAATTAGCCATCAAAATGCCCCTTTTGAGGATGCGTTGAAACATGCCCTGAATGAGCAAATATGCATGTCCATGTGTTGATAGACAAGTTTCCATCAATGTTTCATGCATTCCAATCACTGAAAAACTACAAACTAGTGTTGATAGACAGGTTTCCATGGATGTTTCATGCATTCCGATAACTGAAAACTACAAACTATGACTATCCCACATCTACAATCAAAGATTCACCACCATTTTATAAATGGTCATGGACTATCACATTAGTCTAGACCCATTTTGATTTTCTTCCTCCATGGGTCTTGCTTTTTGACAAGTTAGCCCTTTTTTGGTAATTTCTAGTACATTTTCCAGGGAATGTTTACACTTATGTCAAAACTGTATAAAAGCTCTACAAAGATATCTAAATATATTTGGGTTTTGGGGTCTAGTCAATTTGTCACCTAAATCATAGGTGACTACCAAACCGGCAATTGCAGGCTGGTATCGAAACAGGGCTCAAAACCCTCATTTCAGATTGATGCAGGGGTTTCATCTCTAAACACCACTTTTGACATTGTGTTAAAACAGCATAAAAAATTCACAAACCGATTCACCTTTCTCTGAACTGCTAGCATGCTTTGCAAGGCAGTTGCATCTTTATGCATGTATCTCATCTTACCTACAGCTCCAATTGCAATGCCCTCAAATATCGAGTGAAAACAGAGTGCAACAATCAGCAAAACGCTATCACCTTGTTACCAGTACTATTAGAGCGTGGCCCATTTCCTGCATAACATGCTCAACCAAAATCCTAAGATGTACGGAGTAAAATTCAGTGGTCCATTTCAAATAAATGCATCAAATCTCATTCATTTTATGATATATAAATAGATTATGTACAATTCCAACTCCCAATTACAATTGATCTAGATAGATGGCTATAGAAGGGTCTGTTTGTGTTGACAAAATCCAGAAGGATTCTGATTTCCAATCACCAGCAGTTTCTGATATGGGATCCATGTTTCTGTTGTCTGGTGGGAATGTGCCAAATAATACAAATGCATTCCATTTCCCAGAATAAACCGAAACCCGACTTAATCTAACATGGCTCCCATGTCAGATAATGTGTGATTGAAATTCATCTGGATTTTGTTTACATAAAGACCATAAAAGAGATGCATATCTTACAAAAATCAATCAAATCAACCCACATTCCTACAAAATTCCAACCGTGCAGGCAATACTCAAATCATTACTTGAGCAGCAGTCTATCTAGTCTCAAATTAACCCATGAATAATACAAGGTGAAGATAAATCAAGGAAAGAAAAGTATACCTATTACATGAAGAGTCTCCAGCCGTGAAAAGCCTATGCTCCATTCTCTCATAAGACCCCAACACCATTAATTCCGACAAACCACACCATTAAATCCGGTGACCTAGTCGCTGAAACCCATCGCCCAAAGAAGTATATTTGTACATTTTATTACTCCGTCCAGATCTCCCCACATCATAAGTGGCCATCGGCAGCTGCAATAAATTAAAACTTCATTGGGATTTTTGATCCATCTCAGAGAGAGAGAGACTAACCGTTCTTCTTCTCCTTCTCCTTCTTCTTCTCCTTTTTGCAGCGAAAGGGGGTTTTGAAAACCCTAGCGAGAGAGACAGAGAGGTTGGGAAACAGAGGGAAATGGGGCTGAGAGATAAAGAGATGGTGAAGGAACGCGAGAGATCGAGAGAGGGTTGAGTGCGAGAGAGAGAGAGAGAGAGAGAGAGAGAGAGAGAGAGAGAGAGAGAGAGGAGACAGGGAGAGGGAGGGTGAGTCGCGGGCGGGCAAGAGAGAGAGAGAGGGAATTGCTTTCGTGAAATGGGGGAGCGCGAGGGAACTGCTTTTCTGAAATGGGGTGCGCGGGAGAGGTTCGCGGACGAGATTCTAGGGGTGATTTATTTTAGGACACGTGGGGCCCACCATCCTGTATGTTAATTATCCAGTTCGTCCATTCATTTTAACGGCTCATTTTTAGGGTTTATCCAAAAAATGAGTCAGATCTAAGATATAGGTGGACCACACCAAATATTAACGATATAAATTTATTTTTTCATTTTTTCTCATGGTGTGGTCCACTTAGACTTTTGATCTTTCTAATTATTGGACTCATGTACTGCAATAATATTTCAAATTGATGGACCGATTAGATAAAATAAATATATTGCAATGGGCCCTATGGAGCCCCTTAAGCATCGTCAGTCTCTAATAAGGTCCCATGGGGAGGTATGTTTTAGCTACAGATTAAGTATGTTTTAGCTACGGATTAAATCCGTAGCTAATTAGCTACAGATTAAAGCCATAGCTATAGATCTCTATAGTCCGTAGCCTTTACTCATTTTTTTGGTAGTCCACCTGCATTTTTTAATGTCATGGTATACCTAGCCATTCACTTTCCACACGAGGCAAAGCTTGCAAACCCAGTACAATATCGTTGGATGTATTCGGTCGAAAGGTGGTAGAACTTATTAAAATTTTTATTTATTTCATAAACTACATATATCCATATTTTCATACGTATAACATAGTAGTTTTGTGTACAGATACCTTCACACACTCAAACAATTTGTGAGGAATAAGGCACGACTGGAGGGGTCGATAGCTGAAGCAAACATTGATAATGAGTGCCTTATATTTTACTCCATTTATCTTCATGGCATAGAGACTAGATTCAACCGAGAAGATTGGAATGCTGATGAAGGGTAGGAGCATGAACAAGGACTCATATCTGTAGTTGCACATAACGTTCGTCCTTTAGGATTCTTGACGTTTCAGGATATGGACCTTGGGGATCTAGCAAAGGCGCGGTGGTATGTGTTGCATAATTGTGAAGAAATAGAGTCGTACTTAGAGTAAGTCTTCCCTTGATTATTGTTTTCTCTACATACGATGATCTTAATGTTTCTTGTTAATGACGTGCCATTTATGTGCAGCAAACACATAGACGAGATGAAGTCCAAATTCTCCACAAATTATGATCGAATGCATCAAGATCAGTTTTCAGAATGGTTCACCAAACGTGTAAGATTTCATATTGTATCTCACCACACTTAGAATTTTTGTTGTATTGCACTTTATTTCAACCTAAGAAAATTTCTAAATAATTATATTCTGTACATGATAATAGATGAAGACGTTGCGCATGAGCAACTCTATGGATGCGTCTGATGCACTATACTCATTGACTTGTAGCCTTGATAGACATGTATCTAGATATACAGGTTGTACTGTAAATGGGATTCGGTTCCACACGAAAGAACGTGAGAAGTACTGGACCACACGAAATAGTGGGGTGGTTGTGAAAGGAACAAATGAAGAGGATGAAATTGACTTTTATGGCATTTTGACCGATATTATTGAGCTGAGTTATTGTATGAGAAAGCGGGTGTACTTATTTAGTGTAATTGGTGGGACATTAGAAATAAGAAGTTGGGAATACAAACTGACAACTACTTTACGAGCATAAATTTATCTCGGAAGTGGTTTAAGGATGACCCATTTGTCCTCACTAGCCAAGCCGAATAAGTATTTTACCTCGTTGACACTAAGTTAGGCGACTCTTGGCACGTGGTACAGAAAATAATGCCTAGGAATGTATTTGACGTTCCTGTACCAGAAATTGAAGATAGCAAGGACAGGGGAAATGACACGTCTAGGGTTGAACAAGCATATCAAGAAGACATGCCATATAGGAATACAGGGACTGATTCAAGTGTTGATATTGATGTGGTGTAATTAGACAGAGATGATGTGCCACCTGATCATGTTGATGCCTCAATAATACATGACATTGTTAGAGATGATAGTGGTTTCATTGATGACGACGTTGCAGACAATGAGGAGGAAATACTGATCAACGATAGTGATGTTGAAGAAGAAATAACCCTAAGCGATAGTGATACAGACGACGACTATTAAATGTACACATCATTTACATGTCATTTTTTAATTCGAATAATTTATGTATTCCATGTATACGTGAAAATTACAAGTCATGATTAATTCCTTTTATTAACTCGTTTATAATCCACATTTACAGTTGAGTCAATTTCTGATCATGTCCTCCTCAAACTGGAGCGTAGAAGAAGCACGCAACATACTTCATTAGCTATTGCAGATGGACGTTTCGGTCCTATCTTCTTCTAGTAGGGCCATCGAGATACACGGTCTGCTCGATGAGTGTAGAGTGGAATATATTGACGACGATTCAGAGGAAAAATTATACCATCTCAAAGAAATTTCGGGGCTAATGGAGATATATAACCGCGGGAAACAAGATATGAAAGATGCGACTTTGTCACTTACACATCTGAATGGAGTCCCGAGAGACCAGATTTCTCCTATCGTGACTGGTATGTTGGTTGTAAAAATGTCGAGTTCTTTACACAATATGACATATGCTTCTGAAGTATACGATAACTTACGTAAGGAGTACTTCAGATAGTTTACCTCAAAGTTATTTCGTATTACAATGAAATATGTGTATTTAATATAGAATGACAATGTGCAATGAAATTTTCAATGGTTATAGATTAAAGTTTACAGTTTTATTATATTCTGCTTACATTATAGTGTAATGGTCTAATCATATTTTAATCATCTCTCTAAGCATAATCACAAATGCATTGCCGTCAACACTACTTGTATAATATTTTAGTATATTTCACTTGTATTGACATTATTTTGAATTTATAAGTTCGTAGCTCGCACATATTCAGTGATGACATCAGGTGGGAGAGCACGTCGTTCGCACACTGGATCTAGCCCTTCTACCCGTGATGCGACGGAGCCAGCATCACCGTCACATGTTGCATCGCAGGCGTTTGATCCTCAGTCATGCATACACCAGGCACTGCATGTAAGTCTAAACATATATTTCTTTTAATGATTTCTATTTATGTTTAGACTTACATATTTCTTTTGCAACAGCGTCATCAACCAGCCGATGAGGACGTGGACCCACGTGTGGGTTACTTTTAGAGTGAATTACGCGTGAGGGTAGAGTTCCCACAGGACTGCATTAGACCTGTTGGGAACAATGCCATATTGTTTACGTTGGAGATCGGTGTCTTATGCCGATCTCTGATCCCCCCACCACCCCTCGTTGGGGAGACGTGACAGATGATGTGCAGCAGCTCATCCGTTAGTGCCTTCAGGTAAATTTTGGTAAATTAGAATTTATTCTATAAAAGTTCATTTACGGTTAAGTTATTTTCTTAATAAGTTTATTGCCTTACTTTACGAAACTGCAGGATAAATTTGACTTAAATTTGAGTGTTCTGCACATCTCCCATGCCGTCGACGACATGATCAAGGAGTGGTTCAAAGATTACAGCGATAAGTTACACCAGCGGTACAAGCGGTGCGCGAGCCATGAGGAGGCTGTACAATCCGCACCGCCGCACGTGACCGATGAGCACTGGCGGATACTCTGCAATAAGTTTTCATCTAATTCTTTTCAGGTAATATTTACATATTTACGATATCTTAATGTAATAATTAAATTCACAATTAATAACAATGTATTATGAATAATGTGTTCAGAAGAGGGGCAAAATAAATTCTGACAACAGGGGAAAGTTAGAAGTGAACCACGTAGCTGGTTCAAAGTCATTTGTATGACTTTGTCATAACATGGTAAAAAGTACTGGTAATTATTACGTTTATATATTCTTTTTATGCATTTATATTAACTCTATTATCCTTTCGATTGTGCAGCGAGATTCCGTCATTGGCTAGGAGCCCGGACCAGTAGACTTTTACAGAAGGACTAATTGTCGGCAGGCGACGGGATCTTGGGTACATCATAGAGCCAGCGAGATTTGGGTAAAAATTCTTACATTATAAAATTTAATTATATTAAATTATAATAATGTCATTTATTATGAAAATTCATATGTTTTCATTACAGGAGGAGATGAACACCTTATGCAGTCAGCCCACTCCTGATGGTACTCAGTGGAGTGAGCCAGAGATCCTGAGTCAGGTGCTTGACACCAGTTCTGGATATATGCGTGGGCTTGGCCATGGTGCCAAGCTCATGGCACCCGTTAGACCTGCCTCCAGCCGATCCATCATCGTTGGCGACAGCGCCGTACGCCAAGCTAATACCACAGAGAGAGAGGTTCAGCAGCTACGGGTCATCGTCGATGACATCAGAGATCAGTTGGACAGGTAGAGGGAGGAGTAGGAGAGGAAGATGATGGATCAGTTGGCGAGGCAGAGGGAGGAGCAGGAGAGGAGGGTGGAGGAGGAGCTGGCAAGGCAGAAGGAGGACCAGGAGAGGAGGATGGAGGATCCGCTAGCGAGGCAGAGGAAGGAGTAGGAGAGGAGGATGGAGGAGATGCGGGTGGAGCATGAGCGACGGATGACGGAGATGTTTCAGGCTCTCGTTGCACGCTTACCCATCGATGCCCCACCACCTCCGCCTTTATCTTTGTGATTTTTTGTATATTTGTTTATGATGTTAAGTTTATATGTATTTATGCGTGAATGAATGTGATGTGGATAAGATTGTTTGTGTTTGGATAAATGTAGTTTATGGTTGGATGGATTTAGTAGTTTGGGTTTAGATGGATGTAAATGTGAATATGATGAAATATATTATATAACAGGTGTATATCAGTATGAATATGATGAAATATATTGTAACAGGTGTATATCAGGAATTTTGTGCTGGAATTTTTTTTTTTAAAAGAGACTTTTAGCGACGAAACTTTTCGTAGCTAAAAGTTTTGTAAATATTTTTTAGCAACGAAAATTTTCGTCGCTAAAAGTTTTGTAATTATTCTTAGTGACAAAAATTTTCATAGCTAAAAGTTTTGCAAATATTTTTTAGCGACAAAAATATTCGTCGCTAAAAGTTTTGTAATTATTTTTAGCGACGAAAATTTTCGTAGTTTTGCAAATATTTTTTAGCGACGAAAATATTCGTCGCTAAAAGTTTTGTAATTATTTTTAGTGACGAAAATATTCGTCGCTAAAAGTTTTGTAATTATTTTTAGCGACGAAAATATTCATCGCCAAAAGTTTTTATGTATTTTTTAGCGACAAAAATTTTCTTCGCTAAAAAGCTTGCCTTTGCCGAATTTTTTGTTGATAAAAAACTCTTGCGTCGGTCTTTTAGCGACAAAAATTTTCGTCGCTAAAAGTTTTTAGCTATAAAAATTTTCGTTGGTAAAGATGGGATTTCTTGTAGTGATCCCTTTTTTAAGCTCATTTTAGGACGAGGCCAAAAATCAGCCGGATCCAATAATCAAGTATGCCCAACACGTAAGAATTGAATTTCCACAATTGAAATATTTGTGGGCCACATAAGTTTTTAATCAGGTTAATATTTGTGTTTTTGGTTCATCTAATAGGAATGACCTTATCAACGGCATGGATGGCATGTAAACTTTACTGTCAACCCCGGGGAGGTTTCAAAGGTAGGAATTTCCATACCCACATTTTCCTTTAATGCGGCGCACTTGAGTCCTGGATTTGCTCACTTTTGGTCTCAACTCTTAAAATAAGCTCCCAGAACAGATGTACAGAAGATTATACAGACATGGATGAACGTAAAACACAAATATAAGCTTGATCCAAAACTTCCTTGGCCTCAGGAAATTTTCAACGATCTAAGTTCAAGTCAACTGTTTCCTATGGTGTGGTCCATTTGAACATTGTATGTATTTTATTTTTGTGCTCAAGCCCTAAAAATTATATGGGAAAATGGATCGGTTGGAGTGGATAAAATACCTAAATCAGGGTGGACCTCACGGAGTTTACTCGGTACGCTAAGGGTAGTGAGTTACTCACCACGCAATCCGCTTCCGTGCCCAACGGCCAGTGTTCACACGTCAACGGTCAATAACAATACCGAAAGAGACTGACAACCACTCGTTTCTCTCTTTCCTCTATCGTCTCTGAGGAGGTTCTTCCTCTCCTTCTTCCTGTTTCCTTTGTCCTTCTCTCCTGTGTTGTGACGGGCCGGCCACGACCATCTGGGAGGCGGACGAGATGGACAATCCATCCGCCATCCTTGATGACAAAGAAGGCCACTCTCGGTCTATGGTGTGCCGGCCCATGGCTGTCTCCGGGATCGTCTCTCATGGAATATGGGTAGGGGAGAATCCTTTGAAGTATGGGTTACCTCTCTTTTTAATTCAAATCTCTCTCATCTCCATAATCACGTGGGTTCTGTACTACCTTCTCAAATCCCTCAGACAGCCTAAGATCATCAGCAGTTTAATGGTAAGCTTTCCATCTACATCGTCCTCTTCCTCTTCTTACACCACCAATACAACCATTTAGATAGGCTAACATGATGATTTACATGTGGACAGGGGGGGGTAATCCTAGGTCCATCAGTCCTTGGCCGCAACAAGCGTTTTACAGAAATGTTCTTCCCACGAGAAAGCCTAAGGCTGGTGGAAACAGCTGGGATGTTAGGTGTAACCTTCTTCCTCTTTATAGTGGGAGTGAAGATGGACCCCTCCATCATTAAGAAATCAGGGAAGCAGTCAGTGTACCTAGCCATTTCAAATGTATTCTTCCCTGCAATTCTTCTGTCATTCGTCGTCTTAACCTTCAATGAATCTATCATCCCGGCCGCCCTAACGATTAACCATGTCATGAAACTGTCCTTGATGTTGTCAATGACCTCGTTCCCTGTCATCGCAATCACCCTCACTGAGTTTGGGATGCTCAACTCGAACATTGGCCACCTGCTCATGTCATCAGCGATGATCGTAGAAATATTCAACGTCTTGTCTGTATTGGCCACCGTGGCAGTTAATGTAGCTGCAGAGAACCAGATGTACGCCATAGGGATGGTGTTGTCAATGATCGTTCTGATAGTCTCCATCATCTGCATGTTCAGGCCCATATCATTGTGGATCATCAAACAGACCCCAGAGAATCACCGAGTGGCAAATGCCCATGTCTTCATCATTATCATCGGGGTCCTGTTCACCGCTTTAATCGGAGAGTTTATTGGGCAGCAAACATCCTTCGGGCCGTTCATCTTGGGCTTGGTCATACCAGTTGGGCGTCCACTAGGATCGGCTATGGTAGAAAGGATTGAATCCGTGGTTTTGGAGATACTAATGCCACTCTATTTCGTTTCGATGGGCTTGAAAATGAATGTGTCTGCTATACGTGATTGGAGGCTACTTGGGTTCATAGGGTGGATCACGATCATCAGTTGCCTAGCGAAGATTGCGGCGCCAACCATGTTGTCGACTTACATCAACATCCCCAAACAGGACGCTCTCGTGTTTGGCCTGTTCATGTGTTCCAAAGGTATCATGGAACTCATCGTTTTGAATATTTGGAGGAATGAGAAGGTACCACCTCATTTCCATGTATACTCTTATTCTTACTTGGGATTTTTGCATATAACTCTTACTTGGGTTTTTTGCCCTTTTTTTCTCCATACCTGAAAAAACCTTTCAATTTTATATATTTTTAAAAATTAAAAAATCTTTAAGTTTTATCTAGCGTGTGAAAATTACACCCTAAAATTATTTTGTGTAACAGAAAAAACAACACTGTTAACTAACTTTCTGAGAAGATTATTTAGCATTTTTATATAACTGGACAACTGAAAGAGGCCAGGCTTTAGAGTCCTCAATTAGCAACAGCTATCACTTGCTGAAAAGGGCAAGTGAGAAAGACTATTTCCCCTCTACATGAAATCCTTCATTACAGATGACCATCACATAAATGGTTTTGGTCACCAAATTGTAGGTCTCACATGTAGCTGAAGTAGAACCGGGTCGAGTTTGTGTTGAGTTGGCGAGAAAGAAGGCAGCAATAAAGGGTGAGAGAGATCCTTTGGGTGAAACAAAATCCACTTCTTTAATGGGAGGAGTATTTTGTCTGTAACTGTCCAAAAATGCAAGGATGTTGTTTACAAGTAGTGGAAACAGAGGGTATTTTTCTACCATAATACTAAAATGGGAGGGGAGCATGATCTGTATTCCAAGGTTTGGAAAACAAAATGCAAATCCACCATAGAAAAAAGTGGCATTTTGATTAGAGGAATTACGAATTCATTAGGCACTTGTCCCATTGGGCCCATTTCATCTAATTTATCCAAACCATTGATTTGATATTGATGCAACCCACTGTCAACAACAAGGACCTCAAGTATTATGGACCAAAATACCTGAACATCCAACCGGTTGACAATCATTGCCAAGTCATAATTTAATTAAGTTACCGTAAACAGCCCCACTCCAATAATGACGGACCTTATCTTAGACCACATGAAATGACCTATGAAGCTTAGAAAACCCTAAGAATATAGCCTAACTAAACCATGAAACGCTAATGCCTGTGAAGCTTAGAAACCCCTAGGCATATAGCCTAACTAACCCACGAAACACCAAACCACAATAAAGCCCAATGGGCTGGACTAGGCTAGTGGGATCCTCATGCAACTTGGAGCACCAACACACACCTGGGGGAGCCTGCATCTCCCCCAAGCCACTCATCATGGACTATGGCCCACTATGAATTTACTATGAGTAGTGGTGGCTATTGGGCCATTGGTCGGGCCTAATCCAACAGGCCTATATAATGAAGAGGGCCTCCAGAGTCCCTTATAATCGAAACAGCAAAAAACTGCAAATAGGCAAAAGTCACATTGTTGCCCGAATCTTTGCAAATCTGGAAAAATATTAGGACCTCTCCCAAGATCTTCCTGGATGGTAATTTAGAAAAATCAGCATCTAGGCAGCAATATGATTCCGCCCTCCGGTGAAATTTTCATTTCATCCTCCCAAATGGTGAAATTACCTATTTTACAACTTATCAAAGGAAATCCATGGTGCCAAGTGTTCTCCAACTAATCATTTCATGCAATGTGACCATCTTTGCCTTCCAAATTATTAGAATTTACAAGAAAGCAAAGCTATCATCTATAAATAGAGGCCCACCCCTCTCATTTCAAAGGGGAGAGAAGAATTGAGCTAGAGAAAACTCTAAGAGCCTAAAAGATAGAGAGATATCTAGGGAAGAGAATACGAGCTCCTTGCAACATTTAAAGGCCATAACATCCAACCCATCTTAGTTGTCCATCTCAAACTATTTGTACATCCAACCCATCTTAGCCATCCATCTCAGCCCACACATGCATACAAGGCTATCTCAACCATCCATGACAAGAGCAGTAGAGTCAAGATCTAAGATCTATGGTCATCTTCTCTAGGAGTGCCTTAGTTCTCATTTTCACCTCCCACACCTCTAAGTACGTCGGTTGTGATTCGGTCATCCCTTTTGCTTTTCTATTCATACTTTGCATATTCATCCTCTTATCCCCCTCCTGCTCTTAGTGAGTGATCCTTGTTCGCATGCTCTGCAGCTTGCTAGTCTTTCTAGATCCTAGTGTACTAGAAAACGAGTTTACGTGATTAATTTTTCCCTTTTCTTTAGTCATTAGCATACTGCATTTGTTTTATTTTACTAAGTAATTATCAACTCCTCAAGTTCACCCAAGATCGAGACACTACCATCTCCCTAGCCGATAACTTAGGTGGAGTGGCAATACATTTAGTTATTAACATACTCATGCGTGCGTGCGTACACACACATTATTGCATCCTTCGTGCATCGCATTTTGCATTTATGTTCTTTCTTTATTGCAATTATCTCTTCCAAACATACCCTAAGTTGATACATTGTGATCTCCTTGGTAGTGGTTTGGGGGCAGTAATGATTCACCAGCCAATTTCTGACCTTGTTGGTAATTAGATTAGTCCATAAAAAATCCTTAAAACTCTATGTCCGTTAAAGTAGAGGTCGTGTAGAGGCGCAGGTGGTTGAGGGTGCCTAAACCCATCCATCACCATCATTGAGGTCGTTGCTATGAATCTCTAGCTCAAACATTATCTAAGAGTAATCTCTAATTGGGGAGTCTTTGATTTCCTAATCCAAGGCGATTCTACGGGTCCAACCAACTGTATATTCTAGGTCTTCTTCAGCTAGTGGTGACTCTAAGTCTTTTAAATGTAATATTTTGAATCTATGCTCTATCCATCTAAAACCAAGATCAAAACATGTAAGACACATTTGAGCGCACCCACCCGCCTTGTGGGAGCAGCGTTCACAAACTGGAAACTATGCTGGGGAAGTTTGTTTCCAGCTACTAGTTAAACTTAAAACACGTGATTTAGGGGGGTTTAGAAACTTTTGAGGTTCTGACTCCTTAACTTTCAATTTCGTCTCTCGTTGTTTTTATTTTATGTAGTCTAATTTTTAGCAATTTACATTCCAGCAGTTTAATTTCTTGTATATATTATTTTTTTATACATATTTTCCTCTTGTAAACTACGAGCATGGGCACCACTTGCATTTGCATATCATGAGAACAGACACCGTGTAGGTTGTCCCATTTTCGAACTTGTAGGGAGAACCTCTCTAGGGTCTCTATTGAGAAGGCCTTCCAAAAAGTCCACCCTAGCAATACCAAAGATTGGTCCATTTAGAATGAGAGGTATATCGATTTAGCAACCTTTCGAAGTTGCAAACCCATAGAAGCATCTATCACTGGCACACTCCCAGCAGTTTTAAAAAAAAAAAAAAAATCATTTAAAAAAAAAAAAGAGGAGTGAAAACTTGCATTGTAGGAGCAGGATCAACATGCCTCCATCATAATGCCTAGAAGTAATCAGCGCATTCGGTGCTCCCAAAGGATTTTAACCATGACATCCCACACCCCGATCCAAACTTGATCTGAAACCATTGTGGAAGTTCAGGAAGGGTGTCAAATGACCTTCTATCTCTCAAGAATTATAAAATGCATGGTTATTAAGGCAGTGGTGGAGGATAATGCAATAGTTAATCAACCCCTATCCCCCAACAGTTCCTAGATGTAGTATGAGATCTTCCGACAGGAGATTTCGACCCTTAACAAAAGCGTCCCGACTTCAATGCTCAACCCATTTCTTCCCTAATTTCTAAATCATAATTCATTTCTAAACATTTAGTGAACTCCCAACAATGAGAGCAACACCCATTTGAATTTGTGGTTTTACTGCTACAAAAGAAGCTTGAAGATATATCTAATGTCCTAGAAGGGGGTGAATATGACTTTTCAAATTTTATTTTAACAATTAACATGCACTTACTTCTAGATACACAACTAAAGAAATATAAGTGAGAAGAAATGCATGCATGACAATAGTCTATTTAGTGAAACACATCATCAATGCATTTTGTCAAACATATTTACTGCAAAAAATAAACAGAGTATATTGTTAAGCCAAACATAACAAATAAAGATTTAGATCAAAAACCATAATACACACGATGTATAGTGGTTCGTCTATGTGCTTACACTACTCTTTACTAACTTACTCTCTCCTAGAGTGCCGGATTTCGCTATTCATATGGTTTTAAATAAGGTTTACCATAAACCTTCACAACCTACATTAGGTCCACCTTTTCCACTCGTCGATGGCTTATACAAGGTCTTATTAAGTCCTACACAAGAACTTAAGAAGTCCTATATAAGGACAACAAAAACATACTCTCTTATCAGAAGCCTACATAAGGACTTGTCGATTTTGGACAAAATTTGAAACCCAAACCTACAGAAGGAATGGTTTCCAGGCACAATGGACTCTTAATATATACTTACTTAAAAGTGGATGAGCCCCATCAAGCACTTGATGAAGATTTTCTTGAATGATGAAGGATCTTTAGCTCCCTTGTACCACAACTGTATGATGATGTTCCATTGAAGATGCTGAGGCCGTTGGGTCAAGGGTTTAGTGAATCCTGACTAGGTATTGATGGTATTTAAGAACTAGTTAAGGATCTCCATGGCTGAGCATTCAATGCTAGCTAGCATACAGATTTGTCAATGAATGTGGTTGCTAGAGAATCAATAAATGCTTGAGTTCATTATTCAATCTAAGCTTTAAATGTTTCAATGATTGCCTTTAAGATAAGGATTTAATGATGAACTCCATGAGGAAAGAAAGCTTGAGAAGATGAGAAATAATAATAGGTATTCACTCTCATAAAGCTTTCTCTATTACTCACCAAATTTCTAAGAATCTCTTTTATTGAATATATAGAAAAGATTTGCAACGGTAAAAAAACATGGGATGCATATCAATCCGCATATGGAACCATAATCTCTGTTGCTATCTTTACACTCGGAGGATAAGAAAATGACACTGAATTCTCGACAAAAATTTGTCAAGTTTGATGTCATTGAAGGGTGTTCGATGTCATCTAAGTGTCCCTTTAATATCATCAAGCGACCTTAGATGGCATCGATAAATTCAGCATATAATTCAAAATGTTGTTAGACAGTTTCTGCATTTCTGATGATGTCATCGAGTGACCTTCGATGTCATCAAAGAGGTCCTTCGATGCCATCAAAAGCTTTCTTGATGCCATCGTAAAAATTTAAAATTTTAACTTTGAGGTTGTTGGACAATTTAGGGTCCAAGTTCGATGCTATTAAGCTTACCTTCGATGTCATTAAATGTTGTTTCGATGCCATCACAAAAATCCAAAATTAAATTGATTTCTTGATGGACTATTTGAGCACTTTCTCGATGTCATCGAAGATATGTTCGATGCCATCGTAAAAATTCAGATTTTAAGTTGATTTCTTGCTGGACAATTTGTGCTCTAAGCTCGATCCCATCCGGTTGTCTTTGATGTCATCGAAGGTAGTTCAATTGCACTTTGATGCCATCGAAGATGCCTATTTTTAAAGATAATTCTTTTACTCAGATATCAACCCACTTAACTTTCTAACACACTTAAAAATATATTTTCCTAATAGTATTAGCTAGGTATAGGGCTTTATTTGGTGGTTTTCAGTATAGGGTTTGATGAGGTCTTGGAATTTTCTTATCTTGTCTTGAATCGGATGCCTTTAACCTTTGAGTGTTTAATCTTGGTTCTTCTTTGGGGCTCACCTGACTCTGAGACTCACAATTCATGTTAATTGATAAACTAGGATACTTACACCATTCAATTCAACATCTCGTAATCTAGGACTTGTTTTAAGCAAACACTTCTCCTAACAGGAGCCAGCATTACGTACTTGCAAGTGCCCTAGGTTGGGACTAGTTTCAACTACCAACCTACCCTCTAGTGAGTGAGATTCAGGTATGGGAGTACCCCATGAATAGGGTCCAATTCCAATCAAATCCTACTCAACCTCACTCAAATCCAGTTCAATTCCAGTTAAATCCTACTCTACTTCAGTCAAATCTCATTCAATTCCAGTCAAATGCTACTTAATTTAAGTAAAATCCAGTTCAAGTTCAGTCAAATCTTGCCCCTAAAAGGAGTCCAACACAAATTTAGTGTCAATATTCCCTTGCCAACGGGGTTCATTTCTAGAAAATTTCCCAGTATACAATCCCTAATGAGAGCAACAGTTAAATCCATCATCCCCTTAAGGGAAGCCATAAGGGGTTTTAACGAGGTTAACCATTATGAAGAGGAAGCAATCCAAGTGTCATAACCAGCAAAACCCCTCTAATCCAAGCAACTTTGAGAACAATTCCAAGAGCACTTTATGCCATGGAGGCCAAAATCCAAAGGCAATAATGTGTGGATCTGAAATTCGTAATGTTTGGGGGGACCTTTATCCCTTTTCAGACACACAACTACCTCAAAACTTTAAACTACCCAAATTTTAGATGTATGATGGTATTGGGTGTCCCATATCACATCTTAAAGCAATTTGTGGCAAGCTTGATATTGTGGGTGGGGAATGATGGAGCAATAATATGCCTATTTTAAAAGTCCCTTAAAGGTGACACATTAGATTTATTCCAATGCAATAAATAGGTAAAAAATTCATCGAATGACAATCAACAATGATACCTTTGCCTCCTTGGAGCCATAATAGTATAGACAGTAGGTAAAACCATTAAGATCTTTAGGGTTGTCCCCCAAAGTAGGTAAGATAAACTGGAGGCAATTCCCTGACTGCAGTAAACAACAAGCCTTTAGGGCTCCCTAGAGAACGTGTAGTCATTGTATGGCCACAACAGACAGCAAGTTATCAGGATTTCATAAGACACTGATGGCAATCCCCCAACCACAACAAATAGTGAGCCTATAAAGCTCCCAAGCAAACTGTCAGTGATTCCCCAGTTGCAACAAACTGCAGGCCTCCAGGGCTCCCCAATAAACTAATTGTGATAGTATGACCACAACAAGTAGCAAGCCATTAGGGCTTCCCAAGACACTAGCTACAATCCCCCAATCACAGCACAGAGAGAGAGAGAGAGAGAGAGAGAGAGAGAGAGAGAGAGCAAAGAAGACAAGGGAGCTATCACGCCCCAAACCCGGAAATCGGATTCACAGGAATCCCAATCGTCGAATTCGGTGCCGACAGCCTCCGTAGTACCCCATTCTCGGCTCCCAGCGTCCATACGCCAAATTCCGATCCTGGGATCCTACAAGGAGGATTTATTTTTTTTAACGTACATTTATTTGATAACAAGCATAACCACAAGTTTACCCAAATCACAAAGGCAACATCATCATCACATATCCACTAATATAATAATTTGAATACAATGCTAAAGGAAATTACATATATCGAAATAATCAAAGCTCCAGAGATCCGCTGCATGCTCCAAGCTCAACATTGCTACAACCTGACGCCACCTGTACGCATCTATCGTGCATAAGCTTATAGAAAGCTTAGTGGGTGGTAGAAGTGTGTGCCCAAGGTAAGTGCTAAGTAAGTAATATAAGAGAAAACAGAGTAAGCGGAAATACTGACAAGCTCATAATTCGTACAATATCAGAAATACTGGCAAGTTTATAAATCAAACAATATCAGAGTAATGTGAAAACATACTGAGAGACCCATAAATACCATTAGCCTTATCCAGGTTATGCGATGCAGAAATACAATAAAAACAACATCATAAACTAATGAAGTAATATAGATTGACTATGCAATGCGGATATAGCAAGCCAAATATCAAATGTTGATGATGCAATACAAAATGTAAGTCCTGATGAGTCCACGAATACCGTTAATCATATCTAGGTCATATGAATGCAGAAACATAGTAACCCAAAATGACATATGCTGCAGATGTAATGTGATATGTGGTGCGAATGGAATAAACATGTTGAAGTGTGAAGTCGGGATGATAGTACATAGTATCGCAGGTTATGGGGTCCATCACAAGGGACTTCTATCCAAACCAGTCCTATACCTAAATTTAGATAGTCAGACTCAATGTGGTAAACTCCTGATCTCAGGTTAGTCATGCGCCCCAACTGAAATCTTAGCCATTGCGAAGGCACACGTAATAAATAGTTGCGCACCACTAACCCGAGTGTATAGTGAATGAATGAATGTATGAATGAATATGCAACTCCTGCTCACTAAATCCACATATCAGTACAGTTCATCTCTGGGATCATCTCCGGGGTTTAGTACACTCCAAATGGCACTGCTGCTCTCCTAGCCGTACAGTCCAAGTGAGCGTAAGAAACCTCACTATCCGCCTGACTAATAGTCTGCCAATACCTATCCGGCACGTCGATAGCGGACCCATTTACGAGCTGGTCAAACTCAGCCTAGTATTGTCCCCTACCCTCGGGCGGGTAAGGCCACACTCCCTCCCAACCGACTACGATACAGTGGGAGATACGGCCTCCTGGTATTCGGCACTCGAGTGCTCATGTATTCACTCGGTCTCGACGTTGGGGCGTCTCCTGGCCACGGAGGTTTAGGAATTTTCACCCAGGGACATCTATGACGCCCGTATGCTAGAACCAAACATTTTCGGTGTCCCATTTGGCCATCCACGATATGCCTGCGGAGGCTACGACCCTGATGTCACTAGGGCATACAGTAATCATAATACGAGATACATGAGTCATACAATCCAGTCATGCATCAATCCTGCGCATACCACATGCTCATGTGAGATAACCTCCGCCTGTCAGGGAGTCTCATAACAACATGCTCAATGACATATGCAATGATCAACCACATCTCATAACAAACATGCAGATGATGTGTATGTGCATGTATCATGATGCTATGTTGTCACATACTCATAACCGGTATCAACAACCGGCATCGACAATCGACCTCGACAATGTGGACATTTAACCAACATTGCCCCCAAGGAATGGCCCACATAGAGCCAAACATATAATGGGCCTACGGCCTCACACAAAGGCCTGATATACAACACTGTGGGCCTTACTCAAGGGACACATATACACAATAGGCAGGCCCTGCTCATGGGCCTCAAATACATGACATGTGGGCCCTACTCATGGGTCTCGAATACATCGAATGGGCCATGCATCATGGGCAATGAATACATCACAATGGGTCTTTCTCATGGGCCTTACATACATCATAATGGGCTCCATAGCCTGGTCCTCAAATGCATCCCAATGGGCCTCATCGCATAGGCCTCATATACATTATATTAGGCCTTAAACACGGCCTGAATGCACATCACAACAGTCCTCAGATATGGGCCGCATATACATCGCATTGAGCCTCAACAATTGGCCTCGATATTCGGTCTCAATACTCGGAATCGACACTCAGGATCGGCCTCGATAATCGGAGTCGGCCTCGATACTTGGTCTCGACAATCAGGATCGATCGATAATCAGAATCGACAAATCATTCACGTCAATTGGAATCGGCAATCGGCCACGACAATCAGGATCGATTGATAATCAGAGTCGGCAAATCGGTCACGTTAATCAGAATCGGCAATCGGCCACGACAATCGGGATCGATCGATAATCAGAATCGGCAAATCGGTCATGACAATCGGGTCGATCGATAATCAGAATTGACAAATCGGTCACGGCAATCGGAGTCGGCAATCGGCCACGATAATCGGGATTGATCGATAATCAGAATCGGTAAATCGGTCATGACAATCGGGTCGATCGATAATCAGAATCGACAAATCGGTCACGGCAATCGGAGTCGGCAATCTGTTACGACAATCGGGATCGATCGATAATCAGAATCGGCAAATCAGTCATGACAATTGAAATCGGCAATCAGCTACAACAATCGAGATCGATCGATAATCAGAATCGGCAAATCGGTCATGACAATCGGATCAATCGATAATCAGAATCGGCAAAACGGTCATGACAATCGGATTGATCGATAATTAGAATTGGCAAATCAGTCACGACAATCAAAGTCGGCAATCAGAGTCGGTAATCGGGATCGATCGATAATCAGAATCAACAAATCAGTCATGACAATTGGAATCGACAATCGGCCACAACAACCAAGATCGATCGATAATCAAAATTGGCAAATCGGTCATGACAATTGGATCGATCGATAATCAGAATCGGCAAATCAATCACGGCAATCGGAGTCGGCAATCGGCCAAGACAATCGAGATCGATCAATAATAAGAATCGACAAATCGGTCATGACAATCGGAATCGGCAATCGGCCACAACAAACGGGATCGATCGATAATCAGAGTCGATAAATCAGTCACATCAATTGGAGTCGGCAATCAGCCACGACAATTGGGATCGGTAAGAATGGGCCTAACAAGGCCTAATGAAAGGTCACAATGTGGACATTAAACCATCATTGCCCATCAATGTGGCCATTTAATCAACATTGCTCCTAAGGAGTGGCCCACGTAGAGTCAAACATATAGTGGGCCCATGGCCTCACACAAGGACCTAATACACATCATTATGGGTCTCACTCATGGGCCTCATATTCATCATAATGGGCCGCAGCATATGGGTCAAAAAAATACATCTCATAGGGCCTTACCAAATGGTCCAAAAATACATCATAACGGGCCTCCAGTACGTCGTAATGGGCCTTGGCACATGGGTTATGAATACATCACATTGGTCCTCAAATATGGGCCTCAAATATACATTAAGTGGGTTATATCCATGGGTCGCACCAATGGGCCTCATAACAGGTGGGCCCTACTCATGGGCCTCAAATACATAATATGTGGGCCCTACACATAGGTCTCGTGTGCATCAAACGGGCCACGTATCATGGGCCTAATACATATTACAATGGGCCTTACCCATAGGCCGCAAATACGTCACAATGGGCCTTGCCCATGGGCCTTAGATTCAAGCAGGTGGGCCCTGTCATATGGGTCGCACCAATGGGCCAATATGCATCAAGTGGGCTACATCAATGGGTCGCACAAGTGGATCATATACACACATCATAGTGGGGCCACTGGGACATAAAAATCTAGTCAATCCATGGCTTGTGTGGGTCACACCACACACATCAGTTAAGGGCTTTACCCTCTATAAAACATTCATAATCATTCATTGGGCCTACCAATCTGTAGTTCACAAATCCAACCCATTCATAAGTTAACATATTGATAGATGAAGTGACGACAAATATCAGCTTAATGAAAACTACTGCGGTCCTTAAAAGTTCTGAGCGGTGGATGTCACTATCCACGTTGATGGTGGGGTCCACTTGAACTTTAGATCTGATTTATTTTTAGTCTCTAGCCTGTAAGACAAGCTTGCCAAAGGATTGGATGGTTTGGGTGCAACATATGCATCATGGTAGGGTCCACACATGTGGCCTACTAATTAAATGGACGGTGTGTATACACGCCGTTTGGATGGACGGTTTATACGAGGGGTCCACCTACCGGGCTGACGTCTGATACGTCAGCTCACCTTATCAGCCCACCTTATCTCAAAACAGGTGGGTCCCCACGTGGGGCCCACCATACTATATTTTATAATATATAAATTATACTATAATATATTATATATATTATATAATTAAGTATATATATCTAGGCCTGTCCAGCGTGTGCGTCCAGACGCTGGACATTTGGACGGGCGGTGTTGCAAAAAAAAATAAAAATGGACAGCGTGCAAAATAAAATAAATACATCAAGGTGGGTCCCACGTGGGGCCACCATAACATTTGTCTACCGTCCAATTTGTTAATAAGGTCACAGGGACCTGAATGAAAGAAAAGAAAACAAATTTCATATAATCCAAAACTTCTGTGACAATAGAAGGGTTCCAATGGCAGATGCTCAACCCTCACTCTTTCCTGCCCTGTGGGCCACCTGAGCTTCACCTACATCTGATTTTTGGAGGGCCCACTGCCCTAAGGGGCTCCATCAAAATGCACGGTATTGATGTTCTAAGCACATCAAGATGGGGCCCACGGATGGGATCCACGGTCCCAACCTCCAGCGTCCAGGACACTGCTCTGGCGTTAGCGGTAGTAGCAGGCGTTGCTGCCTTGCATTATTATTATTTTTATTCATTTTTTATTTTTATAAGGTTTTTCATATGTGGAGCCCGCTTTAAAAAAATCCAGCTCAGCCATTGGATTCCATGGCTCAAGACAGTCCGAACGAGCCCAATATTTGAGGTATTTTGGTGTATAGGAACGTCAGGATGGATTTCAACGGTAGAAAATACTGTTTTCTATGGTATGGCCCGCCAGAAAATCAGATTCACTTCATTTTTCAGCTCAACGCTTAAAATGTGCTGGGGAATGAAATGGACGGCGTGGATTTGACTTATATATATCAAAGTGGGGCCTACATGAATAGCCCACCCAAGGTATGGAATTAAGCTGATATTTTTGTTTTCATTGCTGGACGGTGTGTGTATACACACCGTCAGTTCACACTTCACTAAGCAGCCATGTCCAGCGTGGACGGTTTGGGTAACACACACACACATATATTTAGGCCCACCTGTAGGCGTGCTATAGGTGGGCCACCAAATGGTTAGATGGCGTAGATAAGACACATCAAGGTGGGATCCATCATTACATAAAAATTAAAAAGAGAGGGAGAGAAAGAAGCACCCACCTCTTATTCTTCTTCCTCCCTAGCCTTCCAATGCTCCAAAAGTGCTCCTTCAACGGTGGAGATGATGATCCAAGGGTGGAGATGGGAGATAGGGTGGTAGGGAGTGGGCCACACATGGCTCTTCTCATGGAGAGTTTGGACGTTTCCTCTCCTTAGGAGTTGCTTGGGAGAGTGAGAAATGAGAGAGAGAGAGAGAGAGGAGTGGTGATGGAGTGGAAAGGGATGGGTTGTTTTGACTTTGTAAGAAAAGAATGAGCTAAGCATGGGTTGCATTGACTTTGAGTAAGGAGAGGTAAGGGTGAGTGATGGCTTCTAATGGGATGTACTTGACTTATGATTGATGTGATTGATGGGACATCGTAGAGATTCTATCGAAATTCGCAAAGTGCGGCATTTTTTCTCGAATTACACGTGGGCCCACATCTCCTGGCCTGGATATCGCCTCGGTGCGCGAGATGTGGCGTTGGAACCGCGGCGACGGCACAGTCGCACTGGTATAAGTCTCGTGTCAAGCTAACTCTAGATTATAGGATTGCGCGCAACTGCTATCTACGCGTCACGAGTCGCAGGAATCCGACCGGGAAGGCCGCGGAAGCCTACAGAACAGTTCAGGTTAGGATACGGGTCTTACAGATGCAGTGGCAGCCATCTCATGGCTACAATAGATAGGGAGCAAAGCTAATTCCTAGAAGGCTAGATGACCATTTTTGTGCCATAGTAGACAATGCACAAAGTACAACCGTGACAACTTATCAACCCCTTGGGCCATAAAAGGTGCATCTTCATCAAATTTTGCATGGCATGCATGTGTACCTATTCGACATCCATACAACATTAAATGGTGGCACAAAATGAGAGGCATTAAAAGCATTTATCAATAAAAGGGAATTCAAGAGCATGGAAGATTAATGCATGAACATGTGTATACAACATAGTCAAAATCCCGAAATCAAAGAGGAAAGAAGGGAGAAAATATATGTGATGACCACCTAAAAAAAGAATAAAGGAAGGCTTCTAGTATCATCTTCGTAAACCCTGGGAGAATAAATACACATCCTAAACAAATGAGGAAGAAAGTAGAAAATTGTAGTGGGCTATGAATAGTCGTCATCATCTTTGTTGTCCTCCTCTTCATATTCTTCTCCTTCATCTTCATCATCTTTCTCTCCTCGAGTGCCTTCAATCTCAACAACTAGTTCTTTGACCTCATCCTTACTCCCACTACCCATTACCTATTTCCACGATGATAAAATTTAGGAAGGAGTTGACCCACTCCATATCCTCAATACCACACCTAGTAGTTTAGGACACGAAACACTAAGAAAATTCTTTAAATTCCCTACAAGGCCACTATATATTCTCCCAGAGTCATCTTATTCCAGTTTCTTAGATGCTAGGTGGAAGGAACATGTGTCTTGTCCTTAGTCTGTCGGCAAAGCCTTTCCTTAAGGTACCACTTTTTTACCTAGGAAGACTCAAGGTGCAAGCAATATTAGGAAAGTTGAATAGCATGAGTAGCCTCCTAGGTGGAATAAGGAGGTTCACGACTATATGGTGAGTGATGAAACTGCCTGAATTAATTCAAAAAGAATGAGTAAAAACCATGGATAAGCAAAGAAGAAATATGCAGTGCAGTAACACACATTCTTAACAAGAATATTGTCTAGTTCTATTCACTACACATCCTTAAGTCAGAGGAAGGGGTAATTCTAGTTGCTCTACCTCCACATTTTTAGCGTAAGAAAGGTGCTTATTTGGTCCTTCAGTGAGGATGCCCATTGGGGAAAGTAGATGAAGAAGGCGGCCTTAGAAGAAAGAAGCCCATATATGGGAAGCAAGACAAGGCATAGTTGCAGTGAAGGAGGGAAGTAATGACCACATTACCTCCAAGATTAGATAATAATCATAAATTGAGTGGGAGCGATAGTGGACCATGACATCCAATCTATCATAAAGGTGGGCTTAGACAAGCAACACCCAATTGCACTTGTGTAAAGTGATTAGGTTCACTCGTAAAGGGATCAAATAAAGGGAGACCCTCTCTTTCCCATGGTAAAAGAACATTACTCCTAGCATGCAAAGGATGAATACTCTAGTTTTCCATACAACCTCCTCCAAAAGGGTCGGTTCGCTCCTTGCAAATGTCCCATGAAGCTAAGTTAGCTCCAAACCCTCACTAACTATGCAAGAACTAAGGGGACAACCTTGAACAAATCTTTAAAAAAAAGCTCGATAAAAGCAAGGGCAATGTTACTAAGTCAAGGAAGCGGGCCTCTAAAGCAAGGGATACCCATATACATCGACAAGTCTGTACGAGTAAACCTCCACATGCTAAAGGGGAGGTGGAAAGTGTGCATAGAGGATTGACATTGCTCTAAAAGGGCAACCAAATGTGGCCAAATAGAGGAAAATATCTCTACCAATAGCATTCACCCAAATGGTATCTCTAGTATGAATTGAATGAAGAGAGGATGGAGGTTCTCTCTAATGGACGAGACTTATCCACTTCCCCTAAATCAAAGTGACCAGTGTGGCCCCTCACTGTGATGTGGCTAGAGAGATGGTGAGAATTGTCATGGATCAAAGTAGCAGGATCCTCAATGCCCAGGTGGATCCTAGGATATAAAGCTCTTACCCTATGAAAGAAAGTGAGTGCTAAGATGAGGAGCCATGCTATAGGCAGCATATAACAAGGTTAAGGATGCATATTACCAATAAAAAAATGGAGGGTAGATTCAAACTAGATGGTCCATTCTGGCATGACTGAGCCCCACTGACTTGTATCATCCCCAATCACGTATTGATGCCAACCCGACGACCCAATTTACCCTGTTCAGCCAAAAGGGTCCTAGGTCTCGAAGTGAAACAATCATGATATACCTAATTAAATCCCGACCCATAAAAAAGTCTAAATGAAGGAATTACGAGGGGCTCCTATAAAAATCTAATTGAAGGCAAGGGGACCTAGGTCAAGGTGCGCTGATTGTGCGAACAATCAAATGCTCAAGGGTTGAGGCAATTTGACTCAACCTAAAGAATTGGAGTAGTATGAATCATTACACTAAAACCATTGTGTAGACCCAAAAAAAAAGTTTACATGTTTAAGCAGCCTATCACCTTAACCAAGATTAAATAAGAAAGACAGACCTGTGGGGGTTGTGGCATTGATCGAAGTGCACTGTCAAAAGAGAGGTTATATGTAAGAAGAAGAGTACGGACCCCATTACCCATGATTTTGGGAAGACTACAAAGCCCATGTA
The DNA here is from genome assembly GCF_029962835.1 of Magnolia sinica. Taxonomy (NCBI): domain Eukaryota; kingdom Viridiplantae; phylum Streptophyta; class Magnoliopsida; order Magnoliales; family Magnoliaceae; genus Magnolia; species Magnolia sinica. The sequence continues at coordinate 77,955,763 of NC_080580.1, read as the reverse complement.
GACAAAAGAAAAATTTTCAGGTTGACCCAATTAAGGACCTCCAATCCTAAGAAATTGGTTAGCCAAATTATGAAATTGTTGTTTTACTACTACAAGTGAAGCTTGAATATATAGCTAATATCCTAGAGGGGGTGAATAGAATTTTTTTTTTAAAATTTTAATTGAATAAGTTACTTGCACTTACTTCTAAATACTTATATAAAGTTGTATAAACAAGAAGTGCAAGTCTTCAGTCTACTGAAGTGAAAACATCATTCAGGCATTCTATCAAATATATTTGATACAGTAAAGTAAATAATGTATATTGCTTAGAAAAATATAACTGATAAGAGATAAAATATTCAGCCCATTGCACAAGATGTATAGTGGTTTAGGTACGTGCCTACTCCACTCCTAGCTGACGCACTCTCTCCTATATTGTACAAGGGATCTCGGATTCATACAATCTCTATATTGCTCTAACAGACACCTAGCAAGTTGAAATACTGCCGAAATAGCCATTGAACTGCTTCTCTTTTCTATCATTGTATTGATTTATTGTAATTTATTTTGGAATCAAGGGAAACATGAGAATGTAAATGAACTTAAAATCAATAAAATCCATGATGATGAATGTTTTCTACTTTTCATTTGCTAATTTTAAATATGAATATCTTAACGAAAATGCTTTTATTTCATGTCAAAACAAAATGGCGACTCTACTAGGGATCGAACTTAGAATCTCTAGTTAGAATATCTATGTTTAATACTAACTTAAGAATAACTAGAAGAACGTTTACTATCAACCGACACCACGATAATGTCAAAATAACGACTCTCAATGGGAACATCTTCCCCTTCATCTCTAAAACAAAGTATAATTTGATTTAATCAAAGTAATTAATGCTCCGTTCTAAATAACACATATTTCGTCCTTACACAACCACAATAACTTTTCTCCCAATTGACATATTTGTTTACTTCACGCCTAATGAATTCGTTGTGGATTACATCAACAATACGTGATCACTACTACAGAAAGTACCATAGAAAGTTAAATCAGTAATGATCAATGATAGGTAATGTCAGGTGATGTCCGGAATGGTCTCCGCTTCACTGACAGAATAACAGGACGATGAAGGATGGATAGTGATGACATCTAAAAGACAAAGGGTTCGATCTCCTCCCTCAAGAAGTATAATCCTACTAAGTATGGTTAAAAGATAGATTGTAGGGAATGCCGCAAGACACAGCCTTGCGCTGGTTACACAATAATTTTATTCAAGAAGGACCGAAAAGCCCGTCACCTCAGAAGGTTTTTCAGTTCTGCCAGTTATGATCGTAAAGACAACTTCTATAGAGTCATTATGAGTCTAGAAGAATAAAGAGAAAGCCATCGCGGCAAGCAAATTTTCTCTTACAATACCCCTCGCAAAGAATTTAACGCGAGCTCATGCATCAAGAATATCACAATTCGAGTCAGTTAGTATTTCGAGGTGACAGTATACTAGTTTCGAATTAAACAATAATTCGCCTTCCTCAATGTCACTAGTGATGCAATGCTCGTTTCCTCCTTTAATATCAGGATGATAGAAGAATAAAGGAATAAAAGTCTTGTCAACAGACATTAATCAGCCTTCACCAGAAGAGCACATTGCTGAAAAAATCCCTAATCTTCCAACAACGACTGTCGTGAACACATTGAACCACAACTAAAAAAGGCCACAACCATGAGTAGTTAGATTTCATGGGCTTGCGCCTAATATTTCTCAACTCATAATGCCGGAAGAAACTCAATAGATGGTCATCAAAACCATTCATCTAGAAAAGGAACAAAATCAAAATAAAAGGTTCTGATACCAGATACCATATCCCCCACAAGAGTAGAAGAAGTGTCATTTCCCACTAATTTCAAATATCCAGACTTTCAAAAGTTTTGTGGGGACGGGTCACCATAAGAACATATGATGTACTTTGTAACAATGATAGAAAATTTCTCTAAATTTCTTCAATATTGTTTACGATTATTCAGGTCATCTTTAACAGGGAAAGCCTTTAGATAGTATTTAGCTCTGGATCTAAGGTTTATTCATACTTGGGAATAGATGCAAGATGCTTTTATGGAAAACTTTTTCTTTTTTAGCATAGAAGTCAGTTTGAATGAATTGACCGATATCCGTCTAAGGGAAGATGAATCAGTTGAAGAATTCATCAGTTGATGGAAAGACTTGGGGGAATCATGCCGATATCTTCCGAGAGAATTAGAACATGTCAAGTTATGTTTAGGAGGTATAAGACCAAAAGTGGCATGCAACTTAATTGGTGTAGATATACAGATTTTTCGTAATCTTGCTACAAAGGCTCCTACTCTTAAAAAGATGTTGAAAAAGTGTATGCTTTTTTACATAAAGTCAATATACCAGAGTTTTCATGAAACATTGGCCAATGTCGCTAGCAAATAAGAATAAAAAGGAAATTATCAAGATAATGAAATATATAGTGATGAAGAAGATAAAAACATTCATGCGACTATGATGACCTATAAAAGGTCTAGACAATATAAAGACCATATGAAAGTATGCATTCGCGAGGAAAGGCATACTTCCTATGATGAATCAATTGTTGGCTATGAAGAGTATCGAATTACCTCAGCTAAAACACCTTGGAGTTATTAAAAAGATGAGAGGAAATGATTATTATTATTATCATCGTACATTTTGACATGATATGAAAAGTTGTAACACCCCTAGGAAAAAGCTACAAAAGATGATCAATAAGGAAAAAATTGTGATGGAAGAACATGACAGAAAGAGAAGAGTAGTAAGTCCAAAGCATTGACAATCTTTTGAAAAAAGGAAAAAGTTTCTAAAGTTGGTACGGTTCATTATGCTTATGCGCATAAAGAATAGCAGAATCGCTATATAACAAAATAATAAGACAAGTAATTTTGATACAAAGTAATCTTCAGTCATATATCTTCATGAGTCTTCATTCCTTGGTGAAGCATAGATAAAGAATGATTAGTAAATATAAGACTCAAAGACACAATGTTTAAAAAAATCTCTTCATATACTTTTTAAGTAGTGGGATGAAATTCTCAATTCACCTGATCCTAAAGAAGGTAATTGTTGATTTTCTGAGATGAAAATTATCGATACTAATTTTTGCAAGTAAACATTGGAACCAAAATCATTATTAATATTGAATTATTACATATCGACGCTCAAGTTTAGGATTAATATTGCAATTGGATTACTGTTGTGTCCGTCAAAAGTGTCTTCAAAACTATATATTCTGAAAAGGCTCGACTATCTATGAGCCTTGACCAGTTATCTGCAAAGATTTATTAAGCGACAACTATATCTAGATTATTGCCAATTATCAAGCTTATAATGCTAACCAAGACACACACACACACACACACACACACACACATTCTTCAAGAAAGGAGATATATTGTAACCTATTGAAGGTCACTTATGAGACCAGGGCCAAGTTCAATCTTAAAGGGGACAATCAATATATTATCACTAAAGATTATATCAACAGGACTTATCGGGTCATAAATTAGAATGAATAGGGTATCGAAATGCCTACAGATATGCATCTTATAAAAAAAATTATAATTCTCAAAAGGTAAAGGATTTTTTATTGTGAATATTCTCAAAGAAAATCTTACTCAATTAAAAGGGGGTAGATCAGTTAACAGTTATACAATAATCACAATAAGCACACTATCACTTGAAGCCCTATCAAGTCGCAAGCCCATATACTATTTTTAGCAAGGAACGATTATAAAGGAACAATATATAAGCATGATCCTTATGGGACCAAAAATTGGTACTAAGACGATAGTCACCTTACATCATTCTTATGATAGAATATTATATCAATGAACTGGAAGAATCATTCTTACAAATTGCCTAAGAATTATCGCCTTATATATATATATATATATATATATATATATATTACAAAGCATTGTCGATTATCACCAATTATCACCAATTATCACTAATTATGAAATATTAGTATAAAGCATCGACGATCATCATCTATTACAAAATATTATTACAGAACATTACTAATATTGCCACTATTATCGCTAAGCTGATATTATCACCTCGACAAAAAAATATTATCAATAAGCTATTATTATCGTCGAGCATTGCTGAATGGGTATTATTGCTTATTATCAAAATATTGATATTGTAGCCGTGTTAATGATATTTATCGATTATTGATCATCGCTGACTACACTGAATTGATTATTTTATCGATATATCATTCACAGCAGCGAAGAGCGTCCATGAGGCCAACTGCATATAAGCCCTATATTATCAGAAATGACGATATATCATTTACAACAACTGTAATGCCTCGAAAATTGATACCCGAGTACATAAACTCTGATCCCGAGTTCCTAGGTGTTAACAAAATGAAAACGCACGTGTGTCTTCATTTAGATTCAAATTCATTTCTCACACAGATAATTGAATTAGCGCAATTTAAATTAGCGGATCTGAAGTGAGGTAGAGAAAACAATAGTCAATAAATATAGGGCTAATAGTAAAAATACAATCTCAATAGTGGTGATTGCCCAAACTGGGGGTTATACAAGCCATAATATATATACCCAAGATAATTAAAGTATAAAGCTTTCAGTTTATGACCAATTCTCCAAAACATAACAACGTTGGCACAACCCGATATAAATCAACCTGTCTGAGGTCTCACTAGTGTTCACAACCCTAAGTGCAGGATCGCGATATAGTAATAACTCGTGAGAACGAGGTCGAATCCATAGGGACTAAACTTGTACGTATTCTGAAAAGAACTAGAGCTAGAACTATAAAAGATCTAAATCTAAATATATGTGGACTAAAAGAAAGTAATTATGAAGGATTTATCAAATATCAAAAGTGAACTAGAGCATCAAGGATCCACTTGTAGTGATCAGGGAGTCCTCTTACTTGATTCAAGTAGCACAATTAGAATTGGAGTCCTATCCTATCCAATTGGAAGATATAACAATTAAGATCAAATTTGAACTGTCCTTGACATAATTGTCAGTGGAGGAGAATTGTGATAATTAGAAGGGATTCCATCATCAAACCATGCCCATGGGACTATGACCAACAACAGGATTTACCAATCTCACAATCTCAAAATCAGGAAAAAAAAAGATACTCAAAGCTATTGCAGATCTACTGTAATTTGAGTTACAATAAACCATTAAAAACTGAAAGTATTCCTTAAATATCAAATTAGAATCAAAGAAGGTTCAACATAAATATGAATCAAAGTAAGAGAAACATCTCATCATGCTACAAGCTGTACCTCTTAACCCTATCTAAGAGGTTTAGCCAAGCATAGACATGATTGGACCAAAGTCTCTTAAGAAAAACATGAAAACAACTAAGGAAGAAGAAGAAAAACTCTTTTTTTAAAAAAAAAAACTTTGAGTCCTCTTTGTTTTGAGAAAGCTCGAATGCTGCCACCATCTATCATTCACAATGGAATAAAAAATTGTACAGCCATTTCGGGCGTGCCCCAATAAAAAGGAGGGGGACTCGCCTATCATATGAGAAAATAAAATCATGATAAGGAAACATGGCGCCTGACTCTAGAGAGAGAGGAGATGGCCCGAGGGAAGCTTATGAGACCCTCAATGAGCCCAAGCCCACCTTATTAAGGAAAACCAAGCCTTTGATCGAGGCCGAAAGCGAGGCGGAGCTTGAGAAGAATGACGAGCCTTGAGCTTCGCTCCTAATATGCGCTAAACCATCAGCTGGACCATTACCTTCTCGAAGAGTGTGAATGAAGGACAACTGCCCCAATTACTTTAGATTACAGATTCTCTCCCTCCATTTGTTCCACTTCCATGACGGATTGGCAGAAAGATTGAGAATGTCCATAACCATTTTAGAATTGGATTTTACCACAATCCGTGAAAATCCCATTGAAAGGCAATGGATCAACCCGTCCCAAATTGATCTAATTTCTGCTTGGTTGTTGGAACCCAAACTGTATCTTACCAAAAATGTAAAGATAAATGAGCCATTATCGGCCCTGTATATACCACCTCCACCAGATGGGCCCGAGTTGCCCTGAGAGGACCCATCGGTATTGAGCTTAACCCAGCCTAATGGGGTCGGGGCCCACTTGACTAGAGAGGGCGTGGGGTGAGGTTGAGAGTGGGTTACAATGTTGAGATGCCTAAGGGTCAAAAGCTCTGCTGGCTTGGACAACGTGGGATCTTTAAACCTTCCCCGAGCTACTTCAACCACTATTTCACACGAGCAATGGCGGAGGCAATGTTCATGGCCTTGGCGTTGAATCTCGCCTCATTCCTAGCCTTCCAAGTTTCCCACAACACCAACCATGGGACAAGGAATTAAAGGGAAGAGATTAATTTACCAGTGCTAGAGGACAGTCACCATTGGTTTAATCTAGCTTCAACCGACATCGCTTAAAGGAGAGGAACGCCAATGATTCTGCCAAAGTGGTCCCAAAGCTGAACCGTGATTAAGAAGAAGAAAAACTCTTGGCGACGACTTCTCCACGCTTTTTCTCCACTCCTTAAACCCTCGAAGATGCCTAGGAACATCCTAGGGAGTCTTATTTATAGTTGTGGAACTCCAACTTTCGCACCTAGTTGGAAAACTCTAGAAACCGTCTCAAATTTATACAGTTTTTTAAAATAAACTTTACTCTGCGCAATTTCACAGAATGACCCAGAGTTTTAGAATATGCTTCTTCAGGACAATTTCAGGATTCCCTTCCTTCACTTCAAACATTTGATTCTCTTCATTTCTCACTTGGTTTTCTTGGATCTTTGGCATGTGAATTCTTCAATTTTGGCTTCCTAATATCCATCCCTTGCCTTGGTGATTCTTGAGCATCAAATTCATGCTTTTAGCACCTTTTTTAATCCAAGCTTTAAATTCACCTTGCAACACAAACATGAATAAAATAGAAGCATTATCATGTTCATAAAACCAAGATATAAATGGGGGATAATATGCAATATTTGACCCTCAACATAATCTCTAACCAGCATTTTGCTAGTCCCGAGCAAAGTATGCATGAAATAAATCTTAATGCTTAATGTTCAAAGCCACTCTAATCTTTTGTATACTCAAGTATGAATAGGTAGAATTAAGATACGAAGGTGGGGTTTTGAAAACTTAGAGTCGAACTACATAAGCAACCAATTAAGTAAATTTTTTGTCCATTAAATTGAGTAAAATTTGCATATCAACTTTTTCAATGTGCTTAGTGAAAATCAACTTATTTCCTGTATGAATACTATTAGTTCATCATGTTAGTCATACTCACCACTTCAAGATCAGGTTGAAACTCAAGTACTAATTCCATACTTATCCCCTTTTTCCTTCTTTTTCCAGTCTTTGATTTTATATCGACGCTCAATTTTTTATTCTTTTTTATAAAAAAAAATTGCATTCTTTTCTATATTTTTCACTCCTTTTATTCTTTTTCATAACCTCTTTGTCGATCTCCTGTTTTTTTAGCTGGTTCTTTTCTTCTTTTAAGGTGGATAAAATTCTTCAAACTTGATTCTCACCATCTATTAATAATTCACATACTAATAATCAGAACTTCTAGCATGTCTTGTAGAAGACAAATTGAATGTGTCTTGTGATTTAGATTAACATGATATTCAAATTATCTCTTAATCAATTGAGCACAAGAACTTAGGTGATAGATTACTTAGTTGATCAAACTCTAACAATTCAAAATTCAATCTCTATTTTTATCATACCCAGCACATTCTTAAGTACACAATTCATCGCTTCCAAAACATATTTCAACTTCAAAACATTGAAAATTTTAAAATTTTTTGCTCAAAACTGAGAAAACACTGATTAGTTCACCTAATCCTCCATCCTCAACTGAAAAATCTACATTGTCCTCAATGTGAAAGAAATAAGCATGTAATGCAAAAGAGGCAATGAAAAGAGAAGAGAAGTGATGGAAAGATACTACCTAAAGAAGGAATTTTGAGGCTTTTCGAATGGTCTCAGTGTGAATATGGGTTAGCATAAGAATTAAAGTAATAGAAAGAAACCTATCCTAAATAGTAGAAAAAAACTATCTTAAACAGTGGAAAGCAAACTATCCTAATCTTAAATCATATGAAAGCAAATAAATCTACCTATACCTCTGTCAAACTAGGAGGTTAATCCTGGTAAAAAGGGTCAATCAGAGGTATTGATATGTCCTTTGAATCAAATTTTTCAATAAATAGCTTTAAATGATATCCATTTACTTTGAATTCATTGCCATTGTTTGGATTTCAAATCTCGATAGCCCCATTAGGATAAACATTAGTAACAGTGAAAGGGCCGGTCCAACGAGATCGAAATTTATCTAGAAAGAGATGTAATCGAAAATTGTACAAAAGGACCTTCTAACCTGGTGTGAATGATTTTCGAAGAATGTGTTGGTCATGAAACACCTTTATTATGTCATAGGTGTTTCATCAATGATATACCCGCATCAATGATATGCCTGATTGGTGTTTTAAAACACCGTCCCAGGTGGGAGTGAGTAGCTAACTCAGTGGTTCTATTAGTTCTAAGTTACACATGTTATCAACCCAATCAGCGCAGGTAATGATAAAACAAGAAATTAAACACTTTCTATATACTCTTGTTAAATGCGCATATGAAGATATGACATGATGCATGCTCTCACTATTTGACACTCCCTCAATATGTGACTCTGACCGCCTAGTTTGCAAATCACAACACTTCCTCAACATGTGAATTCAACGCATGTTTCACCACATTCTAAACTAATGCGATGCGATGAATGATTATGTTAGTCGAGTAATTATTAAGTTCAATTCATCCAGTATATTGGTGAAGCCAGGATACCGACATTATATCAAGAGTCCTTACCAGTGTCCTTTAATCCAAATTTAGGTGTCACCCATTTATCTCACAAATCAACATTCCAAAGGTACGGTATGATACCTAAATATATGAGGATCAACCCGGTCTAGGTCATCACCCAAAACGAGTATGATCACTCAGTACTACTGGCCATCACGTTGCCCCAACCGACTGGAGTACTATTTTCGAAGGGGGTCCGGATCAAACGGCTCACCCCAACCCATGCTCGGACTATAGGCCAGATGAACAGTAGTTGGGGCGTTACAGAGGTACGAGATTATCACATGAAGCTAAATCACAACAAAAAAATGGCTCATCACCCAATTCCATTCACACCTAGGTCATTCGAACGGTACTCTAGCACGTAACCATCAACTGGATAATTTGATGGGGGCCATTCGAACAATGATTTATCACCTCCATTAGTACTCATTGGTCACTATGGGGAGGCTCGTCACCTCAGCATAGGCCGACAGCTCAGACATGGTGTCTCATACCACTATGTCCAGCTCATGAGTCTTAGTTGCTCACTGATCAATACGAGGAGGTTCGTCACCCTAGCATAGGCCAACAGTTCGGACACAGTGTCCCATACCACCATGCTCGGCTTATCAGTCTTATTGAGATCGTATCACACTAACGGTTATGAATGGACTCATCCACTAGGAACGGGGTATCCTAGATTCGATTTGATCTTATCACACATTATGAACATACATGATTAGTCAGCTAGTGGACCAATTTGATTGACCTGGGAGAACCCTGGCATTATTGGCATTGGGTGTAAGTATCCCGTGTAGTCCAACTACTGTCGGTCTTTCATGTTCAACCTGAGTCAATCGAGCAAGCATAGGGTGACCGCCTTAATTTGGGCCACTACTTTAGTTTAGAAGGTTAGCTAACTGACCCAACATCATAAAAAATCATAAGTATTGCTATGGACCAAAAATTACATCACACAATTATAGCATGGGTTCTACTGCATAACCACTCAAGCATTTCATCGAACACGTGAGCATCCACAATGTACTGCATCCACTAAAGCATTAAATCAAACATGTGGGCATGTGTAAAGTAATACAATCACTTGGGCAATAGATCAAGCATATAAACATTGATAAAGCAACACATTCTACCACTTAGACATTTCATCAAACATGTGAGCATCCATATCCAACTAATAACATATAATACAATCAAACATGAAATATGAACATGCTATCTATTATAACCCATTCAGCACAAGACAACATTAACTGAGACCCTCAAGGGTCAATAAATGAAAACCTAGGTATAATGGTCTACACCTTTACAATGATCTGCCTAACTCAAATCGCTCTTAGGATTACGGTGTTGGGAAAGCTCGTCGAAATGCCTAAACAAGCATACAAGCTCATGAGATTAGGGACAAATACCTATTTAAGCTCTAAATTACAAGTATGATTCAACACTTACCTCCAATTATTGTTGATAAAGCTTCGACAATGGCTTTTGTTATGGCGAGGCGGCTAAAGAGGGGATGAAAGGGTGGAGGTGCACTAACATTCACACCCCAACATACCTCTCTCTCTCTCTCTCTCTCTCTCTCTCTCTCTTCTCCTTTCTTGTCTTTCTCTTCTTTCTCCCCTTTTATTCTTCTTGAAATTCGTATGGGAGGAGTGGGTGCCTAAATAAGGCCCTTATATAGTGCCAGAAGTGGTGCAAATGGCCCCAATGGCCCTTTACTCATTATATTAATCATTAAGGGACTTGTTTCTCACTAATGGGACCCACAGGGAGGTGTAAGGGTCAATCTAAGCCATGTGATAAGTGTCTCAATAGGTGATATATATTTAGATACAAATATACGATGATCAGGCATACCGATCAACCGGGAAGGCCCTAACTTAGATCGACGGTCACCAATGATCAATCAGGGCCGTGGCTATACAGATATGTGTGGGACAATATCTTTAGTTGGTACCCCAACTTTGGCCATGAATCGATGGCCTAAAAGCTATAACTTTATGAAAGAACAAAGTGGCTAGTTTCACTTAAGTTCCATATTTTCATCTAAGATATTCACACAACTCAAGCACTCGCCTTGTGAGTCCAAATTGAGCGATTCTATATGTAACCTCACCTCGATGTCTCATGATGGATGTCAAGCTCATTAAGAAGAACGTCTTTTTATAGTCTTAGATTTTGTGGCCCACTAACGAGTGGTCTAGAGCTTGTTTGGATAATTAGGGAATTTTTGAAATGAATTAGGTATCAAGATTTCTTGTGTGCAATTATTATGGTTTAGATTAATTATGTTTATAGTGTGACCTATTTATAATTTGTGAAAATAGTGATTCGGTCTTATTAACCCTAAAGCATTGGTTTTTGGGCTAAAAGAATAACTGGATTGATTTGGTTTGTTAATTAAGATCTAACCCCTACTTGTCTCAGCTTTGGGTAGATCTTTATTTAGTTACAGTTGTCTCGATCAGTCAGTAATAGGTCAGCTAAATTTGGACCCTACGTGAACAAATCCCAAGGCTAAGCTCGATTTTAAGTGATCGGGCGGATTCGTTGACTTCCTATGGTTGATTGATCGAATTTGTGTAGTTCTTTACTGTTACTACCAGTGTATAGGCTTACTTCGAGCGTTAAGGGCCAATAAGCAACAATGTAGGCTGGTCACATTGAAAGTTTCAAGGGTTTTTAAAAATCCAAAATAGCGAAAATCCAGGATGTTACAGCAAGGGAGAGCGCCCACGATGCCAACCACGTATAAGCACCATATTATCAGTAATGACGATATATTATTTATGTCAGCAGAGAGCACCCACAAGGCCAACCATGTGCACGCCCTATATTATCATCGATGACAATATATCATTTACGATAGCGAAGAGTGCTCACGAGTCCAACCACGCATAAGACTTGTATATAAAGCTCCAACTTCTCTCACATTTACTCCTTGAGCTCAACCCAAAATTGGCGGTAAACTACATTTTCTCTCTTAAGCCCAGCCCGAAATCGGTGGTAAACTATGTTTACTCTCTTGAGCTCAGTCACAGTATGTCCAATCAAGTTGCGTCTGCTTCAATACCATACGAACTTAAACTGTGTTTGCTATTACGAGCCTGACCCAAAACTAACATGCTAATCATACCGATATGTTTAATATTACTAACTGAACTCTAAGATAGAGAATGCGATACAAAGCATTGACAAGCATGAAAAATGGAATGACTAAATCATTGACATGATATATAGTTAAAAAGAGAGACACTCCATTAAAATATATTAAATTGCAATCATTTTAGAATTGTCAATCTATTATGACCATTTCAGAATCATCAATACATCTACTTGAAGATTATTTTTGAAGATTATCAATGCATTTTGAATTTATTAGTATGTAACGAAATTAGATCAAATAATTACACAACCCTGAAATACTAATCATGGCTAACTTGGTAGGAGAAATCACTACTCAAGGCTCTCGAATATCTTGATTAAATGACATCTAACAATATATGAATAGTTGTAGCTGTCGCTGGAACTACAACAGGAGTTGTATTAAAAGATGACTCCCTAATCCGATCAACCATAATGCAGACGGAACGTTGTTTGAAGAAAATAGCGTTGCCATTATTGACTACATCGCCAAAGCACCTGCTTGACCAGTCGGCATCGCCGGGAAGAAAGAAGTCATTAAATGCTTTTGACTAGGGGCATCCAGTCATCCATTTGAGTACGATTCCTTTGACCGTGATTCCTTCAACCACGATTCCTTGGTACATGATTCTTCATTCGAGAACGATTCCTCATCCAAATGTGATTCTTCAGTTATTCATTTAAGCGAAATTCTTTAGTTTTCTATTCAAGTGCAATTCCTCGTCCGGACATGATTCTTCAATTTTTCGTTCAAGACCCAACTCTTGAGTTCTCTATTCGAGCGATCCTTCTCCATTATGCGACCAGCTCTATTTTCATAGAGAGACCTTCTCTATCATAGAAGAATTTTTGTGTAGAATAAGATCAATAATTCATTTGATTTCGTAAATCAATTAAAGAAGGATCGAGGGGGTATTTGTTGGGGCACAAAAAATGTATCCACTTCCCTAACTTTCCTTACCTATTGCATGCTCCCTACCTGGAGTATACTCAACCTGTTGCACAGGTTAAGCCATTGCGTGGCTAACTTGTTACGTCCCATTCACCAAGCCACTCGGTCCATGGAGCACCCAGCCTCCCAACTTCTCCATTCCTGTTGTGCACCCCCCTGCCAGGTTGCAGTCCAAACCTGTTGTGCGCTCCCTACCAGGTTGCACTCTAAACCTATTGTGCGCCCCCTGCCTGGGGTGCACCCAACTCTATTACAGCAATGCGGCCAGAGGCATAGGGATCAAGGTTCCACACATGCAGGAGCCTATAAATACACCTTCCCCTCTTCATTTGAGAGCATCAGAAAGTTTTGGAGAGGTGTCGGGAGTAAGGAAAGAGTGAGAGAGAGAGGAATAGGTATTGGGAAGACCTTGTTATGCATGCAATAGGTGTGTATTGTACACTTATGCAATTGGATCCCCCAATTCGCACAATGGGTATTCCCCTATACGCACAAGGGGTTTCCTCAGTCTACACAATAAGTCCCTCATGTTTGCATAATAAGACTCCCAAAAGTCTATTTGTTGTGCGATTCATCTATCTATTTGCAACTTGTCTTCATATGCGCATATCTCATGCATATTGACATAAAACAAGGGATCTCATATCCACACAATCTCTCTATCGCTCTGACGGACACCTAGCAAGCTGAAATGCTGCCGAAATTGCCATTGAACTACTGCTCTTTTCTATCATTGTAGTGATTCATTGTACTTTGTTTTGGAATCAAGGAAAACATGAGGATGTAAACGAACCTAAAATCAATAAAATCCATGATGATGAATATTCTTCCACTTTTCCTCTATTAATTTTAAATATGAATATCCCAACCAAAACACTTTTATATTTCATATCGAAACAGGGATCATACCAGACTTATCATTCCTAATTAAAAATTTGGTATTTGCCAAAGCAAGAGGGTGAACTAAGAGAATACTTCTCCAACCCAATACGCATCAGAAGAGATCCTTAAAAACTATCTATCATAAATATACTTAGCTTGAACCTAGGATCCTCACAAACTTTGCTATTTAGTAAGGACTTTCCATAATTAATTTATAAGACAAGATTTACTAAAGAGCTTTGAGAAAATGACTCCCAGATGGATCACATTTTTATTGGACCTATTTTTGTGTTAATGATCTTGACCATCTATTACTAATTTAAAATTTATCAATTTAGGAGTGAAGTCAAGTAAAGACTCATCTGAATCAACTCGACCCTATTGAACATCAAGTTAAGTCTCAGTTTTGAGTTTTGAACTATGCTCTCACTTAACTTATCTATACTTGTATTTTTTAAATATTAAAAATTTGTATAAATCTAAAACAGATCATCAAATGGGCAATATCCCAATATACGCATGTGTTGGACAATTCCAACCTTTCAAAGGACCATAACATTTAGATTGAGGGCATATTATAAACTGAACTCTTACTACTTATTTCTTGGTCGAGGTGTGTGATCCTATGGATGGCAGCTAAACATGCCGATTGCATGATCTAAGTCGGCTTGTGATCAGTTAGAGCACACCGGATTATTAATTAGGCCTACGAAGTATTGGAGCCCAGTTCATTTCATAATCCGGCCATTGATTTGAGGGCACAATCCTATACTTTTATGTTTTTTTTTTTTTTTTACCTTCCAAAAAAAATTCTTCTCCCATAAAGATTGCTTCTAAGATTGTGACAAAGATCAACGAGTGAGGATTAAACATGGAAGGATAGGTGGGCCCTCCTTTCACAATAGCTCATGATATTAAGTAGAACTTTGAGCCAGTGTTGTTTTATTTAAAGAAGCATTTTATTAACAAAGTGATGGATTTATACACCGGGGAACAACAAATTCGGGCAAGCTAAAACAACCAAAAACAACTAGGGCTCGCCTATCATATATATATATATATATATATATATATATATATATATATATATATATATATATATATATATATATATATATATATATATCCCACACCCTATACTAGGCCCACATATATAATTATTTACGCTTCTTAAGATTTGCCTCAAGGAACTCCCTTTGACATTAAGGCTCGCTTCCCAAACAAGCCAAAACGTTTGCTACTCCGTTGACCTCTCGTAAGACATGAATTAAGATAATTTATGCCCCCTTAATTAGAGACTTGAATCTAGCCTTCTAAAACCGCAAGTTCCAATTGGTTGAGCAAACATTTTTGAACATTTCCACCACTGATTTAGAATCATTCTCCACGGCAATCTTGGGGAACTCTCGAGACACACATAAGGCTAGCCCTTCAGTAATGGCTTTCACTTCTACATGCAAATTTGAACTCCGACCATAATTACCAGAGATAACGAGAAGGAATTTCTCTCCCGCCTTTACACACACACCCACCACCTGAGGGTCCCGGATTACCCATTGTTGAGCCATCGACATTTAACTTCACCCATTTCTCCTTCAGGACTTTCTATTTAACTAACGAAAGGGGTAGCCTCCTGGGAAGATCAACACCAATTCCTAAATCAAAGAAAGTAGCCTGGTGGGAAGAGACCGACTTGTTAATTGACTACCTTTAATTTGTTGCAGAGAGGCAATTGTCCATTCAACCAAAGCCTCGGTTGGTTCGACCGAAAATTTTAGTTTTAGAAATTTTGCTCACTGTGATGTTTTTCAATTTTTTAGCTTGACTAAATATGTGTCAGTCGATTCGGTCCAATCCAATCGAATGTCTTATGATTTGATCATAAGTGCAAGTTTTATTTCTAATTCTGTATAGGGGTTATAAATAACCTTGTTAATATGGATTAGGATTGCAGAAAAAAAAAACAGAGAGCTTGAGAGCTAATGGTCTTGAAGAGGATATCTAGGGTTTTTCAGATTTGTAAGTTGTTCCATCTCTTGTAATTCTTCTGATTTAATGAATTAATCATCACTTTGTATTATGATCTTTTTCCTGAAAGGATTTGTCACATAAAATATTTGCGTTATCTGTGATTGCTTAAATTTTTCTTTCTCTATTGCATTATTTGATTTGATCTGAGTTTGTTTGCGTGCCCAACAATCCACATCCGGACATGGGAGATAGCTCTCCCAACATCCACCAGAGTCCCATCAAATCTGTGCTCTTTACAACCTTTCTAGATTTGCCAAAAAATAAAACCAAGGAGAAGACCTCGCAGAGAGCAAAAATATTCGCCACCCAAGCCACAAGCCACCATTGGAGTGCATAGCCCACTGCCATTTGCCCCTCGAAGAAAGAGATATAAAACAACAACTGAAAAGTATTTCCATACATTTGATCCCAACTCTCCCCTAGAGAAAAGATAATCCAACGGCTCATCTTCATTGCTGAACTTGGGACCACAATAGTCACATTTCGATGCCAGCTGAACACCCTTTGTTTGCACTCTGATTTCAACTAAGACAGCTGTAATGCCCCGAAAATTGGCCCCCGAGTATAGAGACTTTGATCCCGAGTTTCCAGGTGTTAACCTTAAAAAATGCATGTGTGTCCTCATTCAGATTGACATTTATTTCATACACAAATAATTAGAGTAACACATTTTAACTTAGTGGAACCAAAGTGATGTAAAGATAGTCAAATCTAAAAAAATAGGGATATCACCCAAAAATTATAAATTTAAAAGTGGTGACCACTCATATGGGAATTATACAAACCACAATAATTGTAATAAGAATAGAAAAATAACTACTAAGCGGTAAGAAGCTAGAGATCTATTAGGCGCCCCGAGTGCGCCTCCAATTGGTCATATTCATAAGTTTTTTATATATGTTAAATTGGAGGCATCAAACCCCAACATAGTGAAGAAATATCCCCAAGATTGTTACTTGGGACATTTTAGTGATTAGCAGGTTCACAACGAATATATATATATATATATATATATATATATATATATATATTCATACACCCAAGCATGTTATTTTTAACACACAACTACTAAGTAACTTACACATGTTATCAACATAACCAAACACAAGTAATAATGGCATAAT
This sequence comes from Magnolia sinica, assembly GCF_029962835.1. Classification (NCBI taxonomy): domain Eukaryota; kingdom Viridiplantae; phylum Streptophyta; class Magnoliopsida; order Magnoliales; family Magnoliaceae; genus Magnolia; species Magnolia sinica. The sequence goes on along the minus strand of NC_080580.1, from coordinate 77,938,724 downwards.
AAAGAAACAATTTCCTAATCTATTTGGTAAATATATTAATGCTATGATGAACTGATGCATGCTTCTTATAATCCAGCACTCCCTTACAAGCGACTTTCATGTCTATTTCACAAATGCCAACACTTCCTCCTAAGTGACTCAAACGCCAAATCGTAACCTATCCTAGGGAATGCATGATTAGCCAAGTTATTATTAGTTTCAGTTCATATAACAGGTTGGTGAACCTAGGATACCGGCATTATATCACGAGTCATTATCCGGATCATGTGGCTCGTTACCGCCCATGGCGGCTCCTCACCAGTGTCCCTTAATCTATATTAAAGTATCAATAAGGTACGGGTCATCACACAATACCGAGTATGAACCATCAATTCAGAGGTGCGGGCTTGTCACTCAAAACTAAATTAATACAAAAGAAAGGGCTCATCACCCAATTTTATTCATCCCCGGTCGTTCGAATGGTACTCTGATATGAACCATCGGCAGGGTAATTTGACGGGGGCTGTTCGAACAACATTCTATCACCTCTATCGGTGCTCAATGGTCATTATAGGGAGGCTCGTCACCCAAACATAGGCCGACAGCTCGAACACGGTATCTCATACCACCATGCTCAGCTCATGACTTTTTGGGGATTGTAACGCATTAATGGTTATGAGTAGACCAAGTCAATGATAATGATGGAATCCCAGATTCTATTGAATGTTATATAATCTGTAAACACAAGAATGGTAAGTATTTACGAGAATAAAATCAACTATTTTTATTATTTAATTAGACTAAAAGAATTCAACAAATTATCAAATGCCCTCTCAATGAGAGCTTATTATATTATCGAGTTTGCAACAAAAAGATAAAATTAAATCATAAAACTATCTTGTTATTTATTCAGTATAATCTTTCATAGGAGGATGGTCCTCTAGGTCTTTAATCTGTAAATCACTTACATCAATTATATGGTTGGAGAGGGTCAATGCCCTACTCATAATGATGGTTTTCCTTTAAGATTAACAATAATTTAAGATATTCAAAAAAGTAATGTAAGGGTTTTGATATGCCTCGTACTCCACTACTATGAGTGGTATCAGTATGCGCAACCAATATATATATGAATGTATGCCTAGCAAAGTGTATATGGTCCATCATACGTAGTGATCATCACAATGTGTAATATAATTTATAGAAAATCCAATGTCTTCTCACATTACGGAAATTCATTGGCATGCCCAATGTTAACATGGATTTATGTGAATCTCAAGGTGACACTGTTTGTTTGCCTCCAAGTGCAGAGGTTCATAAGTAGAATCCTGTGAATACAGGGTCGATCCCATATAGAGATGGTTTAGGAAAATGAAAAAAATTAAATGTAAAACTAAGTAATGGAAACTAAACAGATGCAACGATTTTAGAAGCTTTGAAGGTATGACTTTTACATGGAATTCAATTAAATTAAAAGCAACACACAAGCTTCAAAGTTCCATACATAGGTTAATAATCCATAAATCATGATGACTTTGATAACACAATTAGGATCCGAATACTATGGTCGGCTTAATCGAAAACTAAAACAGTTCAAATATTTTTAGTAAATAATATAAGATATTAAAGAATCATGGATTAGCACCATTAACATATATTCTCAAGCGCTAGTGTTTTTAAGCATTCAATAACCATGAGATAATGAATCAAATAATATAGTAGGTTAAGAATATCTCCCATCTAAGAAATCTAATTGATCCAGGTTAAGCCTAAGCATCCACCATATGGACATCACATAATGGATAGAAAAAACCTAAACTTAGATCATTGATAGCATGCGTACATGAAAAGGGCAATTTCTCAGTCCTAGAGACGGGGGGGGGGGGGGGACTATGCCAAATAAAAATAAAAGTGAAATATAAAAACAGATAGCTGAAACAAATATCAATCTCAATTGCAATAGTAATGAGAGGTTGATACAAACGTTATTCAAAGGACAACCTTACACCAAAAACTAAAGTTTATGATAAGACAACCTGATGTCTTGAACTCGGTAAGGATCAAAAACTCAAATTAAAACAAGAAGTAATAGAAAAGAATCTAACTATTACAACATTCGCCATAAGTACATGAAAGAGATATAAACATTCAACACACATACATCACATACATCACCATCATCATCATCATCCACCACAACTCCAAGAATTATAGTGGTTCGGTGCGTACACCAACTGTTCGCAAACAACCACACCTACTCCACTCCCAATAATCACAACCCACATGATATTGGCTTTCACTATGAAAGAAGGTTTTCAAGGTTCACCTTAAAACCTTTACAATTGCATTTTCAATGAGATATCACAATTAAAAACCCCGCTCGAGATTTTCTGGCTATCTTAGTCGAAACCGCAAAAGATTTTCTGGCTCATCTCACAAACTAAAATAGAGATTTTCTGGCTTATCTCACATACCAAGAAGCAATAAAAATATACTTATTTGAAGATTCTGCTTGATGTAGCCCAGTAGAACCGCTTCACTTGTAGATGAGAATATTAGTGTCCAACACACATATAGAAGGGTTGTAGGTTCTAAATGAATTTTAATTAAGCTTAAAACTGGGATACTTGATTGAATTCCTTGGATCTCAAAAGGGTAGAAAAGAACTCCCTTTTACAAAGTAAGATTGAAATCAAAGAGATCAAGAAATAATCAAATAAGCTATAAAAGAATCTAAAATTACCAGTTAATAGCTTGACGCTGATGGAGACTTTTCTCTTAGAGTGGTGGCTTGATTTAGCTTGGAATGAATGAAAATTACTAAGAAAAGACCTCTATTTATAGGCAGAAAAATGGTTCCTTCAACTAGTTTAAGGTCAGCCTTGACTGGTCTAAGAACAACCAGATTTTAAAAATTCTGGCGCGATCAGATAAAACCGACCCTCAACTGGTTGAGTGGCCGCTCGACTAGTTGAGCATAACACACGACTGGTCGAGTGGGGTTCAAAACAATTACTGTAGTTCAAGTTGAGCCCTTCTTGACTGGTCAAGTACTATTCACACGACTGGTCGAGCAGGGTGCTCGACTGGTCGTGAGCCTACTAGAAAAATTCAAAATTTTGAGATTTTTCCTGAATTGGTCGAGACAAACCCTAGACTAGTAGAGCCGGAGCCTGGACTAGTCGAACATAGGCTAAGACTAGTCGAAGCAAAGCCTATAATAAGCATAATAACCCATATAAGATATGCAATATGAATGACCTAATCCTAAGGTCTTTTTAGGGTCATATATACTTGAAAGTTGAGCAATGAACCATGTAACTTTAATTGCTTTCAATTGATCTTTGTACTTGAAGTTCTTAAACTTGATCTTGTATACTTGAAGTTCTTGAACTTGATATTGTACACTTGATCTTGAGCTTGTATTTGCACTTGGGCTTGAATTTGAAGTTGCACTTGGACTTGAAGTAATACTTGAAGTAGAACAAACTTCATGACTTGAGTTTAACATATCTTCACTTGAAGGCGAACTTTCCATCACTTCACTTGAAGGTGAACTTTCCATCACATGAACAAGTCCATCAAATCAAAGTGGCTTGTCACAACAAAAGTTGACAACAAAGGGTGCTTTATATACAATACATCACTTATAGAACACCATTCATCTCATCATTAGAAAAGGAAAAAAGAATCAATCATCATAACTTAAAGAATCATTATACCCAGGTGCTTCCCTTCTAGCTTGGGCTAGAGAGAACTAGAAAAACATAATTACATGTGTTCACTCCCCAAGTATAGGGTTGTGATGTAGTAATAAACTCGGTGAGACCGAGGTCGAATCCACGGGAACTGAAACCTGTACGTAATCTGAAACTAACTAGAACTAGAACTAGACTAAGATGAAATCTAAATCAAGTGAATATGAGGGAATAATGGTGAAGTATTACTCTAAAACTTGTGAAAATAAAAGTGGGAACTAGGGTGCCAAGGGTCCACTTGTAACAATTGGGAAGCTACCTTGTATTGATTTAGGGATACAACTGGAATCAGAGTCCTATCCTATCCAGTTGATAAGAAGAGATTTGTTAGATCTCTGGACTTCTCATGGATCTAATCATCAATAGATAAGAGTGGTGAAGATTTGGAAGTGATTCCATCACCTAACCATGCCCAAGAGACAATGACAAACAACAACAATTTACCAATCTCACAGCCAATCATGAGAGAATTGGGAAAGTTAGGAAGGATTCCATCACCCTACCATGCCCATGGGACAATGGTGAACAACAGGTCTTACTAATTTCACAATCTCAATAATGGGAAAAAAATACTTAAAGCTATCGCAGATCCATTGTAATTTGAGTCACAACAAACCATTAAAAACTAAAAATATACCTTCATAAATAACTAGAATCCATGAGAGTTCAACAAAACATGAATCAAAGCCAAGCAAATGTCCCAATTATGTTACAAGCTTCACCTCTTAGCCCTAGCTAAGAGGTTTAGCCCAACATGGTTAGGCTCAACATCTTAAAAGAAATACAGACAAAAAAAAAACTAAATAAATATTACTCTACTCTTTCTCTCCTCTGCCCACATCCCTAGAAAATTGAATGCCTTCTCTTTCTCTCTCGTCACCTTTTATAAGTAATAGCAGTCGGTGGGAGTGGTTGCTGTAACAGAGTCTGAAACCCACTCTGTTTATGCAACAGAAATTTCTAGAAACTCTTACGCATCGGTGATGATTGGTGGGCCTATAATCTGACTTATCAAAGAAATTCACGTCGTCCATTTATTTTCCCTTGAAAAACTAGTCCGGCTTGATCAGTTTTAGATCAGATTCATGGTGGCCCACGTGATTGATTTTGCAGCAAAGACTCTGCCATTCAATCTTACATTTGAGACTTTATGTATCTGCAATGCTTTCATGAGACAAAACGGACACCTAGGTGACGGTCACGCCCCCCTCTAGACACAATGGACGGTCCCGATCATTGAAATGGATGATGGGTATGGCCTAATGTCAAAACCTAACTGCAAGCACGACTGTCCCTGGACGTTTTGCGCTAGAAGACAGCTTTTGGAAAGTTTTGTTCAAAAACTAGGTGGGGCCCACTTTTGATGAGATTTTCGGAGATTTACTCCGCTCATTATTTTCTCAGTAATGTGTAAGCCCATGGGTCAAAATATGAAGTAAATCCGAACTCTAAGTGGGCCACACCATCCACCTATGATGAGTCAATACCGAACGTTGAAGCAAACCTCTTCTTACTTACGTGCATGCATATATAGTTTTGGTTATTTATAAATTTGCCACTCTCCCTTCTATAGACATATGTGGTTCGTTTCTCCCTACCGCACCATCCAAAAGAAGTGAAATTTGACGAATATCCACTGTTTTTCATGCTCTTTCCATCGGTTCAATATGGGTCCCGATCTCCCAAGGATGTCCAAGATGCTTTCTTAATGGTTATTATCTGATTTTGTCCATCGGGTTACTTAAACACTGATCCAAGGTCTGAATTTTGACGTGTACGGTTAATTTATGGTCCTTAGGCCATATATGAAGTTTCGAGCCCAACGGATGGTGGGAACCCTGTGATATTGTATTCTGACTGACTTTTTAAGCCTCTTTAGTGTGACGAACATGATTTTCTTGAATCTCGGCCATGTAAAATAGTCGATCTCGGTCCCCTAGAGTCCGTCCCTTGCCTTGATGATTCTTGAGCATTAAATCCATGCTTTTAGCACCCTTTTTCAGTCTAGGCTCCTAAATTCATCTTGCAGCACAAACACGATTAAAATATGGCATTGAACAATATTATGTTCATAAAATCATGCAATAACTGGGGTCTAATATGTAATATTTGACCCTCAACACAACTCCCAACCAGCATTTTGCTAGTCCCGAGCAAAGTATGCGAAAAATAAGTTGAGAATTACTAGACAATTTTTATAAACTCGAGTGATTTTTGAACAACAATCTAGCCAATAGAATTCTAGGATTCATGAATATTGGGCATTACTTTCTCCTAGACTAAGCGCATGGTAAACTTCATAATCAAGATCAAAGTATTAATCTTGCAATTAGAAAAAATTTTAAACATTATGATTTATGAGGGTATAGTGTAATCTCGGCTTATCATTAAGGTTCACTTCTCTATCTCATGATATCATTGGTAATCAACAAGAGCATTCAGGACAGTAAAAACCTAAACTAAAATGTGCCTCACAGATCATTTTTTTTCCTTTTTACCAACTTTTGAAGGGAAATCAAATCCTCACCTATAGGGAGCAAACCTATGGTGAAGATCGTACACCCAACCATTTTCACATATCACCCATGGGGAATTAAATCTACACCTATAGGGAGCAAACCTATGGTGAAGAGTATTCGCCCCACCCTTTCCAAAGGTTTCTTTTCTTTTCTTTTTTTTTCTTTATTTTTTTTTTTTATTGATCTTGACGGGTAAATTTTCCAGGCTGGTTCCTTACATGCTTAGTGATTACCAAGTTAACCCTTCAATATCAAACTCAAACCTTAATATGAAAGCGAGATGTGACATGTGAAATCACAACTCACTCAAAGTTTACAACTTCTAATTCTGTATTAACAATTCAAACTTAACTGTGAAATCTAACAGATAAGGAATCCAAGAGTCATAAATTACCAACATCATGTATCTTGAAATTCTAAGTGCCCTAGACGGCCGTCAAAATCACTTTGAATTCACAAGAAATTCCAGAAAAATTAAAAATTTTCACAATTTTTGTGCTCAAGACCAAGAAAATATTGATTAGGTAACCTAATCTCCCACCCCCAACCTAAAATCTACATTGTCCTCAATGTAAAAGAAATAAGCATGCAATGCATATGGAACAATGAAAGTAACAAAGGAGTGATGGAAAGATAATACCTGGATGAAAGAATTAAGAGGCTTTCTAAAGATATCAGCGTAAGAGCGGGCTAGCACAAGAGAGAAACCAACAAAAGTAAACTATCATAAAACAATGTATAAAGCAAACTAACCTAATGATATAAAACCGTCTATCCTAAAACAACATAAAGCAAACTACCCGAGTCCTATGAAAGCAGTAAATTTTAATCCTCAACTGTGAAAGCACGGAAAATCTACTCAATCATGTATCTAGGTTCTTCCGTCGGCCAGTATCTTGGTAAATTTCTCAGAAGGTTTTTCAACAGGATCATCCAAAAGCCCGTTTTGCAGTAGGCTTGGATGTCCTGGAACGTGAATGTCTAGAGAAATTAAGGGACCTCAGCATAAAGTTTTCTTTTAATCGTCTGAAGTGTCCAAAGTATATACGATTCACCTATAGCAGAAAAAATTTCAAAATTAGTACACCATGATGAATCAGAGACTACAAGTAGATGAAATTCAGAAAATTTGTAATAGGTGGTGTAGTCTCAACACACACCGAAGTTTCACTCTTTAGTTCAATTTTCAGCTCCTCCTCCATTAACGGTAACCATTCAGGATCTGGGCGAGGAGGTACTTCAAAATAAGGGTTCTCTCAGTCCGTGACAACTACCGAGGTATTGTCTTGTGAGGCATCCACTATTTCTTGTATCATGGGATCGTTTGAATCTACAAAGTGTGCCAAATAATCATCCAAAGCGTCGAAACATTCAGTTGAATGGAGTTCATTCATCCTATCGAGATCTGTGATGATATGTTCAATAACTCCTTTATCTTCTTCGAGAGTAGAAATGAACATACTCTCTTGTTTGTTCTCAAGGTGAGATGAAATCACCACTGTGTATGTCTCTTCTTGACCTAAATAGGCATATTCTAAATCAGAGAGTAAAGGTTTTAGGTCAAGCTTCGGTGGCTTGAGGTTAGACGACAGAGGCACGACATCAGTTTGGGGCAATTCTTCAAATTGTGGCCTCCATTGGTTAACTTCAAGTACCGGCACAGTATCAAGCAAGGCACACGTCTCCCTAATTACATCATCATCTAAGTCATGGGAGTGTGCTAGGCACATCTCTAGAGGGTCAGAGGATAAGGTCAAAGGCGTTCTATCTTCCACGAAAGAATCAATCATGTTAATGTCGTAGAAATCGTCATCATCCCCTGAGTTTCTACTGTTATTGAAAAAGATGTTTAACTCCAATGTCATATTTCCGAAAGACATAGTCATGACACCATTCCTGCAATTAATAATTGCGTTTGAAGTGGCAAGGAATGGGCGACTAAGAATGACGGGAATCTGAGAGCTCATGTTATTGACGGGTTCAATGTCCAGGATGATAAATTCTACAGGGTAGTAAAATCTATCGACTTGGACCTACACATCCTCAATTATCCCTCATGGTACACGAACAGAATGATAAGCAAGTTGTAGTGTGGTTAGGGTGGGTTTTAATTCACTCAAGCCTAACTGTTTGATACTGAGTAGGGAATCAAATTGACGCTCGCTCTTAAGTCAAGAAGTACGTGATCAATTCGATAGTCCTCGATTACACATGATATGGTTGGGCTACCGGGATCTTTAAATTTCTGCGGCACGTCTTACTTCAGGATGACACTCACTTTCTCAGTCAAGAAAATCTTCTTTTGAATACTCTGTCATCGTTTGGTTGTGCATAGGTCTTTCAGGAATTTGGCATATAAAGGTATTTGTTTTACGGTATCAAGTAGATGAATGTTGACTTTCACTTGTTTTAACACCTCTAGAATATCCTGAGAGTTAGAGAGAGGTTTTGATGCAACCAACCGTTGGGAAAATGGAACAACTGGCTTCTCTAGAAGTTCAGTTCTAATTTTTGTTGGGCATCACTAGATCCATCATTGTTGTCCTCTTTTGACTCGTGAGGCTTTTCAAGCCTAACCGGAAGGGTTTTATCAATAATCTTCCCACTCCTAAGAGTGGTGATGGATTTAGCGTGCTTCATTTGATTTGAAGAGCTTGGATTGCCAACTTCATATTGAAGCTTTGGTTTGAGAAGAGGTTGAGCTGGGAGGCTCCCCTTATTCCCAATCGTGTTTTTAGCCTTAAGTCCTTATAATGTTTTGTTAAGGTCTTGCAAGACTTGTAGCATACCCTGATTGAACTAATCTTGCTTTTCAAAATGTTTTAAAATCAGATCCTCTTAAGGTTTCTCTTGCTGTTGTTGTGAAGTCTGATTAAAGAAACCTTGAGGGGTATCAGTTTGTCCATTCCTTCAACTAAAATTTGGATGATTTTTTTCACCAGGATTGTAGGTATTAGAGGTAGGTCCATTAAAAGGTCTTTGATAGTTATTTACGGCATTGGATTGCTCAGTCAGTACCTCTTGAAAGGCAGATATGGTTGGACAATTTTCAGTTGTGTGACTGTTACAACTACAAATACCGCAAATAACTTCCTTACCCTTGTCCTTCCTTGATTTCATGGCCTTGAATTTCTTTATGAGATTTACCACTTTAGAATTGAGATCATCATCCTCTTTTAGAAGGTATACTCCGCCCATTTCCTTTGATTGAGTGGGCCTAGAAGTGGTATTTGATTTTGGGTATGTGTCTCATGTTTGTGTGTTTTCAGCAAGTCTATCCAAGTAATCCCACATATCATCGACATTTTTATTCATAAATTCTCCATTGCACATTGTCTCGACCAATTGACGCGTGGAAGATGTCAGTCCATCATAGAAAAAGTGTGTAATGTGCCATGTTTCAAATCCGTGTTGTGGGCATGAGCTGACAAGTGCTTGAACCGCTCCCAACATTGGAAGAATGTTTCATCCTCCTTTTAGGCGAAGTTCATAATTGACTTTCTAAGGGTATTCGTTTTGTGATATGAAAAAAATTTCTTTATAAACTCCCTTGTCATGTCATTCCATGTGCCAATAGATCGGGGACGTAGTGAATGTAACCACGTCTTAGCTTTCTCTTTCAAAGAAAAGGGAAAGAGTTTCAGCCTGACCGTGCCCTCAGACACGTTAGGAAAGTATAAAGTGGCTATGATTTCATCAAACTCTTTCAATAATAGATACGGATTTTCAGATTCAAGCCCATGAAACTTTGGAAGGAGTTGAATCACCCCTGGCTTGATATTCATGTGTCCCGTATTTTTGAGAAAAATCATGCATGAGGATATACTCACCCCCGCCTGTTGTAAATAATCTCGTAAAGTACGAGGTGGGGGTGCTTGATGCACCTCATTCTCATCCTAGATGTCTTCTACCCTAGGTCAGGGTAGAAGAGGTTAGTTTTCAGCCATCACTTCAATTAACTCAGGGGATTTCGAGTAGTGTCTAGTCCTGCGATGGATAGTTAACCCCTCAACCAATCCTCCTTCAGTCAAGAGACGTCGAGTGTTGTCACGGGCCCACTTGGGCATGAAACACTCACAGCCCTCAATCAAATTCGAAACCTAATCCTAAGAAAGGAAAAGAAAATTTAGAAAGAAAGAGTGGGTTGGAAAGAAGTTACCAAATTGGAGTCTCTAAGTTAAAAACCTTCAAAAGAAAACAAAACAAGTCAGTTTCTAAAGAGAAGGTCTAAGATTAGAAAATCCTTAAAAAGAAAGATAGAAGTAAACTAGTTTCTAAAAGAAGAAATTCCTAAAAGAAAGTGAAAATTTCTAAAATAAATTAGGAAAGTCCTAAACTAGAAAGTACGTTACTAAAAGAGATCTGAAAAATAGAAAGTAGAGAAAGAGCTTACCGAATTAGAAATTTCTATCTTAAAAGCCTACAAAATAGGAAAGTTAGTTTCTAAACAAAAAGTCTACAAGTAGAAAATTTCTAAAAATAAATTAGGAAACAAAGTTAGATTCTAAAAGAATTAGAATTAGAAACTTGCTAAAAAAAGAAAACAAATCCTAATCTAGAAATAGCAAGGAAGAAATTAAGAAAGAAATTACCAATTTAGAAACCTATCTCAGAATCCTATAAAACGAGAAAGTTGGGTTAATTTCTAAAAGAGAAAGACTTTCTATCTTAAAATTAGAAAATCACAATCTTAAACTAATCCTATAACTAGTTAATCTTAGAAAAACGTAGCCGTCAATCCCTGGCAACGGCGCCAAAAACTTGTTCACTCCCCAAGTATAGGGTTGTGATGTAGTAATAAACTCGGTGAGACCGAGGTTGAATCCATGGGAACTGAAACCTGTATGTAATCTGAAACTAATTAGAACTAGAACTAGACTAAGATGAAATCTAAATCAAGTGAATATGAGGGAATAATGGTGAAGTATTACTCTAAAACTTGTGAAAATAAAGGTAGGAACTAAAGTGCCAAGGATCCACTTGTAACAATTAGGAAGCTACCTTGTATTGATTCAGGGATACAACTGGAATCAGAGTCCTATCCTATCCAGTTGATAAGAAGAGATTTGTTAGATCTCTGAACTTCTCATGGATTTAATCATTAATAGATAAGAGTGGTGAAGATTTGGAAGTGATTTCGTCACCTAACCATGCCTAAGAAACTATGGCAAACAACAACAATTTACCAATCTCACAGCCAATCATGAGAGAATTGTGAAAGTTAGGAAGGATTCCATCACCCTACCATGCCCATGGGATGATGGTGAACAACAAGTCTTACTAATTTCACAATCTCAACAATGGGAAAAACATACTTAAAGCTATCGCAGATCCATTGTAATTTGAGTCACAACAAACCATTAAAAATTAAAAATATACCTTCATAAATAACTAGAATCCATAAGAGTTCAACAAAACATGAATCAAAGCCAAGCAAATGTCCCAATTATGTTACAAGCTTCACCTCTTAACCCTAGCTAAGAGGTTTAGCCCAACATGATTAGGCTCAACATCTTAAAAAAAATACAGACAAAAAAACTAAATAAATATTACTCTACTCTTTCTCTCCTCTACCCACGTCCCTGGAAAATTCAATGCCTTCTCTTTCTCTCTCGTCACCTTTTATAAGTAATAGCAGTCGGTGGGAGTGGTTGCTGTAACAGAGTCTGAAACCCACTCTGTTTACACAACAGAAATTTCTAGAAACTCTTACGCATCGGTGATGATTGGTGGGCCCATAATCTGACTTATCAAAGAAATCCACGCCATCCATTTATTTTCCCTCGAAAAACCAGTCAGGCTTAATCAGTTTTAGATCAGATTCGTGGTGGCCCACGTGATTGATTTTACAGCAAAGACTCTGCCGTTCAATCTTACATTTGAGACTTCATATACATGTAATGCTTTCATGGGACAAAACGGACACCTAGGTGACGGTCACGCCTCCCCTCTAGACACAATGGACGGTCCCGATCATTGAAATGGATGATGGGTAGGGCCCAATGTCAAAACCTAACTGCAAGCACGTCCATCCCTGGACGTTTTGTGCTAGAAGACAGCTTTTGAAAAGTTTTGTTCAAAAATAAGGTGGGGCCTACTTTTGACGACATTTTCAGAGATCTACTCTGCTCATTATTTTCTCAGTAAGTGTAAGCCTATGGGTCAAAATATGAAGTAAATCCAAACTCTAAGTGGGCCACACCATCCACCTGTAATGAGTCAATACCGAACGTTGAAGCAAACCTCTTCTTACTTACGTGCATGCATATATAGTTTTGGTTATTTACAAATTTGTCACTCCCTTCTATAGATGTATGTGGTTCGTTTCTCCCTACCGCACCATCCAAAAGAAGTGGAATTTGACGAATATCCACTGTTTTTCATGCTCTTTCTATCGGTTTAATTTGGGTCTTGATCTCCCAAGGATGTCCAAGATGCTTTCTTAATGGTTATTGTCTGATTCTGTCCATCGGGTTACTTAAACACTGATCCAAGGTCTGAATTTTGACGTGTACGGTTAATTTATGGTCCTCAGGCCATATATGAAGTTTCGAGCCCAACGGATGGTGGGAACCCTGTGATATTGTATTCTGACTGACTTTTCAAGCCTCTTTAGTGTGACGAACATAATTTTCTTGAATCTCGGCCATGTAAAATCGTCGATCTCAGTCCCCTGGAGTCCGTCCCTTGCCTTGATGATTCCTGAGCATTAAATCCATGCTTTTAGCACCCTTTTTCAGTCTAGGCTCCTAAATTCATCATGCAGCACAAACACGATTAAAATATGGCATTGAACAATATTATGTTCATAAAATCATGCAATAACTGGGGTCTAATATGTAATATTTGACTCTCAACAACATGGCAAATAGAAAGCAACAAGAAAGCAAAAAGAAATTAATAAAGATCTAAAAACTTGTAAAGAAAAATAATTTCTAAAACTATGAAACTTAAGAGCTCTCTAAAAAAACCCTAGATATCCCAAGAAGTCTTAGGAAACCCATATTTATAAGCTAGTTTCCACAAAATCGTATAACCGCCTCAAATTTATGTATTCTGCGTAAATTCTGAGTAACTCTTCGATGTCATCAAATTATTTTCGATGTCATCGAAAACTGCATCCAATTTGTCCAGTAACAAAATTTGATTTTTTCGTAATTCTTCGATGTCATCGAAGATTGGCTTCAATGTCATCGAAACTAGTTCAATGTCATCTAAGCTCAAATCCTGCGAATTTCTATACTTCCTTCATTTTTCACTTGATTTTCTTGACTCTTATGGTCTTGAAATCTTCAATCTTGGTTTCTAAAGGTCCATTCTTTTCCTTGGTGATTCTTGAGCATCAAATCCATGCTTTTAACATTCTGTTCAATCTAATCTCTTAAACTCACCTTGCAACACAAACATGTATAAAATATACTATTAAGCATTATCATGTTCATAAAACCAAGATATAAATGGGGGAGAATATACAATATTTGAGTCTCAACACACCCCCCCAACTAGCATTTGCTAGTCCTGAGCAAAATAAGCGAAGAAATTTTTTAAATAAAAATAAGAATAAAAACTAATTTTAGAAATAAAATTAAAACAAAAACAAAAATTCTAACTATACTACTTTTGCAGGTAATCTCGATTGCATTTAGTATATGCAACAAACCTTTAAACCCGTAGGTTTCCCTTAGTGGACAAGTTATAGTCTCGTGAGAGTTTTCAGAAATATTACCCAAAAACATTAAAAAAATAGAAAATAGTTTAAAACTCAGAAATTTATACAATTATGCCTCCATTTATCATAAGAATTCCAAAACACAGCAATACTTATCCTAAGTCTGAAGTCAGTTAGAATCTCAATTTCCTAATCCATTACATCCTTAAGTTCAAAGGCCTAATCAAAATTTAAAATAATTATGATCCAATATACTTAAGTGCTCGGTGACACTAGTATAACTTTGAGAAATATGCATGTTCTCTATCCTAACTCCTTTCAATCATCCGAAAGTTATAACTTCGTGAAAGAGCAAAGGGCTAGTTTCACTTAAATTTTAGACTTTCACTTAAGGCATTCACACATCTTATACACTTGGCTTGTGAGTCTAAGTTGAGCAATTCGTGATGCAACCTTAGCTTGATGTCTTGCGATAGACATCAAGCCCACTAAGGCGAATGTCTTTTTATAGTTTCGAATTGAATAGCCCACTAACGAGTAGTCTAGAGCTTGTTTAAATTATCAGGATATTTCTTTAATGAATTTGGTATTTAGATTTCTTGTGCGCAATGATTAGGAATTGGATTAGCTAAGTTTGTAGTGCGGCCTATTCGTAATTAACGAAAATAGCGATTTGGTCAAAGTCACTTTAAGCCATTGGTTCTCAGACTGAAAGGATAATTGGGTCACTTTAGTTTGTTAATTAAGATCTAACCTCTAGTTGTCTCAGTTTTGTGTAGCTCTTTATTTAGTTACGGTTGTCTCGATTAATCAGTAATAGGTCGACTAAATTTAGGCCCATGTGAATAAATCATGTGGCTAAACTCAGTGTTTAAATGATCAGGCGAATTCATTGGCTTCCCATGGTTAATTAACTAGATTTGTACAGTTCTTTACTGGTACCACTCACGTATAGGCTTACCTCAAGCATTAAGGGTCAGTAAGTGATAACGTGGGCTAGTTATATCGAAAAATCTTCAAGGATTTTTTTAAAAATCTCAAACAGTAAAAATCTGGAATGTTACAACAGCACCTTAGAGCAATTTCCAGACAAAGACTGAAATCATGGGCCAAATCTTACTGTTGTGGAACATAGGGCGGGGCTGAGTTCAAACATGGATCTCTACTCAAGCCCTGAGTCAGACCTGTGTAGGGCCAGCCCGGCCGTTGCAACTCGTTGTGGACCAAACCACAGTTGGAAATACTCCATTTTAACTCAGTGTTATTAAGGAATAAAAACCTATGTAATTGGTTAAAGATTTAAAACTTGGTATCTTTCAAATATTTTGGCACAGTTTTTTTTTTAAAAATTTATTTAATTAAACTTTGTTTTATTCAAAAATCGAGTGCAATATAGAAAACATAAATTAATCCACATCATCCATTGATAGATTTTGATAGATTTGCATAGAAGGTGAAAATTTTGTGCAATTGGACCATTCATGTAACACTTATTTGAAAATGAAGGACTTGATAGAAGGAAAGAATATTAACCCATCATTTCATATTACCTTTGCATGTAGATATCAATCCATTTTATTTACAATTCTGTATTACCTGTGCATATAAAAATCTATCCATTTTATTTACAGTTTTATACTTTAAGCTTATTGGCGTACAATATATCAACACATATGTCCTCGCATACACAGATATTTTTTCAACTAAAAATAAAATAAAATAAAATAAAAAATAAATTTGTGCGTGTGTGATGAAATCCGATGCGGTTCGGCTAGTGATCCAACACCAGCCAACTAGCTAGCTGGTGTCAAACCTATGTGGGCCCACCATGATGTATGTGTTTCATCCATGCCGATCATCCATTTTGCCATCTCATTTCAGGCACCAGGTCAAAAATACGGAAGATCAATCTCAGGTGAACCCCACCATAGGAAATAGTGGGGATTGAATGTTCACCGTTGAAAACTTTTGGGGCAAAAAAGTTTTGGTTCAAACTAATATTTCGTTTTCTCTCGTCCAAATATGTGTGATCTTATCAACAAGTTGGATAGAAAAAAAACATAACAGTGATATGTAGTGGGATTTAGTAAGTTTTAATGGAGGAAGTTCAATCAATACTGTTTTCTTGTGGGCCCTAGGAAGATTTTTAACGGTGGACGCTCAAATAATAATGTTTTTCTGTAGTATTGGGCTCGTGCCATAAAATAAGATGGCAAATGGAATGGCAAAGTGAATAAAACTCATATATCATGGTGGGGCCCACAGAGGTTTGACTGACTGATGGTGTTAGGGTTAGAGTGACTCGGTGAGCTGTACATGTATGAGACAAGCTGATGTTCAGAGAGACAATCAACGGTCTCCATTGAACAGCCCTTTTTTTTTTTTTTGCTTAGTAAATGTTTACTTTAAGGCCCACCTTGCAATTGTCATATTAGATCTTCACATTTTTGCCATTGTGAATAGGGTTGCACACGGTTCAGTTCGGTCGGATTCTGGGGTGAAATTGGAACCGAACTGTTCCCAACGGTTCCAGGAAAATTAGAACCAGAACCGAACCATTTGCACCCAATAACCAAATTGGAACCGGACCGTTAAAAACAGGTTCAGTTCTACAGTTATAGGCTTTTTATAATTCAACCCAATTGCATGGTTTGTTTTTATAGTTGGCTTGTATGATTTTTTTTTTATAATCCAGCCCATGCTCCTCTACTAAAAATTTTCACATGGAATAATCTTGTCATAGTTTATTTTTATGACCCTTTCATGTTTCCAAAATGATTTTTTTGACAATGTTTACTCATGTTGTAATCCATTTGATTAATGGTATAAGTTTTATTTTTATTTTTATTTTTTTTAAATATATTTATTGACTAAGGGATCGGGTTCCAAGATTCGGTTCTGTGGTCTACTTGGGTTATGCATAACTCCAAACCGTAGACCGAACCGAACTAACGGTTCTTTGATTTTCGGAACTAGAACCTGAACCCACTGCACTTCAAAACTGGACCAAACTGTGTAGTCTGGTTGATTTCGGTCCGGTTTATCAGTTTACCGGTTCCATGTGCACCCCTAATCGTGGGCACATGTGTATATTAAGATTTTAATTTTAATTATTTTTTTTAAAGACTCAGTCATTTCTAACCTGGTATCATACGCAGGCATTAGACAACCAACAGCTCGTCTGTGTGGTTCTATCTTTCATGATGGCGACTGCCATTTGCACGCCGCTGGTGATTGCCATTTACAACCCTACGATGCAGTACATTGCGTACAGTTGGCGAACGGTACAGCACAGTGTTGAGAAGAGCTTAGGTCCATGTCTTCTTACATGTATCCACGACGAAGACAACGTCCCACCCATCATCAACCTCCTGCAAATGTCTAATAATTCCAGGTTTGACCCCCTAGCCGTCCATGTCCTCCACGTCGTGAAGATGGTAGGCCGCGCCTTGCCTTTGCTTGTGCCTTACAAACCATCCACAGACCCTACCACCACTAATAGAATAATGAACGCTTTCTACCAGTTTGAGCGCAACCACCGTGGGCATGTATGGCTGCAACCCTTTATAGCAATTTCACCCCACGAGACCATGCACAATGATATCTGTTCGCTTGCACATACCAAGCACGTATCGCTCGTGATCATGCCATTCCACAAGCAACCGGCAGTTAATGGTGAGATGATGATGGGGGCGTCAGGTCAGGCCATCAAGGTCATTAATCGTAGCGTCTTGGAGGAGGCTCCATGCTCGGTTGGGATTTTGGTGAACTGCATGACCTTGGGAGGGACTACGAAACCGAGACAGCATTCATTCCACTTGGCTGTCTTGTTCTTGGGAGGACGTGATGATCGTGAGGCGTTGGCTTACGCGGCATGGATGGCTAGTAACCCATCTGTCAGTATCTATGTAACACGATGTGTTCCGATGGATAGAAAACTCTATGATTCTATTGAGAAGAAGCTCGATGATGAGATGGTGGGGAAATTCAAGATGTGGGTGGCGGGTAATAACCGGGTTAGTTATCGAGAGGAGGAGGTGGCTGATGGTGGGGGGACGGTTGAGGTGATTAGATCGATGGGTGATATGTATGATCTTTTCATGGTGGGGTGGGGTTTAGAGATGGAGACGGTCCTAACGAAGGGGTTGAGAGAATGGAACGAGGAATCTGAGCTTGGTGTTATAGGAGACTTCCTCGCGTCGACGGATTACAATGGGGCAGCAGCTATTCTGGTGCTGCGACAGCAGGCTAGAGTGGCTAGCATGGATGGGGCGCAACCCATGGCGCACGTTAGCATAGCGGCCTCGAATAGGGTCCAAGATGTGCTGGACGTGCCAGGTTAACGAGAGGGAGGCACTTTCAGGGTTTTGATGAAAATGAAAGAGAGAGGATGACCCAATGTAAGGATATGATTTTGTTTATTAGCTTTTTTTTTTTTGTTTTTTTAATGACCACTTGCAATTAGGGCTATCTATCAGAAAATGGGCGGATACAAAACTCGAGTGTGATACACGAGAGGAAACACCGAGGATTCAGTGACTGGCATTGAAATATTCATGCGGTCACAAAAGCTTCATATAAGTATCTTTTTTTTTTTTTTTTTTTTTTTTTTTTTTTAATTTCGCCTCATCCCAATGGCAATGACCTTATAGACAGTTTGGATGACATATAAACATTAAGGTGGAGCCCAAGAAGGTTTCAATGGTAGTAAACTCTTTCCCACGGATTTCCCTCTCTCGCGTGCCCACTTGAGTTTTAGGTTTACCTCAGCCTATAATGACATGGAAAAACAGATGGAAAGGGTGAATATCTCTCAAACATCACACTGGACCCGAACCAGTATCCCAGCGCAGGAACTCACTGCTGAAAGAAAGGCTTTACCTGAAAACCGGACCTCAATTTAATCCTCAAAACCTTTTGCAGGAAGTTCCTGCGCTAGATGCTTAGGTGGGGCCCACCATGATGTTGGTAAGAAATTCACTTTGCTCATTCCTTTTGTGAGTTTATTTTAAGACATCAGATAAAAAATGAGCGGCATCCAGTACTCTGAGTTAATTTCAACACAGTCAAGGGTACGAGTATCCATAGGTGGTGAAAAACCACCACAGCGTGAGTGTGTGGTGGTGTGTGTGTGAAAAAAAAAAAAGAGATCAGGAAGAGGTTGACTTAATTTATTTCAAGACATAGAGATCAAAAATAACAGTATCAATACTCAAGTTAACCAAAAACGTGAGAATTAAGTGTTCGCAGTTGAAATATTCATGGGGCCAAAGAAGTTTTAAATCACGGTAATATTTTTGTTCTCAGTTCATCCCAGTAGAAATGACGTAATGAATGGTATGGATGGCATTTAAACATCACTGTCAACCCTGTGGAGGTTTCAGTGGTAGGAATTTCCGCACCCACATATTCCTTTAATCCGCCCACTTAAGTCTTGGATCCTGCTCACTTTTGATCTCAAGTCCTAAATCGATCTCAACAAATGGATGGAGGGGTAGATTTCTCACAAAAATCACACTAGCCCCACCTATGCGGAAGGCTTTCGCAGGAAATCTGACCATAGGGCACACCTTGATGCACGTAGATGCGGCCCTGACCATACGGCACACCTTGATGTACGCAATATCCACTCCGTCCATCCGTTGTTTCAGATGTACGTTTTAAGGGCACGGTCCCTAAAATAAAACCATTCAAATCTCACGGAGATTATAACACAGGAAACAATAGTGATTGACCATTAAAAAGATTTTGTGGCTAAAAGAATTTAAATTAAGCTGATATTTGTTTATTCTCTTCATCCGGGTCTGTGTGACCTTATCAAAAGGTTGGATTGAAAAGAAAAAAGAAAAAGAAGAAAGAAAAAACATTACAGTGGACCCTACAAAGTTTTCAATGGTAGGCGTTCAATTAGCATTGTTTCTTATATTGTGGGCCACCTGAGATTCATATCTTTTTTTCTTTTTCATTTTGGGGTATTCTCTAAAATGACCTGGTGGAACAGATGGACTGCGTGGACATATAATTACTGCATCACGGTGGGCCCACTGTCAGTGCCCCACAATGTTGGGTGAGGCCGGGATTGCACCTAATCCACTTCCAGGGGGAGATAGGCCATGAGTGTCTGGGAGAGGGGTGAGAAGATAGGTAGGGCCACCGTAGCGTTTGTGAAAAATCCACGCCTCCATCCGTTGTGCCGGATCATTTTAAGGCATTACAGTGAACCATGCATGCCAGGTAGATCCATTTTGTGTCCAGAGATTCACCGAGGCACACCTCTGATTCATCTATGCCTTGATCACACAAATACATAAAAGTGGGCCTCATGAATCTTCCACACACCCACCTCTTTTCATGCGGCTACCTTTTCCAATGTGGAGATTTTGACTGTACTAGCATTGAGGTATGGTAAAAATTTCTAAATGAGGGGAAGGTTTAAACCCTCCGAGAATAGTCATCTAACAGGTTTTGAGATTATTTTGCACCAAATTGTCCATCCTTGGAACTTGGTATATGTACCGAGTTTTTTTTTCTTCTCTTCTTTCTTCGTTGTTTTCCCGAGGCTTTTTCTTCTTCCTTTTCAAAAATGTTTTCTAATGACCTATTACCACTCCTTTTGACTGTTTTTTTCGACGTACATTCACTGCCATCAACTTCTCCAGCATATGAGCATCACTAAGTTATAAGGTCCTAAAAAAAGTGTTGTTTTTACTCCGACAACCACATTTCTTAGAGATAGAAGTTGTAACAACTCCAAATTTTTCGTTTCCTTAAATTTTAAATTTTAAATTTTTTTTTTAAAGGGATTAAAATGGTTGCAACCTCCCTCATCATTATCTTATCCATCTTATCTGAGCAACTCTCTTTTCTTTATAAGGATGGACATTTCTTGTCGATCAAAAAGAGAAAAACAAAAATAGGAGAAAAGATAAAAGGAGAAAAATTAGTGGAAGAACGGCTTGCACAAGTTAGTACTTATTTCATTTTAATTTATATTTTTATTTTTAATATGTTATTACGCTTTGGGTTATGTGATAGACGGTGTAGATCTACCAAGGGTGCAATGCATGTGCACATATATTAATATGTGCGCATATGCATGATGCACCTTGGAACACCTTACGCATGTAACAAGAATAAAAAGAAAACAGTGTAAGTTCTTTTTGTTTATTTTACTTGAATTACATATTGGACTTATTTTGCATATTCGGTCCATTAGGTTCTAAGGACCAAAATATGGAAAACTTCTAAAAATTAGGCTAAATTAACATTTTAGTAGGCCACAATATGCAAAATATAATTCATCATGCATTCGCCATTAGAATATCTATCGGGGCCATAGGGATTTTCGATGGAGATACCAATTATTTTGACCATTAAAAAATAATTGGGTGGACCAATGAACAACTCAGATCTTACATAGACAATTAGGAGGGTCTAAAATAAGAAATGTATGTATTTTAATGGTGGAAGAACGGTCGGTGTTGTTCATGGTAGTATGACCCATCAGAATAACGAATCCACCTAATTTTTTTACCAATGTCCTAAAATAATTTAGTAAAATAGTAAATGGGATAGATCTTATGCACACATATTCTGTATGGACTATCATGAAAAATTTTAATAATACAAAATGGGTGTAAAAACACTCTAGCGTGCAACAGTGAAGTTGATCTATTCACGGTACCAGAATTAGTCTGGATTAATGGGCCTTCTATGCAGGGCTTTCTTGATGTAAGTATTAAATCTTACCGTCTATTAATCTTGTCATTTAATAAGAGACAAATGGTTGAAAAATTTATTTGAAAGAAAACTCATGTGGACCATAACGCCTTAAACAGTGAAAATTAAATGGTCACCGTTGAGTATTCGTGTGCGCCACAAAAGTGTTATTTCGAGGAGATTTTTGGGCTCGTCCTTTATGAGGAGATTACCCATCTCATCCATGGTTTATATTAGTATGGGACCTATAAAAAAATTAAATAAATAAATAAGTACAAAAAAAAATAAAGTTTGGTTTCCAACGTTGAAACCAAGTGCAATTTCTAACGTTAGAAACCATCTTGGGTCATCAATTGTGGACCCACAGTGATATATGTATTGTATCCACTCCATCCATTTCATTTGAAAGTTTACTGTGGGTTAAGAATGTAAATTTAAGACATATCACAATGATCATTTAGGGTACTACAGGTCCCACAGATTTCAGATTGGATTGAAATTTCTTCTCAATGGTCAATATAGTGGTGGTAACCATATAATTAGTCCAGATCCTTGTAAGTAAGACCCACATAAAAAAAAGTGTGTAGGATATATATAATTTAATATATTTCAGCATTCAGATGCATAATAAAACTTATATAAGGTACATGCATGTTTAGGACAAAACATACATAGGCTAAATTATATATCATCATTGTCACGCCCCAAACTCAGAAACCGGGCTCACGAAATTTCCGATTGCCGAATCTGGTGCGGATAGCCTCCGCAGTACCCCCATTCTCGGCTCTTTACATTCATACGCCAGATTCCGATCCTGGGATGCTACAAGGAGGATTTTTTTTTCCATTTAATTCACAATAAGCATAACCACAAGCATACCCAAATCACAAAGGCAACATCAACATCACATATCCATTAGTATAATCAATTAAGTACAATGCTGGAAGGAAATACATTAAAAAAAAAAAAACCAAGCCCCAGAAGACTGCCGCACGCTCCAAGCTCAACATTGCAACAACCTAACTTCACCTGCACGCATCTATCGTGCATAAGCTTATAAAAAGCTTAGAGGGTGGTGTAAGTGTGTGCACAAGATAAGTGCCAAGTTTTCCATATCAGAGTAATCAAATTAAGCAGAAGTACTGACAAGTCTATGGATTATACAATATTAGGGTACACAACACAAATCAACTATGCAAATGAGGAGTCAAAACGAGCCAAATATTAGATACCGAGGATACAATGTCATAAATCACACAATATCGAAAGTACTGGTAATCCATAAATTGTATAATGTCGAAATAAGCAGAAATACTGACAAGAGCATGAATCATCATAGTAAACAGAATATTGACAAGATCATAAATCATACGATAATAGAGTAAGTGAAAATACGGACAAGTCCATGAGTCAATCAATGTCAGAATATGCAATGTAGAACAATTATGCAAATGAGATATCATAAATAGCCAAATATCAGATGTAGAGGATGCAATACAATATACAGTCCTGATGAGTAACACAAATAGCTTCAGCCGTACCTACACCATATGAATGCAGGGACACAATAACCCAAAATGTCGTATGCCGCGAATGTCATGCAATATGCGGTGCGAATGAAATGACCATACTGGAGTGTGAAGTCGGGATGATAGTCATAGTATCACAGGCTATGGGGTCCATCACAAGGGACTTCTATCCAAACCAGTTCCATACCTAAATTTGGATAGTCAGACTCAATGTGGTAAACTCCTGATCTCAGGCTAGTCGCGCGTCCCAACCAAAATCCTGGCCATTGCGAGGGCACACATAACAAATAGTTGTGCACCACCAACCCGAGTGGATAGTGAATGAATGGATGCATGAATGAGTATGCAACTCCTGTTCACTAAATCCACATATCAGTACAGTTCCTCTCCAGGATCATCACCGGGGTCTATTACACTACGCCAGCTTGCCGCCCCTATCCGAGCGCACAACTGGGTAAGTGGAAGAGACCTCACTATCCGCCTGCCAATATCGGGCCCGGCTCGTCGATAGCGGACCCATTCCTCAAGCTGGTCAAACTCAACTTAGATATTGCCCCCTCACTCAGGCGGGTAAGGTCACACCCCCTCCCAACCGACCACGACACAGTGGGAGACGCGGCCTACTGGTATACGGCCCTCATGCGCTCATACATATTCACTCGGTCTCGACGTTGGGGCGTCTCCTAGCCACGGAGGTTTAGGAATTTTCACCCAGGGATATCTATGGCGCCCGTATGCTAGAACCAAACATTTCCTGTGTCCCATTTGGCCATCCAGGATACGCCTGTGGAGGTTACGGCCCTGGTGTCGCTAGGGCGTACAGTAATCATAATGCGAGATGCATGAGTCATACAATCCAGTCGTGCATCAATCCTGTGCATACTGCGTGCTCAAGTAAGATAACCTCTGCCTATCAGGGAGTCTCATAACAACATGCTCAATGACGTATGCAATGATCAACCACATCTCATAACAAACATGCAGATGATGCGTATGGACATATATCATGATGCTATGCTGTCAGATACTCATAATCGGTATCAATAACCGGCATCGACAATCGACCTCGACAATGTGGACATTTAACCGACATTGCCCCCAAGGAATGACCCACATAGATCCCAACATATAGTTGTAAGCTCCGTATCCTAGATCGTACCGTTCCATAGGCTTCCGCGGTCTTTCCAGTCGAATTTTGGCAACCTTCGACCCTTAACCGGTATTTGCACGCGACCTGGATTCTCATGCCGTCAACCCGAGTCGACTCAACCTAGGACTTATACCTTAGCGACCGCGTCGTTGCCGCGGTTCCAATGCCGCGACTCGTGCGCTGATGCGATGCTCTGGTTAGGAGTTGTGGGCCAGCGTTCGATGAGAGAAAACGCCGCGCATGCGAATTTCAAGGGAATCTCTGCAAAGTGTCACATCAATCCCATCAATCCCATCATGTCAAGTACACATCACCTTTCACCCTTTCCCAAGCAAGCCCCAAAAGTCAAAAAGTTTCTTACAACCCATAACTCCTCTTACACCTTTTGCCAAAAAAGTCAAAAAAGCTTCTTACACCCATCCCTCTCTATCATCCATCACTCCATCACCCATCACTCCCTCTCTCTCTCTCTCCCTTACAAGTCTCTCTCTCATTTCAACTCTCCCATAAGCAAAAATTTATACGTATGAGCCTCTCCCATTTCCTCCCAAGCTACATGTGTGGCCCACCTTTCCATCCTTAGATCTCTCATCTCAACCATCCATTTCTCATCTTCCTCCATCAAAGAGAAGCACAAGGAGCTAAGGAAGCCAAGGGAGCAAGAAGATCAAGTGGTGGGTGTTTTGATAGGGTAGATTTTGATGTTTTTAAGATGGGCCAAGTGAGGCCAACCGATCAATGGTTTGGATCTCACTTTGGACCCTAAGATGTAGCCGATGGCCCACTTGGATCATCATGATGTTTATTTCTTTACATGCTTAGGGTCATATAGACCGTTTATTTTAGTGGGGAAGGGATCTCCACCGTTGAATTTAATTTTAATGGACCCACATGTAATGGGACCCACTTGATGTATGATTTAGTGCAAGGGAGGGCCTATAGTACCAGGGTCCCTCCATCACGCGGGTCTCACTCTCTATCTCTCTCTCTTTTATTTTATTTTATTTTATTTTGTGATGTTAATAAGGTTGTGTGGCCCACTTGAATGGACCCCACTATGAGGTAGGTATTTTATCCTAACCATTTATAAGTGGGGCCCATCTTATATGTGTAGTACCCATGCCATCCATCACTTGGTGGCCCACCTAAGTAGGGCCCACCTCCAACGTATATGCCAAGTCCAGCGTCCAGGGGACGCTGGACGTTTGCTGGAAGAAACACCAATATCAGCTTCTTCCCAAGTTTTGGGATGGTCCACTCATATGGGTCCCACCTTGATGTATGTATTAAATCCATGCCGTCCATTCCTTTCCCAAACTTGTTTTAGGCGTTGAGCCAAAAGATGGGACTGATCAGATTTTCAGGCGGGCCATAACATGGCAAACAATGGGCTTACCATTGAAATATCTCATATTGCTTCTATACACCGAAATATGCCCAATATTGGGCTTGTTTTGTTTGTCTGGAGCCATGGAGGGCCATTGGACGGAGTGGATCGCCTGGATGTGGACCCCACCTGTAAAATCCATGGGTTTTCTGAAAATTTAAAAAAAATAAAATAAAACAGCATCACAGCAGCTGCTGCTGCTGTGTCAAGGACGGCAGCAGGCGCTGCCTGCGCCCAGCGTCTGAGCGGACGGGCGACGTACAGCCACCCACGGCTGTAACCGTGGGCCCCACCTTGATGTTTATCTGACATCTGACCCGTTCATAGGGTGGGCCACCTCCTGACATGGGCCCACTCCAAAAAACAGCGAGATCCAAGACTCAGGTGGCCCACACCGTATGGAACAGTGGGATTGAACCTCTACCTTTGAAATCCATTTGGGGTCCACAGAAGTTTTGGATTAGGGTGAAAATTGTTCCCACCCTCCATCTAGGCCCACTTGGCCTTATCAATGGGTTGGATGGCATATCAACATTGTGGTGGGCCCCACATGGAGCCCACATAGATGTATGTGTTTCACCGTCCGCCTGGACGGTGGACGTGGAGCCCACTGTGATGCGTGGAGCCCACTGTGATATGTGGAGCCCACTGTGATGTGTGTGCGTGCGTGTGTGGGTGGGTGCATGCGTGTGTGTGTGCGTGCGTGTGTGGTGTGTGCGTGTGTGTATATTTATATATATATATATATAATATTATATTATATATAATATCATATGTATTATATATATATATTATATATTATATCATATTTAATATAATATTGGTGGGAGGCCCACCTCAGTGTACTTGTGGCCCATGGTTGAGGCCCACTTTGATATATATATATATATATAAGGCCCATCTCAGTACTTGTGGCCCATGGTTGAGGCCCACTTTGATGTATATGTAAGGCCCATGGGTCGAGGCCCATTTAATGCATTAGGGGCCCATGGGTTAAGGCCCATTAAAGGACCTATGGGTTGAGGCCCATTTGATGTACATATGGGGCCCAATTGGCGAGGCCCATTTGATGCACATAAGGCCCATGAGATTAAGACCATTTGATGCATTCTAAGGCCCATGGGTCATGGCCCATTGCAATGCACATAAGGCCCATTGACGTGGCCCACTTGATGAAAATGAGGCCCTTATGATACGGCCCATTTGATGTATTGAAGGCCCAATGAGATATACCTAAGGTTCATTGCAATGTGCAGTCCCAACATGATTTATGTGATGATGTTTACGTCAGGGCTATGCCTTGGGAGCAATGGTGGTTTGACGTCCACATTGTAAGTATAGTATGGTTAAATGTCCGCATTATGACTTTCCCTAGGGCCCATTGTTAGGCTCGTACGTCTAATGTGTAGGCCGTCTAGGCCCATCTTTGTTATGATTATCATCCATCCCATATAACATGTTTAATTCCATGATTCATAATCATATGCATCATACGTATGCTTGATATGAGAAATGACTGATCATAGCATATGCCTTCGGGTAGATGGTTTAGGGGCTCCCGTACAAGGGGTGTTACCCTACATGACCGCATGATACGCGCAGGATTACTGCATGATTGGATAGTGTGATTCATGCATTCGCATTGTGTGATATGGTTACTGTACGCCCTAGCGACATCAGGGCCGTAGCCTCTACAGACGTGTCGTGGTTGGCAGGATTGGATACCGAAAATACTGTTCTACATGGGGTGCGATAGATATCTCTGGGTGAAAGTCCCTAAACCCTTATGGTACTAAGAAGTTGCTCCAACGTCTAGACCGAGTGGATGCATGAGTGCTGAGTGCCGATTACCAGACGGTTGCGCTTTCCACTGTGTCGTGGTCGGTTGGAAGGGGGTGCAGCCTTACCCGCCAGAGAGTAGGGGGCAATGCTAGGCTGAGTCTGACCAGCTCGAGGAATGGGTCCGCTATTGACGAGCCGAGCCCGATATTGGCAGGCGGATAATGAGGTCTTTTCCACTCACCTTATTGCGCGCGATGGGGCGGCAATCTAGCTTGGAGTGTACTAGACCCCGGTGATATTTCAGATTTTGAGCTGTATTGATATGTGGACTTAGATGAGGATTTGCATGCTTGAGTTACATTTCGCATTGCATGGCCTTGGTATGGCCGACATCATTCTTTGCACCGCATGGCCTTGGTACGGCTAATGGGATTCTTGGCATTCATCAGCATGTTCCACATTACTCTGATACTGTATAACTACATTACCACCTTGAGCATACACTTTCACCACCCTCTAAGCTTTCTATAAGCTTATGCACGACCGTTGCGTGCAGGTGACGTTAGATCACAGCAGCGCTAAGGCTTGGACGCGTGGCAGACCAGTTTGGAGTTTTTGTGCATCATCCTTGTATTTCCCTTTATGCTCATTGTACTTGTAAAGTTTTTGATCATAGTGAAAATGTGATGGAGTTTTTGGTTGTTGTTTGTGGGTTATGCCTTTGGTTATGCTTATTACGAATTAAACTGATGTTGAAAATCCTCCTTGTAGCATCCCAGGATCGGAACCTGGCGAATGGGCGCTGGGAGTCGAGGATGGGGTTCTACGGAGGCTGTCGGCGCCGGATTCGGCGATCGAGAATTTTGTGAGCCTGGTTTTCGAGTTTGGGGCGTGACAATGTGGACCCATGACCATACACAAGGGACAAATATACAACACCATGGGCCTCACTCAAGAGCTTAATACAAATCACAATGGGCCTTTCACATGGGCCTAACATACATCACAATGGCTACATAGCCTAGCCCTCAAACACACCACAATGAGCTTCGTACGATCATAATGGGCCGCGTCACATGGGGCTAATACGCAGCACATGGGTTACATATATACATCACAATGGGCCACGCCCATGGGCCTTTATACATCACAATGGGCCTAACCCAAGGGTCCCAAATATATCGCAATAGGCCTCAACCCACGGGCAAAATATACATCGCAATCGGAATCCACAATCGGCCACGAAGATTGGCCTCGATCAATAATCGGCCAATTGGCCATGATAATCAGCCTCGATTGATAATCAGTCAATCGACCATAACAATCATAATCGGTAATTGGCCCAGATAATTGGCCTCGATCGATAATCGATCAATCGACCATGATGATCGGAATCGGTAGTCGATAATCAAAATCGGCAAATCAGTTACGTCAATCAGAATCGATCAATAATCAGCCTCGTTGATTGGTCGAACATGTCCTATGGGAAGGTCACAATATGGACATTCAACCATCATCGCACATCAAAGTGGACATTTAACCAACATTGCTCCCAAATAGTGGCCAATTTAGAGTCAAACATAAGGTGGGCCCAAATATCTAACAGGTGGCCTCAAATAGTCATCACAGGTGGGCCTTACACATGCAGCGCGTGGGCCTTACCAAATGGGCCATAAACACATCCTAATGGACCTCAACCATGGGCCTCTAACATATCATAACAAGCCTTGCATCAATGAGCCGCACTAATGGGGCTCATGCACATCAAGTGGCTTGCATCAATGGGCCGCACAAATGCACAATAGGTAGGCCCTGCACATGCAGCAGATGGGCCCCACCAGATGGTTAGTGTGGATATAGAATGCATACATCTAGTGGGTCACACATTCCACGGACGGCGTGAATAAAACATACATCGAGACTGGCCCTATATGACCTGGACGGTTAGGGTGGAAGATATGAGGTGGGCTCTGCTCACGGGTTCTAAATACATTACAATGGGCCTTACCAAATGGGCTTTGAATACATCTCAATGGGCCTCAACCCATAGGCCCTGATATATATCATAATGAGGTACCTGCCCTGGATGGCGTGGATAAAAATACATCATGGTGCATCCCATCTAATTAGTTGGGCAGTATGGATATAAAAACATATATATCACGTGGGATCCATATGTACAATGGATGCATCAAGGTAGGCCTCACACAGATGGACTGCATGGAACGAAATACATATATCACACGGGTTCCACATCCCACGGCCAGAGATTGGTCGGTGAGGATAAATAAATACATCATGCTGGCCCACACTGCATATGGACGGTATGTTTATTCAACACATATAATAACATATAGTAAGGAGGGCCCCACCGTCCAGTAGCTGCTGGACGGTGTGAATATGGAGTGCATGCATCAAGATGGGCACCTCGAATGGACCACAAAATACATTAAAGTGGGCCCAACAAATGGGCCATAAAATACATCAAGATGGGCCTCCTTACATGGTCATACGTACATCAAATGGGCCACACCAATGGGCCCTATGTATATCAAATGGGCCACACCCCAATAAAAGTGGTGATAATGATTTCCACCATTTAAGTTCCTAAGGCCCACCATAACATATGTTTCCTATCCAACATGTTCATAAATTAACGTAATGATAGATGAAGTGGAACAAATATCAGCTTAATAGGAAACTCCCATGGCCCTTAGAAAATTTGAACGGTGAACGTCATTGTCCACTACCTTAAATGGTGGGGTCCACTTGAACTTTAGATCTAGCTTATTTTTAGTCTCAAGCCTATTAAGACAAGCTTGCCAAATGGTTGGACGATTTGGATGCAACACATGCATCAAG
Organism: Magnolia sinica; assembly: GCF_029962835.1. Taxonomy (NCBI): domain Eukaryota; kingdom Viridiplantae; phylum Streptophyta; class Magnoliopsida; order Magnoliales; family Magnoliaceae; genus Magnolia; species Magnolia sinica. The sequence goes on along the minus strand of NC_080580.1, from coordinate 77,908,370 downwards.
GGCGGGGTCCACATGAGCTATGGATCTGACTCATTCTTTAGCTCACACCATGAAATGAGCTTTCAAAATGGATGGACAGGTTGGATACAACACATGTATTATGGTGGGTCTCATGAAGGCCCACTATCATGTATATATTATATAATATAATATATAAAAAATCTATATATAATATATATAATATATGCAATAATATATATACACACACACACATACACACGCACACACACATCAGCCCCACACGTGGGGTGGTCCCACCGTCCAGGGGTGGACGGTGCGGATAAAACACATAGGCCAAGATGGGGCCCCACCGTCCAGTAGCTGCTGGATGGTGTAAATAAAACACATACATCAATGCTCCACCGTCCATAGCCTTGGACGGTGTGTATAAAACATATAATTGAGGGTGGGTTTCCCGTGGAGCCCACCGTAATGTCTATTTGCAATCCAACCCGTTAATAAGATCACACGGGCCTGGATGAAAAGGAGAAACAAATTTCATATTAATCCAAAACTTCCGTGATACCCAAACAGGGTTTCAATGGCTGACGTTCAATCTCACTGTTTCCAATGATGTGGGCTGTCTGAGCCACGTGTAAGGCTGATTTTCGGGGTGGCCCACTGCCCTAAGGGGCCCACCCAAATGCACGGTGTTGATGATACAACACACATCATGGTGGGGCCCACAACAGGGACGCACGTCCCTGCCTGTTCACGTCCAGCGCAGGACGCCTGCGTGCGCATCCTGAGGTCTGCCAGCAGCAGAGGTTGCACCCTGCATTTTTGTTTTATTTAATTTTATAGAAAATGTGTTTTTCTAAGGTTTTTCATGTGTGGAGCCCACATCAGGAGAATCTGACCCAACCATTGGTCGCTACGGCTCAAGACAAGCCAAATAAGCCTAGTATTCAATGTATTTTGGGGTACAAAAACCTTAGAGTGCATTTTAACAGTGAAAACCACCGTTGTCCATGCTATGGCCCGCCAGGAAGTGAAATTGGCTCCATTTTTCGGTTCAACGCTTAAAATGAGCTGGGGAACAGAATGAACGGTTTGGATTAAATTAATGTATCCAGGTGGGGCCTGCATGAACAACCCACCCCAAAATCTCACTCATATGTATCAAATATTATTTTATTATTTTCCTTTTTGTTAGCTTGTTAGTACATACTCCAGTCAGTGCACGCACTCCATGTTAGCCTTCCCTATCACGTCCAGCATCTCTGGACGTTGGACGGCATAGATGGACACGGACATCATGGTGGGTCCCACATGTACGTGGCCCACCTGATAAGTATGACATTTGTGTATTTTTTTTATCCATCCAGGTTTGGACAGCAAGGTGGGCTCCACCAGTGGGTTGTAGTATGGTCCACTAAATGGGCAGCATGGATACAACATGTACATCATCGGGTGGGCCATCAACAATGAAAGAGAGAGAGAGAGAGAGGGAAGCACCCACTTTAGATCTTGGACTTCTTTCTTCCGCCAACGCGATCTAGAGCTCCAAAGGACGAACTTCAACGGTTGAGATTATTTTTGGAGGGTGGGGATGAGAGATAGGAAGGTGGGCCACACCAAGTTTTCTCTCATGGAGGTGGACGTTGGCTCTCATGGGTTGCTTAGAATGGAGTGAAGTGAGAGAGAGAGAAGTGATGTAAGGGAGTGATGGGAGAGAGAGATGGTGAGGTGATGGAAATTAATAAGTTTGACTTATGGGAAAAAAAGGGAAGGGGTGGTTGCTTGAAAGGAGTTAGGGCTAGAGGTAGGGTAGGGTGATGTCACCCCTAGGGTGATATCATAGTAATTATTTTTCTAGGAAAGTACAACAATAGGGATAGGTGGGTCCCACGATCAAGCAATCAACGGCCTAGATAATGCACAGGCCGGATCTCATAATCTGAGCGTCGCATTGACGCACAAGACGCGTCGTCGGAACCGCGGCGACGGCGCGGTCGCAATGACATAGATCTCATTTTGAGTCGGCTCGGGTTTACAGGATGTGACTCAAGAGCGTGCACCAATGGTATCCACGCATCATGAGTCATCAGAATTGACTGGAAGGACCACGGAAGTTTATGGAATGGTACGGGCTAGGATACGGGTCTTACAATCATGACATTCTATTACAAGATCCAAGCCATCCATGTGGTGGGTCATCTTATAAGATATCTAGTCTGCCCTTTTTAGCTAAGATAGATAAGATAAACCCTATCTATTAGGTATCTTACCTTGTAAAACCTAAGTATCACTCTCATGTATGACCTTAATTAATAATCAAAACAAATCAAATGTTTTATGAACTTAATATTTTTTTAAAATATTATGGTGTACTGCATAAGGATTATTTATAGGTATTCTTTGATCTGCTCTATCAGATTTCTCCCTAAATCATCAGGTAAGCAATCCAAACATGTTTCCTCTCCATATGATTAAAATAATTTGTTGTTGTGAATGACTTGATTGAATTGATTATGAACTGATTAGCGTTGAGATAATCTTGGATTATGAACATGTGAAATGCCTATCATAGGGAGAGATGTATATGAGTGTTGATATGATTACTGTTGCATCAAACATTCATGTCTGGCATCGTTAACACTCTTGTACGATTACCAAGGGGACAACCCATTGTACCCACTAGAAGCCCACTATATGTGGAAGCCTGCTCAATGGGGGGGATGCGGGCCTTGCCCATGCCTACCAACAGTAGAAGCCTACCGAGTGCAGATGCGGGTTGTCAATATCCAACTCAAGCAAGTGGATGGTTTCTATTTATACCCACTTGATGCATCATCAATACCATTCATAGCATACGCTTTAATTATTTGCATTGTATTTTTTATTTTTATGCTTTACTTATATGTATTATTTTAACTGTATTGTGCACGAACCATGATGGGTTCACTCACTGGGCCTGGCTAGCTAACTGTTTATTGATGAAAAAAAACCATACAGATGGAATTGAAGCAGATACAATGACTCAAGAGCAAAACATGAAGCCAAACCAATGGATGATCCATAGGATCAATGGTCGTATTTAACTGAAGACGAGATTACTTCGTTAGATCATTAGAATAATTAAATGAGAGATGTGTTTCCTATTATTATTTTATTTTTGTTTTTAAATGACTTTAAATTTATATTTTTTTTTCATTTTTGAATAACTTGATGATTCTAATGAGTTAATAAAAGTCTTAATTTAGTTTTAACTTGTGTTCTTGATTTATTTTTTTTTAGATGTGTGGTGGTGAATGTTTATGAATAGATTAAGTTGATATGAATGTATTGATGGATGTTAAAGAGAACATAGAATTTAGATTATATTATGCCTCTATTAAATAATGTGACTCACTGATTTAAGTACATTAAGCGTACGAGTCATGGATCGTGACTCGGGTCTGAGGGTGAACACTCAATACCTGAATTTTGGGGCATGACTAATATGTGAAAGATATTTTAAATGAATTCTTTAATTTATTTTATTTTTAAATAGCATTTTCTTATAAATGAAAACAATTATTTATTTATTTTTTATTTTTTTATTTTTTTGTGGATAGAGAGGGAGGGCCTCGGTTGTTGTTGTCATGAGGAGAAGTGATTGTCAAAAGGAATTTGAGGTAGATAAGGATGGTTGTGAATATCAAGTACAAGACAATGAAGGAGGGAAAATTCAAATTTTATAATGCATTACCTTGTAAGATAATGAACATGTATATTTTTTAAAGGGTTAAGGTTGTTTGTTAAGGGTTTGGGTCGTAGTTGTCATGTATTAATGACCGAGGTTGTCATGTATTAAGGGTATGGGTCTTGGTTGTCATGTGTTAAGAGTCGAGGTTGTCATGTATTAAGGGTTTAGGTCATGGTTGTCATGTGTTAAGGGTCGAGGTTGTCATGTGTTAAGGGTTTGGATCATGGTTGTCATGTGTTAAGGGTCGAGGTTATCAAGGTATGAGTCATGGTTGTCATGTGTTTAGGGTAGAGATTGTCATGTGTTAAGGGTCGAGATTATCATATTATACAGGTCAAGGTCGTGATTGTAATGCATTAAGGGTGTGCTAAGGGTCGAGGTTATCATGTTATAGGGGTCAATGTCGTGGTTGTAATGTGCTAAGGGTCGAGGTTGTCATATTATAGGGGTCGATGTCGCGGTTGTAATGTGTTAAGGGTTGAGGTTATCATGTTATAAGAGTTGAGGTAATAGTTGTAATGTGTTAAGGGTCGAGGTTGTCATGTTATAAGGGTCAAGATGATAGTTGTAATGTATTACGAATCGAGGTTGTGTTTGTAATGTGTTAAGAGTCAAGGTTGCCATGTGTTAAGTGTATAGGTTGTCATGAGCTTGTCATGGGTTATGTGTTGAATCCACCATTGATTTTCACCCTGACCGCCATGATGATTATATGAAATTCACTTTAACTATTAGTATTAGATTGTAAATCTCTCCAGCTATGTAATATCATATATTTAGCACCTAGGACTATATTTAGCACCTAGGATCTTTCTTACAACTATGTATATTGCCTATCAATAGGTTGTAATCATACTATAAAGAGGGTGTTCTTCCTCCAATACTAAACACACAGAAATTTTAAACGCATTATGGTATCAAAGCTACTTTGATTAAGGCCGTTGATCCAAATTTTGAACGGTTAGGATCTCTCTTGAATGATCAGAATATACATCATATGTATGCTTTATATGAGTAGTGACTGATCATAGCATATGTCATTGGGTAGATTATTTATGGGACTCACTGATAGGAGTTACCCACATGAGCGCGCGGTACGCACAGGATTGCTACATGACTGGACGGTATGACTCATGCATCTCGCATATGTGTGACATGATCGTTGTACGTCCTAGCAACATCAGGGCCATGTCCTCCACAGGCATGTCGTGGATGGCTTGATGGGACACCAAAAATATTTGATTCGAGCATCTGGGCACATTAGATGTCCGTGGGTGAAAGTCACTAAACCTCCAAGGCCAAGAGACGCCCTAACGTCTAAACCAAGTGAATACATGAGCGCCCGAGTGCCGAATATTAGTAGGTCACGTCTCTCACTGTGTCATGGTCAGTTGGGAGAGGGTATGGCCTTATCTGCTCGAGTGAGGGGGTTGTAAGCTAGCCTGAGTTTGACCAGCTCGCAAATGGGTCCACTATCGACAAGTCGGGTAGGTATTGACAGACTACTGATCAGGCGGATAGTGTGGTCTCTTCCACCCGCTGGGCTAGTAGCTGGGGAGGCAGTAGTCAATGTGAAGTGTACTAGACCCCGGTGATGATCCCAAACAGGAACTGTACTGATATGTGGACTTATTGATCAGGAATTGCATACTCATTCATTCATTCATTCACTATCCACTCGGGCTGGTGGTGCGCAACTATTTGTTACATGTAACTTCGAATGGCTAGGATTTCGGTTGGGCAGTGACTAACCTGAGATCAGGAGTTTATCAAATTGAGTCTGCCTATCCAACTTTAGGTATGAAACTGGTTTGGATAGAAGTCCCTTATGATGGACCCCATAGCCTACGATTCTATGTACTATCATCCCGACTTCACACTCCAGCATGGTCATTCCATTCACACCGCATATTTCATTACATCCGCAGCATATGACATTTTTGGTTACTGTGTTTCTGTATTTATATGGTTTATATACAGGCAACGGTATTCGTGACTCATGGACTTGTATATTATATGGAACTCATCAGGAATTGTATATTGCATTGCATCCTCGACATCTAATATTTGGCTCTCTATGACTCCTCATTTACATAGCTGATCTGTATTGCGTACTCTGATATTGTATGACTCATAGACTTGTCGATATTTTCTCTTACTCTATTATCGTATGATTCATGATCTTACCAATATTTCTGACATTGTTTTGCATTAAATACTTGGCACTTATCTTATGCACACACTTTTATCACCCTTTAAGTTTTCTATAAGCTTATGCACGATAGATGCGTGCAAGTAGTGTTAGGTTGCAACAGCATTGACCATGGAGTGTGCAGCGGTCTTCTGGAGCTTTGATTTGGATATATGTATTTCCCTTTCAGCACTATATTCAAATGTTTATATTGGTGGATATGTGATGATGATGTTGCCTTTGCGATTTGGGTAAACTTGTGGTTATGCTTATTACGAGACAAATGTACGTTAGAAAATCCTCCTTGCAGGATCCCAGGATCGGAACTGGCGTATGCGCACTAGGAGTCGAGAATGGGGTACTACGGAGGATGTCAGCATCGGATTTGGCGATCGTGAATTTTGTGAGCCCGATTTCTAGGTTTGGGCATGATACAAGTACTAAAAAGTACTAGGTGTTACAAGTTTTATGCTAGTAAGGTATGTGAAATTACATTTATTTTTATTTTTAATAACACATTATGAATTACATATCTAATATGTGGTATTCCTATACAGGCTATGAGTACATCGCCATGATTCATGGAGGAGGCTCATTTTAGGCTACCCATAGATACGGATGACATTGTTGGTCAACCTACAGATATGGATAAGGCTACTGGTCAGCCTACTGTGGAGGATAAGAGAGCGCACCATGTGGTTGTGAGTGAAGTTGTTTTAGACGAGGTTGTTGTTTAGCCCATAGTAATAAATAGGGCTGCTGGCTAGCCTGTAGATATGGATGAGGTGGGTCGGCAACCCACATTTGTAGATGAAGTTGTTGGTCAGCCTACAGTTATGGATGAGGTGCTAGCCACCTTACAGTTATGGATAACGCGATGGGGCAACCAACAGACATAATTGAGAGTAGTCAGCATATGGATGTTGACGAGGTGGGTGCGCAGGTTACAACTAACTTATGTGTTATTCTGATTGTGGCTATCGAGAGGCCCCAACGCAATGCACCCCCCATCAAAATGGGCATCCTCCCCTTACATGGTTTCCTAACTCCCCAACGACACATTTATTAGTGAAATGGGAACGAGTTCCATGTCATTTGCAATACTCAATCTTTTCTAATTCTTTAACCATAGTTATTTTATAATTTATAAGAAGTTTAATAAATTTTTTGGCCAACATTATATCAAAGATCGAATCAGCCTGGGTAATATCAAATGTATATGCCCTTTAAGTTTTCTATGTGGTTGGCAGAGTTGCTTCTGCTTTAACCAATGTTGACTAGATGAATGATTGCTTAGCCACTACTTCGGCCGCTACCACTTTGTTGTTAGGATCATAATAATAGGTTCAGACTGATGAATTTTTCTACCTTGTTCCATCTTAAAGAAGAGCTTCGTACCGAGATACCTTCTTCGTTAGATCATATAAAACTGTACACTCTGTTCCAATGAGATTTTTACGACATTTGTATTTCAAACCACCTAGGCAAGTTGTCCAAAATCATCTTCGGTTGTGACTACTTTGTAATGGTTTTTTGCTTTTTTAAAAAAGGCAATATAGTTTTCATATGATTCACCTAACAACTATTAGAAACTTGCAAGGTTGGCAATAGAAATTTTTCTATCCTTATGGAAGAATTGGGCATGGAATTTTTCTTCCATTTTCTAGCCATGTTTAGATAGAGTTTGGCAACAAATTAGACTACTACTACAATTAAAGAGCAGCCACACTGTTGCAATTTGTAATAATCATTATTCGTCAGTTCTCCACACTATATAATAAATTGACCTATGTGTTATATCATCGATTGACTAGTGTCACCTATAAATAATGAAAAATTAGGTCGGTAGTTTTTTGATAATAGATGTTGTCGATCAATCCATTCAAGATAGGATTTTTTTTTATAGACGGGAGTGTTGGTAGGGCAAAAAACTTAGCTTGCCACTTCTTACACCAATTGTAAAACTTGATCGCAGTCTAAATGGCAAGGTTCAGCCATTGGAGGTAGCTTAGACTTGCCAGATATTGTTTTCCATTGTGAGGGATATTTTTAGGAAAAGGTTGTCCCTGGGTATTCCTCGATTTCTGGTCTCAGGAATGAAATTCATGTTCTTCCATTCAATTCATTTGAACTCAGCATGTGAAGAAACATTCTGCACTTCTTGTACAAGAGCAGGATTTATGTTCCATTGTAAAAGAGGTGATGCTAGATTTATGAAAAAATTAGTCTCAATAGTTTCCTAAGGCACGAGAGGTGTTCTTTCAGCAAAAATAGCCATCATCCTATTCAAACTTTCGATCTGACTAGCCATCCATCTGTTAAAAGTTTTATCCTGAATTCGTGATTATTCTGCTTGAGCTTATAACTGCTCTGTAATATGTTGAATCCTCATTTGTATATTACATAACCCAGCTGCCATTATCTTAAGCGGATCGGTCCGAGTGAAGATAGCCTATCCTGATTGGGAGAATTGGGCGGGTTTGGTTGTGGATTTAACAGCTTAGTTGCTAGATGCACCTAAATTTCCTCATTTAGTGCAGGAGGTTCCTTAGCTCTAGAAGTATTACGAGTATTTCTTCAGCTCATATTTTACTATTGCACTGGTATGTTTACCAAAAATCTGGTGTCCCATCGGATATACCAAAAATTATTGGCACTTGATTTGTTTTTGTCAAGTGTGACATGTACGGGCGTGCCCAAACCAATTGTACAGATAGATTTAAAACGAACAACTTGACTCCAAGCACCAAGATAAAACATGTTGAGTGCGATCATATATGACTGAGACCTAAGAAGATTGGTCGCTTATTTAGCCATTCGCAATATGGTTGTAATAAGATCAGGCGATTATCGGAGGGCGGGGTTCCTCCTCCAAAGATGGGTTGCACCTTGCCTTTCGTACGAAAGAACTTTTATAAGCGGAAACAGTCAAATAAAAAGGAAACACTTATAGTCGGGTCACAAGGAGCAATTGCACGATGCCTTTCTAGAAGATGAATTGCTTGTATTAAAACTGGGAATAGTCCAACATATGAGCGTAGACTTAGATTACAGCTAAAGATTATCACTAATGAATTACAAGTAAGAATTACCACTACCAAATTATATAAACTCTTATGATAGAGCTAAGTTATGATAAGGAAAGATAATTTGATTGGTTTGGTGTGAAATGACTTACCTCGTTGATTTCCTTACTATTTATAGATCTCTTTTACGGTTATTTCTCATACTTTTTTTTTCTTTTTTTAACTATTAAGGGGGTTCATTTGTCACCACGTTGGCCTTCCAGATCCTTCATTTTCTTATTGACACGTATTCTTTTTAACTACTCTCTCTACTCAACCACTTCTTTTATATGAAATGACATGTGTACTTTTCCAATTGGTTATCTCGATCACTGATAGGTGATTTTGTATGAAGATGAATACCTAATGGGTTATATTCAAATCTAAGATTAAAATTCAGGATCATCGATGAAACATGATTAATAAGATTATAGCCTCCTCAATGCATGGGTATTGAGAACATGAATGGTTCAATCAATCTGAGGTTGCAATCAGCCGATCTAAACCAGACATCGTACGAAACTATGGTGCGGGGCCACCGTACCGTAGCAAAACCAGCTTACTTTTCCCTTCTAAAAGTTCCATTCGGATGCATTGTTTTGACCATTTCGCGATTTCTGGCTGCCAAATCACGATTACAACGAATTGTGAATTGATTTCTTTATCTCGGACCTCGATAACGTTCTTAACTCCCGAATAGTACGCACATCAATGCATAAGAGTCTTCGCGCATTATACGAAGGTTCCAATGTAATCCAGACTGTTGGTTTATTGTGTCGATCGTGGATGGACCATGCCCCAAAAAAATCTAGATTAGAAGATCCTGGCCATTACCGTTGGAGCATTTTTTAGTTGAACGTGGACTGTACACTGTTTCTCTTCTTAACCGTCTATTGGTAGGCCATAAAATCGAAAGGTTATGATTATCCTATTGACAACATTTTTGGGTATTCTCCATCCCTGGGTGATGCAACGTATCAATGGTCTGGATCAAAGAACCGTAGGCCCCACACTTCGAAATTGAAACCTTCTTTATGTTGTGCAGATCCTCGGGACGCAGATTTCAGATCAAAAATTCTACAATTCCTCGCCATTAATTCTCTCAATAAGGCGTTGACTCATTATTTGCACGTGCAATGGTTCGGGAGTTGGAACTAAGCGGCGAGGAAGAAGAGTTCGTTTTGCCTCAGTCGCGACACATATGCCAGAGTTTGTTGCCACCCACTGAGGCCCACAGTATGAGATGGTTGTATGATTTAAACCGTCCATATTTTCTTTACTGCCATAAATAAGCTATTTACCCAGAATCACACTTCATTAATGATCTTAACTTTTGATTTTTTGAGTTGAATGGAAGTGGTCGAAAATCATTTTCATCATTCTAAAATTCATCCATAGACGGTGATGGTTACAATCATCGGCTCAGGGTAAGTATCTTATGGTGGTCTTTATGGTAGAGGTTCCACAACATGAATAGTTCAGATCATCGGACCACTCAACATGTGGGCCCAATTTAGGCTAGGAAGTATACATAGTCTGGTTCATATGTTGTGTTGGCTAAATCTGGCATAAGTGATATGTTATGGTTGAGTTTAATAGTCCAAAAATTACAATGATCGAATAATCCTAGTACGTTAAAAAATAGTAGGTAAAAGTCATTGAAATCTAGCCAATGATTTCCATACACCATTTTTTATATGCTTATATTTTCTCCTTATTCTCGTCCCTTATGGTCAACACTCACCTCAATAATAGAGCTAGTTAGCGTACTCACGGTGGGGGAAACGGGTGGACGGCACGAATATAAGACACATACATCACAGTGTGTTGAGAGTCAAATATTGCATATTAGACCCCAATTATTACCTGATTTTACGAACATGATACTATTTAACGTCTTATTTTAATCGTATTTATGTTGCAAGGTGAATTAAGGAGCTTAGACTGAAAATGGGTACTAAAAGCATGGATCAAATACTCATAAATTACCAAGGTAAGGGATGGATCTTAGAAGACCGAGGTCAAAGAATTTACATGCCAGAGATCCAAGGAAATCAAGTAATTTACACTAAAGAGGCTTGAAAATTATCCTAAATGCATGATCACAGGGTTTCAACTATCCGTTTGGCTCAAAACTCTACATATGGCCTGAGGACACTAAATTAACCATACACGTCGAATTTCAGCCATTGGATCCTTATGGAAGTGGCCCAACAGATAGATCAACCCATAAAACACTAATCTGAGGCCCACCTAATATCTGGATATGCTTCAATTTTGGTCTCAACCCATTAAATGAGGCGAAAAAATAGATGGATGGAGCAGATTTCTAATAAACATCACAGTGAACCCTACATACGACGTTTGTATACATAGCACGTCCGTAGCCACAACACACCGGACAGTTAGCCCGGTCAAAGATGGCCTGACCCGACTCTTCTCCTACGTAAAGACCAGTGTGCGGACGATGGTCCGCTTGACGGATGTTGTGGCCCACCATCGGGGCCCATATGAAGGATCCGGACCGACCACTCGATCCAGGACGTGGGGTTGACCGCATCCATGTTGAGCTTTTAGCCCGATGCACGTGTTCACACATGGATCACCGTAAAACGTGGGATGAATGGCGAAAAGATTTGATACAGTAGGCCACACCAAACTCGACCAAAACCTCTCCCTTCCAATTGAATTCGCGCTACAAATCCAATAAACGGGGTGGATCGCTTCGAAAACATCACTGTGGGGCCCACCGAGCATCTCAGTGCAAGAACTTTCTAAAAACGGACATCCAGACGTACCCGACCTCCCTGGGCCATTGTATGAGCTTGGAAATGATCGTTTTGAGGATCTGGACCATCCAAAAGATCAAGAAGGGGTCCATGACCCTAGCCAAGAAGTCAGATTTCGACTTTGAAAGTTCACCGTCCTGAAAATCTACACCAAACGTAGCTACTTCTGCGTTTCTTTCACAGTTCGTCCTTGCTGCATAAACACAAGACTCCACCAACTTCCACCAACTCCCAGCCACTTCACCGACATCCCTTGGCTATAAAAAGGAGAAGAGGAGAGAGAGAGAGAGAGAGAGAGAGAGAGAGAGAACATCTTTGGGACGTGGAGCAAGAGAGAGAGAGAGAGAGAGAGAGAGAGAGAGTGTGTGTGTGTGTGTGTGTGGCCGGCGGCATCGAGTTTTCCCTCCCCTTCTTCCTTCTTCCTGACTTTCTTTATATCTTTCCTTTCAAAGATTTTATTCTAATCATGTGTATGATAGGCTAAACCTCTTAGCTAGGGCTAAGAGGTGAATCTTGTAGCATGATGGGGTATTTTCTATGGCCTTGATTCATGTTTGTTGAACTCTCTTTGATTATGGTTTGATTTTAAGGAATATTCATAGTTTTTAATGGTTTGTTGTGACTAAAATTACAATAGATCTGCGATAGCTTTGAGTATTTTCTGTTCCTTATAGGTATTGTGAATTTGGAAACCCTATTATTCACCATCGTCCCATAGACATGGTTGGATGATGGAATCCTTCCTAATGTTCATAACTTCCCTAGATTGGATTAAATTCTATTGTTTGCTTTGTCTCATGGGCATGGTTTTGTGATGGAATCAAGTCTAGTTCTCATACCTCTCATCTCTTAAAAACTAGATCAAAGGAAGTTTAAATTTAATTTTTAATGTTATATCCTCCAATTGGATGAAGACGGGACACTAAATCCGGTTGTGTTCATGAATGAAGCATAGATCTCCTTGATCTCTACAAGTGGATCCTTGGCACCCTAGTTTCCCACCTTTGAATTTTACTAGTTTTAGTTTAATAATTCACCATTATTCTCTTAAATTTTTCTAATTTAGATTACATCTTCTTCTAGTTCTAGTTCGAATTACTTTCAAATTGCGTAGAAGGTTCAGTCCCGGTGGATTCGACCTCGGTCTTACCGAGATTATTACTACATCGCAACCCTATACTTGGGGTGGTGAACAAGTTTTTGGCGCCGTTGCCGGGGACTAACAGTTACGTTTTTCTAAGATCAACTAGTTTTAGAATTATGTTAAATTAGAGTTTTTCTAGTTTTTAATTCTAAATTTAGGTTTTTCTATTTAATTTCTAGAAACTAACATGTCTTTCCTGTTTTGTATGACCTTGATATAGGCTTTCTAAATTGGTAATCTCTTTCTAATTGTTCTATTTTTCTATTAGAGTTTATTTTCTGTTTTGAGAAACTTTCTATTTTTAGGATCTCTTTTATTTTTAGAAACTAACTTACTTTCGATGTTTTAGGAACTTTCTAATTTTTAGATTTTCTATTTTTAGAAACTGACTTGTTTTGTTTTGTTTTGCAGGTTTTTAACTTAGGAACTTCTAATTTGTTAACTTCTTTCCAACCCTCTCTTTTCTTTCTATTTTAAGATTTCTATTCATTTCTTTCTCTTAGGTTTAGTTTAGAATCTGAATTGAGGACTGCGAGTGTTTCATGCCCAACTGAATCCGTGACAACACTTGACGTCTCTTGACTGAAGGAGTATTGGTTGAGGAGTTGACTATCCATTGCAGGACTAAACACCGCTCGAGATCTCTAAAGCTAATTGAGGTTATGGCCGCAAATCAACTGGCCAATCAACCATAAGGACAATCTCAACCTTAGGTTAGGGATGTGAGACTCGTATCCTACCCCGTACCATTCCATAGGCTCCCGCGGTCCTCCCGGTGGAATTTCAGCGACCTACGACGCGTAGATAGCATTTGCACATGACATTGAGTGTCATCCTATAATTTCGAGTTGGCCTGACCTAAGACCTATGTCATTGCGACCGCATCGTCGCTGTGGTTCCAACGCCGTGTCTCGTATGACAATCCGAGTTGTACATCAAAAGATGTAGGCCGCGCTTTATTTGGACCTTGATCGCATTTGTGGGACCCACCTATGGCATGGCACGCCACCCTATGCGTGCATGACATCATCATCTTCATAATTTCCTAACCACCTATGACTAGTCTAGACCCCTAACCACCTATAGCTAGTCTAGACCCCTAACCCCTCCCTTACATTCATTATGACATGTATTTATTACATCTTTCTCTCTTTCTCTCTTATCTCTCTCACTCCCTCTTTCTTTCTTATTTCCTAGTAAGAGAGAGCTCCCAACATCCATTAGAGCTCTCCATTTCCAACCCTTTTGCAAGCTCTCCACCCCTAAATCCAACCCTTCAAAATCAATCCTAACCATTGAATCTTGTTCCCTTGGAGCTCTAGATCACATTGGTGGAAGAAGAAGTCCAAGATCTAAAGTGGGTGCTTCTCTTTCTCTCTCTCTCCCTCTCTTTCATTTTTTTGTGATGATGAGTGGCCCACCTATAATATATGTATTACATCCATGCCATCCACCTAGTGGGCCCACCTAGCAGTCCGTGTAGGCGGGCCTAATTGGAGGAAATACACAAATACCCATTTTTTTATCCAAGGCTGGTGGGTCCCATATGTATGGACCCACCCCAATGTGAAGTACATAGTGTCAATGTGAGACCCACCTAGAATGAGCTAAATTCACACCGTCCAGCATCCCGGACGCTGGACGTGTAGTGAAGTGTGAACCGTCAGTGAATGCACGTCTGGACGTGCCATGCGAAGACAAAAAAAAATCAGTTTGGTTTAAAGCTTTGGGGTGGGCTACTTATGCAGGCCCTACCTTGATGTATGTGGATAATCCACGCCATCCATTCCATTGCTCAGCTCATTTTAGGCGTTGAGCCAAAAAATGAGTCCAATTCGATAATTGAGCGGGCCATACCATAGGAAATATTGGTATTACCGTTAAAACCCACATTGATCCTTCTATTTGTCAAAAATACATCACATATTAGTCTCATTTGGTTGATCAGGGGCTGTAGAATCAAATGGACGGGTCAGATTTCCTTTATGCTGGCCTCACCTGTGAAAAACCATAGAAATATTGAATTTAAAAAAAAAAAAAAAAACAACTGTATTAGGCAGCAGGCGCTGCAAGTCCCTCTGACGTGAGGACATACGGCATCCTACTGCCGTGGACGTTAGAGGCAGGGACCCACGGTCCCAGCCATGGGCCCCACCATGATGTGCATTTTTCATCCAGGTCGTTCAGTTAGTGGGCCCCTTATTGAAGTGGGCTCCCTCTAAAAATCAGCTTGATCTAGGACCCAGGTGGCCCACATCACAGGAAACAGTATTGAATTAAACGTCTACCATTGAGACTCTTCAAGCATCCAAAAGCTTTGGATCAACATGAAATTTGTTTTCCCTCTTCATCTGGGTCTGTGTGACCTTATCAACGGGTTAGATGGCATATAAACATTATGGTGGGCCTCACGTGGTACCCACAGTGATGTACGTGTTTTATTCCTACCGTCCAGGCGGACGATGGAACCCACATAGCTGTTTGTGTTTTATTAATGTCATCCAGCTGCTGCTGGATGGCTAGTGGACCCCACCAATTATGTATGTGTTTATTCACACCACCGTCCACACCTGGACGGTGGGACCACCCCACGTGTGGGGCTGATGTGTGTACGTGTGTGTGTATATGTATATATATATATATATACATATATATATATATATATATTATTGTATGTATTATATATATTATATATAGATTTTTATATTATATTATATAATATATACATGATGGTGGGCCTTCATGGGACCCACCATAATGCATGTGTTGCATCCAAGCTGTCCATCCATTTTGAAAGCTCATTTCATGGCGTGAGCTAAAAAATGAGTCAGATCCATAGCTCATGTGGACCCCGCCCTTGATGCATGTGTTGCATCCAAACCGTCCAACCATTTGGCAAGCTTGTCTTAACAGGCTTGAGACTAAAAATAAGTCAGATCTAAAGTTCAAGTGGACCCCACCGTTTAAGGTAGTGGACAATGACGTCAACCGTTCAAAATTTCTAAGGGCCATGGGAGTTTCCTATTAAGCTGATATTTGTTCCACTTCATCTATCATTGCATTAATTTATGAACATGTTGGATGGGAAACATATGTTATGGTGGGCCTTAGGAACTTAAATGGAGGAAATCATTATCACCACTTTTTTTTGGGTGTGGCCCATTTGATATACATGGGGCCCATTGGCGTGGCCCATTTGATATATGTATGACCATGTGAGGAGGCCCATCTTGATGTATTGTGGCCCATCCAGTGGGACTCACCTTAATGTATAGGAGGCCCATGTTATGAGGCCCACTTTGATGTATTTTGTGGTCCATTCGAGGTGCCCATCTTGATGCATGCACTCCTTATTCACATCGTCCAGCAGCTACTGGACCATGGGGCGCTCTTACTATATGTTATTATATGTGTTGAATAAGCATACCGTCCATATGCAGTGTGGGCCAGCATGATGTATTTATTTATCCTCACCGACCAATCTCTGGCCGTGGGATGTGGAACCCGTGTGATATATGTATTTCGTTCCATGCAGTCCATTTGTGTGAGGCCCACCTTGATGCATCCATTGTACACATGGATCCCACATGATATATGTATTCTTATATCCATACTGTCCAACTATTTGGATGGGATGCACCATGATGTATTTTTATCCATGCCATCCAGGGCAGGCCCCCCCTCCAATTATGATATATATCAGGGCCCATGGGTTGAAGCCCATTGAGATGTATTCAAAGCCCATTTGGTAAGGCCCATTGTAATGTATTTGGAACCCGTGAGCAGAGCCCACCTCATATGTTCCACCCTAACCATCCAGGTCATATGGGGCCAACCTCGATGTATATTTTACTCACACCGTCTGTGGGATGTGTGACCCACTAGATGTATGCATTCTATATCCACACTAACCATCTGGTGGGGCCCATCTGCTGCATGTGTAGGGCATACCTATTGTGCATTTGTGTGGCCCATTGATACAACCCACTTGATGTGCATGAGCCCCATTAGTGCGGCTCATTGATGCAAGGTCTATTATGATATGTTAGAGGCCCATGGTTGAGGCCCATTAGGATGTGTTTATGGTCCATTTGGTAAGGCCCACAGAGATGTATTTTCGACCCATGGGTCGAGGCCCATTGCAACATATTTTCAGCCCATATGTTGTGTCCCATTATGACATGTTTCCAGCCCAGTTATCGAGGCCAGACTTGATGTGTATAAGGCCCATTAGTGCGGCTCATTGATGCTACCCACCGTGATGTGCATATTAAGCTAATGGTGCGGCCCAATGTATCGACCCATCGTGATGTGTAGGCCCACGTGCTGCATGTGTAAGGCCCATCTGTGATGACTATTTGAGGCCACCTGTAGGATATTTGGGCCCACCTTATGTTTGACTCTACATGCGCCACTACTTGGGAGCAATGTTGGTTGAATATCCACATTAATGGGCAATGACGGTTAGATGTCCTCATTGTAACCTTCCCTTAGGCCTTGTTAGGGTCATTCTCTTCGTGGGTTAACCCAAATAAGTGGGCCCCATTCGCCATAGACAGATGGCTTCGTGCTATCGGATTGATATAACCACGGCCGAGAGCCGATCTTTACATTATTGTTGATTAATTATCCATTTATGGACCCCACCTTATTTATATATGTTGATTATCAGTACCGATTATCGAGGCCGATCCCAAGTGTCGATTCTGAGTATTGAGGCCGAATATCGAGGCCGATTGTTGAGGCCCAATGAGATATATATACGGCCCGTATTTGAGGAACGTTGTGATGTGCATTCAGGCCGTGTTTAAGGCCTAATATGATGTATATGAGGCCTATGCGATGAGACCCATTGGGATGCATTTGAGGACCAGGCTATGGAGCCCATTATGATGTATGTTAGGCCCATGAGAAAGGCCCATTGTGATGTATTCATGGCCCATTTGATGTATTTGAGACCCATGTGTAGGGCCCACATGTCATGTATTTGAGGCCCATGAGCAGGGCCCGCCTGTTGTGTGTATGTGTCCCTTGAGAAAGGCCCACTGTGTTGTATATCAGGCCTTTATGTGAGGCTATGGGCCCATTATATGTTTGGCTTTATGTGGGCCATTCCTTGGGGGCAATGTTGGTTAAATGTCCACATTATCGAGGTCGATTGTCGATGCTGGTTGTTGATACTGGTTATGAGTACGTGACAACATAGCATCATGATACATGCCCATACACATCATCTGCATGTTTGTTATGAGATGTAGTTGATCATTGCATATGTCATTGAGCATGTTGTTATGAAACTCCCTGATCGGTGGAGGTTATCTCACATGAGCACGCGGTATGCGCAGGATTAATGCATAACTGGATTGTATGACTCATGCATCTCGCATTATGATTACTGTACGTCCTAGCGACATCAGGGCCGTAGCCTCCACAGGCATATCATGGATGGCCAAATGGGACACCGAAAATGTTTGGTTCTAGTATAAGGGCACCATAGATGTCCCTGGATGAAAATTTCTAAACCTCCGTGGCCAAGAGACGCCCCAAAGTCGAGACCGAGTGGATACATGAGCGCCCGAGTGCCGAATACTAGGAGGCTGCGTCTCCCACTATGTCGTGGTCGGTTGGGAGGGGTGTGGCCTTACCCGCCCGAGGGTAGGGGGCAATACTAGGCTGAGTTTAACCAGCTCATGAATGGGTGTACTATCGACATGCCAAATAGGTATTGGCAGACTATTGGCCAGGCGGATAGTGAGGTTTCTTACTCTTACTTGGACTATACGGCTAGGAGAGCGGCAGTGCCATTTGGAGTGTACTAAACTTCGGTGATGATCCCAGAGATGAACTGTACTGATATACGGATTTAGTGAGTAGGAGTTGCATACTCATTCATGCATTCATTCATTCACTATCCACTTGGGTTGGTGGTGCGCACCTATTTGTTACGTGTGCCTTCGCAATGGCCAGGATTTCAGTTGGGGCATGTGACTAACCTGAGATCAGGAGTTTACCACATTGAGTCTGACTATCCAAATTTAGGTATGAGACTGGTTTGGATAAAAGTCCCTTGTGATGGACCCCATAGCCTACGATACTACGTGCTATCATCCCGACTTCACACTCTAGTATGGTCATTTCATTCGCACCGTATATTGTATTGCATCCTCGGCATCTAATTCTTTTAGCTTTTTGTGACACTTTATTTGCATAGTTGTTCTATATTGCTTACTCTATTATCTTATGATTTATGATCTTGTCAGTATTCTGCTTACTTTGATAATTCATGATCTTGTCAGTCTTTCTGCTTATTCCGATAATGTACGATTTATGGATTACCAATATTTTCGGTATTGTATGATGATAACATTGTATTGAATACTTGGCACTTACCTTGTGCACATACTTACACCACCCTTTAAGCTTTCTATAAGCTTATGCATGATAGATGCGTGCAGATGATGATAGGTTGCAGCAGTGTTGAGCTTGAAGCGTGCAGAGGCCTTCTGGAGCTTGATTTTTTATTTATGAATTTTCCTTTCACACATTGTACTAAAAAAATTTTGATCATAGTGGATTTTGTGATGGTTTTCTTATGGTTATTGCTCATGGGTTATGCTTGTGGTTATGCTCGTTATGAATTAACTTGATATTAGAAATCCTCCTTGTAGGATCCTACGATCGGAACCTAGTAAATGGGTGCCGGGAGTCGAGAATGGGGTTCTGCGAAGGCTGTCGGCGCCAGATTCGGCGATCGGAAATTTTATAAGCCCGGTTTCTGAGTTCGAGGCGTGACAAGGGAAGTCCAGGATAAGAATGAGTTGCATCAAGCACCCCCGCCTTGTACTTTACGAGATTATTTACAACCGGCAGGGGTGAGCATGCCTTCATGCATGGTTTTTCCAGAGAATACGGGACACATGGATATCAAGCCAGGGGTGATCCAACTCCTTCCTAAATTTTATGGGCTTGAGTCTGAAAATTCATATTTACACCCGAAAGAGTTTGATAAGATCATAGCCACTTTATATTTTTCAAACATATCTGAGAACACAGTCAAGCTGAAACTCTTTCCCTTTTCTTTGAAAGAGAAAGCTAAGACGTGGTTACATTCACTACATCCTAGATTTATTGGCGCATGGAATGATATGACAAGGGAGTTCATAAAGAAATTTTTCCACATCATAAAATGAACACCCTTAGAAAGTCAATCATGAACTTCGCCCAAAAGGAGGATGAAACATTCTTCCAATGTTGGGAGCGGTTCAAGGATCTTGTCAGTTCATGCCTACAACGTTGTTTTGAAACGTGGCACATTACACACTTTTTCTATGATGATCTGACATCTTCCATGCGCCAATTGGTCAAGAAAATGTGCAATGGGGAATTCATGAATAAAAATGTCGATGATGTGTGGGACTACTTGGATAGACTTGCTGAAAATGCACAATCATGGGACACATATCCAAAATCAAGCACCATGTCTAAGCCGACTCAATCTAAGGAGAGGGGTGAAATGTATCTCCTGAAAGAAGACGATGATATCAATTCTAAAGTGACTAATCTCATAAAGAAATTCGAGGCCATGGAATTAAAGAAGGATAAGGTTAATGAAACTATTTTCGGTATTTGTGATGGAAACATTCACACAACTGAAAATTGTCCAACAATACCTGCCTTTTGAGGGTTGCTGAATGAGGAATCCAATGCTGTGAACAATTACCAAAGACCTTTCAATGGACCTACCTCCAATACATACAATCTTAGTTGGAGAAATCATCCAAGCTTCAGTTGGAGGAATGGACAAACGGCTATCCCTTAAACTTTCTTCAATCAAATTCTAAACAAAGTGAAACCTCAAGAGGATCTGGTTCAAAAACTTATTCGAGACCAAGAGCTACTCAACTAGGAAATCAAATCGACTTTGGGATCACTTACATCATCTATTCAAAGAATAGAGTCGCACTTAACAATTGGGGGAAAAGGGATGCTTCCTGCTCAACTTCTCCCCAATCCTAAACTATAATACACTACCAAAAAAATGGGCAAAGGATACAGACTATGTTAGTTTTCTACTACGGATATAAACCTTAGCTATGTTTGTTACGGTTTTAATCCGTAGTTAAAAAGTTGATACATAATTAATAATTAATGGTGTTATAAGGGGCTCTATGAGGCTTAAAAAGAACTATATGTTATATCTAAACCGTCTATGTATTTGTAAATATTATATTAAAGGATGAAAAAAAAAGCAGGCAAATCAAAGGCTCAAGTGGACCATACGGTAGGAAATATGGATATTAAATTACAGTTACTTCTTATGGGGTGGTTCACTTGGTTCTTCAATATACCTAAAATTTGGTGTCATAAACTAAAATTATTTATCGGAATGGATTAACCAAATACATCATGATGGGCCTCATGGAGCCCCTGTCCGGACTGTCTACGTCCGTCCAGCCCAAATTTGGGCACGCGCTCAAAACAGAGCCACGCCCAAAGAGGGTATTTCTCTCTCTCTCTCTCTCTCTCTCTCTCTCTCTCTCTCTCTCTCCGTTCCCTAACCAGAGCATTCCGTAAGCTCTTCTTTCCCAAATCCTCTCTCTCCCTCCCGATCTCTGCTTCATCTCTCTCATTCTCCTCCCTCTCTCTCCAATGCATCAGACGTAAAGAAACACAAGCCATGAACGCCCTCCTCTCTCTGTCTCCATTGCAGCAGTTGAGCTTGGGAGAACGAGAGCTTTCTCTCAATCAAGCGGCGAAGCAACCTCCGTATGTGGCACAATCACTCTCGATCTCCCTTTATCAAGTCTCTCTCTCTCTCTCTCTCTCTCTCTCTCTCTCTCTCTCTCTCTGTCAATCTCGTGCTCAATCTCTCTTGAGATCGAGTATATTCAATGTTGAAACCCTAATTAGGATTTTACAATAGTGAATTTCGAATTAGGGATTTACAATGTTGAAACCCTAATTAGGGATTTACTATGTTGAATCCCTAATTAGGGAACATATCAACTTGTTGGATGGTAGCTTATCATCCAATTAGTTTGGCATGACTATTTCCCATCTCCAAAATTGATTCCCAACATACCACCAGGTGGTGTTCCTTCATAGCATGCTAATGTGAATTTTCAGAAGAAATGTTCAATGTTGATTTGGGATGAGAGGATAATGAACAAAATCAGAATACATAAAATAATTGAAACCAGTGAAGAGTCTGAGTAGCTTTGGTAAGGCAGCATTCAGTTTTGGATATTCCCTCCAATTGGATTTTAATACATCCGTTGTTGTATTTGTTGGTTAAGATTTCAATTTGCTAGGGTTGTGTTTTTTTCCATTGAATCTGTTTGATACTGCTTGTGATAGATCTAGATCTTTTTTTTTTGGATGGTTGATTTCATGTTAGTTTGATGATATATATATATATATATATATATATATCTATATATATATATATATATGCTAGTGGATTATTTGCTTATGATCTGTTTGATCTTAGATTATACTTGTTTATTTTTTTTTATAAAGATTGATTAATTTTGATTCTCAAATGAAAGCTAAAGATGATTATCTGAGTAATATTTTCCAAAAAAAAGGTTGATTATTTGAGTACAATCCTAATAAAATCGTGTGGATGCTGGTCAACCAGAACTGACAACCCAATCTTTTCAATTCTCTGAAAAAATCGAAGAGTCCTAGACCCTGTTTGGTAGACGCATAAAATTGAGTTAATCTCATTTTAGTTGTCAGTAGTTATGTATTCGTGATCAAGATCTCCAATACATAATTACTACTTAAATAAGATAGATTGTTTTCAGGTGTCTACCAAACAGGGCCTTAAGGAACATATCAAATTGGAGGCCCATGCCATCACCTAATCAACTACAACTCTCAATGTCAACTGCATATCATGCACTCAACTTGGTGTGGAGGATTTGATGTTGCTCATGTGTGCAAAATTTGCATGTGTTATCCATAATCGCTAGAGAAATGAATGGCCCATATTGATCACACTTCTGATCATTGGTCTAAACTGTCCATCATCTAGTTCTCATTCTTGATTGCACATCCAATAAAAAATTCTATTTGGAGAATCCTCACCACCCATTCAATGGTTAGTGAAATTAACACCCATATTTATCACACTATAAATATTCTGATCATTGATCTAAACCATCCGTGATATGGTCCCACCCTTCATTGCCAATCACTACAAAAAAATAAAATAAAAAAAATCATGTTTTTTCAGATGTTGACTAGCCACATAATGGTTATGGATATGAAAGGCCCATATTTATTGTATTGCAAATGGGCTATCATCCATGGCTACTAATGAGCTATCATCCATGACTGCTAATAATTCACATAACTCCTTGTAAACAGATGATCATGCCGATTTAGGTGAATTCTAATTGTAATTGAGGCTACTTTGATTAGGAATGTGAGTTTTTTTTTTTTTTTTGAGTCTTTCCTTTCTATTAATTGAAAAAATTAAGCCCAATTAATCACTAATGACATTTGTGTTACCATGTGGTTCTTGAATAGCTTGAGTTCTTTAGTTAGTAACATAACCATGAGGGTAGTTCTCTATAATAAGTAGGTCTCACAGTTTCCTACTTTGTTTATACAGTTAAAGTATCACATAATTAAGCCAATCTAGAAGATGTTACAGATTATGTTTAGTATAAAGCATGCATAAGACCTCACACTCATTTTTCATTGGTTGTTGTATCCTCATTGGCCATTGTACCACTTCCCAAGTAATCACAGCCAAGTTGACTTTTACAGTTTACTCTTGGCCAATTCCAAGTTGGATTTTGCCAAGTGAAACAAGATTGGTAGCCATGTCTACAAAGGTTGCTAATCCTGCACATGGCTCTCTACATTCCTCTTCGCATGCAGGCATAGGTGGTAACATGTTCCATGCATGTGCATGAGATCCCTGCTATTCATCAGATGGGTGGGTCCGCCAATTGAATATCTTGCCCCAAGAATATGTGGGTCCATTCATCAGGTGGCTTCATGTGTATGGAAGCAAGGGACATATATATATATATATATATATATATATATATATATATATATATATATATATATATATATAATCATTAGAGAAAAGGGATGGTTAAAAGAAGAAAGGGAAAAGGTCTACAAATAACATACATATGTTGTCCTCTATCTGCTTGATGAGTGGATCAACCTTTTTCTTTTCTTTTTTTTCTGGACCAGTGCATCTACCTAGTGGGGACAGTCTAATGAGTCTCTTGTAGATTAGCAAAATTCTATAATTCTAGTGGACACTTATTGAAAACATAAACATTTGGGTGGTTAGGAAAAATGTGCGAAGGGTTAGAACTGTTCTCCTACAGTCTTTTGAAAACATCTTTGCTATTCATCCTTTCTATACCTATGTAGACTGGACTTACTCCAGTTTGCACCATTTGGATATTAGATATTATCCGATATGGTGGACCCAGCCCCCTTGATGTATTTTGTGTGCATACTATGAGCTGAGACCTCCCATTTACATGGTTGATCAAAAATGGATTGATGCCATTTCAATGCCAGTATTTTGTGATTTTGTTTACTCAACTCATTTGTTGAATATCCTTGTCAGGACAATGTGTCCCAGGCATTCAGCTAATGGAAGCAGAGATTACTCTTTATTGGAGAACTGTATGTAGGCACTTGCAGGTTGAAGCATAAGTAAGCAACTGTTTTCTTTAATCTTTGCTTACAATTTTTGCTACATGGTTCACATGTATCTTCTTGGGATAATGGTATTTCTGGTGAAGCTTGGTTTAACACATATGAACAAATTATACTATTGTGTTTCTGTAATCTACTGTGGTCTTTCATATGCAAATGGGAGTTAACTTCATTGTATTATGTTGTGTCTAGTATATTGCAAGTTCCTTTCTGTGTTGTTGGTTTTACCACCAGCCCATCACATCATGCCAGTCACACTTCTAGAACCACATGGTATTTTACTATTGAAGTCCAACTGTTTTTTGTTCCATTAAATAGCTGGGGCTGCAGTTGTGATCATTGGGCTATCTGCCTACAGGGTATATGCTAGCATTTAATCCTTACTGCTAGTTGTGATATGATCCTTTTTTTCTTTAGATCTGCCTCATTTTGTCTCATTCCATAAAATGATCATGTAAGATGGATAACAGTGGATATAACACATACATCATGGTGTGCATGTGTGTTTACATCTTTGGCTTGTTTGTGTTCATGTCCATGTTTTGATTTTGGAAGAATGTGTGGTGTTGAGCATCTTTGGCTGTTTGGCATGTTGTGTTATGCCATGTTCTAGTTTTTGAAGTGTTTGTTAAAGCTTGTACAACATACCATTTAGGTTTTAAGGAGTTCTACATGTGGGGACCATTGTTGACCTCTTGCAGGTGTTCTCTTCAAATTCCACTTTCTATATTTCTTCCGTAATTAATCAATGCCTGATGCTCTTTACTGTAACAGGGTTGCGGGAATTGTTCTCCCAAACAGATGGAAACCATCCAGTTCCAAGGATCTCAGTGATGGTTAATATGACTTCAAAATTCTGATCCTTCCAAGAAGGATCAGAAATCACAAGAGCCTACAGTTCTGCCTGGCCCATCTGTGGATGAAATAAATGTTGCCAATAAAAACTTAATGATGGATGGAGAGTTTTAAATTGTTGGGCCTGAACAAGAGGTTTGTGTTCTGACTCTCTCACATTGCTTGGACTTTTTCGTTGTCTGAATGTAGATTTCATTCATATTGCAGGCACACACAGTTAGGCTTGAGAGTGTTGTCAAGCAGGTAGGTATCCTCATTTCTGCAATCCAATGATCTTCTAATCATAGTATTGTCTGTCAGCTGAAGTTATGGATGAGGTGCCTACATATGAAATTGATATGTCATGGTTTTCTTGCAATTTACGACGGGATGACTGTGATAATGGTCGTGACTATTGGAGTATATCCAATGGCAACAACTTCCAACATTATTTATCTGACAAAAGCAAGGTCACTTGATGCTTTCTTTAATACCAGTGAATATTCTTTTTGTCCAGATTTCCATCATTATGTAACTGCACAAATGCAGCCAATGGGAAGCTCGTATGGGGCAATTCCTTGGCAAGAAGTTAAGAGTCCCTGGATCCAATTCATCTTTATAGACAATCATCTCTTATATGTAAATTTTTTTTGGTGCATGGTTCAGTGTCATCATCTTAAACCTGAAATTGGGTTTTGGAACTTGTAACCGAGGTCTTTTAGCTCCTCTGCATTTTGTTTGCTGATTCTCACTATATTTTAGCTTCTCTTCTTCTTCTTTTTTTTTTTTCCGCTTTCGTGAGGCAGATTTCCAAATCTTGCAGACCTTAAACATGTTAGCTTACTTGAATTTCACTGTTTTGCTCTTTACATAGTTTCCTGTGGCTCCACATATCCAGGTCTCATCTTTTTGTGCAGGGCAAGAATCTGATATTTTCAGAGAGGTGTTTTTTAAATATATATATGTGTGTGTTCCACACTTTGAATTTATTTCTATAAAAGCACCCATCTCTGATGTCCATTTTTTCTTTTGATGTTCATTCTTTTTAAATAAGCCACAATTGTTTGTACAATTCAGGACCTGACTCTCATATGAATAGTTCACTGCATTCCCAACCAACATCAAGAAGCTCAATGCTCATCAAGAAACTAGGATGTATTTCTTGTGGTTATTTCATTTGATTGTGTTAACTTAAATTTGAATTATCCATAGTTTTCTGCATCAGTTTTGGTCCATTTGTAATTATTGAGGTCATTTTCTGTGGCCTAGATTATCATATTTCAACTGGAGTAGAGTTTTTGGTGGATCTGAACATACTTTACGTGCAAAACTCACATTCTCACAAGAATCACAGGGTATGACTGAGATTCCAACCTATGACTATGCAAGAAAATGTATGAGTTGCGAGCTTTCATGACACTCTTGTTTATTTTCTATTCAGTGTAAACATTGGCCTAATTCTTTGAAAATTTTTGTATCATGAAACATCACAAAGGAAGCTAGACCTGTAAGCATGTTTTTCACCATACTAATGTATAAAGCTTCGAGTGAGTTGGCCTTTTAACTATAAAGGAAAATTCTAAATGCTCCTTTCTTCATTTGTTTCTTTCTTTTTCTTCAGAGGTAAGCTAAGAGAATCCTGATTAATGTTGAAAACACAATCGATTGATGATTCTTGAGTCACATGATTCAGAAGTTTACCAATTCTAAAAGATTCTTGCAACTAAACTGTTCATTGGATAGCTAGGCATGGTTGTGTCCACACTTATAATAGATCATTTCACCATCTTGTTGCTTTTTGAGCATTAACTTTTGAAGTCGTTCAAATATTTTCTCATAATAGATGAGTCAATCAAGCTATCCAAGACCCAATTACTCTTTTCTTCGATATTGAGACTGATCTCCATCTTCATGTGTATTCCACTAATTTAAGAGGATCTATACATGTAAACCCAACAAAGGTGCTCTGGATTTCTGATTTTTGAGACTTTGCTCTACATACGGTATTCTTAATCTTTTCTACTCTCTCCATTATGATCTAATATTAATTGTCTTCTTCATTAGACTGGTGTACGCAATCTTTCTTGGTACTTACGGATGAAACATTTGAGACTTCCATTCAAGTATATTGATATTAAATTGCATGTTTCAACCTTGTAATTAATGACTTATTTTTTAATTCATTTATTCTATCTTTGTGGAATGCTATTTTTTTACCTTTTTTCTCCCCCCTTGTGTGTAGGATTTTAATCAATTGTGCTTAAATTTAGGCCTACCAAGCACTTCAGCCTTTTAAAGCCACTTGTGCTAGGAATAGACCTTTTTTATAAAAAAAAAATTATTCAAGACCATTTTCAATTTATTGTTGTAAATATTATATTTTTTTTATTGTGAAGTAATATAAATTTTGTTTAATATTCATTTTTTTTCCTGATTTCATTTTATGTATTATTCTTATTAATATTAATGTTAAATGAGTTATCAATCATAGCAGGTTCTTGCAATGGAAAGAAGCACCATTATTATAATTTTTTTTAAAATTTTTCAAAAAATAGCTACAGATTTTAGCCGTAGCTATCGGTCTCAAAACCATAGCTATCGATAACTACAGCATATTGTTACAGATTTCATTCCACTTTTAACTACAGATATTATCCATAGCCGTAGGTACATTTCACTACAGAAAATATAGCTACGGCTTTTGTCCATAACTACTGGTCTCTATTACTACGGATTGAATCCGTAGCTATCGGTTTTTAGACCTTTAGCTACACTACCAATAGCTACGGACGTGCTATGGATCTAGTCCGTAGCAAAAGGCCTTTAGCTACAGGTTTTGTCCGTAGCGTTTGCCCTTTTTTCTTGTAGTGATATGAGATAAGTGATCCAAGCTCTTCAAATCAGATGCAGCAAGCTAAATCTATCACCACTCTTAGGAGTGGGAAGACCATTGATAAAACCATTCTGGTTAGGGCTGAAAAGCCTAAGGAACTGGAAGAGGACAACAATAATGGATCTAGCCATGCCCCACAAGAATTAGAACCGGAACCTCAAGGAAAGCCGACTGTTCCATTCCCCCAATGGTTGGTTGCACCAAAACCTCTTCTAACTCTCAAGACATTCTAGAGGTGTTGAAACAAGTGAAGGTCAATATTTCTCTACTTGATGTCATAAAACAAATACCTTCATATGCCAAATTTCTGAAAGACTTGTGTACGACCAAAAGACGGTAAAATATTTAAAATAAAATCTTCTTAACTAAGAAAGTGAGTGTCATCCTAAAGTAAGATGTGCTAAAGAAATTTAAAGATCCCGATAACCTAACCAAACCTTGTGTAATTGGGAACTACTGAATTAAGCACTCACTTCTTGACTTAGGAGTGAGTGTAAATCTGATTCCCTACTCGGTGTACAAACAGTTAGGTTTGGGTGAATTAAAACCCACCCTAACCACATTACAACTTGTTGATCACTCTGTTCGTGTAGCGAGAGGGATAATTGAGGATGTATTGGTCTAGGTTTACAGATTCTACTACCCTGTAGATTTTATCGTTCGAGATATGGAACCCATCAGTAATATGAGCACTCAGATTCCCGTCATTCTTGGCCTCCCATTCTTTATCACTTCAAATGCAATTATCAATTGCAGGAATGAAGTCATGAGTATTTCTTTCAAGAATATGACATTGGAGTTGAACATCTTTTTCAATATAGGTAGACGGTTAGATGATAATGACGATTTCCATGACATTAACATGATTGACTCTTTCGTGGAAGATAGAACACCTTTGACCTTATCCTCTGATCCTCTAGAGATGTGCCTATCCCACTCCCATGATTTTGATGATGACATGATTAGGGAGATGAGTGACATGCTTGATACTGCGCTAGTACTTGAAGTTAACTGATGGAGGCCACAATATGAAGAATTGTCCCAAACTGATGAAGTGCCTCTGCCATCTAACCTCAAGGCACCGAAGCTTGACCTAAAACCTTTACCCTCTGATTTGAAATATGTCTATTTATGTCAAGATGAGACATACCCAGTAGTGATTTCTTCCCACCTTAAGCAATAATAGGAGAGTATACTCATATCTACTCACATTGAGTACAAGGGAACCCTTGAATGGACGATTGTGGACCTCAAGAGAATTGACCCTTCAATTTGTACTCACCGCATTTATCTTGAGGATAATGCGAAGACCTCTCAGCAATCACAACGTAAACTAAATCCAAACATGAAGGAAGTAGTTAAGGTCGAGGTTCTTAAACTATTGGATGTGGGAATCATATATCCTATATCCGATAGTCAATAGGTGAATCCAACTCAGGTGGTTCCTAAGAAGTCCAGAATCACCATTATAGCCAATGTTGATAATGAACTCATGCCAACTAGAGTCTCTACTAGTTGGAGACTGTGCATTGACTACAGAAAGTTGAATACCCTCACGAGAAAGGACCACTTTCCTTCGCCCTTCATTGATCAATTTTAGAAAGGTTAGTAGGTCATTCCTATTACTGTTTTCATTATGGGTATTCGGGCTACAACCAAATAAAGATAGCCCCTGAAGATCAAGAAAAGACTACATTTACATGTCCTTACGGCACCTTTGCTTATCGAAAGATGTCATTTGGACTATGTAATGCCCCTACCACTTTTCAGCGATGCATGATGAGTATTTTTTCTGATATGGTGAGGCAATATCTAGAGGTCTTCATGGACGACTTCTCTGTCTTCAGTCTATCTTTTAGTGAGTGCTTAAAGAGTCTTAAATGTGTGCTGAAAAGATGTGAAGAAAAGAATTTGGTACTTAATTGGGAAAAGTGTTATTTCATGGTTCGTAAGGGAATTGTCCTTGGACATATCATCTCATCCAGAGGAATCGAGGTTAATGAGGAAAAAATTGATCTTATCTCTAACCTACCTTCACCCAAGAACATACGAGACATGCGATCCTTCTTGGGACATGCCGGTTTTTACAGATGATTCATAAAAGACTTTAGTCTCATCTCTTGTCCTCTATACAATCTACTTCAAAAGGATGCACCATACGAGTGGACTAAGCAATGTCAGGAAGCTTTCACTAAGCTTAGAGGCATGTTGACCACTGCACTTATCATACAGCCACCCGACTGGAGCCTTCCTTTTAAACTTATGTATAACACGTTTGATTATACTCTTGGGGTGGTTTTAGGCCAAAAGAAAAGAAGCCCTATGTTATCCATTAAGCAAGTAAAATGCTAAATCCTGCCCAAGTGAACTACTCAACTACAAAAAAAGAACTCTTAGCTATAGTGTTCGCTTTGGACAAATTTAGGTCCTACTTGATCAGATCCAAGATCATTATTTACATAGATTATGCGGCGCTCAAGTATCTTCTTGCTAAGAATGATGCTAAGTCCCTCCTAATAAGATGGATCCTCCTACTCTAAGAATTTGATTTAGAAATTAAAGATAAAAAGGGAGTAGAGAATGTAATGGCTAACCATCTTTCCCGCCTTAATCCCTCTGATTTCCTTGAGACGGCACATATCAATGACATGTTCCCTAACAATAATTGTTCAAAGTCTTCCATTCACCTTAGTTTGCTGATATTACTAATTATATTGCCATAGGTTTCACGCCGACACATTGGACTGCGCAAGATAAGAAGAAATTTTTCACCGAGGTGCGCAACTTCTTCTGGGACGATCCGTATTTGTTTAAATATTACACAGACCAAATCTTAAGGAGATATGTACCAGACGATGAGCATCAGAGTGTTATCTCCTTCTATCACTCTCAAGCATGTGGTGGTCACTTTTCTACTAAAAAGACCACGGGCAAGATTCTGCAATGTGGCTTTTACTGGCCCACCATGTTCAAAGACACTCATGAGTTTTACAAAGCTTATGAGTATTATCAGAAATTAGGAGCGTTGTCCCGTCGAAATATGATACCCTTAAACCCCATTCTTATAATAAAAGCATTTGATTGTTAGGGCATCGATTTCATGGGACAATTCCCCCAATCCTTTGGAAATCTATATATTTTGCTCGTTGTAAACTATGTCACTAAATGGGTTGAAACATTTCCGTGCCGGAACAATGCCCATCGAATAGTCATTAAATTCTTAAAAGAGAACATCCTTTCCCAGTTTGGAATGCCTCGAGCCATCATTAGTGATGGGGGCTCACATTTTTCTAATAGACCATTTGAGAATTTAATGAAGGAATATGGTATTTCCCATAAGATGAGCACTCCATGCCACCCACAAACAAGTGGGCAAGATGAGATTTTCAATAGGGAGATCAAACACATCTTGGAAAAGATGATTAACCCTTACAGTAAGGATTGGTTAATTCGATTGACCATGTCTTATGGGCTTACCGTACTACATTTAAAACCCCTATTGGAATATCTCCCTGACTTGTCTATGGGAAGGCTTGCCATTTGCCTGTGGAGTTGGATCATAGATCCTACTGGGTGATCAAAAATTTGAACTTCAATCTGGACAATGCTAGCTCGCTGGACAAACTTTAGTTAAATGAACTTGAAGAAATCTGGAACGATGCGTACGAGAACTCAAGAATTTATAAGGAAAGGATGAAGGCGTTTCATGACCAAAATATTCATCGAACATCATTCACTCCAGGTTAGAAAGTCCTTTTGTCTGATTCTCAGTTACATCTCTTTCCTGGTAAGCTCTGATCTCGTTGTACCGACCCTTTTACTGTTATCAATGTTTATCTTCATGGGGCTGTTGAGATTAGGAATCCAGACAATGGCAATGAGTTTAAAGTAAATGGACATTGATTAAAACCATTAGTTGAGAAATTTGATTCAGAGGACATGTCCATGCCTCTGAATGATCTTGTGTACCAGGATTGATCTCCTAGTCTGATAGAGGTATAGGTAGGTTTACTACTTTCATAGGACTAGGGTAGTTTTCTTTTTGTCATTCTAGGATAGTCGGCTTTATGCCGTTAGGGTAGTTTTCTTTTGTTGGTTTAACTCTTGTGCCGAGCCACCTTCACACTAAGATCTCTTTGGAAAAGCTGTTCAATTTCCTCGTCAGGTACTATCTTTCCATCACTTCTCCTTCACTTTCGTAGTCGCATATGCATTGCATGATTATATCTTTTATATTGAGGACAATATAGATTTTAGGTTGGGGATGGGAGATTAGGTTACCTAATCAATATTTTCTTAGCCTTGAGCAGCCTTGAGCAAAACTTGTGAAAAATTTTAAAATTTTTCTGATTTTTTTTGTGAATTCGAAGTGATTTTGAAGGTCATCTTTGATTTAGAAGTATAAGATACGTAATGTTGGTAATTTATAATCTTGGATTCAGTTATGGTAATTTATAACTCTTGGATTCAGTTATCTGTTAGATTTCACAGTTAAGCCCAAATTATTAATCCATGATTAGAAGTTTTAAACATTGATTGAGTCATGATTTCATATGTCACACCTAACTTACACATTAAATCTTCAATTTGATATTAAATTGTTAACCTAGTAATCACTGGGCATGGAAGGAGCTAACTTGGGGAATTTGTCCGTCATGTTCGAAAAAAAAAATCCCGGCTAAAAAACAGTTGTCTTCGAAAACGGCTACCTGTTAAAGATCTTTCAAAAGGTTGATACAGCGTGAAGCCATCAATGGAAAAATCAAAAGCTGGAAGAATAAAAAGGTTGAACTGTAAGGCAAGTTTCAGTTTAGGTTGGGTTATCTAGGAATGCTCTGTTTGATTATCAATGTTATCATGAAAACTGACAATTAAACTCTTAATGATGTTAAGTTAAGGTTGCACTATACACCCATGGAACTCAATGTTTAGAATTGTTTTAGTTAATGGATTAATACTTTGAACTTGACCATGAAATTTACCATGTGCTTGAGTTTAGGAGAAGGAAATATTCAACATTAATATATCTTAGAATTCTAGTATCTGGACTATTTTCCAAAAAATCACTCGAGTTTATAGAAATTGTCTTGTAATTCTCAACTTATTTTTTGCATACTTTGCTCAAGTAAAATACTGGTTGGGGATTGTGTTGAGGGTCAAATATTGCATATTCGACCCCAATTATTACCTGATTTTATGAACATAATACTGTTTAATGTCCTATTTTAATCGTGTTTATGTTACAAGGTGAATTAAGGAGCTTGGACTGAAAATGGGTACTAAAAGCATGGATTTAATGCTCAGAAATCACCAAGTCAAGGGACAGATCTTAAAGGACCGAGATCGAAGAATTTACATACTAAATATCCGAGAAAATCAAGTAATTTATGTTAAAGAGGCTTGAAAATCATCCTGAATGCAAGATCGTAGGGTTCCCACCATCCGTTTGTCTCGAAACTCTACATATGGCCTGAGGACCCTAAATTAACTGTACACGTCGAATTTCAGCCATTGGATCCTTGTAAAAGTGGCCCAAAGGACATATTAAACCATAAAACACTAATATAGGGCCCACTTAATATCTGGATATGCTTCAATTTTGGTCTAAACCCATTAAATGAAGTGGCAAAACGGATGGACAGAGTAGATTTCTAATAAACATCACAATGGCCCCTACACGCGACGTGTGTATACATAGCACGTCTGCAGTCACAACACACCGAACGGTCAGCCTGGTCAAAGATGGGCTGACCTAACTCTTCTCCCGCATTAAGACCAGTGTGCAAACGCTGGTCCACTTGACGGATGTTGTGGCCCACCATCAGGGCCCATATGAAGGATCCGGACCAACCACTCGATCCATGACATGGGGTTGACTGTACCCATGTTAAGATTTTGGCCCCATGCATGTGTGCACACGTGGATCGCCGTAAAATGAAAGATGAACAGTAGGAAGATTTGATATAGTAGGTCACACTAAACTTAAACTGAACCACTCCTTTCCAACTGAAATCGCGCTAGAAATCCAATGAACAGGGTGGATCTCTCTAAAAACATCACTTTGGGGCCCACCAAGCATCTCAGAGCAAGAGCTTTCTAAAAACGGACGTTCGGACGTACCCGACCTCCGTGGGCCGTTGTATGAGCTTGGAAACGATCGTTTCGATGATCTAGACCGTCCAAAAGATCAAGAAGGGGTCCACAACCCTAGCTAAGAAGTCAGATTCTGACTTTGGATATTCACCGTCCTGAAAATCCGTGCCAAACGTAACTACTTTTGCGTTTCTTATGCAGTCCGTCCTTGTTGCGTAAACATGAGATTCCACCGACTCCCAGCCACTTCACTGACATCCCCTGGCTATAAAAAGAAGAAGAGAGAGAGAGAGAGAGAGAGAGAGAGAGCATCTTTGGGACGAGGAGTAAGAGAAAGGGCGAAGAGAGAGAGAGAGAGAGTGGCCGACGGCATCAAGTTTTCCATCCCCTTCTTCCTTCTTCCTAGCTTTCTTTATATCTTTCCTTTCAAAGATCTTAGTCTAATCATGTGTATGATAGGCTAAACCTCTTAGCTAGGGCTAAGAGGTGAAGCTTGTAGCATGATGGGGTGTTTTCTACGGTCTTGATTCATGTTTATTGAACTCTCTTTGATTATGGTTCGATTTTAAGGAATATTCATAGTTTTTAATGGTTTGTTGTAACTAAAATTACAATAGATCTGCAATAGCTTTGAGTATTTTCTGTTCCTTATAGGGATTGTGAATTTGGGAACCGTGTTGTTCACTATCATGTCATGGACATGGTTGGATGATGGAATCCTTCCTAATGTTCATAACTTCCCTAGATTTGATTAAATTCTGTTGTTTACTTTGTCTCATGGGCATGGCTTTGTGATGGAATCAAGTCTAGTTCTCATACCTCTCATCTCTTGAAAACTAGATCAAAGGAAGTTCAGATTTGATTTTTAATGTTATATCCTCCAATTGGATGAAGATGGTACTCTAAATCCAATTGTGTTCATGAATCGAGCGTAAATTTCCCTGATCTCTAAAAGTGGATCCTTGGCACCCTAGTTTCCCACCTTTGAATTTTATAAGTTTTAGTTTAATAATTCATCATTATTCTCTTAAATTTTCCTAATTTAGATTACATCTTCTTCTAGTTCTAGTTCGAGTTACTTTTAAATTGCATACAAGGTTCATTTCCTATGGATTCGACCTTACTACATCGCAAACCTATACTTGGGGTGGTGAACAGTGGGCCCCATAGTTAGGGATCCCAGATCCACTGAAGTTGCATATGTGTTCATTCATCCTAATTTGGGATCATCATGTGAATAATGGATTAGATGGCGTATATATTGTTGATGTTGAAATCTGGGTGTCCCTACTAGCCAGTCGAACACCTGATATTGTTGATACTGAAATCTAGGTGTCTCTACTAGCCTGTCAAACACCCATAAAATAGAAAGACACTTGGGCAGTGGTTGTACCTAGGAACCCTCCGATGCCTAAGTCAGGCTAGGCATGCAACAAGAGTAGTTGGGTTAGGGTATTTGAGCTTACCTATTTCTTTAACAAGAGCCCCTATTTATAACTTTTGAGACCACTTATGTATATGGCAATGAATATGCTAAATAGGTCCGTATCATAAGACGACTCTATTCTCAAATACATCGCGCCTTCTTATGCGTGATCCTTGACTGAGATCTTGGAAAGCAATCTCACCCGTGTATGGGGAGGATCATTCCTTCTATTTTGAGGTAGCAGTCAGTGCCCGAGGCTGAGGTTGATAACCGAGGCTGAACTATTAGGTCGGGGGCCTTGGTCGAAGTTGGTCCTTGAGGCTAATCATGTGAGGTCATCCCTCGAGATCAACATCCATAGCCAACCCCTTGATCGAAATAGTGAAGTATCAACTCAGCAGCTAAAGTCGTTATCCATAAGTGCCATTGGTAGTGGTCGCGAAAGTCGTCGTAGACATTTAAGACTAAGCTGACTATCCAATCCTTCAGGTTGGGGTATTTCCTCTTATCTTCCCATTTTACTCTAGGTGATTGGTCAGTCAAATTTTACCCTTAACATATATAATGATGGGCCCACATATGGAAGGTCTTAATGGTGGTCATCATTTCTAAAGACCACCTTTTTAAATGGTGGTCACCATGTTCCTAAGAGGTGGTCCACCTAAATTTTGGATCCATGTGATTTTTAGCACGAGGATAACATGAGGATGTGCACATGATGAATGGATTTGATGTCAGGATTACATCACGGTGGTCCCCACACATCCTGTTGTTGGTTAAGATCATGACCTAATAATCATGTGTACGTTAGCGTTTTAATGCAACTTTATGTACAATATTAAGAGGAATAAAGCCTAAATGCACCTATGAAAAATGTCAATTTTCAAAATTCCATTTTTAGTTTCGCATTGAGACTAAAACTATGCATGGGACGACTCGACTCGGCAAACTCGACTCGTCCAATTCATTTAGATCCAACTCGATCTGAACCGAGTGGGTGATCGATACGAATTAAGTTAAATTCGTCCAATCTGAATTGAAATCAAGTCGAGTTTGAGTCATTCAGTAACTCGACTTGACCCGAAATCCAACTTGGTACTGACTCGACTCAATCCGAAACTCGACTTGTACATACATGTTAAAGAAAACTCAAATATGACGTTTCAGATCTGAGATGTTGTGTAGCTGATGGAGAGGATGCAATTCTGTCAAGTGAATATAGGATTTGAGTTGTGATTTCAGCTCTTGCATACCCACTACACCCGACCCGACTCAGGGCTGACTTGATCCGACTCAGTACTTGTGTCCGAGTTGGACTCGGTCCAGATTAGTCTAGGCCAAACCCAGACTCGGATAAGGTCAGGTATGCTGGACTCGGTACTGAGTCGGGTCAAGTTCAGATCAAGTTTGTTTCAAAACCGGATCAAGTCGGATCAACCCCAACTCGGTCCGACTCGACTCGATGCCCTCCTCTAATTGAGACTCCTAACCATATTTGTTGGATGGTGAGAGATAAGTGACCACCCACTCATCATTCCAACTATGCGCACACATTCTTTTGATTGGGTGGGCCCAGCATGATGTTTGTGACAAATCCATCCAGTTCATACCTTTTTCACACTCAAGTTAGAAGATGGCCCAAAAAATGAGGTAGATATGAAACTCAAGTGATCCACATAGAAAAAGGTGGGGAGGGTCATTCTTAGTGTTGTACACGAGTCAAACCAAGTCGAGCTTGGCACAACTCGGCTTGGCTCGGCCAGTAGCTAACCCCGGCTCAAACTCGACTTAGCTCGGTCCTCGAGCCTATCGTGCTAGCTTGGCTCAGTTCAGTCAACAACTTGAGCTAATTCGAGCATGTTCAACATTTTCTCAAACAGGTAGAATGCATCTTCAATTTCTCATGGAATGTAAAACAATAACAATATTTCACAAGTATTTCATCAAACACCTATACAACAACATCAAAATCAAACAACCGACATATCCATTCCTTCCTCGCTGACACTTTTTTGAGTCATTTCATTTAACATTCGGCGAGTAGCATTCATATCAAAATAACCGAGTCACCGAGATCCAAGTCGGTTCAAGTCGAGTTGAGCTTGGGCAAGCTCGAACTTGGCTCGAAATTTTTTCAAGCTTCAAAAACAAGCTTGATGCGGTCTGAATCCAATTTTGAGCCGAGGCAAGTCAAGCTTTTCCGAGTTGAATCGAGCGAGCTGACCAAGCTAACTTGACTCATATACAACTCTAGTCATTCTCAATAAGATTAATTGAAAACACATAAGAAAAATAGAGGGGGTAGTTTCAAAACTTTTTTGTTTTTTCTATAACCCTATGAATATTTCAAAGGTGGATGTTCAATTCCCACTTATTTCCACTAGTATGGCCCACCTAACACTACGCCAAAATAGTGAAAAAAGGATGGCCCAAAACTGTCTCAAATGACCAAAAAGGACGGTCATGGACCGTCGCACGGGCCGTCAAATTTTGACGTGTCATATTACTTAAAGGACGGTCGAAAACCGTCATTCTTATTGATAAAAAAAGGACGGTCATAGACCGTCCTTAAAAAGGACAATCATGGACCATCTCTTATGAGCCTTCAAAAGACGGCCATCGACCGTGGACCGTCCTTAAAAAAGACTGTCATAGACCATCTCTGATGAGCCTTTAAAGGACGGCCATGGACCGTCCTAAAAAAGGACTATCATGGACCGTCTCTTATGAGCCTTCAAAGGACGGCCATGGACCGTCCTTTAAAAGGACGGTCATGGACCGTCCTTAAAAAGGACTGTCATGGACCGTCTCTTATGAGCCTTCAAAGGACGGCCATGGACCGTCCTTAAAAAGGACTGTCATGGACCGTCTCTTATGAGCCTTCAAAGGACGGCCATGGACCGTCCTTTAAAAGGATAGTTATGGACCGTCCTTAAAAAGGACTGTCATGGACCGTCTCTTATGAGCCTTCAAAGGACTGCCATGGACCGTCTCTTATGAACCTTCAAAGCACATTTTCAAATTTGAGAGGGTCGATATACACCTGTTACAATATATTTCATCGTATTCTTCCTGATATACACATGATATATAATATATTTCATCATATTCACATTCACATCCATCTAAACCCAAACTATGTAAATCCAACATAAAACTACATTCATCCAAACATAAACTACATCCATCCAAACACAAACAATCTTATCCACATTACATTCATCCACGCATAAATATATACAAGTTTAACATCATAAATAAATAAATAAAAGGAAAAAAATCAGCAACAATTTTCTTTTTATGTCTTTCATCTAAAAAAATATTAAACCAACAAAACATTATAATTCAGAATCATGAAGAATTGCATAAACTTTTTCCAAAAAAGTGGGCACTTCTTTTAATATAAAACTGATCATTAAAATAAAACTAATGCAAGTAAATAATGCAAAAAAAAGTGTTTCAATTCAAGTTAATAGAAACAACAACAAAAATTAAAGCTTTGTAAAAAGGGGCATGTGTTAAAAGGGATACGTTTTTGTTTGTTGCCATGTGATTGGGCTACAATTCAAGTTAATAGAAACAACAACAAAAATTAAAGCTTTATAAAAAGGGGCATGTGTTAAAAGGGATACATTCTTATTTCTTCCCATGTGATTGGGCTACATTATTACAGCAATTGGGTTCGGGTTCGGGATCTGGTTTAGGTTTGGGTTTTCAGGTTTAGGTTTAGGTTTAGGTTTAGGTTTAGGTTAGGGATATGAGATTAGGATTAGGTGTAGGTCTAGGTTTAGGGATTCGAGAATACATTTAGGTTTTACGTTTAGGTTTAGATTTTAGGTTTTAGGTTATAGGTTTAGGTTTAGGTTTAGGTTTAGGTTTTAGGTTTTAGGTTATAAGTTTAGGTTATAGGTTATAGGTTAAGGTTTAGGTTATAGGTTTTGGTTTAGGTTTAGGTTAAGGTTTAGCTTTAGGTTATCGGTTTAGGTTAAGGTTTAGGTTTTAGTTACAGGTTATACTATATAGGTTATAGCTTTAGGGAATTGAGAATAGGTAGAGGTTAAGGTTTAGGTTTAGGAAATCGGGTCCGGGTTCGGGATCGGGTTTAGGTTTGGGTTTTCAAGTTAAGGTTTAGGTTTAGGTTAGGGAGTTGAGAATACATTTAGGTTTTAGGTTTAGGTTTAGGTTATAGGTTATAAGTTTAGGTTTAGGTTCAGGTTAAGGTTTAGGTTTAGGTTGACGTTTAGGTTATAAGCTATAGGTTTAGGGAATTGAGAATAGGTTAATGTTTAGGTTTAGGAAATCGGGTTCGGGTTCAGGATCAGATTTAAGTTTGGGTTTTCAAGTTTAGGTTTAGGTTTATGTTAGGGAGTTGAGATTAGGATTAAGTGTAGGTTTAGGTTTAGGGATTTGAGAATACATTAGATTTTAGGTTTAGGTTTAGGTTAAGGTTTAGGTTTAGGTTATAAGCTATAGGTTTAGGGAATTGACAATAAGTTATGGTTTAGGTTTAGGAAATCGGGTTCGGGTTCGGGTTCAGGATCGGGTTTAGGTTTGGGTTTTCAAGTTTAGGTTTAGGTTTAGGTTAGGGAGTTAAGATTAGGATTAGGTGTAGGTTTAGGTTTAGGGATTTAAGAATACATTTAGGTTTTAGGTTTAGGTTATAAGTTATAGGTTATAGGTTTAGGTTTAGGTTTAGATTTAGGGTTAGGTTTAGGTTATAAGCTATAGGTTTAGGGAATTGAGAATAGGTTAAGGTTTAGGTTAAGGAAATCGGGTTCGGTTTCAGGATCGGGTTTAGGTTTGGGTTCTTAAGTTTAGGTTTGGGTTTAGGTTAGGGAGTTGAGATTAGGATTACAAGTAGGTTTAGTTTTAGGGATTTGAGAATACATTTAGGTTTTAGGTTTAAGTTTAGGTTATAGGTTATAGGTTTAGGTTTAGGTTAAGGTTTAGGTTTAGGTTATAAGCTATAGTTTTAGGGAATTGAGAATAGGTTAAAGTTTAGGTTTAGGAAATCGGGTTCGGGTTCGGGATCGTGTTTAGGTTTGGGTTTTCAAGTTTAGGTTAGGGAGTTAAGATTAGAATTTGGTGTAGGTTTAGGTTTAGGGATTTGAGAATACATTAGGTTTTAGGTTTAGGTTTAGGTTATAGGTTATAGGTTTAGGTTTAGGTTTAGATTTAGGTTATAAGCTATATGTTTAGGGAATTGAGAATAGGTTAAGGTTTAGGTATAGGAAATCAAGTTCGGGTTCGAGATCGGGTTTATGTTTGGATTTTCAAATTTAAGTTTAGTTTAGAGAGTTGACATTAAGATTAGGTGTAGGTTTATGTTAAGGGATTTGAGAATACATTTAGGTTTTAGGTTTAGGTTTAGGTTATAGGTTATAGGTTTAGGTTTAGGTTATAGTTTTAGGTTTAGGTTTAGGTTTAGGTTTAGGTTATAAGTTATAGGTTTAGGGAATTGAGAATAGGTTAAGGTTTAGGTTTAGGAAATCGGGTTCGGGTTCGGGATCGGGTTTAGGTTTGGGTTTTCAAGTTTAGGTTAGGGAGTTGAGATTAGGATTAGGTGTAGGTTTAGGTTTAGGGATTTGAGAATACATTAGGTTTTAGGTTTAGGTTTAGGTTATAGGTTATAGGTTTAGGTTTAGGTTTAGGTTTAGGTTTAGGTTATAAGCTATAGGTTTAGGGAATTGAGAATAGGTTAAGGTTTAGGTTTAGGAAATCGGGTTCGAGTCCGGGATCGGGTTTAAGTTTAGGTTTTCAAGTTTAGGTTTAGGTTTAGGTTAGGGAGTTGAGATTAGGATTAGGTGTAGGTTTAGGTTTAGGGATTTGAGAATACATTTAGGTTTTAGGCTTAGGTTTAGGATATAGGTTATAGGTTTAGGTTTACGTTAAGGTTTAGGTTTAGTTATATGCTATAGGTTTAGGGAATTGAGAATAGGTTAAAGTTTAGGTTTAGAAAATTGGGTTCGGGTTCTGGATCGGGTTTAGGTTTGGGTTTTCAAGTTTAGGTTAGGGACTTGAGATTAGGATTAGGTGTAGGTTTTAGTTTAGGGATTTGAGAATACATTAGATTTTAGGTTTAGGTTTAGGTTTAGGTTATAGGTTATAGGTTTAGGTTTAGGTTTAGGTTATAAGCTATAGGTTTAGGGAATTGAGAATAGGTTAAGGATTAGGTTTAGGAAATCGGGTTCGGGTTCAAGATCGAGTTTAGGTTTGGGTTTTCAAATTCAGGTTTAGGTTAGGGAGTTGAGATTAGGATTGGATGTAGGTTTAGGTGAAGGTATTTGATAATACATTTAGGTTTTAGGTTTAGGTTTAGGTTATAGGATATAGTTCTAGGTTTAGGTTTAGGTTAAGGTTTAGGTTTAGGTTTAGGTTTAGGTTATAAGTTATAGGTTTAGGGAATTGAGAATAGGTTAATGTTTAGGTTTAGGAAATCGGGTTCGGGTTCGGGATCGGGTTTAGGTTTGGGTTTTCAAGTTTAGGTTAGGGTGCTGAGATTAGGATTAGGTGTATGTTTAGGTTTAGAGATTTGAGAATACGTTAGGTTTTAGGTTTAGGTTTAGGTTATAGTTTATAGATTTAGGTTTAGGTTTAGGTTTAGGTTTAGGTTATAAGCTATAGGCTTACTGAATTGAGAATAGGTTAAGGTTTAGGTTTAGGAAATCGGGTTTGGGATTGGGTTTAAGTTTGGGTTTTCAAGTTTAGGTTTAGGTTTAGGTTTGGGTTTTCAAGTTTAGGTTTAGGTTTAGGTTAGGGAGTTAAGATTACGATTAGGTGTAGGTTTAGGTTTTGGGATTTGAGAATACATTAGGTTTTAGGATTAGGTTTAGGTTATAGGTTATAGGTTTAGATTTAGGTTTAGGCTAAGGTTTAGGCTTAGATTATATGCTATAGGTTTAGGGAATAGAGAATAGTTTAAGGTTTAGGTTTAGGAAATCAGGTTCGGGTTCGGGATCGGGTTTAGGTTTGGGTTTTCAAGTTTAGGTTTAGGTTTAGGTTAGGGAGTTAAGATTTGGATTAGGTGTAGGTTTAGGTTTAGGGATTTAAGAATACATTTAGGTTTTAGGTTTAGGTTTTGGTTATAGGTTACAGGTTTAGGTTTTGGTTTAGGTTAAGGTTTAGGTTTAGGCTTAGGTCTAGGTTATAAGATATAGGTTTAGGGAATTGAGATAGGTTAAGGTTTAGGTTTAGGAAATCGGGTTCGGTTTTGGGATCGAGTTAAGGTTTGGGTTTTCAAGTTTAGGTTTAGGTTTAGGTTAGGGAGTTGACATTAGGATTAGGTGTAGGTTTAGGTTTAGGGATTTAAGAATACATTTAGGTTATAGGTTATTGGTTATAGGTTTAAGTTTAGGTTTAGGTTTAAGGTTTGGTATAGGTTATAAGCTATAGGTTTAGGGAATTGAGAATAGGTTAAGGTTTAGGTTTTGGAAGTCGGGTTCGGTTTTGGGATCGGGTTTAGGTTTGGGTTTTTTAGCTTAGGTTTAGGTTTAGGTTATGGAGTTGAGATTGGGATTAGGTGTAGGTTTAGGTTTAAGGATTTGAGAATAAATTAGGTTTTAGGGTTAGGTTTATGTTATAGGTTATAGGGTTAGGTTTAGGTTTAGGTTTAGGTTATAAGCTATAGGTTTAAGGAATTGAGAATAGGTTAAGGTTTAGGTTTTGGAAATCGGGTTCAAGTTCGGAATCGGGTTTAGGTTTGGGTTTTCAAGTTTATGTTTAGGTTTAGGTTAGGGAGTTGAGATTAGGATTAAGTGTAGGTTTAGGTTTCGGGATTTGAGAATACATTAGGTTTTAGGTTTAGGTTATAAGTTATAGGTTTTGGTTTAGGTTTAGGTTTAGGTTATAAGCTATAGGTTTAAGGAATTGAGAATAGGTTAAGGTTTAGGTTTAGGAAATCGGGTTCGGGTTCGACATCGGGTTTAGGTTAGGGTTTTCAAATTTAGGTTTAGGTTAGGGAGTTGATATTAGGATTAGGTGTAAGTTTAGGTTAAGGGATTTGAGAATACATTTAGGTTTTAGGTTTAGGTTTAGGTTATAGGTTATACGTTTAGGTTTAGGTTTAGGTTAAGGTTTAGGTTTAGGTTTAGATTTTGGTTATAAGTTATAGGTTTAGGGAATTGAGAATAGGTTAAGGTGTAGGTTTAGGAACTCTGGTTCGGGTTTGGGTTTTGGTTTGGGTTTTCAAGTTTAGGTTAGGGAGTTGATATTAGGATTGGGTGAAGATTTTGGTTTTGGGATTTCAGAATACATTAGGTTTTAGGTTTAGGTTTAGGTTATAGGTTATAGGTTATAGGTTATAGGTTTAGTTTTAGGTTTAGGTTTAGGTTTAGGTTTAGGTTATAAGCTATAGGTTTAAGGAATTGAGAATAGGTTAAGGTTTAGGTTTAGGAAATCGGGTTCGGGTTCGGGATCGGGTTTAGGTTTGGGTTTTCAAGTTTAGGTTTAGGTTTACGTTAGGGTGTTGAGATTAGGATTAGGTGTAGGTTTAGGTTTAGGGATTTGAGAATACATTTGGTTTTAGGTTTAGGTTTAGGTTAAGGTTTAGGTTTAGGTTATAAGCTATAGGTTTAGGGAATTGAGAATAGGTTAAGGTTTTGGTTTAGGAAATCGGGTTCGGGTTTGGGATCGGGTTTATGTTTGGGTTTTCAAGTTTAGGTTTAGGTTTATGTTAGGGAGTTCAGATTAGGATTAGGTATAGGTTTAGGTTCAGGGATTTAAGAATACATTTAGGTTTTACGTTTAGGTTATAGGTTATAGGTTTAGGTTTAGGTTTAGGTTTAGGGTTAGGTTTAGGTTATAAGCTATAGGTTTAAGGAATTGAGAATAGGTTAAGGTTTAGGTTTTGAAAATCGGGTTCGGTATCGGGATCAGGTTTAGGTTTGGGTTTTCAAGTTTAGGTTTAGGTTTAGGTTAGGGAGTTGAGATTAGGATTACGTGTAGGTTTAGGTTTAGGAATTTGAGAATACATTTAGGTTTTAGGTTTAAGTTTATGTTATAGGTTATAGGTTTAGGTTTAAGGTAAGGTTTA
Source organism: Magnolia sinica (assembly GCF_029962835.1). Classification (NCBI taxonomy): domain Eukaryota; kingdom Viridiplantae; phylum Streptophyta; class Magnoliopsida; order Magnoliales; family Magnoliaceae; genus Magnolia; species Magnolia sinica. The sequence goes on along the minus strand of NC_080580.1, from coordinate 77,863,513 downwards.
GGTTTAGGTTATAAGCTATAGGTTTAGGGAATTGAGAATAGGTTAATGTTTAGGTTTAGGAAATCGGGTTCGGGTTCGGGATTGGGTTTAGGTTTGGGTTTTCAAGTTTAGGTTAGGGTGTTGAGATTAGAATTAGGTGTAGGTTTAAGTTTAGGGATTTGAGAATACATTAGGTTTTAGGTTTAGGTTTAGGTTATAGGTTATAGGTTTAGGTTTAGGTTTAGGTTTAGGTAATAAGCTATAGGTTTAGGGAATTGAGAATAGGTTAAGGTTTAGGTTTAGGAAATTGGGTTCGGGTTTGAGATCGGGTTTAGGTTTGGGTTTTCAAATTTAGGTTTTGGTTAGGATGTTGAGATTAGGATTAGGTGTAGGTTTAGGTTAAAGGATTTTAGAATACATTTAGGTTTTAGGTTTAGGTTTAGGTTATAGGTTATAGGTTTAGGTTATGTTATAGGTTTAGGTTTAGGTTTAGGTTTAGGTTATAAGTTATAGGTTAAGGGAATTGAGAATAGGTTATGGTTTAGGTTTAGGAAATCGGGTTCGGATTCGAGATCGGGTTTAGGTTTGGGTTTTCAAGTTTAGGTTAAGGAGTTGAGATTAAGATTAGGTGTAGTTTAGGTTTAGGGATTTGAGAATACATTAGGTTTTAGGTTTAGGTTTAGGTTATAGGTTATAGGGTTAGGTTTAGGTTTAGGTTTAGGTAATAAGCTATAGGTTTAGGGAATTGAGAATAGGTTAAGGTTTAGGTTTAGGAAATTGGGTTCGGGTTTGAGATCGGGTTTAGGTTTGGGTTTTCAAATTTAGGTTTAGGTTAGGATGTTGATATTAGGATTAGGTGTAGGTTTAGGTTAAAGGATTTGAGAATACATTTAGGTTTTAGGTTTAGGTTTAGGTTATAGGTTATAGGTTTAGGTTTAGGTTATAGGTTTAGGTTTAGGTTTAGGTTTAGGTTATAAGTTATAGGTTTAGGGAATTGAGAATAGGTTAAGGTTTAGGTTTAGGAAATCGGGTTCGGGTTCGAGATCAGGTTTAGGTTTGGGTTTTCAAGTTTAGGTTAGGGAGTTGAGATTAGAATTAGGTGTAGGTTTAGTTTTAGGGATTTGAGAATACATTAGCTTTTAGGTTTAGGTTTAGGTTATAGGTTATAGGGTTAGGTTTAGGTTTAGGTTTAGGTTTAGGTTATAAGCTATAGTTTTAGGGAATTGAGAATACGTTAAGGTTGAGGTTTAGGAAATCGGGGTCGAGTTCGGGATCGGTTTTAGGTTTGGGTTTTCAAGTTTTGGTTTAGGTTTAGGTTAGGGAGTTGAGATTCGGATTAGGTGTAGGTTTAGGTGTAGGGATTTGAGAATACATTTAGGTTTTAGGTTTAGGTTTAGGTTATAAGTTATAGGTCATCGGTTTAGGTTTAGGTTAGGGTTTAAGTTTAGGTTATAAGCTATTGGTTTAGGGAATTGAGAATAGGTTAAAGTTTAGATTAAGGAAATCAGGTTCGGGTTCGGGATCTGGTTTAGGTTTGGGTTTTCAAGTTTAGGTTCATGTTTAGTTTAGGGAGTTGAGATTAGGATTAGTGTAGGTTTAAGTTTAGGGATTTGAGAATACATTAAGTTTTTAGTTTAGTTTAGGTTATAGATTATAGGTTTAGGTTTAGGTTTAGGTTTATGTTATAAGCTATAGGTTTAGGCAATTGAGAATTTGTTGAGGTTTAGGTTTAGGAAATTGGGTTCGGGTTCAAGATTGGGTTTAGGTTTGGGTTTTCAAATTTAGGTTTAGGTTAGGGAGTTGAGATTAGGATAAGGTGTAGGTTTAGGTTAAGGGATTTTGAGAATACATTTAGGTTTTAGGTTTAGGTTTAGGTTATAGGTTATAGTTTTAGGTTTAGGTTAAGGTTTAGGTTTAGCTTTAGCTTTAGGTTTTAAGTTATAGGTTTAGGGAATTGAGAATAGGTTAAGGTTTAGGTTTCAGAAATCGGGTTCTAGTTCGGATCAGGTTTAGGTTTCGGTTTTCGAGTTTAGGTTAGGGACTTGAGATTAGTATTAGGTGTACGTTTAGGTTTAGGGATTTGAGAATACATTAGGTTTTAGGTTTAGGTTTAGGTTATAGGTTATAGGTTTAGGTTTAGGTTTAGGTTTAGGTTTAGGTTTAGGTTATAAGCTATAGGTTTAGTGAATGGAGAATAGGTTAAGGTTTAGGTTTAGGAAATTGGTTTCAGGATCGGGTTTAGGTTTGGGTTTTCTAGTTTAGGTTTAGGTTTAGGTTAGGGAGTTGAGATTAGGATTAGGTGTAGGTTTTGGTTTAGGGATTTGAGAATACATTAGGTTTTATGTTTAGGTTTAGGTTATAGGTTATAGGTTTAGGTTTAGGTTTAGGTTATGGTTTATGTTTAGGTTAAATGCTCTAGGTTTAGGGAATTGAGAATAGATTAAGGTTTAAGTTTAGGAAATTGGGTTTGGGTTTGGGATCGGGTTTAGGTTTGGGTTTTCAAGTTTAGGTTTAAGTTTAGGTTAGGAGTTAAGATTAGGATTAGGTGTAGGTTTAGGTTTAGAGATTTTAGAATACATTTAGGTTATAGGCTTAGGTTATAGGTTATAGGTTATAGGTTTAAGTTTAGGTTTAGGTTTAAGGTAAGGTTTAGGTTCTAAGATATAGGTTTAGAGAATTGAGAATAGGTTAAGGTTTAGGTTTAGGAAATTGGTTTCGATTTTGGGATCGGGTTTAGGTTTGGGTTTTCAAGTTTAGGTTTAGGTTTAGGTTAGAGAGTTGAGATTAGGATTAGGTGTAGGTTTAGGTTTTGGGATTTAAGAATACATTTAGGTTTTAGGTTTAGGTTTAGGTTTAGGTTACAGGTTTAGGTTTAGGTTAAGGTTTCAGTTTAGGTTATAAGCTATAGGTTTAGGGAATTAAGAATAGGTTAATGTTTAGTTTTAGGAAATCGGGTTCGGGTTCTGGATCGGGTTTAGCTTTCGGTTTTCAAGTTTAGGTTTAGGTTTAGTTTAGGGAGTTGAGATTTGGATTAGGTCTACGTTTAGGTTTAGAGATTTGAGAATACATTGGGTTTTAGGTTTAGGCTTAGGTTATTGGGTATAGATTTAGGTTTAGGTTATAAGCTATAGGTTTAGGGAATTGAGAATAGGTTAAGGTTTAGGTTTTGGAAATCGGGTTCGGGTTCGAGATTGAGTTTAGGTTTGCATTTTCATGTTTAGTTTTAAGTTTAGGTTAGGGAGTTGAGATTATGATTAGGTGTAGGTTTAGGTTTAAGGATTTGAGAATACATTTCAGTTTTTAGGTTTAGGTTTTAGGCTTAGGTTTAGGTTTTAGGTTTCGGTTATAAGTGCAGGTTATAGGTTTAGGTTTAGGTTAGGTTATGGGTTAAGGTTTAGGGAATTGAGAATAGGTTGAGGTTTAGGTTTAAGAAATCGGGTTCGGGTTCGGAATAGGGTTTAGGTTTGGGTTTTCAAGTGAAGGTTTAGGTTTAGGTTAGGGAGTTGATATTAGGATTAGGTGTAGGTTTAGGTTTAGGGATTTGAGAATACATTTAGGTTTTAGGTTTAGGTTTAGGTCATTGGTTATAAGTTTAGGTTTAGGTTTAGGTTAAGGTTTCGTTTTAGGTTTAGGTTTAGGTTATAAGCTATAGGTTTCAGGAATTGAGAATCGGTTAATGTTTAGGTTTAGGAAATCGGGTTCGGGTTCGGGTTCGGGTTTAAGTTTGGGTTTTCAAGTTTAAGTTTAGGTTTAGGTTAGGGAGTTGAGACTAGGATTAGGTGTAGGTTTAGGTTTAAGGATTTGAGAATACATTTAGGTTTTAGGTTTTGGTTATAGGTTTTAGGTTTAGGTTTAGGTTTAGGTTAAGGTTTAGGTTATATGCTATAGGTTTATGGAATTGAGAATAGGTTATGGCTTAGGGGTATGAAGTCGGGTTCGGGTTGAAGATCGGGTTTAGGTTTGGGTTTTCAAGTTTAGGTTTAGGTTTAGGTTAGGGAGTTGAGATTAGGATTAGGTGTAAGTTTTGGTTTAGGGATTTGTGAATACATTACGGTTTTAGGTTGAGGTTTAGGTTATAGGTTATAGGTTTTGGTTTAGGCTTAGGTTATGGTTTAGGTTTAGGTCATAGGTTTAGGTTTAGGTTTAGGTTTAGGTTTTAGTTAAAGGTTATAGCTTTAGGGAATTGAGGATAGGTTAAGGTTAAGGTTTAGGTTTAGGAAATCGGGTCCGGGTTCGGGATCGGGTTTAGGTTTAGGTTATCAAGTTTAGGATTAAGTTTAGGTTAGGGAGTTGAGATTAGGATTAGGTGTAGGCATAGGTTTAAGGATTTGAGAATACATATCGGTTTTAGGTTTAGGTTTAGGTTTTAGGCTTAGGTTTAGGTTATAGGTTTAGGTTATAAGTGCAGGTTATAGCTTTAAGTTTAAGTTCGGTTAAAGGTTAAGTTTTAGGGAATTGGGCATAGGTTAAGGTTTAGGTTTAGGAAATCGGGTTCGGGTTCGGGATCGTGTTTAGGTTTGGGTTTTCAAGTTTAGGCTTAGGTTTAGTTTAGAGAGTTGAGAATACATTTTGGTTTTATGTTTAGGTTTAGGTTATAGGTTAGAGGTTTATGTTTAAGTTCAGGTTAAGGTTTAGGTTTAGGTTGAGGTTTAGGTTATAACCTATAGGTTTAGGGAATTGAGAATAGGTTAATGTTTAGGTTTAGGAAATCGAGTTCAGGTTCAGGATCAGGTTTAGGTTTCGGTTTTCAAGTTTAAGTTTAGGTTTAGGTTAGGGAGTTGAAATTTGGATTAGGAGTAGGTTTAGGTTTAGGGATTTGAGAATACATTTAGGTTTTAGGTTTAGGTTTAGGTTATAGGTTATGGGTATAGGTTTAAGTTTAGGTTAAGCATATAAGCTATAATTTTAGGGAATTGAGAATAGGTTAAGGTTTAGGTTTAGGAAATCGGGTTCGGGTTCGAGATCGGGTTTAGGATTGGGTTTTCAAGTTTAGGTTTAGATTTAGGTTAGGGAGATGAGATTAGGATTAGGTGTAGGTTTAGGTTTAGGAATTTGAGAATACATTAGGTTTTATGTTTAGGTTTAGGTTATAGGTTATAAGTTTAGGTTTAGGTTTAGGTTTAGGTTATATGCTATAGGTTTAGGGAATTGAGAATTGGCTAAGGTTTAGGTTTAGGAAATCGGGTTCGGGTTCGAGATCGGGTTTAGGTTTGGGTTTTCAAATTTAGGTTTAGGTTAGGGAGTTGAGATTAGGATTAGGTGTAGGTTTAGGTTAAGGGATTTGAGATTACATTTAGGTTTTAGGTTTAGGTTTAGGTTATAGGTTATAGGTTGAGGTTTTGGTTTAGGTTAAGGTTTACGTTTAGGTTTAGATTTAGGTTATAAGCTATAGGTTTAGGGAATTGAGAATAGGTTAAGGTTTAGGTTTAGAAAATCGGGTTTAGGTTCTGGATCGGGTTTAGGTTTGGGTTTTCAAGTTTAGGTTAGGGAGTTAAGATTAGGATTAGGTGCAGGTTTAGGTTTAAGGATTTGAGAATACAATAGGTTTTAGGTTTAGGTTTAGGTTATAGGTTATAGGTTATAGGTTTAGGTTTAGGTTTAGGTTTAGGTTATAAGCTATAGGTTTGGGGAATTGAGAATAGGTTAAGGTTTAGGTTTAGGAAATTGGGTACGGGTTCGGGATCGGGTTTAGGTTTGGATTTTCAAGTTTAGGTTTAGGTTTAGGTTAGGGTGTTGATATTAGGATTAGGTGTAGGTTTAGGTTTAGGGATTTGCGAATACATTAGGTTTTAGGTTTAGGTTTATGTTAAGGTTTAGTTTTATGTTATAAGCTATAGGTTTAGGGAATTGAGAATAGGTTAAGGTTTAGGTTTAGGAAATCGGGTTCGGGTTCAGGATCGGGTTTAGGTTTGGGTTTTGAAGTTTAGGTTTAGATTTAGGTTAGGGAGTTAAGATTAGGATTAGATTTAGGTTTAGGTTTAGGGATTTTAGAATACATTTAGGTTTTAGGTTTAGGTTATAGGTTATAGGTTATAGGTTTAGGTTTAGGCTTAGGTTTAGGTTTAGGATTAGGTTTAGGGTTAGGTTTAGGGAATTGAGAGTAGGTTAAGGTTTAGGTTAAGGAAATCGGGTTCGGTTTCGAGATCGGGTTTAGGTTTGGGTTTTCAAGTTTAGGTTTAGGTTTAGGTTAAGGAGTTGAGATTAAGATTACGTGTAGGTTTAGGTTTAGAGATTTGAGAATACATTTAGGTTTTAGGTTTAAGTTTAGGTTATAGGTTATAGGTTTAGGTTTAAGTTAAGGTTTAGGTTTAGGTTATAAGCTATAGTTTTAGGGAATTGAGAATAGGTTAAAGTTTAGGTTTAGAAAATCGGGTTCGGGTTCGGGATCGTGTTTAGGTTTGGGTTTTCAAGTTTAGGTTAGGGAGTTGAAATTAGAATTTAGTGTAGGTTTAGGTTTAGGGATTTGAGAATACATTAGGTTTTAGGTTTTGGTTTAGGTTATAGGTTATAGGTTATAGGTTTAGGTTTAGGTTTAGGTTTAGGTTATAAGCTATAGGTTTAGGGAATTGAGAATAGGTTAAGGTTTAGGTTTAGGAAATCGCGATCGGGTTTTCAAATTTAGGTTTAGGTTAGGGAGTTGAGATTAGGATTAGGTGTAGGTTTAGGTTAAGGGATTTGAGAATACATTTAGGTTTTAGAATTAAGTTTTGGTTATAGGTTATAGGTTTATGTTTAGGTTATTGGTTTAGGTTTAGGTTTAGGTTATAAGTTATAGGTTTAGGGAATTGATAACAAGTTAAGGTTTAGGTTTAGGAAATCGGGTTCGGGTTTGGGATCGGGTTTAGGTTTGGGTTTTCAAGTTTAGGTTAGGGAGTTGAGATTCGGATTAGCTGTAGGTTTAGGTTTAGGGATTTGTGAATACATTAGGTTATAGGTTTTGGTTTAGGTTATAGGTTATAGGTTTAGGTTTAGGTTAAGGTTTAGGTTTAAGTTATATGCTATATGTTTAGGGAATTGAGAATAGGTTAAGGTTTAGGTTTAGGAAATCGGGTTCGGGTTCGGGACTGAGTTTAGGTTTGGGTTTTCAAGTTTAGGTTTAGGTTTAGGTTAGGGAGTTAAGATTAGGGTAGGTGTGCGTTTAGGTTTAGGGATTTAAGAATACATTTAAGTTCTAGGTTTAGGTTATCGGCTATAGGTTATAGGTTTAAGTTTAGGTTTAGGTTTAAGGTTAGGTTTTGGTTATAAGCTATAGGTTTAGGGAATTGAGAATAGGTTAATGTTTAGGTTTAGAAAATCGGGTTCGGCTTTGGGATCGGGTTTAGGTTTGGGTTTTCAAGTTTAGGTTTAGGTTTAGTTTTGGGAGTTAAGATTAGGATTAGGTGTAGGTTTAGGTTTAGGGATTTGAGAATACATTTAGGTTTTAGGTTTAGGTTTAGGTTATAGGTTATAAGTTTAGGTTTAGGTTAAAGTTTAGGTTTAGTTAATAAGCTATAGGTTTAGGGAATTGAGAATAGGTTAAGGTTTAGGTTTAGGAAACCGGGTTCGGTTTTGGGATCGGGTTTAGGTTTGGGTTTTCAAGTTTAGGTTTAGGTTTAGTTTAGGGAGTTAAGATTAGGATTAGGTGTAGGTTTAGGTTTAGGGATTTGAGAATACATTTATGTTTTAGGTTTAGGTTTAGGTTATAGGTTATAGGTTTAGGTTTAGGTTAAGTTTTAGGTTTAGGTTATAAGCTATAGGTTTAGGAAATTGAGAATAGGTTAAAGTTTAGGTTTAGGAAATCCGGTTCGGGTTCTGGATCGAGTTTAGGTTTGGGTTTTCAAGTTTAGGTTTAGGTTTAGGTTAGGGAGTTGAGATTAGGATTAGGTGTTGGTTTAGGTTTTGGGATTTAAGAATACATTAGGTTTTAGGTTTAGGATTAGGTTATAAGGTATAGATTTAGGTTTTGGTTTAGGTTTAGGTTATAAGCTATAGGTTTACGGAATTGAGAATAGGTTATGGTTTTGGTTTTGGAAATCAGGTGCGGGTTCGAGATCGAGTTTAGGTTTACGTTTTCAAGTTTTGGTTTAAGTTTAGGTTAGGGAGTTGAGATTATGATTAGGTGTAGGTTTAGATTTAAGGATTTGAGAATACATTTCGGTTTTAGGTTTTGGTTTAGGTTCTAGGCTTCAGTTTAGGTTATAGGTTTAGGTTATAAGTGCAGGTTATAGGTTTTGGTTTAGGTTAGGTTATGGGTTAAGGTTTAGGGAATTGAGAATAGGTTGAGGTTTAGGTTTAGGAAATCGGGTTCGGGTTCGGGATAGGGTTTAGTTTGCTTTTTCAAGTTAAGGTTTAGGTTTAGGTTAGGGAGTTGAGATTAGGATTAGGTGTAGGTTTAGGTTTAGGGATTTGAGAATACATTTAGGCTTTAGGTTTAGGTTTAGGTAATTGGTTATAGGTTTCGGTTTAGGTTTAGGTTTAGGTTTAGGTTTAGGTTATAAGCTATAGGTTTTGGGAATTGAGAATAGGTTAATGTTTAGGTTTAGGAAATCGAGTTCGGGTTCGGGTTCGGGTTTAAGTTTTGGTATTCAAGTTTAAGTTTAGGTTTAGGTTAGGGAATTGAGACTAGGATTTGGTGTAGTCTTAGTTTAAGGATTTGAGATTAAATTTAGGTTTTAGGTTTAGGTTTAGGTTATAGGTTAAACGTTTAGGTTTAGGTTTAGGTTAAGGTTTAGGTTTAGGTTTAGGTTGAGGTTATAAGCTATAGGTTTTGGGAATTGAGAATAGGTTATGGTTTAGGTGTATGAAGTCGGGTTCGAGTTCAAGATCGGGTTTAGGTTTGGGTTTTCAAGTTTAGGTTTAGGTTAGGGAGTTGACATTAAGATTAGGTGTAGGTTTAGGTTAAGGGATTTGAGAATACATTTAGGTTTTAGGTTGAGGTTTAGGTTATAGGTTATAGGATTAGGTTTAGGTTAAGGTTTAGGTTTAGGTTATAAGCTATAGGTTTAGGGAATTGAGGATAGGTTAATGTTTAGGTTTAGGAAATCGAGTTCGGGTTCGGGTTCGGGTTTAGGTTTGGGTTTTCAAGTTTAAGTTTAAGCTTAGGTTTAGGTTTGGGAGTTGAGAATAGGATTATGTGTAGGTTTAGGTTTCAGGATTTAAGTATACATTTTGCTTTTAGGTTTAGGTTTAGGTTTAGGTTTAGGTTACGTTTTAGGTTTAGGTTATAAGTTATAGGTTTAGGGAATTGAGAATAGGTTAAGCTTTAGGTTTAGGAAATCGGGTTTGGGTTCGAGATCGGGTTTTGGTTTGGGTTTTCAAGTTAAGTTTAGGTTTAGGTTTAGGTTAGGTAGTTGAGATTAGGATTAGGTATAGGTTTGGGTTTAGGGATTTGAGAATACATTAGGATTTCGGTTTAGATTTAGGTTATAGGGTATTGGTTTAGGTTTAGGTTTAGGTTTAGGTTATAAGCTATAGGTTTATGGAATTGAGAATAGGTTAAGGTTTAGGTTTAGGAAATCGTGTTCGGGTTCTAGATTGGGTTTAGGTTTGGGTTTTCAAGTTTAGGTTTAAGTTAAGTTTAGGGAGTTGAGATTAAAATTAGGTGTAGGTTTAGGTTTAAGGATTTGAAAGTACATTTCGGTTTTAGGTTTAGGTTTAGGTTTTAGGCTTAGGTTTAGGTTGTAGGTTTATAAGTGCAGGTTATAGGTTTAGGTTTAAGTTAGGCTATAGGTTAAGGTTTAGGGAATTGAGAATAGGTTAAGGTTTAGGTTTAGGAAATCGGGTTCGGGTTCGAGATCGGGTTTAGGTTTGGGTTTCCAAGTTTAGGTTTAGGTTTAGGTTAGGGAGTTAAGATTAGGATTAGGTGTAGGTTTAGGTTTAGGGATTTGAGAATACATTTAGGTTTTAGGTTTAGGTTTATGTTATAGGTAATAGGTTTAGGTTTAGGTTTAGGTTAAGGTTTAGGTTTAGTTTTAGCTTTAGGTTATGAGCTATAGGTTTAGGGAATTGGGAATAGGTTAATGTTTAGGTTTAGGAAATCATGTTCAGGTTTGGGTTCATGTTTAGGTTTGGGTTTTCAAGTTTAAGTTTAGGTTAAGGATAGGGAGTTAAGATTAGGATTAGGTGTAGGTATAGGTTTAAGGATTTGAGAATACATTTAGGTTTTAGGTTTAGGTTTAGGTTATAGGTTATAAGTTTAAGTTTAGGTTTAGGTTTAGGTTTTAGTTTAGGTTATAAGCTATAGGTTTAGGGAATTGAGAATAGGTTAAGTTTTAGGTTTAGGAAATCGGGTTCGGGTTCGTGATCGGGTTTAGGTTTAGGTTTGCAAGTTTAGGTTTAGGTTTAGGATAGGGAGTTGAGATTAGGATTAGGTGTAGGTTTAGGTTTAGGGATTTGAGAATACATTTTGGTTTTAGGTTTAGGTTTAGGTTATAGCTTATTGGTTTATGTTTAGGTTTAGGTTAAGGTTTAGGTTTAGTTTTAGGTTTAGGTTATAAGCTATAGGTTTTGGGAATTGAGAATAGGTTAATGTTTAGGTTTAGGAAATCGTGTTCGGGTTCGAGATCGGGTTTAGGTTTAAGAAATCGTGTTTGGGTTCGGGATTGGGTTTAGGTTTGGGTTTTCAAATTTATGTTTAGGTTAGGGAGTTGAGATTAGGATTAGGTGTAGGTTTTGGTTTAGGGATTTGAGAATACCTTTAGGTTTTAAGTTTATGTTTAGGTTATAGGTTATAGGTTAAGGTTTAGGTTTAGGTTAAGGTTTAGGTTTAGATTTAGGTTTAGGTTATAAGCTATAGGTTTAGGGAATTGAGAATAGGTTAAGGTTTAGGTTTAGGAAATCGGGTTCGGGTTCGGGTCGAGTTTAGGTTTGGTTTTTCAAGTTTAGGTTTAGGTTTAGGTTTAGGTTTAGGTTTAGGTTATAAGCTATCGGTTTAGGGAATTGAGAATAGGTTAAGTTTTAGGTATAGGAAATCGGGTTCTGGTTCGGAATCGGGTTTAGGTTTGGGTTTTCAAGTTTTGATTTAGGTTTAGGTTAGGGAGTTGAGATTAGGATTATGTGTAGGTATAGGTATAGGGATTTGAGAATACATTAGGTTTTAGGTTTAGGTTTAGGTTATAGGTTATCAGTTTAGGTTTAGGTTTAGGTTAAGGTGTAGGTTTAGGTTATAAGCTATAAGTTTAGGAAATTAAGAATAGGTTAATGTTTAGTTTTAAGAAATCGCGTTCGGGTTCGGGATAGGGTTTAGGTTTGGGTTTTCAAATTTTGGTTTAGGTTTAGATTAGGGAGTTGAGATTAGGATTTGGTGTACGTATAGGTTTAGGGATTTAGGAATACATTTAGGTTTTAGGTTTAGGTTATAGGTTTATGTTTAGGTTTAGGTTTAGGGTTAGGTTTAGGTTATACGCTATAAGTTTCGGGAATTGAGAATAGGTTAAGGTTTAGTTTTAGGAAATCGGGTTCGGGTTCTGGATCGGGCTTAGGTTTGGGTTTTCAAGTTTAGGTTTAGCTTTAGGTTTGGGAGTTGAGATTAGGATTAGGTGTAGGTTTAGGTTTAGGTTAAGGTTTAGGTTTAGGTTTCGGTTTAGGTTATAACCTATAGGTTTAGGGAAATTAGAATAGGTTAAGGTTTAGGTTTAGGAAATCAGGTTCGGGTTTGTGATCGGGTATGGGTTTGGGTTTTCAAGTTTAGGTTTAGGTTTAAGATAGGGAGTTAAGATTAGGATTAGGTGTTGGTTTAGGTTTAGGGATTTCAGAATACATTTAGGTTTTAGGTTTAGGTTTAGGTTTAGGTTATAGGTTGTAGGTTTATGTTTAGGTTTAGGTTAAGGTTTAGGCTTAGGTTTTGGTTTAGGTTATAAGCTATAGGTTTAGGTAATTGAGAATAGGTTAATGTATAGGTTTAGGAAATCGTGTTCGGGTTCGGGATCGGTTTTAGGGTTGGGTTTTCAAGTTTAGGTTTTGGAAATCGTGTTTGGGTTCGGGATCGGGTTTAGGTTTGGGTTTTCAAGTTTAGGTTTAAGTTTGGGAGTTGAGATTAGGATTAGGTGTAGGTTCAGGTTTTGGTATTTGAGAATACGTTTAGATTTTAGGTTTAGGTTTAGGTTATAGGTTATAGGTTTAGGTTTAGGTTTAGGTTAAGGTTTAGGTTTAGGTTTAGGTTTAGGTTATAAGCAATAGGTTTAGGGAATTGAGAATAGGTTAAGGTTTAAGTTTTTTGAAATCGGGTTCGGATTTGGGATCGGGTTTAGGTTTGGGTTTTCAAGTTTAGGTTTAGGTTTAGTTTTCGGTTATAAGCTATCGGTTTAGGGAATTAAGAATAGGTTAAGGTTTTAGTATAGGAAATCGGGTTCAGGTTCGGGATCGGGTTTAGGTTTGGGTTTTCAAGTTTAGGTTTAGGTTTAGGTTAGGGAGTTGAGATTAGGATTAGGTGTAGGTGTAGGTTTAGGGATTTGAGAATACATTAGGTTTTAGGTTTAGGTTTAGGTGATAGGTTATCAGTTTAGTTTTAGGTTTAGGTTAAGGTTAAGGTTTAGGTTATAAGCTATAGGTTTAGGGAATTGAGAATATAGGTTAAGGTTTAGTTTTAAGAAATCGCGTTCGGGTTTGGGATCGGGTTTAGGTTTGGATTTTTAAATTTTGGTTTATGTTTAGGTTAGGGAGTTGAGATGGATTTGGTGTACGTCTAGGTTTAGGGATTTAGGAATACATTTTGGTTTTAGGTTTAGGTTATAGGTTTATGTTTAGGTTTAGGTTTAGGGTTAGGTTTAGGTTATAAGCTATAGGTTTAGGGAATTGAGAATAGGTTAAGGTTTAGTTTTAGGAAATCGGGTTCGGGTTCGGGATTGGGCTTGGCTTTGGGTTTTCAAGTTTAGGTTTAGCTTTAGGTTAGGGAGTTGAGATTAGGATTAGGTGTAGGTTTAGGTTTAGGGATTTGAGAATACATTTAGGTTATAGGTTTAGGTTTAGGTTTAGGTTAAGGTATAGGTTTAGGTTTCGGTTTAGGTTATAAGTTATAGGTTTAGGGAATTGACAATAAGTTAAGGTTTAGGTTTGGAAAATCGGGTTCGGGTTCGGGATCAGGTTTAGGTTTGGGTTCTCAAGTTTAGGTTTAGGTTTAGGTTAGGGAGTTGAGATTAGGATTAGGTGTAGGTTTAGGGATTTGAGAATACATTTAGGTTTTAGGTTTAGGATTAGGTTATAGGTTATAGGTTTAGGTTTAGGTTTAGGTTATACGCTATAGGTTTTGAGAATTGAGAATAGGTTAATGTTTATGTTTAGGAAATCAGGTTCAGGTTCGGGATCGGGCTTAGGTTTGGGTTTTCAACTTTAGGTTTAGGTTTAGGTTTAGGTTAGGGAGTTGGGATTAGGATTAGGTGTTGGTTTAGGTTCAGGGATTTGAGAATACCGTAGGTTTTAGGTTTAGGTTATGGGTTTAGGTTTAGGTTTAGGTTAAGGTTTAGGTTTAGGTTATAAGCTATAGGTTTAGGTATTTGAGAATAGGTTAAGGTTTAGGTTTTGGAAATCGGGGTCGGGTTCGGGATCGGGTTTAGGTTTGGGTTTTCAAGTTTTGGTTTAGGTTTAGGTTAGGGAGTTGAGATTAGGATTAGGTGTAGGTTTAGGTTTAGGGATTTAAGAATACATTAAGGTTATAGGTTTAGGTTATAGGTTATAGGTTTATGTTTAGGTTTAGGTTTAGGGTTAAGTTTAGGTTATAAGCTCTAGGTTTAGGGAATTGAGAATAGGTTAAGGTTTAGGGTTAGGAAATTCGGTTCGTGTTCGGGATTGGGTTTAGGTTTGGGTTTTCAAGTTTAGGTTTCGGTTTAGGTTACAGAGTTGAGATTAGGATTAGCTGTAGGTTTAGGTTTAGGGATTTGAGAATACATTTAGGTTTTAGGTTTAGGTTTAGGTTATAGGTTATAGGTTTAGGTTTAGGCTTAGGTTAAGGTATAGGTTTAGGTTTCGGTTTAGGTTATAAGTTATATGTTTATGGAATTGAGAATAGGTTAAGGTTTGGGTAGAGGAAATCGGATTCGGGTTAGGGATCAGGTTTAGGTTTGGGTTTTCAAGTTTAGGTTTAGGTTAGATTAGGGAATTGAGATTAGGATTAGGTGTAGGTTTAGGTTTAGGGATTTGATAATACGTTTAGGTTTTAGGTTTAGGTTTAGGTTTAGGTTTAGGTTATAAGCTATAGGTTTAGGGAATTGAGAATAGGTTAATGTTTAGGTTTAGGAAATCGGATTCGGGTTCGAGATCAGGTTTAGGTTTGGGTTTTCAAGTTTAGGTTTAGCTTTAGGTTAGGGAGTTGTGATTAAGATTAGGTGTAGGTTTAGGTTTTGGGATTTGAGAATACATTTAGGTTTTAGGTTTAGGTTTAGGTTATAGGTTATAGGTTTAGGTTTAGGTTTAGGTTAAGGTATAGGTTTAGGTTTCGGTTTAGGTTATAAGCTATAGGTTTAGGGAATTGACAATTAGTTAAGGGTTATGTTTAGGAAATCGGGTTTGGGTTTGGGATCGGGTTTAGGTTTGGGTTTTCAAGTTTAGGTTTAGGTTTAGGTTAGGGAGTTGAGATTAGGATTAGGTGTCGGTTTGGAGATTTGAGAATACATTTAGGTTTTGGGTTTAGGATTAGGTTATAGGTTATAGGTTTAGGTTTAAGATTAGGTTATAAGCTATAGGTTTTGGGAATTGAGAATAGGTTAATGTTTATGTTTAGGAAATCGGGTTCGGGTTTGGGATCAGGTTTAGGTTCGGGTTTTCAAGTTTAGGTTTAGGTTTAGGTTAGGGAGTTGGGATTAGGATTAGGTGTAGGTTTAGGTTTAGGGATTTGAGAATACCTTAGGTTTAAGGTTTAGGTTTAGGTCATAGGTTATGGGTTTAGGTTTAGGTTTTGGTTAAGGTTTAGGTTTAAGTTATAAGCTATAGGTTTTGGGAATTGAGAATAGGTTAAGGTTTAGTTTTTGAAAATCGGGGTCGGGTTCGGAATCGGGTTTAGGTTTGGGTTTTCAAGTTTTGGTTTAGGTTTACGTTAGGGAGTTGAGATTAGGACTAGGTGTAGGTTTAGGTTTAGGGATTTAAAAATACATTTAGGTTTTAGGTTTAGGTTATATGTTATAGGTTTATGTTTAGGTTTAGGTTTAGGGTTAGGTTTAGGTTATAAGCTCTAGGTTTAGGGAATTGAGAATAGGTTAAGGTTTAAGTTTAGGAAATTTAGTTCGGGTTCAGGATCGGGTTTAGGTTTGGGTTTTCAAGTTTAGGTTTCGGTTTAGGTTACAGAGTTGAGATTAGGATTAGCTGTAGGTTTAGGTTTAGGGATTTGAAAATACATTTAGGTTTTAGGTTTAGGTTTAGGTTATAGGTTATGGGTTTAGGTTTAGGTTTAGGTTAAGGTATAGGCTTAGGTTTTGATTTAGGTTATAAGATATATGTTTATGGAATTGAGAATAGGTTAAGGTTTAGGTTCAGGAAATCGGGTTCGGGTTCGGGATCGGGTTTAGGTTTGGGTTTTCAAGTTTAGGTTTAGGTTTAGGTTAGGGAGTTGAGATTAGGATTAGGTGTAGGTTTAGGTTTAGGGATTTGATAATACATTTAGGTTTTAAGTTTAGGTTTAGGTTTTGGTTTAGGTTATAAGCTATAGGTT
This sequence comes from Magnolia sinica, assembly GCF_029962835.1. NCBI lineage: Eukaryota > Viridiplantae > Streptophyta > Magnoliopsida > Magnoliales > Magnoliaceae > Magnolia > Magnolia sinica. The sequence goes on along the minus strand of NC_080580.1, from coordinate 77,847,918 downwards.
TAGGGAATTGAGAATAGGTTAATGTTTAGGTTTAGGAAATCCGATTCGGGTTCGGGATCGGGTTTAGGTTTGGGTTTTGAAGTTTAGGTTTAGGTTTAGGTTAGGGAGTTGAGATTAGGATTGGGTGTAGGTTTAGGTTTACAGATTTAAGAATACATTTAGGTTTTAGGTTTAGGTTTAGGTTTAGGTTTTAAGCTACCGGTTTAGGGAATTGGGAATAGGTTAAGGTTTAGGTTTAGGAAATTGGGTTCTGGTTCGGGATCGGGTTTAGGTTTGGGTTTTCAAGTTTAGGTTTAGGTTTATGTTAGGGGGTTGAGATTAGGATTAGGTGTAGGTTTAGATTTAAGGATTTGAGAATGCATTAAGGTTTAGTTTTAGGAAATTGTGTTCGGGTTCGAGGTCGGGTTTACGTTTGGATTTTAAGTTATAGGTTTAGGTTATAGGTTTAGTTTATAGGTTATAAGTGTAGGTTTAGGTTTAGTTTTAGGTTATAGGTTATAGGTTTAGGTTATAGGTTAAAGGTTTAGGGATTTGTGAATATGTTTAGGTTATAGATTTAGGTTTATGTTTGGGTTTAGGTTTAGGGATTTGACAATAGGTTTAGGTTTAGGTTTAGGTTTAGGTTAACGTTATATGTAAAGGTTCAGTTTATAGGTTTAGGTTTAGGTTAAGGTTTTAAGTTTAGGTTTAGGTTAGGTTATAGGTTTTTGGTTAAGGTTTAGGTTATGGTTATAGGTTTTGGGATTTGAGAATAGGTTTAGGTTATTTGTATAGGTTTAGGTTCGGTTATAGGTTAAGTTTTAGGGAATTGAGTTTAGGTTATAGGTTCAGGTTATAGGTTATAGGTTATAGGTTTAGGTTATAGGTTTTGGGATTTGAGAATAGGTTTAGGTTAGGTTGTAGGTTATAGCTTATAGGTTTAGGTTATAGGTTTAGGTTGTAGTTATAGGTTTTGGGATTTGAGAATAGGTTTAGGTTATAAGTTAAGGGTGTGGTCCCTGCAAATACAGATATAAACACGGCATGCACCAATTGGCCAGGCCCTTCCAATGCTGTCCATAGGAAATGGATAGCTTCATCATGGTTATAACAGCGGTTCCCATCTTCCAGGAACCCCCGCTCAACATCCAGATAGCTCTAACGCACATCCGGGTCTGCTCCATCATTTTCGAGTAAATACATAAACGTGGTCTATCCAAATGGCCAGGTCACTCCAATGTCATCCATAGAAAATGGATAGCTTCGTCATAGTCATAACAGCGGTTCTCACCTTCCAGCGACCCCCGCTCAACATCCAGATAGCTCCCACGCACATCCGGGTCTGCTCCATCAATTTCGAGCTAATACATTTAAAAACAACATAATTATATCTAAAAGCGTCTGGATACCTAGGGAAGGCCTCCCATATTCATATTGTTGGTTACTCATCCCTTTGTCTATAAGCCACAATCGACTAATACTTTATATTGTTACCTGTACTCTGAAACCAACACAAATATAACTAGGAAACAATATAAGGAATAAGAAAAAATGAATTTACCTGTAAGCATCATTACATGTTTCCCTATAAGGAGGTGATATTATATCTTTGATAGCCACAACCTATATGACAGAGAAAAATGCAACCGATACAGTCTGTTACAATTCAAAGGAGAAAAAAGATTTGTGGCTGCACCGATATTCTAGTACATTATGAACGGCAGCCTAAGTACCCAAAAAGTCAGATTGGGATCAAACCACTAAGTAGTTCTTTTTAATTAACCAAGTTACTAAAGGTCATAAATTTCATATTTAACAAAGTATCATTGAACGTCATCTCAAATCGTTTCTGGTTAGTGCATTTAAAACAATTCATTACAATTAGTGGCAGATGTACTAGGAGCCTTGGCATTAACACCCATATTGGGAAGTTGTTCTCCATGAAAAAACCAAGTTGTGTATGTCTGATCTATATCATTCATAATCAAATGCTTAGAAACTGTACTTAGTATTTTCTTCCCACGCACATTACGACATCTAGCACAAAGACAACTATACCAATCAACACCTCTTGAATTCCTTTTCACAAAAATAATAAACGATTCAATGCCTTTAATGTATTCATCACTCAATATATCTTTCGTCATCCAATTCTTGCTCGGGGGCATCAAATCCATTTCTGATATCACGTACATGCAGCATATAAAAAGTTAGATACAATAAAAAAGAGGCTTTTCATAAACTGTCAAAACATGCCACACATGTGGTCACCAATCACAAAAAAATAAAGATCTATGTATATCCGCAAATATATGCACATGATTAGGTACAGGTTTTAGGTTATAGGTTATAGGTTATGGGTTATAGCTTTAGGGAATTGAGAATAGGTTAAGGTTTAGGTTTAGGAAATCGAGTTCGGGTTCGGGATCGGGTTTAGGTTTGGGATCACGCATACATACATACATGCATACAAACATACATGATGATACATCCATCCATCCATGCATGCATGCATACATACATAAACACATGCATGATGATCCATCCATCCATCTATCCATGCAGGCATACACACATATACACACATGCGTGATGATCCATCCATCTAGTCTTCCATCCATGCATGCATACATACATACATATACACACACATAAATCCATCCATGCATGTATGCATGCATACACACACATGCATAATCTGTCCATCATGCATGCATGCATACGTTTCATCCATCCATGCGTGCATGCATACATATACACACATACATACATGTGTTTTATCATAAAACCATGCATGATGCATCCATACAAAAAAAAAAAAAAAAAATCTAATGGAAATTTTTTATATATAAACAGATTTTTTTTATTATTATTATAAACAAAAACTAATTTCCCACCAACAAATGCAACCTATTGATCATAATCATAGACTATAAATAAGAAAACATTGAAATAAAATAGATATCTAAAAAAAAAAAAAAGTTGTAATTGTTCTTATTCTTATTAAACAGATTTTTTAGAAAAAAATACAAATAATTAAAAATTTTCAAAAAATTGAGAGATGAACATGCTTCATCATCATATTAAAAAGTGGGGCCCCAAATGCTTCATCATCTGCGCATGTCATTCCATCTGATGTGCCCCACGAGAGCTTTCTTGGACTATTTTTTAGACCCGAGACCTAATCTACATGGTCAAACTGATGGACCGTTTGGATGCCACATATACAATGTTGTGGACATTATAGGGATGGAATTTTATAACCTAACGCTATATCATCTCATCTGTTGGAGGTGATTCAGCTACATGGGCAGGAAAAATAATGCTTATGAGCAGGGCTGTACATGGATAGCAATATCTGAATGAAGGTTCTTAGAAGGCCTCTTTGAAAACATCCTTTGCCCAAATACCACCTGAAATCCCCAATTACAAAATCCTCAAGATCCCTAAAATTCTAAAATTCCCAAATCCCTAATTTGTAATATTAGAAAATCCTCGATTCGAGGTCCACATTCAAATTTGTAAGCCCTAAAATCCCCAAATCCCTAAATCAGGAATCCAAAAATTACTAAATCCCCCAAATTCGTAAATCAACATTGAGATTGAGAGAGATTGAGAGCGAGAGAGAGATACCTCGAGTTTGTGAACGAATCTTCAACCGAGCTTCAGAGAGAGAGACAGGGCATGCGTGGGTAGGGAGGGCATCGTTTCGGCTCCCTCCCTTCTTTGGATCAAACACAGAGAGAGAGGTTAGGGGGCGGAGAGAGAGAGAGAGAGGGTCAGATGTGAGAGAGAAAGAGAGAGAGAGAGAGAGAGAGAGAGAGAGGGTTTGGGTTTTTGGGGAGGGGTGAGCGAGAGAGAGAGAGAGAGAGAGAGAGAGAGGATTTGGGTTCTGGGAGAGGGGTGGGCGCGCGAGAGAGAGACTGAAGGGATTTGGGTTTTGAGAGGGGCGGGCACACGCTGGACTTTTAAGCGGAAACGGATTTGGGTTCTGGTGTTCGGTACTCTGTGGGCCACACCATGATTTATGTATTTCATCCATGCCGTCCATCTAGTTTTCTAGATCATTTTATGGTATTAGACCAAAAATGAGTTATATCTCAATCTCAATTGGACCACATTACAGGAAATAGTGTTTAATGAATTTTGACCATTAAAACTTCTTTGAGGCCATAAAAGTTTTGGATCAAGTTGATATTTGTTTTTACCCTTCATCTGGGTCTGTGTGACCTAATCAACATATTGGATGTCAAATAAACAGTACAGTGGGCCTTAGGAGGATTTTAATTATGGATTTCCAATCAATATTGTTTTCCTGTGGTGTGGTCCACCTGAGATTTATTTTCCTCTCATTTTTGTGGTCAAGCCCTAAAATGATCTTTAAAAATGGATGAACGAAATGGAGAAAGCACATACATCATGGTGGGGCCCACAGAGCATCGACCACCAGCCATGGAGCTGGTGGCAGGGGGAGTAGTCAATATGTTCCCCTTTTAAGCTTAGTTTTTAAGTCTTGTGGAGCCCACCGTGATGTATGTTATTTATCCACTCCGTCCATTCATTTTAACGGATTATTTTAACAGTTGATCCAAAAAAGGAGTCAGATCAAAGCCGTGAGCGAACTACATAACATCTTAACGATAGAAATTTATTTTTTATTATTTCTTATGGTGTGGTCCGCTTAGACCTTTGATCTATATAATATTTTGGTGCATCCACTGAAATTATATATCAGAATTGATGGGCGGTTTAGATCAAACACATATATTCCAATGGGCCCCATGGAGCCCCTCAAGGCGGGCCATACCATCTAAAATCATGTGAAGAAATGCCTAAAACATATAAAATCACTTGGTGGGGCCCACCTAAAATTTTGATGCAAATGAAACTTGGTCTGACTCCTCATAAGGCCCACTGTACTGTTTATTCGACATCCAATATGTTGATTAGGTCATACAAGGCTAGATGAAGGGGAAAAACAAAAATCAGTTTGATCCAAAACTTTTATGGCCCCAAAATGTTTTTTAATGGTTAACGCTCATTCAACACTGTTTCCTGGAATGTGGTCCACTTAAGATTTGGATGTATCTCATTTTGGGTCTCATACCGTAAGATGATCTTTAAAAATATATAGACAACATGGATTAGACATATACATCATGGTAGGGCTCACAAAAGTTTTGGATCAAGCTGATATATATTTTTTCACTTCAATTCATCCAATTTTTTATACCTAATCAATAGGTTAGATGTCAAATAACCATTACAGTGGACCCTAGGAGGTTTTTAACTAGTGGACATTCAATTAAAAAAAAATTTCATGGCGTGGTCCACCTGAGATTTAGATCTATCTCATTTTCGGGATTAAGACATAAAATTATCTTTTAAAATGGATGGGCGGTGTGAATAAAATGCATACATCATGGTGGGGTCCACATTGCACCGACTACTAGCAACTTGGCTAGTGGCAGCGTAACTAACCAAACCACGTACGCTTCTGGATGGAAGCGGATTGCGTACGTAACTTAGTACCCTAAGCGTACTGAGTAAATCCTGTGGGGCCCACCATGATTTATTCATTTATTCACTATCCCACTCTTTTCTATGGTGGGTCCACTTGAACTTTGGATTTGCCCTGTCAGTCAGATGCACCATTCCATGGTGGGCCACGAGCTTAAAAATAAAGTCAATCCATGACTTGGGTGGGCCACGCCACATACTATAGTTGAGAGGGTTACCCTCCCATTAAAACATTCATAATCATTTATTGGGCCCACCTAGATGTGCTTCATAGATCCAGCCCCTTCATTATGTGTGTCCCACTTGGATGAGGAGTCAGACCAAGTTTCATACACATCCAAAACTCATGTGGGCCCCACCAAATGCTTTTATATGTTTTAGGGATGTCTTCACATAGTTTTAGATGCTGGAAGGCGCTCTCGGCCCAGTGAATATCGCTTATTCCGGTGTTTATCGGTGGTGGTATACAATCAGCTTACGCACTAATGCAGATCTTTATACTGGAGCTCTTTTTCTATTATTTCTTTCTGCCATATCCTTAATTGCGGGTTGGTTACACCTACAACCCAAATGGAAACCAAGCATTTCGTGGTTCAAAAATGCTGAATCTCGTCTCAATCATCATTTGTCAGGACTCTTTGGAGTAAGTACGTTGACTTAGACAGGACATTTAGTTCATGTCGCTATTCCTGGATCAAGGGGGGAGTACGTCAGATGGAATAATTTCTTAGATGTATTACCGTATCCCCAAGGGTTGGGCCCACTTTTTACAGGTCAGTGGAATCTTTATGCCCAAAACCCCGATTCTTCTTCACATAGTTTTAGATGCTATCGCCCACCTGAGTTTCATATACGACTGATATTTGGACTTAAAGGGGACACATTAAATGCATTGTGTTGATGTTCTACACACATCATGGTGGGGCGCACACAAATTAACCGCATTGGAAGTTCCCATGAGGTGACCTTATAGTACCATTTCACTATTTAGGTAACTCCTTCATAGGTGTTACTCTAACTGTGTAGGGCCCACCTTGATATATTTTATGTATATTGACACCGTCCATATATTTTTCCATCATATTTTAGGATGTGATTACAAATCATAAGAACTCAATAATCTCAGGTGGGCCATACCAATCAAAACAATGATAAATAACTATTAAAAATCTTTTGAAGGCCACAAAAGTTTTGGATCAATTTGATCTTTGTAGTTTACCTTCATCTAGATCTTCTTTACAGTATCAACAAGTTGGATTGCAAATAAACATTACTAAAACCTTACGATGGGCTCTTTATAATTTTTAATGGCGAGGTACTATATTATCATTCTTTCTAGTGGTGTGGTCCACTTAAGATTTAAAATCACACAATTTTTTATACCCGACCCAAAAATGGGTTGGAGAAACATAGGGGCGGCAAGGATATACAACACATCATCAAAATCTCACTTTTGTTATCTAACTTTTCAATTTTTCTTATCAAAATACAAAATCTAGTTTTCTTTTTTAAAATATATTTGTTTTACAATTTGTCAATTTTTTCACAATTTTGTTTAATTTCTTAAAATTTCTTTTTCAAAATATCATTTTTTTAATCTCACTTTTGTTATATAACTTTCAATTTTTCTCGTCAAAAAAAAAATCTAGTTTTCTTTTTTTAAAAATATATTTTTTTACAATTTGTCGATTTTTTTCACAATTTTATTTAATTTTTTAAATTTTCCTTTTTAAAATATCATTTTTTTTATCGAAATCTTGTTATATAACTTTTTAATTTTTCTTGTCAAAATACAAAATCTAGTTTTCTTTTTTAAAATATATATTTTTTTACAATTCGTCAATTTTTTTCATAATTTTGTTTAATTTTTTATATTTTCTTTTTCAAAATATCATTTTTTTTATCGAAATCTCACTTTTTTTATCTAACTTTTTAATTTTTCTTGTCAAAATACAAAATCTAGTTTTCTTTTTTAAAATATATATTTTTTTTTACAATTTGTCAATTTTTTCACAATTTTTTTTTAATTTTTAAAATTTTCTATTTCAAAATATCATTTTTTTTTAATCTCACTTTTGTTATGTAACTTTTCAATTTTTTATATCAAAATGCAAAATCTAGTTTTCTTTTTTAAATATACATTTTTTTACAATTTGTCAATTTTTTTTTTACAATTTTGTTTAATTTTTTAAATTTTCTTTTACAAAATATCATTTTTTTATCGAAATCTTTTTTTTTTTCAAAATTATCAATAGTTTTTTTTTTTTTTCAAAATATAAATTTTTCTTAAACATTGTTAATTATTTTTCTAAGCTTCTCAACTATTTTTTTTTCGAAATTCATAATTTTTTTGAGCTTCTTAATTTTTGACCCAAGCATTAGAGAAGGTTTTGGACCGTCTTTAATGAAGACGGCCTTTGACAGTCTCTAATAAACACGGTTTGTGACAGTCTCTAATAGAGATGGTCTTTAACAGTCTCTAATAGAAATGGTCTTTGACAAAAATATAAGACATCTAACGACCGTCTCTAATAGAGACAGTCCCTGACAGTCTCTAATAGAGATAGTCTTTAATATGGGCTATAAGACGACTAAACGGTCTTTGATAGTCTCAGATCACAAATAAAAGACGGCCAATGACCGTCTCTAATGCGGACAGCCAATAACCATCTAAGATGACCCCATATAAGATGGTCTTCGACCGTCTTAAATGATTAATGGACATTCAACATTTTAAGACAATATTAGGGACGGTTAAGAGCCATCTAAAATTTTAGAAATGGCTTACGGCCGTCTCTAAATTGTCTTTAAACCAAGAAATTTTAAAGACAGTCCTGGACCATCTCAAAATCCGTCCTTTTTTTCCATTTTTCATGTAGTGCAAGTTTTATATCTACTCCAATTTTAGACTCACATCTTACCTTGAGCTGGCAAAAAGAGTGGTCAGGAGCTTTTCTGAAGTCCATGAGGGCACGCATCTGGGTTCCATGAGAGATATCCGGAGGATTGCCTGCCACCACTCCTTATGGTCGCAACATAAGTGGGTTCCACTGTGATGTTTGTGAGAAACCCCATCGAATTATTTTAGGAGATGCAAAACTCAAGTGAAAATACAAAAACATTAGCCTGATCTAAAACATCAGTGGACCCCACCGTTTCATGTTGTGTGGTCCCACTTGAGCTTTGGATCTGCCCCTAAAAAATTTCTCCCGTTCAAAAACGAGGTGGAAAAATAGGTGGACCGAGTGTAGTACTCACAAACATCACAGTGCCCCCTCGTAACTTACGATGGGGGGAGCAGATTAGCTGTTACCCGGGTAACTCTAACCGGGTGGGGGCCACCTTGAGGTATTTGTTGTATGTCCAATCCGTCTATCCGTTTTATCATCTTTTTTTATGACGTGATCCTAAACCTTCAGAAGATCCAAATCTTAGATGGACCACACCACTAGAAACAGAGATGGATAATCATTAAAAAAGTTTTGTGGGCCACAATAGTTTTGGATCATTCTAATCTTTAAATTTTCCCAATATTATCAGATTTTCTTGACATTATCAACTAGGTTGGATAGCAAATAGACATTCATAAAAGCTTACGATGGGTCCTTTATAATTTTTAATGGTGAGGTACTCCATCACCGCTGTTTCCCTGTGACGTGATCCACTACTTAATTTTTAGGATCACTTTCTAAAATGGGTTGAAGAAACGGATGAAGGGTGTTCATATATAACACATCATCAAGGTGGGCCCCACGGTTAGGTAACAACCACTAAGGTGTTACAAGAACGGGCAGTAATGTGACTGGGTCCACCATGATTTATCTGTTTATCCACACCGTTCATCCCTTCTCTTGGATTATTTTTTGAGGCAGATCCAATGCTTAAGTGGACCACACCAAAAATGAGGTAGCGCTGGCCTCTACCTCATTTTTGTGCACATGCCTTAAATTTAGAGTTGGGCATTGAGTCAAATCGGACCGAGTTGGGGCTGAGTCGAATAGGATCACCAGCATGTTTGCTTCAATGGGCCACATGCGAAGGATGCAAAGATGGTTGGATAATCACAAGCGTCCATCTACTAATGCCCCAATAATCACGCCGAAGAAATGATGCTGACCGTTGATTTCTCGAGTTGAATATGATCCATTAAAATTGTTCCTTTCAGCGGTCCACATTCAGACACATATATCTACGGCAAGAATCATTCGTTCAATGTTGGCTTCCTGTTCTGTCCCATCTGAGGTAGCATCCAAAGCATGGATGGTTCTGATTATCCAACCATCTCCATGTGTACATACTCCGATGAAGTCACAGACGTTGAGATTCATGAGCGTTGAAACAATATTAATTGCCAAGTCGACAGGGTTGGTGAATGGATAGATCGAGGCTGTTAGTTATGGCCCACCATGAGTGGAGTACCAAATCAATGGCTCATATGATCACACCATGCCCCCACTGTACGGATGGAGTCATCCACTGAAAGAGCTATATCATAAGTAGTAGAGAAATGCTCAAATGCTATTATAGTACTCCTAGTTGCATCGGTTCAGTTGGAGAGTCCAATAGACCGATCTGAACCGTCCATTAAGTCCAGAACACATTTCATGCTCTAATTAAAAAAAAGTTCCAACGATCAGATGATCCAATCCGTCTTTATTTGACCTTCTCTTCATCCATCCTTTCTCGCAGGCCACCGATTCCATGGTTACGATTGCCTGAAAATATGATCCTTTAGAATCGCAAGCAATCCATGAAGATGTCTATAAAATAGATGGATAAAATTGCTTATTGGACCTTTTTTGTGTAAACGATCCTGACCGTCCATATTAAAGGCGGATGTTCAAGTGGTTAATACTTGTCGAATCAGTAGGATGTTTGCATGGTAGTCCTTGAAATGTGTTTTGGATCTTATGAACAGTCTATATCACTGGGACCACTATGATGCTATGAGTCTCTGAGAGCACTGGAGCGTAAGTTATAATACAACCTTATCTTTGGGGGAGGCGAATTCCCTTGGGCAGGAACTTCCTGGGACGGAAAGCTAGCTGGCCCACCGTGATATTTGTGAGAAATCTACTCCATTGATCCGTTTTTCCAGATTATATTAGTACATGAGTCCAAAAATGAAGCAGGTCCAACACTCAAGTGAACCACACGATAGGAAAAAGTAGGCAGAGAAATTCCTACCGTTGAGACCTTCCTGGTCCCCGTGATGTTTGTATGCCACCCATGCCATTCATAAGGTCATTTCTATTGGGATGGACATAAAACACAAAAACATTAGCCTGATCCAAAACTTTTAGTCACCCGACGAATGTTTCAACGGTAAATGTTCAATCCTCAATGTTTCCTGTCCTGCCGCCCACTTAAGTTTTGGATCTACTTCATTTTTGGGCCCATTGTCTAACATGATCTATCAAAACGAATGGAGGGAGTAGATTTCTCAGAAATATCACGGTGGACCGCAGCTAGTTTCCCGTCTCAAGAAGTTCCTTAGAAAGCTTTGCGGATAATAATCGGGTCCTTTTTCTTATCCAAGGTGTCACCCACGTGGAATATCTTATTGTCATAGAAGGTGGGCCACACCAAAAAATAGCCTGCCGTTAAAAGCAAACCAATCCAAATAGTGAGCGAGACACAACGTCATTATCAACGGTCGGCGTGTTCACATCTTGTGGACCGGAATGGTATGTGGGGCCAACATGTTGCGTGTGTACGCGGGAAAAGTTACAACGAGGTCGGCTTAATGGGAACTCTCCATGAAGTCGAGCTTTGTGGACCCCACCGTGCGTGATATGTGCCAGATATCCACAGCGTGAATTTAGTGGGTCCCCTTAGGTTATGGGATGTCTCAAAAATCATTCTAATCTAGAACTCAGGCGGCCACATTATCTAAAATCATAGGAAATAATGCCTAGAAGCTAAGTGGGCCAATTTACATTTGAAATGGCCTGAAATTTGGTGTGATTGCTTATCCAACTGGAATATACACAATGGTTGCGTTAGATCTTTAACACACATCTCAGTGGAATTTATAAACAATAATGAAGATTTCAATGCATGATAATCCATTCTCAACTATTTCCTGTCGTGTGATCCACCTAAGTCATGAATTAGATTGATGTTTAGGTCTATGACCCTTCATTGAATGATGCATCTGATTGATGGTATGGATGTCCGATACGCGTTATGGTGGGGCCCACATAGCTCAACCTCACGTGAAGCTTCCTTGAAATCAACATAATCATATATGTATTATAATTACTCCGTCCATCAGCTGAGAATAATATGGTCACCGTACATACAAAATATCAGGCCAACATAGAAGCCCACATTAAAAAAGAATTAATGTAAAAATGCTTCTAAAACCTTCACGTGTGTGGCCCACTTAAGTTTTGAATCAGAATCTTTTTGTACATTCCCTTCATCCTGGTGGGTTATTATTAACGGCTTTGATGAAAGATACAAGCCATAGTGGCCCCACATTTTTTCCTTTATATAACCCACTTGAGTTGTTGTCAATCTGGATGATTTTTGGCCGTCTATCTTATCATCGATGATAGCACATGATGGACGGAGTGGATTTTACACACGCAACATGGTGGGCCTCACTGGTTGGGTGTTGTAATCACTGCTAAAAATGGGCCGAGTTTCGATAAGTCGTCGGGTTTTAGAACTAAGATTGAAATACCATTGAGTTGAGTCGACTCGGCCGAGTTTAGAATTTAGTGGCCGAGTTTCGGAACTGTGACCCAAACGCCCTTAAAAATTGGCATGATTGGCGCGTGTGAGATTGTAATAATGATGAGATCATTCTTTTCCATCTTTTGCTGTGAACGAGAATGGGCAAAGGCCAAGCGTCGAATGCATGTCCCACTTTTCTAATGCAAATTCAGCTTATTCAACTAACGAGGACCAGTATAATAGTCTGCGGACTACCGAACCGGATTCATAGATTGTCAATTGGGCCCATGTATTTGGGTGATCAGAACCGTTCAAGATTTAGATCCACATTGAATTGGCCATAAGGAATTTGTTGTAGCTGTTTATCTTAAAAATCAAAGAACTACCAACGGTTTATGTTAGTATGTGAACCCTAAAATCAAAGAATGGTTAGCTGTTTACATTCAAGTCCACTTTTCGAATGGCTAAGATCATTTGTTAAAGAAAGTGTCCACCCAGGGAACGGGTCCCACACCGATCCACATGCCCATTTCCCCTAATAAATATGTGTGGACATGATGATAACATGTATATGGGAATAAAGGAGTATAGACGTTTAAAAAGAATTAAATAAATAAATAAAGGAAAGTGACCGTTGAATTGGAAATGGGAAATGATGGGGTAGGAGAGTGATGTTTGGAAAATGGCAGGTATGAGAGATGCCTGCACTCAATGACAAGCTCATCCGTCTTGAAATGATTTTAATTAATGGGTGGGCCATGGCATTTACTAAGGGAATCTTTATTGCAGTACCCACAAAATCAAATTAATAATGAGTATTGATCATGTGAAGGACGTGGATTGGTAATAATGAGTAATGATCGGACGTGGATTCCTGTGAAAGCCTTTCTGCACTCAAAATTAGGTGGGGGCAATTTGATGTTCATGAGGAATCCACCCCCATTCATATGTTTTGTGGGATTATTTCAGAATATAGGGTAAAAAATGAGCCAGATCTAATACTCAAGTGTCCCTACACTGTATGGATTTAACGTCCATGATAGAAATATTCATGTGGCCATGGAAGTTTTGAATAAGGCTAATATATGTATTGTCAGTTCATCCCGGTAGGAACGACGCTATGAACTGTGGGGATGTCATGTAAACATCTTGAGTCCATGATACCACTCACTTAGGGCCTGTTTGGCCGGGCGAATCCCATGGGATCAAGAGGGATGGGATGGATTTTAAGGTTATGATGGTGGTGCCAGTGGATTGGTTTAAGATCCATGGGATTGCTATATACTCGGACAAGTTCACTGGATCTGTTTGGCACGCCTGGCATATTCCGGGATTTACCTTTCAATCCATCCAATCAAGAGATGGGATCAGCTTTAAGGTAATGATGGTGATGTCAGTGGATTGTTTTAAGATCCATGGGATTACTTATATCCCAGAACAAGTTCACCGGGTCCGTTTGGCTCGTCCTGCATATCTGGGATATCGTGATCCCATCCCTCCTAATGTCGTGGGATCGGTCTGGCCAAACAGGCCCTTACTAGTCACTTTTGGCCTAAGATGTAAAATGAGCTTTAAAAAAGCTGATGGACCGGTAAATTTATGACAAATAATAGAGTGGGCCCCACATAGATCTCGAGTGTAGGAACTTCTTTGGCAAGAAATTCGTGTTCTTAATGATCATGTAAAGGACATGGATTACGTGGCAAGGAACTACTCATGGAATTTAGTAGTGACATGATACGGTGAGATTTGATTGGTGGGATTGTACATTGATAGAAATAGTAGATAGGATGGGTCCATGTCTAATAATATACGGCCCCGCGGATCAAATCCGGTCTGATCATCCCACCATGGAGGTGGGTGGCGAGCTTCTCATCACCCAATTGTGCCCCATGTGTAAGCTATGCATTCATAAAATGGGGGAAAGCTGTCTCTACCATCTAATCAATGCACGTTCTTCCATTAATTAGATTATGAAAATTACTTTGTATGCTTTTCAGCCGCTAATCTAGCCATCAATTTCTCAACTGATTTATCAACATTTTGTTGACTTCATGGGCCTAAGCCAGCGACTAAGCGAGAGTCTTTCCTACTCACGGCCATTGCCTTTTGAGTACAGATCATCTATGTTAAAGGTACCGGAGATTCCGGGCGTCCCTTCTTATTGGTCCATGTCATTGCATATGACTTCAGCTCACACAACACGCGATAAATTTACACAATATAATTTTTAATGTTTGGAACTTCTCTAGCCTTGTCATGATTTATGTGTTAGATCCACACGATTTATCAAATTTTCCAGCTCATTACAGTGCATGAGCCCAAAACTGAGGCATATCTAAAGCTCAGATGAACCACACCGTGGAAAAAAACAGGGATTGAACTACTGTTGAAACTTTTCTAGAGTCCACCGTAATATTTATTTGCTATCTAACCTCTTCCTATGGTCACACACAAACCTGGATGAAGGGCAAACACAAATATTAGCTTAATCAAAGCCTTTTGTGGCATGTACCAATGAAAAGTCACAACTTTAGGAATTCCCTCTGGATATTAAAACAACAAAAAATTAAAAAATAATAATAATAATAATAATAATAATAATAATAATAATAAAATTAAATAAATTAAATAACCATTTTTTTCAACAGTGGAACTCAGGACCTCAATGTTGAAATCCACAAAGTCCACCACTGAACCATAAGTAGGGACCCTAAAAAAGGTTACAATTGTTCAAATGACCAAGTTATTGGACACATGAAAATACCATCTAATAATAGAGGCCATGGACTTCTGATTGGATGGATAAATTTTTATCGGTGGTAGAGATAATTCGCAAAGTTGATGTCAACCTATCTCTACCAGATATAAGACGAGTATGGGAAAAATTGGACTCTATTAGTTCTTTTAAGGCTAAAACTTGCATTACTGGAAGCAGATTGCGCTCTGGCCCCCTTCCCGGATGATAATCCGTCTAGGCAGGGCTTTGTAGGCCCACCATGATGTATGAGTTTTATCGACACCACCTAACCATTTTGCCAAATCTTTTTAGGATAGGAACCAAACAAATGAGCAAACCCAATGCTCAAGTGGACCACATAGTGGGGATTGAATGCCCACCATTAAAAACCTCTTGGGAGCCAGGGAAGTTTCAGATCAAGCTAATATTTGTGTATTCCCTCCATTCATGTCTATATAGAGTAACCCGGATCATGCCCACCATTGAAAACCTTATATTACACCCCGAAATTTGGGTGTCCAAGTAGAGTAATTCGGACCCAAATTCTAAGCCCATGAGATACAAGATTCACTTTTATTTAAGTATATATAATTATTTTCATTCCCAATATACCAAGATCCTCGTGATATCACTTACATCAAATAAGCACAAATAAAAATCTTATATCACCATACCAAAATAACTAAATAAAGTCAACTTGACTTTAAAACATTATTCTTTCACTAAAACAAAACCGAGTAAAATGAAATACATAATCTACTGAGTCTAGACTAAAACTAAAACAAAAGTAATATCTAAGACTAAGTATGACTTTGGCTCATGAATAATAGCATGCCTCCTCAAAGTATTCATACCTGGTACCTGAAATTATTTAAACACCCTGAATACAACAACTCAATAGGAACATTTCCATCCCACCCGAAATTTGTACGTTAATACCATAACACAACTTCATAATAATATAATAATTTAAAAATCAACATTTAAGGAGACAATAAATATTCACAAAAATATTTTAAAATTAAATGAAGTGATTCCATAAATGATAGAATTAAAAATGCACTCCTCTACAATTAATTGGAGAATATTAATCTTTTAGGCAATGACCTTGGGCGGAGCACCACGTGATATCTTTTAGGGAACAACCTTAGGCAGAGTACCACATGATATTTTTTAAGAGTCAATTTGAAAAGGAGAGCTAGCAATGTCCTAGAGGAGGAGTGGGGGGTTGAATAATATAATGTCAAATAATCGAAATAAATGCGAAATATATAAAGAATACAAAAATCTTAATTACTTGAGTATTGAAACCTTGATTCTAAATGATTCGTAGGACAATTTTCACCTAAAATATTAAGTAGGACAACCTTATTTCACGAATATCTTTAAAATCAATCTTTCAAACTAGTAAGAAAAGATAAAAGAATTACAACGTTCGCCACAAGAATGAAATAATAAATAATATCAATCGCCAAAAAATTAAAGCATTCACCACAAGGCACAATGGGTTATAGTGATTCGGTGCTTAAAACAACTACACTTACTTCACTACCAAAATTACTACCCTCGTAATTTTGGCTTTCACTATAATAAGGTTTTCATAGGTTTGCCTTAACAACCTGATACAGCTTTTTGTGATTTTCATGGGCTATCACAATAAAAACCCATTTTGTGATATTCATGGGCTATCACAAATAAAAACCACTATTGTGTTTTTCACGGGCTATTACAAATAAAAACCCCAATGGCATTTTCACAGGCTATCTCATAAAAACCTAAAATGAAATATAGTAAATATATTTATCTTCAAATGAAGATTCGAAGACGTGGTAAAAGCCTATAGCAGAAGAACTTCTTTCTTGAAAATAGATGGCATTGTGTTCAATCAAACAGAAAGAATCTAGGTTTCTATAGATTTTACAAATAAAAAACCCAAATGAGGGGGGTGGTTGAATAGTATAATGTCAAATAATCGAAATAAATACGGAATATATAAATAATATAAAAATCTTAATTACCTGAGTATTGAAACCTTGATTCTAAATGATTCATAAGACAATTTTCAGCTAAAATATTAAGCAAGACAACCTTATTTCACGAATATCTTTAAAATCAATCTTTCAAACTAGCAAGAGAAGATAAAAGAATTACAACGTTCACCACAAGAATGAAATAATAAATAACATCCATCACCAAAAGATTAAACCATTCACCACAAGGCACAAGGGGTTATAGTGATTCGGTGCTTAAAATAACCACACTTACTCTACTACCAAAATTACTACCCTCATAATTTTGGCTTTCATTATAATAAGGTTTTCACAGGTTTACCTTAACAACCTGATATAGCTTCTTGTGAATTTCACGGGCTATCACAATAAAAACCCATTTTGTGATATTCATGAGCTATCACAAATAAAAATCACTATTGTGTTTTTCACAGGCTATTACAAATAAAAACCCCAATGACATTTTCACAGGCTATCTCATAAAAACTCAAAATGAAATATAGTAAATATATTTATCTTCAAATGAAGATTCGAAGACGTGTCAGAAGCCTATAGCAGAAGAACTTCTTTCTTGAACGTAGATGGCATTATGTTCAATCAAACAGAAAGAATCTAGGTTTCTATAGATTTTACGAATAAAAAATCCAAATGGGGAGTGGGGGGGTGGTTGAATAGTATAATGTCAAATAATCAAAATAAATACGGAATATATAAAGAATATAAAAATCTCAATTACCTGAGTATTGAAACCTTGATTTTAAATTATTCGTAAGATAATTTTCACCTAAAATATTAAGTAGGACAACCTTATTTCACGAATATCTTTAAAATCAATCTTTCAAACTAACAAGAGAAGATAAAAGAATTACAACGTTCGCCACAAGAATGAAATAATAAATAACATTCATCACCAAAAGATTAAAGCATTCACCACAAGGCACAAGGGGTTATAGTGATTCGGTGCTTAAAACAACCACACATACTCCACTACCAAAATTATTACCGTCGTAATTTTGGCTTTCATTATAATAAGGTTTTCACAGGTTTACCTTAACAATCTGATATAGCTTCTTGTGATTTTCACGGGTTATCACAATAAAAACCCATTTTGTGATATTCATGGGCTATCACAAATAAAAATCACTATTGTGTTTTTCACAGGCTATTACAAATAAAAACCCCAATGACATTTTCACAAGCTATCTCATAAAAATTCAAAATGAAATATAATAAATATATTTATCTTCAAATGAAGATTCGAAGACGTGACAGAAGCTTATAGCAAAAGAACTTCTTTCTTGAACGTAGATGGCATTGTATTCAATCAAACAGAAAGAATCTAAGTTTCTATAGATTTTATAAATAAAAAATCTAAATTGTGGGGGGGGTCGTTGAATAGTATAATGTCAAATAATCGAAATAAATACGGAATATATAAAAAATATAAAAATCTCAATTACCTGAGTATTGAAACATTGATTCTAAATTATTCATAAGACAATTTTCACCTAAAATATTAAGCAGGACAACCTTATTTCATGAATATCTTTAAAATCAATCTTTCAAACTAGCAAGAGAAGATAAAAGAATTACAACGTTCACCACAAGAATGAAATAATAAATAACATCCATCACCAAAAGATTAAACTATTCACCACAAGGCACAAGGGGTTATAGTGATTCGGTGCTTAAAATAACCACACCTACTCCACTACCAAAATTACTACCCTCATAATTTTGGCTTTCACTATAATAAGGTTTTCACAAGTCTACCTTAACAACTTGATATAGCTCCTTGTGAATTTCATGGGCTATCACAATAAAAACTCATTTTGTGATATTCATGGGCTATCACAAATAAAAACCACTTTTGTGTTTTTCACGGGCTATTACAAATAAAAACTCCACTAACATTTTCACAGGCTATCTCATAAAAACCTAAAATGAAATATAGTAAATATATTTATTTTCAAATGAAGATTCGAAGACGTGGTAGAAGCCTATAACAGAAGAACTTCTTTCTTGAACGTAGATGGCATAGTGTTCAATCAAACAGAAAGAATCTAGGGTTCTATAGATTTTATAAATAAAAATCTCAAATGCTACTTGATTCAATTATCTTAGATCTCAAAGAAGAGTATAAATTACTCTAATAAAATAATATTAAAATAATCTTAAGATAAGGGAATTAAATAAGCTATATCTTGTATTATAAATACCACATAGATAGCTTGCCAATAACTTAAGCTTCTCTTTCTCACTCTTGCAGAAGTATTATAGTAAATTTTCGTTGTAATTTAAAATGAGAGAAAGACTCAATTTATAGGCAAAGAAGTTAAAACTTTGGCTAGCCTAAGACTGGCTTTAGCTGGCTGGATTCCACCGGATTTGTTCCAATGGCTATCGGATCGCGCGAGATAAGATCTATCTAAAATTTGGCTAGCTTGAGGTCAAATTCGGCTGGTTGAATTCTCCCAAAAATTAAAGATATGCATTGTTGGAATTTGACTCGAACTTTCTCGGACTAGCCAAATTTCAAGCTTAGGCTAGTTGAACCAAAACTTAGGCTAACCGAATTTTCAACAGAATTTGTTATTTTCCTCAGGCTTGAAGATAAGTTGACCAAACCAGAAGTTAGGTTGGCCGAATTCCAAAGCAAAAACACTTATAAAAATCTAAGTTAATGAAAATTTGAAAGTACCTAAACCTAAGGTCTTTCTAGGGTTATATCACCTATGTTTTAGCAAATATATGAGACACCTTGTCTTGAACTTTGACTTGATATTGTCTTGAATTTAGGCGTTAATTTCTTGAAAAGATGTGTCGATCTTAAGTTGATCTTAAGTCAGTCTTAAGCTGATCTTTAGACATGTAGAGTAGTTGTGATTCCATACTTGTGATCTGACCTTGAAGCACTTTTGTCTTACGAAATTAGACAATCATGTGTGCTAAATATAAAAGCACTTATACAATCCAGGGCAATGCATCCATGTGTGTATCTTTTAGGAAATTACACAGGGCAGCGCACCCATGTGTATATCTTTGAGGGAATTACACAGGGCAAAGCACCTGTATCTTTTGGGAGTGATCCCGGGTAGAGCACATGTGTGTGTATCTTTTAGGAAATTATTCAGGGGAAAGCACCCATGCCGATCTTTCGGGAATGACCCTGGGCAGATCATTCGTATCACGATATTTTAGCCATACACCTTATAATTTCATAATTTTTGTATACCAAATATAACTAACTACAACTACATTGTATTAACAATGTATTCTCCTAAAAATCGACATACCATATATATAATAGTTCAGATCTTTATAGAGAAACAATTACAACAACAATACTATGAAATTTTAAATTTATAAATAAAATAATAACTAATTGATGGTAAATTAAAGAAGGCATACATTACAAGGGAAAAATCGACATAATATATTTGTGTATACGTAATCATCAATCCAATGTGCACCTTATTTAATAACACAAAAAGAATTCATGAATTTATAAATAAAAATAATAACTATTTGATGGTAACTCAAAGATGTATATACTAAGAGGGAAGGATAAACATAATATATTCAAAAAATTTATACATGATTAATTATCAATCTAATGTGTAGATTATTTAACAATACATCTACACAAAAGGATTAAATGTAAATCTAACAAGGCTATACAATGCACCATTAATTATCAACATGTATAGTTGGTTTAACAACAAGTAATTATTAAATAATTCACAAATACACAAAAAAAAATATATAATGTTACACATATACAATCAAAGTAATTCAATGTGTACAGCAGTTTAAGCATTCATGCATGTCAACTAAAAGTACAGGCGTTTTTATATTTGCCAACTTATAAGTCGAACATCATTTTATGCCTATTATATTTATGTATAAATCTTAGTGTGAGTTGTGGGTTATATCACCTACCTGATGCGTGACTTGTGTTCAAAGATGAATATAACATAACTTAATAGTTGATAATCTTGCCAAGGAAGATAGTACATTCTCTAATGGGGACTTGTTGATTGATGGTTTTTCGACGATTTCACTTCTTCAGGATGATGGAGTTTGATGTAGATATAACACCACATACTTTCCAGTACTTTGGTGTTACGAGGAAGACCTAGTTTAATATAAACACGAACCTAAGGTATCTGAACATTCGTCCTCATTCTAGCTTGATTTGATGGTTGGGAGTAATCTTCATACATAGACCAACACATCCTTCCTCTAATTCTTAAGATGGGCCATTACATCACTCTAGGACTAAACCACATGCCACAAGTCTAGGATCGTAAGTTGCACAACCTACCGTTCATTGAATCCTCAATAACTTAAGGGTTGATCCACACCTAAAGCACACGATTGAGCTTAAACCTGTCCATTTAAAGAATGCACACCATAGATCAAACCATACGTCACCAGTTTCGAGACCCAAATCAATAAATCCATTGATCATCGGGTCCACATAATTCTATCGGGCGAGTTAGCTTTTGGACAGTGTTAGGACATTTACTTGAAAACCCAACCATCCATCATGGCTTCAGAGACGTCTCAGTCACTTGATTGATGGATCAAACCATATCCATTAAGTTCCCAATTTCCCATAGGATGACCCACCACTTAGTTTCAATATTCGGGACATCGAATTCTTAAATCTAACCGTTAACTTAAATAGTGGCCCACTTACAAACTAAAATGACTTATTTATTTATTTATTTCTATCCAAGCTCTAGCTGAGTGGACGAATAAATAGACGTGACCCACAACAACAATTTAAAGGAAAATAAAATAAGATAATGATAATATATATATATATGGTAGAAATAATATTGTAATAGCAATATTCAATGTTTTGAACACATTAGGTCATTTATCCCCACGTTCAGCCACTGATTCTCAACTAAGTGGTCCCGAAGACCATTTTAACCGCTAATATTCAAATTTAGCAAGATCCAACCATTAGATCAACGAAAAGCCACCGTTAGATCTAGGAATCAACTCGTATGGCCCACCTAAGCCTTGGATCTGCCCGATCAATGATCAGAAACCCCTAGGTGGGGGCTCCTAAGATGAATGGACAGTGTGGATTTATCACAAACATCATGGTGGACCCCACTTAATGGGCCACATGTACACAACTGGTGCACACTCGCTGTGCACCAGACCCCCCCAGCCGGTCAGTACAAGCTGACCCGTGCTTAGCCAAAAAAGGGGAGTTTCTCTCTCCCACTGCTCCCGCCTGCGGGCATTTTTAAAAAACGGTGGGCATCCATTTGCTGCTAATGTGGCCCACCATCGTACCCACGTGCATGATCCGAACCGTCCATCATGTCGGGAAGCTCCACCTGACCAAAACCCAACTGTCACAGCAGATTTTCCTACACGTGTTGTCATGCCCCAAATCTGAAAATCGGGCTCACAAAATTCCCGATTGCCGAATCCAGTGCCGACAGCCTCCATAGTACCCCATTCTCGGCTCCCAGTGTCCATACGCCAGGTTCCGATCCTGGGATCCTACAAGGAGGATTTTTCAACGTACATTTGTCTCATAAGAAGCATAACCACAAGTATACCCAAATCATAAAGGCAACATCATCATCACATATCTACTAATATAAACATTTGAATACAGTGCTGAAAGGGAAATACATATATCGAAATCAAAACTCTAGAAGACCGCTGCACACTCCATGCTCAATGCTGCTGCAACCTAACGCCACCTGCACTCATCTATCGTGCATAAGCTTATAGAAAGCTTAAAGGGTGATGAAAGTATGTGCACAAGATAAGTGCCAAGTATACAATAAAGCCCATAAATTATACATCATCGGAAGAAGCGAAAACACTGACAAGATCATGAATCATACGATATCAGAGTAAGAGGAATTATACTGGTAAGTCCATGAGTCATATAATATCAGAATACGCAATACAGATCATAATGAGCCAAATATCATATACTACAGATGCAATGCAATATGCAGATCCTGCCAAGTCCGTCCAAGCTATATAAGTGCAGAAATGTAGCAATCCAAAATGCCAAATGCCATGGATGAAATGCAATATGCGATGCAAATGAAATGATCAAGCTGGATTGAAGTCGGGATGATAGTACGTAGTATCACAGGCTATGGGGTCCATCACAAGGGAATTCTATCCAAACCAGTCCCATACCTCAATTTGGATAGTCAAACACAATGTAATAAACTCCTGATCTCAGGTTAGTTGCGCGCCCCAACCGAAATCCTGGCCATTGCAAAGGTACACGTGACAAATAGTTACGCACCACCAGCCTGAGTGGATAGTGAATGGATGAATGAATGAGTATGCAACTTCTGCTCAGTAGCCTGTCAACCACTGGTAGCTCGCCCAGGCCTCAGCCCCACCTACATAACACCTGCCCACATCAGCGTCCACCCACGTGCGCCCGCCTATATGTGCAACAATGGCGGGGTGTCATAATATCATATCAGTCCTCATATCAAGTCCACAAATCAGTATAGTTCCTCTTTGGAAAATCACTGGGGTCAAATACACTACTTGCTGACCGTCGGTCTCCAAGCAGCACATCCAAGCGAGCGTAAGAGACCTCATTACCCGCCTGTGGACAACCAACACCAACAAGGCATGATGGTAGCGGACCCATTTACGAGCTGGTCAGACTCAGTCTACCTATTGCCCCCTCACTCAGGCGAGTAAGACCACAACCCTCCCAACCGACCACGATATAGTGGGAGACGCGGCCTGATGGTAAAGGTACCGGCGTCATGTTTTCCACTCAGTCACAGCGTTGGAGCATCTCCTGGTACCAAGGAGGTTCTAGGACTTTGCCCCAAGGACATCCTACGTGCCCACAGTTCTAGAATCAAGCATTTTCGGTGTCTAAATTTTACCATCCACGATGTGCCTGTGGAGGCTACAGCCCTGATGATCCTAGGGCGAATAATAATCGTGCTATGAAAATGTGAGATGCATGAGTCACACCCTACAGTCATGCAGCAATCTTGCACATACCGCGCGTTCATGTGGGTAACTCTTATCAGTGAGTCTCATAAATAGTCTACCCAATGGCATATGCTATGATCAGTCACTACTCATATTAAGCATACATATGATGCGTATGGGCAAGAGTCATGGAGTTGTACTAAGCATGTTATATGGTGATGAACTATCCTTACAACGATAATGAGCCTAGACGGTCTACACACAACAAGTATAGGCCTATCAATGGGCCCTAGGGAGAGTTATAATGCGGACATTTAACCAACATTATTCTTATAATGTGGACGTCAAACCATCATTGCTCCCAAGGCACAACTTGCTACAAATATCATTACACAAACCATGGTGGAATCACACATTGTAATGAGCCTTATGTACATCCTATTGGGCCTCGACCCATGGGCCTCAAATATATCAAATGGGCCGCATCACATGGGCCTCATACATATCAAGATGGCCTTAACAACGGGCCTCATACATCACATCGGGCCTAATCAAATGGAACGAATCAATGGGCCGAATCAAATGGGCCAAGTCGAATGGGCCGAGCCTAACTCAACCATTTTAGAAATCAATATATATATGTGTGTGTGTGTGTGTGTGTGTGTGTATCATATTAAAAGATCAAGTGGACCATACAACAACTAGCAGTGGAGATAATGATTTCATTGTTAAACAAATCACAGGGCCCACCATAAAGTTTATTTTCCACCCAATCTAATCATAAGGTCCTAAAGACCTGGATTAAGAGGAAAAATAAACTCCCTGTTGATCCAGAACTTCTGTGGCCCAATTGGGTTTCAATGATAGACGTTCAAATCCCACTATTTTCGATAATGTGGTCCACTTGATCCTAGATCTGTCTCATTTTTAAACTCATGCCTTAAGATGAGCTTGTCAAATGGTTGGACGGTATGGATACAACACATGCATCATGGTGGGTCACATAGATGGACGGCGTGGATGAAGCAGGTGGGACCCACAGACTTGGTGATGCCACTACAATAGCTATGTAGCTGGAGTGAGGTACACCAGCCATCCCACCTCCCACACGTGGGGATGGAGTGGGTAAAACACTTACATCAGTGGGTCCCATGTGGGGCCCACCATAACGTTTATCTATCATCCAATCCGTTAATGCGGTCACACAGACCTGGATAAAGAGGAAAAACAAATTTTATAATGATCCAAAACTTCTATGACCCAAATAGGGTCTCAATGGTAGACGTTCACTCCTACTGTTTCCTGTGACGTGGGCCACCTGAGCTCCACATATGGCTGATTTTTGGGAGGGGACCCACTGCCTAAAGGGCCCATCAAATGCATGGGGTTGATGTTCAACGCACATCACGATGGGGACCATGGCTGGGACCCACATCCCTGGCTACCGTCCCACGCAGTAGGACACTGCTACAGCGTCCTTTGGACATGCAGCAGCAGCAACGTCAGCTGCTTTGTTTTTTGTTTATCATTTTTTTGGGGGTTTTCCTAGGTGAGGCCCGCATCAGGTGGATCCACTCCACCCACTAGATTCTGTGGCTCATGACGGACCATACGAGCCTAATATTCAGCATGTTTCGGTGTATAGAAATATCAGAGTGGATTTCAACGGCAAAACCACTATTTTCTATGAAATGGCCTGCCGAATAATCGGATTAACTTCATTTTTCAACTCAACACCTAAAATGAAGTGGGGAATGGGATGGATGGCGTGGATCAGTCCCATACATCAGGGTGGGGCCTGTATAAGCAGCCCACCCAAAAAGCTTCAACCAAGCTTATATTTTTTTTTATACATCCCACTCTCTGTTCACTTTCACTGAACACGTCCAGCATCCAGGGACGCTGGACGGATGGCGTGTATATATATATATATATATATATATATATATATATATATATATATATATATATATATATATCATTAAGGTGGGTCCCACTTGGATGTGGCCCACTTGATCAATCTGATATTTGTGTTTTTCCCATCTCCATTAAGGTAGGGCCCACATGACTTGGACGATGTAAATCCAACACGTCCATCAAGTGGGTCCCATAGAAGTGGACGACAAGGATGAATTGCATACATCAAGGGGCCAAAATCAAAAGAAAAGGGAAAGAGAGAGAGAGAGAGTGATGGAGGGACCCTGGCACTATGGTCCCTCCCTTTCATGATTTACAACATACATCAAGTGGGTCCCATTACATATGGGCTCACCGATCAAAATTAACGATGGAGATCCTTTCTCCATCGAAATGCAAGGTCTAGATGACCCTATCCATGCAAGAAAAATAAACATCATAATGGGGTCCATGAAGAATGGCCCCATCATGGAATAATCATGAGAATCAAGGTGGACTATCGGCCACATCTAGGGTCCAAAGTGAGATCCATACCATCAATCGGTAGGCCTCACTTGGCCTATCATAAAAACATGAAATCTAGGCCTATAGAAACACCCACCGTTTGATCTTCTTGGTCCGATGGAATGTCAATCTTCTTGTGTCTCACTTTGATGGAAGGTGATGAGAGTTGAAGGGCTAGGAAGATGGATTTTTGGGATAGGAAGTGGGCCACATAACACCTTTTCTCACCTTGGAAGGGCTTGGATGTCCACCACTTTAGTGTTGATTGGAAAGTGTGAAGAGAAAGAGAGAGGGAAAGGATAGTTGTAAGAGAGGTGATGGATGTGAGGTAATAGTTGTACTTAACATGTATGGGTGTGTAAGAGAGAGGGTGAGAGAGAGTTGACTTTAGGATTGCTCTTGTACTTAACATGAGGTGATTGATCGATTGATTGACTGATTGATTGATGGGATATGTTGTAGAGATTCTCTTAGGATTGCAAACACACGGTGTTTTCCTCGAACTGAACGCGGTCCCACATCTCCTGGCCAGGGTATCGAATCAGTGTCCAAGATGTGACATTAGAACTGTAGCGACGGCGCAGTCAGTAGGGTACAAGTCTCGGGTAGAGCCAACTCTAGAATACGGGAGGAGACTCAAGGTTAGCGCAAATGAAGTCAACGTGTCGCAGGTCACCAGAATTCGACTGGGAGAATCGCGGAAGCCTACGGAATGGGACGGGTTAGGATACGGGTCTCATAGCTCTACCCTCCTTATAAAAATTTCATCCTCGAAATTTAAACCAGAACACGACCTTATGCACGATAGATGCGTGAATGTGACATTAGGTTGCAGTAGCATTGAGCATGGAGTGTGCAACAGTCTTCTGAAGCTTTGATTTTGATATATGTATTTTCCTTTCAGCACTGTATTCAAATGTTTATATTAGTGGATATGTGATGATGATGTTGCCTTTATAATTTGGGTATACTTGTGGTTATGCTTTTTATGAGACAAATGTACATTGGAAAATCCTCCTTGTAGGATCCCAGGATCGAAACCTGGCATATGGATGCTGGGAGCCGAGAATGGGGTACTACAGAGGCTGTCGGCACTGGATTCGGCAATCGAAAATTTTGTGAGCGCGATTTCCGAGTTTGAGGCATGACACGTGTGGACACACGATCCTCACTACAAAGATATCCTACAGACACACTATTTCCAAAAATGAAAACTGTTGCCAACGAGGCGATCTGCGTGAGTCTCTCTCCCTCGATCCTAGCCATCCGTCCTAAGCACTCTCAGTCGTCCATTCTAACTAAGCATTGTAGGGATTCTTTTGGCAAACAAAAACAAGCGGCCGGTTTTGGTTTCAACTGCAGTACTTAGCAGTTTTAAACGGATTTAATCCTAGCCTTCTAATCTTCATTCGACGGTCTAAAAACATTAGGGCAACGCTATAAGAAAGGTTGGGATCAAGCATAATCAAATCCTACCACCATTCCCGTAGCAACCCGAGAAAACAACTGTTTTCTCCTTCACTCAAACCCACTACCTGAAACCCCTCCGAGCTTCAATCACTCCATTCTAAGAGCTCCCCACGACCAAACCTCAGCATCCACGAGAATCAGATCTTGAGGATGCCCATTCTGTTTGCGATCTGCCATGAAAGCTAGGTCTTATTCCTCGTTTGGAGATGAGCCACACCACACCGAGTCACTCCGACTCATGATGGGTCCTGGTCAGGTTGGATTTACATCTAGCTAGAGAAGAAGAAGAAAGGAAAAGAAGGAAGAAGGAAGAAGAATAGAGAAACGAATGAGAGAGGAAGAGGCATTGCAGCGTGGTGCTGCACTGAGTCACTACCTGACTCGCTGGCGGGTCCAAGCGGTGAGCCAAGATAGGTGTGGTGAGTTAGGGATAACAGAGTTCGGTCTAGGCTAGACTGCAAGCTTGATAGATTGACGCAGGAGAAGAAATAGAGGGAGAAAGAAAAGAGAAAAAGAAAGGAACCCACTGAGTCGACTTGGCTGGAACCCACTGAGTCTAGTTGGACTTGGGTCTAGTCCAAGTGTGGCTGGACTTTCCAGAAAAATAAAGAGAAAAAGAAAGGAAAGGAAGAAAAGAAAGGAAGAAAAAAGGAGAAGGTGAGATCGAGAGAGTTGAGCCAAGTTAACTCGGATGTCAAGCTAAGTTGATTTAAGTTGAATCAACTATATGTGTGTTTTCTCTAAAACATTGCATTGGAGTTTTAATTAGAAAATTGGTAGGTTATTTATACTATAACTACCTATTATAATCAAAGGTTGTAATTGTCAAATAGTAGATCTTAGTATTTATTATCATCAATAATGTTGTTATAGTTATTGCGATTATTAAATATGGTTAACCATTGGTAGGTTAACTTTGCTAGTGTTAGTTATTATGAGTATTAGATATTAACGTTTATCATGTTATACATATTCTGTCATTGTAGGTTATTAACAATAGGGTTAGCGTTGGTAGCATTAATAGGCAATTATCATCTACTTGTACTTCATTTTAAAATTAATATGAATTAATTGTATGAGTTAGACTTCAAACTCTAAACCAAAGTCTAAAATTAGATTAGTACGAACCATAGGTGCAGACTATTACTCTTAGGTGTCCTAGCACCAATTTTAATACGAGATTAACGATTTTGATTGCTTGGATGTTATTTTTGAAGGCCTACGAAATCCTAGGAATTGTATGTTGGTTGAACTGGTATGGATTTATATGTGACTCTCTCTCTCATGATGTCGTTTATGTTCTCACATGATTTGATGTATGGATGATCATATGCTCATGCCGTGTTGATTTTTATACGTTGTTGCCTCATATTACGTATGATTTATTTACTCTTGTGTATATGATTTCTCAACATGGAGGAAGTGTTAACTTTCTCACCAACGCACCCAACACACATGCACCTTTGCTCATAAATTATGTTATCTTGCTTATTAGGAGAATCTGAATTATATGTTGAGGTGTGAGAACATGATGATGATTTTGCTAGTTTATAACCCTGTCTTTTGACATGTTGTAGACCACCACCCAAACCCTAGGGTTGGTGAAGAAAATAAGGAGAGTTAAGGCGGTCCCGTTGGTAGGACCGCCTTGAGGCTAAACTCATGGATTGGGGCAAGTGCGTATGGGCGACTGTAGTTACACTACATGGATTGCTTGCACCCGATGTCGTTCCGCCATGCACTTGCCTGGACTCGTGCGGTCTAGCCTACTGTCTAACCAACCATGATTGATAACCCTGTTTGCTCACACTTGTATGGAACCTGGGACATCCTACAACCGTTGTAGCTCATCAATAACCCACTTGGAATTGGTCCACAGCCTCGTGAGCCGGGCATGGTGGAATGGGACACTATCCGAGCTGTCGGCCTACGCTGGGGTACCGCACCTCCCCATAGTAACCGTGGGCTATCCCTTTCTCTTGGTTCTCCTCATGTGCTTGAAGTCGGGGATGAGGAACCCGACAGGATCACGGACCGCGGGGCCTCGGCCTCAAGCATTGGGAGTTTTGGCCTAGTACCCAGATTAGGGCATTAATATGTGGGGTGTACCAGATTCCCCAATCGGCTGGATAAATGGACCTAACTAATAACTCGGCTAACACGATCGCATTGCATCGCACTAGTTAGGGTGGTGACTCGGCAGTCGAGGTCGCACTGAGGGAGTGTTGACATTGGCGATCGTTAGATTGTGTCACACGAGGGAGCATTGTGGTGAGGGCATGCATCATGTTATGCTGCATATATGTGCATTAATAAGATTACTTAGACGTATGTGATTGTCTGCTTTTCATTAAGATCATATTTAAATTAATGTCTGTGATAACTTAAGGTTAATAACACCCACTGAGTTGATCACTCACTCCCACTCTGGGACGGTGTTTTAAAACACCAACCAGACCCATTCATAGATGCAGGTGACTCGGGACTGGAGGAGCCTGGCGAGACGAGCCTGGACGAGGAGGACGAGCTATCATACTTCCAGCTGATGGAGGGTTCTCCGCCAGCTTGATCAGCGGGATTGGGATAGCTGGGCAGTGGGCTCGGCCTTATTCTTTTGGGACATAGTATTCTTTTGTTGTTTGGGGAGGGCAACACCTTGTGCGACCCATTTATGTTTTGGACTTGTATATATATGTCAGACCTCTTCATTTCAGCAGACTTGCGTGTTCATGTTTTATGTTCAAGAAATTTCAGGCTGCGCAACTTAAACAGATTTAATGCATATTGAGGAAAATCTATTAATAGTGACTCTCGGGAACTCGGGAGTTGAGCGGATGCGCGACCCCCGATTTCCAGGGTGTTACAGCCAACTTACAAGCCGAACATCATTCTATGCCTATTATATTTATGTATAAATCTTAGTGTGAGTTGTGGGTTATATCACCTACCTGATGCGTGACTTGTGTTCAGAGATGGATATAACATAACTTAACAGTTGATAATCTTGTCAAGGAAGATGGTACATTCTCTAATGGCGACTTCTTGATCGATGATTTTTTGACGATTTCACTTCTTCAGGATGATGGAGCTTGATGTAGATGTAACACCCCATACTTGTCAGTACTTGGGTGTTACGAGGAATACCTAGTTTAATATAAACACGAACCTGAGGTATCTAAACATTCGTCCTCATTCTAGCTCAATTAGATGGTTGGGAGTAATCTTCATACATGGACCAACACATCCTTTCTCTAATTCTCAAGATGGGCCATTACATCACTCTAAGACTAAACCACATGCCACAAGTCTAGGATCATAAGTTACACAACCTACCGTTCATTGAATCCTCAATAGCTTAAGGGTTGATCCACACCTAAAGCACACGATTGAGCTTAAACCTATCCATTTAAAGAATGCACACCATAGATCAAACCATACGTCACCAGTTTCAAGACCCAAATCAATAGATCTACTGATCATTGGGTCCACATAATTCTATCAGGCGAGTTAGCTTTTAGATTACAGTGTTAGGACATTTACTTGAAAACCCAACCGTCCATCATGGCTTTAGAGACGTCTCAGTCACTTGATTGATGGATCAAGCCATTCATTAAGTTCCCAATTTCTCATAGGATGACCCACCACTTAGTTTCAATATTCGGGACATCGAATTCTTAAATCTAACTGTTAACTTAAATAGTGGCCCACTTACAAACTAAAATGACTTATTTATTTATTTATTTCTATCCAAGCTCTAGCCAAGTGGAAGAATAAATAGACATGACCCACAACAACAATTTAAAGGAAAATAAAGTAAGATAATGATAATATACATATATATGGTAGAAATAATATTGTAATAACAATATTCAATGTTTTGAACACATTAGGTCATCTATCGGCAAGTTCAGCCACTGATTCTCAACTAAGTGGTCCCTAAGACCATTTTAATCACTAATATTCAAATTCAGCAAGATCCAATCGTTAGATCAACGGAAAGCCACTGTTAGAGTTAGGAATCAACTCGTATGGCCCACCTAAGCCTTGGATCTGCCCGATCAATGATAAGAAACCCCTAGGTGGGGGCTCCTAAGATGAATGGATGGTGTGGATTTATCACAAACATCATGGTGGACCCCACTTAATGGGCCACATGTACACAACTGGTGCACACCCGCTATGCACCAGACACCCCAGGCCGGTCAGCACAAGCAGACCCGTGCCGCCAAAAAAGGGGAGTTTCTCTCTCCCACTGCTCCCGCCTATGGGCATTTTTTAAAAATGGTGGGCTTCTGTTTGCTGTGAATGTGGTCCACCATCGTACCCACGTGCACGATCTGAACCGTCCATCATGTCGGGAAGCTCCACCTGACCAAAAATCAACTGTCACAGCAAATTTTCCTACACGTGTGGACACACGATCCTCGTTGCAAAGAGATCCTACAAACACATTGTTTCCAAAAATGGAAACCGTTGCCAACGGGGTGATCCGCGTGAGTCTCTCTCCCCCGATCCTAGCCATCCGTCCTTAACACTCTCAGTCGTCCATTCTAGCTGAGCAGTTTAGGGATTCGTTTGGCAGACAAAAATGAGCGGTCAATTTTGGTTTAAACTGTTGTACTTAGCAGTTTCAAATGGATTTAATCCTAGCCTTCTAATCTTCATTCGACGGTCTAAAAATGTTAGGGCAACGCTATAAGAAAAGGTTGGGATCGAGCGCAATCAAATCCTATCACCATTCTCGCAACAACCCGAGAAAATAACTGTTTTCTCCTTCACTCGAACCCACTACCTGAAACCCCTCTGAGCTTCAATCACTCTATTCCAGGAGCTCCCCACGACCAAACCTGAGCATCCACAAGAATCAAATCTTGAGGATGCCCCTCTGTTTGCGATCTGCCATGAACGCTAGGTCTTCTTCCTCATTTGGAGATGAGCCACACCACACCGAGTCGCTCCGACTCATGATGGGTCCTGGTCGGGTTGGATTTGCGTCTAGCCAGAGAAGAAGAAGAAAGGAAAAGAAGGAAGAAGGAAGAAGAATAGAGAAATGAATGAGAGAGGAAGAGGCGTTATAGCATGATGCTGCACTGAGTCGTTACTTGACTTGCTGGCGGGTCCAGGCGGTGAGCCAGGATAGGTGTGGTGAGTCAGGGATAACCGAGTTCGGTCTAGGCTGGACTGCAAGCTTGGTAGATTGACGCGGGAGAAGAAACAAAGGGAGAAAGAAAAGAGAAAGCAGGGAGTGGCTATGGGCCTTTACTAACTGAGTCAACTTGGCTAGATCTTGTTGGGCCTCGACCCAAGGGCCTAAATACATCAAATGGGCCTCAAACCATGAACTCATATATCTCAAGTGGGCCTTAGTGGGCGGGCCACAAATACATTAAGCTGGGCCTAATCACATGAGCCTTGCATACGTCACAATGGGCCTCATAATATGGGCCTTATACAAATCAAGGTGAGCCTCAACAAACGGCTCACAAACACACCGAGATGGGCCTTATCACATGGCCTTAAAATAACCTCCAAAATGGTTGGATGGTTTAGATGAAACATATGCATCATGGTAGGTCCCATAGAGATGGAAGGCATAGATAAATCACATACTTCATAGTGGAGGTCCACACTGATGAAAGGTGTGGACACAATACATACATAAGTGGGTTCTAAGTAGGACCCACCATAATGTTTATTTTCCACCCAACCTGGGGCCCACCGAAATGTTTATTTTCCACCCAATCTGTTGATAGGGTCAGGCAGGCCTGGGGGCCCACCATAATATTTACCTGGGCCCACTGTAGTGTTTATTTTCCATCCAAAATGGGCCCACTATACTATTTATTTGCATCCAATCTGTTCATATGGTCACGTGGACCTGGGCCCACCGTGATATGTATTTGCCATCCAACGTATACATGGGGCCCACTGTGATATTTACTTGACATCTAACCTATTTAAAAGGTCACGTGGACCTGGGAAAACGGGGGCCCAATGGAATCTGGTTCGCAAATCCAACCCACCCATTATGTGTCTCCTGCTTGGCTGAGGGTTCAGACCAAGTTTCAGCCGCATCCAAATTTCAGGTAGGCCCCACCAAGTGATTTTATATGTTTTAGGCATGTCTTCACATGATTTTAGATGGTGTGGCCCACCTGAGTTCCGTATATAGCTGATTTTTGGGGTGGCCTCTTGGTCCGAGGGGACCCATCAAATGCATGGTGTTAATGGTCGACACACATCATGGTGGGGTCCATGGCTGGGACCCGTGGGTCCCTGCCAGGCCGTCTGTCCTCCAGCGCCGTAGGCAGCGCCTGCGTGTCTCTGGCATGTTAACGGCAGCAACGCTGCCTGCTTGTTTTGTTTTTTTTTGAAAATATGAAATTCTATAGTGTTTCCCCTGCAGGGCCCACATCAGATGAATTCACTCCAACCATTGGATTCCACGGTCCAAGACCGACCAAATGAGTCCAATATGCGGCCCGTTTTTGGTGAATGGAAGGATCAAGGTGGGTTTTAACGGTATTATTGCCATTCTTTATGGTATGACCCGCTTGATTATTGGATTGACTCCATTTTTCGGCTCAACGCTTAAAATAGGCTGAGCAACGAGATAGACGGTGTGGATTGTATACATAAATCAAGGTGGAGCCTGCATGAGTGGCCCACCATTACCTTCATTTTGGCTAGCTCGTTAGTACACTTCCATGTCAGTACACACACTCCATGTTAGCCAACCCCACCATGTCTAGCGTCCAGAGACGCTGGACGACATACATAAAATGGACATCATGGTGGGTCCAACATGCACGTGGCCCACCTATTTGATCCACCTGATGTTTATATTTTCCTTCCATCCGAGCCCGCTAATGGGCTGGATATCCAGCACATTCATCCAATGGGTCCCACATGAAAAATATGATTCATGGTGGGCCACACTCACCCCTTCATCATCATTACCATTCAAAGAGAGAGAGAGACGGTGATAGAGAGGAGGGACCCTGCCACTATGGGCCCTCCATTGATACATCACATACATCGAAATGGGTCCCACCAACAAGTGGCCCTCAAATCATGAAATCAATGGTAGAAACTCATATATCACCCACCTCTAGGCCTCCTCCTTGCTCCCTTAGCCTTTTATGCTCCTTGCCTTCACTTTTGATGGTGGTTGATGGGATTTTGATGGTGTGGATGAGAGATGAGAGGGTGGGCCACACTTGTGGTTTGGGAGGGAGAGAGCTTGGATGTATAGAGTTTGGGTTGCTTAGGAGATTTGAGAAATGAGAGAGAGAGAGTGAGGTGATGGGAATGATAAGAGGTGATGGAGTGATGGGTTAAGTGATGGATGAAGTGATGTGAGGGTTGACTTTAGGTAGCTTGTGTAAGAGAGAGGTAAGGAAAGGTATGGGTTGCTTGTACTTGACTTAATGTGTGATGTGTACTTGATTGATGGGATTGATTGATTGATTGATGGGACATGTTGTAGAGATTCCCTCGAGGTTTGCAACGCGTGGCATTTTTCTCGAAATAAATGTGGGCCGACATCTTCTAGCTTGGGTATCGGGTCGGTGCGCGAGTCGCGGTGTTGGAACCACAGCGACGGCGCGGTCGCCAAGGTACAGGTTTCAGTTCGAGTCAACTTTGGCATGCAGGTCTCGACTTAGGATCGTGTGTAAACATCGGATATGGGTCGAGGATTGCCAGAATTCGACCAGAAAGACCGCAGAAGCCAACGGAATGGTACAGACTAGGACACGGGTCTTACAATTATTCATGGGTTGTTAGGTAATTTAATATAATATTAGCCGTTATAAGATTCTCAAATTTTATAACTAAGTTATTTATTAATTTTACTCATTTATTACTTCCATTAACAATGTCATTAATGGTTACGCAAAATAGAGTTCAAACTCCATAATCAAATTCTAGAATCTAAGTTCAAGACTAAACCCTATAAAGAAAATCCTGATGTTATATTAAAACCCTAAGAATGAGTAATCTAAACCTTAGGTTATAACCTTAACTATAAATAGTATGTAGGACTTGATCTAACCATACAATTTCATAATTCGTAATAGGACCCGATTCTAAGGGTGCACGTACCTCCTAACAACACAAGTAGGTGATCCTATATGTTAGGTGATGATTTCTTCCCCTTGAGCTTTTCATTTTCCTATTAGCTTAAGTTAGAGTTTTATTTTAATTTATAAATAATATCTTCATTCTATAACCATATGTGTTAATTGTTAGAATTGAGTTACTAAATCATATGCTTAATATTTATCCTGTATATTTAATTCATGCTATTGGATTACTTGTGGATTGCTTCTTGGATTTAAATGGGTACATTAGTGGAAAACCTCCACTTATAAATGTACACCCATACTTGGGATGTAACTCGATTGATGGTGATTGCAATGGACCTTCGATCTAGTGGTTATTGAGTGGTGGTTTAGATGGATCATTGATATGGGCCTACCATTTAGGGTTGTTGTATCTAACTAGTTTTTAAAGGTGGTCTTTTATCGCATGGTTTAGATACTCACCCTATGTGACTTATTTTGATATGTGCCTTATGTGGCTTATTTTGATATCGCCTTATGTGGCTTTGTTTTAGGTATTTTTCTTATATGGGTTCAATGTTTAATACCATGCAACCATACGATGGTAAGCCCCATATATTGTAATATGATTGGCCATTAGTCGATGGGGTTCCATTAAATATCTTAAGGTGGCAGTCTCATGAGCCAAGGATGGTGGTATGGGACCTATGCCCGAGTTATCGGCCTATGCTAGCAACTAGCCCCCGTAGTGACCTTTGAGCTTATGTAAATTGGCTGGTTGTAACTAGACTAATAATGGTTTGGGTAATCATGCATTCATAGCACAGATCGACATCTATTGCTATCATACGTGATGTAAGTATTTGTCTGACTGGATGATTTTCCTAAGTCGATGATTGCATGGGTGACGAGCCCACTGTCTACATAGATGAGCATTCCCAGGGTGATGATTGCATTCACGCATCCATGCATCTAATAAGACCTGCATCATATATTGTTTTGTATGCTTTGTTTTATAACTATGCTTAATTAATGCAACGGTGTATAATCTTGAGGAAAATTCACACTGAGTTGGCCAATCATCCATCAAATTATAACCATATAGGTAGCACAGGTGGCTTAATTGATTTTCAAGTTCAGACTGATAAGGAGCAGAGTACCACTGTTGAAGATGCATGATTATATTGTTAAGAGTTGCTACATGGTTTTACAATTTCAGATTTGTTTTATTTTGTTTTGTTTACATGTAACATCATTTCACTTATAATTCTAAGTTTGAGACATTTGTTTGTATAAGTCATTATGAGCAACCTCTTATATATTTAAATGATAATGCAACTTTCCTTTATATTTGATTTGTCCACCCTATACTAAATCTGATTACTCTAAATGAAAGAAAATTTACATATGTGTAATTTTGGCTCTCTATAGGTTAACACTCAGGCTTTTGGGAAAAGGGTCATATAATCGGGTACTGAAAAGTCGGGGCATTACAATAGAGAACTTAGCAGGTAAGGGATTAAGGCTTTAATAAAAATTTATTAGTGGTTTCGGATGTTTGTGGCTTCACGGTTGAGGCAGCGTGCGTACACAACGCACATCGCAAATTATTATCATTATTATAAAAAAAAATTCATTTTTTCTTCTTTTCATAAGATGAATAGTTTGGATAGCTTTGGATGCGGATCATCCCATTGTCGAGAGAAGAAAATGGGAGAAGTGGGAGAGAGGTTCGGAATATCAGTTGGGTAGTGACACATGTCATACATTATGTGTGTGTGTGTGTGTGTTTTTTTTAAAGATGAGTTAAAATGACAAGATCCATCGAATGAACGGTTCAGATCAGGACCCTGGGCCCAGTTTTTCGGTGGTTTGGAGGTAATAGATGGGTATAGGAACCTTTTGTTGTGAATAGAGAAAACGGAAGAGAAGAGAAAACTCAGAAAGATTGGTTTCACAGTGACGTGCGTTAGCACATCACTTGTCCTATATTTTATTTATTTATTTACCTAATGGGCCCCATAATATCATTGCAGGGAATCCATTCCATTCATCTATTTTGCTTGCCCATATTAGGGCACGTGCCCAAAAATAAGGTTAATCCAATGCGAAAGCGGGCCTCACCAGGTGAAACAGTGGGAGGGGTTCCCACCGTTGAATTTTATTTTATTTTTTATTTTAAGTTTGTTACTCCTTATGAATAGGTTGGATGCCAAGTAAACATCATGCTAGCCTCTAGGAAGGTTTTAATGATAGGTGTCATTATCACCGCTACTTCATGGGGTATGGTCCACTTGAGCTTTGGATCTGCCTCATTTTTAGGGTTATACCTGATTATAAACTAGAACATAAAATAGTCATTTTCCATGTTCATAATATATCTTCTCACACTATGGCCAAATTATAGGAAGCTTGTGTTAGAGGAATTTGACAATAAATCAAGTTTGAGGATTAGGAAGTGGCTTACAACTGCATGCTTTAGCATGATGATATCCTCGTCTTCT
The DNA here is from genome assembly GCF_029962835.1 of Magnolia sinica. Taxonomy (NCBI): domain Eukaryota; kingdom Viridiplantae; phylum Streptophyta; class Magnoliopsida; order Magnoliales; family Magnoliaceae; genus Magnolia; species Magnolia sinica. The sequence goes on along the minus strand of NC_080580.1, from coordinate 77,809,562 downwards.
TTCTTCATGGGTTTATATGTAATTTACATGTATTCCTTTGTCAAGAATACCAATGAATTTCCTGTCATAGGGCTATGCTCATTTGTTGTATGCACTAAAGAGGTAAATGCATAATTTCTAAAGAGTTACATGTCTAGATGATGGTTTTTGGAGTTGAGGACCATGTCAAACGATCTGAAGGTTGTAGAAGATTTACTGAGAGGGGTGGGTAAGCGAGGTCCAGAGGGTCCATTTGGGGATTTGGCTATCTCTAGCCTTACTCGTAGGGTGTATCGAGGAAATCCTCAAAGTTAATTTGTTGGTTAATTTAGTGCTTTTGGGATATGATTTCTAATTATTGAGATGACAAAAGCATATTTTCAAGCTAGTAGGTGTTGTGTTTGTGTTTCAAAATAAAAAATATTTGTTGAATTTTTTATTTTTCCTTCAAAATTTGAAATTTGTGTTGGCTTTGTGTTATGGGTTTAGTCCCTTGTCGGATTTTCCCAAGCAATTCTTCATATTTACAAGAAAGGCTTTTTGCCTCATGATTGGAGCCCCTTTTAAGTGGCATGTGAATTTAGTCATGGGGGCTATACCATTAACTCTAATCTATGTCATTGACCAAACCTGTGGCCACAGGTATGGGTGTACTCACGCAAGGGTGTGTGTCATCGCAAGACTTTATTTAAAATCATTATTTTCCTTCTTTAAAAAATTATCCATATTGCCAAGTGTGTCGTTGAATTAACTAAGCCCTTTCGATTTAAACTGTGAGTGGTTTAAGCCTGTATAAGTAAGTGCACCACTAAGATCGGGTCATAGTCGTTATATCATGTAACTCGGTTGCTTTGGAAATCTGTTGCACTTGGGACGTTGTTAAATGGGGGGAAATTTGATTTCAAGCCAAGTGACTTACGTCACGTCTCGACTCAACTTTGTAAGTCTTCCATCTTATTTTCTTTTAAGTTTTCTATTTTCATAGTCTATTTAATTTCAATAAAATATTCCAATATTCTTGAAATCAAAATTTTAAATTAAATAGACCATGCCAACTGTAACAGTGAATGCTTCCACCTAATTATTCAAAATCGAACCATTCGCGGACAACACTTTAAACGGTAGAAACAAAAGTTAACATTTACACTGACCACCCTTAAAGTTTCATATATTTGACTTGAATCTTTCACTATCGATCCAGCAAATCAAACTAAAGTAAAAAAATTCAATTAATTGCAAAAACTATATTCTGAACTCTTTATCCAACGAGTTATATGATGTGTATGTTTGTTACGATTTTACCAAAGACATTTGGATTGCTTTAGAAAAGAAGTACGTCTTGTAAGAGACATGGGCTAGAAAACATGTAGCCGCCAATTTCTTTAAACTAGATTCACAACTTTCAAATTTTAGTTCATGAATTTTCGTTTGGATGAAGTATTTATTTTAGGAGTGATAATAGAAAAGCTAATGACCTCTTGGAAAGAATATAAGAACAAAATAAAACATGAAAAGAACGACATCTCATTAGAAAATATAATCGTACATATTAAAATAGAGGAGGCTAATAGAAACAAATCAAAAAGTAAACATTAATGACATAGATTCAAAGGTGAATCTTATTAAATTAGGTTAAGAAAACAACAAGAAGAAAAATGACAAGCGTAACAACTATGGAATACCTAGGTGTTATGCCAATGACGGTACGCTAAAAAAGAAGAATTCAAATAAGTAGTTCAAGAAAGAAAACTGTTATAAATGTGGAAAGCCTAGGCATCATATTAAAAATTGCAAGCATAAGAAAAAAAGAAAATAAGAATCAAGTTAATCTTGAAAGAAGTGGGTAACAAGTCTAATATGGTAGTAGTTGCATTGTCAGAAGTATTTCTTGTAAACTATTTGAAATGGATATTAGACACTGGAGCAACTCGGCATGCGTGCAAATATTGTAGCATGTTTACCTCTTACCAAGTGTCAGGAGTTGACGAACATGTGTTTATGGGTAATGCTTTAACTTCTCCAACTATAGAAAAATGAAAAATACTTTTGAAACTCAGTTTGGAAAGACTCCGATGTTTAATGATGTTCTGCATGTGCCTGACATTAAAAGAAATTTGGCCTCTGGTTTCCTCAATAAGGTTGGAGTTAAGTTAGTATTTGATTTAGACAAGCTTGCAATGACTAAAAAGGAAAGTTTTGTTAGGAAAGGATAATAATAATAAGACATCTAGTTCTGTTTATATCATTTAACCTTTTTATTTACGACATAGTATATTAGGTAATTTGAATGTAACATCTTTGAAAAAAATAAAAATTTTAGGTTTATTACTCAATAATTTGAATTAAGATTTGTGAGACGTGTAGAATCTAAATTCATTAAAAAAAATACTTTAAATGGGTAGAATGATCTTATTTTATATTAAAGTTGATACACAGTGACTTATGTGATTTTAGAAATCACATGTCTAGAAGTGGTAAAAGATATTACATAACCTTTATAGATAATAACTCTAGGCTCAGCAGAGTCTATCTGTTAATGTAACACTCTGAAAATCGGCACCCGAGTACATAAACTCCGGTCCCTAGTTTTCAGGTATTAACTAAATGAAAATATATGTGTGATCTCGCTTAGATTCACATTCATTTTACACAAGAGTAATCGAAGTAGCACAATTTAATTTAGCGGATCTAAAGTGAGGTAAAGATAATGAAAATCAATGAATATAGGACTAACAGTAAAAATGCAATTCTAATAGTGGTGATTGCCCAAAATAGGGATTATACAAGCCACAATGAACATACAACAAAATCAACATATGGAGCACACCTAGTCAGGAACTCCAACATATATAAAAACAAAAGTAAATAAGTGCAAGGTCTTCTAATTTTGCCCGACACTCCCAACATCATGATGAAGGTGCAAGCCAATCCAAGCCTACCCGCCGAAGGCGTCAATAGAATTTAAATCAACAATAATACCTGGTTAGTGTTTTAAAACACCACCCTAGAGCGAGAGTGAGTGATAACTCAGTGCTTCCATTAACTCTAATTTACACATGTTATCAATTCTACAAGCATAAGTACTGATAAAGAAACTTAAACACTCAGTTCTTAAATGCACTTATTAATGCATGTGCATGTTGTCATGAGATGATGCATACCCTCACAATCCAACACTCTTTCATAAGCTTTGCCCTTGCATTTACCAATTTTGTTGATTTAGCCCTTGCTACTCTCCTCTTTGTTGAGTTGGCCATTACTACTCTCCTCTTTGTTGATTTAGTCATTGTTACTCTTCTCCTTATTTCATTAGCCTTGTGCTATCTACTTTTATGGCTTGAACATGTGTCTTGAAATTTCAAAACTTCCATGATTCAATTGATTTCCTCCTTGGTACAAGTACTATGTTGGAAATCCCACTTATAGCGATCAAGAAAATATCGTGGACGTAATGCGGTTCGGGTAGCAGCCCCTGAGTCGACATATAATTCCATGACTTTTGGGTAATGATACACAAATCGATATAAGTAATTCGCAATGCGTGTTATATCATTTCAGGAATTGGATGTCGCAAATAGTCGCTCTATGAACAAATCGTGTCACGTAATTCATCCAAGTCATGCGTTTTGTTGTTTTAGGATAACTGCGTAAATCCACGTTAATGCGTGACACGCCGACGAATCTCTGAAAAATGGGATGCAGGGCAAGCTAGATAACTCTAAATCATTTTTCAAATTGTGGTGATCGCTAAGTGTGATGAACCGCATATACTTTGGTAGGCATGTATCTCATGTAAGTTGTTTGCGCATATTGATACCTCTTGTAGTTGTGGAGTACAGGACATATTAAAACCCTCGCATTACTTTTATAAATCTCTCAAATTATTGTGAATCTTAAATGATAATCATCACTATGAGTAGGGCGTTAACCCTCTTCAACCGTACAGATGATGCAAGTGATGTACAAATTAAAGACCTAGAGGACCGTCTCCCTATGAAAAATTATACTGAATGAATAAGAAGATAGTTTCATGATTTAGTTTCATTTATATTTCCGTTGCAAGCTCGATAATGTAATAAACTCCCATTAAGAGGGCATTTGATAATTTGCTGAATTCATTTTAAATAAAGTCTATTTTATTTTCGTGAATGGTTACCTTTATAAATGTAACTAGATGTGATATATATTTTTTAAAAAAGTACAATTTTTAAAGCATCCAATTTATACATTATTAACACCCGGTTTTCTTGAATACGAGTATAAACTCTGATCATGAAAATTTGAGATGTTACACGTTATGAGATGCACAACCTATCTATCTTTATCGTGAAGGGCCATCTGGAGTCAACCAACTCATGTAGTGGGTTGTGTCCATTCGTTTCGTGCGAAAACGCACACTTCCCCTTTAAAAATGGGATTTTTAGAAAAAAGTACTATTTTTAGTAATTCCAATTTTAAAATGATTTACTATGTTTAGTAATTCTAATTTTTTATCATATTTTCTTATTTTTAAAATTTTAGGATTTTCATCTTTTTAGAAATGGCTTGTTATCATGCTAATACTTTTCTAGAAAGGTCTATCTAAACTTTTTATTTTTTAAAAATTATGCTTTAGAAGAGTTTTGTTAGAATTAAAACTTTATGAATTTTTCTATTTTTGGTAATTACGAATTAAGATATTTTTATTTTTTCTTTATTAGTGCTATAATAAGATTGATATGGATGATATTATTATTTAATAAAAAATGATTTTTAACTATTTTTTCTTGTGAATTTAAGAAACTACATTATGGATTCATGGTTTTTAATCACTTAATAACGACGATGATCTTTCTCTTGTAATTTCATGCTCTTTCATGCGTCACTTTCCCTCGTCTTATTATCTATTGGTATTACTTTTAAGTTCTTACAAATGCATTTATTTATAATTGTATCCTTCTCCATCTTGTCACTGATCCATCTCTACATCTTCACCTCAGCTACACTTAGTCTGTAAATATATTATTCCTTAACAACCCAAAATTCTGTCCCTAAAAGTATGGCAGGTCTTATTGTTGTCCTATAAAATTCATTTCAATTTAAATGGTACGCCACAGTCACATAAAATGCATTTTTTATATGAGTTTATATTACTTCTTCAACTTATATGCATAATGTTATGCTTTTTCTACTTAAAATGAAAACCCAAGATTTATAATGGTCTATTCTTCATGTCATATCATTCTATCTGTTTGAAAGTAAATATTCATTTCCTTCCTTTACCGTTGGGTAACATGGTATCCAATAAGTAAATGTGGCATCCACGTAAAGTACTTGGGACGAATAATCAACAGCTCCACCGGGTGCATGCTCCAATCCAATGCACACATGTAAAAAAGTGAATGAAATGGAATCATCGTCCAAAATAAATGTGGCCCGATGATGAGTGGATAGGATGAGATGTAGACTAAAGCCATAGTATCTATTTCGATTTTTGTGGTGAGCCTTTCAAGTAAAACCATATTAAAAGTGAATATATGTCTGATTTTTGCCAACCTTTTAACTATGTTTTTTGGGTTCACAACTACCATATGGGGGTCGGTTTTCACCGGGCTTGCATGATCTCAACCATTCATTTTAAACATTTGTTGAACAGATGATTATGTACAAAGGTAATTTTGTAACATTGAAAAGGACTCATTTTTTAAATCCAAAAACCAAAGGTTATGATCACCACAAGCTGCCTACTTTCTGATGATCCAAATCGTTCAAATAGCTAGCGACTCTCCTTTTATGTAGAAATAATCAAAAGTTTCCCATCATATGATCCTAGCTAATTAAATGTAGAAAATTTCTTATCCATGCCGTCTATCCATTTTTTAAGCCCATTTTATAGAATTACTCCAAAATTGAAGCATATCCAACACTCACGTGGACCACACCACAGGAAAGAGTTGGGATAATGAAGTCCAGCATTAAAACCTTTTTACGGCCACGGTGATATTTGTTTGTCATCCAACCCGTTCATGTTCATAAGGTCACACGAACCTGGATGAAGGGAAAAAAAAGATATCAGCTTGATCCAGATCTTCGGTGGCTTCCAAGAAATTTTAAATTGTAGGCATTCAATTCATATTGTTTAATGTGGTGTGGTCCGTTTGAGCTTTGGATATATATCAATTTTAGGCTCATCCCATAAAATGAGCTGGTAAAATAAATGGACGGCATGGATAAGACACATACATCACGGTGGGTCCCACATAGTTTATTCAGTGCGCTAGGGTTTCTTGGTATGCAATCCACTTACCACAGTTCACAATGCTGACAATCCGCGTCCATGTAAAGTGACTGCACCCAAACTATTGCTTGAAAAGGGGCGCTGATTTAGCCACGTCGGGACCTGACCAAGTTCGGTCAGGTCGTGACTGTGGGGCCAACCTATATCTCGGTCTTGTATATGTTTTTCATATCATTTTAGGGTATGTGATAAAACCCGTGGAGTATTCAAATCTAAGGTGGACCACATCAGAGGAAATAATATTGTTTGACCATTAAAAACCTTTTGTAAGCCACAAAAGTGTTCATCAAGCGCATATTTGTTTTTTTTTCCCCTTCATCCATTTCTATGTTACCTAATCAACAAGTCAGATGACAGGTAAGCATTACAGTGGGCCTTAAGAAAATTTTAAGGGTGGGCGTTCAATCACCACTTTTTCTTGTAGCTCCTGTTTGGGAGTGTTGATTTGGAACCCCTGGATTTGAAATCCTTCCACCGTGTTGGAAACCTAGATTGGAAATCAACTTTAATCCAAAAGTAACCCTAGGGTTTGAATATAATTACTAAATTAACATTAATAACTCTAATTAGTGACATATGTAGTGTTTGACACAATGGTTATAATAAGCCCACTGAAATATATGTTTTGCCCAAAAATGATGAAATTTCAGGTCTCAAGATGGTCACAGGCAAAAGATCATATCCGAGTGACTAACCAATAATTCTTACAGTTGATTTACATGGACAATGCCTAGACCTTGCTGATCATCGTATTAAAGTAATTAATCGTGATGCCATTGATAATCTTATTGTTTTTCAATATCATTAGTGGGTCATGTGCCCAATAGAATAATAGTTTGGTGATACACATATTACACATGCAACTATTGAAATGATTTTAGGTGTAATCCAAGACACTCACTGTAGATTTGAAACCCCTATTTAAGCCCATTTGAAACCTAGGATTTGAAACCACCGTTACTTTATGCTGCCAAACAAGCAGCGGATTTAAAACCCCCTGAAATCCCTTCAAGTCGCCCAAACCCATGGTGCCAAATGACTGCAAAAATAGATGGACGGCGCGGATAAACAATACATACATCGAGGTGGGTCCCACGGTCAGGGCCGCACACCTAAATATTCACTGGTGCCTGCCACCCGAACTATCAGTTAAAAAGCGACTGCCATCGGTACTATCTAAGCTTAAAAGTGTCATATCTGTGGGCGGAGCATCAGGTAATCAGTTCACGAGACTGATGCTCTACCAAACTGACGCGCGGTGCGTACAACGCCCCGGCTCAAAAGCGCGGAAAGCGCGCTAACTGCCTACACGGGTTACTTTCTATAACGCGGGAGCGGATTTGGTGCGGAAACGGATTGGCTACTCCCACTGACACCAGCCAATGGCTGATGGTCGGTGCCATGTGGGCCTAACCATGATGTATTTTTTTCATCCATTCCGTCCATCTATTTTTAGAGATCATTTTACAATATGAGTTCAAAAATAAGATATATCCAAATCTCAATTGGACCGCATTATAGGAAACAGTATTAAATGAGGGTCTACCATTAAAAACATTTTGGGGTAATAAAAGTTTTGGATCAAGATGATCTTTGTTTTTTCTCTTCATATGGGTCTGTATGACTTAATCAACAGATTGGATGTCAAATGAACAGTATAGTGGGCCTTAGGAGGATTTTAATGGTGGATATCCAATCATTAATATTTTCATGTGGTGTGTTCGACGTGAGATTTATTTCCCCGTCATTTTTGGGATCAAGCCATGTGGTGTGTTCGACGTGAGATTTATATCCCTCTCACAGAGCACCGACCACCTGCCACGGAGCTGGTGGCAGGGGGAGTAGCCAATCCGTTTCCATTTGGTGCCGGCCTTAATGTGGGTCCCACGTTCTAAATCCACTCCGTTCATCCGTGTAGGAAACAGCTGTGATCGACCATTAAAAGATTCTTGTGGGCCACAAAAGTCTTGGATCAAGATGATATTTGTCCTTTCCCTTCATCTAGGTTTTTATTACCTTATTAACAGCTTGGATGGAAATATACTCGGGTGAGCCCCACCTAATCCGCTCCTAAGTGACGCGGGGGAAGAGTTACCCTGCGTGATATCTCCACCGTCCATGCAATTCCAAAAAGTTAAAGTGGATTAGATACTCGGGTGAGCCACCTAAAAAACATAATTCACATGGGATGTCCCACTTGAGTTTTGGAATAATGGGATTTTTTATTTTTTTTTTATAGTCGTTCACCCCGATGAAGCAGATCAAATGAATGGATGGGATGGAATATGAACCCCACGGAGGGTCCTGCCCAAAACTAATGGTGGGCGTTCCATCCAAGATGTTTTTCATGGTGTTTCCTATCTGAGTTTTTAATTATTAGGATTTCTGGTATCAATGGTTAAAATCAAGCAGCCTATCTGATGGATGGAGTAGATCTCCTTGAAGTTACACTCACATGGCAGTTACTTCAGAAAAAGCCCCATCATTGTGAAAAGGAAAAACCGTAGAATGTGTTGGACGCAGTCCCGTTGAAACTAGTTAGAAATTGCACACGTGGCATGCAAGTAGTCAAATTAAACCGTCCAAATTATGGAATCGATTGAAGATATCTCACTATGAGATTGATCAATATTTATTGGACGGTTAAAAATTAAAAAGGAAATCCAATGGTCCTATTTCCATAAACAAGAGTCCACGAATCAGAGGTTAGGATTGTTCGATAAATCTAATATTTAGATCATCACTTGGACTACAATCTAATCGGTTTATCTGCATTAATATATGCCACGTATACACTTTCCTAATGCCGGTGTATCAAGCGTCATATGCGGTTTTGAGTATCATGCAACTCCTCTTCTTTTGAAAAGGGCATTGGATTCAGAGGCGTAGTACGCACTCCGCGCATCCCATTACAATATAGCACCGAATTCAAAAAAAAAGGTGGGCCAATGTGGGGCCCACTTACCTTGTATGGCGGACAAAAGAATGTTTCTCTGGCCTTCCTTGTAGAAATTGAAGTGGGTCCCACATCATAAAATTGTGGGCCCACGTTTGACCGTCCACGTGGCATAGGTTTCCCCTCTCACACACGTAGAAGAAAAAAATTGGGTGGGAGAATTATTACGGATGGAAGATTCCCTCCTCATGCTTAGTCGACGCCAGCGATGCCTACCTACCAATCACGGCATCATCAAATGGGTGGGCCCCACATCCTGAAATCCCCAAAATAGCCTTGCTCTTTCCCTAAAATACCGAAACTGCCATGGTGGTCGATTAAGGGGAAGGAATATGCAGGAGTACACCTATACACACGCCTCTACGTGCACGTGGGCAGCTGGAGCATGCGTATGACATCTGAGCCGTCTATCAGGGTGGGACACGATTTAGATCTTCTGACCAAAAACTCTGGCTGGTCAACTATCAGGTGGGCCACACATGAACAGAAAACAATGGAGGGTCATCCATTGGTTTTTTCTCATGTGTGGGGTATTTGATATTTGACGGACTCGAGTCTTTGGACAGATGATCTACATGGTGGGACCCACCATTTACATGGCTAGGATGTCATCACACGCAAGGTGGCCCTTGTAGCACCGAAGGAAAACCTAACCGTAGCCTCTTATTTATGGTGAGGTATCTCATCCCCTGCAGACACGACATACATGCAGGTGGATGTAAACCATCCAAACCGTTGGCAGATGTTTAAATGAGGATGGCCCAAAATTCAGGCTGATTCAATGATTTTCACCGTTTGAAAAGTTCATGATTTTGGACTGATGAGTTTTTTTTTTTTTTTTTTTTTAATTCTTTAATCAACCATTCAATCAATGTAGTTCAATTCAATGATTTGAACGGTCTAGATCGGCTTGAATGTGTAGCTTCTGTGATATATGTTAGATGAAACCCATGAGCGTATTTTCAATGGACGGGAGACTTTTAGAGGATGCGGTTGCTATTGACCCCAGGTCCCCAACTCCAGCCGGCTAGCTGGTGCCAGAGCTCTCTTTATGTGTTTTATCCACGCCGTCCATCCATTTATGAGATTGATCCAAAACTTCCGTGATCCTGAAAAAAGTTTTCGATGGTAAGCCTTCAATCCCCTGTTATCTTTGGTGTGGTCCACTTAATATTCGAATTTATCTCATTTTTGCACTCATACCCTAAAATAAACGGACTCGGATTGTGTCCAACCCCATCCATCTGTGAGTCCATCATGATGTACGTGTGACATCCACTCCGTCCATAAAACGAGAAGCCTGATGTTAAAGCTCGAGCCTGAAAATCATGCAACAAAAAACTCAGGTGGGCCACACCACAGGCAACCAATATGATGGGACGCCCACAACAGACACCTTATTAGGGCCGCCGCGTTGTTTATATGCAGACGACCGGTTCGTCAGATGGGTCGCACCGCGATGAAGAGAAACTCGAGCGAAAAACCTGCTCTAGACTTAGGTGGGCCAGACCATGTTTCTGCCGTGAACTTATTTTCCACTGTGTAGCTTACCTGAGTTTTTGCACTTAAACAGATTTATGAAATGGACGGTGACGGATGGATAGATTGGATCTCACACAAAAAATCACGGTGGGCCCCACAGATAGTGGGTATTGCACGCGCTTCCTACAACAGTCCCAAAGGCACCAAATGGAACTTAACGGCTCAGCCAGTTATTTTCGGCCACATGGCCTGTGAGTGGGAATAGCCTGGCTTGTCCCCAAAAAGGTAAACTGCACTTCTGTCCATGTGAAGATCACCTACTCCAATTGGCTGGATGGTGTTCCCCACCACTATCTCCAGTCCATCGCCTCATCCCTATAGTGGGTCCCCCCATTTCTTCCGTAACTCCTTTTGGGAGCCGTGTCTACGTCCCACCAATATGCCCAATTAGGCATTTTAGCGAGGTTGTACCGTTAAAACTTCAATTAGTGGTGTCGACTCAACGTCGCATCACCGTCCGTTCTTAGATTATACCATAACCAGATTTAAGAACAGCCAACCTTAGAAGCACATGATTGGAAAGGGATTGGCTACTCCTGCCACCAGCCAATGGCCAGTGGCCGGAGTCCGTGGGCCCACCATGATTTATGTGTTTCATCCATGCCGTCCACCCATTCTTCCATATCATATTATGGTATGAGCCCAAAAATGAGCTTGATCCAAATCTCAAGTGGACTGCACGGTGTTGATTGAACGCTCACCGTTCAAAACTTCTTGGGGGCCACAAAAGTTTTGGATCCAGCCGATATATATTTTTCCCCTTCATCCAGGTGTTATTAACTAATCAACAGGTTAGATGTCAAATAACCATTACAATGGGCCCTAGGAGATTTTTAATGGTGGAGATTCAATTACTACTGTTTTACCATGATGTGGTCCACTTGATATTTATATCCAGCTCACTTTTGGTATCAAGGACTAAAATTATATTTCAAAATCCATGGACAGATTGGATAAAATGCACACATCATTGTGGGTCCACATACCACCGACCACTAGCCACCTGGCAAATGGAAATACGAGAACTCCTCTATGGGGTCCACATACTCCTCCTTGTAAGCATCTACATGTAAGGTACCTGTGTTGATGAAATCTTTTGGTTAGTGTTTAAAACATCATCCCAAGTGAGAGTGAGTGATCAACTCAGTGTAACTATTATATTAAGTTAAGCATTTTATCAATACAATCAAGAATAACCAATGATGATAATACAAAACAAGCAATTCCTAAGCCAGCTAGTTCCTTAAAGGCATAAATGACATGATGTGCACATGTATGGCCTGAGACAACAACAAATATAGTAGTTCCACAATAACACAATAACTAATAAAATAATTAATCCACAAAATCATGGTCCACCTCCAATACAACCAACAAATGCATGCCTTAATATGCATGATTAGTCGAGTTATTATTATTCTCAATTCATACAACAATTTGGCGAAGCTAAGATACCACTATTATATCGCGGGTCGTTACCCAAATCATATGGTTCGTTGTGCCACGACCCAGCTCCTCACCAATGTCCTTTGATCTAATTTGGGGTTCGTCACCCAATGGTCTCTACATACAATTAACAACAGTAAAGGCTCATAGCCTAAGGACAATCACATATAACGTAAGGGTCGTCAACCAAGCACCAACATGGCAAAGGCACGACCTCAAATCAATCCACAACATGGTAGGCCCACGACCTTAACTAATGCTTAATGGTCACTACGAAGAAGCTTGTCACCTAATGTTTTAGTAACATGACAGACTCGACACTTAATGTTTTGCCGATATGGTAGGCACGTCACCCTAACATAGGCCGACTGCTCAAACAAAGTATCCCATACAACCATGCTCGAATCTTGAATCTTACCGGATTATAACACACTAATAGTTATGAATGAACATTATTCTCTGGTAATAGTGGTACCTTGGATTCTTTAGTGCATTATAAAATCACAAAACATAAGAATGATTAAGCCAAACATTAGATTGATCTAATTGATTAATGGAAACCCTGAAAATTGAGGGTCGTGCATATACTCGACTCCCGAGTTCCCGAGGTCACTTATAGCCAATTTTCAATAATATGCGATCCAATTTAAATGCGTAGCCTGGAATCTGCTGGAACATGAAGTACATCCACACAAGTCCACTGAAATGAAAGAGACTGAATACAAATATATAAATATACATGTCCAAAGGAATACATGGGTCGCATAAGATGCTACCCAACAAAATCACAAAAGAATAGTAAGATCAAAAGAATAGGACTGAGCCCCCTGCTCAGTGACCCAATCCCGCCGATCAAGCTGGCGGAGAACCCTCCATCAGCTGGAAGTGTGATAGCTCGTCCTCCTCGTCCAGGCTCGTCTCGCTAGGCACAAAAAATCACGGTGGGCCCCACAGATAGTGGGTATTGCACGCGCTTCCTACAACAGTCCCAAAAGCACCAAATGGAACTTAACGGCTCAGCCAGTTATTTTCGGCCACATGGCCTGTGAGTGGGAATAGCCTGGCTTGTCCCCAAAAAGGTAAACTGCACTTCTGTCCATGTGAAGATCACCTACTCCAATTGGCTGGATGGTGTTCCCCACCACTATCTCCAGTCCATCGCCTCATCCCTATAGTGGGTCCCCCCATTTCTTCCGTAACTCCTTTTGGGAGCAGTGTCTACGTCCCACCAATATGCCAAATTAGGCATTTTAGCGAGGTTGTACCGTTAAAACTTCAATTAGTGGTGTCGACTCAACGTCGCATCACCGTCCGTTCTTAGATTATACCGTAACCAGATTTAAGAACAGCCAACCTTAGAAGCACATGATTGGAAAGGGATTGGCTACTCCTGCCACCAGCCAATGGCCAGTGGCCGGAGCTCTGTGGGCCCCACCATGATTTATGTGTTTCATCCATGCCGTCCACCCATTCTTCCATATCATATTACGGTATGAGCCCAAAAATGAGCTTGATCCAAATCTCAAGTGGACTGCACGGTGTTGATTGAACGCTCACCGTTCAAAACTTCTTGGGGGCTACAAAAGTTTTGGATCCAGCCAATATATATTTTTCCCCTTCATCCAGGTCTTATTAACTAATCAACAGGTTAGTGTTCACACCCCAAGTGTAGGGTTGTGATGTAGTAATAAACTCGGTAACACCGAGGTCGAATCCACAGGGACTGAAACCTGTACGTTATCTGAAAATAATTAGATCTAGAACTAGGCTAAGATGAAATCTAAACCAATTGTGATTGAGGAATAATGGTGAAATATTAATCTAAACTTAAAGAATTCAGAGAAAGGGAACTAGGGATTCAGAGGATCCACTTGTAGAGATCAGGGAGATCTTATGCCTGCTTCATGGATATTATACTGAACTTACTTGATATAGTTTTCAAAAGATGAAAGGTATAAAAATTAGGTATAATTCCATCACAAATCCATGCCTAAGAGACAAAGTAAACAACAGAACTTAGACCAATCCATAACCAACTAAAAAATGTATGAGTGTTAGGAAGGATTCCATCATCCAACCATGTCTATGAGACGATGGCGAACAACAGGGTTTCCGAACATCAAAATAAAAGGAAAGGAATTATTCAAGCCATCACAAATCTATTGTAGTTTAAATCACAACAAACCATTAATGACTAAAAGAATTTTTTAAATCAAACTAGAGTCAATCAGTTCAGTTTAAATCAAACCTAGAGGAGCTCCCATCACGCCACAAGCTTCACCCCTTAGCCCTAGCTAAGGGGTTTAGCCACACATGAATGGGCTAAAATAAATAACTAAACAAAGGAAAAGGAAGCAAAGAATTTTAAAGAAAAAAAACAGCAAGGAATTTAAAGAAAGAAAAAGAAAAAAACTTCTCTTTAAAGTTCTCTTCTCTTCCTCTCACGTTCCAGCTTCCAGCACCCCCTTTTTTCTCTTTCTTCTCTCTCTTTATAGGTGTCAGGGGCTGTGCAGGAGAGGCCTGGCCGGATTGCGAAATCCTTCGCGGCAGATTCCTTGCGGAACTCTGCTTCTGCGACAGGAAACGTTTAACTGATTACGTTTGGACTCAGTTTGAGAGGAGGAGTCTTCCCCTCTTTGAAATCTGCCAGCGTGGCGAGTGTAAGCACCCCTTGTATGATCAAATGGACGGTTTGGATCGCTGATCCGTTCACGGACGGCGGCCCGCAACTTCCCGCAACTTCCGGTTTTCCCGGACGGGCGTAAGGCGTACGCAGAGGCGCTGACGTGTTCGGTGGGCCCCATAGAGGTATTTTCGGAGAAATCCACCCCGTCCATTAGATTCAGGACAAAATTTCAGTCAAGAATGGGTGGTTTTGAACATCCATTGACGCGGCCCAGAGAAGAAATCACCTCAAAAATCGTTTTGAACGTCGCAGGACCGCCTGTTTGTGGCCTCTGTATCGCGCACGTGTGCTTGCATGGGTCCAAAAGTTCAGCAAGGTTTTGTAGTAGTCGAGGCCCTCTACACGATGGACGGTTTGGATTGTCCACTGGGACAATGTGTGGGGCCCACTAGCGTCCGCAAAAACGGACAGCGTCCGTCCGTTTTGCGCGTGAAACGGCAATTGCCGTATTTGGGAAGGAGACGCGGGTCAGCGCTGCTGACCCGCGTTTGTTGGCTCAGTGCAGCTCGGGTCTACGTGTGCTGTGCACACACACGCGTAAAGTGGGACCCACTTTGCTTCTTTTGATAAATCCACATCATCCATCTGGTTTCCCATCTAATTTAATGGGTTGAGACCAAAATTGGAGTATATCCAGATATCAGGCGGGCCAGAATTAATGGTTTATGGGCTGATCTGTCAGTTGGGGTGCTTCTATAGTGATCCGAGGGCTGAAATTTGATATGTACCGTTAATTTAGGGCCCTCAGGCCATGTATGAAGTTTTGAGCCAATCAGATGGCGAGAACTATGTGATCTTGCATTTTTCACCAATTTCGGGCCTCTTTAACGTGAATGGCCTGATTTCCTTGGATCCCTGGTGCATAATTCCATCGATCTTGGTCCCCTGGAGTCCATTCCTTGCCTTGGGTGTCATCAGAGCGTTAAATCCATGGTTTAAGCACCCTTTTTCAGTTCATGCTTGTAAATACACTCTGCATCACAAACACGATTAAATCAGGCTATTAAACGGTATCATGCTTGTAAATCCATGCAATAACTGGGTCTGATATGTAATATTTGACCCTTAACAGTTAGATGTCAAATAACCATTACAATGGGCCCTAGGAGATTTTTAATGGTGGAGATTCAATTACTACTGTTTTACCATGATGTGGTCCACTTGATATTTATATCCAGCTCACTTTTGGTATCAAGGACTAAAATTATATTTCAAAATCCATGGACAGATTGGATAAAATGCACACATCATTGTGGGGTCCACATAGCACCGACCACTAGCCACCGGGCAAATGGAAATATGAGAACTCCTCTACGGGGTCCACATACTCCTCCTTGTAAGCATCTACATTTAAGGTACCTGCGTCAATGAAATCTTTTGGTTAGTGTTTAAAACATCATCCCAAGTGAGAGTGAGTGATCAACTCAGTGTAACTATTATATTAAGTTAAGCATTTTGTCAATACAATCAAGAATAACCAATGATGATATACAAAACAAGCAATTCCTAAGTTAGCTAGTTCCTTAAAGGCATAAATGACATGATGTGCACATGTATGGCCTGAGACAACAACAAATATAGTAGTTCCACAATAACACAATAACTAATAAAATAATTAATCCACAAAATCATGGTCCGCCTCTAATGCAACCAACAAATGCATGCCTTAATATGCATGATTAGTCGAGTTATTATTATTCTCAATTCATACAACAATTTGGCGAAGCTAAGATACCACTATTTTATCGCGGGTCGTTACCCAAATCATATGGTTCGTTGTGGCACGAGCCAGCTCCTCACCAATGTCCTTTGATCTAATTTGGGGTTCGTCACCCAATGGTCTATACATACAATTAACAACAGTAAAGGCTCATAGCCTAAGGACAATCACATATAACGTAAGGGTCGTCAACCAAGCACCAACATGGCAAAGGCACGACCTCGAATCAATCCACAACATGGTAGGCCCATGACCTTAACTAATGCTTAATGGTCACTACGAAGAAGCTTGTCACCTAATGTTTTAGTAACATGACAGGCTCGACACTCAATGTTTTGCCGATATGGTAGGCACGTCACCCTAACATAGGCTGACTGCTCAAACAAAGTATCCCATACAACCATGCTCGAATCTTAAATCTTACCGGATTATAACACACTAATAGTTATGAATGAACATTATTCTCTGGTAACAGTGGTACCTTGGATCCTTTAGTGCATTATAAAATCACAAAACATAAGAACGATTAAGCCAAACATTAGATTGATCTAATTAATTAATGGGAACCCTGTATAAATCGACATTGGGTATAAAGCATCCCATGCAATTCCGACTTATAACAACCCAATTTTTTCAACGGTGGCCCCATTTTTTCCTACGATGGGGCCCACTTGAGTTCTAGATCTGCCTCATTTTTTACCCATGCCTTAAACTAATCAACCCAAAACGAATAGTTAGGATGGATTTCTGCAATGCCCCAGTTCTCGAAACCCGAGTATATTACAAGTTTTCCGAAAACCCGAGTATTAACCTTTAAAGATAGCCGAATTTCACGTTTCTTTTTTCTTTCTTTTTAGAGTGAATATTTCAGCAGAAGATAAAATAATTCAAATATAATGGAAAGTTTGCTTACACATTCAAAATATACGAGCGGCTGCCTATAAGGTTTATACAGACCAATGTCTCAACACTAACAAATATACAAAGGAAATAATTTAACATATGAAAATAAATAAAATGCAATTAAACTCGAGCTAAGATTGCGCAGCTTCTCTTGGAGTAAACCATTACCAGACATCCCTGATATCCGTATCATTTTCCCTATTAGTCTAAACATGAGTATTAATCAAATCATCTATACTACCTATACAATTATATATTCAAAGAATGAGTAGCCAGCTCGGTGTGAGTTCCCGTCAAGATTACACACCACCACATTAGTTAAGTATAATTTAAACAAGAAAACATACAAAACATCCATGATGCAATCATATTTAAATGCATGGATGCATGAATCCACATCAATAAGAGATGCTTGTCTAATTAGCTTTTGGGTAAAATTTATGGATGGGGCGAAACCCACATGCAAGTGATCAGTCATTGATGAAAATACATTATGTACGTGCATGGTGACTAGCTCACATAAAATGGGTTGATTTTCGGTGGTCTAGGAGCTAGCGAAATATACCGCGACAAAAGATACGTGTTACGACATCCATAATCAGCCATCTATCATCACTCATATGCCCTGAATGCATGACTAGTCCAACATTTATTATTCCAATTGCAAACAAACAATTTTAAAAAGCCCAAATGTCATTATGGGGGACTCATTACCTAGCATAGGCCGACAGATCGGGCATAGTGTCTCACACCACTATCCTCGGCTCATGAGACTTCAATATTAGAATGTTTTAATGATAACTTACTTAACTAGTTACCAATCATAGTTTAAAAAGTAGGACTTACCATCGCGAGGTTATATAAAGATAATCCAACAAAGCCACAAAGTGCAAATATTCAATCGAAGCCACATGAGGTGAATATCTATCGTAACCATGTAAAGCAAATATTAAATCAAAGCCACAAAGGACAAATAGTTTATCAAGGAGTGCGATAAAAAGGGTGTACATGACCTGCGATTTAGATGTAGAGCTAGGGTACATGACCTGTGGTTTAGATAGTGTAGGGTTTTATAATTCGAGTTACCCATGAATAAAATAATATTTATAATAATAGTAATGATCCTACAATAGGTTTAACATTAATTAATAATGAAGGAAAGTAATAATGATGATAACTAATATAATATCAACTAATAATATATAAAATTAAAATTAAACTTAACATATGATTACAAAAATCTAATAGTAGTTACTAATAACAATAATAGAAATTCTACTGATATAATGATGAATACTAATTTAATTAGAACTATTTTGAGAAAGAGAAACAATTCACTTTGGTTGTACGATTCACCCTGACTCTACTAGATTGCTCAACTTAGCAACCCAACTCGGCCTACTGAACCGAAAATGCCCCCAAAATGATTCAGATTTGGGTTAAACTCGGGTTGACCCATCGAGTTGACTCAGCTTCCAACTCGACAAAACTGGAAGGGTAGACATCACTCTTTCGCCGGCCTTATCTTTGTCTTTTACTCCTATTTTTCTTCATGGCTAAAGGCTTTGGACAAATTGTGATTATTGGCTCAACCCAGACTCACCCAAACTCGACTTGACTCGATCCAAACTCAGCTCCATAACTCACTCGGGGGACGAACAACATTTCTCTTCAGATTTCATTTTTTTTCTTTCCTTCTCTCTCTTTTCTTCTTCTTCCTTTTTGTCCTCTCATCTTCTTCTTTTTAGCAGCAAAACAAAAGCCAACAAAATGTTGCACTTTACCTGACTATGTTCAAACGAGTCTGTGACCTGACTCAGTTTTGAACCGAGTTTACTCGACGACTCACTTCTCTCTTATCTCCTCCTTTTGCTCTCTCTCTCTATCTATGCCTTCCTTGCTAGACAGCAACTCAGCTCAATGCAAGACTTGGTTCGAGTCGAAATAATGCACTCCAGACTCGCTTGCTCGTGATCCCAACTCGATCTTCTCTTTCTTCTTCCTTCTTTCTTCCTTCTCCCTTCTTCTTCAGACTCGAGAAGGGTAGCACCAAAAACTCGGCACGAGGCTATCATTACAACATCCAATAGAGGGCAAGTCGACTCAATTTCAACTTGGTGACCGGAATGGAAGAATGGCCACACCTCCCCTCTTGTTCATCTTTTCTTCCCTTCTCTTTTCTCTCTTCTGCCTTCTTCTAAGACCCACATAGAGCCCTAACAGCCCAAACTTGCTGACTTGAGCTCACGACTCGAGCGAGTCAGAACGCTGTGGTGCTGCCAGCTAACTCACTCTCTCTTCCTAGCTTTCCTTTTCTAGAAAGGGAAGTCTTAAAGGACAAGCTTATAAAGTGCTCTTTATCCCTATTCTAGATTATTCGAAAAAAAATAACTAATTCATCTCATGGATTAGTTACACCTAAGTGTAGTTAAACCCAAGTACAACTAACTGATTGCTCCCCTAAACCAACCAAGATTGCTTGCATTGTACTAATCTAACGCTATATCTAAACATCTGTTATCATGGACTATTAGATGATGACCTTGATTAGGAAATGAGGGCCACTTAAAGGTGATAGGTTTTTCCCATCGCTTGAGGAAGATGATCCACCAATCATGGTGGATTTTGATCGAGTGGGCCATCCCTCATTTTAAGGCACCTGGATGGTCTAGATTGGTCTAAGGATCATTGTGGGACCCACTTTTTGGACAGTAATTAACGAAATCTTGATGGGTTCCAAGATTCGATATCGCAAACAATAACTCTCACAACCACGAGATCTCTTGAGATGATTATATGTCTACTGTGAACGAGGCCTCTAGTTGCCCTAACATCGATGTTTATGATGCCTTAGGAGGGTTTTTAGAAGGTTACGGACAACTGGGATCTCTCCTACGCGATAATAGAAAGATTCCCTCCAACGGCGGCTTTGCTAAATGATGCTTGCCCTAAAAATGGATGATTGAGATTGCCCATAGCTAGACAGTTATGATTGGGAGTTGCCAGTGCGTGGATTGCTAGTTAAGGAAACAGAGCTTTCGCTTTTAGAAACAACCTAAGAGCTTACGCCATTTGCGCCCGTTGCTGTGCACATACACGTGTACATGAGCTCATGTGGATAGTATGGCCATGGTCAGATTTTCCTCCTTAACACAATGGATGGATCGGATTATGGAAGTGAACCTTGATGGTGGGCCACGATTGACGCAACGACGTTCGTCCGTTTGAAACACACATTGGCGGGAAAAGGGTGAGAAAATTCTCCTTTTTCGAACGAGCTCAAGTCAGTGCTCGTTTGACCCCAACTGCATTTCAGTGTACCGTGGGTGTGCACCCACTGTGCACATGCACTGTCCCAATGTAGCATCCACAGGGTCATCAGGTGGGATCCACACCATCCATCAACTTGTACTTCTCCTAAAAGGACATCATTTTAAAGATGAGGTAGATTCTTAGTGCACATGGGCCTTACTAAGCAGATTAAGTCTTAAATGTTGATTATTGGAAATCTAATGGTTCGGTTATTGCTCCATTTGATCATCGGCTATCTAAAGGTCCCTAGGGCCTATTTAAGTGAATTTCAACGGTAGATTCAGTTACCAAAAGCTGGGATAAGGATGATCAGGTAGTGAATTGTGAACTTGAATGTCGTAGGCTTGTCAAACGGTGGATCTGATGAATTGAGTCCTAATTTTAAGATGGTTCAAGGTCAGGGCCTTCCATAGCCCGCATTGAATGGTCTTGATGGTCGGTTTAAGGGTCAAATGTTTCGAGTTTCCATTTAATAACCCAAATCTCTCAGTCCAATGATCGTCCGATGGCTAGATCTTTTGATTTAAAATCTTGTGACTATTGAAAGGCATCAAACTATCAAGTATAAGGACTAATCCATCGAATAGATTAGATTTGTTCAATCATCGGTCAGGTCATCCCACATATGATGTGGATAGACCATCAGGCTTAGAGAACACGATGAACAAAGGGTCTTATGAATCGAGCTTTGACATCTAAGATGGGTTGTTCGATTTATTTAACGAGGAGATTGAAATTTGAAAATAGGTTTCTCCAATGATGTGGGGTCCATCTTGAAAATCAATCGGATGGATAGTTTGATTTATGGATGGGGATTACTTTCGACGGTAGGATTTAGATTAGAATAAAGGTGAATGTTCAAATAAGCTAGGTTAGTATTCATACTAAGTTAGATTACATGGTAATACCTGAGTATTGAAAAGTATGGGGTGTTACAATTTCCCATAGACATCATAGTGGGGCCTATATTAAAAAAAAAAAAAAGAAGAAGAAAGAAAGGAAGAGAAAAATCACCCACCTCCCCGTTATTCTCTCTCATTCTCTGAAAGATGAGCTATCAATGTCCTTGGGGGGGGGGGGACTAAATTGATCCCTTATAATAAATCGCAGAAATTATATTCTCAATTGCATAAAGTATTGAAACATCGATTCCAATTAATTCATAGGACAACTTTCACCTATAACTTTAGGCAAGACAACGATATTTCACGATATCCTTGAAATCAATCTTTTAAAACAGTAAAGGCAAAGAGTAAGATAAAGTAATCACCACAAAAACACAGAGAATTATAGTGGTTCAGTATTCAACACACACATACTCCACTCCTAAAATTACTACCCACATAATTTTGACTTTTTACTATTTCAAGGTTTTCATAGGTTCACCTTAACAACCTCTTAAGGTTCTTGTGATTTTCACAGGCTTACAACAATAAAATCTCTTAATAATTTTCATGGGCTAATACCAATCAACCCACTGAGATTTTCGGGCTATCTCAACAAATTCAAATAAAGTAATAAATTGAAATAAATACTTATCTTTATATGACAAAACGTCGATGTGAAGATATTTGATAAAGTCGAGGCTTCGATCAATGCAATGATCTTCTTTCTTGGATGACAATGAATCAATGTATGCTTAACCAGAAAGGACCTAGAGATCTAATGTTTATCAAAGAATAAAAACTTTACTCTTTAATTGAATTTAAAATTAACTTGAGAAAGAAAATTGAATAAGCTAAAATAAAATAAGATTTACAACACAATTAGCTTTGGAAAGACCTGAGTTTCTCTCTTTACTTGAAGATATTTGATCACACTTTTTCATATTGAAAACAATGAGAGGTCTCTATTTATAGCCAAAGGATTTAGAACTTCGTCATCTTAAGAACAACTTCGGCTATCCGGATTTCAACGATATTGTTCCAACTGCTATCAGATTTCGTGGGATAAGATACATAAAAAATTTGGCTGGCCTGAGCGAAAATTTGGTTGGCTGAATAAGCTAATACATGATTCAGCTAGCCGAAACCCCTTAAAATATGAAAATTTTCATTGTTGGAAACTTGACCAGAGCACCTTTAGGCTGGCCCGAGCTAAGTTCGGCTTGCCAAACCCAGAGTTGGTTTGGCCGAACTTGTAACAAATTTTTCAAGTTAATGTTGCCGTAAACTTGGCCGACGCTGAAGTTAGGCTGGCCGAACCAAATTTGATTGGCTGAGCCAAAGGTTAGGCTAGCCGAACTTTAACAAATTTACATAGTAAACTTTTACATTTTAAGCATATAAGGGCCATGTTAAAAACCTTTAACATAAGGTCCTTTCCTAGGGTTATTTTACTTGACGGTTGGCATACACATTTATCTTTTACTTGTAATCATATCGAATCTTCTATTCTTGTGATGTTGAGCCACTCTTCATGAAGTACCATAGATGACTAAAGTGCTGGAGATCCAACTAGCATTTTGTCTACAAAATTTGACAAGTACATATGTGCTTCGAATACAAGCACATACATTCTCCTTTTTTATTTGTCGTAAGTGCCACCCCCGTCCATCACTCCGTCCATCTTGGTAAGCCCCTCAATCAAATCCGAACCATCCATCTGACTGGATTGTTGTGGAAACCCAAAGCTTAGTCTCCCGCTAATTCGAAACTCCCTATGTGGCCCACTCAAACCACTGATCAGCCTCATTTTTAAGCTCCTATCATCAATTGAAGTGCAGAACTTGTTGAATGATTTATATTTCTTTCCAAAGCATCTTAGTGGACCCCACAACTTCCACTACACACTATATATCTGCAAATAACCCACGACTATTATAGAGTCTACTTGAAACGGAATCCTTTCGGTTCTACAATCCACATTCTCTATCAACAAATTGACTACCTGATCTCAACCATCTATATTCTTATATCTAAACCTTCATCCAATAATCTATGATGATTCATCACTTTCCTTTCTTATCAGCCAATTAATAAGGATCATATTTTCTCGTTCTTCTCTATAATTGAGCATGTATAACCTGAACTCATCCGTCCTTTCAAACCCACCATGCAAATGGAATTAAAGGTTAAAAAATTGATGTCCCGAGCTTTAAGGAACTGATCTATACCATCCATAAAGGTTTGTTTGAAGAAACACCCCGCCTACAGAATGTTGCCATAATGCGCCACCATTCAAGCCGATAAAATCCGTCATCATTTGGTTAGTTAAAACCTTGAATTTAGACTCATACTACTACTTGAGGCCCACCAGATCAATACATTTATTTAAGTAATCAGGTATATTTAATATTTGGAGATAGACGAATCGTGAGTGCAACTTCGTTTTCGTAAGCAAATCGTTGAAGGCTCCTAGTGCGCATAGGACTCCCGAAGATCTTTTAATGACCCTCCTCATATCCAAAATCTTGGAAAAACTACACATAGAGAGAGAAGCATTAGCAAAATAGTTCAGAGAGAAATGAAGATATCGTGTGAGAGTTGCTAGGAGTTGAGTGACTCGCTAAGTCGCATAACATCATCTTCGAGTTAGCACCATTGTTGGACGTCCCTAAAAGGAAAAGAGTAGAAGAGGTGGACTGAAGAAGAAATAAAGAAAAAAGAAAAGCTAGAGGAAAGAAAGAGTACAGGAAGAAAGAGAAAGTAACGTGGAGAAGAAAGGAAGATCTATCGACTCGACCCCTTCTTTGACGCCTCCAAACACATCCCTGTAATGACATCAATCCCCGTTCACATCATTAAACATGTAAGCTACTTCCTTCAATCCATTTTATTCATGAACACCTTAACTCGATTCACTGATTTTATTATTTTACATCATCAATGCGACCCACTGAGTTGACTCAGTGAGTTGATGCGTTGTTCTTATATTCTCCTTAGAAACCACTCCATCAGATTAGAAACCTAAGTGAAAACCTAATGTACATTATTAAATAGGAATAAGTAAAAGAAATAACCTACATTTTAGTATTGGGAGACATCAACGAATATATTGAGTTGCCTCTTGTAGAAGTGCGTTAAACTTCGTATAACTAGAAGTAAGTCAGACTGTCTACATGTAATTTCCAGCCATCATACATTAGATCTAATACATTAAATTAGGTAGATGATTTATTGTAGTTGTGATTTCCATGTTGGTAACTTATGCTAGTTTACATTGTTGCTTTCTCATTTATGGTCGGCATGTTACGTAAGCTATCTATATATGAAGTTGACTTGTATTTATCCATCCATTGTATATTGTGCAAAGATCTTAGTTTACAAGTAAATTATTATATATTTCATGTTTCCTTAAAAGACTATAAACGCGTATGCTACATGCTTTGTTCTATATGCTTTTCATGAATATGTTGACTTGTTTCTCATGGAAGTATAGATATGTACACAACATGCTTTATTCAAGGTATTTTTCATGAATATCTTGCTATCAGATTTAGTATGAGTTTTATGTATTCTTGCATTTCATATATTATCAATTAAGTGACATGGATGATCTACCCAGGGTCATTCCCAAAAGATTGGCATAGGTGCTCTACCCTAGGTAATTCCCTAAAAGATTCACACATGGTTGTGCTTCCTTGAAAAAATTCTTAAAAGTTATTACGGGTGCTTTGTTTGGGGTCACTCCCAAAAGATCGGAACGCGTGCTCTACCCTGGATAATTCCCTAAAAGATACACACACGGGTGCTCTTCCATGGACTAATTCCTAAACGATGTCACGTGCTGCTCTACCCAATGTTATTCCCAAAAAGATATCACGCAGTGCTGTGCCTAGGGTCATTCCCTAAAAGGTCGTCATCGATGTTTATTTTCAAGTTGCTTAAGGACAATTACATTAGTTATTTTGGATTTATATCTGTAGGTGGTATATGTTATACATTCAATTTGATTTGTAAAGCATTAAGTTCTTTTGATAATGACCTCGACTCATAATTTTGAAATACGTTATGGTACTAACGTGTAAATTCCAACTTGGGATGATGTGACCCATCGAGCTGTCGTGCTTACACCCGCTTAGATTATTTTGCAGGGTTTGTGTATGAAGAGCTAGTTGGGCAAGATTGAAGACTTTCCTTTATGTGTATTTGAGCACTAACTGAATTTCAATGTATTTTGTTATAAGTTATTTTTTATATTAATGTAATTAAAGATTCAAGGATTGATTAGTGGACATTTATTTACAGACATTGATTATTTTTCTTTTAGTTGCTCTGATTACCTTGAAAATGAATGGAAATTTACGTGGGTTGTGATGTATTTTGTTTAAGTATAACCCATAGTCCTAAAATTTGGGTTCGGGCTTGGTCAAGTCAGGTATTGAATTTCGGGGTTTGATACGACTACTGCCGATTGTATGAGTTCCACCTCGGTCGACCATATAAGTTGGGAACGACTAACTCACGACGACCATCCTTTGCTCCAAGATTAGTAAGGCTTGATCCCACACAATGAAAGTTTAATTTATCAACCACACAACAATACTAGCACATCAATATCCGAACACAACAAAATATATCAAGTTTTATAATAATACGAATTAGTATAATCTAGAGTATGTTAACATAAACCTATACATATCAATAGTCACATCAATAACACTAGTGCATGAAACATGTCACTCCAATTAATGAACACTAATAGGCATCAACAACTCAAGTCACATGGCTTAATAGAGTTTAAACAGTGGAAATCATATATTGATCAAGCATTTCATCAAACATGTTAACTACTAATAATAATAGCATTATGGTTAGCAATAATAAGATTAAAACAACGTAAATATCACATAGATTCATATACTACAAAAAAGTTCATTGACTAATACCCTCAAGGGTTGATAAAAAGAAACCTGAGAGAATAGTCTGCACCTTGGGAGGGTTTCACTCAACACAATGCACTTCTGGGGTTAGTGTTTTATGAAAAATCATTGATTCATGTACAAATTAACACTAAGACTATTGTGAGGTTCATAAAATTCAATCCAAGAAGACACATTGGGAAGTAAGGTTTATTTCTTACCTCTGACTGTTGACGGAAGAGATCTGACGAAGGATTTGGGAGCGGCTATGGTTGTGATTGAGAGGAAGAAAGGTAAGAGAATGCACAAACCCTCACAACACTCACTGTCATTCACTCTTTCTTTCTCTTTCCCATTCTCTTTCTCTTCTCTCTCTTCTCTTCTCTTCTCTCTCTTCTCAATTTAGGGCAAAAATTCATATGGTGTGAAGGGGTTACCCAAAATGAGCCTTTTATAGCACCAGATGTGGTGGAAATGGCCCTAGAGGCCAAGGTTTTGGGATACTATCCCTAGGGGAGGGTGTTTTCAATTATTATGATCCATCGAGAGGTGCACGGGTCGATCTATGTTATGGGATCATTGCCCCCAATGGTGATCTACGTATGGATATGATCGCCTCGACATTCAGATTTGTCAATCAATGGGTATGATCCTAAGTTAGTTCGACGGCTATCGATTGTTGATCAGTGTCAAGACTATACGGATATTTGTAGGATAATAATCTAAGTTGGGGGTCCTAAATTTGGTCTTGATTTAATGGTATAAAAGCCATAACTTTGGCAAAAAGCGGATATAGACATTTGACCTAAGTTTCTAATACTTCCTAAGGCATTCACAGTTCCCATGCATTTTGGTTGCGAGTTTAAGTTGAAGGGTTCGAAATACAATATCGGCTCAACATCTAGAATGGAACATTAAGTCCGACAAGATGTGCATCTTCCTATAGTTTTGGGTTTAGCAGACCATGAGTGAGCAGTCTGGAGCTAATTCGATTAATTTGGAAAATTTAAGAACAGGTTAAGTCACGAGATCTCTCATGCACTACGATTAGTGTTTGGATTAGCTAAGTTTACGACGTTGCCTATACACAATTAATAAAAATGGGTATTCGGTCCTAGTTGTCCTAAATTTGCCAATTCTAGGGTAAATAGGGTACGTAGGCCCGTACAGTCTTATAATAGTAACACTCATGGACATTTTGGTGTTTAGTATAGAAATTTTATAGGACGTTACAATTAGACACATGCCTTGACATAACAAACTTGTATATGCACCAACTTTAACTAATCATTAGACCTAAAATTATATAGAGATTTCATGTTTTTGATATAATTTGCTTTGGCTCACATCATAGAGTCAGTTATAATAGTTCATATGTGAGCATTGTTGGGTTCATATATTAAGATACGTTTGATGTGCATATGATATAATAAGAGATACATTAGTCTCTTAGGGCCTATCTGGATACCACTAAATAAGTTATTTTTTCTACTTACATAAGTAAATGAGTAACTTATTTCAGATAAGTTTGGTTTAAGATTAATTATAAGTAACTTTTTTTAAAAAAAACTTAAAAGTATTTTCACTTCAGCTTAATAAGTAAAAACCAAGATAAGCTACTTGATGCATAAGTAGCTTATCTTAAGTAACTTATAATTCAAATGCCCCCTTAAAGATACTCTTATAGTTAAAATTTGGTAGATCAGACCATTCAACAAGTGGTTTTTTTATTAATGCCGGTAGCCTAAAGGTTTCTCATGATTTTGCAAATGTTTTTAATAGTTAAAATGTTCTCATCGCACTTGATAGTAATTCCAACGGTAGAAATCTTTTTATTTATCACTTGATTTGCATGAGATTTGAATTGATGATGATTGATGATGAATGAACATGCTCAATGGAGCAATGAAGTTAATACATAATTAAGTAGGATTTACAAACTTTAGATGTATTGTGACATAATACTAAAGTTTGTGGGGGTGGTAGAGCATCGTAATTGGTGTATCTTCATAAACCCTATTTACTTTCCATAAATAAGATTTTATCACATAAGCAAATGAACCCTGACGGTTTGTTTGGAGCTTGTATTTGGAATGCATTGGATTCCAAATCACAAATCAAGGTGATTTTAAATCTTTAATTGTGTTTGACAACTTGTAATCTAAATTCTTTGGAATCCAAAACTAGCAATCTATTGAATATTTTTAGTATATTTATAGGAATTTGAATATGATTGCTAAATTAAGTTTAATATTCCCAATTAGTGTACATATATAATATTTGATAGAATGAATGTTAATAAGCCGATTAGAATATATACTTGGGCGAAAAAATGATGAAATTTCAAGCCTTGGGTGAGCCACAAGCATAGAATCACAAACGAGTGACACACCAACATTTTTTAATTGTTGATATACATGGCCAATGTTTGGACTGTTCAGATCACTCTATTGATGTATTTTCAGTAAGTGGTCGTTAATTAAATTATTTTGAAGTATCATTGACATGCCATGTATACAACGAATTAGTAGTATACTACACTTCTATTACACATGCAATTTCTCAGCCTTAAAAAGAGAGTAGAAAAAATCCAATCAAAAGGAAGAGATTTCAAAATACAATAAAACTGCATCTTAAATACCTCCAAGACCATGTTGCCAAGTGACTTTTGAATTCTATATTCACTTAATTATACTTCAATTCACACGGGCAGACCCTCCCGAGAAAGCCTATGAACACCTACCTCAGGACGCCGATTTCATGGAAGCCTTTCACATAAAGTTCCTGCCTACCGTCCATCCATATTTCGAGCTCATTTTAGGACATGCTACCAAAAATGAGGTAGTTTGAAAACTCAAAATTGTGGTAAATCTAAAACTCAAGTGGTCGGTACAAGAGGAGAAATTGGAAAAAGATATAACTACCGTTAAAACTTTCCTAAGCTTCACCTTGATGCTTATATGTCATCCAAACTGTTTACAAGGTCATTTCCTTGTGAATGAAATGAAAACACAAAAAATAAAGCTTAATATAAAACTTTTATATCTTAAGAATGTTTCAACGCTAATCACTGAAACACAACTGTTTTCTCTCGTATGGACCACTTGAGATTTAGATCCACCTCTTTTTTGGTCACTTGTTTTAAATTGAGCTTGCAAAACGAATGCAGTAGGTGGATTTCTCGTAAACATCTCGGTGGCTCACTTGTTTTAAAATGAGCTTGCAAAACGAATGCCGTAGGTGGATTTCTCATAAACATCTCGGTGGCCCAAACAGCATCTTGCATAGGAACCTTCCCCCACCTTAAGAAAGTTAGAGAGAGAATCGCGAAAGGAACAGAGATCATTTCTAAATGTTCACACGTGTGGCCCACCGTGCAACTGTCTTTTGGTGTGGTCCTGGGTCTCTCTCGAACTTGCGTGTAGTCTTTCGTCCCCTTCTAATTTGAGATAGACACGCACTGAGCCTTTTGCTATAAAGATTTCTCAATGACGTTCTAACGGCTCACTGTATTTTTATCTAAAAGACATGATTTTATGTTTTAGTTACCTATAATTACCGGATGCCATTAAATGGAGATTCACATGACCTGATATATTGATCCAGACCGTTAAGAATCTTTTATTCTTTCGCCGTCTTTGAACCTTAATAAGATGTTGAACTGTAGCCCAAATGACAATGATCAGATGACCGCTCTTTCATCTTCTTAATATGGCCCACCAAAATGGACTATCAACGGTTCAGATCGTTTACATGTTGACCATGTACGTGGTTTTGGATTAAGGGCAACGAAGCCATGCAATGCCAAGTGCACTCATTTGCTTGATATGGAGAAGAGGGCTTCTCACATCATGTGCGAAGATCAAACACGTGTATAAGATCCCGATCATTCATAAAGTGGGGATAAATTTTAGTATGCCCTGGCCCTAAATTCAGATTATTTCGCTGATAAGTTGGCCGTAAGTATGAGAAAAATAGACATTTAGAAAATAAGATCGAAAATCAGTTCTTAAAAGCTAACAGATGGTTGGAATTTCATCAGACTTGGCATGGGTCATGCATCTGGTGGGCCTATAATGATGAACGGTCAGATCTTGGACAAGAGTGCCTTTCACACGTTCGTTATTTAATCAGATCCTATGCGAGGGAGTAAACTTCGTAAAAGGTTCGTATTGCCGTACCATGTCATTTTCTCTTATTGGTTAACGTAAAAGTGCTTATCTTTTAAGGATCACCACAATCTAGTGTCCCGCACATTAAAACTGAATATGTAGCATATGATGAAATGATCTTAACTGTTGTAAAGACTTATAGTTTCACAAGAAAGACATTAATCAATGATCAATCCATTTAAATGTTATTATATGGTTTATATATACCAATATGTTTAAATCCTATTAATAACATTATTTTCATCGATAGTATTATAAAATTATCATATTGAATATATAGATTAAATTAAACCATATGGACGGTTAAGATCTTGTAAATATACATTATATTTACTAATTCATTTCGAGAGACATAGAATTCAGTCTTCCACAATATCATCAAAACTGGTATCTTTCCGTTTTCGTAACTACTGCGCGTGATTTATCACGCGGCAGACCATGTGAAACTAACGACACCTATCCCAACGGTCACCTGCACCAACACAATGGCATTTTCGATATTCCCATAAAAGCCAAGGCCAAATGCCGACCACTATCATCAGCCCTAGAGACCAACCCAAGCATCCGCGTGTTCAACGACTCTTCCCGCATCGGGGGTGTTATTGGGCCTGGCCTAGGCAGGTCTCGGCCCGGATCTTGAACTTTCTATTCAAAATTCTGATTTTTGAGGCCCGAGCCCGGCCCATTGACTCCTATCCGATATCCGCGGCCGCATTCTTCGAGATACACGCGGTATACGCGGTTTTTCAAGTTTGTACGGTGGAGGTGCACGTGTTAGATATCCACACCGACCAATTTTAGACAGCGTATTGAAATATCCTAGCCACTCATTTAATGGACCATTCTTATATTGCTATTATTCTGTGTAGTTGTTGCATGAAATGGAAGGCCACGATCTCCCCATGTGTAAAATTGTATTATATCATGGCCCATCTAAGGTAGGTCCCAGAGAAAGCATTAATCCTTCCGATACGCTTACATGAGATTCAGGTATTTCTTCGCAGCATACATCCCATCTTTATAAAACATGGAAAGATCGGGTCCATTCATCAGATAAGTGCTTGATAGGCCTACACTCTGCATAGATCTGGTTTGGCCATATCACCATCATGATAACATTGTCGATAAGTAAATATGAACAGATAGATAAATATGGATACAGCAAACATATCAATCCAAATGAAATTGAAAATATAAATAAATCTAAAACTGATCCACCTAACTAACGGAGTAGATTTTTTACACGTTTATCAATTTGGCATGTGTGGAAAGAAGAACTTGTTAAATCACACGCGAGCGAGTTCCTTTCATATTCCCTTTCGTCTCCCTTCTTATCTGCCCCTTCTCTTTCTCACCAGAAGGAGAAGATGGAGAAGCAGAAGAAGAACTGAAGAAGAGAGCAGGCGAGTAAGAAGCGGCAGCAAACCCTACCCTTTTCGAAAACCATGGGTCATAATTACCATTCTGCCCTCCAAAAACCTCCATATTTTCGAAACTGCTCTCTCATCGGCGCCAACCACACTTCCGCCCGCTTCTGCTCCCGCTAGAAAGGAAAAACCCCAAAAACCGAGATCAAAATCAACGGCCAGGATTCAATCGACAAAGATCTAGAAAATCCAACCGTTGGATTTCCTTCCATGGAGCCAAAATCAATCTCTGTACAGAACCTCCTCGTCCGGATTCTCGTCTTCGGCTTCTTCATCCTCCTCCTCCGCTTCGTCTACGTCTTCACCGTCCAATGCGACGGACAGAGCAACTTCTGCTTCTTCTCCGGCCCCGGGAGCATAAGCATCCTCGGGGCCGGCGGAATCGATGGGGCCCACTACGCACGATCGGACGGGCCTCCGTTGTCGTCCCCACCGAGCCCCAAGAGTCGGCCCCTGTGGAGGACTGGCGAGTGGCGTAGGATCGTTGATTTCTACTCTGCCGTATTCCACGATCTGATCGCCGACGGCTACCTCTCGCCAGCGTCGAGGGCGCTCTGCGTCGATACTCGGGACGGGCCTGAGGTCTATGCGATGAGGGATATCGGCATCTCCGACTCGATCGGAATTCACAAGAAGGCGTCGCTGCCGCTGGTTGTCTCCGGAGACTCTGCCCACCACCCTTTTGATGAAAATACCTTTGATTTTATATTCACTGCCGGGGGCGCCGACCGGGCGGCCCGCCCGGGGGAATTCGCTGATGAGGTTAGACGGATGCTGAGGCCCGAAGGGTACTTGGTCGTCCATACGTCTTCTGCAAAAGACCTGTATAGTCTGAATTCTTTCCAGGAATTGTTCAATTGCTGTAGATTGGTCCGGTCCCGTGAGATTGACGGCCCTGATTCGACGCCGGCTGTCCGTGAGATCGTGATGAAGAAAGACACCTACATTCATAGCCATGGGGGATTAAACCCAGCTGGCGATTCCGTGAATAAGTGCCCGGTACCGGCGCACAGGCGGGAGCTCGTGTGGAATGCCGAGCCGTTGATTGCAGAGGAGCCCTTGAAGCCGTGGATTACACTGAAGCGGAATATAAAGAACATCAAATATCTGCCGTCGATGGC
Organism: Magnolia sinica; assembly: GCF_029962835.1. Lineage (NCBI taxonomy): Eukaryota > Viridiplantae > Streptophyta > Magnoliopsida > Magnoliales > Magnoliaceae > Magnolia > Magnolia sinica. Next base: position 77,776,218 of record NC_080580.1, on the reverse strand, counting down.
AGATATAAACTTCAAGCGGAGGTATGTGTATGTTGATGTCGGGGCCCGCAGCTATGGATCGAGCATTGGGAGCTGGTTCAAGAAGCAGTACCCAAAGCAGAATCGGACGTTCGAGATGTATGCGATTGAGGCTGATCGGGCCTTCCATGATGAGTACAAGGCAAAGAAAGGGATTGAGCTATTGCCGTACGCCGCGTGGGTCCGGAATGAGACCCTGTCCTTTGAAATTAACCGGGACCCAGGTAAGAAAAGTGGGGCCATGGGAAGGGGAATGGGCCGGATCCAGCCTGTCGGTGGTGGGTCATCGGCGGTTTCGGGTGGTGATGTGGATAGGATCCAAGGGTTTGATTTCGCGAGCTGGTTGAAGAGTGCGGTGTCGGAGAAGGATTTCGTGGTGATGAAGATGGATATTGAAGGAACGGAGTTTGATTTGATCCCGAGGCTGTTTGAGACGGGCGCAATCTGTTTGATTGATGAGCTCTTCCTTGAATGCCACTACAATCGGTGGCAGAGATGCTGCCCAGGTGAGCGGAGTTCAAAATATCAGAAGACGTACAATCAGTGCTTGGAGCTCTTTTCCTCAATGAGAGAGAGTGGGGTCCTCGTCCATCAATGGTGGTGATCGGTACCGATGAAAACACACATCCCTTTGTACTCATTTTCTTCATTTTACAGTCATAGAAATTTGCAGTTTACAGTTGAAAATTGTAGGTTTTTTTTTTTTTTTTTCTTTTTATTTTTACATTGTTACATTTTTACTGTTCAATCCACAAGTGGAAAATTCGAGTTTCTTTAAAATTCATTTCATTGATTTTGTCTATGCATTCTTTCCGATAGTTCTTTTATTGCATTCTCCCATCTTTTAGCTGGATTATTCAGATATTGTAGAAAAGATATTCAATGGCTTTATAAAAAAAATATATATATATATATATTTTTATTTTTTTTTAATTTATAATTTTTATCAGTCTAAACTGCCTTCATAACTTAGATTATTGAATAGCAAAAAAAAAAAAAAAAAAAGAAGAAAAAAAGAAAAAAAAAAGAATCCTTTGATTATTGAATGTAAAGCGGAATAGTAACCCACTGTCTTTGAAGTTTACGTCATCCTTCTAGCTGCCAGTCCGTCTTGGGAGCGTGGATTTGTAACCCGCTGGATTCGGAACCCCCTTGATCTGCAATCCTCCCAATGTGTTTGGCACCCTTTGAATCAACTTTAATTCAAACGTACCTATCTGTGCTGTGCTATATTTACAGGGATTTGAATTTTGTTACTAAATCAACTTTAATATCTCTAATTAGTAAGATATGTAATTTTTGATACAATGGTTGTGATAAGCCTGCTGAAATATATGCTTTGCCCAAAAATGATGAAATTCCAAGTCTCGGATGGGCCACAAGCACAAGATCATGTTTGAGTGACTAACCAACAATTTTTAATTGTTGATTTACATGGACAATGTTTGGATGGTGCTGGACAATGTTTGGACGGTTCTGATTTACATGGACAATGTTTGGACAGTGTTGATCATCATTAGTGGGTACATTATCCAATAGAATGATAGTATATAGTGACACATATGTTACACCTGTAACTATTGAAATGATTTTAGGTGTAATCCAAGCTCTCTCCGTGGATTGCAAACCCCCTTAGAGAGGAGATTGGAAACACCCTGGATTTGAAACCCCCAATTACCTTATTATGCTGCCAAACAACTAGGCGATTGGAAACCCCCTCCAATCCCCTCCAATCCACGGTGCCAAACGACCCTCAAAGATGCTCTCACTCCTGCTTCGTATCTGCTTTAGACTCATGCTCCCACTCCCATGAATCTGTTGCTGCTTCGTGCAACTATAGTTCACATGCAACCCAGCTTGCATCTCTCACATATAGGACATGTGAAGATCCTAACAAAAATGATGCCAGTCCATCATGCTTCCAGGGTCCCACACATTTATGTTAAATCAGACAGTCAGGCAGGCCTGATCTAAACTGTCTGATTTCGGTGCAGGATGGCCTGCCTGATGGTGGAGAGGGTCATAAAGGTGCCTGATGGTGGAGAGGGTTATAAAGGTGCAACTGCTGACTGGTTTGAGCATGTCCTGCTTGTTGGTCAATCACCCAGCTCCATTAGAGGGTGAGGATGGGGGGTGAGTAAGAGAAGGTTAACTGTAGATTGGGTTGATGTGGATTGATGGTTGTATATCGCATGGGGCTGACACATGCAGTTTGGGTCATAAGACATGTGAAGAGGAGGATGGACGTGAGTAAGAGAAGGTGAACTGTAGATTGGTTTGATGTGGGTTGGTGGATGTCTCGTATGGGGCTGGCACATATAGTTCAGGTCATAAGGCCCAAGTGATGAGGATGAGAACAGAGGTAAGAGAAGGTGGGCTGTAGATTGGTTTGATGTGGGTTGGTGGATATATCTTGCAACAGGCTGAGACATGCAGTTCAGGTCATAAGGCCCACGTGATGATTGATTTGAACATGTCCAGCTTGATGGGCAATTACCAAACCAATCATAGGATTTTTTTGGGGGATCTGTAGATGGTGAACTGTAGATGGATTTGATGAGGATGGGGGAGTAAGAAAGTTGAACTGTAAATTGGTATGATGTGGGTTGGTGGATATCTCGCATGGGACTGTTACATGCTGTTCAGGTCATGAGGCGGAAGTGACAAGTGATTTCAGCATGTCTGGCTTGATGGCAATTACCAAACCCAATCATTAGAGGATTTTCTTCTGGGGGATCTGTAGATGGTGAGCTGTAGAGGGATGGATGTGGATCTTGCATGGGCTGAAGCCATGCAGTTTTGCAGATGGGTCTTCACATTGTAGGCCACACACACACACACACACACACATATCTGAATGGCGGGCATTCTAGGCCATATTGAACTGACTATATGGACTGATTTATGAACATGTACTTGATAGAATGCAACAACTCAATACCAATTCTGTCACAGCTACATCAAGGGCGTGTTTGATTTTCCAATTCCTAGTGTAATGCAAAGTGAATGAGCTATCATTATCATTTCAATATGTTTGTTTAAACAAGAAGTATGGCTAGTAAATCGAGAGTCGAATACACTAGTAAAGCAAACATGTAAAAGAAATTATAATCATTACATTTTTACATTGTAAAACTACCATTTTTTATAGTGATTTCTTGGAGGTGAGACAAACAATGGAGCAAACTCATCATTGCAGTCAAATGTAGGTGCTGTCACCACATGATTAGGAGTAAGTAATCATTATCCATTTCCAACCATTTACAGTTGTAATTGGAAAACCATACACCCCCTAAGACATCTTCGTTCTTCATACCTTGTGAGGCCCATGGTGCACAGACAGTCCCACTGGTCCATAAAGTCAAACACCGAGGTTGGGGGTTCGGGCCTATAGCTCAAGTGGCAGACGAGTGTGTTTCAACACCGAGGTCCGGAGTTCGAGCTCATACTCACCTTTCAAAAAAAAAAAAAAAAAAAAGAAAGAAAGAAATAGAAGTCCTCAAATACTTCACACTGCATATTGCATAACCTTGATCTGATACCGCTTGTAGAAAACTAACATGAGATGTATTTGTTTGCTAGATGAATATCTCATTATTAACTATGATACAGGCAAACTCTAAATGCTTTCACTACATGCATGAAGATGAGAAGCATGAGGAAGAGAGATGCATATCTACAACATATCCTTTGTAGAGGGACCACATTAACTGACTTCATTTTGCTGCCTCTCTAAACAAACATGGTGGACCTGTTGGAAGCTGATCGTTGCGAGACTCTATAGATTTCTCTTAATGGTAAGATAGCATCGATGCTAGGAGTTCAGTTCTCTGAATTGTCGTTTTTTTTTTTTTTTTTTTAAAATTTGATTTATGGAACTCAAAATGAGAATTCTGGTTGCCAAAGCCCCGGTAATGGGGGGTTCGGCGTCAAGTGCGCAGATGGTCACCAAGCCCTTGTGATTCAATCATGAAAGTACCTGTTTCACATAAGGCTTGAAATGGGTGTGTTATGTGAAGTCTAATTCACAACTAACACCTATTGTCCTGTATCATGCTGTATTGGGCCATTACGAGGATGATACACCTGTATCGTTCATGGGCGATACCGGTATGTATTTGGCATCTAAGTACCGGGTTTGGATGATACTTTAGACCTTGGTTTCACATATTATAGTTGGTGAATTAGGATTTGTAAAGCTGACCCCAAATAACTCAGACTTGATACGATGACGACGATGGCAACAATACACAACAATATCACCCTCTATTGGGCTGTTTTGGGCCGTTACGAGGATGATACACCCGTATCGTTCATGGGCAATACTGGTATGTATTTGGCGTCTAAGTACCGGTTTTGGATGATACTTTAGACCTTGGTTTCACATATTGCAGTTGGTGAATTAGGATTTGTAGAGCTGACCCCAAATAACTCGGACTTGATACGACGGCGATGATGGCAACAATACACAAAAAGTGATAGGCGAGACTGGTTTGTGAACCTGGGGCATGTGGGGGTGGTTCCCACCACGAGATGACTTGCTGTAAAAATTATTCCAGTCTTGCCTCGCAAGTAGAGCTGGGAACGGGACGACTCGATCCAGCTAACTCGAGTCGTCCGACTCATTCCGATCTGACTCGACCCGAACCGAATGAGTGAGTCGGTCCAAACCAAGTAAGCTTCGCCCAATCCGAACTCAAATTGAGTCGAATTTGACTTACTCAGTAACTTGACCCGACTCGATCTGATTAGGCTTGACTCAATCTGAAACCCGACTTGACCCGACTCTCTAACCCTACCCCAACCCAATCCCAACCTCTCTCTCTCTCTCTCTCTCTCTCTCTCTCTCATCCTCCTCTTCCAAGTCTGGCAAACACCCACCACCATCACCCTCCTCTCTCCCTCCCTCATCCTCATCCTCTTCCTCTTCCTCTTCCTCTTCCAAGCCTAGCAACCACCCACCACCATCACCCTCCTCCTCCTCCTTTCTCTCCTCTACACTCCCTCCCTCCCTCATCTCTCAATCCGACTCGGTGCCAACTCGACTTGACTCGATACTTCTGACTAGATCGGACTCGGTCTGGATCAGTCCAGGCCACACCAAACTTGGATCGAGTCAGGCATGTTGGACTCGGTATCGAGTTGGATTGAGTTCAGGTCAGGCCTATTTCAAAACCGGATCGAGTCGAATCAGCCCTAACTCGGTCTGACTCGACTTGATGCCCAGCTCTACTCATAAGGATGTTGAGAGACTTCTAAGAAAACAGTGGATGGTTTTAAAACTGTCTAATTGTCTATGTTCACTGCACGTGGCCCGCCCAATGAGTGGACCTGCCTGATTTTGGGCCAGGTCATGTTTATGAGTGGTCGACGCTTTATGCATGGATTAAATGCCCCACACAAGCTGTGAGGTCATGCTAGCAAACCTTCTATTGTTACTGTACGACAAGTATTGTGTAGTTTTAGTGCCTGAATCTCCTCTTAGACAATCTTCCTTCTTGCTTTAGTTATAAAGATTGTGGATGTAGAAGATGTTTTGAAGTAGCCTTGTGACATTTCTATGGACCATGGATTTTAAGTATCTGCCAAAACAGAGTCAACAGCTCCAGTGGAGACAGAAAGGAGTCGCCCCTCTGATACATGCAGGTCTGTATGAGTTGGGATGATTCCAAACGAGTTCTACCGGTCTTGGTCCTGAGGTTGCAAAACAGAGTCGACATGGTGTAGCAGACTAATTTCCATTCTAGAACAAAAGGAGTCAGCGTGCCCATTAAAAGAAAAAAAAAAGGAAGAGGAAAAAGGAGCTGCCGCTTTGAAACATGCATGTCTATCCAAGTTAGAATGAATCAAAACGTGTTCTATCAGTTTTGGCCATTGGAAAAAAAAAACCCGTTTGAGATGTAGGGGAGGGCGGGCTATGGGACTTCGCTCTTGTTCGAGGGGGTTCTGTGCTGTGCAAAGCTATTATTAAAATGGGAAAGCGCCAAGAGGGATGCAACAGTGACATCTCGAGCACAGTTGGAGAGGGTATTGGTTTCTGGTTGTTGGCAAAAGCGTGAGCAGCTGGGGACAATTTCCCTGCAGTTACTTCTAACGAGAGAGCCGAACTTTTGATTTCCAAAGGACGTGAAGCTGCGCAATCGATAGTTCAGATTATTATTATTGTTGTTGTTGTTGTTATTATTATTATTAATGGATGAATGCCAAACCACATCGTGTAAATGGTTTGGGTCATTCAAACATGGCTTGAATCTGCAAGTGTCTTTAAGCTACACTTGTAAGTAGTTCAAATACTCAAAAATTCGACTGGACTCGATACCCAGTCAGCTCAGGTTGAATCGATGACTCAATTCCACTCAACTCGATATTTAATAATCATATTAGCAACTTAATTATAGTAATAATAGATATATAAGATAGTTGGGATTAAAATATTCAGCTTTGGAGACAAGTTCTTGGTCAGTAGGTAAATGCTATACCTATAGTTTGGTTGAGATTGTGAGTTCAAATGTCACTTTCAAAATTTCTTTTTAAATTAAAATTCTCTATTTGAACAACCATCCTATCCAAGCTGATATTTTTGTTTTTCCTTCATCTTGATGGGAATCACGAGGCATATAAACATCGCATTGTGCTCCTCGCTTTTAAACATCACGGTGGAACCCAGGAAGGTTTCAACCCACAATTTCCAATGGTGTGGATCGCTTGAGTTTTGGGTCTCCTTCATTTTGGGCTGAGTTGTCAAAACAGATGAATGGATGGAGTGTATATAACACAAACATCATGGGTAAGGCTCCACAAAACCTGTTTTAGGGGGATTCCTATTACCCCTGTGACCTCCAACTGTCTGAAGTTCCTGCAATTGGAAGCTAGGTGGGGTCCACCATGTGTTTGTGAGAAATCATTCATTTTGCCATGAACCAAAAAATGAGGATGATCCAAAACTCATGCGGGGCCACACGACGGTGAAAAGTGGGGAGGGCAATGCCTACAGTTAAAACCTTTTCTGGGTCCACTGATGTTTAGATGCCATCCAAACCCTTCATATAATGTCATTCATACAGGGGTGGAACTGAAAACACTAAAATATTAGCTTGATCCAAAACTTCTATGGCCCCCATAGAATGACTTCACGGTTGGCGTTTCCTCCCCATTTTTTAATTATCCTGTCTCACAAGCATCAAGGTGGGCCCCACCTAGCTTCTGGCTGTATCATCCATTTCTACTAATCTGTGGACCATTGAAAATCAGTTGTGTACAGGTTGAGTGATTGGTTTGTGGGTAGTAGGAACCATTCGAGAGGTGGACCCCATAATGAATAACCACAGCGCCGGTGGAGTGCGTGTCGTTGTTGAGCTGAAGTATGTCCCTGGGTGGCCCACTACTTGATGAACATATCATTGACACAATTCAGAGGGGATGCAAACGTATCAAAGAAAAGAAAATAAGATTGTGGGAAAGAAAATAAAAAACAAAAAACAATCCACTAGCAAGGTGCATGTGGTAAAAAAAATAAATAAATTCTCCAACCTTTTTTTTCGAGTAAAAAAAAAAAAAAAGTCGTATATCTAATCCATCATGATACCTTGAATGTACAAGCATAGCCTTATATAGGCATAAATTAAAAGAAAGAAATCTTAACGAGTAGAGTATGACAAAAATACTATTGAATGCCTTTGCGACTTACAAGCCTTAAATAAATTGACTATGACTTCCTTAAATGACATCATAATCACATGATCGTGAATTTGTTTGAAAGCTCACTCAATTGGTTATCCGAGATTCAATTTATCAATTAGAAAGGGAGCACTATATTGATGTCCTAGCCCAAGAGTTAGGTTGATCCATTGACTAGGTGGGCTATAAATTTATTATATATATATAGAGTTAGGTTGATCCATTGGCTAGGTGGGCTATAAATTTATTATATAACGTACGGCTCTGAAACACTTGACCAAAGTTTTTTAACCCAAGAATCTGTTTCCAATATTGGGGCTCATGTGTTAAGGGCATGTTTGGCTGGGCGGATTGGAAAGGATTGGATGGTATTGGAAGGGATTGGAAGTTAAATTCCGGAATTAGCCGGGCGTGCCAAACAGACTGGGTAAGCTGATCCAATAAAATAGAAATCCCATGGATCATGAGACAATTCACTGACAACACCATCATTACCTTTAAATCTCATCCAATCCACCCTAATCTGTTCAAATTTGCCTGGATGTGTTTGGTTAGAGGGATGGGAAGGTTTAATCCCGGGATTGGCTAGGCGTGCCAAACAGACTCGATACAGCAATCCCGGGATATAGCAATCCCATGGATCTTAAGACAATCCACTGACAACACCATCATTACCTTGAAATCCATGCCATCCACCCTAATACTATTCAATCCCTTCCAATCCACCTGGCCAAACGGGCCCTAAGTGGACCACATTAATTTTAGAGAAAACATGGTCCAATCAGTTGGGAATTGATATTGTGGAGGAATTATCAATCCTACCAAAAACAGAGAGATCTTTGATTTTATGAGTGTTTTTTCATAAGTTATTAGGAGTGAAAACCATTGCACGATACACAAGGCCAAATATTGTGTAAAATAAATTAATTTTTTTAAAAAATATTCTTTAAAAATTAATTAATTAATTAAGTAGCTAATTAAATATACTTAAAGTTAAAAAAAGCGATTTTCAGAATTAAAATCATAAAAAAGATTTTTTTAGAGCCAAACAGGCTAATCTTGGACCAACCCAACGAACTTGAAATTGGTTAATGGACTCCATTTGAATCTATCCAAAGGTTAACCCAACTTTGACCCACCCGAGTTGCACCCCTGCTCGAGCTCACTTGCTTTAAATGTTGATAAAAACAAGCATGTTTGAGAAATCGTTTGTGTGAAAACCCATTTTAACCTTTTTATCACCGACGGGGACCGAGCCATGATTTAAATGAGCTGGTTCTAGATCTATTATATTTAGACCCAATACATTCGATTGCTTTGACCTAGACCCGACCCATATTCTGGGACGCAGATTGGGTCCTACCCGGCTGTCTATGGCTAGGAATGAACAAAGGCTCTGAGGGGCCGCCGTGATGCATGGGTTTTATCCACTCCGTCCATCCATTTTTCCATATCATTAGAGGGTACAGGCCCAAAAATGAAGTAGATCCAAAGCTCAAGTGGACCACACCACAGGAAGCAGTAGTGATAATGATACCCACTGTTGAAACCTTCCTAGGGCCTACCATGATGGTTAATTGTCATCTAACCTGTTCATAAGGTCACATTGACCTGGATGAAAGGAAAACACAAATATCAGATTGATTTAAAACTTCTGTGGCCTCTGGAAAGTTTTCAACGGTAGGTGTTTAATCCACACCATGTGGTCCACTTGAGCCTGGACCTGTCTCATTTTGGCCCTGTACCCTAAAATGATAGGGTGGAATGGATGGACGTTATGGATTAAATCCATGCAATATGGTGGCCCATCAGAGAACCTGTTTGTTCATAGCCGGGAACTGGCGGGGTTAGTACCCAATCAGCGTCCCATATTTTGATGAGTTGGGCGTGGGATATGGTGGGCCCCACTCATCAGAAGCTGAGCTGGTCGCGACGAATGGCACATGCACTGCCGGACGGCAAATCATGTGTCATTTATTGTGGACCTGCTTCTTCCGTTCCTCAAAAATTTCATTATGGCAAGACGGATTGGGATAGTATCCAACACAGGCACCAAAGCTCTGTGGGACTCACTGTATGTTTTTAAGTAAATCCAATCCGTCCATCAGGTGTTAACCCTTATTTTATCCGTGAAAAGTAAATATCATACTGATAAGAGACTCAGATAATTCACAAAAGTGGAAAAATGTAAACATTCTACTAAAACCTTTAAGTTTACACGGTGTGGCCCAGATAATAAATGGATCAGGATGAGTTTTTTATTTTCACTCGATCCTGGTCATTTACTTTTGATTAACAGTTTTGATGGAAATATACACACCATGGTGAGCCCACACAAACTTATGGTTGGCATCCCATCTCCATTGTTCTCTTTGGTGTGGTCCAACTGAGTTAGTTATGTATCTGATTTTTTTCCTCAACTGTTAGAATATGGGCTGGAACCTGATGGACGGAATGGATTTTAATATTGAACATGGTAAGCCTGACAAGCGTGGGTGTTTTAGGCCTAAAACAGGTGTCGGAGAGGATTCCGGTCCATGGAAAGCTGTCATTATATATGTTAGTCAACTATTCTTTTCATTCTCAACTCATTGCAAATAAAACAAACATACATGCTTTTTGATGATCCAAACCATTGGTTTCTCTTGGGACCCACCGTAGATGGACCATGTCCTAAAGTCTCCTCAATTGACAATCGTATTCTTTTCGAATTCCAACAGGAAGACAGACATTGAGATGAAAAAATATCAATGGTCCACATTCAACTGAATAAAGAGGTCTTGGGCATGGTCCATCCACTGTGGTTGCATCAGATACATGGCCTTGATCACCAGCCATAGGCCCTATTTGTACAAACTGAAAATCAAGTGCAATGCGCATGTACTGGGATCAAGTACACTGCTCGACCCCACAATATCTACGTCTTGATCCGGTTTGCACCCATGATTATGGTACACCCGACTGACCACATTCAACCATAACGGCCAAAAATAACCCCAATGGCTAGGATCTCCCGATCTGGTAGATCTGTAGTGGGGTCATCATACCAACTGTTTGGATTTCTGAGCCGCAGGCGCCACTTGTAGAAAATGAAAGCACGAGTAGTGTAGATATTCTCAGATCCCTTTGAAAGTGTGTGGCATTGCACTGGAGATACAAGCGTGTGACATTGTACGAGATATTGGAGGGGATGATCTTCAAAATATTTGGAGTACTTTTTGCCTAATTATACAGAATCATTGCCGGCATAAATCTAATTTTACACACTAAATGGATGGTGGATGAAGTAATATGACCCGAGTTATTTATCAAAAATTTTAATGAGTGAAGAAGAGAGAATCGACTAGCTTAAGATATAAAAGGTGACCGAAAAATATAATAGAAATTGGCCAACTGGAAAAAAACAATCACAAGAGGAAAATATAATAAAAAGAAAGTTCTAAAGAAAGGCTTTCTACTATTGTAATGTTGTAATAAAAGAAAAAACAAGATGTAATAGAAATCTATAAACAAGAGAGAAAATTTACAGAACAAAAACCCAACCAATCATCTACAAATCCAATCAAACCAAATAAATTTATCAATTTACTTTATCTTAGCTTATTCTAAAAGTAGCGATAATCCGGTAGCGATAATTCTTATATCTAGTCTTTAGTTGTAATCCAAATCTATATTCATATTATGGATTTGTCTTTTATCTAATATCAAGATACACATTCTTGCAGTTGCTCCTAGTGACCAATTATGAGTTTTTCCTTTTGTTTAATTGCATTGATATTCTGAAATTTTTTTTCTTGTGGAAGGCACAAAGTAACCTATCTTTGAAGGAAGAACCCTGCCTTCCGATTATTGCCTGGTCATTATAAAATTCTACAAGTAGATAAATAAGCGACTCATCTTCTCAGAATTTAGTCACATATTGAACGTATTTACTTATTTCGACTCTTGGCGTCAAAGTTGATTAGTTTGGATCGAGTCGCTTTATTGATTCTAGCACGCCCACACACATTAAATGTCAGAGGAAACAAACCGAATGGTAACAATTTTAGCAAGCCTGGTGGGATTAAAAAAACTACTTGATTGTCATTAATATTTATTTTGCACCAACCGTACAAAAAGAACAATTTTGGTACACTCGGTGGAATTAAAAAAACTACTTAGCTGTCATCAATATTCATTTTACATCGACTATGCAAAAAGAACAATTTTAGTATGCAAGTATACTTACAAGTGTAGTAATTTCTTAGAATCATGAGCTAAATGGGCGTCATAATGCTTCAACAACTGTTACTAATGTTGTTGTAGCCAACAAGACTCCTACTCACGAGGAGGAGTTGCAAGTTCAATATGTGCATGAGAAAGTATATCAACCACCTAGTCCGGTGCCTGTTCCACCAAGTCCAGTAGACAATCGACATTCTAAGTTGAACCTCTTAAGATTATGTTAGCTGAGATAGTAGATGTGTAAAGGGAATTCAACACATCGTAGAATTGTCGCGAGTTCAGGCTGATAACTTACAAACTCAGACTGAAGCGTTAATAGATGGATGGTTGGTCATACCGAAAGGATAAATCGGTTGGTGGCTCTATTTGCTGAAAGAGCATCTATTACACCTCAACAACAAGTTGATACTAGTTCTATTAGGAATCTATCACCTATAGCACCAACCCAGCTAGTGCCACATATATTTCCTTTACTATGAAATACACCACACATTCCTATCCTTGCTCCAATCTAAGATGTATAAAATTCACCGATACCAGTAGATTTCAAATGTCCTGAACGTATTCCTGTCTAGGACATACGAAATTCATCAGCATTGATAGATTTCAGGCGTCCTGAACGAGAGAATATAAACTTAATCCCTAAAGCTAGGAATTAAGAGATACTTGGGGGACAACCTTTGCTTAGAACAAAGAAATTAACCATATAATGAAAAACAATATCAGGTTGGTTTAGAAATACGTCCAGCTGTTGCACAACAATATTGGGAGCGTAACCAAATTGTTCAATTGGTTTAAAAAGTAGCATGCCAAGTTCTCGACTATGGGTAATCTTCCATTTGGTCCGGTTGTATAACCTATACCCCTTCACACTATTACCATAGCTGATAAAGACGTACTTTTTACCCATTTGGTCCAACATATCTATCTCAATTAATAGTACGTGAAAGTAAGCGTCGCAACCAAATACATGTAGTCCTGAGTAGTTTACCTGTTGACTACTCTACACTTCCTCTAGAATTTTACATTCAATAGTTGTAGAAGGGGATCAATATATAAAGTATTAGGAAATGTTAATGGCCTCAGTACACAATTCCGTCTCCAACCTAACATTACTAATGATGCATCGGGCCCTCTCCAAGAGAGTCCAATTCATTTGCTTAACTACATCATTTTACTCTGGTGTGTGGTGTACTATGTTGTGCCTCACAATCCCCTCATCTTTATAATACCGATTAAATTTTTCAGAAGTAAATTCTTTACTATTACTTGTCTTTAACATTTTCACTTTTCACCTTAACTATTTTTCAACAATTGTTTTCCACTATTAAAAGTTGGTGAAAACCTTGGATTTATTTTTCATAAAATAAACTCACACTTTTCTAGAATAGTCATCAATGAATGTGATAAACCATGATGACTCTCCACCGGAAACCACGGGCGACGACTCCCATACATCAGAATGCACATGATCTGGAACTCTCTTACAAGTATGTTTCTTAGACTTAAATGACAACTTTGACTATTTACCATATATACAATGCACGCATATACTAAAATCGATACTTTTAAAAGCTGAAATTAAATAATGGTTAGAAAGTAACTTCATACCCTGCTCGCTCATGTGGCCTAAGCGTGTATGCCACATATGTGTAGATGTGGAATCCGCTACAGATGCTGCAGCTCCACCTTATAAAGTACTCATAATCAAACTATAAAGGTTTTCATTCCTCCGTCCCTTCACGATTATGAGTGCCCCATTTGAAACTTTAAAGACACGATTGAAACCAGTGAATTTGCACATAAGTACCTTGAGTGCTCCTAGAGATATCAGATTCTTCCTCAAATTAGGAACATGTCTTACATTGGTTAAGATATGCTCCATGCCACCAAACATCTTGATGCACATCGATCCAATGCCTACCACTTTATGGGCATTATCATTATTCATAAACACTTGACCACCATCATACTTGACCATTATTGTTCATAAACACTTGACCACATTGGTTAAGACATTCTCCATGCCATCGAACATCTTGATACACATTGATCCAATGCCTACCATTTTATAGGCATTATCATCGTTCATAAACACTTGACTACCATTACACTCACTATAACTGGTGAACCAACTTCGATAAGGGTTCATGCGGTATAAAACCCTCATATCAAAAATTCATTATTCGTCGAAGTACCCAGATTTTGATGCGGTCAGCACGTCACTACTATTCATAATTTTCTCACTAGATTCTACAGTGTTGACTTCCATAAAAGAACTATTTGAATTCTCATTTCTCGGCTTATGATTCTGACAATTCCTCTTCATATGCCTGGTCATGCCACAATTCCAATACTTCAACTTACTTTTACCATTGCCTTTAGATTTGGACCTCGATTGTGAAAATCCAGTGTCCTGCTTAAAATTTCTCCCCCTTGTAATTAGTGCATCTGTAGAAGCACTTACGTCACCGTTTTTCTTTCTCATTGCTTTTAACCAAAGGGCTAAGATAACGGTCTCAGCACTAGTGGTCATTCTACCGGTGCACAAAGATTCCTTGAATGAGTCATACGAAGCTAGGAGAGAATTTAACAGTATATATGCCTGATCCTCATCTTTCATCGTCTCTTCCACATCCAACAATTTGTAAATCAACTTATTGAAGTTACTAATATAGGCTTTAACATCAGCCCCCTCCGCTATCTTCAGATTGAACAATTGTAACTTCAAGTATAAGTAATTCTAAGAGATTTTTTCACAAAATATTCTTTAATTTCACCCATGTACTTGTTGTAATTTTCTCATTGATGACATTATAGAGGACCTTATTCATTAAGCACGATTGGATATGTGTTCTGGCTTTCTTATATAGTTATTTTGTTCCATTCTTCTTCTATCATAAATTTCAGTCACTTTTTAAGGAGAGATTCGTCTAATCCTTGCTAAACTAAGATACAATTCATCTTAACTTTTCATAGTTCAAAATTAATTTTATCGGAATATTTTTCTGCATCGAACTTCGGGTTAGATGCCATTAATACATTGCTTTCAGATTTGATCTACTTCCCAATGTTAGCTCTGATACCACTTGTTGGGCAACCACGTAAACACATAAAGATGAATCAAGCAAAGTACATGCAATCACACAACAAGCAAAGTACATGCAATCACACAACTAAGTCCAAACAAGAACAATCCAAATTTTACGTGGTAAAAATCCTTGCGGAAAAAAACTATGGCATAAAGCGATGAGTAATGCACTATGAAAGTAGAAATTATAAGAGATAGAGTCTTATCGATTTGAACAAACATCAAATCTACTTCACAAGTCTTAACTATGCCCTTGAACCAGTAGGAATGAATTAGAAAGCCCTAATACACTTCTCTCCTAAATCCCAATTTTGCTTGTTATATATACTGTTACAACTAGAATAGGAAACAACTTATGCACTTATGCGATTCTGCATACATCTTCGATGAGGCCTTCAATGGCATCAACACCTCATCGAGGATCTGTTGATGGCATCTAAATCCTTCAATGTCATCGAATAACAACACTAAAACGTTCCAGCAACCAACATGAATTTTCTGAATTTTTTCGATGGGATCGAGCATCTGTCGATGTCATTGACATCTGCTCGATGGCATTGAGTGGTCTGTCAATGACATCAACATACTCTGTTATTACAAATTTAAGACATCAACAACAATCTTTTCTCCTCTTTAATCCAAGTATCAATTTATGGTTCCATGCGATCACAATTTCATCATTAAATCTTGCCTCTTTATAATTTTATTCATTCTAGCAACACCTAAGATTACCAATTCCCCTTCTATGTCCTACTGGCCGTCCATCACACCATCACAGAAAAAGACCAAGTCACCCCACTTCAAATATTTGACAAACTTGCTGAAGTGATCAAATGGGCATCCTTTAAACATTTGGGGGCTGTTGATGCAGAAATAATTTTCAATATTATGCATTTGTAAGTAGGAATTAGAATCAATCAACAATAATTAGGATCTCAAACCTGTTTGGAAGAATCAGAATCATTGAATATAAATTAATGCTGGGACAAGACATAGATAATATTCATCTCTTTGAAATAAATCGCGCTCCTTGGTTGATTTGACCGGTACAATAGGTTCCCCTAATGCGTTGCCTCTAAGGTACAACACACAACGTGGTTTTTCCTGACTTAGACCGTGAAAAAACCTAACACCACTTTAGAATATCTTCGCATGTCAGGATAGAAGAGAAAAGAATAATTTATTTTCTTTTTCTTGTGGTTTTTTTTTTCTCTTGCTCTTGAAAGGCTTTACCCATAAAGACCACCCGATGGATTGACTATTACAAGCTACTCATTTAAAGATGGACCATTTCTAACTGTTTTTAATTGCAATTGATGTGCCAACAATTGTGTGAAGGTCGGTCATCATTAGGCCTCATCAAAATGAAGGATAAACGAAAAAAGAATAGTGTGAATTTGAATTAAAAATATTAATTAAAAAACAGAACTTTTTCTTGAAATACTTCAACATTGGACTCACAAAATAAAAAACATTCCAAAATAGTAAAACTTACTAAAATTAGTTAAGATGCTTAAAACAACTCAAACCACTCTTAACTAACCGAAACAAGGACTTTGATACAAGATGTGACTGTTAAGCCCTATAAATGGAATGAAATTAAAATATAAAATTTGACTTCGGGATATACGTTTAATGCTTAAAATAATTGAATTTTGTAAGTCCATCAAAATATAACCCGTTAATAGCTTTTCAATGACATATTACATAAGTGAATGAGATAATCTATCACAAAGTTAAAAAAGAAATGAACATAACCTCACCTATCATATAATCCAAAAAAAATAAATTTACAAAAAGAAAAGACCAAGCCCAAGGCAGGGACGAAAGAATATGCTGCCTTACCAGAAACATCAAATTCATATACAAACACCCCAACCTTAATTATATCAACAATCACCATCCCAAATCAGGAATTGCAGCTGCAGAGACGACAAACAATCTGGATTGGACCCATTGAACTGGAGCTTCATGGAAAAGGCCCTTTATTGAATTTGAATAGAAAGTTATGATAATTAAAAACTAAAGTCTGCGTGCACTAGCCTGTTTTTCCCATAGATGGAACTTCCTGTTCCAATATCTTTCCATCCTGACTCTCATGAAGTCATCACAACTTTTTCTACAACACTATTAATTATTATTATTTCTCACCGACTGTGAAATAACACCCATCGAGAGGCTGGGATTGTTTGATTGGTGTGAATTTTTGTATAGTCCTTCAATGTTAGGTCTCACTACAACAAAAACGAGTAAAACTGGCACGTTGGGTGCTTCTTGCATCAGAGGTCTAGAACATTAGAAGCATTGAGTCGATCTGAATTTTGAAAGCTAACCTATGTAATGTGGTCCTACAATTTAAATTGTTTGGTTAAACTAATGTTTTTTGGCAGCTCTACCGCTGCTATGGTTAAACTAATCGTGCAATAAGTGGTTAGAAGAGGGGATAAGAACACCAAGTTCTTCCATGTAACGACTAACAAGCGATTTAGGAGATAGGCTATCAATCAAACCACGCTACCAAATGGATCCAAGTCCAATGACCAACAAGAAATGAAATCTGAGATCATCAATTTCTTTACAGACCATTTTAAGGCTGCCCCTGTCCAACCTATCCAAGATTTTCTCTCCCCTATCATTTCCTCTATCTCAGCTACAGATAACGAGGGCCTCATGGCAGTTCCAATGTTGGAGGAAGTCCGCAACGCCATATTAGGCTTGCCTACTAATGGGGTGCCTGGCCTAGATGGGCTTTCAAGTAGTTTTTTCAAAGCTTGCTGGGATATTGTTGTGGCAGATATTCTTCAGGCAATGATCTTCCTTTTCTAGGGAGGATGTATTCCTGGGGCCTTCTCAGCCTCCCTTATTTCTCTTATCCCTAAATGCTCCCCTTTAAAAACTTTTAATGATTTTCGTCCAATCAGTTTACGTAATCGCATTTACAAAGTGTTTTCTAAGATCATTGCAGCCAGGTTAAACGATCTTCTGCCAAAGTTGGTGTCTAGAGAACAATCGGCCTTCGTCAAAGGGAGATTTATTGGAGAAAACATAGCTCTAGCCCAAGAATTTCTTCGAGACTTGAATAGGAAAGTGAGAGGGGGCAATATAATCTTGAAATTAGACCTCAAAAAATCTTATGATAGAGTCAAGTGGAGCTTCCAAAAAGAGATACTCCATAAATTTGGATTCAGCCAAAATTAGATCTCCTTGGTCGAGAAATGCTGGGACGGGGTGTGGTTCTCTATTCTTTTCAACGGCAAGGCCACTGGTTTTTTCAAGTCTGAAAGAGGGCTCTGTCAGGGAGAGCCCCTCTCTCCAAGCCTCTTCATACTTGTTATGGAGGCTTTTGTAGAGGAATCTCAACGCTTCTAATCAGTGGGGATCTTGGCCCTTTCAAGATTGCTACAGGGTCTCTCCCGATCTCTCACCTCCTCTTTGCCGATGACACAGTTATTTTCACAAACGGCAATAGAAAATCCCTATCTACTCTCATGTCTCTCCTCAACAACTTCTTCAAAACTTCAGGCCTGAAAATCAACAATTGAAAGAGCATCCTGTTTCTTCCAAGCAACATGCCAAAAGGGCGCAGCAGGGCCATTGAAAGACTGATTGGTTTCTCAAGAGGGGCCCTCCCTTTCATTTACCTGGGTGTCCCATTGGGCAGAGGTAGAGTCACTAGGGCCCTCTTCCAACATTTGCTAGACAAAATCATCGGGAGAGTGGAAGGATGGCAGGGTCAATTTTTGAGCATGGCAGGAAGGATTGTTATGATAAAACATGTCCTCAACAACATCCTGGTCCGTACCATGGCAGCGGTAGAGCAGCCAAAAAACTGCATTGCCAATATGGAAAAGAAATTTGTGGATTTCTTATGGGGTTGGGCTGAAGGTTAAAAGAAGTTTCACTAGGTAAGTTGGAAAAAGATCTCAACCCCAAGAGACGAAGGCAAACTTAGGATCCCTCCTCTCAGGCTCGTCATAAAGGCTATACGTATGAAGATGGCATGGTCAGCCTTTTATGTCAACCACAAAAGCCTTTGGGGTGACTTTATGAGAGCAAAATATGGGATGCCCTCCTCAACTACCCCAAACCTCCTCGCTCGTTCTTCCGAATCCAAATGTTGGAAAGAAGTAAAAAAATATTTTGGCTATATTAGAAGTAACTCGCTAATTTTGCTAGGGAAGGGCAGCAACAACTTCTGGGAAGCAAATTAGACAGGCCTCGGCCCTCTTCTCAGATGGGCCATGGGGGAGATCCCAACAGATCATCGAAATTCGTCTGTCGGCAGTTTTCTAGGTCCCACCGGTTTGATTTCAGGGAGGCAATGGCCATCCATTCTTCCAGATTTCATCCAGCAACATGTGTACGCTGAAGGCATTAAAACAACACTCGGCAAAGATTATCCCATCTGGACCAAAGAATCTTTCGGCCGTTTCTCCACCAAATCTGCAAAGGTTATCCTTTGGCCCACGACTTCAAGATGGTCCGGGGTGAAATGGGTTTGGTTCAAAAAAACCCCGCCCAAGCTTGCGGTGTTGGTTTGGAGAGTGTTAACCGAGGCAATCCCGGTGGACACAAACATCAAGAGGAAAGGGGTGATCCTAGCGCCCTGCTTCTTCTGTTGTCATGACGATAACTCCCATCAGGAAGAATCCGTGGACCACCTGTTCTTTGTGGGTCAGCTGGTTATGGCCCCGTGGTCTTTTTTCTCAGCTATTCTGTCAGTTTCTTTTCTGCCAAGCTAATCAACAATGTCCAGAGTGTCCCAGTAGTGGGTTGCGGCATCTAAGAGCTCTAGCTTTGGAATTCTTAGGGGTCTAACTCCATCCATTATAATTTGAGAAATCTGAATCTTGAGGAATAACAAAAAGTTCAACAATTCTCTTATTGCGGCAGCCCAATTGATTTACAGGGCCAAACTTTGGTTCAACTAAATAATCTCTTCCTTCCCTTTCCGCCTCCCTTCGATCAGTCCATCAGTGAGGGGATCAGCGGTCTCAATATACAGACAGCCCAAGTTAAAGATCAGTCTTGCTTAATTGTGAAGTGGGAGAGGCCATCGAAAGGATGGGTTAAATAAAATGTCGATGGCTCTTCGCGAGGGAATCTGGGAGTGGAGGTCTTTGTAGGGATGATAGGGGGAACTTTCTTTTTTTGCTTTTACAAGAGGTTACGGAGTTGAGTCCAACTTTCTAGCAAAAACCAAGGCGGTCGTTAATGGGCTGGACCTTTGCGTAGCTCATGGATGGTTTAGGGTCGAGGTAAAGAGTGATTCTTCGGCAGTCATGGAACTTTTCTCTAAATCGGTGGCAATCCCGTGGAAGGCCTTTTATTGGAAAAAGCGTTTTGAGTATTTTAAGACTGTGACTTCCATCTCTATTGGTCACACCCCTAGAGAGGCGAATGGGGTAGCGGATGCGCTCGCTCGTTTAGGTAGCGTTACCCAACAAAACAGGGCTTTCTCGGACCCATCTCTTCTTCCTCCAATTTCCAAAAGGGACCTTGTTCTGGATAGATCAAGTTTAAGAGTTGTGAGAGTCAGCTGCCCCTAAATCCCTTTTAGTATGTTGGGAGTTTTTTCCTTTGCTTTGTTTTTTTGCTTTGAGGTTCACGATAAGCCCCTTCCAGCTCTTTTTTTTTTTTTTTTGTAAGCGGAGGGTGGTCTGAAGAGATATCCATGTATGTTGATGTACAGTTCCCTTAATTAATAAAGGATCTTTTTAAAAAATGAAAAAAAAATGTATACCATGTGCACATTAGAGAGAGATAAGAGTCCTTATAGGATGGAAATGTATTTGCTCATTGTGAAAATTTCCACCGTGGCTTTGTTTTTCCTTTTATTTTTTTCTTTTATTTATTTATTGCACTTTGTTTTGCATCTTTTTGTATCATATTAGGTCTATATGATAGGTGTGGAAACTATTTTTGATTTTTTGGTCTGCGCCCATCCAAATAGATGCGGAGAGCGTTTTCAATGTAATAAAATTACAGGTGGCATGCATCCTCCCACCTTTTGATTATTTATAAATATATGTATGTACGTGAGCAGACGCATGCCCACAGACCATGTGTTCAATTTTTAATGAGACTTAGTTGTGAACCAATATACTTTGATAGTACGTGAAATAACTACCTTTTAAAACTATATATCGATCTCCTTGAAACCACTCTCTCTCTCTCTCTCTGCAACTAGACCAACCATCAAGCTCAAGCTTGGGTAAGAAAAAATATTTTAGGTCATGCCCGATGTAAGACCCGTATCCTAGACCGTACCGTTCCGTAGGCTTCCGTAATCTTTCTGGTCGAATTTCGGCAACCTTCAACTTTTATCCGATATTTGCGCGATCCTAAGTCGAGTCCTGTCAACCCGAGTCGACTCAACCCGAGACTTGTACCCTAGCGACTGCACAGTCGCTGCGATTCCGATGCCGCGTCTCGTGTGCCGAGGCGATACCCAGGAGATGTGAGCCCGTGTTTAGTTTGAGAAAAACACCACGCATTACAAAACCCAAGAGAATCTCTATCAAATGTCACATCCATCAATCAATCAATCTCATCAAGGGTCAAGTACATGTTAAGTACACATCACCTCACACCCATCCCCAAGCAACCCTAAAAGTCAAAAAGTTCTTACACACCCCATACCTTTCTTACACCATCTACCCCTAAAGTCAAAAAACTCTTACACACCCATCACTCACCACATCCATCACCCATCTTTCTCTCTCTCTCATTCTCAAACCACTTTCCCAAGTAAGAGAAAAATCCCATGTCCAAGCATTTTCCCAAACCTCCAAGAGAACTGTATGTGGCCCACTTCCTACCCTCTCATCTCCCATCTCAACCATCCAAACTCCATCTCTTCCGTTAGGATCGAAGCTAAGGAGAAAAGGAAGCCAAGGGAGCAAGAAGAAGTGGACGGTGGGTGATCTTAGACCCACATTTTTTATTCTTTTTGTAATTATTTTTTTGCAGATCTAAGGGCCCGCATATGGTGGGACCCACTTTGATTTATGCTTGTATCCAAGAGGGGCTCATAGTGGTAGGGCCCCTCCGTTATCTCTCTCTCTCTCTCTCTTTCTATGATCATGACCCACCTATGATGTGTGTATCGTACCCATGCCATCTAACTAGGGAGCCATCTTGATACCTATTTGGGGCCTGCATGATCGGACGGTCACACAGGCCCGAATCAAAGGGAAACACAAATATTAGATGGATCCAAAATCGGGTGGGCCACGTCCATGTGGGACCCACCATGATGTTTGTGTTGTATCCACACTGTCTAGCGTCCAGGGACGCTGGATGTGAGGCTAATAATGAAGTGTGGACTGGCGTGGAGTAGGGTTAACAGTGGAGTGTGGACTGACAGTGGGTGTACTAACAGTGTGGGTTGACAGTGGGGTCCATGGGACCCGTCCACGCCCTCTATTCCTTTATATGGGCCACACCATGGTGTATGTGTTTGATCCAAACCGTCCACTACCCCTGGACGGTGAGACCCACATCTGTGTGGGGCCCTCCTTGATATGTTATCCATAACCAAATCCATAGCTCCAGTGGTAGGCTGAGTAAAAGATACCTTGTTTCAACGTGGGACCCAGATCCATAGCTCCAGTGGTAGGCTGAGTGAAAGATACCTCTTTTCAACGTTGGGGTCTTGGCATTGATTCCCTGTATGGGTGGCTAACAGGGAAGTGTGTGCAGACAGTGGGGTTCGTGGGACCCACCCACGCCGTCCACTCATTTGGATGGGCCACACTTTGCTGCGTGTGAAGTCTCCACCATCCCTGGACGGTGGGACCCACCCCATGTGTGGGGCCTCCCTTGATGTATGTGCATGTCCAGGCCGTTCAGGGCCTGGACGTTGCATCTTTATTAATATTTTATTAATATATTATATTATATTATATTAATATATGATATTATATATTATATTATAAGATTATCTAATATCATATATTAGCTAAGATGGGTGGGCCCTACCTGAGACCCACCTTTGCTCCCTTTTAATGCAGTAAAGCTGCAGATATGAGCTTGGTAAAAGTAATAACTTTCAAACTTGCTTTGTGTGTGTGTGTGTGTATATATATATATATATATATATATATATATATATATATATATATATATATATATATATAAGGGTGGGCCCTACATGGGACCCACCTCTGCACCAGCAGCTGTTGTACACGGCGACAAGTTCCATGGGTCCCACCTATTCCACCCATGCCGTCTATCTATGGGACCCACCATGATGCATGTGTTGCATCCAAACTATTTAACCATTTTGAAAGATAATTTTAAGACGTAAGACTAAAAATAAGACAGATCTAGGATCAGGTGGACCACATTATAGGAAACAATGTGTTTGAACGTCGGCCATTAAAACTCTTAGGGCTACCAAGTTTGGACCAATATGATATTTGTTTTACCTCTAAATCCAGTTCTTTGTAACCTTGTGAATAGACTAGATGGGAAATAAACCCTATGATGGGGCCCACTAGAAATTAACCGTGAAAATCACTATCACCACGGTTAGATACGATATGGTCCAATTGATCTTTTGGTATGGTTCATTTTTTTTAATATAATACTCTATATTGATTTTCTAAAAATAGATGAGTTGGGCTCGGCCCATTTAAATCGACCCATTAATTGGCCCATTTGATTCGGCCCATTTATTGACCCATTAATCGGCCCATTGATTGGCCCATTAATTCGGTCCATTTGATTCGGCCCATTTGATTGGCCCATTTGATTCGGCCCATTGATGTGGCCCATATGATATGGCCCAGTTGATGTATATGAGGCAAATGAGATGTATGTGAGGCCTTTTGTGTGGGTCGAATATGATGTATATGAGGCCCATTGCGATGTGAGATCCCACCATGATGTATATGATGAGGTTTTTGGAGGTCATGCCTTGAGAACAATGATGGTTTGACGTCCACATTGTGAGAGCAATGATGGTTAAATGTCCGCATTGTAACTCTCTCGAGGGCCCATTGTTAGGCCCATACTTGTAGTGTGTAGGCTGTCTAGGCCCATCCTCGTTACAAACAAGAATCCATCACCACATAACATGTTTAGTATAGTTCCATGATTCATGATCATATGCATCATATGTATGCTTGATATGAGAGGTGACTGATCATAGCATATGTCTTTGGGCAGATTATTTATGGGCTCCCGGATAGGCGGTGTCGCCCTACATGAGTACACGATACACGTAGGATTGTTACATGACTGGATAGTATGATTCATGCATTTTGAATGGTGTGACATGGTTACAGTACGCTCTAGCGACATTAGGGCCATAGCCTCTATAGGCGTTTTGTGGTTGGCAGGATTGGATACCAAAAATCTTATTTTACATGGGGTGCTATGGATATCCCTGGGTGAAAGTCCCTAAACCCTTATGGTAAGGAGCTTGCTCCAAATTCTAGACCGAGTGGGTGCATAAGCGCTGAGTGCCGATTACCAGAAGGCCGCGCTTTCCACCACTGTGTCGTGGTTAGTTGGAAGGGGGTGCAGCCTTAATCACCCAAGAGGAGGGGGCAAAGCTAGGCTAAGTTTGACCAGCTCGAGGAATGAGTCCGCTATCGATGAGCCGAGCCCGATATTAGTAGGCAGATAGTGAGGTCTCTTCCACTTATCTTATTGCGTGCGATGGGGTGGCAATCTAGTTGGAGTGTACTAGACCCCGATTATATTCCAGAGTTGAACTGTATTGATATGTGGACTCATATGAGGATTTGTATGCTTGAGTTGCATCTTGCATCGCATGGCCTTGATATGACCAACATCATTCATGCCTTGCATCGCATAACCTTGGTATGACTAATAGTATTCATGGATTCATTAGCATATTCCGCATTACTCTGATACTGTATAATTATATTACTACCTTGCGCACACACTTTCACCACCCTCTAAACTTTCCATAAGCTTATGCACAACCGTTGCGTCCAGGTGACGTTGGATCACAACAGCACTGAGGCTAGAGCGCGTGGCAGATCATTTTGGAGCTTTTGTCTATTATCATTGTATTTCCCTTTACGCGCACTATGCTTATAAAATTTTAATCATAGTGAAAATGTGATGAAATTTTTGGTTGTTGTTTGTGGGTTATGCCTTTGGTTATGCTTATTATGAATCAAACTAACGTTGAAAATTCTCATCGTAACATCTCAGGATCGGAACCTGGTGAATGGGCACTGGGAGCCGAGACTGGGGTACTACGGAGGCTGTCGGCACCGGATTCGGCGATCGAGAATTTTGTGAGCCCGGCTTCTGAGTTTGGGGCGTGACACCCGAGTTGGACTATTTTAGTTTATCATAGGCCTGGGTAGGGCTTGGACTTGTATTGAACAATGCAAGCTAGGCTTGATAATTTAGCCTATGGTATGCCAAGAAGCTGGTACACCAAGAAGTATTATATCATACTCAAGTTTTCCTCTTATATATGTAATAGTTATTTCATGAGAGAGTGCATTTGAAACTTATTTTTTTACAAGCTTTGTATTTGTGAGTTGAGTGATCCATATTTTATTAGGTAAGTCATTCCCCAACCTCTTGAGTCATTCCTCGCCAAGCTATATATCCGCGAGTCCACGAGCTATCTCCTTGTATTGTTCTTATTCACCCTATCTACTCTTGATCCAAATTATAGCAACAAAGTTCTTTCATTCTCTTTAGTCTATTTCTTTAGGTTCTACATCAAGTAGTATTAGAACAAGTTTGATTCATGAACCGGTTTTGATTTCTTATGAAAAGAGGAGAGGAAATCGGGCTAAAATGATGGCTTCAATTCAACATGTCCACCTTTGTGAAGAAATTAAAGAATTGAGACATGGAAACAACAATTTACAATGCATGATGGAATTGATGTTTTATGAAAACTTTCTGAACAAGTATTCTGATTTATGATGAAAGTGTCCATGAAGTGTTTGATCAAATGATTGAACTAAATGAAGGTAATAAAAACTACATGAAATTTGATGATGATGAGTCAATTTATAACAAAGATGTTCATGAAGTACTTGATGAAATGACTGAATCCAATGAGAATGAAGTGAATTAAGACTGTATAAAATTTAATGGTGACTAGCCGACTTATGACAAAGATGCTCATGAAATGCTCGATAACATGATCGGATTAAATGAAAAATGAAAGTATTATTATTTGTAAAGTTTTGGCCTCTCCTCAAGTACCCGAAAACCATTGATTATGTGTTTTATGTGAAGAGAAGTTATATATCAACCTCAAAAAATTCTTCTGTTGGACCTACCCACTTTTCTTCTGTTTGTATTTTTCTTTTTTCTTCTTTCCTTCCATATATTAGGTGGGGCCTAGGGCATTTGTGTTGGCCTTGGTGTGTTTCACATCCTTTTCAATATAAGATCTCTTTCTTTGGTTAAAAAAAAAAACCTCAAAAAATTCTCATCCCAAGGCATCAAAGTAGATGAAGATAAACTCAAAGCGAGTGTAGAGTGGCCAAGCTCAAAATTGGTTACTAAGTGTGATGGTTCAATGGTCTAGGAACATTCTACCAGTAATTCATGATACTGATATTAAATGTCTCGTCTGGTGGAAGAATAAGTCCCAATATAAAAATATTTAGATCAATGATAAGAGTTATGAAATCTCGACAGAAAAATGTGGGAAAAAATCACCAAACGAAACTCAATGACGAGTTCTTTTCATGGACAGTAGATTGATGCAACCCTTGGCATATCAAGAAGTTGTTACATCAAGAAGCACTATATCATACTTAAGTTTCTCTCTCTCTCTCTCTCTCTCTCTCTCTCTCTCTATCTCTATATATATATATATATATATATATATATATATATATATATATATATATATATATATATATATATATATAAGAGTTATTCCATGAGAGGGGGCATTTTAAAATTATTTTCTACAAGTTTTATATTTCTAAGTTAATTGATTTATCTCTTATTGATAACTGATTCTCCAACCCCTTAGGTGAGTGAGTCCCCGAGTTATCCCATGTTGGGTGGGTAATTCCCCAACCCCTTGGGTGAGTGAGTCCCTGAGCTATATCATTTTCTTATTCTCATTTGGCTTATGTACTCTTGATCTAAATTATAGCAACAAAGTTCTTCTTTCATTCTCTTTATTGCATTTCTTTAGGTTTACTTGACTTAACAAAGCATAGCCTAGCCCTCACTTGGCTTCTTGATACACCTAGTTAGAATAAAAGAGAGTTATTTGATATTTTGCTATAGTAACAAGTTCTACAATTGAATTATGGTAAAACCTATTATCTAAGAGTCACTGCTCAAAAATCTAATTGGTTGAATAGTCTCTTATTGGGTAATTGATTACCCAACCCCTTAGGTGAGTGAGTCCCTGAGTTATCCTATGCTGGGTGGGTGATTCCCCAACCACTTGGGTGAGTGAGTCCCTGAGCTATATCATTTTCTTATTCTCATTAGGCCTACGTAGTATTGATCCAAATTATAGAAACAAAGTTCTTCTTTCATTCTCTTTATTGCATTTCTTTAGGTTTACTTCACTTAACAAAGCATAGCGTGGCCCTTACCTGGCTTGTTGATACGCCTGGTTAGGATAGAAGAGAGTTATTTGATATTTTGCTATAGTAACAAGTTCTACAATTGAAATATGGTAAAACCTATTAGCTATGAGTCACTACTCAAAAATCTAATTGGTTGAACAGTCCTAATCTCCTAGTGAAGGACACTTATTTGTTGAAACAAGGAAATTGGATATTTTCATTTTAACTGTCCAATAAATGCTTACTAACAATACCAAATAAGTGTATTCTTTATGACATGTCTAAACTGTCACCACTTTGACCATTAAATTTATAGTAACTTCTTGGTAATTTATAAGGGTCCCTAAGTTAAAAACTCAAGTTTTAATCCTTCGTAGGGTAGCTTTGTAAAGGCATGATTGCACTGCAACAGAGACTATCGAAATCTCCTACCTCATTGTATGGGGCATAACTCAAAATTAGGCCTGTACACGAGTCAAGCTAACTTGAAAAGCTCGCTCGGCTTGGCTCGATCTAGCACGACTTGACTTGGCTTGAATGACGACTTGAGGCAAGTCAAGCTTTATTTGACCTAGCTTGGATTGAAAACAAGCCGAGGTTGAGCAGAGTGGAGCTTGACTCGACTCGACTCGAACTTGCCTCAGATCGAAGCTTAAGCTTGGCTTGACTCAAATATAATATATATATATATATATATATATATATATAGATATAATAATAATAATAATAATAATAATAATAATAATAATAAAACTTAAAAGCTTAAAACCCTACCCTACCTATCCGTCCCTTTCCTTCCATTCATTACCCAACCCACTGCACCAAAGCTCCTCTCTCTCTCTCTCTCTCTCTCTCTCTCTCTCTCTCTCTCTAAACTCAGCATCTACCTGGATCAGCTTTAGCCCAACTCATCTCATCTGTACGCCCCGCACTCAGCCACTCACCCAAGCTCCCTCTCTCAACAGCAAGGTAACTTTATTTAAATCTATTTTTTTAATTTTTTTTAAAATATTTTTTTATGTAATTGAAAACTCCAAATATAATAAATTGAGGTGGGAGTAGACTCAACTCGACTCAAGATAAGATTGCCTTGACTTGATTCACTAGCTCGCCTCGAGCTCACCTCAAAGGGTTTGGAAAATAAGCCAAGCTCCAATGGTAAGTTTAAGGGTGAGCTTGAGCTCAAGTTCGAGAAAGCACGTACGAGTCAAGCCAAGCTTGGCCCACCTCAACTCGACTGGGCTCGATGTGCAGCCCTACTCAAAAATTTCATTGAGAAGATAATATTAACCATCTCATTTTCCCTTCAAACTTAGCCAGCCCACTATTTACTTTCAACCATCTATTAGATAGCCATTAATTGGATGGTAAGAATGCTTGATGAATGAGATTTTACAAACACACCACATCCACAATGGGATCCACAATTTGGACAGTCTGGATGGCTGCAAATCAGCGCCACATGTAGGGACTCTATCCATCCACAATGAGATTTTACAGACATGCCCTATCTACAATGGGATCCACAATTTGGATGGTCTAGATCGCTGCAAATCGGTGCCACATTTAGGAGTTTATCCATTCAAAGGAAATGGAAGTTTCCTTCACCAATGAAAATATAAAAACAAAAATATGCTCTAAAATTAGGAAAAGAAAATCCAATTCAAAAGAAATGAAAAAAAATGAAAACTAACACATTTATTGTCATACCAAGAAATATATATATATATATATATATATATATATATATATATATATATATATATATATGAGTCATGCTTCCCTGTGCACGTACGCACGTGCGCACCTTTGCACACGTGCCATGGGTGTCTAATCTGAACTGTCCATGTGATGCGGAATCTCGTGAAACCCCATATGAAGAACTTTTACCCCGATCTAAAGTTCTGCTAGGCCATAGCAAAGAGAAATGAAAATCAAGGGAGGAAACTGTTTTCATCATTCATGGCCCATCAAAGTTTTAGATCAAAGTAAAACTTAGGCATGGGGGGTTTCACGAGGTGCTTCTTCACATGAACGGTTCAGATTTTGGATCCACATCATGTATGATGGATTCTCAAAAAAGTTTGTACCTAGTACGTACGAATTGGTTCGCAGGTGAGCGTTTCCGTATCTCTCTCTCTCTCTCTCTCTCTCTCTCTCTCTCTATATATATATATATATATATATATATATATATATATCTGTGTGTGTGTGTAAACAACCATGAATTCTTTCCCAACAAAAGGTAAAAAATAAAAATAAAAAAAATTCAAAATCAAATTCAGAAGTAAGAAAATTCTTATGATAATATAACAAAAATGTAATAAGCAAACCTCCCATAGAGTCATTGCATCTTGATTTATCCCTTTCTTTCCTTGTTGTGTGTACATTGATGCGAACCTGCATGACCCTTGCAACCTCATACGTGCCCCTCCATCCCCCTCCCGTGACTCAACATCATCTTCATAGTCCTCCTCCTCCATCCACACCAACCCTTCAAATTTCTCATCCTTACTACAACATCCTCCCATTGCAGGCAAGAGAAGGATGCTTTTTCTGTTTTTTATTGTATTTTTTTCTTTCCTTGTATTTCTCCATCGACGATGGATCGGAAATTTCGTTAGTTTTATCCCAAACATATAATAAAGTCAAAAGAGCACTCTCCAAAAACTATTAGAAGAAGCTAGGAGAATGCAACGTTTAAGAAAACAAGGTTCTTAACGGCCTTCCCGCCAAAATCAGTGTGCATTCACGAAATTACATAAATGCCCCCAAATTGTCTTTGTATGGTGGTGCAAATTACAATTTTCGGGTGCAAGTTGGGTCGGGTCGAACCCGAACCCGATTGGCCCAACCCGAAATTTTGGCCGGTTTGAGTTGATACAGGCCGTCGACTGAGATCTAATTAGTATCTGCTCGTTGAATTTGGACCATTGACTGTTTTGATTTTCATTAAACTTATACCAATAGAATGCTTGAAAATTAAACCAATATAAAATTTTGTTACGAATCAGATCTAGCGATTATATGATTTCTGAATCTCTGTATTTCAACCATCTATCTCTACAAAAAAAGTATACAATTTCTTATTACTAATATTCAAAAGCATCTTCTTGACAACCCAAATACAATGAATTGCATTTTGATTTGCTTCATCAATTACTTTTATTCTTCTTTTTTTTTTTTTTTTTCATTATTAATTATAAATATCTTTATTGATTTTTATTTTTACCAATTTTTATTTAAGGGTCAGTCATGTGCACTCTCAGGGGGTTTTATTTTGGAAGCTTCATCTAATATATATATATGCCCGGTAGCTCTGATTCACCTTTTCAAAAAAAAAAAGAAAAAGAAAAAAAAAAGAAACAAAGAAAAAAGAAAAAAAAAGAGTTCAATGAGAACTTATGGATTTATTGTTGAAACATTAATGACACGTAAAAAGATATTGACATATATTTTTTCAATGAAAGATTTCATAAATATTATACATCTAAGGCACTAAATTGCCTAAATAACCTTTCTTTTGAATAAAATCTTTTGTCATGCCCTTGTGAAAATAATACAAATACACAACTCCTAGGTATATACCTACATGTACTTACGCTCACAGCCGTATGCGATTATTTGCATACTATATGGCTTTTTGTAACGTAGAGTGTGAATGTATACATGGGGCTGAAGTGGGCCCATACCAAATCAACAAAGGCAATTGGATACTTGTGGTCCACCTTAGATTGCACCAACAGAGAATGACTACGATTGGATAATCAAAGCCAATCAAATGCGGCCATGCGAAATGGACTTAAAGAGTGAAATGGTCTTCTTGTCCACCTGCATTCCTTTCTTTTAATAGCAGTGATCATATTATCAGGTGATATTGGGGACATGCCCAATTCAAGGTGGACCCCTCCTATCTAATGGATCATAGGTGAGCCCATCATGAATTCCTATCATAACTAGCTGCAAAAACGTTTGTACTGTATCATACCTCTATGATTTACAGAGTAAAAAAGGAAAAGAATAAAAAAATAAATATGGTTTTCTAATTTTCAGGATTTCAAAGATGAGAAAGGCAAAAAAATAAATAAATAAATACACGTGGTTTTTAATTTTCAGGATTTTACATGTGAGAAAGGCACCATCTTTTGCAGTGTGTTTGATGGCCATGGTATTGCGCAGTACGCCAACAACACGGTGAACCAAGATCCAATCAATGGTTTTACCCACAAACGATAAACAAGAAGAAATATAGACTAGAAAAAGAATCAAAGCATTCCAAACAAACCACAAGACAAGATATACTTGAAAAAACCCTAATAAGGGTAAAAAACCACGGATGCAAACTTCCACTATGAAGAAAAATAATGATTACAACAAGGCAATATACTAACACCTCTCTTAGAAGTATAGAGAAAGCCCTTTGCCCACACCTCAAAATTATTTCTCATACCCTAAGAAATCCCTAGGGACACTTATTTATAGTTTAGGCAACTTCCCTTTCGCATATCTACGAAAACTGACTTAAAAATCCGCAGTCCGCATCAAATCCGGAAACGAATCTGCGTAACCTCGACCGGTCGAGCATGGACCACGACCGGTCGAGCATGGACCACGACCGGTCGAGCACTTCGGAACCCAAAACCTAATGCTCGCTGGACTTTGAGTCGAGTCAGTCCTCGTCTGGTCGAGTGGGTCACTCGACTGATCGAGCGGCCCCCAGATGTGGCTCCACATCTCAACAATTTTTCATTTGGAGACATATTACTATAAACCTTCGTCTTTTATATCCGGAGTGCATCACCTCCCCATCTTTAAGCCTGAAGACTAATCAAAGCTAAACAGAGCTTCAGCTTCTCCCGTGTGACTGCCTTAGTCAGCATATCCGTAGGATTCTTACTTGTATGAATCTTCTCCAGAGCAATCGATTCATCTTCCAGTAACGAACGTATGAAATGATATCTGATGGCAATATGCTTAGTTCTTGAATGAAAGGTTGAATTCTTAGCCAAGTGTATTGCACTCTGACTGTCATTGTACAGTTTGCAATCTGCTTGCTTTTTACCCAACTCTTCCATGAAACCTCGCATCCACACCATCTCCTTGCACGCTTCTGTAGCCGCAACATCTTTTTCTTTCGTCGTACTGATAGATACTATCTTCTGTAACTGAGAGACCCAACTGACTGCAGCACTACCCAGAGAAAAAATATAACCTGTAGTGCTTCTTCTGCTGTCGATATCTCATGCTAAATCCGAATCCATGTAGCCTTGTACCTTGATTTCCGATCATCCTTAACACAGCCCTGCATCCTTAGTACCTACCAGGTATCTGAGGATCTACTTCACAACTTCCCAATGTTCCTTCCAGGGGTTGTTCATGAACCTGCTAACAACTCCCACTGCTGGAGTAATGTCTGGCTTTGTACTCACCATAGCATACATGAGACTCCCAATAGCTGACAGGTATGAGACTTTAGCTATGTAGTCCCGTTCCTCCAGTGTATTTGCACCTTACTCCTTAGATAGCTTGAAGTGGTTGGTTAATGGAGTGCTAACCGGCTTAGCACATCCCATATTAAATCGATTAAGTACTTTGGCTATGTATTCTGCCTGTGACAAAACTAATCTCTTATTTTTCCTGTCACGCTTTATCCTCATGCCTAGGATTTGTTTTGCAGTTCCTAAATTCTTCATGACAAATTTTTTAGACAGTTGTCTTTTAAGATCTGAGATGTTCTTCATGCTTGAACCAGCCACAAGCATATCATCAACGTATAGAAGAAGGATGATGTACGATGTATCAAACTTTTTCAAATAACAACAGTGGTTTGCATGACATCTCCTAAAACCGTTTCCTGACATGAAACTATCGAACTTCTTGTGCCACTACCTCAGGGCCTGCTTCAGGCCATATAGACTCTTCTTCAGTCTACACACTTTGTTCTCTTTTCCTGGTGTCACGTATCCTGTCGACTGATGCATATATATCTCTTCTTCAAGGTGCTCATGAAGAAATGCTATCTTAACATCTAGCTGCTTTAGATGTAAGTCCTCTGTAGCTACTATACTTAAGACCATACGAATCGTAGACATTTTCACTATCAGTGAAAATATTTCAGTGAAATCGATATCTGCATCTTGTTAAAACCCTTTCACAACAGTCTAGCCTTGTACCATTTTGAACCATCGTGCTCTTCCTTCAGTCTATAAACTCACTTGTTATGAAGAGCTTTCTTACCCTTGGGTAGAGTGACTAGTTCCCATGTACAATTAGACTCACGAGAGTCTATCTCATCATCTATTGCCTGCTCCCACTTAACCCATGTATCCGACTGTAATGTATCTTTAAAACACTCTGGTTCACCATTATCTGTCAGTAGGAGATAATGTAAGGAGGGTGAATATCGGACCATGGGTCTCCTCTCCCGAGTAGACCTCCTCACAACCGGTGTATGCGGCTCTGCCTCATAATGCTCCTATGCATGATCATCCTGTGGCACTGTAATGCTCGTGTCCGGTAACTCTTCCAACTCTACGAATTCTTTCTCCTCGGCCTTATTTTTCTGTACACTGTCCTTATGCATCACTTTTTCATTGAAGACTACATCCTTGCTTTTAATGATTTTTCTGTTTTCTGCATCCTAAAACCTATAGCTAAAATCATGCTGCCCGTAGCCTATAAACGTGCACCTCCTGGACTTCGCATCCAACTTATTTCTGTGCTCTGCATCAATGTGAACATATGAAGTGCAACCAAACACTCTGAGATGTGCAAGGTTCACTTCTTTCCCAATCCACGTTTTTTCTGATAGCCCACCATCTAATGGTACTGAAGGACTTCTATTAATGAGATATGCGGCAGTATTCACAGCATCTGTCCAAAAGGTCTTGGGCAATCCTGCATGTAACCTTATACTTCTGGCGCGCTCAAGGATGGTCCTGTTAATGCGCTCAGCCACACCATTCTGCTGTGGTGTCCCTGGAATTGTTTTTTGATTTTTGATTCCATTTGTTGCACAATACTCCTCAAACCTCTTATCACAGCACTCTCCCCCATTATCAGATCTGAGACATTTTACTGTTTTACCTGTCTCAATTTCTACCATAACTTTTTACTTCTTAAATACATCAAATACATCAGATTTATGCTTTAAGAAATAGACCCGTAGTTTTTTACTAACATTATTAATAAAAGAAATAAAGTAACGTGAGCCACCAAGAGATAATACCTATATTGGTCCCCACACATCAGTGTGTACAAGCTCTAACAGATGCGTTTTTGGAGCGCATCTTGTCTTCTTGAAACTTACTCTCTTCTGTTTACCATACACGCAGTCCTTATGAAATTTCAAGTCAATAGACTTCAGCCCTGGTAGCTTCCCTTTTGATAATAACACTTTTATCCCTTTCTCACTCATATGTCCCAACCTCTGATGCCATAATTGCCCATTCACTCTAGTTCATGCGACTGCGAGTGAACTATATGATCATGAAGTCATGTATAATGTACCTTCCTTCTTGCCTCAAGGTATCACTAAGGCATCTTTTGTGATCTTCTAAGAATTACTAGTGAATGTTGTTAGATAACCGGTATCGGCCAATTGCCCCACTGAGATCAAGTTCTGTTTCAAACTCGGTACATGTCTGACATCCTTCAATTTCAAAGCCGTTCCATCTTTCTGATTTATATGAACGTCTCCCTTTCCAACAATATTGCACGGCTCATCATCACTCAGGTAGACTCTCCCAAAGTCACCTGACACATAATCAAGTAGAACTTTACACGAAGTGGCATGAAATGAAACACCCGAGTTTATAACCCAAGACTCATTTCTCGCATCAAGAGACAAGATCAATGCCTCTGTGTCACTCTCTTCACATAGATTCACTAAATCCTTCCTGCCTTGAGAGCTTCCTTCTTGTTTCTTGAACGCCCTACAATCACGTTTCATGTGCCCCTTGTTCCCCTAATGCCAACACCCGTCTTTGTCTTTCGGTCCCCTGGACTTCTTCCTCGACTTAGAACATCTATGTTTATTGCCTCCTTTATTCAGCAATCTTTCTCTTCTTTCAACGTTTAGAGCATTCCCTGAATCTCCTAAAACTCTTAATGCCTTTCTTCTAGATTCTTCGCTGAGAATTAGACTGGCCACATCATTAAATTTTAATTTTGTTGATCCTGAAGAATTGCTCACAGCAATCACCAAACCATCCCAACTTTCTGGCAAACTGGACAAGATCAATAACGCCCTAACCTCATCCTAAAAAATAATGTTAACAGATTCCAACTGACTCGTGATTGTATTGAACTTGTTAGATGTTCAGCCACGCTCCCACCATCTGATATCTTCATGTTGAATAACTGTTTCATAAGATGACCTTGTTGGATGCTATGGGTTTTTCATACATGGTGGCTAGGGCTTCCATTAATTCTTTTGTAGTTTTTATCTTAAATATATTGAAGGCGACGCTCTTAGACAAAGAGAGTCGGATTGTTCCTAAAGCCTTCTGATCTAATAAAAACCATTCATCATTTGTCATCGTTTTTAGTTTCTTATCTTTTCCTCCTAGAAGAATATAAATGTCTTTTGATATAGATCATCCTCCATCTGCATCTTTCAGAAGGTAAAGTTTGAACCATCAAATTTCTCAATTCTAGTCTTCCCTTCTTCCGTCATCGCTCCTAATAGAACTAAACCAATAACTTTGATACCAATTGTTGCGCAGCATGCCAACAATACAGTGAACCGAGATCTAATCTCCGGTTTCACCCACAAACGATAAATAAGAAGAAATATAGACTAGAAAAAGAATCAAAGTATTCTAAACAAACCACAAGACAAGATATACGTAGAAAAACCCCAACAAGGGTAAAAAACCACGGATGCAAACTTCCACTATGAAGAAAAACAAACATTACAAGGCAATATACTAACCTCTCCCTTAAAAGTACAAAGAAAATCCTTTACCCACACCTTAAAATTATTTCTCATACCATAGAAAAGCCCTAGGGACACCTATTTATAGTTTAGGCAACTTTCCTTTCGCACCTCTACGAAAATCGACTAAAAAATTTATAGTCTACGTCAAATCTGGAAACAAATCTGCGTAACCTCGATTGGTCGAGCGGACCCTCGACTGATCAACCATGGGCCACGACCGATTGAGCACCTCGGAACCCAAAACCTAATGCTCGCTGGACTTTGAGTCTAGCCAGTCCTCGACTGGTCGAGTGAGCTACTCGACCGGCCCCCAGTTGTAGCTCCACATCTCAACACATGGTCCACTAGGCCACAAGGTTGCTAGTTTCATACGAGATGTCTTACCTTCGAAGCTCTCTCAAGAATTAAAACGCTTAAAACCACATGAAGATTATGTTGATGGCGTGGATGAGAGGGACATTGGCATCGACAGTGAAGATGATGACCAAAAATGTCATCCATCCATTTCTTCATGCAAGGCTAGATTTGCTAATGCTTTTAAAGACATGGACAGAGATCTCTATCATTCCAACATTGATTGCTTTTGTAGCGGTAGCATTGCGGTTTTGATTCTTAAACAGGTAATCAAGAATGGCCTTTGTTTAAGCAATATATATATATATATATATATATGTACTCAAGTGAAGCATCAAGTTATAAGCATTGTCACCATACTCAATGAAGTATGAATAGTACTCAAACGAATAGCTAGATAGAATTTTATTGAGATTATTGCCTAATTTTTTACCATATTCTTTCATCACCAATTAGCTTTGCATCTTTTAAAATTCCATTAGTATATATTTTTTAACTTATAAATATATTTATAGTTAATGGCCTTATGCGCTTTGGATATTCCAACCAATTCCCAAGTCACATTTGTGTACAATGCTTTCATCTTCTTTTTTATAGACACTCTCCATTAGATAATATCTACAGATTCACATGCCTCATAGTATGTGTTAGGCATTGAAATCCCTTAATAGGTGTGGAAGCAACATTAGACAGAATCAAACACACAAAAGAGAATGAAAAAGAATAAGCAACTGCATAGAACAATAATTTTTAAGTAGTAAATCTTGCGGGAAAAAAATTATGGCACAAAGCGACGAACAATCCACTATATCAGAAGAATTATAAGAGATGGAACAATTTACATATAGAAATCCTAGTTTCCTCCATTCAAAAACTCTCTTTGTGGGCTAAGCGCTTTCGTGATTCACCCTAATCATGTATTACAAAGCGTATTTATAACTTCCCTATATAATAAGAAACAAAACCTGCACATACGCAAAACTTGCCCCCACTATTGATCTAACTGTCGATTGAATCAATAGGACTTGACAAACTATTGATCGAATCGACACAACTATCAATCGAATCAACAACATCCAAAAAGTCCAACGATATATTTTCAGGAATATTTTGATCGAATTGACACCCTATCAATCAAATCGAAAACCCTGACTTTTGGCACTAGATTTAAGGCACTCAATCAACAATCTATATCGTGGTTTCAATCTTCCATCTCCACTACTCCTAATTGCTATCACCATCTCTAACATTTAATACTAATATCATCATTGTCGCTTCTCTTGCACAATTCATCTTTATATTTTCTTTTCTAAGCCCAAAGAAGTTGAGCAAAACTTGAACTTCTCTGAAGGAATAACTTTTGTAAGTATATACAACAGATTCTTGTTTGTGTGAATCTTATTAAGAGTTACATTACATTCCTCTAACATCTATCGGATAAAATGATGACACACATCAATGTGTTTAGTTCAGAAATGATACACAGAGTTCTTTACCAAATTGATTGTGCCCTCCCTGTCACAATGTACAGGCACAACTTCGTGCTAAAGTTGTATCTCATTCATCATTCTTTTCAACCAAATATCTTCATTGAACGCTTTTGTCACTGCCATATATTTAGTTTTAGTTGTGAAAAGAGAAATCACAGACTGAAGCTTCGACATCTAACTCATTGCTCCACCCGCTAACACAAATGAGTAACATGACATTCTATTGTCCACATTTCCTTCATAATATGCATCCATAGCCTACAAGTTTCTCCTCTAAATTTTTAAAGAATAAGACCTAGTCAGTTGTTCCTCATAGGTAACGAAGTAACTATTTCACTACTTCCTAATGTTGCTTGTCGGGGTTTGACATCCATCTACTTACAAAACCCATTGCAATGAAATATTTAGTCTAGTATAGACCATGGCATATATAATATTGCCAACCACGCTTGATTAGGGCACACCAGATATATACCGCTTTTCTTCATCTAACATATGACATTGCTCCTAAAAACTCGAAAGTAAGTAGCGTGGGGTGTGCTAACCAGTTTAGACTTTTTCAGTCCAAACTTGACCAAAACCTTCTCAATATAGTCATCTTGAGATAACCATAGCTTGCCCCTTTCTCTATCTTTATGTATATCAATGTCGAAAATCCTTTTTGCAGCCATTAGATCTTTCATCTCAAATGTCTTGGATAACCGAGCATTCGATATGTTAATTTTAGACATGCTATGACTGGCAATAAGCATATCATTAACATACAACATTAGAAATATAAATTTTTCATCACTCAATGATCTAAAATAGATACAATAATCGAATTCACTTCTGATAAACTGTTGACTCAACATGAAAGAATCAAATTTATTGTACCAATGCCTAGGTGACCGTTTTACGCCATACAACGACCTCTTTAACCTGTAAACTTTATTTTCCTCTCCTTGCACCTTGAACCCTTTAAGGTGTTTCATGTAAATCTGCTCTTCTAGATATCCATGTAGAAATGTAGTATTCACATTTAACTGTTCTAGTTTAAGATTTAATTAGGCAACCAACGCCAATACAATTCTGATAGATACTGTCACCACAAGCGTAAATATCTTATTGAAATCGACACTCTCCTTTTGAGCATAACCTTTCACTAGTTTAGCTTTGTACCTATCTAGTTTCTTCTGATAAATTCACTTGCAACCAATTACTTTTCACACAATAGGTAGCTCTACTAGCTCCCATGTTTTATTCATGTACAAAGAGTCCATTTTATCATACATCGTTACCATCCATTCTCAGCATCTTTGTCTTCAAGTGCTTCATGAAAAGTAAATAAATCTCTTCATATATAACGAGACCAAATACAATGTTTGAGTCATTACTGTATCTCAACAGTACCCTACGATCCCTCGGTGGATTTCTCTTAACAGGTGGTGGCACCATCTTTCCTTGTAACTCTGTATGTGGCTTAGTTTCTTTAAGTGTTTCACATTTGTCTGTTTCAACATCAATCATTAATTTTTCAAAGTAGAGCCTCATAGTAAGACATTTTTTTTCATTAAATCATAGAGATTTGTGAATTCCATCCTGATAAACTTCTTTCGAAACTTGAATTATAGCCCATCTTGAGCTAACTGGATAAATTCTTCTTCGATCGTGACTATCTTTCATTAGTTTTTTTTCTTTCTTAAACCAAGTAATATAATTTTGACCGATTCTCTTGACAATTGTTGAAAACGAGTAAGATCAGCCATACAAATTTCTTTGTCTTTATAGAAGAACGGAGTATGGAGCTTTTTTTCTATCTCTTACCAATTCCATATGGAATTTGAAATGCATTGATGGTTTAGATTCTCTTGTGAAATCACAGTCGACAATACTTCATCGTCCTTGAATGAATCGCCTTTATCAACCAAGTTTCCTTCTAAATCCTTTGAACCTAATGCTTGATCATGTAAATCAGCTCTGAAATATTCTGATTTGCATTCTCGATTTTATAATATTTGTGAAAGTGGCCATTTTTTTTTCACAATTCTAATACTTTCTTATTTCACATCCTTTGGACTTAGATCTCATCTAATACATTTCAATGGTACATTTTTTAGTAAATATTTCTCTGACCATCATAGGATCACTAGAATATCCTTTACGTATTTTTCTACATGACACTTTAGTAAATGATATGTACATGATTGATGATCACTAGAATATCCTTTACGTATTTTTCTACATGACTCTTTAGTAAATAATATGGACCTGATTGATTCCATACTGAGATTTGGACTACTATAGAGATTCATCATAAAACCATCTAATACAAAAGCCAAAGTGTAATTTTTTTTTTTGGGTCAAAGTTTACACTAACTGGCACCAATATGATAATCATCATATTAAACCCATTCAAGTATATTTCCAAAAAGGACCCTTCATCTTTAAGCCGTATAAATTGCCATCAGAGAAATATTTTGTTTAACATTGATTTTCCTTCATATACTTTTGCAATTTGTTCCACAAAGATTTCATAGTGGCTTGATTCAACATGTTAAAGAAAATCGAATCATCAATTGTAAGAAAAAGATTTGCCATGACTAATTAAAATTTTTCCTTAAAGACCAGCTCTTTCATCTCAACAACCTTCATTCACTAGCATTGCGTTTATCTTCAATTTCCATAACATATAATTGGATATCCGTTGAACATCGACACTTGAATCGGGTAGAACTTGATTCAATCATTTAGAAATTGCAATCCGAGTGCCAATACCAATCTTGTGCTGAAAGGCTTCTCATCATTTAGTTTTAATACCAATTATTATAGAGAAACACCTACAGACAACCAACGCAAGTAAAGCAAAACTCCAAAAGAAATGAACCCAACAAAAACCCAAAAGCTAAGGAGAAAAGAAAAACTAAGTGCATAGAGATTTGTGGTTCAACAATGTGCTTGCATCCATAGGCAACAGCACAATACTTTTTTTATATATAAATAAATTCATTAGAACAAAATAATAATAATAATAATAAGAACAAGAAGAAGAAGAAGAAGAAGTTACATCTCTTTTTGAAAAAAATTAAGATCAGCTTTCTTTACATCACTTGAAAAAAGGAGCACTTTCCAAAACCTAGGGAATTAAGCTTTATGCATACATACACGAGATAGGAGAGTTTCCTGGTTTAGCAATGCACACACATCTGCGGGTATCTAAAATCACCACCTCAACACACTACACAGTTGAATAACATTTAAATGTACAACTTTTACATGCAGGTGACTAAGAGTGGTAGACGACCCATTTTCTACTGATGTTAATAGAAGATCCGATTTCTTTTTAAGAAACAATTTTCTGTGATTTTACTTGCCAAAAATGAACCCAAACACAGGACTAGGGGTGTACACGAATCGAACTAGCTCGGTTAGCTCGCTCGACTCGACTCGAAAAAGCTCGATTTGACTCGAAAAAACTCGATTCAAAGCTGAGTTTGAGCCGAGTCGAGCTGATTTTTGAGCTCGAAAATGAGTTCGAGCTGGCCCCAGCTTGACTCGACTCAGATCGAACCAGTTCGGTGACTCGGTACTTTGATATTGATGTTGCTCACCAAGTGAGTGTTAAAATGACTCAAAGAAGTGTGGTGGGTGGTAAGGAAGGTGTGTGTGTGTGTGTGTGTGTGTGTGTGTGTGAAACCAACACCCTTTTTTTTCTTGATTTTTATGTTGCTTAGAAGGTGTTTGGTAAAATACATGTAAAACCATTGTTGCTATGTCAAATACAGTGAGATTTTGAAGGTGCAGTTCAGGTGTTTGTGAAAATGCCTCAATGGCGAACTCGGCCCAAGCTGGCCCGAGCTGCTGACCAAATTGAGCCGAGCTGGCCAGTCAGGCTCAAGGACCGAGCTGAGCCAAGTTCGAGCTGAGGTCAGCCAGTGGCCGAGCCGAGTGGAGCTGAGGCTAGCTCGACTTGGTTCGACTCGATGCACACCCCCACATAGGACAAAGTTCCATTTCTTTCATAAAAAATTTTCCTCCCAAAATAATTTTTTTTTTCTAAGAACTTGTTACCTACAGGCACCCTGTACAACTATTTGCAGTGCAAGGCATTTTTAGTGGAAGGGGATTGCGTAGTGAGTAACTCACTAAGCTTAGCGTACTGAGTAAACTCTATGAGGTCTACCATGATTTATGTATTTTATCTACTACGTCCATCCATTTTACTAGATAGTTTTAGTGCTTGAGCCCAAAAATAAAGCATATCCAATGTTCAAATGAACCACACCACATGAAACAGTTGAATTAAATGTCTACCATTGAAAAAATTCTTAAGGGCCATAGAAGTTTTGGATCAAGCTTATATTTTTGCTTTCCCTTCATCTATGTCTTCATTATCTTATGAATAGGTCGGATGACAAGTAAACATCAATGTGGGGCCTAAAAAGGTTTCAACAGTGGAAATCATTATCCTCAATGTTTCCAGTGATATGATCCACTTGATCTTGATCTTTGGATATGCTTCAATTTTCGCCTCAACCCCTTAAATTAGATGGAAAAATGGATGGACTTCGAAGATAGACCGCGTACATTCAAGGTGGGCGATGAGAGCGTACTGAGTACGAAATCTGATTTCATTTTCAACCCCAACTGGATTTTATATATATATATATATATATATATATATGGACTTATGGTACCATATAGGAAACAATCGACCATTAAAAACTTTACGTGAGTCACAAAAGCTTTGGATCAATTTGATATTTGTTTCTACCCTTAATCCAGGCTTTTGTGACATTATCAACAGGTTGGATGGAAAATAAACATTACTGAAATATTACAGCGGGCCCTAGAAATGTTTTTATGGGGGAGCATTCAATGAGCACTGTTTCCTGTA
Organism: Magnolia sinica; assembly: GCF_029962835.1. Classification (NCBI taxonomy): domain Eukaryota; kingdom Viridiplantae; phylum Streptophyta; class Magnoliopsida; order Magnoliales; family Magnoliaceae; genus Magnolia; species Magnolia sinica. Next base: position 77,732,996 of record NC_080580.1, on the reverse strand, counting down.
ATATTGTACATCTGAGATTTAGAGCTGCTTCATTTTTGGGCCCCAGAATTAATATGTGAAAACGGATGGACGCTGTGGATATAGAATGCATACATCAAGGTGGGCCCCATGGCAAGGGCTGCACCATCTTGAGTGAGGTCAGGGCCGCACCTAATCCTCTCCCACTCTAAAGTGTTATTCTAACATCTTCTTCCAATGGTTGTGTGGTTTTGAGAGTTTGGACACGCATTTTTCTATGTTTTCTTATGTGAAAGAATTGCATTTTGTTCCTAACAAATTGCATGGACCTGAACCCGCCACGATCAGGATGATCCAAACTACGGTTCATTCATCTTGATGCTCATTGAAAAATTGAAAAATAATATTGATCTAACAATTGTAGTCATGTAAAATTATCGTACAAAAATCATTGACAGAATATTAGTGATTTTTGTATGCCGATTTTTAAACGGTTTGGATTTTTCAGTCACTGTAATTTTTACCTGTGATACATTCGTGGTTGTCCCCTGTGAATTGAACGGTTCAGATTATCCCAATTGTGGAATGGATATTCTCCCTCAGCATCAAATGGTTCTCCTTAGTTTCTCATTATACTGTTGCATGTTCCATTATTTATGAGAAATGGTAAATCGATTTGCATTGCAAATGGTTGAAGAGGCGATTTTAGCTTTTCATCAGGTGTGGCCCTCCATGAACGGGAGTGGATTAGGTGCTGCCCCAGCCTCACCCGACACGGTGAGGCCCTGACTGTGGGGCCCACTTTGATGTATGTATTGCGTATCCACGCCGTCCATCTATTTTCGAGCTCAAATTTGAGCTTGAACCCTGAAATGAAGCAGATCCAAATCACAGGTGTACCACACTACGTGAAACAGTGATGATTAATCATTAAAAACTTCTTGTGGGCGACAAAAGTTTTAAATCAAGCTGATATTTGTTTTTTCCCTTTCATCCAGGTCTGTAATTTTACCAACAGATTGGATGGAAAATAAACAATACGGTGAGCATTAAGGTGGGACCTAGGATGTTTTTAATGGTAGGCATTCAATCACCACTGTTTCTTTTTGGTGTGGTCCAACTTATATTTGGATCTGCTTCATTTTTGAGTTATCACACTAAAATGAGCTGGCAAAATGGATGGATGGCATGGACAAACAATACATACATCAAGGTTGGCCCCACGGTCAGGGCCGCACCTAATCTGCTACCTAGATTGAGCATGTCCTTTCCAAGAAAATAGGCCTGTCCCTCTCATGAAGTGGACCACATATGTTTGAGAAACGGAACCACTTGGTACCACTTTGAATATCCATTGTTGTTGGTCATCTTTTCCTAGCCGTCTATCCGTCTCGAATACGTGCTGTCCAATTGATGAGTGGACTAGCCTGATTGATCTTTAGCCACTGCATGCCATAGAGGCTGATCCAGGTTACTACAATTGGGATGATGGGTGGAGTGGCCGAATTGTGAGATGCACACCTGTGCCATTGATAATTTATAGCATTACATGTTGAATAGATAAGAGTGATAGGATTAGAGATATAACCTTTCCTTTAATCCATGCAGGGGAAGGGGGACTGCCTAACAATCGCCAACTTAGGCGATTCCCGTGCAATCCTTTGCACTTTTTTTTTCAAAATTTTCATTACTGAAGAATATATCCATCACAGAGCGCTGCACAAAAAGGATTTCGGGCCCCCTCCCTAACAGAAATAAGAGAGAGGACCTATAACTCACTGTCGACTTAAAACCCAATCCTTTGCACTAGAGGTAACAGAAACCAGCTCATTCCCATGCAACTCACTGTCGACTTAAAACCCAATGTTCCAAGTGGGTCCCTTATTATTATTATTATTTTTTTCCCCTATCTTTTAGTAGTCTATCTCTGCCGATCAATGTTCAGCTTAGGGGTGCACACAAACCGGTAGAATCAGGAAACCGGACTGGAACCGACCATAGTTTGGTCCGATTCTAAAGTACACCAGTCCTGAAATCAAAGAATCAGTTAGTTCGGTTCAGTTCTTGATTTGGGGTTCCGTAGAACTGAACCAAACCATGAAACAAACCGTAGAACTGAACCTTGGAACCGAACCTGGAACTAAACCCCTTGATCAATAAATATTTAAAATTTATTTTTTTTAGAACATAAAAAACTATATCATTCATCAAATGGATCACAACACTAATAAATATTAGCAGAAAAATCGTTTTGGGAACACGGAAGGCTTGTAAAAATAACTCATGACAAGATTGCTATCTGTGAAAATTTTCAGTAGAAGAGCTTGGGCTGGATTATAAAAAAAAAGACATGCAATTGGGCTGGATTATAAAAAGCCCATACCCATAGAACTGAACCGGAATCGAACCAGTTTTTTACAGTCCGGTTCCAATTTGGTTCTAGGGTGCAAACGGTCCGGTTCTGGTTCTAGTTTTCCTAGAACCGTTAGGAATGGTACGGTTCCATTTTCACCCCAAAATCAGACCGAACAAAACCATGTGCACCCCCAGTTCAGCTGGTCCCAAAAGGGACATTGTGGCACGAGAGATCTAGGCCATTCATCAGGTGGCTTTCAATCACGGTATGTTGCAAAGCGGCTTGAAAGTGATGTTGGTGGGGGGCATCAATTGAGCTGCATATGCATGTCGAATGGGAGCATTAATCCTTCTTTAATATTTATTTTCTAATTGTCCAATTCTTATGTTCCTTCATAAGTAAAATGTTCCACCTGATGGCTGGATTATGCCATGGTATATAATGTTGGGGCGCAGTAGATGAATGACCAGATCTCGCATGCACATGTCACATTGGACAGGGGCTCTTTCCTGATCGAGCCAGTGAAGACATACATACATGGGGGCCCAATGGATGAACAGCTCAGATCTCTCTCACTCATGTGGGACATTGTCCCATGCGGCCCATTTGTCTTGTTTAACCTACCTCTATCATCTTTTAGGTGAAGCTAAAAGGATCAAGAGCTCTAAGGGAAGAATTTTCGCAATGGAAGACGAACCAGACGTTTATCGGTTATGGTTGCCCGATAAAGATTGCCCGGGCCTCGCTATGGCCTACGCTTTCAGCGATTTCTGCTTGAAAGGCTATGGTCTGATCTCCATCCCACAAATTTTTCATAGAAAAATCACAGAAAGAGATGAATTTGTGCTCCTTGCCACTGATGGGGTAAGATCAAAATGGGCACACATATATCCGATAGACCCATCAACTTGTTTGGCCTTAAGAAACTACCGATGCTGGGCCCACATTTTAGTGATTAAGAACCATTCGGTTGGTGTAGCCCACTTTGAATTGTCCTAACCATACTTTAAAAACTCGAAACAACTGCAACGGTATTTACCAGTTATCACTAAGACTTGTTTGAGTTTTGGAGTCGAGTAAAGGTTCGGTGTTTTAAACTATGGATGGCTAGGATCATTTGATAGTGGAGTTATTGAGGCATGGCTCATCAGAAGGACGGCTTAGAATTTTGAAATCTAACTCAATAATTTTGAGTTTTGGGAATGATCTGGTTAAAACCTTAGAGGAATTATAGGTCTAATCGGTTTTTAAAAACCATCGGATTTTGATCTTTATCAAATGATGGACGGTTTTCTCGACCTCCACCATGTGGGGACCATAGAGCGGATCGCTACAAGAAAACTTACAAGCGGTCAAAACCACCGGCAAAGGCCCAGAAAAGTGCCGGTAAATCCTTTGCCTGCGGTTAGCTAATAGCCGGTCAAGCCTCGGTGGGTAAAGGCTTTACCGGCGGCCAGGACCTTTACTGACTGTTGTGTTGGACGCCGCTAAATCGTTAGTTTTTGCTACAAAAAATTTCAAAAGCTATGGATAAAATTCGTAGCTAAATATGCTAGCCCACAATACGACTGTAGTAATAGGTACCATAATATTTTTTAAACTTTGCTACGGATTAAATCCGTAGCTAAATAGCTCATGGCTACTGATAATCCATAACCATTGAGAAAATCTTTCTTAAAAAAGAAAAGAAAAGAAAAGAAAAGGTGACCCACATGGATCCTAGTTTTTTATTTTATTTTATTTTATTTATTTTAAACACTAGTCTAAGCAGCTAACATACCTTGGTTAATGTCAATGATCTCCTTGTTGCCAATGATTGCCATTGTTTCCAAGGGACCGGTTTCTTCTGTCGATATTCGGTGAGCTGTGTAGCAGTAAAAGGCATCAGCACCAGTACATAGAATGGACACCTGCCAATTTTAGGCGATCATCATATGTGGAATAGTACATCCTTACTTGTATATAGCTTGAAGATCATCTGGGATTTCTGGAATCTTGAGAACAGACCCATCATCATAAATTATCTTGTTCTTGAGTGCAGGAGACCAAAGACCCATCTCAGTTAAATCATGAAGAAGGTGTTTGTTCATAGCAACAAATTCACCACTGAAAAATGAAAAATACCAGACATAGTAGATGAATGCTCATTGAAAGGCGTAAGTAACATTATCAACATAAAGAAAAGCAGACCTTAGAATTTTTTAAAAGGCACAAGTAACATTATCAATAGAAAAGAAAAGCAAACCTTAGAACCCTCCTACTGTAGATATTGGAGGTATATGGTTCAAAGCACTCATTATTGCCCAGAATCTGACTGGTTGAAGCAGTGGGCATAGGAGCTACAAGAAGGGAGTTCCTCACTCCATTCTTCGAAATCATTTCCCTTAGAGCAGCCCAATCCCAACGATCAGATGGAGTCACATTCCACATGTCAGGTTGAAGAATTACCTGCACATTGTTATGCCTATGTAAGAAAAAAAATACCAAGATCATAAAGCTAACCTCCTTCACATTCTTCCACATAAAGCTTATTATGCATGCATCAGCATCATGCACATGTAAGATGAGAGTACCCAACATGGCAATCATAAATAGCCTGGTCCTTGAGAGATTGTGCCATTGCCCTCAATCAGGCAGTTCCATTTAGATATTGTATTGTTGCAAATTGGTCTATAAGAGTGAGCAAAATTGGTGTTCTCATGATTAACAATTTCAACACAAACCTTGCTCACAGGACTCCCATGATATGTCTCATAAGGGCCTTCTTTTGCAGCAAGCTCAGAAGAAGCTTTCAGAGCATGGTAGTAGATAGTCTCAAAAATGTCTTTGTTAAGCTCCTGAGCCTGCACGAACCCAAAACTGATCAGCAATCCTGACTAGTTCAATCAATAACAGAAATTAAATGACCTCTTGGAAACCTGCAATCACCTCCGGTGTATCAAATGGCATGCCAAGTAATATGAAAGTATATGCAAGACCCTGCACTCCCATGCCTATTGGCCTATGGTGCATGTTGGACCTCCTCGCAGTTTCAACAGGGTAGTAATTCACATCAATTATTTTGTTGAGATTTGTGGTAACTATTTCAGTAATCTGTAAAGTAACACACATCAAAAAGAGAGAGAACCCAATGCTACAGAAAGGAATAGCAAAACCGTCCTCCATTAAAATTCAAGACAATGAACAAACCTCTGTTAGTTTGTTAAAATCAAAATATCTGTTCTGAGAAGCATTACTTCCAACCAGCTTAGATGGGTGTGACTCAATAGGGACCCCCTACAACAAACAAGCACACCATTACAAACTATAGAATCAAAGGAGAAGTGGAAAGCTCTACTGTGCTACATGCATGAAATCAATGGAAATTACCTTCTCCCTGACATATCTTGATAACGCAACTGATGCCAAATTGCAAACTGCAGTTTCTGTAGGACTAGTGAACTCAATGATCTCAGTACACAAGTTCGAAGACTTGATTGTCCCCAGATTCTGTTGATTGCTTTTGCTATTACAAGTATCCTAAATAAACAAATAAAGGTCAGAAGTGTAAAACCAAGATATCTAAATGGTTCACTGGGATTCATGTTTCTCTCAGTAGAATACCTTGAAAAGCATATAAGGCGTTCCACTTTCTATCTGGGATTTTAGAATTTCAAACCAGAGATCCTGTGCTTGAACAACCTTCTTTGCCTTGCCCTAAGTCCCCAAATACAGTAACCGATGATCATATTTTGGGCGATCATTTCTCTTTCAAAAATTGTAGATGGAAAGGATTATGAGAAGTAGTAATTAGAAAGTTGTTCAGCATGCAATTTGACATACACAAGGAAAACCAGGAAAAGGAGGAATACAAAATAATGGATTATTCATGCTAAAGTCTCCATGCGATAACAATAAAAGGAGATGGAAACCTGAACGTTAGTGGTTTAGATTTATGATCAACAAAACTGTGTTTGAAATGCAAATCATCAAGCATATATTATAAGAATCTTCTAGAACAGATGTGACAATTTACTCTGTTTGAGAAACAAGAGAAAAGGAAAAAAAAAAAAGAAAAAAGGATGAGAATGTAAATTCTACCAGAGAAACAAGAGAGAAAAAAAAAAGAAAAGAAGCCAAAGAACCCAACAATGTAAATTCTACAAACAGTAAACCAAAATCTCGGCGTATTCAAAACTACATAAAATAGTACTTATCATTCTAGCTCTTATTTGCTTCAAATATACCCCAGAAACACAATCTTATGCGTTCATTTCAATTAAATTCCAGTTTTTCTTTTTCTTCACAAACTATAACAGTCTACCTTCTAATAACTGAGACACCGCATAGCCTTTTACAAAAATCCACCCCAGTATATACTGATCCTGCATTCAGTAAGAAAAATAAATAATAATAATAATGTTACAAAAGTGTTCTCCCTGTAAATCAAACAGTGCACATATCTACTACCATTTGACTTTCAGTAAGACATACATGGAGATTTTTTAGGCATGGGGCACTAATAACCAAACTACTGCCTCATTTGTACGAGACAAGTACAGAGCACAGAACATCCATGTTTTCATCACAATATATAAGGATTTATAGATTGTAACTGTTTGTGAAACAAAACCACCACTAGAATCGAAAAACTTACATCCAGACTTTAAATTAGTAAAGGCTTCAGATTCACAAAATAGGACCTGAAAACTCTGTTAACAGAAGAAGGGTTAGCATGAAAGAGGAAAATGAGGAGCTTTGATAAATACAACGCCCACATGCACTTGTTACAGGTGGGCATACACATGTGGGATATCGAGTTGTGCTCCAGCCAGGTGGGTGATGTGGGTCCCACCACAAAAATCTAGCCCACTACATGAAGGGCCCAAATGTAGAAAGCAGACTCTTGAGAAACGAGAATCAGCTAGATTGGAAGATCCTGAACCTCTGACAAATGGCCTTTGAATGGATTGTGAAGCAGAGGGTACAACAACAGTCCACATCCAACAGAAAACATTACAACAGTTAAAAGGTTAGGATCTTCCAATCTAAGAGCTTTCTAAGCATCCCCATCCAAGAGTGAGGCCCATTGGATAAATGGCATGGATCACCAAGCTAGATCCACTGCTACCAAAAACCATTCAGTTGCAAACATAGGTTTATTGAAAAATCAGATCAAGGGGAGAGAATTGCAGGAATCTGAAAAGTGAAACCAAAATCCAAAGTAACATCGTCGAATCTCGTCGGGAAGTCGGGATATGGGAAGAAATTTGGAGAAAAAGGAGTCGAAATCTAGGGTTTTGAAATGAGTGAGTGAGTTGGAAAAGGGCAGTACCTTAAATTGGAGATGGAAGAGCGTGGAATGAGATTCGGATCTGTCTTTTTTACTCTCTCCGCTCACGAGAGGAGAAAGTCCTGAAAAATACACAAGAAATCCACAGATGAAAAATGGAAAAAGAAAAAGCATCTTCTCACTTGAATTTTCTGAAATCCAAACCCTAGTTCTAGATCTAGTAAATCCCCACCATAACTAGTTAAAAAACCTTGCAAAGTGCAGAAAATAGATCCAAAACCCTAGGTAACAAGAGAGTAATAGATCTAGATACTTAATGGGTTATCAGGTTGCTGCAGCTAGTGAGAGAGAAAGAGGGGAGAGAGAGAGAGAGAGAGGGAAAGACTAGAATCGGGAGCGGAGATCGGGAGAGAGAGAAAGGGAAAGTGGAGAATCAGGAGAGAGGGAAAGAGGGGAATGCGGGTGGAAACAGAAAGAGCAAATGAAGGGCCGGTTAGGGTTATTGATATGTTTGACACCCTTTGCCGGCAGTGCACGTTGGGCACCCAAAAAAAAGGGTCGGCAATGCTGCATTTTGTTGTAGTGCATGGTTGTTTCCACATGTAACATTTGTCCAATCAACAACTAGATAGTTAAGTTCGTTGCCACAGAGATCTGGTGTAAGGGATTGCACCAAACCGTTCCGTTTTACTCGTAAGGTGACGTCTAGAGCTATACATAAGTTGAATTGAGTGGAGCCTGGCACAGCTCGGCTTGGCTGGGCTAGTAGTTAACGCCAACTTAACTCGGTTCAGTCTCAGGCCAGTTCAAGTCGAGTTCAAGCCTGTGCAACATTTTCCCATATGCGTAAAGCGTATCTTCAATTTTTCACATAATGTAAAACAGTAACAATAGTATACAGGTATTTCATCAAACACAGTGGGTGGGCAACATCAAAATCATGATTTGAGGACAATTTTATAACGTGAAGTTTTTTTTTTAGTGAATTGTTTTGTATATCCATTCCTTCCTCGCCATTAGCACTATGCCAAAATAGTGAAAAAAGGACGGTTGAAAACCGTCTCAAATCACAATAAAGGACGGTTTTGAACTGTCGCATGGGCCGTCCTATTTTGCTGCATCATATTACTTAAAAGGATAGTCATGAACTGTTATTGCTTATGGATATTTAAAGGATGGTTATGGACCGTCTGTAAAGAAGGATGCTCATGGACCGTCAATAAAGATAGACGTTAAAACAACGGTTATGGACAGTCTATTATGAAGGACGGTCATCGACCGTCCTTAAAAATGGACAATAAAAGGACTGTTATAAGCAGTCTTTGATGTTACAGGATTGCACTTTAAAAAAGGACGGTTATGGAACGTCTCTAAAGAAGGACGGTCCTGGACCGTCATGAAAGATTAGACCTTAAAAGGACAGTTATGGACCATCTCAAATTTGAATATTTTCGAAAAATATGGCCGTCAAAAATTTCTTGCATTAAAAAAAATAGAAAAAAAAATTAGCAACAATTTTCTTTTTGTCTTTCAACTAATAAAAAAATATTCAACTAACAAAACATTATAATTCAAAATTATAAAGAATTGCAGAAACTTCATTTATTTATTATTATTTTTTTTCCCCAAAAGGGTGGGCACACTTTTTTAAAATAAAAATGATCACTAAAATAAAACTAATCCAAGCAAATAATGTAAAAGGTGTTTCAATTCAAGTTAATAAAAACAACAACAAAAATTAAAGTTTTGTAAAAAGGGGCATGTGTTAAAGGGATACATCCTTGATTCCTATGCATGAGAGTCCAATGATGATGAGAACAAGAATCGCAGCACAAGGGCCATAAATACGGCAATGTTATCCTGTAAAGGAATATGATAGTATTAGATATTAATGCACTTAATCAGATTGCACATAAAGTTCCGATTAGAGTTACAATTTAGTAAAGGTTTGCAGTGCCATGCATGGATGATAAGGAAGCTTAAAAGAACTCAAAAACTAAGCCTTTTTCTTTTCCTTTGCAACAGATTATGTACAATCTTATGGATACTAAGCAATGAATTAAAAGAGAGTTTAAAAAAATATAGGAACAACAATAGGTTAAGGTTAGGTTTAGGTTTTAAGTTTAGGTTAAGGTTAGATTATAGGTTATAAGTTTAGGTTATAGGTTATAGGTTAAGGTTTAGGTTATAGGTTTTAGGTTTAGGTTAGGTTATAGGTTATAAGTTTAGGTTATAGGTTATAGGTTAAGATTTAGGTTATAGGTTTTGGTTAAGGTTAAGGTTATAGGTTTAGGTTTAGGTTTAAGGTTTAGGTTTAGGTTATAGGTTTAGGTTAAGGTTTAGGTTTAGGATATCGGGTTCGGGTTCGGGATCAGGTTTAGGTTTGGGTTTTCAAGTTTAGGTTTAAGTTTAGGTTAGGGAGTTGAGATTAGGATTAGGTGTAGGTTTAGGTTTAGGGATTTGAGAATACATTTAGGTTTTAGGTTTATGTTATAGGTTAAGGTTTAGGTTATAGGTTTTGGGATTTGAGAGTAGGTTTAGGTTATAAGTATAGGTTTAGGTTAATATTGTAGGTTATAAGTTAATGTTAATGTTGTAGGTTATAGGTTTAGGTTTAGGTTTAGGGATTTGAGAATACATTTAGGCTTTAGGTTTAGGTTCAGGCTTTAGGTTTAGGTTTAGGTTGTAGGTTTAGGTTATAGGTTTAGGTTTAGGTTATAAGTGTAGGTTATAGGTTTAGGTTTAGGTTAGGTTATAGGTTAAGGTTTAAGGAATTGAGTTTAGGTTATAGGTTATAGGTTATACGTTATAGGTTAAGGTTTAGGTTTAGGTTATAGGTTTAGGTTTAGGTTATAGGTTTTAGGATTTGAGAATAGGTTTAGGTTATAAGTATAGGTTTAGGTTAATGTTGTAGGTTATAAGTTTAGGTTATAAGTTTATGTTGTTGTATGTTATAGGTTTAGGTTTAGGTTTAGGTTTAGGTTTAGGGATTTGAGAATACATTTAGGTTATAGGTTTAGGTTATAAGTTTATGTTAATGTTGTAGGCTATAGGTTTAGGTTTAGGGATTTGAGAATACATTTAGGTTTTAGGTTTAGGTTTAGGTTATAAGTTTAGGTTATAGGTTTAGGTTTAGGTTATAAGTGTAAGTTATAGGTTTAGGTTTAGGTTAGGTTATAGGTTAAGGTTTAGGGAATTGATTTAGGTTATAGGTTATAGGTTTAGGTTATAGGTTATACGTTATAGGTTAAGGTTTAGGTTTAGGTTATAGGTTTTGGGATTTGAGATTAGGGTTAGGTTATAAGTATAGGTTTAGGTTAATGTTGTAGGTTATAAGTTTTTGTTGATGTTGTCGGTTATAGGTTTAGGGATTTAAGAATACATTTAGGCTTTAGGTTTAGGTTTAGGTTTTAGGTTTAGGTTTTGGTTGTAGGTTTAGGTTATAGGTTTAGGTTTACTTTATAAGTATAGGTTATAGGTTTAGGTTTAGGTTAGTTTATAGGTTAAGGTTTAGGGAACTGAGTTTAGGTTATAGGTTATACGTTATAGGTTAAGGTTTAGGTTATAGTTTAAGATTTAGGTTTAGGTTTAGGTTATATGTTTTGGGATTTGAGAATAGGTTTAGGTTATATGTTTTGGGATTTGAGAATAGGTTTAGGTTATAAGTATAGGTTTAGGTTAATGTTGTAGGTTATAGGTTTAGGTTATAAGTTTAGGTTTAGGTTTAGGTTTAGGGATTTGAGAATACATTTAAGTTTTAGGTTTAGGTTTAGGTTTTACGTTTAGGTTAAGGTTACAGGTTTAGGTTTAGGTTATAAGTGTAGTTTATAGGTTTAGGTTTAGGTTAGGTTATAGGTTAAGGTTTAGGGAATTGAGAATAGGTTAAGGATTAGGTTTAGGAAATCAGGTTCAGGTTTGGGTTTAGGTTTGGGTTTGGGTTTTCAAGTTTAGCTTTAGGTTAAGGAGTTGTGATTAGGATTAGGTGTAGGTTTAGGTTTAGGTATTTGAGAATACATTTAGGTTTTAGGTTTAGGTTAAGGTTATAGGTTTAGGTTATAAGTTTAGGTTTAGGTTTAGGTTTAGGTTATAAGTTGTAGCTTTATGGAATTAAGAATAGGTTAAGGTTTAGGTTTAGAAAATCGAGTTCAGGTTCAGGATGGGGTTTAGGTTATAGGTTATATGTTATAGGTTTAGGTTATAGGTTTAGGTTAAGGTTATGGGTTTAGGTTTGGGTTTATGTTATAGGTTATAGGTTTAGGTTATAGGTTAAAGGTTTAGGTTTAAGTTATAGGTTTAGGGATTTGAGAATAGGTTTAGGTTATAGGTTTAGGTTTTTGTTTAGGTTTAGGTTTAGGTTTAGGGATTTGAGAATAGGTTTAGGTTATAGGTCGAGGTTTAGGTTTAGGTTAAGTTTTAGGTTATAGGTTAAGGTTAAGGTTATAGGTTTAGGTTTAGGTTAGGTTATAGGTTTAGGTTTAGGTTTAGGTTTAGGAATTCGGGTTCAAGTTCTAGTTCGGGTTCGGGTTATATGTTTGGGTTAAGGTGTAGGTTTAAGTTAAGTAAATTAAGTTTAGGTTATAGGTTTAGGTTTAGGATTAGGCTAAGGGTTTAAGGTTTTAGATTCGAGTTCAGGATCGGGTTTAGGTTTAGGCTAAGGGTTTAAGGTTTGGGTTTTCAAGTTTAGGTTTAGGTTTAGGTTTAGTTTAGGGAGTTGAGATTAGGATTAGGTGTAGGTTTAGGTTTAGGGATTTGAGATTAGGATTAGGTGTAGGTTTAGGTTTAGGGATTTGAGAATACGTTTAGGTTTTAGGTTTAGGTTTAGGTTATAGGTTATAGGTTATAGGTTTAGGTTAAGGTTTAGGTTTAGGTTATAGGTTATAGGTTTAGGTTTAGGGATTTGAGAATAGGTTTAGGTTTAGGTTTAGGAATTCGGGTTCGGGTTATATGCTTGGGTTTAGGTGTAGGTTTAAGTTAAGTGAATTAAGTTTAGGTTATAGGTTTAGGTTTAAGTTATATGTTATAGGTTATAGGTTCGAGCTAATACATAAACACGGCCTGTCCTAATGGCTAGGCCACTTCAATGTTGTCCATAAAAAATGGACAACTTCATCATGGTCATAACAGCGGTTTCCACCTTCCAGGGACTCCCTCTCAACATCCGGATAGCTCCGACGCACATCCGGGTCTATTCCATCAATGTTTAGTACATAAACACGGGCCTGTCCAAATGGCCAGGCCACCCATATTGCTATCTATAGGAAATGAACAGCTTCGTCATGGTCATAACAACGGTTCCCACCTTCCAGGGACCACTGCTTAATTAAATCATAAATTAGCTACCCATCCAAGGTTGGATAGATTGTAATATTTAATACCGACCTTCCATACTTAGTTCAAAAAAGGAAGAAAAAAAGAAAAAGAAAAATAAAAAGAAAGAAATTGCATGTAAAATTACCTCGAAGAGAAAACGCTTTTGACAGCCTTGAAGACCTCTTCAACAAGCTTTCCAGCATCAATCTGACCAAAAGTAATAGCAGTTAGTTGTTGCAAATAGCATCCATGTGTTCTATAGTTTACGTGAATTTGCAACCTCATGTATTCTATCGCATAAAACAATATTCACAATATTGGCAAACTATTTTTACTAGCAAGTGTTTAGGCAAATCAACTTTTAGCCAAAGTCAACTCCATAACAGCTTCCATAAACCATTATAGACCTCTAAATCACTAGTCACAATATCTGTCTTATTCTCAACTTCATGTGTCAAGAACAGCACACAACGCCTTTGGTACAAGCAAGGTTCTCCAACAAAGTTGGCTTCTTAACACCTTCCACAAAATTATCTCATATTTATAATGTTGCATTTAGTGTAAGAATAAAATTCATATACAAGCTTCTCAACTTGGCGCAAGTCAACTCACCTTTGTTTAATGCCAATAAAGATGCATCTAATAGGCCAAATATGCATGTTCAGATTTTCACCACAAATAGGATCGAATCCAATATTTCCCCACCAGAAACTTGAAAATCAAAAACTTTTATCATGATTATAGAGATTTATCATCATCATCTAAGCCTTGCTTAATTCTATTTATAAATTTTGCAAGTCTACTTATAATTATCATTGGCTCTTAATCTATTTATAATGAAAATCTTAAATATCACCTGATAATGCTCCTTTAATAAAGCTTGATTGGAATGAATAATTTGGTGAAGATCAATGTCCATGAGCTCATAAATAATGTACACATCATTAAATGTTTCCCTATAAGGAGGTGATATTATATCTTTGATAGCCACAACCTGTATGACAGAGAAAAATGCAACCGAAACAATCTGTTACAATTCAAAGGAGAAAAAAGATTTGTAGCTGCACCGATATTCTAGTACATTACGAATGACTGCCTACGTACCCAAAAATTTAGATTGAGATTAAGCCACTATGTAGTTCTTTTTAATTAACCAAGTTACTAAATGTCATAAATTTCATATTTAACGAAGTATCATTGAACGTCATCTCAAATTGTTTCTAGGTGGTGCATTTTAAAAAAATTCAAATACACAATCAATGTGTATTCTTGTTACTTCTCGTACGGCAACTAGAGACAACGTTCTGTCAATACTTCAGTTACATTTGAAATTGAAATCCTTCAGTGACTTAGTTAATAAAAAACAAATGATAACAAGCCATAATTAATAAAAAGGATCTTAAAGATTAAATAAATAAAAAAGGCAACTTGATCAAAAAAGGATTTCAGTGAATAACCAAGTTTTCATCATACAAATTACCAAAGCATGTCCTAGAGTTTAAAAAGTTAAAACAAAACTACTGAATAATCAAATTTTCATAAGGAATTTTTGCCAAACAACAATTTCACCCAATTAAATATCTTCAAATGTCCTTTCATCATCAAACAACTCTGCTGTGTGAACGTTGATATGATCTATTACAACTCTGATGCATTCTGGAGGGATGCCTTTATTATCTGACACCATCTGCCCACTAACAATAGTCCGACCATGGAAATCTCTCAATTGGTAAATTTTTTCCATCGATGAAGTTGTTGCAGAGTCTTTTTGAATACTTGAAGGCTCACTAGATCGATGGTTTGCCTATAAATAAAATAATGGTTTCATGTAAATAATAATGCTACTTTTATCTTTAAAAATAATAATTATATCATTTGATCATGGTAAATGCAGTACCTGAGATGCAGCTGTATTAGGGGAGCGGTGAAGTAGTTGGCTTTGATGAGTAATTTGTTGCGTAAGTTCAGCAAATTGTTGCTCAACAATCGTACAAAATTCTTGCATTTGAGTTATTGATGCTTCAAATTTAGCCTCAATGGACATATGTGCATTCCTCTTCGATCAAGCTTCTATGATGTAGGGGGTGGCAACCTTCATAGTGGTCTTAGAAATACCAAAACCCATCCCCCTAACCCGGCCTCTGCTATCACGACCACAAACCTAAACAATAACTTTCAAGATTAGTGATGTGTGTATATTATTATTATTTAAAAAAACCAACGACAATGTATGTAAAGCGAGTAGAATTGATGGAAAACCTTTGAAACTAGGTCGTGGTCTAAATCCTTGTGCTTACTGGAAGGATCACTGCCAGCTATCGATAATATTCTTTCCTGCTGGAAGATAATTATTACAATAAATCCTTCATTGTACTTAAATAAAAAAATGATTAAAAATTAAAAAATTATTCTCACCACTGTTTCAAGATGTGTTTGTGTTGGGTAAGACCCATTAGGTCTGCTATGAGTGGCAACAAATAAGTCGGTCCTGGTGATGATAGTATTTGGATTTTCTTTTCGCTATAATTATATAAGAAAATTAGTTAACAAGAATTTATATTCATTAATTAAAATTACCATTTTCTCTAATGTCCTAGCAGCACCTTATCATCCAGTCATGTGAGGGCATTTCACCTTTGCTCTGGAAGTCTTTCCCTTCTTACAAAGATTGATTAATAATTATGTGGATTGTAGATTAATAAAAATGTCCCAATCCTCTTGCTTTACACCAATGGGACAATTTCTTCTTCTTTCTACATCATTATCCAATTTATCATATTCCTTTCGCAGATTGTATTTTCATACCTTCCAAGTTTAGCTTACTTTCAAAAATGTATATTCTTTTAACTCATCATTGATGTCATACGTGACCTATTTCATTAAATTAATAATTAAACAATCTTATTGAGTAAGAACTAGAAATAGAATCAAGAATAAACATACTCACCAAAATCATAGACCAGATATTATCTTTAATTGCACTAGGCACTTTGCGCCAATCAACGTCAACGTATGAAATTGGACAGTGTGTCCTACCAAGTTGCCCTAAAAATGTGTTAAAAGGCGCTGATGTTTCTCCGACTGGTTGTTTATATTCATTTAATTCAATTCTCTTCCTTGTATTGCTTCCTTGGGCTGAAGCTGTTGAACCACCAAAATGCGACATAGTTCCTGCAATTTTATAAAACAAAGCAATATCTCATTATTATGTAATTGGCATTTTATTAATATTTTAATAACTAAAAAATTGTAACAATCATTACTAAATAGAATTCAACTCACTTTCAAACTGATTTAAATCTTATTAGTTTCTTTTCCGTTTCCTATGACGTGAGGTACTCGGTTCACTCTCTACCCATGATTTTTTCTGTACATCTTCATCTTCTTCATTAAAATCATCGATTAATAAAAGTGCTGAAGAACCTACATTCATTCTGGCCTCAAACTCAAGTGGATCTTCAAATGCATATGCATCTTTTGTCAATATCTTAGGAGCACCCAGTACAACATGCTAGTCATCTCTAGTTGGATTCTTATAGTAAAAGACCTGAGCTACTTGAGATGCAAGAATAAATGGCTCATCGTCTTCCTTTAAGTTCCGTCTAAACCTTCATAATTGACAAATATCAAATTTGTTTCGGGATCTATGAAACATCCATTCAATTTATCTTCAATATGCACCCAATCACAGTAGAAGAGTGCTACTCTGAAGTTGAAGTAATTCAATTCGAGAATTTGTCTAATGATGACATAATAAGTGACTTCTTCTATAGGATTCCTATCCCTGGCACTTGCCCTGAAGCTAGTTAGCGCTTTCATTGAGACTCCACTGTTTTGTGTTGTTCTGTTCATTTCGGAATTCACAGTGTTAAAAACATATCCATTTACTGAGTAAGCATTACATGATATGCATTTGAAGTCAGGACCATCGGCAATTCTCTTAAATTGAGACATTTCTTGATTATTTAGTTGATGTCTTAACCAAGGAATGTATTCCATTGGTTTTCCTGCTGACAGATTACCCTTTCGATTTTGTCCTGTACGTGTTTGGCCCTGGATGTATGTTTAGTACTTCTTACAAATTCCAAATCTTAGCAATTAATTTTATGTATATAACAATGTTTATTACCATAAGCCATTTAAAAATATAAAAAAGAATAATATACTTCATTAACTTACTCCTCCCATTGATGATTTTGAACGTGATGCTGTAAAACCCATCTGCGTGCTTGTTAGTATTGCACTGCAGTAAGATCATAAACTTTTTCTTTATTATCATTCTGGGAATCACCAATATTTTTATCATCATCATTGAATAATTTTAGTCCTTCCTTATGACCTCCTATTGTATTATTAGGACAGTATTCCGTGCAGTATATCATAAATTCCTCTATAATGTAGCGTTCCGCAATACAGCCCTCTGGGTAAGCTTGATTCATCACATACTTGTTGTATGTTCTCATCATCTTGTTAAATATTAAAATCAAGTATTGATGAAAAAAATATCTATTTTGAAAAAGTTAATAAATTAAAACAGTTAAAGTTACTTCTCAAAAGGATGCATCCATCGATATCTGACAGGTCCGCAAACTTGTGCCTCCTCCGCCAAGTGCACAACAAGGTGTGTCATAGAAACAAAAAACGATGGTGAAAAATACTTTTTGAAAACACATAATGTTTGCACTATTTTATTTTTCATTTCTTGAAGCTCCTTACGATTAATTTCTTTAGAACATATGACGTTAAAGAATCTTGACAATTGTATAATGGCGGTGCGCAATGGCTTTTCTTTCTTGAATGAATGCATCAATAATATAGGTAGTAACTGATGCATTAGAATGTGATAATCATGTGACTTAAGGCCCTTGAGTTGATAGTCATCCATACTGATACGATGTTTCCAATTTGCACTATACCCTCTCGAAACTTTCAAATCACTTAAGGTTCGATAAATGAATTCTCTTTTAGATCTGGATAATGTGAAAGGAGTTTTAGGCAATAACAACTTAACCATTTTTTTCCTCTGACGAATATTTTGATCTTATCTTCATAGCCATAAGATCCTGACGGGCTTGTAAACTATCCTTAGACTTGTCCTTCATGTCCATGATTGTTGCAATAAGGTTCTCAGTAACATTTTTCTCAACATGCATCACATCCAAATTATTATGAATGGGCATATGCTCCCAATACGGCAATGTAAAGAAGATTAATCTCTTCGACCAAGCAGTAAGGTTAGATTCCTCATCCATGGTCTTCTTCCTCTTATTTTCTATATGCTTTCCGAACTTGGTTTGTATATTATTCATTTTAACCAATACCTGTTCTCCAGACAAATGCTTTGGAGCCTACTGATTTTCATCATTCCCATTGAATCGAGATCTTTGGCTCTTAAAGTTATGAGCTCTTGGGAGGAATCTTCTGTGCCCCATATAAGCAAACTTCTTTCCACGTTTTAACCAAACAGAGTCAGTCTCCTCACTACAAACAGGACATGCAAACTTTCCTCCTGTCCTATACCCAGAAAGATGTTCATAGGTTGGAAAATCATGTATTGCCCATAATAAAATCGCCTTCATTGTAAACTTGTTCTTCCCGAACGAGTCATATGTTATAGACCCTTTCCACAATTTATTTAATTCTTCAATTAATGGTTGTAAATATACGTCGATGTCATGCCCTAGACCAGTTTTTTCAGAAATTAAAAGTGTTAACATAATAAATTCCTTCCGCGTGCATAAATGAGGTGGAAGATTGTATGGAATAATCATAACAGGCCAGCAACTATATGAGATGCTCATATGCCCAAAGGGGTTGAATCCGTCTATTGCAAGTCCCAACTGAATGCTACGTGGATCCGCAACAAAATTACTAAATTTTCTATCTACAAACTTTCACATAGAAGAATCCACAGGATGACGCATGTACGAGTCATTTTTAGCCCCCTTTGAATGCCACAACATATTCTCTGCAATCCATGATATACTATAAAGTCTTTGTAACCTTGGTGTTAATAGGAAGTATCTTAGCACCTTCCATGGTACATGTGAGACTCTTGATCTTACAACACTATTCACTTTCCATCTGCTTGCTTTACATGTAGGACAACTTTCCTTATTAGCATGCTCCTTCCAGTACAGAATACAATCATTACGGCATGCATGTATCACCTCATAGTTCATACCCAACGAACTGATCAATCTCTTTGCATTATAGGTACTATCTGACAAAGAGTTCTCGCTTGACAAAATCTTCTTAAGTAGTTGCAACAAACTTGTAAAGCTATTATCTTACCACTGATATCTAGCCTTCATGCTCATCAACTCAACTGTCACTGGTAACTTTGATCCAAAACTTTCGTGGGTCATGTCAAAAGAAAATAATTTTCTCCTTTGATTTTCATATCACTTTTCTATGACCCACCGGAGTTTTAGATCATAGTGAAAATTAGTCCTTGGGGGTTTAATGGGATGTTTCATCACATGAACCATTTGGATTAGAGTCCCATGACACGTGTGGACAGGATCGCACGTGCGCATGTGCATAGGTGAGCATGCGTATGAGTAACACCTAATCCACTCCCATTTTCAAAGCAGAAAAGTAAACATTGCGATCAAACCCTACCGTTTTGGGGAGGAGTAGAGAGGGAGGGCAGTCATTACAGACAGAGAGAGAGATTTTAGAGAGGGAGGGAGGTCGTTGTAGACACAGAGAGAGAGAGAGAGAGAGAGATTACAGAGAGGGAGGGTGGCCGTTGCAGATAGAGAGAGATTATAGAGATGGAGGGCGGTCGTTGTAGACGGAGAGAGATTGCGGAGAGGGAGAGCGAGAGATTGCATAGAGGGAGAGTGTGTTTCTCTATCTTTCCTTCTTTTTAATTCTCCAGCAACATTGAGGTATTTCTCTCTCTCTCTCTCTCAATCTCTCTCAATCTCAATTTCGATTTAAGGTTTTTCGAATTTTAGGGTGGATTCCATCGGAATGTTTATTTGCCATATAACCTGTTGATACGCTAGGTGGGGCCCATAGTGATGTTAGTCACAATGGGCCGTGTAGCCCGCCTTACCCAATAATCTGACCTAGATTTGAGGATTTTAGGGCTTACAAATTTGAATGTGGACCCAAAATTGGTGTTTGTCTGATTTTACAAATTAGGGATTTGGGGATTTTAGAATTTTGGGGAGCTGAGTAATTTTGGAATTGGGAATTTCACCTTCTGTCTTTTATTTATTTATTTCTATTTTCTTTATTGACATTTACAAACATCTAAATTTGGAATTCATGCATAGTAGCAGTTATAGTCATGAATTTGATTTAGCTATTTCCTGAACTTGGTATTTAGCTCCACACACACACACACACACACACACACACACACACACATATCTACTCATTTTTGAATTTTTAATTAAAAACCAACGATATCTTTCTTCGTTTCTCCAAATCCATATCTGGTTTATTGTTGTTTTGCCAACTGAGTTCGCTGCCGAGTCAACTCACTTCGGTTAAATTCTGTATGTTGATTCAAGCCCGAATACAAAGATGCATCGTTGGGACTTAGTAATAATTGTTGTATCATGAAGGGCAATTGTCCAAGATTCCTATTGCACTTAGGACGCGATTCAAAGAGGGGAGATTTTGAAATTACGGTGAGGACCGCTTTAGTTGAAGTAGGAATATGCCAATATGTCCTAGAGGGGGGTGAATAGGACTTTTTAAAGTTTTTATGATTTATTAAAAATCCTATTATACTAATCCTAATAGACGATACTTATCAGGATTACTCAAAAGCAACTCTACTGGCTTCCAAGCCTAGTAGAGGATCCAATCACAAACTATTTAAGAAATGAACAATATGTAAACTAATTTATGATGGATATGACTGTGTATGTGTGTGAGGTGTGATCTCAGATATAAAAGTATTAAAGTAAATCACGCAATCAAAAGAATAA
Source organism: Magnolia sinica (assembly GCF_029962835.1). Taxonomy (NCBI): domain Eukaryota; kingdom Viridiplantae; phylum Streptophyta; class Magnoliopsida; order Magnoliales; family Magnoliaceae; genus Magnolia; species Magnolia sinica. Next base: position 77,712,148 of record NC_080580.1, on the reverse strand, counting down.
CAATCTCAAACATAGTCATTTTTATAGCAGTTTGACTACTTGTCTACTCTACTCCCGGTAACCGCACTCAACCCTTGAGTGTACCGGATTTCACTAAGGAGTTTCACAGCGGTTCACCTCAAACCTAAGGTTTTAAATCAGGTTCACCTTCAACCTTTACAACCTATACTGAGGCTGATTGTTTATGTTCCCTGAGCAAGGGTCAACACATAACACTCGAGTTTTAGGCACAATGGCCAAGGATCCACACAAGGAACCTTTGTTTATGCTCTCACGAGCAAGGGTCAACACATATCACCCATTTTTAGGCACACTGGCTAAGGATCTTCCACAAGACCCTAACTATTTATGCTCTCTAGAGAGCAAGGGTCAACACAATGCACCTACCACGTACACTCCCGCCGGAGGCCTCCTACGAGGGCTTCCAAGGGTGAGAAACACCTTAGACCTAATCCTAAAAAGGAATGATCACAAGTGTCCTTTGGACTCTAATAACTTATAAATAAGTAGATGAGTCCTATTCAGCACGTTGACAAAGTTCTCCTCCTCGTAGATGAAGAATCTTCAACTTCCTTGATCCGCAACTCAGATGATGTAATAATACGAGGCTTCAGGTTGGGTCCAGGTTAAGACAGAATCCTACTCTATAAAATATTTTCCTATAAGGAAGATAAAGTGATTTCGATTATGTATTCAAGGCATCCCAGCATAATGATTTGCCATTAAGGTAGTAGGTAGAGGATCCTTGAATGCAGAAGTTCATTCCCCAATCCACTCTATTGAATATCAATGATGGGGGTGGATTGGAGGATGAACTTTCCTGAGAGAAAGGGCTTTGGGTATATGATCTAAGGTAAAACACTCAAAAGCACTCTCTTCTTTCTCTACCAGCAACAATAGACAAACTCTCTTTATATAGGCAAAAGGTTCCAACGGATATAAAATGGTCACATTTATGACAGAGTTCGATATCATCGAGCGGGATCGATATCATCGAGCGTATACTCTCGATAGCATCGACGGTCCGCTCAATGACACAAACTCATATGTAATACGCTTTTGAAACCAATTGCCAGCTGGTCGAGGGAATTGAAACATGTATCAATGTCATCGGATTTCAAACTCCGATTCCATCGATGCGAGGTTCGATTCCTCGATATTTAAAAATGAGAGAGACTTGCTTTGAAATATTTCAGGTTTATATGAATGATTGAGGGACCTTTGAGATCATCAGAATTTGAATGTCGATGATATCGATAGCTGTGTCGAGGCATCAATAAATCCAAGGGATTTTTGTTTAAGCTTGCTAGATAGTTTTTATCCTTATTCGATGCCATCGAAACCGTACCGATATCATCGATATTTGAATATCGATTCTATCGAGTGACCCTCGATCACAGATAAACAACCCTGAAATAATTGCTGGAAGACTAAGAGCCCATGACCGATAATATCGAGAGCCCTCCGATGGCATCGAGATTTGAACTTCAATGGTATCGAGAACGGCTTCGATATATCAATGTACATGTGATTTTCTTAAGTAAAAACTAGGGCGCTGGATATTTGTCTGTTGATATTATCGGGTCAACTTTGATGGACTCGAGATTCAAATATTGATGATATCGATAGGTATATTGATACATCGATAAATCCGTCCAGAGATATATGTGTTTGCTGGACATATTTTGTCCTCATTTCGATGAATCGTTTAAGTATCAAGGACATCGACAACACAGGTCAATTCTATCGAGAAGTGTATCAATAAAATCGACAAAGCAAGATAACTTAGAGAATTTTTTAATTTTGAAAAAGTTTTCTTAACTTAAAAACCCTATGATATTCTAGTTTGTTTTAAGGGTTTTATATACCTGGTGTTTTGGGACATGAGATGTGAGAATTAGATTTACCTGTGGCGAGATTGTACACATCCAGTTGAGACAAACGCTTTGATTTAATCTTCCTATGAGGCTCATCAGTCTAACTGACTTAACACTCATGCTAGTTGACAAACCAGGGCACTTTCAATCTCCCCCTTAGTTGACAAAATACCAAAACACCCTAGACCAGCTTTTATACTGACATCCTAAATTGTGTGTACATGTTGTTTACACAATTGTACAATGCTAACAATGACATATACACAACACATCCAGAAGCTGCTCCCCCTAACTGCAAAACTCCCCCTTGCTTGGAGCAGCTGCTCCCCCTAACACCTGCAGCACCATTCAAGCAAATATACAATCTTCCGTTGTTCGGGGTGTTTGAATGGTTCTCCCCTTTTTGTCAGTAATTGATAAAGATATAATAGTTGATATTGACTGAAGTTTGAAGTATTTGGGAGAACCACTCATTCAGTAAACATACATACATAGAGTATTGATGTATAATGATTGAAACAATTTAAGCAGACAACATTTCCAGAAACTACATAGAGGATTAGATAGAGCAGTTAGGATAATCATGAGAAGAACATCACATGCCTTCCATTTGTCAGAAACTGAATAAACCAGGGGACAGATGAGATATAATCATGGCAGTAAAAATATTGAATTATAATAGCCATTGTTGAGGGTCAAATATTGCATATTAAACCCCAGTTACTACCTGGATTTACGAACATGACACTGCTTATGGTTCATTTTAATTATGTTTGTGATGCAGGGTGTATTTACGAGCTTAGACTGAAAAAGATGCTAAGTGCATAGAATTAATACTCTAGAATCACCAAGGTAAGGGACGGACTCTAGGGGACCGAGATCGACAGAAGTGCACACCAGATATTCAGAAAAATTGAGAAACTGAAGCTCAAGTGGCCTGAAATTGGTCCAGAATGCAAGATCAAATGGTTCTCGCCATCCGATTGACACAAGACTTCATACATGTGATGGGGGCCATAAATTAACCATACATATTATATTTAAGCAATTGAAGATCTCTAGAAGCGGGCCAACGGACAGATCAACCCCTTAATTCACTAAGTGGGGCCCACCTGCTATCTAGATATGCTTCAAAATTGTCCTTGAAGGCTTAAAGAATATGAGAAAAAGGATGGATGGTGCAGATTTCTGATAAGCATCATAGTGGGCCCTGCATATGGTGCATTTATATCATGTACATTGTATGTACGCCGAGCACCACACCGCCTTCCAAATCCAAATAGCGCCCGCCCGCGCCTGACCAGTTTCCAAAACAGAAACGGCACTTGCCGTTTTCAGCTGCACAACGAACGGTCGCTGGCCGTTTTTTGCAGACCTCTGTGGGACCCACACATCACCCGTACGGAAAATCCGATCTGTCCATCTTATAGAGTGGCTCGAATAATACAAAACCTTGTTAAAATTTTACACCCATGCGTGCACAGGTGTGCGATACAGAGGCCACAAACAGGCGGTTATACAACGTTTAAAATTATTTTTATTGTGATTTCTTCTTTGGGCTGCGTTAATGAACGTTCAAAAGCATCCATTCTTAACTGAAATTTCATCATGAATGCAATGGATGGGATGGATTTTCCTAAAAACACCTCTGTGGGGCCCACCGATCATGACAGCGAAGGAGTGCGAAACCTTTCACAAATCCGTGAAAACTGACTTTTCTAAGCGGTTGTGGCCCACCATCTTTCATCATATGGAAGATCTGAACCATCCATCATGTAGAGGGCTCAAAAACGTCCTAAGGGATGGTTTTTTTTAGAAATTGAGCGAGGAAAGTAGGGAGTTTTGAAGCTCCAAACTTGACTGCGAAAAAGCTTTCGCTATGGCTGCGACAGCCCTCCACCGCCTCCACCAGCTATAAAAGAAGGTTTTGGATGTGGGGAGAAGGCATTTAGATCTAGACAAGGACCTTGGCTGGACGTGGGGCACACGAGGAAAAGTAGAGTTTGTAAGGTTTTTATTTTTTCTTTCTTTTAAGGTGTAGTCTAATCATGTTGCTAGGCTAAACCTCTTAGCTAGGGCTAAGAGGTGAAGCTTGTAGTGTGATTGGGTTGTTAGCTTTGCTTTAATTCATTGTTATTGAACTCTTTTGGATTTTAGTTTGATTATTAAGGAATACTTTTAGTTTTTAATAGTTTATTGTGACTCAAATTATAGTAGATCTGCAATAACTTTGAGTATGTTCTTTTCATTATGAGATTATGAACTTAGGAGGCCCTGTTGTTCACCATTGTCTCCTTGGCATGGTTGAGTGACGGAACCCCTTCCTAACTTTCACAATTCTCTTGTGATTGGCTGTGGGTTTGGTAAAATGCTATTGTTTGCCATAGTCTCCTGGGCATGGTTAGGTGATGGGATCACTTCCAAATATACATCAATTGTATCTGTTGATGATTAGATCCATGAGACATTCAGAGATCTAACAAATCTCTTCTTACCAACTAGATAGGATGGGATTCTGATTCCAGTTGTACCCTTGAATCAATACAAGGTAACCTCCCAATTGCTACAAGTGGATCCTTGGCACCCTAGTTCCCACCTTTATTTTTATTAGTTTTCAATTAATTTATTCACAATTATTCCCTCACATTCACTTGATTTAGATTATATCTTAGTCTAGTTCTAGTTCTATTTAGTTTCAGATTATGTACAGGTTTTAGTCCCTTGGGATTCGACCTTGGTCTCACCGAGTTTATTACTACATCACAACCCTATACTTGGGGAGCGAACAAGTTTTTGGTGCCATTGCCGGGGATTGACGGTTACATTTTCTGAAATTAACTAGTTTTAGGATTAGGTTAAGATTAGGATTTTTCTAACTTTAGGTTTAGTTTTTTCTGATTTCTAGAAACTAACCTGTTTTCCTGTTTTGTAGGATCCTGACATAAACTTCTAAATTGGTAATCTCTTTCTAATTCCTCTACTTTTTCTATTTTTAGAATTAGGGTTTGAGTTTTAGAAACTTTCTAAATCTAGGTCTTCTTTTTAGAAACTAACTTAGCTTCTAGATTTAGGGAACTTTCCTTTTTAGAAACTAACTTTCTATTTCAATTATAGAAACTTTCTAACTTTAGACTTTCTATTTTAGAAACTAATCTCTTTTGTTTTCTTTTGTAGGATCTTAACATAGAAACTTCTCATTTGGTACATTCTTTTTAACTTCTCCTCCTCTTAATTTCCATATTGCTGTAGGATCTTTTCTTTTTCTTAGGATTAGATTCAAAGTTTGGGTTTCACCATGTATATGCATGAGTGGGAACGTCAGTATGCTGAGAAGAATAATATATATTAGGATGATGATTATGATAGAAAACAACCTATGTCTCAAAACTTTTCTGAAACTATCATCGAGAACTAATCGGAATATAAAGATCCACCGGTTAAGAAGTCCTTACGTGATCATATGCAAGAGAATAATTACACCCAACGGATTAACAAAACAGTACGTGAGTGTTGGGGTTATCATAACTATGCAAGTGAGAATTATTATCATCCATCTGGTAAAAGGAAAACAATGCGTGATTATATTCTGAGTGATAATATGTATTACCAACCATCAGATTCTCCCACCTATGATCTGTATGACTGTAATCAGTGGAAACATCAAAATTGGGGAAATGAACCAACAACATGTTATAATAATTATTCTCTTGGATCCCCTACCTTTGAGATCCAACCAGAAATGATCCAAGATGATTCAATTCAGCGTAACATGACCTATCTTGTGGAAATTAGAAAAGCAATAGAAGCACTCAATTCGCACCTTGATAGGATAGAGGAAGCTCGCTCATCCCAACCACAACCCAATCCAGAAATACAATGCGAGGAAAGTGATCCTCACTTGCTTTTAAAGAATTTTAGAATTTGGAATGAAGAGTTGGATTGTGTTAATGAGCATATGATTCAATTCTCTGATGAGTTGATCTCGATGACGGTTCAAAGGAATGGTCAAGAGACGTGGGTATCTTTTAAATACAGTGATGATGACACACCTCTCTCACATGACACACAGGATTTCAATGATGAGGTAAATGTTAGTTTATTCGAACCTCAACCTAATTCAGGAATGGAATGTGAGGAAAGCGATCTCATCCCAAGTGTGCACTACTGGACGGAATTAAACAATGATGCATATTGGGATGACTATTATGAATGTGCAACCCAAATTCCCCTAGAATCAATCTCAAGTTTGGTCCAGGTCAATGATCAAGTCGTACATGAAGTGGTTGGTCATAATGAGCCACTCCCTTCACTTGACATGTCTAATTTAAAAGTGGAGGATAAGCCCCTTACAATCGACCCTTCTAATTCTTGTGAAACATATTTGGACCACTCCTCTGAATCAAATGATGATGTGATTTGGGAGAAGGACGAGTTGCTCGCTACGATCCTGGAATTTGAAACCACTCAATTGAGAACACCATCTAAGCTGTACATGTTTGGCAATTCAAAGCCTCGATTGAGTAGTTTCAATGAACAGAGTGATCACATAAATGCTTCCCCTATTGATTTTCAATCTATCTATGAAGGACTGAAGGAAGAGAGTGTACTTCCATCCACTTTCAAGGATGATGGATTCCTTGGGCAGATCATCATGAGTTCCAATGTGGAAAATAAGTCACGCTCAGCTGAACTTCCTAACTCTTTAGATGATTACTTGGCACACTTTGCAGATTCAAATGATCCCATGTCAAAAGATAAAGTGGATACCTTATAAGACAACATCTCGGTAGTCATCACAGACCGAGAGAACCCTTATTCTGAAGCCCCTTCTTCCCCTGATCCTAAATGCTTACCATTAAAAGAGGAGCTGACAATGGAACCGAAGTCTGATACTTCAGAATGTATTGAGACTACATCACTTCTTGCAAAGTTTTCTGAACTTTATTTACTTGTAGTCTCTGATTCACCATGGGATAATAACACTGAAACTTCTTCTGTCACAGGTGAATCGTATATACTCTGGATACCTCAGGCGAATCGACAACAAATTTTTGATGAGGTACATAAGTTTCTCTAGAATGCCATGCTCCAGGGTATCCAAGACTATTGCAAAAAGGGCTTTTGGATGATCTTATTGAGAAACCTACTGAGAAACTTATCAAGATATTAGCCGGAAGAGGAACCTTACGGTATGATCGAGTAGTTTTTTTCCTGTTTTCATAGGACTAGGGTAGTTTGCTTTATGTTGTTTTAGGAAAGACGGTTTTATGCCATTAGGTTAGTTTGCTTTCTACGTTGTTTTAAGATAGTTATTTTTTTCTCTCTTGTGCTGACCCGCTCTCACGCTGATATATCTTTGGAAAAAGCTTCTTGAGCCCTTCGTCCAGGTACTATCTTTCCATCACTTCTCTTTCAATTTCATTGTCTCATGTACATTGCATGTTCATATCTTTTACATTGAGGACAATGTAGATTTTAGGTTGGGGGTGAGAGATTAGGTGTCCTAATCAGTGTTTTCTTGGTCTTGAGCGAAATTTGTGAAAAATTTTCAACTTTTTCTAGACTTTCGTGTGAAATCGAAGTGATTTTAAAAGATAGTTGTGATTTGGGAAGTATAAGATACAGAACGTTGGTGATTTACAACTCTTGGATTTAACTGTCTGATAGATTCCACGGTTGAGTTCGAATTATCAATCCATGATTAGAAGTTTTAAACATTGTTTGAATCATGATTTCACATGTCACATCTCGCTTACACATTGAGGTTTCAGTCGATATTGAAGGATTAACTTGGTAATCACTAAACATGAAAGGAACCAACCTGAGAAAATTGAATGGATTGGGCAAACGGTCTTCACTATAGGTTTGCTCCCTATAAGTGAGGATTCGATTCCCCATGGATGATATGTGAAAAAGGGTTGGGTGTACAGTCTTTACCATAGGTTTGCTCCCTATAGGTGAGGATTTGATTCCCCTTCTTGGCATTACTTTTAATAAAAAAATTAAAAATTAAAAGAATGAAAAGATGATGTGTGAGGCAAGTTTTGGTTATCATGAATTCTCTTATTGGTTACCAATGATATCCTGAAATAGAGAAGTGAATTTTAATGTTGATAAGTCGAGATTAGACTATACATCCATGGAATTCAGTGTTTAGAATTGTTCTAATTGATGGACTAATACTTTGAATTTAATTATGAAGTTTACCGTGTGCTTGAGTCTAGGAGAGAATTATGCCCGACATTCTTGAATCTTAGATTTTGTATTTGAATCGTTTTTCAAAATATCACTCGGTTTCACAAGAATTGTCTCGTAATTCTCAACTTATTTTTCGCATACTTTGCTCGGGACTAGCAAAATGCTGGTTGGGGGTTGTGTTGAGGGTCAAATATTGCATATTAGACCCCAGTTACTACCTGGATTTACAAACATGACACTGCTTAACGGTTCATTTTAATCGTGTTTGTGATGCAGGGTGTATTTACGAGCTTGGACTGAAAAAGATGTTAAATGCATAGAATTGACGCTCTAGAATCACCAAGGCAAGGGACGGACTCTAGGGGACCGAGATCGACGGAAGTGCACATAAGATATCCAGGAAAATCGAGAAATTGAAGCTCCAGGGGCCCGAAATTGGTCCAGAATGCAAGATCACATGGTTCCCGCCATCCGATTGACACAAGACCTCATACATGTGATGGGGTCCATAAATTAACCGTATGTATTATATTTAAGCAATTGAAGATCTCTGGAAGTGGGCTAATGGATAGATCAACCCCCCTGAATTCACTAAGTAGGGCCCACCTACTATCTAGATATGCTTCAAAATTGTCCTTGACGGCTTAAAGAATATGAGAAAAGGGATGGACGATGTAGATTTCTGATAAGCATCATAGTGGGCCCTACATATGGTGCATGTATACCATGTACATTGTATGTACACCGAGCACCACGCCGCCTTCCAACAGCTATAAAAGAAGGTTTTGGATGTGGGGAGAAGGCATTCAGATCTAGACAAGGACCTTGGCTGGACGTGGGGCACAAGAGGGAGTGAAGAGTTTGTAGGGTTTTTATTTTTCCTTTCTTTTAAGGTGTAGCCTAATCATGTTGCTAGGCTAAACCTCTTAGCTAGGGCTAAGAGGTGAAGCTTGTAGTGTGATTGGGTTGTTAGCTTTACTTTAATTCATGGTTATTGAACTCTTGTGGATTTTAGTTTAATTATTAAGGAATACTTTTAGTTTTTAATGGTTTATTGTCACTCAAATTATAGTAGATCTGCAATAGCTTTGAGTATGTTCTTTTCATTATGAGATTGTGAACTTAGGAGGCTCTGTTGTTCACCATTGTCTCCTTGGCATGGTTGGGTGATGGAACCCCTTCCTAAATTTCACAATTCTCTTATGATTGGCTGTGGGTTTGGTAAATTGTTGTTGTTTGCCATAGTCTCCTGGGCATGGTTAGGTGATGGGATCACTTCCAAATCTACACCAATCATATTTGTTGATGATTGGATCCATGAGACATTCAGAGATCTGACAAATCTCTTCTTACCAACTAGATAGGATGGGACTCTGATTCCAGTTGTGCCCTTGAATCAATACAAGGTAACCTCCCAATTACTACAAGTGGATCCTTGGCACCCTAGTTCCCACCTTTATTTTTATTAGTTTGTAATTAATTTATTCACAATTATTCCCTCATATTCGCTTGATTTAGATTACATCTTAGTCTAGTTCTAGTTCTATTTAGTTTCAGATTACGTACAGGTTTTAGTCCCTGAGGATTCGACCTCGGTCTCACCGAGTTTATTACTACATCACAACCCTATACCTGGGGAGTGAATATCAAAACACATACTGCCACAGACAACAGTAAATTTTAGGGGCCCCCAACACCGAAGTATATTCTTTACTTAGAGGATATCAACAAAAACTATTCACACTTGGTGGATTAGTAATGCATAACACACATATATATGAGCGAAGAGCATTCAAAAAGACATTTTATGCCCTTAACATTTCAGGGAGACTCCAGGTATGTGATGCATTGGTCATACGTTAGACAATCAAAAACGTTTACTATGCTGGCAAGGCATCGAGAATTTGTTGAGTAGCATGTTGCTGAGTTACCAGCATGGTTTTGATCTTCAATAGATAGGCTTCACAGTCATCCAGTCGCTTCATGATGTAGGATTATCTATCATGTAGATCCTGGATAGTATCTTGTTTGGGGACAACCTGAATGTTCTCAACAAAGATGGGGCTGTGCACAGGATACCCTTTGTTTGAGCTTGAATCGATTTTTCCTTACGAGGCACATTGGCAATGATATTGCAGATGTCTTCATGATTAAACCAGGCACACGGGCATGGGAGATTGTTAGTAGGAGACAACCCAAATTGTTAAGATAGCTTGGATATAAGACATGGGAATGGAGGTCCAGTGATAGATTCATCTGAAGACACCCAAATTAACTATTGTAGAATAAGAGTGGGTAGGCAGATGTGAATACCAAGATGAACATCATATAAGACATTTAGCATGTATGGAGAAAGCATGTTCCCAAAGCTTTCACAGGGATAGACATTTGTGTTGAAAATGTTGTGAAGAATTTTATATACAAGATTGAGATATTTAACATGAAGGATATTCTTTGCATTTCTCGGTATAGTAGCATCATTACATAACGCTCGAGTAACTTCACCCCATACACTGAGACCATTCATATTTTGTTTTGATACAGGTATTCTAGTGACCTCTTCCCAAATCAATCGGCTTATTAGTATATGAGTGATGTGCTCGGTCCAATTTGTGACAGCTACTGAAACAATTAGAGGATTATTTTCAACATTGTAGATTAGACTCAAAAACTGATGCACCAGATTATGTTGAAAACCACCACCAAGATTCATGATATCCCCCCATCCAATCAGTTCTAAGAGATTGATGATCCCAAAAGGTATAATGCTCTTCCTCTGAACTGACCGTTCTACCATAAGGTTCAAGTTGAAAACTGGGGATGAGCCAGTTGCTTTATTCTTTCCATTCTTACTCTTCATTAAGGGTTGTTGTAGAAGAACCAGATTTTTAGACATTTTCATTTGAAAGGAAACCTATTCTGAGAAATCTAATCCCATTCCAATATCAACTAGTGAGTCTCTTTTTCCGTTTTTTAGTCTTTAATTTTCCAGTAACCGTCGATATCATCGAGCATTGTTTTGATGACATCAGGGTACCTTATTGATATTTTCAATGAAGATTAGAAGGAAGTTCAACCGTCCCGATGATTCATCTTCTCGAGAGATCGTTGGCGGTATCGATTCTAGGTCGATGCAATCGAACTGTTCACTCGAATTATTGATAGGTGTCTTAAAGGTGAATGTTTTCAGTTTTCAGCATTTAAACAATCTTCCACATATACTATTAGTATATCTATGTATCAACAGTATACATAGCAAAATTTTGTACAATCAATGCACACATCAAAATTATAAACATTTGAATGTTTATATACAAAAAATTGAGGTAAGGAAACTCAGATATATCATTTAGAGCTTAGCAAAAAAAATTACATCATTTCAGCAAATATCCAGATCTAGATGCATGACCTGGACTTGTCTTTTCATGCTTGACATTGCTAAGCATAGGAATCAGCCCTACCTTTGCCTTTGATGACATAGCAATGATTATTTGTGCGACAACCCTTCATAACTGTTTTTCCTGATAGGTCTAAGATTTTGCATTCGTCTTTGTTGAATGTAACCACGTGCTTATTATCACAGATTTGAGATATGCTTAGTAGATTATGTGCCAATCCTTTTATGCAGAAAGCATTCTCATTTTTGAGCGAATTAATTCCTCTTATGACTCCTTGTCCAATTACTTTGGTTGTGGTTCCGTCTCCGTAGGTGATTATCCCATTATAAAGCTCTGTATAGTTTGAAAGAAGGGATTTGTCACCTGTGACATGTCTTATGCAACCACTGTCTAAGTACCACTTAGTATTTTTGCCTGTCAAAAGTTTTGTGTGAGTAGCAAAGCAATTTTTCTTTTCTTTAATTACCCATTTTGTAACAGAATTTTTTGTTGTGGTAGTTTTAGCTTTTTCATTTGATTCACCCACTTGATTTAATGGTTCCTTCATTCTGTTAGTTCTTGTATTACTTTTGGAAGCACCAGATTTTTCTATTTATGCTTCATATCCGGTTTTTGCTTTAACTTGTTCATATCCTAATCCATTTTTGTTATTTCTAGATTTTCCCATACCTAAAAGTTTTTCTATCTTTTCACCACTTTGGGAAAACTTACAGTTTAGCTTGGTAATTTTTCTGGACTCTTCTAGATCAAACAGAAGTGTATGATTTTCATTTTGTAGGAGCATATTTTTGTCTTTTAATTGCTCAGCCTGTCTGTTTAGTTTTTCAAATTCTGATTTAAGGAAGGTGTTAATTCTCTTAAGTCTGTCATTATCTGAGTGATATTGTTGTAAGTCTTTGATTAGGTGTGTATTTATTTCCATAGTTCTATCGAAATCTTTTTGTTGCAATTCCTTCTTATTCTTAGATATTCCAAGTCTTTTAATAACTTTGATGCTATGAATGTATAGTTGATTGTAAGCATCTTGTAGCTTGTTTTGTTCTTCTTCTTCTTCCTTTTTAGTTTCCTCATTATCTGACAGAAATGATTCAGTGGCTTGCTGTTCTTTTTCGTTCTCAGATTCTTTGGGAATGATTAGAGTAGTGGAGATCATAAGAATTTTCAAGGATTTCTGATCTCCGTCACTTTCTAAGTCACTAGATTCTGATTTTGGCTCTTCTGTATCATCCCAAGTGACAGCCATAGCCTTGCCCTTAGTTTTTCTATTTGGGCATTCAGTAGATAGGTGTCCATACTTCTGACAGGCATAACATTGTGGTTCTTGGTCTTTCTACCAAATTTGCCGGCAGAGGGTTTGTTGTCCACCTTTCTACCTTTGGAGGGACGACCACAATTCTTCTGAAAGAATTTCCTAAATCGTTGTGCGAGTAAAGCCACTTTCTCATCTTCATCATCTTTTTCACTTCCACTATCCTCATTTGTTGTTTTCTTTGAAGTTTTTAAGACAGTAGTTTTGAATTTTTGGGTTTGTTTAAAGTGTAGTTGAAAAGTTTGTAGGGAACCTACCAGTTCTTCTACTTTCATTTCATCAAAATTCCTATACTCTTCAATGGTTGTTACTTTGGGATTAAATCGTTTTGGCAGTGATCTCAGTATTTTCCTACAGATTTTAAGAATCGGAACTTTTTCTCCCAAACCACCCATGGAGTTGCAAATGATATTCAGCTTAGTGAAGAACTCCATAAAGGTCTCATGCTTTTCCATTCTGAGACTTTCGAACTGTGAAGTTAGGAGTTATAGTTTAGATCTCCTCACAGTGCGTGTGCCTTTATGGGTTGTTTCCAATAGATCCCATGCTTCTTTGGATGCCCCACACATATTTATTTGATTGAATATATCTTGGGACACGACACAGTAGATGGCGTTTATATCTTTAGCTTCAGTAGTCTGTTTTTCTTTATCGAATGTCGTCCACTTTCTTTCAATTTGGGTTTTGTGATGGTTATGCCACTGTCAAGTACAACTTGTTCAGATGGTGGCACATATCTACTTTCAACTATATCTCAAACATCATGATTCAAAGATCTCAGAAAGTAGTGCATCCGAGCCTTCTAGTATGCATAATTTGATCCATCAAACAGTGGAGGTCTAGTGACCGATGAGCCCTCTCCTTTGGCTATATTCCAAACTTCAGTCAAGATCACTCTCTGGGCGGTGAAGCCCTTAAAGAGAGATCTGCTCTGATACCAATTGAAATTGCAGTGAGGACTACTTTAGTTGAAGTAGGAATATGCCAATATGTCCTAGAGGGGGTGAATATGACTTTTTAAAGTTTTTATGATTTATTAAAAATCCTATTACACTAATCTTAACAGACGATACTTATTAGGATTACTCAAAAGTAACTCTACTGGCTTCCAAGCCCGGTAGAGGATCCAATCACAAACTATTTAAGAAATGAACAATATGCAAACTAATTTATGATGGATATGACTATGTATGTATGTGAGGTGTGATCTCAGATATGAAAGTATTAAAGTAAATCACACAATCAAAAGAATAATAATTTCAAACATAGTCATTTTTATAGTGGTTCGACTACTTGTCTACTCCACTCCTGGTAACCGCACCCAACCCTTGAGTGTACCGAATTTCACTAAGAAGGTTTCACAGCGGTTCACCTCAAACCTAAGGTTTTAAATCAAGTTAACCTTCAACCTTTACAACTTACACTAAGGCTGACTATTTATGCTCCCTGAACAAGGGTCAACACATAGCACCCGGGTTTTAGGCACACTGGCCAATGATCCACATAAGGAACCTCTGTTTATGCTCTCACGAGCAAGAGTCAACACATAGCAACCACTTTTAGGTACACTGGCCAAGGAACTTCCACAAGACCCTAACTGTTTATGCTCTCCACAGAGCAAGGGTCAACACAACGCACCCACCATGTACACTCTTGCCGGAGGCCTCCTACAAGGGCTTGCAAGGGTGAGAAACACCTTAGACCCAATCCTAAAAAAAGAATGACTACTAGTGTCCTCTGGACTCTAATAACTTACAAATAAGTGGATGAGTCCCATTTAACACGTTGACGAAGTTCTCCTCCTTGTTGATGAAGAATCTTCGACTTCCTTGATCCGCAACTCAGATGATGTACCTATACGAGGCTTCGGGTTAGGTCAAGGTTAAGATGAATTCCTACTCTATAAAATATTTTCCTATAAGGAAGATAGAGTGATTCCAATTATCCATTCAAGGCATCCTAGCTTAATGATTTGCCATTAAGGTAGTAGGTGGAGGATCCTTGAATGCGGAAGTTCATTCCCCAATCCACTCTATTGAATATAAATGATGAGGGTGGATTAGAGAATGAACTTTCCTGAGAGAAAGGGTTTTGGGTATATGATCTAAGGTAAAACACTCAAAAGTACTCTCTTCTTTCTCTACCAGCAATAATAAACAAGCTCTCTTTATATAGACAAAATGTTCCAACGGATATAAAATGGTCACATTTATGACAGAGTTCGATATCATCGAGCGCGATCGATATCATCGAGCGTATACTCTCGATAGCATTGACGGTCAGCTTGATGACACCAACTCAAATGTCATACGCTTTTGAAACTAATTGCCAGCTGGTCGAGGGAATCGAAACATGTATCGATGTCATTGGATTTCAAACTCTGATTCCATCAATGCGAGGTTCGATTCCTCGACATTTGAGAATGAGAGAGACTTGCTTTGAAATATTTCAGGTTTATAAGAATGATCGAGGGACCTTCGAGATCATTGAAATTTAAATGTTGATGATATCGATAGCTGTGTCGAGGCATCAATAAATCTAAGGGATTTTCATTTAAACTTGCTCGACAGTTTCTGTCCCTATTCGATGCCATCGAAACCGTACCAATATCATCGATATTTTAATATCGATTGTATCGAGTGACCCCTGATCACAGATAAACAACCTTGAAATAATTGTTAGAAGACTAGGCACCCATGACCGATAATATCGAGAGCCCTCTGATGTTATCGATATTTGAACTTCGATGGTATCGAGAACAGCTTCGATATATCGATGCACATGTGATTTTTTAAGTAAAAACAGGGGCGTCGGATATCTGTCTGTCGATATTATCAAGTCAACTTTGATGGACTTGAGATTCAAATATCGATGATATCGATAGGTATATCGATACATCGATAAATCCGTCCAAAGATATATGTGTTTGCTGGACATATTTTGTCCTCATTTCGATGATATCGTTTAAGCAACGGGACATCAACAGCACAGGTCGATTCTATCGAGAAGTGTATCGATAAAATCGACAAAGTAAGAAAACTTAGAGAATTTTTTGATTTTGAAAAAGTTTTCTTAACTTAAAAACCCTATGATATTTTAATTTGTTTAATGGTTTTATATACTCGGTGTTTTGAGACATGGGATGTGAGGCTTAGATTTACCTGGGGCGAGCTTGCACACATCCGGTTGAGACAGACGCTTTGATTTGATCTTCCTATAAGGCTCTGCAATCTAACTGACTCAACACTCACGCTAATTGACAAACCAGGGCACTTTCAGATTTGGTTTCAAGCCGAGTGACTCAATCATTCTTTGACTCAAATAATTAACTTATCCTTACTTTATTATATTATTTAATTTTCTATTTTTTAAAATATTATATACTATTTTCATCACATTATTTCCAACAATCTTGAAACTAAATATTTCGGTCTTAAATGAAGCTCTTAGTTGCAGTGCATACTTGGATCACTGAAGGTTCATTTTAGTTAGGTTGCTTTCAGCGGCTGTTCATGGCTCCCTAATTCCCTAATTTGGCTTGTTCTAGAAATGTACAGATATGTAGGGTGTTGAGATTCTAAAAATCCATAATTCCCAAATTTGGCTTGTTCGAGAAATGTACAGATATGTAGGGTGTTGATTTGTGGTGGTTATATTGGTTCATTTTAGTACATAAAAGGAATATAGATACACTAGCAATTTCCCTCAATATCTTCATATGGATGTTTTTTGCTTTACTTACCTTTTATTTTATTTTTAAATGTATTAGCTCAAAATTGATGGAGCAGACCCGGATGTGCATCGGAGCTATCCGGATGTTGAGAAGGGGTCCCTGGAAGGTGGGAACCGCTGTTATGACCATGATGAAGCTGTCCATTTCCTATTGACAGCATTGGAGTGGCTTGACCATTTGGACAGGCCGTGTTTTTGTATTTGCTCGAAATTGGAGCAGACCCGGATGTGCATTGGAGCTATCTGGATGTTGAGCGGGGGTCGCTAGAAGGTAGGAACCGCTATTATGACTATGATGAATCTGTCCATTTCCTATAGACAACATTGGATTGGCCGGGCCATTTGGACAGGCCGTGTTTATGTATTAGCTCGAAATTATTGGAGCAGACCCTAGTATAACCCTAAACCTAAGCCTACACTTAAAACTAATACCTAAAACTTAACCTAAACTTATAACCTAAACCTATAACCTAAAACATTAACCTAAACCTATACTTATAACCTAAACCTTAACCCATAACCTAAACCTTCACCGATAACGTATAACCTATAAGCTAAACCTATAACCTATAACCTAAACTCAATTCCCTAAACCTCAACCTATAACCTAACCTAAACCTAAACTTATAACCGACACTTGTAACCTAAACCTAAACATAAACCTATAACCTAAACCTAAACCTATAACATAAACCTAAACCTATAACCTAAATGTATTCTCAAATCCCTAAACCTAAACCTACACCTAATCCTAATCTCAACTCCCTAACCTAAACCTAAACATAAACTTGAAAACCCAAACCTAAACCCAATCTCGAACCCGAACCCGATTTCTTAAACCTAAACCTTAACCTATTCTCAATTCACTAAAGCTATAACCTATAACCTATAACCTATAACCTAAACCTAAACCTAACCTATAACCTTAACCTAAACCTAAAACCTAAACCTAAACCTAAACCTAAAATCTAAATGTATTCTTAAATCCTTAAACCGAAACCTACACTTAATCCAAATCTCAACTCCTTAACCTAAACCTAAACTTGAAAACCCAAACCTAAACCCAATCCCGAACTTGAACCCGATTTCCTAAACTTAAACCTTAACCTATTCTCAATTCCCTAAAGCTATAACCTATAACCTATAACTTATAACCTAAACCTAAAACCTAAACCTAAACCTAAAACCTAAATGTATTCTCAAATCCCTAAACCTATACCTACACCTAATCCTAATCTCAACTCCCTAACCTAAACTTAAACCTAAAGTTGAAAACCCAAACCTAAACTCGACCCCGAACCCGAACCCGAACCCGATTTCCTAAACCTAAACCTTAACATATTCTCAATTCCCTAAAGCTATAACTTATAAACTAAACCTAAAACTTAACCTAAATCTTAACCTAAACCTATAACTTAAACCTAAACATTAACCTAAACCTAAACCTATAACCTAAACCTAAACCTTAACCTATAACCTAAATCTTAACCTATAACGTATAACCTATAACCTAAACCTATAACCTATAACCTAAAGTCAATTCCCTAAACCTTAATCTATAACCTAACCTACGCCCAAACCTATAACCTACACTTATAACCTAAACCTAAACCTATAACCTATAACCTATAACCTAAACTTATAACCAAAACCTAAACCTAAAACCTAAATGTATTCTCAAATCCCTAAACCTAAACCTAAACCTAATTCTAATCTCAACTCTCTAACCTAAACCTAAACTTAAACCTAAACTTGAAAACCCAAACCTAAACTTGAAAACCCAAACCTAAACCCGATCCCGAACCCGGACCCGATTTTCTAAACCTAAACCTTAACCTATTCTCAATTCCCTAAAGCTATAACTTATAACCTAAACCTTAACATAAACCTTAACCTAAACCTATAACCTAAACATAAACCTATAACCTCAACATAAACCAAAACCTATGACCTAAACCTTAACCTATAACCTATAACCTATAACCTAACCTTAACCTTAATCTAAACCTAAACCTATTGCCTAAACGTATAACCTATAACCTAAACTTAAACCTAAAACCTAAATGTATTCTCAAATCCCTAAACATAAACCTACACCTAATCCTAATCTCAACTCCCTAACCTAAACCTAAACCTAAACTTGAAAACCCAAACCAAAACCCGATCCCAAACCCGAACCCGATTTCCTAAACCTAAACCTTAACCTATTCTCAATTCCCTAAAGCAATAACGTATAACCTAAACCTAAAACCTAAATCTAAACCTAAAACCTAAATGTATTCTCAAATCCCTAAACCTAAACCTACACCTAACCCTTATCTCAACTCCCTAACCTAAACCTAAACCTAAACTTGAAAACCCAAACCAAAACTTGAAAACCTAAACCTAAACCTTAACCTATAACGTATAACGTATAACCTAAACCTATAACCTATAACCTAAACGCAATTCCCAAAACCTTAACCTATAACCTAACCTAAACCTAAACTTATAACCTACACTTATAACCTAAACCTAAAGCTAAAACCTAAATGTATTCTCAAATCCCTTAACCTAAACCTACACCTAATCTTAATCTCAACTCCCTAACCTAAACCTAAACCTAAATCTAAACTTGAAAACCCAAACCTAAACCCGATCCCGAACCTGAACCCGATTTCCTAAACCTAAACCTTAACCTATTCTCAATTCCCTAAAGCTATAACCTATAACCTATAACCTATAAGGTAAACCTAAACCTTAACCTAAACCTATAACCTAAACCAAAACCTTAACCGAAATCTAAACTTATAACCTTAACCTAAACCAAAACCTAAAACATAAACCTTAACTTATAACCTATAACCTAAACTTATAACCTATAAACTAACCTTAACCTAAACCTAAAACCTAAACCTAAACCTATAATCTAAACCTATAACCTAAAACCTAAACCTAAACCTAAAACCTAAATGTATTCTCAAATCCCTAAACCTACACCTAAACCTAAACCTAAACCTAATCCTAATCTCAACTCCCTAACCTAAACCTAAACCTAAGCCTAAACTTGAAAACCCAAACCTAAACCCGATCCCGAAGCCGAACCCGATTTTCTAAACCTAAACCTAAACTTATTCTCAATTCCTAAAAGCTATAACTTATAACCTAAACTTAAACCTTAACCTAAACCTTAACCTAAACCTATAACCTAAATCAGAACCTTAACCTAAACCTAAACCTATAACCTTAACTTAACCAAAACCTATGACCTAAACCTTAACCTATAACCAATAACCTATAATCTAAAGTTATAACCTATAACCTAAACTTAAACCTAAAACCTAAATGTATTCTCAAATCCCTAAACCTAAACCTAAACCTAATCCTAATCTCAACTCCCTAACCTAAACCTAAACCTAAACTTGAAAACCCAAACCTAAACCCGATCCCGAACCCGAAGTCGATTTCCTAAACCTAAACCTTAACCTATTCTCAATTCCCTAAAGCTATAACCTATAACCTATAACCTAAACTTAAACTTAAAACTTAAATGTATTCTCAAATCTCTAAACCTAAACCTAAACCTACACCTAATCCTAATCTCAACTCCCTAACCTAAACTTAAATCTAAACTTGAAAACCTAAACCTAAACCTTAACCTATAATGTATAACCTATAACCTAAACTCAATTTCCTAAACCTTAACCTATAACCTAACGTAAACCTAAACCTATAACCTGCAGTTATAACCTAAACCTAAACCTAAAACCTAAACCTAAACTTAAAACCTAAACCTAAAACCTAAATGTATTCTCAAATCCCTATACCGAAACCTACACCTAATCCTAATCTCAACTCCCTAACATAAACTTAAACCTAAACTTGAAAACCCAAACCTAGACCCGATCCCAAACCCGAATCTGAACCCGATTTCCTAAACCTAAACCTTAACCTATTCTCAATTCCCTAAAGCTATAACCTATAACCTATAACCTATAATGTAAACATAAACCTTAACCTAAACCTAAACCTAAACCTATAACCTTAACCTAAACCAAAACCTATAACCTAAACCAAAACCTATAACCTAAACCTTAACCTATAACCTATAACCTAAACTTATAGCCTATAATCTAACCTTAACCTAAACCTAAAACCTAAACCTAAACCTAGAACCTAAAACCTAAACCTAAATCTAAAACCCAAAAGTATTCTCAAATCCCTAAACCTGGACCTACACCTAATCCAAATCTCAACTCCCTAACATAAACTGAAACCTAAACTCAAAAACCCAAACCTAAACCCGATCCCGAACTCGATTGATGTAATAATGTAGCCCAATCACATGGCAACAAACAAGAAAATCTTGCTTTGTTGGCAAGCATACTCGAACTCAAGCATCACAATGCATCTATTTTCATCTCCACTATCTCTTATAACATAGATTATTTGAGATTTGGATTTATCTCATTTTTAGAGTTATGTCCTAACACAATATGATAATATTAATAGACAAGGTGGATTTGTCACCAACATTATTCCAAGACCCATATAACTTCTCCTTATAGTAAGTTTTTTACCTACGAAAAACTTGTCGGTAAAACTTTTTTACATATTTTTTACTGACGAAAATATTCATCAGTAAAGTTTTGAAAATATTTTTACCTACGAAAAAAATCGTCGGTAAAAGTTTTTACTTATTTTTTACCGACGAAAATTTTCATAGGTAAAAGTCTTACCTTTGCTAATGAAACTTTTTTCATCAGTAAAAGCCTTTACCATTGGTCTCTTACTAACGAAAAAAATCATCGGTAAAACTTTTTACCTACGAAAATGTGGATTTAACAACGAAAATTTTCGTTGGTAAAAGTGCGTTTTCTTATAGTGACTGTTTATTTGACATCCAATCTGTTGATTAGTTCATACCGACCTAGATGAAGGGAAAAAACTAAGATCAGCTTGATCTAAAACTAAGACCTCCCCACTAACACTATCAGTACACAATCCGTGTCCTTGACATGCTTCACCTTGTGTGAGGGTGCCTTGGTAGTAGAAGGATTAGACGACCAAGGACGGTCTCTATTGCAAACGGTCTTTAACGGTCTCAAATGACTGCCTATAAGACTGCTCCCAACCATCTCTAATGTAGACGGTTTCTAACCGTCTCGGATGACCACTACATACAACGTCTTTTATTCCAGACGGTCAGTAGCCGTCTTTTATCCATCGTTACCGACGACTTCTGACTGTCTTAAATGATTTGTGGATGTTCACCATAAGACTGTTAATGACCGTCTCTAACAACCACCGTAAGACTGCTAATGACTGTCGCTCATGCAGACGGTCTTTGACTGTCTCAGATAACCAATATAAGACGGCTAAGGACCGTCTCTAATGCAGACGGTCTTTGACCGTCTTAGATGACCGCTATAGGACTGCCAATGACTGTCTCAAATGAAAACGGTCTTTGACTGTCTCAGATAACTACATATAAGATAGCTAAGGATCGTCTTTAATTCTAGACGGCCGATAGCCGTCTTTTCTCTGAAGTTACCGACTGATTCTGACCGTCTTAAATGATTTTTGGATGTTCAACATTAATAAGACTATTTTGCCTCATATTTAAGACGGTTAAGAGCCATCTCTAATTTTAGAGACGGTTAAGGGCCGTCTTTAAACCAAGGGATTTTGTAGATGGTTCACAACCATATTAAAATGTCTTATTTTTTTCCCATTTTCACGTAGTGTAGCCGATCCCATGGAGAATGTATGCACCTAAAACAAAACTTCATTGAGTCATTTCATTACACACTTGATGAGTAGTATCAATATCAAAATAATCGAGTCATCGAGCCGATTCGATCTGAGTCAAATTGAGTTAAGGTTCGATCCAAGTCGAGTTGAGCTCAAGCAAGCTCGAACTCGCTTCGAAAATTTTTCGAGCTCAAAAAATCAGCTCGAATTGGCTCGAATTCAGTTTTGAACCAAGTCGAATTGAACTTTTTCGAGTAGAGTCAAGCAAGTTAACCGAGCTAACTCGGTTCTTATATAGCTCTAGTGACGTCCAAAGCTGTTTAAGAAAACATATACCTAATATCAACAAGAGAACATGCATGCGTATAGCCCTCCCATTTACCCGCTAGCACTCGTGCTTATATTACACGTGTGCATGATCAGAGCAGATTCTTTTTTAATTTTTTACTTTTTTACACACGCACACACACCCCCACACACTCACGCTAGTGGAATTTCACCACTTATGGATGCTCGAACCCTTGACTAGGTGTTGAAACTTCGGAGAGTCTACCACCCCAGCAAGAGTAAGGATCCCACTGTGTAGTATCTCCGACCAAAGGCAGATCACTCGTAAGGTGGGACAATGTGTGAAACGAACGAACGTATTAATTTTTTCTTTCTTTTTAAAAAAAAAATTTTTTAGCCGTCCATCATTTCGTACTCTGTGGTGCTAGTTATCAGTGAACCAGCCTGATTTTTGGACCAGAATATCTACATTGTGTTCATCCGACTGCTTAGATCTTTCACACATGTGCCATGTTGTCTCTAATGCTAGCACAGAGCTGGGCAGCCGGATGCACTCATGTGGGTGCATGGCACATAGGTTCGAGATGTCGCCTTTCATCATCTGGACCCCACGTGAACATGCCTTGGACAAAAGTTAGGCCAACCACTCATCATGTGGGCTACACGTGCATTAAAAATTGATGGTTGAAACTTTAAAAAAATGAAATGAAAAGCTCCATCAAAATCACCAAATTTCTTG
This sequence comes from Magnolia sinica, assembly GCF_029962835.1. Taxonomy (NCBI): domain Eukaryota; kingdom Viridiplantae; phylum Streptophyta; class Magnoliopsida; order Magnoliales; family Magnoliaceae; genus Magnolia; species Magnolia sinica. The sequence continues at coordinate 77,688,874 of NC_080580.1, read as the reverse complement.
AATTTTTGTAGGTATGGGATGTTTTATCAAATAAAGAAGTCGTGAGAATCATCGCTTCGGTGAAGAAACGGTCCATGGCTGCAAACATTGGTAGACCATGCAGTTTAAGCATGGAAATCAAAATATCCAACGTCCAAGATTGACGATTGAGCAGTCATATGCCTCTTCTTGAAGTTCAAATCCTCGTTCAAAAAATCGGCATTAGACATTCCTGGAAGCGGCTTAAAATCCCCACGACCATCTATCTCCAAAAGTTCAACGACAGGAACATGCGATGGAAGCTCCTGGCAAGCCAAGATTTCAATGGCTAGTGTGTTGAGAATAATTCAAACCCAATGGTAATAAGAACATTTGAAATTCCACTATCTTCTCACTGTTTGTTGTAACTAAATTGAATGTGGTCAAGCCACATGTCAGTTGCTGATTAATTCTTTTAGCATGAATCTCTCAAGAGTTAGGTGCCTACATCATGTCTATAAAAGAGTCTTCTATGGAGTGTAGATGTACAGAAAAAATTTAATATACTCTGCTATCCTACATTTCAAGAAAATAGCCCTTATTATTTTAAGTGTGTTATTTGTGAAATGTGTGTTAATCGTGATTGAGTTGCTATTACTCCAACAAATTTGGTATCAAAGCTTGGTTCCGTAGCGATCTACAACAAGGTAAAAGGTAATGGCAACCACAAGTAGCACGGTAAGTGTTAATCAAAATTTTGTTCCCATTTTCAAAGAAGAAAATTATCCATTTTGGGCTATTAAAATGAGAACAATATTTATGTCTCATGATTTTTGAGAATTAGTAGAGACTGGTTTTACAGAGTATAATGATCAAGAAGGAAGGGTGACCACATCTCAAAAAGTGGAGATGAAAGAAAATATAAAAAAAAAGATGCAAAGGCCCTGTCATATATCCAGCAAGCTCTGGATGACACAATCTTCCCAAGAATATTGGGAGCTAAAACATCTAAAGAAGCATGAGACTTGCTTTAAAATGAATTCCAAGGGTCAAGTAAAGTAATCACTGTAAGATAACAATTTCTCTGTCGTGAATTTGAAACTTTATTGATGAAAAATTTAGAATCGGTTCAAGAATTTTTCACTCAAGTCACCTTAATAGTAAATCAAGCTAGGTCTCTTGGTGAAGACCTATCTAAATAAAAAATTATTGAAAAGGTGCTTTGGAGTCTTAATTCAAAATTTGATTCCATTGTTCCTGCAATAGAGGAATCTAAAGATCTAAGCCCTTTACCTTTAACTCAATTAATGGGATCTCTTTAAGCTTATGAAGAGAGGTTACAAAAAGACACAGGAAATTTTGTTGAGCAGGCATTGCAGAAAAAACTCACTTTGAAGGAAAGCTGGAGTGAAGGTACTGCAACACACCCATTTAAAAAGGGTCATGGTGGTGAAGCTCGTTCAAACCAATCCTTTAAAGGGAAAGGAAAAGGCCACTACAACAACTCTAGAAACTTCAATTGAGGTAATTGTGAATCCCCTATTCAATGTTATAAGTGCAAAAAGAAAGGGCACATTGAAAGAGACTGTTGGTATAAAAATAAGGATTCCAATGTGCCTCATTGCTCAATTTGTAAAAAAATTAGGCATGCTGGAAAAGATTGTTGGTATAAGCCAAAAGATAGGGCAAATTTTCATGAAGAAAAATGTGATGATGAAAAAACTGATGAAGAAAGCCTATTTCTTTCATGTTTTACTGCATGTACTGAAAATGTTTGGTATCCAGATAGTGGTTGCAGTAACCATATAACAGGTGATAAATCATTATTTGTTGAGATGGATGAGACTATTACGTCTCAAGTACGGATGGGAGATGATAATCAAGTTCAAGTGAGAGGTAAGGGAACTATTTCCATAGACACCAAATTTGGTAAGAAGCTTATTCATGATGTTATGTATGTTCCTGGCATTGCTCAAAATTTAATCAGCTTAGGACAATGGATGAAAAGAGGACTTTATGCTATTTTTGATGAAAATAAATACATGATATTTAGTAAGAAAAACAAGGAATTAATAGTTTCAGTTGAAATGACTGATACTAAAATGTTCCCTCGTAAATTTTTTGATCTCACCATCAATGCTTTTAATGTTGAATCTAGTGATGCCTCTAGGCTATGGCATAAATGATATGGGCATCTAAACTTTGGTGGGCTAAATTTACTGCATAAAAATATAATGGTTGCTGGTTTACCCATGGTGACAAATGATAGAAAGTTGTGTGAAGCATGTGTATATGGAAAACATCATAGAACTCTCTTTCAAGTGGGTAAATCTTGAAGGGCAACTGAACCTTTGATGCTTGTACATGCTGATATCTGTGGTCCTATGAGTACATCCTCTTTTGGTGGATGTAGATATTTTCTATTATTTGTTGATGACTATACTAGAATGTCATGGGTGTATTTTCTTGAAAAAAAGTCTGAAGCTCTTTCATTTTCCTACAATTTCGGGCTTCTGTTGAAAAACAAAGTGGCTATTCTATTAAAAAAACTATGTATTGATTGGAGTGGTGAATTTACATCTAAAAAAATCTTTATAATGTGTAAAAGTGCAGGTATAAACAGAGAACTCATGACAAGCTTTACCCCACAACAAAATGGGGTCGCGGAACGAAAAAATTGAATAATCATTGAAACCGCAAGATGTATGCTGAAAGAAAAGGAACTACCAAAGACCTTTTGTAAGACCCGTATCCTAGTCCGTTCTGTTCCATCGAGTCCCGCGATCCTTCCTGTCGAATTTCGACATCCTGTGACGTATAATTGACGTTGCGATCGACCCTAAGTCGTATGTTGTAGATTTGAGTCGGCTTAAATCAAGACTTGTACCATTGCGACCGCACCGTCGTCGCGGTTCCGACGCCGCGTCTCTCGCACCGATCCGATACCCTGGTAGGAAGATGTGAGCCGGCGTTTATTTCGAAGAAAACGCCGCGCGTTTGCAATCCCAAGAGAATCTCTACAATGTGTCAAATCAATCCCATCAATCAATCCCATCCATCACCTCATGTCAAGTACAAGCAACCCATGCTTTCTCTCTCCAAAGTCAACCCTTTCTCTCTCTCTCTCTTACACACCCATGCTAGTCAAGTACACATCACCTCACCCATCACTCACATCCATCACTCTCTCTCTTTACATCCCATCTCTCCCTCTCTCTTTCTCATTTCTCAACTCAATTCCAAGCAACCTAAGAGAGCTCTCACGTCCAAGCTTCTCCATGTGAGAGAGTGCTTGTGTGTGGCCCACTTTCCCATCCCAAACCCTCCATCCTAGCCTTTCATTCCCCATCTTCCACCATTGAAGTGAAGCCCAAGGAGGTCGGCTTTCCATCGGACCAAGAAGATCGGACGGTGGGTGCTTATTAGACTAGATTTTTCATGTTTTATGATGGGCCAAGTGAGGCCTACCGATCAATGGTATGGATCTCACTTTGGACCCTAAGATGTGGCCGATGGCCCATCTTGATCTTCATGATCATTCCATGATGGGGCCATTCTCCATGGACCCCATCATGATGTTTATTTTCTAACTTGAAAAGAGGTCATCTGGACCGTCCATTTGAGTGGAGAAGGGATCTCCACCGTTGATCCTTGATTTGGTAGGCCCACATGCAATGGGACCCACTCGATGTATGATTGCTTGTAAGGGAGGGCTCATAGTGGCGGAGCCCTCCATCATGCGTGTCCCATTCCTCTCTCTATCTCTCTCTCCTTCTCTTTTATTTATTTCTTTATCTTTGTGTGTGATGGGGTGGCCATGTGACCCACTTGAATGGGCCCCACCTTAAGGTATGTTTTATCCTTACCGTTCATCCATTTGGTGGCCCACAGGAGCAAGGCCCACCTTGTGCATGCAACATGCATAGGCCGTCCGTGTCCAGGGACGTCCCTGGACTGAAATGAAAGCACAAATATCAGCTTGGTTCACACCCCATTGAGGTGGTCCACTTGTGTGGACCCCACATTGATGTATGTGGCTAATCCACACCGTCCATTCCATTTTCCAAACCATTTTAAGCGTTGAGCCAGAAGATGAAGCTGATCCAAGCATCTGGTGGGCCATACCTTTCAAAACAGTGGTTTTCACCGTCTAAATGCACTTGGATCCTATTTTCATGCCAAAAATATCCAATATTGGACTCTACAGATTTGTTATGGTCTGTAGAGACCAATGGCTGGGGTAGATCTACCTGATGCGGGCCCCGCATATGAAAAACCCTTGAAAAATAGGTTTTTAGCAGCTTTCGCTGCTGCCGCTGACAGCGCCAGAGGCGGAGGCGCTGCCTACGCGTGTAGGCGGGCGTCCGTGCAGGGACCCACGGCCCCTCATGTGGGCCCCACCATGATGTATGTTTTGTATCCACGCCGTCCATGAGGTGGACCACCCCTTGAGGTGGGTCCCCTCCAAAAATCAGCCAGATCCAAGACTCAGTTGGCCCACGCCAAAGGAAACAGTGGGATTGAACTCTCTACCATTGAAACCATTTTTGGGCCCGCAGAAGTTTTGGATCAATCTGAAAATTGTTTTCACTCTTCGTCCAGGTCTATGTGACCATATGGACAGATTGGATGGTGAACAAACATTATACTGGGCCCCACATGGGACCCACAATGATGCATGTGTTTTATTGGTACCGTCCACAGGCAGTGGACGGTTGGAGCCCACAGGACGTGTGTGTTTCATGGGCACCGTCCACTGTCCACCCTGGACAGTGGGACCCCCCCCCCCCCTGCAGCTGCTCCATGTGTGTGTGTGCGTGCGTACGTGTGTGTATATTGCATTTTATATATATATTATATATATTATATATATTATATTTTTAATATACTCAATGGTGGGCCTTCATGTGGACCCCCCACCATGATACATGTCCAATCATTTTGAAAGCCCCTTTTAAGGCTTGAGACTAAAAATAAGATAGATCTGTAGTTCAAATGGACCCCACCTTGGCATATGTTTGGGGCACATCTTGATTTACTTATAGCCGTCCATTGAGGCTCACCTTGGTATATATCTAGGGCCCATATGATGAGGCCCATTTGGCATGAATGTAAGGCCCATGTGATTAGGCCATCTTGATGTATTTATGGCCCATATTTATGGTCTGTTGTTGAGGCCCATCCTGATATATGCAAGGCCCATTGTGATGTTCTCAAAGGCCCATGGGATATGGCCCATTGCAATGTACATAAGGCCCGTTGGTAAGGCCCATTAATGCGGCCCATTTGATGAATGTAAGGCCCATGTGATACGGCCCATTTGATGTATCCAAGGCCCATGGGTCAAGGCCCAACGGGATGTCCTTAGGATCCATTGCAATGTGTGATTCCCTATGGTTTGCGTAAATATTTTATGGCGGGCCATGCCTCGGGAGCGATGTTGGTTTGACGTCCACATTGTAAATACAATGTTGGTTAAATGTCCGCATTGTAACTCTCCTTAAGGCCCATTGATAGGCCCATACTTGTTAATAGTTCATCACTTTATAACATGCTTAGTGCACTTCCATGATTCATGCCCATACGCATCATATGTATGCTTGAGATGAGGAATGTTTGATCATAGCATAAGCCGTTAGGCTGAGACATTTACGGGACTCCTTATGAGACGGAGTGTCCCACATGATCGCGTGGTACGCGCGGGATTGCTGCATGATTGTACGGTGTGACTCATGCATCTCGCATTGTGTGTCATGATCACTGCACGCCCTAGCGACATCAGGGCCGTGGCTCCACGGACACATCGTGGATGGCCGTATCGAATCTGGAAATACTTGGTTCTAGCCTTTGTGGGCACTTAGGATGTCCTTGGGTGAAAGTCCCAACCTTTTTGGTACCAGGAGATGCTCCAACGTCTAGGCCAGGGTGGATACACGGCGCCCGAGTCTTGAATACCGAGAGCGCGTCTCCCACTGTTTCGTGGTCGGTTGGAAGGGGGTGTGGCCTTATCCGCCCGAGTGAGGGGGCTATAAGCTAGGCGAGTTTGACCACTCGTAAATGAGTCCGCTATCGACGAGCGGGTAGGTATTGGCAGACTGAGTCGGGCGGATAGTGTGGTCTCTTCCACTTGCTTGATGTGCAGCTAGAGGAGGCAGTCGGTGTGAGGTGTATTAGACCCGGTGATATCCAGAGAGGAACTGCATCGATATGTGTACTTGATGAGGTGACATGCTTGCTTCGCATCTCGCATATGACATTTGGCTACATCGGCCTCGCATCGCATGGCCTTGGTATGGCCGATAGCATTCATGTCTTGCACCATATAGCGTGGTACAGTTGATAGCATCCATGGACTTATCGCTTATTTCCGCAGAACTCTGATATTGTACACTTGGCGCTAGCCTTACACACACACTTGCACCACCCTCTAAGCTTTTGTAAGCTTATGCACGATCGTTGCGTGCAGGTTGTGTTGGACAGCAGCAGCGCTGAGGCCGGAGTGCACATCAGTTTATTTTGAAGCTTTTGATCACCCTGTATTTCCCTTTCTGCATTGTACTTAAAGTTTTTGATTTAGTGGATATGTGGTGATGTTGTTTTGTGACTTGGTTATGCTTATGGTTATGCTCTATTACAAAAAAAAATTTCTACTGAAAATCCTCCTTGTAGGATCCCAGGATCGGAATCTGGCATGAGAGTGTCGGAATCCGAGAATGGGGGCACTACGGAGGCTGTCGGCACCGGATTCGGCGATCGGGAATTTTGTGAGCCCGTTTTCCGAGTTTGGGGCGTGACAGAAGTTGGTATCAGAGCATAACTTGGGAATACCTGAGGATCACATCACATATCTGCTATGAACTTAGAATGTATAGGTTCCAAGTCGGAATAACTTCGCGATTTTTCGACTTAGACCCTTAACCTTCATGCCTTCGAGAATTCTCAAGGCTGATAGGCCCTTGTTCCTTCCTGTAGGACAAATGGCTAGAAGATCGACCCGAGCGAATCCCCCTCCGCCACCTGCGACCCCCGCTCCTCCACCAGCTGCTGCTCCCGCTCTACCACCGGCGACTCCTGTTCCGCCACCAGATATTCCTGATTTTCAGCCCGAGGATGCCACTCCTTTACCTGAGACCGGTGCGGATCCGACCGTACCCGTGAGTGCCACCCAGGTGCAGCAGATGCTTCAGGCGATGACCGCTATTCTTGTAACGACCTTGGAATTTTTGTGCTAATCTTTCCTTAAGTAGTTGTTTTTGGGGTAATTAGCGCTTTACTTGATTGCTTGTGAAATTCGCATCAATCACTTTAAATTGTATCTGCATGGCTCTAAACGTGCAGATTAGTGAGCGCTACGTTACTCTGAAATCTGGGATCCATCGCTAAATCCAGTTGTTCTGGGGAATTTTTGGAAGATCTGGATCGGACCTAGACCGCGCGTCGAAAGTCCGATGGCGATGATCTTAGGCTGTTGTGGTCACTGAGTTGGGCTTGGTCTTCACCTCAAAAATCAAGTCGATCTGATGTTCTGGGTCGATTTGGTTGAGTTCGGAGTGAAGAGTGTGAGACCGGTTGGAATTTAATAAGCTATTTATGAAATCTGAGTCGGTCGCATGCGCGACGATTTTAAGCATTCGACCGTTGGATTCGACCCAATTTCACCCTCCGATCAGGATGGTTGGCCCGGGCATATCCTAGTGCTTGTGGACATGATAGATTTTGTGACCGTTGAATTGAGTGTGGTCCGCCACGGGTGATCTGTAGAGCCGGTCGGTACGAAACTCAGGCTGACCTAGATCCATGGTCGGTGAGCTTAAGTCCGACCTTTCGTGGTTATAGGCCCACCGAAGTGCTTCGTTGGATCGAGAAAGGCGTACTTTGGTTATAACCTAAGTATACCTTGACCGGGGTTATTTCCATCATTTTAAGGCCTATATATAGTCCTTAAACCCTAGTTCTCATTTCCATACGAATTTTCTCTAACCCTAGCTTGGAAAGAGAGTGGAAAAGAGAGAGTTAGTGAGAGAGATTGGTTGGTGAATCATCTTGATTCTTCCTTGTTCTTCTTCACCTTTGAACCTTTACTTTGAATCGTTCCTCTGGCGATTCTGAGTTCTTTGGGGTAAGTTAACCTAACCCTAACTGTGTTAGAGCTTAGATTAGACTTGGTGTTGTTGTATCTCATTTCTATCCTTATTTTAGGGTATTCTTGCGCCGTTGACGAAGGCAACTCGTCCTAAATCAGTTCGGCGGTTCTTTCTTTGCTTAAGGTGCGGACTTTAAGTGTATAGGTTATGGTTTTCAAGGCTTTCAATCCCAGATAGTGATTTATTCTTGTTATGGATGAGATTTCACATGTCAAATGTTATGTTTACATTGCTTTCTTGATATGCATGTGCTATGTTGAGATTTGTGTATTCTAAGTGTATTTATAAAGTACCGTATACGTATAAAATACGCACCTATGTTTGCCATGATTTTTGGTCATGTATGTATGCTAGATGCATGTATGACAACTCCTTGGAAGAAGGAATTGTCTAAGTGCATGTATTTCAACATGCGTCATGTATGTTGTTCCATGGATGCTAAGTGTTTGTAGAGATGCATGAATGACCTACGTGTAACTGATTACACTAAATGCGGGCGTTGAGAAGTGATTCTCAATACTTCTATGGATGCGCATGATTTCCCTTATGCATTTACATTCCAAGTTATTTAAATTCAAGCATTCCTATGCTTACATTTATGTTAAATTGATATTCTTCAGATGTGTATGCACCATGATTTGAGTGGTTGTTCCATTACTGTTTTACATTCCATATGAATATTTGTCGTAGTGTAGGATGTTTGGGACTATGCCTTAGTCCAGAAATCGGTAATTGACCCTTTGGTCGTGGTTGAGATTGCTTTCGCCACGTGAGACGCATTAGACGAACCCAGTCGTATTAGAGTTGTCGGCGGTGGTTTGGCCACGCGGAGTGTTTGCGCACTCTATGTCGTTCAATTCAACGTGCGCTCGTGCTAGTCGAGTTTTTCGTAACCCGATTGTCCGGTGTATGTTAACCATGTATGGGCGCTATTGCTTATCTAGGGTATCGAACTTACCGGTGAAATCCTAATAACCATGGTACCGATCCGCTAAGACTCATGGCCGGACATGGTGGTATGGGACACCGTGGTCGAGGCCGGCCTACGCTGGGGTGACGAGCCTCCCGTAGTGACCAAAGTGAGCAACTAAACTCGTGAGCCGATTATGGTGGTATGGGACACTATATTCGTCTTTGTCGGCCTACATTGATTGGTGACGAGCCCTTTGTAGTGACCTCGAGCATACCTGGATACCGCAAGGAGGTGACGAGCCGATCTGTGGTAGTAAGGGCATGAAAGGCGTGCATTGATTGGTGGCGAGCCCTTTGCTACGACCTCAACTATATGATCGTATGAGATGTCTAGGATTGACGACCCTAGTATGGATCATGGTTTGGATGGTGATATGAGGAAGGTATCTTAGCTTCCCAATCCTGCTGTATGAATTGGACTAATAACAACTTGGTAATCATATCCATGCACCGCATTTGCATGTGCTTTGTAGATGTGGCGCACGTTGAGGCGATGTCATGCGTAACGTAAGATGAAGACGCGAGGGTGTACGCGTGAGGGCACGCATCATATTGCATTCATACTGCATTAACAAGAGTACTTAGGATTTATTTAATTGTCTTGCTTTATCATTATTGTTTGATTGAACCTGATAGCATGTTAACCAGTGCCTTATTGTTCCACCGAGTTGATCACTCACTCCCACGTTTCTGGGGCGGTGTTTCACACCCACCAGACTCTGTCTTAGGCCCTGATGTTGCAGATGTGGATGCGACGTCTGAGGCAGAGCGGGAGCTGGATGACGACGAGGCTGCCTTCTCCTATATGCAGTTTTCTGACGGGTTCTAGCGAGCCTCGGTCAGTTGCGCGGGACCTATGGGATTACTATTTTGGGATCTAAAATGATGTAACTTGTACTTATAATTTTGATAAATAACACTTTTACACGATCTGGTTGTATATGTAATTCAGGGACTTACACTTGTACACATATTTTACTATAAGTCTTCCGCTTGCTTTATTCACTTACCCCTGAATCATATCTGCGTTTTGGCTTAATCTATCCCATGTTTATGTGCTAATACAGTCAACATACATCATTCATTAATTATGTTGCATAAGTGATGTTTTGGAACTCGGGAGCTGAGTTATGCTCGACCCCCGAATTTCAGGGCGTTACAATTCTTCAGGGGCAGAGTAGACGTCCCACTGTTACACCAGCCGAGGCTGAGCAGGAGCGAGCGAGCGCCCTTCTCAAGGACTTCCGACAGCACGATCCTCCGCGTTTCCGAGGCGAGCCTGACCCTACTGCAGCAGAGATATGGTGTTCCGAGGTAGAGAAGATATTTGACACCATGAGATGTACGACCCAGCAGCGTGTCCCATTAGCTGTATTCCTTCTCCAGGGTGAGGCTCAGCATTGGTGGGCATCTGTGGCCCGATCTGTAGCCACTGATTTTGAGTGGACCTGGGAGGACTTTGTAGACCGGTTTGACCGGAAGTTCTTTCCTGAGCATGTGCGACAGCAGCGTGCATTAGAGTTTGAGACTCTGGTCCAGGGGGACATGTCTGTGTCCCAGTATGAGGCTCGTTTCGTCGCACTATCGAGATTCGCGACGTATCTTGTTGATGATGAGGGGCGGAAGGCCCGCCGTTTTGAGAACGGTTTGCGTCCTGCCCTCAGGAGTCGTGTGATTGGACACATGCTTCCGACTTTTGAGCTGATTGTGGAGAGGGCTCAGATTTATGAGTCGGATTGGGCTAGTTTGCAGAGAGCCCGTGACCAGAGGGGAGATCATAAGAGGAAGGCGCCCTCTGGTAGTTCTCAGCAGCAGCAGCATCGTTCACAGCAGCGACGCATGACCCGCCCAGCGATTCGAGCACCGACAGTACCCCCAGCACCACCTTCGGGACCATTTACCGGTACTTGCTTTGGGTGCGGTAGGACGGGACATCGCGTGCAGGACTGTCCCCATCCACAGCGGCAGCAGCCTAGGACACCGCATCAGCCTCCACGACAGCCACCACAGCAGCAGCAGCGACCACATCACCAGCCTCCAGGGCCTCCCCCACAGCAGCAGAGGCAGCAGATCAGGCCGCCACAGCGGCAGCAGCATCAGCATCAGCAGAGACCTCAGAGGGGACCTGCACCTCCCCAGCAGGCTCAGGGTAGATTTTATGCCGCGCAGCAGGACCCTCAGTCATCGGGAGGGGTCGTCGAGGGTACTCTCCCTGTTTCTGCATGCATTGCACGTGTATTATTTGACTCTGGTGCATCTCATTCTTTTGTGGCCGCTGATTTCTGTCGATCGACCGGTTTGCCGATGGAGTCTGCCCGTGAGGGTTTGTCAGTATCGACGCCCTTAGGGAAGACTGCAGTATTAGACCGATTTTGCTCGTCTTGCCCCGTTCTGATTGGGGATATCTTTTTGCCTGCGGACCTGTTCGTATTGCCGATGTCCGATTTTGATGTTATCTTGGGCATGGATTGGCTCGCCGAGTATCATGCCGTATTGGACTGCTTTGCGAGGACAGTCACGTTCTATATACCCGGCGTGCCAGAGTTCCAGTTTGTTGCCGAGCCCAGAGGAGAGCTGCTTTCTTGTCTGTTATCGTGTGCCGTTGAGGAACCAGCTGCTTTGAGTATTGAACAGCTGCCGGTTGTTTGTGGTTTTCCCGATATATTCCAGGAGATTCCAGGGTTACCACCTCGTCGGCACACTGAGTTCCAGATTGATCTTGTGCCTGGTACCGCGCCTATTTCAAAGGCCCCGTATCGTATGGCACCGTTGGAGTTACGGGAACTGCAGAAGCAGTTGGACGAGTTGCGCGAGTTAGGCTTTATCCGTCCGAGCAGTTCGCCGTGGGGAGCACCGGTACTCTTCGTGAAGAAGAAGGATGGCTCGTTGAGGCTTTGCGTAGATTACCGCGAGCTCAACAAGGTCACAATCAAGAATAAGTACCCGCTTCCGAGGATCGATGATTTGTTTGATCAGTTGCAGGAGGCGCAGTTCTTTTCGAAGATAGACTTGCGGTCCGGTTATCATCAGGTTCGGGTTCGAGATGAGGATATCCCGAAGACAGCCTTCAGAACTCGCTATGGTCATTTTGAGTTCCAGGTCATGTCCTTCGGACTGACCAATGCGCCCGCTGTGTTCATGCAGTTGATGAACGAGGTCTTTCGTCCATATCTCGACCAGTTTGTTGTGGTGTTCATCGACGACATTCTGATCTATTCGAGGACCCGTGAGGAGCATGAGCGGCATCTGGAGATCACATTGCAGACCCTCCGTGCACACCAGCTTTACGCGAAGCTGGAGAAGTGCGAGTTCTGACAGGAGGAGGTGAAGTTCCTCTGTCATGTGGTGATGAGGCAGGGTGTTACAATGGACCCCTCAAAGATTGATGTCCTGCGCCAGTGGGGCCAGCCCACGAACGCATCCGAGATCCGTAGTTTTCTTGGTTTAGCGGGCTACTACCGACGTTTTATTGAGGGATTCTCTCGCCTTGCAGCCCCGTTGACTAGGTTGACCCGGAAGGGTGCCGAGTTCGTGTGGAGCGATGCTTGTGAGCAGGCATTTATGGAGCTGAAGGACCGTCTCACGTCTGCTCCTGTCCTCACTCTTCCCTCTGGGAGTGATGGATTTGTTGTATTTACCGATGCCTCGCGAGTTGGTTTGGGTGCTGTCCTGATGCAGCACGGGAAACCGGTGGCTTATGCGTCTCGTCAGCTTAAGGTCCATGAGCTGAACTACCCTACGCATGATTTGGAGCTGGCAGCAGTAGTCTTCGCACTGAAGGTGTGGAGACACTATCTTTATGGGGTGAGATTCGAGCTCTTCTCCGACCACAAGAGCTTGAAGTATTTGTTCTCTCAGTCCGAGCTGAACATGAGGCAGAGGCGTTGGATGGAGCTCCTGAAGGACTATGATTTTGATCTCCAGTACCACCCAGGCAAGGCGAACGTGGTGGCGGATGCCCTCAGCCGTCAGCCGCGAGGCCTAGTGGCGCTCATGATGATTCAGGAATGGAGGATGCTCGAGGATATAGCAGAGTACGATTTCGAGTTTGGTCTGCGGTCTTCTATCGTTCAGCTATCGAGCCTGTCGATTCAACCCTCTCTTGTCGCAAGGGTGATCGAGGCTCAGCAGACAGACGAGTCGTTACAGGATCACCGAGCAGAGGCAGCATCTGAGAGTCAGACAGATTGGCTGATTGGTTCTGATGGTGGACTTCGTTTTAGAGGCCGATTATGTGTCCCGGATATTCCTGAGTTACGCCGAGATCTTATGACCGAGGCACATCGATCGCGATTCTCTATCCACCCTGGATCGACGAAGATGTATCGTGATATGAGGCGTCAGTATTTTTGGGCGGGGATGAAGCGCCAGATAGCCAGTTTTGTGGCCGAGTGTGACACATGCCAGCGTGTCAAGGCCGATCATCAGAGACCCCCTGGTCTATTGCAGCCATTGAGCGTCCCGATGTGGAAGTGGGAGCACATATCTACCGATTTTGTCATGGGTTTGCCGAGGACTCAGCGTGGTCATGACGCTATCTGGGTTGTCGTGGACCGTCTGACGAAGTCGGCACACTTTCTTGCAATTCGTGAGACTTGGCATACGGACCGGCTCGCCAAGATGTTTGTTGATGAGATCGTGAGACTGCACGGTGTTCCTGTCTCGATCGTTTCAGACCGAGACCCGAGGTTCACGTCTCAGTTTTGGAGGAGCTTTCAGAGAGCAATGAGGATTGATTTGCAGCTCAGCACCGTATATCATCCGCAGACCGATGGCCAGACTAAGAGGGTCAACCAGATCCTTAAGGATATGCTTCGGGCCTGCGCGATTGATTTCTCGAGTAGTTGGGACAAGCACCTGCGATTGGTTGAGTTCGCGTACAACAACAGTTATCAGGCAACCATTGACATGCTCCTTTTAAGGCATTATATAGCAGACCGTGCAAATCTCCGAGTTGTTGGACCGAGGTTGGAGAGCAGCGTCTCTTAGGTCTCGAGCTTGTGCAGAAGACATCAGAGGTTATCAACATCATCAGTTAGAGGCAGAAGAGTTTTGCTGACCGTCGGCGTCGTCCCTTGGAGTTTGCCGTTGGGGACCATGTGTATCTCAAGGTCTCACCCATGAAGGGTGTGGTTCGTTTTGGAGCGAAGGGCAAGCTTGCCCCGAGATTTATAGGACCTTTCGAGATCACCGGGCGCATCGGCGCTGTGGCCTATCGGCTTGCCTTACCATCTCAGTTGTCTGGTGTCCACAACGTTTTCCACGTCTCTATGTTGAGGAAGTGTGGGTCAGACATCGTGCCTGTTATTGATTGGCAGCCGTTGGAGGTTCGTGAGGACGCTTCTTACATTGAGCAGCCAGTTCGTATCCTCGATCGAAAGGAGCAGGTCCTGCGGACCAAGGTCATTCCCCTGGTGAAGGTGCAGTGGAGCCATCATAGTGTGGATGAGGCATCTTGGGAGCGCGAGGCGAAGATTCGAGAGCGTTAGCCCCATCTTTTCGATGTTTGATTGTATGATGTATGTGTTTGATTATATATGATATTATATTTCCTATTCTCTTATGAGTTATGTTGAGTTGTGATGGTAGTGCAAATTTCGAGGACGAAATTTCTTATTAGGTGGGGAGAGCTGTAAGACCCGTATCCTAGTCCGTTCTGTTCCATCGAGTCCCGCGATCCTTCCTGTCGAATTTCGACATCCTGTGACGTATAATTGACGTTGCGATCGACCCTAAGTCGTATGTTGTAGATTTGAGTCGGCTTAAATCAAGACTTGTACCATTGCGACCGCACCGTCGTCGCGGTTCCGACGCCGCGTCTCTCGCACCGATCCGATACCCTGGTAGGAAGATGTGAGCCGGCGTTTATTTCGAAGAAAACGCCGCGCGTTTGCAATCCCAAGAGAATCTCTACAATGTGTCAAATCAATCCCATCAATCAATCCCATCCATCACCTCATGTCAAGTACAAGCAACCCATGCTTTCTCTCTCCAAAGTCAACCCTTTCTCTCTCTCTCTCTTACACACCCATGCTAGTCAAGTACACATCACCTCACCCATCACTCACATCCATCACTCTCTCTCTTTACATCCCATCTCTCCCTCTCTCTTTCTCATTTCTCAACTCAATTCCAAGCAACCTAAGAGAGCTCTCACGTCCAAGCTTCTCCATGTGAGAGAGTGCTTGTGTGTGGCCCACTTTCCCATCCCAAACCCTCCATCCTAGCCTTTCATTCCCCATCTTCCACCATTGAAGTGAAGCCCAAGGAGGTCGGCTTTCCATCGGACCAAGAAGATCGGACGGTGGGTGCTTATTAGACTAGATTTTTCATGTTTTATGATGGGCCAAGTGAGGCCTACCGATCAATGGTATGGATCTCACTTTGGACCCTAAGATGTGGCCGATGGCCCATCTTGATCTTCATGATCATTCCATGATGGGGCCATTCTCCATGGACCCCATCATGATGTTTATTTTCTAACTTGAAAAGAGGTCATCTGGACCGTCCATTTGAGTGGAGAAGGGATCTCCACCGTTGATCCTTGATTTGGTAGGCCCACATGCAATGGGACCCACTCGATGTATGATTGCTTGTAAGGGAGGGCTCATAGTGGCGGAGCCCTCCATCATGCGTGTCCCATTCCTCTCTCTCTCTCTCTCTCCTTCTCTTTTATTTATTTCTTTATCTTTGTGTGTGATGGGGTGGCCATGTGACCCACTTGAATGGGCCCCACCTTAAGGTATGTTTTATCCTTACCGTTCATCCATTTGGTGGCCCACAGGAGCAAGGCCCACCTTGTGCATGCAACATGCATAGGCCGTCCGTGTCCAGGGACGTCCCTGGACTGAAATGAAAGCACAAATATCAGCTTGGTTCACACCCCATTGAGGTGGTCCACTTGTGTGGACCCCACATTGATGTATGTGGCTAATCCACACCGTCCATTCCATTTTCCAAACCATTTTAAGCGTTGAGCCAGAAGATGAAGCTGATCCAAGCATCTGGTGGGCCATACCTTTCAAAACAGTGGTTTTCACCGTCTAAATGCACTTGGATCCTATTTTCATGCCAAAAATATCCAATATTGGACTCTACAGATTTGTTATGGTCTGTAGAGACCAATGGCTGGGGTAGATCTACCTGATGCGGGCCCCGCATATGAAAAACCCTTGAAAAATAGGTTTTCACCGCTGACAGCGCCAGAGACGCAGGCGCTGCGAGCAGCGGGCGTCCGTGCAGGGACCCACGGCCCCTCATGTGGGCCCCACCATGATGTATGTTTTGTATCCACGCCGTCCATGAGGTGGACCACCCCTTGAGGTGGGTCCCCTCCAAAAATCAGCCAGATCCAAGACTCAGTTGGCCCACGCCAAAGGAAACAGTGGGATTGAACTCTCTACCATTGAAACCATTTTTGGGCCCGCAGAAGTTTTGGATCAATCTGAAAATTGTTTTCACTCTTCGTCCAGGTCTATGTGACCATATGGACAGATTGGATGGTGAACAAACATTATACTGGGCCCCACATGGGACCCACAATGATGCATGTGTTTTATTGGTACCGTCCATAGGCAGTGGACGGTTGGAGCCCACAGGACGTGTGTGTTTCATGGGCACCGTCCACTGTCCACCCTGGACAGTGGGACCCCCCCCCCTGCAGCTGCTCCATGTGTGTGTGTGCGTGCGTACGTGTGTGTATATTGCATTTTATATATATATTATATATATTATATATATTATATTTTTAATATACTCAATGGTGGGCCTTCATGTGGACCCCCCACCATGATACATGTCCAATCATTTTGAAAGCCCCTTTTAAGGCTTGAGACTAAAAATAAGATAGATCTGTAGTTCAAATGGACCCCACCTTGGCATATGTTTGGGGCACATCTTGATTTACTTATAGCCGTCCATTGAGGCTCACCTTGGTATATATCTAGGGCCCATATGATGAGGCCCATTTGGCATGAATGTAAGGCCCATGTGATTAGGCCATCTTGATGTATTTATGGCCCATATTTATGGTCTGTTGTTGAGGCCCATCCTGATATATGCAAGGCCCATTGTGATGTTCTCAAAGGCCCATGGGATATGGCCCATTGCAATGTACATAAGGCCCGTTGGTAAGGCCCATTAATGCGGCCCATTTGATGAATGTAAGGCCCATGTGATACGGCCCATTTGATGTATCCAAGGCCCATGGGTCAAGGCCCAACGGGATGTCCTTAGGATCCATTGCAATGTGTGATTCCCTATGGTTTGCGTAAATATTTTATGGCGGGCCATGCCTCGGGAGCGATGTTGGTTTGACGTCCACATTGTAAATACAATGTTGGTTAAATGTCCGCATTGTAACTCTCCTTAAGGCCCATTGATAGGCCCATACTTGTTAATAGTTCATCACTTTATAACATGCTTAGTGCACTTCCATGATTCATGCCCATACGCATCATATGTATGCTTGAGATGAGGAATGTTTGATCATAGCATAAGCCGTTAGGTGAGACATTTACGGGACTCCTTATGAGACGGAGTGTCCCACATGATCGCGTGGTACGCGGGGGATTGCATGACTAGCGGTGTGACTCATGCATCTCGCATTGTGTGTCATGATCACCGCACGCCCTAGCGACATCGGGCCGTGGCTCCACGGACACATCGTGGATGGCCGTATCGATCAGGAAATACTTGGTTCTAGCTGTGGGCACTTAGGATGTCCTTGGGTGAAAATCCCAGAACCTTTTTGGTACCAGGAGATGCTCCAACGTTTAGACCGAGTGGATACACGAGCACCCGAGTGCCGAATACCAGTAGGCCGCGTCTCCCAATGTGTCGTGGTCGGTTGAAAGGAGGTATGACCTTATCTGCCTGAGTGAAGGGGCTATAAGCTAGGCTGAGTTTGACCAGCTCGCAAATGAGTCCGTTATCGACGAGCCGAGTAGGTATTGGCAGACTACTAGTCAGGCAGATAGTGTGGTCTGTTCCACTTGCTTGACTATGCAGCTAGGGAGGAGGCAGTCAGTGTGAGGTGTATTAGACCCCGGTGATATCCAGAGAGGAACTGTACTGATATGTGTACTTGATGAGGACTGACATGCTTGCTTCACATCTCGCATATGACATTTGGCTACATAGGCCTCGCATCGCATGGCCTTGGTATGGCCGATAGCATTCATGTCTTGCACCATATAGCGTGGTACAGTTGATAGCATCCATGGACTTATCGCTTATTTCCGCATAACTCTGATATTGTACACTTGGCGCTGGCCTTGCACACACACTTGCACCACCCTCTAAGCTTTTGTAAGCTTATGCACGACTGTTGCGTGCAGGTAGTGTTGGACAGCAGCAGCGCTGAGGCAGGAGTGCACATCAGTTTATTTTGAAGCTTTTGATCACCCTGTATTTCCCTTTCTGCATTGTACTTAAAGTTTTTGATTTAGTGGATATGTGGTGATGTTGTTTTGTGACTTGGTTATGCTTATGGTTATGCTCTATTACAAAAAAAAAAAATTTCTACTGAAAATCCTCCTTGTAGGATCCCAGGATCGGAATCTGGCATGAGAGTGTCGGAATCCGAGAATGGGGGCACTACGGAGGCTGTCGGCACTGGATTCGGCGATCGGGAATTTTGTGAGCCCGTTTTTCGAGTTTGGGACGTGACACCTTTTGGGCTGAAGCCATCGCAACTTTGGTTTATTTATTAAACTGATTCCTACCAAGGCTATCACAGGAAAAACCCCATATGAAGCTTGGTTTAAGAGAAAACCAAATGTGAACCATCTTAAAGTATTTAGATCTATAGCCTATGCTCATATTCCTTCGCAAAAAAGATAAAAATTAGATGATAAGAGAAAAAAAAAAATTTTATTGGTTATAGCGATGAAACAAAAGGCTATAGGCTCTATAATCCAAAAAATTAGATTTTGAACATCTGTCGAGATGTTATCTTTAATGAAAATGGTGCCTGGAATTAGGAAAGTAGTGTCGAAAATACTCATTTGGTTGTTGATCATGAAGAAACTACATCTTGTATGCCACCAAATGAGTTTCATCTACCACCTTCACCACATATTGAATCAAGTGAATCACCTTCTAAAAGGGTAAGAAGTCTTACTGATATTTATCAATCATGTGATTTTGCCTTCTTTTTTTCAGAACCCATATGTTTTAAAGATACAGTGACAAAAGAAGAGTGATATGATGCAATGAAGGAAGAAATTGATGCTATTGAAAAAAATAAAATAAGGAGATTAGTTGATTTGCCGTCAGGAAAAAAAGCCATTGGACTGAAATGGATTTATAAATCTAAATTCAATCCTGATGGATCTTTGAAAAGGCATAAAGCTCGTTTAGTAGCAAAAGGTTATGCTCAAATTCCAGGTGTTGATTTTTTTGAAACCTTTTTTCTTATTGCTTGATTAGAAACCATTAGAACTATTTTATCTTTGGCATCTCAAAAAAGTTGGCATGTTTATCAATTTGATGTCAAATCAGCCTTCTTAAATGGTGAGTTACATGAAAATGTCTATGTAGAAAAGCCTGCAGGATTTAAACTCAATGGGATGGAAAATAAAGTTTACAAATTGAAAAAAGCTTTGTATGGACTCGAAGAAGCTCCAAGAGCATGGTACAATAAGATTAACAGGTACTTCCTTGATACTAATTTTAAGAGGAGTGAAAGTGAACCTACTCTTTATGTGAAAACTCAAGGTATGGAAATCCTTATAGTTTGCTTGTATGTTGATGATATGATATTTATAAGCAATTATATAAGTTTGATGAAGCAATTTAGAGAAAATATGATGTCTAAATTCGAAATGACCGACTTGGGCCTTTTACATTATTTTTTAGGCATGTAAATTATTTAAGATTCCAATAGTATTTTTGTATGTCCAGAAAAGTATGCTCATAATATATTAAAAAGATTTTATGTGACTAATCATAATCCTGCAAAAACTCTCATGAATACAAATGATAAACTTATGTTAGAAGATGGGGTAGATAAAACTAATGAAAAAGACTACAGAAGCTTGATTGGTGGACTAATCTATCTCACTCATATAAGGCCAGATATAATGTTTGTAGTGAGCCTCTATCCAGATTCATGCAAAATCTAAGTAAACAACATATGGGAGCAGCAAAAAGGGTCTTACGATATATTTGTGGCACATTGAACTTTGAAATCAGGTATCGCAAGGTGAGTGGTTTTAAACTTGTGACTTATACTGATAGTGATTGGCCTGGTTGTGCAGATGACAGAAAAAGCACTTCGAAATTTTCACTTAGTCTTGGATCCGAAATGATATCATGGGCGACTAAGAAGCAAGAAACTACCGCACTATCAAGTTTGGAAGCTGAATACATTGCTACCACAAGTGCAGCTTGCTAAATAGTATGGCTTAGAAGGATCTTATCCAATTTAAAGGCAAAAGAAGAAGAAACTACGGTAATCTATTGCGACAACAAATTTACTATTGCAATAAAAAAAATTCAGCATTTCATACAAGTACTAAACACATAGAAGTACGTCATCACTTCATAAGAGAACTTGTGGCGAAAGTAGAAATCAAGTTGGAATACTGCAACACCGAGGATCAAATTGCAGACATTTCACTAAAGCGCTTTCCTGGCGGAAATTTGTCAAGTTATGAGAAATGCTTGGAGTTGAGGTTGTTTGAATTAAGGGGGCGTGTTGAGAAGAATTCAAACCCAACGGTTATAAGAACGTTTGAAATTCCATTATCTTCTCACTGTTTGTTGTAACTAAATTGAATGTGGTCAAGCCACATGTCAGTTGCTGATTAATTCTTTTAGCAAGAATCTCTCAAGAGTTAGGTGTGTACATTATATCTATAAAAGAGTCTTTTATGGAGTGTAGATATACAAAAAAAATTTAATATACTCTGCTATCCTACATTTCAAGAAAAAAGCCCATATTGTTTTGTGTTATTTGTGAAATGTGTGTTAATCATGATTGAGTTGCTGTTACTCCAACATACTGATGGGTCAAATGAGGAGTAGACCGCATTCCACGGCGTGAGTAGGGTGAACTCTCTATTGATGATTCCCCAGCATACAAGTGGTGGGAGTCAATTGCGAAGGATGAATTTGATGAAGAGAGAAGAGAAGGAAGATGGTTAGTGCCATTTTTAGAAAACAATAATCTTTAAAGAGTAATCATAAAATTCTCTCTCTCTCTTCAAGTTAGTATATGTAAAGTTGTGAAAATTTACTAATAATATATATATATATATCTTATTTTTATTTTATATTTATTTTAAATCTATCTTATCTTCTATCTTATGTATATCATTAACCCGTATACTTTAAATATACCTTTAACCCTCCCCATATCTCTTAAGATTCAAACACCCAAATGTAAAAAGAGTTCTAATTGAAATTAGATATTAACAAAAAGGCTACCTGCGACAACAGAGAAAGAGAGAAAGAGAGTTTTGGATTGCTTAGATCAATATGTATATCGTCCTCCTTTTGGTATTTTTTATATATTTAATGTAATTTGATTCGATGTATGCAATGAATGGTGTGAATCGACCACACGTTCATTGTATTGAATTATGGGTAGATACAATGTAAAGGTGATGGGAGTCTAAAATTATGTAAGTGTAATTAGTGTGCATCTGATCAAATTAGATTAGATCTTTACAGTTCATATGATCCCTAAGGCCAAAATATACATAGGCCTTAAATCTCAGATCAATCTGACCATCAGATGGGCCACATTAGTTAGATCTAGAAGTGTTTAATAAGAGAATCTTAGATTTTTACGCAAGTGTGGGTATCACTTTTTTTTGTAAAGTGTGGGTATCACTTGGCGTAGAAGGTTGAGATTAGCAATTAATGTATGTGTGGTTAGATCTACCCCATTCATCTAATGTGTATAGGTAAAACATAACTAGACCTCAAGAATCTGAATGATCTGATCATCCGATGGGCCACCCCAATCAAATAATTTCCAATCAATTTTATAGTATTAAAAAGGAAATAAAAGATAGAAATATAAAATAAAATTTTTAATTATTTGATTATTTTGAATCTGGCCACCTAGGACGTTAATCAAAGGTGGGCCCCACCATGTAATAACAATAGATTCATATGTGAATATTCTGATTAAGACAACTATGCCAAATATGAAAAATATGCATTTACATATCATCCATCATTCATTGCATTTGCATAATGCATGGTCGATCCTAGGGGCCCTCCCTAGAAGAAATGTCAATCTTGGTAGAGCGTTATCAGATGCGGGCTATGCCTAAACCTACCGAAGGGTGGAAGCCTACCCAAGGTGTCATGCCCCAAACTCGAAAAATGGGCTGAGAAGTGCGAATTCTGGCAGGAGGAGGTGAAGTTCCTCAGTCACGTGGTGACGAGGCAGGGTGTCGCAGTGGACCCCTTGAAGATTTATGTCGTGCGTCAGTGGGGCCAGCCCACGAACGCATCCGAGATCTGCAATTTCCTTAGTTTGCCAAGCTACTACCAACGTTTCATTGAGGGATTCTCTCGTATTGCAGCCTCGTTAACCAGGTTAACTCGGAAGGGTGCCGAGTTCGTTTAGAGCAACACTTGTGAGTAGGCATTTATGGAACTGAAGGACCACCTCACGTTCGCTCCTGTCCTTACTCTTCCCTCTAGGAGTGATAGATTTGTTGTATTTACCGCTGCCTCGCGAGTTAGCTTGGGTGCTGTCTTGATGCAACACAGGAAGCTGGTGACTTATGCGTCTCGCCAGCTCAAGGTCCATGAGCTGAACTACCCCACGCATGATTTGGAGCTGGCAGCTGTTGTCTTTGCCCTGAAGGTGTAGAGGTACTATCTCTATGGGGTGAGGTTCGAGCTCTTCTCTGACCGCAAGAGCTTGAAGTATCTGTTCTCTCAGTCCGAGTTGAACATTAGGCAGAGACATTAGATAGAGCTCCTGAAGGACTATGATTTTGATCTTCAGTATCACCCGGGCAAGGCGAACGTGGTGGCGGATGCCCTCAGTCGTCAGCCACGAGGCCTGGTGGCGTACATGATGATTCAGGAGTGGAAGATGCTTAAGGATGTGTCCGCTTTTAACTTTGAGATTGGCTTGCAGTCTTTTATTGCCTAGTTATTGAGCCTGGCGATTCAACCCTCTCTTGTCGCAAGGGTGATCGAGGCTCAGCAGGTAGATGAGTCAGTACAAAGTTATCTGGCAGAAGCAGCATCTGAGAGTCAGTCAGACTGGTAGATTGGTTCTGATGGTGGACTTCGCTTCAGAGGCCGATTATGTGTCCCGGATATTCCTAAGTTGCACAGAGATCTTATAACCGAGGCACATTGATCACGGTTCTCTATCCACCCTAGCTCGACAAAGATGTATCTTGATATGAGGCATCTTGGGACAGCGAGGCTGAGATTCGAGAGCGTTATCCCCATCTTTTCGATGTTTAATTGTACGTTGTATTGTGTTTTAATTATATATGATGTTATATTTTCTATTCCATTATGAGTTATGTTATGTGCGATGGTAGTATAAATTTTGAGGACATAATTTTTATTAGGTGGGGAGAGCCGTAAGGCCCGTATCCTAATCTGTACCATTCCGTAGACTATTGTGATCCTTCCCGATGAATTTCGACAAGCTGCGACCTATAATCGACATTTGCACGTGACCCTATATTGTATCCCATAGATCTAAGACTTGTACTATTGCGACAGCACCGTCGCCGGGTTTCCAACGCTGCGTTTTGCACACCGATTCGATACCCTGGCCAGGAGATGTGGGCCCCCGTTTATTTCGAAGAAACGCTGCGCATTTACGAACCCAAGAGAATCTCTACAACCCATTCCATTAATTAATCAATCAATCAAAATATATAACCCATGCTTTCTTTTTCCCCAAGACAACCAACCTACCCTAAGTCAACTCTTAAGTCAAGTACACCTATCACTCATATCCATCACTCACACCCATTACCTCTCTTACAACCACCCTTTCTCTCTCTCTTTCTCTTCACAAATTCCAAGCAACAAAGAAGTGCACCTCCAATCTCTTCCAAAGAGAGAAAAGTGTGTATGTGTGGCCCACTTCCCATCTCAAGATCCATCATCCTAGCCCTTCAATTCGCTCACCTTCCAGCAAAGTGAGACACATGAAGATTGGCGTTCCATCGGACTAAGAAGATCAAACAGTGGGTGCTTCATAGGCATAGATTTAATGCTTTGATGATGGGCCAAGTGAGGCCTACCGATTGGTGGTATGGATGTCACTTTGGACTCTAGATGTGGCCGATGGCCCACCTTGATTCTCATGATCATTCCATGATGGGGCCATTCTCCATGGACCCCATCATGATGTTTATTTTCCTTGCATGAATAGGATCATCTAGACCTTGCATTTTGGTGGAGAAAGGATCTCCACCATTGATTTTGATTGATGGGCTCACATGTAATGAGACACACTTGATGTATGTTATGATGTATGGAAGGGAGGGCCCATAATGCCAGGGTCCCTCCATCACTCGCTCTCTCTCTCTCTCTCTCTCTCTCTCTCTCTCTCTTTCCCTTATTGATGGCCCATGATGTATGCAATTATCCATGTCATCCACCTTCGTGGAACCCACTTGATGGACGTGTTGGATCTACACCATCCAGGCCATGTGGGCCCTATCTTATGGTGATGGAAAACACAAATATCAGATTGGTCCAAATCAAGTGGGCCACGTCCATGTGGGACCCACCTTGATAATATATTCACGTCATCCATCCAGCGTCCCTGGACGCTAGACGTGGGTTCAGTGAAGTGTGAATAGACAATGGAATGTACTAACAGCAATAAATATATATATAAGGTTTTTAGGTGGGCCTCTCATGCAGGCCCCACCTTGAAGTATGGGTCTAATCCTCACTATCCATCCCATTCCCCAGCTCATTTTAGGCGTTGAGCCAAAATATGAGGCCAATCCGATTATCTGGCAGGCCATATCATAGAAAACAGTGGTTTTTACCATTAAAATCCGTTAGGGCCCACTCTGATGTTTCTATGCACCCAAAAACATCAAATATTGGGCTCATTTAGACTGTCTTGAGCCATAGGATCCAATGGGTGGGGTGAATTCTCCTGATGTGGGCCCCACCTAGGAAAAACCTCAAGAAAAAAATGCATTGCAGCAGGCGCTGCCGTTGATGTCCAGAGGACGTTGCAGCAACATCCTGCTACTGCACGGCTATGAGGAGAGGGCATGGACCATGGGTCCCAGCCGCTGGCCCCACCATGAAGTAAGTGTTTTATCTATGCCGCCACCCTGCACGTGTGTTGCGTCCGTGCAGCATGGGACCCTCCTGATGTATTTGTTTTATCTACATTGTCCACTGTTTGGACGGTGGGGCCCATCTTGATGCATACAGTCCAACCATTTTAAGATATCATTTTATGGTATGAGGTAAAGAATGAGTCAGATCTAAAGTTCAAGTGGACCCCACCATTGAAATAGTGGACAGTGACATTCCACCGTTCAAACTTCTAAGGGCCACAGTAGTTTCCAATTAAGCTGATGTTTTGTCTTCACTTCATCTATCATTATGTTAACTTATGAATAGGTTGGATCTCAAATACATCACGGAGGGCCACTCCGTGATGTGTCCAGCCATTGATCAGGTGGACCACACTGAAGAAAATAGTGGAGGATTAAACGTCTATCATTGAAACCCATTTAGGTCACAAAAGTTCTGGATCAATAGGAAAATTGTTTTCCCTCTTAATCCAGGTCTTTAAGATCTTATGATTAGATTGGGTGGAAAATAAACTTTATGGTGGGCCCTGTGATTTGTTTAATAGTGAGAATTATTATCTCCACTACTATTTATAGTATAGTCCAAATGATCATTTGATCCTTCACTATGATTCTTTTTTTTGGGATGTATGAGGCCCACCTTGATATATATATATATATAAGGCCCATGTGATGAGGCCCATCTGGATGTATTCAAGGCCCATGGGTCGAGGCTCAATGGGATGTACATAAGGTCCATTGCAATGTGTAATTCCACCATGGTTTATGTAATGATGTTTATGGCGGGCGATGCCTTGGGAGCAATGATGGTTTGACGTCCACATTGTAAGGATAATGTTGGTTAAATGTCTGCATTATAACTTTCCCCAAGGCCCATTGATAGGCCCATACTTGTTGTGTGTAGGTTATCTATGCCCGTCTTCATTGTGAGGATAGTTCATCACTTTATAACATGCTTACTATAATTCCATGACTCATGCCATACGCATCATATGTATGCTTGATATGAGTAGTGACTAATCACAACATATGCCATTGGGCAGATTATTTGTGGGACTCACTATTAGGAGTTGCCTACATGAGCACATGGTATGCGCAGGATTGTTGCATACTGGACAGTGTGATTCATGCATCTCGCATTTGTGTGTCATGATCATTATATGCCCTAGCGACATCATGGTTGTGGCCTCCACAGGCACATCGTGGATGGCCGTATCAGAATCCGAAAATACTTGGTTCTAGCACTATGGGTACTTAGGATGTCCTTGGGTGAAAATCTCAGAACCTTATTGGTACCAGGAGATACTCTAACGTCTAGACCGAGTGGATACACGAGCGCACGAGTACCATATACTAGTATGTCGCGTCTCCCACTGTGTCATGGTCGGTTGGAAGGGGGTGTGGCCTTATCTGCCCGAGTGAGGGGGTTGTAAGCTAGGTTGAGTTTGACCAGCTCACAAATGAGTCCACTATCGATGAGCCGGGTAGGTATTGGTAGACTACTGATCAAGCAGATAGTGTAGTCTCTTCCACTTGCTGGGTTGTGCAGCTAGGGAGGCGATAGTCAGTGTGAAGTGTATTAGACCCCAGTGATATTCCAGAGAGAAACTGTATTGATATGTATACTTGATGAGGACTGACATACTTGCTTTGTATCTCGCATATGACATTTGACTACTTAGGCCTTGCATCGCATGACCTTGGTATGGCTGATAGCATTCATTTCTTGCATCGCATAGGCTTGGTACAGCTGATAGTATTCATGGACTTACCAGCATATTTTTTGCATTTCTCTGATATTGTATACTTGGCACTTGCCTTGCGTACACACTTACACCACCCTCTAAGCTTTTGTAGGGTTATGCACGACCGTTGCATGCAGGTGACGTTGGATCGCAACAGCACTGAGGCAGGAGCGCGTATCAGATTATTTTGGAGCCTTTTGATCACCTTGTATTTCCCTTTCCGTATTGTACTTAAGGTTTTTTATATATTAGATATGTGGTGATGTTGTCTTATGACTTGGTTATGCTCCATTACAAAAAAAAATCATACTAAAAATCCTCCTTGTAGGATCCCAAGATCGGAATCTAGCATATGAGTGCCGGGAGCCGAGAATGGGGCACTACGGAGGCTGTTAGCGCCAGATTCGACGATCGAAAATTTTGTGATCTCATTTTTCGAGTTTGGAGCGTGACACAACGGGTGGATGCGGGTTAACGACCTCTAACCCAAGCAGATGGACGATCATCCCATCTCATCCATTCATACTCCATTTTACATCTATGTCATTGCATATACATTTTTGTATTATTTTAATTGTTATGGTTATGAGCCATGGTGGGTTAATTATTTCATTAAGCCTGGCCAGCTTACATTTTTATTGATGAAAAAACTGCACAGAGGAGCCATTAGCAGATGATGTGGTGCAAGAACCGGAAGGATCTACTGTACCTAAACACGACCCATGTGAAACATGGCCATACTTATCAGAGGATGAAGTGGCAGCATTAGACAATTTCTGATTATGTGATTTATTTGTTAGCATAGTTTGATTAACATATAATGTATATCAGTATCGATTTTGAGATTTTAAGAGATTATTTAGATTTATTTCATTGAAACAATGTTAGCATGAGATAAACATAATCATAGTATGATGGTATAATAAATGAATAATTTTTAAGGTTTATTTTATTTTAAAGGTCATTAAGATTTATTTATACATGGTTGATTAGTGCTAAGTGTTATGTATGTGTGATTAAGATTATGGTGGAACTTATAGTGAATGTAATAATCACAGTTGATTAAATTGATTAAGGAATTAAGTTAGTACACTTTGTGTACGAGTTACGAACTGAAACTCAGGTCTCATGGTGCACACTCTGTACCCAGATTTTGGGGCATGACAGTTTGGTATCAGAGAAGTTAAATTAATACTGTAAGCGACCTGTAGGTTATGAACCTCATACATGCATAATGTGTAGGACCATAGAACTAGAAACTTATACTTACGATGTTTATATATATATATATATATATATATATATATATATAATTCATTTATTATTATCTGAAGTGAAAATTGAACTTATTTATATAATCATATTCCTTGGAGGTGTAAATCTGAACCTTTGAAAATTTTTTAAAGTAATTTAAGTTGTGATGTATTACCGGACAGCAATAGATAGCAGCAATCGCTTACCTTTAAAAAAATATATCTAAATAAATATAACTCCGATTAAGGTGATTTAAAAGCCTAATTGTAGATATAGAAGTTAAAATTTAATAAAAAGTAATTATATAATTCAAATCTGACAGATACTGTACTGATTCTGGGAATTAGTGCAGACTGGTTAAAAATTATCTAAATCCGAATAGGTCTGATTGCAGTAATTTTTGAAAATTCTGTGGCTACCTAATTGAGCTGAAATTTTGTGAAAAGGTTGTATACTCATTTAAAAACTTGTAAAAAAAATTTTGAGATATATTTGAAAATTTTAACTATATAAACCAACAATTGGAATAATAGCAACTGATAGTGAACTGGTCTATCCATAATGTAGCACTACTAACTTAATGACTTGCAGAATTTTCTTTGTTATTGACGCTAAGGTATTTTAATAATATTGAATATGAATTAGAGAATTTATAAAGTCCACTAAATTATTAATAATCCATCTTATAGGAGTTATGCCCCCTAAGAAAGCATGTAGTATTCGTGATTTAATACCATCCGTAAGCGCACCTCTCCCAGATACTCCTTTACCAAATCCTCTTATTCCCAAAGAATCTGGAACAGCTCCTAATGAGCAAAACGAGAATGAAGTCAATGAAGCAGGGCAAGCTCCTCCACCGCCTCCTCCTCCAGTTAACATGGCAAATGTTGGACCTAGCACACAACTTCCATTATCCCCAACCACTATTTGAGCTAATTTCACAGGAACAAATGTTCAGCCATGGGACGCTGCCTTTGGGTTGGTAGCATAAATGGCGGGAATGCTAAAACAACAACAGGAACAGTTCATCGTTCAGTGGGACATGTTAGCCACCTTGAATCAGACACCTCAACATCCCCAGAATATATCTTCACTAAAGTTTAATCAGCCTCGTGAGGTAGATTTGCTTGAAAGGTTTACAAAGTTACGACTACCAGTATCCAAGGGTGCATCTAACCCATCAATAGCAGAAGATTGGTTGAAGCAGATTGAGAAAATACTAGAAGCAATGAACTGGCCAGATGATCAGAAAGTTAGACTGGAGTCCTTTATTCTTCAGGGCAAAGCCGATGTATGGTGGAGAGCTATAAAGAGAATGGTTCTAGCTGATTACATGTGGACCTGGAATAAATTTCAAGAAAAGTTCCATGAGAAACATTTTTCTAAAGCGTACTACATCCAAAAGATGGCGGAATTTTCAAAGATAGAACAAGGTTCCATGACGGTAGCCCAGTATGAAGCAAAATTTGTTGAATTAGTAAGTTATGTGCCAAAGTTAATGAAAGATGAAGATTATAATATTACAAAATTTAAAGAAGGGTTAAGACATAATATCATAACGAAATTTTGTTGCGTGGATGTGAAGAAATACTCAAAAGTAGTCAATAAAGCCTTACGAGTAGAACAAGATACAGAGCGATTTCTCAAATCTCGTGTGCAGATAAAAGAAACAGGACAATGAAATAGGCCGACATCTACCCAACACCAACCGCTAGAGAAGAAACCCAGAATAGAAATTCAGTCATCAACACCGAGAGCCCAAGAATAATATTTTTTAGGAAATTGTGCGTACTGTGGTAAGTATGGTCACATGGCTCAGGTCTGCAGAACTAAGATGAGAGATATGGGTATAATGCCTCTTCAACAGATACCACCACGATTGCAACTTCCAGTATCATCTCAACAAACAGGTCAAACATCGCAAGCATCACATAACCAACCACCCCGATCGTAGCAAAATCAACAAAATCGACCATCCCCATCGGTTCCTTAAGGCCAAGGGAATCATCCTAGCAGGCAACAACCACCATGTGCACGGGTTTATTCCATCTCATCCAAGGAGAATCTAGAAGAAAATAATAATATTACTGAAGTATGATCGAAACGCATGGTATTCCAATTTTTATGTTATTTGATTCCGGGGCTACTTTATCTTTTATTTTATCATCATTAGTATCTCAGTTAAGATTGAAATCAGAAATCCTCGATAAGCAAATTTTGATAGAATCCTCCATCGGCAAGTCAATTGACAAAGTATGTAAATCTATTCCCCTTATGATAGGCGATACTCCTATATTAGTTAATTTAGTAGAAATGAGTATTGCGGAGTACGATGTTATTCTTGGAATGGATTGTCTCACTCGAAATCATGCGACGTTAGATTGTTATGTGAAGACACCTTCACAGCGCCAGGAAGAGAACCACTTATGATTTAAGGAAAGAAGAAGAATGAAAAGATCGATCGTGTCATGACGTTGATTGGTGGTGAGAAACAAGAAACGACAGTTGATTTGATTCCGGTTGTGCAGGAATATCCTGAAGTTTTTCAAGATATACCAGGACTACCACCTTGGTGAGAAGTGGATTTTGATATCGATCTCCTACCAGGATAAGCACCAATATCTATGTCTCCATATCGAATGGCGTTTATTAAATTGAAGGAACTGAAGGAGCAGCTGGAAGAATTGAGGTCCCGACGATTTATTCGACCAAGTACTTGTCCTTGGGGTGTGCCACTACTTTTTGTAAATAAGGATGACATTTGACATTTGTGTATTGATTATCGCTGCTTAAATCAGATGATGATTAAAAATAAATACCCATTACCCCGTATAGATGATTTGTTTGATCAGTTGAAAGGAGCTCGATATTTTTCTAAGATCGATTTGAGATCAGGTTACCACCAGCTACGTTTTAAAGAAGGGGATATCTATAAAACTGCTTTCAGAACGTGTTATGATCATTATGAATTTTAAGTCATGGAGTTCGGGTTGACCAATGCACCTGTAGTATTTATGGACCTGATGAATAGGGTGTTCCAGCCTTATCTAGACAACTTTATCATCAAGTTCATTGATGACATTCTGATTTACTTGAAGACCATTGAAGAGCATGAGCTGCATCTAAGGACAACATTGTAGACTCTAAACGATAACCAGTTGTATGTTAAGTTTTCTAAGTATGAGTTCTGGAAGGAGAGTGTCACGCTCCAAACCCAGAAATCAGGCTCACAATTTTTTTGATTGCCGAATCCAGTGCCAACAGCCTCCATAGTACCCCATTCTTAGCTCCTAGCGCCCATACGCTAGACTTCGATCCTAAGATCTTACAAGAAGGATTTTCCAATGTACATTTGTCTCATAAGAAGCATAACAACAAGTTTACTTAAATCACAAAGGCAACATCATCATCACATATCCACTAATAGAAATAGTTGAATACAGTGCTGAAAGGAAAATACATATATTGAAAATTAAAGCTCCAGAAGACCGCTGCACGCTCCAAGCTTAATGCTGCTACAACCTAACATTATGTACACTTATCTATCGTGCATAAGCTTATAGAAAGCTTAGAGGGTGGTGTAAGTGTTTGCACAAGGTAAGTGCCAAATATTCAATACAATGTCATAATCATACAATATCGAAAATACTGGCAAGATCATAATTCATACGACATCAGAGTAAGCGGAAATACTTACAAGTCCATGAGTCATACAATATCAGAGTACGCAATACAGATCAGCTATGCAAATAAGGATTCATAAAGAGTCAAATATCAGATGCCGAGGATGTAATGCAATATGCGGTGCGAAAGGAATGACCATGTTGGAGTGTGAAGTCGGGATAATAGTATGTAGTATCGCAGGCTATGGGTTCCATCACAAGAGACTTCTATCCAAACTAGTCCCATACCTAATTTGGATAGTCAGACTCAATGTGGTAAATCCTGTTCTTAGGTTAGTCGCGCGCTCCAACTGAAATCCTGGCCATTGAGAAGGTACACATCAATTAGTTGCGCCACTAGCCCGAGTGGATAGTGAATGAATGAGTAAAATGCTGAGTATGCAACCTCTGCTCAATAAGTCCACATATTAGTACTGTACATTTCTAGGATTATCACCGGGGTCTATTACACTCTACGCCAGCTTGATGCCCCTATCCGAGCGCACAACTGGGTAAGTGGAAGAGACCTCACTATCCACCTGTCAATATCGGGTTCGACTCGTCGACAGCAGGCCCATTTCTCAAGCTGGTCAAACTCAACCTAGATATTGGCCCCTCACTCAGGTGGGTAAGGTCACACCCCTTTCCAACCAACCACAACACAGTGGGAGATGCGCCCTACTGGTATACAGCCCTCATGCGCTCATATATATCCACTCGGTCTTGACGTTGGGGCGTCTCCTGGCCATGGAGGTTTAAGAATTTTTATCCAGGGACATCTATGACGCCCATATGCTAGAACTAAATATTTTCAGTGTCCCATCTAGCTATCTACGATATGCCTGTGAAGGTTACGGCCATGATGTCACTAGAGTGTACAGTAATAACAACACGCAATGCAAGATACATGAGTCATACAATCCAGTCATGCATCAATTCTACACATACCACGTGCTCATGTGGGGCAATTCTGCCTCTCAGGGAGTCCCATAAACAGCCTACCCTATGGCATATGCAATGGTCAATCACATCTCATAACAAACATACAGATGATGTGTATGGGCATGTATCATGATGTTATGCTGTTGCATACTCATAATCAGTATCAATAACTAGCATCGATAATCGTCCTATCAAAGGGCCTAAGGGAAGGTCACAATGTGGACATTTAACCATCATTGCTCACAAAGAGTGGTCCACATAGAGCCAAACATATAGTGGGCCCATGGCCTCACAAAAAGGCCTCATACGTAATATAATGGGTCGCATACAATCTCGATGGGCTTAATACAATCATAATGGGCTTTACATAGGGGTCTCATACGTCACAATGGGCTACTTCACATGGGCCTAATACACATTACATGGGCCGTATCACATGGGCCTAATACACATCACAATAGGCCACATGACATGGGCTTAACACACATCACAATGGGTTGCATGACATGGGCTTAACATATATCACAATGGGCTACTCAATGGGCCGTACTAATGAGTCTCATATACATCAAGTGGGCCGCATCAATGGGCCGCACTAATGAGCTCCATATACATTAAGTGGGCCGCATCAATGGGCCGCAACAATGGGCCCCATATACATCAAGTGGGCCACATCAATGGGCCACACCAATGGGCCTCATATACATTAAGTGGGCCACATCAATGGGCCACACCAATGGGCCTCATATACATCAAGTGGGCCGCACCAATGGGCCCCATATACATCAAGTGGGCTGCATCAATGGGCCGCACCAATGGGCCTCATATACATCAAGTGGGCCGCACCAATGGGCCCCATATACATCAAGTGGGCCACATCAATGGGCCGCACCAATGGGCCTCATATACATCAAGTGGGCCACATCAATGGGCCGCACCAATGGGCCCCATATACATCAAGTGGGCCACATCAATGGGCCCCATATACATCAAGTGGGCCGCATTAATGGGCCGCACCAATGGGCCTAGAAAAGTGGATGAACCATGTGCATGCAACACACACATCATGGTAAGCTGTAAAAATGAACGGTATATATATACAATACATGCATCAATGGTAGGCCCCACGCGGCACTATCTAAAGGTGGACGGTGTGAATATAGAATACGTACACCAAGGTGGGCCCCATCACCTGGGCCTAATATACATAACAGGTGGGCCCTGCATATACAGCAAATGGGTCCCACCAGATGGGCAGTGTGGGTATAACATACATCACAGTAGAGCCCATGACATCGTCCAAACATTGTCTATGTAAATCAACACTGTCCAAACATTGTCTATGTAAATCAGCACTATCCAAACATTGGACATGTAAATTAGCACTGTCCAAACATTAGATATGTAAATTAGCACTGTCCAAACATTGTCCAACACTGTCCAGCACAATCTGGACGGTGTGGATGAAATAAATACATCATGGAGGTGTCCACGGTCCAGATGGGACCCACAAAACTTGCTGATGTCGATGCAGCAACTACTACTTCTGCTGTGGCCTACTGACCCACCGTCCAGATAGTGGACGGCTGGGATAAAACACATATTTCATGGTGGGTACCTACCGTCCAAACCTGCTGGATGGTACAGGTAAGACTCATACATTATGGTGGATGCCACACATTAGTGGACGGTGTGGATCTCACACACCAGAGAGGTGGGTCCAACATGAGGACGGTGGGTAAAACACCTACATCAGGTGGTCCCACGTATGGACGGCTGTCCACCTGAGATTTGAATCTACTTCATTGCCTGGACGGCATGGACAGGAACATTCATCAAGGTGGGACCCACGTCCAGGCCTGTTAGACGGTACAGATGGCATAGATGAAACACATACATCACAGGTCGGCCCTACAGATGGACGGTGTTGATAAAACACTTGCATCACGGAGGGCATCACTACTACACCGTCCAAACACTCCAGCACCGTCTAGATCATCTGGACGGTGTGGATGAGACAAATACATCATAGTGTGGCCCACATAACTTGGTGGCTCAGTCCAGCAGCTGTTGCTGCTAGCCCACTGTCTAGATGATGGACAATTGGGACATACAGCATGGTGGTCCCATGCTGGCCAAAACAAACGGATGGTTTAGATGTCCGGACACATCAGGTGGGCCATGCACCACTACAAGAGAGAGAGAAAGAGAGAGGGAGAAACGTGATGGAGGGGAGGGACCCCACTACTATGGGCCCTCCCTTTCTTACAATGTATACATCAAATGGGTCCCATCAAATGTGGGCCTTAAATCAAAAAAATCAAGCTCTAGCATTATGATCACCCACCTAGACTTCTTCTTGGACTCCCTAGCTCTAAAGCTTTGACTTTGATGGAGGATGATGGACATTGGACGGTTGGATGGTGGAGATGGGAGGTTGGAAGATGGGCCACACCTAACTTCTTTCATGGAAGCTTGGACGGTTCTCTCCAATGGGAGTTGCTTGGGAGATGAGTTTGAGAAACAGAGAGAGAGAGAGAGAGAGAGAG
The DNA here is from genome assembly GCF_029962835.1 of Magnolia sinica. Lineage (NCBI taxonomy): Eukaryota > Viridiplantae > Streptophyta > Magnoliopsida > Magnoliales > Magnoliaceae > Magnolia > Magnolia sinica. Next base: position 77,653,359 of record NC_080580.1, on the reverse strand, counting down.
AGAGGGATGGGTGAGAGGTGATGGAGTGATGGGTGAGTGTTAGGTGTGTACTTGACATGTATGGGTGGAGAGAGAGTTAACTTTAGGGCTTACTTTTGGGGATGGGACATGTACTTGATTGATGGGATTGATGGGACATGTTCTCTTAGGTTTGCAAATGTGCAGCACTTTCCTCAAACTAAACACAGGCCCACATCTCCTGCGTGGGTATCGCCTCGGCGAGCGAGACACGGCGTCGGAACCGCGGCGACGGCGTGGTCGCATGGGTACAAGTCTAGGGTCAAGCGGACTCTGGAATACAGGATACGACTTAGGGTTACGTGCAAATGCTACCTACACATCGCGGGTCGCAGGAATTCGACCGAGAGGATCGCGGAAGCCTACGGAACAATACAAGGTAGGATATGGGCCTTATAGAGAGTGTTAAATTTCTTAGGCATATTGTTTTAGAAAAAGGCATTGCGGTTGATCCTATGAAGATCAAAGTTGTGGTGAAGTGGGAACAACCCGCAAGTGTGTCAGAAGTTAGAAGATTTCTCGGGTTCACTGGATATTATAGACCATGACAATGATCATCATGTTCAATCTCAAGTGTTTAAGGACAATTACTCCTCAACAAACCCAATGAATGAGAGATCTAGGACCCATGGTCATCCGATCAATGGCTGAAATCTACCCAATCACATACATGTGGTGGCACAGATGGTTTTCTAGGGCATTAACTTCATTAATCTCCCACTTGCCCTAAAACTAGAGGTGGGAAAAATGGACCCGATCCGACCTGATCCACCCCGATTCGAACAGAACCGATGGCCTGGATCAGTTAGGTTCAGGTAGGAGCGGTCAGATCCGAACGATAATCGAATCGGATTCGGGTACGTAGTAAATCCGACCGAACCGAACTGAATCGAAATCCGATCCGTTTGGATCCAATCCGATTCGATTCGGACCGCACCGGGTGTAGTAACTAGTAAATTACAAGTTTACCCCTCCCTATATCTCATATTAGTAGGTGGATCTTACAAATTTTTTAATGGTGAAAATCATTATCTCCGCTTCTATTTATGGTGTGGTCCAGATGATCTTTGGATATGATTCATTTTTTGGGTAATGCTCTAAAATGATCTCTGAAAATAGATGAACGGTGTAGATATAATAAATACATCACTGTAAGGCTCATGTAACTTTAATCTCCTTTGAACCGTTCGTACAACTCAGAGCTCGAGGAGCGTCAGTGCTCGTCTTCGAGCAACACGTACCTAGAGTAGCTACTTGTATAGCTGGTATTGGCTAGCTAGTAGCTACAGAGGTCGGAGAGTGGGAAGCAGATTGCGTATTGAGTAACTCAGTATGCTAAGCGTACTGAGTAAACTCTGTGGGATCCACCGTGATTTATCTATTTGATCCACACCATCCATCCATTTTAAAAGTTAATTTCATTTCCATATGACAAGAATAAAGTATATCCAAAGATCAAATAGACCACACCATAGGAAATAGTGTGAAATGAGTGTCTACCATTAAAAATTTCTAGGGGCCACTGAAGTTTTGGATCAAGTTGATATTTTATCTTTCCCTTCATCCACGTATTTTTTATCTTATGAACATGTTGGATGACAAATAAATATCACAGTGGGCATTAGAAGGATTTCAACGGTTGAAATCATCATTCCCACTGTTTCCAGTGGGTTGGTTCACATGAGCTTTGTATATTGCTTCAATTTTAGGCTCTACGTATAAAATTAGCTGAAACAACGTATGGACGGATTGGATAAACCGCATACATTCAAGGTGGGCCCAAATGAGTTTACTCAATGAGTTTACTCAGTACGATACGCAATCCTATTTCCAGAGAGTGCTCGTCTTCGAGCACGTGACTTGAAGCTTCTTCAGGAAGTCATGTAGTAGGTATAAGCTTCTTTAAGAAGCTATGTAGTTGGCGTGAGGTTTACGATTTTATCCTACTGAGTAAACTATGTGGGGCCCGTCTTGAATTTTTTGGTTTATCCACACTGTCCATTAGTTTTTACATATCAATTTAGGGGTTGATATTAAATTTTAATAAGGCAGTAGAAGATCGGATCGGATCAAGTAAGATGGCCCGAACTCGGTACCGGATCGGATCAAGTTCGGGTTTAACCGTACAAATTTCGAACCGAATCGGGTTGGGCCCAATCCGATCCAACTTGGTCCGATGCCCAACTCTACCTAAAACCAATACGTGCGCACACTAAGTAAGCACACACTACAAACGGGATTTCTTAGCTAGAGGATTAAGGAGTCATATTGATCCTCTATAAAGTCCTTCTAATCTCCCTAATGGTAACTCCTTGTGTCCGGTACTCATCTTGGTACATCCGGTTCATATGGTTATCAATCCATGTTTTGTGTCATTTACCTTTTGATTGGTGATGAGATCACCAAACAACCATAGTTCACTCAGGAACTTAATTGATCAATTTTTAGACAATAGATACAGTGTACATTGTATGCTAGGATCATTATGGAATCACAAGTATATCACATGCTAAACTAAAAGGTGCTACCATAAGAGTGACATAACATATGTAAGATATTCAAGATACAGTTAGAAGAAGCACATCCATCCTCAATGATAGATAATAACCACCATACAAGAGTTCATCACTATATCCATTTTTTCCCACTGAATAAGGCACCTATCTAGAGTAATAACATGCACATAATAGCTAACTAAAGGAATCCAATGAGTAGATAAGAAAAAACCCAATGGTACAGATTCCTTAGTTATACCGTTGATTGGAATCATCTAAGTAACAACCTAGATCCGATCATATAGGTATGAAACACATAAGTGATATGGACTTAGGTGATACATATAGTTATCTCGTCACATAGTTTTCACGTTCAAATGAGATAAAACATGTCATTCAATCATCAAATACACCCGTGTCAGACAAACATGGAAGCCATTTCAATTACCATGAATCATCATGCATCAACCAATTATGCATCTAGAGCAACAACTCTCATAACCACTAGTCAGTTGATGAGTTGTGAAAAATGGGGTAGTGCCATATACTTGATTGGAAACATACTGAGCTCGTCCTAAATTACAACTGGTCAAGCATTACATTAAGCTACAATGCTAATAAGTATGCACATTCCTTTAGTAGAATTATAGTGATGCCTTCCTATGATGATCTTACCCACTCGGATTGAGAGCCTACTAAAGTTACTGAAGTGGTCATGTTTTGACTGTGGGGTGTTTACAGATGCCTCTCTTTGGTAGAGATTGGGATACAATCGAATGCCAAAGTGAGTGGATACTCCACTTGGATTAGATGGAGAGGCGATTGGTTCTTCTCCTTGCTAGAGTATCGGTATCAAGAAGCTTGCTTGGTTAGAAGCTTAACTCAGACAATTCATGAGGGCGGGAAAACGTTGTAATATCTAATTGCAACCTTTTCACATTGTTAATTGTCGAACGCATTGAAGAAATCTATTGGCTTGGATGTTTGAGCAATTAAAACCCCTGTGCGCAACCTTACTAGGATATATAACACAAGTTGGATATGGAAATAATAGTTTTTTATATGCTACATGATCTTATAGGATTGCTTGCAAGCGTATTTTTTGTAATGGGCAATTGCTTGCGCGTTTTATGGATTTACGGATCTCGCACATTATAATGCAATATTTTTGTTATAGGTGTTCCAGACTAGAGTTGTATGGATTATGCTTTATCCAATCAAATTTTGAATTTTGTCACTTTGGCTTGTAAAAGCTATTTTCGCAAGTTAGAGCGTAGTTACACTAACCAAGGTATAAAAACAAAGTATTCTAGATTTATCCATTTCCTAGGAAGACCAACCTGAAGTTTTGAGGCAAGGTTAGGTATCTTATGACTTCTTTTTTTTTTTTTTTTTTTTAGGGGGGGGGGGGTGTTGAGCAAACAAACATGCCTTCTAGTACTTGCATGGATTAATATTTGTAGAGTTTGGTCTTGTGGTATGGTACATGATAGATTTCATCCATCATATGACATTTGATAAGAACTTTGGGCGGTCAAGATGTCACGCCCCGAAATTCAGATACAAAGTGTGCACCCTCAGACCCGAGTTATGACACATGACTTGTACACCATGTGTACTACATACATTCATTCGTACTATTTTCTAGAGGCTTAGTTAAAATGTACACTAAGTTTTCAAACTCAAACCTTAAGCAAAACTTCTCACATTCATTTATTTCAATCACACACACATATATCCACCATCACGATCATTTATGGGCATTCAATCCACATATTTATAACATTCACAAAAAAAAAGAATGGTACCACAACCCACCCATTTTAGGCTCTATTAAACCATTTACTAACAAAAAACTTTAACTATTCATAACTTTCAGCTACTAAACTTAAAATTTATTCAAAGACATAATTAAAGGAATAACATGAGTTCAAATAGATATGTTAGTGATTTAACATATTCAACTTATCTTCATCAAGATAGGGCCATAGCTCTTGTGAATCGTCCACTGGTTCAACTTCATGCCCTGAAACTTGATCTATTGTATCATGGTCCTCTAAATATGTACGATTTTTTCATCAATAAAATGTCAGTTGGCTAGGCCCAGTGAGTGAATCCATCATGGTTCATACGCATCATAATTAAAATAGAAATACATGAATGTCATGAGATGCATGGATATGCATGTGAATGTATTAAATGGGTTGATCAGTCCACTTGCTTGAGTTGGATCCCATCAACCCGCATCTATCCCCTTTTGGGGTAGGCTTCTACATATTGTGGGTATTCAGGGATGGTCCCCTATGTTACCCGGTATTGTAAGTACCTACAGGTCATTAGAGAGTGCCCCCATGTATTCAGCGCAATTATGCGATGCATGACATGGATGCATGAGAATGATTTATGCATCATGTTAACAATTGTCACATATATAGCAATATATATTGTTTTAATTTTAAGCAAATAAGCATTCAACACAAGGAATCATAATCAACGAAAACAATTAGATAACTAATTTAATCATAATGAAGATGAAACAGGCTGGGATAACTCACCAGAATTGTCTGTGCATTCAACATAGAAAATCCGCACTCAATGAGTAATTAGATGGACGAATCAGATTGATCCCTCATTCTGCGACATATGCTGCCGAGGGAATGTCGGTACGACAATCTAGTTCTTCGGGCTCCAAGTATCATTTCCATGCAAGGACAAGCGAAAATGGATTGTCTACTCACACTGCCACTAGCCAATGGTTAGTGGTCAGTGCTCAGTGGGCCCCAACATGATGTATGTGTCTCATCCATGCCATCCATCCATTTTTCCAGATAATTTTATGATACAAACCCAAAATTAATGAGATAGATAAAAATCTCAAGGGGGCCACATCGTGTTGATTGAACTCTTACCATTAAAAACTTCTTCGGGTTACAAAAGTTTTAGATCAAGTTGGTATTTGTTTTCTTACCTTCATCCAGGTCTTTATGGCTTAATCTACAGGTTGGATGTCAAATAAACATTACAGTGGGCTATAGGAGGCTTTTATTGGTAGACATTCAATTCTTACTATTTTCCCATGGTATGGTCCACCTGAGATTTTGATCTGCCTCATTTATGGGATAAACTGTTAAAATGATGTGTAAAAATGGATGGACGGTGTGGATAAAACACATAGATCATGGTGGGGCTCACAGAGCACCAACCACTGGTCAACTGGCCAGTGGCAGCGTCACTAGCAAATTGCATCCAGGGCAAACCGAAAATGTAAGAGCTGTGGCCAGCGGACGCGGATTGCGTCCTGCCCCCACCCGTCTCCAGCTGGGAACGGGCAGCAACTTTAAGTGGTCACCATGACGTGTGGGTCTTATCCACGTTGTCCATCCTCTTTTTTTTCGTATCATTTTAAGTTGGAAACCCAAAAAAACAAGGCATATCCAAGGCTCAAGAGGACTACACAATGGGGATTAAACTCTTACCATTGAAAATTTCTTAGGGGCCACAAAATTCTTGAATGGAGCTGATATTTGTGTTTTCTCTTCATCCAGGTCTATCTAAATTTATGAATAGTTTAGATGACAAATAAACATCATGCTGGTCCCTAGAAAAGTTTCAATAGTGAGAATTATTATCACCCCTACTTCCTGTAGTGTGGTCCACTTGAACCTTAGATATGCCTTGTAAGACTCGTATCTTAGTCCGTACTGTTCTGTAGGCTTCCGCGGTCATCCCGGTCGAATTCCAGCGACTCGCGATCTGTTTTCGGCATTTGCGTGCGACCCTGAGATGTGTCCCATATATCTGAGTCGGCTCGACCCGAGACTTGTACCAGTGCGATGGCACCATCGCCACGGTTCCGATGCCGCGTCTTGCATGCTGATGCAGTACCCTGGCCAAGAGATATAGGCTCGCGTTCAGTTGGAGGAAAACGTCGCGCATTGCAAATCTCAAGAGAATCCATCACATCAATCACCTCACTTGTCAAAAGTACACCCATCACTCAACTCATTACTCTCCCCATTCCTAAGTATAAAAGCAATCTCAAAAGTCAACTTTCCCATCACCTCACCATCCTCTCTCCCATCACTTCTCTTACACCTCTCTCTCTCATCTTTCTCCCTCTCATTTTTCAAACTCCATCTCTCTCCAAGCAACCCACATCCATGGCTTCCAAGGGGAGAAGCTAGTGTGGCCCACCTTCCTAACTCTCATCTCCACCATTCAAAGTCTATCTCAACCATCGGAATCATTTCCTTGGAGCTCTAGAGACTATAGGCGGATGAAGGAAGAGAAGATCAAAGGTGGGTACTTCTCTCCCTCTCTTTCTCATTTTTGTGTGATGTGTGGCCCACTCGGATGGACCCCACCTTGATGTATGTCTTATCCAAACCATCTAAGTCATGTGGACCTTACCTTATGGTGGTAGAAAAATACAAGTATCAGATTGATTCAAACCAGGTGGGCCACGTTGATGTGGTACCCACCTTGATGAAATGTGGGCCACGTCTGTGTGGGACCTACCACGATGCTTGTGTTTACCCATGCTGTCCAGCGCCTGTGGACGCTGGACGTGATGGGAATGGGGTGTGGCTAACATGGAGTGTGTGTACTGACATGGGTGTGTACTAACAAACTAACAAAAAAAATCAAATATATATATATATATATATGAGTTTTTGAGTGGACCACTCACGTAGGCCCCACCCTGATTACAAATCAAATCCACGCCATCCATTCCATTCTCCTACCCATTTTAGACGTTGAGCCAGAATATGAGGCCAATCCGATGGTCGGGCGGGCCATACCATAGGAAATAGTGGTGTTACCATTAAAATTCACCTTGATGCTTCTGCACACTAAAACACATTGCATATTGGGCTCATTTGGTCGATCATGAGCCGTAGAATCCAATGGGTGGAGTGGATCCACCTGATGTGGGTCCCACCTAAGAAAAACCATGAAAAAAAACCCATTTTTCAAAGAAATAAAATAAAATAAAATAAAATAAAGAGGTGCAGCAGTTGCTGCTAACAACCAAAGGACATGCAGCGTCCTGCTACATCTAGGACGGTCCCAACCCTATACTCCATCGGCCCCACGTGACGTACGTGTGGGGCCACGTGTGATGTAAGTGTTTTATCCCAGCCTGTCCAGCAACATCGGGACGGTGGGACACCATCATGATGCATTTGTTTTATCCCAACCATCGACTCACCATGATTTATGTATTTCGTCTACCGTCCATTCTAAGACAATGGGTACCTACCCTGATGTGTTTGTGATCCATGCCGTCCATCTGATGGTGGGTCCCATTCACGGTGGAACACCACCTTAATGTATGTGTTATAACCGCACCCTCCATCCACACCGTCCACTGTGTGGAACGGTGTGACCCACCTAGTGTGTGTGTATATATATACATATATATATATTATAATATATTAATATAGTACATATGATGTGGTGGGAACCACCTTGCGTATATGCATTTTAACCAGGCCGTCCGTCCATCCCTGGACAGTTGGACGCTGGATGCACTTTATGAAATATATATAGATATATAATATTATAATATAATATAATTTATATTATAATGTTATATTATGGTGGGCCCCACGTGGGACCCACCTGATATATAAACGGACTAACTGGTTTACCGTACACCAGCTATATAGCTGCTGTGTGCAGCATGTGGGTCTAATCCACACCACTTATCCATGTGGCCCACTTAAATGATGTATTGTATATCCTCACCGTCCAATATTTGGACAGTGGGAAGAGGATCAGTTGGTGTACCTCACTCCATTTATATAGCTTCTATATTAGCTGGGCTCGCCTAAACTGTCCAGGCACACCTTGAATTATGTGTTTTAGCCACGCTGTCCGGTTCATTGGACGTGTGACCCACAATGATGTATATATTGTAATTGCATGCCGTCCAGCCACGTGGACGTGAGACCACCTTAATGAATGTGTTTTTACTCCACGTTGTCCACTCCCAGATATGAGTCCCATTGTGATATATATATGGCCCATTAGTAAGGCCCGATATGAAGTTTGTGTGGCCATTGGTGCAGCCCATTGATGAAGCCCATTTGTTGTGTATTAGGCCCATGTGATAGGGCCCACCTTCCTTGTATTTAAGGCCCATATGATGGGGCCCGCCTGCTTGAATCTGAGGCCCATGTCCAAGGCCCACCTATTGTAAGTCCCACGAGTGAGGCCCATTGTGATGTATTGAAGGTCCATGTGATGCGGCCCATGTGATATGGCCCATATGATATGTATGAGGCTCATTGATGAGGCCCGTGGACGCAGTCCACTTGATAGATATGAGGCCCATTGGTGCGGCCCGTGGCTGCAATCCGCTTGATGTATTGATGGCCCATGGGCTAATGCCCAATGTGATGTATATAAGGGCCACGAGTGAGGCCCAATGAGGCATATGTGGGGCCTTTGAATGGGGCCGAATGCGATGTATATGAGGTCAATGTAATGCGGCCCACTTATTACATATGCGGCACATTTATTAAGGCCCTTGTGTGAGGCCATGGGCCCACTATATGTTTGACTCTACATGGGCCACTCCTTGGGAGCAATGTCGGTTAAATGGCTACATTGATGGGCAATGATGGTTTAATGTCCACATTGTGACCTTGCATTAAGCCTTGTTAGGCCCATTCTTACCGATCCTGATTGACGTTGCCGATTATCGATTAACAATCGAGGCCGATTATCATGATCGATTGCCAATTTCGATTATCGATCGATTCCGATTGTCGTGACCAATTACCGACTTTGATTAACGTGAGCGATTTGTCATGACCGATTCTGATTATCGATTGATTCCGATTATCGATCAATTCTGATTGTCGTGACCGATTACCAACTCCGATTGCCGTGACCGATTTGTCGATTCTGATTATCGATCGATCCGATTGTCGTGACCGATTTGCCGACTCTGATTATCGATCGATCCCCGATTGTCATGGCCGATTGCCAATTCCGATTAACGCGGCCGATTTGTCAATTCTGATTATCGATCGATCCCGATTGTCGTGGCCGATTGTCGATTTCGATTGACGTAGTCGATTGTCGATTCCAATTGACGTGACTGATTTACCGACTCTAATTATCAATCGATCCCGATTGTCATGGCCGATTGCAGATTCCGATTGATGTGACCAATTTGTCGATTCTGATTGTCGATCGATTCCGATTGTCATGACCGATAACTCTCGGATTGCCGTGACCGATTTGTCAATTTTGGTTATCGATCGATCCGATTGACGTGACCGATTTACCGATTCTGATTATCGATCGATCCCAATTGTCGTGGCCGATTGTCGATTCCGATTGACGTGACCGATTTGCCGACTCTGATTATCGATTGATCCTGATTGTCATGGCCGATTGCCGATTTTGATTGACGTGACCGATTTACCGATTCTGATTATCGATCAATCCTGATTGTCGAGGCCAAGTATCGAAGCCGACTCCGAGTGTCGATTTCGATTGTCGAGGCCGATTTCAATTATCGAGGCCAATTGTCGAGACCGATATGGTGTATATGCGACTCGTAGTTGAGGCCTATTGTGATGTATATTCGGCCCGTGTTTTAAGCCTAATGTGATGAATATGAGGTTTATGTGATGAGGCCCATTGTGATGCATTTGAGGGTCAGGCGATGGAGCCCATTGTGATGTGTGTTAGGCCCATGTAAAAGGTCCATCGTGATGTGTATTAAGCTCTTAATCGAGGCCCATAGTGTTGTATATTTGGCCCTTGTGTGAGGTCATAGGGTCCACTATATGTTAAGATCTATGAGGGCCATTCCTCGAGGGCAATGTTGGTTAAATGTCCACATTGTCGAGGTCGATTATCGATGCCGGTTATTGATACCGATTATGAGTATGTGACAGCATAGCATCATGATACATGCTCATACGTATCATCTGCATGTTTGTTATGAGATATGGTTTATCATTGCATATGTCATTAAGCGTGTTGTTATGAGACTCCCTGATAGGTAGAGGTTATCTCACATGAGCGCACGGTATGCGAAAGATTAATGCATGAGTGGATTGTATGACTCATGCATCTTGCATTATGATTACTGTACGCCCTAGCGACATCAGGGTCGTAGCCTCCACAGGCATATCATGGATGGTCAGACGGGACACCAGAAATTTGTTCTAACATTGGGCTGCCATAGATGGCCCTGGGTGAAAATTTTTAAACCCTCTTGGTACCAGAGGACACACCAACGTCGAGACCAAGTGAATACATGAGCGCCCGAGTGCCGAATACTAGGAGGCCACGTCTCCCACTGTGTCGTGGTCGGTTGGGAGGAGGTGTGGCCTTACCCGCCCGAGAGTGGGGTACATTGCTAAGCTGAGTTTGACCAGCTCGTGAATGGGTCCGCTATCGACGTGCCGAATAGGTATTGGCAGACTATTGGTCAGGCGGATAATGAGGTTTCTTACACTCACTTGGACTGTGGGGCTGGGAGAGTGGCAGTGCCATTTGGAGTGTACTAAACCCCGATGATGATCCCAGAGATGAACTGTACTGATACGTGGACTTATTGAGCAGGAGTTGCATACTCATTCATTCATTCATTCATTATCCACTCAAGCTGGTGGTGCACAACTATTTGTTACGTGTACATTCGTAATGGCCAGGATTTCAATTGGGGCGTGCGACTAACCTAAGATCAGGAGTTTACCACATTGAGATTGACTAACAAAATTAGGTATGGAACTAGTTTGGATAGAAGTCCCTTGTGATGGGCACCATAGCCTGCGATACTACGTACTATCATCCCAACTTCACACTCTAGCATCACTCCATTCACACCGTATATTGCATTATATCTGCAGCATATGGCAATTTGGGTTATTGTGTTTCTGCGTTTATATAGTCTAGGTATCGCTGAAGTTATTTGTGTTACTCATCAGGAATGTATATTGCATTGCATCCTCTGCATCTGATATTTGGCGCTCTATGACTCCTCATTTACATAGTTGATTCGTATTGCGTATTCTAATATTGTATGACTTATGGACTTGTCAGTATTTTCGCTTACTCTGTTATCTTATGATTTGTGATCTTGTCAGTATTTTTGTTTACTCTGATAATTCCTAATCTTGTCAGTATTTCTGCTTATTCTGATAATTCATGATCTTGTCAGTATTTCTGCTTATTCCAACATTGTATGATTTATGGATTACCAGTATTTTCGGTATTGTATGACTATGGCATTGTATTGAATACTTGAAACTTACCTAGTGCACACACTTACACCACCTTATAAGCTTTCAATAAGCTTATGTACGATAGATGCGTGCAGGTGATGTTAGGTTGCAGCAGTGTTGAGCTTGGAGCGTACAGTGGTCTTCTGGAGCTTGATTTTTTATTTATGTATTTCCTTTTTAGTATTGTACTAAAATGATTATATTAGTGGATGTGATAATGATGTTGCCTTTGTGAAGTGGGTAATCTTGTAGTTATGCTTATTATGAGTTAAATGTACAAAAAAAATAAATAAATAAATAAAATCCTCCTTATAGGATCCCAGAATCGGAATCTAACATATGGACATTAGGAACTGAGAATGGGGTACTACGGAGGCTGTCAGCACTGGATTCAGCGATCGGGATTCCTGTGAATCCAATTTCCAGGTTTGGGGCTTGACATGCCTATTTTTAGGACACAGATTGCGTCTTACCCCCGTCCGGACGATAATCCGTCCGGGCAGGGCTCTGTGGGGTGCACCTTGATGTAAGTGTTTTATCTCCGCCGTTCAATGATTTTCTTATATCATTTTAAGTTATTAAACTAAAAATAAGGCAGGTACAGACCTCTAGTGGACCACACCAAAGGAAGCTGCACTGATAATGACACCCACCGTTGAAACCTTTCTAAGGGCCAACGTGATGTTTTTTTTTTTTTACCATCCAACCATTCATAAGATCACGTGGATGTGGATGAAGTGAAAACACAAATATCATCTTGATCCGAAACTTCTCCAGCTGCCACGAAGTTTTTAATGGTGGAAGTTAAATCCCCAATTTGTGGTCCACTTAAGCCTTGGACCTTCATCATTTTTTGGTTCATATCTTAAAATGATATGAGAAAATAGTTGAACTGCGTGGATAAAACACTTACATCACGGTCGGCCCCACAGCGCCCTGCCCAGATGGATTACCGTCCGGGCGGGGGTAGGACGCAATCCGCGTCACTATTTTTGGGCTTATACTCTTAAGTTTCAACGGATTTCCGATGAAAGCTTTTGGTAGAAAGTTCCTGCAAAAGGATTCTAGGTAGGGCCCACTGTGATGTTTGTGAAAATTTCAACACATCCATCCGTTTTTGGAGATCATTTTAGGACATTCAATAAAAAATAATGTGGATCTGAAAAAATGGGCCACACGAGAGGAAACAGTGAGGATTTAGTGATCACTGTTGAAATATTCATATGCGAACAAATGTTTTGTATCCGTCTAAGCTTTTAGTTTTATCAGTGTTTTCATTTCATCCCAGTAAAAATAACTAAACGGTTTGGATGGCATATAAAGATCAAAGTGGAACCTAAAAAGGTTCCAACGGTAGGAATTCCTTTCCCCACAGTTTCATCTCATATGGCCAGTTGAGGATACTCCTCATTTTATGTCACAGCTCGAAAGTGGATAGACTGGTTGAATTTCTCATGGATATCACGGTGGACCCCACCTTGCATCCCAGCGCATGAACTCAATGCAAAAGGCTTTCGCAGGAAATCCGCGTCTGTCCGGCGCCAACAGTCAGCGGTCACACGTCAACGGTCAATGCATGTACCGAAAGAGACTGATCACCACTCGTTTGTCTCCTTCCCTAATTGTCTCACAGGAGGTTCTTCCTGCTCTCATTCTTCCTGTATCCTTTTTGGCCAGCTTTCCTGTGTTGAGACAGGAGGGAGACGATCATGGAGGCGGACGCGATGGACAATCCATCGGCCATCTTTGATGACAAAGAAAGCCTCATGGGGCCGATGGCGTGCCGGCCCGCCGCTGTCTCCGGGATCCTCTCCCATGGCATATGGCTAGGGCAGAATCCTCTACATTTTGGTTTACCTCTCTTATTATTTCAAATCTCTCTTATCTCCATAATCACGTGGACCATGCACTACCTTCTCAAACCCTTCAGACAGCCTAGAATCATCAGCAGTATAATGGTAAGCTTTCCATCTTCCTCTTCTTGCACCACCAATGCCACCATCTTCAATGGTTGCACCCGTTCTGACCTGAACTGGACCACGTGCATGGTCCTGTTGTATAATGATGAAAACCAATCATTGGTTGTGTTTGTTTTTCTACAACCTCGTGTGCCGATGATGAATGGTCATTTTGAAATCCGTTGGCCGAAAGTTCTGATAGGTTGATCAACATAGAGAGGAAAAATCTCATTAATCGAAGATCATCACTGTTCATTCTAAGGTGATCTAAAAAGTACTTCATGACGCAGGGATGAACATGATGACCGTCTTCCTCAAGGATAACTACTCTGAATCACAGAGCTTCTCTAGACTCTTCACAACACTTCTCAAATTCACGAGAAAAAGAACAAGAAAAATAGATATAAATTCTAGAAAATTCCTAAATTGATTGATAATTGAAATAAATGAGTTTATGACCATTTAAATATGGATACTAAGCCAAAAACTACAACTAAAACTCCTAGAAATCACGACTCACTATAAATAATAAACTTACTATAAGTGTTCTCCTAATTATTCTAAGCACTTTTCATGTTTCACGCAACTCCTAAAGCAACTGATGAAGAATTATACTAAAACTAAAACTTAGTATAAATAGTAAAAACAAAATTAAAACATGAATTCAACTGAAAATATTTTGCAAATTGGGCATGCGCAACCCGGCATAGCAGGGTTTGGTGGCTAAAGTAGCTTGTCTTACCCCCAAAATCATATATGGTATGTCCAATAACTCACTCCGGTTTGCGAGATATGTCAGTTTTAAAGTCTGGACGGTCTGGATCACTTCTGCTACCGATCGGGCCTTTTTTGATCCATCTTGGCCATGAAACTGTCCGCGACCCACTCTACATCACTTTGCATGGACATTAAGAGATCTTTTATTTTTATTTTTAATTATATTTTAGTTCTCTTCTGAGTGTTATCGTGAAAGGATGGGAGAGTGTCAATCAAGTCACCGCATTCTAATTAATCCCAGGTGTTGATATGATACCTCATTGTGGATGGCCCATGCACCAAAAATCCCCTGGATTTAAATCCCTAGTCATAAAATATTTGTATTATTTTCTCCTCTATTTGTTGTTTCATGATACCTATATATGGTGGGACCACCATGGTGGATGGCTTAGATCTTGCACACAAACATCATATTGATACATCTGCGGGCATTTAGATAAGCTAATTAATGTGATGATTTACATGTGGACAGGGGGGAATAATCCTGGGCCCATCAATCTTGGGCCGCAGCAAGAGTTTTAGAAAAATGTTCTTCCCGCGAGAAAGCCAAATGCTGGTGGAGACAGCTGGGCTGTTAGGCGTCACGTTCTTCCTCTTTATAGTGGGAGTGAAGATGGACCCCACCATCATCAAGAAATCAGGGAAGCAGTCAGTGTTGCTGGCCATTTCAAATGTATTCTTCCCTGCAATTCTTCTGTCATTCCTCACCTTAACCTTCAATGAACATATCATCCCCGCAGGCCTATCGATTAACCATGTCATGAAACTGTCCATAATGACATCGATGACCTCGTTCCCTGTCATTGCAGTCGCCCTCACTGAGCTCGGGATGCTTAACTCCGACGTTGGCCACCTGCTCATGTCATCGGTGATTATCGGAGAAATATTCGCCGTCTCCTTTGTATCGGCCACCTTGGCAGCTAATATAGCTGCAGAGAACCAGATGTACGCCATAGGGATGGTGTTGTCAATGATCGTTTTGATAGTCTTCATCATCTGCGTGTTCAGGCCCATATCATTGTGGATCATCAAACAAACCCCAGAGAATCAGCCAGTAGCAAAGACACATATCTTCATCATTATCATTGGGATCCTGGTCACTGCTTTCATTGGAGAAACGATTGGGCAGCACTCGCTCTTCGGGCCGTTCATCTTGGGATTGGTCATACCTGTTGGGCCCCCACTAGGATCGGCCATGGTAGAAAGGATTGAATCTGTGGCTTTGGAGATTCTAATGCCACTCTATTTCGTTTCAACTGGCTTGAAAGTGAATGTGTATGCTATACATGATTGGAAGGCGATGTTGTTCCTAGAGGGGATCGTGATCATCGGTTGCCTAGCAAAGATTGCGGCGTCCACTTTGTTGTCGGTCTACATCAACATCCCCAAACAGGATGCTCTCGTGTTCGGCCTGTTCATGTGTTCCAAAGGCATCATGGAAGTCGTCATTTTGAATATTTGGAAGAATGATAAGGTACAACCACCTCATTTCCCTGTATACTCTTATTCTTACTTGGGTTTTTCTGCATACAACTCCACCCTCCCCCGTTTTTTTTTTTTTTTTTTTTTTTTTTCACCACACTAGAAAAAACCTTTTATGTATTTGTAAAAAATTAAAAACTCTTTTTAAGTTTTATCTAGCATGTGCAAATTACACCCTTAAATTATTTTGTGTAACAGATAAAACAACACTGTTAACTAACTTTCTGAGAAGATGATTTAGCATTTTTACATAAATGGACAATTTAAAGAGGCCAGGTTTTAGAGTCCTCAATTACCAACGGCTATCACTTGCTGAAAAGGGCAAGTGAGAAAGACTATTTCCCCTCTACATGAAATCCTTCATTACAGGTGACCATCACTGACGTAGGGATGAACATGATGAGGTCGATCACCGTCTTTCTCAAGGATAACTACTCCAAATCCACAGAGCTTCTCTGGACTCCTCATAGAGACTTCTCGAATCCACTAGGAAAGAAAGCAAGAAAATAAAAATAAATTCTAATAAATTCAAATTTTATTTGATGAATGAAATAAACGAGTTGACAACCCTTTAAATAAATAAGAGAGAAATCAGAAGCAAACTACAACTAAAACTCTTAGAATTCGCAACTTACTATTTATATATGGTCGTGATGTCTACTAGTGTGCAAGGTTTTTGGCCAAAAAATAGTATGTGTCCTATTTGGCTTCACCAAGCTTTTCTCCTAATTATTCTAAGCTCTTAATTTTAGTGTTGGGTGCGAATCCTAAAGCCCAACGGATGAAGAGTCATGATCAAGCTAAAACTTAGTGAAACGACTGTCGATCCAGGGGTATTTCACAAATCCAGCTTGCGCGACCCAACGTAGCAGGATTGGGTACCTAAAGTAGACTGTTCTACCCCAAAATCATATAGTTTATGCCCGATAACTCATTCTGAATTGTGAGATACACTCGATCTAAGGTCTGACGGTGTGGATCACTTCTGTCGTCGACCGGGCCTTTTCTGATCCATCTTGGCCATGAAACTGTCCGCCCGCTATACATCAACCACATAAATGGTTTTGGTCACCAAATTGTTGGTCTCACATGTAGCTGAAGTAGAACTGGGTCGAGTTTGTGTTGGGTTCGCGAGAAAGAAGGCAGCAATAAAGGGTGAGAGAGGTCCTTTGGGTGAAGCAAAATCCACTTCTTTAATGAGAGGAGTTTTTAGTATGCAACTGTCCAAAACTGCTAGGATGTTGTTTACAAGTAGTGGAAACAGAGGGTATTTTTCTACCATTGTACTAAAATGGGAGGGGAGCATGATTTGTTTTCCAAGGTTTGGAAAACAAAATGCAAATCCACCATAGAAAAAATTGGCATTTTGATTAGAGGAATTATGAATTCATGGTGCACTTGTCCCATCGGGCCCAATTCATTTAATTTATCCAAACCATTGATTTGATATTGACGCAACCCACTGTCAACAACAAGGACCTTAAGTATTATGGACCACAATACCTGAACATCCAACCGGTTGAGAATCATTGTCAAGTCATAATTTAATTAAGTTACCGTAGACACCCTACTCCAATAATAATGCACCTTATCTTCGATCACATGAAATGATCTATGAAGCTTGGAAACCCCTAAGAAATTAGCCTAATCCATGAAACACTAGTGCCAGTGAAGCTTAGAAACCCTTAAGAATATAGCTTAACTAACCCACAAAACACTAAACCACAATAAAGCCCAATGGGCTGGACTAGGCTAGTGGGATCCTCATGTAATTTGGTGCACCAACACACACCTGGGGGAGCCTGCATCTCCCCCGGGCCACTCATCATGGACTATGGCCCACTATGAATTTACTACGAGTAGTGGTGGCCACCGGACGATTGGTCGGGCCTAATCCAACAAGCCCATATAATGAATAGGGCCTAGAGAGTCACTATGACCGAAAATACAAAAAACCACGGACAAGCAAAAATCACATTGTCACGCGAATCTTTGCAAATCTAGACAAATATTAGGACCTCTCCCAATATCTTCCTGGACAATAGTTTAAAAAAATCAACAGCTAGGCAGCAATATGATTCCGCCTTCCAGTAAAATTTTCATTTCATTCTCCCAAATGATGAAATTGCCTAATTTACAACTTATAAAAGGAAATCAAGGTACCCTCCAAATTACTAGAATTTACGAGAAAGAAAATATATCCTTTATAAATAGAGGCCTACCCCTCTCATTTCAAGGGGTATAGAAGAATTAAGCTAGTGACATCTGCCCCTCCAATAAAGATATATAAAAAATAACAGAAAAGTATTTCCATACCGTTTTATTTTTTGGGTTAGCTTGTTAGTATACACCCATGTCAGTACACACACTCCATGTTAGCCACCCCCGCTAGGGATCCATACCAAAGTATTTCCATACCTTTGACACCAACTCTCCCCCAGCGAAAAGATAATCCAATGGCTCATCTTCATTCTTGAATTCGGGACCACAACAGTTGCATTTCGACGCCAGCTGAACACCCTTTGTACTTTGATTTCAACTGGGATGACACCTTAGAGCAATTTCCAGACGAAGACTGAAATCATATGCCGATTCTTACTATTGAGCCTCAACACAATTTTATGCAGAACGGCAGGGCTGAGTTCAGACATGGATCTCTACTCCACCCCCTTGAGTCATACCTGTGTAGAGCCAGCCCGGGGTTGCAACGCGTTGTGGACCAAACCATAGTTGGCAATACTCCATTTATACTCCGTGTTATTAAGAAACAAAAACTTGTGTAATAGGTTAAATATTTAAAACTTGGTATCTTTCAAATATTTAGACACGGTCTTTTTTTCTTTTCTTTTTTAATAAAACTTTGATTTATTCAAAAATTGAGTGCAATTTAGAAAAACATAAATTAATCCATATCATCCATTGATAGATTTGTGTAGAAGGTGAAAATTGTGTAATTGGACCATTCATATAACACTTACTTGAAAATGAAGGATTTGATAGAAGGAAAGAATATTAACCCATCATTTCATATTACCCTTGCATTATTACTTATGCATATAGATCAATCCATTTTATTTACAGTTTTGTATTACCTTTGCATTATTACTTATGCATATAGAAATCCATCCATTTTATTTACAATTTTGTATTTTAAGCTTATTTATGTACAATATATCAACACATATACGGCCTCACACACAGCTGGTTTTTTTCACCTTTTTTTTAAATTTTTTTTTTGTGCGTGTGATGAAATCCGATGGGGTTCGGCTAGTGACCCAACACTAGCCAGCTATCTAATGTCAAAGCTCAGTAGGCCCATAATGATGTATGTGTTTTATCAATGCCGTTTATCCATTTTTCCATCTCATTTCAAGGCATGAGCCCAAAAATAAGGAAGATTCAAATCTCAAGTGGACCACACTACAGGAAACAATGGGGATTGAATGCTGACCGTTGAAAACTTCTGGGGCAAAAAAGTTTTGGTTTAAACTAATATTTTATTTTCCCTCTTCTAAATATGTGTGATCTCAACAAGTTGGCTGTAAAATAAACATTACAAGAATGTAGTGGGATGTAGGAAGTTTTAATAGATCACATTCAATCAATACTGTTTTCTGTAGTATTGGGCGCATGCCCTAAAATAAAATGGGAAATGGAAAGGCGGAGTGGATAAAACTCATATATCATGGTGGGGCCCACATTGGTTTGACTGTTATCATACATCATGGTGGGGCTCACACTGGTTTGACACTTGGGTTGTCATACATGATGGTGGGGCCCACACTGGTTTGACACTTGGGTTAGAGTGAATTGGTGAGCTTTACATGTATGAGACAAGCAATGTCCGGAGAGACCATCAACGGACTCCATTGAACACATAGACAAGGATCTTTACATTTCTAACATTATTAGCACACGTGTATGTTAATGCACATGTGTACATTAATATTTTTATTTTTTTTTAGAATAAAAGTTATTTCTAACATGGTATTAGAACTATGGCAGTCCATAGATAATCAAGAGTATATCAGTATGATTGTCTCGATCCTAATGGTGACTAGCATTTGCACGCCGCTGGTGACTGCCATCTACAAGCCCACGATGCGGTACATTGCGTACAGTTGGCGAACGGTACAGCACAGTGTTGAGGGCAACTTGGGGCCATGTCTTCTTACATGTGTCCACGACGAAGACAACGTCCCACCCATCATCAACCTCCTGCAAATGTCCAATATTTCCAGGTTTAACCCCCTAGCCGTCCATGTCCTCCACCTCGTGAATATGGTGGGCCGCGCCTCGCCGTTGCTTATGCCTTACAAACCAACCAAATACCCCACCGGCACTAATCGAATAATGAACGCTTTCCAGCAGTATGAGCGAAACTACCGTGGGCATGTCTGGCTGCAACCCTTCATAGCAATTGCACCCCACGAGACCATGCACAATGATATTTGCTCGCTTGCACATACCAAGCACGTATCGCTCGTGATCATGCCATTCCACAAGCAACCGGCAGTTGATGGGAGGATGATGTTGGGAGGGTCAGGCCAGTCTATCAAGATCATTAATCGTAATGTCTTGGAGGAGGCTCCATGCTCGGTGGGGATCTTGGTGAACTGCAGGGCCTTGGGAGGGATCAGGCAACCAAGACAACATTGGTTCCACTTGGCTGTCTTGTTCTTGGGAGGCCGTGATGATCGTGAGACGTTGGCTTACGCGGCATGGATGGCAAGTAACCCATCTGTCAGCATCTATGTGACACGATGTGTTCCGTTGGACTGGAAGCTCTATGATTCCATCGAGAAGAAGCTCGATGATGAGATGGTGGCTAAGTTCAAGATGTGGGTGATGGGCAATAACCGGGTTAGTTATCGAGAGGAGGAGGTGGCTGATGGTGTAGGGACGGTTGCAGTGATTAGATCGATGGGTGACATGTATGATCTTTTCATGGTGGGGTGGGGGCTAGAAACGGAGACGGTCTTAACAAGGGGGTTGAGGGACTGGAACGATGACTGCGAGCTTGGGATCGTAGGAGACTTCCTTGCGTCGACAGATTACAGTGGGGCAGCAGCAGTGCTAGTGTTGCGACAGCAGGCCAGAGTGGGCAGCATAGACGGGGCGCAACCCATGTCACCCATGGCGCACGTTAGCATTACGACCTCGAATAAGATCCATGATCCGCCGGACATGCCAGGTTTTTGAGAGGGAGGCATTTCCAGGGTTTTGGTGTAAATGAGAGAGAGGATGAGCCCTTGTAAGGATATGATTTTGTATTTTTTTTTTTGGAATTTCAACAGAAAGCAAAGGCATCGCGGTATTTCCAAATGTCCCAAATATTAGAAGGATTAAACGAATACCCTGACTATTCACCTATACCTTTTAAAAGAAGGTTGTGACAAAATCACCGCTACAGCCTTTTGCGTTGTGCCAGCGTACGATAGAGACGGAGGGGTTTGGATGCGATAAATATTGTGGGGCCTACTAGGGTGTTTGTGAGAAATCTACACCATTCACATATTTTTTTCAAATCATTTTATGACATAGGCTAAAAAATGAGGTAAATCCAAAGTTCAAGTGGGCCACACAACCGAAAATAGTGGAGATCATACACCTACGGTTGAAACATTGATTTGGCTACGTAAGCTTTAGATTAAGCTAATATTTTTGTTCTTTCAGTCCATCTTCATGGTAAGGAGTTTATGACTATTTGGGCCACTTTATGAACAGTTTGAATTACATATAAACATCATGGTGAGCTTAGAAAAGTTTGAATGGTATGCAATTCATTTCCACTATTTTCAGTTGTATGGTCCACCTGAGTTTCAAATCTATTCATTTTTTAATTTTTTAAAAAAAATTTCATGTCTTAACATGATCTTCCAAAATAAATGGATGGAGTGGATTTCCCACAAACATCATGGTGGGCCCAACATATCTTAAGGTAGTAGAAAATGATGGGGTTAACTAGACCTATCTAGAGATGTATGGTTCTCTGAGGCTTATTATGATGTATATATTTTATCCACACCATCGATCCATTTTGAAAGAATATTTTAGGGCATGAGCCTAAAAATGAGAGATATCAAAGGCTCATGTGGAACACACCATCAAAAGCAGTGAGATTGAAAATCTACTATTGAAAACATTTTGGGGGCCATAAAATTTTTGGATATAAATCATTTTTTAGCCCATGATATTAAATTAAATTCTAAATCTAATTGGACGGAGTGGATTCGACACATAACCCACGACATGACCCACAAAGCTTAACGCAGAACCTTGACCCTTAAAAAATAATATATGTTCATTGTCAGGTAATACAAAATTCAAATTTCATCTCCTACATTGTCTTCCACTTGATAACTACAACCATCCTTATCTTAGTTCAAAATTTTTTCAAAACCTTGTCTATGACTACTCTCCAAATATTTGAAACTTACCATCCTTTTTAAGATTTTTACCATACCTTGTGTTAGTTTGGTCAAAATCCCTCTTTTATTTTTTCGTATGACCACTTGAACTTGAAATTAGGGCTATCTACCATAATAACGCCTACTATTAAAATGTATACAGTAATCTTGGACATATGGCTGCTCAAGTGACCTCACCAAGTTCTGTGGATCCCACCAAGATGTATGTGTTATATCCACACCATCCATCCATTTGGCGAAATCATTTTAGATTATGAGCTCAAAAATGAAGCAGATCCATAGCTCAAGTAAACCTGTTATAGAAAATAGTCAGGACAGTGACACTCAGCATTAAAACCTGGATGAGGTCCCAACCTGGGGGGGCCACCTTGGTGTTTGCGAGAAATCCACCCTGTTTATTTGGGGCGTGGATTAGATACTGACAAGGTCAGTAGCCAACTCGCTACTGAAGTAATGTTGTCAGGCTCTGTGGACCCCACCATGATGCGTGTGTTGTGTCCATACCGTCCAACCATTTGTAGAGATGGTTTTATGGCATGAGAAAAAAGATGAGATAGATCTAAATTTCAAGTGGACTCACCACAGAAAACTGTGGGATCAGTCACACCCACCGTTGAAAATTTATAGGGCCCACCATGATGTATTTTTTTAGATCCAAACTATTCATGAGTTAACATAGAGATAGATGAAGTGAAAACAAAAATATAAGCTTGATTGGAAACTTTTGTGGCCCCTAAGAAATTTTGAACGGTGGATGTCACTATCCCTACTGTTTTCTATGGTGCAGTCCACTTGAACTTTAGATCTATCTCATTATTTTTCTCATGCAATAAAACTATCTCTCCAAATGGATGGACGGTATGGATACAACACATGCATCATGGTGGAGTCCACGAAGCTTGGTGACGTCCCTTCATTAGCCATCTGGATACTGACATTGTCAGTATCCAATCCGCGCCCGTTTATATGGTTTGTCGGATCATTTTACGGCATGAGCTTAAAATAGAGGCAGATGCGAAGCCTAAGTGGGTCGCATGAAAGAATCAGTGGAGATGTTAAGACACTGAGGGGTCACGAAAGCTTTGGTTCATCCCAAAGGAGTCACTTTATGAGAGGTTGGGTCTTATGAACTGTTCGACTGTTTGAATTGCATATAGACAGTTTGGTAGAGGACAGAAAAGTATAAAGGATAGGAGGCCCTTCTCCACGTGTGGCCCAATTGAGTCTCGAATCTACCTATCTATTTTTATTCTCATATCTTAACATGAGCTGTTGAAATGGATGAAAAAGTTGGATATCTCATAAACGTTATGGTGGGGTCAGCTTGCAAACGTGTTAGCTACTGACATCGAAACAGATTGGCTACGGATCCTGCAACTAGCCAATGGCTAGTGGTTGGTGCTCTATGGGCTCCACTATGATGTATGTGTTTCGTCCATGCCGTCCACCCATTCTTCCAAATCATTTTATGGTATAAGTACAAAATTGAGGTTGATCCAAATCTCGTTTTGATTGAATGCTCACCATTAAAAACTTCTTGGTGGCCACAAAAGTTTTGGATCATTACAAGTCTATATGACCTAATCAACAAGCTAGATGTCAAATAACCATTACAGTCGGCCCTAGGGGGTTTTTAATGGTGGGCATTCAATCACTACTATTTTCCGATGGTGTGATCTGCTTGAGATTTAAATCTACCTCATTTTTTGTATCAAGCCTTAAAATTATCTTTCAAAATGAATGAATGGATGGAATGGATAAAATACATACATAATGGTGGGGTCCACATTAGCACAGACTGCTAGCCACTTGGCTGGTGGCAACGTCACTAGCCAAATTGCGTCCCCATGCATATGACCAAAAAACCAAAAAGGATAGCACACATTTGACTTTTTGATACTTAAACCGCACTTTTTTGAAGTTTAGCATGAGTAAAAGTCAAATGAGTGCTTTTTTAAGAAAATGTGAGACATCTTCGTTGACTATGTGGATCCAACATCTTCATCAGCAACTTAACTTTCGACACTTCGGAAGAGGATCTGTATCAGATCTTCAGCAAATACGCGAGAGCTGAAGACTACTACACTCCTTGGGACGAGAAGCTCCAACGCCATAGAGGGTATGGCTCCATCCGTTTTTTCTACTTGGCAGATGCGTATGCAGCCATTGGGGTCCTTAATGGCATGAAGGTTGATGGCTGGCCCCTCACAGTGGAGATAGGCAATCCTTGACGTGCAGCCCCAAAAACTACTGTCCCCAAACTCCAGGGCCAACCCTCCACTAACCTACCCTGACCTAAATCTCCCACCCCAACCAACCCTGCCCGCCCTATTTGGGGGAATGCGATCCTAAACCCCTCTTCGTCAACCAAAGGTGCCCACAACAAGGGAAACGGCATGCTTAAATAGGGCATCTCCAGCAGCGTCCTTCTCAGCAAATTCTCGTGAGGTCAAACAGAGATTAAAGAAGCTAGAACTGGCCCTTGTGGCCCATGTGGTTAGCGTTGATACCCTTATTAACTGATTCCTGCAGGGGATTAGGGATTCCACGTATGTGGCTTCTACAATTGACATATCCCGCCTTGCCAATGTCCGTTTTCTACTCATCTTCAAGTTGAGAATGGAGGTCCTATCTTTCATGGCAGACAAATCTCTACATTCAACTATGGGTATCTCTAAGGTAGAACCATGGTCCTTGGCCAAAGCAGCTCTTGACAATGTTTGGATCTCCCTGTTCGGCATTCGAGCGCATGCCTAGTTCGACTCGGTTTTCATTGGATTGGGCAGCACCTTCGGAAAAGTAGTGGAAGTGGCCATATCATCTTCTCTGGGTTTTGTCCAGGTTGAAGCTAGGGTCAGAGTCATCCTCCATCCTGAGGTAGACACTCACAAAGCTCGGATTCTGTCTGTGGATGGCACTGATTGCCCTATCTAGGCCATCTTTGATGTGTTGTCGAATCTTCCAGGAGATGGTTACCAAGCTATGCCGCTGGCTTCGGCTTTTCATCACCCAACTCGGCCTCCAGACCTGTAACACCTCGTACTTTTAGTACTCGAGTTTTAGGATGGAAGCCTAATTTAGGAATTTAATAACCTTGCTAGACACTTGAATTTCACGTTAGTTATCGCAGGCCTTATACCACACGACCCACTAATTGTTCGGCTTATGCCATGATCATTAACAATCCAACCATATGATTACAAGAGCAATCATATTGGTTTAGATTATACACCTGTGCAACCGAAAGATCGACCATCTAATCATTCATTTTGGATCATAGAACGTCTTGATTAGCCTACTAGCACTAAAGTCCCCTTAGATGGGTCTTAAGGGTTCAAATAATTGAGATCACCATTGACTTCCAAATGAGCAGTCTCTAAGGCCACTATTGTATGAATTAGATCTGAGTCGACCATTTGTCTCAGTTTGCGAAGCACTAACCAGCTGACCCACGATTTATCATATCAAGCTGTCCATTCATCGATTTCCAAGATGGATCACCATATATACCACTAGAGATACCTATTTTTAGGATTCCAATTCACTAATAGATTAAGGATAGTTCTTATTATAACTACGAACGATGACCCTTAAAGGGTTAATCATTTGGTAGCTTACTTGAACTTATGTCTTAGATGTGATTAGATCATCTAATTATCTCTCTTAAACACATGTCTAAGAATTGATTTGATTAGTTAGAATACTTGCTTAGTTACTTTAACAAATGTCTTGGGATTGGTTAGTTAAACAAATGCCTAGAGTTAGTTAGAATACTTGACTATTTTACTTAACAAATGTCTTAGAATGGATGAGAATACCTGATAGGTTAACTTAAATACATGTCTTAGATTGATTAAAATATTTGATTAGTTTGTTTAAATACATGTTTCAGGATTGATTAAAAGTATTTGACTATTTACTCTAAAACACATGTCAAAGCGTCTAATCCCTAATTCAACCACTAATTCCCAACTGAGTGGTCCATAGGACCCTTTTAACTTTTGACGTTCGATTTCAGAATAATCTGACCCTCAGATCAAGGTAGATCCGTAATTGGACCCTCCAATCGGTTAGCTTGGCCCACTTAAGCTTTGGATATGACTAATCTTTGATCAGAGGCCCTTATTGGGACCTCTAAAGGGCATGGTCGGTGTGGATGTCGCGTATGCATTATGGACCCACCTTGAAGCGTGAGAGCACAGCAGGGATGTGCACTCGCTGTGCACGGGGCAGGGCAACTCGGTCAAAGCTGCTTTGACCGACGAATTCCCGAAAAGGAAAGGCTCTCTCCCTCTCTCCCGCCTACGAGCGTTCGAACGTGACGCCACTAGCATCAAGATATGGCACACCTACATAATTCAAAAGGAGGATCTGAACCGTCCATATTGTGCACGGTAAGGGTCTGACAAAAACCTGGTGGGTCCCACATGTAGATACGATCACGAATGTGCACAAACGTCATCAAAAATGGGCTGTATACAATCATTTTTCCGAAAACGGAAAACACTTTAGCAGGCCAGCTGTTACGATCCACATGAGGAGTTTTCCTTCAATCTTGGCAATTCAAGTGGCATTATCCCAGCCACTCAATGACCTCACACACGGACTAGGGCTTCCCATAGAAAACCATCGGCCGGTTTTCTCTATACCAGTAGTATTTAGATTGTATGGTAAAACCAGGCATCCGGGCCACTCATTCCCAATCCAATGGCTTGGAAACGTTAGGACGAACCATATAAGAAAGGTATTCTCGAGCACCAGGGCTTCCTTCTCTGGTTATTGCAGCCGCACTCGAGAAAACAGCCGTCCCTTCTTTCTTCGAACCCACCACTTAAATGATGGTGGAGCTTCGAAACCCCTCATCTACAAGCCCCACAACACCCATACGAACCCTTTCATGCTGTCGAAATGAAGGAAGGAGCAGCGGGAGGAAATCTTCCATTGACGCCGGTGCCTTCTTCTTCGAAGTTCCACCGCACCAACCAACTCGGATCAAGCCAAACACTGAGTGGATTTCCATCCTGGTGAGCCCAGATTCCTTGCTAAAGAGGAAGGAAGATAGAAGCAAGAAGAGAGAACGAGAGAGGCCAAGCTGTTATGCCATACGATGTTGACTCGCTCGAGTCACTGGCCATTTTTGGCCGAGTTTAGGTGGACTCACACCTTGCTCGTGTTGTGTGGGAACTGAAGAAGTGAGAGGAAAGGAAGAGAGAAAGGAAACAGGAGAACGAGAGAGAGAGAGAGAGAGAGAGAGAGAGAGAGAGAGATGGGTCGCGGGTCGGTTGGGCCCAGCTAGCTGCTAGCTGCAGCTGGCTTGAGCGAGGAGAAGGGAAAAGGAGAAGGATAGGAGGAAGAAGGAGAAGAGATAAGAAGGAAAAGAAAGAGTGAGGGGATGTGCAGCTGCCCTAGCCAAACAGAGTCAACTCGGTTTGGGACCGAGCCAGCCAAGTTGGGTAGGATGGATCGGGTTTTGTTGCATCAAGTGGAGGTCGTGCTGGTTCAATTGCACCAGATTGATGCATTTTAGGTAGTCAGGTGAGCCCCAGATAAAAAATAAATAAATAAATAAATAAATAAATAGGTTAGCTCGGTTTATGTTATCGACTATCGAGTTGACTCAATAAAGCTCACTGAGTCTTGTGACTAGATGGCTGCGTTGGGGCTGTTTAGACCCAGTTATTGAAATAAGCCAAGTTAATGGCTAATTTCGAAAGAAGACTCGAGTAGGGGCCTAGTTGACTCGTTGGATGTTGAGTTGGGCTGCACTTATCTCCCGCCGAGGTACAAAATCTCTACCCTCTTGTATTGCAATTTAGATTTGATTAATTGATTAAATGTTATAATTGGAAACCTCGTATTTCTCAAAATCCTAACCTTAAGTTAAATATGTGTCACGCCCCAGACTCGGTAACCGGACTCACAAGGAATCCGATAGCCAGTTCTGACCGCAACAACCTCCGTAGTACCCCGTTCTCGGCTCCTGAGACAGGTTCCGATTCTGGCATCTTACAAGGAGGATTTTTATAATAGTATAATCATTCCAATATGAGCATACCCAAGATCACAACAAGTATATCTGAGAATAACAAAGGGCACACATCACAAAATCTACTAAGAAATTGAACTTTTACAAGTTTACATCAGGCCCAAAAGGACATACATCAGATAATATGAAAAGAGAGAAAAGTCAGCAACACTGGGTCTTCAAGCTTAGATTTAATCCACGCTCCACCACTCTATGACAACTGCCTAGGATCACCTGCATGCATCAATCATGCATAAGCTTATAGAAGCTTAGAGGGTGGTGAAAGTGTGTGTCAATGGCGCACAGAAAAATAGTAGGAGGTATAAGGAAAGAACATGCTCAATGAGAATATTACTACCCTTACCAAGGCTTATCATGAATACCATACAATGAGTACTGGACTCCATACCAAGGCAGTGCATGAAGGGGGCTTACATAGCCAATGCTAATGCGATACAAGTAATGCCAGTGCTCATATCCAATCCACATATCAAATACATTTCCAGTCATAAGGAAATCATCGGGGTTCATTACACTGTTGAATGATTGCCGCTCTACAGACCCGCATAGTTAAACGAGCGTAAGAGACCTCACTACCTGCCTGTAGACAGCCAATCACCACCAAGGCCTGTCGGTAGCGGACCCATTTCACGAGTTAGTCAAATTCAACCTAATAATGTCGTCCCTCATAGGCAGATAAGGCCACATACCTATCTAGCTGACTACACGACAGTGGGAGTCACGACCTACAGGTGTAAGGCCCCCGTGCACTCATGTTTCCACCCAGTCATGGCATTGGAGCAGATCCTTAGTACCATGGAAGTTTTGGAAATTTCACCCATGAGCATCCTATGCACCCGGTATGCTTAAACATCATTTTCGGTGTCCACATGTCCAACCATCTACAAATATCCCTGTGAAGGCAAGGCCCTGATGAAGCGAGGGCAAATTTCGATCATACTATGCAATGTCAAATGCCTGAATCACACAAACAGCCATGCATCATACCTAAACATCCAACGTGCTCAAGAGGGGAAAAATCTATCCCTCACAATATCCCAATGGCATAACCATGACCAATCACATCTCAGCCAAGCATGCATATGATGCATATGTGAGTGGGCCATGAAGATGAACAACAAATGTCAATGCGATGAAACTGTTCTCCCCTCCTCACTAGTAGGGTCTAGGTACTTAGACCATTTCTCAAAAGGAATGCAACCTCAATGGGGGCCCAATAGCCTGGGTTAGCCCACGAGACTAGATGGATAATGGCATGGGCCTAAATAATAAGAATGTGCCTAACAATAGTCTATGGTGGACCTTTAACCACCCATAGAAGCAAGAATGGTCCTAACAAGGGCCTAGAGGGGCATATCAAGGTGGGCATTCAACCACCATTGTCCCCTGAAGGCAGCCTAATAATAATCTGCCAAGGATCAAGGCCCGTGGCCCAAGCATCACCATAAGAAAGAGATGGGTAGCTTATATACATATAGATACATCACATGTTGGGCCTCGATAAAGTGGCCCAAGGCTACACATAATTCATAGGCCCAATAAGGGAAATATACAGCGAAATTCACATACAATAATATGGGCCCATAAGGAAGGTTAGGGCCCAAACATAAGGGCTACCAAGTCCATAAATTATGGTGGGCATAGTGGGCAGCCCATTACTCCAACACATGGGCGAAAATCGTATTCAATATAAGCAAGTTGGGCCTTACAACCTAGCCCAAGAATTTAGTTATTTTGGTGGGCAACCAAGGGCTCAACCACTCATACATTCTAACCCACTAGCCCAATAGAATACCATGGAGAATATAGCCCAAGAATCCACTGGGCCTATCTAAAGGGTTCCAGCCATTTGGGCTTACAAAGAGTCCAAAAATCTGGTTACATATAAATACCCATATAACCTAAACAAGGTGAGCCTCAACGATGCATTAATTAAACCTAAAATTTAGGGTGTAAAGGCATAAATTATCTTACAAAATCCTCACAATATGGTGGGTTATACAACACATCTAGGCGGGCCCACAAGGTAGGCTGGAGAGCCAGCCAAGGCTGGATGCCACAGCCTGGGCGTCCCTACCTGATGAGCCACTCCAGGCCACACCACCAACAGTACAAGGGCCCGATGGCTCTAAACTTTTATAGGGTAATACTTCCATGGGTGGTACATGTCCCCACAAAATTTTAATATTTTTAGACACCTAGAAATATTTTAATTAATTTAAATAAAATGGTCTGTACAGAAAATCGAACTGACCTGGACGTCCCAACGTGGTAGACTAGTCCGGCCCTTGCCACGGTGTACACAGGAGTCTAATGGCCCCAAAAATTTGTATGTATGTCCGACCATGGGTAGGTCACCTCCTTATAAAGTTTCATAATTTTTAGACACCCAAAAGTATTTTAATAAGTTTCAAAATTCCAATCTGTCTAGGGTGGAATGCTGCTGGAAAAATAGTTGTCCACTGTCCTGAATTTGGGTCACCCAAATGGGTGGGTTCTGGGCCTCCAAAATTCCTAAAATTTGGGCCAAGGTCCCTTATCAAGCTTACAATAAGGTAAGACTTATAATATGGCCTACCTTCTGAGAAAATATTTTTAAAATTTTGTTTTTATGGAACTATACTGTTGGACTGCACAGCAGGAATTTCTGGCAGCCCACTATGTTGGCCCACCCTTTTGGATGCCCAAATGGGATCCATTGGCCCTAAACATTTTCAGGTAGGTCCTAATATGGGTGGGGCACATCTTTACAAAATTTTAGAATTTTTGAGGTAGTATACATATTTTATTTAAATTCGGAATTACAATCTGTCCAGAATTTCTGCTAAGTGCAGAATTCTGAATAGATCATGGTTGAGCACCCAATGGGATGGGCCCTGGATGTACAAAAATTGAGGAAAGTAAATTTAAACATTCTCTCATATATGTAGTACAAGGTGGGGTCCACCAAAGTGGCCCACCTGATCAGAAAATATTTTAAAATTTTACATTATCAAATTACAACCTTGCTGGAATTGCAGCAGAAAACCCAGCAAGTACCCATATTGGCCCACCCTTTTGGGGATCCAAATGCGGTCAATTGGGGCTAGAATTTGGCATGCTTATAGGTGGGATACTCACATTCAAAAATTATATTTCACTTGGTATACAATTCCCCATCAAAAACCCCAAATCCTGGCCTCAAGTCGGCCCCAATATCTGTCCAGACAGATTTGGACAGCAACATGTAATAGAAAAAATTAAAATATAAACATTGTTTTCCATGGGATTTAACTCCAGGAATTTGTGTGGTGGACCACCCCAGTGGGCCCCACAAATGTCCATACCTTCCCCATCAGCAAATATCCCTTGTATGTGTCCCATTAGGTGAATTTTGGGGCCACATGTCTAAGGATAGACCGCTATGGGCATCTAAGCTCCATGGTTGGTCTGAATTTTTGTTGGCCTACAAGGTGGGCCACACATGCAAGATTAGAATTCTATAATTAAAAAAAATAAAGAATCGGCCACAAGAAGAGGGGCTTCGCCACATTGAGGCCCTCCCCTTCATCAATCACACCATACATTCCTTCTATTCATATGTTACAACAAAGATCCATCACATGCATGTCCTAGATTTAAGATCAATGGTTGGGATGTCATCCCAACCATGATTCTAAGGTCTAGATGACCTATCATGCCCTGGAATCCAAGTAATCCTCCATAAAGGGGACCCATGGAGGGAAAACCCCATGCATGCATCAAATAGGTCATTTGGCCACAACTAAGGGATTATGTAGGATCTCCACCATTGACTGGTGGGTCCTACACTTCCCATAAAAAAAAAGAGATCTAAGAACATGAAAATAAAAATCCTAAATCCTAGGAGTAGACCCACCTTAGATTGCTCCAAACTTGGACCTCCTAACTCTTAGTGTACCAAGGGATCTATATCAATGGGTGAGATTGGATTTAGATGGTTAGATTTAGAAAGAGGGGAAATGGGGCTGGAATGGAGGGAAGATGGGCTAGAATAATGGAGGGAAGTTGTTAGGGAAGAAGAGAAGAGAGAGAGAAATGAGAGGGAAAGAGAGAGAGAAACCTCTTTTAAGCTAAGTATTCATTACTTTCTTACCTTGGTTAGGGAGGGGAGATGATTGCAAGTAGGGAGTTATAACCAAAGTTGTAGGTTTAATAGGTTAGTAAGCATGTGGGTGGTGTTTGGGTGGTGGGTAGTGTAGGTTATGGAATTTTAGGTGTTGTTGGGTAATGTGTATTAAAAATTATGCATTAGGGATGGGACATCTAAGAAAATGTGCACACCACTCCTAAGTGGGCCATGCGATCATGATCAAGGACTATAACATGGGATACACGCAACTTATGATCTATATATCGGATGGACACATAAGACGCGTCATTGGAACCGTAACGACGATGCGATCTCAATGGCATAGTTTTCGAGTCGATCCGAGTCAAGTCTATGTGACCGAACTCAAGGATAACCGCAAACACTATCCGAAGGTCGCGGGTCACCAAAATTTGACCGGTAGGACCGCGGGACCCAAATAAATAAAATTTATACTCACACACACATACATGCACACATGCGAACTCGGGTCGGGTCTCACAATTCTCCCCACCAACAAAGAAATTCCATCCCCGAAATTGATAAAATCGAGACAACAAAATGGATAATCATCATCATATAGCAATCATCAAAAGAGAAGGTAGTACAATCTGCATATATCAATCAACAAACAAATGGGGATAACGCTCTGTAATCTAGGCCTCGCGTTCCCAAGACGCCTCGGCCTCCGAATGATAACCCTATTGAATCTTCACCAAGGGAATGACCTTGGTCCTAAGGACTTGCTCCTTCCGATGAAGAATACGAATCAGCTACTCAATGTAGGAAGCATCCCCACGGACCTCAAGTGGCTGCCAATCAATCACAAGAATAGTGTCCGACCCACACTTCCACAACATAAAAACATGTAACACATCATGCATTGCATACAACTCAGGAGGTAAGGCAAGCCTATAGGCCACAGCGCCTACGCACTCGGTAATCTCAAAAGGTCCAATAAATCTCGGGGCGAGCTTGCCCTTCACACCAAAATGAACCACGCCCTTCATAAGCGAGACCTTGAGATATACCATGTCCCCGACTGCGAACTCGAGGGGTCGACGCTGATGATCAGCATAACTCTTCTGCCGGCTCTGAGTTGTGCGCATCATCTGCTTGATAACATCAATAGCCTCTGACGTCTGTAGCATAAGCTCAGGACCTAAGAGATAACGCTCTCCAATCTCAGTCCAACAACTAGGAGATCTACACGGTCTACCATAAAGTGTCTCAAAAAGAGTCATGCCGATAGTTGTCTGGTAGCTGTTGTTGTACACGAACTCGGCGAGAGGCATATGATCATCCCAACTGCCCACAAAATCAATTACACAAGCCCTGAGCATATCCTCAAGGATCTGGTTTACCCTTTCAGTCTGCTCATTCGTTTGTGGATGATAAGTGTTGCTGAGACGCAAAGTGACCCTCATCGCCTGCTGAAAACTCCTCCAAAACTGAGACGTAAATCTGGAGTCTTGGTCTGAAACGATCAAAACTGGGACACCATGCAGTCTCACAATCTCCTCAATGAACACCTTTGCAAGTCGATCCATCGACCAAGAAGCACGCACTAGAATGAAATGAGTCGACTTCGTCTGATGATCAACGATAACTCAGATGGTATCGTGACCGCAGTGAGTCCTCGGCAAACCTACAATGAAGTCCATCGATACGTGCTCCTACTTCCACTTTGGAACACTCAACGCTGCAAGGGACCAGAGGGTCTCTGATGATCGGCCTTGACACACTGGCATATGTCACACTCGGCCACAAAACTCATAATCTGACGCTTCATCCCCTGCCAGAAGTACTGCCTCCTCATATCACGATACATCTTCGTGGAGCTCGGGTGAATAGTAAGTCTCAATCGGTGTGCTTGGTCATAAGATCATGATGCAACTCTGGCATGTCCGGGACACACAATCGGCCTCTAAAGTGCAACCCATCATCGGAACCAATCTGCCAATCTGACTGCTCCACAGATGCAGCCTCTGTTCGGTACTCCTGAAGTGACTCATCCACCTGTTGAGCTTCGATTACCCTAGCCACCAAAGAGGCTTAAATCGACAAGCTCGAAAGCTGTACAATAGAAGACTGTAGACTAAACTCAAAGTCATACTCTGAAACATCTTCGAGCATCTATCACTCATGCACCATAATCTGTGCTTCCAGGCCTCGTGGCTGACGGCTGAGCGCATCCGCCACTACATTCGCCTTGCCCGGGTGGTACTGAAGGTCAAAATCATAGTCTTTCAGCAGCTCCATCCATCGTCTCTTTCGCAGGTTCAACTCGGACTGCGAAAATAGATACTTCAAGCTCTTATAATCTGAGAATAGCTCGAACCTGACCCCATATAGATAATGCCTCCACACCTTCAGTGCAAAGACGACTGCTATGAGCTCCAAATCATGGGTGGGGAGTTCAACTCATGGACCTTGAGCTGGCGCGAGGCATGCTCTACTGGCTTCCCGTGCTACATCAGTACAGCACCCAAACCAACTCTGGAGGCATCGGTAAAAACAACAAAACCCTCACTCTCGTTAGGAAGAATGAGAATAGGAGCAGACATGAGGTGGTCCTTCAATTCCGTAAATGTCTTCTCACCGGCGTCACTCCAGACGAACTCTATGCCCTTCCGTATCAACCAGGTTAGCGGCTCTGCAATACAGGAGAAACCCTCGATAAATCGTCGATAATATTCCACTAGACCAAGGAAGCTGCGAATCTCGGACGTGTTCATGGGCTGGCCCCACTGACGCACTGCATCAACCTTTAAGGGGTCCACAGTGACACCCTCCCTCATCACCACATGACCGGAGAACTTCATCTCCTCCTACCAAAACTCGCACTTCTCCAGCTTCGCATATAGCTGGTGGGCACGGAGGGTCTCAAGCATAATCCGTAAGTGCTCAGCATGGTCCTCTCGGGTCCTCGAATATATAAGAATATCATCAATGAATACCACCACGAACTGATCGAGGAACGACCGAAAAATCTCGTTTATCAGCTACATGAATACGGCGGGTGCATTGGTCAGTCCGAATGACATGACCAGAAACTCAAAGTGACCATAACGTGTCCGGAAAGCCATCTTTGGAATGTCCTCCTCTCGGACCCGAATCTGATGGTAATCGGAATGCAAGTCTATCTTGGAAAAATACTTTGCACCCTACAACTGATCGAACAGATCATTAATACGGGGAAGCGGGTATCGGTTCTTGATGGTGACTCTGTTGAGCTCGCGATAGTCCACACAAAACCGCAACGAACCATCCTTCTTCTTCATAAACAATATTGGGGCTCCCCAAGGTGAACTGGTGGGACGAATAAAACCTAACTCCCGGAGCTCATCCAACTGCTCCTGCAGTTTCCTCAACTCCAACAGTGTCATCCGGTAGGGGGCCTTTGAGATAGGTGCAGTACTGGGCACCAAATCAATCTGGAACTCCACCTGCCGATGCGACGGCAAACCTGGAATCTCTTGAAACACATCCAGGTACTCACAAACAACTAGCAGCTGCTCGATACTCTCTGCCACAAAATCTTCAATGACCAAAGCCAAGAGATTAGATAACGGCTTCACTCTAGGCTCGACGACGAACTAGAATACTGACAAGCCTGGAATATAAAATGTAACTGTCCTCGAAGCACAGTCTAAGACGGCACCATACTCTGCAAGCCAGTCTATACCCAGAATAACATCGAATCCTATCATCGGCATCACGAATAAATCGGCAGGAAGGAACATCTCGTCCACCAACACCGGGCAAGAAGGGCAGCGATGGGTCAATGCCACAGACTTCCCAATGGGAATCGAAACAGCCAAGGCCTCAGACACAGACTCTGATGGAATACCGGTCGATTGACAAAATTACTCAGCCACAAAAGAATGGGAAGCACCAGAATCAAACAAAATATGAGCAATGCAAGCAGAAACAAGAAGAATACCCTCAACGACTCCACCGGTCGATGATTACGGGTCCTGGCTTGGCGCTTGCTACGCAGAATAAAAACGGCCCTGAGCTGGTAGGGGAAGTAACCTGGAAGACTGAGGGTCCTGAGTCTGTGCCTGCTAAGCTACGATACATACTAGGCCCAGGGACCAGACATATGGATATCCCCTCTGCTGGTGCTGCGGCTGCTGCTGTCTCTACTGAGGAGGTCTACCTGGCTACCTATACTGCTGAGGAGGAGCCCTAAGAGTGGCAGGTGGAAGCTGTGCTCTCTGTTGCTGCTGAGGAGTACGACGAGGAAGCAACTGCGGTGGCCTCTGCTGCTGAATGGGGAGAGGACACTCACACCTCTGATGCTCGGCCTGTTCATAGCCGAAGCATACACCAGAAAAGGGGCCAAAAGATGAAGTGGCTGGCGGTGCTGATGATGAAGAAGAAGCTACTGTCTAAACCGTGGGCTGCCGAAACTCCGATCTGCCCCTCCATCTCTGCTGACGGTGCTGCGTGGACCTGTCAGCTGGTGCCCTCCTCTTCCGGTCTCCACCAGAACTCTGCTCTCTCGATCTCCTGGTCATAGCTCAGTCCTCCTCATAAACCAGTGCTCGATGAATGACCTGGTCGAACGTCTCCAAACAATGCCCTACCACAGGGCTATGAAGGGCAAGATGCAACCCAGTTACAAAATGACGGGCCCTCATCTTCTCATCGCTGGTGAGATGAGGAGCAAATCTAAACAGGGCCAAGAAACGGGCCTCATACTAAGAGACAAAAAAATCACCCTGTACTAGGGTCTCAAACTCGATCGCTCACTGGATTTGAACGTGCTCAGGGAAGAACTTTTAGTCGAAACGGACCATGAACTCCTCCCATGTCCAAACAAACTGAGGCCCGACCATCCTTAATATGGATGACCACCAATGACGGGCCTCACCCTTAAGGAGATAGGTGGCAAGGGATACTCTCTGGCCCGCAGGATACTGTATAGTGTCAAAAATCCTCGCAACCTTAGTGCGTCAAGCCTCAGCGGCAGAAGGGTCAGGGTCACCACTAAACCTCGGGGGATCATGCTACCGAAACTCTCAGGCTATCGCACTAGCACGCGGTAAGTCAAACTGCCCAGAAACCTCAGCGGTAGCAGGCTGACGGGTCTGCAATGCGGTGGCAACAAGCTACATCAACTGCTGAAAATGTTCGGCTCTTATAGGTACTGTTGGAAAGGCAGGGGCAGCACTCACCTTGGGCGGAGGCACGGGTGTGGCCAGTGGAGCAGGAGCCTCAGTAACTGGAATAGCAGGCTGAGGAGGGAGAATAGATGGGGGAACCGGAGCAACTGGAGGAACAGGTTGGATCGGGACCTCTGGAATCGGATCCTCAACAATGGGAGCAGGATGTGCTCGAGTAGCATGAGTACCTCTGGCACCTCGTCCATGGGCACCACAACCACGGGCGCCACAACCACAGGTGTCACGACCATGAGCGCCACGTCCATGCATCATCGTCTACAAAATAATGACGACGCAAGGAATCAGGATAATTATAAGCTCAATACGGAGTGAAGGGAAGAATCTCGGAACACTTCTTGTCCTATGTTCATGGCAGACATGCGTTGTTATTCTGAGTCATTCCAGAATTACTTGCTATGCTCTGATACCAACTCATGTCACACCCCAGACTCGGTAACCGAACTCACAAGGAACCCGATGGCCGGTTCTGGCCGCAACAGCCTCCGTAGTACCCCGTTCTCGGCTCCTAAGGCAGGTTCCGATCCTGGGATCCTATAAGGAGGATTTTCATAACAGTATAATCATTCCAATATGAGCATACCCAAGATTACAGTAAGTATATCTGAGAATAACAAAGGGCACACATCACAAAATCCACTAAGAATTTAAACTTTTATAAGTTTACATCAGACCCAAAAGGACATACATCATATAATAGGAAAAGAGAGAAAATTCAGCAACACTGGGTCTTCAAACTCAGCACTAATCCACGCTCCGCCACTCTATGAAACCTGCCTAGGATCACCTGCATGCATCAATTGTGCATAAGCTTATAAAAGCTTAGAGGGTGGTGAAAGTTTGTGTCAATGATGCATAGAAGAATAATATGAGGTATAGGGAAAGAACATGCTCAATGAGAATATCACTACCCTTACCAAAGCTTATCATGAATACCATACAAT
This sequence comes from Magnolia sinica, assembly GCF_029962835.1. Lineage (NCBI taxonomy): Eukaryota > Viridiplantae > Streptophyta > Magnoliopsida > Magnoliales > Magnoliaceae > Magnolia > Magnolia sinica. The sequence goes on along the minus strand of NC_080580.1, from coordinate 77,614,654 downwards.
GAGTACTGGACGTCATACCAAGGCAATGCATGAAGGGAGCTTATACAGCCAATGCTAATGCGATGCAAGTAATGCAAGTGCTCATATCTAATCCACATATTAAATACATTTCCAGTCATAAGAAAATCACCGGGGTCCATTACACTACTGAATGAATGCCGCTCTACAGACCCGCACAGTCAAATGAACATAAGAGACCTCACTACCTGCCTATGGACAACCAATCACCAATAAGGCCTATCGGTAGCGGACCCATTTCACGAGTTAGTCAGACTCAGCCTAATAATGCCCTCCCTCATAGGCTGATAAGGCCACATCCCTATCCAACCAACTACATGACAATGGGAGTCACAGCCTACAGGTGTAAAGCCCTCGTGCGCTCATGTTTTCACCCGGTCACAGTGTTAGAGCAGATCCTTGGTACCATGGAAGTTTTGAGAATTTCACCCATGGGCATCCTATGTGTCACGCCCCGAACTCGGAAACCGGGCTCACAAAATTTTCGATCACCAAATCCGGCGCCGACAGCCTCCGTAGAACCCCATTCTCGGATCCCGGCACCCATTCACCGGTTCCGATCCTGGGATACTACAAGGAGGGTTTCAAATCATCAGTCTGATTCATAATGAGCATAACAAAAGTATAACCCACAAACAATAACCATAAGAACACCACCACAAAATTCACTATGATCAAAAACTTTTTAGTATATTGCAACAGAAAGGGAAAATACAATGTAGTGCAAAAGATAAAAGCTCCAAAGCTCGTCTGCACGGTCCAACTACGGTGAGACTATGGCTGCGACTGCGTCCTGGCGTCACCTGCACGCATCAATCGTGCATAAGCTTATAGAAAGCTTAGAGGGTGGTGTAAGTATGTGCGCAATATAAGCGTGCTCAAAATGCAAGGTAAGAGTAATGCGGAATCATGGTGATGAGCACATGAATGCAAGCAGCCGTACCAAGGCTATGCGGTGCAAGATATGAATGCTATCGGCCATAACATAGCCATGCGATGCAAGATGCAACTTAAGCATGCCAATCCTCAACATGTATCAGTACAGTTCTGATTCTGGATAATCACCGGGGTTCAATACACTCTAAATGGCACTGTCTCTCTCCTAGCCGCACAGTCCAAGTGAGCGTAAGAAACCTCACTATCCGCCTGGCCAATAGTCACCAATACCTATCCGGCACGTCGATAGCAGACCCATTCACGAGTTGGTCAAACTCAGCCTAGTATTGCCCCTTATCCTCGGGCGAGTAAGGCCATACTCCTTTCCAACTAACCACGACACAGTGGGAGACGCGGCCTCCTAGTATTCGGCCCTCGTGCGCTCATATATCCACTCGGTCTCGACATTGGAGTCATCCTCTGGTACCATCGGGTTTAGGAATTTTCACCCAAGGACATCTATGACGCCCGTATGCTAGAACTAAACATTTTCGGTATCCAACTCAGCCTCCCACGATGTGTCTGTGGAAGCTATGGCCCTGATGTTGCTAGGGCATACAATAATCATGATCACATAGATGCAAGTGCATGAATCACACTACCAAACATGCAATAATTCCGCGCGTACCGAGAGCTCATGTGGGGCGACTCCGCCTATCAGGGAGCCCATAACGATCTGCCCGAAGGCATATGCTATGATCAGTCACTTCTCATATCAGGCATACATATGATGCGTATGATCATGAATCATGGATCTATGCTATACATGTTATGTGGTGATGGGCTCTGATCAACATGAAGATGGGCCTAGATGGCCTATATACTACAGACATGGGCCTATTAATGGGCCTTAGGGAGAGTCGTAATGCGGACATTTAACCAACATTAACCTTACAATGTGGACATCAAACCATCATTGCTCCCAAGGCACTGCCGCTATAAGGGTCAACACATAAATCATGGAATGGGCCTCATGTACATCCCATTGGGCCTCTAATACATCAAATGGGCCTCATGCATGGGTCTCGTATACATATATCAAGGTAGGCCTCAATGACGGGCCACAAATGCATCCACATGGGCCTAGTTACATGGGCCTTGCATACATCACAATGGGCCTCATAAAATGGGCCTTAAATTATCTCCAAAATGTTGGACAATTGGATGAAACACATGCATCATGATGAAGCCCACTCTAATGGAGGGTATGGTTTACAACACATACATAAGTGGGTCCCATGAGGGGCCTACCATAATGTTTATTTCCCATCCAACCCATTGTTAAGGTCATTCAGACCGGGGCCCACAGTAGTGTTTATTTTCCAAGCAACCTAGGGCCCAACATAATGTTTATTTTCCAACCAACTGTTCATAAGGTCATGTGGACCAGGGTAGGGCCCACTGTAATATTTATTTATCATCCAATCTCTTCATAAGGTCACGTGGGCCTAGATAGGGCCCACTGTAATATTTATTTTCCGTCCAAAATGGGCCCACTGCTATTTATTTTCCATACATCCTGTTGATAGGGTGTGTGTGTGGACCAAGGGCCCACTGGGATGTTTAGGTGCACCCAACCCGTTCACAGGGCCATGCAGTCAGGGAGGGGCCCATCGTAATGTTTATTTGCCATCTAACCTACGTGGGCAGGGAGCCCACCGTGATGTTCATTTGACGTCCAACCTGTTTATAAGGTCACCAGGACCTGGGGTGGATGTGGGGCCCACCGAATGTGGTTCACAAATCCAGCCCATTCATTGTGTGAGTCCCACCTGACTGACGGTCCATACCAAGTTTCAGCGACATCCAAAACTCAGGTAGGCCCCACCAAATGATTTTATATGTTTTAGGCATGTCTTCACATGATTTTAGATGGTATGGCCCGCTTGAGTTCCCTTTATGGCTGATTTTTGGGGTGGACGGCTGGTCCAAGGGGACCCATCAAATGCATGGTGTTGATGGTCGAAAAGCATCAAGGTGGGGCCCACAGTTGGGCCGTGAGGGCCTGCTCGGTCCGTCCGCCCGCCCTCTGATAGCGGCAGCAGCAGATGCTGCTGCCTCTGATTCCAAAATTTATTTTTTAAAAAAAAACCACTGTTTTGATGGTTTTTGATAGATGGGGCCCACTACAGACGAATCCATCCCAGCCATTGGTCCCTGTGGCTCGATATAATCCCATCGAGTCCAATATTGGGTGGTTTTTGATATACAGGAGCATCAGGGAGGTATTTTAATGGCAATACCGCTATTTCCTTTGGTATGGCCCGCTTGATTATCAGATTAGTCTAAATTTTTGGTTCAACGGCTGAAATGAACTGGGTAATGGAATAGACGGTGTGGATCAGTCCCATACATCAAGGTGGGGCCTGCATGGGCAGCCTACTCCAAAAAGGCCTCCTTTTAACGTTTTTGTTAGCTTGTGAGTATACACCACTGTCAGTATACACACTCCAAGTTGGCCACGCCCGTCCAGCGTCCAGTGACGCTGGACGGTGTGGATAAACACATACATTGTGGTGGGTCCCACATGGATGTGGCCCACCAAATATATACATATAATACATATATTATCTTATATATATTATACATATTATATTATATATATTATATATATATGATATAAAATATAACATATATATATAAAGCATTGGGCCCATCCAAACAGTGGATGGTGTGGATCATCACCTGTAATAGAGTGGGCCACACCGTCTGATATAGATGGACGGGGTAGATGTAACACATATTGGTGGGATCCACACCATCATAACGAAAGAGAGAAACATACGGTGAGATATAGAGGAGGGACCCCGCCATTATGGGCCCTCCATTGATACAACACATACATCAAAATGGGTCCCACAACAAGTGGGCCCTAAAGATCAAGATATCAATGGTGGATCACCCACCTTTAAGCCTCCTCCTTGCTCCCTTGGCCTCAAATGCTTCTTGCCTTACTTTTTTATGGAGGTTGATGGAAGATTGATGGTGTGGATGAGAGATGAGAGGGTGTAGATGGAAGATGAGAAGGTGGACCACACTTGGGAGGGAGAGGAAAGCTTGGACGTTTGAGAGGCTTGAGTTGCTTGGAGATTTGAGAAATGAAAGAGAGAGAGAGGTGATATGGATGGGTGAGGTGTGATGGGTGATGGGTTGGGTTGAAAATTTGTAAAAGTAGTATGGTTGAGGTTGAAATTTGGAAAAAGAGGAGTGATGAGGTGGAAAAAAGGTAGACTTTTGAAAAAGGAGGGAATGGGTTGAAGTACTTGAGGTATGGTTGCATTTATGGTTGATTGATGGGACTAATTGTGTAGAGATTCCCTCGAAATCCGTAACGCGCGGTGTTTCTTTGGAATAAACGTAGATCGACATCTTCTTGCTAGGGTATCGGTTCGGTGCGCGAGTCGCAGCGTTAGAACCGTAGTGACGATGCGGTCGCCAAGACATAGGTTTCGGATCAAGCCGACGTCGGTGTTCGGGACCTGGCTTAAGATCGCATGCAAACGTTGAATATGGTGCGAAGGTTGCCGAAATTTGACCGGAAGAACCGCGGAAGCCAACGGAACGGTACGGATTAGGACACGGGTCTTACACTATGCACCCGATATGCTTAAACATCATTTTCGGTGTCCATATGTCCAGCCATCCACAAATATCCCTGTGGAGGCAAGGCCTTGATGAAGTGAGGGCGAATGTCGATCATAATATGCAATATCAGATGCATGAATCACACAAATAGCCATACATCATAATTAAACATACAACGTGGTCAAGAGGAGAAAACTCCATCCCTCACAATATCCTACCCAATGGCATAACCATGACCAATCACATCTTAGCCAAGCATGCATATGATGCGTATGGGAGTGGGCCATGAAGATGAACAAGAAATGCCAATGCGATGAAGATGTTTTCCCCTCCTCTCTAGTAGGGTCTAGGTACTTAGACTGTTTCTCAAAAGGAATGCAACCTCAATGGGGGCCCAATAGCCTGAGGTAACCCACGAGACTAGATGGATAATGGTATGGGCCTAAATAATAAGAATGGGCCTAGCAATGGTCTATGTTGAACCTTTAACCACCCATAGAAGCAAGAATGGGCCTAACAAGGGCCTAGATGGGCATATCAAGGTGGGTGTTCAACCACCATTATCCCCTAAAGGCAGCCTAATAATAATCTGCCAAGGATCAAGGCCCGTGGCCCGAGCATCACCATAAGAAAGAGATGGGCAGTTTATATACATATAGATACATCACATATTAGGCCTCGATAAAGTGGCCCAAGGCTACACATAATTCATATGTCCAATAGGAGCAATATACAGCCAAATCCATATGCAATAATATGGGCCCATAAGGAAGGTTAGGGCCCAAACATAAGGACCACCAAGTCCATACATTGTGGTGGGCATAGTGGGCAGCCCATTACTCCAACACATGGGTGAGAATCGTATTCAATATAAGCAAGTTGGGCCTTAGAACCTAGCCCAAGAATTTAGTTATTTTGGTGGGCAACCAAGGGCCCAACCACTCATACATTCCATCCCACTAGCCCAACAGAATACCATGGAAAATACAGCCCAAGAATCCATTGGGCCTATCTAAAGGGTTCCAGCCCATTTGGGCTTACAAGGAGTCCAAAAATCTGGTTACATATAAATACCCATATAGTCCAAACAAGGTAAGCCTCAACGATGCATTAATTAAAATCAAAATTTAGGGTGTAAAGGCATAAATTATCCTATAAAAACCTCACAATATGGTGGGTTATACAACACATATAGGTAGGCCCACAAGGTAGGCTGGAGGGTAGCCAAGGCTGGACGCCCCAGCCTGGGTGTCCCTGCCTGATGAGCCACTCGAAGCCGCACCACTAGTAGTAGAAGGGCCTGATAGCTCTGAAATTTTACAGGGTGATACTTCCATGGGTGGGACATGCCCCCAAAAAATTTCAAGATTTTTAAACACCTAGAAATATTTTAATTAATTTAAATAAAATGGTCTGTCCAGAAAATTGAACTGACCTGGACGTCCCAACGTGGTGGGCCAGTCCAGCCCTTGTCACGGTGTACACAGGGGTCTAATGGCCCAAAAATTTGTAGGTGGGTCCCACAATGGGTAGTACACCTCTTTTAAATTTTCATAATTTTTAAACACTCAAAGTTATTTTAATAAATTTCAGAATTCCAACCTGTCCAGGGTGGAATGTTGCTGGAAAATAGTTGTCCACTGTCCTGAATTTAGGTCATCCAAATGGGTGGGTTCTGGGACTCCAAAATTTCTGAAATTTGGGCCCAAGGTCCCTCATCAAGAATACAATAAGTTGAGACCCAGAAATATAGCCACCTTTTGAGAAAATATTTTTAAAATTTTATTTTTATGTAACTATACTGTTGGACTGCACAGCAGGAATTTCTAGCAGCCCACTATGTTGTCCCACCCTTTTGGATGCCCAAATGGGGTCCATTGGCCCTAAAAATTTTCAGGTAGGTCCTAATATGGGTGGAGAACATCTTTAAAAAAATTTAGAATTTTTGAAGTAGTATAAGTATTTTATTTAAATTCGGAATTACAATCTGTCCAGAATTTCTGAACAGATCATGGTTGAGCACGCAATGGGGTGGGCCCTAGATGTCCAAAAATTGATGAAACTAAATTTAAACATTCTCTCATATATGTAGTACAATTTGGGGTCCACCAAAGTAGTCCACCTGATCAGAAAATATTTTAAAAATTTACATTTCCAAATTACAACCTTGCTGGAATTACAACAGAAAACCCAGCAAGTACCCACATTGGCCCACCCTTTTGGGGACCCAAATGCGGTCAATTGGGGCTGAAATTTGGCATGCTTATAGGTAGGATACCCATATTCAAAAATTATATTTCACTTGGTATACAATTCCCAATCGAAAGCCCCAAATCCTGGCCTCAAGTCGACCCAAAAATCTGTCCAGACAGATTTGTACAACAACATGTAATAGAAAGAATTAAAATATAAACATTATTTTTCATGGGATTTAACTCCAGGAATTTGTGTGGTGGACCACCCCAGTGGGCCCCACAAATATCCATACCTTCCCCATCATCAAATACCCCTTGCATGTGTCCCATTTATGTGGATTTTGGGGCCACATGTCTAAGGATGGACCACTATGGGTGTCCAAGCTCTATGGTTGGTCTGGATATTTGTTGGCCTACAAGGTGGTCCACACATGTAAGATCAGAATTCTATCATTAAAAAAATAAAGAATCGGCCACAAGAAGAGGGGCTTCGCCACATTGAGGTCCTCCCCTTCATCAATCACACCATACATTCCTTCTATTCATATGTTACAACAAAGATCCACCACATGCAAGTCCTAGATTCAAGATCAATGGTTGGGATGCCATCCCAACTATGATTCGAAGGTCTAAATGACCTATCATGCCATAGAATCCAAGTAATCCTGCATAATGGGGGCCCGTAGAGGGAAAACCCCATGCATGAGCATGCATGCATCAAATAGGTCATTTGGCCACAACTAAGGAATGATGTAGGATTTCCACCATTGATTGATGGGTCCTACACTTTTCATATATATAAAAAGAGATCTAAGAACATGAAAATAGAAATCCTAAATCTTAGGAGTAGACCCACCTTAGATTGCTCCAAACTTGAACCTCTTAGCTCCTAGTGCACCAAGGGATCCATATCAATGGGTAAGATTGGATTTAGATGGTTAGCTTTAGAGGATTAGAGGAGAAGTGAGGCTGGAATAATAGAGAAAAGTTGCTAGGGAAGAAGAGAAGAGAGTGAGAAATGAGAGATAAAGAGAGAAACCTCTTTTAAACTAAGTAATCATTACTTTCTTACCTTGGTTAGAGAGGGAAAATGATTGCAAGTAGAGAGTTACAACCAAAGTTGTAGGTTTAATAAGTTAGTAGGCATGTGGGTGGTGTTTAAGTGGTGGGTAGTATAGGTTATGAAATTTTGGGTGGTGTTGGGTAGTGTGTGTTGAAACTTGTGCATTAGGGATGGGACCATCTAAGAAAATGTGCACACCACTCCTACATAGGCCATGCGATAATAATCAAGGACTATAACATTAGATACATACAACTTATGATTTATACATCGGATGGACACATACGACGCGTTGTTGGAACCGCAACGACGATGCGATCGCAATGGCATAGTTTTCGGGTCGATCCGAGTCAGGTTTATGTGACCGAACTCAAAAATGACCACAAACACTACTCGAATGTCGCGGGTCGTCGGAATTTGACCGGTAGGACCGCGGGACCTAAATTAACGAAATGCATACTCACATACACACACATGCACACATGCGAACTCGGGTCGGGTCTCACAATATGGGTCAAAGTCCACTATATAACCTAGTTATTGTAAATAAAATTATAATTATCAAATAGTAGTATTTTATTTAATGATAGATCATAGTATCTAGTATCATGGCTACATTCACTATTGATAGTTATGATTATTAGCATTAAAAAATAGTTATCATGGATAACTATAATACTTGTTAATATAATTATTAGTATTAGTCCTCATTGTATTATCATTAGTAAATATTCTATTACTATTACTTGTATTATCTAAGAGATTATTAGTCATTATAAAAATATTATATAATGTTGGTACATTCAAATATGAACTTATGAACCATCATTATTAATATTGATGGATTAATACTCCTATTATGGATACTATTCGATCCATTATATAATAATAATAATAATAACAATGTTAATAATAATTTAGGATTAAAATCCTAAAATCTAAGTATGGGACTAGACTTTAGGATAAAACCCTAATCCTACATCAAAACCCTAAACCTAGGTTAAGATCATAACCATGATCATTACGATTATCAAGCATGATTGACCATTGATTGATTCTTTATACTAATATTAGATGTTATAAACATACCTACAATTATTAGACATTTACATTTTATTTACTATCCTTAAGTATTATTATGAATAGCTTCAGTATTAATAGCTATTATTATCATCACTAGAAAATACTATCACTTTCATTATGGGATGAGTATAAGTATTTTTAATATGAATATTATTATTAGTCATCATTATATTATCATTAGTAAATATTCTATCATTATTACTTGTGTTATTTAAGATATTATTAGTCGTTAATAAGAATGTTAGATAATGTCGGTACATTTAAATATGAACTTACGAACCATCATTATTAGTATTGATGGATTAATACTCCTATTATGAATATTATTCGATCCGTTGTACAATAATAATAATATTAACAATAATTTCGGATTCAAATCCTAGAACCTAAGTTTAGGACTAAACCCTAAGGTGAAAATCCTAATTTTGCATTAAAAATCCTATAGGTAAATAACTCAAGCCTTAGGTTATGACCTTAAACCTAGGTGGTGCATAGAACTTGGATCTAATTGTATAAGTTCATGATTTGTGGTAGGATTCAACTTTAAGGGCACACGTATTCCCTAACAAAACTAGTAGCAATTCGATCGACAGGTGATGACTTTTCTCCTTGAGCTTTCCATCTCTAAATTAGATCAAGGATAACTTTTAAATTTATTAAGAATGATGCCTTAGACCTCGATTAATTATGTGATTAGCTTACTTGGATATATGTTTGAGAATTAATCGTGAATATCAAATGCATATGCTAGACCTTGATTCATTTAATAATTCTTGAATTGTATATACACTTTGCTTAAGTTTTATTTTATTATAATGGTATCCTAGTTCGATACCTGATCCCTATGCTATTTGGATACGCTATCGTACTGCTTGCAAGACACATGTGAATCGAAATCTCTCTAGTTTGTGAGGTGAATCTCTATGTCTGTACTCAAGGTGTAATGAGACTGATTGTGCTAGGAATAGACCCTCAACATGGAGGTTATATTAGTGAAATTTTATTCATGGGACTTACCATCTATGGGGTGAATCCACCTATTTGATTTTAGGATGAACCATTTAACGTTTTATTACCGCTGCTTATTCATGTTTAAGGCAGGCCTACCAACCCGTTTTTAATCATTGTATTTAAATACCTTTGATAGTCATTTCCACTCAACATACGATGGTAGTTTTCCATACATTGAGAATCGATTGGCCATGTATTGATGGGTTTTATACACACCCTAAGGCGATAGACTCATGAGTTGAGGATGGTGGTCATGGGACACTATGCTCGAGCCGTCGGCCTACGCTAGTGGCAAGCCCCCATAGTGACCTTGAGTTTTATTAACTCGGCTGATTGTAATTGGAATAATAAAGGCTTGGCTAATCATGCATACATGGCACAGACCAGCATCCATCGCTAACGTAGGTGATGTACGATAGGTAGCCATTATATGGCACGTGAAGTATGCACATGATGTGCTTCACTAATGGCTAGCCACTTTACATGGGTGACGAGCCCAAGTTCGATTAGATGAGCATTCCCAGGTTGATGATTGCATGGGTGACAAACCCAATGTCTGCACAGATGAGCATCCCCGGAGCGATGATGCATTCATGCATCCATGCATATAATAAGAATGCATTTTGTTATGTTTTAATTGCCTTGTTGCTTTCATGTTATACTTGTCTGAGGCGGTGGTGTGTAATCTTAAGGGAAATTCACACTGAGTTGGCCACTCATCCATCAAATATATAATCGTATACATAGGACAGGTGGCTTAAGTGATTTTCAAGTTCAGACTGGTGAGGATCCAAGTACAAGTTTCAGGGATGCATGACTATATTGCTGAGAGGAGTTGAGGGGTCTTGCGGCTCACATTTATACGCTTTTTGTTATTTCTCATGTATGTAAATCTTGTAATTGTTAATGTAGAGACATTAGTTTATATAAGTCATTATGGGCAACCTCTTGTATATTCTAAATGTGAGTGTAAATTTTCCTTTATGTTGATTTTTCTATTCTAAACTAAATTGCTAACTCTCAAAGAATATATATATATATATATATATATATATATATAAGAAAATTGGCTCTTTATAGGTTAACACTCAAATTTTTGGGAAACGGGTTGTATACTCGGGTCCTGAAAACACGAGGTGTTACAAGACCCTCCACAGCATATGGATATGGATAAACTTCCTACAATCGGTATCATTCCCCCTCCACCTACGTGTGCTTGTCATAATGTCTCTTAGCAAGCTCCTCGTACCAATGAGCAAGATGCAGCAGCTTTACCTCCCCCCCAATCTACAATTTCGCTCCCAAAACCTGTTCAAGCCAACGCCCCAATACAGAACCCTCAATCCTCTGCCCCAATGCAGAACCCGCGGTCCACATTCCAGCCCTCGCTACCTGTTCGTACGAATGCCCCAATGCCTAACCCCTAGTCCACAACCACTCTTCCGCTACCTACTCATGAAAATGTCCTAATTAATGCAGAACTCGACCCTGTCAGTGGATAGGCCTGCCTCCCCATCACCCCCCTAGTGCCTGCTCAACCCACACTGACTATCAGTGTTGCCCCTACCCCTCTCACTAGCCTTGCCCCTCCCACGAGGCAAACCAATACCTTGCTACCTGACCTACAGAACCAACCACAACCCACATTGATTTCTCCCTTGCCACCTAACCTTTAGAACCAACTAGCCAACTGTATCTTCTTGCGGACTCCTCACCCTAGCAGAGGCATTCGCCTTTTGGTTAGTAATCGAGGTGCCCTATCCGAGGGGCACAACCCACTTTAGGCGAATACCACATCTGAGGAATCCTTTGCAGATGCTGCCATGAAAGCTTAGAACTCTATCCCTCTTGGACAAGGCCACTCAACTAATGATATCGAAGATATTCAACTGGCTGTCGACCTTTCCCCCTTCTTCCACTAGGGTCCGGAAGAGCTGAATTTACTGCAGGCCAGCCAGCCCCAATCAGCCTTTTTGCTAGGGTTGTGGGATACCGTGCATTTGATGGATCCCCTTTAGGTTATGGGATATGCCAAAAATCAGCCGTATACGGGACTCGAGTGCGCCATAACATTTAAAACCATGAAAAGACATGTCTAAAACATATAAAAGTACTTGGTGGGGCTCACATGAGTTTTGGATGTAGCTGAAACTTGGTTAAACCCCTCATCCAAGTGGGACACACACAATAAATGGTCTGGATTTGTGAACCACGTCTCGAAAGGCCCAATAAATGATTATGAATGTTTTAATGGGAGGGCAACTCCTCTCGACTTTTGTATGTGATGTGGCCCACCCAAGTCATGGATTGACTTGATTTTTAAGCCCGTGGCCCACCATGGAATGGTGCATCTAACAGATGGGATAGATGTTCGACACACATCATGGTGGGGCCCACACAACTGGACCTCATAATACCATTTCCATGTGTGTGTGTGTGTGTGTGTGTGTGTGTGTGTGTGTGTGTGTGTGTGTGTATCCCATAATTTAAAGGGAACCCATCAAATGCACGGTGTTGATGTTCGACACACATCATGGTAGGGCCCACACAGCTCGACCTCATGGGAAGTTCCCATGAGGTCGACCTCATAGAACCATTTCCCTATATGTATATATATATATATATATATATATATATATATATATATATATATATATTATATTATATATATATATATATACACTTGATGGTGGGCTCATGGGAAGTTCCCATGAGGTCAACAGCATAGAGGTATATATATAGCAAGAAGCCCCAAATCCTTGATTTGGCCAGGAAACACTACACTGTTTTGGGCCCAGTAAGTGAAGGGAATGATGGATGGTGTAAAACCCTATTCATCTCCTACCATTATTAAATGAAACCTATCTCATAATTTAATTCACACTATTTTTTTTTTAAATTAAAAAAATAAAATAAAATCAACCAAGTGTGTCAATTCATGCATGATCATATACAACTGCTCATCTATTTATTTTAATCAGATACATTTTTTAAGCTACCTATCAAGGATTGCTATCCAAACCTGATGATTTATGGTTATCTGATTTTTATGATGCCAACTAAGTAGGGAAGTTTGATAACGACAGACGTCCACAAGTGATTTTTGTCATTTTGGGACATATATAATGCAGTCTCATTGAGTCACAAGCTATGGTTCGTTCTACAACTTGATCCAAATGTCGCTATGTTGCTGATACGGTAGCTGAACTATCTTTCCTTCCTATGTTTATTAAGGATTTTCCTATTTTTCTTCAGTATCCACTTATTATTCGGTGTAACATAAACATTATGCCCTCTCTCATATCTAACCTTATCTTTAGTACCGGCTTACCAAGCATGTTGAAATTAAATATTATTTCATTTTTATTAATTTATTTGAAATTTAATTAATTAATAGCATGGCCCAATTAATTAGTGAATTAGATTAATTTGTATTGTACATCTAGAATAGGCCGAAGAAGACATGATCCCATGCAAATACTCATTCCACCTTAGGTGAGCTAGGTGGGGACCACCGCGATGTTTGTGAGAAATCTACCTCGTCCATCCATTTTTTGAGATCATTTTAGGACATAGAGCCAAAAATGACCCAGATCAAATGCTCAAGTGGACCACACGAAAGTTAAAGGTGGTTAAGGAAATTCTTACTGTTGAAACCTCCCTGGGGTTGAAAGTGATGTTTACATACCATCCATACCGTTAGTAACATCATTCCTACTGAGATGAACTGAAAACACAAATATTAGCTTGATTCAAAACTTCTGTGGCCCCATGAGTATTTCATCTGTCGACGTTCAATACTCATGTTTTCGACCCACTTGAGTATTGGATTCGGGTCATTTTTGGTTCCATGTTCTAAAATGATCGGGATAGATTTCTCATAAACATCACGGTAGGCCCTACCTAGGTTTCCAGTGCAGTAACTTCAAGTGAAAGGCTTTTGCAGGAAATCCGCGTCCTAAACCTGGGTGGGCCTGTCCCTGACCAACCCCCAAAGAAATTAAACTTGGGTCTAACCAGAATGTCTGAAAACGAAGCCCAAGCCTACACTTAGGCCCAAAGCCAGCCATTTCTTGCCCTGGCCCACCAATCTCAAACCTCCATTGGGAATGTGATCTGGTAAACGGATTTGCTACCCCTGCCACCAGCCAATGGCTGATGGTCAGTGCTCTGTGGGCCCCACCATTATGTATTTGTTTCATCCATGCCATCCATTTATTTTTATTTTTTTAGATCAGTTTATGGTATGATACCAAAAAATGAGGTATATCCCAATCTCAAGTGGACCAAATTACATCAAACAGTGTTGAATGAATGTCGACCATTAAAAACTTTTTGGGGGCATAAAAGTTTTGGATCAAGCTTATCTTTGTTTTTTCCCTTCATCTGGGTCTGTATGACCTAATCAACAGATTGGATGTCAAATAAACAGTACAGTGGGCCTTAGGAGGATTTTAATGGTGGATATCCAATCACTATTGTTTTCCTGCAGTGTGTTCTACCTGAGATTTATTTCCCACTCAATTTTGGGATAAAACCCTAAAATGATCTGTAAAAATGGATGAACGGAATGGATGAAACACATACATCATGGTGGGGCCTACAGAGCACCGACGGTGGCTGGTGGCAGGGGAAGTAGCCAATCCGTTTCGTGTGATCTGCAGGAGAATTTTCTAAAGGATTCCAGCTGGTTTCTTTTTGTCTTCTAGCGAGCTAACACGGGTCGAACCCGTGACCCGAAACGCAGCGATCCCTACGTTCTAACAGCCGTGACACGTGGCTCGATGTCTAGCGTTGGCCGGTTGTGGGGCCTACCAAATTTCATGTTTGAACAAAAACAAAACATCATAATTATAAAAATACATTAACCACGCTCCCCAACCAATACAAGGCCCATGATCCAGGGTATACACTCCCGTGTGCGTTATCCACACCACCTTAAACAGTGGTGACTCATCTACTGTACAAATGGTGTGCATGTGCACCAATCCAGACCGTGCAAACCAACTGGGCCCACCATGGATGTTGGATGAGCCAATAACTACGCTGATCTAACAATCCCAACCCTCCAATCAGTGGATCCCAAAGGAGAAGTTAAGAAACAAGAAGAAGAGAATGGTCAACAGTAGCCCATGTGGACGGTCTAGATTGAACGGTGATGAACGGCCACCGTTTAACATGGTGGGGGGAACAGACAGCTACTGTATAGCCCACGATCTGGACATTTTCCCAATGCAAATGATAGATTATTGCTGTTGAGCTTGGAAAAGAGATGTGGATTTGTGTCTATATTTTTGGAGCCAAAGGTGGGCCCATGTGAGTAGGATGCATACAATACATACCCTTTGAAAGGCTCGACAGCTTGCAATGTGAGTTTATAATAATATAAACATTATTATATGGTTGGATGTGAGAATAGAGAGGAGAGAGAGAGTAAAATAAAGCTTTGGGCCTTTCTCCTCGATCACACAAACAAAGGAGTCTTTTCTCCTCTTTTCTCTCAATCATGGTCACAGGTCACTAGGTCAGATATGAGCAATGGATAGGATGAGGTGATGGGTCACCACCATTTTTTCAAATGGTGGTCGATCATATCATCCACCTACATGTGGCATATGCTCATCCCGACCGTCTGATGGGACTGATCGAGCAATTTTATCCGTCTGATTTGATCCATTAATTACTGACCATTTTATTTTCACCATCCATTTAATAGCCATAGATTGGATGGTTTGGATCATTCAATCAGTGTGGGGTTGATTGTCCAACTAAGTCTTTCCCACCAACATGACACGTTTGTAGAAAATCTGTACCATGGAAACGGCAGCCCTCACCATGAAAATGGCAGAACACAAAAATCAGGCTGGTCCACTCATCAGTTGGACCACACAGTTGGAATGAATAGACAACCGATGGTCTGATTCAACATACAGCTATGGCTTACCTGATTGGTGGACCGGCTGATTTTTTACCAGAGGATAGTCACGGTGGGACCCACCAATCGAATGGTTCGAATTTTCTACTAAATGAGCATGTTGGCAGAAAATACAAGGTTGCACGACAAGTTATGGTGCTTCTGGATGCACCTGATCGGTTCTGAAATTTATCAACTTCTTCTTCAAATAGTCATATGAATTGGTTTTAGGAGTGTAACAAGGTCACCATGAGAAGCCTTCGACGGTTAGGATCATCCGGTCAATGTGATTCCTCCCATTGACCATCTAATTGATGGCCCATCAAGTTGAAAACTAAGTTACCTTGGTTAGCTCGCTCGACCTGATTTGAAAAAGCTCGGTTCGACTCAGTTTGAAATTGAGCTCGAGCCGAGTCAAGTTAGTTTTTTGAGCTTGAAAAAATTTGGTGGAGGTCAACTCAACTTAGATCAACTCATATCAAACCCCCCATTCGAATCGCACTTGGATTAAACTAGTTGGGTGACTCGATTACTTTAGCATTCATGTTGCTCACCAAGTGTTTGATGAAATGGGGTCCTTACTCTTGCTCGGGTGGTAGACTCTCGGGAGTTTCAACAACCGTTCAAGTTCAAGTACCCATAGGTGGTGAAATTCCACTAGTGTGAGTGTGTGGGGTGTGTGTGCATATGTAAATAATAATTTTATTTTTTATTTTTCAAGTGTTTGATGAAATGACTCGCAGAAGTGCCACAAGGTTACAAAGAAAGTATGTATATGAAATAAATACCAACTCGGCTTGAACTAGCTCAAGCTGCTAGCCGAGCCAAGCCTAGCTGGATGATGGAGCTGAGCCAAGTTCAAGCCGTGCCCAGCTAGTGGCTGAGTCGAGTCAAGCTGTGCCAACCTCAACTTAGCTCAACAGGTGTACACCTCTACTTATAAGTGGCCCATCATTTGAATAGTTGAAATCAATGAATAATAGAGTTGATTAGATTGTACTGCTTCAGATCATTATAGTTTATTTGGTTGTGGCCCCCACCATTACGAACGGTGGTGATGCTACTCATCAGATATCAATTTTTATACGAAAAAAATGGGACTTCAAAACCCGTACCCTAAGGTTCCAGAGAATATAGACAGGTAAGCTGCAGGTGATAAATGATATTTAAATGAGCTTGGAAGTTAGAGCTTTTCTAAGGTCACACGCATGTATACGTACAGTGATGTACAACCCCCCACATGTGCCATCGGGTACAAAAGCATGAGTTCCGTCCATCAGGTAATTCCAGATTCATTTGATGCTCTGGCACAAAACCTTGGACGGTCAGACTGCCAGAATTTATTAATGAAATGGATGGATGAAAATACTATAGTAAGTTATTCTAAGCCGTACAACTATTTCCAAAATTCTAGAGCACCTGATGAGAGTACCAATCTGATTTTTGGAGTATGGAATATAGATGTTGGGTCCCACATGATGGATGGCTTGGATTTCATGCACGTAGGCCAATATGGGTCATACAGTGGCATGTACCTGAACTGTCTGTATGCTTGTGGGCTTAGAAATACCACTGGAAATTAAATAAGTGGAGTATGAGTATGGCATTAGACCTTAATTTTTTTACTTAAAAATTTAATTTTATAATTAAAATATTAATTAATTTTTAACTCAATAATTATCCTATATTCTCGCAATAGTTTAATAGAATTCAATTTCTTCAAAGAGGATTGTAGGTTGACAAAATCTGATGAGATGTCAATCTCGACGGTACAAAATGTGGGGCACATTGTTGATGGGCCATATATCTAATATCTCACTCATTGAACAATCTTAACCGTCTAAAATTTTCATGATGAATTTGACAATTGACTTTCTTCAATATAACCATCCGTTTGGCAATCACAATGTTATCGGACTATTACGATCATCCAATCCATTCAATTTTGAGGATATGAGCTACAGTGGGACAATTTGGACGGTATTGATTTGGGTGATTGCATCGAAATGTACGGTGGATCTTTGCATGTGTAAGATGAACCGTACTCTCCCCAAGTACCATTTGATCATACTACATACCAACCCATTTCTTTTCTATACAACTTGAGATTGTTTAATTACAATACATGATTACAAACATTTTGTAAGACGAAAATTCACAATTTCAATTTCGAAAGTGGCCATCATAAAAAGTAAATTTCCAACTCTGCCACTTTTATTTTTTGGTGGGCCATCAAGGAGAAAAAAGTACATTTTTATCCACAAATCACATGTAGAAGTTAAAAAAACAACGTTACAACATGTAATTGAATAACTGTCCCGGCGACATTTGGCCGGATGTGTCAAATTCCGGCGTTGGGAGGTGTCACAAGTCCTCGGAGATGCTCTCGAGATTCGGCTGCCAGACGGTGGCCCGCCCTTTCCGTCGATCCCGACGTGACGCTTTCTTTTTCAAGTGGACATCAGTCACATACTCTTCTTCATCTGTAGCTTCATTGGCTCCTCTGATATTATCATTTTTCTTGAATGATTTCTTCTTCTCGTGGGGCTGCTGCTTTTCTGGTATCGACGATGTTGGAATTAGGAAATAGATGTGGCCCCGCTTGAGGTCCGAACCTGGGGAGAGAATCAAGATTTTACGTACCACACCTTGTGAGCATGGGCGACTGAGAACATGGTTCGGATTCGACTTCATTACTTCACCAGCAGTGATGGGGCCGCTATGTTCTTCGACGTGTCCATTCAAATGAACTATCCGGATCATGTCTAGAGCCCCGCATGGTAGGACACAAGCCAAACAACAACGGAGGCTATTTCCCATCTCTCTATCTCTGAAACTCTCTTTCCATCTACGAAGGGACGACCTCGGACATGTTATATAAGGTTATATATAGGAGTCGACGTACTGATTAATAATAGATTAGCTAGATTACCGCGTGAATGTGAAATGACAATAATACCCTTGCAGATGGTTAGTCTTAAGTCCTTCCCAGGGGAGCGGATTAGGTGTTACCCTTAACGTGGGGCCCACCTTAATGATGTGTTGTGTATATCCACGCCGTCCATCCGTTTCTCCAGCCTATTTTAGGAGGTCCACAAAAAAAAATCATATAAAAATCTCAGGTGGACCACACCACAGGAAACAATGGTTACTGACTGTATCGCCGTTAAAAATTCCAAATGACCCATCATAAGTTTTTATAATGCTTATTTTTCATACAAATTGTTCATAATGTCAATAATACCTGGATGAAGGGAAAATATAAATATCAGCTTGATCCAGAACTTTTGTGGCCGACAAAAAGTTTTTAATGGTCATTGGTAACTGTTTCTAGAAGTGTGGTCTGTCTAATATTTGGGTCTTCATAGGATTTTAGATCTTGTAGTAAAATAAGATGGAAAATCAGATGGACTGCGTGGTTATATGACACATTCATCAAGATGGGCCTCACACGTTTAGGTAACAC
Source organism: Magnolia sinica (assembly GCF_029962835.1). NCBI lineage: Eukaryota > Viridiplantae > Streptophyta > Magnoliopsida > Magnoliales > Magnoliaceae > Magnolia > Magnolia sinica. Next base: position 77,595,383 of record NC_080580.1, on the reverse strand, counting down.
CCAATAAGGTGTTACTCGGGCAACAGCTAATTCGCTGCCCGTCTTACTCTTTAAGTATTTTGTTTCAAGCGTGAGTTATTTGATACTCTGGATTCATATGACAATTGATACACAAGCACTTAAAAATGGTGCACATGGGCGTAAATTAACTCAAACTGAGCTGATTAACTTTTAGAACTCACCGTTGCAAATTTAAAAGTCCAGAAATTAGATTATTTTTTTTAACAATTTTAATCTATTGCTAGTGAAAACTGTTCTTTGAAATAAGGCCACCAGATATTTTTCATTTTAACCGTGCAATAAATGTCCCTGGATCTGATAGTTAGATACTCAAGTAATCGTAATTTTTGGTGCAATATACATCGAAGATGCTACACTTGATTTTAACCGTTTAATTTGAATTGATTTTATGATGTGTACAATTTTTAATTAGTCTCTAAGTGCCTGTGTATCATCCATCACACCCTGACAGAGAATCAAAATTTTTCTTTCCGAGGGGCCAGGCTCCTATGATAACAGTTTTTTTTTTTCTTGTTAGTACACACCCATGTCAGTACACACACTCCATGTTAGCCACCCCCGCTAGGGTTCGATGCCAAGACCTCAAGTGTTGAAACGAGGTATCTCCACTCAGTCTGCCAGTTGAGCTATGATCTAGGTGTCCCATGATAACAGTTCACACACAAGAGGAGCCTGGGCAACAAAGCGCTCCGGGGCCCCACCGTGATGTAGGAATAGGACATCCAGTCCGTTCATCATTACACTAGCTCACGTTACAGCTTAAGTCCACACAAAAGCATATATGAAAATACATTGGGCCATGCTACCCAAAAACAGTAGGAAAAGGACGGTTGCGAGTGAAACCTTATTATGGCCCACGAAAGCTTCGGTTCAGATTGATATTTGTCTTTTCCATTCATCCTGGTGAGCCTTAGCATGCAAACATAGAGGTGGGCCCCATGAGGTTTCAATGGTGGGTGTCCATCTTCACCATCCGCATGATGTGGTCCACTTGAGTTTTGGATAGGCCTGATTTTTAATCCCACATCCTATCATGAACTGCTACAAATGATAGACTGAGTGGATGTGTCACAGGCACTTCAAGGTCGGCTGTACGGAGCCTTATTTTAGCAACGCTCTCATCACCGTATGAAAAGTGATGGTGACTCATCCTCCTTACACGTGGAACTCATGTATTGCCATCTAAACCATCCAAGCTATGGGGCACATTGTGGATGGAGCATACATTTAAAATAATCCGGATCAAGCAACCCAACCACCAAATTGACAGATAAATAATGGACGGTTAATAATAAAACAGTGAGTGATTCAAATTCTAAGGGAAAACACCGGAAAGTCCAGAAGGTTACTATCATCATCTCATTGCAATTTTGTTGCTAAGCTCCATCCATCATTGGGTCAGTAATTTGGACGGTTTCGATTGCAATATGTACGGTTGAATAGCCACCGCCATTTTAAAATGTGGGAAGATGGCTTTTCCAATTCATCAGGATACCAACTCACGGCGGCCCATCAAATCAACGGTATGGATCACCAAACCATTTGCTCCTCTGTACGACTGGACGCATGAGATCCGTATAATTCGACTTTAGACTGCATTTGAGCCATCTCAGAGGAAAGATGGCAATCCTTTATCTAATCTAAGCCATCCAAAGTAAAGTGTTAGTGGATTATGGCATCCATCGCATCGGACGCGGATTGTTTCGTAAGGAGCGCACCACGCTATCGCTTGGTGTGGATTCTCTGACGGCCCCACCGTGATGTATGTTTTAGATCCACGCCGTCCATCCGTTTTCCAGATCATTTTAGTCTTAAGCCCAAAATTGAAACATATCCAAACCTCAAGTGGACCACACCACATAAAACGGTGGGGATAACGACGTCCACCGTTGAAGCCTTTCTAGAGCCTACAGTAGTATTTATTTGTCATCCAAACTGTTTATACGGTCACACAGTCCTAGATGAAGGGAAAAAACAAATCCAAACCTAGATGAAGTTTTCAACAGTTGAAGTTCAATTCCCACTTTTTCCTGTGGTGTGATCCATTTGAGAAATTTATATGTTCGATTTTTTCTCTTCATGAAATAAACATATCTTTAAAAACGGATGGACGGCTTGGATAAGACATGTATATTAAGTTGGACCCCACAGAGAATCCACGCCACGCTCTCGCGTGGTGAGCTCCTCACTACTCATTCCGCGTCCCATCCCATCTGCCTGCCTCTTGGTAGTTGCGAGCCGTACAGACAGCGCATGCGCCAACTGGCAAGTGGATTAGATATCTATGCCATTCATATGATGACCCCACAGAAAGGACGACCATGAGTCAAAACCAGGCTGATCCATTCATCAGGTGGGCCGTCCTTATTTGTAACATTTCAACGGTCCAGATTCAATGCGTGGCCTGTGTGATGAGTACATCGTCATACTTTTTTTTTCCGATGGTTATCTTCGTACATGCCACGTTGGCGGGTGCCGTGCCGGTGCGTGTGGATCGGCATCCTTATGCCTGTTGCCGTTTGGTGAATCTCAAAACACCAACTGTTTGATATAGACGGTCCACATGCTAATTGATTTGAACCGTCTGATCGATGGACCACCTCACTGATGTGGCCTAGCACAAAGATCATAGCCAACTGATGCCTTTGGAATGTCTGCGGAAATTCATCGGTTGGATGCTACAGTTGTCCGACCAGTACCGCTTGGGACCATGTAATTGGACGGCAGAGAAGGAGTTACTCTGGTCGCGAATGACGCTTGATACGCAGGCACTCAGAAATTGGAGACGTGCCTTAAATTAACCAATTCGTTGATTGGTGGACACGTGTACGTTTAAATTTGGACGGTTAATTTGAATTACTTGTATTACAAGCATGCAATTTATATATAATTCGTTAGTGTCTTCGTATCATCCATCACACACTGACAGAGTACTAAAAAACAACTGAGATCCATAGAAGATTTTAAAACTTAAATCTAGCTGCCTACGGTTCAATTGGTTTTTGTACGATGAGCTATTTGATACTCTGCCAGCCAAACACGGTTGATACTCAGGCACTCAAAAATCGTATACGTCGTATACATTAACTTAATTAAAGAGAATAAATTGATCGAATGCCCTTGTTTGTTGATAGTTTAACATAGAACCATTCGATCTTTTTCCATTTTTAGTGCCCGATAAAAGGAATCGGATTGGCTACTCCCCCTGGCCACTGGCAAGGTGGCTGGTGGTCGGTGCTCTGCCGGCCCCACTATGAAGTATGTCTTTTATCCATGCTGTTTATCCATTTTTACCGATCATTTTAAGGCTTGATCCCAAACATGAGAGGGATATAAATCTCAGATGGCCGCCCCACAGGAAAAAATAGTGATTGGATATCCACCATTAAAAACCTCCTAAGGCCATTACTTTTTTTTTTTTTGCAATTTCAACATATTTTCAAAGTAATTCAAAAAAATAGTGACGTAGCATATCAAGAGAGGAAATCGATGTTGATTATGCTTTTATGGAATAATACAATTATGGAATTTATAGATACAGAAAGAACAGACCCTTTCGTAAAAGGACACATACCCTTTTCACGGTGTCTTTTCATCATTGGCAACGTCCACCGACATTTTGAAATCAACCAAATAACAAGTAATTTACGTATTTTGGAGGACATGTTTCATTTAATATGTATCAATAGAGATCACAGTAGTAAAATTAATTACATTTTCTTTTAGTAGGATGCCATCTGAGGAGCAACATATAAAGAGCAATTGCTAGGAAAAGAGGGTCCCATGGGTAATTGAAAAAAAAAAACTAGTAAAACGGTGAGATCTTCATATCCACCCACTAATAGAAATAATGGTCGAAGTTCAATCAACACTGTTTCTAGTAATGTAGTCCACTTAAGATTGGGATATATCTCATTTTTTGGCTCACAGCATAAAGTGATCTAGAAAAACATATGGACAGCATGGATGAAACACATACATCATGGTGAGCCCCACAGAGCTGTTTCAATGTACAGGCATGGATGGTCCACCTAATGAGTTCGTCGGACTGATTTTCATGCCACCTGGTCCACCTAATGTAGAAAACCACTCCACTAATTATCCGTGCCTTTTTGCTAGAGCTGTATACGGTACAACTTGACTCGGCTCGGCCACTAGCTTACCTCAGCCCGGCTCGGCCCTCGAGCCTAACTGGTCAGCTCGGCTTAGTCAGCCTCTCCGGACGGTTCGGGCCGAGTTAAAGCTTGTGTGGCATTTTTTCAAACACATATAATGTACTTATAATTTCTCGCGGTATGCAAAACAGCAGCAACAATTTATAGGTATTTCATCAAACACTTAATAGGCAACATCAAAATCAAAATACAACAATAGTTTTATAATGTAATGTTTTTTTTATAGTGATTTGTTTCATATCCATACCTTCCTCACCACGGCCAATCCTACCAAGAATATACACACCTAAAATAATACTTTGTTCAGTCATTTCATCAAATATTGTGTGAGCAACATCAATATCAAAATAATCGAATCACCGAACTAGTTCGATCGAGTATGATTTGAGTTGAGATCCGATCCGAGTCAATTTGAACTCGGATAAGCTCAAACTTGGTTCAAATTTTTTTCGAGCTCCAAAATTCAACTCGACTCGACCCAAACTCAATTTCGAATATAGTCAAATCAAACTTTTTCAAGTCGAAATCAAGCGAGTTAACTGAGCTAACTCAGTTAGTGTACAGCTCTACTTTTAGCCATTGGCTGCAAGCCGTAAGATGGATGGGACACTCCTTTGGGACAGTTGACAAAAGTCATGGGGAAAAAAAATATAAAAGATTTGAAGGAACGATCTTCAACAGAAAGGTTCACTAATTGGACAAACTCACTTGTTCTATGCAATTTCAGTTGGCATCCGATCCAAAAGTGGCCCATCGGTTGGACGGCTATAAGTAGGCATATGGCCGTTCAATTGGTGGAGGCATCCCAAACAGTACGTGGGGTCTTCAATCCAACAAGTGTGGCCCATGAATCAGGGATCCAGACTATCATTTTGTCGTATCTTACTAGTGGATTACTTTTCAGAAAAGCAGCACCTAGAATAGAACAATCTTATCCTTTAGAATAGTGGACCACGGATGGACAGGTGGTTAAGAAGAATAACACAATATCGTCCACACTTAAGTCAAAAGGCTTCAGAATTTGTTGTGAGGATGATCCAACCAGGGAATTTGTAGGCATGGTCCATTCATTGATAGATAAGTCACCTATCAAAGAGAAAAAATTAAAGAAAATATATTTAAAAATAGGTTTAAGGGGTGTTAGAGTATCACTATCTTTAAGGCGGTCTTCTCACTTTACTAGTATTTAAGTTAATTAGTTTTGAAAAACGGACCCTAAAATACTTTTGCAGTCTAACCCTTTACTTCTTTATTTTTTGAAATTTATATCCTAACTTCTTTACTTTTTGTATTTTATCCCTTGAATTTTTTGCAATTTCTATAACTTTTCGAAAATGACCCAAAACGAGTGGGATCGCACGGAAGCAAATCGGAATTCAATCAAATAAGATGAAATCAAATGCAAACAAAAACATAGAGAACACGTTACGTGGAAAAATCCTCACGGGAAAAATACAATAACACAAGGTGACAAACAATCCACTATGAAACAATATTACAGGAGATGGATGGACTTACCAATCTGAACAATCCCAAAAACCTTATTGAAAATCCTAACTTTGCTCTAGAAACCTTAGGAACGTCTTAAAAAACCCTTAGAATACCTTAATCCCGATTACACTCAATATATATATATATATATATATATATATTATCGCTCCGTCAATGGGACCTTTGATGGCATTGATAGCCATCGAAGACCAGTCGATGACATCAAAGCCACCTTTAATGACATTAAGTAGCATCTCCAAAACTGTCCAATGAGCAAATGATTTTTTATTTTTTTTTGGATTTTCTCGATGGCAATGAGCAATCTGTCAATGAGATCGACAGACCCTGTTTTAGACAGATTTAAGACTTATTAATTCATCATAATCTTTGTCATGCTCCATTGTTCCGCTGTCATCACAATCTTTAATTGTCTTCCATCATAATTTCATCATCCATTCTTATGCACATTTCATCTTCATTAAGCCTTTGTCAAACCCAGAGAAGTCGCAAAGAACTTGAACTTCTCTATAAGAACTACCTTCGTAAGCATGTCAGTTGATTCACGCTTGTGTGGATCTTTTCTAGAGTCACACCTCATTCCTTAAGCATTTGTTAGATAAAATAATGATGAACATTAATATGTTTAGTACGTGAGTGATAAACATAATTCTTTGCTAAATTAATTGTGCTTTTGCTTTCACAATTAACTGGCATAGCATCTAGATAAAGCCCAAGCTAATTTATCAATCCTCTCAACCAAACACCTTCTTTGAACACTTTTATCACCGCCATATACTCAACTTCGGTTGTGGAAAGTGTCACCACATACTAAAGCTTTAACATCCAACTGATCGCACCACCTACTAAAACAAACGAGTAGCCGAAAGTTGACCTTCTATTATCCATATTACCCGCGTAATCGGCATCCACATATCCTATCAACTTATACTCTGATTCTTTAAACATCAAGACATAATCTACTATACTTTGTATATACCAAAGTAACAATTTCACTACCTCTCAGTGTTGATTTATCGAGGTTAGCCATGTATCTACTCACAACACTCACTGCACGTGAAATATTTGGTCTCGTAGAGACCATGATATACATCAAATTGCCAATGACACTCGAAGAGGGAACACAAGACATCACTTTCTTTTATCCATTTGTAGCATGACATTATTCTAAAGAAAGCTTAAAATGAGCAACATGGGGTGTGCTAACCAGTTTCTCATTGTCCATGCCGAACTTAATTAATACCTTCTCAAGGTATTCTGCATGTGATAACCATAATGTGCTCCTCTATCTCTCTTTAAATATCTATACCGAAAATCTTCTTTGCAACCCCTAAATCTTTCATTTCAAATATTCTTGACAACTAAGTCTTTGAACGTATCAATCTCAGGCATGTTATAGCCGGCAATAAGCATGTCATTAACGTACAATACCAGTACAATGAATTGTTTATCATCCAATATCTTATAATAGACACAATAATCATACTCACTCCTGGTAAATCGCTAACACATTATGAAAGTATCAAACCTTTTGTACCACTACCTATGAGACTATTTCATGCTATATAATAACATCATCAACATGCAAACTTTATTCTCATGTAAATATGCTCATCCAACTCCTCGTGTAGGAAAACAGTCTTCACATCCATCTATTCCAATCACAGGTTGTATTGAGCAACCAGCGTCAATACAAATTTGATAGACACCCGCTTGACCACGGGCACGAAAATCTCACTGAAGTTGACACCTTCCTTCTGCACATATCGTTTCGTGACCAATCTCACCTTGTATCTATTCTGTTTCTTCTGTAAATTCACTTACAACCGATTGATTTATGCCACATTGGAAGCTCCACCAGCTCCCATGTCTCATTCTTATGTAGAGAGACTACCTCATCATGCATGGCTGCTATCCACTTCTCAACATCAGAACCATCTAATACTTTCTAGAAGGTAAATGGACCCCCCTCATTAGGCAATCTGCGATCTCTCGGCGGATTTCTTCTCAGAGGTGGCTGCTCCACCTACTCATGTACCTCTATTTATAGTTTAACTTCAAACTATGTATCACCCCTTTCAATTTAAATATCAATCACTGATTATTTTTTGGTTACTTGCTTTCGTCCTTGATGACCAAAGAATCCCCATCAAACCTGACTTCGCAGCTCAAAGTGATTTTTGAAGTGACCTAGTCATACAACTTAAACCCTTTCAAGCGATCACCAGAACCCGCAAAGGTAAGTTTCTTCACTCTTTGGTTTAGCTTATCTCTCTCAATTGACAGTACATGAGAGTAAGCATTACAACCAAATACATGCAACCCTAAGTAGTCAATATTGTGACCACTCCACACTTCTTCAGAAAATTTACAGTTTGTTGCCATAGACAGAAACCTATTCATCAGATAATAGACCATATTCGCGACCTCAATCCATATCTCATTGCTCAATTCATCATTACTCAACACGCTTCTGGCTCTCTAAAAGACTCTGATTCATACGTTCCACTACAAAGCCAAAGATGAATCCAGTAAAACAAAAGTTCAGTAGAATGAAGTTAAAATGGGTCCTGAAAGTTCGTGACAAAGTCATCAAATAATACAACATGGGATTCTTGGTAGTCTCTAACTACTTTGAAGGGCTCACTAACATTGTGCCAGTACCAAAGAAGGATGGCAAGGTCCAAATGTGCATCAACTTCCAAGATCTCAACAAGGCCAGTCCTAAAATTGACTTTCCCCTGCCACACATCGACACTCTGGTCGACAACACTACAAGGCACAAGATCTTCTCGTCTATGAACGGTTTCTCAGACTATAATCAAATTAAAATGGACATCGAAGATCATGAGAAAACTTCGTTTATCACACCATAGGAAACATTTTGCTATAAGGTTATGCCATTCGGTCCAAAGAATGTAAGAGCTACATACCAACGAGCAATGATTGCTTTGTTCCACGATGTGATGAACAAAGAAATGGAAGTGTACGTGCAATGATAATTAGTTCCATGCATGTGAGGTGTGTGTACACAACATACACATGCCACATGTGTGTGTACCACCCAGACATGGCCTATGCAATGATAACTAGTTCCATGCATGTGAGGTGTATGTACACAACATACACATGCCACATGTGTGTGTACCACCCAGACATGGCCTGCATGATCAAACAATATGAATATAATAGGTTCATGACAATGCACTTAGTGGTGAATTCACATATGAAGAGATAACGCATGATAATGCAATTTATATAAGAATGCAATGAATGATTAAGATTGTTAATGGGTCGACTGACTCGATGGGCTTCTGGGCCTAGCCTGTCTGGCTGGAGTATCCAGCCCATGAGTTGGGTTTAGGCTTAATACTCTAGTTGGTTTTTCAATTGTGTCGGGCTTGGACTTATCCAAAAGCCCGTCACCCTGGCCTAGCTCGACCCGCTAACCATTTTGAAATTTAAAATCTAAATAAGAAATTCCCCTCCTCTCAAAATTTAAAATTCAAAATTTCTACCCTCTTTTTAAATTTTAAAATTCAAAAATTCTCTCTCTCTCTCTCTCTCTCTCTCTCTCTCTCTCTCTCTCTCTCTATTGGTTATTTTAAAAAACTAGCCAAACACCATCCCCCCCCCCCCCTTTGAATGATGAAAAACCAATCAAACACCTTTCAATTGGCCTTTCATATTTTCAGAAAAATCACTTTCTTGAGTTGCCCCTCTCTCTCTCTTTCTCTCTAAGAATGGATGGATTCATGCTCAGGCCAAGCCCGACATATGTGTTATGTGTTACAAGCTGATCTCGAGCTGGACTATTTTGGCCCATCACGGGCCGGACTCGGTTTAGATATTTATTGAAGAAAACGAGCCGGGCTTGGAGAGTGCTCAACCCAGCCCATTGGCACCCCTATGCCTAATGGTTTTATGCTAAGAGAATACATTTATGATCATAGTCATTCACCATTTATTGTGGCCACACTTGTGACCTTATGATCATTTTAACCATACATCATATTATTATTAGGCAAGCAATACCATATTTAGATCATACAAAGATACATAATTGATGGCTAAATTTTGATCAATCTCTACAATTAATTTATAAAATCTATGATCTCAAAACAAATCATGACTAATCTCATAAAATAAATAATGATCATTGGATGGATCAAGCAATTCAATGGTTGTTTTCCCGTGATCTAAAAGATATATATGTCAAATAGCATTTTTAACAGTTCATTTGAAAATTCAACGGTTGCTTTTAAGTTTAAATAGTCCAGATTAATGATTCATGGTGTGGATTGATGGTCCAACGAACGAATCATCTTAAATTTAGGATAGGTGAGCTGAATAGTACATCTGATGATTAATTCCAATTTTAGCAATAATTAGAGGAAAAAATTATACTCTCAAAATTCTAAGTATATTACAATATTATACTCACAGAATGGATAATTGAATATAAGTAATGGTTGTCAGAAGTTACAGTGCAGCCAACCCCTTTGGCCGGAATTTGTATCATCCTGGCTTTCCATTGAATCACCCCTTACCCTTCACAGCCCAATTCTACAGCCACAATAAGCACAAGGCAAAACCCACCTGATGAACGATTTTCACGTATTCACCTTGTTCGCATGAGCACCTGCGTATAGGTATGAGAAATGGCCGTATTTACATGACAAAAACTAACAGGGACAAGTTGGTAATTGAGATCCCATCATGGGAGATGCGATCCACGTAGGAGGTCAAGCACCGACCATCAGTCCATCCCAAGCCATTACTCGATTTTGGTGGGTGTTATTTTCTACTCGGATTTGCACGAGATATACTCGCCGTAATACTACTTTTCTATACTGCTTTGAATCCTTTTTAATATATTATTAGAAATACGAGTCTGTCATGACATCAAAGCCAAGGTGTAATCTCATTAAAGTAAGGAAGATGCGAATTATACTAACCCCACATCCGTGTGGAGCCCTGCCCACACACGAGCGCATGCACACGTGCCACTATGGAATATATAAACTAGATCGTAGCTTTCCAGCTGCTTGGAGATAGTGCTTAGATTTTCTACCTCAAAAATCATGTTGTTTACTTCTCAGCAGGTGGACCACAATGTATAAATTAAACCTAGGGTTAAAACAAATCTTTCTATTCGTCCTTTTTTATTTTGGTATAATGTAGCCCATTAAACGTGAGAAATGGTTTGATCTTTAGATTAGAATATCTAACCAATGGTGCCCACTTTATGGAATGATCTGATCTTACACACGTGTTCCACATCGTCACATGCACTTGCATGTGGATGGGCAGGGCTTCCACACGCGTGGAATTTTCAAAAATATGTGGGAATTTAGTATGTAAGTTATGAACTACTACGGTCTAGTCCTTTTCATTTTTGTTATTTGTACTTGCATGCACTTTCTTCCTCTAGGGTTTGTATTGTACCACATATTATGGTGTAATTAATCTATTGTTGTTGGGCAGGTGCATGTGTGCATCCCCTTTTAACTACCTAATTTGCTTTGATTAGATAGGAGTTTGGTTTATTAAAAAACCATATAAACATGTGTGGGAGATTCTAAGCTGATTTCCATGAATTTAGGTTTACGAGACGATTCATGGTGCACATGCGCACCCATGTGAGATCTGTGCTGTTCATCGAGTCCCGACCCACCGTTAACATGCCCTAGGACAAACATAAGGTCAATCAGATCATCTAGCAAGCCACAAGCAAATGATTAAAATTTGGCGGTTAGATAAAATTGACCTCATTTTTGGATATATTACATTCATTGTGGGCCCACCTAATAAGTTTCCTAGACCTCACATATGCCTACTGTATTTGCACGTGCATTGTGGATCACCTTCATGGCTAGCGCACTGGGAGATCAAGGGAGAATCATTGCTAAATATACTATACTTAGTACCCATCCTATTGTTACCCACAAGACAATCACTTCTCTTATTATTTTTTTTGATTTTTTTTATTGGTGATGAGCCATGTGCATTTATCCCATTAATATGTGACTACACATGTTGTCAAGAATTCCTGAATTTTATGTGGTCCATGTGGCTTCTTTCTCCTCTCTTTGTAAGAATTCTATAAGGTGAGCTTTATTGATCAATGATCTGGATTGTCTTAAGGGTTAGCTAATGTGATCGGGAGTACCAGTAAACCTCACTCACTTGTGATACATCTACAATCGTGTAAGGGATAGTGCTCTACAACTATGTTACACACAATATTCTACTAGGATTGAGATTATCAAATTCGTGTTAAACCTTAGGCATGGGAGTTTCGATAGGTTCCAAACTCCTCAAACAGACTATATAAACAAGGTTGGGTCTCTAATCCTACGTACAATAAAAGCTTTCATTCCGCTCTCAATGCTTCTGTAAAGATGTAAGGTGCGGAAGACTACGCCATCAAGCCTACAGCAATGTCGTCCCAATCAGGTATGCTATCTATTTTATTTGATCTCCATACTCAATGCTTACCTACATGTTCACACCAATTCTGATAGTAGCATGAGTGCTCTCTTCAATTAATCCCATACAAGGTTGTTGTATTTGATATCTTAATTCTAATTATATTCTGCGCAAATTTTTCGCGCAACTGCGAAAGTGCAAGATTTGTTTTCGATTTTGTTTCTAATTATTTTTTATTTTATTTGGGATTCTCTTAAAACTATATATATGGGTGTAAACGGGATTGGGAGGTATTATTCTAAGGGATTTTAAGGCTTTCTAAAAGGGTTCTAGAGTTTGTAAAAGGTGTAACAATGGTGAGATTCAAGCTTGTTTGAATTGTAAGACCCGTATCCTAGTCCGTACTGTTCCATCGACTCTCACGATCCTTCCCGATGAAGTCCGGCAATCTGCGACCTAGAATCAATATTTGCGCGCGACCCTAAGTCGTATCCTTTAGATTTGAGTCAGTTTAATCCAAGACTTGTACCATTGCGACCGCACCGTCGCCGCGGTTCAAACACCGCGACTTGCATACCGATCCGATACCCTGGCAGGGAGATGTGGGCTAGCGTTCAGTTTGAAGAAAACGCCGCGCGTTTGCAATCCCAAGAGAATCTCTACAACATGTCCCATCAATCAATCACTCAAATCAATCAATCAATCACCTCATGTCAAGTACACACACCTATGCTTTTTTTCTCCACAAGTCAAACAACTACCAAGTCAACTCTCTCACCCTCTCTCTTACACACCCATACATGTCAAGTAAACCATCACCTCACTCATCACTCACATCCATCACTCTCTTTCCTTACAACCCTCTCTCTCCCTCTCTTTCTCAACACACAATTCCAAGCACCAAAAATGTGGACGTCCATGCATTCCTAAGTGAGAGAAAAGAGTGTGTTGAGAGTGGCCCATTCCTATCACAAGATCCATCATCCTAGCCATTCAAACCTCATCTTCCGCCATCAAAGTGAGACATAAGGAGATTGGCTTTCCAACGGACCAAGAAGATCGAAGGTGGGTGCTTATTAGGCTAAATCTTTCCATATTTTGATGATGGGCCAAGTGAGGCCTACCGATTGATGGTATGGATCTCACTTGGGACCCTAGATGTGGCCGATGGCCTACCTTGATTTTATTATCATTCCATGATGGGGCCATTCTCCATGGACCCCATCATGATGTTTACTTTCTAGTTTAAAAGGGGGTCATCTAGACCTTACATCTTGTTGGAGAAGGGATCTCCACCATTGATCTTTGATTTGGTGGGCCCACATGCAATGGGACCCACTTGATGTATGATTGGATGCTTGAAACGGAGGGCCCATAGTGCCGGGGTCCCTCCATCACGCGTGTCCATCTATCTTTCTCTCTCACTCCCTCTCTTTTTATTTATTTATTTTTTTGTGTGTGATGAGGTGGCCGTGTGGCCCACTTGGATGGACCCCACCATGAAGCATGTATTTGATCCATGCCATTTGTAGGTGGGGCTCACTTTATATATGTGTTGTACCTACACTATCCACCATTTGATGGCCCACCTGAGCAGGACCAAACTGTCCAGCGTCCAAGGACGCTGGATGTCAACTGAGAACACAAATATTAGCTTAGTGTGAGGATTTTGGGTGGGTTGCTCATGCAAGCCCCACCATGATGTATTAATTAAATCCACGCCGTTTATTCCATTTTCCGAATCATTTTAGGCATTGAGCCAAAAAAATGAAGTCAATCCAGTTTTCTGGCGGGCCATAGCATAGGAAATAGTGGTTTTCACCGTTGAAATACACCCTGATATTTTTGTACCTTAAAACACCTCGAATATTAGGCTTGTTTGGCTTGTCTTGAGCCATAGAGACCAATGGCTGGAGTGGATTCCATTAATGCGGGACCCACCTATGAAAAACCATTAAAAAACACATTTTTATAAAATAAAAAATAATAAAATAATAAAATAGGTAGCAGCCACCTGCCGCCCCTGACGTCCAGAGTAGCAGCAGGCGCTGCTGCGCTGTGGACGGACTGGCCAGGGATGTGGTCCCGGCCGTGGGCCCCACGTGATGTGTGTTGAACATCAACACCATGCATACATCAACACCATGCATTTGATAGCCCCTTAGGACAGTGAGCCCCACCCCAAAAATCAATCGTTTTAGGAACCCAGGTGGCCCACGTCATAGGAAACAGTGGGATTGAATGGCTGCCATTAAAACTTTCTTTTTGTGGTTACAGAAATCTTGGATCATATGAAATTTGTTTTTCCTATTCATCAGGGTCCGTGCGACCTTACCAATAGATTGGATGGCATATAAACATTATGGTGAGCCCCACATGGGACCCACAATGATGTATGTGTTTTATTCGTACTGTCCATGGCAGTAGACGGTGGACACCACATGTATGTGTTTTATCAATACCGTCCAGGCAGTCGCTGGATGTAACGCCCTGAAAATCGGCGGTCGAGCAGAAGCTCAGCTCCTAAGTTCCAACGCATCACTTATGCAACATAGATAATGATGATTGAATGTTGTTCATATTAGTGCATTAAACATGAGTGAGATTATACCAAAACAACATATCATACTCCAGAGACAGTTAAATTTCGCAAGCGGAAGACTGTGATAGATATATAAAATATATAAACTGTCGCAAGTCTCCAGAGTGTGAACATGTTACCAGGTTAAATATATACATGTATACTCCAAAAATGGACAAAATGAATATACATGGTGTTCCAAAAGTGTAAAATAACAAGTGTAATGGCATCTAATCAACATCCTTGTAACCCCGTTGATCAAAACATGGTCTACATAGACCCGCCTGATAGCTGCATATAGGAGAAACCTTCCTTAAAATCATAAAAGCCCGGCTCCACCTCATACGCATCGCCATCATCTGAAACTAAAACAGGTCTGGTGGGTGTTTAAAACACCGTCCCATAATGTGGGAGTGAGTGATCAACTCAGTGGAACAATAAAGCAAAGGTTAACATGTTATCAATTCAGTCAAGCACTAATGATAAAGTAATACAATCGAACATCCCTAAGTACTCTGATTAATACAAGAATGGTATGTACAAATGATGCATGCCCTCGCCTAGACTCCTTCAGCGATCTTCATCTAACGATCGCGCATGTCAGTCACTTCCTCGTGCTCTCTACACATCGTCAAACGACACATGCAATGCGGTGCATGATTATGATTACCAAGTTCTTATTAGTCATTTTCATACAGCAAGATTGGGAAGCTAAGGTACCTCCCTTATATCAATTCTCAAACGATGATCCATTCTAGGGTCGTCAGTCCTAGTAAATCTCATACGATGTTATGATTCTAGGTCGCTACAAAGGGCTCATCACCTTATCAGTGTAGACCTAGTTTGTACTCTGATTGCTACGGAAAGACTCGTCGCGTCAACGCAGTCTCAGAGTACACTCGAGGTCACTATCACCCACACCCTACCAATTGACAGTCTATTTTCGAAGGCTCGTCACCAACCCGACTGGGGACCACAGCCAAGCTGCGCAAGGGTAGGCCGACAGATCAAATACAGTGTCTCATACTACCGTATTCGACTCACGAGTTTAGGTTGCTCACTGGTCACTACAGGGAGGCTCGTCACCCCAGCGTAGGCTAATAGCTCAACCACGGTGTCCCACACCACCATGCCCGGCTCATGAGTCTCAGCGGATCGAGGTACCAAGGTTAAAGGAGTTTTTCACTAGTGAGTTTGGTACCTTAGATTCAAGCAGTAGCGTCCATACATGGTGAACATACATTGGGGTAATCGGGTTACTTGACGAGCTCGATTGGTACGAGCGTACGCTAAATTAATCGACAAGGTACCATTGTTGACGATCATCGTACGACTCGGATTCATCGAATGCATCAATTGTGGCGAGACTAATGCGGCCACTCAAATAGGAATTGTTACCAATTGCCTGGACTACATAGTAGTCCCAATCATATTCAAATAAAGCATATGGAGACATGTGATAATCATATAAGCATTTAGCGAACATTTTCAACATGAATCTCATTCGAGCATTTCATCAAACACATTGCACATATTTCCATATATTGCATTTCATCCATAAATTTACATAATCAGAATTTAGGTTACATGAAGGAAACTATACATATAGATAAGGTAGCTGAGAATTCTATCTCAACACCCTTATTAAATACAGTTCAATGAATAATACCTCATTCAGACATTTTATCAATCACATAGAACATGTTATTATACATGTGCATTTTATATATAAACCACGTAGTTGAAATTATGACTACATGGAGGAAATTATATACCTAGGTAAGGTAGTTGGGAAATTGTAACGCCCTGAAATTCGGGGGTCGAGCATAACTCAGCTCTCGAGTTCCAAAACATCACTTATGCAATATATTTAATGATCGATGTATGTTGTCTATATTAGTGCATAAAACATGGAATAGATTAAGCCAAAGCACAGATATAATTCAGGGATAAGTGAAGAAAGCAAGCGAAAGACTTATAGAATCATATGCGTACATGTGCAAATCCCTAAAGTACATATACATACCAGGTCGTAATGTAAGTGTTGCTATCAAAATTACAAGTATCAAATTACATCATTTAATTCCCAAAAGAAATCCCAGCATCCCGCGCATCAGAACAAGGCTCACTAGAATCCGTCTGAAAACTGCATAAAAGAGAAAGCAGCCTCATCATCATCAATCTCCCGCTCTGCCTCAGAAGTCGCATCAACATCTGCAACATCAGCAGCTAAGACAGAGTCTGGTGGGTGTTTAACACCGTCGAAGAACGTGGGAGTGAGTGATCAATTCAGTGGAACAATAAAACACAGGTTAACATGTTATCAGTTCAATCAAGCAGTAATGATAAAGCAGAACAATTAAACATGTCCTAAGTACTCTTGTTAATGCAAGGATGCATGCAGAATGATGTGTGCCCTGATGCGTACACCCTCAGCGGCTTCATCTTACGTTACGCATGACATCGCCTCAAAGTGCGCCACGTCTACAAAGCACATGCAAATGCGGTGCATGAACATGATTACCAAGTTGTTATTAATCATTTTCATACAGCAGGATTGGGAAGCTAAGGTACCTTCCTCACGTCACCATCCAAACAGTGATCCATTCTAGGGTCGTCAGTCCTAGCACTACAAGAAAAGTCACTTTTACCTACGAAACTTTTCGTAGGTAAAAGCCTTTTTTTCGTAGGCAAAGAATTTTGCCGATGAAAATTTTCGTCAGCAAGTTCATCGTTAAAAGACCGTGGGGAAACACTTTTCCCAACGAAAAAAAGATTTCGTTGGTAAAGGTAAGACTTTTGCCGATGAAATTTTTCGTTGGTAAAAACTTTTACCAACGCTAATTTTCGTAGGTAAAAATATTGACAAAACTTTTTACCTACAAATATTTTCGTAGGTAAAAATATTTACAAGACTTATACCTACTAATAGTTTCGTAGCTAAAAGTATTTACAACACTTTTACCTATGAATTTTTCATAGGTGAAAAGTATTACAAATCTTTTACCTACAAATATTTTTGTAACTAAAAATATCTACAAAACTTTTACCTATTACGATTTTCGTAGGTAAAAAGTATTACAAGACTTTTACCCACGAATAACTTCATAGCTAAAAATACCTAAAAAATCTTCTCCCTACCAGGATTGCCATAGCTAAAAGTATTATAAGACTTTTACCCATGAATATATTCGTAGCTAAAAATACTTAGAAAACTTTTACCTACGAATATTTTTGTAGTTAAAAATTTTACAAAACTTTTACCTACAGATTGTTTCGTAGGTAAAATTATTTACAAAACATATACCTACAAATTGTTTCATAGGGAAAAATACTAACGAAACTTATACCTACGAAAACTTTCGTAGGTAAAAACATCCATGACCCTTTCCACTACAAAAAGTTTCGTAGCTAAAAAAGTTCCTTTTTTTTTTCAACATTCTAGCGCAAAATTCTTCATATAGACCTGATATACACCTGCTACAATATATTTGATCATATTCTTCCTGATATACACCTGTTATGTAATATATTTTATCATTTTGATGAAGGTCATAGAAAATAAGGCAAAAATGTGATGCTGGCCTAAGAAATTTGTTCAGGGACAACCTTCCGTGTTTAAGGCATGTTTATGATTTATCAATCTCCTTATTAATGGAAACCAATATACAACAATTAGTAACTGTACCTTCACTTATACCCATGATCAAGTTTTGACTCATCGGTCAACCAAGGTGAATCTGCATTCCTAGTTTTCAAACAATTTGTCAAAAGCCTATTCTAGCCATATGTTTAAAGTAAATGCTTATAGTGCTGGGTACAGAGGTTTTGATATCATTACCTCAACCAAGGGCTTTTTACCATGGAGCAACATATCAACACTCCTTTCAGTCTGCATAGAATAAAAGAATAATATAAGATGAATAGATTAAAAGAATCATATAAGATGCAAGGATTATCACCCATGATCATGTCTCGAAATATTCTGAACGGATGTGCGCAATGAGCCAATGACAAACATAACATGAGTTCTTTTACTTTCAGATAGGAAAAGACCTATATCTGGAGCTAATAATTCATAAATAGAGTGCAAATGAATGAAATGTAAATAGAGTACATAGATGCTGAGAATATCAAAGTTTGAAGGCATGTTTTCTTTATGGGCTACACAACTGTATTTTCCACCATTTGCTTCAAATGGTGGAGAAGACTGATCCACCGTACATGCGGCATGAATGGATGTCACTCCAGGCCATTCAAATTGTGGTCCCAATTGTTGACGTACCCGATGCGTGACCCAATATTTCCTTTCCCTCATTTCAACCAGAAAATGGAAGGTTGGAGGAGCTTTTCTCTCAAGAATGCTTTTCTGACAACCTCTAACACGGGCTTCATCATCTCCAAGAGTAACAGTCTCAACTCCCCCAACCTGGATATAAATTGACTCAAGTCAAACTGAATAAATTGTAGAAATCGTTGTCTCAAGCTTGCAGCCCAAAAGCTATATTCATTGAACAAATCCAACATCCGACTTGATACAAGTGTGTGCATAATCAGAATGGCTCATCAGTCGATCCCCAAACGAGGTTTCTCACCTGTTAGATGTTCAGATTCCATTGCTGACTCAAGTCCAGTCCCAGATTTGCTCTTTGTTTTTGTGCCGCCATAGACAAAACTCCCAACTATTAAATGTACAAGACCAATAATTATCTGGTTTTGTTAAAAAATATAAGCACTTCTCTAATCAATGCTAAAGATTCACATTTTTCAGTAACAGAGTTACTATTCATATAAAAAAATGCTCCAGATAACCAAACTGCATCAAAATGTGATTAACCATTGCCTTGATAACCAAGTTGCATTAAAATGTGATGTGTCGATCTGTGCATGTGTTATATAACTACAGCATGTGTTTTTCCTGACTTCATTGTGTTCAACACGCATGATCCTTGTTAGCATCACCCACCTGTAACCAAAAATAAAAACTCGCATTGCTCTGTTTTCTCTGCTTCTCTTTCTTTCAAGCCCTCTAAAAATCCCAAAAACCATTTTCATTGCGTAAAATCTTCAACAACCAAAAAAAAAAACCAGCTTTTTGTCTCTTATTCCTCTTTTCTTCTAAAAAAACTCCAAAACGTTATAAGAACCAGATACCAACATTCCAATAACGGCTGGAAAAAGCCAGCAAAGAAATCCAAAAAAAAATTAAAAAATCCCAAACAAATGGAAAATACAAATTAAACAGCTTTTTTCTGAAAAGAAACAGAGATCCCACATGAGGAAAAAGAAAAAGAAAGCAAATCCAACCCCAAAAAGAATTAGAGAAAAAGAAAAAGAAACCTGCACATATATGGTGTTTGGATGAGCAGTAGCTTTGAGAAGATAATCAGTACCCCAACGAATAGCTTCCTACAACGAATATCATCATACAGAAAAGTTATGCAACAAAATTGAAAAACTAAAAATATATTAAAGATAAGGATGAGATGTCATAAAAAAGAGAGAGAGACAATACTTCAAGAGCACATGCTCATCTTCTCAATTATAAACTCTGAAAAACTAAGCAAAATCTGCATTATCTAAAAACAAATAAACATCCAACAATTCATGGGCTGAAGTGAATGCTTCCCCATACTTTTGTTCAAATATTAATCTTTCCCACTCTTTCTTTAGATCCATAGGTGCCCCAAACCTATTGGACAGTCATGGCCTGAACAAAATCAGCAATACATAGCCTCCAAAACAGATAGTATTCAATTATCAACTTTCTTTCAGAAAGTTTTAAATCTCAAGTTTGTAACCACTACAAGATAAGGGGGCATTAGCCTCGGTTTAAAACTGTGCCTAAAAAGGTTAAAAACTGAGGCTAAAGCCTTTAGCCTCAGCTTTGCCTCAGTTATCCAAACCGAGGTTGAAACCCCCGTGGCTAAAGGCTTTAGCCTCAGTTTTAGCAACCGAGGCTAAAATGACTTTTATAGCCTCGTTTCTTCAAGTGAGGCTAAAAGAACCTTTTTAGCTTCAGTTTTCTCGAAATGAGGCTAAATCAAAATTTTAGCCTCCATTGTTTCCAACTGAGACTAAATCTAAATTTTAGCCTCAGTTGCCTCCAATTGAAGCTAAATCTATTTTTAACCTCGGTTCTCAACAACTGAGGCTAAAGCCTTTAACCACGGGAGTTGTAGTCTCAGTTTAGGTAATTGAGGTAAAACTGAGACTAAAGATAGATTTAGCCTTTGTTGGCATCAAGTGAGGTTAAATTCAATTTTTAACCTCATTTATCAATGATCGAGGCTAAATCTAGTTTCTATCAACAAAAGCTAACAATATTATAATCAACCAATCATTGAACCTATGCATGTTTCACCCATTTAACATCCACCAAGACAACAATCAGCACAATACCAACAAAACAACTAATGGTCTATTGAAAGTTTTCAAAACAAACAAACTACCACATAGCCTTCCACATGAACTGTTTCAGTAAGGTCCCCTTCCACGTGACTATTTTCTCTCGAATCGGATCAATCGGTGGGTTTGTTACATGAGCAAACATCTGCTTGAAATACTCAAATGTAAGTTTCTCTCTGTTGGACATCACAGCCAAAGGAGCATCATTTCCCATTGAGCCCAAGAGCCTCAGTACCATCTTTTGCCATGGACATCAATAGCATCTCCAGGGCTTCTACAATGTATCTGAATAAGGAAACCCGATGATTTATTTCATTTTTTCAAACATGAGCAAGAAAACAGCACAGAAAAGGTCTGAAACTACTTACCCAAAAGGCTTTAATGGAGCCAACAATCCATGAATTCTCATGTTTTCCATGTTATTATCATCATGTCGATATACCTAAAAGTATAAATAAAAATGGCAGTAATGATCATGCTCAAAAGTTCTTAAAATCAGAATACAAATAGAAAAACTACCTGAACAATCAAATCCTTGAGAAGCTTCGACTTATGAGGTTTTCTTGACTAATTGAATGAGAGCAAATCAACTTGTGCCTACAGCATATAGAAAAAATCATCACAATTTCTAAGTTGGCATTATACTATTCCTCCCACTCTCATCTGTCCATTTCCACAACCTTGAAAAAACAACCACGACTATATTTGTATTCCAAGTTTTCTGAATTATGAACCACATCTAGGATGCTTTAATTCAATCAGCCATATGTTGATGATAACACGAAAAACCAAAAAGACCCTGCTCGAGTCTTTTTCTAGTGCAAGAAGAAACTGATTTCAATATCACATGAAGTTTATTGTGCTGCCAAGTTCAGAACAGGAAACAATGAATAAAATTTGGCTGCAGCAATCATAACTAATGACAGTTTAGATTCTAATTTTAAAAAGGAATGGATATCCCACCGTAATAGGAGCAACACCATAACATCATTTATTCACCGGATTTTTCAGGTTGGTTACAGTTGCCATGCAACCATTCAAACTGGCTGCTACAATGTGATAGCAGATATGTTACAAAATGCTTGCATACAAGATGGTGGGCCCATACGAAAATGATGGATGAAAATAGGCAACACTGCTACACTTCTAAGACACATTCCAAACATCATATTGTTTGAACAGTCCTAACATATGAATTAGTGGGCATCTTTTTTGTTAAAACAGGAACATTGGATTTTTCACTTTTTAACTTTCCAATAAATATCCCATGTTGGAAATGTGGCTACATGGCCATTAAATCAGCCATATGTTGATGATGGTGACGCAATAGCCCAACCCATGACCCGATTCCTGCTTTTAATCATAAGAAAATTCTCTCTAATTAATGAGGAACGATCACATACAAACATTGGATGCTATGCTTACTATGCTACCCTGTTATTAGGACTGCTCATAGTAAGCTATGTACCTGAGCTTCACACGTGGCAGATCCTCTGTTCAGGAAACACATTGCCTAATTTTCAATCCTGAACTGGAAAATATGTTTGCCATACTCCAGTTGAAGGTTTTGGATCTTCTGACATAGTGGACTATTGCTAGCATATGGGTGACACCCCCTCTGTGCAAACAGCCTAAAAACAGAATATGCATGGAACAAGAATTTCAGTGGAACTGTTTACTACATTGTTCCCCGTGTGAATTGGTGCTTTGGGAACTCCAAACTCAGCAAATAGACAATCAATCAGAGTAGGGATCAAGGATGACAGGTACCTTGAGTTCTACACCAGTTTTTGCAATATTTTGCCAGAATATCAGAAAAGAATCAGTTTTTAGAAAGTGCAATTTTCATACCTAATATATCCATAGCTCAAGACCCTTGCTGACAAGCCCCATGAATGCATGAGTAGGATTCCTAGCACAACCCTGTTTAGTATAATAGAACAAAACCCATGAAAGGCTAAGTTAAATCAAATCAATTTTAGTTTCTATGATAATGTAGCTAAAGAATTTTCCAATTTGCACTGAAATAATTGACAATACAATACATTGTATCCAACATTACACTCTTAAACAGAGGATTGTTCAAGAAAAGAGAACAATCTTTGTTCTGATTGAATCGGTCCACACGGAAATCCTCTTCAATGAGTATCTTCTCGCGTGTAAGTAACAGGCGCCAAGCAAGAAATCCTCTTCAATGAGTTCTTGAGAACCAAATCTCTAAATTTACAATTTGCACATGATTAGTCAAGAAGAAAAAGAAGTGTTGCTAAAGATGTGAAGAAATAGCAACTCAAGAAGGATCTGGAAATTTTGGCAGCAGTAACAGAGATGGTAACAAAGATTATACTCATCAATCCAGATATATGCATCTAATATCTTCTTAAATTTGGCAAAAATTCTTGATAAATTTAAAAGCCAGTGGACTGCTATGAATTCCATAGTCTTGCAAGACCCAAACATGCATGCATACACATGAAAAAATTGGATCTAATTAATGCAGGATGACTTTTCTTTTTGTTTATTTTTTATACCAGACATCATTCTCATGCTGCACAATTTATTTACAAAATTTAATTATAATAGTCCATGCATAGTGGAAACTCTCCATAATACCAAACTTCAAAAGCGAAATACCTGAGTGCAACTTGTCTTGAACGAAATTTGAATTGGTTTTTTGTGAATTTTTATAGAAAATGAAATATTATTATTTTTCTATGCTAG
Organism: Magnolia sinica; assembly: GCF_029962835.1. Classification (NCBI taxonomy): domain Eukaryota; kingdom Viridiplantae; phylum Streptophyta; class Magnoliopsida; order Magnoliales; family Magnoliaceae; genus Magnolia; species Magnolia sinica. The sequence goes on along the minus strand of NC_080580.1, from coordinate 77,571,536 downwards.
CAAATTTATCAAAAATTTCTCATAGGATGGGAAAAGAAAGTGACTTAAAGATGAATTCATCTAAAAGTCACACCTAATTCCTCCAAACCCTGGAATTTCAGGCAAAATTGGGCTTCCTAAAATATTCTCGATCGCTTTCAAAGATGAGAAGAAAAAATTTAGCATCAATTAAAGCATTCACTCCTTTCAACTGTATCCTCACAACTCAATTAAGAGGAAATCAAAAGCTTACCAAAGACATGTATGAGTGCTACTTATTTCTCTGAAACTTAGAAACTGATGCCAAAATCGAGTTTCTTGTGTTTATTTGCCATGATCTGATTCAATATGGGAAAAACCAAAGCAAGTTCAATTTTCTTTTTCAAGGTCATCATCACAATCTCAAATAACAGGAAAATAAAAATAGAGATGACTTCATGCAAAATCACCACCCTAATTCTTGTAAAAGATTACTGCAGCTTCCTTGGGAAATCTAGTGTAAACTCAAGCGACTAATCTAATTTCCCTGTGAGCTTTCCAGAATCAGGAAATCAGAGGAAATTAAAGTCACACACACACACACACACACATTTCGTTCCTCCAAAAAAAAAGGATTAAAAAAAGAAAAAGAAAAAAAGAGTTTCTTACATAACTTGCAATGATGCCTACCATAAAACAAGAAAATGGAACTAACTAAATTATTATTTTTAGCTAATAATCATGAGCTTAAAATCGAGTTTCTTGCAGTAATTCACCACAATTTCTACCAAAAAAGGAAAAACCATAGAAAATTTGATTTTTATTTAATTTTTTTAAATTTCATCATAATGTCATAACCTTGAGGCATTTAACCCACTGTTCAGGATAAAAAATTTACGTAAGGGAACCTAAGTGCCCATCCTTGATGAAAATGTCACATCTTTTCAAGATAAAAATCATGTAAGAGAAGCTAAATGCATTTCCTTGATGCATTTTCGTCACTTTTCAGGCTAAAAATCAATATGCCTGCATGTAAATTTGTATCCTTGTGGCATATTCCCACTTGTCAAGGTAAATAACACCAGATATAAAAATTTCAAAAAGATGTAAGTGCATTACCTGTAATCTGAAATAATATTAACACTGATTTCAAATCCTTGTGATCTAAAACTCCACAAACTGTCAATACTAATTAAATGGAAGACCTAAAAATGGCACTTCTCTTTTCTCACTAGCTGTACATTTGATTGCACCTAATCATGAAATTTCATGATATTTGATGCAACCAAATGCACTCTAAACCACAAATTGATAAAAAAGAAATTTCAGATGAAAGAAGATGAAATTTGTGGCCCTCCCCTATAGTAGCCCCTTTAAAATAAGAATTTAGAATTACAGACAGAATCACATATAAAAACAGGAAATTCAGAACATAGAACCCATACCATGAAGGACCTGAGCTCATTCTTCATGTCAGCAATGCCATTCAGAATCTCAATCTTTTGGACATGACCAAGTTTGCTGAGAAAATTTAACTCCACTCCTTCCTATTGCTCCAATTTCTCCTTCCTCTTTTCCTTTGCCACCTTTTCATATTCCTCAATTGAGTCCTCAATTAGACAACCTATCATGCTTTTCTGGACATAGAATTTTGTGCAAGCATTACACCTGCAAAGAAGATTTCTCCATATCTTAGAAAGAAACATGGGTTTTTCTTCTCTGAAACAAATGAGGTTTGACGTGGATCCACTCCAAATATACAGTTGGGATTTGAAATGCTACCGTGGGCTGCATCTTGCTTTAAAGCCACATTTTTCTCCAAATTCATTCCAAGCAGAGGATCCTTCTCACTCGGCACAGTATCTGCAAATAACCTGATTTATCAAAGGGAAACAATCATAGTTAAAAGCTTAGTACAAGTATTATAAGAAGCAAAACTTACTCAAATGAAATAAAAAAGAAAATGTATGCACTTTCCTTCAAAAATTTTGATCTGACAATGAAGACTGACCTTAATTATGTTGCCGACTAAGGGAGCTGTTTGTTGAGTTTAATCTTTTCCTGATTTGTTGAGTTCAACAGAGAACAATGTGCATTGTATACTCCAATGAAAGGGACTTTACGAGGGAAGGTGCAAAATCCTAACTGTGGCTGCACCACCACGCTAGAGCAACAATGCTGAGCAGAAAAACTACAACAACTGGCATAACGTAAACAGTCCCTCCTAAGATTTTACAGCACATGCAAAGGGATATTACTAACTTGTAGATATCTCATACGGCATGATATTATTCACTGACCTATGACCAATAGTTCCCGCTTACTATCAGTTCCAAAGTCAAACAAGTAGGAGGGCAAATATTAGCCTGCAACTTATCTATAGTATAGAGTTAGTCATGTCATAACACTGTCAATATCAGCATGTTGCATTGCAGAATGTATAAAATGCACCTAATGAAATGAGATATAGTTAAAAATTGGGGCACATATATTGGTGATCCTGGAAGAACTGGACTTTGAAGAGGCTTCAAATCTATGCCGAGTGAATATGTTGCCACAAGCAGAAGCATTGACAGCATACTCTTTCTTATCATGAACTGTAACACAAGCCAGCAGCCAAATGATCAGTGCCATCACATTCACAAGTAGCTTGGGAGTTAATGTGGCCTGTTAGCACTTAAATGAAAGACAAAAATGCTAAGGAGGATACATTATTCAGCCGAATCATATCACCACTAGTCATAAACATGTATTTAGACCACCATATTGAAATGAGGTTGCCAGATGTGGGAAATTAGGGAAAATTGACATCCAAGGAGTTGCCTTTCCTCAGACCTTAACCGTTAAACAATCTGTATTAAGACATTGAGAAGGTCAAGGATTTCTGCAAAGGCATCAAGTACCTTCCAAGGGATGACAATCCTTTTGCTAGCCCCAAAAGAACACCATTGAGGGTGTATCCCTTGATGATTGAACCATAACCCTGTGAGACAGAAAGGTGCATCTCAAACACATCTAAAGTGACTTGGACTAAGCCACTATAATCATTTCCTCAAGGGTGCCTATGTGGAGAAGTAAAACCAGCCAACAAGAATGGCATTAAACACTCTCATAACTGCCATGCCTATGTATTATCGATTTCACTTTTTTGAGTTTAAATATTTAAAATTTCAATTACAGTTGAAAGAAAAAAGAACTTTTAAGATCTCCAAAAAAAAAAAGGAAAAAAAAGGAAAAAAAGAAGAAGAAGAAGAAGAAGAGTTTTAAGCTTCTTCTTTTTCCAGGACATCAATAGGATTTTGTAAGTGAATAGGCTCAGTGACCACTTGATGTATATAGGTAAATTAAAAGTTGTTACCACCTTCTCAAAAGGCTATATCACATTCTACAAACACTACTTCAGAAAAATGGGTTCAATTGGGATGATAATTTCCATGCTGTTACTGCTAACATGGAAGTGTGGAATCAATGCCCTGTTGTAGACGAAGTGAAATTTGTGGGTGATGGGTATAGTCATTGTGAAGGTAAACTTCCACCATTGTACTTCATTGATGGATGATGAATGTGTCTTATTTCATGAATCTAGATGATAGCAATACTAGATCCTAGACTTTTGCAACTAATGTTATGCACATGCTTGTGAAGTGATGCAGATCGATGGATGGTTGTGAAGTGATTCATTGACTTATTCTGTGATTGCAGTGATGGGTTGCAGGTTTTTGTGAAGTGATGCACATTAATGGTTTTTTTCCAAATCAATGGTTACTTTTCTTTCTTGCACTCATTTGTAAACTGATTCATGCACTCATGTGAACTGGATTGCATCATGTGATTGCAGCAGATCCTAATCTAATTTGTCAACTGATTCATAGACTAAACTCCAGACAAATCTGTGAACTGGAACTCATTTGTGAACTGAACTTGAACTGGAATGTGGACTGTAGCTTGAACTGAACATTTTGTTGAAGTCCATACCATTGGAATTTCTGTGAACTGAAATGCATTGCTAAATTCATTGCTATTGAACTAAATTTTCTGATGGACTATGGATCAAGCTGAACTCAGTTGCAACTCTAACTGAGAACTCTGCATATTCCTATGAGCCATATGGAAACCCTAATATCATGTGCTAGTATTTTCGACTAGGTTGTTGTTTCCATCCGTTGAGCCATATGGAAACCCTAATATCATGCACAAAAAAAAAAACCTCAAATTTCTCTAGAAAAAAGCTTCATATCTGAAAAACAGAAGCAGAAAATGGCATGAAACCTTAATATCTTCAAATAAATCACATACAAATAAGAAAAATAAACTCAAAACTCAAATATTTCAAGAAGAGAGACGGATTCAAGAAGAAAATATCCAGAAAACTCAAACTTAAAATAGAGATCTGAACATCCAACGGAGAAAATAGAAACTATCAAAGATCATAGACTTACCGTTAAAAATCAACAAGAAAATCGACCTCTGAAGAAGAGAAATCCGATGGCGCGGCAGATCTGAGAGAGAGAGAGAGAGAGAGAGAGAGAGAGAGAGAGAGAGAGGTCAGACGTCGGAAGGAGGGCGACGCACGGCCTCCGGGCTAGGGGTGTCTGGGACTGGGATGGCGAGAGAGAGAGAGGGCAGAGGGATTGGGCGCGGCGAGACAGGGCAGAGGGCAGGGGTGAGAGAGAGAGAGAGGGCAGAGGGATTGAGCGCGCCTCTGTTTTGAGCGCGCGCCTAATTTTGGGCGGTTTCAAGCGGGTGCTCTGTGGGCCCTACCATGATGTATGTGTTTCATCCATTCCGTTCATCCATTTTCAAAGATCATTTTAGAGCTCTATGGCAAAAATTAGAGGGATATAAATCTCAGGTGTTCCACACCACATGAGAACAATAGTGATTGGATACCAACCATTAAAATCCTCCTAAGGCCCACTGTACTGTTTATTTGACATCCAATCTGTTGATTTGGTCATACAGGACCAGATGAAGGAAAAGAACAAAAATCAGCTTGATACAAAACTTTTATAGCTACCAAAATGTTTTTAATGTTTTTAATGGCCCATTTTATATGTCTGGTCCATTCACTCTATTTTACTGATCATTACCCTCAATTTGACTAGTTGCTCGCCCCGATCATGCTACATATGACAAAGATATTGGGCAAACAAGATTTATCAACAATTTCAATGAATTTTGATTTAAACATATGAAGTTATTTACTCTTCAATCTATATTGATTAAATTGTCCAAAGACAGAAATTTTATGACCTCGAAAAAAGATTGTTCATAATATCAAAAATATATATAAATGAATAGAAAACACAAATCAACTTAATCAAAAACTTCTATGGCCTCCAAAAAATTTTAAATTATAGAGGTTCAATCACACTATTTCCTGTGGCGTGGTCCACTTGAGCTTTGGATATGCTTCCTTTTTGTTCTTTAGACCTAAATTTATCTGTTAACATGGATGAATGGAGTGGATAAAATAAATAAAAAATGGTAGACCCCACAGAGTTTACTCTGGTAAAGGTAACGAGTAACTCACTTAAATATAGTGGAGAAAGGTTTCCTCAAAACATTCATAATCATATATTGGGCGTGCCTAAATGTAATTCACATATCTAACCCACTCATTATGTGTGTCCCACTTGGATGAGGGGTCAGACCAAGCTTCAACCGCATCCAAAACTCATGTGGGCCCTACCAAGTGCTTTTATAGTTTTAGGATGTCTTCACATAGTTTTAAATGGTATGGCCCACTTGAGTTTCATTTACCGATGATTTTTGAGATATCTCATAACCTAAAGGGGACACATCAAATCCACGGTGTTGATGTTCGACACACATCATGATGGGGCCCACAAAACTTACTAACATCAATTCTTAGGTATTCAATAGGTCAATAAGTTAGGTGACAATTTTAACCAGAATATTTGGCCCATTTTACATGTCTGGTCCATTCACTCTATTTTACTGATCAATACTCTCAATTTGACTAGTTACTCACCTCAATCAGGCTACATATTGGAAAGATATTGGGCATACAAGATTGATCAACAATTTCATTGAAATTTGATTTAAACATCTAAAGTTATTTATTCTTCAACTTGAACTGATTAGATTGTCCAAAAACGATTAAAGGTTCAATTAGTGGATGTGCCTAATAATTTAGTAATTTTATTTTTCCCAAATAAATTTAACATTTTTTTTTCAAAATGTATATTTTTTTTTACTCTTTTAACTAAATATCATTTTTATTATAAAAATACAAATTTTGAATTTTTATTTTCAAAATCTCAAAAATTATCTCATATTTTAAATTTTTTTCAAAAATTTTAAAATGCTGATTTTTTACTTCAAAAGCATTTTTTTGTTCTCAAAATGTTTCTTAAACATAGTTAAAATTTATAAACTTTTCAGTATTCTTTTTCATGTGATATTACAAATCATTTAAATATTACCTTTTAATTTTATATATATAAAAATTTCCATTCATATGATATAAACTCTCTCTCTCTCTCTCTCTCTCTCTCTCTCTCTCTCTCTCTCTCTCTCTCTCTCTCTCTCTCTCTCTCTCTATATATATATATATATATATATATATATATATATACACACACACATTTTTACCGACAAAGATTTTTAAAAATTAAAACATAGGAAAAACACTTTTACCAACGAACATTTTCATTGGTAAACGTCTTACCGCCAACAACACAGCGCGAAAATTTGCCATGTGAAAAATTCAAAACACCTTTTAGTGACGAATATTTTCGTTGCTAAAGGTGCCTTTTAGCTACGAAAATAATTTCGTCGCTACAAGGAACCTTTTCGATTTTTTCCCTTTTTTGAAATTTCAAAACACCCTTTAGCTATGAAAATAATTTCGTCGCTAAAAGGTAACCTTTCGATTTTTTTTGTTTTTTCCAAAATCCGGAACGCCCTTTAGCTATGAAAATAATTTCGTCGCTAAAAGGTACCCTTTCAATTTTTTTTGCTTTTTCCAAAATCTGAAAAATGCCCTTTAGCTACAAAAATAATTTCATCGCTAAAAGGTACCCTTTCGATTTTTTTATTTTTTCCAAAATCCGGAACACCCTTTAGCTACGAAAATGTTCATCGCTAAAGGTGAGTTTTAGCTACGAAAATAAGTTCATCACTGAAAGGTACCCTTTCGATTTTTTTGTTTTTTCCAAAATCCGGAACGCCCATTAGCTATGCAAATTTTCGTCGCTAAAGTGGACTTTTAGCTACGAAAATAATTTCGTCACTAAAAGGTACCCTTTTGATTTTTATTTTTTTTGTGTTTTTTCCATAATCCGCAATGCCCTTTAGCTACGGAAATAATTTCGTCACTAAAAGGTCCGTAACGCCCTTTAGCTACGAAAATAATTTCGTCGCTAAAAGGTACCCTTTCGATTTTTTTGTTTTTTCCAAAATCCGAAACGCCCTTTAGCTATGCAAATTTTCGTCGCTAAAATGGACTTTTAGCTACGCAAATAATTTTGTCGCTCAAAGGTACCCTTTCAATTTTTTTGTTTTTTTCAAAATCCACAACGCCCTTTAGCTATGAAACTTTTCATCGCTAAAGGGGACTATTAGCTACGAAAATAATTTCATCGCTAAAAACCCTCTTTCTTGTGGTGTTTTTTACCTACGAAAATAGTCGTAGGTAAAAGCCTCATACACGTTTTGTTACCTACGAAACTGTTGGTAGGTAAAAGGAAACTTTTCGATTTTTGATTTTTTCAAAAATTCAAAACACCTTTACCTACGACAAGTTTCGTCGGTAAAGATGGATTTTACCCATGAAATTAATTTCGAAAAATGCGAAACACTGTTTACCTACGAAAATGTCCGTAAGTAAAGATGACTTTTGGTTTGAAAACACCCTTTACCTACGAAAGGTTTCGTAGGTACAAATGACCTTTACCTACGAAATTAAATTTCGTTGGTAACAGTAATCTTTTCAATTTTTTTTTGTTTTTTGAAAAATTAATAACACCTTTTACCTATGGACATTTTCGTTGGTAAAGATGGCTTTTACCCATGAAATCAAATTTCGTAGGTAAAAGTAAACTTTTCGTTTTTGTGAACATAGAAAAATTGAAAACACCTTTTGCCTACTAAAAGTTTCGTAGGTGAAGATATCTTTTACCTACGAAATTATATTTCATCGGTAAAAGTAATCTTTTCGATTTTTTATTTTTTTGAAAAATTCAAAACACCCTTTACCTACGAAAATTTGCGTAGGCAAAGATGGCTTTTACCTACGAAATTAGATTTCGTAGGTAAAAGTAAAGTGTCCATTGAAAAGACCCTTTACCTACGAAAAATTTCATAGGTAAATATGACTTTTACCTACAAAATTTAATTGCGTCGGTAAAAGGTTACTTTTACCTAAGTCATCTTTACCTACGAAAATTAATTTCGTAGGTAAAAGTTTCGTCGGTAAAAACCATATTTCTTGTAGTGTAGACATCTCATACAATCATATGGTTTTAGGTCGTTGCAAAGGGCTCGTCACCAATCAATGCACGCCTATCACACCTTCGTTACTACACTAAGGCTCGTCACCTCAATGCGGTATCCAGGCATGCTCGAGGTCACTACAAAGGGCTCGTCACCAATCAATGTAGGCTGACAACGTGAATATAGTGTCCCATACTACCATAATCACCCCAGCGTAGGCCGACAGCTCGACCACGGTGTCCCATACCACCATGTCCGGCTCATGAGTCTTAACGGATCAAGGTACCATGGTTAATAAGATTTTATTGGTAAGTTTGGTACCCTAGATTCAAGCAGTAGCGTCCATACATGGTGAACATACATCGGACAATTGAGTTACTTGACGAACTCGACTAGCACGAGCGCACGTTGGGTTGAACGACATAAAGTGCGCAAACACTCCGCGTGGCCAAACTGTAAGCCCCGTATCCTAGACCGTACCGTTCCATAGGCTTCCGCGTTCTTTCCGGTCGAATTTTAAAAACCTTCGACCTTTAACCGATATTTGCACGCGACCTGGATTCTCGTGCCGTCAACCTGAGTCGACTCAACCCAGGGCTTATACCTTAACGACCGCGTCATCGCCGCGGTTCTGATGCCGCGACTCGCGCGCTGATGCGATGCTCTGGTCGGGAGTTGTGGGCTAGCATTCGGTGCGAGAAAATGCCGCGCATGCGAATTCTGAGGGAATCTCTACAAGGTGTCACATCAATCAATCAATCCCATCAATCCCATCATGTCAAGTACACATCACCTTTCACCTTTTCCCAAGCAAGCCCCAAAGTCAAAAAGCTCTTACACAACCCATGCTTTTCTTACACCATTAGCCACAAAAGTCAAAAATCTCTTACACTCCCATTCCTCTCTCCCATCCATCACTCCATCACCCATCACTCCCTCTCTCTCTCTCCCTTACAAGTCTCTCTCTCATTTTCAACTTTCCCAAGCAACAAAAATCTCATACGTAAGACCTCTCCAAGCCCTCCCATGGTGAGAAAAATGCTCATGTGTGGCCCACCTTTCCATCCCTAGATCTCTCATCCTAGCCATCCATTTTTCATCTTCCTCCATCAAAGAGAAGCACAAGGAGCTAAGGAAGCCAAGGGAGCAAGAAGATCAAGCGGTGGGTGTTTTGATAGGATAGTTTTTTATGCTTTTAAGATGGGCCAAGTGAGGCTAACCGATCAATGGTTCGGATCTCACTTTGGACCCTAAGATGTGGCCAATGGCCCACTTGGATCACCATGATCATTCCATGATGGGGCCATTCTCCATGGACCCCATCATGATGTTTATTTCCTTGCATGCTTAGGGTCATCTAGACCGTCTATTTTAAGTGGAGAAGGGATCTCCACCGTTGGATTTCGATTTCATGGACCCACATGTAATGGGACCCACTTGATGTATGATTTAGTACAAGGGAGGGCCCATAGTGCCGGGGTCCCTCCATCACGCGTGTCTCACTCTCTATCCCTCTCTCTTTTATTTTATTTTATTTTATTCTTGTGATGATAATGAGGCTATGTGGCCCACTTGAATGGACCCCACCATGAGGTAGGTATTTTATCCAAACCATTTATAAGTGGGGCCCACCTTATATGTGTAGTACCATGCCATCCATCACTTGGTGGCCCACCTAAGTAGGGCCCACCTCCAAGGAATATGGAACGTCCAGCGTCCCTGGACGCTCGCTGGAAAGAAACACAAATATCAGCTTTTTCCCAAGCTTTGGGGTGGTCCACTCATGTAGGCCCCACCTTGATGCATGTATTCAATCCACGCCGTCCATTCCCTTCTTGACCCCATTTCAAGTGTTGAGCCGAAAGATGGGATCAATTAGACATTCGGGTGGGCCATACCATATCAAATGGTGGTTTTCACCATTGAAACCTCCCTTGATTTCCTATACGCCAAAATAGGTCCGATATTGGACTTGTTTTGCTCGTGCTGAGCCATGGAATGCCATTGGACAGTGTGGATTGTCAAAATATGGACCCCACCTGCAAAATCCTAAGAAAAATAGAAATCAAGAAAAAATAAAAAAATCGTAACTGCTGTGTCAGAGAGGGCAGCAGGCGCTGCCTGCGCGCCAGCGCCCAGCGGCGGACGGCGGACGTACAGCCAAGCACGGCCCTAGCCGTGGGCCCCACCTTGGTGTTTACTTGTCATCCAACCCGTTCATGAGGTGGGCCCCTCCCTGAAGAGGTCCCACTCAAAATATCAGCTTAATCCGAAACTCAGGTGGCCCACACGAAAGAAAACAGTGAGGTTGAGTGTCTGCCATTGAAATCCCTGGTTTGGGTCACAGAAGTGTTGGATCCAGCCAAAATTTGTTCTCCCTATTCATTTGGGCCCACGGGACATTATCAGTGGATTGGATGGAATGTAAACATTATGGTGGGCCCCACATGGAGCCCACAGTGATGTATGTGTTTTATGACCACCGTCCAGGCGGACGGTGGGGCCAGCCATGATGCTTGCGTGCGTGTGTGGGTGTGTGCGTGTGTGTGTTTGTGTTGAGCCCACTGTGATGTTTGCGGGTGTGTGTGTGGGTGTGTACGTGTGTATGTATATATATATATATATATATATACGTGTGTATGTATATTTATATATATATATATATGTATATATGTGTATATATATATGTACATAATATTATATTATGTATAATATTGCAGGTGCTAAATATATATTATATATATTTTATTATATATAATTTGCTGGTGATGGGAGGCCCATCTCAGTACTTGTGGCCCATGGTTGAGGCCCACTTTGATTTATATGTAAGGCCCATGGGTCGAGGCCCATTTAATGCATTAGGGGCCCATGGGTCGAGGCCCATTAAGATGTAATGGGGCCAATGGGTTGAGGCCCACTTGATGTACATATGGGGCCCAATTGGTGTGGCCCATTTGATACTCATAAGGACCATGAGATTAGGCCCATTTAATGCATTCTAAGGCCCACGGGTTATGGCCCATTGCAATGCACATAAGGCCCATTGGTGTGGCCCATTGATGTGGCTCACTTGATGAACATGAGGCCCATATGATACAGCCCATTTGATGTATTGAAGGCCCAATGAGATATACCTAAGGTTCATTGCAATGTGCAGTCCCAACATGATTTATGTAATGATGTTTACGTCAGGGCTATGCCTTGGGAGCAATGGTGGTTTGACGTCCACATTGCAAGTATAGTGTGGTTAAATGTCCGCATTATGACTTTTCCTAGGGCCCATTGTTAGGCTCGTACGTCTGATGTGTAGGCCGTCTAGGCCCATCTTTGTTATGATTATCATCCATCCTATATAACATGTTTAGTTCCATGATTTCATGATCATATACATCATACGTATGCTTGATATGAGAAATGACTAATCATATCATATGCCTTCGGGCAGATTGTCTAGGGGCCCCGTACAGGGGTGTTGCCCTACATGAGCGCACGATACGCGCAGGATTGCTGCATGACTGGATAGTGTGATTCATGCATTCGCATTGTGTGATATGGTTACTGTACGCCCTAGCGACATCAGGGCCGTAGCCTCCACAGACGTATCGTGGTTAGTAGGATTGGATACCGAAAATACTGTTCTACATGGGGTGCGATAGATATCCCTGGGTGAAAGTCCCTAAATCCTTATGGTACCAAGAGGTTGCTCCAACGTCTAGACCGAGTGGGTGTATGAGCGCTGAGTGCCGATTACCAGACGGTTGCGCTTTCCACTGTGTCGTGGTTGGTTGGAAGGAGGTGCGGCCTTACCCGTCCGAAAGTAGGGGGCAAAGCTAGGCTGAGTCTGACCAGCTAGAGGAATGGGTCCGCTATTGACGAGCCGAGCCTGATATTGGCAAGCGAATAGTGAGGTCCTTTCCACTCACCTTATTGCACGCGATGGGGCGGCAATCTGGCTTGGAGTGTACTAGACCCCGGTGATATTCCAGATTTTGAGCTGTATTGATATGTGGACTTAGATGAGGATTTGCATGCTTGAGTTGCATTTCGCATTGCATGGCCTTGGTATGACCGACATCATTCTTTGCATCGCATGGCCTTGGTACGGCTATGGTATTCTTAGCCTTCATCAGCATGTTCCGCATTACTCTGATACTGCATGGCTGCATTGCCACCTTGAGCATACACTTTCACCACCCTCTAAGCTTTCTATAAGCTTATGCACGACCGTTGCGTGCAGGTGACGTGGGATCGCAGCAGCGCTGAGGCTTGGGCGCGTAGCAGATCTTTTTGGAGCTTTTGGTCTATCACCATTGTATTTCCCTTTATGCTCATTGTACTTGTAAAGTTTTTGATCATAGTGGAAATGTGATGGAGTTTTTGGTTGTTGTTTGTGGGTTATGCCTTTGGTTATGCTGATTACGAATTAAACTGATGTTGAAAATCCTCCTTGTAGCATCTCAGGATCGGAACCTGGTGAATGGGCGCTGGGAGTCGAGAATGGGGTTCTACGGAAGCTGTCGGCGCCGGATTCGGCGATCGAGAATTTTGTGAGCCCGGTTTCCGAGTTTGGGGCGTGACACAAACCACTGCCGACAACTCTAATACGACTCGGGTTCGTCTAATCACGTCCTACGTGGCGAAAGCAACCTCAGCCACGAACTTAAGGCCGATTACCGATTTCCTAAACTAATGCATAGTCCCACACACATTCCACTACAACAGATATTCATATCTACAATTTATAATAGTAATGGAACAACAACTCAAATCATGTAATATGTAAGCATTTGAAGAATATCAACTTAACATGGAATTTCACATAAGTAAGACTTGAAATTAAACAACAAGGAATGTAACTTGCATGAAGGAAATCATATACACTAGTGGGAGAGTTGAGAATCACTTCTCAATGCCCATACTAGGTTGATATATCACACTTTAGATCATTCAGACATTTCTACAAACACTTAGAATACATAATACAACATACATGACGTATGTTGAAATACACACATTTGGACAATTCCTTTTACCAAGGAGTTGTCACACATACATCTAGCATACATACATGACAAATAATAATGACAAACACATGTGCATATTTTATACGCATACGGTACTTTATACATACACATAGAATACACAAATCTCAATATAACACATGCATATCAGGAACGCAAAGTAAACATAACATTTGGCATGTGAAATCTCATCCAAAACAAGAATAAACCATTCACTGGCATTGAAAGCCTTGAAAACCATAACCTATACGATTAAAGTCCGCACCTTAATCCAGAAAAGAACACCGAACTGATTTCAGACGATATGTCTTCGTCAACGGCGACAGAATAACCTAAGGCAAGAATAGGAATGAGATACAACATCACAAAGACTATTCTAAGCTCTAACACAGATTAGGGTTAGGTTAACTTACCCAAAGATGAACTCAGAATCGCCGGAATAACGATTCAAAAGTGAAGGTTCAAGGAAGAAGAAGAACAGGAAAGAATCTAAGATGATTCACCAACTTCTCTCTCACTTTCTCTCTCTTTTCCTTTCTCTTTCTTAGCTAGGGTTAGGAAATTCGTATGGAAAAGAGAGCTAGGGTTTTAAGGTCTATAAATAGGCCTAACATTGATGAAAATAACCCCAGGGCCAAGGTATACTTAGGGTATAACTAAAACCGGCCTCTCACGATCCAACGAAGCACTTCCGGTGGGCCTATTACCACGAAAGGTCGGACTTAAGCTCACTGACCATGGATCTAGGTCAAGCTGGGTTTTCGTACCGACCGGATCTTCAAATCAGCCGTTGCGGACCACACTCAATTCAACGGTCACCGAATCTCGATCAGGCCCACAAGCACAAGGACATGCCTGGGCCATCTTCCCTAATCTGAGGGTGAAATTAGGTCAGAATCCAATGGTCAGATTGCTTAAAATCGTCGCGCAAGCGACACGACTCAGATTTCATAAAATCTTATTAAATTTTCAACCGTTCTCACACTCTTCACTCCGGACTCAATCAAATCGACCTAGAACATCATTTGGACTTAATTTTTGAAGTGATGGTCAAGTCCAACATGGTGACCGCAACAGCCTAAAATCATCGCTATCGGACTTTCGACGCGCGGTCCAGGTCTGATCCAGAACTTAAAAAAAAATCCTAAGAGCAACTGGCTTTAGTGATGAATTCCAGATTTCAGAGTAACATAGCGCTAACTAATCTACAAGTTTTGAGTCATGCAGATACAATTTAAAGTGATTGATGCAAATTTCACAAGCAATCGAGTTAAGCGCTAATTACCCCAAAAAACTACTAAGGAAAGATTAGCACAAAATTTTCAGGGTCATTACAGAAATCCTATCTCAACGCCCTAAATATATACAATTCATTGGACCATTTCTCATTCAAACATTTCATCAAACACTTAGTCTACACATTCTATCATATATGAAATAAATTAGTTATAGCCTATATTATAGCAAATCCTTCCACCAAGGAGTTGCCACCCATACAACAAGCATGTATTCTCAAACAATAATCATGGCAAGCAGAAATCATAATTTCATATTCATTTAAGCATTTCAATAAATACATGGAAGGCATTAAAATCAACATAGTTTACATATATGTGTAATATACAGGAAACATCGCATCTAATCATATGTGACAGTAATCAAGTCAGTCATAAACCATTACTGACATTGAAGGCCTTGAAAACCATAACCTAAACATTTATAGTCTGCACCTTTCTCCGGTAGACTCGTATCGAACTCAGTTTAAAAGCTAAGTCTTTGTCTACGGCACAACGGCTACCTGATTCATGAAATAGGTTAGTTATTTCACCTATTGCTCTATTTGGATATCTATATCAATTTAGGGTTAGGATTTCTTATCCAAATCGGAACCGAAACAAGTTGAGTAGCGTAGTAAAGAAGCGAAACGGCGTGTGGAGTTGTGGGAAAAGATCCAAACAACAATCCCCAAAAATCTCTCCTCCTTCCTTCCTCTTTTCTCTCCTTTTCTTTCTCTCTCACCTAGGGTTTCTAAGAAATTCGTATGGATTGGGAGTGAGGGAGTTTAAGGTCCTTATATAGGCCCAGGTTTGATAGAAATGGCCCCAGGGCGTATACTTAGGTTATATCCAAAGGGCGTCTGTTTCAGCCCAACGAAGCACTTCTGGTGGCCCCTTTTCTACGTGCGGTCAGACTTAAGCTCCCTGACCATGGATCTAGGTCAGGCTGAGTTTTCGTTCCGATCGGGTTTACAGATCGACCGTGGCGGACCGGTTTTAGTTCAACGGTCACGGGCACTCGATTGGGGCCACAAGTGCATTGCCATGTATGGGACATTTCCCCTGATCCGAGGGTGTATTTGGGTCTAATTCTGACGGTCTGAATCCTTATATTTGGCCCGCAAGTGACACGACTCAAATTACTTAAATTCGAATTTTATTTCTAAAGATATCCACGTTTCTTACGCACTTCGCTCTGGACTCAAGTTGTGCATTTCTGGGTATCATTAGGACTTGATTTCCGAGGTAGATGTCAAGTCCAGTGAGACGGTCCTAATCGTATGGTTTCACAATAACCGGACTTTTGACGTACGGTTCAGGTCCGATACAGAGTTTTAATGTGCTCCCGAGAGCAAACGGGATTAGGGATTGATCCTAAGTTTTAGAGTATTGTAGCGGTATCGATTCTACTCGTTTTGGGTCTTGCAGTTTGTATTTAAAGTGATTAGGGCCCTTTGCACAGAGAATCTAGTTTAGCACTAAATTAATTCTCGTTTAGTTTCTAAAGGATTTGGTCCTATTTGATTTCTACCTGAGGTGGTACTTGGGCCTTTGTAGTTTGTATAGAAAGTGATCTAAGTTATTAATACTTAACTAAATTACGCCCTAATTACAACAGAATAAGGTCTTAGGGCAGTTTTACGTCTAAGGACGTCCATTACCAAGTTGGAAAAAATCAGGGACGTTACACTAGACGGCCAGTAGGCCCCACCATGTCTGTGTTATATCCAACCGTCCTTCTATCTGGTGGGCCACACATGTGGACCCTACCATGAGGTATGTGACCCACCATGATGCATGTGTTGCATCCCAACCGTCCACCATTTGGCAAGCTGTCTTATAGGCTTGAGACTAAAAATAAGACAGACCTATGGTTTAAGTGGACCCCACCTTGGTATATGTATGAGGCCCATTTTGATTTATTTGTGGCCGTCCATTGAGGCCCACCTTGGTATATGTATGAGGCCCATTTTGATTTATTTGTGGCCGTCCATTGAGGCCCACCTTGGTATATGTATGAGGCCCATTTTGATTTATTTGTGGCCGTCTATTGAGGCCTACCTTGGTATATGTATGAGGCCCATTTTGATTTATTTGTGGCCATCCATTAAGGCCCACCTTGGTATATGTATGAGGCCCATTTTGATTTATTTGTGGTCGTCCATTGAGGCCCACCTTGGTATATGTATGAGGCCCATTTTGATTTATTTGTGGCCGTCCATTGAGGCCCACCTTGATATATGTACGAGGCCCATTTTGAATTTATTTGTGGCCGTCCATTGAGGCCCACCTTGGTATATATAAGGCCTAAGTGATTAGGCCCACCTTGTCATATTTATGACCCATTGTTGAGGCTCACCTTAATGTGTATGAGGCTGTTGTTGAGGCCCACTTTGATGTGAATGTAAGGCCCATGTTATGAGGCCCATTCAATGTATTTGTGGCCCGTTGTTGAGGCCCACTTTGATATATATATGAGGCCCATGTTACGAGGCCCATTGTGATGTTTTCAAAGGCCCATGGGATATGGCCCATTGCAATGTACATAAGGCCCATTGATGCGGCCCACTTGATTTATATAAGGCCCATATGAGGCGGCCCATTTGATGTATCTGAGGCCTATGGGTCGAGACCCAATGAGATGTATATAGGTCCATTGCAATGTGTGATTCCCCATGGTTTGTGTAATGATGTTTTATGGCGGGCCATGCCTTGGGAGCAATGTTGGTTTGACGTCCACATAGTAAGAATAATATTGGTTAAATGTCCGCATTATAACTCTCCCTAGGGCCCATTGATAGGCCCATACTTCTTGTGTGTAGGCCATCAAGGCCCATCTTCGTTGTGAGGATAGTTCATCACCATATAAAATGCTTAGTATAACTCCATGATTCATGCCCATACGCATCATATGTATGCCTGATATGAGGAATGTTTGATCATAGCATACGCCATTGGGTAGACTATTTACGGGACTCCTTATGAGATGAAGTGCCCACATTATCGCGCCGTACGTGCAGAATTGCTGCATGACTGGATAGTGTGACTCATGCATCTTGCATATATGTGACTTGATCATTGTACGCCCTAGCGACATCAGGGCCGTGGCCTCCACAGACACATCGTGGAAGGCCAGATGGGACACTGAAAATACTTGGTTCTAGCATTGTGAGCATGTAGTATGTCCTTGGGTGAAAATCCTAGAACCTCCTTGGTACTAGGAGATGCTCCAACGTCTAGACCGAGTGAAATATGAGCGCCAGTGCCTATACCATGAGGTCGTGTCTCCCACTGTGTTGTGGTCGGTTGGAAGGGGGTGTGGCCTTATCTGCCCGAGTGAGGGGGCTATAAGCTAGGCTGAGTATGACCAGCTCGTAAATGGGTCTGTTATTGTCACTCCCCGAACTCAAAAATCGGGTTCACAAAATTTTCGATCACCGAATCCACCGCCGACAGCCTCCGTAGTATCTCATTCTCGGCTCCCAGCACCCATACGCCAAGTTCCGATCCTGGGATGTTACAAAGAGGATTTCTAATCATCAATTTGATTTGTAATGAGCATAACCAAGCATAACCCATGAACAATAACTACAAAAATACCATCACAAAATTCACTATGATCAAAAACTTTTAAGTACAATGCATCTGAAGGGAATACAAGATAATGCAAAAGATAGAAACTCCGAAAGCTCGTCTGCACACTCCTGCTGCTACTATGCTACGGCTGTGTCCTAGCGTTACTGCATGCATCAATCGTGCATAAGCTTATAGAAAGCTTAGAGGGTGGTGTAAGTGTGTGCGCAATATAAGCGTGCTTAGAATGCAAGGTCAGAGTTATGCGAAATCATGCTGATAAGTACATAAATGCAATCAGTCGTACCAAGGCTAAGCTGTGCAAGATAAGAATGCTATCGGCCATAACACGGCCATGCGATGCGAGATGCAACTTAAGCATACCAATCCTCATCATATATCAGTACAGTTCTCATTCTGGATAATCACCGGGGTTTAGTACACTCCAAGTGGCACTGCCGCTCTCCTAACCGCACAGTCCAAGTGAGCGTAAGAAACCTCACTATCCGCCTAGCCAATAGTTTGTCAATACCTATCCGGCATGACGATAGCGGACCCATTCACGAGCTGGTCAAACTTAGCCTAGTATTGCCCCCTACCCTAGGGCGAGTAAGGCCACACTCCTTTCCAACCGACCACGACACAGTGGGAGATGCGGCCTCCTGGTATTCGGCCCTCGTGCGCTCATATATCCACTTGGTCTCGACGTTGGAGTCATCCTCTGGTACCATCGGGTTTAGAGATTTTCACCCAGGGACATCTATAGCGCCCCGATGCTTAGTAACAATATTTCTAGTATCTAATCCAACCACCCATGATGTGTCTGTGAAGGCTATGACCCTGATGTCACTAGGGCAATCACACTAATGCAAGTGCATGAATCATACTATCAGACATGCAATAATCCTGCGCATACCGAGCGCTCATGTGGGGCAACTCCGCCTGTCAGGAAGCCCATAAACTATTTGCCCGAAGGCATAAGCTATGATTAGTCACTTCTCATATCAGGCATACATATGATGCATATGATCATGAATCATGGATCTATATTATACATGTTTTGTGGTGATGGGCTCTCATCAAAATGAAGATGGGCCTAGACGGCCTATATGCTACAGGTATGGGCCTATTAATGGGCCCGAGGGAGAGAGTGATAATGCAGACATTTAACCGACATCATCTTTACAATGTAGACATCAAATCATCATTGCTTCCAAGACACGGCCTGCCATGAATCATATATTGCAATGGGCCAAGGCACGGCCTGCCATGAATCACACATTGCAATGGGCCTTGTATAGATCTTGTTGGGCCTCGACCCAAGGGCCCAAATACATCAAATGGGCCTCAAACCATGGACTGATATATCTCAAGTGGGCTATAGTGGGCGGGCCACCAATACATTAAGATGGGCCTCATCAATGACCTTAAAATAATCTCTAAAATGGTTGGACAGTTGGGATGAAACTCATGCATCATGGTGGGTCTCATAAGGATGGAAGGCATAGATAAATCACCTACTCCATGGTGGAGTTCCATACTGATGAAAGGTGTGGACATGATACATACATAAGTGGGTTCTAAGTAGGACCCACCATAATGTTTATTTTCCACCCAACCTAGGGCCCAACATAATGTTTATTTTCAATCCAACTGTTCATAAGGCCACATGGACCAAGGTAGGGCCCACTGTAATATTCATTTGCAATCCAATCTATTCATAAGGTCACGTGGACCAAGGTAGGGCCCACTGTGATGTTCATGCCATCCAAACTATTCATAAAGTCACGTGGACTAGGGGTTCCACGGTGATGTTTATTTTCCAGCCAACCTGTTGATAGGATCACGTGGGACCACTGTAATATGGTTCACAAATCCAGTCCACTCATTATGTGTGTCCCACTTGACTGAGGGTTCAGACCAAGTTTCAGCTGTATCCAAATTTCAGGTAGGCCCCACCGTGTGATTTTATATGTTTTAGGCATGTCCTCACATGATTTTAGATGGTATGGCCCACCTGAGTTCCGTATACGGCTGATTTTTGGCAGGGGGGCCACTGCCTTAAGGGCCCACCCAATGCACGACGTTGATGTTCGAAACGCATCACGGTGGGGCCCACAGCTGGGGCCGTGTGACCCAGCCCGTCTGCCAGCGCCGCAGGCAGCGCCTGCGCGTCTCTAACGTGTCAGCGGCAATAGCGCTGCTGTTGCTGTTGTTGTTTTTTTTTTTTTAAAAAGTTAAAATTCTACGGTTTTTCCCTTGTGGGGTCCGTATCAAATGAATCCACTCCAGCCATTGGATTCTACGGCCCATGATCGATGAAATGAGACCAATATGCAACGTGTTTTTGGCGAATAGAAAGATCAAAGTGGGTTTCAATGGTGATACCGCTATTTCCTATGGTATGGCCCGCCCGAGAATCGGATTGGTCCCAAATTTTGGCCCAACGCCTAAAATGGGCTTAGAAATGGGATGGACGGCGTGGATTATATACGTACATCGAGGTGGAGCCTGCATGAGTGGCCCACCCCAAAAGCACCTTTTTCTCCTTTTTTTTGTTAGTTTGTAAGTACACACCCTGCCAGTACACGCACTCCATATTAGCCACTGTCCAGCGTCCAGGACGCTGGACGGCATGGACACAACATTGTGGTGGGTCCCACGTGGACATGGCCCACACATCAAGGTGGGTCCCACATGAACGTAGCCCACTGGTTGGTTTAACATGATATTTGTGTCTTCCTTCATCTTGGCCGTCTAACGGACCTACTACAAGGTGGGCCTCACGATCGGGCGGCCAAGATCACCTTGCACATGGTGGCCACAAGACATCACACTAAAGAAGGAGAAAGAGAGAGAGAGAGAGAGAGAGAGAGAGAGAGAGAGAGAGAGAGAGAAATGAGCGGTGTAGATGGAGGGACCCCGCCACTATGGGTCCCTCATATGATTGCAACACATACATCAAATTGGGTCCCACATAAATCATGAAATCAATGGTAGAAACTCAAGGATCACCCACCTCTAGGCCTCCTTCCTTGCTCCCTTAGCCTTCTATGCTCCTTGCCTCCTCTTTTGATGGTGGTTGATAGAATTTTGATGGTGTGGTTGAGAGATGAGAGGGTGGGCCACACTTGATGTTTATGAAAAAACTTGAGAATGCTTGGACATGTGAAGCTTTGACTTGCTTGGGAGATTTGAGAAATGAGAGAGAGAGTGTGTGAGATGATGGGAGTGATATGGATGGGTGAGGTGTGGTGGGTGATGGGTGGAGTGATGGGTTGTAAGAAGGGGATGGGTGGAGAGAGAGAGAGAGAGTTGACTTTGGGTAGCTTGTGTAAGAGAGAGCTAAGGATAGGGTATGGGTTGCTTGTACTTGACTTGATGTGAGATGTGTACTTGATTGATAGGATTGATTGATTGATTGATGAGACATGTTGTAGAAATTCTCTCAGAATTTGCACGCGCAACATTTTTCTCGAAATGAACGTAAGCCTACATCTTCTACCCTTAGTATCGGTTCGGTGCGCGAGTCGCGGCGTTGAAACCGCGGCAACGGCGCGGTCGCTAAGGTACAGGTTTCGGTTCGAGCTGACTTCGGTATGCAGGTCTCGGCTTAGGATCGCGCCCAATCATCAAATACGGTGCAAAGGTTGTCAAAATTTGACTGGAAGGACCGCGGAAGCCAATGGAATGGTACGGTCTAGGACACGGGTCTTACAGCTATCGACGAGTCAGGCCTGATATTGGCAGGCGGATAGTGAGGTCTCTTCCACTTACTTGGCTATATAGCTAGGGAGGAGGCAGTCAGTGTGGAGTGTAATAGACCCCAGTGATTTCTCCAGAGAGCAACCGTACTGATATGTGGACTTATTAAGTAGGAATTGCATATTCATTCATTCATTCATTCACTATCCACTCGAGCTGGTGGTGCATAACTATTTGTTACGTGTACCTTCGCATGGCCAAGATTTCGGTTGGGCGCGCGACTAACCTGAGATCAGGAGTTTACCACATTAAGTCGGACTATCCAAATTTAGATATGGGACTAATTTGAATAGAAGTCCCCTATGGTGAACCCCGTAGCCTGCGATACTACGTACTATCATCCCGACTTCACATTCCAGCGTGGCCATTTCATTCGCACTGTATATTACATTGCATCCACAGTACTTAGCATTTTGGGTTATTATGTTTTTGCACTTATATAACCTAGATGAGGTTGGTGGTATTCGTGACTCGTCAGGATTTACATATTGCATTGCATCCTCCGCATCTGTTATTGTCTTATTATGTTTTGCATCGCATAGCCTTGGTACGGCTGATAGCACTCATGGACTTACCAGTATATTTCACTTACTCTGATATCGTATGATTCATGATCTTGTCAATATTTTCGCTTATTCCGATGATGTATGATTTATGGACTTTATGGTATACTTGGCACTTATCTTGTGCACACACTTTCACCACCCTCTAAGCTTTTGTAAGCTTATGCACGATAGATGCGTGCAGGTGGCGTTAGGTTGCAGAAGCGTTGAGCTTGGAGCATGTAGCTGACTTATGGAGCTTGGATTTGACATATTCATTTCCCTTTCAGCATTGTATTCAAATGTTTATATTAGTGGATATGTGATGATGACGTTGCCTTTGTGATTTGGGTAAACTTATGGTTATGCTTCTTACAAAAAACAAAGTATGTTGGAAAATCCTCCTTGTAGGATCCCAAGATCGGAATCTGGCATATGAGTGTCGGAATCCGAGAATGGGGCACTATGGAGGCTGTCGGCACCGGATTCGGCGATCGAAAATTTTGTGAGCCCAGTTTCTGAGTTTGGGGCATGACATGAATTGTGTAAGTCTTTTCTCTTTATAATTTCTGCTTTCATAGTAAAGATCTGTCACTTTGTACTGTGGCTTTTTTCCAAAAGGGTTTTCCACATTAAGTCTTTACATTGAATCATCTCGTCTTAATTTCTTCTTAAAAATTAATTTACATTCTATAGAATTAAATCAATTTTATTATTAACAGTCTCTCCATAATATTGCATATGTTGATTTCATTGTTTTTCTTCTACTAGATAAGTGAAAAAATCAATCCAATACTAGATTTTATTCTAGCTTTTTTACTTCTTTAAGTTTATTAGGTTAATCCAAAAAATCATCCACTATTTCTCATCTTTCAATTGAATTTTCTACACCTTCAACTATTTTAATTTTTAAAGAAAAAATATTAAAAAAGAATCTGTATTTAAAGATTTTATTATCATATTTTTTTCTATGTTGTTGTGGAATTTCAATACTATAAATTTGCAAGTCTTACTATTTTGCACATATCTTATGAATATATAATTGAGAGTTTTGGCCTATAATTTTATTTTATTTTTAAATAAAGGTAACACTCATTTGGCTATGCAACCCTAAACTTTAAAATAATTCAATTTTGGTGGTGTGAACGCCATCCCGTGGCCAGATGCACACACTCAAAATAGCATCTCATAATGTGGCGACTTGGTTTTAAATGGATACAGTGTGAACTCAAAACAATATATCTGATTGACTTGGAGTCGCCACTAGGAGAGGGAAGCCTAAAATTTCCACTTGGCTAGACTCGTAGAACGCCTTCGGTTGGGGAATCGGTGACTCTCCAACTAAAGATAATTCTTGGATAAGGTTTACAATTGGAGATTCTCAATAAAGACCTCAATGACGGTGAGGGAAGGGGTTAGGTACCTTCATCTTTTCGTGCTTGTGCGTAGTCTCTACTTTACAAGGTCTATGTTTTTTGAGGTTTTAAAAAGGTCTTATATTAAAGAACTAATCAATCACTAATGGAGCCAGAAACTGGTTAGTGGGCAACAAATGTGTTTGGAAGAGATAATAGCAATGAAGAAAGAATAACAATACAAAATGTGATGTATAAAAGATGCAACCTGAAACATATTATATCTATATATATATATATATATATATATATATATATATATATATATATATATATATATATATATATATATATATATATATATATATATTACTACTCCACTCAAGTTGCCAACTAGGGAGATCGTAATGTCTCGACTTAGGGTGAACTTAAGGAGTCGATAGCTACTTAGTAAGGTTAGATAACTACGGTATGCAAATGATCAAGAAAAAGGGAAAAAATAGTTTAAGAAAACTTGGTTTTTAATGCACAAGAACTGAAAAGACCGGCAAGGTACAAAGCGTACAACTAATGATCACTCAATTATGAGCAAGGGAGTGTAGGACAGGAATATGTAAAATGTGAATAGAAATGTAAAGGTGGGCAGCTAGCACCATCAATGCACTTGGAGATGTGGGAGGAGAAAATAAAATTTAAGGCACTCTTCCAAAAGGTGATGACCGTAGATCTCATATCATGACCTTACTCCGATAATTTTGGATAGTTGAGATTGTCTGGAGGTGTGTGTGGGATGAGATGGATGTTTGGTGTTGGAAGCTACGGAAAGGTAAGATGGATGGTGGAGATGGAGTTAAGTATAGCAATGGGATTATTCAAGGTTGTTGAACTCTGTGTATAAGTGTTTTCTCTCCTTAGGTACCTCTCTCTGTGACCAAGTGTAGACAATTAATTGTTATTAAAATGAGAGGGGTGGGCCTCTATTTATATAGGCTAACCGTAGTAATTTAGTAAATTCTAGCAACTTGGAGGGAAAACATTAAAACATGGTATAATATGGATAGTTGGGGGACACAACATCATGAATCCATTTAGTAAAACATATAATTTCACTTTTTTTAAAGGATGAAATTGTCGTTTTACCTTAGGGTAGAGATTGTATTGTCGTTTGGCCACTAGTTTTCCTAAACCATTGGGATCTGTCCTGATTTGCGAAGATTAGGGTCGCAATGACATTCCTACTCATCCATCATGATTTTTGCATTTTTTGCATTTATGCCCCCTGTTCATTATATGGGAGTACGCCTAGCTAGTGACCCTGTCATTACCAATGTCTATGGGGAATCCATGATGGGCATCTGTCTAAGTGGATTGCTTAAAAGACAATATGGGTCACTTAAGGTATGGTTTGTATTCGAAATTGCATGACAAATTTACCAACCCGGTTGAATTTATTGGGCCTTATTGTGATTTTAGGGTTTCAAGGGTTGGTTAGACTACATTCTTAAGGGCTTTTCTAGCTCACATGATCCAAGAAAATGTGTATCGCTGAGGTGGGATATGTTAGTGCACTAATTTGCGCACCATGTTTGTCAATTACATAAGTCCATTTGTCGTGCAATTGGTTGACCCATTGGAAGCTGAAGACCGAAGACACAAAAGGACATGAGCATCAAGGATAAAAGAACAAGTATATGAGGTGTCTTGGTGACCCTAATCCTTGAGCCAAAACAATAATCGTTGAACCTCTATATAATCATTAACTTTATAGGTAACTCCTATGACCCTTAGCCATAGGAGTCTAAATTGATCATCAATATAAGACTGGCTTTAGAAGTCGAAATGGCCAAAATTAGGATAGAAAGAAAATGAATGATCCTGAAATTTTTGACTCATGGATGGACCATTTCGACAAGTTGAAGATTAAGTTCAACCAATAAAAAATGAGGGTCGACAAATCGAAAGTATCAAATTTATGACAAAAAGAAAATAAATGATCTTGAAATTTTCAACCCATGGATGGATCATTTCGACAAGTCGAAGGTCAAGTTCGACCAGTTGAAAATGAGGGTCGATAGATCAAAAGTGACAAAACTAAATAACAAAAAATACAATGTGCTACTAAAAATTTCGATAGGTTAAAGGACTTTTTTACCAATCGAAGCCTCAGGTCTACAGGTTGATAGCTAGCCGTTTTTGTCCATTTTATGACTGTTGGAACTCGATTCCTTTATATAGAAGATCCAGTCTTTGGGCAATTTAATCGGTTTTTAGTGCAATAGAAGTTTAGGTGAGTCTGATCATATCTCTCATCCCAAGCCTTTAATCCAATAAGTTCTCAATCATCTTCTTTAAGATTAACACTCTAATAAGGATTTCAACCTCCACCTTGAAGATATGCTTAACTCCACCATTTTCTAAAGAGTAGACTCAACCTCTATAGGCATACATTTATTTAATTCCTCTAAAAGACATATATAGGTAAATCCCCAAATAATTACAACTTCTCATTAGTTGTAAGAGATTCTACCAACCTCTCATCACCTTAGTCACCTTAAAGAAGCATCTCATGCAAGGTGTTTGATCACTAGAGCTGAAGCATTAGCAACACATCGGTATCATGATCCGGGGAGCAAAGGGGAGCTGATTGAAGCATGAGAGAACATCAATCATTGGACACATGGTGCTAAGATATGTGATACATAGGACGTGTGGCACACATCAAGGATATGTGAAAATTTGATATTTAAATTAAAATTTTAAAAAATTAATTAAAATAATATAAGTGGGAAAGCGCCCATACCCACACATGCATGCTCCGACACGACGCACAAGTACATGCGCACACACATGGCACAACTTGGCTCACACATGTGATAAATAAATTACTCAAAGACTAATGTTTTCCATATCATTATCACGTAATGTATCGCGGCATTGGGATATGGAGACATGATTTATCACATGGGATATATTGGTTGTATCACGTAATGTATCATCGTTATAAATAAACATGGGAAAACATTGAGAAATTGGTCAAATTTTTCAATAAAATTTCAGGGATTGTTAAAGACAACACCAATACACAAAAATCAAAACATCATTATAAAAAAATTACAGATAATAAGTTTCATTTGTATGGGTTTCTAATTTATGCGTTGTCTAATTGAACTTATCAAATGTACTTGAAGTCAATTCATATAATTTATAAATGTAAGTAAGCATGTATAGAAAGACAAACAATACATTCCAAAGAAAGAAAGAAGTAGAAAACTAAAAATATACATGTAAATATTATGTGGTTGTAGCATAAACTCACATAGAGCCGTGCGGTGGCTCAAAATCATCATCTCCATCTCAATAGGACTGGGCATAGTATTGTTACTTCATAAACTGACAATGTTATGCTCAAGAAATATTAGAATAATAGCAGTGAAGATACTATTTAACATAACGCTGGTACTCATCATCTCCAATTTGAAAAATTTTAGATTTTTTTTTTAAATTTTCTACAAATAGACACATCTTCCCCCAAAATGTAAAATTAGAGTGTATGTGATAATGATTCCATAAAACACTCCTAAACACTTTGAAATAGATCTAATTAACCGTTGATCAAAGTAAATTTTTAATAATAAATTTAATATTTTAATTATTTGTAATTAAAAATTAATTTTCTAAAAATCCCCAAATTGTCAAGAATTACTAGATCACATCACATGCATGTTTGATTTCAGGTTTAAACTCAAAGATTGCAATTGATTTGGTATATTTTGAATTTTCTCCAATTTTTCACAAATTGACCTATCCTTTTCAAATAAAAAATTAAAGTTTATTTGATGATGATTTCATCAAATATTCCTAAATATTCTGAAATGGGGGACAATTGATCACTAATTGAAGTGGAATTATATTTATATATATATAATTACATTTGTGATTAATTTTTTATTTTAAATAAAAAAATTTAATCTCTAGATTAATAAGAATCGCTAGATCAATTTACATGCATGTTTAATTTTGTATTTGAATATGAATGTTGTAACTGATTTTAGAGAAATTTGAAATTTCTTTATTTTTCTTTATTTTTCTTAACTTGACCCACCTACCTCAAATACCAAAATCGAAGTTCCAAGTGCTTGATTTTTTATGAAAAATTATATATTTATAACAATTTGACAATGATTTAACATGATTTACAACAACAAAAAAATAATTGAAAAAAAAAATTACTCACCAGATCGAAAACAACCTTAAATTGACTTGGATCTTGATTGTGGCTCAAAATTGGTGTTTTTCTTCGAAAGAATTCACAAAGATTGGTCAAAATCTATAATAGATATATTTATAAATTGAGGGAAAAAAAAAAAACCAAAGGCCTTGGATGAGTTTTTTTTTGCCCTCAAACTTGGACTTCCCATGCATTCATGCTATATCATCGATGTCAATAGATATCGTTAATACAAAGTATTTTTGTAAAGAATGGTCCCAATATTTCTTGATTTTATAAGATATGTTAGTCCATATTATCAATACTGAAAATATTGCCAAAGACTCAATAGTCTTCTTCTCATTTACCTATAAAATTATATCTTAGGATTCTCATACAAGGGCTATTCACCACTTCTCCCTCTTTGATGTGGGCTACAAAACCATATGTCAAGGTTCTCATACAAGGGATATTCACCACTTCTCCATCTCCAACGTGGGACAAAAATCTTCATAAAATGTCAAATATTATAAAGCTACACAAAAGGACAAATGCAATAAAAGACAAACTCCACTTGTTTTATATTTTTTTAATTTTAAAATCATTAACGTACCATGAATCCGATCACGCACACGCAATGCCAGGCCTCTCCAATCTCTAGGCACCATGTCATTAATTGCACCCACTGCTCTCCAAGCACACATGGGAATAACACATGCCAAGCATCCATCCCGTCCATCAGATTCGCTGCTTCATGCTGAGTCTAAAAGTCAAAAATCAAGTGGACCCAAAGCTCAAGTAGGCCACACCATAAGGTACAGTTGATGGGGACACCCACCATTAGTTGTGTTTTCCCTGATCTTCATAATATTTGAAAATCATCTTCTCTAACCTTTTAGGCTTCTTAATTGGGCCTTAATTTTTGTCCTTATTGTATCAGTATCTTATACAGTTCAAATCAGATCACTGACATGCTGTTGGTGATCTAACCTTTTTTTTTTTTTTTTTTCCTTTCTTATCTTCCTTTTATGTCTCTTATCTTCTTCTTTTCTCCTTTATTCCTGCCTCTCTAAGTTCTACTGCTTATTCATCCCATAGTAAGGTTATTTACCTGTAGTTACAAAGTTATTCAAAATATTTAATAACAAAACACGCACATATATGGGAAATGGTACTATGAGGTCCACCTGCATCATTCCATGGTGGGTCACGTGCTTAAAAATCAAGTCAATCCATGACTTGGGTGAGCCACAACACATACAACAGTTGATATGGGCTACCCTCCCATTAAAACATTCATAATCATTTATTAGGCTCACATTGATGTGGTCCATAAATCCAGCCCATCCATTTTGTTTGTCCCAGTTGGATGAGGGGTCATACCAAGTTTCAGCCAGATCCAAAACCTAGTAGGCCCCACCAAGTGTTTTTATATGTTTTATTCATATCTTCACATGGTTTTAGATGGTATGGCCCACCTGAGTTTTGTATACGGCTGATTTTTGGAATATCCCATGCATAACCTAAAGGGGACCCATCAAATGCATGGTGTTGATGTTTGAAGCACATCATGGTGGGGCCCACATAGTTAGACCTCATGAAAAGTTCCCGTGAGATCTGCCTCACATGCGCACCAGTTCCCACGGAATTGATGCGAACTTTTTTGAGAACCCATCATACGTGATGTGGATCTAAAATCTAAACCGTCCATGTAAAGCAACACCTCATGAAACACCCCGAGCCCAAGTTTTACTTTGATCCAAAACTTTGGTGGGCCATGAAAAATGAAAACAGTTTCTCCCTTGATTTGAATTTCTATTTGCTATGGACCACCAGACCTACACAGGTGAGCATAACTATATATATATATATATATATATATATATATATATATATATATATATATATATATATATATATATATATATATATATATAGTGTCGGTCTCCTACGAACCACACCGCACAAAATTTATCTGCGAGCCTTCATGTATGCCGTAGGATGAGGAGAGCGGCTGGGATTCCACTACGTTGCAAAAGAGAGAATCTCTGGAAAAAAAAAAAAAAAAGACTCTCTCCTACAATCACGCCGAGGGAGGCGGATTAGCTACTGCCAAGTTGAGTAGTGAGACTTAAGTGACGTCACCAAGTTTTGTGGGCCCACCTTGATGTATTTGTTGTATCCGCACCATCCATCCAGTTTTAGAAATCATTTTATGACATGAGAAAAAGAATGAGCATATCGAAAGCTGGAGTTGACCCTACCACAGAAAACAATAGGGAGAGAGACACCCCTGTTAAAACCTTCCTAAGGTCCACTCTAATGTTTATTTAAGATCTAACCTGTTCATAAGTTAACTTAGACATTAAAGAAGGGAAAACACTAATATAAGCTTGATCGAAAAACTTTTGTGGCCCTTAAAAGTTTTTAATGGTGAGCGTCACTCTCTCCACTGTTTTCTGTGGTGGGGTCCACTCAAGCTTTTGATCTTATTCATTCTTTGGCTCATGCCATAAAATGATCTCTACAAATTGATGGATAGTGTGGATACAACACATACATCATAGTGAGGCCCACATAATTAGGTGACGTCACTTCAATAGCAAGTCTTCTCAACCATAAAATTTTGGATGGGGATTGTGTCAGGACTCTGCGAGGTGGACAGTAATGTTTACATGCCATACGCAGCCCTGCGAGGTCGACATAAATGTTTACATGACATCTGCACTGTTAATAACATCATTTCTACTGAGATAACTAAAAACAAAAATATTATCTTGATTCAAAACTTATGTGGCCCCATGAATATTTAAACCGTGGACATTCAATCCTCATGTTTTCAGTACACTTAAGTATTGGATCCAGCTCATTTTTTACCCCATGTCCTAACATGATCTCAAAAAATGGATGAATGGGATGGATTTCTCAAAAACATCACGGTGCACCCCACCTACATTCTAACGTAGGAACTTGATGCTAAAGGCTTTGGCAGGAAATCGGGAAATGGATTCGCTGGTATCTGGCTAGCCAATGGCTAGTGGTCGATGCTTCGTGAGCCCCACCATGATATGTGTGTTTCATCCATTCAGTCCACCCATTCTTTTATATCATTTTATGGTATGAGCCTAAAAATGAGGTTGATCCAAATCTCGAGTGGACCGCAAAGTGTTGATTGAACGCCCACCATTAAAAACTTCTTGGGGCCACAAAAGTTTTGGATCAAGCTGAGATATATATATTTTCACTTCTTCCAAATTTCAAATAACCATTACAGAGGCCTAGGAGGTTTTTAATGGTGGACTTTCAATCAAATTTCTTTTCCATGGTGTGGTCCACCTGAGATTTAGATCCACCTCATTTTTGGTATCAAGATATAAAATTATCTTTAAAAATGGATGGACGGCGTGGATAAAACTTATACATCATTGTAGGGTCCACATAGAACCGACCACTAGCCACCTGGCTAGTGGCAGCGTACTATCCAAACCATGTCAAGAAGTCTGGATTGGAAGCGGATTGCGTGCTGAGTAACTTAGTACTCTAAGTGTACTAAGTAAAATTTGTGGGGTCCACCGTGATTTATATATTTTATCCACTCCGTCCATCTATTTTATCATATAATTTTATTGCATGAGTTCAAAACTTAAGCTTATAAAAATCTTAAGTGGACCACATCATAGGAAATAGTATGAATTGAACATCTACCATTGAAAAATTCCAGGAGGCCACAGAAGTTTTGGATCAAGTTGATGTTTTAGTTTTCCCTTCATCTATGTATTTGTGATCTTATGAACAGGTTGAATGACAAATAAACATCACTATGGGCCATAAGAAAACTTCAACGGTGGAAATCATTATTCCCACTGTTTCCTGTGGTATGGTCCACTTGAGCTTTGGATATGCTTCAATTTTGGGCTCAACTACTGTAATGATCTGGAAAAACAGATTGAAGGTGTGGATAAACCAAATACATTCACTGTGGGCCCAACGATAAGATTGTACTGAGTAACTCAGTATGCAATCCGATTTCGTCTGGATCGGATGTTGTACCACACACGAGTGGAAACGAATTGGCTACCCCCGCCACTAGCCATGTGGGCCCCACAATGAAGTATGTCTTTTATCCATGCCCTTCATCCATTTTAAAAAGATAATTTTAGAGCTTAATACAAAAAATGAGACGGATATAAATCTAAGGTGGACCACACCACAAGAAAACAATAGTGATTGGATATCCACCATTAAAATCCTACTAAGGCCCACTGTACTGTTTATTTGACATCCAATCTGTTGATTAGGTCATACAAACCTGGATGAAGGGAAAAAAACAAAGATCAACTTGATCCAAAACTTTAATGGCCCCTAAAAAGTTTTTAATAGTCGACACTGTTTCAATCTCTCCTTATTGTTTTCTGTGGTGGAGTCTACTCCAGCTTTCAATATGCTCATTCTTTTTTCTCATGTCCTAAAATAACCTCTTAAACTGGATGGACGGTGTGGATACAATAAATACATCAAGGTGGGCTCACAAAACTTGGTGACATCACTTCAAGTCTCGCTCCTCAACTTGGCAGTAGCTAATCTGCCTCCCTTAGCGTGAATGTAGAATGAATGTAGGAGACAGTCGAAGACTCTCTTTCTTAACTTAGTGGAATCCCAGCCGCTCTCCTCATCCTATGGCGTACATGAAAGCTTACACATAAATTCCATGCGGTAATAGTTCATAGGAGACCGGCACTCTCTCTCTCTCTCTCTCTCTCTCTCTCTCTCTCTCTCTCTCTCTCTCTCTCTATATATATATATATATATATATATATAAAAGAGGCCCACCATGATTCTGAAATTTGATATTAAGAGAAAAAAAAAAAAAGAAAAAAAAGCATGTCCAATAGTTAGGTGGCACATAGCATATGAAACAACAGGCAACTACCTAAAACATCCAAATTCGCTTGGTAACCCACGTGATGAATGTATTAGCCTAAATTTTAGGATATCATCAATGTATTTAATAACAATAATGGACGGCACCACCATTAACAGCTCATATTATGGCATGAACTCATGATTGATGCATATCCAAAGCTCAAGTGGACCACACCACATGAAACATTGGGATAAATACATTCACCGTTGTAACCTCTCTATGGTCCACAATAATGTCATTCATCATCCAACCTGTTGATAAGGTCACGTAGACATGGATGAAGGGAAAACACAAATTTTAGCTTGATCCAAAACTTCTGCGGCTCCCAAGAAGTTTTCAACAGTAGCATTCAATTCATACTGTTTCCTGTGGTGTGGTCGACTTGAGCTTTGGATATGCTTCGATTTTAAGGTCGTAGATTAACATGAGCTGGTAAAACGGATGGACGGCATGGATAAGACATATACATTATACAGGGCCACAGAGAGTTTGCGTACTGAGTTACTGAGTAGGCAATCCGTTGCGTTCGCATACCACCTTTGCGGCGTTGGAATGCAATGATAGTTTACCACCATTTTAAAAGATGATAGCAACCACTGGAATTTTCCATCATAATTCAGACCACTCGCTACTTTTGATCACCCAAATGATAGTTGGAATTTCTTTATCACCTTGATTTTAAAGATATGCTCCATCGAAAATGTAGCCAACGGTTTGGATGGTCTGGATAGCCGTAAATGGGAGCCAAATGTGAGGAGGATGAGTCACCACCATCTTCAAAATTACAGTAATCTATTCCGACAATAATCAGAGAACAGATCACCTACTCGTGCCTTGCGTGATGACATCCTTTCTTTGCTGGCAACATGCCACCTGTGTAGGAAATCCATACCATTCAAACGTTAGGCCCACCATGATGAAGATCACCAATCTCTGAAAGCAGGCGGATTAACTCTTTTGATGGGCCACAACAGTGTGTTGAGTTGGACCATTGGTTGTACATTGATTTCAACGGTGGGGCACACCTGATGAGCGTTTTTGTGTCCCAGGAGATTTTCATTGTGGGACCTACCCTCTAGATGGTACGGATGTCCTACATAAGTGGCCTGTTGGAGGGAAAGATGGTATAACATGGTAAGCTATCAAGCATATAGGTTGTCTATTCTCCAACGGTTATCCATTCAGCTAACTTTCAAAATGGTGGGACACACGAGTTCCTGCGAAAGTACACCGGGCGCGGATTTCCTGCGAAAGCCTTTGGCAGGAAGTTCCTGCTCAAGGATGCTGGGTGGGGCCCACTGCAATGTATGTGAGAAATCCATTCCGTCCATCTGTTTTGAGAGAGAATTTTAGACGTGTGAATAAAAGTGAGGTGGATACAAAACTCAAGTGGATCACACGAGAGGGAAAATTAGGGAAAGAAATTCCTACAGTTGAAACCTTCCTGAGTTCTACCTTGACGTTTATATGCGATCCAAACCGTTTGTAGGGTCATTCCCAATGGATGAATTGAAAACACCAAAAAAGATAGCCATAAGAATGCTTCAACGGTGCTCACCGAATGCCCACTGTTTCCTCTCGTGCGGCCCACTTGAGTGTTGGGTACACCTCATTTTCGGTCACATGTCCAAAAATGATCTCGAAAAAAGTATGAACGGAGTGGATTTCTCACAAACATCTCTGTGGCCCCCACCCAGTATCCTTGCGCAGGAACTTCCTGCGATGGGCCTGTGGGTCCATCCCTCTGACCCACTGACTAGGTGAGTTTGGGCTAAGGCTAACTGCTAAGGCTGTCAATTAACGGATTTTGGCCGGATGGTGGTCCATGCAAGCCCCGCCCGTAAAGTAAAACCCAAGCCCAAATCCTGCTCGGCCCATGGTGGACCGAAACAAACAGGACCGAGCCCAGCTATGATGATTATGAATGGTTCGAGGCTGTCCATCCCAAAATGAGCCCAATCTCGGCCACCTTCCTTTGTGAAAGATATAAGCTGTTCGTTAGGGTGCCCGGTCAAACATTATATTGACAAAAGTGCCGTTGAAACCTTAAATGGGCTGGACGGTCTTAAACACTGCCCGAGCCTGGCCCTATTTATAAATGGGCTTGGCAGCCCAGGTCCCGTCGTGGGCTCAATTCAGCCCAAGCCCAGTCAGCCCAGGCCCGAGCTTGTTTGATTTTTATATAAAAACCATGTAAATAATCAATTATTACTTTTTCATCCGGTTTGAGAAGTAGCGTGTATTTCTCATTGAAAACCGGTCAAAAAGAACTTGTTTAAATGTGTGGGCCCCACCTGATATGTATGAGATATCCTCTCCGTCCATCTGTTTTAATAGAACATTTTGAGACATCAACAGAAAAATGAGATAGATCCAGCACTCAAATATCTCACACCAAAGGAAATGGTAGCCCCAAGAAGATTTTAACAGTAAGTGTTCGATTCACTGTCTCCTGTGGTGTGGTCCAGTTGAGCTTTGGATCTTTCTCATCTTTTTGTTTATACACTAAATTCATCAGGCATAACGGATGGACGGTGTGGATAACCCACTTACACATGGTGGGCCCCACATATATATTTCACAGTGCCTTCCTTTTTAGCATTGAAAAAAGTAAGGGTGAAATCAAGGCCATGGAAGGTAGATGTGGCCCACTTCATTGAATTCCTCAATCAGGTCGCCCAGCTTCTGGCCAACAAGATCTGACCTGGCCTAGTTAGTTGCATGTTTATTTCCAAAACTTGCTCCCAGCCCTCCTGACCCATCCACCACCAGATTATAAACTTTAGCCGTTGGATAAGGGTCCTTTTCAATGACTAAAGCCGTTTAAATTATTGGTCTTGCATGGATGGGGATATCCAAAATACTCTCACACTTAAAATATTTTTATCGCTTTGATTATTCAAAAGCTAAGGAAAAGGACCAAATGATCGAAGGATTGAAATATTTTAATTTTTAGAGTTTTAATTTTTATTTTTTAATATCCCCATCCAAGTTAAGGGCCACCGTATGGACGTCTTGGATCACTGAAAGACAAGCTGCAAAGGATGGAAGCAGATTGCTTGTGCCCCCGCATACAGATATTCCTGTGACTGGGTGTGGGGCCCACAGAGATGTCTATGACAAATCCACTCCCTCCATCTGTTTTGTAAGACCACGGTAGGAGAGGATTCTAAAAATCAGAACGATCCAAAACTCATGTTGGCTATACCACACTAAACAGTGGGGATTGAACGCCCGGGCTGACAGAAGGTTTGTATCAGGATGATACTTGTGCCTACACTTTATCTAAGTAGTAAAAATCCTATGAACGGTTTGGATGGGATATAGACATCATGGTCAACTCCTTTAAGGTTAGTGGACGTTTCTCTTTCCATTGTTTCATTAGCGTGGCCCACCTGAGTTTCGGATCCGCCTTATTTTTATTCATGTCCTCTTGTTATAGTCTTTAAAAATAGATTGACAGAGTAGATTTATTACATACATCTTTGTGGACCCCACCACCACGGGTACGGAGATACCGCTTGTGTGACAGGTAGAGGTGGGCACGAGACCGACTCAATCCGGCTAACTCGACTTATCTGACTCGACCTGTATTGAACGGGTGAATGGTCCAAATCGAGTAGGCTTCATCCAATCTGAACTCAAACCGAGTCGAGTTCAAGTTACCTAGTAACTCAACCCCACTCGACTCAAAACTCGATACAGTTAGACCCAACTCATCCGAAACCTGACTCTCTAACCTCACCCTTCACACCCTATGTCATGCCTGAACTCGGAAATCGAGCTCAAAAATTTTCGATCGCCGAATCCGGTACCGACAGCCTCCGTAGTACCCCATTCTCGGCTCCTAGCGTCTATACGCCAGATTCCGATCCTTGGGTCCTACAAGGAGGATTTTTTTTCCAATATACATTTAACTCGTAATAAGCATAACCACAAGTATACCCAAATCACAAAGGCAACATCATCATCACATATCCACTAATATAAACATTTGAGTATAATACTGAAAGGAAAATACATATGTAAAAATTAAAGCTCCAGAAGTCAGTTGCATGCTCCAAGCTCCACACTGCTGCAACCTAACATCACCTGCACGCATCTATCGTGTATAAGCTTATAAAAAGCTTAGAAGGTGGTGTAAGTGTGTGTACAAGGTAAGTGTTAAGTATTCAACATAATGACATCATCATAAAATACCGAAAATACCGGTAATCCATAAATCATACAATATCGAAATAAGCAGAAATATTGATAAGATCATGAATTATCAAAGTAAGTAGAAATATTGACAAGATCATAAATCATACGATAACAGAGTAAGTGAAAATACGGACAAGTCCATGATTCAATCAATATCAAAATACGCAATATAGAACAACTATGCAAATGATGAGTCATAAAGAGCCAAATATGACCATTCTATTATCTCTACTTGTAGGATGGGCGCAAGTTTCTAAGGGTGCGTTTGGCACATGGTATTAGATGGGATCAGGTGGGAAGGGATTGCATTTCGTGTCGTGCCAATTCCACTCAATGTTTGGGAAGAATGGAAATGCTTAGAATTTGTAAGTGCTATAGTTTATAGCCCTTTTTGTTGTCAAATTTGTGGTATCAAAGACACTGTTATGAAGCTTGCATCTGTGAAGAACAATGTTCTACTCAAGATCAGCTTTGTTTGACAAGCACTGTTCACAAGTCAAGAATCTCAAGAAGCTTTCAAGTTCAACCTCAAGATCTCAAGAAGTTTTCAGGTTTGAGCTCCATCAAGACTTCAAGCCTTGCTACTTTTAAAGGTCTCTTGTCTCCTATGTTCAATGTCCTTACTTCACTATTGAGGAATGACCGACCTTAGGTTGACCTTTAGAGTAGGTCATTTTGGATACATAATTCATATGTTTCATATAAGTGAGTTTAGGTTGTTCTACAAGTAGTCTTAGACTTCGTTCGACTACTCCTAGTACTGCTTCGACCTGTCTAAGAATTTCCTAGATCAGTCGTAAGGTTGTTGCAAAATTCGAATATTTTCTGTTTGGCTTCGACTAATCTTAGGGTCTGTTCGACTAGTCGTATGAACAGTGTCGACTGTTGCTTCGACCAGTTATAGACCTACGACTCAAAATACAGCGTTGAAATTCGGCTAGCTTCGACTAGTCGTATGCAACTACAACCAGTCGTAGACCACCTACGACCAGTCGTGAAACCGGCAGATCTTATTGCGCCCGAATTTTCAAATATCTATTGGTTTATGACCAGTCGTAGAGGTCTTTAGACCAGTCGAAGACGTGATTTGCTCACCTATAAATAGAGTACGAATCTCAGAATTAAACAATAAAATTGAAGCTACTTTAATTCGGCCTTCTGAGAGATAAGTCGGTGCTCCATTTTAAGCTAAGTGTGCATATTTAATATTCTCTTTCTTTAGCTTTCCTTATTTGATTTTGTTCCTGTATTCCAATCTTATTTGAAAAGAGGAATTGTTATATTCCGTCTTCTTGGAATCAAAATCAAATAGAGCTACACCCCATTTAGTTTAATTTAAAATCTATTAGAACCTATAACCATTATAAAGTGAGTATTGGACATTGAAATTTGACATTCAAATCTCTACTCCGACTTGGTTCTTCTGGGCTGCTACAACGAAGGAGAAAGACAGGTATTTTACGTTTGTGTAATTTACTTTCATTTGGTTTTCTTTTAGGATTTGTCAGAAAAATCTCATTGTATTGGTTATTTGAGGAGAGCTAGGACAACTCAGAAGAGGGATTTTTTTAATTGTGTAAGCCCATAGAGAAAAACACAATTGTGAAGGTTTTTGGTGAACCTGGAAAACCTATCTTTGATAGTGAACGCTAATATCCCCTGTGTGAAGATATTAGGAGTGGAGTAACGTTGTATGGCTGTTGTTGAACAGTTGGTGTACACACAGGTGAACCACTATAACTCTTTGTTTTGTAGTTTGAATGCTTGCTTAAGTTTTTATCTCTCTTCATTCAAATTTGTTGAATGTATGTGTGGATGTGGATGTTGTAAAATTTACATTTCAAGCACAGTGGGAATGTTGTAATAATTTAGTTTTAAATTCCTGTAATTTATATCAGTTCATTGCTATTTATTTATTCCTCTCTAGTTTGAGTTTTTGATACAAAGGACGTTCTAGAAATAAGTTTGTCCTGCCATAAACCCTTGGTTCTTATGGTGTAAGGTTGTCCTTAGAACTGAATTCGTATCAACCTCTCAATACTTGTTTAATGAGGTTGCTTTTAATTCAGCATTGTGATTTAATTTAGTTTGTTTGGCTATCTATCTTTCTTTATTCCGCTGTTAAAGTTTTATTTTGGCATGGTCCTATTCAGACCCCCCCCCCCCCCCCCTAAAAGGACATATAGCTAGGCCATTTCAAGTAGTATCAGAGCCTAATAGCTCGCTCTTATTGCTTTTTATTTGAATTTAATTCTTGAGCTAACGATCTAAGATATATATAAGATGTCAAATTTTGATAGCCTATCAGTCACTAGGCCTCTACCCTTTGATGGCTCCAACTATGCCTATTGAAAAGCCAGGATGAGGATCTTCCTCAAATCAATGGATGAGAGAATGTGGCAAGCCACAGTGACTGAATGGAACCCACTTACCACTGAAGCGATTGGTATCAATGGTTCAAAATCAATGAGAGTAACTCCTTATTTCTCTTGGACCACCCTTCAGAAAAATGAGAGTAGTGTCAATGCAAAAGCACTAAATGCAATCACTTGCGCACTATCACCGGATGAGTTCAAAAGAATCATATCCTATGATACTGCAAAGCTAGCTTGGGATATATTAAAAATGACACACGAGGGTACTACAATTGTCAAAAAAATCTAAAGTCCAACTCCTCACAACCAAATTTGATGAAATTCATATGGAGGAAAATGAAATGTTTATGGACTTTTACACAAGAGTAAAAGATATTGTAAACTCAATGTGGGGTCTTGGCGATAAAATCATAGAAAGTAAAGTATGTGTAAAGATGCTACGCTCACTTCCTGAACGGTTCAACTCTAAGGTAACCGCGATCCGGGAACTTCGTGATACGGACAATATGAGGGTAGAAGAACTAGTTGGTTCTTTACAAACCTATGAGTTAAACTTTAAAGCTCCTAAAAGTAAATCTATCACTCTTAAATCTTCTAAAGAAAACTCTGATTCTGAAGATGATATGGCTCTTTTAGGAAAAAAGTTTTATAAGATTTTCAAGAGTAAAAAGAAGGTTGATTTTCAAAAATCAAATAATAAGAAAAGATCAAAACCCAAATCTAAAACTTGGAAGTCTTTGAAAGATAGTCAATGTTATAACTGCCAAGAATATGGGCATTTAGCAAACAAGTGTCCTAAAAAGGACAAACCCAAAAAAAGAGTATGTTAGCTACTTGGGATGAATCATCTGATTCTGAAGCTTCTTCTGAATCAGAAGATTCTGAAACCGAGTATGGCAGTGAAGTTAAAGCCCTTATGACTCTAGCCAAATTCACCTTTTCAGATCATGATGATTCAACTAGCAAAGAAAATTTGAATAGTGATTATGAAAGTGAAGATGACCTTCAAGAT
The DNA here is from genome assembly GCF_029962835.1 of Magnolia sinica. Lineage (NCBI taxonomy): Eukaryota > Viridiplantae > Streptophyta > Magnoliopsida > Magnoliales > Magnoliaceae > Magnolia > Magnolia sinica. The sequence goes on along the minus strand of NC_080580.1, from coordinate 77,530,864 downwards.
GCTTACAATGCTCTATACAAGGAAAGTTGTAAAATTGCTGTCAAACTTAAACTTCAAAAAAAAAAAAATTTTAACTCAAAGAATGTTTTGAATCTCTTGTTTTAGAAAAATTCCAAATTTCAGATTATTTTAAAAATTCAAAATGCGATTTAGAATTCAAAACCTCCCTGATTGAAAATCTGAAATTCGAAAGTGAGAAACTTAAAAATGAAGTATCTTTTCTTCTGAGTTTAAAGGATACATGGAGGTATGCCCAAGGAGATCCAAAGTTTAAAAAACTTTTATCTAGATCTAGAAAATGTGGTGACAAATCCGGGTTGGGCTATGATAAAATGTTCCTCCTAAACAAAAGTATACTTCTCCTAAGTTTGTGAAAGGAGAGTCCTCTAACTCAAAAGGAAAAAAATACTAATCAAGGTTTTTCTAAAAATACAAAAGCTTTTTAAAAATCAAAAAGCAGCTATGTCAACTTCAAAAATTAGAACAAAAACCCACTAGCTGAAAAGATAGTGGATTTACTCAAGAAGCTCTTAAAATCTAACTCAGTAGGTCAGTCTTATAACAACAGACAGAAGAAGACCAACCATACTCCTAAACCCAAAACAGTTCTGAAATGGGTTCCTAAAGTTGCTTGCTTGGTTTCCTACACCGCTTTCAAAGCAACAAGCCAATCAAAGTAGTACCTAGATAGTGGATGCTCCAGGCATATGACAGGTGACAAGGCTTTATTCACCAATCTTAAAGATATGACTGACGGGTCAGTTACTTTTGGTGATGAAAGCAATTGTAAGATTATGGGCCAAGGTACGGTTCAACTCTATAACCTTCCTTTGTTTAAAAATATTTTGCATGTTGAAGGACTGAAACATAATCTTCTAAGCATATCACAAATTTGTGATAATAACCATAGTGTTAGGTTTTCTAATCAAAGTTGTGAGATTCTAAACAACAAGGGTTCAGTAATACTAACTAGACGTAGAATGTCTGAAAACTGCTATATTATTAGTGAATCCAGCTCATCTAATCAATCGTGTTACATGGTCCATACAGACGAGACTGATTTGTGGCACAAACGTCTTGGACATGTACACTACCGAAATCTATATAGATTGAGCAAACGAGAACTTATAAGAGGTCTACCCAAACTACAAAAGTTAGATAAAATATGTGTTAACCTTAAAGGATGGTCAAATTCACGTATATTTTTTTTTCTCCTTATCAGAGTAAGCAGATGAGCGTAGAATGGACAAGTAAGCTAAAAGGGAAGTTTAAATTTTCATTTAGAATATACAAGTGGTTGCCCATAATGACTTATACAAACCAATGTCCCCATCCTTACGAATACAAAATGACATAATATTAAATGTGAAACAAGGTAAACTACAATAATCTTGAACTGTGAAATCATGTAGCAACCCTTAGCAAATAGAATCATGCACCCTTGTCAACCATAGCCTGCTCCTCACCAATATACGGGGCCACCTGCACTACCTGTACGGTTGTATATTTGATGGATGAGTGGCCAGCTCAGTGTGAATTTCCCTCAAGATTACACACCACCGCATTAGGTAAGCATAGTTATAAAACAACAAAGCAATCAAAATAATACATAATGTAGTCTTTTTAAATGCATGGATGCATGAATGCACATCGGCCTAGGGATGCACATCCAGCCGGACTTGGGCTCGTCACCCATGCAAATCATCGAACTAGGAAAATCATCCTATCGAACAGGGGTCGATAGTCGGTGATCTGAGAGCTAGCGAAACGATACCCTGAAAATCCTAAGGGCATGTGCTACAGCATTCAGATTAACCACCCGTCATTGCCAACATCCTATGAATGCATGATTAGCCAAACTGTTATTAGTGTAGTTACAATCAGCCAATTTAGGTAAGCTCAAGGTCACTACGGGGAGCTCAGAGCCCAGCGTAGGCCGACAGCTCGGGCATAGTGTCCCATTACCACCATCCCCGGCTCATGAGGCTACCACCTTAGGATGTTTAATGGAAAACCGTCGACTAGTGGTCAATCATATTACAACATATGGGGCTTGCCATCGCATGGTTGCACAGTATAAAAACATCGAGCCCATATAGGAAAAATACCAGGACAAGGACACATACGGCGATATCAAAGCAAGACACATAAGACAAATATCAAAATAAGCCACATAGGGCGAGTATCAAAATCATGCGATAAAAGACCATCCTTGAAAACCGTTGGACACAACAACCCTGGATGGTAGGCCCACATCACTAGTTAATTTAAACCACCATTCAATAACCACTAAGCCGAAGGTCCATTACTATCACAACCAGTCGAGTTACATCCCAAGTATGGGTGTACACATATAGGTGGGGGTTTTCCACTGGTGTACCAGTTTAAGTTTTATAAGCAATCCATTCATAATTCATGAACAAATATATAGGATGAACATTACGCAGGCAATATAACAATTCAATTTTCACCAGCTAACACATGTGATTATAAAAGAGAGATATCAAATATAAATTTAAATAAAAACTATAACTTAAGCTAATGAGAAGATGGAAAGCTCAAGGGGAAGAATCATCACCTTATACTTTGAATCACCTACCAGTGTCGCACAGTGCTTGCGCCTTTAGAATTGTATCCTACCACAAATCATGAACTTGTACAATTAGGTCCAAGTTCTACACACTACCTAGGTTTGGGATCATGGCCCAAGGTTTGAATTATTTATCTTAGGGTTTTTAATGAAAAATTAGGACTTTCATCTTAGGGTTTAGTCTTAAACTTAGATTCTAGGATTTGAACTTTACTTAGTGTATTAGTTAAAACTAAATCTTAATAATTACAAGATAACTATTAGCGTTAATGTTTATATTAGCTAATATGTTAATAGTGATAGTTCATAGGTTCATATCTAAATATATCGATATTAAATTCTACACCTAGATCCAAATCCAACACACCATCTATGTTTAAAGCATTGACCTAGGGTTTAGATTACTAGATCTAGGATTTTTATTCTAGAGTTTAGGTCTAGGATAAATTTTTAGATTTAATTTCTAATAGATGTAATAACCATATTAATAACGTTACTAATTAAAAATAGTAATCCAATAACGGCTAATGATGTATAGTTGATAATAATAATGGTTTCAAAACAATCATCAATCTTAATAATACATTTAACATTAGTTAATGCGATACTAATACTCATTGTGATGAAAATACATAGTATGGTCTAATAATAATATTTAATACTTGACAAAATAAAAATGCTAATATTTAATGACAATAGCTTTTATATGTACTAATTAATATTGGTATGGAAAATTTACTAAAGGCTATTCATGCTTAATAATTGCTACAATCATGGAAATGAAACTAATGGTAATTTAAAATAATCTGATTTGAGAATAGAGAGTTAACTTACGATTTGATAACCTGGCTTAACGATTTGACTCAGCCGAGTTGACTCAGCGAGTCAAAGTCCCATTGCCCCTTCTACCTTCCTTCTCTTTGCTTTCTTCATTCTTCTCCTTCCTCATTTTTTTCTTTTCTTTTCTTGCCTAGGCTAACCCAGACCAAACCAGGTCTAACTCGACTCAACCGAGTTTACTCAGCAGCAACTACAACCCAATCTCCTTGCTTTCCTTCTTCTTCTTCTTCTCCTTTCTATTCTCTCCCATCTACTAGGACTCTAACGAGGTCTGGAGCAAACCTAGACCAACTCAACCCAGCTGGCTCGACCTGTACTTGAACCCAACCCCTCAGTGAGTCAAACTCGGCTCGATTCGAGTTGGTGCAACACGCACCCTCTCTTTCTTCCTTTCTCCCCTCTCTTTTCTTCTTCATTTCTTTCTTTTCTCTCTCTTCTTTTTCCTCCTTCTCTTTCTTTTTCCCTTATTCATCTTTCTTCCATTCCTTTCCTCCCTGTTGCGCTCAGAACGTGGTCTAGCAGCAAGTCAGCGACCGATGATTGCCGAGGGAGACGATCGCCATTAATGACAGATCAGAAATGGAGCTCCATCCCTTTGAAATGGTGCTGCTGGAGGGTCTGTATCATCCTTTTGGAGCTTGTGGATGCGTCAAATCGAAGCTCCAAGAAGGTTTTCCTGGTGGGTTCGGATGAGGAAGATGGCAGCCATTTTAGTGCAGCTACAAGGAATGCATTTGGATCTCACCACTGCTCAACCCTCCCACTTTTATTTGCTCGCCCTAGCCTCCCAAAGCTGTCGAATCATCAACAAGTGGTTCGAATTTTCCCCGGCCAAGACCGCTTATGAAACCGTGGGTAGAAAACCACCGGTTTGTCTTTTGGTTTGCTAGGAAAACCCTAAGTAATGGATGGCTGCGATGTGTTGCATCTCACGGCTGAGATTGAGAGAAGCCAGCTGTGAGGGTTGCCAGCTCGACACTACGAAAATAGGATTTCCATTTTTAGAAAGATCCACCGCAAGCCATACCCTTGCTCGTGTTGCTGTGGACATGAGTGTGTTCCTGAATGAGAACAGATGACATGGTCTTGGTCAGAACATCCAGCCCAACACGATGGACGGTTTGGATCATTGAGATGGCCCCTTATGGTGGGCCACCAATCCAAATGGACGGACGTCTGCCCATCATGATAGATATAACCGCACATTAGTGGCTCTCCTTGTAAACAAAGTCTAAAAAATCAGTTGTATTTGGAACTTGGATGGATTCCATTGGAGACCATCCATGCTAGCAAACCAGGTAGGGTCCACCATGATGTTTGTGGGAAATCCACCCCGTCTAATATATTTCTTTGTCCCAAGCAGGGCCTCCTACCAAAAATCATGAAGATATAAACTTTGGGTGGGCCATACGGGTTGATTCCTAGCTCTAACGGTAGATTCTCATTGATCTAATGGTCAGATTATTCTGAAATTGAATGTCAACAGCTAAAATACTTCCTGAAATTTACCAGACGATTGGGCCCACATGGACATGGTCGTCCGCTTTTACAACATGCAGCAGTTTCTTTCCTTTTTTGTTGTTCAAAATAGATGGGGTCCACCTGTGATGATCTTCCGGAAGATCAACTCCATTCACCGTCTTTGGCACACCGTGCTAACCCATGGTCCAAAATTTGAAATAGATCCAAACTTCAGGTGAGGCGCACGATCTGTTAATGCATTAAATGGTATTTACCGTCAAATCCCATGCACGTATAAATTTGAATGAATTAAGATATTTTGTAGGAAGTCTACTTTACTACTTGTAGTTGTATGATCCGCTCTGTTCATTGTGTTTAACATGCCCTGCTTAGATTAGGGTCCAAAAATGGGGCAGATTTGTTGATCGGGTGGGCCGTACGGTATGTTTTAGCTTCAACGGTAATATGTAATGACATTCATGAATATTTACGATCTTGCCTTTCATTTCTCAACCAACTTCCGACGTCCATTACGTCGAAGTGCGCCGCCCGAATTTCTTAAATTTTGGCGGACATTGTTCATTTTTCGTGCTCTTTCTCTTGGTCTAGTTTGGGCCCCGATCTCCCAAGGATGTCCTAGATGCTCCTTTAGTGGCTTGCACACTCCATAATTCAAAATAACATTTGTACACCTCTGATTGACAAGTTACCAGGTAGTTGGGACTTAAACTCGAAGATCTTCACAATGACCGATTCATCCTGATATTCGGATGACCAATTTGGCAGATCCAAACCTAATGGACGGTCAGGTGACTTGTTAAAAATAAGGAAGCTTTATGGTTAGCACTCTAACCATGCATATGGGTGGATGTATGGTCAGTTTTGTGAATAGGTAAACACAAAATGGGTTTCCGGAGTGATTATGGGTAAGACTTATATAATGTTAGATTCAAGTGACTTTCTTATACATGAAAGTTTCTCAGATTCTGATTCTAATGGTGGGCTAAGCATATTCATATGGTGTGAATAAGATGGACGGATCAAAATCTTAATCTGATAAGTGTACGAACGGATGTAGAGGTCAAGTAATTGATTTACTCTGATCTAAGGCCTGAAATTCGACGTGTATGGTTAATTTTTGGTAATTAGGCATGGTATAAAATTTTGCATCAAACGGATAGTGAAAACCACGTGATCTAGAATCAAGTGGCCTAGGCAATGGCGTTTTCGTAATTATTACTGATATGAGAGTTTTGTGAAATCTAATGGCTCCACATGGTTTTAGGCGTGCTTCTAAGCAATTCTTAGAAAAGAATGTATATCTAAATTGTTATGGATAGGGCGTTATTTGTCAATTCCTTTAAGGGAAGACACATATGTTAGATCTCATGATAGGGAGTCTTACCTTGAAGTCTACGGTCAGACGGCTTGATCTATGAAAGAAGATCATTCTCAATGGTTCAATTTTTATTGGGGAATGGATGTAGGGTTAGGATAGCTAAGTTGGTGTCGTACACATGTACGTATCAAGTTAAACTTCATGCTAACACTGGAGGACTTTCAATACTCTGGTATCTATATATATTGAGCAAACGAGAACTTATAAGAGATCTACCCAAACTACAAAAATTAGATAAAATATGTGGTGAATGCCAGATTGGGAAACAAACGAAGAACTCACACAAAAAGGTAAATTCCAATACCACATCAAGACCACTCGAGCTTCTTCATATGGATCTTGTAGGACCTACCGGGATGAAAAGTCGAGGTGGCAAAAGATATATCTTAGTAATAGTAGATGACTTTACCAGATATACATGGGTTGTCTTCTTAAGGGATAAATCAGAAACCCTTGAAGAAGTTAAAAAGGTTCTCAAAAGGATTCAAACTGAAAACGGTTCTCAAGTCTGTAAGATTCATAGTAATCATGGATCTGAATTTGAAAATAGCGGTTTTGAGAAGTTCTGTAGCGACCAGGGAATATTACATGAATTCTCAGCGCCTAAAACTCCACAACAAAATGGTATAGTTGAAAGGAAAAATAAAGTACTTCAAGAAATGGCTAATGTCATGTTGAATAATATAAAGCTCTCTAAGAATCTTTGGGCTGAAGCAGTCAATACAGCTTGCTATATCATTAACCGGGTTTACACTAGTAAAGGTAATAATAAAACGGCTTATGAAATGTGGTTTGATAAAAAAAACCTACTGTCAAATACTTTCGAGTTTTTGGCAGCAAGTACTATATTTTATGAGATCGTGAAAATTTGGGAAAGTTTGATACGAAGAGTGATGAAGGGATCTTTTTAGGATACTCTTTAAATAGTCGAGCTTATAGGGTTCTGAACAAAAGGACCGGTGTGATTCAAGAGTCTATCAATGTAGTCACTGATGATCACTTAAACACACCAGTCTCAAGTTCAAATAATGATGAAGTATTAGTAATTGATAAATTCGATACTTTATCTAATCTGACTGATTCTGAACTGAGGAATGTTAAAGATCATCCAACCACACAGATTCTTGAAAACCCTCTCACTGGTGTTCGTACCCGTAAACAACTTGAGGATATATGTAATTACATATGTTTTACATCCCAAATAGAACCATCCAATGTAAAAGAAGCTCTTGCTGATGAAAACTGGATTGTTGCGATGCAAAAAGAACTTAACCAATTTGTGAGAAATGATGTTTAGTATCTCGTACCTAGACCTAAAGATAAACACATCATTGGAACCAAATGGATTTTCAAGAATAAGTCTGATGAGCTTGGCAATATAATTAGAAACAAGGCTAGACTAGTGGTACAAGGTTACACTCAAATTGAAGGCATTGATTTTGATGAAACCTTCGCACCAGTAGCACGTCTTGAATCAATTAGACTTTTTAAATCCATTGCATGTTTTAGAAAGTTTAAGATTTACCAAATGGATGTGAAAAATACTTTTTTAAATGGTGACTTGTATGAGGAAGTCTATGTTGAACAATCAATGGGTTTTGAAGACTCCAAAAATGTTGATCATGTGTATCCCCTTAAAAAGGCACTTTACGGTTTAAAACAAGCTCCCAAGGCATGATACGAGAAACTAACAAAGTTTCTATTAAGTCATAATTTTCAAATGGGATGTGTTGATAAGACTCTATTTATCAAAAAATATGATGATCATATTTTAATAGTACAGATTTATGTTAATAATATCATTTATGGATCTACCTGTACTATCATGACTATTGAGTATGCAGATTTGATGAAATCTCAATTTGAAATGAGCATGGTTGGGGAATTAAATTATTTCCTTAGGTTGCAAGTAAAGCAAAAACCTGACGGAATGTTTATTTCTCAATCTAAATATGCTATGAATTTGATTAAGAGATTTGAATTTGAGAATGGTAAGAAATTTGATACTCCTATGAGTACAACTTTGAAACTCTTAAAAGATTCTAAAGGTAAAAATGTGGATCCAAAATTATATCGTAGTATGATTGGTAGTTTACTGTATTTAACTACTAGTAGACATGATATCGCTCTAAGTGTTGGTATTTGCGCTAGATATCAGTCTAATCCTAAAGAGTCACACTTGACTCCTGTCAAGCGAATTATGCGATATATTGCAAGTACTGTTAATCTCGGTGTCTTGTATCCACATGAGACTACTGTTCAATTAGCTAGGTACTCAGATGCCGAATGGGCTGGTAAGCTTGATGATAGAAAATCAACCAGTGGTGGTTGTTTTTATATTGGAAACTGTTTAGTTTCTTGGTTTAGCAAGAAACAAAGTTCTATATCACTTTCAACAGCTGAAGCTGAATATATTATAGCTGGTAATGCGTGTACATAGCTTGTGTAGATGAAACGTATGCTAAGTGATTATGGAATTAAACAGGATTCTATGTTATTATATTGTGATAATTTCATTGCCATAAATATTTCAAAAAATTCAATTCAGCATTCTCGTACTAAGCACATTGACATTAGATTTCATTATATTCGAGAATTAGTAGAAGAAAAGGTTATATCTTTGGAATATATCCCTACCGAGAATCAACGTGCTGACATTTTCACTAAACCGCTCGACAAAATCAGGTTTAACAAAATAAAATTTGATCTTGGCATGTGCATTTTAAAATGAGTATTTATGCATATTTGTATCATAGTGTATATAATTGCTTGATTTGTTTTAAAATTTTTGAATATAATGCTGGAAATCAGTTTTCTTTTTACCGGTACTCAACTAGTCATGAATCTACATGACCAATCGTACTACGACCGGTCGTGTACATCTACGACCAGTCGTGAATCGTGTGAATGTCTTATAATTTGGGAAAATGCTTTTTCTTCTTCATTTCTTCTTCACTCTCCAACAGGCCGACGCACGACCAGTCGAACCAATCCTTCAAAATCTTCAAGGTTAGTGCCCCTTTTACATTTTTCTTGTAGATTTGAGTCTAAATTTCTTCTATTTTTCTCTTGAAGTTATCTATTTCAAATTTTTTTGAGATTTGGGTTTTTCTTGGGCAAAATCTGATTTGAGAAAACTTACTTCTCAACCCTTTGCAACTCTTTTTTCCTTGAAATCCTTATTGCAAATGGCATCTAGAGGTAGAAAAATAACATCCCGTGGTCCTTCTTCTTTCTCTAGATCAGCCTCTATTACTAAGCATCATCTTCAGGCTCCCGAGGACTATCCATCCTATGTTCGGGACATCAGATTACGTAATGTTATTGTTGAACATCCTGTTGACATTAATCATGTTGCTCCATTTGAGATCCTTCCTATGCTCCAAGCTGTAGGTTGGGATAACTTATTACATTGGGGTGGGCCAGCATACTGGCCCATTGCTCAGTCCATATTTGTATGCATACGTGATTTTTCATTGAAAAATTTATCTTTTAAGATAGCCACTAGAGAAGGACCATTTGACGTTGATTGTCATTTGATTTCAGCTCTTATGGAAATTCATGTGAATGATGAGGACATTCCTATCCATAACTTATCTGAAAAATCCTCTGTATCTAAAAAACGTATGCTCACTAAAGATTTATGTAATTTGGATATTCAATGGACTCATAAAGGGAATGCGCTTCCTTCAAAATATTTGTTACCCAAATATAGAGTTCTTAACAAATTCTTTGTGTCTAACTTGTATCATCGTTCGGGTAATAAATCTAAATTGACTTCCTTCATGGTCCGTGTTCTTCATGTTGTTGCTAGCGGTGCTCATGTTTGTCTACCATCCTTGATTTGTCACTCCATTATTCAGTTTCGACTCCATCCAGGTCACAGTGACATTCCTTTTGGTTATTTGATGACTGTGTTGGCTACGCATATGTTAGTCGATATGCTGGTTGGAGAGGCCCCTATCCATCATCTGATATTTAACAATTCTAATATCAATAAGATGAAGCTTGATTTCCTTCCTGGTCAAGGTGTTGGTGGTGGCAATGCTGAAGCTGAACATGAGGAAGAAGCTAGTGATCTTCCTCCTGATGATATCAACATGGATGATATATTTGAAGAACTTGAATCTGATTCTAGAAATGATCCAGATTATGAGCCTTCCAAGTTTGATGCACATCTGCGTGCATTGGAAGATAAAGTTGAGAATATGAACGTTAAGATGGAAAACATGTTTGTTGCCCATGATTTACAATTCAAGTATATGCGCAAATATCTTAGGCGCTTGAACAAGGGCTTGCATCAACTTGATTCTCCCATCCCTGCTCCTTCATCTGGTTCAGATTAGTTATTTTAAGTTAGCTGGTTTGTTATAACTTTATTACTCTTGTGTTAGCTTAACTGGTTTTGAGACTGTAGCTATTTTTGACTTAGCTTTGTATATGAATTATGTAGGCTGTTTATGCTGGTTAATCATATCATGTCTTGTTTCCACTCATATATCTCTTTCCTTATTTCTCCTCAGCCATCTGTTCTATGCTTCCTTTGTCCTATTGTGACAAAAAGGGGGAGAATGGATATGGATGTGATGTGTGTCTAATGAATGATTATGTTATGAGGAGGGAGTAGCATTGTATGTTACTCAGGGGGAGTATGTGCAGAAGTGGACTGTATGTTATGTTGAATATTGATTTACAGGTTTGCAGGATCATGTATGCCGGTTGATAACAACTGGTACATGATATAACAACTGGTGCATGATTCTTTAATCAGATATTCTGTGTTATGTAACATATCTTGGAAGTGTGTTTTGTCACTAATTTGACAAAGGGGGAGATTGTAAGTGCTATAGTTTATAACCCTTTTTGTTGTCAAATTTGTGGTGCCAAAGACACTGTTATGAAGCTTGCATCTGTGAAGAACAATGCTCTACTCAAGATCAACTTTGTTTGACAAGCACTGTTCACAAGTCAAGAATCTCAAGAAGCTTTCAAGTTCAACCTCAAGATCTCAAGAAGCTTTCAAGTTTGAGCTCCATCAAGACTTCAAGCCTTGCTACTTTCAAAGGTCTCTTGTCTCCTATGTTCAATGTCCTTACTTCACTATTGAGGTATGACTGACCTTAGGTTGACCTTTAGAGTAGGTCATTCTGGATACATAATTCATATGTTTTATATAAGTGAGTTTAGGTTGTTCTAAGACTAGTCCTGGACTTTGTTTGACTAGTCCTAGCACTGCTTCGACCTATCTAAGAATTTCCTAGATCAGTCGTAAGATTGTTGCAAAATTCAGATATTTTTTGTTTGGCTTTGACTAGTCTTAGGGTCTGTTTGACTAGTCGTATGAACAGTGTCGACTGTTGCTTCGACCAGTTGTAGACCTACGACTCAAAATGCAGTGTTGAAATTCGGCTAGCTTCAACTAGTTGTGTGCAACCTATGACCAGTCAAAGGGGACCTATGACCAATCGTAAACCACCTACGACCAGTCGTGAAACTGCTAGATCTTATCGCGCCCGAATTTTCAAATATCTGTTAGTTCTACGACCAGTCGTAGAGGTCTTTAGACCAGTTAAAGAAGTGATTTGCTCACCTATAAATAGAGTACGAATCTCAGAATTAAACAATAAAATTGAAGCTACTTTAATTCGGCCTTCTGAGAGATAAGTCGATACTCCATTTTAAGCTAAGTATGCATATTTAATATTCTCTTTCTTTAGCTTTTCTTTTTTGATTTCGTTCTTGTATTCCAATCTTATTTGAAAAGAGGAATTGCTGTATTCCGTTTAGAATCAAAATCAAATAGAGCTACGTCCCATTTGGTTTAATTTAAAATCTATTAGAACCTAGAACCATTATAAAGTGACTATTGGACATTGAACTTTGACATTCAAATCTCTACTCTGACTTGGTTCTTCTGGGCTGCTACAACGAAGGAGAAAGGTATTTTACGTTTGTGTAATTTACTTTCATTTGATTTTCTTTTGGGATTTGCTAGAAAAATCTCATTGTATTGGTTATCTGAGGAAAGTCAGGAAAACTCAGAAGAGGGGTTTTTTAATTGTGTAAGCCCACAGAGAAAAACACAATTGTGAAGGTTTTTGGTGAACCTGGAAAACCTATCTTTGATAGTGAACGCTGATATCCCCTGTGTGAGGATATTAGGAGTGGAGTAGCGATGTGTGACTGTTGTTGAACAGTTGGTGTACACACAGGCGAACCACTATAACTCTTTGTCTTATGGTTTGAATACTTGCTTAAGTTTTTATCTCTCTTCATTCAAATTTGTGGAATGTATATGTGGATGTGAATGTTGTAATAATTTACATTTCAAGCACAATGGGAATGTTGTAATAATTTAGTTTTAAATTCTTGCAATTTATATCAATTCCTTACTATTTATTTATTCCTCTACGGTTTGAGTTTTTGATACAAAGGACGTTCTAGAAATAAGGTTGTCCTGCCATAAACCCTTGGTTTTTATGGTGTAAGGTTGTCTTTAGAATTGAATTCGTATCAACCTCTCAATACTTATTTAGTGAGGTTGCTTTTAATTCAGCATTGTGATTTGATTTAGTTTATTTGGCTATCTTTCTTTATTCCGCTGTTAAAGTTTTATTTTGGCATTGTCCTATTCACCATGCTGGAGTGTGAAGTCGGGATGATAGTACGTAGTATCGCAGGCTATGGGGGTCCATCACAAGGGACTTCAATCCAAACAAGTCCCATACCTAAATTTGGATAGTCAAACTCAATGTGGTAAACTCCTGATCTCAAGTTAGTCGCGCGCCCCAACCGAAATCCTGGTCATTGCGAAGGCACACGTAATAAATAGTTGCGCACCATCAGCCCAAGTGAATAGTGAATGAATGAGTATGCAACTCCTGCTCAATAAGTCTACATATCAGTACAGTTCATCTTTGGGATCATCACCGGGGTCTATTACACTCTACGCCAGCTTGCCGCCCCTATCCGATCGCACAACTGGGTAAGTGAAAGAAACCTCACTATTCGCCTACCAATATCGGGCCCTGCTTGTCGATAGCGGACCCATTCCTCAAGTTGGTCAAACTCAACCTAGATATTACCCCCTCACTCAGGCGGGTAAGGTCACACCCCCTCCTAACCGACCACGACACAGTGGGAGATGCGGCCTACTGGTATACGGCCCTCATGCGCTCATATATATCCACTCGGTCTCGACGTTGGGGCGTCCTCTGGTACCAAGAGGGTTTAGAAATTTTCACCCAGGGCCATCTATGGCAGCCCGATGCTCGAACCAAACATTTTCGGTGTCCCATCTGGCCATCCACGATATGCCTGTGGAGGTTACGGCCCTGATGTCACTAGTGCGTACAGTAATCACAACACACAATGCAAGATGCATGAGTCATACAATCCAGTCATGGATCAATCCTGCGCATACCGTGCACTCATGAGAGATATCCTCTGCCTATCAGGGAGTCTCATAATAACTTGCCCAATGACATATGCAATGGTCAACCACATCTCATAACAAATATGCAGATGATGCGTATAAGCATGTATCATGATGTTATGCTGTCACATACTCATAATCGGTGTCAATAATCGACATCAATAATCGACTTCGACAATATGGATATTTAACCAACATCGCTCCCAAGGAATGGCCCACATTGAGCATAACATATAGTGGATCAATGGCCTCACACAAGGGCCTAATATACATTATCATGGGCCTCACCAAAGGTCACAAATACATCACAGTGGGCCGCACTAATGGGCCACATACACACTAGGTGGGCTACATCAATGGGTCACAAATACATCAAGGTGGGCCTCATAGATGGACCACAAATATGTCGAGGTGGGCCTCATGGATGGGCACCTTATGGATGAGCCATAAACACATCAAAGGTGGGCCTCATGGATGGGCCATAAACACATCAAAGGTGGGCCTCATCCCAGAAGACGAATGGATAGCGTGGATGAAACACATTCATCATGGTGCGCCCCACATGCTGACGGACGGCGTGTATAAAACACATACACAATAGGGGGCCCCACCGTCCAGGGGCAAATGGACAGTGTGCATATAGATTACATACATCAAGGTGGGTCCATCCCACACGTGCAACACGTGTGGGGTGGGCCCCCACACGTCTGCCAGAAGGGTGGGCAGTAGAGATAAAATACATATATCATGGTGTCTCACGAGGCTGGGCAGCGTGGGACGCCCCAAGTGAATAATCTAATCCGTTCACCGTCTTGGCCACCTCGAATGAGGTCAAATAGACTCTGACTATGATTGGTTTGGATGATAAGGGACTCGAAAGAGGGCCCTAGTGTGTTTCAACAAATGGGCATGAATACCCTTAGTACGGCCCATTCGAGACTCATATTTGCCTCAAAATTTGGTACATGGCCTAAAATTATAAGGAGAAGATGGTGGATGGTGTGGATTAAACAATTTCATCATGGTGGGGTCCATGTGTGGTATCAGCCCAGTAATGCTTCCACCCTCAGCGTCACTGGACAAAAACAGCCCAGTGATGCTTCCACCCTCAGCGTCACTGGACAAAAACGACCAGGAACTTACTCTTTTTTTTCTGCTTCTTCCCTTTCTTCCTTTATTTTTATTTTATTCTACTATATGGGGCCCACTAGTGGATAATCCATTTCATCTATTATATCGACCAGCTCTCTATGGACCAAAGGAGTCTAATGATGGATAGGTCCACCACTTATACACACAACAGTATGTATTATAAGGTTCCAACAGTGGGACTTTGTTTTCCTCGGTGCGGTCAACTAAGAACTAAGATTTGTCTCATTTTTCAACTCATATCCTAAAATTACATGGGGAAGGTGGTGGACGGCATGGATTAAACAAATACATCAAGGTGGGGTCCATGGTTGGGACACCCCCACCCCACGTCTGCATGGTTGACGTAAGGGGTGCTCCCACTACCACCATCGGTTATGGTGTGGTCCACCTGATGGTTGGATCGAGTAGATTTCTGAGCTCCACGGCTAAAATGTGCTAGAAAATGGACGTATGGTGTGGATCTAAGAAATACAGCAATATGGGTCCCATGAGTGAAAACTCACTCCAAACCTCCTATGCAAAAAGTAAGAAATGACGTGGGTAGCTTAACCCCTTAGCACTTATGGTATGGCCCACCCGGGAATCGGATTGGCTTCATTTTTAAGCTCAAAGCCTAAAATGAGAAGGGAAATCGGATGGACGGTGTGGATGATATATATACATCAAGGTGGGGCCCACATGGACAGCCTTTCCCAATAGCTTTGAACCAAAGCTAATATTTGTTTTTTTTCAGTTAACGTCCAGTGTCCCTGGACGCTGGACGGTTTGGGCTCACACGTATATATGGTGGGCCCTGCCCATGTGGGCCACCAAATGATGGATGGTGGGGATACAACACATATAACGTGGGCCCCACCAATACATAACTTGGATAAAATACATGCCTCATGGTGGGGTCCATCCAAGTGGGCCACACGGCCACATCATAACACATAAAAAAATATGAAAAAGAGAGGGAAAGAGAGATAGAAAGAGAGAGGGACACGTGTGATGGAGGGCTCTGCCACTATGAGCCCTCCCTTGCATTCAATCATATATCAAGTGAGTCCCAATAAATGTGGGCCCATCAAATCAAAGATCAATGGTGGAGATTCCGTCTCCATCAAAATGAAAAGTCTAGATGACCTCTTTCAAACTTAGAAAGTAAACATCATGATGGGGTCCATGGAGAATGGCCCCATCATGGAATGATCATGATAATCAAGGTGGGTCATCGGCCACATCTTACGGTCCAAAGTGAGATCCATACCATCGATCGGTAGGCCTCACTTGGCCCATCATAAAAACATGAAAACTAGCCTATAGAAGCATCCACCTCAAGATCTCTTATTCATTCTTCCATCAACATGTTCTATAACTCTAAAGAATGTGATCTAATGGTTGAGATGAGGCTTGAAGGGTGAAATTAGGAGATAGGAAGGTGGGCCACACTAGCTTCTCCATGGAAGCTTGAGAAGCTTGGACGTTGGGGCTTGGATTGCTTGGGAGAGTGAGAGAGAGAGAGGTGATGAGAGAGAAGTGATGGGAGAGAGGGATGGTGAGTGATGTAAGTAGGTACTTTGTTGTAAGAAAAGGTTGACTTTTGGGGAGGGTGGTTGTACTTGGGGATGGGTGTGAGTGATGGTGAGTGATGGGAGTGTACTTGACATTTGATGTGATGGATTCTCTTGGGATTTGCAACGCGCGGTGTTTTCATCGAACTGAACGTGGGCCCACATCTCCTGGCTTGGGTATCGCCTCAACACGCGAGACTGACTCGAAACTGCGGTGAGGGCGCGGTCGCAAGGATACAAGTCTCGGGTCGAGTCGACTCTGGAATACGAGATACGACTCAAGATTGCGCACAAACGCCGATAACAAATCGCGGGTCGTCGAAATTTAAACAGTAGGACCACGGAAACCTACAAAATGGTACGGGCTAGGATACGGGCCTTACACCCTACCCTGACCCAATTCCAAAATCTCTCTCTCCCTCCCTCATCCTCCTCATCTTTTTAGCTCAGCAACCATCCACTACCATCACCATCTTCCTCCTCCTCCTCCTCTCTCTTGTCTCCGCTCTCTCAATCTCTCCCTCCCTCATCTCTCAATCCGACTCGGTGCCAACTCAACCCGGCTCGGCACTTCTACTGGATTGGACTCGGTCCGGATCAGTCCAGGCAAGATCAGAATCGGATTGATTCAGGCAAGTTGGACTTGGTATCGAGTGGGATTGAGTTCGGGTCAGGCCTATTTCAAAACTATATCGAGTCGAGTAAGCTCTAACTCGGTCCGACTCGGTTCGATGCCCAGCTCTAGTGACAGGCAATTAGGGCTGTCAATGGGTCGGGCCTGCATAGGTCAAAGCCGGCCTTTTAAACTAATTCGGTCCGGCCAGGGGGGCCAAAATTGTCATTTTCAGGCCTTGCCCGGTCCATTGACACCCTTACAGTAAGGCAATCCACTTCCCCAAAGGATAAGGTCTCTTATCTCTATGTATTAGGGGGTATATTCTAGCATACCTCCTCTTAACAACACGCACCCATCAGAACCGCAGCCACATTCTTTCCTGCCATGCATATAGGATATCCGATTCATGAAAAAGGTGGGCCCCACCATTTTTATTGGATGATGGAAAAATAAGGCCGATCCACTCATCAAAACGGACACAACGTAAAAATCAGCATCCAACACCCATTGCACTAGTGTATCCAAAACGTAGTGAATTGTCCTGATTTTCATAACATTCATCATCATGGTGTGTCCCATCTTTTTGACGGATCAGATCTTCAACAATATGACATTTTGGTAGTAAAATAAAAGGATGCATTGTCAAGTTAACATACACCCAATTGTATGTAATATTAACCTTTGACTACCTAATGGTGTAATTAGGAGCTCTCCACGCTTTAGTGGTGGTGTGGATTCTGTGAAGGGCCACCGTGATATATGTGTTAATCATCGTCGTCCATCCGTTTTTCCAACTCAATTTCGATCACGATTCAAAAATTGAAGCATATCTAAAAATCAAGTGGACCACACCACACGAACAAGTGAGAATTAATCACTTACCATTGAAAACTTCTTGCGGGCCACAGAAGTTTTGGATCAAGCTAATATCTGTGTTCTCCCTTCATCCAGTTATGTGTGGCCTTATGAACAGTTTGAATGACAGCTAAACATCGCTGTTAGCCCTATGAAAGGTTTCAACGGTGGACATCATTATCCCCTCTCTTTCCTATGGTGTGGTCCACTTGAGCTTTTGAATATACTTAAATTTTGGGATCATATCCTAAAATAAACTTTAAAAACAGATGGACAGTATGGATAAAAACACATACATCACGGTGGGCCCCACAGAAAATCCACACCTCACTATATTGAATATATTGTGGTGAGTTCCTCCTATCCAATCAGTGTCCTTACCAAGCAAAGCCCAAATTCCAACCCATTCTCCCCATTCTTCCCTCACACTTTCCCCTTCAAACCATGTCTTCATCTCCTCCTTTGCCTTTGAAGATTGGAATCATAGGCTTTGGCCCTTTCGCACAATTCCTCACCAAAACCATGCTTAAACAAGGCCATTCCATAGCAGCTACGTCCAGAACCGATTATTCTCACCTCTCTTCTGAGCTCGGTGTAACATTTTTCAGGTACGTTTTTGCGCATATATATATATATGGAAATTGTACTATGGGGTCGACCTCATGGGAAATTCCCATGAAGTCGAGTTGTGTGGGCCCCACCATGATGTGTGTCGAACATCTATCCTATCAGTGATGCACCATTACATGGTGGGCCATGGCTTAAAAATCAAGTCAATCTATGACTTGGGTGGGCCACACAACATACAACAGTTGAGAGAGGTTACCTTCCGATTAAAACATTCATAATCAGCTATTGGGCCCACGGAGATGTGGTTCAAAAATCCAGACCATCCATTGTGTGTGTACCAAGTGGATGAGGGGTCAGACCAAGTTTCAGCCGCATCCAAAACTCAGGTGGGCACCACCAAGTACTTTTATATTTTTTAGGCATGTATTCACATGATTTTAGATGGTATAGCCCACCTGAGTTCCATATAGGATGATTTTTTGGATATCCAATAACCTAAAAGGGACCCGTCAAATGCACGGTGTTGATGTTCAACAAACGCACGCGCATATATATATATATATATAGAATGCATTTCTTCAATTTTATTATGGATTTATTTCGAATATATATATCATGCTCCGTTGCAGGGACGTAGAGAAGTTCTGCGAAGTGGGCCATGATGTCATACTCATCTGCACGTCCATCCTATCGCTGTCTGAGGTTGGACGGTCAATACCCTTCAACCATTTTCAGAAACCTACTCTATTTGTGGACGTGCTATCCGTGAAGGAGTACCCAAAAGATCTGCTCTTGCATGTACGGTAACCTTTAAGACTCTCGTTTGGGAATTGATATCTACACCCAGCTGATTGATATATACATCCTTTTGTTTATAATGTTGTTAGTTAGAATAGTATGATAGTCGTAAATGACCCAACTTGGAAAAGGTGGGAATGGATTGCCTGTGGTGTTCAGATCCGGGAGGGCATTTCCGTGCACACTGTTTCATTTGGTGTGGCCCACCTGAGTTTCGGACCTGCCTTATGTTAGACTCCTGTCCTGTTTCAAAACATATGGCTGGAGTGGCTTTTCACGGAAGCGGATTGGCTGATGTACCACACACCAGCTATGTAGCTGCTGTAGATACGTGTCGCGCGAAGACGAGCGCCAATGCTACTCCATCTCCGTGTTGTACGAACGGTCCAAAGGAGATCAAAGTTACATGGGCCCCACAATGATGTATTTATTATATCAACACTGTTCATCCATTTTTCGAAATCATTTTAGAGCATTAGAAAAAAAATAAATCATAAAGAAAGCTCAAATGGAGCACACCAAAAATAGCAGCAAGGATAATGATTTTCACCGTTAAAAAGTTTATTTTCCATCGAGTCTGTTAATAAGGTCACAAATACATGGATGAGGAGGAAAAACAAATTTAATATTGATCCGAAACTTCTGTGATCCCAAAGGTTTCAATGGTAGACGTTCAATCTCCCACTGCATTTTGCAGTGTGGTCCACTTGATCTAAATATCTATCTTATTTTTCGGTTCAAGCCTTAATACGAGATCGCCAAATGGATGGACGGTTTGGATACAGCACTTACCTCATGATGGGACCCACAGAACTTGCTGACGTCAATACAGCAGCTATATAGCTGGTGTGTGGTACAGCAGCCAATCCGCTTCTGCACTTTTCACGTCATCTCTGTGGACCCCACAATCCCCTTCCGAGAAAGTGAGGTCCGCCTGTAAACAAAGGTGGGCGTAGCTTTGCTTACGAGCTGCGCTCGTACGGTACTTGTGATGTATACACAACTACTGTGCATCAGATTCAAACCGTCCGATCAGATGGACCCTTTGATGTCAGGCGATGGATCAAAAATCACCCTAGAGGAAACTCAGGTGGATCACACCGCAAGGGAAAGGACATCCAACCAATAAAACCTTCCCCACTATTTTTTGGGCCCACGTTGTTGCATATATCCCATCTAATCCATTCATCAGAGGCACTAACTACTTGGAATCGACCATCTGAAAATTAGGCCATTCCGTAAATCCATTTTGGCCATACCACGTGAATTTATATGTTTTAGGTACGATTTTACATTTTTCCATGTGTTGTGGCCCATCTAATTACGAATATTGCTGACTTTTTGTTCCTATGTGAGAATGAAGGGGGAGAAAAAGATGTACAGAGTGGATCTTTTGTACAGTTTATGCGACCCCACAACAGGCCGGTACCACCACCACCACAGTTTCTCGTTGTACCGATACAGAACATCGCATCTTTTGATTTATTTATTTATTCGCGGATTTTTCGGGTGAAGCCAACACGTTTACAGCACGCTAATGGACCGGAATCCTCTACATCCCCTGTTTTCTGTAATCACCCAAGTTCTATGGGGTCCACAAGTTGTATATGTAAAATCCAATCCGTCCATCAGGTTCTATCCTGGATTATAGTCCGTGGGAATAAAAATGAACTAGATCTACAACTCAAATGGCCCACACCAAGGGAAACAAAAGGGATAGAATGCCAACCATAGGTTTGTTTGTGAGTTCATATGGTGGGTATCTTTCATCAAACCCGTGAAGCTGGAGTATCTCACCGGATAGAAGCGTATATAAAAAAATAAAAAATAAAAAAATAAAAAATAAAAATAAAAAATAAAAAATCAGCCTGATCCAAAACTCAGGCGGGTCACACTGAGTGAACTTAGATTTTTTAAGAGCAATTTTACACTGTCCCCATTGATATGCCCGATAGGAGCTTTTATCAGGTCGATCTTTCGTATGTACGGTTTAAATAAGGTTTATCAGCTAGTGGACGGATTGGATTTACATATACGACATGATGGGACCCATAGAGCTGCTGCATGTGTAATGTAGTGTAATGTGAGCATACGTATGTAGCTTCCCAGCAGGCCCGCTTGATGGACTGCTCGGATCTCGCACGTGTTTTGGTAGACTGGCCTCTTTTGATATTTGATGTTGTTGTTATCTTGTGTAGATATTGCCGGAGACATGTGACTTGCTATGTACACACCCCATGTTTGGGCCAGAAAGTGGAAAAGATGGGTGGAAATATCTGCCTCTTGTGTACGAGAAAGTTCGGATAAGGGATGAGAATATCTGCACCAAATTCCTCGCGATTTTCGAGAATGAGGTAAGTGAAAAGTTGGAGTAGGGTTACTTGTAGATTGACACGTGGCATATGCTAATTCAAATTAAAATTTTCAAACCAAGGGGCCCACTGTAGATGGGCTATCTTCTAAAAGATCTGATTGATTGAGAGATTTTAACCTCTTAATTGATAGGCATTTGTTTGTTGATTTTAGACCGTTGGTTGTTGTCATTTGACCGTTGGTTAAATGTTCACTAATCTCCCTTTACAAATCAAAATCAGTGTATAATTTTTATGTTGTGGCCCATCTAGATTGGGCCCTCAATTTGGAACGTCTAAGTAGAATTAGTTTGTATACCAAGTATGCAATTTTTTAGTGCAGGCGCATCAATCATCGCGCCATGCCAGAGTATCAGAATTCTTTGGCTTAATAGGCTAGAGCCAGTTTGGGGCACGGCATTGGGAAGGATCAGGTTCAAAAAACATAATTTTTATGCAGAGGGATTGTCCTCGGTTACCGTGGGATAAGCTTAAATCCGTTTGTAATATAGCGGTACATTGAATGGATATACCCACTCATTTGAGACCATTGAGAATAATACACATGTGTTATATTTAAACCGTTCATTTGTTTTGTAATCTCATTTTATGGCATAAGCCTAAAAATGAGGCAGATCCAAAACTTACGTGGCCCCAGAGAAGTTTCCAACGGTAAATATTCAATCCTCGTTGCTTTCTATGGTGGGGTCCACTTGAGCTTTAGATCTGCCTATTTTTTAGCCCATACTCTAAAATGATCTCGAAAAATGGGTGTACGGCGTGGATATAGGCCACACATCATGGTGGGACCTACACAACTTACTAACCTTAAGTAAAATTGACACGGAACCCAATGCAATTCTATCCCATCTAACTCCACGCTTTTCCATTCTTCCCAAACATGGAGTGGAATTGGCACAGGAACAGATGCAATTCCATCCCACCTAAGCACATCTAGTACCATGCGCCAAACACGCCCTTGGAATAGTACTCTCCGGGCACGTGCGACTGCTATGTTAGTCCAAGATCAGGACCGTTCATCAGGTGAATGCTGTTTGGTGCTTTCGTTGGCTCAAAAACCAGAAAGATCAGTTGGGCCACATCGGAAATTTATTTTGAACCGTCTGTCACTCTGTTTTGCCGTCCATCTTTTTATGCCCACGTGCTTCATGCTTGGGGGTGGATTAGGTAGGCCTGCACAAGTTGTGACGTGGCCAGATGTGATGCGTGAGGCCTCTTTCGGGAAGTGGGAGCGGATTAGGTGCGGCCCTGGCCTCAACCAAGACGGTGCGGCCCTTACGTGGGGCCCACCTTAATACATATATTTTATATCCACGCCGTCCATCAGTTTTTACACACAATTTTAGAGCATGATCCTAAAAATAAAGCAAATCCATATCTCAGGTGCACCATACCATGGGAAACCGTTGTGATTGAATGTCACACCATTAAAAACTCCTTGGGGGCCTAAAAGTGTTGGATCATGAATATAAAGCAAACCGTTATGATACAGAAACTTACACACTTATAGAAGCCTATTAAAGCAACAACTGAGCCCCCATCTTTGCTCATAACATTGGGCCTTAATTTTTAGTCCTTAACTTTTCTTCCCACTTTTCATCCACGTCACTCAGTTTCAAACGGAATGCCAGAAATTTCTTACTACCTACTAAATGATTCCGCCCATGATTTGTGCTAGACAATGAATAGATAGTCAAAGTATGATTGTCCTGTCACATGCTTGGTTCCTTCCAAGTCCATGAACAAATTATCACATCATCGTCCGTCTTGTCATGGAGCCCTATTTTGACTGAGCAATGAATAGGTCATTAAAGATCTGCCCTCCATCAGTTGTCTCGCCATGAAATCTGATTTTACATAGGGCAACAAATAGACGACCACCTCACATATCATGACCATCCTGCTATGATGAATTATCATCCCTCAAACCGATTGTGAGTGCTAGTAATACTTTGACTCTTATCTTCATTCTCTATTGTTTTTAGTGTTGACCTATGGTAGTTATCATGCAGAAAGAACAAGTCCTTAAGACATCGTTGAAAATCAAATGCCTCAACTATATGCTGAAACAGGAGCCATCAACCGGTCAACAATATGGTTGACACGTTGAAGGTTATAAAAAATTATTTGGATATTTGACAAAACTCTCTGGAAAGTTTTTAGAGTTTTTGATAGGTCAAAAACTCTGGTCGACAGGTCGATGGCTTGCGCATTTTTGCACATTTTATTTTTATTTCCATTTTTACTTAGTATATAGGTGTAAACGGGATTAAGGAGAATGTTAGATGTGCTTAATGGATTAAGAGAGTTTTATAGAGAGAAAAAGCTAGGGTTTTTTCTTTTAGGGCTTCAAATCGGTAAGGTTTCATCTCTTGTATTCATAGTGCATTATCGCTTTGTGCCGTGGTTTTTTTCCGCAAGGGTTTTTTCACATAAAGTCAGAGTGTTTTCTGTTGGATTTGTTTGTGTGATTGTGATTACCTTGTTTGATTCCTCCTTATGTGCTTCTGCGAGTCCCAACAAATAGTATTAGTTAACTTTGGGAAGCATATCGAATATAAAAATAATGTATCTATGGCATCTAACATGATGTTTGATGTGGAGAAGTATTTCGAAAAAAAAAAACTTTGAACTATAGAAGGTGAAGATGAATGACCTTCTAGCTCAGCAAAGATTGGAAGATGCACTCATTAGAAAGCAACCCAAAATTATAAAAGAAGAAGACTGGAACAAGTAAGAATAAAATGCCAATATCTCAATCCAGTTGTGTCTAACGAATAAGGTCATCTACAATGTTATGAGAGAGAATAATGTGGGTAATACATTAGTGAAGTTAAAGAATATTTATGCGAAGAAGTCTCTTGAGAATCATTTGTATTTAAAGTTATAGTTGTTCAACCTGAAGATGACTGAGGGGGACTGACGTTAACACCCACCTTAGTAACTTCGATAAGCTTGTTTGCAAATTGTTGGATATGGAAGAAGTGATGAAGGATGAAGATAAAACATGTATTTTGTTAAATTCTCTTCTAGAATCGTATGAGTCGTTCAAAGACTCTTTGTGCACTGGTAAGACGACCATTAACCTTGAGATTGTTATCTTAGCTCTTTAGTCAAAGGCAATAAAAAATAAAGTCGGTGACATGGGTGATTATACAGATGCACTGCTTACGAGGGGGGAGAAGCGTGATAATGGATTTTCGCGATCGAGATCCAAATCCAAAGGCAAGGGTAAATGCAAGCTGAAGTGATGAAATTGTGGCATGATAGGGCACATGAAGAAGGCTTGTTAAGATCCTAAGTCTATGAAGGAGAAATCATAGGGTTCTTCTACAAAAGTCAACGCTGCATAATCTAGTGAGAAGGCAAGTGGTAGTGATGTGATGACCGTATCAAAATTCGAGTATTTCAACGATGAATGAATTTTGGATACAGAGGCTTCGTATCACATAACCCCTCTAGGAGTTGGTTCACCAGTTACATTGAGTGTGATAGTGGGTAGGTGTTTATAGGCAATGGCAATATTTGTAACGTGGTTGGTAATGGATTGGTGCACATCAAGATATTTGATGGCATGGAACATATGTGAGATACATTCATAAATTGAGGAAGAGTCTAATATCTCTGGGTGCACTCGAGACACTTGAGTACAAATTCATGAGTTTGATCGTGTCCTTAAAGTTTCAAAGGGGGCACTCGTAGTCATGAAAACACAATGGAATGATAACCTTTATAAGTTGATCGGGAGCACTTCATCGAGTGGAGTTGTAATATTTATAGCATATTTCATGCCTGCACATATGTTGGCATGGCGCCTAGGCCACACAAGTGAGCGGGGTATGAAGGTGCTTTCTAACTATTATTTGATCTCAGTTTCTAAAAGCATTGATTTTAGTATATACAAACATTGTATATATGATAAAGTGTCGTAGTTATCTTTTCAATCTGTAAAACATGTTTGTAAGGGAGTTTTTTATTATGTGCATTCTGATGTATGGGGCTGCCTCTTGTAGTTTCTGGTAGAGGGTCGTCGTGATTCATTACGTTCATTGTTGACTATTATAGAAAGGTATAAGTTTATTTTCTAAAAAATAAATCTGAGGTTTTACCAACTTTAAATAATGGAAGAGGATGGTGGAAAAATAGTCAGGGCGAAGGTGAAAATGTTGAGGATAGATAACAGTGGAGAATTTGCTTTTGGGAAATTCAATAATTTTTGTAAAGATGAAGGGATCGTGAGGCACAACACAGTATGCCACACACCAAAATTGCATGATCAATTAGATTCTCTTAGAGAGGGTCCAATGCATGATGAGTAATTTTAGGTTGGGTAAGGAAATGTAAATTAAAGATATTAACATAACTTGTTATTTAGTGAATCGATTCCCTTTTTCGGCTATAGATTGTAAAATTCTAGAAGAAGTGTGGAGCAGTCAGCAGATAGACTACCCAGGGCTACTAGTATTTGGTTGCGATACTTACTCTCATGTATCATCTGTTGAGGGAGATAAGCTAGAGGACCAAATGGCTAAAAAGTACATCTTTGTTGATTATGGTAATAGTATGAAGGAGTACAAGCTATATGACCTGGTCACATTGAAAATTATGCTTAGTCCTGATGTCAAATTTGATGGGAGATTCTTGTTCCATAAAGATGAGCACAAGGAATCAGAAAAATTGGTTACTGACGTTTAGAGAGACAGAGATGAGATACAGGCTGATACTAGGATGCAAACAAAGGTACATGAGCAGGTAGAGCAGTCTAAAAAAGGAATTTACTAAGGGTTTGTAGGTTACCAGCGAGATACAAAGATGATTCGAATATTGTATTTGCCATCATTACGGATAAGGGGAATCTATCTACTTTTCAAGAAGCTCTTGATGACGTAGATGCCAAAAAGTATAAAACGGTTATGCATGAAAAGATGGACTCCTTATACAATAATGAAATGTATGAGCTAGTGAAATTTTTTATTGGCCGTAAAACGATCGGGTGAAAATGGATTTTAAAGAAGAAATATGATAAGTACAAAACAAAATTTGTAGTAAAGGAATATACTCAGAGATAATGTGTTGACTTCATTGATATCTTTGTGTATGTGGTGAAACAAGTATCTATCAAATTTGAATTAGTGTTAATTGTCCAATACAATTTTAAACGGGAAAAGATGAATATAAAAACTATAAAGACCACCTGAATGTATCTATTTTATCAACGCGGCCCATTTGTTTTATAGTTCATATGAGCTCAAAATTGAAGTGCCTACCGTTGACAACCTCCTAGGGTTAGAGAAGTTATCAAGCTGATATTTTTATTTTTCCTTCATCCAGGTTTGTGTGATTTGATAAACAGGTTGGATGACAAATAAACATGACCAAACATGACCGTGGGCCCAGGTTTCAGCGGTAGCCCTCATTATCCCCATTTCTCCAGTGGGGTCCACTTGAGCGTTGGATGTACTTTAATTTTGGGCTCGTGCCCTAAAATGAGCTGGAAAATGGATAGACTTCATGGATAAACACACAAATCACGGTGGACCCCACAGTCCTAACGCCACAAGCAGTTGGGTTCACCACGCAATCCGAGTCCTTATCTGATATGGAAAAGACGTAACTTAGTTGCATATGAGAATTTCGTGCCACTAGCTGCATATGGGACCCACATTAGTGTGCCTATGTCATCCAACCGATCTAGAATGGACTCTCCACCGTGAAAATGTAACTCGCTAAAATCCAGGCCGATCAAACCGTCAGACGTCCACCACGTGTCTGGATTTTTTTGATGGTTGTTCATTGTTTTGTAGTGTGGTCCACACGACGGACGGATCAGCCTGATTTTCAGGGGTCATAGAAAAACCTAACGGAAGGTGTGGATCCCACATGCTGCTAGTTGCCAGAAGATCTCAGCTAGTTGCGTGTGAAACATTCCAACTCGTGTGCTGCAAACGATAAGTATCACAGCTCAGATAGATACCACGAAGCCTATCTCACTCCACCAAACCTAGATGATCCAAGCCGTCCATCAGATCGGCAATACCTTAGGCAATCTGGGTAAAATTCAGGCTGTTACATTCTTTACGTGGGCCATAATATTAGAAACAGGCATGCATCCATGAGTTCATGACTGCCTGACAAGTGCACTGACTGTCTTGTGGGCCAAGCCATCTTTAAAGTGGGACCCATCTGATGGAAGGCTTGATCTTGTACCCGTCTGACATGATCGTACACGTGGCGCAGATGAGCTCCCTTGTACATGCGACTTCAAGACCAGACTATCAACGAGAGCTTCCTATGATGTCAAGCTCTTTGGCCCCTCCGTGGTGTGTGTTGCGTATTCACACCATCAATTAGATGCACACTTCCATAGTAGACCATGGCCTAAAAATCAGGCTAGTCTATAATTTAGGTGCGCCTAGAGATGTACATGAGCTGAACTGAGTTGAGCTTGGCCCAGCTCGGCTTGCCTCAACCAGCAGGCTACCTCAGCTTGAACTTAACTCGGCTCAGTCCTCGGACCTGACTGACCAACTCAACTTGGCTCGGTCAGTAGCTTAGGCAGTTTGAGCCAAGTTCGAGCCAAACTTATACTCGATCTTTCGAGCCGAGCTTGAGTTCGATCCTAGTAGCTGCGTTTAAGTTCACATTTTAGGGTGTTTAATATATATATATATATACATATATATAAACAAGCGAACCTGATTCGAGTCGAATCGATTCAAACCGAATCAAGTTTGAGTTAAGTTGCGAGCCGAGTCCAGTTGAGCTTGATCTAGCTAGAACTCGGCTCGAAAATTTTTCAAGCTAAAAAATCAGCTCGACTTGGCTCGAACATAGTTTCGAGCCAAGTCAAGCGGAGCCTTTTCAAGTCGAGTCGAGCGAGTTAACTGAGCTAACTCAGTTTTTGTACAATTTGTGTATAGCTCCAGGTGTGACACACTGTAAAAAAACACAGTTGAGAGTGGATGTCCACCCATTGAAAGCTTCTTTATTCTATATAGGGCCAGTGAGAAGTGGTTTAAACATCCAGCCCATCCATTATGTCTCTCACTCGGATGAGGGGTCACACTAAATTTCAGGCCATTTCAAAATTTAAGTGGGCCCAACTAAGTGCTTTTAAATATTTTCGTTATAATTTTTTACATGATTTCCATTGGTATGGCACAATGGCTGATTTTTTGGCACATTTCATAACCTAGAGGGGACCCACGAAATACACAAAGTGACTGTCCATCACACATCACAGTGGTGCCTACCGAGCCCATCTTTATGGTAAGCTCCCATGAGGTTGACCGCATGTCACCATTTCCCACACAAAATGGAGCTTCCCATAATGTCGAGCTCAGTGGGCACTTCTGTGATCTATGCCATACATCTACACCGGGCATTTGGTGGGTCCCTTCTAGGTTATAAGCTATATATATATATATATATATATATATATATATATATATATATATATATATATATATATATATATATATATAATAAAATAAAAAAAGACGAAGAAGAAGAAGTAAGGGCACAATCATCTGAAACCATGTAAAAACATATCTAAAAAATCTAAAAGCACTTAGTGAGCCCACTTGAGTTTTGGATACAGCTGAAACTTGACATGACCCTTCATCCAAATGGAACACAATGGATTTCTCCACACATAAAACTGTGCGGGAGCTTCCCATAAGGTTGAGCTCTGAGAGCATTAATGCGATCTATGTCGTACATCTACACCAGACATTTGGTGGGCCCCCTCTAGGTTATGGGATATAAAAAAATCAGCCATATCAGAAGCTCAAACGGGTCAAAATCATACCTAAAACATTTAAAAGCATTTGGTAGAGTCCACCTAAGTTTTGGATACAGGTGAAACTTGGTGTGACCATTCGTCACAATGGATGGGCTGGATGTCTGAAACACAACTCAGCAGGCCTTATAAATGATCGCGGAGGTTTCAATGGGTGGGTATCCACTCTCAATTGTTATATATTGTTTGTGATATGGCCCACCTAAGTCATGAATTAGCTTAATTTTTAGGCATATGGAAGGGTGCTGCATCTGATTGATGGGGTGAATTTCCCTCATAGATAATACCTCAGTATGGTTTTGTATGAATAACTTACATGCCATGTACACAAATTTTAAGTAATTTCTAAGTACCTGCATATACTGAATAGATGGGGAAGGAACATCAATCACTGCACCTGCCATTATTGTTCACATGTGAAATCTGGACCATTCATCAGGTGGGCCACCATGGATATTCCAAAGTTACACGACTATCCCATTCGCCTGATGAATGGTCCAGATTTCACATGATGGGTTAGGACCAAGTTCAGCCCATGAAGGGCTACGCTTAGTAGCCAAATGGTCAGCCCAGCCCAGCTCACTGACAGCCTTAAACCCTGTTGATGTTCTCACACACATGGGGCCCATGTTGTGGCAGTGGGCAGATTGGGCTGATTTTCGTACCAGATCATGCTTGCATTGTGGCCCACAGATGAATGGCCCTGATATTGCAAAAAAATGTTTGAGGATAGTTTGGACGGTCCTTGAAAAACTGCATGCATTTTTATGGTGTGATTCTACAGGGTTGCAGAATGGTGGAAATGTCTTGCACGGAACATGACATGTTTGCTGCTCGGAGTCAGTTTCTAACTCACACCATCGGCAGGTACTTCTTCCTTGTCACACGTGCTAATGTAGCACGCATGTGTGATATCCGAACCTTTCATTAGATCAGGCCCACTGAGATACAAAAGGTGGGCCTATGCACTCATGGGCTACATGTATGAGAAGTGAAATGAATGGCTGGAAAAGAGATGTTCAACGGTTCATATTCGATTTACAAGTGTGGCCCACCTGATGGTGGATGGTATTATTATTTTTCAGAGATTTTAACAGTGGACCGACCTGATGAATGCCTGGATCACGGACGTGAGAACAATGGCAAGTATTTCTCCTGTGCTTTCCAAGCTAGGGCTTTGGCTGGTTAGTGGCCCGGATTGGTCCGGTCTAGCCCGAGCTGATTACACAGTGCATGGCTCACCTTGAGAAAACCCCATTGTCAATCTAATGGGCCCCACCGATGGCAGACAGACGTTGTAGATCCTCAATTGGATGGTTAGGATCAAAACTTCAGTGTGCTTTCTGTACCACGGTCCACGCAGCCCATAACGGGTGTAAGTTTTGAGGACTACCATTTTAAGTAGTCCGGCTGACTATTATAAACTGTCATTTCCAAGAATCATGCATTTGATCTGGGGTCATGTGACTGATGTTTCAACGATCGAAACCGTTTATATGAGAGGCCTCACCATCGATTAAGGATAGCCAAAGAAAAACTTCAAGATTGTAAGATTCTATAAATGGATCACAAACAACGGTTAGATGATCAAAGAGTTGAAATATTCTAATCTGAGATTTTTTTTTTGGGGTATTCCATCCATGGTTAGGTCCATCATATAAACGGTTTAGATCATCGAAGCATGACCCCATATCCAACGGATGTATTGTGGTAACAAGCTTGCGTGGCCCAAGAGGTTGTACATTAGTGTAAATGATCCAAACCGTTGATATTATGGGCCCACTGTGGAAAGCCCATTCACACTCAATCTCCCACTCTCTTGCAAGTGGGTAAACTTTTGGTGCATCGATCATCCACATTGAGGCCCACCATATCAACGGTTTGGATCACATAATCGTGGGCCCCACTTGCCGATTGTGTACTGACTCATTTATTTACAGACTTGTATTTTTCTTTTTTGTAGGATTTTATCAGAAATGAAGATTGAGTCCACACCAATGGATACAAAGGGCTTTCAAACGCTTCTTCAACTGGTAGGGTGATAAGTGGTCCACTTTGATCTTCCAATGTCATCTCCTTTCCAGGAATCATATGTATATTTACCTGAGATCCAGGCCGTTCATCAGGAAGGCCGCAATGTGTAGATGCTTTTTCTAAAAATTTAGGCTAATTTGATTATCATGTAGGTTACAATCCAATGGATGGTCAACAAAAATTGACTAATAGTCCACATTCAATGTAGATGTGTGGTCTACTCGAACGAGCCAGTTTTTTTCACCCGTTGTGTCCAAACAATGTGACCCACCAGATGAACGGCCCGGATCTTCAACTAATGTGCCACGTGACCTCGTGTGAGAATAGAGAGTACCAGAGATGCATCCATAGGCAAATCTTCAATATCTCTCTTCTTCCGCCACCGACACCTAACTCGTACAGACTCAACTCGACTCGCCTAACTCAACACGTCAAACTCGTTCAGACTCAACTTGAACTGTATGGGTGAGTTGGTTTGAATCAAGTAGGGTTTGCTCAATCCAAATTCAAATTGAGTTGAGTTCCGATCATACTCGACTTGATCTGAAACCGACTTGACTTGGATTCGAGTTATATAAAATAAAAAATTCTAATTTTTAAGTATATCTATACTTATATCCAGACCCAACGCCGACCCGATCCCAAATCCTCTCTCTCCCTCTCTCATTCTACTCTTCCAAGCCCCACAACCACCCACCACCATCACCACCCTACTACTACTCTCTTTCTCTCCTCTCCACCTCCCTCCCTCCCTCCCTCTGTCCCTTTTTCCAAGCCCGGCAGTCACCCACCACTATCACCACCCTCCTCTCTCTCTCCTCTCCGCTCCCTCCCTCATCTCTCGATCCGAATCGGTGCCAACTTGAACCGACTCGGTACTTTTGACGAGGTAAGACTCGATCCAGGCCAGAACTGAATTCGGATTGGTTCAAGCATGCTGGACACGGTACTGAGTCGAGTCAAGTTTAGGTTAGGCCTATTTCAAAACCAGATCGAGCCGGGTGAGCCCTAACTCGGTCCAACTCAACTCGATGTCCAGCTCTACCAACACCGTCAGTTGGTTAGCACAATGCGCGGCCCACACGTCAGGCCCATTTTGTGGGGCCCAAAGTCTATTTCTACGCCAGGTTGATAAATCGGCATGGTTATATCTTTCTTTAGGCTTCGGAATGGACGGTGGGCATACATCTGGTTCAAGCCCATTACAGGTCCAGTACAGGCTTTAAAAGAAAATTTCGGCCCATAAGCCTTCAATGGCCCATTTCAGGAAAATCCTTAATCTGGCCGTTGAAAGCCCGTGGGCCAGATCATGACTCCCGTGATGTGATGCTTGCAGAGAGATAACACCGTGAAGGATAGCTTTGATCTGTATTGTGGGCTGTACAAGCACAACAAATTCGCTAAACAGGAGGTATGAAATCTACACCATTCATTTGATACAATTGTCTATGTCTTACCAAGCTCGTGCAAGCGGGCCTCATAAGCCCAAGGCCCATATTCAAAATCCTATTTATGGTCCTTCTGGGCCAGGCTTGAGACCAAGTTTTTAACGGCTGGAAACTAATGGGCTGGGCCTCAGTTTATATAGTTACATCCTGGGAATTTTTATATATTTAAATACCACGATGCAGCTGGACAACCTGGAGCTTGCATTTCAGCGTCTCAAGCAGAAGTTGTTGGAGAGAACGGACCAGATATAGAGCTTGATGCTTGTGGAGGGCCCGCAAAGCTGATGGGCCCACTGATCATGGCCTCCCTTTCCCTCTCCTCCCTCATTTCTGTTGTTTCAGTGCCCAAAAATTATTATAAAAAACAATACAAAGAAGATTATTAGTGTTCAAAAATATCAATTTCTATTTGCTTGTTTGGATCTATTTACATCTATTTTGCAATTTCTTCAGATCTGTTTAGAACTATTTAAAATTTTATATTTGTACAAATCTGCATTTTATAATTATTTAGATCTGTTTAGTAATTTATAATTATTCAGATCAATTGATTAGTTGAATCAGATCTGTCCTCTTAACTCAGTTCTGTCTCATATTACTTATCTGTCTGCTCCATATATTATCAATCACCTGTGTTACTTTAGATGCATTAGTTAGATAGATTATTAAATATTTGTACCAAATTATTGAACTGTCGATTTTTCTACTGGATATTTGATTTAAATCAGTTTTAAAGTAATTCATTATACCATTGTTTTAATTTTTATAACTACTCATTTCAATCATACTATCTGGTTATATTAAAACTGGGATTAGTTTGTCACATTTGATAATTAGAAAGGGATAATAGATCATTGCACCTACGATCCAACCAATTGGGAGAGAATCAATAGATTCTTTTTTCGGGAGCAATTCATCCTTCCCGAATGCAGTATACAACTCTCCTTTGTACTGCGCTCTTCGACTTTCCATTGTACTGCACTCTTCAAGTATGCTTGTTTTCCCTTTCTTCATTACCATGGCAAGTCTTTGTGAAATAACTCTAACGAGAAGAAAAAGAAGGTGTTAAGAGACCCTCCTAGACTAAACCCTAGACACTTTAAGATCCTTTTTCTAATGGCATTTATAAAATATCACTTCCAATCTTTTATAATTATTGATATGTTTGACTGATCTAATTTCAAATGATACGAGAAAAAGATAAAACTCCTCCATAAAAAAAGAAAAAAAAAAATCTTATATATTCTTGAGGAGCCAGATATTCATTTGATGGAACCCTATCAAAATTGAGGATTAACTAAGTGGAAAAAGAATGATGAGCTATACGAATTGTACAACAAACTATGTTCGGCCTCTATTGTAACTTCAAGTCATCTAAGGAAGTCTAGAAAATCCTAATGAAGAAATACCACAATAAAGAGGTTGGATCTTAAAAATATACCATTAGTCATTTTAACCGCTATATGATGGTGGACAGTAAATTAATAGTCACTCGAATCAAAGAAATCCAACTCATTTCCAATTTGGTATTACTAAAACTAAAGTCGGTGAACAATATCGGGTAGCTTCTTTCATGGACAAACTATCACTTTTATGGAAGAAATATCGTAAGAACTTTAAATTTAAAACTTATGCATTGATAATGAGAAGATTAATATTGGACATTCGTATAGGAGAAGAGGCTTTTGTGGCCGCATTTAAACAACTTTTGTAGCCGCTTGAATGTTTTAATGGTGGAAGTTCAATTCTCACCTTTTTCCTGTTGTGTGTCCCACTCAAGGTTTGGATCTATATCATTGTTCCATGTCATACATGATCTATCAAAGTTGATGATCGGACTAGATATATCACAAACATCAAGGCGGTGGGCCCCAACTAGCTTCCGGTTGCAGCCGGAGGCTGTAGGCTTCCGTTTCCAATAACATAGGGGAGAGTGTCAATTAAGAGTGATTAAATGAAGAGAGAGAGAGAGAGAGAGAGAGAGAGAGAGGAGTACGATGAAGTTTGCTTTAAAAGAAAATGGAATATTTAGGTAAGTTGAACTCCTGTAATTTATCCTGTAACAAATCCGGTCCATTCAATATTTATGGTCCATTATAAGCATGTGAAGCATTTAAAATTATTATTTTTCTGTAATTAATAGTATAATCTTCTTTTATAAGAAAAGTGAGTTGAAAGAAATTCATTCCAACAGTTCAGATTTAACTTGCATGTGTGGATCAAGCAATTGGGATCAGTTAATATTTTATTGCAGATAAAATTAAATTAGCATGCCTTATTAGATAAACATACTAGATATCTGACACGTATTTTACTATATCTATATAAAACTTGATGTCATGTACCATCTTAAAAGTAAGCATTACATATAAATTTTTATATATATATATATATATATATATATATATATATATATATATATATGGTCCAACTAATTATGTGTGATCATTACTCTCTCTCTCTCTATAATATGGTCGAACTCATGGGAACTTCCATGAGGTTCAGGTGGGCCCTACCATGATGTATGTTGAACACCTACCCCATTAATCAGATGCACCATTCCTTGGTGGGCCACGGGCTTAAAAATCTAGTCAATCCATGACTTGGGAGGGCCACTCCACATACAACAGTGGAGAGGGGCTACTCTCCAATTAAAACATTCATAATCATTTATTGGGCCCGCCGAGATGTGGTTCACAGATCCATCCCATCCATTATGTGTGTCCCACTTGGATGAGGGGTCATACCAAGTTTCAGCCGCATCCAAAACTCAGGTGGGCCCCACAAAGTGCTTTTATATGTTTTCTGCATGTATTCACATGGTTTTAGATGGTATGGCCCACCTGAGTTTCGTATAGGGCTGATTTTTGGAATATCCCATAACTTAAAGGGGACCCATCAAATGTTGATGTTCGACACACGTCATGGTGAGGCCCACGTAGCTCGACCTCATGGGAAGTTCCCATAAGGTTGTGTGTGTGTGTGTGTGTGTATGTGTGTGTGTGTGTGTATTGTTATGAGAAAAATGGGCCGATCTATGATAGGATGTAAAACCAGCAACCAGTACAAACCAATGAGCCAAGTTACTCGGATTATAACTAAGGTCAAAGCTAGAACGACCATAAGTTGGCATGACCACTCCCGATAGCTTTCCCCGAAGAACAGCTTATTACTGTTGTTTAGCCTGACGAAAGAAACTAAGGACTACTAAGGTTAATGATCACAAGGTTTTTTTTTTTGGCAAGGAAAATAAACATCATGATGGGGTCCATGAAGAATGGCCCCATCAGGGAATGATCATAAGGATCAAGGTAGTCCATCGGCCACATCAAGGGTCCAAAGTGAGATCCATGACCACCAATCGGTAGGCCTCACTTGGCCCATAATCAAAACATGAAAAATCTAACCTAATAAGCATCCACCGTTCGATCTTCTTAGTCCGATTGAAAGCCGATCTCCTTGTGTCTCACTTTGATGGAAGGTGATGAGATTTGAAGGGCTAAGATGAAGGATTTTGGGAGAGGAAAGTGGGCCACACAAGTCACTCTATTCTCGCATGGAAGAGCTTGGACGGGGATTTTTCCTTGCTTAGGAATGTGGGTTTGAGAAATGAGAGAGAGAGAGAGAGAGAGAGAGAGAGAGAGAGTGGCTTAAGTAGGCCATGATTACTTGTAAGAGAGGTATGGGTGGCTATAGCAATAAATGCTTGTAAGAAGGGCTAGGGGTAGAGTGGCTAGCCATAAGTGCTTGTAAGAAGGGATAGGGGTAGGTAAGGTGGCTATAGCTAAGGTAAGGTGGTTATAGCTAGGGTAGGGTGGCTATAAATAGGATGATGTCATCACTCTCATGATTTTCTAGGGATTGGTGTCACATGGAGTAGGTGGGTCTTGCAATATGTGGTCCACGGCTATTATAATGCACGGTCCACATCTTATGATCTAAGCGCCGGATTGGCGCATGAGACGCGGCGTTGGAACTGCGGCGACGGTGCGATCGTAATGGTACGGATCTCAGATTAAGCTGACTCGAATCTACAGGATATAACTGAGGATCGCGCGTAAACGTCGATTATAGGTCGCAAGTTGCTGAAATTTGATGGGAATGATCGCGGGAGTCAACGGAATAGTACGGACTAGAATACGGGTCTTACAATTTTCTTTAACTGTTTATTGTATACGAACTAACAGGATGTCGATTTTATTGAGCCAATTCGATGAACTCGAGATTCGAAAGTCGATGATATCGATCTGTCATCGATTCAGTGATAATTCAACCTAAGGTTCATTTTGGTTGCTGGACATCTGAAATTCTCAATTCGATAACATCGAGTGAATATCGAGGCTCGATAACAGAGTCCAATTTCATCGAAGAACTTCTCGATAAATCGACAAAGGCTGAAAACTTAGAGATTTTCCTGATTTTGCAAAACAGTTTTCACATCTTAAACCCTATGTTGTCCTAACCATTTTTAAGAGTTTTATATACCTTGTGTTTTGGGACATGGGATGTGAGGCTAAGTTTACCTTTGTAGAGATCTAAAGGCATATCTGATTGAGGCAGATGCTTGAACAATCTTCCTATGGGGCTCACTTGTCTTGCTGACTTAACATTCACGCTAAGTGACAAACTAGGGTACTTTCATAGTGGCTACAGAGGACTTACATCTATAGCAACTAGATGTTAAGACAGCCTATCTTCATGGGGACCTTGAAGAAGAAATATACATGCATCAGCCGACAGGATACGTGGCACCAGGAAAGGAGAAGAAGGTGTGTAGACTGAAGCAGGCTAGGAAGTAGCGATACAAGAAGTTCGACAGTTTCATGTCGGGAAACGGTTTTAGGAGATATCATGCAGACCACTGTTAATATTTGAAGAAGTTCACGTCATACATCTTTCATCTTCTGTATGTTGATGATGTGCTTGTAGCCAGATCAAGCATGAAGGACATCTCAGATCTCAAAAGACAACTGTGAAGAGAATTTGTCATGAAGGATTTAGGAACTGCAAAACAAATCCTAGACATGATAATAAAACGTGACAGGGGAAACAAGAAACTAGTTTTGTCACAGACAGAGTACATAGCCAAGGTACTTGATCGATTCAGTATGGGAGGTGCTAAGCTGGTTAGCACTCAATTAGCCAACCACTTCAAGCTTTCTAAGGTGCAAAGTACGAAGACGTAGGAGGAATGGGACTACATGACTAAAGTCTCATTCGCGTCAGCTATTAGGAGCCTCATGTATGCTATGGTGAGCACGAGGCCAAATATTGCTCAAGCAGTGGGAGTTGTTAGCAGGTTCATGAACAACCCAATAAAGGAATATTGGGAAGCTGTGAAGTGGATCCTTAGATACCTGGTAGGTACTGTGGATGTAGGGCTGTATTATGGAGGATCAAAAATCAAGCTACAAGGCTACGTAGATTCAGAGTATGTCTTTACTCTGGGTAGTGCTGGAGTCAATTGGGTCTCTCAGTTACAAAAGATAGTATCCATCAGTACAATGGAAGTAGAATTGTTGCAGCTATAAAAGCGTGCAAGGAGATAGTGTGAATGTAAGGTTTCATGGAAGAGTTGGGAAAGAAACAAGTAGATTGCAACTTATATAGTGACAGTCAGAGTGCAATACACTTGGCTAAGAATTCAGCCTTTCATTCAAAGACCAAGCATATTGACATCGGATATCATTTCATACGTTCGTTACTGGAAGATGGATCGATTGCTCTAGAGAAGATCCAAACAAGTGAAAACCCTGCGGATATGCTGACCAATGCGGTTACACGGGAGAAGCTGAAGCTCTGTTCAGCTTTGATTGATCTTCAGGCTTGAAGACGGGGAGGTGGTGTACTTTGAATGTAGAAGACGAAAAATTATGATGATGTGTCTTCAAGTGGGATATTATTGAGGTGTGGAACCAGCACACCAATGTCATCATTGACGGGGTTTTCCTCGGTTCAGAGGAGAGGTAGTGCAGCCGGTTGTAAAAATGATTTTTTTCACAGCACTGCTTGATCGGTCGAGGCTCGCTCGACTCAAAGTTTAGCGAGCTCGATTTTTTGGGCTCGACTAGTCGAGGGTTATGCAGATTGTGCGCGGATCTGCTGCGACTTGCGTAAATTTAAGGCGGTTTCGTAGAGGTGCGAGACGGGAGTTGCTTAAATTATAAATAAGAGTCCCTAGGGATATTCTAGGATAATTCTAATGTAATGGCATTAGGGTCTCTATACGTGTAAGAGGAGAAAGAGAGAAGAGGTTAGAGAAAAGGGTTATCTCTGTGCATGAGAGCGTTGGAATTTCTTCCAAATTTATGGTAAAAGTCTAATGTATTTTTCTACGCCCGCCAAAAAACTGGGTCCCGATCGTGGCACGGTGACCGTTGATTGCAATCAAACCCGTGTGACCAAACCCCATATCCGATTATCCTCAAATTTTGCATGGCCCTTCATCGGGACATGGGCGCCTATCCTATAAGTTTCATGGTCAAAGGGCCACGAACTACCTCGATTCTCCAAACAAGCTCTAGATCACTCGTTGGTGAGCCACTAGTTTCAAAACTATAGAATAATGTCCGCCTCATTGGGCTTGACATCCATCGCGAGAATCGGACCTGAGTATGTCCAGAACCGATCAACTTGAGCCGAAGGCGAGTGCATGAGAAGTGCAAATACCCTAAAGAAAGGAGTTGGAACTTAAGTGAATTGAGTTGTCCACTCTTATGCAAAGTTGAGGATTTTAGACCGTCAGCTTGCGACCAAACTTTACCCATGGAGTAAGGATATTTTCCTGTATAGCCGCGGCCTCGATCGACTATCGGTGACCGTTGAATAGACTTCTAATCATATCTATTAATCGGTGTATCCAAATGGCGATCCGATCATATACATACGTAGATCATCACTAGGGCTAACTATCCTATGCTGTATATCAATATGTACACCCCCATAGTAGGCCCTAGAGCTTAGAAAGACCCTCCCATAGGTCTAGTATCGTAAAAACCTAGCCATTGGGGCCATTTACACCAAATCTGGCATTATAAAAGGCCTTATTTGGGGCACCCACTCCCTCATACGAATTTGCCCTAAGGAACAAAGGGAAAGAGGAGAGAAAAAGAAGAAGGAAGAGAGGAAGAAGAGAGTGAAGGTGAGAGTGAAGGTGGACCATAGGCAAGGTGGGACCCAAGAGAGTTCAATCTTGCACCTCTCTACATCTTCTTCAAGGAAGAACCCTCAACCACAACCACACATTCGCTCTGTTGATCATCTAGGTAAAATCCCTCATCCCTTTTCTTAAAAACCTTGAGTTAAGGAAGGATTTACTTGAAACTCTAACATGCGAATGGTTGCTTTAGGGATTCCGGCCGTTCGACACTAAAAGCCCTCATTCCTAGGTCGTTTTCCAAGTCTTCAACGGTCCATAGGTGCAGACTATTATCCTTAAGTGGCCTAGCACCATTTATAGTAGGAGTTTAATGATTTTGTTGGTTAGGTATG
The DNA here is from genome assembly GCF_029962835.1 of Magnolia sinica. Classification (NCBI taxonomy): domain Eukaryota; kingdom Viridiplantae; phylum Streptophyta; class Magnoliopsida; order Magnoliales; family Magnoliaceae; genus Magnolia; species Magnolia sinica. The sequence continues at coordinate 77,490,449 of NC_080580.1, read as the reverse complement.
ATGTATTGAAGAATCTAGAGGAAACCTAGGAATGACATGTTGTTGGAATTGTATGAATTGTATGTTTATTTCTCTTTAATGTTAATCTTGCCTCTCTCATGATCATGTTTGGTTGATTTCTTTCTCATATGTGTTGCTTTATATTGTGTATGATTCATTTGCTCTTATGTATTTGATCCCTTGAGGTGTAGGAAGTGCTTAACTTCCTCACCAACCCACACCACACACATACACCTTATTCATGATATTAATAGTTTGCTTGCTAGAGAAATTTAAATTGTATGTTGAGCAACATGAGAACATGGTGTTGAATATGCTTGATGTTACATTAGTAGTTGGCATGCTATGAATCACTATTCCTACCCTTGGATTGGTCAGAACATGAGGAGAGCGAAGGTGGTTAGTTGGTAGGACCACCTTGAGGCTAAACCCATGGGTTTAGGCGAGTGCGTGTGGGCGGCAGTAGTTAGACTATATGGGTCGCTTGTATCGATGTCATTCCGCCACGTACTGCCTGGGCTCGTGCGGTTTAGTCCACCGGCCGATCCACTTGGTTTGTTAACCTTGTTTACTCACATATGTATGGAAACCGGAATACCCTACCACCATTATAGCTCATCGATAACGAATTGAATATCGATCTACCGTCTCGTGAGCCGGGTATGGTGGAATGGGATACTGTATCCGAGCCGCGCCTACGCTGGGGTGAGCGCCTCCCGTAGTGATCACGAGCGACCCCACATTCAGACCCCCATGTGCTTGAAGTCGGGATGGAGAACCCGACGGGATCAAGGATCGGTGGTCTTGGCCTCATACGTTAGGGGTCATGGCCTCGCAACTAGTTCAGGGCATTTGATACGTGGGGTGTATCGATTTTCAAATATGCTAGATGAATGGACTTAACTAAGAACCCGGTTAACATCATCATTGCATGACATTAGCTAGGTTGGCGACTCGCTAGTCGAGGCTCTGAGCGAGTGTTGTCATACGCGATCGTTAGATGGAGTCGCTCGAGGAGCGTTGTGACGAGGGCATACATCATATCATCCTACATACATGCACATTAACAAGACTAGATAGATGTTTATGATTGGTTGACTTTTTATTAAGATCATATTATAATTGATGCCTGTGATAACTTAATACTAATAGCACCCATGAGTTGATCACTCACTCCCACTTTGGGATGGTGTTTTAAAACACCAACCAAACCCGTTCATAGATGCAGGTGACTCAGGACTGGAGGAGCTTGGCGAGGCGAGCTTCGACGAGGAGGATGAGTCATCTTATTTTCAGTTGATGGACGACTCTCCATCGGCTTGATGGGCAGGATCGGGATTGCTGAGTAGTGGGCTCAGCCTTATCATTTTTGGGATATAGTATTCTTTTGTTGTTTCTGTTGGGCAACGCCCTATGCGACCTATTTATATTTTTGGACCTGTATATATGATAGATCTCTTTCATTTCAGTAGACTTGTGTGATTATGTTTCATGTTTCAGAAAATTTCAGGCTGCGCAACTAAAACAGATTAAATGCATATTAAGAAAAATCAGTTATAAGTGACACCCAGGAACTCGGGAGTCGAGTGTATGCGCGACCCCCGATTTTCAGGGCGTTACAAAACCGGCTATGTTGTCCTAACCATTTTTAAGGGTTTTATATACAGTGTTTTGGGTCATAGGATGTAAGGCTAAGTTTACCTTTGTAGAGATTTAAAGCCACATCCGATTGAGGCAGGCGCTTGAACAATCTTCCTATGGGGCTCACTTGTCTTCGACTTAACATTCACGCTAATTGACAAACTAGGGTACTTTCATAGTAGCTACAGAGGACTTACATCTAAAGCAACTAGATGTTAAGACAACCTTTCTTGATAACCCCCATGAAGAAGAGATATACATGCATCAGCCGATAGGATACGTGGCACCAGGAAAGGAGAAGAAGGTGTGTAAACCGAAGAAGAGTCTATATGGCATGAGCCAACACAAGGCGATGGTACAAGAAGTTCGGCAGTTTCATGTCGGGAAACGGTTTTAGGAGATGTCATACAAACCACTGTTACTATTTGAAGAAGTTTGATACGTCATACATCATCGTCTTCTGTATGTTGATGATATACTTGTGAGCCGGATCAAGCATGAAAGACATCTTAGATCTCAAAAGACAACTATCCTAGAGAATTTGTCATGAAGGATTTAGGAGCTACAAAACAAATCCTAGACATGAGGATAAAGCGTGATAGGGAAAACAAGAAACTAGTTTTGTCACGGCGAGTACATAGCCAAGGTACTTGATCGATTCGATATGGGAGGTGCTAAGCGTTAGCACTCCATTAGCCAACCACTTCAAGCTTTAAGGAGCAATGTGCGAAGACGTACGAGGAAAGGGACTACATGACTAAAGTCTCATTCGCGGCTATTAGGAGCCTCATGTATGCTATGGTGAGCACGAGGCCAAATATTGCTCAAGCAATGGGAGTTGTTAGCAAGTTTATGAACAACCCCACGAAGGAACATTGGGAAGCGTGAAGTGGATCCTTAGATACATGGTAGGTACTGTGGATGTAGGATTGTATTATGGAGGATTAAAAATCAAGCTACAAGGCTACGTACATTCAGATTTGGTACTCTAGGTAGTGTTGTAGTCAATTGGGTCTCTCAGAGTTATAAAAGATAGTATCCATCAGTACAATGGAAGTAGAATTGTGCGGCTATAGAAGCGTGTAAGGAAATGGTGTGAATGTAAGGTTTCATGGAAGAGTTGGGAAAGAAGCAAGTAGATTGCAACTTGTACAGTGACAATCAGTGCAATACACTTGGCTAAGAATTGACTTTTTATTTAAGGACCAAGCACATTGACATCGGATATTACTTCATACGTTCGTTCCTAGAAGATGGATCAATTGCTCTGAGAAGATCCATACAAGTGAAAACCCTACGGATATACTGACAAGGCGATCACACGAGAGAAGTTGAATCTCTGTTCAGCTTTTATTGGACTTCAGGCTTGAAGACGGGGAGGTAGTGCACTCTGGATGTAGAAGACGAATGTTTATGGTAATGTGTCTCCAAGTGGGAGATTGTTGAGGTGTGGAGCCAGCACACCAATAGCTTGACCACGTTGCTCAACCGGTCGAGTGGGCTACTCAACTGGTCGAGCGGGTCGAAGGGCCTACTTGACCAGTCGAGGGCTGCTCGACTCAAAATCCAGCGAGTAGGATTTTTTTAGCTCGACCAGTCGAAGACCTGGCTCGACTAGTCGAGGGTTACGCAGATTGTGCACGGATTTGGTGCGGACTGCGTAAATTTGAGGCGGTTTTGCAAATGTGCAGAACGGAAGTTTCCTAAACTATAAATAGGGGTCCTAGGGTTACTCTAGGGTATAAAAAAGGGTTTTGTAAAACAAGGTTAAGGGTTTTCTATATGTCTAAGGTGAGTACATTGCTTGTAATTGAGAGCGTTGGAGAAGGTGAGTATATTGCTTGTAACTTCATTTTCTTCATATTGGAAGTTTGCACCAGTGGTTTTTTACCCTTGTTGGGATTTTTTCACTTAAATTTTGTCTTGTGGTTTGTTGGTATGCTTGAATTCTACTTATAGATTATATTTCTTCTTGTTTATCGTTTGTAAGTGAGACCGGAGATTGGATCTCGATTCACTTCTGTTGTTGGCGTGCTGCGCACGCTCGACCAGTCGATGACCTAACTCGACTAGTCGAGGGTTACACAGATTGTGCGCGAATTTGGTGCGGACTGTGTAAATTTGAGGCGGTTTCACAAAGGTGCAAAACGAGAGTTGCCTAAACTATAAATAGGGGTCCCTAAGGCTATTTTAGGGTAGGGTTGTTCACGAGTCGAGCTAGCTCGAAAAACTCGCTCGACTCGGCTCGAGTCAGCTTGGATTGACTTGGCTTGAATGGCTGATTCGGGCTAAGTCAAGCTAATTATTTGAAGCTTGAGTCGACTTCAAGCCGAGTTCGACCAGGGGGCATTTCAACTCGACTCGACTCGAACTTAACTTGAATTGAAGCTCGAACTCGAGCTCGACTCGGCTCGATTAATAAATATATTAAAGTTGTGGGGAATGCGGAGAAAGTTGAAGTGAGATCTCTTTGTTTTCACCCTAGCAGTGAAGAGTTTGATATTGGTGTTGACGATCTCTTGAATCCAAAATGGTATATTATATGGAGCACTCACATGAATAGACATATCCTTCCTGAATATGTTGTGAGCTACCAGATCATCTGCAAGGTAATGGAAACTGCGCTTTTGTCTGAGCAGCAATAATACAGATGGGTACCACTTTTCTGTGGTCCTAGGTCATTTCAAAATCCTATCAATTGGAAAGTATGGCCTTAATGATGGGTAATTTAGAACATACAAATGAGGATGCTTTTGGCCCATGGTTCTTCTATCATAGGGCCCACACAGATGGATTTTTATGGACTGCTGAAAGATGGACTACACCCGGTTTCGGTTGCCGGGCCAAACCAAAATTGAATTTCGCTTGGTGGAGCGTCATGTAAAATGCCTCTTTAAATTTTGTTTTATTTAGCTTTTCTTCTAAATCAATGGAGGAGGATTCAGAACAGAATTCATTACTCTCTCACCCAACAAGCTCGAGCTCAACTCGAGGTAAACTCGACTTGACTCGAACCACTAGCTCAACTCGAACTTGACTCGACAGCTTTAACAAACAAGCCAAGCTTCAATATTGAGCTTGAGGCCGAGCTCGAACTCGAGTACAGCATAAACAAGCCAAGCCGAGCTTGGCCCACCTCGACTCAACTCGGATCGATGCCCACCCCTATTTTAGGGTAATTCTAATGTAATGAGATTAGGGTTTTTATACATCCAAGAGGAGAAAGAGAGAAGAGGTTAGAGAAAAAAGTTATCTCTGTGCATGGGAGCATCAGAGAAGGTGAGTATATTGCTTGTAACTTCGTTTTCTTCGTGGTGGAAGTTTACACTTATGATTTTTTACCTTTGTTGGAGTTTTTCCACATAAATTGTCTTATAGTTTGTTGGTATGCTTGGATTCTACTTATAAATTATATTTCTTCCTGTTTATTGTTTGTGAGGAAGACCGGAAATTGGATCTCAGTTCACTTGCATTGTTGGTGTCCTGCGCAACATCTCATGTGTGCCACACGTGCCAAATGTTAGAAATGTTGCACACGACTCATGCAAGTCTGGGACAAGATTTCTCAAAAAATGGTGGTGAACCATCACTGTAGACCCGACCAAGGAAAATAAGGAAGGCCCTATGGGCCCCACATGAAGATTGGCTGCGTAATCAGAACCGTCCATCCTGTGACTGCTACCAAATAACCACTCTGAAATATTATCCTAGCGCCCATCCTCGCTAGGATCGCCATACGCGAGCGTGCCGTGTGAGATACATGATCTAGAGTATGAAAATGATGTGGCTCTAGAGGCCCACCAACATCTTTACCCCTAACGGCCTGGATTACAAGAATCCCTCATAACCTCCTCTGCGGGGCCCACCGTGATGTTTATGTTATATCCACTCCGTCCATCCGTTTCCCCAGATTATGTTCTAACAGGGGTAAAAAGGACATCCAAACAAGTGGGCCATACCACAAGAAACAATGGGGATTGAATGAATACCCACCATTGAAACCTTCTTGCTGGCCACAGAAGGTTTGGATCACGCTGATGTCTGTTTTTTTTAGCATCATCAGGGTGGGGAATAATCTAATGAACGGGTTGGATGGTATATAAAAACCACAGTACGCCTAAGGATGATTTCAACGGTAGGCCTCTCCATTCCCACTTTCATGTGTTGTGGTTCACTTGAGTTTCAAATCTCCCTAGGGTTTTAGCTCATGTCCTAAAATGAGCTCATAAGATGGATGGACGCAGTGGATATCGAACGAACATTACGGTGGGGCCCACAAAGCTTGGGGTGAACGTGTTACTGGCACGTGTGACCCCGCAAACATGCCACCCGTGTAGGATATACCACAAAAAATAATACCCCCCACAATGAATAACAGCGTTCTCTAAAATCAGGCCATCTACCTCACCAGATGGGCCACACCTGCACCTTAAAAGTCAGACCGTCGGTTGTCCGTTGGTTCCATTGGATGAACGACCTCGCCTGACAATAGGGAGGGGTGATCATGTGGGGCCTACCATTTTCATGTAGGTGATATCCAGTGATCCAAACCATTGATGCAATGGGCCCAAACATGGATGGCCAGTGCACCAAAATTACACCGACTGGGAGAGATCCTAGCCACACATTCTTTCACATTTATAGGGTGAATGTGAATACTTATTGTATTTTCTTTCATAACCGGTTGTTTGCTAGCCAGCTATTGAACGGTGTGTATTTTTCCAATCTGGATGATTTTCACTGAATGGGACATCCACAGTAGGACCCACCATATCAAAGGTTTGGATCACTAAACAACCATCTCTATTCCAGAGCATTGCAATAACGAGGTCTCAAATACATCCCTTGCAATAGGTTGGCGCACCAAAAGATCAACGGTCGCAAAGATCAGGCCCATCCACGCATCAGGCACGCTCGATGTGAATTCAGTATCAGATCTCCAGCGTTGATGGTGTGGCCCATGTCGTGAATGGAACGGCCTGACTGTAGCATCAAGCATGCTTCAGGGAGGCAACCATTTCAATGGATTGGATGTTGTACACGTCAGATACAGTGACACTTACGGGCTTTTGACATATTACACCCTGCAAGCCAACCCTACTTTTAAGAAATTTATAAATAAAGCCCTATATTTTCAAACTGCGGCCAAATGATAGCATTTCCGAAGGCTAGAAAGCAACCATTAGCAATGAGAAGGGAACTTACATACTATTTCGAAGAAGCGGATTAGGTGCAGCACCGGTCTCACCCAGGACGGTGCAGCCCTTATCGTGGGGCCCACCTTGATGTATGTATTGTATATCAACACCATCCATCTATTTTCCCACATCATTTTAGGACATTAACCCAAAAATGAAGCAGATTCAACTCTCAGGTGAACTATAACATAGGAAACGGTGGTGATTGACCGTTAAAAACTTCTTGTGGGCCACAAAAGTTTTGGATCAAGTTGTTATTTGTTTTTTTTTTCTTTTAATCCGGGTTTGTGTGACCTTCCCGACAGGTGACAAATAAACATTACGGTGAGCCCTAGGAAGTTTTTTAATGGTGAGGTGTTTAATCACCACTGTTTCCTATAGTATGGTCCACCTGAGATTTGTATCTGTTTCATTTTTTAGTTCATGCCCTAAAATGAACTGGCAAAATAGATGGACGGTGTGGATGTAGAATACAGACATCAAGGAGGGCACGACAGCAAGGACCACACCATCTTGGGTGAGACACCTAAACATTTAGACCATGTACCTTTGGGTATAGGCCAAAAGGCAGGGATTTATATATCAAAAGACCAAAAATTAAAGCACTAGACCAGAAAATAAAAAATTAAAAAGACATATCCTACCCTTGGTTTATTACACCTGATTTTTCACAAAACAACCAACAAACAGATAAAAAGAACTCTATCATAATACCTCTCTAGAGATTATATAAACCTTTTTTTCTCTATAATAGAGAAAAAAATTCTTCTTTTTATACATACTTATATTTATATATGATAGGATGATTAGGGTCCAATTTAATTAAAACGAACACTTACGATGAAACGGGCATTTTAGGTGGATTGTTTACGCACGAAATACCGGTATGCAGCGACCTTTCTTCTCCTAGAGGCAGTGTTGTCGATGGAGAGCACCATTTTTCCAGCTTCCTTGGATGTGTAGGAATTGTGGACTGGCTCTTCATTTGGAGCGATCCGGCGTGTTTTTTCAATTGCGATCGTGTAGCTTCCTTCAGCGGCTGGCACAAATTCCGCACTGTAGTCCAAGTCCCAGCCACCTACTACTATGTCCCATGTTATGGTTGCTCCCCCCTGAACAGACAATATTACATGATCATTTTTTTGTTTTTTCATTTTTTTTTTTTCCCGATTAGCATCGTTTAGAAAAGGATGAAAATGCTCGCATGCAACATACCACAAAATTCTACTCCATGGGAAGAACAAAAACCCTTTAATTCTACTCCATATGGGACAGACATGAATTGTGCAGTGGTGTGTTGTCATGGCAAAAGTTGTGGGCCCCATCATGATATATGTGTTATATCCACACAGTTCATCCATTTTGCGAGATCAGTTTAGGCCATAGGATGGCAAATAAACATCATCATGGTGGGCCTCTTTGTTCCCATTGCTTTCTGTGGTGTTGTCCACTTGAGCTTTGGATTTGCCTCAATTTTTGGCTCATGACCTAAAGTTATCTCGCAAAATGGATGGATGGTGTGAATATAATGCACACAATCTGCATCAATATGGGACATCCCACAGAACTATGCCACCACACACCATTTAATGTTTTTTTTTTTTTTTTTCAAGTTGCAGAAAGAGGGCTAGTTTTTAGGAGGGTTAGTTTCATCATTTTTTTATTTCAAAATAAACAGCTTTTCTAATGAAAAGTGGGTATTTGCAATAACTAGATGTGGTTATTGCAAATGTATTATTTTTGTGGGTATTTGCAAATAACCATTTTTTTAACATTACAAATACCCTATTATTTTGATAGTTATTTGAAAAAAAAAAAAAACTTTATTTGTAAGGGAAATAAGAAAGGTTTGATGAGAATTGTTGCATAAGTATAAATTAGAGGCCCTTGATATACATTGATACACCATCCTCTAATGGCTCAAGCTTTTAAAAGCAATTGGTTATTTGACTTGGTATCAGAGTGGAAGGTCAGTTGACAAACCAATTGCTAAGCCCACACGAGTGTAGCGACGACACTCACTAAAAATTCAGGGGGTCCATTCATCAGATATCGGCTAATCCAATCGTACCGTTTATCAATAAATACCAATTTCAGAAGATATGTGACGCGAACATGTTCATCATCGACGGAAGTTTACCCTAAAAATCAAGAAACATAGGTGATCCACACGTCTCATTACCAATTGTCCACTAAGTGGCCCACCTGATGACTGTGCTCGCTAGTTCTTTGGGCTGATGCACATTCATCAGTGGCCCCACCTAATGAAGACCCTCAATGGAGCAAACATTCCTCATCATCATCTGCGCATGGGGTGGTCCATGATTGCTAACATGCTAATCAACAACTTTAAAAAGGAAAAAGGAAAAAAGTTGTAGAGTTTGGTGATGGTGGACTCAACAGCTCTGGTTACCAACAAGTGCTGTCAGATTGAAGTGAAGGATGATTATGGCAATGTAAATCAACAAAATAATTAGAGACCCAATGCCTTCTAAATGATAATAATGACATGTAGTGGAAGAATGATAGCATATACCAGATCTAAAGTGTATAAACCATCTCTACCGTAGAATTGGATCACATGTGGTCAAAATTCGAGGCACTCATACCAGATCTAAAGTGTATAAACCATCTCTACCATAGAATTGGATCACATGTGGTCAGAAATTCTAGGCACTCAAAATACCACAACTCGACGATGACTAGACAAATGATTCTGTTTGATCCAAGGGCTTGTTGTAGACCTCCATCCAACGGCTAATCCTTAACCAGGTGGTAAGGAACATCCAACTGATGAAGATTTTGATCAACATGGCCCACGTCCAGGATGTGGTCATCCATGCACATACACTGAGTCTCAGTGTATAAATCTAGAGGATCCATGGGCACCAAACTCTAAAGGTTGATTATGTACCTCACGTTGATTATGTACCTAAGGTCCGGCCCATTAGGTTGTCTTGGAACTGATTTTGAAATGGTCAGGCCTGTCTGTTTGGTCGGCCTTGTTCATAGTTTTCAGTTCTAGCATCTAGGCCAGTTGCCCATGTTTGTATTGCCGAAGCACCTGAGTAATGTGGGCCACTAAATCAATCTCCAGTGAAATACTGGATGGAGGAATCTTCCCAACTCCTAATCAGAAGTGGGTGGCAATGAACAAAGGACCACATTGACACTAGTCAATGGATTTTCACCCATTGAAAGAAACTGTCCAATCACAAGCCACCAATCCAATGGTTAAAATCATCTGATCAATAATCCATAAGAGCTATCTAGGTCGGTCAGCTAGGTCTGTAGGGCCCGTTAAGCTAGTCTTGATAATGTTGGGAATCTGCAGAAGCAAATTCCTAGTTTGGATCACACGAGATTAAGTAAACATAAACAAGCAATCACAAAGCGCACACGATTTTATATGGAAAAACCCTTTCGGAGAAAAACCACAACACAAAGTGACAGCGAATCACTATGAAAGCAAAAGAACAAGAGATTTAATCACTTGCAATAATTCAAAAACCCTCATTTTCCCTTTCCCCAAGACCTCATAAACATATAGCCCTCCTTACACTAACTTAGGTTAACCTTGGCATTACCCTAATCCCACAATTAGGTCTAGAATAGGAAACATTTCCTGCAATTCTGCAAAACCGCACACTTCTATCGATGGGATCGAAACCACCTTCGATCATATCGATTTGAACCCAAAAACAGTCCATCAAGCAAAGGGACTAAATCGGAACTTTCTCGATAAGATCAAATGGGCTGTCGATGGGATTGAGTGGTCTGTCGATGCCAACGACTAACCCGTTACAGACAAATTTAAGACATCCGATAACAAATAATTCATATCGACAATACTAGATTGAAAATGGGAATAAAACATCTGATAAGAAACAAATTTAAGACTTCTGATAACAAATAATTCATAGCAACAATACTAGATTGAAAATGGGAACAACACATAGCCATCTCTATGTAGTACCAGTGGGGGGCCTGCTAGGGTGATCTATGAATCAGGACTGCCCATCTGGTTCCCCCTAATTTGAATGGAAAACATCTTTAAAAAAACACATGTATTGGCTAATCCTGTCCCTCTAGCTATGAAGTGATGAACGAGCAAAAATTCAGTGGGGGATCTGAATTGATGGATAGGATTAACCAAAAGTTCTATGGGCCCACTGAGACCACAGTGCAACATCCACTCCATCCATCAGTTTCACCAGCTCATGTTAGGACACAACATAAAAATAAAACCATTCCAATACCCAACTGGGCCACACTGCATGAAACAACGCCCACCATTGAAACCCTCGTGATGTTTGGAAGATAAAATCACGAGACTGAAAACTGCCGATATTTTGAAAACTGGAATAATATCATCACGATAACATCATTTGCTTAATTTATCAGGAGAATATATTTAGAGAAAAGAAAGGGCCAAAAAGCAAAAGACAACTTGAATTCGAAAATAAGAAAAAGAGGGAAAGCAAAGCGTGAGAAAAGTAAAAGATAAATTGAAATGGAAAAAGACAAAAAGAAAAAAGGTGAATGCGATGTACCTCAATCCCGTCGATTTCAAGGTTTACTTTCTCCCCTCCTTTGACTGTGAACTCGGAAGCCGGCTTAGGTGGACCGGCTTGCATGTCATCCGGTCTGCTCAGACCGCCGTACTGAACCGGCACGTCCTCTGGCCTTATAAACCTGAGTGTACGGAATATCTCAGTTCAGATTTTCTAACAAAGGAATTTAATAGGAATTGATTACTACGAGTGCTCCTATCTGCATTTAGTCACTTGGACAGTCCCATCAATCGATCTGAACCGAAACCGATTGGCTACTCCCCCTGACACCAGCTTCGTGGCTGGTGGTCGGTGCTCTGTGGGCCCCACCTTTCTGTTCATCCATTTTTACAGATCATTTTATTGCTTGATTCCAAAAATGAGAGGATCATAAATCTCAGGTGGACCACACCACATGAAAACAATAGTTATTGGATATCAACCATTGAAATCCTCCTATGGCCCACTATACTGTTTATTTGGCATCCAATCTGTTGATTAGGTCATACAGGCCTAGATGAAGAGAAAAAAACAAATATCAGCTTGATCCAAAACTTTTATGGCCTCCAAAATCTTTTTACTGGTTGACCCTCATTCAGCACTGTTTCCTGTAATGTGGTCCAATTGAGATTTGGTTATACCTCATTTTTGGATTCATTCTGTAAAATTATCTGTAAAAACAGATGGATGGCATGGATGAAAAACAAATATCAGCTTGATCCAAAACTTTTATGGCCTCCAAAATCTTTTTACTGGTTGACCCTCATTCAGCACTGTTTCCTGTAATGTGGTCCAATTGAGATTTGGTTATACCTCATTTTTGGATTCATTCTGTAAAATTATCTGTAAAAACAGATGGATGGCATGGATGAAACACATACATCATGGTCGGACCCACATAGCACCGTCCACCAGCCATTGGCTGGTGTCCAGATCAACCTATTCGACCCACCAGTGTCCCGTACAACTCATCTGCACGGTAATAAGGTGCAGCTTCGCCTTAATAAAAACAATTATAGCTTAAAAAGGGTCAAATTTCTATTAATTTTACAATAAAAAGACGCCAAATAATAAAAAAGGAAAAGGCTGCAAGTCCAACTAGTTGAACCACAATTTACAGTCTACCAAGTGAAAAACTTAAATCTATGGTGCTTGTGCTACATCCAACCCATCCAATTCCAATAGGTCGGCCCTACCGTGAGGATTTCCAAGTGTAAAATCGTCTACAACCACTCATTACTTTGGACTATACCATAGATTAGCCATTGTAAAATCGTCTACAACCACTCATTACTTTGGACTATACCATACATTAGCCATTGGTGACCAACAGAAAAGGTGTGGTCCACTCGGTAAGTGGATGTGGCTGACCCTTGCCCTGATGTGGTAAAATCTATTGGACGGTTGGGATGTGGCTACACAATACAAATGTTGGAAGTTATTTGATGGGTGGACGCATAAATTACGGTCCAACCGGTTGAACCAGAACCACAATAAAAGGCATGGCAGGACAAAAGTTCCTGAGGTTATAGCCCAACTTACATCCTGACGAATTGAAAATAAGATACGTCTCAGCTCTGGCCGTTGCATTTGTGTTTTTTTTCAACGGCGAAAACTGTTTATTTGACCGGGTCCCACTTGGATAGGGGATGCCCGAAAAAAGTCACGGATTAAATACTGTCATCCGTTTGATTATCGAAAGGAAACGGTGACCATTCATGTTCACCTTGAAAAATCCATCAATGGTTGAAATAAATCGAACTGCGCCGTACAAAATGAGGACCGTCGTATAAACGGTTCGGATAATTGGAAGAGGACCCACATTCAAAGGCTGACTGTTATTGTTTGGTCTCATCAGCAGATAGCCCACACCCTTTGAATCAATGGATCACCGACGGTCCAACTCCATATACGGGTGTGGCCCACCTAAAGGAATAGCCTGATTTTCAATATAAGGGTATGATCTTCGCAGTGGGGCCTGTCATTTTCATGGTATCGATTTCATACGCTGTGGCATGCACGTGAAAGAGACGGCACGATACCACGAACTGTGGTCCTGCGCGTATGACAAAAAATAAAAACAAAGATAACTGATCACCCACAGTCCATCTTTCCCGCCACGTAACTGGTGCATGACATCCGAGCCATGCTAACAGTGGCCACGACCGTGAAGACCACCTATCTCGAAAATCATGATCCATCCACACATCTGGTGGGCCACACCGGCTCCCTCAGTCAGACGGCAAATCGCTTGCATACATCCCGTAGGTACATGAATGAATCAACGTGCGGTAAATCCAACCCGTCCATCAGGTAGACCACACATTGTTTGGTCTATCCTCCAAAATCTAGTCGTATGGCCCACCTGAGTAATCAAATACTGGGATTTTTTAGGTAATCTTTTCATCCTGACGAGAGAGATCCAAAACTAACGGTGAACGCTCCATCCCAACTGTTTGAAATGGTCTGACCTATTGAATATTCGATCATCGTGATTTTTCGGTTCGGAAGTGAAAATGTAGCAGTGTACCAGATGGACGGCCTAGATCGCATAAAAAGTGGCGATGGATTAGTCGTCTGACGGGTACATAAGTAGGTGTGGAATGTCTGGTGAGTGCCACGTGAACGACATGGCGGGGCCCATCGATTAAATGGACGAGGTGCTCTCCAATTTTTTTTTTAAAGAAATGGCATTTTGGTAATTAGGTCTGAAAAAAGGGACATACTTGTAAAGAGTCTCGGCAACGTTTCCTTCTTTTGCGATCACGAACTTGCTCTTCGTCCGTTGTGTCAGGAACGGACTGAACATGGAATACAGCATGCTAAAATACCAAGGCACGTTTATAAATACCTGCCCATAGATTAAAAAAAAATAACTTCAATTTCCAAAAGTACCCTCCAAAGTACCACTAAATTACGCATGTAAATGATACCTCGCCAAAAGCAATGGTTGAAAAGGAATGTTTATTTCCATCTTGCAGGGTAATTTGGTTATTTTGAAACGGAGGGAAAGTGTATTTTAGGGGTAGAAATGTCAATTACCTTCCAAACAACAGGAAAAATTCAAAAGAAATGTTAATCAGGCCATTTTACAATAATAAAAGTTTGACCAAATTACCCTTGTGTGGGAAGGGCATCCTTCAAAACCTATCCTCCAAAACTCCATTTTAGTTGCATAAAGAAACAACTAAAAACATGTTCTTTCCAAAAAATAATAGAAAAGCATACAAATTGAATCCGAAACTACCCTCTCAAATATATTTATAAAACAAAAACAAAAACACCCTTGAAAAGTTAAAAAGCCAAAAAGAATATTAAAAAATAAAAAATAAAAAACTTGAAAAGATAGAAAACAGAAATACAAAAGAAAACATAACTCATACTTTGTTTCCAAAACTACCCTCAAAACCCATTTCAAAAATCAATAGGCAAACCATGACAAAAATACCCTTAAACATCGTACCAAAATAAATAAATAAAAGCCTAGAGATTTTATAAAAACACCCTCAAAATCTCACCAAACAGAACCCCATTCTTAACAAAAAAGACCAATAAAATAAAGAGACCCAAATTCAAAAGGTCAGAAACCCCGCGTGCCATTCCCCAAAATAACCCTCAGAACCTCACAATTTTTACAAAAAACTCGAAACCCACAATACAAAAACAATTTTTTTTTTTTTTTAAAAAAACAATTTCGAAAATAACCCCAAAAAATTAGAGAACCACGTGCTATTCCCCAAAACAACCCTCAAAAACTCATTTTTTTACAAAAACCCTCAGAAAGCAGAAAAAACACAATTTTAGAAATTACCTAAAAATTAAAAAACCAGAAGACATTCCCCAAGAAAAGACCTTAAAACCTCACATTTTTACAAAATTAAAAACCTTTTAAAAAAATTAAATTAAATTAAAAAAAAATTCCATTTTCCAAAACAAACACCAGCAACCCCAAAAAAATTACCTTCCTAGCCACCATCTCTGGATAATTATCCTGAAAGAGGGAGAGTATCTGATTGGAAGCAACCCTCAGCTCTCTCTTAGGCATGTCCTTCAAATCAGTAACCTGTATGATGGAATTCACTCCCCCTGGCTTGAATTGCAAGACATTTACACCCCTTTCAAGCACCTGAACTCTCCACCTCAGGAACCTCTTCAGCTTCTCCTCATCTCCAAATATCCTCTCATACATCTCCTTGTCCTTGAATACTCCATAGGCATTGTAGCAGACTGGATGCCCCTCTCTATCGTGCGCGTGCATGTAGGCTACCACCCCCTCCAGCTCCTTGAAGCCGAGGTCCTCATCGAGAACGGTATCAGCGCCGAAGTCCTTGCGCCAAGCAAGGCATTTGAGGAGCATGGAAAGGGCGTCAGAGACTCGGAAATCGCGGGCACGAAGGAATTTGAGGAGGACGACATCGGTGCGATCGTCGTCGGTAGAGAGGAGTGAAATGCCCCATATGGAAGAGGAGGAAGGGTCGAGTGAGGTGGGGAGCTTGGATTTGAGGTCTTGGAGGGACTTGCGTTCGGAGGATTTGAGGTTGGAGATGAAGTAGGAGTCTTCTTTGAAGGATGGGGAACGGAGAGTAGCGGCTTCGATGAGGGAAGAGAATAAGCTCTTCTTGTAGGGTTTGGGGGAGGAAGGGGGGTTTTGTTGGGGTGGGGTGGGTTTTGGAAGAGGGATGGGAGATGGAGCTTCCATTGGAGATATTGATGTAGAGATAGATAGAGAGAGAGGAGTGTTTGGAGACAACCCAGATGGGAAATGTGAGCAAAATGGAAGTGAGGGAGAGTGAAGTGTTTGGAAACAAAACCCAGATGGGAAATGTGAGCAAAATGGAAGTGTCCTGAGACAAACCCAAATGGTATTTGTAAGGAAAATGAGAGAGAGAGAGAGAGAGAGAGAGAGAGAGAGATCCAAATGGAATATGTGAGCAAAATGGGAATGAAAGAGAATGGAAGTGTTTTGAGAATAACCCAGATGATATTTGCTAGGAAAATGCGAGAGAGACCCAGATGAGATACGCGAGGAAAATCAACAGAGGGTGTTTTTTCAACCCAGGTGAGTTAATGGGAGAGATATGAGGAAGAGAGACCAGATTGGACTTGAGGAAATGGGGAGAGGGAGAGGGAGAGGGAGAGGGAATGCAGAGTGGGAGCAGGGAATTGCGGGGATTATAACGTGTAAATCGTAGCCGTGATGTGATTACCGTTGGTGTGAACGGATTCACTTCCTCTCGACTCACGGCTTTTTCCTGCCTCCCTGTCATTTCTCCTAACGTGGCACATATGATCGAGATCAAAACCGTCCATTTCCTATTTCCCCCATCCTTTGTTAATCGGTCCAAAAATAATATAATATAGATATTTCATTGGTAGAAAATATAAACACTAAAAGACATAAATAAGCAACGGTTCTTATTCAATGAAAATATATCCACTTATCATATGGATAAAATAGTTCAATCAACCAAATTTCCTTCTGATACCCAATCATAGAAGGATCCCACATGATATACGATTTGGATTATCATATACATGTGCTTCTTATACGATATCTAATCTAAGAGCACGAAAATTCCCATGCTTCCAGAAGCAGTGCGTCCACTCCCTCAGTTAATTACAGTAATACGTTTTGGTAAGCCCACACGCGTGTTGAGAAGTCATCTAATGCACACGCCACCACATATGCAAGCTTTAAAAAGATCTGAAATATCCAGACCATCCATCAGGTGTAACTCACGGTTTAGATGTTAATGGACCAAGCTAATGGCGTACATTGACTATGTGCTCCATGACATTAGAAGTTGGCAGACGTACCTTCGGATGGATTTTTCATAACCGTAAATGTATTTAGAAAAACGTAGACCACCTAAAAAGTTAAAATACGAATCTATATAGTGGTATTATTCTGATGGATGGCTTGGATTTTTCAATTGTTATTTCTACTGGCACATGTAGTGGCGTGTGCATTAGCTAATTTGTACACGCGTGTTGGTTTTGGTAGCTCCGCTAATAGCCAGGAGTGAGAGACTGACCGTGAAGCCGCGCCGATGGTTTTACGTAGGAGCCGATGATAATGGGCCGTCACGTGACAGCGGCGCAAGTGCTGCGTACTACGCACCGCACGGTTTTAATACTTCGGGTGCATTGGTCCGCACGAACGCGGATTTCGTTCCTGCACTGGGAACCCAGGTGCGGCCCAATATGATGTTTGTGAGAAATCCACCCCGTCCATCCGTTTTTTGAGTTCATTTTAAGACATTACGGAAAAAATGAACGGCATCCAATGCTCAAGTAGGCCGAAAACTTGAAAATTGAACTTCCACAGTTGAAATATTCGTGGGGCCACAGAAGTTTTGAATCATGTTTTTTTTTTTTTTTTCCGTTCATCCCAGTAGGAATGACTTTATGAACGGTATGGATGGCATGCAAACATTACTGTTGACCCCAGGGAGGTTTCAACAGTAGGAATTTCCCTAACTACCTTTTTCCTTTAGTACGGCCCACTTAAGCCTTGGATCTTTCTCACCTTTGTACCGCTTTCCTAAAATTGAGCTCAAAAAACGGATGGACGGAGTGGATTTCTAAGAAACATTACGGTGGGCCCCACCTGGTTCCCAGCGCAGGAACTTCGTGCAAAAAGCCTTTTGCAGGAAATCTGCGTCGTGTCCGCAAGGTGTCTATTTTATGGGCCCCACGGAATATTGGCTTTGTATAGACCACTGAAATTTCGATGATCCCTCGATCTTAACTAACTGAATTGAAATACAAGAATAGTTGTTGGGACAACGTGTAAAGTGATTTTCAAAGTAAAGAGATTGAAAAAGACTTTAAAAAATTCAAGCTCTTAGCGTGTGTGTGTATTATATTAGAGTAAAGAGTAGAGAAATTGTATTTTAAAAAATTGTAAATGTACAACCTATTAATTAATAAGAAATGTAGTAATAATAAAATGTAACGGAAAAATCGTAACTGACTAATGAAAGAAAACCAATTTCACAGCTAGTTTGCAATTTCAGGTGATTTTTAATTTTAGTCTTTTTATTTCTCCGTAGATTTAGCCAAGATCACCAGCCAAGTTTAGCAATGATATAACGGAAAACATCCCTCAAGAGAGGTTTGATAAAAATATGCTAGTTAACTAATAAACCAAGTGTCACTTTCTCTCAAAGAAAGTGATAGTTTAATTCAATGTGCTTAATTTTAACATGAAAAATTGGATTTTTATATATACGAATAAAGCACTTATATTATTCCTATATTAGAAAGAAAAATCTCATCCACGTGTACGGAATTTACCCTATATAGTCTCAGTACCTCGTTCATCGGTCGCATAAAGGTACACAGTGCATTGGTGAGACCGAACGGCATCATGAGCCATTCTCCTAGGGAGCGTGACTAGGAAATGGATTGTAACGCCCTGAAAATCGGGGGTCATACATACACTCGACTCCCGAGTTTCCGGGTATCACTTATAATCTATTTTCTTATTAAAGTGCGTTTAATAAGGTTTAGATACGCAGCCTAGAATTACTTGAAAAATGAATCACAATTCACAACAAGTCAACTAAAATGGGAAAAGTTAAATGTTTACAAGTCCAAAAGAAAATTTATAACTATGTGTTGCACAAGGCGTTGCCCAACAAGAGTACAAACAAAATATGTCCAAAAGAATGATTCACCAAGTCCCCTACTTAACAAACCAAGTCCGCCCGCAAAACTAGGGTGATCCACCCATCAACTGGAAATAGGACAACTTGTCCTCCACATCCAGTCTCACGCTGACATGCTCCTCGTACCCTGTATCACCTGCATGTACCAAAGAGTTTGGTTGGTGTTTTAAAATACCATCTAAGAGTGGGAGTGAGTGATCAACTCAGTGGGTGCTATTAGTCTTAAGTTGTAACAGGCATCAGTTATATTATGAACTTAATGAAACGCAATCATTCACAAACATCTAACTAATTTTATTAATGTGTATGCATGATAGATGATATGATGCATGCCCTTGCCACAACACTCTCTCGAGTGACTCCATCTAACGATCGCTTATGTCAACACTCCCTCAGAGCGACCTCGACTGCCGAGTCGCCAACCTATCTAGTGCAATGCAATAGTAATGTTAACCGGATTCTTAGTTAAGTCCATTCATCCAGCAGATTAGAAAATCTGATACACCCCACGTATCAAATGCCCTGAACTAGTTGCGAGGCCAAGGCCCCCCAACGTGTGAGGCCGAGACCCCGCGGTCCTTGATCCCGTCAGGTTCCCCATCCCCGACTTCAAGCACATGGGGAGTGCCGAGAGAAAAGGATCGCTCGCGGTCACTACAGGGAGGTACGACACCCCAATGTAAACCGACAGCTCGGACATAGTGTCCCATTTCACCATGCCCGGCTCACGAGGCAGTGGACCTATTTCAATTTGATTATCGATGGGCTACAACGATTGTAGGGTGTTACAGGTTCCATACATATGTGAGTAAACAGTGTTAACAAACAAGGTTGAAAAGTAAATAGGCTAGACTGCATGAGTCTAGGCAAGCACGCGACAGACGATATCGGGTACGAGCGACCCATGTAGTCTAACTACTGTCGCCCATGCACACTTGCCCAAATCCATGAGTTTAGCCTCAAGATAGTCCTACCAATGGGACCACCTATACTCTCCTCATTTTCCTGACCAACCCAAGAGTTGAAGGTAATTTCATAACATGCCACAATTAGGGTTATCATCCAATACAAGTACAAGCATACGTTCACATCTTCCAACATAGAATCTCAATGTCTCTACCAAGCAAAGTTAATCATGATGTGAACTAAGGGTGCAAGTGCGTTGTGTGGGTTAGTGAGGAAGCTAAGCACTTCCTACACTTCATAGAACCAAATAACATAAGAATTAAGGAATTATACATGTTATAAAGCAACACCTTATGAGAAAATCATAAAAGACATAAACATGTAATCAACCATTGTAGCAAATCATGTGAGAGCCAAGAACAACATCATGTAAGAACTAAACAAAATATACCATTCCGTGCAATTCCAAGCAAGACATACAATTCCTAGGTTTCTCTAAAATTTCTAAATACATCATTCAAGCAATCAAAATCATTAGGCTCATGATATAGTTGGTGCTAGACCACCTAAGGATAATAGTCCGCACCTATGGATCGTTGAAGACTTGGAAAACGACATAGGAATGAGGAATTTGGGGTTGATCGGCCGGAATCCCTAAAGCAACCACTTGCATGTTAGAACTCCAAGCCAATCCCTTCTCAACACAAGGGTTTCAAGAAAATAGATGAGGAATCTTACCTAAATGATCAACAGAACGATTCTTATGGTTGTGGTGTAGGGATTTTCTTAGAAAATGAGTAGAGAGTTGCAAGGTTGAGCTTCCTTGGGCCCTACCATCAACAACACCCTCCTTCACTCTCTTCTTCCTCTCTCTTTCTCCTCCTCTTCTCCCCTTTCTCTCTTCTCTCTCTTCTAGGGCAAAATCGTATGGGGAGAGGGGGTGCCCAAATGAGGCCCTTTTATAATGCCAGATTTGGTGGAAATGACCCCAAGTGTTGGGTTTTTACTATACTAGACCTATGGGAGGGTCTTTCTAAGCTTTAGGGCTCACTATGGGGTGTACATATTGATATACACCATAGGATAATTAGCCCTAATAATGATCTACATATGAACATGATTGGCCTACCATTTGGATGCGTCAATTGACAGATATGATTAGAAGTCTGTTCAACGGTCACCGATGGTCGATCGGGGCCGCGACTATAAAGATATGAGAAGGAAAATATCCTTACTCCACGTGTAAAGTTTGGTCGCAAACCGACGATTCGAAATCATCAACTTTGCATAAGAGTGGAAGACTCAATTCACCTAAGTTCTAACTCCTTTCTTTAGGATATTTGCGCTTCTCATGCACTCGTCCTTCGGATCAAGTTGAGCGGTTCTGGACACTACCCAGGTCTGACTCCCGCGATGGACGCCAAGCCTAGTAAGACGAACATTACTCTATAATTTTGGAACTAATGGTCCACCAACGAGCAGTCTAGAGCTTGTTTAGAAAATCGGGGCATTTCTGGAATGAATTAGGTATTGAGATTTTTCGTGGGCAGTGATTAGGGTTTGAGTTAACTATGTTCCTAGTGTGGCTTATTTATAACTAGTGAAAGTGGAGATTTGGTCATGATTACTCTAAGCCGTTGGTTTTAGGCTAAAAGAGTAACGGGGTTCATTTAGTCTATTAGTCAAGATCCGGGTCTTGTCTGACTCAGCTTCGGTTGGATCTTTGATTTAGTTATGATTATCTTGATTTATTATCGATGGGTCGGTTAGATTTGGGTCCTATGTGAGTAAATCATGGGGCTAAACTTGCTGTCCAAATGATCGGGCGGATTCGTTGGCTTCTTACGGTTGATTAAACGGACTTGTGTGGATCTTTACTGGTACCACTCCTGTATAAACTAATATTGAGTGCCAATAGTCATTAAGTGGTATTATAAGTTTAAAAAATTCAAGGATTTTTTGGAAATCCAAAACAGTGAAAATCCAGGATATTACATGGATCCTTCAAGTGGGTCATGTTCCTTTGAGGATTCGTGGGAGGAACAGATTAGGCGGGAGCTTCCTGTCTGAGAGAAGCATTTGTTTACTGATCTCTTTCAAGTCCTGGTCGAGCTTGAACAAGATCTGGTGTTACACCAAGTCTCTTTCTGGTATAAATTCCTATTAGTCTAGTTCAGTCTGTCCCTTGTTTATCCATTCCTTTAGTTTGGCGAAGGGTCAAGTTCAAACCAAGGAATAGCCCATCCAAGAAACTTGCCAATCGGATTCATTATGGGAATAATGCTATTGACTTCGAAGTTGGGGAAGACCACGCAGTAGAAGAGGTAGGAGAGTGTGTGAACGCCATCCCGCTCATGCATACACGGAACGGAATGAAGCCCTCACCTTTTTAGCTTTTTTCGTCTATCAATTCTGGTTTTCATTTGATTTGAATGTGGGGTTGACTCAAAAGCAAAAGCGAGTTTGATTTTTGGAGACGCCACTAGCCGAATTTGACTGGCCAGAGTTTATAGTCTTGCCCAATGAAATTGAATGTTAATAATGTAAGAAGTTAGATGTCTCAAGGTCTCACCTTGAAGTTCCTCTCATCTAAATCACATCCAATTACATTCATAATGATAATCATTCACAAGAATAAAATTAACTGCATTTATCATTCCATAATTGAATAAATTGTCAAATGCTCTCTCAATAGGAGCTTATTACAATATCTGAGTTGCATAGCGGAAGTATAAATAAAATAAATCATAAACTATTTTCTTATTCTATTCAGTAAAGTCTTCTATCGGAAATTGGTCTTCTGGATCATCAACTTGTATGTCACATGCATCATCGGTACAATTAGAGAGGATCAATGCCATACTCATAATGATGGTTATCCTTTAAGATTAATAATAATTCAAGAGATTCATAAGCATAATGTAAGGGTTCTGATATGTCTTGTACTCCACTACTACAAGGAGTATCAGCATATGCAAACAATCTACATGAATGCATGCCTAGAAAAATGTGTGCAGTTCTTCATACGTAATGATCATCATAATGTGGAATATAATTCATAGAAAACTCGACTCGCTCCTCAGTTGGGGGATTTACGTAACATGATGTATTCATGAAGCGACTATTTGAGACATCCAATCCCAAGAAGTAATGTAACACACATGGTGATTTACTTACATCGATTTGTACCACGCCAACCAACTCACAGAATTACGTGCCAACTAAGAGGGCCACTTACCATAATGCATTATGTCTACGATAAATATTGAGTCACTAGTTGTGATACCTCTAACATATCACTTGCATTAATAGAGAGATAATTTAAATTACAAAGAGGCTTTAGACTTCCAAGACACCTGCTCAAGCCATAAAGTTAAATAGCACATGGCTAATAAAATAAGGAGGAGAGTAGCAATAACTAACTCAACCCAGAAGAGAGTGGCAATGGTCATTGCAACAAAGAGGAGAGTAGCAATCGCTAACTCAACAAAGAGGAGACTGGCAAGGGCCAACTCAATAAAGAGGAGAGTGGTAAGGGCCAATTTAACAAGAGATGAGCATCAAGGGCTAACTCAACAAAATTGGTGAAGGCAAGGGCAAGGCTTGTATCCATCGCCTCACATAAATTCATAAAGATCACGTGTAATACATTAGTTCTCAAAGGATAAATAAATGATGGTGGTAAATCAAACAATTGTAGGGAGAATTTACTATAATATGGAAACATGTAAGAGGTAAGATAATCAACTTAAATCAAAGTAAGCTTAAAGGATAAAACCCTCCTCACCTTAGTTGCCTGGATGTCTTTTATAGTTAAACGTTCGGGGTAATTTAGAGTCAATCCTTTATTGTGATTTACCTGTTTTTGGATTTAACCATAATGAACGTTAGAGACTCTAGGTTATGCCATCTAGTTTTCAAGACTCGGTGTGTTCTTCCTCCGAGTTAACTTGGTTTTATCAGGGAGGACTTCTCACTATCTTGATTAGGGAGTTTGAAGGAGGGAAAATTATGAGAATAAGAATGGAGGAGGAAGGAAGGAGCTTACATTGCCTACCTGGATTATTACCGGTGGGTTTTCACACTAGGTTTCTTTCTTTTCTTCTTCTCCTTCACTCGGTTTCTTCCTCCTTTCTTTCTTGTTTTCGTGCATCTTTCGAACGGTGGTGGGGAGCTTTTATAGTGCGTCTAAGCTTCTGGAGTCATCTTGCGCAGCCCTTACGCAGGTGGTGTGTGAAACGAATGGCGTTAGCTTGTTCAGCGTGAAGTGCGGAACGAGCAACGTATCTGTTTTTCGGTCTTTTGGTTTCTGTTTTTCTTGATTGTTTTAAATATCTTCCTTCCTTTCATAGTCTTTAGGTGGGCCATCAGGCAGTGTTCTTGATCGGATCATCAAATGGTGATCTTTTCTTGGTCGTTATGACACTGCCCGTCGTCCATACTTGCTCGGTTAAATGGGCTCTGTTTTAATGGCAACTCTCGCTGCAGCCATTCTCTATTCTGATCGATCTCTTGGATAGTCCGGATTTGTTGTCTAATAGCCCCTGGAATCAAATGTATGATGGGTCTTTATCAGGAGGCTTCGAGCAGCCTCTTTCCGCAAGCGGGAGCGTTGGAGAGAAAGGTGAAAACGTCTGTTTTTGCATAGCGGAGGAAATGGAACGTTGTGTTCCTGCTTTCTTAGAGTTCAGGGTTGAAGGCGGATTCCCTTATGGTGTAGATTTAATGGTGGAGATGGGCTTCATCCCGAGTGTGGACGGCCAGGGAGAACAATTGGGTCGTTCTTTGCTTTCTGATTGATCTTCTGTGTATAGTCCAGCTGTGACTAGACTTGTGCCTTTGCGTGATCTCGCCTCTATGCAAAACAAGTTGGGGTTTATTCATTTTTGACCTAGATTCAAGATGGGCGGTACTAGTGGGCCACAACATCTCTAATCAGACGTTGTCCGTTAGCCTAGTGCGGGCGGGAATGCTCTTTTTGAAAGGTTATCAGGTCAGCATCCCTTTGATCGGATGTTTGTTTAGGTGTTGTGCGGGTGTGCACTTCCTGTGTACACGCACTATTCTAATGTGGGGTCCACGTGTGGTTCGGAGTAAATCTACTTTGTTCATTCGTTATGTCAGTTCATATCAGGGTTCCTTCTAAAACATGAGGTAGGTAGGGTCTTAGGTGGGTTGCTTGCATCCCAATCTGCAATGCGTGTGTACACTCCATGTGCACATGCATCATATGTGGGACCCATGTGTGATCCAGGGAAAATCCACCTTGTTCACTTGATTTGTTAGCTTTCATTAGGGCCCATACTAGATCACGGGGTGGGTGCAAGTTCTAGGTGGCTTTGTTAATGGGTTTGTACCTTAGTTCAGAATGTGGGCCATTACATGTAGACTTGCCAAAGGGGATAGAGAATTGTAAAATTCCTTGGCCCAAATGACTCAATGATTGTTCTACAACAATGGATTCTAAGTAATGGCCTCAATTACAAGAGAGGAAGGGGTTAGGCACCCTCTCCTACCTGCACCATGTACAGTTTATACTTTAAGACATGTGTGACTATAAGTGGAATATGGTACCTGTAAATGTGTTAATCATCTCGTCATGCTTCGCACAACCCCATGAGAGGACCAAGGAGGAAAAAGAGAAAAAAAAAGTAAACAGATCCTATCTTTACCTCACAGAGTCGAAAGATAATGGGCAAGCAAACAAAATAAAATTAATATGTAAGAAGAATAAAATGTCATAACCTTGCTTCGCAGAGCCGAGGCCCTAGGCAGGCAAGTAGAATAAGAAATAAATAAGCAAATGCAATAAAAATAAAAAATACTATTTATTTAGAATATAATGTGGGGAATGGACATCGTTCTGAGCTTGATGGAGATGTGAGAAAGAGAAAAGGGAAGCCAAACACCCTTCTCTTGAGCCAAAAAATGGATAATCGGACATCCCTAATCCCAACTCTACTTTTGACTCGACAGGTTGGTTTTGATGAGTTGGATTGTTATGGTGGAGTAAAGTAGAACCTAGGCATAAGTATGGTGGTTTTATAGCATCCTACGTGGCAGAAACTCCTTGTTGTTGGGGGAACGGAAGACAAGGAAATCGAAAAAAATTTGACAACTTTTACACTATTTTCTCTCATGTTTCTGCCTCTTCCTGAACATGGGGCGAGAGTTATTTAAATAGGCTACAAAACCGTCGGATCGCTTGGCAACAATTTTTCATTCAAGTGGACAGTTGTCAAGAATGGGCCATGCATATAAGACTCGTGCCCAAGTATTCCCTTCCGTACGTTAAAGACTGATCGTTCAATCGACTACTCGCCACTAGAAGATATCTTACCATTCGCGTCGATTTTGGACCACCAAATCGTAATAAACCAACTACTAGGTGTCCATATCCAATCTTTTATACATTGATTTCAAATTTTGATTCGTTCATCTTATTGTGCTACGTACACTTGATGGAATTCACCTATATGTGTGTGCAGGTGGAGGCCACTTCTTATGAAAATTTAAGCAAATTCTCTAAAACACTCATGAAATCCAAGTAATAGTGTGTGGCTGAAAAACACTAAACCACAAAATCACTTACAAAGAAAGAGTTGTGTGAGTGGTATGTACTTTAGGTCCAAGACTATGGTGTCACCTTATTCTTATAAACTTATCTTACTTACTCTAATGTCAGTTCAAGTTTATGGTGACATCGATACAATTGTACAATTATTTTGTGTTAACATAAAAGGTTTTTAATTTTAAAACATGCAGGGGATTGTTGTATTTTAAATTATTTTAAAATATTAGTGTTTCAAAATTTCCTATCGGGCCAGGTCGTTGATGTGGCCATGGATGCGTATGCACGTAGTTGTGTCTTTTAATGCAAGTCTGAAGGGTTGCACCCCTTCACCTTTTGTTTTGAAAAGTTGTTTTGTTTTGGACCTAAGGGTCGCACCTATTGGGTTTAAACCCAACAATCACAACCCTTTTTAAAATGATGTCTCTACACTCTTAAGGGTGTCCACTTAAAGTTTATAAATAAACTTCTCTTTATCTGGTTTTCAAAATGAAATGAAAAATAAGAAAATATTTGGTTTTGCTTTCTTAGTATGGTTTAAGTGTTTTTTTTTATTCAAGTTAAGATTACAATTGTTTCGAGCCCATGTACAGTGAGTGCACCACTAGGGTCGAATGATAATCGTTGTATCCTATATGTCTATTACTCAGAAAATCCTGTTGCTTGGGATGCGGTCCAATGAGGGCAAATTCGATTTCAAGCCGAGTGATTCAAATCACACCTCAACTTCTACAAACTGATAATTTTTCTATTTTCTTATTTTAATTTTATTTAATCAAAATAGTTTTCAAAATTCTAAATTCAAACATTGGTGATGATGATGGGAGTACAAGTAGTAAGAGCTGCAATCCAGCACAGTCCAACAGGGATGATCGGGTGTAAGCATTAAGATTCGCTGATCCTACGATTCAACAAGGGAGATGTAGCATAGAAGTTTGGTCATTGTAAGGGGGGGATTAGAGAATTTTAGGGTTAAGAAAAAATTTCTACCAAATCCTCTCTTTATATAAGAATGAACTAAAAGAAATGGACCAGCCTGGTAAAGTATGTGATCCCAAGGCCCTAAGGAACAAAAATGTCCAATGGGCCTCTTTGCAATCTCACAATGTATATTTAAGACACAATAAATTATTGATCAAGCTCAAATTTTAGGTTCAGATCCAATTAAACCCATTGGACACACTGGGTACCATAGATCTAATCTCTTATTAAAACCCTTCATGTCAAAATGTGATGTATTAGGAGTCTCATACTTTTACAAATCTCTAAACTAAATTGATTGATCAAGCTCAAATTTTAGATTTAGATCCAATTAAACCCATTGGACACATTGGGTACTGCAAATCTAAGCCCATGTTAACATCCTTCATGTCAGAATGTGATGTATTGGGACTCGTACTTTTACAATTCTCCAAACTAAATTGAATCAAAATTACTTATTCACCAAGAAAAAGTAAATATAAACTAATCATAAATAGTTGAGATAAAATAAATTAAAAGGAATATAACAAGAAACTATATTCCCTCCCCTAATGCAAAGCTTGTGAACAACATGTACAGTAACCTCTCGAAGCTTGGTTTGGGTTCAATTTGAACATGACTAGCCCAAACCTGAACTTTAAATCAAGTCAAGTTGGTCTTAAGTTGAAGTATCAGGCAATCTAACTCTATATTTGTAGTATACTCCATGTGTAATTTATTTACCGAAAATATTGGTTAGGCCCAAACCTAACTAGCCCAACCAGAAATTTAGGCTAAACTGGGTTAGGATCGTACATAAATCCTCAGCCTAATGGAAAGTTTGTTGGGCATAGGTTGAGGAGTTGGGAAACCTAACCTTATATGTATTAATATACTACGCACATAATTATATGCGGGAAACATTAGTGTGGTAATGAATTGGGGTTGGGCTCCAGCTAAGGTTGACCATTCAATACCTTTAGGTTTGTTTGGTTTTTCAATTTCCTATGAAATGCAAATATGAGCCATCATTATCATTTTTTGATGTTTGTTTCAAAATGAATTATGGCTCATAACTCAAGAATAACATACACTTGTGAAGGAAGTAAGTAAATTAAATTGTAATCATTACATTTTCACACTATAAACTACCATTTTATGGCGATTATGGTAAAACAAACAATGTTGTAAAATCATTATTGCAGTTAAATATAAGTGATGTCACCACAAAATTACAAGAGTAAACAATCATCGCCCATTTATAGCCATATATCGTTGTGATTGGAAAACCAAACAGGCCCTTGGGTTAGGGTGTATGGCCCCGACAGACTCTTCTTGAAGCTTGGTTAGGCTTAAGTTAACCCTCAATACAACTCAACTTGCTCTATTTGCATCCCTACTTCTTGATATTAATGGTTAAACATGATTTTAAAAAAATACTTTGCTCCTCAATTTTCCTTTCTCTACTATAGACAATGCCAATAGCTAGAGATAATTTTTTCCTTGCAATTCTTTTCACAAAACATGAGGTGGGAGTTGAACCAAAGGTAATGTCATTTGGGTAATTTATAGCCATTAACATGGTTCATAAGTAATAATTGAGATTTTACCTACTTAGCCTCATCAATGGCATTGGTTTTACCTGCTCCATTAAGAATAACAGTATTTTTACTTTTTTTTTTTTTATGTAATTGACCTGCACATAATTGTGTATACCGGACATCCTCACCAAAATTAGATTTACTAAAATAAATCCGAACATATTGCCCTAAAACACATCTAGACTTTTGCCTTTGGATCTATGGTTATCTTCCAATGATCCAAATGAGTTATATGACAAATCTTGATGGGATATGTACAAAAAAAGAAACTCCCAAATCAGGATATTATATCCCTTTTTATTAATTGACTCTTTTGCTTCAAATTCGGATGGTCTATATAATCTTAAAATAATAAAGGTTTGAAACATTTCAATCTAAGAGTTATTTTGAGTGCTCCCCAATAAAAGTTAAGCCCATTATATACATGGTTTTTGTTGATGTTGAAATCCCTACGTCCTCCTTGGATTGCGTATGAATGTGCAAAAGGAGAACAATGGGGACCTAGGCTACAACAGGGAACCCTCCGATGCCAAATTCAATGCAGGCCAACTGGGTCTAGTCGAACGTAGGGTTTATGAAGTGTATTTTGTATGTACCTTTCACCGTAGATGAGGCTCTTATTTATAGCTTTCTAGTGGCGATGACATGCATGGCAATGCCTTTGTATAGTAGGTGTGTATTACAAAAGGAATCTTCTCCCGATCGTGTTGGGATGATCTTCTGAGATCCTCGGCGAAGATCTTGGTAGGATATCCTTAACGGGTTCTCGGAGTGGTCGAGCTATGAGGAGATTGAGGTACATAGTCGAGGTAGGCCTCTGAGTCGGAAGGTCAAGATCATCTCATAGGTCGGGGGTTGAGGTCGATCTTTCAGTGACGATTATGGTGGGTCGATCGTTACGATAATTCGTCGGTTAAGATGGGCAAGAAGCTGACCAGATCCGAACTCTCCACCAGATGGTCGGTTCACTGATCCGTATGAAGAGGTCGTTCTCGGATGTTGGAACTGAACTGTTTTCCTTAAAGTGCTTTCATGTTATTTCTCATATTGGTCGTTCCTGGTCAGTTCATTTTCACCCATTACAGTAGCCCCCTTACTTCCGAGCATTCCTTTGTTAGCTTGTGAAGTAAGTAAGAGTGAACTGAGTGATGCGATGCCTCGTGCTCGAGAGGTCAGGTGGTCGGTTAGGTTTGTCATCATTGCAGGAGAGAGAAATAGGCTGGTGCAACATTCGAAGAGGATCAGTAATGATTGTGGGGGCACGCTAGAGGAGGCATGTGTTGAAGCGGCGCCTCTTCGACTCTCTGGCAATCTCATACAGGCACATGTCTTTTCTTTAGAGGATG
This sequence comes from Magnolia sinica, assembly GCF_029962835.1. Classification (NCBI taxonomy): domain Eukaryota; kingdom Viridiplantae; phylum Streptophyta; class Magnoliopsida; order Magnoliales; family Magnoliaceae; genus Magnolia; species Magnolia sinica. The sequence goes on along the minus strand of NC_080580.1, from coordinate 77,460,000 downwards.
GGTCGAACAACAAATAGTGTGTCACCACGTGGATTGAGGTGTGAGCTGTAACACCTTTTCGGCTGCGGCATTAGATGCGGGCCATTAATGTTGGCAGCTGAGGTTTCTATAAAAGAGGGGGAAGTTTCAAAAATCTCTTTCATTTGTTTCTTCTACCGTAGCTACCCTCTTCCTAACTATCAGAGCAAGTGATTTTCGATAAGTCGGGTTTTTGTTATTCCGGTGTCTTTCTCCTTTTCTCCGATAGCCCTTGCTTCTTTTTCCTATCTTTCTTAGCTTACATGTCTGACATTTCGAATGACAGGGCAAATCCAATGACTTTCAAGGGGGACTCTGAGCCAGAGAGCACACACTCTTTGTTTGGAGCTCCCTCGGGCTCACCGTCTCCGGTACTGTTGAGTCGAAGTCAGATAGCGGAGTTAGCTCCAGTCAAGAGGGCTATAGTTCAGACCTCCGCTGAGTGGCCCATGGATATCGACTCGTTTTGGGTCGCGATTGAGGGATACCGACCTAGTTTGAATTAGGTCGGAGTACCAGGTACTAGCCTCTATGGTACTCTGAGCTCTGGAGCTTGGTGAAATCCCAGGTGATCCTCGCGAGGGTGAGGTGGCTATATGTAACATCCCAAATTTTCACGGCCTGAGTTTATACTTGTGGTCAAGAAAACTAGGTTTTAATAATTGAGTGAATTGGATGTGTATATATATATATCACATCCAGTTACATTCATGAAAGTAACCATTCACGAAAATAAAATTGACTTTATTTATTATTTCATTAAAGTAAATGAATTCAACAAATTATCAAATGCCCTCTCAATGGGATTTTATTACATTATCGAGTTCGCAACGGAAATATGAAACTAAATCATAAAACTATATTCTTATTCATTCAGTATAATCTTCAATAGGGAGATGGTCATCTAGATCTTCAATCTGTACATCACCTGTATCATCTGTACGGTTGGAGAGGGTTAATGTCTTACTCATAGTGATGGTTATCCTTTAAGATTAACAATAATTTAAGAGATTTATAGATGCAAGGGTTCTGATATGTCACATACTCCATCACTACGAGAGGTATTAGCATACGCAACCAATCAACATTAATGCATGCTTAGCAAAGTATGCGCGGCTCATCATATGTAGTGATTATTACAATATAGAATATGATTCATAGAAAACCCGACTCGCCTTGTATCCCATAACTATAGAGATTCGCCGGTATGTCCAACGTTAACATTGATTTATGCGAACATCTTGAAGCGATACAACAACGCAGCTGGGGGATTTACGTAACACGATGTGTTCATAGAGCGACTATTTGCGACATCCAATCCCGAAAAGTGATGTAACATGCATGATGATTTACTTACATCGATTGTGCATCACGCTAACTAACCCATGGAATTACGTACTGACCAAGAGGGCCACTACCCATAACGCATTACGTCCACGATAAATATTTGAGTCACTAGTTATGATACCTCTAATAATCACTTACATAGATAGAGAGATCATTCAAATTATGGGAGTTTTGGAAGTCCAAGGCACAAGCCCAAGCCATAAAGTTAAATAGCACATGGCTAATAAAATAAGGAGAGTAGCAATGGCTAACTCAACAGAGAGGAGAGTAACAATGGCCAACCCAACAAAAAAGAGAGTAACAATGGCTAACTTAACAAAGAGGAGAGTGGCAAGGGCCAACTCAATAAAGAGGAGAGTGGCAATGGCCAACTCAACAAAGAGAAGAGTAGCAAGGGCTAACTCAATAAAATTGGTAAAGGCAAGGTAAAGGCTTGTATCCATCACCCCAAATAAAAATAATGAAGATCAGTCATAATTAACATCATAATCCCAAATGGTAAATAATTGTTGGTGGTAAATTAAATAATTGCAGGGAGAGAATCATAGTAACATGAGAGCATGTAAAAAAGTAAGATTATATTAACTTAAATCAAAGTAAACTTAAAGGATTCCCTCACATAAATTCAGAAAGATCATGCATCATTAACATCACACCTCAACCATAATTCCCAAAGGATAAATAATTGATGGGGGTAAATTAAATATTTGCATGGAGGATTCAAAACATGTGAGGGAACAAAATAATTCATATCAACTTAAGTTAATATAAGGTTAAAGGAATCCCTCACCTTAACCTTAAATATAAACCCTAGGTATATATCCATGTAGGAAAGCTTTTACATGAAAAGCTTCCACATGAATCACGACATTGTTTGAGTAAGAGGAAGACACCATACATATGGAGAAGGAAGAGGGGTCAGATCATCCCCAATGCCTAGAGGACCCTGTTGGGGACTTACATCTTGTGGTTTCAGATGAGTTACTATATTTGTATCGAGCGAAGGCCAATTCCAAGCATTAGGGCTAGTATGTAACACCCCGTACTTTCCAGTACTCGGGTGTTACCGTGTAACCAAATTTAGAAATAAATATAAGCCTAGCATGAGCAAACGTTAATGTGTATTCAAGCTTAAATCCGACGGATGAAAGTAATCCATCCATAATTAGGCCGTTCATCCGCTGCGTTTAAGGATGGACCACTACATCATCAAGTGACTCTATTTTTAGGATTTCAACCACCCTGATAAACCAACCGCTTTAATAAACAAATTAAACCATCCATTGTCAACATCAAACCCTGAAACCTCAGATCCAGCATTTATCAGGTCGTGTCACTCAATGTTAGAATCCATTACTCGACCTCTACAACCAAGCCATTCATTAGCAACATCAAGTAGACCATACATTTATATTAGGACTCTTTAGATAAACAATGAATCAATCACAACACTCCATTGATCGATCTAATGATCAATTCCCCTAACTTGACCATTGAGTTATAAATTTAACCATAAACCGTCCAAGTAGTAGTTGTGCCTGAAATTTAAATACATGGCTTAACAAGGCATAATTCAAATCACTGATGACCCTAATCAAAGGTGGGTCCTGCATAAAATCCTACTACTAATAAAGATAAGTAAATAAATAAGCGAATATCTATGTATGCACATATAGTAATAAGGTGAGATGAAATAAGTAATGTAAATAACATTATTATAGACTTTAATGACACTGAGAAGGGTGGCCCACTTAAACAAATTACAGAGAAGTAGAAGAAATTTTAGAAAATAATAATAATAATAATAAATGTTGAAATTTATTTCTAATGTTCTAAATTCATAGAACAGGTGGTCCCAGTCATCTAAATGAACTCTTAGGGTCTTTTTAACCATTGACGGTAGATTCGGGATGACTTGATTGTCAGATCGATGTGAGTCCACAAATATGACCTAAACCAAGCTGTAGGGCCCACCTAAACTTTAGATCTGCCTGATTTTTGGTCAATAGACCTAATTAGAGCCTCCAAGGTGAATAGATGGAGTGGATTTATCATAAACATCATGGTGGATCCCACTTAATGGGGTGCGTTTGCACAGCCGGTGCACACTTGCTGTGCACCAGACTACCACTCCTGGTCAAATGACCTTGACCCGCTATTCCCTTAAAAGAGAGAATTTTCCTCTCTCCCTTCGATTGCACCAGCCGACGGACAACATCCGTTTGGGACACGTATGGCCCACCATCTCAGGTCAGATGGGGGATCTGAACTGTTCATCTGGTGTGGTCGTGTGTCCTGAGTAAAACCCACCTAACTCCGTACCTTGTAACGCGTGTGCATGCACATGATTTTCAGCACAAACCGACCATACAAACACATGTTTCTGAAAATGAAAACTATTTCATTGCCAGCTTGGCAATCCACGTGAAAGGAAGGATCCTCCAATCCCAGCCGTCCGTATCAGGCAATCCTAGCCCTTCAAAGCTAGGTTTTTAGAAGAGGAAGGGAATGAGAGAGAGAGAGAGAATGGTCATAGCCTTCAAGCTCCAAACCCTCCACCCAAACGGGCCTGTAGCTCTGAAACCCCTCTCATACGAGCTTCCTGGGTCAGATCTGAAGTGTCTGGAAGCATCAACCCAAAGGAAATCAATGCCATTTGAAAGCTGCCATTATCGGAGCTCTTCTTCCTTGCCAAGCTACACCAACCGTTGAGCCCAACCGGATCATCAGTCGCACATCCAAAACGTCCATTCCATAGCTCATTTGATGGTGTCTGATCCCTGTTAATTCCATCAAGATCAAGTCAGCATGTTGGAGACAACGATTTCCTCAAAAATGCACTGAAACTGGTCGAGTTGGGTCTCGTCCGAGTTCGAGTCGGACAGCAACCTCTCTACGCTCGAGGACGGGGCTTTTATCCTACAGGTGTTGGATGAGGTGGTTAGAATCGTCCAATCGGTGAGATTTTTGTTCGGTGGTCCCTGAAGTGTGTGGTGGGCCTGATGAACGACTTAGATTGAGCAGTTTGACCGTCCCTATTAAGCAAAACTGTCTTTAGGACCGGCATCTTAGAAGGAAGTGCATTTGAGTCCAGATGTTGTGGACTGTTTGGCAGCGAGATAAAGAAGGAGAGGAGAGAAGTAGGATAGGAGAGAGGGACAGTGCGAGTGGTGCAGCTGCACCATGATGCTACTCTACCCATCGAGTTGCTGACTCGGTCAGATTTGGGTTGGGCCTAGTTGAATCAGGGCAAGCTGTCTGGACCCGCTAGTAATGAAAAAAAGAAGGAAGGAAAGAAAGAAAGAAAGAAAGGACAGAAAAAGGAGAAGAAGGAGAAGAAGATAGAGAGGTGGAGCACTGTCGAGTTGACTCGGCTAAAGCTTGTCGAGTTAGGCTGAGTTGAGGCAGCGTCCATTGCTGGACCAGCTAGGAGGAGAAAGAAAATAGAAAGAGGGAAGAAGAGAGTAGGAAGAAGAGGAAGAAGGAAGAAGAGGAGAAAGTGTGATGTCAGGTCAACTCAGCTGCCATTTCTGCCAAGTTGACTCGATCGAGTTGCGTAGAGTTGGACCAACTTAGTTGAGATGGTTCGGGTCGGGTCGAGTTGAGTCGCGGAGCAAGTCGTTGATTCAGATTAAGGCTGAGTTGAACCACTGAGTCCACCTTCTCCTTCCATATTGAAATTATTTCTATTATAGATATCATTACTACCATTACTATTATCATTAGAATTGTTAATATTATATATGAATAGCCAATAGTAAATTATCTATATTAATATTAGTTATTACATACAAAAATTATCATTATTAAATATTAGAGTTTTATTTTTTCAACCTTAAATATTATCATTGATGATTAGAGCATATTATTTATTTCATTACAATAACTATTAATGCCTCGTTAGCTAATATTAAGTATATTGTTAATATTAATGATCGTTTTGAAATTATTAGTATTATTAGCATTACGATTGAATATACGTCATTAGCCATTACTGGATTACTATTTTAATTAGTAACGTTATTAATATTGTTATTACATCCATTAGAAATTGGATCTAAAAATCCAAACCTAGATATAAACTCAAAGGATAAAACCTGAAATCTAAGTAATCTCGACCTTAGGATAGGACTTTAACCATAAATAGTGTGTTAAGCTTGGTTATAACCATAGAATTTTACAATGTATGGTAAGACTTGATTCTAATGGCACTTGCGTTCCCTAGCGACACTAGTGGGCGACTCAATACGTAAGGTGATGATTTCTTCCCCCTGAGCTTTCCATTTTCCCATTAGCTTAAATGGTAGTTTTTATTTTAAATTTAGATTAATAATTAATATCTTCATTTTATAATCATATGTGTTAATTGTTGAAATTGAATTGATAGATTTCATGCTTAATATTTATCCTGCATACTCTCTTATGTTTGTGGATTACTTGTGGACTGTTTATGGAATTTAAATTAGTATATCAGTGGGAAACCCCCACTTATAAATGTACACTCATACTTGGGATGTAACTTGATTGAATGTGATTGTAATGGACCTTCGACTTAGTGGTTATATAATGATAGTTTGAATTGAATATTGATGTGGGCCTACTATCCAGGGGTTGTTGTGTCTCGGTAGTTTTTAAGGATGGTCTTTTATCACATGGATTTGATATTGGCCCTATGTGGCTTAGTTTTGATAATTGCCCTATGTGGCTTAGTTTCGTTATTCACCCTAGGTGGCTTTGTTTTGGTATTTGGCCTATATGGGTCCGATGTTTTATATTGTGCAACCATATGATGGTAAGCCCCATATACTAAAATATGATTGGCCATTAGTTGACAAATTTTCATTAAACATCCTAAGGTGGTAGTCTCATGAGCTGGGGATGGTGGTATGGGACCTATACCTAAGTTGTCGGCCTCCGCTGAGTGATGAGCCCCCATAGTGACCTTGAGCCTATTTAAACCGGCTGATTGTAATTAGACTAATAATAGCTTGACTAATCATGCATACATGGCATAGACCATCATCTATCAATTTACGTACGTAATGTACGATAGACAGTCAATATGCAGTACATGATGTACGCACGTGATGTGCTTCACTATTGGCCAGCCTTTGCATGAGTGATGAGCCCAACTTCCGAACGGATGAGCATCCCCGGGTCGATGATGCATTCACGCATCCATGCATCTAATAAGACTGCATCATGTATTGTTTTGTATGCCTTGTTATGTTTTTATAACTATGCTTACCTAATGCGGCGGTGTGTAATCTTGAGGGGACACTGAGTTGGTCACTCCCCCATCAATTATATAACTGCATAGGTAGCACAGGTGGCATAAGTGATTTTTAGGTTCAGACTAATGAAGAGTTGGGTATAAGTGTCAGGGATGCACGACTGTATTGTTATGGGAAGTTGCGGGGTCTTACGGCTCAAATTTACATGCATTCTATTATTTCTCATATATTAAATCATGTCAATCTTGTATTTGTTAAATTCGGAGACATTGGTTTGTATAAGTCATTATGGGTAGCCTCTTGTATATTCTAAATATAAATGTAATATCCCTTTACGTTGATTTGTCCAATCTATGCTAAACTGCTAACTCTAAAAGAAAGGAAGATTAAAAATATATATATATATACTCGAACTTGACCATCCTTTATGGTTAACACTCGGGTTTTTGGAAAACGAGTCATATACTTAGGTCCTGAAAATACGGGGCATTACATGGTATTACTTCTTGGCCTGGCTAAATAAGGGTTAGGCCCTCATTACAGACAATACGTCCTCCAACAAAAATTAGAAAAACAAGTGGTTTTGGGCATCTGGAGAATGGGAGGCTCCGAAAAGTTTTTCTTTTGTCTTTTAGCTCGTCCCGACTCTTCTATCTATTCAACGCTCGATCACGCGGGTTGCTGAGGAGTGCAAGCAAGCGGAGGCCGACCTCCAATCGAAGACCATGGAGGTCGAGGCACTCTACGGGGCTCTAGAAAAGTCTATGGAGGAATAGGTTGTCTTGAAGATTCTGCTGTAGGAGACCCAAAAGAAGTTTGGGGAGGAGCGAGATGCTTTGAAGATCCAAGTGGGCGAGGCCCAGAGGAATGAGAGCTCAATGTGGGCTGAGCTAAAGGGGGTGAGGACACGCCTCACTTGGTCTGAGAGGGAGAGGGCCAAGGCCATGAGGTTAGAGGCAAAACTAACCGAGGTGACAACCTGCTCGGTAGTTGGCCGAGATTGTAGTGTCCATTCCGTCGGCTCGGGCCGCGACAATGGTGGAATACAAGGCCTTGAAAGAGATGGCTGAAAAATTATAGGTATATTATAGCCTCAGCTATGAGAAGTGCCTCGAAGAGGTCAAGGGAAAGTATCCCGAGCTCAACCTGAGTGGTCTGGATGAAGGAGCTTCCTAAGGCCCCACTCCCAAAGCTTCCGAAACCAAGTAGCTCCCTCGAGCCGATTAGCCCCATTGTCCTCTTGATACCTATAGTTATCATTTCCTCTGTTCTTGTACTTGGACTTTTTTGTTAATGGAAATTTTACTTTTTGGGGCATTCGTTCTTTCCCTTTGTGGATGATTATATGATGACTTTGTATAATTGGTTGCTGAGTATGTGAATCCATAGTTAATCAATCACGTACAGTAGAATTAGTAAGAAGAGCAGATAGTAGTAGGTCGAGTATTAAGGACATTCTTTCCTCTAATCGAGAAGTCCTTATAGTTGATCGTGTAGCTCGGATTGTCGAGGTCCGAAAGGAATTATCTTCTCGGACTTGGGGAAGTCCTTTCGTAGTAGAATTTACAAATAGTAAAACTAGTGTATCAATGGTCCGAGAAGTTTGAGCAGTTGGGGGGGGGGGGGGGGGGGGGTTATTTTCCCTAAGATCTAGGAAAGCCCCCCATAGTCAGTCATTCAAATCGGATAGCAGAGAATGAAAAAATTCTCATTTATTATAAGAAAATCGAACAATATTTTTCCGAGCACTTCTTTATCTTTGAGAAGGGAGGTCACTCCAGTTGAACAAAATGGTAGTAATGCCCTGAGCACCTTTTTCCCTTTGAGAATGGAGGTTGCTCTAGTCAAGTAAATCAGTAAAACGAAGTAGTCCTGGTCGGGAGGTTTGCAAGTCATCAAGGGTAGTAGATCTTCAAATGTTCGGTGTTTCATGGATGAGGCAGGGGCTGTCCATCCATATCCTCAAGCCAATAAGCCCCTGGTCTCATTGTTCTAATTACTTTGAAAGGTCCTTCCCAACTTGGTCCTAAAGTTCCTGAGCCGGGTTCCTTGGTGTTCTAGAAAGTCTCACGCGGAACTAAGTCCCCCACTCAAAATCTTCGTACTTTGACTCGAGAGTTGTAGTATCGGGCGACCCGCTGTTGATGGGCTACGATCTTCAGTTGTGCTTGTCCACTCTCTTCCTCGAGCAGATCCAGGCCCAGTGCCATTTACTCGGCATTTTGATTTTCATCGTACAAGTTGATTCGTGTGATGGGCTGTTCTATTTTGACTAGCACTACGGCCTCTGTACCAAAGGCTAGAGAAAAATGGGTCTCTCGTGTTGATGTCATAGCAATAGTTCGGTGAGCCTAGAGGACATATGGCAGTTCCTTGGCCTAAACCCCTTTGGATTTCTCTAGCTTTTTCTTGAGTTGGTTCTTTATGATATTATTTACTACCTCCACCTATCCATTGGCCTTGGGATGCCCAGGTGACGAGAAGGCATTGCGAATCCCAAATCTTTCACAGAGACCTCAAAAGCACCCATTGTCGAATTGTTTGCCATTATCCGAGATAATAGTGTGTGAAATCCCATATCTACAGATAATGTTCTTCCAAACGAAGTCCATAATTTTTTGCTCGGTGATTTTTGTTAATGGGTCGGCTTTGGCCCACTAGTAAAGTAGTTGATTGCTACTATGAAAAATTTAGTCTGACCTTTTCCTATCGGCAATGGTCTTATGATATTGATTCCCCATTGGGCGAACGACCAAAAGCCGGTCATGGGGATCAGTTGCTCGGAAGGTTGTCAGGGTGTTGCAGTGAATCTCTGGCATTTGTCACACTTTTGAGTGTATTGCTTAGTGTCTTCTTTGATGGTTGACCAGAAGTACCCTAATCTGATTACCTTGTGGGTGAGTGATCTGTTGCCCGAATGATAACCGTGGACCCCTTTGTAGATATTTTTTAAGACATACTCAGCTTTATCGGGCCTGAGACACCTTAGGTACTGTAAGGACGGGCCTAAGACACCTTAAGTACTGTAAGGATAATTCATTTTTGTAGAGGACATCTCCTACCATGGTGTACCAAGCTACTCTGCACCTAATAATGCATACCTCGAGCTTGTTGGCAGGTAGTTTATTTTCTCAATGGTAATCTGTGATCGGGTCCATCCGGCTTAGAACTAACACAGGGGGAAGCACTTCCTCTGGTTCAGGTTAGTTGATGTTAGGTTCCGGCAAGAACTCAATAAGAATTGACCTGACGAGGTCGTCATCGGTCGTGGCTGCCAGCTTTGCCAAGGCGTTTGCTCGAGAGTTTTGAGTTTGAGGTACTAGAGTGAGCTCGGATTTGTTGAATTGGCCGAGGAGATCTTTCATCTTCTAAAGGTAGGCGATCATCTTCTTGCCTTTTTCCTGGTATTCATCAACCACTTGGTTGATTATGAGTTAGGAGTCACTGTAGATTTTCAAAGTTTGAACTCCCATGGCTTTCGTCAGTTTGAGCCCAGCGAAGAGAGCCTCGTACTCTTATTGTTAAACGTTGGGAATCCAAATCTTAAGGCATGTTGGGTGCAAGTCTGGTTGGGTGTTATGAGGATAATCCTCACCCCGCTGCCTTAAGAGTTAGAAGACCCATCAATGTGGAGTGTCCATTCATGGGGGTCGGCCTCTTCCTTGATCTGTTCAGGTTATTCTAGGAGCTGTGAACTCAGTGATGAAGTGAGCAATGGTCCGACTTTTTATGGCAGTTCGGGGTAAATACTTGATGTCGAATTCACTGAGCTCAATTACCCACTTCGTTAGTCTTCCCGACACTTCGGGCTTCTGGAGTACTTTTCAATACCCGAGTATTGAAAGTTCTCAAGTGTTACCATGAAATTTAACCTAATATGTACATGTGTATGATAACAATCTAGCTATACATCTATTCTTCAACATGAATCTGACAGTTGAGAATAATATCCATAGATTAAGCCATCCGACCATTGATTTTAAGACAAGATCATCATATGTCCAAGTAAACTTACTTGCGATCATCTACTTATAAAACTGACCATACACCCACCTCCATACATGACTAGATTACTAACCATCAAGCTTTCCTATTTTGAACATGTCATCTAACTATTCATCATGTGGTTTGAGACATGTGCATTCCCTTGATTAATTTGGTGAATAACTCTTTATTCATAATAATTTAGATATATGTTCTTTTGTAAGAATTGCTTAGAAACATGTCTATAACCATGTAGAACTATTAGATTTCTCAAAACTCTTAGATTATAAATAATTATGAAAATGCCACTAGCCTAGACCCTTAAATTCTAGATCACATGGTTCCCACGATCCGTTTGATGTAAAATTTTATACTATGTGTATCTATCATAAATTAACTATACATGTCGAAATTCAATCCTTAGATCATTGTAGAAGAGGCCCAAATTAACAAATCAGCCATAATTGTTGATCTTGGCGTCCATCGAGTGAAGAAACCACGTAGGTAGTAGTAGTTAGACATTTCCCTTCATATGAACGAAGTAGATTTCTCACAAGCAACACCGTGGGCCCCACACATGTATGAGTGAACATGTGGTGTATGTGCAATCACCGCACACTGGATTGGGAAACCCAGTCAATGTAGGCTGACCCGCAATTTCTAAGAAGGAAATCCCTTCTTTCTTTCTTTCTGTTGAAATAGATGGAAGGACAATGTCCATTTGGGAATTCAAGTGGGTCACCATCACGATCGTTCAAAGCGATCTGAACCATCCATTGTGTCTAAAGGATGAATTCGACCAAACCTCCACTCCTTCTGCATGGCGGAGCTCCTGCATAATGCCCTTTCCTCCGACCAAACCCAAGATTGCACGCCTGATCTTGCAGAGGCAGGAAGCTTCAAGTACGTTGTGGCCCATCAGGACCATCCATCCATTCAATCCAAACCGTCCATCTTGAATCTAGGGCAAAACTGACCAAGACCACGAGACCCCAACAGGGCCAATGCATGTAATGGTTATGCAAACAGCCAGTGCAAACCTGTTCTCCAGAAAAACTGTCGTACAGGAAAATTGGATGCACCAACTCCATTCACGTAGTCTGTCGGCCCATCCCAGCCGTCCAGACCTCTCTAAGGTGAAACCCGAATCTCTCCACGTTGAGTAAAAGAGAGAGAGAGAGAGAGGCATTGGCCACTCCCTCTCCTTTCGCTACGCAAGCAAGTGCGTAAGTTTTCCTTTCCATTCACGGCTACGCAACAGAAGTTGTGCAAACTGACTCACAAAGAGTCTATAATCTCTTGAGCCTAGACAAGCTCCTGTATCTGACCAAGAGGCGTTCAACCAAGGAAAGAAAGAAAGGAGAAACGAGAGGGAAAAGAAGAGAGAGAAATGAGGGAGAAAAGTTGTCCAGCAGCTGTCTTCCAACGCTGGGAGAAAGAGGAAGAAATAAAGAAAGAAAGAAAGAGAAAGAAAGGGAAGAAAAAGAAGTAAAAGAAAAGAAAGAGAGAAGAGGAGGGAGACCGAGTGTGAGTAGCTACTCACTGAATCGCCAAGTTGAACCAGATCCGAGGTAGGCCCAAACCCAATTTTCTTTATTGTTTTCTTCCTTTCCTCCTTTCCAACAACCTAATATAAGTTGTTTAAAATCAAGTCGAACCTAGTCGACTTGATCTGGAGATCCTACTCAAAGTTAAGGTCGGGTTGGTTAAGGTTGAGCACTAATTGGAATCCTCCCCTTTACTAAACTTACTTAAGAGACATATGCATAAGATGTATCCTAACCCTATATCTTAAGTTGAATCTTAGTATTCAATCTTAACTACGTAAGAAAGATAATATAGCGATCTAACCACTAATTGTTAAAAACTAGGTTAGAATTCAATTCCTATAGCATATACTCACACTTGAGGAAGAAACAATGTTAGAGGTGAGGTTTATTTTATCCTTTAAGCTTACATTAATTTAAGTTGTATGATTTAATTACTTTTTTTACATGTTTCTATGTTATTAAGATTCTCTCCCTACGATCATACAATTTTCCCACCATCAATTTTCTATCCTTTGGAATATTATAGTATGACTTTAATTACATGTGATCTCTATGAAGTTATGTGGGATGATGGATACAAGCATGGCCTTTGCCTTTATAACTTTGTTAAGTTAGCCCTTGCTACTCTTCTTCTATTGAGTTGGTCATTACCACTCTCCTTTTGTTGAGATAGTCATTGCTACTCACTTTATTATTGAGTTAGTCATTGCCACTCTCCTCTTTGTTGATCCAGCTAATGCTACTCTTCTTTATACTTTATTAGCCCTTGTACTATTTACCATTATGGATGGGCATGTGTCTTATATTCTAAAACTCCCATGATTCAATGGATTTTCTTTTTTAGTGTAAGTACTATGTTGGGTATCCTACCTCTAGCGATCGAATAAATATCGTGGACGTAATGTGTTTTCAGTAGCGGCCCCTAGGGCGATATGTAATCCCATGTTTCATGGGTAGTGGTGCACAAATCGATGTAAGTAATTTGTAATATGTGTTACATCACTTTCGGGATTGGATATCGCAAATAGCCGCTCCATAGATGAATCGTGTCATGTAATTCATCCAGTCATGTGTTGTGTTTGTCTTGGGATAACCGCGTAAAACCATATTAAAGGTGGAACACGCCGGCGAATCTCCGTATAATGAGATGCATGGCGAGCTGGATAACTCTGATCATTTTTCATATTGTGGCGATCATTAAGTATGATGAACTTCATATACTTTGTTAGGCATGCATCTCATGTAGATTTCTTGTGCATATTAATACCTCTCGTAGTTGTCGAGTAAGGGACATATTAGAACCTTTACATCGCTTTTATGAATCTCTTGAATTATTGTTAATCTTAAAGGATCATGATCACTATGAGTAGGGCGTTGACCCTCTCCAACTGTACAGATGATGCAGGTGACGTATAGATTGAAGACCTAGAGGACAATCTCTATATGGAAGATTATGCTGAAAGAATAAGAAGATAATTTTATGATTTAATTTTATACTCCCGCTGCAAACTCAATAAATGTAATAAGCTCCCATTGAGAGGGTATTTGATTATTCTTTTACTCTGGTGAAATAATCAATACAGTCAATTTTATTCTCGTGATTGTTACCTTTATGAATGTATCTGGATGTGATCCAAATGAAAAAATGAGTTACGATTTTTAAAGCATCCAATTTATACATTATTAACACTCGGTTTTCTCAGGCACGAGTACAAACTCTGGCTGTAAAAATTTGGGATGTTACAATTTAAGCTTCTGGAGTACTTGATAGAGGGGTTGATTGGTTGGGACCACAATGGTGTGGGCTTGGAAGTAGGAGCAGAGGTGGCGAGATGAAATTTTCAGAGCCAACACAAGCTTTTCAATGTTTGGATATTTGGTATGGACCGAGACTAATGCTTTACTGACATAGTAGACGGGAAGTTGCTTACCTCCAACCTCTCATATCAGTGTCGAGCTGATTGTTACATTCAAGACAGCCAGGTAGAGTAGCAGTGGCTCTCCGTGCTTGGGTTTTGAGAGTAGAGGGGGTGACCGTAAATATTGCTTGAGTTGCTAGAAGGCCCGCTCACAGTCGTCAATCTAAGTTAGTTTTTCTTTACCCTTCAATTGCTGAAAGAATGGAAGATACTTGTTGGTAGCTCTGAAAACAAACCTGTTGAGGGTGGCGACTCTGCCAGTGAGACACTAGATTTCCTTTGTAGTTTTTGGTGAGCTCATATTTAGCAATGATTGTATCTTGTCGGGGTTTGCCTCGATCCCTTCTGGTTGACTAGAAAACAAAGGAACTTTCCTGAGCTTATTTTAAAGGCACATTTGCTTAGGTTCAGCTTCATCTGGTACTTTCTCAGTGTAGCAAACATCTCCTTGAGGTTGGCCATATGGTCCTTAGCCTTGATGCTCTTGACAAGCATATCATCGACGTACACCTCCATGAGCATTCAATCTGCGGGGCGAACATTTTATTGACGAGTCACTGATATGTGGCTTCAGCGTTCTTCAACCTGAAGGACATGACCCTATAGTAGTAGAGTCCTTTTTTGGTGACAAATTTCATTTTTATTTATCATGTGGGTGCATAATAATTTAATTATAGCCCGAATAGGTATCCATAAAGCTAAGTAGTTCATGCCCTGCTATACTGTCGACCAGCTGGTCGATCCTTGGGAGAGGAAAGCTATCTAGCTTCGAGGAGCTTCCTGACTTCTTCTCCTATGATGGTGTACCATTCTGGATCGAATGCTCGTCGCTTTTGCCTCACTAGTCAGTGGTCGGGATCGACATTTAGTCGGTGGACCATCACCTCAGGTTTGATACCCGACATGTCTCTTTGGGACCATGCAAAGACGTAAACGTGTCTCTAGTATGTCGATTATCTCACCCTGTAGATCCGGGGCTAGTAACGAGTCGATCTATACAGTGTGGGACAAGTCAGCCTCGTAAAGGAGAACAACCACCAGGTCTTCTACGGGGGATCCTCTTTCGGATGAGTTTTCGCGGTGGTTAAGGGAGGTGATGGCCATTGTGTGTTGCCGGGCTCCTGCCCTTAACGCTGTGGAATAGCATTGGTAGGCTTCTTGCTGATCTCCCCTGACTTGCCTGGCATAGTGCTTGGTTGGAAACTTCATAATGAGGTGGTAAGTTGACACAACTGCTCACATAATGTTGAGGGACGGCCGTCCAAGGATAATGTTATAGACCAGGGGACAGTCGATCATTAATGTGGCTTGGTTGTGACCTTTTCCTGCGGTAACTGAAAGTAATATGCTCCCCTCAGAGGTGACCTTTTCACTTGCAAACCCGAGCAAAGGAGTTCGAACAGGTTGGAGTCGAGACCTTCTAATCCCCATTTTGTTGAAAGATGTGGCAAAGAGGATGTCAACTGAACTGTCTGTGTCTACCAAAATGCGATGCACCTTATGGTTGGCCACAGTCATGGTCACTACTAGGGTATCGTCATGAGGATAGTGGACTCCATGTGCATCCTCTTCCGTGAATGTTAAGTCATAAGGGACCATCTTTTGTTCTTTTGGGGCATTGCTGGTGAGGTTGATGTGATATTCCAAACTGCTAATACTCCTGGCGTGAGCTTTGTGAGCTCTGTTCGAGTCTCTGCCTCCAACAGATCCTTCGAATATAGTGTGGATCTCGACCATCGCTTCATTGTTTCTATCGTTCTATTGTTCTCTCCTCTTTGAGATCAAAGCAGTCAACGGTGTTATAGACATGATCACGGTAGAAGTGACCGTACTTGTATTTGTCGTGCTTGTTGAAGTCGGCCTTCATTCTGTTCGGTCATTTCAAGATATTCTTATCGCACACCTCCATGAAGACTTGCTTAGGGGTGGCATTTAGGGGAGTGTAAGAGTGAAATCTATTCTCTGGTTATCTGCTCAAGCGTTGTCCTTCGTCTAAGGTGTCATCTCTTCTCTTCTTACTATTAATCGAGGGAGGTTGTTCCTCCTTCTGCTTTCGGTCCTTGGCCAAGCTTCCTGCACTCCTAGTGGCCTTTTGTGAACTGAAGAGTTCTTCCGCATTGGAATACTTTTGTGCTATATTGAGTAGGTCGACCAACGTGGTCGGGGGATTTTTACCAATCGAGAAGAGAAATCAACCTTCCTTGAGGCTGAATATCATGGCGTCCAGGGCTATTTGTTCGGTGTAGTCCACCTGTATTGCTTCTGCATTGAAGCAGACGATGTAATCCTTTAATAGCTCATCCTCTTTTTAGATGACGGTGAGGAGATGAGTTGATGGTTTTCTCTGATCCTTCCCACCGATGAACTAAGTGATAAAGGCCTTACTGAGCTGTGTGAAAGAACTAATGGATTTCAATTTCAGCTGCCTATACCACTTCCTTGCCGCCCCCAACAAGGTCAGGGAGAAAGCTCAGCACATCACCAAGCTGGTCACTCCATACAGCTCCATCTACGCCCTGAAAGATTCTAGATACTGGGCTGGATCACCAATCCTTAAATAGGGAGCGATCTATGGCATTCGGATATTAACGGTAGTGGAAATGCCATTATGTCGTCGGTGAACGGCGACTCTGCTTCTTCCAGCATCGCTTTTACTGAGGTCAGGACTCAAACTCGGTACGCTTGTTGAATATCGCCGGTTTGACCCTGTATTTTCCTCAACTCGGCTTCCTAAGGAACCTCACTCTCAGCCATCGCTTTGGGGGCTTTCCTACACCTTTTATTTTCCAATGTATGGCGTAGGTCAGAGTTAGAGAGCGCGGTAGTACCCATGATGTGGCTTGGAGCTTAATTATGCTTCTCAGGCTGTTGCCAGGCTCTATATGAGTTATGGGGGACTTGCGGAGGTCAAGATTGTTCAGTAGTTGCAATTGCTTCCATACTGCGGTCAAGTGGAGGGATCAGTCTCTCCAACATATGCATAATGCAATCGTTATTATCGGTTAAGATCCCGACCTAGTTTTCCAGGGGGACAAGTCGTCCTCTCCGGTTGTGAGACTTGTTTGCAGGCACTGCCGAGGCATAATAGGCTTGTAGCTGGGACGGTGGATCTCCTTAGCTTGCAGACTGTTCCACCTGTGCAGAGGGAGTCGTATCTAAGGCAACTAGGGCCTTCTTCCTACCCTCAGCCATTGTAGAGCCTTGATGGGATGGAAACGGCTTTGATGTCATTCCCATAGACAACGCAAACTGTAGATGTTGAAATCTCGACGTCCTCCTTAGACTGCATATGAACTCGCAAAAGGAAAACAATGGGGACTCTGGCTATAACAGGGGACCCTCCGATCCCAAAGTCAGTGCAGGCTAACTGGGTCTAGTCAAACGTAGGGTTTATGGAGTGTATTTTGTATGTACCTTTCATCATAGATGATGCACTTATTTATAGCTTTCTAGTGGAGGTGACGTGTATGGCAATGCCTTTGTATAATAAGTGTGTATTACGGAAGGAATCTTCTCTCGAGCGTGTTGGAATAATCTTTCGAGATCCTCGACGAAGATCTCGGAAGGATCTCCTTAATAGGTTCTCGGAGTGGTTGAGCTCTGAGGAGATTGAGGTAGATAGCCTAGGTCGGCCTCTGAGTCGGAAGGCTAAGGTCATTTCTAGAGTTGGATTGTCGATTATGGTCGGGTCGATTCTTACAATAGTTCGTCGGTTGAGATGGGTGAGAAGCTGACCAGATCCGAACTCTTCACCAGATGGTCGGTTTCCTAATTCGTACGCAGAGGTCATGCTCGGACATTGGAACTGAACTGTTTTCCTCGAAGTGCTTTCATGTTATTTCTCATATTGGTCATTCCTGGTCAGTTCATTTTCATCCATAATAGTTTTGAATCGAAAAAGACCTAGATCCAACGGTTGATATCTGGATGTATCCTATCGTGTCTCATACTTTATTAGAGTATCAAATAACTCCCCTTTTACAATATCTTCAATATCCCCTCTCCATGTCCTGTAAACTACTTTTCTCTAAGTGCATCATAAGAGCCATACCCACTAATATATAGATGATATTTCCTTATAACATTTCTTGTGTTATTTTTAAGACTACCTTAGAAATTTTAGAATTGATTTGGTACATGAGGATATATGTGAAGATATCACACCTTGTGTTCTCAATTTCTCATTTGCCGCTTTCCTTTTTCTTTAATCTTTATTAATGACACATATTTTTTTGTTCTCGTTTTCTACTTTTTCCATTTTTCTTTCTCTTTAATCTTTACAATTAAAATATTGTGTGAATTTTGAGTAGTATTTTTTTTTATTGTTTTCTCTTTCATACAAGGGTATTTTAGTCTTTTAATTATAAGGTCATTTAAAATAAAATAAAATTGATAGAAGTGTCTAAGAAAGAGTTAAAATTGTCATTTTCTAATATTTGGAATTATTCAAAAAGATAAGTGCCTAGAAATTTGTGTGCCCATCAAGATCTTTGAAAAAAATCCATCGTGATGAATTATAAATGATCCAAGATGTACCTATAAAATTTTCCAAGTTTTCTATATAGGTAAAAGGTGTTGCTTAGATAACACATGGGAGAAATTGTTCTCATAAGCTTAAGTTGTATTGCTTCTTCTTGAGTGAATAAAATCATTCTTGATTTCTCTCAATTGTGATCTTCCTGGTGATTGGGTATAGTTGTAACAAATATCAATTCGGGAGTGCCCTTTAATGTTAATGGACCATCCATGTCTAAGTTGGCAATGGAAATGTGACTCTTAAACAGCCCTTTTCATCACCAAACTTCCTTGTCCTAGCTGGTCTCTTAAACAGCCCTTTTCACTACCAAACTTCCTTTGTCTTGGGTGCATGAGGATTCCTTGCATGTGAGGGGAACTTTAAATGATCCAAACCACTTAATTGATGGCCTCACCCAAGATAAGATATAACCAAAAGATCTCCACATTATAATATTTTAACCCATCTCAATCACTCAACTGTTTTCATTAGCATATGAATGTCTCCTTAAGCATATTTTTATTAAAGAATGATGCAACTTTGCTACTTTTCACTAGCATAAGGATGTCTCCAGCATTTTCTTGTTGGACAATGATCTAAAGGTTCATATCAACCAATTTTAAAAAATTTGGAGGCAGCTATCAACAATATATAACAGTTGGGGGAAAATATGATAAGTCTATAAGTTGGCTTATGGAATGGACCAATTTTATTGACATGGCTTGAACTCACTAGGCGTCAAGCCTGACCGAGGCCCACATGTCCAAAGCCACAAGGCAAGACCTCCAAGGAGACTGATCCACCTTTAAGGACACAAAGAGCCCCTCCGAGGGCACATAATGCCGACCCAATGCATAGGTCGACCATAGATCATGAACAGACTGATCAGGTTTTGGCCCAACCCCAGTCTAATCTACCCTCTATGTCTGCCATGGGTCGACCATCAGTCAGCAACAGATCGATTACAGATCAATCGTACCCTAACTAATAGTCTATTAAGGGCCAGCCATCCACAGCCAACCATAGCTTGGTCGGTGAGCGAGTCGGCCAGTGCCAGCCATCCGAATATATCGATACTTCGAGCAGCCGAGCTCTGTCAATTATTCCTATCTGGACACTCATCATTGTATCTCTTTAACAGTCGAGCCAAGAAGTTGGCTCGATATCAAAGATCCTCTTCCGAGATCTTTGGAAGATAATTCCCAATCTCGGAGATCTAGGAGATCGACGATCTCAGGATTGTCTAAACCCATATTCCAAGCCTGATTTTGGCATCGGAGGATCCCCTACATTAGCCAGGGTCTTCATTGTCCTCTTCCTGTGCAAGTCTCGAAGTAGCGAAGGGGGTGAGCCAGATACTACATCAACAATAACAATAATTATGAGTTATGGAATTACATTTAGTTTAATATAAATTTCATCCAGTGTTTGGAAATGATGAAAATAATTAGATTAATCGAATACATATAATCCAATCCTAACAAAATATATAACAAGATATTAGGTGAATTTCAAATTTTACTACATCCGTAAGTTCCACACTGATGCATGTATTTTATCCACACTGTCTATCCATATACCCTCTTTATATGTGATAATTGAGTTGCATCAATTGTGGAATGCGATCCATTGATTACAATTCCATTGGTTCACCAAATACACGCATATTTGTGAAATTTGGTCGGTTGATTATAATTTAATGGTCCACCAAAGATAGGTTTTCCTTAATTCAGTGTTTTTCTTAAAGAAAGAATTTGATTCCCAACGTAGATTAGATGGTATTTCCGGACATAATTATTGTACAATAATAGTTAATTCCACTTAATCCAATTCAATCCCAGCTAATCCTGCATTCCAAACAGGCCCTTGAATCATCAGTTTGGATCAAAGTACAGCTGCACAAAAATTACAGAATCACGTCCGTCCATCAACAAAGCTTTAGCAAGCAGTGCACACGAGGCAATTTTCAAGAGCCGGCGTATCATACGTCGTACTTGCTGGAGTATCAAAGATTTCCTCTTTGAAATTTGAGCTCCCGCGGCGCCTTTCGGCGCTGGCGGAGTACGCACCATGCGTGCCTTATAGTTAAGGGCGATACCCGGAATAGGAGACTCGAGCCAAGCCGAGCCAAGCCGAGCCGGTGGGGCAAAACGAATAAGAGCCGGTGGATTCTGAGTGGAGAAGCGGTGGATGCAGGCGGGTAATAATTGATCCGAGCGGCAGGCCCGTGCCCGTTTACTGTGGGCCCCACAGAGCGCTTTTTCAGTGGGCCCCACGATCCCAACACGCGGTCTGCGCTTCAAGTTCAGGACTTCGAGGGAGCTAGACGCATGTAGAGTAGGATGATCCAGACACACGCAACCAGCAATGCATGCCTTGTTTATTTTTAAGTCAATCTAAACCGTCCATTCATGGTAAAGATGCGTATTGATCGTTTGATACTAACTACGCTGGAAAAATGATCCTACATGTCTGCTTCATGACCTCAAATGGACGGTAAGAATGAAAAATAGCCAGAAAGTTCGACTTCAATCAGGAGAAACAAGTGTCCACGTAATCGTACGGTTTAGTAGAAAATGAATGTCAACCGTCTATTTTTGCGTCGTGGCCACCTGATCAGTGCCTACTGTAATCCCACCACGCCTGGGCCACTCACTATGTACAGATCACCTTGATCAGGACAAGGACCTAACATCAAGTGAGCCAAACATGCGTGTTGGGGTGATCTTTTGTTAGACGTCCAATTTTATCATTTGAAGTGTGGATATTCTGATGATCAGACCAATCTGATTTTTATTCCATCATACGTTTACGGTGAGATGTACATGTGGAATGAAAAAGATCTTGCAAAATTATGCCACGTCAGCATATATAATGAGAAGCTCTCTACTCATCTCATGCGAGTGAGTGCAGTAAAAATTTCCCGACCCTTGTTTCTTTCCCGTATTTCACCTCTGTCTGTTTCCCTAGGACCGACAGCTTTAATCATCTAAAGGCGTTGTTTTCCAGCCTAACCGAGAGACTTTGTTACCTAAAAATCATGTACACGTGGCATGCAGAGGTGAGATCTGGACCGTCCTTCATGTAACCCCCGTTGGATATTACACATTCATCGGATAACTCTCTCATTTACGACCGTTAGATACAGAAAGAGGAGAGGTGGAATAGGTCAATTGCGACATGCACGTGCCAAATTGCACACTTGTGAGGGATCAGGAGCATCCACTATCTTCCTGATACAAGTTGGATAGCAAGTAAGTATTATGGTGGGCCTTAGGAAGGTTTCAACGGTAGGATTCATTTTCACCGCTGCTTCCTGATATGTGGTCCACTTGAGCCTTCGATCTACCTCCTATTTGGGTTCATGGCCTAAAATGATCCGTAAAAATGGATGGACCGTGTGGATGAAACATATACATCACGGTGGGCCCCATAGATCCCGACCGTCCGTCTCCAGCTAGGTCCTGGTGGTAGTAGTACTCAATCCGCGTCCGTGAACCACGCGCTGGGTGGATCATACCCGTGTCTACCTCTGACAGCATATTGTCACGTGGGGCCCACCTGGTACAGCGCCCGGATCTCTCCATACGTGTGATTTTTCCTTTTTCTCCAGTTAGCACGCCAGGGTGGGAAGAGACATCATACGGAGGGTCGAGATTGCCCGATCAGCATCCGTTTCGAGCAATGTGATCTGGAAAAACGGATGGACGGCGTAGATATATAATAAACACATCCAGGTGGGCCCCACGATAAGGGCCGAACCGTATTGGGTGAAGTAGGCGTCTCACCTAATCTCCACTCCAAGTATGCCACGTTCACAAATTTTGGAGATCATAACTTGGTGGTTCCGCGTGTGTATTGAGGCTACCGGTGCATCTAGGATTACACCACACATGTAAAATCTAATCTCTTATCTGAACCGTAGATTGGTTTCTCCTAACTATTTCTGGTCCATTATAAGAAACCGAGGGCTATTAGAGATGCCAAACCTTCCGAACGCTGGACCGTTTTGATCCATACATTTCAACCGTATAGTAATGATCAGATGGAAAGTTCCGCTGATTATATAGAATTTTCAAGAGGTGGCATAGAAAACCGGGTCAAATATAATGGACGGTCCAGATGGATGATTGGCTGTTCATGTGTTTAAAACCAGTAGTGTGCACCAACGTTATTGTGCCTCGAGACTGCCGCAGGACGGCTGGGATTAAATATAGATATCTCCAGTCTTATTTTCGTCGGATCATGTTGCTTTCTTGCTGCTACAAGCCTAGAAGACCCATCCAATCCGCACGTATCGGTAAGCTTCCACCCTCCACGTGGCAGACATGAACGAAAATCTAGGGCGTCCAGAAAACTGGGCCTTGTTGTATACGGAGCAAGGCCCCAAGGCCCCAAACAACACTAATTAGCTGATCTTAACCATCTCTATTTTCCCATTGAATTTGAACCTCTATAATATCTATCTAACCTTCCATTTGATGGTCATTGATGCAACCGTCAGGATCTTCCGACCAGTATAATGTACGGCCCTTGCCGTGGGGCCCACCTTGATGTATTTATTCTGTATCCACTCCGTCCATCCGTTTTCTCATATCATTTTAGGGAATTAGGCAAAAAATGAATTAAATCCAATTATCAGGTGCACCATACCATATGAAACAGTGGTGATTGAACGTCCTACCATTAAAAACTTCTCAGGGCACAGCTTAATGTTTTTTGTAGTGTTTATTGGTCATCCAATCTGTTGATAAGGTCACATAAGTCTGGATGAAGGGAGAAAAACAAACATTATCTTGATCCAGAACTTTTATGGCCCACTAGTAGTCAATATCCACTGTTTCTTATGGTGCGGTCCACATGATAATTGGATCTACTTCATTTTTGGGATAATCGGATAAAATGATCTGGAAAAACGGATGGACGGAGCGGATACAGAATGCATGCATCAAGGTGGGCCCCACGGTAAGGGCCGAACCGTCTTGGGTGAGTTAGGGGTCTCACCTAATCCGCTCCCAAAATGTCTAGGTCCTGCTCCATCCACACCAGAGACCCATAATTTGGACGGTCCATATGAGCCGGCATGCATGCCACGTGTAATTTGGATGAGTTGCAACACCATGGTGAGTTCCAGCTAGATCCCATATTTGTTTTATCGAAATTCTCCCCATATTTTCAAGAGAAACCATCAGATACAGCGGCTGTAACATAAGCTGTAAAACCCACGTGTTTCTAGCCAAGCATCATGTACATAGAATATATATCCGTACAAATGGTGGGCCCCACGATTTTGATTACATGGTGCTAAAATCAAGTACACCAAGTCATTGAGCGGTCGAAAAAAGTACACTAAGTCACACCATCGGCTGTCCATTATTGTTGATGTTGTCTCTTTTTGCACGAGTGGACGTTCCTGATTTTTGCATCAGATGATAATCATGGTATTTCCATCATTTTTTACGGATAGGATGATCTAGATATATGACTATTTGGACGAAAAGAAATGGATGCACCCTAACTTGTGTTACAGCTACTGTACTCATCTTTTCTCTGTTTTTCAATCATGGTCTCACCAAAAATTACAAATTTCTATTTCAAATCGAATTTCCAGGAATAGAATCCAAACAGATCATGATTTGAAATGGAAAACCCAATTCCAAACATGCAAGAAGACGTAGATATAACATCCATGACATAAAAGAAAAAATTCCCAGAAAAGACCAAGATTGTCTAAATGGAATATGGTAGACGGACGGGGATTTCCTCCAAAAGCCTGTCGCAGGGAGTTCCTGCGCTGGGATGCTAGATGGACCCCACCGTGATGTTTTTGAGAAATCCACTCCGTCCATCCTTTTTTTCTGATCATTTTATGACAAGGGACCAAAAATTCAGTTGGATCCAATACTTAAGGCGGCCATACAATAGGGAAGAGTGGGGAAAGAGTTTCCTACGGTTGAAATCTTCCCGGGCTCCACCTTGATGTTTGTATGTCATCCAAACCGTTTATAAGATCATTACCACTGGGATGAAGTGAAAACACACAAAAAAAAAAGCCTAATACGAAACTTTTGTGACCATACAAATGTTTCAATGGTGGCCACTGAATCCCCACTGTTTCCTCTTGTATGGCCTCTTGAGTATGGAATCCACCTGATTTTTGGTCTCTTGTCCTAATATGATGAGTAAAAACGGATGGACGGAGTGGATTTCTCACAAATATCACGGTGGGGCCCACCTAGCATCCCAGGCAGGAACTATCTCCCTATAGTACACGTGGCAGTGTTATGCATTTATTAGAACCATCCATCTAGTGGCACCAGTCATGAATGGCCCATTTTTAAGAACTCAGGCGTAATAGTCAATCCGATCCATGGAGAATGCCAGCCAAGTAACCCTGTTCGCTTACTTCTATCGCTTTCAAGGTCACTGATCCTATGGCTAGGATCATCTGATCGACGTGTATTTTGAACTATTTGCCTCCCACAGTCTGAAAAGGTAGACGAACGGTCCCGATCGACCTGTTAACGTTGGGATGTGTGGTGTATGACCCGGCTCTACCGCATCATGTCCCCGAGACATCATGGACCATTGAGTGGTTGAGATCTTCACACGGGTCTATTTCAATGGGCCATGAAAATTGCCATATCTGGCGGAGAATGACAGCCGATGGTCCTAACCAAATGGAGAATGAGAAATGGACATGCCATCTTCTCATGGGCCCACTTCCCGAAAGGAGAAAATTTTTATACTCTGGTATAGTGTATGGATGATACTCAGGCACTTAGAAATTTCTTTAAAATTGCTTACGTGGCAGACGAATAATCTAAATAAACCGTCCAAATTATGGGTCCCATTTTATATCTGTTTGTATAAAAAAATCATTTTTTTTTTACTTTTTTCTTATCGGATTGATGGACATTTTTAAATGGTTTAAAATGTAAAATATCCAACGGTCTTATTTTAACAAAAAAATGTCCACAAATCTGAGGTTGGTTTTGTTCAGAAAATCCAATATAGTAAGAAGATAAGTTAAATACCGTAGTTTTGACAGTTTAGTCGGTTTAATTAGATGTAATATAGGACAACTTTACAATTTCTGAAAGCCCGCGTATGAGGGTCATATGCTGCCGGAGTATAAAAAAACTCTCTCTTTTGAAAATGAAAGGACATGACTTGCCTTGGATTCTACAAGAAGCAGAACTAGGAGATGGGATTGATATTTTCACCCACCCTTTTAAGACAATTCCCTTTTCTTTACTTTTGGTAAATAAACGTTATTTCATTTTACTTTTACACGTTAAAAGTAGAATTAAAGGATGTATCTATCAAAAAGAGCAGAATGAAAGGTGTATCTGGCTCTGTTGACTAAAATGTGAGTTAGCCATCATTCCTTATGATATGGAAGCTCTCTCGATAGAACACGTGGCAAAGATGCAAGTTAATCCATATTGTCCACATTTTGGAATTTACTGTGGATATTCACAATATCTAAAAATCACCAAAGATGGGATAATCTTAGCCATGGGATTTATGTCCATAAAATGGACGGGTAAGAGAAATATTCAGCATTTCAAATTCAAAAGGCGAAACTAGACCGTTACGATCGTCGGATTAGTGCAACACGGTCGTGGTCTCGATTACATGTACTGCATTTAGCCACGTGTACCATGGATGAGCTGCAACAATTTTCGTATACTGTAGCAAAAGCACATTGTAATCTAAACTCAAAGAAAGATATGGTATCTTAGAAGGCTGTTAAGAATGATTAAAAAGAGGTTTAGCAATGTAATTAAGTGGTGTTTTTATCTTTCTAATCATTTTACCCACCATCAATTTCAAACATGGGAAATGATGCAGTAGATCTGATGCATCAATCAGGACCGTCCATCAAATGGCTCGAAATATAGATGGGTAGTGTTATCCTGTCCACGTGATCAGTGACCCTCAAAGAAATGGTAGCAAACGAGAATGGTTAACACTGAAATTAATGGATATGATTACCTAATAGATTTCATATTTTAAACATAATCCATCCATTGTAGGATCAAGTAGATGGACGGTCGTGATTGGTGAATGATACTTCCACGTGTGCTTCTGAAAGGCGGGTGTACCATAAATTGGTTTTCCAACTCGTACGGTATCATCTCTCACTTCAAATTCCAAAAGGAGGGAAGAGAGGGTGAGCTACACCCAGTGGAAAAAGATTTCATAGGTAACTTTTGCTTTAGAAATATATCAAAGCTCTTCGGGCCTTTTTATCTTTTTGGTTGGGTTGGATCATATCAAAGGTTTTTTTGGGGTGGCCCACATGCCACGTAAGTGAGCCATTCTATCAAAAAATGGCACCACCACAACAGGAAATGGATTGGCTACTCCCCCTGCCACAAACCAATGGCTGGTGGTCGGTGCTCCGTGGGCCCCACCATGATGTATATGTTTCATCCATGCCGTCCATCTATTTCTATAGATCATTTTATGATTTGAGATTAAAAATGAGGTATATCCCAATCTCAAGTGGACCACATTACAGGAAACAGTGTTGAATGAACGTCGCCCATTAAAAACTTTTTGGCGGCCATAAAAGTTTTGGATCAAGTTGATCTTTGGTTTTTTTTCCTTCATATGGGTCTGTATGACCTAATCAACAGATTTTATGTCAAATAAACAGTAGTGAGTCTTAAGAAGATTTTAATGGTGGATATCCAATCACTATTGTTTTCCTATAGTGCAATCCACCTTAGATTTATATCCCTCTAAATTTTGGTATCAAGCCCCAAAATGATCTTTAAAAGGGGATGAACAGGATGAAACACATACATCATGGTGGGGTCTACAGAGCACCGACCATCAGCCACTGGGATGGTGGCAGGGGGACTACTGGAGTAGCCAGTCCGTTTCCACTCACCCATGAAATTTCACAAAAAAATGAGTTCCCTTACATGTTCTTTTTTTTTTCTTTTTCTTTTTTTTAATTTTTGGGATAAGGATAGAAGGTATTAGACAAAAATATCCTTAATTTTTAGGGTAAAGCAGTTAAAAAAAGCATGAGTATTTTTATTTTTATTGATTGGGCATTTACCAATAAAGGTCTAGTTTGGTAAAATAAATTTTGTTAAGGTTGATTAAAAAAATGGTGGTGGTAGGTAGGGTGTATGGTAAAAAATTACCACTCATGAGGTTTTTTAAACCTACAAGCGCGTAGGCACCTGCCCATGTAGACATTGGGACACGTGCATGTGGCATAAGTGCGGGGCGTCCATGCTTTCCATCAGGTGGGCCACACTTTTGAGATCTTGTGGCCTAATAATCAGGCTTGACCACTTATATTTAATATGCTTTTAATAAAGCTTTTGAATAACACGTGCAATGCCCAACCGTCATTTTGGACCGTCCATTCAATAACCATTGGGACCCAGCCGGACACAGATTGCTAAACACAACAGTGAGAAATTCAAATTTTAAAATTAAAATAAATAGAAAAATTAAAATGAAATAAGAAGAATTATCGTTTTAAGTTGAGGTGTTACCGAGTCACTCAACCTGAAAATACATTAGTCCTTGGGCCGCATCCCAAGTGCAATAGACGTGTAATTGACCTTCAAGATATAGCGACTATGATCCAGTTCCAATAGTGCACTTGTTGTATATGGGCAGCAAACTCAGTTACAAAGAAGTCAGTAATTGTTTGTAGAAGCAAAAGGAGAGAGAGAAATCAATTCTATTGTGAATGAATAAAATGGATTAGGAGTAAGTCATTTCAAGGAATTCGATTAGATACCTAAAGCATAAGCGCTTTCATTGACTTCAATTGGATGCTCAAAGCATTGTTTAAAATAGATTAAGTTCATTGGGTTTAAACCTAACTAGTGCGACCACTCAAAGAGATGCATCTTTAGTTTGAAAATCTGCAAAAACAAAAGTGCATGAATACACTTGGAGCAAAATCATCGATGCCAGTGTACTCTCAGCCTGCACATAAACCTAGACCCAAACCTAAATAAAGACCTAACCCGGCACGATTTGGCTCGACTTAGCGCACGCATGTATGTCAAAGGCAGAGAGGTTAGGGATTATGGCATAGCCCCCCACGAGATCAAATTCGCATGCCCCCTAAAAGGGGCTTAAGCCCTATACAAAAGTCTCATCTTATAAACATGAAATTGTAATTCTCAGTTTCAATATGAGACAAAGAGAGTCATTAAAAGGAAAGTAACTTTTACAAATCAAAAGAAACAAGAAAAAAAATAATTTGAAACACATTTTTTAATTTAAAAATTGATTTTAAATACAGCAAAATTTTAAATATAACAATCCCCCACATGTTTTAAATTCAAAACACTTCAATTTAAAATAGACGAGTTGTGTAACAATGTCGATGTCTATCAAATTTTAATCGGCATTTAGAGTAAGCAAGAAAAGTTTATAGGAATTAGGTAGCTATCTGTCTTTAACCTGAACCTTGAAGCATATATGATTATATATGTCACTCACACGACTTTTCCGCTATAGTTGGTTATGCAGTTTGGTGTGTTTTGCTCATTCACCTTTACCTGAATTTTAATAAATGGTTTAGAGAAACGGCTTATATATTCCCATAGGAAGCTGCTCCACTTCCATACTCATATAGGTGAATTCTATTAAGTGTATACAATAATTGAATAACCAACATATATGATTATGGATTCGTTAAAAGCTCAAAACTCATCCTCCCTCATGTTATTACTAGCACTGAGTAGGAATAGGCAAGTTTTCTGTAACAACCCTTTTTTTTTTTTTTTGTGAGAACTAACCCCATCATCTGTTTGCATGTGGCCCACTTGAGTTTCGGATCAGCCTCATTTTTTACCTTATATTTTCTCTTAACCAGGTCGAGATGATGGACGAAGTAGATTTAAATTATTGTTAGTGGGACCCACCATATCTTAAAAAATAAAAATAAAATAAAAAAATAAAAGTTATATCTTCCGCACAACTAAACCACTTTCTCCACTTTCCTTCATTTTTGTACGGTAATGGCCGCCGAACCTCCCACTAAATGAAACCGTCCCATAATTCTCACTCATCCATTCCATTACGCATCCATTTATAATTTTTTTTTAAAAAAAAGAAGAGAAAGAATCGAAAGAATCAATCAAATTAAAAAAAAAAAAATTAGAGTGAGGGAGAGAGAGAGCTCTGTAAATCAAGAGAGGGAGATTAAAGCGGGGCCGGATCATCAGACGTTAGGGCCTGTTTGATTTCAAGGGAATTGGGAAATACCCTTACAAAAGTTCATTATTACCTCTTCTCCTGTTTGGATTTTCAAATGCAATTCCGCCTCAAAAATTGGTCCGAAAAAGTTGACTTGCATTTGTGGACCCCACTGTGATGTGTATAACATATCTACACCGTCCATCTATTTTATCAGAAGATTTTAGGGCGTAAGTCTAAAATTGATAAGGGATAAACACAAATATCAGCTTCAGCCAAAACATCTAAGCGCCACAAAATTTTTATACGGCAAACATTAAATTTCCACTGTTTCCTGTGGTGTGGTCCACTGGAACTTTTGATCTACCTCATTTTTGAGTTCATGACCTAAATGAGGCTGACATACAGGATGAACGGTGTTGATACATCATGGACATCACAGTGGGCCCTATATTCCTTTCACAGCCATCCTTGATTTTAACGCCAAAAGGCTACGCCGTCGACATCAGCGCACAGGAAACGAGGGGCAATTCGCTGGTAAGTAATTATTACTTATTTCCCAGCTAATTTCCATTTACTTCACAAATCAAACAGGCCCTTAAGGTAGGTGATCTTAACCTGAAATTTATCATTTTCAGTTATTATTATGTTTATTTAATCCAAATTTTCGTAAAAATATTATTGTCAGTTGATTTTTTTTTTATGTAGGGAATCTACTCATTTAGGAATTTTTATTTTATTTTTTTTAAATATTTAATACCAAAATAATTTATATATAAATAAAATAAAATAAATTTACAGAATAAAATAAATAGTTTATTTAAGATTATTTTATTAATTCTTAAATATTTTATTAAGAAAAAAATTATTATTAAATTAAATTTCAAATAAATTATAATATCTTACAATATTTTACAGTACAAACAGAATATATAATTAATTATTTAAAGTATTGATGATTCATTATGCAGAATTGTGAATACAAGTGATGTAAGATTGATAAGTATATATAAGCAAATATGATTATAAAAATAAAATAAAAATATATAATAATAATAACAAATTATAAATTATATAATTGTAATATATAATCAGTATTAATATGATATATAATAAGATATTGTAATGCCCTGAAAATCGAGGGTCGTGAATATACTCGACTCCAGAGTTTCCGGGGTCACTTATAGCCAGTTTTCATTAATATGCGATCCAGTCTAAATGCGCAGCCTGAAATCTCTTGGAATATGAAGTACATCCAAACAAGTCCACTGAAATGAAAGAGACCAAATACAAATATATATATATATATATATATATATATATATATATATATATATATATATATATACACACATCCAACAAAATCAATTTGTAACATCCTGAATTTTCACTGTTTTGGATTTCCAAAAATTCTTGAATTTTTTTTATTAATTAACTTATAATATCACTTAAATGATCAATAGCACTTAATGTTAGTCTATACAGGATGTACCAGTAAAGAACCGCACTAGTCCGATTAATCAGCCGTAGAAAGCCAATGAATCCACCCGATCACTTGAACATCATGTAACGTCCTGTCTAATCAGAACAGTGTACTGAGGCGTCCTCGTAGGATTTGCCGCAGGACCGTTCGTTTAAACTACTCATGGTTTGGTGCCATAATTAAATTAAGTTAGGATTAGCCCATTAGAGTAGACCGGTCGGGTTGTGATTGGGCAGTGCGGGCCGTCAAGCCAAATGGCCATTTACACTTGGCGGCGCGTGCGGGCTATACCGCGACATAGGAAGGTCGAGAAAATTATAAAAATTGAGGGGAGCATAGATCTCACGGGGCTGGGGACTATCGCGGACCACGGACCCGATGGACACCCAGAAGTGGGATGGCACTTGCCAGATGCGGCCCACCAATGCCAAAATTAGAATCGGGCGTGTAAATAAAACTGAAATGTAAGACATTTCAGCCATCAGATTTCTTCATAATTTATGATGAGGGTCTAATGTATTTTTCTACACCCGCCCACAAAATCTGGGTCCCGATCGTGGCACGGTGACCGTTGATCGCGAATCAGACCCGTGCGACCAAACCCCATATCTGATCATTCCCAAAATTTGCATGGCCCTTCATCGGGCCATGGAGCACCTATCGTATAAGTTTCATGGCCAGAGGACCACCAGAACTGCCTTAGTTATCCAAACAAGCTCTAGACCGCTCGTTGGTGGACCACTAGTTCCAGAACTATAGAATAATGTCCGTCTCATTGGGCTTGACGTCCATCGCGGGAATCGGACCTGGGTACGGTCCAGAACCGGTCAACTTGAGCCGAAGGATGAGTGCATGAGAAGTGCAAATACCCTAAAGGGAGGAGTTGGAACTTAAGTGAATTGAGTCATCCACTCTTATGCAAAGTTGAGGATTTCGGACCGTCGGTTTGCGACCAAACTTTACCCATGGATTAAGGATATTTCCCTGCTCATATCCGTATAGCCGCGGCCCTGATCGACTATCGGTGACCGTTGAACAGACTTCTTATCATATCTGTCGATCGGCGCGTCCAAATGGCGGGCCGATCATATCCATACGTAGATCATCATTAGACCTAGCTATCCTACGGTGTATATTGACTTGTACACCTCATAGTGGGCCCTAGAGCTTAGAAAAACCCTCTCATAGGTCTAGTATAGTAACAACCCAACACTTAGGGCCATTGTCACCAAATCTGGCACTATATAAAGGCCTCATTTGGGGCACCCCTCTCCCCATACGAATTTGCCCTAGAGAAAGGAAAGAGAGAAGAGAGAAAAGAGAGAAAGGGAGAAGAGGAAGAGGAGAAAGGAGGAGAAAGAGAGAGGAAGAAGAAAGAAAAGGAGTGTGTGGTAGGAGGTAAGGCCCAAGGAAGCTTGGGGCCTTAGAGAAATATCTTTCCTTTCCCATATGCACATCTACAAGCCACTTCTATCCGAATGGGAAGGTAAGCACCTATCATTTTTGGTAATCTTTGGGTTTGAGTTAGGAAATACATGAAATCCTAACATGAAAGTGCATTGTCTTAGGATTCCCGCCGATCAACATCGAGTTTGGCACTTCTAGGTCGTTTTCCAATATCTCAACGATCCATAGGTGCGGACTATTACTCCTAGGTGGCCTAGCACCAATTTCAATACGAGCTTAATGATTTTGACTGCTTCCTTGATGCATTTAGAGAATATAAAGGAACCTAGGAATTTATATTTATTTAGAGTGGTTTGGAATTGTATGTTTATTTGATTTCCCCTCATGACGTTGTTCTTGCTTCTTACATGACTTGGTGCAAATTTGATGATGACTTGTTGGATTGCTCATATGATTGCTCACGTGATGATGCCCTATAGCTTGCATGCCTTATTTACTTCATGTGTAATTTGTTTCCATGAGTTGTAGGAAGTGAGCAACTTCCTCACTAATACACCCAACACACATGCACCATTGCTTATAAATTGTTAGCTGCTTATTAGGTGAATATGGATTATATGATTGAGGTATGAGAACATGATAATGATTTTGCTAGTTGATACCCCTGTCCGTTGACATGTTGTGGACCACCATCCAAACCCTAGGGTTGGCCAAGAAAACGGGAAAAGTTAAGGCGGTCTCGTTAGTAGGACCGCCTTGAGGCTAAACCCATGGATTTGTACGAGTGCGTGTGGGCGACTGTAGTTAGACTACATGGGTTGCTTGCACCCGATGTCGTTCCGACATGCACTTGCCTGGACTCATGCGGTCTAGCCTACTGTCTAGCCAACCATGATTGTTAACCCTGTTTGCTCACACTTGTATGGAACCTGGGACACCCTACAACCGTTGTAGCCCAACAATAACCCACTCGAAATTGGTCCACAGCCTCGTGAGCCGGGCATGGTGGAATGAGACACTATGTCCGAGCTGTCGGCCTACGTTGGGGTGACGCGCCTCCCCGTAGTGACCGCGAGCGACCCCACATTCAGCACCCCCATGTGCTTGAAGTCGGGGATGGGGGAAACCCGACGGGGTCAAGGATCGCGGGGTCTCGGCCTCACACATTGGGGGGTCTTGGCCTCGCAACTAGTTCAGGGCATTTGATACGTGGGGTGTATCAGATTCCCAAATCTGCTGGATGAATGGACTTAACTAAGAACCTGGTTAACATCGTCATTGCATGACATTAGCTAGGTTGGCGACTCGGCAGTCGAGGTCGCACTGAGGGAGTGTTGCATTGGCGATCGTTAGATGTTGTCACACGAGGGAGCGTTGTGGTGAGGGCATACATCATATCATCCTGCATCCATGCACATTAACAAGACTAGATAGATGTTTATGATTGATTGCTTTTCATTAAATTCTTATTATAATTGATGCTTGTTGCAACTTAAGGCTAATAGCACCCACTGAGTTGATCACTCACTCCCACTCTAGGACGGTGTTTTAAAACACCAACCAGACTCGTTCATAGATGCAGGTGATTCAGACTTCGTGGAGCCTGACGATGCGAGCCTTGAGGAGGAGGACCGGTTCTCTTCTTCTAGCTGATGAACGGGTCCTCATCGGACCTGTAGATGGCACGTTGGATCGCCGCGCTGAGGGCTCAGCTTTATTCTTTTTGACATATTATTCTTTTTGTGAATTTTGTTGGGCATCACCTTGTGCGCCCGTTTGTATTCTTTTGTTCATGTGTATATATATAGGTATAGTTGTTTTCCTTCCATTTCAGTAGACTCGTGTGGTTGTGCTTCATGTTCCAGGAAATTCCAGAATGCGCATTTAGATTGGATTAATTGCATATTAATGAAAACTGGTTATAAGTGACCCCGGGAACTCGGGAGTCGAGCGTATGCACGACCCCCGATTTTCAGGGTGTTACAACATGGGTCGCACAAGACGTTACCCAACAAAATCGCAAAAGAATAGTAAGTCCAAAAAGGAATAAAACTGAGCCCCCTACGCAGCGATCCAATTCCGCCTCTTAAGCTGGCGGAGAACCGTCCATCAACTGGAAGTAGGACAGCTTGTCCTCCTCCTCGAAGCTTGCCTCACTAGGCTCCTCAAGCCCTGAGTCACCTGCATCTATGAATGGGTCTGGTTGGTGTTTTAAAACACCGTTCCAGAGTGGGAGTGAGTGATCAACTCAGTGGGTGCTATAAATATTAAGTTATCATAGACATCAATTATAATATGACCTTAATGAAAAGTAGTCAATCATAAACATCTAACTAATCTTATTAATGCGCATGCATACAGGATGATATGATGTATGCCCTCGCCACAATGCTCCCTCGAGCGACTCCATCTAACGATCGCATATGACAATACTCTCTCAGTGTGACCTCGACTACCGAGTCGCCACCCTAACTAGTGCGATGTAATGCGATCGTGTTCGCCGAGTTATTAGTTAAGTCCTTTCATCCAGCAGGTTGGGGATTCTAGTACACCCCACGTATCAACGCCCTAAATTGGTTGCAAGGCCAAGACCCCCCAACGTGTGAAGCCGAGACCCCACGGTCCGTGATCCCATAGGATTCTTCATCCCCGACTCTAGGCACATGAGGAGTGCCGAGGGAAAGGGATCGCCCGCGGTCACTACGGGGAGGCACAGTACCCCAGCATAGGCCAACAGCTCAGACATAGTGTCACATTCCACCATGCTCGACTCACGAGGCTGTGGACCAATTCCAAGTGGGTTATTGATGGGCTACAACGGTTGTAGGGTATTCCAGTTTCCATACATGTGTGAGCAAACAGGGTTAACAATCAAGGTTGGTCAGACAGTAGGCTAGACCACGTGAGTCAGGCGAACGTGGGACAAGTGACATCGGGCACAAGGGACCCATGTAGTCGAACTACAGCCACCCGAATACACTCGCCCAAACCCACCGGTCTTGCCATAGTATAGTCCTACCGATGGGACTACCGTCTCTCATCCTGTTCTTGACCAACCCAATAGTGTGTTGGTGATCCATGACATACTGACAATCCAAGTTATCAATTAGCATATCACATCATGTTTTCATGCCTCTCAATCATACAAATTACATATTCTCAACGAGCAAGCTATCGCTATTATGAACAAGTGCATGTGAGTTGTGTGGGCCTATGAGGAAGTTAAGCACTTCTCCCATATTACAAAATCATGTGCACAAGTGAAATGACATCATATATACTATGAGGCATAATGCATGAAGAAATCAAACATGGCATAATCATGTAATTATACATACACAAAAATTATGAGAGAGGCAAGAACGACATCAAAAGAGCAAAATATGCAAATCCATGGAATTCCACTAACATACATGTAACATCCTGAATTTTCATTGTTTTGGATTTCCAAAAATCCATCAATTTTTATTTTTTATTTTATTTAATTAACCTAAATATTACTTAATAACCATTAACACTCAATGTCAGTGTATACAGGGGTGGTACCAGTAAAGAGCCGCACCAGTCCAATTAATCAGCCGTAGGAAGCCAATGAATCCGCCCGATCACTTGAACATCAGGTGTAATATAATGTCCCGCCCAACCAGAACATTGTCCAGAGGCATCCACGTAGGATTTGCCACAGGATTGTTCGTTTAAGCCACTCGTAGTGAGGTATCACAAATAAATTAGACCAAGATTAGCCCAATTGAATAGATCAGATGGGTCCTGATAGAACCTGGTGTGGGCCTCCAAGCCAGATGGCCGTTAACACCTAGCGACAACCCGTGCGGGCTATACCGTGACACGGGAAGGTCAGAAAATTATAAAAATTTAGGGGAGCATAGATCTCACTGGGCTTAGGGACCATCCCGGACCACGGACCCAGTGGACACCCAGAAGTGGAATCTGGCGCTTGCCAGATGCGCCCAACCAATGCCAAAATTAGAATCTGACACGGATAAATAAAACTGAAATGTAAGACATTTCAGCGGTTAGATATCTTCATAATTTAGGATAAGGGTCTAAGGTATTTTTCTACACCCGCCCACAAAAATCTGGGACCCGATCGTGAAACGGTGACCGTTGATCGCAAATCAGACCGTTGCGATAAAACCCCGCATCCGTTTGTCCCAAAATTTTGCATGGCCCTTCATCAGGCCATGGAGCACTTATCCTATTAGTTTCATGGCCAAAGGGCCACCAAAACTGCCCTGATTCTCCAAACAAGCTCTACACTGCTCGTTGGTGGGCCACTAGTTCCAAAACTATAGAATAATGTCCATCTTACTGGGCTTGACGTCCATCGCGGGAATCGGACCTGGGTACGATCCAGAACCAGTCAACTTGAGCTGAAGGACGAGTGCATGAGAAGTGCAAATACCCTAAAGGAAGGAGTTGGAACTTAAGTGAATTGAGTCGTCCACTCTTATGCAAAGTTGAGGATTTCGGACCATCGGTTTGCGACCAAACTTTACCCATGGAGTAAGGATATTTTTCTGCTCATATCCGTATATCCGCGGCCCTGATCGACTATCGGTGACCGTTGAACAGACTTTTAATCATATCTGTCGATTGGCGCGTCCAAATGATGGGCCGATTTTGTGTGCGCATAGATCATCACTAGGGCCAGCTATCCAATGGTGGGTATCAACTCCTACACCCTATAGTGGGCTCTAGAGGCTAGAAGGACCCTCTCATAGGTCTAGTATAGTAAAAACCCAACACTTGGGGCCATTGTCATCAAATCTGGCATTATAAAAGGGCCTCATTTGGGGCACCCCTCTCCCCATACCAATTTGCCTTAGAGAAGGAAGGAGAGAAGAGAGAAAAGGGAGAAGAGAAAGAGGAGAAAGGAGGAGAAAGAGAGAGGAAGAAGAAAGAAAATGAGTATGTGGTAGGAGGTGGGGCCCAAGGAAGCTCAACCTTGCAACTCTCTACCCATTCTCTAAGGAAACCTCCACCAAACCCACCCATGCCAAGAAGCGGAGGTAAGAATGGTATATTTCCCTTCAATAGAGTAACTTATTATAGATTTCTAGGCATTAATGTTGTCTTTCTTGATTTTGATTTAGGAAATGGTGGTTTTACCCAAATCCCCAAACCTTAAGATCTCAAAGAATGGAAATCTTCCCTTAAGGTGCGGACTATTATCCTTAGGTGGCCTAGCACAAATTATAGTTGGAGTTTAATAATTTTGTTTACTTGGTATGTTGTATGGAAGAATCTAGAGGAACCTAGGAATGGTATGTTGTTGGATTGTATGGAATGACATGTTTAGTTCTCCTTGATGTTAAATCTTGCCTCTCATGATCTAGTGTATGGATGATTACATGCTCATGTTTATTTGATTTTCTTTTCTCTCATATGTGTTGCTTCTTAGTGTGTTGATTCATTGTTCTTGTGTAATTGATCCCTTGAGGTGTAGGAAGTGCTTAACTCCCTCACCAAC
The DNA here is from genome assembly GCF_029962835.1 of Magnolia sinica. NCBI lineage: Eukaryota > Viridiplantae > Streptophyta > Magnoliopsida > Magnoliales > Magnoliaceae > Magnolia > Magnolia sinica. The sequence goes on along the minus strand of NC_080580.1, from coordinate 77,421,861 downwards.
CCACACCACACACATACACCTTATTCATGATATTAATAATTTACTTGCTAGAGAAATTTGAATTGTATGTTGAGCAACATGAGAACATGGTGTTGAATATGCTTGATGTTACATTGGTAGTTAGCATGCTATGAATCACTATTTCTACCCTTGGGTTGGTCAGGAACATGAGGAGAACGAAGGTGGTTCCGTTGGTAGGACCACCTTGAGGCTAAACCCATGGGTTTGTGCGAGTACGTGTGAGCGGCAGTAGTTAGGCTACATGGGTCACTTGTACCCGATATCGTTCCGTCACATACTTGCCTGGGCTCGTACAGTTTAGTCCACTGGCTGACCCACTTTGTTGTTAACCTTATTTGCTCACATATGTATGGAAACTGGAACACCCTACTACCGTTGCAGCCCATCGATACCGGATGGAATATTGATCCACAGTCTCGTCAGCCGGGCATGGTGGAATGGGACACGGTGTCCGAGCTGTCGGCCTACGCTGGGGTGACGCGCCTCCCCGTAGTGACCGTGAGCAACCCCACATTCAGCACCCCCATGTGCTTGAAGTCGGGAATGGGGGAAACCCGACGGGGTCAAGGATCGTGGGGTCTCGGCCTCACACATTGCGGGGTCTTGGCCTTGCAACTAGTTCAGGGCATTTGATACGTGGGGTGTATCGGATTTCCAAATCTGCTGGATGAATGGACTTAACTAAGAACCCGGTTAACATCGTCATTGCATGACATTAGCTAGGTTAGCGACTCGGCAGTCGAGGTCACACTGAGGGAGTGTTGTCATACGCGATCGTTAGATGGAGTCGCTCGAGGGAGTGTTGTCGCGAGGGCATACATCATATCATCCTGCATGCATGCGCATTAACAAGACTAGATAAATGTTTATGATTGATTACTTTTCATTAAATTCTTATTATAATTGATGCTTGTTACAACTCATGGCTAATAGCACCCACTGAGTTGATCACTCACTCCCACTCTGGGACGGTGTTTTAAAATACCAACCAGACTCGTTCATAGATGCAGGTGATACAGATTTCGTGGAGCCTGGTGATGCGAGCCTTGAGGAGGAGGACGAGTTCTCTTACTTTCAGCAGATGGATGGTTCCCAGTCGGCCTAGTAGGCAAGATTTGGATCGCTGAATTGTGGGCTCAGCCCTATTCTTTTGGTCATGATATTCCTTTTGTGATTTTGTTGGGCAATGCCTGATGCGACCCTTTTTATATCCTTTTGGACCTGTATATAATGATCTATTTTCATTTCAGCAGACTAGTTGTGATCGTGCTTCATGTTTCAAGTAATTCCATGCTGCGCCTTTAAACCTGGATTAATCGCATATTAATGAAAATCGATTATAAGTGACCCCGGGAACTCGGGAGTCGAGCGTATGCACGACCCCCGATTTTTAGGGTGTTACAATACACTTCCTAGGGTTACTCTAGAATTTCAAATACCACATCCAAGCAATCAAAATCATTAAGCTCGTACTAAAATTGGTGCTAGGCCACTTAAGAACAATAGTCCACACCTCTGGATTGTTGAAGGCTTGGAAGACGACCTACGAAGATGGATTTTTGGGGTTGAACGGCCGGAATCCCTAAAGCAAGCATTTGTATATTAGAATCCCTGTCAATCTCTTATCAATACATGGATTTCAAGAAAAAGGGGTTAGGGGTTTTACCTAGATGACCAACGGACGATTTTTGTGGTTGTGGTGTAGGGATTTTCTTAGAGAAGGGGTAGAGAGTTGCAAGGTTGAACTCCATTGGGTCCCACCTAGCCTACGGTCCACCTTCACTCTCTTCTTCCTCTCTTCCTTCTCCTTTTTCTCTCCTCTCTCCCTTTGTTCCCTAGGGCAAATTCGTATGGGGGAGGGGGTGCCCCAAATAAGGCCTTTATATAGTGTCAGGTTTGGTGTAAATGGCCCTAAGGGATGGGTTTTCACTATACTAGCCCTAGGGAAGTGTGTTTCTACCATTTGGGGGCCACTACGGGGCGTAGGAGTCGGCACCCACCGTTGGATAGTTGGCCCTAATGATGATCTACACATGGATATGATCGGCCCGCCATTTGGATGCGCCGATCGACGGATATGATTAGAAGTCTGTTCAACGGTCACTAGTGGTCGATTGGGGTCGCAGTTATACGGATATGAGAAGGAAAATATCCTTACTCCACGTGTGAAGTTTAGTCGAAAACCGATGGTCCGAAACTCTCAACTTTGCATAAAAGTGGACGACCCAATTCACTTAAGTTTCAACTTCTTCCTTTAAGGTATTTGCACTTCTCATGCACTCATTCTTTAGCTCAAGTTGAGCGGTTCTAGGCAGTACCCAGGTCTGACTCTCACGATGGATGTCAAGCCCAGTAAGACGGACATTACTCTATGATTTTGTAACTAGTGGCCCACCAACGAGCGGTTTAGAGCTTGTTTAGAAAATCAGGGCATTTTTGGAATGAATTAGGTATTAAAATTTCTCGTGGGTGATGATTAGGGTTTGGATTAACTATGTTCATAGACTGGCCTATTTATAACTAGTGAAAGTGGAGATTTAGTCATGATTACTCTAAGCCGTCGGTTTTAGGCTAAAAGAGTAACGGGGTTGATTTGATCTATTATTTAAGATCTGGGCCTTATCTGACTCTGCCCCGGTTAGATCTTTAATTTAGTCATGCTTGTCTTGATTAGTTAGCGAAAGGTCGGATAGATTTGTGCCCTCTGGCCTTAAGTTTCAGTAAATTCTCACAATGGCCCTCTAGGATTCCTCATTGGCTTTGGGGTGGACCCAACACCCCTTGGCCACTAAATTTGGTGTGTAGCTACCTTATGGCTCAATGAAGGGCTGTATAAAATTTGGGAACAAACGGATGAACGGTTATGAGGTTTGAGTAAACGATTTCGATCTTCAAATGGCCCTGTGGGGTCCATTCTGATTGATGGAGTAGTTTTTAGTGGCCCTCTGGCCATAAAACTTATAGGATAGGTGCTCCATGGCCAGATGAAGGGCCATGCAAAATTTGGGGACGATCGGATATGAGGTTTGGTCGCACGGATCCGATTTGTGATCAACGGTCACCGTTCCACGATCGGGTCCCAGAGTTTGTAGACGGGTGTAGAAAAATACATTAGACCCTCATCATAACTTATAAAGAAATCCGACGGCTGAAATATCTTACATTTCAATTTTATTTACACGTGCCAGATTCCAATTCTGGCATTGGTGGGGCGCATCTGGCTAGTGCCAGATTCCACTTCTGGGTGTCCACTAGGTCCGTGGTCCGCGATGGTCTTCGAGCCTAGTGAGATCTATGCTCTTCTAAATTTTTATAATTTTCTGACCTTCCCGTGTCGCGGTATAGCCCGCACGGGCTGTCGCTAGGTGTAGACGACCATCTGGCTTGGAGGCCCGCACCAGGTTCTATTAGGACCCGTCTGGCCTAATCAATTGGACTAATCTTGGTCTAATTTTATTTATGATACCCCACTATGAGTAGCTTAAACGAACAGTCTTGTGGCAAATCCTACGTAGACGCCCCAGGACACTGTTCTGGTTGGGCGGGGCGTTACACTACACCTGATGTTCAAGTGATCGGGCGAATTCATTGGCTTCCTACGGATGATTAATCAGACTGGTGCGGTTCTTTACTGGTACTACTCCTGTATACACTAACATTGAGTGCTAATGGTTAATAAGTAATATTCTAAGTTAATTAAATAAAAAAATTAAAGGAATTTTGGAAATCCAAAACAGTGAAAATTCAGGATGTTACAGATATATAATAAATTAAAATAAAATAAAAAAGGTTTATAAGATCATTAAGGTATAGTAAAATATAAATATTATATTTCATAATAATATAGTAGTAATACAATATAATTGTAAGTTACAAAAAAAAAATGACAAAATATATAACATAATTAAAGTGAACATGTGTAAGATAACATTATATTACATAATTAATACATAAGTATTTAATATTATTTATATGATTATGGTGTAAATAACAAAATAGAAAAGTTTTATTTGATAATATATAAAAGTTGTAATAAATATAATTTATTATTTTAAAAAAAAATTATGTAAATGATGATATTAACAATTTAACATAAAAGTAATATAATAATTATATTAAATGTATCAAACAAAAATAAATTTATTAATTTAGATAGTCAATTATAAAACAAGGTTAATCATACTGACATAATGCTGTAACAAATAATTTATATAATAATAACAGTATCCAAAGTCCAAATTAATATCTTCCTTAACCTTATTCAATTTAGATTTAAAAATAAATAATAATAAAATTCTGAATTTAGATTTAAATAGCTAGATAAAATAATAATAATAATAATAAATTTTAAATTATCAAATAATAATTTAATTTCATTATTAATGTTATATTATAGAAATCAGTGTGATAATTTTTATTCTGTAAAGATTAAAATCTAAATTTTAATTCTAAAATTTGAAGAGTTAATTAAATTAAATTTAAATGAACTTAAGTTTAAGAAAATTTTCAAAATTTTGGAATTGAAACTAAAATTTATTGTACATTATTTCATAAAAATTCTTGAATTAAATAATAGTAAAATAATATTTTATTTAAGTATTTGAATTATTAAAGTTTCAACAAAAATTTAAATCTAGAATTATTAATTAGAATTATATTGTTGATATTTCGTTGTGAAATAATTATTAATTTTACATGTATGTCTACCATTCATTGAACATTAAATTTTATTATGTTAGATGTAACATAAGCAAGTAGGGCAATTGTATTCCTTGGGTGAAAGACCCTAAATTAACAAGTAGGGCAATCGCGTTCCTTGGGTGAGTGACCATAAAGTCAGCAAGTAGGGCAATCGTGTCCCTTGGGTGAAAGACCCTAGAATCCACTGGATCCTTTGGAGTCTCCTTTGTATACGGCGTATGAGTATAATTGTGTGCGTGGACATATGTCAAGAGTATAACTGAAGCAGTAGTCTGACCAACTAACGTATAAATGGGTCCCTCATCATGAGGTACCAGTGCGTGGGCGTTAATGCAATGTGACCATCCACTTGAATACGGTGTTGTAAGAAATAATATAAATGTTATGAGTATTCATGGAAATATCACATGCATTGCATTTTCACAATTCTGTTGTTAAATTTCATTATCTATTTTTTATTCCTTCATTTTTATAAAATTGATATTATTTGAACATGTTAAATTTTGGATAAGAAATGACCCTGCTGGGCTGTTATGCTCATCCTACTAAAACAAATGCACAGGTGCAAAGCTGGAATACTACGAGCAGGCGGGCTTCTATTATTAGCTTTATTTTTATTTTTATTATTTTTTTAAATTAGGTTTAGTTTTAATTCAAATCATTTTGTTATTTAGGTTTAGTTTATGTTCAAATTTCGATGTAGAAAGGGAAAACTATCATAAGGGTTGAATTAAATAAACATTTCAGTTGTATTTCCTTTTAGATGACGTTGAGTGTTGATTGAATTTGATTAAGTCAATTGGATTATAATTAATATTATTATATTATAACTCACACCTTGAGATTCGGGCCCCGAAGACCTTATTCGGGTACTTCAATTTCGAGGCGTGATATTTTCTGCATTGCTTTTCAGTCTCCTCATCTCTTGTTATTTATCTATTAAACCTTTTGCATAAGATCTCTACTTGTATAGTTTGGATTGCTGACATTGGTAGCTCATAGTATTAAGTTGAGACCCAGTCTCTTCGACGTTTCCATGACAAATCATTTAGATAGTCATTTGTTCAGAGAATCTGCTAGCTTCTTTTCTGGTCTCATGAAATTAACAGCTATGAATCAATCATTCCACAAATGTCTCACAATATTGTTTCATAGTCTAATGTGTCTACTTTTACCATTGTAAATCTTACTTTTAGCCCTAGTAATAGTTACTTGATTGTAACATCCTTGATTTTCACTATTTTGGATTTTCAAAAATCCATCAATTTTTATTTTTTTATTTTATTTAATTAACCTAAATATTACTTAATGACCATTAGCACTCAATGTCAGTTTATACAGGGTGTACCAGTGAAGAACCGCACAAGTTCGGTTAATCATGTAACGTCCCGTCCAACCAGAACAGTGTACTGAGGCGTCCTCGTAAGATTTGCCGCAGGACCGTTCGTTTAAACTACTCATGGTTTGGTGCCATAACTAAATTAAGTTAGGATTAGCCCATTAGAGTAGACCAGTCGGGTTGTGATTGGGCCAAGTGCGGGCCGTCAAGCCAAATGGCCATTTACACTTGGCAACAGCCCGTGCGGGCTATACCGCGACATGGGAAGGTCAGAAAATTATAAAAATTGAGGGAAGCATAGATCTCACTGGGCTTGGGGACCATCACGGACCACGGACCCAATGGACACCCAGAAGTGTAATCTGGCACTTGCCAGATGCGCCCCACCAATGCCAAAATTGGAATCTGGCACGTGTAAATAAAATTGAAATGTAAGACATTTCAGCCATCAGATTTCTTCATAATTTTTGATGAGGGTCTAATGTATTTTTCTACACCCGCCCACAAAATCTGGGTCCCGATCGCGGCACGGTGACCGTTGATCGCGAATCAGACCCGTGCGACCAAACCCCATATCTGATCATTCTCAAATTTTGCATGGCCCTTCATCGGGCCATGGAGCACCTATCCTATAAGTTTCATGGCCAGAGGACCACCATAACTGCCTTAGTTATCCAAACAAGCTCTAGACCGCTCGTTGGTGGACCACTAGTTCCAGAACTATAGAATAATGTCCGTCTCATTGGGCTTGACGTCCATCGCGGGAATCGGACCTGGGTACGGTCCAGAACCGGTCAACTTGAGCTGAAGGATGAGTGTATGAGAAGTGCAAATACCCTAAAGGAAGGAGTTGAAACTTAAGTGAATTGAGTCGTCCACTCTTATGCAAAGTTGAGGATTTCGGACCGTCGGTTTACGACCAAACTTTACCCATGGATTAAGGATATTTTCATGCTCATATCCATATAGCCGCGGCCCTGATCGACTATCGGTGACCGTTGAACAGACTTCTTATCATATCTGTCGATCGGCGCATGCAAATGACGGGCCGATCATATCCATACGTAGATCATCATTAGGGCCAGCTATCTTACGGTGTATATTGACTTGTAGACCCCATAGTGGGCCCTAGAGCTTAGAAAGACCCTCTCATAGGTCTAGTATAGTGAAAACCCATCCTATAGGGCCATTTACACCAAACCTGACACTATATAAAGGCCTCATTTGGGGCACCCCTCTCCCCATACGAATTTGCCCTAGAGAAAGGAAAGAGAGAAGAGAGAAAAGAGAGAAAGGGAGAAGAGGAAGAGGAGAAAGGAGGAGAAAGAGAGAGGAAGAAGAAAGGAAAGGGGTGTGTGGTAGGAGGTAAGGCCCAAGGAAGCTTGGGGCCTTAGAGAAATATCTTTCCTTTCCCATGTGCACAACTACAAGCCACTTCTATCTGAATGGGGAGGTAATCACCTATAATTTTTTGTAATCTTTGGGTTTGAGTTAGGAAATGCATGAAATCCTAACATGCAAGTGCATTGTCTTAGGATTCCGGCCGATCAACATCGAGTTTGGCGCTTCTAGGTCGTTTTCCAAGATCTCAACGATCCATAGGTGCGGACTATTACTCCTAGGTGGTCTAGCACCAATTTCATTATGAGATTAATGATTTTGATTGCTTGGTTGAAGCATTTAGAGAATATAGAGAAGAACCTAGGATTTTGTGCTTATTGGAGTGGTGTGGAATTATATGATTTATTTGATTTCTTCACATGATTTTTGTCTCGTTTCTTACATGACTTGTTGTAAAATTTGTTGATTACTTGTTGATGTCTTGTCGGATTGCTTTTATGATGTTTGCCCTATAGCATGCATGCCTTAATTATTCCGGTGCAAATTGTTCTCCATGAGTTGTGGGAAGTGAGCAACTTCCTCACTAACACACACAACATACATGCACCATTACTCATAAATCGTGATACCTTGCTTAGTAGATAAATTTGAATTATATGTTTGTGTGTGAGAATGCTATGATGTTTTTGCTAGTTGATAACCCTGTCCGTCGACATGTTGTGGACCGCCATTCGAACCCTAGGGTTGGTCAAGAAAACAAGGAAAGTTGAGGCGGTCCCGTTGGTAGGACCGCCTTGAGGCTAAACCCACGGAATTGGGCGAGTGCGTGTGGGCGACAGTAGTTGGACTACAAGGGTTGCTTGCACCCGATGTCGTACCGCCATGTAGTCGCCTGGGCTCGTGCGGTCTAGCCTACTATTTGACCACCCATAATTTGTTAACCCTGTTTGCTCACATCTGTATGGAACTTGTGACACCCTACAACCGAAGTAGCCCATCAATAATCCACTAGAAGATGGTCCACAGCCTCGTGAGCCGGGCATGGTGGAATGGGACACTGTGTTCGAGCTGTCGGCCTACGCTGGGGTGACGCGCCTCCCCGTAGTGACCGCGAGCAACCCCACATTCAGCACCCCCATGTGCTTGAAGTCGGGGATGGGGGAAACCCGACGGGGTCAAGGACCGCGGGGTCTCGGCATCACGCATTGGGGGGCCTTGGCCTCACAACTAGTTCAGGGCATATGATATGTGGGGTGTGACAGATTTCCAAACCTACTGGATGAATGGACTTAATTAATAACTCGGCTAACATGATCGCATCGCATCGCACTAGTTAGGGTAGCGACTCGGCAGTCAAGGTCGCACTGAGGGAGTGTTGGCATTGGCGATCGTTAGATGTTGTCGCACGAGGGAGCGTTGTTGTGAGGGCATGCATCATGTCATGCTGCATACATGCGCATTAATAAGATTACTTAGATGTATGTGATTGTATGCTTTTCATTAAGACCATATTAAAATTGATGCACATGATAACTTGAGATTAATAGTACCCACTGAGTTGATCACTCACGCCCACTCTGGGACGGTGTTTTAAAACACCAACCAGACTCGTTCATAGGTGTAGGTGATACAGATTTCATGGAGCCTGGCGATGCGAGCCTCGAGGAGGAGGACGAGTTCTCTTACTTCCAGTTGATGAGCAAGACCCCGTCGGATCAGTAGATGGGTCGTTGGATCGCTGCGCAGAGGGCTCAACTTTATTCCTTTTTGACATATTATTCTTTTGTGGTTTTGTTGGGTGACACCATGTGTGACCCTTTATATTTTTCTTGGTCATGTATATGTGTGTATATATATATGTATGCTTGTTCTCTTTCATTTCAGTCCGCAAGTGCATTTGTGCTTCATGTTCCAGGAACTCCAGGCTGCGCATTTAAACATAGATTAATCGCATATTAATGAAAACCGATTACAAGTGACCCCGAGAACTCGAGAGTCGAGCGTATGCACGACCCCCAATCTTTAGGGTGTTACATTGATAGTTATAATGAATAGACATAGCTAACACGGGTTTTGGTTACAGAGGTATGTTGGGAAAGTCGTGGAAGCAAACCTTGAATTCGGACTAAATAGTCAAAAGATAAACGCAAGCAATTAATCACAAACATAAAGAATACATGAGTTTTTACATTAAAAAAACTCTCGTAGGAAAAAAAAACATAGCACAAAGCAACAATGAATCACTATAAATAACGAGTTACAAGAAAATATAAGAAGTTACAGATCAGAAAACCCTCAATTTCTCCTTTCCAAACCCTAAAAATGTTTAAGCCTTGATTGGAATCACATAATCCCATAATTACACCCACATATATAGCATATCACTCAGAATAGGAAATTGATCGTGTAATTATGCAAAATCGTATGCACCGTTAATCAAAGCATCGATCGACACCAATCAAGAAATCCTCGATCTATCGAACCCCACATGTTTAATCAATCGAACATACTCAAAACTATCATGAGAGTTTATAAATACTTTCTAAATTTTGTCGATCGATCGACTCGAGAATTCGATCAATGGGACTGTCTAAAACTATCCAGAGAGCAATCTATATAATTTGAAGTTTACTCGATGAATCGACTGAGGTGGTCGATCTATCGAACACCTGTTTCATGTACAGATTTAAGACATCTTATAACAGTCTCCACCATGGCTTCAATCTCCATTCATGAACCATAGCTCCAAGTTTCATCTCTGATCACCTCCATTATAGCTTCATCATCGTCATTATTTTTTGTGTATATTTCGTCTTCATCAATATTTCATCAGACCCAGAGAAGTCAAACATAATTGGAAATTCTTTGCGGGAACCACCTTTGTAAGAATATTCAACAGATTGACACTCGTATGGATCTTCTCAAGAGTTACACTGCCTTTCTCAAGCACTTATCGAATAAAATGATGACGTACATCAACATGTTTAGTATGAGAATGGTAAACTGAATTTTTCACCAAATTGATTGTGCTTTCACTGTCACAATTAATCAGCATAGCCTATTACTGAAGCCTGAGTTCGTTTATCATTCCTCTTAACCAAACACCTTCATTGAAAGCTTCCGTCACCGCCATATACTCAGCTTCAGTTGTGGAAAGGAAAACGACATACTGAAGCTTCGACATTTATGATAACTCTACTCACTAGTGCAAACAAATACCTGAAAGTCAAACTTCTTCTATCCATATTCTCTGTATAATCTAAATCCACATAGCCTACCAACTTTTTATCTAATTTCTAAAATGTCAAGACATAGTTCATTGTACCTTATAGATAACGAAGTAGCCATTTCATTGCCTCCTAATGTTGCTTGTTGAGGTTTGACATATATTTACAAACAACACTGATTGTATGTGATATCCGGTTTCGTAGAGATCATGACATACATCAAATTGACAACCACCTCGAAAAGGGTAGATAAGACATAACTTGCTTTTCTTCATCTATAATGGGACATTGTTATCAAGAAAGCGTAAAATAAGCAGCATGGGGTGTGCTAATTGTGTTAGCCTTATCCATCTTAAACTTCACTAATACCTTCTCAAGGAGCTCCTAAGGCAGTTAGGTGTAAATTCACCAGTTTTGATCATGTCTTGAAGGTTTCAAAGGCGAAACTCGTAGTGATGAAGGAACAGCAAAACGGTAACCTTTACATGTTGATCGGGAATAACGTATTGGGTGGAGCTGCAGTGTCTGTTTTGCGGTCCACATCAGCACATTTGTGGCATGCACGTCTAGGCTACATAAGCAAGCATAGCATGAATGTACTTTCTGACTGTTCCTTGATTACTGCATTTAAAAGTGTTGATTTTAATATATATGAGTATTTTATATATGTTAAATGTTCACAACCCCGAGTGTAGGGTCATGATGTAGTAATAATCTCAATAAGACTGAGGTTGAATCCATAGGGACTGAAACTTGTAAATTTTTGAAATTAACTAGAAGTATAAGTAGAAGAAGATGTGAAACTAATTCTGAAGTATTTGAGAATATAATTGTAAATTAAGTAATTAAAACTAAGAATTTAAAGGTGGAAACTAGGGTGCCAAGGATCCACTTGTAGTTATCAGAGAGCCCTCTTACTTGATTCAAGTAACATAATTAGAATTGGAGTCCTACTCTGTCTAATTGGAAAATATATCAATAAAACTAAATTTGAACTTCCATTGATCTAATTCTCAATGAAGGAGAACTATGATAAATGATAGGGATTCCATCACCAAACCATGCCCAGGAGATAATGACAAACAATAGGATTTACCAATCTCATAATATCAAAGTAGGAGAATTGTGAAGATTAGGAAGGATTCCATCACCCTACCATGCCTAAGGGACGAGGTGAATAACAGGACTTACTAATTTCACAATCTCAAATCAGGAAAAGAAGAAACTCAAATATATTACAGATCTACTATAATTTTAGTCACAATAAACCATTAAAAACTAAAAGTATTCCTTAAATATCAAATTAGAATCCATGTAGTTCAACATAAATATAAATGAAAGCAATAGAAACATCCCATCATGTTACAAGCTTCATCTCTTGGCCAACAATAAACATGATTGGACCAAAGTCTCTTAAGAAAAATATTAAAATAACTAAGGAAGAAGAAGAAAAACTCTTAGTGACAGCTTCTCCACTTTGCTCTACTCCTTAAACCCTAGAGTATGCCTAGGAACATCCTAGGGAGTCTTATTTTTGTTGTGAAACTCTAACTTTTGCACCTAGTTGAAAAACTCTAGAAACCGCCTCAAATTTACACAATTTGCTAAAATAGACTTTACTCTTCGCAGTTTTAAAAATAAACTTCACTCTGCGCAATTTCACAAAATGACCCAGAGTCTCAGAATATGCTTTTTCAGGACGATTTCAGGATTTCTTTTCTTCACTTAAAATCTTTGATTTTCTTCATTCCTCACTTGATTTTCTTAGATCTTTGAAATGTGAATTCTTCAATCTTTTTCTGCTAAGATCCATTTCTTGCCTTGGTGACTCTTGAGTATCAAATTCATGCTTTTAACACTCTTTTTAATTCAAGATTTTAAATTTACCTTGTAACACAAACATAAGTAAAATAGAACATTAAGTATTATCATGTTTATAAAATCAAGATATAAATGGGGGATAATATGCAATATTTGACACTCAACACTAAACAGTCAAGGTTATCTTTTAAATCATGAAAGTATCTTAGTAAGAATTCTCTAGATTATGTGCATTATGATATATTGGGGTTATTGCTCTTAGTTTCTAGAGGGAGGTCATCGTTCTTTGTATCATTCATATATGACTACTTTAGAAAAGTTTCGGTTTACTTTATGAAGTACAAATATGATGTTTTTGTTACATTCAAAGTGTGAAAGGCAATAGTAGAAAAATAGTTATGGTGGAAGTTGAAAGTTTTGAGAACAAATAATGGAGGTGAATTCACTTCGAATGAATTTAACCAATTTTGTGAAGATGAGGGGATCGTACTGCATCACATAATTAAGCATATACTAGAGCATAATAGTGTAGCAGAATAGATGAATTTGACTTTCTTGAAGAGAGCCCAAAGCATGTTGAGCAATGCTGGGTTAAGTAATGAACTATGGACTGAGGTTGTTAACACGGTTTGTTAGTGAATCGGTCTCCATCTGTGCTGATTAGTTGTAAAATTTTAGAAGAAATGTGGAGTGATCATGAAGTTGATTACTTATAGTTGCGAGTATTTGGTTGTGATGCTTATTCTCATATACCATCCATTAAGAGAAATAAAGTAGACCAAAGAGTGAATAAGTATATTTTTGTTAGCTATGGTGATAGTGTGAAAGGATATGGGCTGTATGACCAGGTCATAGGGAAGATTACGATTAGCCGTGACATTAGGTTTAATTAAGACTCTTTATTCCATAAGGAAGAACACAAGGAACCAGAAAAATCAGCAGTGATCGATGTTGAAACTGAAGAGGGTAAGACACAGGTTGAAGTCGAGCAGCAAAAAGAAGTACAAGAGCTGGTGGAGCAGCTACCTGTGAGGAGAAATGCACCTAAAGATTGTAAATTATTAGCGAGATATAGAGATGACTATAATATTGTATTCGCTCTCATTACTGGCGAGATATAGAGATTGCTAGAAGTCCAATCACAATGAAAAATTTAACCAATGATTAATTAACTTAGTTGAATTGTACATTTTCAATATCAACATATAATTCACAAGATTAATTATTCATCAAAATATTCGTTATATCCGCTAGATGACCCACTTGAAAATCAATCAGAGGCCATCTTTACGATAAAAAATGACCCCCAATGAATATATCGATTTACTTATCATATTGGGCCACATCTGGACATAATTCCAGAGTCCTCAGATCATTTAGGAGGAATTTTATAGAATATGCAGTTTATATAATAAAAAAAAATTAGTAATCGCGTGTACATCTTATACTGTACACCCTCACTTAATAAATCATGATCTAACCGTTGATCTGGAAGAATGACCGTACGTCCACATCATAAAACCTTGAAGAACCTTCTGGGGCACTTGATTTACAAATTTAAAGGAGATTTGACTATTTATTCAAATATAATATTGTCTAACCATCTTATTTAAAAAACTAAATTGGAATCGGTTCTTGATAATCTGAACATCCACAACATAAAACCTCGAAGAACCTTCTAGGACACTTGATTTATAATTTTAAAGGTGATTTGACTGTTTATTCAAATATAATATTGTCTAACCATCTTATTTAAAAAACTAAATTGGAATCGGTTCTTGATAATCTGAACCACATGTTTGATTGGCCACTGAACACCCTAAAAATTGATTGACCTACAACCAACCCTTGAGTGATCACATGTGTGTACATGTATCACAACACATGCATATGCATGCAAATTGAGAATCTGAATAATACATCGTTTTAACACTTGATGTCTTGGTATCGATCCCTAGTGGGGATGGCAAACAGTGAAGTGTCAACGACAGTGGGGTGTACTAACAAGCTAACAAAAAAATAATAATAATTGAGAATCTAAATAATTCTCAATGTTCGAAAGTCTTTCCTTTCCCAACTTCTTTATGCAAGAAAACCAATGTGTTTATGATTGAAGAAGAACCTTATTCAAATGATCTCAACTGTTCATTTAAGAGATCGCAATCATTCGACCTTGGGGCATTCATCACTAATAGATAGGGCTGTACACCAGCAGAGTTAGCTCAGTAGCTCGCTCAACTCGACTCGAATTGAAGCTGAGTTCAAACCAAGTCGAGTTGATTTTTGGAGCTCGAAACGAGTTCAAGTTGAGTTCGATCTTGCCCCAGCTCAACTCAACTCGACTCGAATACTGCTCGAAATCGGCTCGACTCAATATAGGGTTTATATTCCATTAAAAAAAAAACCCTACTCATTTTCAAAAACCATCCCAGCCTGCCTGAACCTTAGACTCTCCTCCTTAACCCTCTCTTCCTCCCTCTCTCTCAGTCGACTAAGCTAACCTTCCTCCCTCTCTCTCTACTCTCTCCCTCATCCTCCCTTACCCGCACGGCCGTCCGATCTCCCTACTCTCTCCCTCCTCCCTTACCCGCACGACCCTCTCTACTCGTCTCTCTCCCTCCTTCTCCCTTACTTGCACCTCTGCATAGCCGTCGTCCAATCTCTCTACTCTCTCCCTCCTCCCTTACCTACACTGCCGCACGGCTGCCGTCCGATCTGTCTACTCTCTCCCTCCTCCCTTACCCGCACGACCGCCATCCGACCATTTCCCTAAACCCTAAGTCTGTCATTGTTATTTGAACTCGGCTCAAACTTTGCTCGAACTCGGCCGAGTCGAGCACGAGTTGCTATTCTGAGCTCAAAGGTTGAGTACAAGCTGAGACTCGAACAGTCCGAGTCGAGCATGAGCTGGGCAAAGCTCGGCTCATCTCAACTCGTGTACACATCTACTAATAGATACCGCAAGTTGCGCCGATGTAGAAACCAGATTCTCGTGATTTTTCTTCTCTTGACGTTATGACAAGAGAAAGAATTAGAAACTGATATCTGGAATCAATCTAAACTGTTCAACCTCTACAAGATAGATATCAAAATCCTATAGAGATTTTAAGGTCTCAAGTGCCGAAAATGATACCTAATTCTCAATTTTCCTGGAACCTCGATTACGAGCTGAAAACTTCAATCAGTTGAACCACCAGCCAACACCTCTAAACCTTGGATTTCTTATGTCATTAAGCTTCATTGAAAAAATCCAAGTAGTCCATAAGTGGTGGAATGTCACAATACTCCCTGGATATAAATCCACCACTGGAGCAACCTCTCTTCTCAATCAAGAAATCACCATAGTCGATCTTTGTATAGTCCCTTATTTAAGATCCAAAGAGGTCATTAAGTGGCTCATCTAATTAATGGATGATCACTAGTTTCTCAAAGCAAGATTAGATCTAATGCTTGAGAGTGGTAAATCGGATTTACACCGAGTAAAAAATTCTTGCTAGAATCCATTGTGTGTAAAATCAACACAAATCCTGTTTTAAGTTTGATTTTGAAACCACAAAGAGCCATTGAGAGGTTATAAAAACTCGTTCAAACATGAAAATCATATCATACAACAAACAACGAGAAATGAGAATGAGATAGAGAGAGAGGGAGAGTTCTGACTCGCCAAGTTGACTTGCTAAGTCTAGGGTTGAGTTAGATTCGAGTTAATAAAAAAATTTAGAAGATGAGTTGTTTCCCAATTTTTTAACATTTGTAATCTTCAATTATTGTTATTGCCATGTGATTTTAATTTATAATTAAAATTCGATTATGACATTGTTTAAATTGTATTTCTTCATGTATCGTATTGAAGTGTGAAGTTTGTGAATTATAGTGTGAAAATTCACATTGTCGTTCTTTAATTTTTTTTAATCATGATTTATTTCTCGGCACTGAGTTATTGTGTTAGATTTTAGATTTTTTTTTTCAAAAGTTTTTTTCCACATTGATTTTGAAAATCTTGTGAAGAAATTGTTAGTTATATTACATATCAAGAATTCTTATGATTTTGATTGAATTTTGAAGCCTTGAAAAGGCTAAAAGCTAAGGATTTATATTATTTTGAAAACTTCAATTATGATTATTCCTTGGGTGAAAAACCCCAGCTCTAATTGGTAGCTTTGGTATAATCCATTGATTGAGGCCGGTTGGGTGAGCACCCAAGTGTGTGTAATATATCAACTACACTGGCCAAGTGGAGGCTCCATTGATCGAGATCGATTAGGTAAGCACCTAAGTGTATGCAACAGATAAGCTACACATGCCAGTGGAGGTTATTTTGCTTAACTATGTTGAGTTCATCCCTCATCGAGAGCTGAGTGGATTTGCTTGCAGGAAAGCGATTGCCGCTAAGGACTGATGCTGTAGTTAATAGTGTTAACCAACTTAATTAAACTAGCCCTAGATATTCTATTGTTAAGTATATTATGACAGTTGATAATACTTGTGTATATATCCTATATTGCATGCATATTTTTAAAGGCATAATTATAATTTTTTATATATATATATATATATATATATATATATATATATATATATATTTGAAAATCTTAATTACTCTGATTTTTATAAAAATATCTTTACACGATTTTAAAGCTTTGATTATATGTTATAAACTATGCGATGCTATCTCATTAGGCTTTGTAACTCACTCTTTTGAGAATATTCAATTTCAGATGCAAAATTAGAGGAGATTTTCCTAAATGAGGAACAATAGTAGAGAGATTTATTTCATAGTTTATTTTCTATTCTTATTTGAAGAATTAATGTAATAAGATCTCGATGGATGACTATTGAATTATTGAAGACTTGATTGGTAGATTAGTAGATGGTGATTGATGATTTAAAAATGAATATTATAATTGTAATAATAATTTAATATAGATTGATTTCTAATATAAATAATGGATAAATGTGGATGTGAATATGAAAAAAAAAATGTAAAATGTTTAAACATATATTCATTATTTATCTCACACCCTTGAATTTGATATCAAAGTCCCTATAATCAACTGTCAGATTTTGGGGCGTGATAACTTTTAACTACAAACTCAAAATTAACCCTTAAAAATATGCATTTATGAAAAATAGTTTGAAAGCCAATGACCTTTGGTATTGGTTAGGACAAAGATCTCATCGATAGCTTTCCACTGATATATTATAAAATGAAATTGATAATTGGTCACAAAATTATGGTCGTTATATTAGACTTTCTAGCCCAATTTCTTTCAATTGTGGTGGACCACAAGATATTCCTTAACCTTGTCTTACATCATATTCCTTCACTTTAAAAATTAAACTCGTCCTCTAGTTTAGATTGGTAGCAGGACATTGTGATTCCCGCATCTGTAGGGCTTCTTCTTTGTCTTTAGTAGTAATTAGTGGTGAAGGTAAGAGAGAGTTGATATTCATCATAAAACAAAAATTCTACTTTCAATTTTTGGCGGTCCAATACTTCTCTTTATACTTTGGTTGTTGATGAGAAGGTAAGAGGGCGTTGATCTTCATCATGATGACCGTGAAAGTTTTCATGACTTTGACCATTAGTTGTAATTAATTATCAAGTCATCAATTCTTTCTGTCAAGCCACTCATCAAATTTTTTTTTATTCCATTATAACTTTATTTATGTTGATCATTAATCCATTCGTGGATCTATCAAGAAATCCATGGTAAAATCCTCTTTGTGATGGCACATGTTGATGCATGTCTGGAGTAGTTGGTCATCAATTAATTCAGTAAGCATTTTGATTGTGGACTCCACAAGAGGCACTCATTCATCTTCATAGGTCAACTCTTTTTATTTATCCTTTGCTTGGGCTAAAAGCATATGGTTCACTGAGTCAACTATCCTTTATAAGATTGGAGCTAAAAACTAGGCACGATGACTTTACCACAAATTGATAGCCCAAGAGCCCCTTTGATGGTTGTGAACTATTTGTTGCCATGAATATAATGTCTCTCTATAAATCGAGCCAACCAAGCAATCATAGCCCAATCTCTCGTAATAATTGTTGAATTTTTCTTTGGAATGCCTTGAACTTTGCCTCAAATAATGCTCGATTCCTCGGAACACCATCTCTAGGATTTCTTTCTCCCGATCTACTATTATAATATATAACCTAAGAAAAGATCTCACGTTGATACCAAACAGTGCTACACCTCTTCCGCCAAATGACGTAGCGGATGTATGGATAAAGAGATTTCTTCTTTTAAATAATAGCATAATATATAACCTAAGAAAAGATCTCACGTTGATACCAAACAGTGCTACACCTCTTCCGCCAAATGACGTAGCGGGTGTATGGATAAAGAGATTTCTTCTTTTAAATAATAGCTTCAAATCTACAATGAGAGAAAAATCTTTGAAAAAAAAAACCAAGAATAAGAATCAACATTATTAATGAAGAGCCTAATAAAAGTATGTTTACAAAGTTAAATTTTGACTCATATAAGTCTTAAACTCTAAATTCATTACTTTTTAAAAATGATAAACTTCTCCAAAATAGTAAATTTATTAAAAATAATAAACGACTTCTAAAGAGGCCCAATCCCTTTGCCTTAGGGGTCATTTGACACCATGGATTTAAAGGAATTTAAGGGGATTTCAAATCCCCTGGTTGTTTGGCACCATAAAGTAATTGGGGGTTTCAAATCTCCTTAAAGAGGGGGTTTGAAATCCACAGTAAAAGCTTGGATTACTTCTAAAATCCTTCCCAAAGTTGCATGTGTAACATGTGTGTCACTAGGCTATTATTCTATTAGGCACATGACCTACTAATGATATCCCAAAACAATTAGATTATCAATTACATCACTATAATTACTTCAATATGATGATCAGCACCGTCCAAACATTTTCCATATAAATCAACGGTTAAAAATTGTTGCTTAGTCACTTGGACATGATCTTGTGCTTGTGGCTCATCTAAGACTTATAATTTCATCATTTTTAGGGAAAGCATATATTTTAGCGGGCTTATTATAACCATTGTGTCAACCATTACATATGTTCACTAATTAGAGATATTAAAGTTGATTTAGTAATTAAATTCAAATCCCTATAAATATACCATACATAGCTACTTTTGGATTAAAGTTTATTCCCAATCCAAGGTGCCAAACACGATAAGAGGATTTCAAATCGAGGGGGTTCCAAATCCACGCTTCCAAATTGGCCCTTAATTTAAATAAAAATTTTATGCTATTATACAACTCTTAAAATCCTAAGATAACATAAAAGTGTAATAAAAAATAGTAACTTATTAAAAATAATAACTTTTAACTA
This sequence comes from Magnolia sinica, assembly GCF_029962835.1. Lineage (NCBI taxonomy): Eukaryota > Viridiplantae > Streptophyta > Magnoliopsida > Magnoliales > Magnoliaceae > Magnolia > Magnolia sinica. The sequence continues at coordinate 77,402,082 of NC_080580.1, read as the reverse complement.
AAAAATTAAAATTAACTAAAAAATAATTTATTTTTAAAAAATGGTTCAGAGCCAATGACTTTTGACATTCGCTAAGACGTAGATATCTTTAATAGATTTTCAACAATATAATATATATGCAAAATAAATAACCAATCACAAAGTTATGGCTATCAGAAGCTATTGTGCACGCTAACCTTGGATTAAAACCTTCTAGCCGTCCATGTGATTTTTCTTGACCTTTGTGCGTAGTAAAAAAAATGCATGAACATAAAAGTTCTAATACAATTCTACAATTGTTCCTATTAGTGTGGGTCACATGAGATTTGTACATTGCTAGTCTTTTATATGCGCTATATCGTGTGGTGGACAAAGTAGATTTCATATATACAAAGGACTTCACACTCACATATTGACGATCTAATCATTTGGAATTGGTTGGATATATAACGATGTAGATTTCGGTAGCTGCTTCGACAATAAAGAGTCTATCTCAGGATACCTTTTTATGATGGTTAGTGAACTTGTGTCATGGAAGAGTACAAAATAGACGATTACAACCTTATCTAGTATAGAAATTAAGTACATAAGTTATCATGAAGTTATGAATAAGGCATTGTTGTAAAACTGATGTCTTAAATCTTGGTCCGCGCTACTCGACCAATCGAGGGATTGACTCGACTAGTTGAAGGTGCCCTTCGACCAGTCGAAGCCCGCTCGACTCAAAATCCAGCAGTGATGTTTCTGAAAATCACGGGGTCTTCGACCAATCGAGGGACAGGCTCGACCAGTTGAAGGTTACATAGATGGTGCGTGAATTTTGCGCGGACTGCGTAAATTGGAAGCGGTTTCAGAGAGGCGCGTAAGTGAAGTTTCCTAAACTATAAATAGGGGTCCCTAGGGTCTTTCTAAGAATGCTAAGGTTTTCTAAAGGGGTTCCAAGGGTTCCTAAAAGGGTTTAAGGTTTTTAAAGGGTGTAGCAAGGGTGATATTCGAGGTTGTTCGAATCGGGTAATTCCTTTCTCTTTGTAATTTCTATTTTCATAGTGGAATTCTGTCGCTTTATGCTGTGATTTTTTCTCAAAAGGGTTTTCCACGTTAAATCTTTGTGTTTTCTTGTGATTGCTTAGGCTCTTGGATTGCTATCCTATATCCATATCTGTGTGATTCCGCAGCACAAATCCCAACAAGCAATACATCCTCGAAACAAAATTATTGAGAATCTTTTGTGACAAGTTAACTATAGTCAACTTTTCTAATAACAATAAATATTTATTAATGTCAAAGCATATTAAAATTAAGTATTTTATTATAAATAAAAGGGTTAAAAATCATTAAGTATCTTTAAAACTCACTAATAAATAACTTCTTATGATGTTGTTTAAGGAGCACGTGATGTTTAAAGAGATTAATTACTTTATATTATGTGAAAAGTTACGACTATAGTATCATGCGGATTCTACGGAAATGAGGAACCACCAAGCATCATAGCTCCCAAAACAGGAAGCGGATTGGATAGTGCACCTCACACTAGCTATATAGCTGTTGTATTGACGTCAACAAACTTTGTGGGTCTGATCACAAGGTATGTGTTATATCCAAATTGTCCATCCATTTGACGAGCTCATCTTAAGGCTTGAGCTGATGTATTGGCATCAGCAAGTTCTGTGGGTCTGATAATGTTGTATGTGTTATATCTAAACCGAGCTAGTCTTAAGGCTTGAGACTAAAAATAAGATAGATATAACTATCAATTGGATCACACTGTAAAAAGAAGTGGGGGATTGAGCGTCTACCATTGAAACCCTTTTTGGGGTCACAAAAGTTTTGGATCAATATGAAATTTGTTTTTCCTCTTCATTCAGGTATTTGTGACCTTGTAACAGATTGTACAGAAAATAAGCGTTATAGTGGGCCCTATGAATTGTTTAACAGTGAAAATCATTATCTTCACTGCTATTTGTGGTGTGGCCCATATGATCTTTGGATATGACTCATTTTTTGGATAATGCACTAAAATGATCTATAAAAATAGATGAATGGTGTAGATATAATAAATACATCACTGTGGGGCCATGTAACTTTGATCTCCCTTGAACCGTTCGTACAACTCGGAGCTCGAGTAGCGTCAGTGCTCGTCTTCGCACGGCACGTACCTACAGCAGCTATATAGCTGCCGTTTGGTACACCAGCCAATCCGCTTCCCCAAAAACACCACGTGTCAGAGATGGTGCCAGCAAGCAGTGAATTAGGCGCAGCCAACCTCCGGTGAGGCCCTAACTTGGCCCACCTTGATGTAGCGTAGTATATCTAAAGCTATCCATATGTTTCTCGTGATTATTATATAGCATGAGATAAAAAATGAAGTAGATCCAAATCTCAAGTGGACCACGTTATATGAAATACTGGTGATTGCACTGGGTCTCAAGAAGTTTTTAACAGTAAGCATTCAATCACCCCTATTTCTTGTTGTCTGTTCCACTTGTATCTGTTTCGTCTTTTGAGCTTCTGCCGTGGAATGATCTGGTAAAACAGATGGACGGTGTGGATATACTACGGAAAGGGATTGGCTACTCCCCCTGCCACCAGCCCCGTGGCTGGTGGTCGGTGCTCTGTGGGCCCCACCATGATGTATGTGTTTCATCCTTTCCGTTCATCCATTTTTACAGATCATTTTATTGCTTTATCCCAAAAATGAGAGGTACATAAATCTCATGTGGACGACACCACATGAAAACATTAGTGATTGGATATCCATAATTAAAATCCTCCTGAGGCTCACTGTACTGTTTATTTGATATCCAATAGGTTGATTAGGTCATACAGTCCCACATGAAGGGAAAAAACAAAAATCTCGTGGCCCCAAAATGTTTTTTAATGATGTACGCGCATTTAACACTGTTTCCTGTAATGTGGTCTAATTAAGATTGGGATATACCTCATTTTCGGTCTCATACTGTAAAATGATCCGTAAAAATATATGGACCGAATGGATGAAACACATACATCATGGTGGGGCCCACGGAGCACCGACCATCAGCCATTGGCTGGTATCAGGGGGAGTAGCCAATCCGTTTCCATATACTACACATACATCAAGGTGGGCCCGCCCACACCTTGTCGGGTAACGCCGGACCGCACCTAATTCAGTTGATTATCGTGGACCCCATCTCAGACAGCACCACATGGCTCGATCAAGTCACGCCACGTACGTCAGGGACCACCGTCCTCGGTGGCTCTCTGGATCCACTGAATCCGCATCGGTCACACGAGCTACAGTTGCACGTTGCTTTAAAATGAGGCATCCTTGCGAATCTTGGTACCTATGACAATGGCCCATGGACCCGCCTCGGGAAATGACCCAATCGTACAATTTTATTTTCCTGTAATGTCTCTTTCCAACTTAAAATCCTAGCCATTAAAATTGTGTGCGACACCATCAAGATCAATTCATACGAAATTTGGAATAACCCATTAATCAGGTGGGCCACATAAGTTCACTTCCTTGATCAACGGATATCGACTGATTTCAAAGATCTACCCGCATGACGTATGGATCATTCCGGTTCTCGTCCCAGGTGGGTCTTATTATGGGTAAAACCGTTTGGACGGATCAGATTTTATTGGCAAGTTACACGCTGGCAAGTATGAAAGGTTGTATGTTAAGTTTCCATCCAACAATGTGTGTATGTTTCTCGACACGCTCATTGATGGCAGCACACGTGTGTAGAGGTTTGTCTGAAGTGTGAACTGGGACAGCAGTGGAGCGAGATTAGTCGAAGGTGGACCATCCATTTCTTCACTGTTCGTAGGCCTGTTGCTGAAAAGAAAGGCTCTGATGTACGGCTATCGATGTCGTATTATTAGTGGGGTTGATTGATGGATGTCGGACAGAGCGTGGGAACTGCAGCTGCAGAGACTGCAGCGTAAAGAAAAAATCAAAGTACAATAAAAGACAAAAGATGGTTGTCCACCACCATCTTTCAAATTACATGCACACGTGTCAAAGATATGGAGACTACCATGTCCGGAAGAGTTCGCTGGATTGAACAATTTTAACCATCGAATTGACGGATGTCAAGTGGACGGTTAGTTATAAAATATCCATCTGACCTACTTCAAGTAGCATAATCAAACGGTTCAGATTTTTCGTCAGTGTGGGGGATGTTCCATCCACGATGGGACCAACAATTTGGACGGTGGAGATTACGGTACATGTACGCCATGCGACTCGGATTGGGGAGTGACCACCGCTGCCAAGTCGGTGGTGTAAAAGCTCTGTGGGCCTACCATGATTATGTAATTTATCCCCGCCGTCCATCCATCTTGCCCACTCATTTTAGCGCATAATCAAAAAAATGATCCATATCCAAAGCCCAAGTGGACCACACCACACGAAACAGTTGAGATTGAGGGCCCACATTGAAAACTTCTTAAGGGCCACTGTTATTTATAAAGCCATGATGAAAGGAAAACAGAAATATCAGCTCAATCAAACATCTGTGGCTTAGAAGTTTTCACCGGTAGGCACTTAATCTCCGCCGTTTCGTATGGTGTGGTCCACTTGAGCTATGGATATATCTCATTTTGGGCTCATCGCCTAAAATGAGATAAAACGTTTGATGGACGGTGCAGATGAAATAAATACATCATGTTAAGCACTTGTCCACCAACCATTTGGGTGGTGTAGGGGTCACAAACCCATCCCAGTACTCGGTGAAATATCACATCAATCACACACACCGTGTGTGTGTGTATATATATATATATAAACAAAACATGACAAAAGGACGAATGCCAACTCATCCGGACGGAAGGTTATTGCGTACTAAGTAAATTCTGTGGGCTCTAACGCGGTTTTTGTCTTTTATCCACGCCGTCAATCAATTTTAACAGAAAATTTCAGGGCAGGAGACCAAAATTTAAGCATATTCAAGTGGACCACACCAGAGGAATCGGTGTGAATTGAATGCCTACCGTTGAAACTTTTTGGGGTCTCTAATCACAAATGGACAGTTCTGTGGTAAGGCTTACCGTGATCTATCTGCTAATCTACGCGATCCATCCCTTCACTTATATTATTTTAATATGCGTGTACAAAAATGAGGCAGATCCAACGCTCAACTAGACCACACCAAATAATAAGCTTGGGAAGCTGCATTAATCATCTATGGTGTGGTCCACTTGAGCGTTGGATCTACCTCATTTTTATGGAAACGGATTGGCTACTCCCCCTGACACCAGCCAATGGCTGGTGGTCGGTGCTCCGTGGGCCCTACCATGATGTATGTGTTCTGTCCATGCCGTCTATCTATTTTTTCAGATCATTTTATGGTATGAGACAAAAAATTAGGTATATCACAATCTCAATTGGACCACATTACAAAAAAATGTGTTGAATGAGTGTCGATCATTAAAAACTTTTTAGGGGCCATAAAAGTTTTGGATCAAGTTGATCTTTGTTTTTTCCCTTCATCTGGGCTTTTATGACCTAATTAACATATTGGATGTCAAATAAACAGTACAGTGGTCCTTAGGAGGATTTTAATGGTGAATATCCAATCACTATTATTTTCCTCTGGTGTGGTCCACCTGAGATTCTCATACCTCTCATTTTTCGAATCAAATCCTAAAATGATCCTTAAAAATGGATGAACAGAATGGATGAAACACATACTTCATGGTGGGGCCCATAGATCACCGGGGGGCTGGTGGCAGGGTGAGTAGCCAATCCGTTTCCCATTTTTATGCATAGATGCGGTGGGATTAGAAGGGATTAGGTCTGGGGAGAATGGAAAAGCTAAGAATTACATTAAATGAAATTGCATTGGTCCCGTGCCAATTTCACTCAATATTAGCAAGCTGTGTAGGTCCCACCATGATGTGTGGGCTATATCCACATTGTCCACCCATTTATCAAGATTAATTTAGAGCATGGGCCAAAAAATTAGGTAAATGTAAAGCTCAAGTGGACCCCACCATAGAAAGCAACAGGGATTGAATACTTACTGTTGAAAACTTCTTTGGGGCTACATAAGTTTTGGATCCACCTCATTTTTAGGCCCATGCCATAAAATGAGGTTAAAAAACAAATGAACCGTTTATATGTAACATGTGTGTTATTCTCAATAATTTCAAATGATGGTGGGCATATCCATTTAATGTACCTCTGTATTATCAACAAAGCATGACATTAATCTTATCCCATGGCAACAGGGGACGATCCCTGCCATGGGTAATAAGTATATTTTTTTAATCCCATCCCACCTGATCCCTTCTAATCCCACCGCCCAAATAGGCCCTAAAATGATATGAGAGAAGGGATGGACGGCATGGATTAGAAGATAGATCACGGTGTGCCCGCCCACAGAACCGCCGGATGACAATTAAACATCACAGTGGGCCTTACAAAGGTTTCAAATGTGGACATTATCATTCCCACTGTTTCCAAGTGGTGTGGCCCACCTGAGCTTTGGATATACTTCGATTTTGGGCTCAAGCCAAAAAATGATCAGGAAAAATGGATGGCTGGCGTTGATAAAACATATACATCTATGGTGGCCAAGAGATTTTACTCAGCGCACTCAGTTACTCAGTATGCAATCCCTCGATGTATGTGTTGTAAATCTATACCATTCATCTGTTTTTCTAACACCTCTTAAGTGTGAACCCAAAATCGAAGCAGATAAAAATCTCACGTAGACCACACATAGGATATAATTGTTATTGAATTATCACCGTTAAAACTCCCTAAGATCTACCGTAATGTTTATTTGCCTTCCAAAACCTGTTGATATATAAGGTTACGCATAAAAGGTAGCTTGATTTAAAACTTTGGTGGTCCACAAAGTTTTTAATAGCCATTCATCACTGCTTCTTGTGGTCCACCTAAGATTTGGAGTTTTGCCACTGCCATATAATGATCTGCCGAGAGGGATAGGCAGCTCAGATATACAACGCATGCATGGAGGTGGGCCCCACGGTCAGGGTCCCAACCACATCCCTCTGGCCGCAGCTAAGTCGCGTGCAAGTAGGGGGTGTTCATTGAGTCGAATCAGGTCAACCTGCGTCAACTTGACCCGGCTCGGCCAATAGCTGACTCAAGTCGAACTCAACTCTGCTTGGTTCGGTCAGCAGCTCAGGCCAGTTGAAACCGATTTCAAGTGTGCAATGCATTTTTTTTTTTTTTTTTTTACTGCATGTAAAACTGCAATAACTGTTTACAAGTATCTAATCAAACACATTACTAGCAACATCAAAATCAAAGAAAATGGTATTTGTCTCTTATATATAACTTCCTTACTACTAGTTGATACTTTGATTGGAGCCTAGTTGAGTTCGGGCAATCTTAAACTCAGTTTGAAAGTTTTTCAAACAGAATAAATCAACTCGGCTCAACTCAAACTCAGCTACAAACCGAGTGGAATCAAGCTTTTTCGTGTCGCTAACTAAGGTAACTCGGTTCGTGTACACCCCTCCGTGCAAGTCATCCATGTAAGCAAATCCAAGCCATTCATCAGGGGGCACTTTTGAGTAAGACCTTGACCAAAAGAATAGGCCAGTCCACTATTCAAACGGACCACATTTGTAAATGAATTTGAACCGCTAATCATATCTTTCCAACACCACTCAGTATGTGGGGCCCACACGCTAAAATTCGATACAAGAGCACTTTCACCACCGGGTGAATGGTTCCGATATGGATGTAAAATGACACACAAACACTTCAAAATCAGAACCACCGAATAGCAGGGCCCGCTGTCAATGAAGCGCGAAAATCACACAACCCGAATTATCCTGACCGTCCAATAGGTGGCAACCACTAGATGGTTAAAAGAATCTCGTTCATTTTGTTCGAAATCAACGGTGTAGATCAGAATATTGGGCCACCCAATCAGTATCTTTTTTAAGTCATGATCCAACCACTATGGATCCCACGGTTTCAACAGTCCAGATGATCATAAATGCATGCCAATCGTACGATGGTCGAATCACCACTATTATAGAAGCAACAGTGATCTATCACGGTAGTCAATCCAAACCGAAATTGGGAAAAAAGAAAAAGAAGAGTGGTCGAATCACCACTCCTCTTTCTTCTCCTTGCTTTTACTTTTACCACAGAATAAGTCTTTGCTTTTTGGGATTCGTGTAGAGAGAGAAGGAGAAAAGTAATAGAGCGAGTGAGGGTTTTCTTTTCTCCTTTCCTTTTTTGAAAATTGGAGGGAAAGAAGGGGCAAAAGAGTCAGGCAACACAAATTACGAAGGGGATTAGAGAGGGCAAGGGATCCGAAAACCTCTTCTTCTTCTCCTGCAGTTGCAGTTTCTGACTATATCTCCCCTCGATTTTCCACAAAATAACCGAAGTGCCCTGTTGCAGATATTGATTGCCTGTGTCCTGAGCATGGAAAGTTCCTCTAATCAGAAGCTGTGTGGGACCTACAAAGATGCCAGTAACAAATCCACTCCGTTCATCAGTTTTGAAAGATAAAATTAGGATATTATTATAAAAATCAGGTAGATCCAAGATCCAAGTGGTCCACACTATACGAAACAGTGGGAAAAGAAACGTCCACGGCTGAAACCTTTCTGGAACCGACCATTATGTTTATATGCTATCCAAACCGTTGATAGTGTTATCATCCTGGTACAAAACTTCTGTGGCAACCACAAAGTTTCCAACGGTAGGCATTCAATCTCCGCTTTTGCGTGTGGTGTGGCCCACCTGAGTTTTGGATCTACCTGTTTTTTTAGATTATATTCTATTTTTTTCCTTGTAAAATTGATGGACGGAGTGGATTTATGGTGAGAATGTCTGTGGGCCCTACACAGCTTACGACTACGCAACTTCCTGTGCCCGGAGAACAGGCAATCCGCGTCCACCAGCCTCACGGGGTTACTTTCACTGCACGTGGGCGAACGACATAACTGTGTGAAATCCATGCCGTCCATCATTTACACTACCCCACGTTTGGCCGCGGATTGGGTACTACTCCGCCTGTCCCGACTCGGCACTGGCTGGGGCACAGAAGGGCCACCGTAATGTACGTGTTTTATCCACACCGTCCATCCATTTTACCATACCAATTTAAGCTATAAGCCCAAAAATGAGTCAGACCTAAGGCTCAAGTGGACCACATAGTGGAGATTAAATCCCTACCGTTGAAAACTTACTGGGGCCACGGAAGTTTTGGATTAAGCTGATATTTCTGTTTTCCCTTCATCCAGGTCCATGTGACCTTATGAACAGATTCTGATGGCAAATAAACATCACGGTGGCCCTTAGAAGGTTTCAACGGTGGACATCATTATCAGCGCTGCTTCCTATGATGTGGTCCATCTAAGCCTCAGATCTGTCTCATTTTTGGTCTTCTTCGCTAAATAGATATGGCTAAGCGAATGAATGGTGTGGATAAAACTAATACATCACCGTGGGGCCCTCAAAGCCCCAGCCTATGCTGAGCTGTGGACAATTGGAGGGAAGTATTCAATCCTCATCCAAAATACTGCTTCATCGAAACGTCAGAGATCCAACGTTGATACAAAACATTTAGGCTGGAAGCGGATTGGCTAGTATACGTGTTGTATTGACATCAGCAAGTTCTCTGGGTCTTATCATCGCTGGAGACATACCCGGACCTCTAAAACAAGGTCGGGAGATTGATTGGGAAATGTCATGCCCCAAACTCGGAAACCGGATTCATAAAATTCTCGATCGCCGAATCCGACGCCGATAGCCTTCGTAAAACCTCATTCTCGGCTCCCAATGTCCATTTGTCAGGTTCCGATCCTCGGATGCTATGAGGAGGATTTTCAACACCAGTTTGATTCGTAATAAGCATAACCAAAAGCATAACCCACAAACAACAACCAAAAACTCTCTCATATTTTCACTATGATAAAAAACTTTACAAGTACAATGAGCATAAAGGGAAATACAATGATAATGGACAAAAAGCTTCAAGATGATTTACTATGCGCTCCTGCCTCAGCGCTGCTGCGGTCTAACATCACCTGCACGCAACGGTCGTGCATAAGTTTATAGAAAGCTTAGAGAGTGGTGAAAGTGTGTGCGCAAGATAGTAATACAGTTATGCAGTATCAGAGTAATGCGAAACATGCTGATGAATCCATAAATGCTATTAGCCGTACCAAGGCCATGCGGTGCAAGGCATGACTGATGTCAACCATGCCAAGGCCATGCGGTGCGAAATACAACTTAAGCATGCAAATCCTCATTTAAGTCCACATATCAATACAGCTCAACTCTGGAATATAATCAGGGTCTAGTACACTACAAGCCAGATTGCCGCCCCATTGCGCGTAATAAGGTGAGTAGAAGAGACCTCACTATCCGCCTGCTAATATCGGGCTCGGCTCGTCGATAGCGGACCCATTCCTCGAGCTAGTCAAACTTAGCCTAGCTTTGCCCCCTCCTTTCGGGTGGGTAAGGCCGCACCCCCTTCCAACCGACCACGACACAGTGGAAAGCGCGGCCTTCTGATAATCGGCACTCAGCGCTCATACACGTACTCGGTCTAGACGTTGGAGCAACCTCTTGGTACCATAAGGGTTTAGGGACTTTCACTCAAGGATATTTATAGCACCCCATGTAGAATAAGATTTTCGGTATCCAATCCTGCCAACTACGCTACGCTTGTGGTGGCTATAACCCTAATGTCACTAGGGCATACAGTATACATGTTACACAATGCGAGATGCATAAATCACGCAATCCAGTCATACAGCAATCATGCGCGTACCGCGCGCTCATGTGGGCATCTCCCTTTTCCAGGGAGTTTCATAATAATATGTCTAATGGCATGAGCTATGATCAATCACTCATCTCATCACAAGCATGCAGATGATGCATATGGGCATGTATTATGATGTTATGTTGTCACATACTCATAATCGGTATCGATAATCAACATCGATAATCGACACCAATAATCAGGGTCGATAACGGCCTAGATAATCGGCACCGATAATCAGCATCGGTAATCGGCACCGATAATCAGGGTCAATAGTCGGCGTCGGTCTCGACAATCGACACCAATAATCAGCAGATAAACAAAGCGGGGTCCATAGATGATCAGCCAATCAACCCTAGTATAAGGATCGACACCTGACCGTGGTTTTATCAAATCCGATAGCACGGAGTTATTTGTCTATGGCGAATGGGGGCCACTTATTTGGGTTAACTCACAAGAGAATGGGCCTAACCAGGCCTAAGGGAAGGTCACAATGTAGACCCGTGTCCTAATCCGTCCTGTTTCGTTAGCTTCCGCGGTCCTTCGGTCAAATTTGCAACCTTCGCACCGTATTCGGTATTTGCGCATGATCCTAAGCCGGGTCTCGCGCCGACGTCGGCTTGGTCCGAAAGTTATATCATAGTGACCGCGTCGCCGCCGCGGTTCCAACGCCGTGACTTGCGACTGAACCATACCCATGTAAGAAGATGCCGATCAGCGTTTATTCCGAAGAAACACCGCGCGTTGCGGATTTCGAGAGAATCTCTACTATTAGTCCCATCAATCAACCATTAAAGCATCCCATACCTCAAGTACAACAACCCATCACCACCTTTTACAAAAGTCCACCATTCTTTCCACCTCACCACTCCTCTTTTCCAAATTTCAACAACAACCATACACCTTTTCACAATTTTCAACCCAAACCATCCCCCATCACTCCATCACCCATCTCTTTCTCTCTCTCTCCCTCCCTTTACAACTATCTCTCTTATTCATTTTTTTCAAAAAAAAATCCAAAATCCAAGAGAGAGCACCATGAGTCCCCCATGGTGAGAAAACTTCATTTGTGAGGTCCACCTTTTCTACCCCTTCATCTCTCATCTCAACCATCCATTTCCCATCTTCCTCCATCAAAGGGTAGCTCAAGGAACTAAGGAAGCCAAGGGAGCAAGAAGATCAAGTGGTGGGTGCCTTGATAGGGTAGATTTTCATATTTTTAAGATGGGCCAAGTGAGGCCAACCGATCAATGGTTTGGATCTCACATTGGACCCTAAGATGTGGTCGATGGCCCACTTGGATCATCATGATCATTCCATGATGGGGCCATTCTCCATGGACCCCATCATGATGTTTATTTTCTTGTATGTTTAGGGTCATCTAGACCGTTTAATTTGGTGGAGAAGGGATCTCCACCGTTGGATTAATTTTTAATGGGCCACATAAAATGGGACCCACTTGATGTATGATTTAGTGCAAGGGAGGGCCCATAGTGCCGGGGTCCCTCCATCACACGATCTCACTCTCTATCTCTCTCCCTTTTTATTTTTAATTGTTTTATTTTTATTTTTATTTTTATTTTTATGAGGTTATGTGTGGCCCACTTGAATGGACCCCACCATAGGGTATGTATTCCATCCAACTCACCTACGAGTGGGGCCCACCTTGTGTGTTGTATACACACAATCCTCCTTGAGGTGGCCCACATAAGCAAGGCCCACCTCTAGTATATTTGGAGAGAGTCCAGCGTCCAGGGACGCTGGACGTTTCATGGAAAAGGTAAAAGAAAAAAAAAGGATTTGCTTGGTTTGGGGATGGCCCACTTGTGTAGGCTCCACCTTGAGGCATGTATTAAATCCACACCATCCATTCCCTTCCCAAGCTCTTTTTAGCCGTTGACCTGAAAGAGGGGATCCATCAGACTTTCAGGCGGGCCATACCGTAGCAAATGATGGTCTTTACCATTAAAACTTTCCCTATTGGTTTTATGCATCGAAACAGGTCCAATATTGGGCTCGTTTAACTTGTCTAGAAGCATGGAAGGCCATTGGATGGAGTGGATGGCTTGGATATGGACCCCACTGCAAAACCCATCAAAAAACAATCAAAAATATATATATATATATATATATATATAACGTGAACTCTTGCCACAATTCCATTAATCACAGGACTTTCACAGCTCTTCCGGAGAACCGACACCATTCACAACCTAGTGGCCCCACCTTGATGTTTATATGCTATCTAAACCGTTCATATGGTGGGCCCCTATCCGACGTGGGCCCACCCCAAAATCAGCTCGATCCAAGACCCAGGCGGCCCACACCGTATGGAATAGTGGGATCGAACCTCTACCTTTGAAACCCATTTGGGGTCCACAGAAGTTTTGGATCAGGGTGAAAATTCCTCCCACCCTCTATTTAGGCCCATTCGGCCTTGTCAACGGGTCGGATGGCATAGAAACATTTCGGTGGGCCCCACATGGAGCCCACATTGATGTATGTGCTTCATTCCCACCGTCCGCCTGGACGGTGGACGTGGACCCACTGTGACGTGTGTGGGCCCACTGTGATGAGTGTGTGGGCCCACTGTGATGTGTGCGCGTGTGTTTATATATATATCTATTTATAATTTTATAGTTCATATTATATTATATACATGTATTATGTATATATATTATATACTATATACATATTATATACTATATTATATGTATATTTTTTTTTTTACTAATGTGGAGGCCCGTGATTGAGGCCCACCTCAGTACTTGTGACCCATGGTTGAGGCCCACTTTGATGTATATAAAAGGCCCATGGGTCGAGGCCATTTAATGTATTAGAGGCCCATGGGTCGAGGCCCATTTAATGTATTAGGGGCCCATGGGTCGAGGCCCATATGATGTAATGGGACCAATGAGTTGAGGCCCATTTGATGTGCACATGGGGCCCAATTGGTGAGGCCCATTTGATACATATAAGGCCCAGGTGAGTAGACCCATTTGATGTACATATGGAGCCCAACTGTCGAGGCCCATTTGACACGTGTAAGGCCCATAAGCTTAGGCCTATTTGATATGTTCTGAAGCCCCCGGGTTATAACCCATTGCAATGTACATAAGGCCCATTGGTGTGGCCCACTTAATGAATATAAAGCCCATATGACTTGGCTAATTTGATGTATTTAAGGGCCCAATGGATGTACCTAAGGTCCATTGCAATGTGTGATCCCAAAATAACTTATGAAATGATATTTGTGGCAGTCGTGCCTTGGGAGCAATGTTGGTTTGACGTCCACATTGTAAGTGTAGTGTGGTTAAATGTCCGCATTATGACTTTTCCTAGGGCCCATTGTTAGGCTCGTGCGTGTTATGTGTAGGCCGTCTAGGCCCACCTTTGTTATGTACATCATCCATCCCATATAACATGTTTAGTTCCATAATTCATGATCATATGCATCATACGTATGCTTGATATGAAAAATGACTGATCATAGCATATGCCTTCGAACAGATTGTTTAGGGGCTCCCATATAGGGGGTGTTGCCCTATATGAGCGCATGATACGCGCAGGATTGCTGTTTGACTGGATAGTGTGATTCATGCATTCGCATTGTGTGATATGGTTACTATACACCCTAGCGACATCAGGGTCGTAGCCTCCACAGACGTATCGTGGTTGGCAGGATTGGATACCGAAAATACTGTTCTACATGGGGTGCAATATATATCCCTGGGTGAAAGTCCCTAAACCCTTATGGTACCAAGAGGTTGCTCCAACGCCCTTGATAGACGGTTGGGGTGGATCTCGACCTCAGGGTGGGTCCATGGCCAGTGCAAGCCATCAGTACATTGGTGGGGCCTACAGTCAGCATAGGGCCCCTGGTTGGTGCAGCCGACTGTCATTTTGGGTGAGGCCCACCTACATTTATGCAGGGCCCACCAACTCTTTACGTGGAGGCAGGCTCCTCGTTGGAGCTGTCTCCTCGCCAGGCTCTGCTATAGCTGGATTCTTGGGACCCATTCATGTCCCAACCGTTCATACGGTGTGGCCCACTGAGACTGTTTGATGGTGTGCCCATCTGCTGCGTACAGTTTACCGAAAAAGGAGCCTACGTGACTCCATGCACTGCCTTCAGCAAGGCCGACTGAGGCACGTTTCCAGCCGCATGAAGGTCTGTTTGTGGCCTAGTTCGGGGTCATCTTCCCAGCCATGGATTGGCATGGTGTCGACCCATCTTCCTGCCGTCGGAGCTGAGTCAGGTAGCCTTCATGCAGGGCCATGTCTGGCCATCATTTTAGCTCAGAACGCTGGCCATTGTTTGGTCGGGTCTTAGCCCGAATCAGGTGCTGCAAATGGGTCGGTTTCCAGTTTGGAACAGAGCCATTGATCGACTCAGTTTTAGACCGGAAGCAAGGCCATGGGTTGGCTCCGTTCTGGCCTAAAAACAGGGACCTACTTAAATGCTTTGCTTTAGGTGTGAACACAGCCATTACTTGGCTGGCTTTCAACCCATCTATGGCCACATTCAAGCCTGGTGTTTGCCTGAGACCTGACCATCATTTGGTCAGTCCCAGCTCTAAATAGAGGCTTGAAATGGACCGCTTAATCAACACAAGGGTATTTGCCGGTCTGTTTTCTATCCGAAGGCATGGCCATTAATTGGCCATCCTTCATCCTAATGCAACCATCACTGTGGCCTCAACCTAACTGAAACAGAAAGAAAGAAATGGAAGGAGAAATGGTCACCTGTGGAGGAGAGAACAGCTCTCTGTTTTTCTTTCTCTTACACTCTCTCTTTCTTCCACTCTTGATATAAATTTCCTAGGGCTACAGGGCCCGTCTTATAGAAGGAGTGAGAGAGAGGGAACGGTTGGGATCGTTTCCCCAACGGATGGCTAAGATTCATCCTACTTAAAGAGGAAGGGCGGTTCTTTTTCTCCCTTCTACCACAGGCTCGGGTCGGGTAGTTTTTGGCACGGATTGGACGGTGGCATTCAATCTCCTTCGTCCGTTTACAAGTGATCAAACGGATATACCGTTTTGATCGTGTGGGTCCCATGAAGGATTTGGATGGTTTAGAATGCTCGGAAAACGATTGTGGTGGCCCACTTATAGGTTGGAAGTGGGTCGGTTTGAAACAGAGAGAGGAAGGGCGGGAAGATATTTGCGAAATGCTCGGTCAGAGCTAGTTTGACCGAGCATTGGGTTTAGTACACCTCGTGCCCAAGCACTCTTTGTGTACATGCATTGTGTAGGGGTCCGCTGAAATGTGATTACCATGATCTAATCCGTTCATTTGCATTGGGGGACAGTACCCAGGGATCCTGGTTCACTTTGGGTTGATAGTGAGTCCTGGGTGGCCTGTTACATACATCCTTGGGCCATCATTGGCCCATAAGTCGTGATCCACCGATCAGGTGGGCTTGACAAACTTTTTCAACGGTTAATATAGGGTATTAGTTATGATGAAGGCTTCGTTTGTAGCTAACGAATTCTAAAGTGTTAGTGACAAGTGTGTTGCACCAGAATTAACTAGCATAAT
Source organism: Magnolia sinica (assembly GCF_029962835.1). NCBI lineage: Eukaryota > Viridiplantae > Streptophyta > Magnoliopsida > Magnoliales > Magnoliaceae > Magnolia > Magnolia sinica. The sequence goes on along the minus strand of NC_080580.1, from coordinate 77,385,810 downwards.
GGCTTCAACTTTGAGTGTTCGAGTGGTCTCACCTTCCTGATTGTCGTAGGGAGTATTCTGGCTTCTTGAGACCCTGATGGATGGCTCTAATGTCGACGGGAATCCCCATCCTGCGTATGTCGAGTTCACGTTTTGGTTAACCCAAGTAATTTTTAGTTTAGTGTGGGTTTAAAAGGTAACACCCGTGTATTGAAGGTACGGGGTGTTACTGGCTTCATGTATATTAAATAGGCCGCACCGATAGGCCTCATTTATATCAAATCAGGCCCAACCTTATGTATAATTGAGATCTGACATATTCATAAGTTAGCATAGAGGTAAATGAAGTGAAAACATTATCAACTTATTTGGAACCTACCATGGTCCTTAGAAGTTTGAACGGTGGATGCCACTATCTACTATTTAAATGGTGGGGTCCACTTGAACTTTAGATCTCACTCATTCTTTTGCTCATGCCATGAAATGATATTTCATAAGGTTAGACAGTTTGGATACAACACATGCATCATGGTGGGTCCCATAGATAGACAGCATGGATGGAATAGGTGGGACCCACGGAACTTGCTGCCATGTACAGCAACTGGTGGTGGGGTCCACTTACTGCCGTGTACAGCAGCAGGTCCCACAGACCATACTGACATGAGCAGCCATGTAGCTATTACACGTGCAGCATGCAACCTCCAAAATGGGCAGAGGTGGGTCCCACATAGGGCCCACCCTCATATACAGATACATCTACACACACACACACACACACACACACACACACACACATATATATATATATATATATAACATATCATATTATATATTAAAATAATATAATATAATATATTACATTGTATTGGTGTAGTACAACGTCCAGGCCCTGAACAACTTGGACATACACGTGCATCAACGTAGCCCACACGTGAGGTAGGTCCCACCGTCCAAAGACGGTGGACGGTTTGGATAAAAGGCATACACGTGGTGTGGCCCATCAAAATGGATGGACAACATGGGTGGGTCCCATGGGCCCCACCGTCCGTCCATACTACACCGTTAGCCACTGTACAAGGCATCAATGCTAATACCTCAGCGTTGAAATGAGGTATCTTTTACTCAGCCTACCCCTGGAGCTATGGATCCGGACATGAATAAATGCATCAAGGAGGGCCCCACACGGACGTGGTCCCACCATCCAGGGGCAGTGGACGGTCTAGATAAAACACATACATCATGGTGTGGCTCGTCTGAACGGATGGAGGACGCAGATGGGTCCTATGGGCCCCACTGTCAGCACACATGTAACATCCTGGATTTTCACTGTTTTGGATTTCCAAAAATCTATCAATTTTTTAAAAAAATTTAATTAACCTAAATATTACTTAATAACCATTAGTACTCAATGTTAGTGTATACAGGGGTGTTACCAGTAAAGAACCGCACCAGTTCAATTAATCAGCCGTAGGAAGCCAATGAATCCGCCCGATCACTTGAACATCAGGTGTAGTGTAACGTCCCGCCTAACCAGAACAGTGTCCTAGGGCGTCCACGTAAGATTTGCCACAGGACCGTTCGTTTAAGCCACTCGTAGTGAGGTATCACAAATAAATTAGACCAAGATTAGCCCAATTGAATAAACCAGACGGGTCCTGATAGAACCTGGTGCAGGCCTCCAAGCCAGATGGCCGTTTACACCTAGCGACAGCTCGTGCGGGCTATACCGCGACATGGGAAGGTTAGAAAATTTTAAAAATTTAGGAAAACATAGATCTCACTGGGCTTGGGGACCATTGCGGACCACGGACCTAGTGGACACCCAGAAGTGGAATCTGGCACTTGCCAGATGCGCCCCACTAATGCCAGAATTGGAATCTGACACGTGTAAATAAAACTAAGATGTAAGACATTTCAGCAGTCGAATTTTTTCATAATTTACGATGAGGGTCTAATGTATTTTTCTACGCCCGTTCACAAACTCTGGGACCCGATCGTGGAATGGTGACCGTTGATCGCAAATCAGACCCGTATGACCAAACCCTATATCTGATCGTTTTCAAATTTTGCATGGCCCTTCATTGGGCCATGGAGCACCTATCCTATAAGTTTCGTGGTCAGAGGGCCACCAGAACTGCTCCAATCACCGGAATGGACCCCACATGGCCATTTGAAGATCGGAACCGTTTACTCAAATCCCATATTCGTTCATCCGTTTGTTCCAAATTTTATATGGCCCCTCACTGGGCCATAAAGCACCTGCACACCAAATTTGGTGGCCAAGGAGGAGTCCTAGAGGGCCATTGTGGGAATTCATTGAAACTTAAGGCCAGAGGGCTCAAATCTAACCGACCCTTCGCTAACTAATCAAGGCAAGCATGATTAAATTAAAGATCTAACTGGGGCAGAGTCAGATAAGGTCCGGATCTTGAATAATAGACCAAATCAACCCCGTTACTCTTTTAGTCTAAAACCGATGGCTTAGAGTAATCATGACTAAATCTCCACTTTCACTAGTTATGAATAGGCCACACTATGAACATAGTTAATCCAAACCCTAATTATCGCCCACGAGAAATCTCAATACTTAATTCATTCAAAAAATGCCTCGATTTTTTGAACAAGCTCTAGATCGCTCGTTGGTGGGCCACTAGTTACAAAATTATAGAGTAATATCCGTCTTGCTGGGCTTGACGTCCATTGCGAGAGTCAGACCTGGGTACTGCCCAAAACCGCTCAACTTGAGCTAAAGGACGAGTGCATGAGAAGTGCAAATACCTTAAAGAAAGGAGCTGAAACTTAAGTGAATTGGGTCGTCCCCTCTTATGCAAAGTTGAGGATTTTGGACCGTCAGTTTGTGACTAAATTTCACACGTGGAGTAAGAATATTTCCCTGCTTATATCCGTATAGCCGCGGCCCCGATCGACTATTGGTGACCGTTGAATAGACTTCTAATCATATCTGTTGATCGGCGCATCCAAATGGCGGGCTGATCATATCCATACATAGATCATCATTAGGGCTAATTATCCTATGGTGTAAATCAATGTGTACACCCCATAGTGGGCCCTAGAGCTTAGAAAGACCCTCCTATAGGTCTAGTATAGTAAAAACCTAGCCCTTGGGGCCATTTACACAAAATCTGGCATTATAAAAGGGCCTCATTTGGACACCCCCTCTCCCCATACGATTTTGCCCTTGAGAAAAGAAAGAGAGAAGAGAGAAAAGGGAGAAAGAAGAAAGGAGGAAGAGAGGAAAAGAGTGAAGGTGATAAGGGGGACCTTAGATCGAGGTGGGGCCCAAGGAAATCAAACCCCACAACTCCCTACCTCGTCTCCAAGAGGAAACCATCCTCCGCGACCGCCATTTCATTCCGTTGATCACCTAGGTAAGATCCATCACCCATTTTTCTCGAAAACCTTATGATGAGGAGGGGTTTACATGAGATTCTAACATGCAATGCTTTACTTTAGGGATTCCGGCCAATCGACCCAAAATCCACTCCTAAGTCATTTTCAAGTCTTCAACGATCCATAGGTGCGGACTATTATCCTTAGGTGGCCTAGCACCGATTATAGTAGGAGTTTAATGATTTTGTTCGTTCGGTATGATGTATTGAAGAATCTAGAGGAAACCTAGGGATGGTATGTTATTGGAATTGTATAATTTGCATGCTTAGTTTGCATTTGATGTTGACCTTGCCTCTCACATGAATTAGTATATGAATAACTACATGCTCATGTTTGATCAATTTCTTCTCATATGTGTTGTTTTATGTTGTGTTTAACTCATCACTCTTGTGTATTTGATCCCTTGAGGTGTAGGAAGTGTATAACTTCCTCCCTAATCCACACCACTCACATGCACCTTGTTCATGTTGTTGTAGCATGCTTATTAGGAATAATCGAACCATATGTTGTAATGTTTGTAAATTTGATATTATTATGCTAGTTGGTAATCTTGATGGTTGACATGTTAAGTCATTCTCAAATCTTTGGATTGGTTAGGAAACTTGATGAGAGACGGTAGCCCCATTGGTATGGCTACCCAAGGCTAAACCCATGGATTTGGGCAGGTGCGCGTGGGCGGCAGTAGTTCGACTACATGGGCCTCTTGTGCTCAATGTCGTCCGTCACGTGCTCGCCTGACTCGTGCGGTCTAGCCTATCGACTATCCAATCATGTTTGTTAACCCTGTATGCTCACATTGAATGGAACCTAAAACACCCTTCAACCATTGGAGCCCATTGATAATCAAATTGAAACTGATCCACTGACTCGAGAGCCATGCATGGTGGAATGAGACTCTGTGTCAGAGCTGTTGGCCTATGCTGGGGTGACGAGCCTTCCCATAGTGACCGCGAGCGATCCCTTTCTCTCAGCACTCCCCGTGTGCTCGAAGTCAGGGACGGGGAACCCGATGGGATCAAGGATCACGGGGTCTTGGCCTCACACGTTGGGGGGTATTGGCCTCGCAACTAGTTCAGGGTATTTGATACGTGGGGTGTATCAGATTTCTAAATCTACTAGATGAATGGACTTAACTAAGAACCTGGTTAACATCATCATTGCATGGCATTAGCTAGGTTGGCGACTTGACAGTCGAGGTCGCTCTGAGGGAGTGTTGACATACGCGATCGTTAGACGGAGTCGCTCGAGGGAGAGTTGTGGCGAGGGCATACATCGTATCATTCACCATGCATGTGCATTAATAAGATTAGTTAGGTGTTTGTGAATGATTATTTTTCATTAAATTTTTACTATAACTGATGCTTGTTACAACTTAAGACTAATAACACCCACTGAGTTAATCACTCACTCCCACTCTGGGATGGTGCTTTTAAACACCAACCAAACTCGCCCTTAGATGCAGGTGATGCAGGGTACGTGGAGCAGGGTGAGGTGAGCCTCGAGGAGGAGGATGAGTTCCCTTACTTCCAGCTGATGAGTTAGACCTCATCAGATCAGTAGGCGGGACGTTGGATTTCTGAGTAGCAAACTCAGTCCTATTCCTTTGGACATGATATTTTTGTGATTTTTGTTGGGCAACGCCTTGGACGACCCATCTGTATTCTTTTGGACGTGTATATATGTATATCTCTTTCATTTCCGTAGACTAGTTGTGGTTGTGTTCATGCTCCAAGTAATTTCAAGTTGCGCAACTAAATTTGATTAACTACAAAACCATAAAATTTATGATAAGTGACACTCGGGAACTCAGGAGTTGAGTGTATGCATGACCCCCATTTTTCAGGGCATTACAACACACCTCACACGTTAGTGCACCCATTATCAGTCCACACTTCACTGATGTGCACACCCCAGTCAATTCACACTCCTCTGCAGTGCACGTCCAGCGTCCCAGGACGCTGGACAGTGTGGACACAACACAGATATCATGGTGGGTCCCACATGGATGTGGCCCACCTACTTTGGATGGATCTGATATTTGTGCTCTTCCCTCTACATCCAGCTTGTCCAGACGGAATGCCAAGTGGGTCCACTCGATGAACAGTATGGATAAGATACATACCTCATGGTGAGGATCACTTGGATGGGCCTCACGGCCATATCATCATCAACAAAAAAAAAGAAAGAGAGAGAGAGAGAGACATCGGCGAAGATGGAGGGGCCCCGCCACTATAGGCCCCTCTTTGATACAAAGCCTACATCAAGGTGGCTCTCACCATAAGTGGGCCCTTACATCACAAAAAGATAGAGAAATAGAGATCCAAGATCACCCACCGTTCCTTCTTGCTCCCTAGGCTTCCTTTGCTCCTTAGCTTCGATCTCGACGGAGGAGATGGAGTTTGGATGGTTGAGATGAGAGATGAGGGGCGTAGGAGGTGGGCCACACTTGTAGCTTGGGAGAAATGGGAGAGGCTTGGACGTGGGATTGTTTTTGGGTTGCTTGGAATGAGTTGAAAAATGGGGGAGAGAGGGTTGTAAAGAGAGAGAGAGAGAGAGAGAGAGAGAGAGAGAGAGAGATGGGTGATGGATGTAGTGGGTGATGGATGTGTAAGAGACTTTTTGACTTTTGAGGTTGCTTGGTGTAAGAAAGGCATGAGTGTGTAAGAATTTTTTTGACTTTGGGGTTGCTTGGGAATGGGTGAAAGGTGACGTGTACTTTACATGTACTTGACATGATGGGATTGAGTGATTGATTGATTGAGGTGACAGGTCGTAGAGATTCTCTCAGAATTCGCACGCACGATGTTTTTCTCACACCGAATGCTGGCCCATATCTCCTGGCCAGAGTATCGGATTGGCGTGCGAGACGCGGCATCGGAACCACGACAACGGCGCGGTCGCAAGGGTATAAGTCTTGGTTTGAGTCAAATCAGGTTGACGGCGTGTGAGTTAGGGTCACGCGCAAATACCAGTTAAGGGTCGAAGGTTACCGAAATTCGACCGGGAAGACCGTGAAAGTCCACGAAACAGTACGGTCTAGGACACAGGGTTTACACTTGAGATGAAAAATAAAACAGATATAACTATTAAGTGGACCACACTGCAAAAACCAGTGGGGGATTGAATGTCTACCATTAAAACCCTTTTTGGTCACAGAAATTTTGGATCAATATAAAAAAAATTTCCCTCTTCATTCAGGTATTTTTAACCTTAAATATAGATTGGATGTAAAATAAACATTATGGTAGGCCCTAAAAATTGTTTAACGGTGAAAATCATTATCTCCACTGCTATTTATGGTGTGGTCCAAATGATCTTTAGATATGATTCATTTTGCTCTAAAATAATTTTTAAAAATAGATAAACTGTGTAGATATAATAAATATATCACTGTTTGAACCGTTCGTACAACATGGAGCTCAAGGAGCGTCAGTGCTCATCTTTGCACGACAAGTACCTACAACAACTATATAGCTGGTGTGAAGTACACCAGCCAATCTGCTTCCATTTAGGCTACCCTACGAAACTATCCCAAAAAACCTCGAAATCACGTGGGATGGCCCACCTGATTTGGACGCAGCACCTGCCTGTATTGATGTTGGTACAGGAACTAACTGATTTAATTGGGCTGCGTGTAACTATCAAAGATAAGGGCTCTCGAGTACTTACTCAACCCAACAACCTTCCAAAGAGACGGGGCGGGCTAACTATATATTCAACCCGAAAAATTTCTAACATGCTTTGTATGGATCATTTTTTATAGCAATCTGTAATCCAATCAAAATTTACTATATTAAGGCCATGTTTGTTAACGCTAAATTTTTGCACTTAACGCGGAATGAGAAAAATTTTCCGTGTTTAGTGATGTTTGTTAATGCGTTGTTAACGTGGAAGATGGAAAGCGCTAAGTGGTTTTTCACTGAATTTTTTTCATTATAGGAGTTTGGCTTCATGGTGAACGCGGAATGCGCTCTGTGATTTTTCATTAAACAAAATTTTTTTGCTTCCAAAAGTACCCCTTTTCAAGTTACTATGAAATTTTTTTCTTTTCAATTGTTTGAGCAATACAAAATCAACCTTTAACCTGTGAAACTTCTTTATGCCCTACCATGATTTATGTATTTGATCCACACCGTCCATCAACTTTTTCAGATAATTTAAGGTGTGATCCAATAAAAGAAGTGGGTCCAATGATTAATTGGACCATAAGGTGGGTATTAAACGTCCACCGTTAAAAACTTCTTGAGAGCTGGAGAAGTTTCGGATCAAGCTGATATTTGTGTTTTCACTTCATCCACGTCTACATGACCTAATGAATAGGTTGGATGGTAAAAAAACATCATAGTGGCCCATGTAACTTTGATCTCTTTGAACCGTTCGTACAACGGACGCGGATTGCGTACTACCCCTGCCCGTCCCTAGCTCCAAACGGGCAGTTCTGTGGGCGGGCCCACCGTGATGTATCTGTACATCCAAACCCTCTATCCCTTTTCTCATATTATTTTAAGGCATCAAAACAAAAATGAGTCAGATCCAACAATCAAATGGACCACATCACAGATGACTCTTGCATTTAATGCAACTGGTGCATTTTAATGCAACCAAGATTATTATTTGGTGTGGTCCACTTGAGCATTGGATCTGCCTCATTTTTGTATTCATGCCTTAAAATAATCTGAGAAAAGGGATTGACAGTTTGGATGTACATATACATCACGGTGGGCCCGCCCACAGAACTGCCCATTCGGAGCCAGGGACGGGCGGGGGTAGTACGCAATCCGCGTCCTCGTTAAACACGCTTCTTGTCTTGGGTATAAGACGGGATAGGACTTGCTACTCCCACTGCCACCGGCCAGTGGCTGATGGTCGATGCTCTGTGGGCCCTACCATGATGTATGTGTTTCATTCATGCCATCCATCTATTTTTTCAGAACAAAAAATTAGGTATATCAAAATCTCAAGTGGGCCACATTACAGGAAACAATGTTGAATAGCGTCGACCATTAGAAACCTTTTGGGGACCATAAAAGTTTTGGATCAAGCTGATCTTTGTTTTTTCCCTTCATCTGCGTTTAAATGACTTAATAAAAAGATTGGATGTCAAATAAACAGTACGGTGGGCCTTAAGAGGATTTTAATGATGCATATCCAATCATTATTGTTTTCCTATGGTGTGGTCCACCTGAGATTTATATCCCTCTAATTTTTGGGGTGAAGTACTAGAATGATCTATAAAAATGGATGAACGGAATGGATGAAACACATACATCATGGAGGGGCTAACAGAGCACCGACCGCGGTGGCTGGGGGAGTAGCCAATCTGTTTCTGTCTTGGACTGGACGCGGATCATTATCCTGTTGCTATTTTTGGTGTGGTCCATTTGAGTTTTGGATATGATTCATTTTTTGGATAATACTCTAAAATGATCTAAAAAAATTGATGAATAGTGTGGATATAATAAATACATTATTGTAGGGCCATGTAACTTTGATCTCCTTTGAACTGCTCGTACAACTCGGACATGGAGAAGCATCGGCACTTGTCTTTTGCATGACAGATATTTACACCAGCTATATAGCTAGTGTGTGGTACAGAAATGTTATAGTGGGCCTATATTTTTGTTTTCGCTTCATCCATGCCCTATGATATAATGAACAGGTTGGATGACAAATAAACATCACTGTGGGGCCTAGAAAGGTTTCAACAGTGGAAATCATTATCCCCACTGTTTCGTGTGGCAGTGGGAGTGGCCAATCCATTTTCCATGTGGAACACTAGCCCATGGACATGGATTCCATGAGAAAGCCTTTCGCAAGAAGTTCCTGCGCCGGAAACCTATATGGGCCCACCCTGACTTTTGTGAATAATGATATTTTAATTTTTTTTATTAAGTACTTTATAGTTTATTTGAATTAAATAGAATAAATGTATTTTCATTTAATAAAAAATAATTTATTTATAATGTAAAACATTTCAAAACAAGAGATGGGGGCAAATGTGTCAAATTAACATATTTTAGACATTTCAGATGTTTATTAACAAACTAATTATTTCAAATTCAGTACTTAATTTTTAGACTTCAGCCATAATTACCAAATAAGTTTTTTGACTTTAGATGTCGGATGCAGGCTTCAGATTTCAAATTCAGCTTCAAATTTCAGATTCAGGCTTTAGACTTCAGATTTAACAAACGGGGCCTAAGATTCCATCTCAATTATTTTTATGGTGTGGCCAATTCTTGTAAAAACTCTTTATTGTCAGTAACGTATGAAAATGGTTATATTGTACTTAACTACAGTTTTTTTTTACTAGAATGCCCCTGCCATTTGGGATGACCAGATGATGTAGACAGTGCGGCTCATCATAATCCTAGCAGATGATCGGAGTCGTCAATCTATTTTTTACAATTGTTATTTGCTATTAGCTGAAACAACCAATTAGATGGTCGTATTGGGCCACAGGATTGAATGCCCACCATTGAAAGAGTTGGGGGCCACCGAAGTTCTCGATGGATGTTTTCCCTTCATCAGGTCTGTCACCTTATGAAAAGGTTGGATGACACTTAATCATATTGTTGTGCTCTACGAGGTGTATATGGTAGCCATTGTCTCCTGTGATGTGTGGCACACCCAAGACTTAGATATGCCTTTATTTTGGGATATGAAATGATGTTTCAAAATAGATGGATAGCTTGGATAAAATACATATATTATGGTGGTCCCCACATAGCCCCTGGACCGACAGCTCTACTTGGGGCTTAGTGTCAGTAGTGCTCAATCTGTGCCAAGTCATTATTTGATTAAAAAAAAAACAATTTCACCATTTGATTAAACAAATATATACATTGTTGACAAAAATGTACAAAAAAAAAACTCAAAAAATTGTTTCTTATATATGAATTAAAATCCCTGGGACAACAACTTCGATTTACAAAAATTTCATAAAATTAAATACAACAATTTAAAAAATAATTTCATCTCTAAGACTTCCTCTCTCATTAGCCCAACACATTTGTTGATCTAATATGGCCTGCTAAATAGACAAACACATGTTTTATAGAGAAGTATAGATGAAGAAAAAAAAATCAATGAAGCATAATATGAATGAAGAATCTAAAAGAGTAGATATGGTCTGGACCAGAGTTAGAATGAACATATTCAAATGTTGTGCAAATCAAAATCAAAAGTTTCAATCCAAAACCTACAGCACATTCAATAGATGTCCAAATGAATGAAATAATCCAATATAAAAGAAAAATCAACAAATCCATTGAAAAAACTCCTATAAGCTGGAAAGCAAAATCGATAGATCCAATTCTATAGTCCTTGTAATCTAAAAATGCAATCTGAAAAGGAGAATATAAAATAGAAAAAAAAATATATGTAAAATCACATCACCTATTTGTCTTAAAATATTCTGTTTGTTTGCTAATGTGATGTACAAAGATGCCCATGCTTTTTTGCATTGATGTGAGTGACCTAAGGGGTAATTGCAATATCAACAATAACTAAGAAGGAAATGATTTTAGGATGTGGAGTTTGTTGTTACTGCTACTGAAATACTATTGCTTTAAATCAAAAACATGAATACATGAGAGAGAAAAGGTAAGTCCAACTGAAATGAGTGTAAGATTCCAAAACTAAAGTAAGATTAATAAATCCAATTCAACTGAAATGAAAAGGTAAGTCCAGTGCTAAAATAAAATTAAGATTCCAAGAGTTTCCAACTAAGATGAGATAAGTCAATTTCATTCAAACCACCAAAAATTAATCCACCTATTTTTCATCCACTCACACACCCACAAAATGTTTAAGTACACATCCAAGAGTATCCAAAAGTATGTCAAGTCATTGCTTTGAAAAGACTAAATATCTACAATTATGCTTCAAGCATGGCCCACACCAAGCCCTTACATGCACACGTGATAATATATAGAAATGATTAACTGTATATTATAACGTATATATAAAATAAAGAAAGTCGTGTTACTATTTACCTATCATTGATTAATTGGGTCTTTGCACGTTCGCTTACTGTGTCCAAGGCTTCCGCTATGACAACATTTTGTTGTTTGAGAGAATATCAAACAACACTCTTTCTCACCTCAGATTCTTAATTTTTAAGGTTAGCTGGGTAGACGCCAACATGAAGATGGAAGCACGATGTCTTCAATCATAGGCCAACATTTGTAGTCTGACGTTGGTTGGATAAAGGTATCATACATATTTTTATATAAATCTATTGAAAAGTAGGATGTATAATAGTCCTCAACGTTACCCCCTACCAATTAGATTATAGAAATTATATGTTTACATAGGATTCTCATTATATCAAATCGACGACAAGTGCATTTGTGTCTAGGAAAATCTACAATAACTGAGCCTTCGAGTGTGATGACCTCAGATAATCCTCCAGTCACTTGCATAATTGTACACTCGTGAGCTTGTTGTGTGTTCTTCTTCAGTGTCTTCATAACAACAAGAATAACACGATATGTCCATTTGTCAACTTGTGCCCTCTTGATAGCCATGTTATTCATGACCTTTAACCTAATTGTGTCAATGGCAACGACGATTGTCATTATTCTATATGGTTAAATGTAGTTATTAAACGATTCAGATATATTGTTTGTCGCATGGTTAACGCATGCACTATCTTGAAAATAAGCTCAAGTCGAACATTATGTAACACATTCTTGATTCAATTATGAGCTTTTGTCGACTGGTTCTTAAAATCCATCATATCTTGATCAAACTTGATGCATAAATGCTCGTGACGCTCGCCAAAACCTATCTTTAAAGAATTTCCTATGTACTTCTTCTAGAAATTTTGATACAAATGGCGTACACACAGTATCTATAGTATGCAAATGAAAATATCTGGTCAGTAGCTTTAACTAACCCTTTCTGTTGGTTAGACATTATAACTAGCTATTGTGGTTCTCCGATACTGCAATGCAACATATTTGGTAATTATTTCCAGATTTCTATATTTTCTCCTTCTACAACCACTACTGCGAGTAGAAATATACCATTGTTTTTGTTTATTGTTACTGCAGCCATCAATGTACCTTTATATCTAGTCTTGAGATGACATGTATTAAGGCCAAAGAAAGGCCTGCTTGCACTATGAAAACCATCCAAACATGCATGAAAGCTCTTGAAGGACTTTTTGAAGTGTCAATCATCGCAACTCTCACAGTGATATCTGACAATACTGCTTAGATTGAATGCCAATATAGCATGAGCAAACCTCTGGATTAAAGCACATGATTCTTCTAGAGAGCCACTTATCTTTTTATGGGATAATTTATTCTCATGCCACATCCTGTGATCAGGTATCGGTACATCATATGTATCTTTAACATGCATAGTCAGAGTAATTCTTCGTATATATGAATCTTTATGTACTTTCTCTTCTATAGCCTTACAGAACCATTTTGATGCAGCATGTTGATTTCATATGTCGTTGATGGATACACGTGCATGTATGTACATATGAGTTTTCACTATAAAGTTTCTATCATTTTGATAACAGCTGGCATGTATTCTCCAACAATAGTTCTTATTCTTACACTTGATAGTGACATATTTCGGATCGTTGTTAATATATGTCACTTCAACTCCACGCACTACACAATAATTTTGAAGTGTTCCATGAAAGGCTTCAACATCATTGAATTATTGTTTGACATAAAAGTTCAAATTTGTACTAGTGAATTCATGAAATTTTATAGTCTCTTCCTCTTCATCTGTCTCTTTTTGTAGCTCATCTCTAGCGTTGTCATCTGAGACATCTGGTATTTCGAATTCAGGTGGATCCTAGGTGTTTAATAGATGCCTATGTCTGCTAGACCGACAATTGGATCATCATTATTTCCTGCTTCACTATTATCATCCTTACTATCACACCTTCTAGGTTGAATTGTACTTGTATCTCCTTACTCCAACATAGTACTTTTTATTTCTATCAATTCTATTACTGTAATATATATTTTTAACTTCAACTTCTTGTCCTGATACATATGGAATATCTCCAACATTGAAGCATCAGATTCTACCACTCTCATACTCTCATGTAGCCTTTTGTATAGCAGTTTATATTTCATTATAACCTTCGGTTATGTAGAAAAGTTTACTAAATTACATGCTTGGTATTTTAAGTACATATATGAAACTCTATTTATGTATATATCAAACTCTTCCATCTTTTTACCTTTATATTCTAATTCGTCAGATTCACTCATAATATGATTTCTCCCATAGTGGATTTGTGTCACGATAATATCACCAACGCAAGTCAACTTATCACTTGAATGAAACAAACACTTATATCTATATGATTAAGGAACAAAATAACATGTATCAATTCTATTGTAAATAGGATTAAGAAAAATGAATATACCAATAGTTGTTCACTATGCAATTCATACCCATTACATGTTAATAATAATACATATTCCTACAATAGTAGTTTAATAGTTTCCTAAAAAATAGATCATTAAAGAATCTATCTAAGTTATAAGAAAATATTAGCACTTTGCTAAAAAATAACTCATACAGTCACTCAAACTTTGTTTGATTGTATCCAATATGATAAATCATCAAAGAATCTCTCTAAGGTTATATGAAAGTAATAATAATTTGCTAGAAAATAACCCATACAGTCACTTAAATATAATTTAGTTACAAAAAAGTAATAGCACTTTGTTATAAGATAACCCATATAGTCATATAAACATAGTTTAGTTATAGGAAACTAGTAACACTTTATTAGAAAATAACTCATATAGTCACATAAACATATTTTAGTTATAAGAAAAAAGTAGCACTTTGTTATAAAATAACTCATACAGTTACATAATTTAATTATAGGAAAATAACTTATACGGTCACATAAACATAATTTACTTAAAAGAAAGTAGCAATACATTGCTAGAAAATAACCCATATATTCACATAAACATACTTCAATTATAGGAAATTAGTAGCACTTTATTACAATAATAATAATAATAATAATAATCCATACAGTCACATAAACATAGTTTAATTACAAGAAAATAGTACTTTGTTAGAAAATAACACATACAGTCACTCAAGCATAATTTAGTAACAAGAAAGTAGTAATACTTATTTATTATTTCATAAAGAATAAATTATCAAACCACCAATCTAAAGTTATAGAAAAGTAATAACACTTTGCTAGAAGATAACCAATACAGTCACTTAAACATAGTTTAATTGTTTCCTACAGGATGATGTCATCAGATAATTGATTCAACTATCCTGTGTACATGAAATTAAAATGAGGATTAGCCAAGCAAATGTGAGTTTTAAAATGCACAATCAAAAAATCCAAAAAGGAAATAAATATCCAGTTGTGAACTAGGGTTTAATATATTTAAATTCGAATGTTGATTAGGGTATTTAAATACTTAACTTCATATTAAATTTAAATTAGTAAAAATCTCAAATTTTGAATTAAAAGTAATGCCTAAACTCGATTAGAAATTAGGATAACAAAATACCCAAATTATAATATGATATAAAAATCTCCAAATTCGAATTAGAGTTTGGTAATGGCCAACTTAGGTTGGAAATTATGAAAATAAAATGCCTAAATTATGTGACTCAAGCTCGATTATATAAATCCCTAATTTCGAATTAGTGTGTTTTAATGCACAAATTCGATTGAAAAATAGGATAACAAAATGTCCAATTTCTAATCCAATATTGATTATAAAAATTACAAAATTTTTCAATTTGTAATTCTCAAATTAGAATAGGGTATACAAATTCCTAAATCCCTAAATGCAATGTCATATTAGGGCTACAATGCGATTGCAGGGCCAACATGTCCCGTATACAACAGATAAAAGCCACTTTACAATTCCTCAAGTCATCGAATTCCCATTAACCTGACAGTTTACATTGTTTAACAGAGAGAAAGTCATATGGGAACCCGCACACATAAAAATTTATAAAATTTTCAAAATATGAAAGTGATAAATGTTGCCATTGCACATGTGGCCCACTCAAAGCAGGCACCTATAAATAGGTAGGAGATGCTCAAAATAACTGTTATCATGCTTGCAGGTAGGTGGATTCCACAGGGAGGAGGATTCTTACTGCAGCTGAGATGAGTCATTACTGCCGTCTTCTAGAATAAGGGAGTAGGGTTTCAGCTGAGAAGAATTGTTGATGCCGTCTTCCAAAAGAAAGGAGATGTCGTAGATGGGTGATGAGCTGTCATTCGAATAGGATTGTGTTGAAAGAAATAATGATCTGATAAAGTTTTTGATGTGGTAGGATTTTCAAACGAAAATAACGACAAACAAAGACAGAGATAGTAATGCATTCAGATTTTTTACTGAGTCTATATTACTGAGGAACATTTTTTCCATTTAGAAGATATGATTTTAAAATTGTATGTTTTTGTATCCAAATCAAGCGACGCCCGATGCCATGCTATAATATCGATAACGGACATATAATGTAGGAAGATTAGTTTAAATAACTTAAAAGTAGCCATGTTTGACAATTTCAATAAAAGATGGACATGTTTTAGTAAAAATCTCTTCATTAACATATAATAAAAAAAATATATGTTGACTTTTTCAAAATGTATGCTCATTAATCGATCTAATTTTCACTCCATTGCCTTTAGTACCAATGATCATGTGAACAAATGAGTCAATGGCTCGGATGGACTCTATTGTGATGTTTATGAAAAATTCTCCTCAACCACTAGGTGCCCCACCTCATTTTAGGCGAAAGATTCCAAAAATCATCTCCATTTGTGATTCGATTGAACTACATAATTGAAAAAAGTGTACAGGGAAAACTGTTTCCATTATGTGGCCCATGTGAATCACAAATGAGTATGATTTTTAGGTAACAAGCATAAATAATTGTGTCACGCCCTGAAATTCGAGTACCTAAATAGGGTATTCAAGACCCAAATCCTAAGTTCGTGAGTTTTAATAGATTGATGTTTATTACAATTCACATAATTCTATCAAATTTAATAGATATTCAGAGTCAAGGAAAATACTGCTAAATAACATAATGTTTATTAAATTCAACTATCTTGATAGTTTTTTTTTTTTTCTACATTGAAATTTGGAATTCAAACTAAACCTAAAGAATAAAGCTGAATTGAAATTCAAACTAAATCTAATTTGCTGTAAAAAGAAAAACTAGTAATAGAAGCCCGCTTGCTCATAGTATTTCAGTTCTGCGCCTGTGCATTTTATTATAATAGGGTGAGCATAATAACCCAATAAAATAATTTCTTACCAAAAATTTAAAATGTTCAAATTATATTAAATTTTTATAAATAAGAGAGAAAAATAGAATATAAATAATAAAAGAACATGAATTTAAGCACTATAGTCATGAATATGTGATGCAAATGATATTTTCCATGAATTCTCATAAACACTATTCTTACCTAAGTAGTGGTCACTTTGCATTAACGCCCGCACATCGGTGGCTCGTAGTGAGAGACTCATTTATACATTAGTTGGTCAGACTACTGCTCCGGTTGTACCTTTGACGTATGTCCGTGTACATAATTGTACTCATACGCCATACATAAAAAAGATTCTAAAAGATCCAGTGGGTTGTAAGGTCTTTCACTCAAGGAATACAATCACTCTACTTGTTGACTTTATGGTCTTCCACCCAAGGAATACAATTATCCTACTTGTTTACATTACACTCAACATATCAATCTTGAAGCTCAATGAATGCTAGACATGTATGTAAGATGAATCATTACTTCACAATCGAAATTTTTAAATATAAATATAAAGCTATCATAAATTTATTCATATGCTTTTGCTACTCTTGAAATATTATTATAAGAATCAATAATTATTTAATTGAATTATCAAGATATCAACAATACAAATTTTTGTTTCTAATTAATAATTATAGATATAATTTCATCGAAATTTTAATAATTAAAATTCTTAAATAAAATATTTTTAATATATTATTATTAAATTTAGGAATTTTTTAGATTTGATAATGTAAAAGAAACTTTTATTTTAAATTCTAACTTTAATTAAATCAAATTTTTTTAATTAAATCTTATTTTAAAAAAATAATATAATAAATCATATTAACATAAAAATAAATTATTTTTATTTTTATTCACTAAATTCTAAATTCTAAAATTTATTTTAATTATAATATAAACTTAACAAATAAAATTTTCAATTGTTCTGATATTGAATCAAAATTTAACAAATTTATATAAATCAAGTATTTTTTATAATTAATGAATTAATTCATATTTAAATTTAACTTTGGATGAAATTGATTTAAATCAATCAAATTATAGTCTAATAAATAAATTCTAAAGCTTATGAATTAAATTAGTTTAATAACAAAATTTATTTAAATTATTAATTTCTAAAATTTTAAAATAAAAATCAGATTTTCAGTTTAAAATTTAAATCAAATTATGCTTTTAATAATTTATTAATTGAGTTATGTTATATTTTAAGCTAAATAGAATTCATTATTTGTATAATTGGAATATTAAATTAGAATTATACTATGAACCAAACTGATTTAATTCAATAATTATTTCAAGATATATTTTAGAATTTTAAAAATTAAGCTAAATAAATAAATAAATCTTAATTGAGAAAAAATGATCAATTACATCAATAATTATATAAGTAATATGAAACTAATTTAAACAGTATTATTATTAAATTTTGGATTAAAATAACATAACAATAAGCTAAAAATTTCAAACTTTAGGTTGAAATCACCTACTTGATTTGAAGTGCTAGACTAAACCTTCTATAGTACAACCTGGCATATACACTTAATGTGCACAATGTCTAAAATCGAGTCTTGACTAACTTACACCTATGCAACATGCACATACTGACTATTATTTTATGAATCTAAGGATGGACCCACACTCAAAATCTACTGGACCTATAACTCTAACTACAAATGAGTTTTTAAAGCTAATTTAATGGTGTTTTTCATGCATGAAGAAAAAAATGAATTTTAAAACTCCTAACTTAAATAATAATTTTAATACTAAATTTAATGCTAATACTAAAAAGTTTCAGTCTATGTAAGCACCTATCATGCTAAGGCTCATGTTAATACCTCTATTTCTAGCTAAAATAATATGCACATAAGTGAGATCTGTAATTAGAATACCGTTCATTAGATGTATTCTTAGATGGTTCCGATAGTGAATGGTTTAGATTTATAAATGGGCAATGCATATGGCATATTCCAATTCATAATCCAAACGATACGGTTCCCCACCGGATGAATTTGATTGGTTAGACTATCTATTAGGAAGTAGGTCAGTGAATGAACTCTTTGGATGGTTTAGATTAATGTGAGGATACTTTGGCTAGTTGATGAAGGTGAGTATAATGAGAATTAAATGGTCGAGATGTATGTAGTTTGTGGAATTTCTAACATAATCTTATAAATAAAATAAATTAAAACAACGTGGGTAGACCTCCCATGTTTCTTTTATCATATATATATATATATATATATATTTGTATTCATTTATTTCTGTCTTTTTTTGCATATGTGTCACGTGTGGTTTAGTTTAGCACGTGCATGCATGGATGCATTGGTTAAAATTTATCCAAGTCATTACAAGTTGGTTAGAATCTAATGGTTGGAGTGGATTTTATATAGTTATCATGGTAGGCCCCATAAAAATCAATGATGGATGTCTCTCTCCCAATTATTTCCTTTGGTATGGTCCACTAGAATCACGAAATCATTGGTTAATTTGATTTTTTTGTCTGTGGGCCTAATATGGGACTAAATATCTAATGTTCAAAGTGTATATTACATAAACCCTATGGCGGACCCGGCCAAAATCAAGAGTGGTGTGCCATACATTTCCTTTTTCCTTTTTTTTTCCCCTTTCTAAATAATCTTTTCGAATGGTTGAGAGGGACATGGGGCCTTTTTTCATAAGGCCCATTATTATATTTATGTGAAATCCACTCTAACCAATAGATGCGTAATTCCATTTTGGACCAAAGCAGTTGAGGGAGAGACATCCACTCTTAGTCTTTAGAGGGCCATGGTGATAATTATATGAAATCCACTCTAACTGTTAAATGCCACATTAAAATTTAGGCCTTGAACCTAAAATGATGCCCATCCATGATTTAGGTAAACCATGCTGTGAAAACTGTTTGGAGGGTAATATTTGCCATGTACACATTTCCAATCTTATAGTCTACCAGAATCATAGATGGGGGTGATTTTTGGACACTTGGTCTAATATGAGGTGACACACTTAGTGCTTCGGGTGTATTTTACATAAACACTATGGTGGGGCCTATCTAAGCAGTCGCATGTTCAACCATCCAGCCATCAAGGAAATGTCATCAAAAGGTAATGGAACGATAATTATATCAATTAATGATGATGTTTTTTTTTAAAGGTACCGAAATGTAAATTTCATATTAATTAAGTAGTTTTCTCATAAAATTCCCTATCATTAATTTAGAGACGTGATTTCATTTTTTCAGTCATTTCTCGAAAATACATCTTTTCTATCCCTTGGTTAAACATTTTTTTTTTTAAAATGTCATTTTCAAAAACTTAAGTAAAATAAAAGAAAACAGACTTATATATATATATATATATATATGAAATACCCTACTTGATAGTTACATTTGCCTCCGCTCATCTTTTTAATTGGTCCACATGTGTAACCATTCATCTTCAAATGTCCAACAGGTGCCAATGTGCCACCATCCACTTTAAAGTGCAACATGTGCAACATGTGTCCTTGCTCCTCTTTTAGTGACACGTTTCAGCGTGCCACACTACCCCAATGTGCCATGTGCAACATGTGATACCCTCATCCTCAAAGGCCATGCGTGTGCCTCCCATTGAGCCATAGGTGTTACATGGCCGTCATTGATTTTTAAGTACTTCACATGTTGCAATGTGACATTGAGCTAAACTACCCAATGTGCCATGTGCTATATGTACTATTTAGCCACACGTGTTACATGGTCGTTTTTGACCTTTAAGTGCTTCATATGCACTACACGTGTCAATGTATGACATATGCACCAGACTAATTTCAAGTGCTCCATTGCAAATGTACATTTAAGTATCACACATGTGCCAATGTGCCACAATTCATCTTTAAGTACCATACACATGCTAATGTGTCACATGAACAACACATATAGCCATTCATCTTGAAATGTGTCAACGTGCTACGTGCTAATGTGCGCATGTGTAATTATATGTGCTACTCTCATTTTTAAGCATCGATAATCTGTGCCACCATTCATCTTTAAGTACTTCACATGTGTCATGCCCTAAACTTGGAAAACGGGCTCACAGAATTTTCAATCGCCGAATCAGGCACTAATAGCCTCCGTAGTACCCCATTCTCGGCTCCCAGCACCCATACGCCAAATTTCGATCCTGGGATCCTACAAGGAGAATTTTTCAACATACATTTATCTTGTAAGAAGCATAACCACAAGTTTACCCAAATCACAAAGGCAACATCATCACATATCCACTGATATAAACAGTTGAATACAGTGCTAAAAGGGAAATACATATATAAAAAATTAAAGTTTCAGAAGACAGCTGCACGCTCCAAGCTCAACGCTGTTGTGACCTAACACCACCTGCACGCATCTAACGTGCATAAGCTTATAGAAAGCTTAGAGGGTGGTGTAAGTGTGCGCGCAAGGTAAGTGTCAAATATGCAATATCAAAGCAATGCGAAAACATGCTGGTAAGTCTATAAATACCATCAGACTTATCCAAGCTATGCGATGAAAAAATATAATAGACTAATGAAATATCTAGGTCATGCAATATAGAATCATAGTAACCCAAATGTCATATACTGAGAGTGCAATGCAAAGGAATGACGAAGCTGGAGTGTGTAGTTGGAATGATAGAACATGGTATCGTAAGCTGTGGGGTTCATCAGAAGGGACTTCTATCCAAACCAATCTCATACCTAAATTTGGATAGCTAGACTCAATGTGATAAACTCCTTATCTCAGGTTGGTACATTTATCTCATAAAAAGCATAACCACAAGTTTACCAAAATCACAAAGGCAATATCATCATCACATATCCACTAATATAAACTTTGAATACAATGTTGAAAGGGAAATACATAAGTCAAAATCAAAGCTCCAGAAGACGGCTGCACGCTCCAAGCTCAATGTTGTTGTGACCTAATGCCACCTGCATGCATCTATCGTGCATAAGATTATAGAAAGCTTAGAGGGTGGTGAAAGTGTGTGCGATGCACGTGCCAAGCATATAAATATCAGAGTAAGTGGAAATACTGACAATCAATAAATCGTACAATATCAGAGTAATGCGAAAATATCCTGATAAGTATATAAATATCATCAGCCTCATCCAGGCTATGCAATGCAAAAATATAAACTAATATTATATACTAAGGAAGCAATGTAGATCAGCTATACAATGCGGAGACATAGTAAGCTAAATATCAGATATCGAAGATATAATGCAATATGTAAATCCTGATGAGCCTTTGAATACCGTCAACCTCATCCAGGCCATATAAGTGCAGAAACGTAGCAACCCAAAATGTCATATGTCGCAGATGTAATGCAATATGCGATGCGAATGAAATGACCAAGCTGGAGTGTGAAGTCGGGATGATAGTACGTAGTAGTGTAGGCTATAAGGTCTATCACAAGAGACTTCTATTCAAACCAGTCTCATACCTAAATTTGGATAGCCAGACTCAATGTGGTAGGTTCCTGATCTCGGTTAGTCGTGCGCCCCAACTAAAATTTTTACCATTATAAAGGAACACGTAACAAATAATTACGCACCACCACCCTGAGTGGATAGTGAATGAATGAATGAGTATGCAACTCCTACTCAATAAGTCCACATATCAGTACCGTACATCTTTGGGCTCATCGCCGGGGTCTATTACACTATACGCCAAGTTGCCGCCCATATCCGAGCTCACAACTGGTTAAGTGGAAGAGACCTCACTATCTGCTGCCAATATCGGGCTCAGTTCGTCGATAGCAGACCCATTCCTCAAGCGGTTCAAACTCAACCTAGATATTGCCCCCTCACTCAAGCAGGTAGGGTCACACCCCTTCCCAACCCACCATGACACAGTGGGAGATGCGGCTTACTGGTATATGGCCCTCATGCGCTCATATATATCCACTTGGTCTAGACATTGGGTTGTCCTCTGGTACCAAGAGGGTTTAGGGATTTTCACTCAGGGCCATCTATGGTGGCCCGATGCTAGAACCAAATATTTTTGGTGTCCCATCTAACCATCCATGATATACCTGTGGAGGCCATGGCCCTGATGTCGTTAGGGCGTACGGTGATCATATCACAAAATGCAAGATGTATAAATCACACAGTCCAATCATGTATCAATCCTACGCATATAATGTGCTGATGTGGGGCAACTCTGTCTCTTAGGGAGTCTCATAAACAACTTACCCAATGACATGTGCTATGATCAATCACTCCTCATATCAAGCATACATATGATGCGCATGGGCATGGATCGTGAAGTTATACTAAGCGTGTTATAAGATGTGGTGTACTCTCCTCATATCAAGGATGAGCCTAGACAGCATACTCATAACAAGAATGGGCCTCGCAATGGGCCCAAGGGAAGGTCACAATGTGGACGTCTAACCATCATTGCCCATCAATGTAGACATTTAACCAACATCGCTCCCGAGCAGTGGCCCACATAAATATCATTATATACATTATAGTGAAATCACACATTACATCGGTCCACACATTCATCGCATTGGGCCTCACTTAAGAGCCACATATGCACCACATCAGGTCTCATCATACGAGCTACAAATACATCACAATGGGCCTTATCAACTAGGCCACAAATATATATCCCTCAAATACATCACAATGGGCCACCTCACATGGGCTGAAAATACATCACAATGGGCCACGACATATGGGCTGAAAATACATCTTAATGGGCTACGAGCCATGGGCCTCAGTACATCACAATGGGCCGCACCCATAGGGCATCATATACATCAAGTGGGCCACATCAATGGGCCGCCCCAATGGGTCATCATATATATCAAGTGGGCCACATCAATGGGCCTTATATACAATAAGTGGGCCACATCAATGGGCCGCACCAATGGGCCTCATATACATCAAGTGGGCCGCACTAATGGGCCATCAGATACATCAAGTGAGCCACATCAATGGGCCTTATAATGAGAGTTTGAATTACATCTAAAATCATTTCAATAGCTGTAGGTGCAACATGTGTATCACTGTACACAATCATTCTATGAGGCACATGGCACTCTAATGATGATCAACATTGTCTAAACATTATTTAGCACCGTTCAACACAATCTGGACGATGTGGATGAAATAAATGCATCATGGTGGGCCCAGCAAATGGGTGGCATGGACCCAAAATACATACATCAACGATGGGTCCCATAGAGCTTTACTGACATGGTACAATAGCTATATAGTTGGTGTGAGGTACACCAGCCGTCCCACTTCCACACGTGGGGACGATGTGGGTAAAACACTACATCAGTGGGTCCCACGTGGGGCTCACCATAATGTTTATTTTTCCATCCCATCTGTTAATAAGGTCACATAGACCTAAATAAAGAGGAAAAACAAATTTCATATTTATCCAAAACTTCTTTGACTCAAAAAGGGTTTCAATGGTAGACGTTCAATCCCTGCTGCTCTTGTAGTGTGGATCACCTGAGTTCTGTGTATGGCTGAATTTTTGGGGAAACCCATTCTCTAAAGGGGACCTATTAAATGCATGGTGCTGATATTCAACATACATCACGGTGGGGCCTGTGGTGGGGCCCATCGTCCCACCTACGTCCAACAGCAGGATGCTGTAGTGTCCTCTGGACGCTGGATGTCAGCAGTAAGGGGGGTCGTCCAGCCCCTCAATTACACACATATATATATATATATATATTTGTTTTATGGTAGTTTTTCATAGGTGGGGCTCACATCAAGAAGATCCAATCCATCGGTTGGATTCTCAGGCTCGGGACAATTCAAATGAGTCCAATATTGGACATGATCTGATGCACCGAAACATCATGGGAGCCCCTAACAATTTATATCACCAAACTACTACTTTCTACAATAAGGCCCGCCAAAGATTCAGATTGGCTTCATTTTTTGGCTCAACGCCTAAAATGAGCAGGGAAATAGGGTGGACGGTGTGGATCAGATATATACATTAAGGGAGGGGGCCTGCTGTGGTCCCACAACCCCTCTTTATTACAACAAGCTGGACGTTGCTTGCTGCAGCTTTCTTTGGACGCTGGCAGTAGCGTCCACCACACACACCACCACACTCACGTTGTAGTGAGATTTCACCACCTATGTGGGACCACTTGATGGACAGCATGGATGGTCCACTGGATGGACAACTTGGGTAAAATACACACCATAAGGTGGGCCATCATTCAAGGAAAAAGAGAGGGAGAGAGAAAAAAAGAGAACGGTGTGATGGAGGGGCCCTGCCACTATGGGCCCCTCTAGGCGATACAAACCATATCAAATGGGTCCCACCATATGTGGGCCCTCAAATCATCAAAATAAAAAAACTTAATGCTATAAACACCCACCATTCGATCTTCTTAGTTTGATAGAATGCTAGACTCCTTGGCTTCGACTTTGACGGAGGATGATGGAGATTAGACGGTTGGATTAGGTGGTAGGGAGGTGGGCCACACTAGCTTCTCCTCTCTCCCATGGAAATGCTTGGACGTTGGGTGCTCATGGGGTTGCTCGGGAGAATGAGAGAGAGAGGTTGTAAGGGAGAGAGAGATGGGTGAGTGATGGGGTGTGATGGGTGAGTGAGTGATGGGGTGTGATGGGTGGGTGGAGAGAGAGAGAGAGAGTTAACTTTAGGGGAGGGGTAGTTGTACTTGTATGAGGTGATTGATGGGATATGTACTAGACATGATTGATGTGATTTCTCTTGGATTTTGCAACGCGCGGTATTTTCCTCAAATTGAATGCGGGCCCACATCTCCTTGCTCTGGTATCACCTCAGCAAGCGAGACACGATGTCGGAACCGCGACGATGGCGCAGTCGCAAGGATACAAGTCTTGAGTTGAGCCAACTCTAGAATATGGGATACGACTTAGGGTTGCGTGCAAATGCGGTCTATGTGTCGTGGGTTGCTGGAATTCGACCATGAGGAGCCCGGAAGCCTATGGAACAGTATAGGCTATGATATGGGTCTTACACTATGCATACCGTGTGCTTATATGGGACAACTCTGCCTATCAGGGAGTCCCATAACAACCTGCCCAATGGTATATGTAATGGTCAACCACGTCTCATATCAAGCATGCAGATGATGCATATGGGCATGTATCATGATGTTATGCTATCACATACTTATAATCGGCATCAATAATCGGCCTATATTCAAGGCGGGGTACATAGATGGACTTCAAGATTAAAACAATCTTACTAGTAACTAATGGGGGCTCAACATTATGGGTTATCCCAATATGAATAGATGGGTCATGCACATATCAATGGGGCCCAATGATTCGGGTCAACCCACTTAGAGAAGGATGTGAATGGGCCTAATAAGACCTAAGGGAAGGTCACAATGTGGACATTTAACCATCATTGCCCATTAATATGGACATTTAACCAACATTGCTCCCAAGGAGTGGCCCACATAAAGCCTAACGTATAGTGGGCCCATGGCCTCGACAAGGGCCTCATACACAACATGATTAGGGTCAACCCACTTAGAGAATGATGTAAATGGGCCTAATAGGACCTAAGTGAAGGTCACAATGTGGACATTTAACCATCATTGCCCATCAATGTAGACATTTAACTAACATTGCTCCCAAGGAGTGGCCCACATAGAGCCTAACGTATAGTGGGCCCATGGCCTCACACAAGGGCCTCATACACAATATAATATGCCACATATAATCTCAATGGGCCTTACACAAGGGTCTCATACATCAAGTGGGCTGCATCACATGGGCTTTATACAACACATCGGGCCTCATCATATGGGCTCATATACAATACATCGGGCCTTATCATATAGGCCTCTCATTTATCACATCGGGTCTCATCCAAGGCCATAAGCACATCATAATAGGCCTCATACGCGGGCTACATTACATCAAGTGGGCCGCATTGCATGGGCCTCATATACAATCTCAATAGACCTTACACAAGGGTCTCATATATCAAGTGGGTCGCATCACATGGGCCTTATACATCACATCAGGCCTCATCATATGGGCCTCTCATTTATCACATCGGGTCTCATCCAAGGCCACAAACACATCACAATGGGCCTTATACGTGGGCCTGATTACATCACACTGGCCTAATATACATCACAATGGCCACTCACATGGGCCTAATATACATCACAATGGGCCCCATCGCTTGACCCTCAAATGCATCACAATGAGACTCATCACTTAGGCCCAATATACATCACAATGGGTCTCAAGTACATTAGGTGGGCACTACATGCAACATGTGGGACCGCACCTCCCAAATGGGCCCCACTAGATGAACATGGACAACATGGATGTACAACGCACACATCATGGTGGACGGTGAGTATATAACACATATAACAGTGGCCCTACATCCCACATGGCCAGACGGAGTGGATGCAATACGTACATCATGTGGGGCCCACGTCCCAAGTGGACGATGCCAGTACAACACATGCATCATAGTGGAGTCCATGTCCAGCGGACTGGACTGTATGGTGTGGATGTACAATACATTCATCAAAGGTGGGCCCCAAATAGCACCATCCAGGGATGGACAGTCCGAATATACAACACATCATCAAGGTGGGCCCCACCCTCACACGTGCAGCACGTGTGGGGTGGATCCATGTCCACGCTCAGCAAAACAGATGGACGACATGGTTGTACAATACATGCATCCAAGGTGGGTCCCACCATAATATTATATACATCAAGGTAGGCTCCACACATGTGGATGCGCTGCCTCTCCGGCAGCGTGGATGGGCGGTGCAGATATAACATTCATCTCATGATTGGACACACAAAACTTGCTGAATTCAATACATTAGCTATATAGGTGATGTGAGATACACTAGCCGATCTGCTTCTACTACAGGTGGGTCCCACCATAATATTATATTAATATATTAATATTATATATATGTGTGTGTGTGTGTGCATTGAGGTGGGTCACACCGTCCAGGTGTGGATCAATCACATGCATCACAGCGGTCCCATGTGTTGTACTCAGCACGTCATCAAGGTGGGCCCCACGTCCCATGCATGGATGGGGTGAATTTTCAACATATACATTAGGGTGGGTCCACGTATACATGGCTCACCCGGTTTGGAATCAAACTGATATTTGTGTTCTGCCATCTCTAGCAGTGCTTGCTGCTGGACGGTGCAGATTAAATACATAAAAGAGGTGGGTCCCACCATCCAGTAGACTGGACGGTGGATGGTATACACATATAAGTCAAGGTGGGTCCACGTGGTGGCCCACTAAAGTTTTAGATCAGCTAATATTTATATTTTTCTGCATCCAGGGTCTACCCAAAAATGGGCAGCAATAAGTGCGCCTCATTGTAAGGCCTGTATCCATGTCTGTGCTGTTCTATAGGCTTACGCGGTCCTCTCGGTCGAATTCCAATAACCCTCGACCTTGATCCGACATTTTCGCGCGATCCTAAGTCGAGGCCTGCATATCGAAGTCGGCTCGATCCAAAACTTGTACCTTAGCGACTGCGCAATTGCTGCAGTTCCAACGCCGTGACTTACGCACTGATCTGATACCCGGGCTAGAAGATGTGGGCCCGCGTTCATTTCGAGGAAAACGCCGCGCGTTGTGAATTTCGAGGGAATCTCTACAACGTGTCCCATCAATCAATAAATCAATACACCCCATACCTCAAGTACAAGCTCCATCCCTCCTTTTTCCACAAGTCAACTCTCTCTATCCCTTACCCATCCCTCCTTTATAAAATTTCAAACACACCCATGCTTCACCCATCTCCTTTCCTTACAACCACCACTCCACCCATCCCTTCATCCATTATTTATCTCTCCCTCTCATTCTCTAGCAATTTCTCAAAATCCCATGAGAGCTCCAACATCTAAGCTCTCTCCCAAATAGTAAGTGTGGCCTACCTTCTCTTCTCCCATCTCAACCTTTCAATACCCATCAACCTCCATCAAAAGTGAAGGCAAAGAGCTAAGGAGGCTAAGGGATCAAGGAGGAGTGCAATAGGTGGGTGATCCACTGTTGATTCTTATTTTAGGGCCCACTTGTTGGTGGGCCCATTTTGATGTATGTGATGTAACTATGAGGGGCCCATAGTGGCGAGTCCCTCTATCACCATCTCTCTCTCTCTTTAGCTGTCATGATTGGAGTGGGCCCCACAAATATGTGTTATATATAACTGTCTATCAATATCACTGTCCATCAGATGGTGTGGCGCACACCATCCATTGTTGGGACAGTGGAGATCCCTACACTGGACTGAATGATGTATACTATATTATATTTATATTATATATATACATGCATGGTGGGCCACGTCCATGTGGGACCCACCGTGATGCCTGTTTTGTGTGCAAAACCGTCCAGCGTCCAGAGACCCTGGACGTGGCCAGGCAGGCCGTGAAGTGTGAACTGATGGTGTGGTGTACTGACACCACAAAAAATCAGCTTAGTTCAAAACTTTTGGGTGGGCCGCTCATGTGGACCTCACCTTGATGTGTACATCTAATCCACGCCATTCATTCCATTTCTCGGCCCAATTTAGGCGTTGAGCCAAAAAATGAAGTTAATCTGAGTATTTGGTAGGCCGTATCTTGGAAAATAGTTGTCTTTACCGTTAAAAGCCACCCTGATGTTCCTATACACCAAAATACCTCAGATATTGGGCTTGCTTGACTTGTCTTGAGCCATAGAAGCCAGTGGACGGGGTGAATTCTACTGATGCGGGCCCCACCTAGGAAAAATAGTAGATTTACAAAAAAAATACAAGGGCAGCAGGCGCTGCCGCTGACGCTAAAGGACGTGTAGCAGCGTCTTACTGTGCTATTGACGGACGGATAGGCAAGGGACCCACGGTCCCAACTGTGGGCCCCACCATAATGTGTGTTGATCATCAACACTGTGCATTTGTTGGGTCCCCTCTAACCAGTGGACCACCCCAGAAATCAGCTATATGTGGGACTCAGGTGGCCCACACGACAGGAAACAATGGGATTGAATGTTTGCCATTGAAACCATTTGGGTTATCACAGAAGTTTTGGATCATTACGAAATTTATTTTTCCTATTCATCCAGGTCTGCATGACCTTATCAACAGATTGGATGGCAGATAAACGTTATGGTGGGCCCCACTGATGTAAGTGTTTTAACCCACACCGTCTATGGGAGTGGGACGACTGGTGTACCTCACTCCAGCTATATAGCTACTGTAGTGGCGTCACCAAGCTCTGTGGGTCCCACCTACTTCATCCACACCATTCATTTATTGGACCCATCATGATGCATGTGTTGCATCCAAGCCGTCCAACCATTTTGAAAGCTCATTTTATGTCATGAGCTAAAGAATGAGTCGGATCTATAGTTCAAGTAGACCCCACCATTTAAAATAGTGGGGATAGTGACATTCACCGTTCAAATTTCTTAAGGGCCACGGTAGTTCTGATCAAGCTGATGTTTCTGCTTTCACTTCATCTATCTCCATGTTAACTTATGAATAGATCGGATCCCAAATAATATATATATATATATATATATATATATATATAATGTTGGGCTCTGTAAGATTTTAACGGTGGAAATCATTGTCACTACTATTATTTGGAGTGTGGTCCAGTTGATCTTTTAATATGATTCATTTTATATATATATATATTGATTTCTAAAAATAGATGAGTTGGGTTCAACCTATTTGAACTCGGCCCATTGTTTCGACCCATTTGATTAGGCCCGATTTAATATACAAGAGGCCCATTAGTGCAGCCCATTGATGCAGCCCACCTGATGTGTATGAGGCCCATGTGCAGGGCCCATCTGTGATGTATATTAGGCCCATGTGTAGGGCCCACCTATTGCGTATTCCCATGAGTTGTGGTCCATTGTGATGTATTCGAGGCCTATGGGCAAGGCCTATCATGGTATATTTTTGGCCCATGGGCGGGACCCACCTGTTTGTATTTTTGGCCCATGTGATGGGGCCCACCCACTTTGCATTTAAAGCCCATATGATGAGGTTCGACTTGACGTGCCAAGGCCCACTATGATTCATTTGAGGCCCTTTGTTACGACCCATGTAATGAAGTCCATTATGATGCATAAGAGGCCCATGAGATGCGGCCCATCACGATGTGAAAAGCCCATGCGATGTGTCCCACTAGATGTATATGAGGCTCATGTTTGAGGCCTAATATGATGTATACTCGGCCCATATGTTGGAGCCCGATGTGATGTATTTATGGCCCTTATATGAGGCCACGAACCCACTATATGTTTAGCCCTGTGTGGGCTACTCCTTGGGAGCGGTGATGGTTAAATGTCCACATTGTGACCTTCCCTTAGGCCTAGTTAGGTCCATTCTCATCATTGTCTAGTGGATTAACCCAAATGAATAGGCCCCATTGGTATTGCTTGGACCATCATCGATCATCCATCTATGAACCCCACCTTGAGGCCAATTCCGATTGACATGGCCGATTTGGTGATTTTGATTATCAAGGCCGACTCCAATTGTCGAGTTCGGATATCGAGGCTGATTGTCGAGGCCCATTGTGATGTATATGCGGCCCATATTTCAGGCCCGTTCTGATGAGCATTCGGCCTCGGCTTGATGCATTTGAGGCTTATGTAATCTATGTGAGGCCCATGTGATGAGGCTCATTGTGGTGTATTTGAGGGCTAGGTGATGGAGCCCGTTGTATTGTATATTGGGCCCATGTGAGAGGCTCATCGTGAGGTATATTAAACTCTTGAGTGAGGCCCATGGTGTTGTATATTAGGCCCTTGTGTGAGGCCATGGGTCCACTATATGTTAGGCTCTATGCGGGTCATTCCTTGGAAGCAATGTTGGTTAAATGTCCACATTGTCGAGGTCAATTATCAATGTCGGTTATTGATATCGATTATCAGTATGTGACAGCATAGCATCATGATACATGCTCATATGCATCATCTGCATGTTTGTTATGAGATGTGGTTGACCATTGCATATGTCATTGGGCAAGTTGTTATGAGACTCCCTGATAGGCGGAGATTGTCTCACATGAGCGCACGGTATGCGCAAGATCAATGCATGACTGGATTGTATGACTCATGCATCTGGCATTGTGTGTTGTGACTACTGTATGTCCTAGCAACATTGGGGCTGTAGCCTCCACAAGCATATCATGGATGGCCAGATGGGACACCGAAAATATGTTATTAGCATCGGGCTGCCATAGATAGCCCTAGGTGAAATTTTCTAAACTCTATTGGTACCGGAGGACGCCCCAACGTCGAGACAGAGTGGATATATATATATATAAGCGCATGAGGGCTGTATACCAGTAGGCCATGTCTCCCACTGTGTCGTGGTCAGTTAGGAGGGGGTGTGACCTTACCCGCCTAAGGGAGTAGGCATAGCTAGGCTGAGTTTGACTAGCTCGTGAATGGGTCTGCTATCGATGTGGCGGGTAGATATTGGCTGACTACTGACCAGGCGGATAGTGAGGTCATTTCTACTTACCCAGTTGTGTGCTTGATGGGGCGACAAGCTGGTGTAGAGTGTACTAGACCCTGGTGATGATCCCAGAGATGAACAATACTGATATGTGGACTTATTGGGCAGAGTTGCATATTCATTCATTCATTCATTCACTATCCACTTGGGATGGTGGTGCACAACTATTTGTTACATGTGCTTTCGCAATGGCCAAGATTTCGGTTGGGGCGCGCAACTAACCTGAGATCAAGAGTTTACCAAATTGAGTCTGACTATCCAAATTTAGGTATGGGACTGGTTTGGATAGAAGTCCCTTGTGATGGACCCCATAGCCTGCGATACTACGTACTATCATCCTGACTTCACACTCCAGCATGGTCATTTCATTTGCACCACATATTAAATATTACATTACATCCTTGGCATATGGCATTTTGGGTTGCTATGTTTTTGTATTCATATGACTTAGATGAGACTGATGGTATTCATTAGCTCTTCTGAATTGCATATTGCATTGTATCATTGACATCTGATATTTGATTCTTTATGACTCCTCATTTGTATAGCTGATCTATATTACGTATTCTGATATTGATTGACCTTTGGACTTGTCAGTATGTTCGCTTACTCTGATATCGTACGATTCATGTTCTTACCAGTATTTCCAATATTGTATGATTATGGCATTATATTGGATACTTGGCACTTACCTTGTGCACACACTCACACCACCCTCTAAGCTTTCTATAAGCTTATGCACGATAGATGCATACAGGAAATGTTAAGTTGCAACAGCATGGAGCTTGGAGCATGTACCTGACTTCTGGGGCTTTGATTTTGATATATGTATTTCCCTTTTAGCATTGTACTCAAATGTTTATATTAGTGGATATATGATAATGAAGTTACCTTTGTGATTTAGGTATACTTGTGGTTATGTTTATTACGAGATAAATGTACGTTGAAAATCCTCCTTATAGGATCCTAGGATCGGAACCTGGCATATGGGCGCTGGGAGCCGAGAATAGGGTACTACGGAGGCTATCGGCACCGGATTCGGCGATCAGGGTTCCTGTGAATCTGATTTTCAGGTTTGGGGTGTGACACTCATGATCGGATAGTCTGGATCAGGTGGGCCACACATCATCACAGGAGAGGGAGAGAGAGAGAGAGACAGAGAGAGAGAGACAAAAAGAGAGAGAGAGAGAGCGTGATGATGGAGGGCTCTGCCACTATAAGCCCTCCTAGGATTACAATACATACATCAAGATGGGTCCTAAATTGGATCCATACCATCAATCGGTAGGCCACACTTAGTTCATCACAAAAATTACAATTTAACCCTACAAAACACCCACCGATTTCACTTCTTCTAGGCTCCTTGATCTCCCTAGCTCCTAAGCTTCCTCTTTGATGGAGGATGGTGAGATTTGAAGGGTCGGATGGTAAGATCTTGGGGTAGGAAGAAGTGGGCCACACTTGGCTTCTTGCGCTCCTTAGAGCTTGAACGGTTCTCTCTCTTGGAATGGGTAGAGAATGAGAGAGAGAATAGGATTTTTTTTTTGTAAGGGAGATGGGAGGAATGGGTATTGTAAGGGAAGTGACATGAGAGGTATGAGCTTGGTTGACTTTGGGAATGGGAGAGGTATGGGTTGCCATGCATTGTTGGTAAGAGAGGGATGGGTTGTACTTGACTTGATTAATGTGATGGATGGTAGAGATTCTCTCGGGATTCGCAATGCGCGATGTTTTCTCAAAATAAACGCGGGCTCACAACTCTTGGCTTGGGTATCGCCTTGGTGTGTGAGACGCAGCGACGGCGCGGTCGCTGGGGTATAAGTCTCGGGTTGAGTCGACTCAAATATACGGGATGCTACTTAGGGTTACGTGCAAATACTGGCTACAGTTTATGGGTCGCCGGAATTCGACGAGGAGGATCGCGGGAGTCTAAGAAATGGTACGGTCTGGGATATGGGCCTTACAACATGTGCCACAAATGGCAACATATCACATGTGCAACCATCCATCTTCAGGCATCCTACACAGTCCCACATATGCCAATTGGGCACGAATTAGGTAAGTTTGGGGTAACAACTCAGTGGGTGAGTTCCTTACCATGGGCCTCACCTTGATGTATGTCTTGTATATCTACACTATCCATCCTTTTTACCAACTCATTTTAGGGCATGGTCCCAAAAATGAAGTAGATACAAATCATAGGTGGACCATACTATAGGAAACAAAGGTCATTAAACACCTACCAATTAAAACTTCCTAGGGTCCACCATAATGTTTATTAGCCATCCAACCTGTTGATAAGGTCACATAGACCTAGATGAAGGGAAAATACAAATATCAACTTGATCCAAACTTATGTGGCCTACAAAAAGTTTTAATGGTCAATTACTATTGTTTCTTATGCCATGGATCTACTTCATTTTTTAGCCCATGCCTTAAAATGAATTCGCAAGATGAACAGACCATGTGAATTTACAACACATACATGGAGGTGGACTCCACAATCAAGGATTTACCCAATAAGTTGTTACCCTAGAGTCACATAATCCATGCCCATGCCAATTTGTCACATGTGACAATGCCACAAGTTCCATAATTCATCTTCAATGCATACATATGCCAACTTTCATGTTAGAGTTAATTTCATGAAAAATTCCTTTTTCTAAACAATAGGTTATTAAATTATGAGTTTTTTGGTAAATCTTGTAAAAAAAAAAAAAAAACAATAAACAAAACATCATTTTTCTTAAACATGCGTTTGGTTGCTTGCTTTTGGAATGTATTAGATTAAAATCCCAAATACACTGGAATCTAATGCATTTGGAATCCTTAATTGTGTTTAGCATTCGTAATTAGAATGCACTAGGATCCAAAAATTTTATTTGGTAGCCTATGTTCTAAATGCATTGGAATCATATATAATAATTATAGAAGTTTGAGTTTGATTAACTTGATCATCTATAATATTTCAAAATGGTGTGCATGTGTAACATTGTAGATAGTCATTGAAATAAGCCTATCAAAACATATATGTTGGTTAAAGTTGAAGTAATTTTAAGCCTTAGGTGGGTCACAAAAGTGGGCTCATAAACTTTTCATCATCTACTTTTCAATAGGTTCAATAGGTCCTGGATCAGACAATTCATTTAGGGGCCACAATTATATGTATGTGAAACCCTCTCACATCATTAGAGGGGTCATCTAACGTTACACCCAAGACTAAAAATATCAAGTTCACTTGATTCAAGTGGGCCAAACCAAATGAAATAATTGGGAGAGAAACATCAACCCTTGATTTTTACAAGGCCTACCGTGATGATTGAGTTGAGCCACACCGAGGAAAATAGTTTGAAGGGTTCGCCTTACTGTACATCGTTTCCAATCATGTGTGGTCCACCTAAATCACAAATGGAGATATTTTTGGGCCCTGATCCTAACATGGGTGAAGCACCTAGTGGTTGGAGTGAATTTCACATAAACATCACAATGGGGCCCACATGCGCTGCTAACTAATATGCATGTGAAATTCTCCGTATCAATTTGGAAAGTCTCCATTATTGGAAAGATTGCAGATGAGTGTAGAATATTAGTAATTTGTATTGATTTCAAATCCTTTCTTTTTAAATTTGGAATGCATTCGAATTCAAATCTTTGCTAATTCTTTTTCTGCATATTCACACAATTCAATCAAATACAAGGCCAAACGTGTGATTGATGAGGCAATGCTTCGGTTTACATGTGCGATTAAAAAATGCGGGCATGCTAGAGTCATACTCGACTCAATGTTTGATTGAACGTTGGTGACCCTCGAGCTAAGACGGCGGATTTAGAATGAATTTAGAAATCTAGCTATCAAATTAACCACCGATTGTGATCAACAATTAGGCAACTTGCGAAAGAGTAGGGGTGAGTCCTTCTTAATAGATTTTTTTGGCCTTGTGTCTAAGGCTTGTTCTTTCACCAATAGTTGCAGCCAACGTATCTCTCCAAGAAATAAAAATGAACGAATAAAAAAAATATTAAAACAATGTCGATTTTAGTAATATGTAAATAAACCTCATTACAATCGACAAAGTGTCAAACAAATTAGAGAAATAAACAAAATGAGAAATAAATACCCAATTTGTCTTTAAGAACATATGATCGAAGAGAATGAATTAGAGAAATAAACAAAACGAGAAATAAATACCCAATCCGTCTATAAGAACATATGATCGACGTGAATGGTCACCAGGCTGTGACCGGAAGGATAATTGCCTAAGTAAAGACTTAGTTAATTGGAATCCAACAACTTAGTGTTGTGGATGTTTAGTCTAATCATACAGTACTGTAGCGATGGCGCTAACAGTAACAATCTATGCTAAGACTAAGATAAACTAAGCTATACTAGGATAAAAGTAAAATAGAGATATATTGTGTTTGGCCTGGGCCTCAAGTACTTCATCGATTGCTCCTTTTATAGGTTGTCGAGTTAGTAAAACCCTCAGTGGGTTTCCTTGTCAATCTAAGATCCTTTGCATCTACGGCATGCATTCTAAATAGGGTTATTTTTTGTGAATCTGGAACATAGTTGGGTTTTCAAATATCCACTATTACATAGCTTGTCTCATGTTGAACCTTCGGGAGATGCTACATTTAGATTTGGAATCCACCAAGGTCATCTCGCCTACTCATCTTGGACCTTAAATCGTGCATCTGAATGACCAAATCAGTGTTGTCCCTTCTTGTAATGACCCGAAAAATTTTGTGCCAAGACCCGAGTACTACCTCTATTTTCCTTAGTAGTTGTTTTTAAGGTAATTAGCGCTATACTCGATTGCTTGTGAAATTTGCATCAATCACTTTAAATTTGATCTGCATGACTCAAATCCTGTAGAATAGTTAGCGCTATGTTACGCTGAAATCTGGGATTCATTACTAAATCCAGTTGTTCTTGGGAATTTTTAGAAGTTCTGGATCGGACCTGGACCGCGCGTCGAAAGTCCAATAGCGATGATCTTAGGCTGTATTGGTCACCATGTTGGACTTGGTCATCACCTCAAAAATCAAGTCCATGTGATGTTCTGAGTCAATTTGATTGAGTCCGGAGTGAAGAGTGTGAGAACGGTTGGAAATTTAATAAGCTTTTATGGAATCTGAGTCATGTCGCTTGCGCGACGATTTTAAACAATCTGACCGTTGGATTCTGACCCAATTTCACCCTCTAATCAGGGAAGGTGGCCCAGGCATATCCTTGTGCTTATGGACCTGATCGAGATTCGGTGATCATTGAATTGAGTGTGCTCCGCCATGGCTGATCTGAAGATCCGGTCAGTACGAAAACTCAGCTTGACCTAGATCCATGGTCGGTGAGCTTAAGTCCGACCTTTCGTGGTAATAGGCCCATCGGAAGTGCTCCGTTGGATCGAGAGAGGCCGGTTTTGGTTATACCCTAAGTATACCTTGGCCCTGGGGTTATTTTCATCAATGTTAGGCCTATTTATAGACCTTAAAACCCTAGCTCTCTTTTCCATACGAATTCCCTAACCCTAGCTAAGAAAGAGAGTGGAAAAGAGAGAGAAAGTGAGAGAGAAGCTGGTGAATCATCTTAGATTCATTCCTGTTCTACTTCATCTTTAAACCTTCACTTTTGAATCGTTATTCCGGCGATTCTAAGTTCATCTTTGGGTAAGTTAACCTAACTATAATCTGTGTTAGAGCTTAGATTAGTCTTTGTGTTGTTGTAGCTCATTTCTATTATTGCTTTAGGTTATCTTGTCGCCGTTGACGAAGACAAATCGTCTGAAATCAGTTCGGTGTTCTTTTCTGGATTAAGGTGCGGACTTTAATCATATAGGTTATGGTTTTCAAGGCTTTCATTGCCAGTGAATGGTTTATTCTTGTTATGGATGAGATTTCACATGCCAAATGGCAACATATCACATGTGCAACCATCCATCTTCAGGCATCCTACACAGTCCCACATATGCCAATTGGGCACGAATTAGGTAAGTTTGGGGTAACAACTCAGTGGGTGAGTTCCTTACCATGGGCCTCACCTTGATGTATGTCTTGTATATCTACACTATCCATCCTTTTTACCAACTCATTTTAGGGCATGGTCCCAAAAATGAAGTAGATACAAATCATAGGTGGACCATACTATAGGAAACAAAGGTCATTAAACACCTACCAATTAAAACTTCCTAGGGTCCACCATAATGTTTATTAGCCATCCAACCTGTTGATAAGGTCACATAGACCTAGATGAAGGGAAAATACAAATATCAACTTGATCCAAACTTATGTGGCCTACAAAAAGTTTTAATGGTCAATTACTATTGTTTCTTATGCCACGGATCTACTTCATTTTTTAGCCCATGCCTTAAAATGAATTCGCAAGATGAACGGACCATGTGAATTTACAACACATACATGGAGGTGGGCTCCACAATCAAGGATTTACCCAATAAGTTGTTACCCTAGAGTCACATAATCCATGCCCATGCCAATTTGTCACATGTGACAATGCCACAAGTTCCATAATTCATCTTCAATGCATACATATGCCAACTTTCATGTTAGAGTTAATTTCATGAAAAATTCCTTTTTCTAAACAATAGGTTATTAAATTATGAGTTTTTTGGTAAATCTTGTATAAAAAAAAAAAAAAAAAACAATAAACAAAACATCATTTTTCTTAAACATGCGTTTGGTTGCTTGCTTTTGGAATGTATTAGATTAAAATCCCAAATACACTGGAATCCAATGCATTTGGAATCCTTAATTGTGTTTAGCATTCGTAATTAGAATGCACTAGGATCCAAAAATTTTGTTTGGTAGCCTATGTTCTAAATGCATTGGAATCATATATAATAATTATAGAAGTTTGAGTTTGATTAACTTGATCATCTATAATATTTCAAAATGGTGTGCATGTGTAACATTGTAGATAGTCATTGAAATAAGCCTATCAAAACATATATGTTGGTTAAAGTTGAAGTAATTTTAAGCCTTAGGTGGGTCACAAAAGTGGGCTCATAAACTTTTCATCATCTACTTTTCAATAGGTTCAATAGGTCCTAGGTCAGACAATTCATTTAGGGGCCACAATTATATGTATGTGAAACCCTCTCACATCATTAGAGGGGTCATCTAACGTTACACCCAAGACTAAAAATATCAAGTTCACTTGATTCAAGTGGGCCAAACCAAATGAAATAATTGGGAGAGAAACATCAACCCTTGATTTTTACAAGGCCTACCGTGATGATTGAGTTGAGCCACACCGAGGAAAATAGTTTGAAGGGTTCGCCTTACTGTACATCGTTTCCAATCATGTGTGGTCCACCTAAATCACAAATGGAGATATTTGGAAAGTCTCCATATGGAAAGATCCTTGTTGTTTAGAATACTAGTAATTTATATTATTCATTCTTGATTTTTAAGACCCATATGCTACATGGTTAAAGTTGTTGTTCCATTACTATTTCAAGTATTGATATTGTAGTGTAATATGTTTGGGACTATGAATAGTCCAGAAATCGATAATCGGCCTTAAGTTCGTGTGAGATTGTTTTCGCCATGAAGGTACGTGATTAGACGAACGCAGTCATATTAGAGTTGTGGTGAGTTTGGCCACGCGGAGTGTTTGCGCACTCTATGTCGTTCAACTCAACGTGCGTCGTGCTAGTCGAGTTTCGATTAGCCTAATGTATGTTCTTCATGTATGGATGACATTGTTTGAATCTAAGGTCCGAGCTTACCAATGAAATCCTGTATGGTACCTCGATCCTCTAAGATTCATGAGTTGGGCATGGTGGTATAGGACACCGTGGTCGAGCTGTCGGCCTATGCTGGGGTGACGAGCCTCCCCGTAGTGACCAGTGAGCAACCAAACTCGTGAGCCGATTATGTTGGTATGGGACACTATATTCGTGCTGTCAGCCTACATTGATTGG
Organism: Magnolia sinica; assembly: GCF_029962835.1. Lineage (NCBI taxonomy): Eukaryota > Viridiplantae > Streptophyta > Magnoliopsida > Magnoliales > Magnoliaceae > Magnolia > Magnolia sinica. The sequence continues at coordinate 77,345,650 of NC_080580.1, read as the reverse complement.
TGACGAGCCCTTTGTAGTGACCTCGAGCAAACCTGGATACCGCATTGAGGTGATGAGCTTTAGTGTGGTAATGATGGTATGATAGGCGTGCATTGATTGGTGACGAGCCCTTTGCAACGACCTACAACCATATGATCGTATGAGATGCCTAGGACTAACGACCCTAGTATGGATCACTGTTTGGATGGTGATATGAGGAAGGTACCTTAGCTTCCCAATCCTGCTGTATGAAAAGGACTAATAACAACTTGGTAATCATGCTCATGCACCGCATTTGCATGTGCTTTGTAGACGTGGCGCACTTTGAGGCGATGTCATGCGTAATGTAAGATGAAGACGCTGAGGGTGTACGCGCGAGGGCACGTATCATTCTGCATACATCCTTGTATTAACAAGAGTACTTAGGACATGTTTAATTGTTCTGCTTTATCATTACTGCTTGATTGAACTAATAACATGTTAACCTTTGCTTTATTGTTTCACTGAGTTGATTACTCACTCCCACGTTCTGGGGCGGTGTTAAACACCCACCAGACTCTGTCTTAGTTTCTGATGTTGCAGATGTTGATGCAACCTTTGAGGCAGAGCCGGAGATTGAGGACCATGAGGTTGCTTTCTCTTTTATGCAGTTTTCAGACGGGTTCTAGTGAGCCTTGTTCTGATACGAGGGATGCCGGGATTTCTTTTGGAAATTAAATGATGTAATTTGATACTTATAATTTTGATAGCAACACTTACATTACGACCTGGTATGTGTATGTATTTCAGGGATTCGCACATGTACACACATATATTTCTATAAGTCTTCCGCTTACTTTCTTCACTTATCCCTGAATTATATTTGCTATTTGGCTTAATCTATTCCATGTTTTATGCACTACTACGGACAACATACATCCATCATTGAATATGTTGCATAAGTGATGTTTTGGAACTCGGGAGCTAAGTTATGCTCGACCCCCGAATTTCAGGGCGTTACACTTCCCTGATCGCTCCCTTTTGGTAAGGTCCAATCCACATAATCAAGCTCTCCTATTCTTTTAATTCTGATTAATGTACAAACATATACCTAATCTATTGGTGTCTACGCTCTCCTAATTTTTGGGTCCGTGTTGCAACTAATCTGCTAAAATACTAGTTTGATCTTTAAATGTTCCAAATTTTCGTGGTCATCGTAAAATCTTCAAACATCCCTAGAAAGATCTCCCATTTTAGAAGGATTGTAAGAGATGGCCTTACTGGACATTTTATAACCAGATTTGTGATAGGTTTCTTTCCCCCGATGGGTCTTTTATAGATGTACCAAGTATGGTCTCTTATTAAATGGCACGTTAATCATGGCCTTTTTTAACACACCCCACACACTCACGCCATAGTGGGATTTCACCACCTATGGATGCTCGAACCCTTGACAAGGTGTTGAAACTCTTGAGAGTCTACACATTAATATGGCCATATGGCCTTCACCATTTAACTCTTTGAAAGGCCTGCTATGATCCTGCACCACCACAGTAATAGTAAAATTTGTATCGTCGAAGGAAGATCAATAGAAAATATTTTTGATCGAATTTAGCCTGCGATGAAATGTGGACTAGAACATAAGGATCATCTTTCTCTAAAATCATGATGATTTGTTCATTAGATGGGCCATACCTGTGCCTCGTCGAGCATTGGTTGTTCACTGATTTTGACAGTATGGCACACCAAATGAATATACCAACCAGATTTTCAGTCCAAGTGATCTTATGGTATGGCCCACCTTATGAACGACTGGATATCATTTGGCAGGAAAAGTGGGGTTGCATGTGAAAGTCGGTTAGTTCTCCCGAGGTTTGTTGATTTCACACGCTGGTGAGAGCCGTACACATCCACAGGCAGGTACATATCACATTGCAACAAGTGTGTGAGCTTTGAGCTTTCCATCAAGTGAACTATATTGGATAGATCTTCTAGACATAAAAAATCAGGTCATTTCATACATTGTGGGGCACAGTGTTGGCTGTGTGGTTTGTAGTTAATTATGTAAGCATGCCAAAATTGATACAACAACTCGACCGAAACAGATCAACTTTGATCCCAAATGCCAAAATAAGCAGATATGTCGAATATAAATGTATATGATCATATTCTGAGAAGATCGATCACTTACTCTCTTTTTTTTTACGCACATGCACACACCACCACACACTCACGCTTACGTAATCACTTGCAAAATTTGATAACGATTAGGCGATAATCGGAGAGTGTGGTTCTTCCTCTAAAGATGGGTTACTTTGTGCTTTCCACAAGAAAAGACTTTCAGAATACCAAGTGCAATCAAACAAAAGAAAAAAAAAACTCACAAACGGTCACTAGGAACAACTAAAAGAATGTGTCTATGAAAAGAACTATTTGATATTGGATAGAGAGCAAATCCAACTTACGAGCGTAAACTTGAATTACAACTAAATATTATGACTAAAAGTTATTCCTACCAGATTGTCGCTGCTCTTAATATAAGGTGAGACAAAATAAGATAAGTTTGATTATTTGATTTGTTAGGATTTTGAAATATTTGTTCTGTCACATTTCTCTACTATTTATAGAGTTCCGTTGTAACTTATTTCTCCATATGTTTTTTCCATTACCGTAATAGTTACAGTAGTCGAAAGGCCTCTCTTTAGATCAATTTTTGTTATGTTTTCTTATTATTATTATTATTATTATTTACCACTTGCTCTTCCAAAGGCCTCTTGGTCACTTACTTCACATTTGTTAGTTAAGATTTTGTTTTGATTATCCTCTATCACCTTCATATCTTTAAAGAGCTTTTTTTTTAACACACGCACACACACCCCCCACATAGCCACACCGTAGTGGGATTTCACCACGGATACTTGAATCCTTGACCAAGCGCTGAAACTCCTTGACAGTCTACCACCGGAGCAAGGGTAAGGATCCGCGTCTTTAAACAGCTTGGCTCCCCTTATTGCACACCAATTGTAACATTTTGTGAACCATCTTTTGATGCGTAAAAGTAAACTTATGCCAAATGTAATTTGATAAAAAGTATTCAAATCTTTATAAAAATTTTATCCACTTCATATCCTTATATAATGCCACGTGCCATTCCTCTGTTAGATTTTTCATGATTCTCAGAATTAGGGTATAACATAAGGTTAAAAAAAAAAAAAAAAACAAACAGGACGGCTAGGAAAACTTACTCCGCTGTCTCCCAAGTAAAAAGTGAAACTGTCTGAATTTGGGCAGAAGCACTGAGCACTATTTCCAAGCTTCTGGAAAGCTCAGATCTGACAATTGTTTCATATTTACACGTGTATCTGCGTATGGACGTGTACAGTTCTACATGCCTGTGGAATTAGAAAACCACAGTTTTCCAGGACGTTAGTTGCCTGTAACCCCTGTTGGCAGACCGTGCAACTCGAACATCTGTTGGACCCACTACGATGTCCGTGTGACATCCACTCCGTCCATCAGTTTCGAAAGATCATATTATATTGTAATCCAAAGAAATTCGCAGATCCAAAATCTAAGTGGGCCACACCACAGGAAACAGTGGGGATGGAAAAACCGAGCATTGAAACCTTCCTGGCCCCATCGTGATCTTTATATTCCACTCAAACCGTTCATAAGCTGATTCCTACCAGGATGTAGGGAATATATATATATCTTGATCCAAAACTTCTGTAGGCCACAATAAGATTTCAATGGTTGGTTTTACATCTCTGATGTGTCCTTTGGTGTGGCCCACTTGAGTTTTTATCTGCCGCATTCTTTTGAAAGAATCCCAGGAATAGTCCCTTGAAAGTGATGAACGGAGTGGATTTCACATGGACTCGATGTAACAAGGGTCACACGCAAGTCTTGTGCAGTTCTCAATGCCCTTTGGATTGGCGCGGCTTCGGTGGATCCCAACCGTGGGGCCCACCGAGATGTATTTTCCTTATATCCACGCCGTCCATACGTTTTGAAAAATCATTTTAGGGCATGATTCCAAATCCAAAGAAGATCCAACTCTCAGGTGGACCATAATACTGGAAAAAAGTGGTAATTGACCATTAAAAATGTCTCGCTGCCTACAAAATTTTTGGATCAAGCTGATATTTGTGTGGTCTCTTCATCCAGGTATTTTGGACCTCATCAACAGGTTGGATGGAAAATAAACATTCCTATGGCACCATGAAATTTTTAACGGTGAGAATTCAATCACGAGTGTTTCCTATGGTATGCTGCACATAAGAGCTGGATCTACTTCATTTTTGGGATCAAGAACTAAAATGATCTGAAAAAATGGATGGACGGTGTGGATGTAAGGAACATAATCACAGTAAACCCCACAGGGATCCACCGACCTCGGTGGATATGGGGATCCACCCAAAGGGGGCCATGAAGTGCTCGAGTGTACTCTCTCATTTGAGACGTGTTCGTACACTTAATATCGGCCGTTGGTTTGTTTCCTTCAATCCGTCCAGATTCCACTTACCAAAGTAGCCCACCAGATGAGTGGATGAAATGTGAATTTTGGGCTGGGCCTCCTCTGCCTGATGAAGGGCGCGTGGATCTTGCACCTGCGAACCACGTCGGCAGGTGTAAGGCCAAGCGTCCCCTCCATCTCCCTCGAGCTGACCGTGCTGTGCAGATGGGGCCCACATTTCAGTGATCCAAACCGTTTATCCTGTGGGTCCCGTTGTGATTGTTGATATTCCAATTTGCAAAGAGAACGCTACGTGCGAGTGCAAAAAATAAAATGGTACACGTGTGCCAAATCAGGCATCGTTCATCATATGAGTCCATCTGGAATCAGTTGAGAACGTGTGGAGTCCGTAATTAAGGCTTGTCAGGTGGGCCACGCATGCATGTTGAATGTGGATTCATAGGCTATCCTTTTATAACCGTCCGTAGTTTCTTTCACTTGTGATGTGACATGACGAGTGCACCAACCTCCTACCGAGGTGGTATGCATTTTATGGCTAGTGCTGTACACGATTCAAACTGAGTCCGTAGCTAACCCCAGCTCGAACTTGATTCGGCTCAGCCCTCAAGCCTGTCTTGTTAGCTAGGCTTGGTTAGCAGCACGGGCCAGTTTGAATCAAATTCAAGCTTATTAGGCATTTTCTCAAACAGGTAAAACGCATGTTTAATTTCTCTCCTAATGTAAAATAGTAACAATATTTTATAGATATTACATCACCCACTTAATAAGCAACATCAAAATCAAATACCTAAGTGAGCAGCATCAAAATTAAATGATATATCCATTTCTTTCCCACCAACAATTCATTGAATCATTTCATCAAACACTAAATGAGTAGCATTCATATCAAAATAACTGAGACATTGAACTGTTTTAATATGAGTCGGTTCGGGTTGAGGTTCAATCCGAGTTGAGTTGAGATTAGGCAAGCTCAAACTCAGCTTTTCTTTTTCTTTTTTTTTTTTAACTCTAAAAATAAGTCGACGCAATCCGAATTCAATTTTGAGCCGAATCAAGTGAGCTGACCGAGCTAACACGATTAGTGTACAGCTCTATAATTATGACTGGGATCCCTTGCATGTGTCAGTGGATGGGACCCACCGTACATGGACTACGTGTCAAAAGCATCCATCTATGGGCCATCCATGACAATGGGCTGGGATGATCTGTTGGGCTCCGAGATGGAGCCCACTACCTCCATGCTATGGCCTGTGACTGGGCCTACTCTGATTTGTGGCCCAGTTAATAAATGGGCCGTTCTTGGTTACTGCTCTTAACTTATAAACCCAGCTCTAAATAAAGGATGACTAAACCCTGCCCAAAATAGCTAAACCAAGCCCACTTCCTGGGAATTTTGATCCGTCCGTTTGTGTTTGATCAATTGAGATTTCAGATCTCCACTTCTAGTCCACCTGAAGAGATCTGTTGTGGTTATTTTTCACATCTGCCCGTTCATGCTACATCTCCAGTAATGCAAGGTGGCCTGAAGCACTAAAGCGGTACATGAGTTGAACTGAGTTGAGCTTAGCACAGCCTGACTCGGCTCGGCCCGGCCATTAGCTGACCCCAACTTGAACTCGGCTCGACTTGGCACGGAGCTTGACTGGCCAGCTTGGCTCAATTTCATCAGCAGCTCAGGCCAGTTCAAGCTGAGTTCGAGTATGTTTGACATTTTCTCAAACACAGAAGTATACCTTCAATATCTCACGGTATGCGAAACAACAACAATAATTTACAGGTATTTTATCAAACACCTGGTGTGCACTAGGCAACATCAAAATCAAGACACGGGGGTAGTTTTATCAAGTAAAGTTTTTATTTTTTGTAGTGATTTGCTTCGTATCCATACCTTCCTCGCCGCCAACCAATTCCGCGGAGAATGTATGCACCCGAAACAACACTTCGTTGAGTCATTTCATCAAATGCTTGGTGAGCAACGTCAATATCAACATAACCGAGTCACCAAACGGATTCGATCCAAGTTCGATTGAGCTTGGACAAGCTTGAACTCAGCTCGAAATTTTTTTGAGCTCCAAAAATCTGCTCGACTCGACTCAAACTCAGTTCCAAACTGAGTCGAATCAAGCCTTTTCAAGTTAAGTCGAGCGAGTTAACCGAGCTAACTCAGTTTGTGTACAGCTCTTGGGGCTCAGGACATTGGCCAGGGTGACACTATTAGGGGCTGGTCCACCATTTGCTGGGCCTGGGCATGAGTCTCACAAAGTAGATATGAGACCCATCTTCAGGCCCACTTGATAATGGACTAATGCTGGGGTCGATATCTGACACATGTTCCGATGGGGCCCAGCCCATGATCTCAGGCCCATCAATTGCGATCATGGTCTGTGTTTGGTCTTGATTTTCAGGATATTGGGTTTGACCCATCACGGCCATTCTTCGAGAGTGGTCCACTGTAAACATGCCCTGGCCAAAAATGAGACTGCTTCTCTCACATCAAATGTGGACCATCAATCAACTTATCTTAACCATATGATTTGATAGCTCACATGTGGCCGATCTTTTACTAGATTGGCCTATTTTTGGACCATGGCATGTCAACGAGCGATCGGGCATGATGAATGGCTCGATCTGGCACGACATGTTCCACCAGCACATCCCTGTCAATCAACCACATGATACATTGATCAACGGCTCTAAATACAGTATGGGACACTTTGGACATGGTAGACACGTAAGGACGTTGATCATTCATGCAGGACTGGGCTTACAGTTTTGATAGATTGTCTTTAACGGACGAGATTAATCTCCCTAGTTGAGATGAATAGGGCTGTGGATGTGTAACCTAACCTAGGCCCAGCCCATTGACATTCAAATTCCTAAGCCGTACAAGTTCATGGCCCGGCCTTTCTAGTAATGAGAGCAACTGGCCAGGTCCGGCTAACAGGTACCCGAACCAACTTGGTACGGTCTATGTATGGGTACAGGTAAATGGGTGTGGGTGCCGGCAACCATTTAAGCCCCCTAATAAATGGGTTCGCTATGGGTGTGTGTATATAGATATGCTTTGAAGGACTCATTTGAGAACTTTTGACACATGATGTGGGCACAAAATTAGAACAGTCCACTGGATGAGTCATCTCATGTAACCCTTAAGGGTAGCTTTTTTACTCAATTTAAAAATTCCTATAACCCTTAAGGGTAACATTTTTACTCAGATTAAAAATTTAGTGGGCCATAGCAAAGTCAGACCTACCCTACTATAAGCAAAGCAGAAACACGCACATCAGCAAATCCGCTACCTAAATGAACGTCGTATGGGTGGCAGTGTCACTTCTTCGTATGATGTATGATGCCTTTGCTGTATATGGTCCAGGAGAGACAAATCAAGGACTTGGGGTTTTAACTCTACTATGGCTCATCACATTTTTGTATCAAGCCAAAAAGTTAACCTTGGAAGTTTAATGAGATAACTCCTCTCATGGACCATCTGGATTTTATGCCCACACCTTGTGTCGAAAGTTCTCACAAAGTTCCCAAGAGAAATAGGAGAGCAATTTTGTGTGTGCGCTTGTTATATATATAATCATTAATTAATAATTAATAAAAAGTGGCATTTTTTATTTATAATTTATAAAAAGAAAATTAGGCTACATCGTACCTTGTTTTTATGTAGCAATTTTGCATACCATTCAACCTATCTTTATATGGTCAACCTGTTGGGTGTCCTAGAAAACCATCCATGCCCTTGTTGACTAGCCATGTGGATGTGATTGGGTGAATCTCAATTGTTAATTGTGGCAACCATGGATTTTAAATTGGACATGTGATATGCCTTAGACAGATTTAGTATTGCTCTTATCTTATATTTATTGGGTTTATTGAGTGATTCCTCTAGTAGCCATTAGGAACTTGAGATTGGACGTGATGATCATTGACCTGAGAAAGTCATGGTCCATGGATCTTAGTACCCTGTTAGACCATGGTTGTCACGAGTACGTGAAACACACATGTGGACATCAATTTATGAGATGTACGATGATCTTGCGTGAGAGGACTAACTTGGGTTAAGATAGATAGTATCTACTATCGGGAGCCGACTTAGTATCAGTTTATGCCTTGCCTTTACCCTTACCCTATACAAGAGTATGGGTTTATTATATACAGAAGATCTAAATTCAGACATTTGGTCACTTTGGATCGAGATCAAGTCAACAGTCTGGGGGGCCATTAGCTTGGATTGTAATCATGAGATCAGAACTTGATGATGTGTGAAAGATGGTTTGATCCATAGACCCAAGGACGTATAGGTTCACGATTTTGACTCGCCTGCTTTGACTTCTCCTACGAGGTCCATATAAGGGCCAATAAAGTGGACATAGTTAGGTACTTTCATCAAGAGTCGTTGATTCTTGCATGGGCCAACAAGGGACTAGTTTGCCTAAGAACATATTTATGGCTTTGATCTAAATAGATCAGGGACTCATAAAGTGGTTTTTTCGCCGGGTCTAATACTCTGAATGCTTTTTATCAGTTTTCAAAAGTTTTTAACCAAAGCTTCGTTTTAATCATAAAAACTGCTTTGATCACACTTGATAATAACTTGATGGCCTAGATATGATGGTCAACTTCTAATTAGTATGGGATATGATCATTAGTGGATACGTTATGGTAGTGGAGGGATTGAATCATGAGTATATGTGTGGATGGAGCGGATTGACGGGATTCCTTCATAATAGGTTACACCAAAGTCCATAGGGTGACCAAGCACCAATTTAGATGCATACAACAGCTCCTTATTTATATGATCCTATTCTGAGGAAAGGGAGAGCTAACCCTGGACGTTCCCACCCCATGGGAGGTGTAAGCATAAGGAAAAATAAAAAGTCTAAGAGAAAGCAGAGATCCAGTCTATCCTTTTTAATTGTTCTCACGTGTGGTCCACTTGTGTGAATGGTATATATTGATGCAGTTTTTCGGTAGACCCTCCACGTGCACCTACTTGAACCTGCACAGGCAAAGGTGAGAGACAAAGGGGACCCTGGTTTATTCAGGGGACTGTCCGATGCCTAAGTCAGGCTCGTGATCTTAGAAGTAGGATCTCTAGAAAAGAGATTAATCAGATGTTTAGGGTTTTCGTGAACGTAGCTCCAATGGTGGGGGAAGCTTATCTATTTATAGGGAAGAAAGGATCCCGTTATGGAAGGGGATCTCCCCTAATATCTTGGAGATTTGATGCGATCCAGAATCTCCATGAGATTGTGGAATCCCGAGATTGTCGAGATTCGCTCTTATCCCCCGAAGATCTTGAGGGGGAGATCTTTGGGCCTCTGTGAGGATTCTTTAAGCCCATAGTTCGACTTTAGGTCGGGTCTCAAAGTAGTCGCAGAGTTGGAACTAAATGATTCTTCCCTGATCGACAGATCGGCATTCACTTCTGTTCATTAGGTAAGCCGAAAGGACAATGTATCCTTCATCCGGGTGTTGAAACTTCTTGACCTCGCCAGGGGCATAATTTAGTTTATGGTTGATCTATGACCAAGCTTATGGCTGGTCTATGATCTCCTTGTAACTGATTTATGATCAATCTATGACCGATCTATAACCGAGGTATAGATGAGAGAGCTTATAACAGAGTATAATAGTGATTTTGGCACCACAAATTTAACAACAAACAAGGATATAAACTATAGCACTTACACACGTGGCTGATTCATAGGTGATCTGTAACTGCCCTTTAGCCGACCTATAAATTAGGTCAGTCTTTCAACCACTTGTGCGAGCTTAGAAGCTCTTCGAGTGCCCTTGCATTTGCATTACCGTTCTTGAAGGTCGGTCTGCTTTTGGACATAGAGGCCTTATCAGGCTCTAGTTTCCAGTAGAGTTAGTCCATTTCATAAGTCGACTTATGGACTTATAGATTTTTCCCCAACAGTGAGCCCCCCTTGCTTTCTGAATGAAGCTCGGATAGTAAGCTTGACCCTTGTTAAGCCGGGTTATGTGTGGACCAGGTCAAGCCTCGAGCCGCGATATCATTAACGCCAGGTATGATGGCCAGCACGACAATCGAAGCGTCGTCCGCCTATAATCATGACGTGTCATCACGTGGCTCGAGATCACGTGGGACGTCAAACTGTCACTTCGGTGATAGCCTAATGAGATTGTGACGCGTGGCGTCGTGCTTGTTGTCAAGGGTAAGCTACGAATTGGGTTGCGACATGTGGCGAGTTGGGGTAGCTAGAGAGGCGTTCGTATGGCGTGGAGTTAATGTGCGTATTAATCCACTGCCACGTGGCACAGCTATATAAGGAGAGCCTTAACGCGCTAGGGCTCCTCTCTTCTACGCTCCATCTTCTTCCCCCTTTCTGTTTTCCATGTTTCTCTCGCTTGCATTCCGGCGACCGTTTCCACCACACTCCATTCAAAATCTTGCCAAATCCAACTCGGGTGAGCTCCTTTCTTCCTTTCCTTTCCATTTTTTTCAATGTCCGGTTCTAGGAGCTAGCGGGAGGGGGTTTCTGGTGGCGAAAGTGGGGCAAGCAGTCACCTTAGGGTGATGTAAAACCCACCTTCGCCACTGGTAGTAATGGCGGATGCCGCTTTCCAGTATTCGTCGTTGAGGAGGGTAGAGGAGAGGTCTCCAACACAGAAACCGGTGCCCGTTGCTAGGGCACTGGACCTATCTTCCAAGCACGAGAGGGCACCTAGGACGCTAGGGTGGATGTGTCTTTGGTGACCAACCAAGTTGCTAAGGCACGCAATCTGCCTGATGACGATGAGCGAGCGAGGAAGATCTGAGGGGGCCTGTACCCTTGACTTTAATCACAAAGGAATTGGTCCGGATTAGGCTCGGGTATCACATTCCCGAGTCTGTGACTTTCGAAGTTCCTTCAGCGGACGAACTTACGGACCGACCTCCCAAAGGGGCAGTGGCAATCTTTCAAGTCACCCTACAGTGCAGCCTTCGATTTTCGCTACAGGGAATTGTTCGGCGTCTTTTAACTTGTCTTGGACTCTCCTTGGGACAGCTAACCCTGAATGGGTGAAGGGACTTATTCGGCTGTGCAGTCTTATGGGCTGAGCTGGAGCAACCCGAGCTATCAGTGGACGAGTTCCTTTACTTTTATCAGGTGAAGCCGAACACCCTTCGGCCTGGCTGGTACTACTTCTCCGCGTGGCGAAACACCGACAGGGCCCTGATAACCAACTCTCTCTCCTCCAATAAGCATTGGAGGGATAAATGGTTCTGGGTCTATCGATGTTAGGAGACGGCCGAACCATAGTCGACGCAGTCCCTCATCCCTCGAGCTTTCTCCGAACCAGGTTCGTATTGCAGTGGTTGGTCGTCCTTTGATGATCAGCTTATACTATTAACTAACCCTTATTCACTTGTCTTGTTTTAATCATTCCCAAGAATCCACCTCTGCTTGATAGCGGGTCCTTAGCTCCGATCCAGGATTTGCGAGCTCTCGACGAAGGTCGGTGATCTTAAAGGGTCCTTCTTCAACCCGAGTGACTCCTCCAAGCAGGCTTAGACTCGGTCCTCAAGGTACGACCTTTGGTAAGATCTTCAGCCAAGCTTCAAAACTTTGAGAACTTCCTTGGGTTGAAAACTCTTTCTAATGCACTCATTTCTTTATTTTTACAGAGATACCTGAGGCTTAGCCTTACATTCATCCTCCCTCCAAGGTTCGCGCGCCCCCTCGAGATGAGGCGGCGACCCCGAAGAAGAAGTGAAAACTGTTCACTCCCCAAGTATAGGGTTGTAATGTAGTAATAAACTCGGTAAGACCGAGGTCGAATCCCAAGGGACTGAAACCTGTACGTTATCTGAAAATAAATAGAACTAGAACTAGAATGAGATGAAATCTAAATTGACTGAATTTGAGGGAATAATGGTGAAATATTAATCTAAAACTTAATGAATTCAGAGGAAGGGGAAACTGGGGATTCAGAGGATCCACTTGTAGAGATCAGGGAGATCTTATGCCTGCATCAAGAATCATGGAAATCAAACTGAACTTACTTGATCTAGTCTTCACGAGATGAAAGGTATATGAATTAGAATGGATTCCATCATCAAACCATGCCCAAGAGACAAAGCAAATAACAGAATTAAACTAATTACCAACCAATCAACAATGCATGAAAGTTAGGAAGGATACCGTCATCCAACCATGCCCATGAGACGATGGTGAACAACATGGCTTCCTGACGTCATAAACATCAAAAGGAGGAAGAAATACTCAAAGCCATCGCAGATCTATTGTAATTCAGTCACAACAAACCATTAAATAAAACTGAAAGTATTCCTTTTAATTGAACTAAAATCAACATCAGTCAGTCTAGCATAAATCAAAGGCATAGAGTCAGCCCATCATGCCACAAGCTTCACCTCTTAGCCCTAGCTAAGAGGTTTAGCCTGACATGATCCGGCTAAATCTTTTAAACAAAAACATAAATAATAAAAACTAAATAAGAAAACCTCCAACTATCTCTCTCTCTTGTGCAGCCGTCTGCCTCCAAGCTTCACGTCCAAAAGCCTTCTCTGATGCCCAAAAAAACTTCTAGTTCTCTTTCTTCTCCTCTCTCTTTTATAGCAGATGAAGGTAGGCTAGCAATGCGTAAGGGCTGGAGTCGGTGCGTGCAAAAGAGCTCCTTACGCAGCATGAGAATCGACTTCCTTTCACAGTAAGGAATCGGCAGAAGAGGCGGGCCAGCTTACGTAACCAGTGATCAGAAACTTCGTGTGGCCCGCTGTTCATTTTCTGATCAATTCTGCCAGCGTGGAAGTGGATAAATCTTCCCTCTCTATCATTTAGACGGTTCAGATCATCGAAAAGATTGATGATCGTGGCCCACAACTACCCCGAATCTCCAGATTTCCCGGACGCGCGTAAGGTTCACGCAGACCTGCTGACGTGATCGGTAGGCCCCATAATGATGTTTTATGAGAAATCCACACCGTCCATTGAAATTCTCGTGTAAATCCAGTCAGGAATGAGTGGTTTTGGCAGGTTCTTGTGTGGCCCACTGGATATTGTATTCCGCCGTCCATCCTGAGTTTCGACGGTCGAAATCCGCTACACGCTGCTTCCTAGAAAAATTCCACCTAGGTCAGGGCTAGTGGACCTGTAGAATTCTGATAGACGGTCCGGATCGGACCTTCGACGCATGGTGGTGGCCCACAAGAGTCCAACTGAGACTCTGCTTCATGCCACAGGAACGTGGTTTCCTATTTTGAGCAGGAGACTCAGTCAAACCGAGTTTTAACCGGATCCCTAGTATGGCGTACCTCTCGTGCTCATGTACCTGTGTACATGCAATACACACGTGGGGTCCATAGTGATGTTCGAGAGAAATCTGCTCCGTCCATCTGTTTTGCTACCTCATTTAAGGAGTTGAAGCCAAAATTGACGCATTTCCAGATACCAGGCGGGCCCCAAATCACTGATTTATGGGCTGATCTGTCCGTTGGGCCACTTCTAGAAGGATCCAATGGCTGAAATTTAACATGTACGGTTAGTTTTTGGTCCTCGAGCCATGTATAAAGTTTCAAGCTGAACAGATGGTGAGAACCCTGTGATCTTGCATTCTGGCTGACTTTCAGGCCGCTTGAGCTTCAGTTTCTCGATTTTCGCGGATCCCTGGCGTGTAATTCTGTCGATCTTGGTCCCCTGGAGTCCGTCCCTTGCCTTTAGTGTCATCAGAGCATTAAATCCATACTTTAGGCTCTCTTTTCAGTCCAGGCTCTTAAACACACCCTGCATTATAAACACGATTAATTCAGGCCGTTAAGTAATAACATAATCGTAAATCCATGCAATCAATGGGGTCTAATATGCAATATTTGACCCTCAACATAACCCCCAACCAGTATTTTGCTAGTCCCGAGCAAAGTATGCGAAAATAAGTTGAGAATTCCAGGACAATTCGTATGAACTCGAATGACTTTTGCAAAATAATTCAGATACGAGACTGTTATGTTGCATGAATGTTGGGCCTTACTCTCTCCTAAACTCAAACACACGGTACATTTCATAATCAATTTCAAAGTATTAGTCCCTCAATTAAAACAATCCTAAACATTGAGTCCACAGGTGTATAGTGTAATCTCGGCTTTCAACATTAATACGCAACTCTCTGTTTCAGGATATCATTGGTAACCAGCAAGAGAGTCCATGATAACCAAAACTTGCCTCGAAGATCATCTTTTCATTCCTTCAGCTTTTGATTTTTTTCATTAAAAGTAATACCAAAACAAATCCTCACCTATAGGGAGCAAACCTATGGTGAAGACTGCGTACTCAAACCTTTTTACGTATTATCCGTAGGGAATGAAATCCACACGTATAGGGAGCAAACCTATAGTGAAGAGTCCTTGCCTAACCTCTTTCAACGGTATCTTTTCCTTTCAATTGATCATGACAGGCAATTTTTCAAGATGGTTCCTTCCATGCTTACTAATCACCAAATTAACCCTTCAGTATCAAACTGAAATCTTAATGTGTAAGCGAAATGTGACATGTGAAATCATGACTCAATCAATGTTTAAAACCTCTAACCATGGACTAACAATTTAAATTTAACTGTGAAATCTAATAGATAACTGAATCCAAGAGTCATAAAGTACCAACATCACGCATCTTAAAATTCTAAGTGCCCTAGATGGCCGTCAAAATCACTTCGAATTCATCAAAAATTCTAAATTTTTTTTTTTTAAAATTTCCACAATTTTTGTTCAAGACCAAGAAAATGTTGATTAGGTCACCTAATCTCTCACCCCCAACTTAAAATCTACATTGTCCTCAATGTAAAAGATATGAGCATGCAATGCACTTGGGATAACAAAAAGTAAATATGAAGTGATGGGAAGATAGTACCTGGATGATGGATCAAGAGACACTTTCCAAGAGATTGCAGCATGGGCGTCGGTCAACACGAGAGAGAAAGCAACACAAAAATAATAAAAATAAAATCTCACCTATACCACTTTCGTAGGTGCTCTCGATTACATTTAGCGTATGCAACAAGCCTTTAAACCCCTAGGTTGCCCCTAGTGGACGAGTTGTAGTCTCGTGAGGGTTTGCAGTAATGTTACCCACAAACATTGAACTAACTAATGATAAAAACGAAATGAAATGAAGAGCTGGGTTGCCTCCCAGGAGCGCTAAGTTTACCGTCTTCAACCAGACAAATAAAGCAACTACCCTAGTCCTATGAAAGCGATAAACCTACCTATACCTCCATCAGACTAGGAGATCAATCCTGGTAAACAGGAGCAGTCAGGGGCATGGACATGTCCTCTGAATCAAATTTCTCAACAAATGGTTTCAATCGATGTCCATTGACTTTAAACTCCTTGCCATTGTCGGGATCTCTTATCTCAACGGCCCCATGAGGAAAAACAGTAACAACAATGTAAGGGCCGGTCCAACGAGATCGAAGCTTACCCGGAAAGAGATGTAATCGAGAATTGTACAAAAGGACCTTCTGACCAGGCGTGAATGATTTTCATAAAATGTGTTGGTCATGAAATGCTTTCATCTTGTCCTTGTAAATTCTCGAATTATCGTACGCATCATTCCGGATTTTCTCAAGTTCATTCAATTGAAGTTTGCGTAGCGAGCCAGCGTTGTCCAGATTGAAATTAAGATTTTTGATCGCCCAGTACACTTTATGTTCCAGCTCCACAGGCAAGTGACAAGCTTTCCCATAGACAAGTCTAAAGGGAGACATTCCAATAGGGGTTTTAAAGGCAGTACGGTATGCCCATAAGGCATCGGTCAATCGGATTGACCAATCCTTACGATCAGGGTTAACCGTTTTCTCCAAAATGTGTTTAATTTTCCTATTAGAAATCTCAGCTTGCCCACTTGTCTGTGGGTGGTACGGGGTGCTCACCTTATGAGAGATACCGTATTTCTTCATTAAGCTCTCAAATGGTTTATTACAAAAGTGTGAGCCCCCATCACTAATGATGGCTCGAGGCGTTCCAAATCGAGAAAGGATGTTTTCTTTTAGGAATTTAATGACTGTGCGATGATCATTAGTTCGACACGGAATCGCTTCGACCCATTTAGTGACATAATCCACGGCGAGCAAAATATACAGATTTCCAAACGATTGGGGGAATGGTCCCATGAAATCGATGCCCCAAAGAATCAAATGCTTCAATGATAAGGATGGGATTCAAAGGCATCATATTTCAACGGACAATGCTCCCAATTTCGACAACGCTCACAAGCTTTGCAAAACTCATGAGTGTCCCTAAACATAGTGGGCCAAGAAAGCCACATTATAGAATCTTGGCCGTGGTCTTTTTAGCAGAAAAGTGACCACCACAGCTTGAGAGACAGAAGGAGATGACGCTCCGATGCTCATCGCCGTACACATCTCCTTAGGATTTGGTCCGGGCAATATTTAAATAAATAAGGATCATCCTGAAAAAGTTGTGCACCTCGGTGAAGAATTTCTTCTTATCTTGTGCATTCCAATGAGAGGAGATGACACCCTGTAGCAAGATAATTAGCAATATCAGCGAACCAAGGTGAATGGGAGACTCTGAACAGTTGTTCATCAGGGAACATGTCGTTGATATGGGTCGTCTCAAGGGAATCAGAGGTATTAAGGCGAGAAAGGTGATCGGCCACAACGTTTTCTACTCCCTTTTTATCTTTAATTTTCAAATCAAATTCTTGGAGTAGAAGGATCCATCGTATCAGGCGGGGCTTAGAATCATTCTTAGAAAGAAGATACTTCAGTGCCGCATGATCTGTATAGATAATGATCTTGGATCCGATCAGGTAGGACCTAAATTTGTCCAAGGCGAACACTACGGCTAAGAGTTCTTTTTCCGTAGTTGAGTAGTTCACTTGGGCCGGATTTAAAGTCCTACTCGCGTAATGAATGACATAGGGTCTCTTATCTTTTCTTTGGCTTAGAACCTCTCCAAGAGCATAATCAGAAGCGTCGCACATAAGCTCAAAAGGAAGGCTCCAGTCGGGTGGCTGCATGATAGGTGCAGTGGTTAACGTGCCCTTAAGCTTGGTGAAAGCTTCCTGGCATTGCTCAGTCCACTCGTACGGAACATCCTTTTGAAGAAGACTACATAAAGGACGAGAGAGGAGACTAAAGTCCTTTATGAATCGCCTGTAAAATCCTGCGTGTCCTAAGAAGGATCGCACGTCTCTGATGTTCTTGGGTGGAGGTAGGTTAGAGATAAGATCGATTTTTGCCTTATCTACCTCGATTCCCTTGGACAAGATAATATGTCCAAGGACAATTTCCTTTTGAACCATGAAATGACACTTCTCCCAATTAAGTACCAAGTTCTTTTCTTCACATCTTTTAAGCACACATTTAAGACTTTCCAAGCACTTGCGAAAGATGGACCGTAAATAGAGAAATCGTCCATGAAGACCTCTAGATATTGCCCCACCATATCAGAAAAGATACTAAGCATACATCGCTGAAAGGTGGCAGGGGCATTACATAGTCCGAATGGCATCCTTCGGTAGGCAAAGGTGCCGTAGGGACATGTAAATGTGGTCTTTTCCTGGTCTTCAAGGGTTATCTCTATCTGGTTGTAGCCCGAATACCCGTCAAGGAAACTATAATAGGAATGACTAGCTAACCTTTCCAGGATCTGATCAATGAATGGTAAAGGAAAGTGATCTTCCCTCGTGACGGTATTCAACTTCCTGTAGTCAATGCACATTCTCCAACCCATAGTGACTCTAGTTAGCACGAGTTCATTATTAGCATTGGCTATGATGGTGATTTCGGACTTCTTAGGGACCACTTGAGTTGGACTCACTCATTGACTATCAAATATAGGGTATATGATACCCACGTCCAATAGTTTAAGAACCTCGGCCTTAACCACTTCCTTCATGTTTGGATTTAGTCTACGTTGTGGTTGCCGAGCGGTTTTTGCATTATCCTCAAGATATATGCGGTGAGTACAAATCAAGGGATCGATTCCCTTGAGATCCGCTATTGTCCATCCCAGGGCTCCTTTATGCTCAATAAGAGTAAATATGAGCATACTCTCATGTTCTTTCTCCATGTGGGCAGAGATCACCACCGGGTATGTCTCATCTTAACCTAAATAGGCATATTTCAAATCAGAGGGCAAAGGTTTTAGGTCAAGCTTCGGCGGCTTGAGGTTAGATGGTAGAGGCACTACATCGGTTTGTGGCAATTCTTCAAATTGTAGCCTCCACCGGTTAACTTCAAGTACCGGTGCAGTATCAAGCAAGGCGCACATCTCCCTAATCATGTCATCATCAAAATCATGGGAGTGGGCCAGGCACGTCTCTAGATGGTCGGAGGATAAGGTCAGAGGTGTCGTATCTTCCACTAAAGAGTCAATCATGTTAATGTCGTGGAAATCGTCATCATCCTCCAAGTTTCTGCCGTTATTGAAAAAAATGTTCGACTCCAATGTCATATTCCCAAAAGACATAGTCATGACACCATTCCTGCAATTGATAATTGCGTTTGAAGTGGCAAGGAATGGGCGACCAAGGATGACGGGGATCTGAGTGCTCATGTTATTTAGGGTTCAGTGTCCAGGATGATAAAATATACAGGGTAGTAAAATCTATCAACTTGGACCAACACATCCTCAATTATCCCTCTTGGTACACGAACAGAGCGATCAACAAGTTGTAGTGTGGTTAGGGTGGGTTTTAATTCACCCAAACCTAACTGTTTGTATACCGAGTAGAGAATCAAATTGACGCTCGCTCCTAAGTCAAGAAGTGCATGATCAATTCGATGGTCCCCGATTACACATGATATGGTTGGGCTACTGGGATCCTTGAATTTCTGTGGCACATATTGCTTTAGGATGACACTCACTTTCTCGGTCAAGAAGATCTTTTTTTGAATACTCTGCCATCATTTGGTCGTGCATAAGTCTTTCAGAAATTTGGCATATGAAGGTATCTGTTTCACGACATCAAGTAGAGGAATATTGACTTTCACTTGTTTCAACACCTCTAGGATATCCTGAGAGTTAGAGAGAGGTTTTGGTGAAACCAATCGTTGGGGGAATGGAGCAACCGGCTTCTCTAGAAGTTCCGGTTCTAATTTTTGTGGGGCATCACTAGATCCATCATTATTGTCCACTTCTGGTTCTTGAGGCTTTTCGGGCCTAACCGGAAGAGTTTTATCAATGATCTTTTCACTCCTAAGAGTGGTGATAGATTTAGCGTGCCCCATCTGATTTGAAGAGCTGGGATCATTAATCTCATACTGCGGTTTAGGATTGGGGAGAAGTTGTGCAGGAAGCATCCCCTTTTCTATAATCGTCATACGAGAATCTATCTTTTGCATAAAATCTGTAATTCCCCGCATTGCCTGAGCCAGCTCTTGTATGGAATTTTGAACCGGTTCCTCTTGAGGTTTCACTTGATTTGGATTTTGATTGAAGAAACCTTGAGGGGTAGCCGTTTGTCCATTCCTCCAACTAAAGTTTGGATGATTTTTCCAACCAGGATTGTACGTATTGGAGTTAGGTCCAGTAAAAGGTCTTTGATAGTTGTTTACGGCATTAGCTTGTTCATTCAACACTCCTCGAAAGGCGGGTATTGTAGGACAATTTTTAGTTGTATGAATGTTGCAATCACAGATGCCGCAAACAATTTCATTAACCTTATCCTTCTTTCCTTCCATGGCCTCAACTTTCCTTATGAGCGTAGTCACTTTACACTTGAGATCATCCTCTTCTTTCAAGAGATATAATCCACCTTTCTCCTTTAATTGAGTCGGCCTAAACGTGGTGTTCGACTTTGGGTAATAGTCCCATGATTGTGTTTTTTCAGCAAGACTATCGAGGTAATCCCATACCTCGTCAACATTTTTATTAATGAATTCTCCATTACACATTGTCTCGACCATTTGGCGCATGGAAGATGTCAGTCCATCATAGAAAAAATTTGTAATGCGCCACGTTTCAAATCCGTGTTGTGGGCATGAACTGACCAAATCTTTGAACCTTTCCCAACATTGGAAGAATGTTTCATCTTCCTTTTGGGCAAAGTTCATGATTGCTTTTCTGAGGGTAATCGTTTTATGATGTGGGAAAAAAATTTATGAATTCCCTTGGCATGTCGCTCCATGTGCCAATGGATCTAGGACGCGTGAATGTAACCACGTCTTAGCGTTCTCTTTTAAGGAAAATGGAAAGAGTTTCACTGATTGTATCCTCGGATACATTAGGAAAATATAATGTAGCTATAATCTCATCGAACTCTTTCAAATGAAAATATGGACTTTCTTATTCAAGTCCATAGAATTTGGGAAGGAGTTGGATAACTCCTGGCTTGATGTCCATTTGTCCTGTGTTTTCAGGAAAAATCATGCATGAGGGCGTACTCACTCCGGCCGGTTGTAGATAATCTCGTAAAGTACTAGGCGGGGGTGTCTGATGCACCTCGTTCTCATCTTGGGTATCCTCCACCCTGGGTGGAAGTAGAGGAGGTTGGTCTTCAACCATAACTTCAATTAACTCAGGGGATTTCGAGTGGTGTCTAGTCATGCGATGGATAGTCAACCCCTCAACCAATCCTCCTTCAACTCAAGAGACGTCGAGTATTGTCACGGGCCCACTTGGGCATGAAACACTCACACCCTCAATTAAATTCAAAACCTAATCCTAAGAAAAGAAAAGAAAATCTAGAAAGAAAGGGAGAGTTGGAAAAAATTACCAAATTGGAGTCCCTAAGTTAAAAACCGCAAAATAAAATAAAATAAGTTAGATTCTAAAAGGAGAGGAACAATCCTTTAAAAGAAATATAGCAGAGTAACTGATTTCTAAAAGAAAGAATTCCTAAAAGAAAGTAGAAATTTCTAAAATAAATTGGGAAAGTCCTAAACTAGAAAGTAAATTACTAAAAGAGAATTGAAAAATAGAAAGTAGAGAGAAAGAACTCACCAAATTAGAAATTTCTATCTTAAAGGCCTACAGAATAGGAAAGTTAGTTTCTAAACAAAAATTCTATAAGTAAAAAATTAGGAAACAAAATTAGATTCTAAAAGAGTTAGAATTAGAAAGTTACTAAAAATAAAATAGAAAGTTAATTTCTTAAAAGGAAAACAGGTTAGTTTCTAAAAATAAAATAATAGTTCTTAAAAATAAAAATAAAAACCTTTAACCTAAAGTTAGTAAAATCCTAATCCTAACCTAATTCTAAAACTAATTAATTTCAGAAAACGTAACCGTCAATCCCCGGCAACGGCGCCAAAAACTTGTTCACTCCCTAAGTATAGGGTTGCGATGTAGTACTAAACTTGGTGAGACCAAGGTCGAATCCCAAGGGACTAAAAATTGTAAGTTATCTGAAACTAAGTAGAACTAGAACTAGACTAAGATAATATCTAATTCGAATGAATTTGAGGGAATAATGGTGAAATATTTATCTAAAATTTAGAGAATTCAGAAGAAGGAAACTAGGAATTCAAAGGATCCACTTGCAGAGATCAGGGAGATCTTATGCTTAATTCAAGAATCATGGAAATCAAACTGAACTTACTTGATCTAGTCTTCACAAGATGAAATGTATATGAATTAGAATGGATTTCATCATCAAACCATGCCCAGGAGACAAAGCAAACAACAGAATTAAACTAATTACCAACCAATCAACAATGCATGAAAGTTAGGAAGGATACCGTCATCCAACCATGCCCATGAGACGATGGTGAACAACATGGCTTCCTGACGTCATAAACATCAAAAGGAGGAAGAAATGCTCAAAGCCATCGCAGATCTATTATAATTTCAGTCACAACAAACCATTAAATAAAACTGAAAGTATTCCTTTTAATTGAACTAAAATCAACATCTGTCAGTCTAGCATAAATCAAAGGCATAGCAAAATTCTCCCATCCCGCTACAGGCTTCACCTCTTAGCCCTAGCTAAGAGGTTTAGCCTGACATGATCCGGCTAAATCTTTTAAACAGAAACATAAATAATAAAAACTAAATAGGAAAACCTCCAACTATCTCTCTCGCTTGTGCAGCCGTCTGCCTTTAAGCTTCACGTCCAAAGCCTTCTCTGATGCCCAAAAAAACTTCTAGTTCTCTTTCTTCTCCTCTCTCTTTTGTAGCTGATGAAGGTAGGCTAGCAATGCGTAAGGGCTGGAGTCGGTGCGTGCAGAAGAGCTCCTTACGCAGCATGAGAATCGACTTCCTTTCACAGCAAGGAATCGGCAGAAGAGGCGGGCCACCTTACGTAGCCAGTGATCAGAAACTTCGTGTGGCCCGCTGTTCATTTTCTGATCAATTCTGCCAGCGTGGAAGTGGATGAATCTACCCTCTCTATCATTTAGACGGTTCAGATCATCGAAAAGATTGATGATCGTGGCCCACAACTCCCCCGAATCTCTGAATTTCCCAGACGCGCGTAAGGGTCACGCCGACCTGCTGACGTGATCGGTAGGCCCCATAGTGATGTTTTATGAGAAATCCACACCGTCTATTGAAATCCTCGTGAAAATCCAGTCATGGACGAGTGGTTTTTGCAGGTTCTTGTGTGGCCCACAGAATAGTTTGCTCTGCCGTCCGTCCTACGTTTCGACGGTCCAAATCCGATAAACGCTGCTTCTTAGAAAATTTCCACCTAGGTCATGGTTAGTGGACCTGTAGAATTCTGATAGACGGTCTGGATCGGACCTTCGACGCACGATGGTGGCCCACAAGAGTCTAACCGCGGCTCTGTTTCATGCCACAGGAAACGTGGTTTCCCATTTTGAGAAGGAGACTCAGTCAAACTGAGTTTTGACCAGATCCCAGTCTGGTGTACCTCTCGTGCTCATGTACCCTGTGTACATGCAATATACACGTGGGGCCCATAGTGATGTTCAAGAGAAATCCGCTCCGTCCATCTATTTTGCTACCTCATTTAAGGAGTTGAAACCAAAATTGACACATTTTCAAATACCATGCGGGCCCCAAATCACTGATTTATGGGCTGATCTGTCCGTTGGGCCACTTCTAGAAGGATCCAATGGCTGAAATTTGACATGTACGGTTAATTTTTGGTCCTCGAACCATGTATAAAGTTTCAAGCTGAACAGATGGTAAGAACCCTGTGATCTTGCATTCTGGCTGACTTTCAGGCCACTTGAGCTTCAGTTTCTCGATTTTCGCGGATCCCTGACATGTAATTCTGTCGATCTTGGTCCCCTGGAGTCCGTCCCTTGCCTTTAGTGTCATCAGAGCATTAAATCCATACTTTAGGCTCTCTTTTCAGTCCAGGCTCTTAAACACATCCTGCATTACAAACACGATTAATTCAGGCCGTTAAGCAATAACATAATCGTAAATCCATGCAATCAATGGGGTCTAATATGCAATATTTGACCCTCAACAAGCTTCAGTCTGTGGTGGCTCTTTCCATGACCGAAGCATCGTGGACGAGGGAGAGGGCAGGGAAGTGGATACCTCCTCTGGAGCAACGGGGACGGTCGCTCCTGACCAATCTACCCTTAATGATGCTTAGAGAGGCATCGAGCCTCTAGTCGAGGCACGTCCTTCTGAGGGGATGGAAGTGGGGGAAATGCGAGTGAGCCGGCTTCATCAAACTGTGGAGGAGATCCTTCCTTAGGTCAATCGCCATACGTCTGATACGGAGTACGTCACTTTGTTTGATGCTCCGACAGAGACGGCCCTCACGCACATGACGACTAGGCATCTCGTTCGAAGTGAATTTTGTTTTCCTTATTTGTTCACACTCATCTCTTCTTTTTCTTCTGCATTTCACTCCGTGCATACTGAAGTCACGCGCAAAGTTTGCTCGGATGCGCGAGTGGACGAAGGGAGCTGAGCAGAGGGTGGATCGGCTGGATGCCAAGCTTGAGGTCGTGAAAGCGACTTCTGAAGCATCCACTAC
Organism: Magnolia sinica; assembly: GCF_029962835.1. Classification (NCBI taxonomy): domain Eukaryota; kingdom Viridiplantae; phylum Streptophyta; class Magnoliopsida; order Magnoliales; family Magnoliaceae; genus Magnolia; species Magnolia sinica. The sequence continues at coordinate 77,321,314 of NC_080580.1, read as the reverse complement.
TGCGATGACGGCTCAGCTGAAGGAGGCCAAGCATGTGCACGACAAGTGTCACACCGAGCTGCTCGAAGCCAAGGGGAAGCTCAACAAGCTGAAGGTGGAGACCAAAGGCATCATCGCCAAGGCTCAGGAGGAGGTCGTCTGTTAGTTCGTGTCTTCCCAAGCGTTCATGGATGAGAGAGATACCCTCTTTCGCCAGGGCTATGCCAAGTATGCGAAGGACATGAGGGCTTCCTTCCCCGATCTTGATCTCTCTGCCTTTGACGAGGCGGAATCGAGTTCTGATGGAGCGGGCGATGATGCAGCTCCTGGGGTGGTGCCCGAGTCTTGAAGTTAATTTTGTAGAGTTTTTCGACTTCAGGCACTTCAAGCACACTAGGAGCTCGAGCTTCAAGCACTTCAGGCACATCCAGTGTCGTCTTCCTCTTTAAGATTTTGTTCGTTATCCGATGTACAAAACTTGATATTGTAGTCGATGTAAAGCTGATGTACGCAGACCATTTTGGGCTTTATCAATGAAAAACATTCCATTATGTTGAACTTTGTCTATTTGAGCTGAGCAATTGAAATCATTCTTCTAGTTTTACTATTTTTGGTCGGATTGAAGCTGAGCTATTGCTTAGATATCGATTTGGTGCTAGTCAAGGTCTTTGTAGCCGAATTAATCTCGATCCAATCTTAAACAGATTCTGGTTGGATATAGGTCAGATGTAGCTCGGATATAGATCGACCAAGGAACAAATGGATATATTGACATAACTCCGACTAATATAAGAAATGAGTATCACATCGGTCTGTCTATGAGTAGTAGATCTTCGGATGCTTGATGTTCCATGGGTGCGGGAGCAACTGGCCACTGAGGTCTTCCAGTCGGTACGACCCTGGTCGGCTTGTATGTGATACCATGTAGGGCCCCTTCCAGTTCGGACCTAAAGTTCCTATTCCCGCTTCCTTGGTGTTATGAAATACCTTTCGGAGAACTAGATCTCCAACTCGAAACCTTCTAATCTTGACCCGAGCATTGTAAAATCACGATACCTGATATTGGTGAACAACAGTTCGAAGTCGAGATTTCTCCCTTTGCTCTTCCAAGAGGTCGAGACTGAGGGACATAAGCTCGTTATTGGTCGGTTCGTCGAATGAGTCCGTTTGGGCCGTAGGTAATCCAATATCTACGAAGGTAAACCACCTTCGTTCCGTATGCTAGAGAGAATGGGGTCTCTCCAGTAGCGGTCTGGGCGGTAGTTCGGTAAGCCTACAGAAATTTAGGAAGTTCCTCTGCTCATGCTCCTTTGGCATTCTTGAGCTTGGTCTGAAGATGGTGTTTGGTGATTTTGTTGATTGCTTTTACTTACCCGTTTGCTTGAGGAAGTCATAGCGATGAGTAGACATCATGAATCCCGAGGTTCTCACACATTCCTTGATATTTCTTATTGTCAAACTGTTTTAAGTTGTCAGAGACAATAGTCTGAGAAATTCCGAACCTGCATATGATATTTTTCCAAATGAAATCCGTGATCTTTTCCTCAGTTATCTTTGCTAATGTCTCGGTTTTCGACCATTTGGTGAAGTAGTCGATTGCTACTATGGCAAACTTGGTCTGACCTTTACCTGTATGGAGCAGAGCAATAATATTGATCCCCCATTGAGCGAACGGCCAAGGCCCGGCCATTGGCGTGAGCTCTTTTGGCGACTACCGAGGAATGTTTGCAAACTTTTGGCATTTATCACATCTTTAAACGAGCATTCGGGCGTCCTGCTGGATGGTCGGCCAGTAATATCCCTATTAGAGAACTTTATGGGCTAGTAAGCGTCCTCCCGAGTGATTTCCATAAATTCCTTCATGGATTTCTTTTAGGATGTACTTTGTTTCTTCTGGTCAGACACATCTTAAGTAAGGGAGGTAAAATCCTTTTTTTGTAGAGCACGTCGTTAAGCATGGTATATCAGGCGGCCTTGACTTTCATTCATCGCGCTTCCACTCAATCCTCAGGGAGTTCACCACTCTCGAGGTATCGGACAATCGGATTCATCCATATGGGTTCCGAACTAACCGGAAGGACGAGTGTAGGGCTGGCCTCATCGATGATCGGTTTAGCCAAGAACTCGATCGGGATGGACTTGGGATTTCGTCCTCATTTACTGTGGCGAGCTTCGCCAATATATCGGCTTTAGAATTCTCCACCCGTGGAATCAAGGCGATGTTGCACCTTTGAAAACTTGCAATCAATTCCCTGGATTTTTGGAGATAGGCTTTTAGATGTTCTTTCTTGGCTTGGTAAACGTTGACTGAAGACTTCTAGATGTCAAGCCCCCATGTTTGCCGCCAGTTTGAGTCCGACGATCAGGGCTTTGTATTCCGCTATATTGTTAGAGGCTTGGAATCCAAATCTCAAGGCATACTGCATACACGTATGGTCAGGAGTCTCTAGGACTACCTCGGCCCCTCTTGCCTTAAAGTTAGATGAGCCATCAACGTAGAACGTCCAGATTGGTGGGTCGGGAAACGAATGGGCATCGGACGATTCTACGATAGGCTGGTCAGGAAAAAGCCTTAGTCTGGACAAGTCGGTGATCGGGCTATCGTCGGTCGGCGCTTATTCTAGTGATTGTGTTAGTTCGACAATGAAATCGGCCACTGCTTGGCCTTTTATCTCAGCTTGTGGATGGTACTTGATGTTGAACTCACTTAGTTTGATCACCCACTTAGTCAGTCGGCTCGAGGTATTGGGTTTCTGCAGGACTTGGCGCAGTGGGTGATCGGTCAGCACGACGATTGAGTGAGCTTTGAAATATGGCCGCAGACGTCGGGAAGATATGACCAAAGCTAGTGCCAATTTTTCCAAGGTCGGATATCTCGTCTCTGTATGGACTAATGCTTTGCTGATGTAATAGACCGGCAACTGCTTTCCACTATATTCTCTTATCAATGTCAAGCTAACCGCTGCAGCGGACACGGCTAGATACAGTAGCAGAGTTTCGCCTAGCTCGGGTTTGGAGAGTAACGGCGGTGATCCCTGGTATTCCTTAAGCTGTTGGAAAGTTATCTCACATTCTTCAATCCATTCGACAATCTGTCTCCCCTTCAACTGTTTGAAGAAAGGGAGGCATTTATCGGTGGCTCTGGACACGAAGCGGTTGAGAACAGCTAGCCTCCGTATGTCTTTGATCGTTTTTAGAGATTGCATGTCAAGGAGGGTCTTTATCTTCTCGGGATTGGCCTCGATTCCTCGCTAGCTGACCAAAAATCTGAGGAACTTTCCTAAGCTCACGCCGAAAGTGCATTTGGTCGGGTTTAGTTTCATTTGGTATTTTTAAAGAACGAAGAACATCTCCTCTAAGTCGACCGTATGATTGTGGCCTTTATGCTCTTGACAAGCATGTCGTCAATATAGACCTCCATGGTCCGCTTTATCTGACGGGCGAACATCTTGTTGACCAACCTCTGGTCGCTCCTGCATGTTTTAAACCGAAGGGCATCACACGATAACAATAAAGACCTTTGTCAGTGACAAAGGTGGTCATAAATTTATTTATTGGGTGCATTACAATTTGATTGTATCCTGAATATACATCCATAAAGCTAAGTAGCTCATGGCCTGCGGTACTGTCGACTAGCTGATCGATCCTGGGAAGAGGAAAGTTGTCTTTCGGGCAGGCTTTGTTTAGATCGGTGTAGCCTACACAGACACGCCACTTCCTGTTAGCTTTCTTGACTAGTACGATGTTGGCCACCTAGTCCGGGTAGTAGACTTCTTTGATGAAGCTGGCTTTAAGGAGCTTGCTGACCTCTTCTCCAATTACGACATATCTTTCTGGGCCAAGAGCGCATCGCTTCTGTTGAACTGACCAGTAGGACGGGTCGACGTTCAGTCGATGTGTCATGATGGCGAGATCAATGCCTGGCATGTCCTCATGGGACCACACAAAAACGTCGGTAAAGCATCGAAGGAGAGCTACCAACTTATCTCGCAATGGTAGTGCCAGGGACGAGCCAATCTGCAGAGTCTTAGAGGGATCGGACTCATCCAGGGGGATCGGAACAAGGTCCTCCATAGGTCAGCCGCGTTCCTGGGATTCCTCTCGTGGGTCCAAAGACTCGACCGTCATTGTTTCGCGTGAAACCCTCATTGTTGTGACGATTTCCACACCATGTGCGGTTGGAAACTTCATAGCGAGATGGTAGGTCGACACTGCTGTTCGGAGGAGTTATAATGACGGTCGACCAAGGATAGCGTTATAGACGGATCACCGGTCGACTACAAGGAAGTCGACCATCACGATGGTCTGATTTTGGTCATCTCCAACCGTAAGCAGGAGCTGAATAGCTCCTTTCGGCAAAACTTGAACTCCAGAAAATCTGACCAGGGGAGTTTTCACGGGTCGGAGCGAAGCCCGACCAACGCCATCTTATGAAGGCCTGGAGGAAAAGTACATCCACCGACGATCCCGTATCGATGAGAATTTGGAAGACTTTCTAATTTGCTTTGGTGACAGTGACTACTAATGTATCGTTGTAAGGGTGGTGAACACCTCAAGCGTCCTCATCAGTGAAAGTCACACTATATCTCTCTAGTTTTCTCTCTTTTGAGGGTCAAGTAAGGACCATAATTTTCGCCTCTGGGCGACTGATGCTTCTCGCATGAATCTTTCGATCGTTCTTCGAATCGCCTTCGCCTTTATAGCCTTCAAAAATTGTTCGGATCTCCCTGATTGGCTGGTCATCGATCGGTTGTTCCTCGACCATTGTGACCCGACTTCCTCTTTGATCTATGTGCTCACTGAGGTGACCTTCTCAGATAAGTCTTTTGATCTCCTGTTTAAGGTAATAACAATCGCTCGTGTTATGCCCGTGATCACAATGAAAGTAGCAATACTTGTTCTCACTTCTTCGGTCGGGATTGCCTCGTTGCTTGTTCGGCCACTGAACGAAGCGCTCATCCTTTATTTCTATCAGGATCTGCTCTTGGGGTTTGTTCAGCAAGGTGTAAGCGGTGAACTTGCTGTCAGGTCATTTGCTTGACCTATGGTCATCGCAGGACCGATCGTCCTTTCATTTTTTGCTCGTATTGGTCGAGTCCGGTTCTTTCTTAGCTTGCTCTTTGATGGCAGAACATTTGCTTTGAATGGCATCTCGTAAGATTCAGGATTCCTCTGCATTGGCATACTTCAGTGATCGGTTCAGGAACTCCACCAACGTAGTAGGAGGATTCTTATCCAAAGAGAAGATATATGGCCTGTCTCTCAACCTGGTCATGATGGCATTCAATGCGGTTTCGTCCGAATGTTTTCCCACTTGTAGTGCTTCAGATTGAAACGCTTGATATAATCCTTTAAGAGCTCACCGTCTCTCTGGACTATATTCATCAGATGAACCGGCGATTTGAGTCTCTTCTTTCCTCCGATGGAGTTGGTGACGAAGGCCTCGCTGAGCTTAGAAAATGATCTGATGGACCTCAGTTTTAACTATTTAAACCAAAGCCGCACTGCGTCGGCTAGGGTTAGCGAGAAGGCTCGGCACATGACTGCATCAGACACGTTATGGAGTTCCATGTAAGTTTGGAATGACTCCATGTGCTCTGTTGGATCAGTGCTCCCTATGTAAGGGGTGATTTGAGGTAGTCGAAACCTATCCGGCAATCGTGCCTACATAATGTCAATTGTGAATGGAGATTATGTCTCTTCCGGGGCAGTCATATTACCTCCGTAGGTCTACTTCATATTGGTGATTTGTCACTGTTGGGTCTACAACTCGGTCCTCCAAGGTTCCTCGCTATCAGCGGTGGCCTCGATCGGGGCCCTTTTATGTCTCCGCTGATCTATCTCATGTCGTAGGTCGGAGGCAGGCAATGGGACTATCCCCGACACGTGAGATGGAATAGGTTCGGCAGGGGCAAGTTGAGGGCTCGGTTGCGAGGTGACATGTATGATCGAGGGTCGATGAGGGTTAGCGCAAGGTCAAACGTAGCTTGACTGTCCCTTCACTTGGTGATCGGGCTCATGGATGTGTTGAGGTTATATATTTTTCCATCATTTGGTTCAGATAGCCTAGGTCGTCTCTGATCTCTCCAACCTCTCTCGAGAGAACATCTCGTCGACTGCCCCTACCATGTCTCTGTTGACCACGTCGGCTCAATCTCAAAGTGGCCTGACGTTGTGGGGAGCCACGGTGGCTCTCCTGTCGCTCAGGGCATTCAACGAGCTACGTGGCCTGGACGGGCATAAGCACGGTAGTGATCAAAATGACTATAGGGGGAGATTGGGCTTTCTTTTTTTCCTTTTGTCATTGTTGAATATTAAACGTTCAACGGTGAAGCTGGAACGACTTAGAAGCGTTGTTCCCACAAACGACGCCAAACTGTTGATGCAGTTTCCAGCAGACCCTCCACGTGCACCTACTTGAACCTGCATAGGCGAAGGTGAGAGGCAAAGGAGACCCTGGTTTATTCAGGGGACTCTCCGATGCCTAAGTCAGGCTTGTGGTCTTAAAAGTAGGATCTCCAGAAAAGAGATTAGTCAGATGTTTAGGGTTTTCGTGAACATATCTCCAATGGTGGGGGAAGCTTATCTATTTATAGGGAAGAAAGGATCCCATTATGGAAGGGGATCTCCCCTAATATCTTAGAGATTTGACGCGATACAGAATCTCCCTAAGATTGCGGAATCCTGAGATCGTCGGGATTCGCTCTTATCTCCCAAAGATCTTGAGGGGGAGATCTTCGAGCCTCTATGAGGATTCTTTAAGCCCATAGTTTGGCTTTAGGTCGGGTCTTAAAGCGGTTGCAGAGCTAGAACTGAATGATTCTGCCTTGATCGACAGATCGGCATTCACTTTTGTTCATCAGGTAAGCCGAAAGGACAATGTATCCTTCATCCGGGTGCTGAGACTTCTTAACCTCTTCATGGGCATAATTTAGTTTATGGCTAATCTTTGACTAAGCTTATGGCTGGTCTATGATCTCCTTGTAACTGATTTATGATCGATCTATGACCGATCTATAACCGAGCTATGGCCGGTCTGCGATCGTCCTGTGACTGATTTATAACTGATCTATGACCGATCTATGACTAAACTATGGCCAGTCTGTGATCGATCTGTGACCAACCTATGGTCGATCTGTATCGACACGTGGCTGATTCATAGGCGATCCGTAACCGCCCTTTAGCCGACCTATAAATTAGGTCAGTCTTTCAACCACTTGTGTGAGCTTAGAAGCTCTTCGAGTACCCTTGCATTTGCATTACCCTTCTTGAAGGTTGGCCTGCTTTTAGACATAGAGGCCTTATCGGGCTCAGGTTTCCAGTAGAGTTGGTCCATTCCATAAGCCGACTTATGGATTTATAGATTTTTCCCTAACAGTATATGTCTTTCTTGGCACATACTAGAGGATTAGACATTAGGTTATCTTAATTCTTCAGTATTGGGATAGATTAGAGAGAGACTCCTTAGTTTATGAGATCAACATCGATAGATCGGCATCATGGATCTCTTTCGTGCATACTGTATACAAGTATGATCTCAATCGTTTATATATATTGTTATATTACAAAATTTTGATTTTATTGCAAATGGAGATTTCTGGGATAAATCACATGATCAAATTATATTTTGCTGCATTTGTATGCTAAAGACCCAACACGACCAGCTATAAAAGGTGGGCCTAAATTGGTGTGTGCATTATATATTCCATGCAACCTATCTTACTGTAACATCCTGGATTTTTCACTGTTTTGGAATTCCAAAAGCCTTTGAAAATTTTTCGCTATAATTAGCTCGTATTGTCACTAACTGACCCTTAATGCTCGTGATGAGCCTATACGCGGGCAGTACCAATAAAAAACCGCACTTATTTGATTAATCAACCGTAGAAAGCCAACGAATCCACCCGATCACTTAAGCACCGAGTATAACCTCGTGATTTGTTCACATAGGGTCCAAATCTACCCGACTTATCACTGACTAATCAAGTTGACCATAACTAAAATAAAGCTCTACCCAAAGCCGAGACAACTAACGATCAGATCGTAATTAACAAACCAAAGTGACCTAATTATCCATTTAGGCTACGAACCAACGGTTTAGAGTGATTATGACTGAATTATCATTTTCACTAATTGTGAATAGGCCACACTATGAACATAGTTAATCCAAACCCTAATCATTGCATAAAAGAAATCTTGATACTTAATTTATTTCAAAAATGCCCTAATTATCCAAACGAGTTCTAAACCGCTCGTTAGCGGGCCACAAATTCTGAAACTATAGAATAATGTCCGTCTCACTGGACTTGACATCTATCACAGGAGCCAAACCTAGATATTGTCAAGGATCGCTCAACTTGAGCCGAAGGGTGGTGCATGAGAAGTGCAAATATCCTAGGAAAGAACCTGAAACTTAAGTGATTTAAGTTGTACACTTTTTTTTACGAAGTTAAGAATTTCGGACCGTCAGTTTAAGACCAAACTTCACACATAGGGTAAGGATAATTCCCTGCATACATCCGTATAACCACAGCACTGATTGAATATTATCGATCATTGATCAGACATAGGCTTCCCACGGCCGATCTACGTATCCGATCATACTGAAATTGTGTCTTAACATTGATTCATTGGTGAGAAACCTACCACATGGCATAGATGAGCTCGCGGGCCATCCTGGTGGCCCCGTTAGTTAAAAATGACCACCCATAGGGTATAAGTATTAAATAAAGTGGCCCTAAGGCCATTACACACCATCTGCAGCTATAAATAGCTCCCAAATCACCATATTTCCTCCCAATCCAAAATTGAGATCCCTAAGGTTAGAAAGAGAAGATAAAGGAGGGAGATAAGGAAGAAGGAGATCGACGGATGGCTTACTATGAAGCGTGACCCCTTTCCCGCTTGACTCGCTATCCTAACCTCCACAGTCCTTGCTATCGGAACATCTCCGACAATGACCTAGGGTAAAACTACGAACCTCCTCATAGATATAAGTCTCTAAATGGGTCCTCCACAACCCTAATGAACCTGTGTACTTATATAGGTGGCCGACGATTCTTCCTTGAAAATATACTCGTAAAAGCGAGTCCTAGTCGGACGTGCTACCAATAGGTGTAGACTATAAATGTTTAGGTTTCCGTTTATTAATTCTACTATTCAGTAAATGATTTATGATTGCTAACTTGGAATTTGCATGATAACTTATGTATATTTTGATTTCAGTCCATGATTTACAAATCTTAAGATAGTGACACCTACGTGTTCGATGAAACGCCTGAATGAGTAGATTATTGATTTTGATGATTGAATGTGAGTCCAATTATCTTTAATGTTCGTTAACTTAATTAGATTAAGAAATAGGACTACAAGAGTAGTCTGGTTAATCGGCAAATTTCCAGATATGAGTTAACCGAATTAGTTTGGCCACCCTGGGCAAGTTCGATCGATTCGGGTCGAATACGGACGACCGACAGTGGCTGGGCCACGCGGAGTGCTTACACACTTCATGCCGGTTACGCCGGTGTTCGCTCATATCAACCGAAATTGTCCAAAGAACTACCTAACCCTATATATGTTCACCGTGTATGATCACAATTGTTTAAATCTGGGACACCCCCTTTATAAATTGTAAAGATCTACTATTAACCATTACCATCGCGATCCTCAAGACTCGTAAGCCGGGCATGGTGGAATGAGACACCGTGTCCATGCTGTCGGTCTACGTTGGGGTGACCAGCCTTCATGTAGTGACCGTGAGCATTACTTTTACAACTTACCTTTTGTATGTATTCAACTGAGAGTGACGAACCCTGACGGATCAAGGATTACAGGCGTAGGACCATTGTGGTTGTCCCACGTCTAATAATTCAGTTGAGACAAATGACTAAAAGGGAGGTATCCTAGCTTTCCCAAACTTCTGAATGAATAGGTATAATTAATCACTCGGCTAGCATAATCATTCACCATATTACATTAGCTTAGAATGTGGCGAAACAGGCGGTGGAGTCGCTTGATGAGGAAGTGTTGTAATTTGTGAACCAGGTGGTCAGCGTCGCATGTTGAGGGAGTGTTGTATGGTGAAGGCATGCATCATTTCATAAACCCCATTATTTGCATTAATACGAATAATTAGGAAGTGATTGTTTTACATTGCTTTATCATTCTTGTGCTGATAGACTTTATAACATGTGTAACCCATGCTTTATGGAACCACTGAGTTGATCACTCACTCTTACTCCGGGACGATGTTTTAAAACACCAACCAAACGCTAATATAGACGCATGGGCCATCGAGGCCGATGCATTGGATTAGGCGGGCATGGAAGAGGAGTTCTCTTACTTCCAGCTTTCTGATAGACCGATGTAGGCTGCGTACTTCTAAACAAGGAGCGCTGGACATATGCGCTTAGCTGGATATTATATTGCCACATTTCGTTCATTTTTGCAATTGCATATTTATATTGAACCTAGCAGTCGACCCATACTCTGAAAGAAATCTCACAATATATGTTTTAGACTTACATATTTGCTTTAATCACATTAAATCTAGAGTATGATACACTATTTAGTATAATTCTATGCATGCTCAAATGCCCAATGTAGAAGTAATTGGGAAATCAGCTTCCGCAAAGCATAAGTGATGTTTGGAATCTCAGGAGTCGAGCTTTGCTCGACCCTCGAAATTCAGGGCATTACACTTACAAGGTTAATCTACCATGAAAAGTAAGCCTACCTAGTACATTGATTGTGTATGTCATCAACCCATCCAACAAGATTTACCACTATGAAAAGCGAGACTACCTTGGTGTGTGTATTGTGCACACCATACAATCAATGCAACATGATTAACCTATTATAAAAGTGAGTACCTCAAATTTTAATAAATTTAACCAGAGTGGGGTCACAATAAAAAATTACCATTAAACTATGAAAGTGAATATCCCAAAGTTCATTAGATCCCATAATAGTATGGACTATATGTATAGTTCATGGTTTAATTTGAATAAGTGCATACCACGTGTAATTTTGTAATAGATGAAAAATATTATTAGTTGATTATGATTTTTTAAATTTTAATTTACAATATTGTGTTGATATTTCTTTATGTTTTTAGAGAAGAAATTCACTTTTTAAGTTCTGCTATAAGTCTTTTTTTAAGTTTAACATTGATTTTTATTTTTATTTTTTGAAAAATGATAAATGGTAATGGGTATCAGTATAGGTACCCAGTTGAGGCCCAATACGGTGTGTGTATGAGTATGGATATGATAATGCCTAAATATTGCATATTTATCTCCTATTTTGCATTGCTTTAATCATATCCATCAAGTTAATCAATCCTAATTATGTGTGTTTCATGTGCAATGAGAGATTTGAAGTCCAAGATCAAATCTGAGTTAAAGGTGAGGATTTAAAGCCCAAAGATAATCAAGAGTATTGCGATTAAAGATTTGATAGCTCATGTGATGAAGATCAAGCATATTTGAGCATGTGAACCAAATGAGATCAATGGGAAGTCGAACAATGCTTGAAAACAAGAAAAGAAACCAAGAAAAATGAGTTTAAAAAATTCAAGGAAAAAAAATCAAATTATGAAATTCTAGGGCCAGAAAGACAAAATCCTGAAACTTATAGAAACGACCATTCGATGCCATCGAGGACAGTTTCGATGCCATCGAAGACAACTTCAATCCCATCGAGAAATTCATGAATTTTCCAAGTTGGTTTATGAACACATTCTTCGATGGCATCGTGCATGCGACTGTGTAAATTCAAAGTCAGTTTGAAATTTTTCCAAGGTGGTGCGAAAGTTAGATCTCAAAAACTATAAATTGGGGTCCCTATGATGTCCCAAATCATCTTCTAAGGTTTAGAGAGAGTGAGAAGGCTTACGTGGAGCGTCGACAATGTTCTTTCACTTTAATTTATTCACGGGTTCTAGTAAATCTTTGATTTTTAGTTTGTTTTTAAGTTAGGTATGATTAGCTAATCTCTTAGCTAAGATTAAGGGGTGCGGCTTTTAGTTTATTATTATATTTCAGTTTATGGATTCATACTTTTGGATTTAAATGATGATTAGTTAATCAAAGTTGGTTTGAATTTCTTTTAATGCTTTTGTGTTACTTCATCTTTGATCCATTGTCGACTTTGGGCACATTAAATGTTTGGAAGTGCAATTACAATACCTGATTAGAGAATGAATCAATCTGTAAAATTCATTGATCTATTGTAGGCTCCAGGCATAATAAATGCTTGAATTCCCTGCGATTGATGTCTAGGTATTTCATGAGAGAATCGTTCAATTAATATCATACATTGTTAGTTGTTGAGATTGGTTTAACTGTTTAATCTTCCGATTAGAATGACTTGGAAATTAATTCTAATTAAGTTATAAAAGATGAATTGATGAATTATGCATTGTGATTACTAGAAGTGGATCATTGGCTCCTTAGTGCTTTATTTTTATTATTTTTACTCTTAACTCATTCATTGGATTAAAAACATAGACAAATCGTTAGCTTTAGATTAGTTCTAGTTGTGTTTTCACACTCTCTGTGGATCGACCTCGGTCTCACCAAGTTATTACTACATCGCAGCCCTGCGCTTGGGGTTATTCGAACAGGATGCACTACCCATTGTCAGTAAAGCTAGGCATCGAGTCAAGTCAGACCGAGTTAGGGTTACCCTAACTCGATCCGGTTTTGAAATAGACCTAACCCGAACTAGACCCGACTTCATACTGAGTCTAACATGCCTGACCTGATCCAAGTCTGGGTCTAGCCTAGACTAATTCAAACTAAGTCTGACCCGGTCACAAGTACCGAGTCAGGTCGAGTTGACACCAAGTCGGGTCAGGTGCAATGGCTATCCACGGGCTGAAATCACAATTCAAAACCTATGTGCACTTGCTAGAATTGTTGCCTCTCCATCAGCTACATGACATCTCAAATATGAAACGTCATATCTGAGTTTTTATACACACACACACACACACACGAGTTGAGTTTTGAATCGAGTCTAGTCAATACCAAGTTGAATTTTGGGTCAAGTCGAGTCGAGTTACTGGGTGACCCAAACTCGACTCAATTTGAGTTCGGATTGGACGAAGTCTACTCGATTCGAATCAAGTTAGGTATGAACGAGTTAGATGAGTCGAGTCATCCCGCGCCTAGCTCTAATTGTCGCATATAGATACCAATATGCTCAACCCAACCTTGTAGGCACAATCAATAATCAAATGGTTGCAAACATTCAATCTCTCTATGTCTTTTTTAACCATTTACCCATCTACCAGGAGGCCTATCAACTCGTCGGTTCTAAATGATCATCACATTGTCCAACCTCATCAATTATATCTTTGGTGGTTAATAGAATAAGTGGACCTGGCTCTCAGATACTCCAACAAAATATGACGCTTAATATACATGCACTAAGAAATTACACGTCACTTGTATTAACTCAAACCAAACCACCAAGTTTTGTAACCCAATGTCTCTACAATCATTTTGAAATTATACAAATTTTTGATTAGTGGACACTTGTTTATTGAATTAAGACCATTTAACAATTTTCATTTTTAACCATCCAAAAAACGTCCACCAATTTGATGGCCACATGATCAAACAAGCATAATTATTAGTTTATGATGCATCTAAGCTAAAGAGTTTAATTTGAATTAATTGTATACCACGCATGCAATTTGTAAGTAATTTTTAGAAAAAATTGAGTTTAATTTGAATTAATTGTATCCCATGCATGCAATTTGTAAGTAATTTTTATAAAAAGTTATAAATTATTGTTTCATTAATATGGTATTTACATCCTTGCATCCTTTTCAAAAAGGTATTCAATAATCTACCCCTCTTAATTAAGTAACTATCATCCTAGTACTTCGTTAGATTTCTTGATGGAAGTTGGGGATGACCATGGAGCAACGGGTCGCTAGCTTGGACGGGCCCTACCGTCATGTTTTTTTTTTGTGACCACCAAGTGTGTTATGCCATGTTAGGCTCAGGATTAAAAAATAAACCATATTCATAATTTAGGTGGACTATTTTATTGGAAACAAGTACAGGGCAACACACACCCTCCAAATTAATTCTCTTTACGTGGTCCACCCGAATCACGGATAGGTCTAATTTTTAGGTCCTACGTTTAAATTTTGGAATCTAATGGTTAGAGCATTTTTTGTATAATCATCGTGGTGAGCCCTGAAAATTAAGGGTGGGTGTCCTATCACAACTGTTTCCTTTGATGTGGTCCACCTAAATCACATGCCAGCACTGAGCTTTTGTCCCCGAAACTGATAGGGACTACACATCTAATTGCCAAAGTGGGTCTCACATACACATCTAGCTAGGACCCATAAAAAATTAAGGGAGGACGTCCATAAAGTGTTTTCTTTTCTTTTTAAAGAGAATATGTCAAGTCCAACTAGTTGGATCACAAGTTATGTTCCACCCAATGGAGAACATCAAACCTATTAATCTAATACAGCATCTCACTCTTCCAACAGGTTAGCCTCGAATAAGGATCACCTATTGAAAAATCAACCTCATATAATCATCAAGGCAGCAGGCCATAAAAAAACCATTTTTACCATTGATAAATAGTAAAATACTAGTGAGGTCTAATAAATAAGTAGATGTGATTGATTTTTGCATGGAGAAAACACCGTGGTAATTTTAACCTATTGGACGGCTTGGATGTTTCACAAATATGAAAGATTGGAAGGCATCTTTTAGATGGATCGTAATTTGTTGTCCAACTAATTAGACGTGAGACCTTTTCTTTTTAGAATATTTCAGCGGATGGTTGAGAGATGGTCACCTGTCAATGATTTTTAAGGGGGCCAATGCATTATATATATATATATATATATATATATATATATATATATTATATATATATATATATATATATATATATATATATATATATATATATATATGCGTGTGTGTGTGTGTGTGAAATCCACTCCAACCATTAGACGTATAATCCCACATTAAGCCTAGGATTTTTTATTTTTTATTTTTTTTTAAAAGGCTAATATATGATTTTGGGTTGGCCACACCAAAGGAAATAGTTATAGGATAGAAACATTCCCCCTTGATTTTTACAGGGCCCACCATGATGATTATATAAAAATCACTCCAAACGCTGGATTCCAAATCAAAATTCAACCTTAAGGCTTGAAAATCAAACTTTTACGTGATTCAAGTGGGCCACATAAAGGGAAATAATTTGAACAATGAGTGTTGCCCGTACACTGTTTCAAATCATATGGTCCACCTAAATCATAGATGGGACTGATTTTTTGACCTGGGACTAACATAGGGTGACTCACTTGGTGGTTAGAGTGGATTTCATATAAACATTACAATGGACCCACCCAACCTATTGATGCAAGGATGAACGTGATGAGGTCGATCACCGTCTTCCTCAGGGGGATAACTACTTTGAATCCACAGAGCTTCTCTTGACTCACAGAGACTTCTCGAATCCACGAGGAAAAATAGAAACTAGAAATAATTCTAAAAAGTTGAAATAAATTTGTTGAATATTGATAGATGAATTAAATAAGTCTACAACCCTTTAAATAGTAATACTTAGACTTGGAATAAGTTTTGGAATTAAACTATAACTAAAATTCCCTAAAATTCGTAACTTACTATAAATAGTAAATTTTCTATTTATAGTAAGTGTCTTATATGGCATAATCACATTATTCTCCTAATTTCTTTAAACACTTTTCATGTTGGACGCAACTCCTAAAATCCAACGGATGAAGAGTTATAATCAAACTAAAGCTTATTATTTATAGTAAAAACAGAATTAAATATGGAATTTGACCGTCAATATAATGGAATCTCGCAAATTTGGTGTGGGTAACGAGGCATGGTTGGCTAAAGTAGCTTGTCCTACACCAAATTCACTTATGGTACGTCGAGTAACTTATTCCCGTTTTCGAGATATGCTTATTTTAAGGTTCTAATGGTTGTGATGACTTCTGCCTCTGATTGGGCCTTCTCTGCTCCATCTTGGACATGAAAGTGTTTGTGACCCGCTTTATATCAATCCCCCTCCACTTCAAAAGAACTCGTCATCAAGTTCTCGTGTTGCTTCGATTCTTGATACTCGATCTGGTACGCCATAACAATACCCGGATCAAAAGTTACGATCCACCTTCTTTTGGTCCAACCATGCTAGGAACATATATGTGACACATTCTACATCACCTATCGATCCCTTGCACGCACCATGAGCCCTCCATTAAGAAATCTAATAGAAGGTACTTAGGTGATAAATATTACTTAAATTAATGGGGTACCTTATTCAAAAATCTTTTTGAAAAAGGTAGTAATATTTAAATATCAAATTAATGAGGTAGTAATTCGCAAATTTCCCTAATTTGTGTGTGTGTGTGTGTGTCATCCATTGTAAGTATAAAGCTATTTAAAACAAGCACGACCATTTTGGTAGACTCCTCCACCACCCAAATTAGTGGTTCATACTCGACATGGGTACGTAGAGTAGCTTGAACTGATTCACCTAATAGGGCTTATTCAGTAAATCATCCTTTCTTTTCACCAAAACTACTTTGTAATGCTGGACTCATGCATAATGTTGAAATGTCTAAGGCAGCAATGTATTAATAATTTTAATGGTAAAAATCATAAAAGGTCCATCTCATTGATGAAGTTGAATATCCACTTATTACTATTCATCCAATCTTTATCTTTCCTTTGTTGAAATATGTTCTTAGCGGTCCATTTTGATGCCGATCAAATGAAGGGTTAGCTTTCTCAAATTGAGATATTTTTAGGACATGGGCCATCTACAACAGGACCCATGATCTCAAACGTTTTGATCATCTCTAAACACAAACAAATTATGAATATTCTTATTTAAAATATCTCTATCTCTTCTACTATTGATAAAAGGTCATATACCTATCATTGAATTTAGACCGTTTGATATTTTAAAATGTTCCTTGCCTGGGTAAAGGAGTGGTCTGGTTAATAAGTGGACCAGATAATCTGTACCGTGGATTATCTGGTCCAATTAGTAGATGGTCTGTGCTTGTGCCCTGCTTTGATGGCTCTGTAACTTGTATTGATGAAACCCTGTCCAACACCTACCACCCAGGCCCATTTCCCTACTATTAGCCCTCTAGATCATGGGAACGATTCTAAGGCCTGCTAGATAATGAACTCAAGCTGGGGGATTAGGGCAGTCAATGGGCCGGGATTGGGCCTTTGCAAAGGCAGATTTGAATAGGGCCATCCCAAACACTATAGAAAACTAGCCCTAGGCCCACCCATTGACACCCCTGGTCTATTAAGTCCTGGCTGAGTTGATCAGGCTCATTAATGGTTATGATGGGTTGTGTTTTGGCTTGATTTTCAGGACCTCAGATTTGGACAGTTTCTAACCCAACAAATCAACGGTCAGCTCGAAGCGTCTCTACGTCGCTCTCAGTGGGCCAGACCAGGACCCATTGCCGAGCCATGGTGAATGGAAGTAATATTTCCTTGTTTAATGATGTTTAAGGTTGGCTTTTTTAAGTTCATCCCAAACACGTGTAAGATTTCTTGCCACATGTGAGTAGAGCCGAAAGTCGGGTGGGTTCAACCCGACTAACCCGTGACGACCCGACATTAGGTTGGGCTTCGGCAGGATATATTGGGTTTGGTTTTGGGCTTGGGCAATACAAACACCAACCCAATAAAACTTGGGCCGGGCTTGGGTTGCCCAACCCAACCCAAACCGATCGATATACAAGTTATAAATTATAATTAAATGCGGATCATCTGTGTTGAAGGTACATGAATTTCCAATGTCATTGGGTCTCATTGGTCCATATCATTTTCCATAACTCAAGTTAACAAGATAGGCCAGATTTTTCTCTCCCAAATAGATTACGTACTACACAACATGACTTTTAAAAGAGTAGTTGTCTTATATTTTGACTTATTTGTTTAGGAAAAAAATATATAAAGTTCTTTACAATAAATAACTATATATATATATATATATATATATATATATATATATAAATAAAAGCATAGGTATAAAAAAATAACAGGTGTATTGAAATAAAATAGACTAATGTAATAATGAAAATATTAGCATGTATCCACTGACCAACCCGACCGAGACCACTTGGGTTGGGCTTGGGTTGAGAATTCCCAACCCGAGGTTGGGTTAGGGTTGAGCTAGAGGAACCTTGGGTCGGGCTAGGGTTGAGAATTCCCAACCCAAGGTTGGGTTAGGGTTGAGTTAGAGGAACCTTGGATCGGGCTAGGGTTGAGCACCAACCCGACCCAACTCGCCGGACTTTCAGCCCTACATGTGAGGACACCTCGTCAAGCATCCAAGCATCCTACAGGTGTAGACGATCACGGCCACCAGTCCACTCACATCAAATGTGGACCATCAATTGACTAATCTTAACCATCTATATTTTCACTTGTGGCCTATCGGGTAGCAGACCAGCCCATTTTTAAGGCAAATCAACAGCTGGGATGGCATGATGAATGGCCCGATCTCACCGATGTGTACCGACTCTTCACCTAGATATCCTAAGAAGGGCTTGATCCCATTAGATTCAGATGCAGGTTTTGGACACACACAGGTTGTGTTTTCTCGTAGAATTTTGGGTTTATTCACATTGATAGATGATGTTGGAACATCACCGTTGATCAGGGAACCTCATGGTCCATTTATCAACAGCTATAAGATTGACACTGGAACGCCTCGAACATCGTATACATGGTCATTAGCAGGATCGCTCGTGAGTGAATCTAATTACAGTTTTCATAGATTGGTCGTGACTGTTTAGGTCGGTCTCCCTAGTTAAGATGGACCGGCAATAACTACTCGGAATCCACAGAGCTCTCTGGACTGGACTACTCGCAGAGCTTCCTCAAATTCATGAGAGATAAAAATTGAAATAAATTGATTCATGATCTATAAATAATAATAATGATGAAATTACAATCCTTTAAATAGCGAGCTCTGTGAATGCAGTTTTCCGGCAGATCCTTTGCGACAGACCTTCCTAGGCCTGCACAGGTGTAAAAGAGGGTCAGAGGAGGCCCTGGCTAATACAGGGGACTCTCCGATGCCTAAGTCAGGATCGAGGTCTTTCAAATAGGGTAGGATCTCCAAAAAAGAGATACCAGTCATGTATTAAGGTTTTTCAATGAACGTACCTTGGACAATGGGAAATGCCTTTGTATTAATAGGAGAGCCAGAATACCATTTCAAGAGGATTCTCTCCTGATATCTTGGCTATAATATGGGATTTCCACGAGATGATCGGTTTTTGAGATCGTTGGGATTCGATATTATCCTTTGAAGATCTTAAGAGAGATCTTTTAGGACGTTAGGGGATTTTTTGAATCTTTAGGTCGGTCTTAGGTCGGAACCCAAGGTGAGTCTTGACCTGATCGACGAAACAGCCTTTATTATCTCTGTAAGCCAATTGGGAGCATTATCGACTAGTGATCCTGCTTTGGCCTTATGAGAATCATCCAGTAACTGATCTATACTTGATATATGATCGAGCTATGGCTGATCTATGTTCGATCCATAATCGACTTATGGCCGACCTATGAGTTAGGTCGGCGACATATAGTCACTTGAGAGAGCTCGGAGGAGGTCTCTTTATGTGTCCTTCAAGTTGCATCATCCTCCTCGGAGTTTACTTTGTCTCTGGACGTAGAGGCTTCATTGGGCTCAACGCTCAGTGGGCCCGAGCTGGTTTAGTAGAGTTGGTCCATTCCATAATCTGGTCTATGGACTTGTAGATTTTGCCCCAACAGTAAGCCCCCCTTGCTTTTCGAATCGATTTGTGGAGGTTCGAAAAGCAAGTTAGTCGGGACTAGATCGGGATATGTGGATTAGGTCGAGACAAACTGCCATAAATGCCAGGTATGGCAGCTAGCGCGGAAGCCGAGGCGCATCAGCTTGTGATCATGACGTGTCAGCTCATAATTCAAGGTCACGTGGGGCGTCAAGCTGTCTTTTCGGTGAAGGACCAATGAAGATGTGACGCATGGCATCGTGCCCGATATTGAAGTCGAGTGGCGCATGGGGTCGTGCTACGTGTCGAATAGGGGCAGCCGAAGAGGCGTCGTACGGCGTAACATTGATGGGTGCTTTAAATAGTTGACACATGGCATAGCTATATAAGGGAAGCCCTACCCTTTGGGTCTTTACCATTTCAATTTATCTTCTTCCCTCCGTATTCCGATTTTCTTGTGCAATTTTCGGCGATTGAACCCGCTGCAACCCGGTTGGAATCCTACCAGTCCTTGCTCCGATGAGCCTCATTTCCCTTTCCTTTCATTTTTCGTTAGAAATCACCATGTCTGGCTCCTTGAGCTCACGGGAGGGGGTTTCCGGCGGCAAAAGTAGGGCGAGCAATCATCTTAGGGTAATGTCAAACCCACCTTCACATGATGGATGCTGCTTTCGGTTTTCGTCATCGAGAAGAGCATTAAAACAGTCTCCAGCACAGAGGTCGGCACCCACTACTAGGGCATTGCGTCTGTCTCCCAAATGTGGGACGACGTCTGGACCTTAGGCAGTGAATGTGTTTCCGATAACAGAACAGGACGCTGAGGCGCACAACCTACCCAATGAGGGCGAACTGGGAGAGCATGAGGGTGAAGAGGACCCGAGGGGGCCGGTGCCTTCGACTGTCTGTGGATGAGTTGGCTCAGATCAGGCTCAGATATCATGTTCCCAAGTCTGTGATTCTCCGACTTCCCTCTTCGAACAAACTTCCAGACCGACCTCCATAAGGGGTTGTGGCGATCTTACAGGTCGCGCTTCAATGCAACCTACAACTCCCCCTACAGGGGATAGCCAGGCGTCTGTTGGCTCACCTGGGCTTAGCCCCAGGATAGATGACCCCAAATGGGTGAAGGGATTTGTTCGGCTGTGCAATTTTATGGGTCGAACTGGACCAACCTGAACTGCCAGTGGACGAGCTCCTCCACTTATACCAGGTAAAAGCTAGCACCCTTCAGCCCGACTGGTATTACTTCACCACATGGTGGAATACCAGCGGGGCTTTAATAACTGACCCTCCATCTTCGAATAAGCACTGAAGGAATAAGTGGTTCTGGGCCTCTGGATGTTGGGAGGTGGCCAAGCCAGGATTGACTCAGCCTCTTGTTCCGTGAGCTTTCTCTGAGCCAGGTCAATGTTGTCAAGGTCATTTCTTTAGTTGGTCGGCTTCCACTATCGTCTGATTTTGTTTACATGTCTTCTTTTACAGCTATTCCCAAACACCCATCATTGCTTGATAGTGGATCGGTAGCTCGGATCAAGGACTTACAGGCCCTGAGTTGGGAGAGAAGATCATGAAGAGTAATTCTCCAACCAGAGTGATTCCTTCAGTCAGGCTTAGACACAGCTCTGACAGGTATGACCTTGAGTAAGACCTTCAGCTGAACCTTCAAACTTCAAATTTTCCTGAAAAATTCTTCTGACGTATTGACGCACTATTCCATATATCGATACAGAGATGGTTGAAGCTTGGCTCCTCATCCCCTCCCCCCTAAAAGTCTGCGCGCCTCCTCGGGATGATTCGTCGACGCCGAGAAGGAAGAAATAGAAGACCTCCTCTAAGGGCAAGGGGATAGTTGGCCTTTCTTGCCTGAATGTCATAAAGGTCGTGGATGAGGGTATGGAAGTAGTTCCTGCCGAGGCTCGAGAGGCTTCGAAGCTTCCCACTGGGGTTCAATCCTCGGGAAGGGAGGAAGCTGAGGAGGGGCGAGGGAGCCTCTTTCAGACTATGGAGGGGATCCTCCCATAGGCAAATCGCACAGCGTCGAGGAGGAATTTGTTGGCTTTTTTTATTCTAGCATGGATCTGACCTTTGCGCGCGTGACGACAACCCTTCTCGGGGTAAGAATTCCGTTAGATATTAGGTTGCCTCATTTTTCTGATTGTTCACCCTGATCCCCTTTTTCTTTTGTAGTTCACCCCATGCATATTGAAGGCGCACGCCAAGCTTGCTCAGGCGCATGACCAGGCGGAGGAAGCTGAGGCTCGGACTTCAACTGTTGAAGCCGAGCTAAGGGCGGTGAAGACGGCTCTCGAAACTTCCTCTACAGAGAGGGCTGAGATGGTCGTGCGGTTGCAGGAGGCTAAGGTGTTGCATTACGAATGTCATGCTCAGCTTGTCGATACGACTGCCAAATTGGAGAGGCTAAAGACGGAAACCAAAGCCGCACTTTTTATCACTCGGAGGGACGCTGTTAAGGAATTTCAGTCGTGCCAGGCATTCCACGATGAGAGGGATTATCTCTATCGTCAAGGCTATGCCAAGTGTGCGAAGGTGATGAGGGATACCTTTCCTGAGCTCGATCTCTCCTCTTTTGACAAGCCAGATTCAGGCTCTAACAGGTCGGAGGATGAAGCGGCTCATGAGGCGGCTCCTGAAGCAGTGCTCAAGTCTTGAAGTTAATTTTGCAAAGCAGTATTTCCTTCATTCTGCTCCCTTTTTTAGCTTCAGGCACTTCAAGCACATCAAGCGCTCCAGCTTCAAGCACACCAAGCGCTTTGGCTTCAAGCATTTCAAGCACTCCAAGTGTCATCTCCCTTTGTATATATTTTTTTAAAACTCTGCTTATAGCCCGATGTACAGACTTGTTTTTGGAATTATAGTCGATGTAAAACTGATGTAGTCACACCATTTTCGGTCTTATCAATGAAAATGTCTTCTTTTGAAGATCCATTTCCATCTTCTTTTTCCACTATAGGACGAGCTACATTATCAAATGTTGACCAAATTTTCTTATTAAAGTCCACACAGGCGATATAGCTCGAAAATAGCACAGATATAGCTCGGGTACGGATCATTTATAGATCTGATCTAGGTCGAACATTAGTCATGTAAATGAATTCGTTTATTCTGAAACAGATTGTGACATAACAGAGGTCATACCGACCAATTCAAGGGTAGTAGATCTTCAGATGTTCAGCATTCCACGGATGAGTGAGTAGCTGGCCAGTCAGATATTTTAGTCGGTACGTACTAGGTCAGATGGTGCTCGAAATCACGTAGGGCCCTTTCCAGTTCGGGCCTAAGGTCCCCGCTCCTGCTTCTTTGGTGGTCTAGAATATTTTTTGGAGAACTAAATCCCCGACTCAAAATCTTCTGACCTTAACCTGATCATTATAAAACCTTAACACATGTTGCTGACGAACGATGGTCCAAAGCCGAGTTTGCTCCCTTTGCTCTTCGAGAAGATCAAGACTGAGGGACATAAGCTCGTTATTGACCTGCTCGTCGAATGAGTTTGTCCGAGCCGTAGGTAGTCCAATCTCTACGGGAGTGACCGCCTCTACTCCATACACCAGGGACAAAGGGGATTCTTCGGTAGCTGTTCGGATGGTAGTTCGGTATGCCCAGAGGACTTTTAAGAGTTCCTCAGCCCAGGCTCCTTTGGAATTCTCGAGCTTGGTTCGGAGGTCCGATCACCGAATCCGGTGTCGACAGCCTCCGTGGTACCCCATTCTCAGCTCTCAGCATCCATATGCCGGATTCCGATCCTGGGATCCTACAAGTAGGAGTTTTTTCCATTTAACTCTTAATAAGCATAACCACAAGATTACCCAATTCACAAAGGCAACATCATCATCATATATCCACTAATATAATCATTTGAGTACAATGCTGAAAGGGAAAAATACATATATCGAAATCAAAGCTCCAGAATACAACTGCACGCTCCAAGCTCAATGCTGCTGCAACCTAATAACACTGCACGCATCTATCGTGCTTAAGCTTATAGAAAGCTCAGAGGGTGGTGTAAGTATGTGCACAAGGTAAGTGCCAAGTATTCAATACAATGCCATTATCATACAAACTGGAAGTACTGGTAATCCATAAATTGTACAATATCGGAATAAGCAAAGATACTAGCAAGATCATGAATTATCTGAGTAAGCAGAAATACTGGCAAGAGCAGGAATTATCAGAGTAAACAAAAATACTCACAAGATCATATATCATATGATAACAGAGTAAGCGGAAATACGAACAAGTCCATGAGCCAATCAATATCAGAATACGCAATATATAATAGCTACGCAAACGAGGAGTCATAAAGAGCCAAATATCAAATGCCGAGAATGCAATGGGGTATATGTATTCACAAATACGTCAGCCATATCTAGACCATATAAATGCAAAAGCACAGTAACCCAAGATGTCGTATGCCGCGGATGTAATGCAATATGCGGTGCGAATGAAATGACCATGCTGGAGTGTGAAGTCGGGATGGTAGTACGTAGTATCGCAGGCTATGGGGTCCATCACAAGGGACTTCTATCCAAACCAGTCCCATACCTAAATTTGGATAGTCAGACTCAATGTGGTAAACTCCTGATCTCAGGTTAGTCGCGCGCCCCAACAGAAATCCTGGCCATTGCGAAGGCACACGTAACAACTAGTTGCATACCACCAACCCGAGTAGATAGTGAATAAATGAATGCATGAATGAGTATGCAACTCCTGCTCACTAAATCCACATATCAGTACAGTTCATCTCTGGGATCATCACCGGGGTTTAGTACACTCCAAATGGCACAGCCGCTCTCCTAGCCGCACAGTCCAAGTGAGCGTAAAAAACCTCACTATCCGCCTGGCCAATAGTCTGCCAATACCTATCTGGCACATCGATAATGGATCCATTCACAAGCTGGTCAAACTCAGCCTAGTATTGCCTCCTACCCTCGGGCGGGTAAGGCCACACCCCCTCCCAACCGACTATGACACAGTGGGAGACGCGGCCTTTAGTATTCGGCACTCCGGCACTCATGTATCTACTCGGTCTCGATGTTGGGGCATCTCTTGGCTACGAAGGTTTAGAGAATTTCACCCATGGACATCTATGGCTCCCGTATGCTAGAACTAAACATTTTTGATGTCCCATTTGGCCATCCACGATATGCCTATAGAGGCTACAGCCCTGGTGTCGCTAGGGTGTACAATAATCATAATGCGAGATGCATGAATCATACAATCCAGTCATGCATCAATCCTGCGCATACCATGCACTCATGTGAGATAACCTCCGCCTATCAGGGAGTCTCCTAACAACACGCTCAATAGCATATGCAATGATCAACTACATCTCATAACAAACATGCAGATGATGCGTATAGGCATGTATCAATGTGCTATGCTGTCACATACTCATAATCGGTATCAATAACCGGCATCAACAATCGACCTCGACAATGTGGACATTTAACCAACATTGCCCCCAAGGAATGGTCCACATAGAGCCAAACATATAATGGGCCTACGGCCTCACACAAAGGCTTGATATACAACACAGTGGGCCTTACTCAAGGGACACATATACATAACAGGTGGGCCCTGCTCATGGGCCTCAAATATATGACATGTGGGCCCTACACATGGGTCTCGAATACATCGAATGGGCCATGCATCATGGGCCGTGAATACATCACAATGGGCCTTTCTCATGGGCCTAACATACATCACAATGGGCTCCATCGCCCGACCCTCAAATGCATCGCAATGGGCTCTTCATATAGACCTCATATACATCACATTGGGCCTCAGACATGGGCTGAACACACATCACGTCGGGTCGCATATACATCACATTGGTCCCCGACAATCGGAATCGGCAATCGGTCACGACACATCATAATCGGTAATTGGCCTCGATTAATAGTCGGCAAACGGCCACGATAAACCAGAGTCGCTAATCGATCTCGATCGATAATCGGCAAACGACCATGACAAATCAAAATCGGTTATTGACCTCGATCGGTAATCGGCAAACGGCCACGACAAATTAGAATCGATAATCGACCTCGATTGATAATCGGCAATCGGCCATGACAAATCAGAATCGATAATTGGCCTCGATCGATAACCGGTAATCGGCCATGACAAATCAGAATCGGCCTATACAATCGAAATTGGCCTATACAATCGGACTAACCAAAGGCCTAAGGGAAGGTCACATGAGGACTTTCAACCATCATTGCCCATCAAGGTGGACATTTAACCACTAGTGCCCCAGGGTATGGCCCACTTGGATCTTATCCTATAATGAGGTCCACAGTTTCTAAGAAAATGGATGAGCTTCATAAACATTCCACACTCATTTTGGTGGACTCACATATCCTAATTGAGCCTCATATATACAATGCAACGGGTCATACTTCTCAATGGGCCTCACACGAGGGTCTCATGGGCATCACAATGGGCCCTGCACAAGAGTCTCACATACATCACCATGGGCCTCACACAATGGTCTCATGTACATCATTTTGGGCCTTATCGAATGGACCACAATACATCATATCGGGCCTTAATCAAGGGCCTCATATGTCACATCGGGCCTTATCAAATGGGCCCCAAGCACATCACATCGGGCCTCACCAAATGGGCCCCAAATACCTCAAATGGGCCGCACCAACGGGCCTCATATACATCTAGTGGGTCGTATCAACGGGCCACGCCAACGGCCTCATATGCGTCACAATGGGCCTGATGGGACAACCCATACGGTTCAGAATAAATGGACAACATGAATATGGACCATATACAACATGGTGGGCCTGCAAGATGGGATAGTGTGTATACAACACACACCTCACGATAGGCCTCATACATTCACAATAAGCCTCAATCAACCAGCAATTGAACCTAATAAAACACATGCTTCGGGTGGGCCTAAGAATTGATGGATGGCAAGGATAAAACATATATCACGGTGGACCGCATCCTAAGAACGGCGTGCACACAAAACATACCTCAGGTGGGTCCCGTCCCAACTGGACGATGTTGATAAAATACATACACCACGGTAGGGCCCACCGTCCTATAAACGTTATAGATAAAACACATACATCATATTGTGGCCCGACTGATGGGTGGCATGGACATACAATATTTACATCAACGTGGGCCCCACACCACCCCGGGACAGATGGATAGAGTGGATATAGAATAAATACATCAACGTTGGGGTCCACGTCCCCAAACGGATGGACGTTGAGGATACAACACATGCCTCATATGTGGGCCTCACATAGACTTGCTGATGTGATACACAGCCATACAACTGGTGTGTGGATGGTAGATCAGGTGGGTCCCACGTAATGGACGGTCCTAATATTCATCGGATGGGTGGTGCAGATAAAACACTCACATCAGGGTGGTTCCCACCAATGGACGAACGGCTGGGATGTGCTGGACGTGAAGCACGTGTATTGTAGTGGGGTCCACGCCATCTGGTCAGATGCACGGAGTGGATATACTATACATGCCACAAGTTGGGTCCCACGGCTGCTGTTGCAGCAGGGTAAAGCACATGTACCACGGTGGGTTCCACGTAGGGCCCACCATATAATATCATTTATATTAGTATAATATGTATATACACACATATTCATAAAAACATAATATAATATTATATTTGAAAAGGGAGCCCAACGTCCATCGTCCAGGAGGTTGGATGTCCGTCTAACGGACGGTCTGGATGATCTGGTCGCCGTGGATAGCAAATATAGCAAGGTGGGTCCCACGTAGCAGATGAACGGTTGGACACATACTCCGTAATCAGATCCACAGAACTCACTCACTGAGGTCTAGATATAGCAGCTGTGTAGCCAGGTAATCCCCTCCGTCCAAAGGACAATGGGATATAACACACATATCTGGGTGGTCCCCACAACTGCTGGACACCTATCAGCACGTCCTTTGATGGACGGTTAGGTACAAACGTATCAGGGGTGGGTCCCATCATTAATGGACGGTGTGGATTAAACCTATGCGTCACGGTGGCCCCACATGACACCGTCCAGCAATGGACGGTGTTGAAAGGCAGCATGGATGAATCACATATATCATGTGTGGGTCCACCGAACTCGCCACTGCAATAGAGCAGCTATAAGCTGGTGTGAGACGCACCAGTCAATCCATTTCTCATCAAGTGGGTCCCACGTGGGGCCCACCATATCATGCATACATGTATATATAGTATATATATATATATTATATGTGTAACAACAAAAAAAAACTACATGCATTCACACTCCAACGTCCAGGCCTTACTGGACGATCTGGACTGCACGCGTCCAGTGGCTCTGGCCCACTGGTCTAGATGTCTTGGATTTGCTATCGTGTACATCAGGTCAGAGTGGGGTCCACGGTAGCGTGGCCCACCATCAAGCTAATACTTGTGTATTTCTTCATTCGGCCTGTCCAGACGAACGGGCAGCAATCCCGTCCGCTGGACAGTCCATCGAGGTGGGTCCAACGCATGAACGGCATAGATATGATTCATACTTCATGGTGGGGTCCATTCAGATGGGTCACATGGTTTCACCATCACCATAAGAAAAAGATGAAGAAGAGAGGGAAAGAGAGACGAGATGGAGGGGCCCCGCCACTATGGGCCCCTAACACATACATCAAAGTGGGTTCCACCACAAGTGGGCCATTAAATAAATAAAAAAAATCAATGGTGAATCACCCACCTATGGCCTCCTTCTTTGGCTCCTTGGACTTCTTGGCTCTTAAGCTCCTTTTTTATGGGAGTGAGATGAATTTTGAAGGGTTGGATGGTTGGATGAGGGGTTAGGAAAATGGGTCCCCTCTTGCATTCTTCTCTCCTTAGAGATTTCCTCTCATGGAAGCTTGAAATGGAATGAGATGGAGAGAGAGAGAGAGTGATGGGATGAAAAAAATGGGTGGGTGGAATGGGTGTTGTAAGAAAAGGATATAGATGGTATGGGTTTATTTGAATTTTGGTAAAAGAGTGATGGGTAGGGAGAGAGAGTTTGACTTATGGGAAAAGAGGGAGTGGTCATTGGTACTTAAGATAGGGTGAGGTGGCATGGGGTATGGGTGATGTACTTGACTTGATGGATGTGACATGTTGTAGAGATTCTCTCGAAATTCACAACGCGCGGCGTTTCTTCGGAATGAACGTTGGCTCACATCTCCTGGCCTGGGCATCGGTTTGGTGCACGAGTCGTGGCGTTGGAACCGCGGCGACGATGCGGTCGCTATGATACAGGTTTCGGTTCGAGCCAACTTCGGTATGCAAGACTCCCCTTAGGATTGTAGGCAATCATTGGATACGGTGCGAAGGTTGCCGGAATTCGACCGGAAGGACCGCGGAAGTTTATGGAATGGTACGGGTTAGGATACGGGTCTTACAGCTCTCCCCACCAATTAAAAATTTCGTCCTCAAAATTTACAGAACAGATAAGGGAAGAGGAAACATCATCAAGTATATATCTTAAGGCTTAATCAATATACAAAAGGATGAAGATAGCGTTTTCTAATCGCAACCTCGCCCCCAAGATGCATCATCAACACTATGGTGACCCTACTAATCTTCGGATGGATCAGAGACGATCGAAACTTGAATACTATACAGCCTCACAATCTCAACGGTAGGGAGCTATATTAGAAAATCTCTAGGTTATCAGAACTCGGGGATCTAATCATTCTAAGTTCTCAACAATCATAGAGTGTAGGGTAGCTATCAGTAGATATGTGATGTTATCCTCGGGTATTCCCAAGTTATGCTCGATACCAACCTCGTCACGCCCCAAACCGAAATCAGATTCGCAGAATCCCGATCACCGAATTCGGTGCCGCGACCTCCGTAGTACCCCATTCTCGGTCCTAGCACCCATAGGATCCGATCCTGGGATCCTACAAGGAGGATTTTTTTGTACATTTAACTCATAATAAGCATAACCACAAGATTACCCAATTCACAAAGGCAACATCATCATCATATATCCACTAATATAATCATTTGAGTACAATCTTTGAAAGGGAAAAATACATATATCGAAATCAAGCTCCAGAAGAAGCTGCACGCTCCAAGCTCAACTCTGCTGCAACCTAATAACACACTGCACGCATCTATCGTGCATAAGCTTATAAAGCTCAGAGGGTGGTGTAAGTATGTGCACAAGGTAAGTGCCAAGTATTGATACAATGCCATTATCATACAAACTGGAAATACTGGTAATCCATAAATTGTACAATATCGGAATAAGCAAAGATACTAGCAAGATCATGAATTATCTGAGTAAGCAGAAATACTGACAAGAGCAGGAATTATCAGAGTAACAAAAATACTCACAAGATCATATATCATATGATAACAGAGTAAGCGGAAATACGAACAAGTCCATGAGCCAATCAATATCAAAATACGCAATATATAATAGCTACGCAAACGAGGAGTCATAAAGAGCCAAATATCAAATGCGAGAATGCAATGGGGTATATGTATTCACAAATACGTCAACCGTATCTAGTCCATATAAATGCAGAAACGCAGTAACCTAAAATGTCGTATGCCGCGAATGTCATGCAATTTGCGGTACAAATGAGATGACCATACTGGAGTGTGAAGTCTAGATGATAGTACATAATATCGCAGGCTATGGGGTCCATCACAAGGGACTTCTATCCAAAACAGTCCCATACCTAAATTTGGATAGTCAGACTCAATGTGGTAAACTCCTGATCTCAGGTTAGTCGCGCGCCCCAACCGAAATCCTGGCCATTGCGAAGGCACACGTAACAACTAGTTGCATACCACCAACCCGAGTAGATGGTGAATAAATGAATGCATGAATGAGTATGCAACTCCTGCTCACTAAATCCACATATCAGTACAGTTCATCTCTGGGATCATCACCGGGGTTTAGTACACTCCAAATGGCACTGCCGCTCTCCTAGCCGCACAGTCCAAGTGAGCGTAAGAAACCTCACTATCCGCCTGGCCAATAGTCTGCCAATACCTATCCGGCACGTCGATAGCGGACCCATTCACGAGCTGGTCAAACTCAGCCTAGTATTGCCCCCTACCCTCGGGCGGGTAAGGCCACACCCCCTCCCAACCGACCACGACACAGTGGGAGACGCGGCCTCCTAGTATTCGGCACTCTGGCACTCATGTATCTACTCGGTCTCGGCGTTGGGCGTCTCCTGGCCTCGGAGGTTTAGGGATTTTCACCCGGGGACATCTATGGCGCCGTATGCTAGAACCAAATATTTCCTGTGTCCCATTGGCCATCCACGATACGCTGTGGAGACTACGGCCCTGATGTCGCTAGGCGTACGGTAATCATAATGCGAGATGCATGAATCATACAATCTAGTCATGCATTAATCCTGCCCATACCACATGCTCATGTGAGATAACCTCCACCTATCAGGGAGTCTCATAACAACATGCTCAATGACATATGCAATGATCAACCACATCTCATAATAAACATGCAGATGATGCGTATGGGCATGTATCATGATGCTATGCTGTCACATACTCATAATCGGTATCAACAAACGACATCGACAGTCGACCTCGACAAGTGGACATTTAACCAACATTGCCCCCAAGGAATGACCCACATAGAGCCAAACATATAATGGGCCCACGGTCTCACACAAAGGCTTGATATACAACACAATGAGCCTTACTCAAGGGACACATATACACAACAGGCGGGCCCTGCTCATGGGCCTCAAATATATGACATGTGGGCCCTACACATGGGTCTCGAATACATCGAATGGGCCATGCATCATGGGCCGTGAATACATCACAATGGGCCTTTCTCATGGGCCTAACATACATCACAATGGGCTCCATCGCCCGACCCTCAAATGCATCGCAATGGGCTCTTCATATAGACCTCATATACATCACATTGGGCCTCAGACATGGGCTGAACACACATCACGTCGGGTCGCATATACATCACATTGGTCCCCGACAATCGGAATCGGCAATCGGTCACGACACATCATAATCGGTAATTGGCCTCGATTAATAGTCGGCAAACGGCCACGATAAACCAGAGTCGCTAATCGATCTCGATCGATAATCGGCAAACGACCATGACAAATCAAAATCGGTTATTGACCTCGATCGGTAATCGGCAAACGGCCACGACAAATTAGAATCGATAATCGACCTCGATTGATAATCGGCAATCGGCCATGACAAATCAGAATCGATAATTGGCCTCGATCGATAACCGGTAATCGGCCATGACAAATCAGAATCGGCCTATACAATCGAAATTGGCCTATACAATCGGACTAACCAAAGGCCTAAGGGAAGGTCACATGAGGACTTTCAACCATCATTGCCCATCAAGGTGGACATTTAACCACTATTGCCCCAGGGTATGGCCCACTTGGATCTTATCCTATAATGAGGTCCACAGTTTCTAAGAAAATGGATGAGCTTCATAAACATTCCACACTCATTTTGGTGGACTCACATATCCTAATTGAGCCTCATATATACAATGCAACGGGTCATACTTCTCAATGGGCCTCACACGAGGGTCTCATGGGCATCACAATGGGCCCTGCACAAGAGTCTCACATACATCACCATGGGCCTCACACAATGGTCTCATGTACATCATTTTGGGCCTTATCGAATGGACCACAATACATCATATCGGGCCTTAATCAAGGGCCTCATATGTCACATCGGGCCTTATCAAATGGGCCCCAAGCACATCACATCGGGCCTCACCAAATGGGCCCCAAATACCTCAAATGGGCCGCACCAACGGGCCTCATATACATCTAGTGGGTCGTATCAACGGGCCACGCCAACGGCCTCATATGCGTCACAATGGGCCTGATGGGACAACCCATACGGTTCAGAATAAATGGACAACATGAATATGGACCATATACAACATGGTGGGCCTGCAAGATGGGATAGTGTGTATACAACACACACCTCACGATAGGCCTCATACATTCACAATAAGCCTCAATCAACCAGCAATTGAACCTAATAAAACACATGCTTCGGGTGGGCCTAAGAATTGATGGATGGCAAGGATAAAACATATATCACGGTGGACCGCATCCTAAGAACGGCGTGCACACAAAACATACCTCAGGTGGGTCCCGTCCCAACTGGACGATGTTGATAAAATACATACACCACGGTAGGGCCCACCGTCCTATAAACGTTATAGATAAAACACATACATCATATTGTGGCCCGACTGATGGGTGGCATGGACATACAATATTTACATCAACGTGGGCCCCACACCACCCCGGGACAGATGGATAGAGTGGATATAGAATAAATACATCAACGTTGGGGTCCACGTCCCCAAACGGATGGACGTTGAGGATACAACACATGCCTCATATGTGGGCCTCACATAGACTTGCTGATGTGATACACAGCCATACAACTGGTGTGTGGATGGTAGATCAGGTGGGTCCCACGTAATGGACGGTCCTAATATTCATCGGATGGGTGGTGCAGATAAAACACTCACATCAGGGTGGTTCCCACCAATGGACGAACGGCTGGGATGTGCTGGACGTGAAGCACGTGTATTGTAGTGGGGTCCACGCCATCTGGTCAGATGCACGGAGTGGATATACTATACATGCCACAAGTTGGGTCCCACGGCTGCTGTTGCAGCAGGGTAAAGCACATGTACCACGGTGGGTTCCACGTAGGGCCCACCATATAATATCATTTATATTAGTATAATATGTATATACACACATATTCATAAAAACATAATATAATATTATATTTGAAAAGGGAGCCCAACGTCCATCGTCCAGGAGGTTGGATGTCCGTCTAACGGACGGTCTGGATGATCTGGTCGCCGTGGATAGCAAATATAGCAAGGTGGGTCCCACGTAGCAGATGAACGGTTGGACACATACTCCGTAATCAGATCCACAGAACTCACTCACTGAGGTCTAGATATAGCAGCTGTGTAGCCAGGTAATCCCCTCCGTCCAAAGGACAATGGGATATAACACACATATCTGGGTGGTCCCCACAACTGCTGGACACCTATCAGCACGTCCTTTGATGGACGGTTAGGTACAAACGTATCAGGGGTGGGTCCCATCATTAATGGACGGTGTGGATTAAACCTATGCGTCACGGTGGCCCCACATGACACCGTCCAGCAATGGACGGTGTTGAAAGGCAGCATGGATGAATCACATATATCATGTGTGGGTCCACCGAACTCGCCACTGCAATAGAGCAGCTATAAGCTGGTGTGAGACGCACCAGTCAATCCATTTCTCATCAAGTGGGTCCCACGTGGGGCCCACCATATCATGCATACATGTATATATAGTATATATATATATATTATATGTGTAACAACAAAAAAAAACTACATGCATTCACACTCCAACGTCCAGGCCTTACTGGACGATCTGGACTGCACGCGTCCAGTGGCTCTGGCCCACTGGTCTAGATGTCTTGGATTTGCTATCGTGTACATCAGGTCAGAGTGGGGTCCACGGCAGCGTGGCCCACCATCAAGCTAATACTTGTGTATTTCTTCATTCGGCCTGTCCAGACGGACGGGCAGCAATCCCGTCCGCTGGACAGTCCATCGAGGTGGGTCCAACGCATGAACGGCATAGATATGATTCATACTTCATGGTGGGGTCCATTCAGATGGGTCACATGGTTTCACCATCACCATAAGAAAAAGATGAAGAAGAGAGGGAAAGAGAGACGAGATGGAGGGGCCCCGCCACTATGGGCCCCTAACACATACATCAAAGTGGGTTCCACCACAAGTGGGCCAATAAATAAAAAAATCAAAGGTGAATCACCCACCTATGGCCTCCTTCTTTGGCTCCTTGGACTTCTTGGCTCTTAAGCTCCTTTTTTATGGGAGTGAGATGAATTTTGAAGGGTTGGATGGTTGGATGAGGGGTTAGGAAAATGGGTCCCCTCTTGCATTCTTCTCTCCTTAGAGATTTCCTCTCATGGAAGCTTGGAATGGAATGAGATGGAGAGAGAGAGAGTGATGGGATGAAAAATGGGTGGGTGGAATGGGTGTTGTAAGAAAAGGATATGGATGGTATGGGCTTATTTGAATTTTGGTAAAAGAGTGATGGGTAGGGAGAGAGAGTTTGACTTATGGGAAAAGAGGGAGTGGTCATTTGTACTTAAGATAGGGTGAGGTGGCATGGGGTCTGGGTAATGTACTTGACTTGATGGATGTGACATGTTGTAGAGATTCTCTCGAAATTCGCAACGCGCGGCGTTTCTTCGGAATGAACGTTGGCTCACATCTCCTGGCCTGGGCATCAGTTTGGTGCACGAGTCGCGGCATTGGAACCGCGGCGACGATACGGTCGCTATGATACAGGTTTCGGTTCGAGCCAACTTCGGTATGCAGGACTCCCCTTAGGATTGTACGCAATCATTGGATACGGTGCGAAGGTTGCCGGAATTCGACCGGATGGTAGTTCGGTATGCCCAGAGGACTTTTAAGAGTTCCTCAGCCCAGGCTCCTTTGGAATTCTCGAGCTTGGTTCGGAGGTGATGCTTAATGATCTTGTTGACTGTCTCGACCTGTCCATTTGCTTGTGGATGTTGGGGCGATGAGTAAACGCTACAAATTTCGAGGCTCTTGCACATCTCCTGGTATTGTCTGTTGTCGAACTGCTTCCCGTTGTCGGAGATAATAGTCTGAGGTACCCCGAATTTGCATATGATGTTCTTCCAAATGAAATTAGTGATCTTTTGTTTAGTTATCTTTTCCAATCGTTCTACCTCTACCCACTTGGTGAAGTAGTCTACAGCTACTACGGCGAACTTGGTCTGACCTTTGCCCATGGGGAACAGGCCGATGATGTCGATCCCCCACTGAGCGAACGGCCAGGGGCTGGCCATAGGAGTGAGCTCTTCCTGTGGCTGCCGAGGGATATTCACAAATCTTTAAAATTTGTCACATCTCTGAACGAGCTTCCGTGCGTCATGCTGAATGGTCGGCCAGTAGTAACCCTACCAGATGACCTTATGTGCTAACGATCGTCCTCCAAAGTGATTTTCACAGATTCCTTCGTGGATCTCTCTTAGGACGTATTCAGGACAGACACACCTCAGGTAAGGAACGTAGAATCCTTTCTTGTAGATTATGCCGTTAAGCATGGTATACCGAGCGGCTTTGATATTCATTCGTCGTGTTTCCGTTCAGTCCCCGGGAAATTCATCAATTTCGAGGTAACAGATGATTGGGTCAATCCACATTAGTTCTGAGCTAACCGGGAAAACAGTTGGGAAGTCTGCTTCATCGACGCTCGGTTTGGCTAAGAATTCGATGGGGATAGATCTTGGGATTTCATCCTCATTTTCTGTAGTAAGCTTTGCTAGCATGTCAACTTTGGAATTCTCAACTCGTGGAATCAGGGTGACACTGCAATTTTGAAAACTTCCAATCAATTCTTTGGCTTTCCAGAGGTAGGTCTTCAGACGCTCTTTCCTGGCTTGGTAAATGTCGATCGGATGGTAGGACGCTCTTTGGCTTTCCAGAGGTAGGTCTTCAGATACACATTATTATTTTGTATACATATCATTCAACACTTAATCAGTTGAAATGTATGCTCTGTGACTCACCGAGTCAATCGAATCTTGTCCATCAAAAACTTGGACTAGTAGGTTTATTACTTCGGCAAGTGGGCAATCAATGCAAATTTATCAAGCCAAAACTACAGTTTGTCGTAGGCATTGCATTTAATACAACATTACACATCCCAGCATCATTAGCACACCGGTACTAATCCGATCATCAAGAGTTTGAGAAATCTTGTGAAATAGATAACCATATGCTTGTACGAGCAGAGTGGGTGCCTAATACCTTCCCTCTCTGCAACCATGATCCCTTACTCAGAATCTTTAAACGTAAACTCAAGAGTCATTTTAGGTTAGGGAATCTTTAGATTCTCTCTCATAACATTTCTATAGGGTTTAGCCAACTGTAGAGATGAATTAACTGGACAGTAGTGACTCTAGTCAAGTATAATATTCTTTCAAACTTAAAAATGCAAGAAGCCCTTGAAAGAGGCACCCATGGAATCTACGAGTTGTTTCCGTTCAAGATTTAACATCATCACACATACACACAATTGATGCAAGCAAAGTAAAACTACAAAGGAAAATAGTTAAACCATAAACCAAAAGTCAAAGTGAGAAAAAAAATGAGACAGTGATTTAAATGATTTTTGACAATATACTTACATTATTGGATAGCAATACAAAACTTTTTTTTTTACTATATATATATATATATATATATATATATATATATATATATATATATATATATATATATATATATATATATATATAAGGTTTTGCCTCTCTCTCCTCACTCTTCCATCATTAAATGAATCTCTCATTAAAAAATCTCCAAAAGATTGTCTCTACATGTATTATTCCTTTTTATAAATAACACCACGGGAGAGAACATTGCTTAAAGCTTAAAGAAACTAGCCTTCACCCCATACACACCAAAGGGGTAGAGGAAATGTCCCTGTGTATGGTGAATAGCCAAATTTCAATATTTAATTAACCAAACATGGGTCCCACTTGCATAATACAACTTTATTCTAATTATAATAGCAGGACACTCCATTGAAGGAGGGATGGGATTCCTCTTCAACACCTCTTTTACGCAACGGGTACGACAATAAAGCTTTATAAGCCAACCATATTGCCTATGTAACATCAACTCTATCCGTTAAGTGTGACCCTTGATGCTAAGCCTTAACAAAAAATCAGCCAAATCACAAGTAAGGTGATCTACACTAAAACAGATAATGAGCATGTGATGCCAGCCATAAG
The DNA here is from genome assembly GCF_029962835.1 of Magnolia sinica. NCBI lineage: Eukaryota > Viridiplantae > Streptophyta > Magnoliopsida > Magnoliales > Magnoliaceae > Magnolia > Magnolia sinica. The sequence continues at coordinate 77,283,620 of NC_080580.1, read as the reverse complement.
TTTTTGTGTGGCCACCTTGGTGGGTATCCTCCTTCAAACCCATTCATAAGGTGTAGCCAGGTGTAACCAACAAGGATGAGGGAAAGATGCAAAGATAGGCCTGATACAAAATTCAAATGGGCTATATTGCATGAAGTTGGGATTTTTTTTTGAATCTTTGTTTTTGTTTTTAAAATATTATTCCCAATGGTGTGATTTATATGATTTTTACTTCTTTTTTTTCTTCTTTTTTTTTTTTTTTTTTTTTGCCGATAACACAAGTATTCTCACCTTTTGTGGGCTGATAAGACAAGTATTCTCACCTAATGGGGGAGTAAATTTCACAACTAAAACATAACCAGCTCCATGACACCTAGGCATTTCACGGAGTGTGTAAAATATTAATGGTTTGAAATTTTTACCAAAATGACTCTGAGGTATACTCTTTCATCGTGTTTGGCCTCATTTGCTAGAGTTTTTTTTTTTGCCCTCTGATAGGTAAATGTATAGAGGGACAAAAATACCCCTGCTTGGAGCCCAGTTCCCATACGACTGTTGCGTGGGGAAGAAGTTACCTAACAACAATCCCAAGGCACGTTTTGGATGGGACTTGGTCATTGGGCTCACCGGAAGGTATAGATCCAGTCCGTTCATTTTCTTTGCGGCCCACTATTTATTTAGAAAGATGATAACCTCATGCTAATATAAGCTCTGTGTGGCCTACAAAACCTAACAAATGATAACGGTGTTCATTCACAACCAGTTGTTTCCATGTGTTGTGGTCAATCTGATTAGCTAATGTGGCTTATTCTTCCAACCACGACCTTTCATGAAATTCTAAGGAGAATGGAGGAAGTGGATTTGACACATAGTCGATAGTGAGCCCCAAATGGTATATGAAGCACCTTTAGATAGGGCCAAAGCTATTTAAAGGATAACATATACATATTATTCTTTTCACATGAGGTTTTTCTTCCTCATTCATGGGACCCACCACCGCTCATCCTTCGGCATTGGTATCTGGTGTTTGTCTCCGGCATGCATGTCTCTATTGTGACATTCAGCGGAGCTGTTTTATCTAAAAATTCATCTTCTTCAAAGCTTACACTGTCACGATCGTACATTCTATTTTTCGGCAGACTGCTCCTCTGCGTTCCATTCTTCGGTGTTCCTGTCATCCCAAGGAACGGCAGTTAAAGTCGTTATTTAATGTAAAACTCTAAATCTTCTTAAGGGTCGTGGTTGTCATGTGTTAACGGTCCTAGTTGGCTTGTGTCGAGGGTCTTAGTTGGCATGTGTTAAAGGTCTAAGTTGTCATTTGTTAAGGGTTAAGGTTGCCATCTATTAACCTGAACACTTAACATTATTGAAATTTTGGTTTTGAAAAATTAAATATTCAGAATTTTTATTCTGCTGCTAAAACGATGTTGAAATTTTTCAAAAGAAAAGTGCAGTTTTCTTTGGTCCTACATCGAAAATGAGAAAACAAGTTTTGTGGTTTATATCTGAAGGTGTGTATAGTATTCGTATTTGGAGTCTTGGAGGTTGAGATGCTCAGGTTGCATGTACACAGTAGAATGCACACGCGCACTCGGGCTCGGCCGTGGTCGTGGGCGTGGGTAGTGTGGCTGTAGTGGCGCTAGTTGGCGCACTTTGCACTTTTTCTCACTAAAATCCATCACCTAAGAATATTGCAAATACGTACGCAAATAAAATTTGTCAGAAGATCAACTGCGTTGAAAAGTTCGTAAGTAGATCCTTCATGATTGTTGCACATAAGATCTTATCTTATCCTAGTAGCAATTCACCTGTAACCCATCAATAACTGATAAGGGGGCGAATCACGTTTTAAGGATAGTGTATTTTTTACGTGATTTAACCTGGTGATAAAAAATAAATAAAAAATTCTTTAATTATTTTTTTCATTGTTTCCAATATATTTCATAGAAAATACATGTTAATCTCGACCCTTAACACATAACAACCGAACCTTAGCACATGACAACGCGGGCCCCTAACACATGATAACCTGGATCCTTAATTGATGAAAACCTTAATGGGGATGAAAATGGGTCCCACTGAAGAACTTTTAAAAGGAAGAAAAAGGCTCAAAGTTGAGTAAATGAGGAATGAAATGGGTCATTCGAATGGTGTCTGATCCTATCTAAACAATCTTTGATCACTATTTATGGGGCCCAACATGAGGTATGTGTTAAATCCACTTCATCCATTAGAGTTGAAATTTGATGAAAGATCATGGGCAGAATAATCAACCAGATCTGCAGACCACATGGACCACATCATAAGAAAACAACTAGCGATGAACGTTGGCCATTACAGGTTGCTGATTGTTATGGGAAGCAGATAAATCATATCAACATGGAGTTAGTACTTTTACAAAGAAATTATGGGCCATAAACAAAATCAATGAATTAAATCTGACTTCAAATGGGCCAATTATCATGTGATGCCATGTCATGCATCGGGACCCACTTCCAACAAAGCTTTTTCCTCGTTGCATACTGAGAGTATGTCAGTATGCCTAAGGGCCTGTTTGTTTTCGCGGTGTTGGGTGAAACACCTGTGAAATGGGTCATAATGACCACTTCCCTTGTTTGAGTGACGGAAAGACGGCGTGCATTGGGAAGAAGGGAAATCCCATTTCAACAGAGAGGGATTCGCTGGGAAATCTCAGATATTTGGCGCATATCTCGGAGACAGGACACACCGTCTCTGTGGTCCGCGAGAGCATCGATACAAACGCGAAAACCTCGTCTATATATCGGTGGGAAATCTCAAATGGAGGTGTGTCTCTCGCAAACCTCCCTCGCAAGTATGTATTCCAGCAAATCTTCTTCCTCTGATACGATGAATTTCTCTTATCTTCGAACTCGCAGACCCCGCATTTGCAATCCCGCCGGACTTATCTTTTTCCTATTGACAGGTTTACTTTCGGTGCATTTTGCCTTTCGTGCTTCCTCGGAACCCGGCCGGTTGCAAGGTAGAGACGTCCGGCACCGACCACCTCAGTCCAAACCTCTCCACCGCAGACTCAGGTACGTGGTGTGAGAATCTATCACCTACTATCCACCTCCATCCGAACCTCTCCACCGATGGTTCATTTTAACCCAACATCAGTGGAAGATCTTGGTCTCAAATGGACCACACCGCATGAAGCAGCGTTGAGAAACCCATCACCGTTGAAACCTTTTTACGTCCCACAGTGATGTTTTGCTTCCATCCAACCTATTAATAAAGTTACAAATACTTGGATGAATAGAAAACAAAAATATCAGCTGCGTCTTCCACCTCTGTGGCCGGCAAGAGGTTTTCAACGGTAAGAGTTTAATCCCCATTGTGTAGTACACGTGAGCTCTGGATCTACATTTTTTGGGCTTAATATCAGAAAATGATAAGAAAAAATGGATGCACGGTGTAGAAGACGGGCCACTCAAAGCTGTTGAAAGCTTCCCAAAAGAAGACGGGCCATTGCAGGGGGAATGGATTGCCTACTCCCCACGGCACCAGGCAATGGCAGGGGGTCGGTGCTCTGTGGGCCCCACTCTGATGTATGTGTTTCATCCATGCCGTCCATCTATTTTTCCAGATCATTTTATGGTATAATACGAAAATTGAGGTATATCCCGATCTAAAATGGACCACGTTATAGGAAACAGTGTTGAATGAGCATTGACCATTAAAAACCTTTTGGGGCCATAAAAGTTTTGAATCAAGCTGATCTTTTGAATCTTCCCCTTCATCTGGGCCTGTATCACCTAATCACTCTATTTGGGGCACATAGGATGAATGGATTAGATGGCTTATAAACACCACAATGTGCCTGCACAAAACTAATGGTGACATTCCATCCCAAGTTTTTCATAAGGTATGGCCTGTATGAGTTTTGGATGGTCATGATATTTAGTTTCCAACGTTAAAATTAGGCAATGTACCTGATGGATGGGGTGGATTTCATAAATATTCTATCCACATGGCTATCAGCGTGTGAGTACTCAACCGCCATAAGGAACCCCACGGTGGACTGCTGTTCTCGTACTAACAGCCGTCCACCCATAGCAGAATGATTTAGGTGCCTAGATTCTCCTAAGGAGGAGATTTGTAAAAAACGGTCCATCTACTATGGAAATACCATAGACCCATGGTCTGGATCATCAGATGCATGAGCCATATACACAAGACAGGAAGGGCTGGCATGACATACGTTCGCTGTAGATTTGAACAGAGACTGTAATCCCTGTAAACATGTTCCACGAGTGTGTAAAAGACTCTGGTCTGCAGGGCCCACTATGTTATGTATGATGAATCCGGTCCAACTCGTTACATAGGTTTGATGAAACATTCACCCCATGGTCCGGTCGAAGTTGTCATCTATTAAAGCTTTTTCAGGATATTTCTACCATTATAAGCTATGTTTGGCCCACCCGCGATGTTTATGGATAATCCACTCCATCCATTCATTTTGGAAGGTAATTTCAAGACATTAGAAACAAAAAATGGATAGATTTAGGTGGACCACATGATTATAAATAGTGGAAATGAATTGCCTACCATTCAAACTTTTTAAGGATGCGTGTTTTTATACAATCCAAATTATCTATAAAGTGGCCCAAATGCTTGTAAACTCCTTATCATGGGGATGGACTGAAATAAAAAAAATATTAGCCTGATCCAAAGCTTCTATAGCCCCATAAATGTTTCAAGCGTGGGCATATGATCTCCATTGTTTTCTGTTGTGTGGCCCACTTTAGCTAGAAAATCAAATTGATGTGGGATGGTTATCACACGTTGCTATTCCCCCATTAAACCCTATAGTATCAAACAATGGAGTATCAAATATCTGTCCATAAACTAATATATTAAGATGGGCAGATGGACTACAGTTAGCATGGTCAACAATACAATTAGTCATCCCCAAAAATTTTAGTCATCCTCAAAAATTATCATGTCATTGTTCTAATCAAATTCACATGCATCCTATATAGACAGAGGTGAATCACTATGGCTAGGAGCGACTGGACGGACGAAGAGTTGGAATTTTTTGCAGTAATATTGGCTGCGGGATCTACTGCAATAGCAGCTGGGGAGTATTGTCGCACTTACCTCTTTCGAAACCTTCCAAGGTCTGCTGATTATGACCGTGCCCGTATTATCGACGGGATTATTAGGGCAAGGGAGACCGATTGTGTTTCGCAACTAAGGATGAAAAAGACCACGTTCGTTAATCTTTGTTCAATTTTACGAGATAAGGGTCTGTTGGCGGATGCGAAGCATGTAAGTATGGAAGAACAGCTTGTCATGTTCCTCCATACATTAAGTCACAATGTCCGGAACCGAGTGATTGGACATCATTTTATAAGGTCAGGCGAAACAGTAAGCCGATACTTTAATCGAGTCTTGGATGCAGTCGTTTCTTTATATGGAGATTACATTACACTCCCTACAATAGAGACCGCAGTGGAGATATCATCGAACCCACATTGGGCTCAATACTTTCAGGTATGAGATAATATATCTTAATTTCAGTTGATGACGATCCTTTGTCTTCAAATTACAAATGTCAATATCACCTAACGTATGACAAGTTTAACGTGGGATTGTATCGGTGCGATAGATGGGACACACATTCCTGCTTTTGTACCATCTACAGATAGTGTTGTCTATCGAAATAGGAAAGGATACATATCCCAAAATGTCATGGCAGCCTGGAAGTTCGACATGAAGTTTGTTTACGTCTTAGCGGGGTGGGAAGGTTCCGCATCAGATGCACGTGTTTTGCAAAGTGCTTTAACTTACTCAAGCGATCCTTTCGTAATACCCCATGGTAAACCCATGGACATCAAGTACTCTGATAGCTTTATAACATCAAATGAACAAGAATTGATATTGATTAGAAATTATTTTCAAAATGTAGGTAAATACTACGTAGTGGATGCAGGATATGCACACTCACCTAGATTCATGGCCCCATATCGCGGTATACGTTACCATCTCAATGAGTATCGTACCGGTCGGAAACCATCCAATGCTCGGGAGTTATTCAATTATCGTCATGCACAACTGAGGAATGTAATTGAAAGATGTTTTGGAGTTTTGAAAGCTAGGTTCCCAATTCTGAAGACTGCTCCACAATATCCTGTACAAACTCAAGTGAAGATAATGCTAGCTTGTTGTGTGTTACACAACTTCATAATTCAATTTGGAGACGATGACATGTTTGATGTTGAGGAGTCATCAAGTTGTGATGCCGATGGTGTGACCCCATCACCTACAGAAGTATCCGTCCTCGATGAAGGTCGTGTGCTTTTGAATGTCACTCAACAAGAAAGAGATGAGTGGGCCAGAAAACGCGATGAAATAGCGTCCATAATATGGAACGAAACTCATCCAGTGAGTCGAACAAACTAAATACATTGTATTAAAACGAACATCACCGATGGTTTTTGGATTAGCGTTCAATAATGACCCAACTAGATCACCAATGCCGACTGTTCCATATATATATATATCTATATAATATGCAAGCTCCTTTTTTGAATCTTTTTGTTGAATAGTCTACGATTCAGTTTATAATATTTAATCATGGGGTAGATTAATGTTTTAAACTTGTATTCATAATTTATCTTCTCACAGATTGAAGTAGACCGAAGTGGGTCCATGTCATCGAATAGACGATCCGGTCTATCTACTCTGACCAAAAATCACCTGGGATCACCTAGTAGTATCCCACGGAAATCACCCAGGAAGCATACACTGAACAGTGGAATTGAGGAACAGTCCTATGGAGGTGTTCTTCGGTGGATGGATGACATGGACGACATCCTCATCGACGGACTAATGGAGCTAGTCGTTTCCGGAAGAAGCAGTGGTGCTGGCTTCAAAATATAATCATTTACAGGAATCGTAGAAAATATGTTGTTGAAGTTAGGCCTCAAGGTCACTAACGCGAACGTAAAGAATCGCATCCGCACAGTAAAAAAAATTTCTTCACTGTCAAAGATCTGCGGAGTGCATCTGGTTTTCGGTGGGACCCAGACCTACTAATCGTCGTGGCATTAGATGAAGTGTGGATAGACTATATTAAGGTAATACTCATTTACCAGTTATATCATATGTCATCATACAAAGTGCGATGTTAATGACTTGAACTTTTTTGTATTGTGTGTAGTCTCATCCAGATGCTGCTCAGTTCCGTGGCAAACCCATGCCCAGATATGATGATCTCGACTTCATTTTCGGAAACGACAGGGCTACCGGTAAATCATGTGCCACTGGCAACTTCCCTCCCTGTGCAACCACTCCTCGACGGAGAGATACAGATGCATCATCTAACCACACTGTTGATCTGAATGATGATATTAACATAATATCTTCTGAAGATTTTGGCGATGATGCACCGCATATCCATTGGTCTGACAATAGCCCTGGAGGCAACAACATTCCTCATCCGAGTCCGACACAGCATGCGAATGCATCCGGCAACACGAATTCCACAGTTAATTCTAAAAAGAGACCGAGGGGGGAGCGACCTGTTGACATGATTGGCATCGGTATGGTTGATATTGGGGGTGCCATGAAGTCAATTGCTATTTCAATCGATAAGGGTAAGAACTTTGGTCGGATGGCACAAATTATACCGGCTTTGGAAGAGTTAGAGGGACTTACGAATGATGAGGTCTTATGGGCGACAAAGTTGCTATCGAAAGAAGAAGCGTATGGGGCCTCCTTCCTTAACTTTGCCAAAGAGAAGAGAATATCATTCATAAGGATGCTGCTGAATGGGGGTGGACCCCAAGTATGAATGAATATTTTGCCTAGTTTGACTGGCTGGAAGCAGTTAAACGTAGGCTTTGCCTTGAAGATAATTTTTAACTATAATACTTTTTGGAATTGTATAAGTTAATTTTGGAGATTTCTACATGTTTCTTGCCGCACTTTTGGGTAACATATCACACGTTGCTAGTAAGCACGTGCATACTTTTGGATTATTGTAACTAAGTTGAACAACATGCATGTTTGATGTGCACGATGTATATGATAACTTGATAGGTGCTTCAATATGTGATTCTGTTCTCCAGGTATGATGGGCTTTATTTCGTTGCATGTGCAGATGGGTAAAAAGATTTATGTTGTTTTCAATGGACGGCGACCTGGGGTGTATTATTCATGGGAAGAGTGCCCGGAGCATATTGATGGCTACTTAAATGCTCATTTCCAGGGTTACAAATCTGTGTCGGAGGCGTTCTTTCACTGGTCAGTTTATTGTGAGTCTTTGGAGCGTACAAGTGTACTTGTACAGTCAAACGAGAAGGAAGAGGATAATCTTACGTTGAACAGTGGACGGTATCCCACCACCAATTACATGATCCCTCCAGCTACTGCGCCGAGACCATCCTGTTTCAGTCCGTACACCGATTACACACTGAAACATCAAGAAGTTGTGGAAGATACACCAGATGCAATTGCAGCACTGTTTCGGATAATCGTTGGTTGTCTAGCTTTCATTATCACCGTTCAAGTCATGTATTGGCGCTAGACTGCAGTGGACGGATTGATATGGACTTTGTAGTTTTAGATTATCCTATTTCGGTTGGGTTCTTCTTATCATTTATAACTAGTACTATTTTTGGACATGAAGTAGATGTTTAAAAATGTGTATGCTGGTAGGGAGGACAGTGTCTTCTCCAATTTTGGACATTGAATTTGTGGCTAGCGTGACTTTTTGCACTTAGCTGCAATTGTCAGACTCAGTAGGTTTATGATAGTAGATGTTTTATCAGGTAGGTGTTTTCTCCACTTTTAATTTAATCATGTTTTTTAATTTCCTATCATATTGCGGTCTTGAAAACTGATGGACAGAATGGATTTTACAATAGGCATCTCTGTTGGCCCCACACAACTGGACCCACTACTATTGTGACGTCAATACATGAATGGAATGACCGCGCCATACTGATCGATAGTGTTTTTATGATTTTGAACATGCAATACTTGAATGGAATGAATGCGCCATATTGATGATATTCCCAAGTGGACTGGACGACTTGTATGGGGCACGAGGAGTAGATACTATCGGCTTGAGTAGAAAAAGTTGCTACTGAAGAGACGTCACATCATTGTGGATCCCACTATAATGCATGTGTGGTATCTGCAATGTCCATCCAATTGGACATTTTGTTTCACCTCATATCGGTGGAGAATTAAGTAGACTCAATGCTTTGGTGGACCTCACCACTTAAATTAGCCGATGCCATTGTTGACCACCGTTGAAATGTTCTAGCAAACCTTTTTAGCCTTCAAATTTTTTTAACGGTGGTGTCACTCTTCCCCCCACGATCTATGGTGGGATCCACTGAAGCTTTGGATGTGATTCATTGCTTGGATATTACCCTAAAAATGATCTATCTAGGCGGATGGACGGCATGGATACATACCGTACATCACGGTGGGCCTACATATCATGCCTGTGACGTCACTTCAATTATTAGGGGACTGCCGCACATCCATAGACAATATCTCCGTACCATGGTGATCGCCAAAAAAACAAACGCGCTTATCTACATTTGCATTTCTGCCGGTTGTTTTCAAACCAGGGATTCTGTGATAAATACCGGCTACAAAACCGATGCATTTCCCTGAGCATGTCATAAATGCCCAGGGAAACTGTAAATGCCCGTGAAATAGAAAAACAAACAGGCCCTAAGTGCACTCTGAAAATTCCGCAGGGCTTACCATGGATGTCTGTGTACTATCCACTCCTACATGTGTTTTTATTGATTAGTTTAGGCATAACGCTAAAATTAAATATATCTAAAGCTCAAACTTACCACACCACACGTAACCATGGGAATAATGATGTCCACCGATGAAACATTCATACAAACTAGAGAGATGTTCATATGTCATCAACCTGTTCATGAGGTCACAGAGAAATGGATGGAGGAAAAAAACACAAAAATAAGCTAAAACCTCCATGGCCCTAGGAAGTTTTCAACGTTAGACTGTTTAAGTCACCTTCATTACTGTGGTGTGGTCCACCTGAGCTTGGGATATGCTTTAAATTTCAGGCCATGCACTAAATGGGCTAGTAAAATCGTTTGATAGCGTGGATAAAAAAGACATAAATCACGGTGGGACCCACATAAGGGGAGTTTTTTCCCTGAAAATTCAAAATATAATGAGAAAGCTAAAAACATTTTTTTAAAGCAAAGCCAAGCACTAGGTTTGACCATTCATGGCCCACTATGGATAAAAAAGACATAAATCACGGTGGGACCCACATAAGGGAGTTTTTTCCCTGAAAATTCAAAATATAATGAGAAAGCTAAAAACATTTTTTTAAAGCAACGCCAAGCACTAGTATTGAGTATTCATGGCCCACTATGGTAAAAATCCTCTTCTGTTGTTTCATAGAAGATTCGGGACGCGGATTTCCTGCCAAAGCCTTTGGCAGGAAGTTCCTCCGCAGGGATGCTGGGTGGGGCCCAAAAACATGTTTGTGGGAAATCTACTCCTTTAATCTGTTTGTAGAGATCATTTTATAAAAGGAGGCGAAAAATTAGGTGGATCCAAAACTCAAGTGGACCACACGAGAGGAAACAGTGGGGATTCAATGAGAACCGTTGAAACAATCTTATGGCCATAAAAGCTTTGTTTCAGGCTAAATTTTTTACATTTTCACTTCATCCCAGTGCTAATGACCTTATAAACTGTTGATGGTATATAAACAACTAGGTGGTGTCCAGGAAGGTTTCAATGGCAGGTATGTCTTTTCCCACTGTTTCCTCGCGTGTGACCTACTTGAGTTTTGGACCCCCTTCACTTTTTGTCTCTCATTCTAAAATGATCTCGAAAAACGGATTAACGAAGTAAATTTCCCACAAACATGTTTTTGGGCCTCAGCCAGCATCCCTGCGCAGGAACTTCCTGCGAAAGTCTTTCGCAGGAAATCCGCGTCCGAAGATTCGGGTATTTTGGGGAACGGATTGGCTACTCCCCCTGACACCAGCCCTGGGGCTAGTGGTCGGTGTGCTGTGGACCCCACTATGATGTATGTGTTTCATCCATTCTGTTAATTTATTTTTAAAGATGATTTTAGGGCTTCATCCCAAAAATGAGAGGTATATACATCTCAGGTTGACCACACCACATGAAAACAATAGAAATTGGATATCCACCATTAAAATCCTCCTAAGGCCTACTGTACTGTTTATTTGACATCCAATCTGTTGATTAGGTTATACAGGCCCAGATGAAGGGAAAAAACAAAAATCAGCTTGATCGAAAACTTTTTTGGCCCCAAAACATTTTTAATGGTCAGCACTCATTCAACACTGTTTCCTGTCATGTGGTCCAATTGAGATTGGGATATACCTCGTTTTTGGTTTCATATTGTAAAATTATCTGTAAAAATAGATGGACGGAATGGATGAAACACATACATCATGGAGGGCCCCACAGAGCACCGACCACCAGCCATTGGCTGGTGTCAGGGGGAGTAGCCAATCTGTTTCCGGTATTGTGAGGCAGGCGGTTTGTCCGTTTCAAAATGCTGAGTATAAATAGCCAAAGGGTCACGTGACCTGAGTTATGATTCGAAGAAGAAGTGACACTTGGCAGAAGATTCTGCAACTGATGTTCTGAGGCCAGTGGATTAGCTATTACCCAGGTAACACCTAAGTGCCGTGTGGGGACCACTTTGATGTAGTATTTGTATATCCAAACTGTCCATCTGATTTTTCATCTCATTTTATTATGAGATCCCAAATCTTAAGAAGATAAATATTTCATGTGGACTACACTATGAAAGGAAATGATGAATGATCATTAAAAACGTTTTATGGGACACAAACATTATGGGTGAATTTGATCTTTGCATTTCCCCTTCATCCATGTCTTCTTAACACTACAAACAGGTTTGATTCAAATAAAAATTACGAAAAACTTAAGATGGGCCTTTGGAATTTTTAATGGTGAGGCACTCAATCACCACTATTTCCTTTGGTGTGGTCCACCTGATATTTAGATTTGTTTGTTTTTTTGGAAAATGTACTAAAATAGGCTGGATAAACTTATGGAAGGCGTGGATATACAAAACATCATCAAGGTGGGCCCAGTAGGGGTAACACCCACTGATGTGTGTTACCCGGGTAGCATCTAATCCGCTCCCCTGTTCTGACACGGCCGAGCAGAAAGAAAGCACGAAAGGTCCAGAACTGTCATTCTCTCTGCTAAAAAGCAACCGTGTTGACTGTGATTGAGAGATCTGGGCCCATAAAGAAAGTACAAACTTAAGTCGTTCTTCGGGTCAAGGCCTAGGACCGTTTAATGCGTCACCCCAGGAGAACGCGAATTGCTTGCTGAGCAAGTAAACTGTGCCCATCGTGGTATATATCCATGCCGTCCATCTGTTGCCATTTCAAAAGCGCTCCATGGCGTGTTTGATTTTCAAACGTATGCAGAGTGATAGTTATTTCCTTGAAGAATAATGATCGCAGTGACACCGATGCTTGATTTGGCGCTGCGGTTTTTCAAACGCTAAAGCCGATGAAGCCATAAAACATACGTGGAGCCCAAGACGTGGCTTCTCTACACCGTACATCCATTATCCAGCTAAAATCAAGTTTTCTATACCGTACGTCTTATCCAGCTAAAACCAGGTTACGACAAAAAAAAAAAGATACGGCAGAACAAGCCCAAAGTTGATCACGTTACAAAATTTTAGGAATCAAACACCTTCCTTTGAGCAAGGTCAGACTTATGGTGTTCATAGGTGTTCATCAGGCCACACTTTTGGCACTGCTCGTAATGTCACACACATGGAAGAAAGGGAAAACACAAAATATCTGCTTCAGCCAAAACTTCCTTGGCGCTTAGGAAATTTTGGACCTTGACTTTCAATTCCCATGTTTATGTGATGTGGTCCACTTGAGCTTTCAATCGCATTTTTTATTTTGTTATTAATTATTAAAAAATTTTGATATAACTATCATACGTTATTACTTACTAATCTTTGATATTCGAAGTGAGCTTATACGCAGGTAATATTGATAAAAAACTGTACAATTTTGATTAATTAACTGTAAAAAGCTAACAAATCCGATCAATTGCTTAAACATCGAGTTTAGCCCGTGATTTATTCACATAGAGGCTAAATTTAGCCGATGTATCACTGAATAATTAAGGTAATCGCAACTAAATAAAAATCTACCCAAAGCTAAGACAACTAAAGCTTGGATCTTAATTAATGAACCAAATTAACTCAATTATCCTTTTAGCCTAAGAACTAATGATTTAGAGTGATTATGACTAGATCGTCGTTTTCACTAATTGCGAATAAGCCACACTATAGACTTAGCTAGTCCAAACCCTAATCGTTGCTTACAAAAAATTTCCCTACCCAATTCATTCCAGAAATGTCCCAATTATCCGAACAAACTCTATATCGCTCATTAGTGAGCCACTATACCCGAGGCTATATAAAGACGTTCATCTTAGTGGGCTCGACATCCATTGCGAGTGGCCAACCAAGAAAGTATCCAAAACTGCACAACTTGAGCCATAAGCCAAATGCTTGAAATGCGTAAATATCCTAGGCTGAAGCTTGAAACTTAAGTGAAATAAATATTTCGGCAAAGTTGTGGCTTTCCGACTGTTAGATTACAACCAAACTCAATGTACGAGTTAAGGAAAATTCCCTACTCATATCCGTATAGCCGCAATCTCGATCGATCACCAACGACCATCTATCGCAAGTGGAGTCCCCACGGTTTATTGAAGCGTCCGATTGCTGCCAAATTGCGATGTAACATAGATCCCATGATGGGACACTTACCCTGTGGATAAGCCTGTGGACCTCCGTTAAGGCCCTGTAAGTCAGAAACATCCTCCCCCATGACAAATATAATGGAAAAGGGGGCACTGTAGCTATTCGTACACATTTTCACAATATAAATAGCCCTCATTTCTCACTCTCTCACTCCTATATGAATTTTCACTTGCAAAAAGAGGGGAGAGAGCGGGGGGGAGGAGAAGGGGAGAGGGTGTAGGATGGCATATTAGAGCATTCGCCGCATCCTCACTAGCCCGTGACGTAGTCATGACTACACCACACCGTCATAATTACCCCGGTGACAATTAAAGGTAACTAACATGCCCCTTTTTTTAGATTTGGGCCTTGAGGGCTGATTGCATGTGTCCTTACGAGCTAACCACGCTGGTGCAAGCCATCGACAAGTCGATCTATGAACCCAAATTCTAAGGGCGACGCTAGAAATTCGATGAACCACTTCTAAGTGCGGACCATTACTTTTAGGTTGTCGATCATCGAGCTCATTCATAATTAATGGTTTATTAGTGAATAGATGATCACATGCTAGCCAATGTATACTCATTCGATTGATTTTCCTTCATAAATTTCAAATTTTTGTATAATGTAGTATGAACATCTGATTGCATGCTAGAATAGGCTGAAATTGTTGAAATTTCATATTAATGCTTCATATTATTCTCCTAAATATGCGCCTGATTTTGCCTTTTCATATGTAAATTGTGATGATCTAGGTAGTACGCCCACATGTTCAATAAAATGCCCAAATCAAGTAGAATTTTCCTGATTTGTTGTTTGGTACTCTTTCTTGTAGTTACAATAATTAATTATTAAATATATTAATTGATTGTAGCTATTTAGTTAACCAGGTTAGCCGGCAAAACATAAATTTACAAGGGCGACCCTGTTTGGGTTGTTCACCCCAGACTAGTTTGATTAACCTAGGGCGAACGCGGACAACCGACAATAGTCGGACTACATGGGATGCTTGCACCCAATGTCGGTTACGCCGAGGTTCACTCGAGTCAACCGAACTAACCCAATAGCAGACCAATCATATGTGTCCACCATGTATGATCACGCTTGCCTGAATTTGGAGCACCCCATACCCCATGAGAGGCTTACTAATAACCATTAGTGATACGATCCTCTAGTCTCATGAGCGGGGCACAATGGTATGAGATACCGTGTCCGTGCTGTCGGTCTACGTTGAGGTAACGAGTCTTCCCGTAGTGACCAATGAGCAACTAATAAGGCTATGAGCCAGCACATCAAACTATAATGATGTCGCGACTGTTCCATAATTGCATTTGGGTGATGACACTTACATCATTTGTGGGCGCCCTCCACCCGTCAATGTGTGGCCTAACCCTGTACATCCAGGTTGCGTCATCTGGGTCCTAAGTGATTGGTCGGGCCAGTGTTAGCCTCACATTGATTAGGGAGTTTTCGTCTGGGTAGTAAACCCAAATATGGATCAAGGATCATAGTCACAAAGTCGTTAAGCCGCCTTTGGCCTAGCAATCTGGATAAAGCCATTGATTATATGGAGGTATTCCAGCTTCTCCAATTTTGCTAGATGAACGGACTTAATTAATTCACTTAGCTAACACAAACATTCATCACATCGTATTAATTTAGGTTGTGGCGACTCGGGAGTTCTGGTCGCATGATGAGAGAATGTTAGCATTTGCGAATGAGGCGTCGGAGTCGCTGTGAGGGAGTATTGGATTGTGAGGACATACATCATCTCATAACAGCATGCACGTGCATTAATAAGAGTATCTATGATCTGAATGTTTAAGTTGCTTTATTAGTAACTCTGCTTGTGGAATTGATAATATGTGTGACTTAATGTTAATGGAACCACTGAGTTGATCATTCACTCTCACTCTGAGACAGTGTTTTAAAACACTAATCAGACACTATTATAGATGCAGGTACTATGGAGTCCAATGCACTGGAGGAGGCTCACACATACTTAGAGGAGTACTCGCACTTCCAGTTGTTGGGTGAGCCGACGTCGGACACCTGTGGGATGTCAATGAGATTTTAGAGTCGACACATTTTTTTAATTTTTGGAACTGTAAATTTTTCTCAGTTATAGTCTCTTATTTTAGATAGACATATCTTACTAGTTAAATGAATTACTTGCGTTAAAATTTATATTTATTCCAGGGTACATCGCACAGTCTATTTTAATTTTATGAACTGCTTAAATGCTAGGTGAAATGAACTGTAAAATTCCACTTCCGCAAAGCATAAGTGATACCCGGAATATTGAGAGTTGAGTATTTACTCGTGTCACGCCCCAAACCCGAAAATCGGATTCACCTGAATCCCAATCGCCGAATCTGGTGCCGACAGCCTCCGTAATACCCCATTCTCGGTTCCCAGCGCTTGTATGCCAGGTTTCGATCCTGGGATCCTACAAGGAGGATATTTTTTTTCCAACATACATTTATCTCGTAAGAAGCATAACCACAAGTTTACCGAAATCGCAAAAGCAACATCATCATCACATATCCACTAATATAACCAGTTGAATACAGTAATGAAAGGAAAATACATATGTCAAAAATCAAAGCTCCATAAGTTCGCTGCACGCTCCAAGCTCCATGCTGCTGCAACCTAATATTACCTACACGCATCTATCGTGCATAAGCTTATAGAAAGCTTAGTGGGTGGTGAAAGTGTGTGCACAAGGTAGTGCCAAGTAAGCAATATCAAAGTAATCAAAGTAAGCAGAAAATACTGATAAGCTCATAAATCATATAATATTAGAGTAATGCGTAAATATACTGATAGGTCCATAAATACCATCAGCCTTATTCAGGCTATGTGATGCAGAAATATAATAAAAACAATATCATATGCTGATGAAGCAATGTAGATCAGCTATGCATTGTGGAGACAGCAAACCAAATATCAGATACCGATGATACAATGTAACATGCAAATCCTGATGAATCCACGGATACCGTCAGTCATTTCTAGGTCGTATAAATACATAGACATAATAATCCAAAATACCATATGCCGCAGATGTAATGCAATGCAATATACGGTGCGAATGGAATGATCATGCTAGAGTGTGAAGTCGGGATGATAGTACATAATATTACAGGCTATGGGGTCCAGCACAAGGGACTTCTATCCAAACCAGTCTCATACCGAAATTTGGATAGTCAGACTCAATGTGGTAAACTCCTGATCTCAGGTTAGTCGCGTATCCCAACCGAAATCCTGGCCATTGCAAAGTCACATATAATAAATAATTGCGCACCACCAACCCGAGTAGATAGTGAATGAATGAATGAATGAGTATGCAACTCCTGCTCAATAAGTCCACATATCAGTACAGTTCATCTTTGGGATCATCACCGGGGTTTAGTATACTCTAAATGGCACAGCCGCTCTCCCAGCCGCACAGTCCAAGTGAGCATAAGAAACCTCACTATCCGCCTGTGCAATAGTCTGCCAATACCTATCCGGCACGTCGATAGCAGACCCATTCATTAGCTGGTCAAACTCAGCCTAGTATTGCCCCCTACGCTCGGGCGGGTAAGGCCACACCCCCTCCCAACCAACCACGACATAGTGGGAGACGCGGCCTCCTAGTATTAGGCACTCGGGCGCTCATGTATCCACTCGGACTCGACGTTGGGTCGTCTCCTGACCTCGGAGGTTTAGAGACTTTCACCCACGGACATCCAAAGTGCCCAGATGTTCAAACCAAACATTTTCAGTGTCTCATCTAGCCATCCACCACAGGCCTGTGAAGGCTACGGCCCTGATGTCGCTAGGGCGTGCAATAATCACAAAACACAACGTAAGATGCATGAGTCATACAATCCAGTCATGCATCAATGCTGCGCATACCGTGCGCTCATGCGAGACAATCTCCGCCTATCAAGAAGTCTCATAGCAACTTACCCAATAACATATGCAATGGTCGACCACATCTCATAATAAACATGTAGATGATGCGTAACGGCATGTACATGATGCTATGTTATCACATACTCATGAATCGGTATCAATAACCGGCATTGACAATCATCCTCGATAATGTGGACATTTAACCGACATTGCCCCCAAGGGATAACTCACATAGGGTCTAACGTATAGTGGACCCATGGCCTCACAAAGGGCCTAAAATATATCACAATGGACCTTCAACACGTGCTAAATATACATCACAATGGGTCTTATCAATCGGCCTCGGTAGTCGGCATCAGCAGTCGGAAACGGCCTCGACAATCGGAATCGACAATGGCCACGGTAATCGGCTTCGATTCGCTAAACGGTCAATCAACCATGACAATTGGTAATCAGTCACGATGATCGGCCCCGATCGCTATTCGGTCAATTGGCCACGACAATCAGAATTGGTAAACGGCCACAACAATCGAAATCGATCGATAATCGGCCTTGATACTCATAATCGGCAATCGGTCACGATCGCTAATCGGTCAATCGGCCATGATAAATCAGAATCGAAATCGCCCTCGATCGATATTCGGCAATTGGCTATGACAAATCAGAATCGGTAATCGGCCTTGATCGATAATCGGCAATCGGTCACGATCACTAATCGATCAATCGGCCATGACAAATCAGAATCGAAAATCGCCCTTGATCGATATTCGGCAATCGGCCACGACAAATCAGAATCGGTAATCGGCTTCGATCAATAATCGGCAATCAGCCTTGATAATGGCACCAATAATTAGCATCGATAATTGGCACCAATAATCAGCATCAATAATCGACATCGCTAATCAGTGTTGATAATCGGCACCGTTAATCGGCCTATAAGCAAGGCGGGGTCCATATATGAACAAACGATCGAACCATAATATAAAGATCGGCCCTCGGCCATGGTTATATATAATCCGATAGCACGAAACCATCCATCAATGGAAAATGGAGCCTACTTATTTGGGTTAACCCACAAAGAGAATGGGCTTAACAAGGCCTAAGGAAAGGTCACAATGTGGACATCTAACCATCATTGCCCATCAATGTGGACATTTAACAACATTTCTCCCAAGGGGTAGTCCACACAGAACCAAACACATAGTGGCCCCACGGCCTCACACAAGGGCCTCGAATACCTCACATCGGGCCTTACCCATGGGCCTCGAATACATTAAAAGGGCCATGCGTCATGGGCGTAATACATGTCACAATGGGCCTCAGATTCAAACAAGTGGGCCTCATCATATGGGCCTTATATATATGTATATATATATATATATCAAAGTGAGCCTCAACAATGGTCCACAAACACATCAAGATGGGCCTAATCACATGGGCCTTATATTTATCAAAGTGGGCCGTTACAAATGGGTCAAGTCAAATGGGCCAAGTCGAATGAGCTCAAACCAACCACACCATTCATCTATAGATAGAGATCTTTTTAGAGTATTATCACAAAAATGAATCATATCCAAGGATCATCTGGACCATACCACAAATGGCAGTGATGATAATGATTTTCACTATTGAATCCCAGTGGACCCCACCGTAGTACTTATTTTCCATCCACTCTATCTATAAGGTCATAAAAACCTGGATTAAGAGAGGAATCAAATATCATATTGGTTCCAAAACTTCTGCAATCCCCAAAAAAAGGGTTTCAATGGTGGGTGTTCAATCCACTGCTTTCTGTAGGGTGGTCCACCTAATAATTAGATCTGCCATATTTTTAGTCTCAAACCTTAAAATGATCTTTTAAAAATGGTTGGACAGTTTGGATGCAACACATGCATCATGGCGGGTCCCATAGAGATGAACGGCATAGATGAAGTACACACCTCATTGTGGAGTCCACACTAATGGAAGGTGTGGATTACTATACATACATCAGTGGGTCACATGTGGGGCCACCATAATGTTTATTTTCCACCCAGCCTGTTGACAAGGTCACACAGACATGGGGGCCCACCGTAATGTTTATTTTCCACCCAACCGGTTGATGAGGTCATGTGGACCAGGGTTGAGGAGGAAAAACAAATTTCATATTGATCCAAAACTCCTGGCTCCAAAAGGGTTTCAATGGTAGATGCTCAATCTTCACTGTTCTTTGCGATGTGGGCCACCTGAGCATCACATGTGGCTGATTTTTGGGAGGGGACCACTATTAGAAGGGACCCAACAAATGTATGGTCTTGATCACCAACACACATCAGGGTGGGGCCCATGGTTGGGTCCGTGGGTCCCTACCTCCACCGTCATATACAGTGTCTCCTGCTGCTGCAGCAGCAGCAACGTCAGCTGCTCTCTGTTTGTTTTTTTTTTGTTTTAACGTATTTTTGAAGTTTTTCCTAGTTGGGGCCCACATCAGGGAAATCTGCCCCGCCCATTGGTCTTTTTAGGCTCATTACAAACCCGTCAAGTCCAATATTAGATGGGTTTTGATGTACAACAACATCAAAGTGTATTTCAATGGTAGAAAACTTTATTTGCTATGATATGGCCCACCAGAAACTCGGATTAAGTTCATTTTTCGGCCCAACACCTAAAATAATCTGAGGAGAAGGATGGACGGCTTGGATTAAGTGCTTGCATCAAGGTGGGGCCTGTAGGAGCGTTCCACTCAAAAAAAAAGCTAAATATTTTTTTGTTAGCCGTAGTACATGCACACGTCAGTACACGCACTCCATGTTATCCACCACTATTTCGTCCACCATCCAGAGACGCTGGATGGCATGGACATCATGGTGGGTCCCATATGCATGTGGCCCACCTGATGAGTCTAATATTTGAGTTTTTCCATCATCCAGGTCAGGCCCACTGGATGGCATGGATAAAGCAGATGGACGACGTCGATAGAATACATCCATCATGGTGGGTCCACGATCGGTGTGGATCTAGTGGACCACACCCATAACAAAAGAGAGATAGAGAGAGAGATACGGTGAGATAGAGGGACCCCGCCACTATGAGCCCCTCTTGATTAAATCACATACATCAAAATGGGTCCCACCAACAAGTGGGCCCTAAAATAAGAAATAACGGTGGATCACCCACCTCTAGGCCTTCTCCTTGATCCCTTGGACTCCTTAGCTCCTTACCTTCACTTTTAATGGAGGTTGATGGGGTTTTGATGGTGAGGATGAGAGATGAGAGAGTAGGGAAAGTGGGCCACACTTATTGTTTGGGAGGGGGAGAGCTTGGACGTGGGATGGTGTGTTGCTTGGGAAGTGAGGAGATGAAATGAGAGAGAGAAAGAGAAGTAGTGGCTTAAGGGATGGGGTGATGTAGTGGTTGTATGGAAAGGGTGATGGGAGATATGGTTGTGGTTGAAAAATGGGGAAAAAGAGGAATGGTGAGGGAAGAGAGAGAGTTGACTTTTGAAAAGGTAGGGATGGGCTGTTTTACTTGGGGTATGGTTGTACTTGACATTGATTGATGGGACATATCATAGAGATTCCCTCGAAATTCGCAACGCGTGTCGTTTCTTCAGAATGAACGTGGACCCACATATCTTTGCTTAGGTATCGGTTCGGTGCGCGAGTCACGGCGTTAAAACCGCGGCGACAACGTGGTTACTAAGGTATAAGTTTTAGGTTAAGCCGACTTCAGTATGCAGGACCCGGCTTAGGCTCGCGAGCGAACTTCGGATACGGGTCGAGAGTTGCCGGAATTCGACCGGGAGGACCGCGAAAGCCTACGGAACGGTATGGACTAGGACATGGGTCTTATAACTCTCCCTTCCAAATAAAAATTTTATCCTCAAAATTTACAGAATAGATAAGGGAAGAGGAAACATCATATATAAGTTAAGGCACAATCAGTTTACATAAGGATGTGAATAGCGCTCTCTAATCTCAACGTTGCGCTCCCAAGATGCTTCACCGACACTGGTGACCTCTACTAAACCTCAGATCCTGGATAAAAAATGATCGAAACTAGGATACCTTGCAACCTTACCATCTCACCAATGACTAATCTAACATGGTGGCCATAATGCCCGGTTGTGCGAATCGTCGGCGACTCCTGACGACTAAGGGTCCTGTAGAGTTGCATAAATCTGGCTCTAGGTCTGCTAGGGGAGGTGTACGTTCCCCCTAAAGAGGTCATTGCTACTGAAAATGGGGGCACTCACGCTTACGATGCCCCGTCTCACCACATCTGAAGCAAACGCCCGTAAACGATCACTTTGGTGATGCTGAAGCTGCTGCTGGTGCTCGAAAGGATGGACGGTTCCTGTACCTCTGCGGCCGTCGGCGCTACTGCTGAAAACTACCAGATGGGATCTTCCTCTTCCAGTCTCCTCTGTGGTCACGAACCCTCTGCGAATGGTTCCATTTCGCCTCATAAATCTGAGCCCTCTGAATTGCCTGCTTAAAGGTCGAGAGCATGTGTCCGACGACATGGCTCCTGAGGCCAAAACGTAAGCCGTTCTCAAAACAGCAGGCCTTTCGCCCCTCATCATCAACCAAATACGCCGCGAACCTCGACAGTGCCACAAAATGAACCGCATACCGTGCCACGAACATGTCCCCCTGCACCAAAGTCTCGAACTCTAATGCTTTCTAACGAAGAATGTTGTCAAGGAAGTACTGCTACTCGAATCGATCAATAAAATCCTCCCATGTCCAGATGAAATCAGGCCCTGCAACATGAGTGACGCAGTTCCACCAGTGCTCGGCCTCACCCTGGAGAAGAAATTGGCCAATCAGACTCGCTGCTGGGTCGTACATGCCATCATATCAAAAATCTTCTCTACCTCGGAATGTCATCTCTCGGCTATTGTCGGGTTTGGTTCGCCCTGGAAACGCAGCGGATCGAACTGTCGGAACTCTTGAAGAAGGGTGCTCGCGCACTCCTGCTCTGCCTGCGATGACGAAACAACGGGGTGCCTGCCCTACCCCTGGAGGGCGATTGACACAGCCTTCAACATCTGCTATAAGTGGGAGGCACTCACGGGTATGGTTAGATCCGCACCGCTCTCAGGTAGAGGAACAACATCCTCAGTCTGGGGAGCAGGGATCTCTGGGGGTGGAGCAGGGGTCACAGGTGGTAAAGCTGGAGCCCCATGTGGTGGAGCGGGATTGGCTCAAGTCACTCTTCTAAGCGGCATGTCCGATAGGGAAGGACAAAGGCGCCTATCAACCTTGAGAACTCTTTCGAAGGCACGCACGTTAAGAGTCTATAACAAAAGATCGCTAAGTTATTCGAACTCGAAACCTAATTATTCTAAGTTCTCGACAATTATAGAGTACAGGGTAGCTATCTGTAGATATGTGATGTTACCCTTAGGTATTCCCAAGTTATGCTCTGATACCAACTTCTGTCATGCCCCAAACTTGAAAATCGGATTCACAGGAATCCTGATCGCCAAATCTGGTGCCGATAGCCTTCGTAATACCCCATTCTCGGCTCCCAGCACTCGTATGCCAAGTTCCGATCCTGGGATCCTACAAGGAGGATATTTTTTTTTCAACGTGCATTTATCTCGTAAGAAGCATAACCACAAGTTTACCCAAATCACAAAAACAACATCATCATCACATATCCACTAATATAACCAGTTGAATACAGTGAAGAAAGGGAAATACATATGTCAAAAATCAAAGCTCCATAAATTTACTGCATGCTCTAAGCTCAATGCTGCTGCAACCTAATATTACCTGCACGCATCTATCGTGCATAAGCTTATAGAAAGCTTAGTGGGTGGCGAAAGTGTGTGCACAAGGTAATGCCAAGTAAGCAATATCAAAGTAATCAGAGTAAGCAGAAAATACTGATAAGCTCATAAATCATACAATATCAGAGTAATGTGTAAATATACTGATAGGTACATAAATACCATTAGCCTTATTCAGCCTATGTGATGTAAAAATATAACAAAAACAATATCATATACGGATGAAGCAATGTAGATCAGCTATACAATGCAGAGACAGTAAACCAAATATCAGATGCCGATGATACAATGTAACACGCAAATCCTGATGAATCCATGGATACCGTCAGTCGTGTCTAGGCCGTATAAATGCATAGATATAGTAACCCAAAATATCATATGCCGCGGATGTAATGCAATATACAGTGCGAATGGAATGATCATGCTAAAGTGTGAAGTCGGAATGATAGTACGTAGTATCACAGGCTATGGGGTCCAGCACAAGGGACTTCTATCCAAACCAGTCCTATACCTGAATTTGGATAGTCAAACTCAATGTGGTAAACTCCTGATCTCAGGTTAGTCGCGCACCCCAACCGAAATCCTGGTCATTGCGAAGTCACACGTAATAAATAGTTACGCACCACCAGCCCGAGTGGATAGTGAATGAATGAATGAATGAGTATGCAACTCCTGCTCAATAAGTCCACATATCAGTACAGTTCATCTTTGGGATCATCACCGGGGTTTAGTACACTCTAAATGGCATTGTCGCTCTCCCAGCCGCACAGTCCAAGTGAGCATAAGAAACCTCACTATCTGTCTGTCCAATAGTCTGTCAATACCTATCCGGCACGTCGATAGCGGACCCATTCACGAGCTGGTCAAACTCAGCCTAGTATTGCCCCTACGCTCGGGCGGGTAAGGCCACACCCCCTCCCAATTGACCACGACACAATGGGAGACGCGGCCTCCTAGTATTTGGCACTCGGGCACTCATGTATCCACTCAGACTAGACGTTGGGGCATCTCCTGGCCTCGGAGGTTTAGAGACTTTCAGCCACGGACATCCAAAGTGCCCAGATGCTCAAGCTAAACATTTTCAGTGTCCCATTTAGCCATCCACGACATGCCTGTGGAGGCTACAGCCCTGATGTCGCTAGGGCGTGCAGTAATCACAACTCACAATGCAAGATGCATGAATCATACAATCCAGTCATGTATCAATCCTGTGCATACCGTGCGCTCATGCGAGACAATCTCCGCCTATCAAAGAGTCTCATAGCAACCTACCCTATAACATATGCAATGGTCGACCACATCTCATAATAAACATGCAGATGATGCGTAAGGGCATGTACATGATGCTATGTTATCACATACTCATGAATCGGTATCAATAACTGGCATTGACAATCGTCCTCGATAATGTGGACATTTAACCAACATTGCCCCCAAGGGATAACTCACATAGAGTCTAACGTATAGTGGACCCATGGCCTCACAAAGGGCCTAAAATGCATCACAATGGGCCTTCAACACTCGCGGAATATACATCACAATGGGTCTTGTCAATCGGCCTCGATAGTCGGCATCGGCAGTTGGAAACGGCCTCGACAATCGGAATCGGCAATCGGCCATGGTAATTGGCCTCGATTCGCTAATCGGTTAATCGGCCATGACAATTGGCAATCGGTCACGATGATCGGCCCTGATCGCTATTCGGTCAATCGGCCATGACAATCAGAATCGGTAAACAGCCACGATAATCAAAATCGATCGATAATCGGCCTTGATACTCAGAATCGGCAATAAGTCACGATCGCTAATCAGTCAATCGGCCATGAAAAATCAGAATAAAAAATCACCCTGGATCGATATTCGGCAATCAGCTACGACAAATCAGAATCGGTAATCGGACTCGATCGATAATCGGCAATCGGTCATGATCGCTAATCAGTCAATCGGCCATGACAAATCAGAATTAGAAATCGCCCTCGATCGATATTCGGCAATTGGCCACGATAAATTAGAATCGGTAATCGGCCTCGATCGATAATCAGCAATCGGTCACGACAAATCAGAATCGAAAATCGACCTTGATCGATATTCGGCAATCGGCCACGACAAATCAAAGTCAGAAATCACTCTCGATCGATATTCGGCAATCGACCACGACAAATCAGAATCAGTAATCATCCTCAATCAATAATCGGCAATCGGTCACGACAAATCAGAATAAAAAATCGGCCTTGATCGATATTCGGCAATTGGCCGCGACAAATCAGAGTCGAAAATCGCCCTCGATTGATATTCGGCAATCGACCATGACAAATTAAAATCGGTAATCGGCCTCGATCGATAATCGACAATTGGTTAGAATCCTATCAAGGCCTAAGGGAAGGTCACAATGTGGACATCTAACCATCATTGCCCATCAATGTGGACATTTAACCAACATTTCTCCCAAGGGGTAGTCCACATAGAAGCAAACACATAGTGGCCCCACGGCCTCGCACAAGGGCCTCGAATACCTCACATCAGGCCTTACCCATGGGCCTCGAATACATCACATTGGGCCTTGCCCATGGGCCTCGAATACATTAAAAGGGCCATGCGTCATGGGCCTAATACATGTCACAATGGGCCTCAGATTCAAACGGTGGGCCTCATCATATGGGCCTTATATATATATATATATATATATATATCAAAGTGGGCCTCAATAACGGTCCACAAACACATCAAGATGGGCCTAATCACATGGGCCTTATATTTATCAAAGTGGGCCGTTACAAATGGGTCGAGTCAAATGGGCCAAGTCGAATGAGCCCAAACCAACCACACCATTCATCTATAGATAGAGATCTTTTTAGAGTATTATCACAAAAATGAATCATATCCAAGGATCATCTGGACCATACCACAAATGGCAGTGATGATAATGATTTCCACTATTGAATCCCAGTGGACCCCACCGTAGTACTTATTTTTCATCCACTCTGTCCATAAGGTCATAAAAACCTGGATTAAGAGAGGAATCAAATATCATATTGGTTCCAAAACTTCTGCAATCCCCAAAAAAAGGGTTTCGATTGTGGGTGTTCAATCCACTGCTTTCTGTAGGGTGGTCCACCTGATAATTAGATCTACCATATTTTTAGTCTCAAACCTTAAAATGATCTTTTAAAAATGGTTGGATAGTTTGGATGCAACACATGCATCATGGCGGGTCCCATAGAGATGAACAGCATAGATGAAGTACACACCTCATTGTGGAGTCCACACTAATGGAAGGTGTGGATTACTATACATACATCAGTGGGTCCCATGTGGGGCCACCATAATGTTTATTTTCCACCCAGCCTGTTGACAAGGTCACACAGACATGGGGGCCCACCGTAATGTTTATTTTCCACCCAACCAGTTGATGAGGTCACGTGGACCAGGGTTGAGGAGGAAAAATAAATTTCATATTGATCCAAAACTCCTGGCCCCAAAAGGGTTTCAATGGCAGATGCTCAATCTTCATTGTTCTTTGTGATGTGGGCCACCTGAGCATCACATGTGGTTGATTTTTAGGAGGGGGCCACTATTAGAAGGGACCCAACAAATGTACGGTCTTGATCACCAACACACATTAGGGTGGGGCCCATGGCTGGGTCCATGGGTCCCTGCCTCCACCGTCATACGCAGCGTCAGCTGCTCTCTGTTTGTTTTTTTTTGTTTTAACGTATTTTTGGGGTTTTTCCTAGTTGGGGCCCACATCAGGGAAATCTGCTCCGCCCATTGGTCTTTTTGGGCTCATTACAAACCCGTCAAGTCCAATATTGGATGGATTTTGATGTACAACAACATCAGAGTGTATTTCAATGGTAGAAAACTTTATTTGTTATGATATGGCCCACCAGAAACTTGGATTGAGTTCATTTTTCGGCCCAACACCTAAAATGATCTGAGGAGAAGGATGGACGGCTTGGATTAAGTGCTTACATCAAGGTGGGGCCTGTAGGAGCGGCCCACTAAAAAAAAAACTAAATATTTTTTTTGTTAGCCGTAGTACACGCACTCCATGTTATCCACCACTATTTCGTCCACCGTCCAAAGACGCTGGACGGCATGGACATCATGGTGGGTCCCACATGCATGTGACCCACTGATGAGTCTAATATTTGAGTTTTTCCATCATCCTGGTCAGGCCCACTGGATGGCATGGATAAAGCAGATGGACGGCGTCGATAGAATACATCCATCATGGTGGGTCCACGATCGGTGTGGATCTAGTGGACCACACCCATAACAAAAGAGAGATAGAAAGAGAGAGATACGGTGAGATAGAGGGTCCCCGCCACTATGGGCCCCTCTTGATTAAATCACATACATCAAAATGGGTCCCACCAACAAGTGGGCCCTAAAATAAGAAATAACGATGGATCACCCACCTCTAGGCCTTCTCCTCGATCCCTTAGACTCCTTAGCTCCTTACCTTCACTTTTGATGGAGGTTGATGGGGTTTTGATGGTGAGGATGAGAGATGAGAGGGTAGGGAAAGTGGGCCACACTTGTTGTTTGGGAGGGGGAGAGTTTGGACGTGGGATGGTGTGTTGCTTGGGAAGTGAGGAGATGAAATGAGAGAGAGAAAGAGAAGCAGTGGCTTAAGGGATGGGGTGATGTAGTGGTTGTATGGAAAAGAGTAATGGGAGGTATGGTTGTCGTTGAAAAATGGGGAAAAAGAGGAATGGTGAGGGAAGAGAGAGAGTTGACTTTTGAAAAGGTAGGGATGGGCTGTTGTAATTGGGGTATGGTTATACTTGACATTGATTGATGAGACATATTGTACAGATTCCCTCGAAATTCGTAACACGCGGCGTTTCTTCGGAATGAATGCGGACCCACATATCCTTGCCTGGGTATCGGTTCGGTATGCGAGTCGCGACGTTAGAACCGCGGCGACGGCGCGGTTGCTAAGGTACAAGTTTTGGGTCAAGCCGACTTCAGTATGCAGGACCCGGCTTAGGCTTGCCCGCGAATGTCGGATACGGGTTGAGAGTTGCCAGAATTCGACCGGGAGGACCGCGGAAGCCTACAGAACGGTTCGGACTAGGACATGGGTCTTATAACTCGGCCTCCGAAAATTCGGGGTGTTACTCAGGTAGGTTGCACCACACGAAAAAATTGAAATGTGACACCCACCATTGATTTTGTGTAGGGCACAACACTATATTTAAATGTCATCCAACCCATTCATAAACTTAAGTGAGTCGTACCATTTGAATTTAGAATTTTTTGATATAGTTTCAGGGGTGGCCCACCTGAGTATTCAGTCAGCCCGATTTTTGGAACTGATGCCAAACAAGGGGTGATCTACTTGGTGGATGGTGTGGATGTCATTCATGTCAAATGGTTTCCGGCTACATTACTGAAAGTGGCCCAAGTGGATAAATACAGAGGTATGCATGAGTTTTCGGTATGCATGAGTTTTCCTTTTTTCAAATATTCATATCATGCGCAGATGTATGGAACACGTGTCAGAGATCTAAGTCATTCATTCAGATGTACTAAATATAATGTTCGTCCACTTAGGCAGGTCAACCTTCTATAAGGAAATTAGGTGGTTGGGAAAAAAAATCAGCCGTCAAAATTCATATCACATTTGTGGCTCATTGGCTGAGTATACTACCCTGATTTTTGTCGATGGCACATTCACATTACAATAGGGACGCAGATTGGATGGTGAAGATGTAACGCCCTGGATTTCGAGGGGTCGAGTAAATACTCGACTCCTGATATCTCAGGTGCCACTTATGCTTTGCGAGAGCGGGATTTTATAGTTCGTTTCACTTAGTATTTAAGTAGTTTATAGAATTAAAATAGACTATGAGATGTAACTTAGAATAAACGTAAATTTTAACACAAGTAAATCAACTAACAGTAAAATATGTCTATCCAGAGTACGGGACTACAGCTGAGCAAAATATATAGTCCAAAATTTACAAAA
The DNA here is from genome assembly GCF_029962835.1 of Magnolia sinica. Lineage (NCBI taxonomy): Eukaryota > Viridiplantae > Streptophyta > Magnoliopsida > Magnoliales > Magnoliaceae > Magnolia > Magnolia sinica. Next base: position 77,254,157 of record NC_080580.1, on the reverse strand, counting down.
TATGTCGACTCTAAGATCTCATTGAAGTCCCACGGGTGTCCTACATCGTCTCACTGAGCAACTGAAAATACGAGGACTCCTCTGAGTCCACGGATACCTCCTCCAACGCGTCAAACTCCATGGTACATGAGCCTACAATGGTATCTGGTTGGTGTTTTAAAACACCATCCCAAAGTGGGAGTGAGTGATTAACTCAGTGGTTCCATTAACATCAAGTTATACATGTTATCAATTCCACAAGCACAGTTAATGATAAAGCAACTTAAACATTCAGTTCCTAGATACTCTCTTTAATATACATGTATGCTTTTAGGAGATGATGCATGTACTTGGAATCCAACACTCCCTCATAAGGACTCCGACGCCCATTTGTAAATGCCAACACTCCCTCATCACGCGACCACAACGCCCAAGTCACCATAACGTATACTAATGCAATGCGATAAGTGATCATGTTAACTAAGTATTTAGTTAAGTCCATTCATCCAGTTAGATTGAGGAAGCTGAAACACCTCCACTAAATCAATGGCCCTAACCTAATAACTGGCCCAGGGCGGCCGTAGCGACCCTGTACATGTTGTCCTTGATCCATATTAGGGTTTACCACCCAGACAAGAACTCTCTAATCATTGTGAGGCTAACACTGGCCCAACCGATCACTCCAGACCCAGATAACGCAGCCCGGACGTACGGGGTTAGGTCGTCCATTAACGGGTGGAGGGCGCCCACAAATGATGTAAGGTTCATCACCCAAACACAATTGTGGAGTGGTCGTGGCATCATTTCATTTTGATATACTAAGCTCTTAGCCTCTTTAATTGCTCATTGGTTACTATGGGGGGACGCGTCACCCCAGTGTAGGCTAACAACACGGACACAATGTCCCATATCACCATACCCAGCTCTCGAGACTTGAGGATCGTATCGCTAAGAGTTGTACGTGGGCCTTCCTAGGGCGTGAGGTGCCCCAGATTTTATCAGGCGTGATCATACATTGCAGACACACATGGTTAGTTAACTAATAGACTAGTCCGGTTGACTCAGGCGAATTACGGCACAACCTGCATTAGGTGCAAGTATCCCGTGTAGTCTGACTACTGCTGATTGTCTGTATCCGGCCTGGATTAATCAGACTGGCCTAGTACAGCCGGCCCAATTGGGCTACCCTCGTGAGTTTACGGTTCGTCGACCAACCCGATTAACCAATTATCCAAATTAAACAGTATATTCCATACATTACTCATTGCAGGTACATGAAAGGATCCGAAATAGTAATTTCAGGAGGGTTCCACTTAAATTAGGCAATTTATTGAACATGCAAGCGGAGTACTCAAATTATCATAATTGACATATCGTTAAGCAAAATTGGGGGCATTTATGGGGGAATACAGTAAAGCATATGCAGGAAATTTTGAAAATCTCACCCTAGATTAACATGCAATCTGGTATTCAGCCTAAACTATGCAAATTTAAAATTTTAAAAAGCAATCAATCAAGTAAATGTACATTAGCTAGCATGTGGTCGTCTATTCACTGCACAAACCATTAATGGTGACACGGATTCGATAATTAGCAACCTAAGGGTATTGGTCTGCATGTATAGGTGGTTCATCAATTTACGATGCCACTTATTGTTAAGGGTCAAATATTACATATTTCCTCCATTTATATCTTGGTTTTATGAACATGATAATGCTTAATGTTCTATTTTACTTATGTTTGTTTTGCAAGGTAAATTTAAGAACTTATATTAAAAAGGGTGCTAAAATCATAAATTTGACACTCAAGAATCACTAAGGCAAGGGATGGATCTTAGGAGACCAAGATTGAAGAATTCACATGCCAAAGATCCAAGAAAATCAAGTGAGGAATGAAAAGAATCAAAGATTTCAAGTGAAGAAAAGGAATCCTGAAATCGTCCTGAAAAAGCATATTTTGAAACTCTGGGTCATTTTGTAAAATTACGCAAAGTGAAGTCTATTTTGAAAAATTGCATAGATTGAAGTCTGTTTTAGCAAACTGTAAAAAATTAAGGCGGTTTTTAGAGTTTTCCAACTAGGTGCGAAAGTTGGAGTTCTGCAACTATAAATAAGACTCCCTAGGATGTTCCTAGGCATCTTTTAGGGTTTAAGGAGTAGAGCAAAAGAGTGGAGAAGCTATCACCAAGAGTTTTTCTTCTTCTTCTTTAATTGTTTTCATGCTTTCTTTTATGATTTTGGATCCAATCATGTCTATGGTTGGCTAAACCTCTTAACTAGGGATAAGAGGTGAAGCTTGTAGCTTGATGGGATGTTTCTATTGCTTTGATTCATATTTATATTAAACTCCATGTATTCTAATTTAATATTTAAGGAATACTTTCAATTTTTAATGGTTTATAGTGACTCAAATTACAGTAGATCTGCAATAGCTTTGAGTATCTTCTTTTCCTTATTTGAGATTATGAAATTAATAAGTCATGTTGTTCACCATCATCCCTTGGGCATAGTAGGGTGATGGAATCCTTCTTAATCTTCACAATTTTTTTGCTTTGAGATAATGGGATTGGTAAATCTTGTTGTTTGACATTGTCCCCTAGGCATGGTTTGGTGATGAAATCCCTGCCTACTATCATAGTTCTCCTTCATTGAGAGTTAGGTCAACGGAGGTTCAAATTTGGTTTTATTGATATATTTTCTAATTGGATAGGATAGGAATCCAATTCTAATTATGTGACTTGAATCAAGCAAGAGGGATTCTTGATCACTACAAGTGGATCCTTGGCATCCTAGTTCCCACCTTTAAATTCTTAGTTTTAACTACTCTATTCACAATTATTCTCTCAAATAGTTTCACATCTTCTCCTAGTTCTACTTCTAGTTAATTTCAAAAATGTACAAGTTTCGGTCCCTGTGGATTCGATTTCAATTTTACCGAGATTATTACTATATCGCGACCCTACACTTGGGGTTGTGAACAAGTTTTTGGCGCCGTTGCCGAGGATCGATGATTGCATTTTCTAGATTTGATTAATTTTGGAATTAGGTTAAGATTAGGATTTTTTTTACTTTCTATTTTTAGGTTGCGGTGCTTTCAGAATTATTTTAGAAACTAACTTAGCTTTCTATTTCTAGGTTTAGAAACTTTCCTTTTTTATTTTTAGAAACTAATTTACTTTCTAATTTTAGGATAGAAACTTTCCTAATTTGCTTTTAGAAACTAGTGTTTTTTATTTTTAGAAACTTTCCTAATCCGTTTTTATAAATTAATTTCCTTTCTTTTTTCTGTTTTTAAAAACTAACATACTTTCTTTTTTTACAAACTTTCCTTTTTCTTTTTTTTAAAAACTAGGTTGCTTTCTTAGTTTTTTTTTAAAAAAAAAAACTAACTTTTCTTTCTATTTCTAGATTTATAAACTTTCCTAATTTGTTTTTAGAAACTAACTTTCTTTCTATTTCTGGATTTAGAAACTTTCCTAATTTGTTTTTAAAAACAAATTTTTTTTTTCTATTTTTAGATTTGGAAACTTTCTTAATTTGTTTTTAGAAACTATTTTTTAAAAGAAACTAATTTATTTTTAAGACTAACTCTTTTTTTTTGTTTTTAGGTTAGGGTTTTTTCTTATTTATTTTTAGAAACTAATATTATTTTCTGTTTTGTGGGATCCTAACATAGAACTCTCCAAACTGGTAAACTTCTTCTAAATTCTCCTCTACTTACTTTCCATATTGCTATAAGATTTTTCTTTTATTCTATTTTAGGATTATGTTCAGGATTAGGGTTTCACCATGTATATGTAAGAGTGGGAACGTCAGTATGCTGAGCAAGTTTTAGAGAATGCGAGAAATTGTGAAAGGTTGTCAGATGATTATGTTAGGAAACAACCAATGTCTCAAAAAAAATTTGAAACCATCATCAAGAACCAACTAGAATATAATGCTCCACTGGTTAAGAAGTCCTTACGCGATCATAAGTGGGAGAATAATTACACCTCACAAATTAAAAAAACAATACGTGATTGTTGGAGTTATCATAATTATGGGAGTGAGAACTATTATTACCCATCAGACAAGAAGAAAACAATGAGAGATTATATTATAGGTGATAATATGTACCAACAACCATTAAACTCTCCCACCTATGACCCGTACGGCTATGATAAGTGGAAACGTCAACAGTGGAGAGATGAACTAATAATTGTTTATATTGACTATTCTCTTGGATCCCATACCTTTGAAATCCAACCAGAAATGATCCAAGAGGATTCACATTTGAATTTCACAGACTATCAAGAACAGTTCAACCAACTTATCGCAAGCATGATGAAATCATTGGAAGTGATGGAATTGCGCCTTGATAAAGTTGAAGATACTAAGTTATCACAACCTTAACCCAATCTAGAAACACAATGCGAGGAAAGTGATCCTAACTCGCTTTTGGAGAATATTGAAATTGAGAATGAAGAGTTGGATTGTTTTAACGAGTATACGGCTCAATTTTTCAAAGAGTCGATCTCCATGACTGTCCAAAGAAATGATCAAGAGGCATGGGTGTCTTTTAAATATAATGATACTGACATGCTCCAGTCATATGACACACTTGACTTCAATGAGGAAGAGGCTAGTTTATTTGAGCCTCAACTCAACTTAAGAAAATAGTGTGAGGAAAGTGATCTCATCCCACTTGTGAACTGTACTGAATTGGAAGATAATAAGTATTGGGATAAGAATCATGAGTTTACATCCCAAGATTCACTGGAATCGATTTCAATTATGGTTCAGGAAAGTGATCATGAGACATAGGACATTATCGACCATAATGATCTACTTCACTCATCTGACACGTTTGATTTACATGTGGAGGAAGAGTCCCTTCCAAGTGAACCGCGTGACTCTTTTGAGGCGTGTGTAGACCACTCACTTTATTTAGATTATAATATGATTAGGGAGATAAACAATTTGCCCGAGATGACTCTAGAATTTAAAACCACTCAGTTAAGGCCACCTTCTGAGCCGTCAACACTTGATGATATAATGCCTCTACTGAGTAGTAAGAATGAACAAAGTCTTCACATCAATGCGCCTACTGATCCCTAATCTGTCTATGCAGGGCAGGGCGAGATGTATTTGGTGACAATTGACTCTCACCAAGGTGAAGAGCAAGAGATCATATTTCCCTCTATTCTAAGAGAAGACGAAGGAATCATCGGGCATATCATCACAGACCTCAATATGGAAAATGAGCCTCCCTCAATTGACTATCTCAACTATATGAAAGATCGCTTGGTATATTTTACAGATTCAAATGATTTCATAATAAAAGAAATAATAGATGGCTTGCAAAACAATACCTCGGTGGTTATTACTGACCGAGAGAACCCTTATTCTGAAGCCCCTTATCTACAGATCTTAAATGTTTACCATTAAGGAAGGAAGAGCTGAAAATTGAACCGAAGCCTGAAACTTCAGAATATGTTGAGACTACATCACCTACTTGTAGTCTCTAATTCACCATGTTGCGCTAACTCTAAAACTTTCTCTATCTCAGGTGAATCATATGTAGTTTGGACACCTCAGGAGATTAAAATGAAACTTTATGCTAAGGTTCACAAATTTCTCTAAAAATTCATGCTCCAAGACATCGAAGCCTATTGCAAAAAAAGCTTTTGGATGATCTTGCTGAGAAATCTACTGAGAAATTCATCAAGATATTAGCTGGAGGAGGAACCTCGCGACATAACTGAGTAGTTTTTCCCTGTTTTCCTAGTTAGGTTTACTGCTTTCAAAGAATTTAGGATTAGGATAGTTTGTTTTTCGCTGTTTTAAGATAGTTTGCTTTCCGCTATTTAGGATAGTTTGCTTATTGTCTATTGAGTCTTTTGTGCTAACCCATCTTCACACTGAGATCGTTGGAAAAGCCTCAAAATTTCCTTCTTCAGGTATTATCTTTCCATCACTTTCCTTTTCCTTCCATTGCCTGTTTTACATTACATGCTCATTACTTTTACATTGAGAATAATGTAGATTTTCGGTTGGGGGTGTGGATTAGACAAGCTAATCAGCGTTTTCTTAGTCTTTGAGCAAAAATTGCGAAAAATTAAAAAATTGTTGAAAAATTAGAATTACAAGATGCTTAATGTTGATGCCTTATGTCTCTTAGAGTTTAGTCACTTGGGAGATCTTAAAATTGAGTTAAGACATTAATCCTCAATTAGAAGTTTCAAAACATTGATTGAGTCATGATCTCACATGTCACATCTAGCTTACACAGTAAAGTGTCAGTTTGATATTGAATTGTTAACCTAATAATTATTATACATGGAAGCAACCAATCTGGGGAATTTGTCCATCATGTTCAATGGAAAGAATTGAAAAGAAAGAAAAAGAAAATACCCAGCTAAAAAAAACTTTTGTCTTCGAAAAGGTTGCCTATTAAAGATCTTTAAAAAGATTGACATAGCGTGAAAACCATTGATAGAAAAATCAAAAGCTTGAAGAATGAAAGAATGAATTAAAAGATGAACTGTAAGGCAAGTTTATGTTTAGGTTTTGGTTGTCCTGAATGCTCTTTTAATTATTAATGTTATCATGAAAGTGAAGAATTGAACATTTGATTGTAATAAGTCTAGACTTCATTATAAACCCATGGAACTCAATGTATGGAATTATTCTAATTAGAGAGTTAATGCTTTAAACTTGATTATGAAATTTACCGAGTGCTAGAGTTTAGGAGAAGGTAATGCACAACATTGATGCATTTTAGAATTCTATTATTTAAATTTTTTTTAACCACTTGAGCTAATAGAAATTATCCTATGGTTCTCGAAATATTTTTCGCATACTTTCCTCGGGACTAGCAAAATGTTTGTTAGGGATTGTGTTGAGGATCAACTATTGTATATTATCCCTCATTTATATCTTAGTTTTATGAACATGATAATGCTTAATATTCTATTTTACTTATATTTGTGTTGCAAGGTGAATTTAAGAGCTTGGATTGAAAAGGGTGCTAAAAGCATAGATTTGATGCTCGAGAATCACCAAGGCAAGGGATGAATTTTAGGAGACCAAGATTGAAGAATTCACATGCCAAAGATCCAAGAAAATCAGGTGAGGAATAGAGAGAATCAAATATTTGAAGTGAAGAAAAGGAATCCTGAAATCATCTTGAAAAAACATATTTTAAAATTCTCCGTCATTTTGTGAAATTGCGTAGAGTGAAGTATATTTTGAAAAACTGTGCAGAGTGAAGTCTATTTTAGCAAGCTACGTAAATTTGAGGCGGTTTCTAGAGTTTTCTAACTATGTGGAAAAGTTGAAGTTCCACAACTCTAAATAGGACTCCCTAGGATGTTCTTAGGCATCTTCTTTCTTAATTGTTTTCATATTTTCTTCTATGGTTTTAGATCCAATCATGTCTATGGTTGGCTAAACCTCTTAGCTAGGGCTAAGAGGTGAAGCTTGTAACATGATGGGATGTTTTTATTACTTTGATTTATGTTTATGTTAAACTTCATGGATTCTAATTTGATATTTAAGGAATACTTTTAGTTTTTAATGATTTATTGTGGCTCAAATTGCAGTAGATGTACAATAGCTTTAAGTATCTTCTTTTCTTGATTTGAGATTGTGAAATTAGTAAGTAATGTTATTCACCATCGTCCCTTAGGCATGGTAGGGTGATGGAATCCTTCCTAATCTTCATAATTATCCTGCTTAGAGATTATGAGATTGGTAAATCCTGTTGTTTGCCATTGTCTCCTATGCATGGTTTGGTGATGGAATCCGTGCCAATTATTATAGTTCTCCTTTATTGAGAATTAGGTCAATGAAAGTTCAGATTTGATTTTACTGATATATTTTTCAATTTGATAGGATAGGACTCCAATTCTAATGTGACTTGAATCAAGCAAGAGGGCTCCCTGATCACTACAAGTGAATCCTTGGCACCCTAGTTCTCACCTTTAAATTCTTAGTTTTAATTACTTTATTCATAATTACTATCTCAAATACTTCAGAATTAGTTTCACATCTTCTTCTAGTTCTACTTCTAGTTAATTTTCGAAACGTGCAAGTTTTAGTCCCTGTGGATTCAACATCGGTCTTACTGAGATTATTACTACATCGCGACCCTACACTTGGGGTTGTGAACACTTATTAGGTTGGGATCCGTAGGCTAGCATACCGGTGCCCTACGTTGGTGAAATTGCTTCTAAGGGCGCATGCAAATCAACATATGAGGTTTAAATCCATGAGGAGGGTCTGATAATTACCACCTTTTCGCCGCGGGACTGTTTTCCTAAGGCATGTCATGGTTGCGGGCTATGTTGATGCCAGCGGAGGCGGGAAAGTTGCCCAAATCAGCCTCCGCAAAGTTTCTCTCTCCTCCTCTCCCCATTCCCTCTCTTTGTTTGCAGCTTGAAATTCGTATGGGAGTGGGGAAATGAATTTCTGGGCCTTTTATAGTCCCAGACTTGCGTATAAATGGCCCTAGGGGCCTCTTTTCCAATAAACTTGCCCTCAGTGGGCTGTTTTCAGCCTACAGGGTCCCTTCGGGGGCCCACTGGCTCATCTGCACCAATGGGCAGGTGCCCCATCATAAGATCTGCTATTGGTCAAACTCAGGTGGAGATCAGATGCTTTGATCGACCGTGAGGACCCCATTCGCAATGAACGGTCAATGACAATCGATCGGAAATGAGGTTATACGGATATGAGGGGGGAAGTATCCTTAACGTACCTTGAGTTTGGTCGAAATTCAACGGTCAGAAAGCTACAACTTTACGAAAGAGAGAGGGGGGTCTATTTTACTTAAGTTTCATATTCCATGCCTAGGGGAATCGCGCGTTTCAAGCGTTCAGCTTTCAAGCCAAGTTGAGCAGTTCTAGGCACTAACTTGGGTCGCCGCCCACGATGGACCTCAAGCCTAGTGAGACGAACGTCTTTCTATAGCCTCAGGTTTAGTAGCCTACTAATGAGTGGTTTAGAGCTTGTTTGGATAATCGGGGTATTATTGGAATGAATTAGGTATCAAGATTTTTTGTGCGCAATTATTAAGGTTTAAATTAACTATGTTCTTAGTGTGGCCTATTCGCAATTAGCAAAAATGGTGATTCGGTCATAATTACTCTTAACCGTTGGTTCGTAGGCTAAATGGATAATTTAGTCACTTAATTTTGTTAATTAAGATCTGACCCCCTAATTGTCTCGTCTTTGGTTAGATCTTTAATTTAGTTATGGTCGTCTTGATTAGTTAATGATAGGTCCGCTGGATTTGGGCCCTATGTGAACAAATCACTAGGTTAAACTTGATGCTTAAGTGATCGGGCAGATTCATTGGCTTTCTACGGTTGATTAATCGAATTTTTGCATTTCTTTACTGGTACCACCCACATATAAATTAACATCGAGTGTTAATAGTCAGCAAGTGATAACATAAGTTAAATATATTTAAAAAAATTCAAGGGTTCTTGAAAAATCAAAAATAGCAAAAATTTGGGACGTTACAGAGGAGCTCACCACCCAACTTGTGGTGAAATGACGTGACAAGACCTACACGGTTAGATATGGCCTGGGTAATGCGGATTGCCTACTGAGTAACTTAGTAGGGTTTGTGGGGCCTATCGTGGGACGCGGATTGCGTTTTACCTCACCCGTCTCCAGCTGGGAATGGGCAGGAACTTTGAGTGGCCACCGTGATCTATGGGTCTTATCCACACCGTCCATCCATTTTTTTCATATCATTTTAGGTTATGTGCCCAAAAATTAGGTAGATACCAAGCTCAAGTGGACCACACCACAGGAAGCAGTAGTGATAATGATTCTCACCGTTTGAAACTTTTCTATGGCCCACCATGATGTTTATTTGCCATCCAACCTATTCATAAAGTTACATAGACCTGGATGAATAGAAAACACAAATATAAGCTCAATCCAAAACATCTGTGGCCCCCCAAGAAGCTTTCAACAGTGAGAGTTTAATCCCCATTTTGTAGTCCACTTGAGCCTTTTATCTGCCTTTTTTTTTTTTTTTTCTTGTATGGTAAAATGATATGAAAATATGGATGGACGTTGTAGATAAGACCCATACATCACGGTGGCCACTCAAAGCTCCTGCCCGTTCTAGTTGGAGACGGGCAAGGATAGGGCGCAATCCACGTCCCCTACCGTGATGTATGTATATTATCCACTCGGTCAGTCGGTTTTACCATCTCCTTTTAGGGCATGAATCCAAATTTGAAGCATATCTAGAGATCAAGTGGACCACACCACAAGAAACAGTAGGTATGATTACGTCCACCGTTGAAACTTTCCTAGGAAACACAGCGATGTTCATTTGTCATCTAACCTGTTCATAAAGTCATACAGACATAGATGAAAGGAAAAAATAAATATCACCCTAAGACAACTTCTGTGGCTTAGAAATTTTCCGCGATAGACTTTCAACTCCCATTTTTTTATCCTTTGGTATAGCTCACTTGAGCTTCGGATGTGCTTTAATTCTGGGATCCTACCCTAAAATGAAGGATCGAAAAGGATAAAAGGTATGGATGAGGGATCCTACCCTAAAATGAAGGATCGAAAAGGATGAAAGGTATGGATGAGAAACATAGGTTACGGTAGGCCCCATGGAGTTTACTTGATACGTTTAGACAATTGGGCTTCCCTGATAGGACAGTCTTAGGCCTGGTTTGTTAACACTTAAATTTTTTACTTAATGCGCAATTAAGAAAGCGCTCAATGTTTAGTGTAATTTTGTGCCGAATTTTCTCAGAGACCAAGGTCGAGCTTAGCTTAATGGTGAATCAAGAATGCCCTCGGCAACTTTTTGAAAAACTCAAAATTGCCATCTGCAGGAGAGATTCTCTCTTTTTCATAATACACACCCCAATTTTTAACTTGTTGCACTTCTCTGGGCCAGCCATGATTTATGTGTTAGATTGTCCATCAACTTTTCTACGCCGTTCTAAAGCAGGATCACAAAAAATAGTCACATCCAAAGATCAAGTTGACCACACATGAATGTAGTGGGAATTGAACTTAAAACCTTCCTAAGTTCCACGGTGAAGCTTATTTGCCATCTAACCTCTTCATAAGGTCACACAAATATGAATAAGTGGAAAATACAAAAATCAACTTGATCCAATCCTTCCGTGGCCATAAAAAGTTTTCAATGGTTGGCATTTAATTCCCACTATTTCTTGTAGCGTGGCCCACTTCAGCCTTAAATCTGACTTACTTTTTTGTGTTATTTTCTAAAATGATAGGGAAAAATGAATAGACGGTGTGGATAAAACATATACATTAGGAGAGGCCCCACAAAGGTCAGTGTCCGTCTCTAGCTACATTCGTTAAAGCGGATTGGCTGGGGTACGTATCGTTGCGAAGACGTGGGCCGCCGAGTAGTAAAAAATATTCATATCCAAATCTTAAGTGGACCACACCAGAAATAGTAGTGGGACAATGACTCTCACCATTAAAACATTTATAGGGCCCACCATAGCATTTATTTCCCATCTAATCTGTCCATAAGGTCACACAGACCTGGATGAAGAGTAAAAACAAATATCACATTGATCCAAAACTTCTGTGACTCACAAAAGGTTTTCAATGGTACACATTCAATCCCCCACAACTTTTTGCAGTGTAGTCTATTTGACCTTTCGATTTGTCTTATTTTTCGGTTTAAGCCTTAGAACAAGCTTTCCAAATGAAAGGACGGTTCTGATATAACACATACCTCATGATGGGACCCACAGAACTTGCCGATGTCAACACACCAGCCAAATAAGTGGCGCGTGGTACACCAGCCAATCCACTTAGTTGATGGGTGTAGCACGGCAACTCCCTCTCCCATTGAGGAGAGCAGATAAGGTGAGAACCCGGATCCTTCGAGGTGGGTGAGATCCCTGACTGTGGAGGCCACTGTGGTCTATGTGACTACGTCCACACTGTCCATCTGTATTGAAAGCTCATTTTAGGGCATGATTCAAAAAACCAAGTAAATCCAATTATTAAGTGGACCATACCATAGGAAACGGTGGTGATTGACCATTAATGGGTTATGAAAGTTCTGGGCCACATGAGATCGGGATAATCCTCATTTTTGGAATCATTCCTTAAAATGATTTGGAAAAATAAGTGGACCATGGCCAAAACACATACATTAAAAATTTCCTGTGGATGATAAAGGCTTTGGATTAACATAATATTTGTGTGGTCATTTCGTCCGGATCTTTTTTACAATGACCAATAGAGAAAATTACCAATGTGAACCCCACCTTTTATCCAGCATCTTTTATGAAGTATCCAGAACTTACCTTCCCAACTCACACCTTGCATGTACGGACAGAGCATTTGAGGACAAAATACCCCTGCTACGCTACCTATGGTGACAGCTATAATTCGTAGCCATAAGTCTACATGAACGAAAAATCAATTTGAAAAGCAGGGGTACACGGACAGAGCATTTGTCCATGTAAATCAACAGTTAAAAACGTTGGTTAGTCACTCAGATGTGATCTTGTGCTTGTGGCCCATTTGAGACTTGGAATTTCATCATTTTTTGGCAAGGTATATATTTTAGCGGGCTCATTACAACCATTATATAAAAAATTACATAAGTTCACTAATTAGAGATATTAAAGTTGATTTAGTAATTAAATTCAAACCCATGCAAATATATTATGAATAACTACTTTTAGATTAAAATTGATTCTTAACCTAGGGTGCCAAACACAGCAAGAGGATTTCAAACTCAAGGGTTTCAAATCCAAGGGGTTCCGAATCCTAGGCCCTTAGTAGCCTATAAGTTTTTAATAATGAGCATTCAATCACCGTAGGGGTGTACATCGAGTCGAACCAAATCGAGCTGGCCTCAACTCAACTCAGCTCAGCCACTAGCTGACCTTAGCTCGAACTCGGCTCGGCTCGGTTCAATCAGCAACTCAGTCTAGTTCGAGCCGAGTTCGAGCCAATATCAAGCTGAGTTCTCCATTGCAACATTTTCACAAACACCTGTACTGCACCTTTAAAATCTCACTGTATTTGACACAGCAACAATGGTTTTACAGGTATTTCATCGAATACCTTCTAAGCACCTTCTAAGCAATATAAAAATCAAGAAAAAATGAGTGTTGGTTTCATATACATACCTTCCTTGCCACCAGCCACACTTCTTTGAGTCATTTCATCAAACACTTGGTGAGCAGCATCAATATCAAAGTAATCGAGTCACTGAACTAGTTCGATCCGAGTTCAATTTGAGCCGAGTTCGATCCAAGTTGAGTCGAGCTAGGGCCAGCTCAAACTCAGCTCGAGCTCATTTTTGAGCTCAAAAAATCAGTTCGACTCTGCTCGAACTTAGCTTCAAACCGAGCCGAATCTAGCTTTTTTGAGTCAAGTCGAGTGAGCTAATCGAGCTAGCTTGGTTCATGTACACCTCTAATCACCAGTATTTCCTATCTCGTTTTTTATTAGCTTCGTTTTTTAGATCATGTCATAAAATAATCTGAAAAATGAATAGATGGCGTGGATAATATACATCCGTCATGGTGGGTCCCACCGGGCACTGTCCAGTAGGGAATCGCTGTTAGAAGTGTCAGTAGGCGCGCAATCCACGTCCTATGAATAATAGATACCCAGTTCCCCACCTAATCTCACCATAAAAGACTCATTTGTAACATTATTATGGTGTAGAGAAAAGCTTTGATATTGTGACAGAGTGTGAGGGACGATACGCAGGTATTCCCAAATTGAACATGGAACATGGGTCTAAATTAAATCAAACCATCCAGATAGTGGGCCTTACTTCAGTTGTTTCGTGACCCGGCAATTTTAATGAGCTTGATTCCTTGATATCTGATGGATTGTCAACATGAGAAATAATTTCGAATTCAACTCATAAATCTTCAAAAATCAAAGAGAAAATTGAAATTATTTGGATAATTTTACTCTTAAAGTGTGCCACAAAATATAAGAGTAAATTGACTGTTATAATTTTATCTATCCATTTCTTCGTTTTAATACTTTGGAACGCAGCTGTTGTGTGAAATGACATGCTTTTTATCCCAGAAGATGTAGAAGTAATGTATTTCATCTGTTGTAAAGCTCAGATCTCACACACTTGTTAGTGGCACAGGCTTCTGCGTGTTGATGTGCACGGCTCTCACATGGATGTGGAAAAGCAAACCATATGCATGACATAAAACCAGGGTTTTTGGTTCAGATAGCTCCCTGCTGTGATGTGGTTGTAGCAGGAGACTCAAGTTTTTTAGCTCTAAAATCACTACTTTTTAAACGATAAAAATACCCCTTTACACCGGCTATCTCTCATATGGCGTTTACTTAGAAGAAGAAAATGAGTTTTGATTGGAGATTTTTGCTCATACAAAAAGATGAAGAATGCCTGCTCATTGGCAATCTAATTCCTTCATGTGATTGGGGGCTTTCTTAGCCATTAGAGGATGTTCATTTAATTTTTATTTGACTGTTGTAGCCATCAACAAAGATAACGGTGGTCTTTCATCTCGAAGTTGTTTGATCTAGTATGGTCCACTCCTAATGTCTTCTTTCCTCATTTTTGAGTCATGCCCTAAAATTCTAACCCCTAACTAATGATCATTATGGATTTCAAAGGGGAAATACCATGAATCCCCAACCTTTTACCCAGCGGGTTCTACGAAGGAATACAAACTTAAGTTACCAACTCAGACTAGCACATGCGGACAGCGACTTTGAGGACGAAACTACCCTCTCCTTTTCACTGCCAAGACGAGCGCTGACGCTCCTCCAACCGAGAGTTGTACGAACGGCTTAAAAGAGATAAAAGCTACATGGAGCCATAATTTATTATATCCACAACGGTCATCCATATTTCGAGATCATTTCTGAGCATTATATATAAAAAAAAAAAAAATCATATCCAAAGATCAACTGGGCCACACCACACACAGCAGCGGAAATTTGATTTCATCGTTGAAACTTTTGTACGGCCCACCATAATATTTATTTTCCATCCAATCTATTCATAAGGTCACGAAGAACTGGCTGAAGAGGAAAAACAAATTTCATAATGGTCCAATACTGTAACCCCTTAAAGGGTTTCAATGGTGACGTTCAATTCTCCACCGCCTTTTACGGTGTGGTCCACTTGATAGTTAGATCGTCTTATTTTTCGTCTCAAGCCTTAATATGAGCTCGCGAATAGATGGACGGTTTGGATATAACACAAACCTCATGGTGGGGCCCAGAAGCAACGAAAATTCATAAAAATAAAAATAAAAATCCTGGATGAATCGCGGATTCCGCGATTCTCGCGGCTTGCTGCACGATTTGGGGATGGATCGCAGAATCCGCGATTGATCCCCGATTCTCAAAGCTATGGCTACGGATTATAACCGTAGCTTTATACAGGCAAACATGAAATTAATAAAAAAAATTTCTTTTTAATTTTTTTTTACATTTAGAATTTTATTCTACCTACATTTTTCTCTAACACATATTTATATAAATATGTATATATAAGCATATAAAAAAATTTTCTCACCTTTTTTCATTTCTTTCTTTATTCATATAACAAGAATATCTTCTAAACCAAAATTAGTTACTTGACGTACCATATATGATTTTAGGGCTGAAAGTTAGGCGGGTTCAACCCGACCAACCTGTGACCCACACGACATTGGGTTGGGCTTGGGTAGGATGTATCGAGTTTGGTCTTGGGGTTGGGCCATACAAATACCAACCTGATAAAACTTGGAAACGGAATCACCGGATTGACCGTCAAATGCATGGAAATGACCGTGAAGTGAAGGGAATTGACCATGAAGTGTATCAAAATGACCTTGAATCTAAACGGAATCGTCGAAATTGACTGTGAAATGCATGGAAATGACCGTGAAGTTAAGCAAATTGACCGTGAAATGCGTGGAAATGATCGTGAAGTGTATCGAAATGACCACGAATCTAAACGGAATCGTTGGAAATGACAGTGAAATGAAGCGAATTGACCATGGAATGCATGGAAATGACTGTGAAGTGAAGGGAATTGATTGTAAAGTGCATGGAAATGATCGTGAATCTAAACGGAATCGTTGGAATTGACTGTGAAATGCATGAAAATGACCGTGAAGTGAAGCGAATTGAATGTGAAATGCATGAAAATGAACGTGAAGTGAAGGGAATTGACCGTGAAGTGCATCGAAATGACCGTGAATCTAAACGAAATCGCTAGAAATGACCGTGAAATGCGTGGAAATGACCGTGAAGTTAAGTGAATTGACCGTGAAATGCATGAAAATGACCATAAAATGAAGGAAATTTACTAGAAATTGAGCGGGACAAACTGAAAATTGAGCAGACCAAACTGAAAATTGAGCGGGCCAAACTGAAAATTGAGCGGGATAAACTGGAAATTGAGCGGGACAAACTGAAAATTAAGTGGGATAAACTAGAAATTGAGCGATCCAAACTCAAAATTGAGCGAGACAAACTGAAAATTGAGCGGGCCAAATTGGAAATTGAGCGGGTCTTACATGGTTTTCCCATGGAATATCTCTGAGTAGATATCCTTTTAGCTATGTGCATGCCTCTCTCTCAAATTGAGATCTAATTGAAAGGGGATAGAGATGAGGTTGGATACAAAGACCTTATCCCTATTGGAAACCAACTCTTCCTAATCCTCTCAGATTCTCTTTATAAAAAGAGGAACTCTCTCAGTGTAGAGGCATCCCGAAACTACAGAGAGGAAAAACCAAGAGGAATACGAGAAAATATCCTATTGTCCATTAGGCTTCCATATGTTCTAAACCCTCGATATGCCATCATACAAACACCAACCCGGTAAAACTTGGAAATAGAATCGGCGGGATTGACCGTGAAATGCATGGAAATGACCTTGAAGTGAAGGGAATTGACAGTGAAATGCATAGAAATGACAGTGAATCCAAACGGAATCGTCGGAATTAACCGTGAAATGCATGAAAATGACCGTGAAGTGAAGTAAATTGACCGTGAAATGCTTGGAAATGATCGTGAAGTGAAGGGAATTGACTGTGAAATGCATGGAAATGGCCATGAATCTAAACCCTGGCTAATTAGGCTTTCATATGTTCTAAACCCTGGCTAATCAGGCTCATCTATCGAAAGCAGTCCATCGAAACTAGAATAGGACTGCCGATTACTGACGCACGATCAAGGATGTAATTACGCTATTGATCGCAGCACCAGCCAATTAGCTGATCTGTGAGCTCCATGATGATGTATCTCTTTTATCCTCTCAGTTCAATCATTTAGCCGGCTCATTTTATGGCATAAGACAAAAATGAGACGTACAAATCTAAGGTGAACCATACTACAAGAACATAGTGTTGACTGAATATCCACCATTAAAAACTAGTAGGTGACCCAACATGAGCCAGCTATCTAGTGCAAAAGCTGTGGGCCCCACTATGAAGTATGTGTTTAATCCATGCTGTTCATCCATTCTTTCAGCTCATTTTAAGGCATGAGTCCAAAAATGAAGCGATCCAAAGCTCAGGTGGATCAAACCACAAGATACAATAGTGAGAATGATGTCCACATTTGAAACCTTCCCAGGGCCTAAAGTGATGGTTATTTGCCATCTAACCTGCTCATGAGGTCACACGATGTACGATGGGTAAACATAAATATCAACTTGATCCAAAGTTTTTGTGTGCGTTAAAGAAGTTTCCAACAGTAAGCATTCAATCCCCACAGTTTTCTGTGGGGTAGTTCACTTGAGCTTTAGATCTGCCTCATTTTTTGGCTCATAGCCTAAAATGAGCTGAAATAAATTGGACAGATTGTTGATAAAACACATACATAATGGTGTGGCTCACATAGCTTTGACACTAACTATCTGGCTGGTGCTGGGGTCACCGACCAAACCGCGTCCTTGTGGGATCATGGGCACTCATAAAGGTGGTTCTGATGGTGAATTTTTTGTTTCTTAAAAATTTCGTTGGTTGGGTGGGTCAGGCATGTATAAAGAAACAGACGGTTGAAACAATGATAACCGACGGTATACATTCAACATGAGTGTGTCGGTTGGCCGATGGGTGGGCTTGCTTCAGTGCGTTCGGCGCATCTACGTATTCCAGTTGAACTTGTAGTAGGCATATCCAAAGGGCGATGACATAAGAGGAGAGGAAAAAATCAGAGTATGGTAAAGCCATCTATACCCAGTACACTTGGCAGTGTGAGGTGCAAATCTGTCCGTCCATATTTACTAATCAGCATGGATCGTTTACGCCTCAAAAATTACAGCTACTTAACAATCCTTGGGCCTATTTGGCAGCGTGGATTTGTAAAACCCTGGATTTGGAACCCCTGGATTTGCAATCCTTCCAGTGTGCTTGGTGAGGGAACCTAGGAATTTAGCGAGGGAACCTAGAAATTCAGCGAGGGAACTGAAGAATTGAGCGACGCCCGCTCAATTTCCAGTTTATCCCGCTCAATTTTCAATTTGGCCTACTCAATTTTCAGTTTGTCCCACTCAATTTCCAATTTGACCCTAAACTGGAAATTGAGCAGGCCAAACTCGAAATTGAGGTAGACGAGTTCATCATCTTGGATCTAGTTAAAATTGGTTGGGTTCAATTAAGTATAGTCTAGGTTGAGCCTAATCTAGTTTTAATATATATATATATATATATATATATATATATATATAATCTTATGGAAAAAACAAATGAAAAGAGAGAGAACATATGAGAGGTGATCCTTATCTCCTTTGATGGTTCAAGCTGCATGTGCCCTACCCAACTTATAAGGAGAAGTTATATGGGTCTTGGAATAATGTTGGTGACAAATCCACCTTGTCTATTAATATTATCATATTGTGTTAGGACATGACTCTAAAAATGAGATAAATCCAAAATCTCAAATAATCTATGCTATAAGAGATAGTGGAGATGGAAATTGATGCATTGTGATGATTGAGTTCGAGTATGCTTGCCAACAAAGCAAGATTTTCTTGTTTGTTGCCATGTGATTGGGCTACATTATTACATCAATCAAGTTCGGGTTCGGGATCGGGTTTAGGTTTGGGTTTTCAAGTTTAGGTTTAGGTTTAAGTTAGGGAGTTGAGATTAGGATTAGGTGTAGGTTTACGTTTAGGGATTTAAGAATACATTTAGGTTTTAGATTTAGGTTTAGGTTTTAGGTTATATGTTTAGGTTATAGGTTTAGGGAATTGAGAATACGTTAAGGTTTAGGTTTAGAAAATCAGGTTCAATGTGTTTAACCTCCACTAAAACCATATGCTTGTTTGCATAAAAATAGACTTGTTGATGCTTTATGCCATGAGAGTTTCACCTTCTCTATTAATTGCATCGTACCACAACAACATAATCACTAAATCATGTGGATGATGAACAAAATCATGAAATCCAATTAAAATAAAAAAAAATGAACCTCTTTGTTGCTAGCATTGATAGCTCAACCAAACAAAGAAGAGACTATCTTCTAGCCAGCAAGATTAGAAAAGAGTGACCTAACGTAACCAAATCAAGAGAAATAGAAGATGCAAAATAGGCAAAAAACAGCCCACACCACCAAGACCATCCTATGTCAGTATGTTCTGCAATGAATTATGACAACTATGGGAACTATGAAATCCAAATGCACTTTTACATCAAGTGTTGAAACTCGAAAGCAACCCATTCAAGTGACTGTTATTGAATCATAATACAAAATCAAAGCAAGGTCACTGATATGAAGGATTTTTGTCCTTCAAAGTATATGCTAAGAAATAAAGAAACAACTTAAAAGAAAAAAGTACAGGTTTGACGACATAAATGGATAAGTATTGCAGACTGCATGCAATGCAAATGTTCATCAGATCATGGTGCTAAGGCCAAGAACTGTCAGTAGAACTGCAAATGCAGCTTGGAAGAAGCAAGAATCCATCAATTTTCTTTCTTTCATCAACTTGGGGAGAACCCCAACTGACCAAAATCTTTTTCATATGCATGTTTTATGTCCCCATTTTCTACATACTATTGAGGTAGCTTAAAGAAGCTTGGTACTCTCATTTTTTAGTGCTTTCAACATAAATATGTATGGACTACTAACAACAAATGGGTGTTAGTGTACAAGTAGTGTACAAAGGAGGGAAGAACGTCATAGTATACATCACTTGTCTTAATGGTGCCACTCCTGCTCTCCTCCATCTCGTTCTCCAGCATCTTTAAAAACTGAAGATTTGCTTATCCATACAAGAAGCTTCGAACAAGCGTAGCTAGACAAATGCATTCAAAAAGTTCTATCTGAATACAACTTTAAGGCTAACCAAACGGCCCCAAGATAAACATGAATTTCATATAAGTGCTACATATGCATGCCACAAAAGCACTTATACATGCATGTGCACACATAAAGACACTAGCATGTTGCATCTACGAAAACTTACTATAGTCTGTCATCGTTCAATACTTTCAGTACTTATAAGGAACGAATGCTATCCTTAATTTCCTGTAGAAGGTATATGAAAAAACTAAGAGATCATCTTGACCTGATTCAGAATGCCAGCTTCCAACAGTCCAAAAGAAAATCGACACCGGATAAGGCCACCAAGTATTACTACATAAAAGAGGAGAGTCAGGGGTCCACCTTAGATTACGTAATTTACTATGGTGTGGCCCACCTTAGATTTGGATCTGCCTCATTTTCGGATTCAAGCTTGAAAATGAGTTGAAAAGATGAATGGTGGGCTTGAATAAAATACATTCATTATGTGAGGAAAATTTTTGGTTGCTGAGTTTTACATTTCTTAGCTTAGTAATTCCTTAGTTTCTAGGCAAAATAAAAAATAAATCAGTTCTTGGTTGGTTTTTACATTTCCCATGAATTCCTTTTGGTCATAAATCTTGCCCCAACTTCTAGGCGGGGAGTGAAAAACATGGGGAATTAAAACATGATCTTAGACTCTTCTAAGGTTTTCCCAGACTTTCATGAATATAGTGGCACAAGTGTATGCATAGATAAAATAAAATAAAAGGCAGGTTAGATGGAAAATCTCCTAGTTTTGGTTCGTTGGGACTTTCTAACCTAGTCTTTATCCGTGCTTTGCTATTCTTGATCGTTGCCGCTGCCATCGGCATCATCATTATCTTATTCCTTCTCATAGTGATTTGGGATTGGCCTTTCAATGGCAGATTGTTGAAAGGGTGAGGGCAAGCAAGCAAAGTAGGATCATGGAACAGCAGTTGCCAAACAAACGGCCAACCACAAAACACCCACACACAAGATATGCCATGCTTAGTAGTTGGTAGGACAAAATAGCACAGAACCCACCGATACATTATTGCCAACTCACATGCAAACACAATCAAGCCCACATTTGATTACCAACTCAACTCACATGCAAACATGATCAGCCCCACACCATTATTACATGAGTCTAACTATGGCAAATTATCCAAAAAAGGGAAATTTCGAATCCCTATGTCGAACAATCACTGTCCCGCGTGGCACCCCAGAAATCCTCTTAATGTCAGTCACCTTAAAGGGTATCAGGGAATTTTCGATTGCTAGGCCAAAGGTCAGTGACTTTATGTTTGGATTTCGAATTGAAGTGTAGAAATGCAGCACAGTCTCGGCGTCGGCATTGTTGTAGGTTCCCTCGCTCAATTTCTAGCTTTCCTTGCTCAAATCCTAGATTGCCTCGCTCAATTTCCAGTTTGGCCCGCTAAAATTCTAGTTTGTCCCACTCATTTCCATGTTTGCCCGCTCAATTTCCAGTTTGGCCCGCTCAATTTCCAGTTTGGCCCACTCAATTTTCAGTTTGGCCCGCTCAATTTCTAGTTTGTCCTGCTCAATTTCCAGTTTGTCACTTCATGGTCATTTCCATGCATTTCACGGGCAATCCCAGCGATTCCGTTTCATTTCACGGTCATTTCCATGCATTTCATGGTCAATCCCGGTGATTCCGTGTCATTTCACGGTCAATCCCGGCAATTCCGTTTCATTTCACGGTCATTTCCATGCATTTCATGGTCAATCCCGGCGATTCCGTTTCATTTCTATGCATTTCATGATCATTTCCCTTCACTTCACGATCATTTCCATGCATTTCACGATCAATCCTGATGATTCCATTTCATTTCACGGTCATTTCCATGTATTTCATGGGCATTTTCATGCATTTCCTGGCAATTTCCGAGACCTCAACCCAAGCCCAACCCAAGTTCTATCGAGTTGCTGTTTGTATGGCCCAACCCCAAGACCAAACTCGATACATCCTGTCGAGTCGGTCACAGGTTGGTCGGGTTGAGCCTGCCCAACTTTCAGTCCTAAAATTATATATGGTACGTCAAGTAACTAATTTTGGTTTAGAAAATATTCTTGTTATATGAATAAAGAAAGAAATGAAAAAAAAGAAATTTTTTATATGCTTATATTTACATATTTATATAAATGTGTTAGAAAAAAATGTAGGTAGAATAAAATTCTCCATGTAAAAAAAAATAATAATAAAAATTTTAAAAAGAAAAAAGAAAGTGCATAGGGATACGGTTATAGCTACGGTTATAATCCGTAGCCATAGATCGGGGGTGGAATCGCGGGATCCGCCATTAATCGCCGATAGGGACAGCGACTTGCGATGGAATCATGGGATTTACGATTGATCGCCGAGCTGCTGTTATGGCTACGGATTATAACCGTAGCTATATCCGTATCCCTATGCTTACACCATTACCATTCTGCTTGAACGTCCCGTTGAAAACCTTTTAGGGGCCACACAAGTTTTGGATCATTATGAAATTTGTTTTTCCTATTCATCCAGGTCTTTGTGACCTTATGAATAAATTGGATGGAAAATAAATGTTATGGTGGGCCCTACAAAAGTTTCAACGATGAAAATCAATTTTCCGCTGCTCTGTGTGGTGTGGCCCAGTTGATCTTTGGATATGATTTTCTTTTTTATGATAATGCTCCCAAATGATCTCGAGATATGGATGAACGTTGTGGATATAATAAATACATAGCTGTGGGGCCATGTAACTTTGATCTCTTTTAAGCCGTTCGTCCAACTCTCAGTTGGAGGAGCGTCAGCGCTCGTCTTGGCAGTGAAAAGGAGGGGTAGTTTTGTCCTCAAAGTCGCTATCCGCACGTGATAGTCTAAGTTGATAACTTAAGTGTGTATTCCTTCATAAAAACCGTTGGGTAAAAGGTTTTGATTCAGTGCTTCTCATGAGAAAGAGAAGGGGATAATGTGGTCATGGCAGCACCTGATGATCCTGATCAGAAAGAAATGGATTCCATTCTCCTCAATGGATTTTGATTACTCACCAGGTGTATCATGATGTCCTAAGATGAGCAACTGTCAGAAACAGGCCAATAGCAGTTGATCAATAACCTTTAAAGACAAACAGTCATCTCTGAGAAATGAAGAGATCTATCTATTATAGATTGTTTCTTCTGCATCTTCTTCAGGACTAATGGCAATACATGTCAAGACTTTGAGCATATGGTGAGGTGAGAGAGATGCATGGCAGCTGTATCTTGAACATTTTCAAGACAAAATCCAATGCATCCCATTAATCATCATTTTCTCTATTTCCCATGGCTTCTATTCCATTTGCCCACGCATAGAGATTACAGATGAGGGCTTTTATAGTGCGGGAGATGAAGATATATCAATGGAAGCAGCACCATGAGCTCTTTTTTTCTACCTCTATTTGAGGACTGAAATCAGTTGCCCGTTTTATCTAATATATGAGAAATAAACAAAAAAGGAGAGTTAACAGCTATGCTGTAAACAATAAACAATAAATTGATGAATAGTGAAATTAACTTCATCTATCTCTACTTTTTCCCTTTAAATCGAGCGGGCCAAACTGGAAATTGAGCGTGACAAATTAGAATTGAGCGGGCCAAACCGGAAAATGAGCGGACAAACTAGAAATTGAGCGGGATAAACTAGAAATTGAGCGGCAAACATGGAAATGAGCGGGACAGATCGAAAATGAGCGGGCCAAACAGAAAATGAGCGGCCAAACTGAAAATTGAGCGGACAAACGAAAACTGAGCGGACCTAACTAGAAATTGAGAGGGCCTAACTAGAATTTGAGCAGGACAAGCTGAAAATTGAGCGGGCCAAACAGGAAATTGAGCGGGACAAACTGGACAAGTCAAGTTGATCTTGGCCCACCTCGACTCGAGTCAAACTCGACTTAATCCATCCATCATGAAGGAAAGAAAATTTAATAAGAGGTCCCAACTTAATGATTCCAAAAATCCACTCAGCTGCTTCTTCTATGTACAACCGTGTGGGCTTGGATATGTGTACGGTTGTATGAAGCCCTCCCATACTATATGGTTTTTTGCATAAACCCAACAATAAGGCTACTAGTTCTAGATATGTGAGACCAAGTCCAATCAATGGAATTTGATTAGATATGTGGGCCTCAAATTGGACCTTAAATCATGTCTTGAGTCTACCACTAGCCAGCCATGGACCAAGTCCTTCATTACATAGACAACATTCCAATGGCTATGTTGTTGAAACTGCCTAGTAGGAAATCTTCATCCTTCCCTATTGTCATTTCAAGGCTTTATCCTACAAATAAGTGGGATATAAATCTTAGATGTACCACAATACAGGAAAACAATAGTGATTGGATATCCATCATTTAAATCCTCTTGAGGCCAACTGTACTGTTTATCTGAAATCCAATTTGTTTATTACATCATAAAGACCTAGATGAAGGCTAAAAACAAAGATCAGCTTGATCCAATACTTTTATGGCCACCAAAAGGTTGTTAATGGTCGATGTTCATTAAACATTGTTTCCTATAATGTGGTCCAATTGAGATCAGGATATACCTCATTTTTTAATATAATATCATAAAACGATATATAAAAAAAGACAGACAACATAGTTGAAACACATACATCATGATGGGGCCCACAGAGCATTGAACACCAGCCCACTAGGCTGGTGGCAGGGGAGTAGTCAATCCGTTTCATGTAGTATATCAACGCGGTCGTCTGATTTTCTATCTAATTAAGGGGTTGAGCCCCAAATTGAAGCATATCAAAATATCAATTGGATCATACCACAGAAACAGTGGGCATAATGATTTTCTAGTTTGCCCGCTAATTTCATGTTTCCCCTGCTCAATTTCGATTTGTCACTCAATTTTCAGTTTGGCCAGTTTGGGCCGCTTAATTTCTAGTTTGGCCCGCTCAATTTCTAGTTTGGCTCGCTCAATTTCGGTTTGGCTCGCTCATTTCCTAGTTTGGCCTTTCAATTTTGATTTCTTCGGTTTCTGATTTGGCTGGCTCATTTTCTGTTTGGCCCGCTCAATTTCGGTGGAAATGTGCATTTTCAGTTTGGTCCGCTCATTTTTCAGTTTGCCTGCTCAATTTCTAGTAAGCTAGTTTGGCCCGCTTAATTTCCGATTTGGCTCATTGAATTTCCGATTTGGCCCGCTCAATTTCTAGATTGGCCCGCTCATTTCCTAGTTTGTCCGCTTAATTTCCAATTTGGCCCACTCATTTTCTGTTTGCCCGCTCAATTTCGATTTGTCCCGCTCATTTTCTAGTTTGTCTGCTTAATTTTCAGTTCGGCCCGCTCAATTCCGTCCAATTCGCTTCACTTCACGGTCATTTCCATACATTTCACGGTCATTCCAGGCGATTCCATGTTGATTCACGATCATTTCCATGCATTTCATGGTGAATTCCCTTCACTTCATGGTCATTTCCACGCATTTCACGGTCAATTCGCTCCACTTCACAGTCATTTCCATGCATTTCACGATCAATTCGCTCCACTTCACTGTCATTTCCATGCATTTCATGGTCAATCCCTGCGATTCCGCGTTGATTCACGATCATTTCCATTCATTTCACGGTCAATTCCCTTCACTTCACGGTCATTTTTATGCATTTCACGGTCAATCTGGCGATTCCGTTTTGATTTACTGATCATTTGCATGCATTTCACGGTCCAATTTCCTTCACTTCACGGTCATTTCCATGCATTTCACGGGCAATCCCGATTCCGTTTCATTTCACGATCATTTCCATGCATTTCACGTTCAATCCGGCGATTTCGTTTCATTTCACGGTCATTTCCATGCATTTCACGATCAATCCTGGCGATTTCGTTTCATTTCACGATCAGTCCCATGCATTTCACGATCAATCCCGCGATTCCGTTTCATTTCACGTCGATTCCATGCATTTCATGATCATTTCCTTTCACTTCATGGTCATTTTCATGCATTTCACGGTCAATCCTAGCGATTCCATTTCATTTCACGGTCATTTCCATGCATTTCATGGTCATTTCCCTTTATTTCATGGTCATTTCCATACATTTCATGGTCATTTACACGCATTTCATGGTCATTTTCCTTCATTTCATGGTCATTTCCATGCATTTCCTGGCAATTCCCGAGACTTCAACCCAAGCCCAACCCAAGTTTTATTGAGTTGTTGTTTGTATGGCCCAACCCCAAGACCAAACTCGATACATCTTGACCAAGCCCAACCCAATGTCGGGTCGGTCACAGGTTGGTCGGGTTGAGCCCGCCCAACTTTCAGCCCTAAAATTATATATGGTACGTTAAGTAACTAATTTTGATTTAGAAAATATTCTTATTATATGAATAAAGAAAGAAATGAAAAAAAAAAAGAGATTTTTTTTATATGCTTATATTTACATATTTATATAAATATGTGTTAGAAAAGAATGTAGGTAGAATAAAATTCTCCATGTAAAAAAAAAAAAAAAAAAACAAACAAACAAAAAAAAGAAAAAAAAAAGAAGAAAGTGTGTTGGGAGACGGCTATAGCTACGGTTATAGCTACGGTTATAATCCGTAGCCATAGATCGGGGTAGATTTGCAAGGTTCACAATTAATCGCCAATAGGGACAGCAACTTGTGGTGGGATGCGGCTATAGCTACGGTTATAGCTACGGTTATAATCCGTAGCTATAGATTGGGGGGGTGGAATCACAGACTCCGCGATTCATCACCAATAGGGACAGCAACTTGTGGTGGGATGTGGCTATAGCTACGGTTATAAGCCGTAGCCAAAGATCGGGGGGTGGAATCGCAAAGTTCACGATTAATCGCCGATAGGGACAGCAACTTGCGGTGGAATCATGGAATCCACGATTAATCGCCGACTTACTGCTATAGCTACGGATTATAACCGTAGCTATATCCGTATCCCTGTCCACACGCCATTACCATTCTACTTGAACGTCTACCGTTGAAACCCTTTTAGGGGCACACAAGTTTTGGATCATTACGAAAATCGTTTTTCCTCTTCATCCAGGTCTTTGTGGACTTATGAATAGATTGGATGGAAAATAAATGTTATGGTGGGCCCTACAAAAGTTTTAACGATGAAAATCAATTTTCCGCTGCTCTGTGTGGTGTGGCCCAGTTGATCATTGGATATGATTTTCTTTTTTTTGGATAATGCTCCGAAATGATCTCGAAATATGGATGAACGTTGTGGATATAATAAATACATAGCTGTGGGGCCATGTAACTTTGATCTCTTTTAAGCCGTTCGTACAACTGTCAGTTGGAGGAGCGTCAGCGCTCGTCTTCCCAGTGAAAAGCAGGGGTAGTTTCGTCCTCAAAGTCGCTGTCCGCACGTGCTAGTCTAAGTTGGTAACTTAAGTTTGTATTCCTTCATAAAAACCGCTGGGTAAAAGGTTTTATCTACAGTGGTCATTTTCTCTATACTTAAAAAGGGGAAATACCATGAATCCCCCGGGAAATGAATCTAAAAAGCTATAGAGGCTTCAACGGTACTTGAATTTATTTGAGTAGTTATTTTGGAGAGGATAGTTGTGCCACCCCTTGAGATCCGCTCTAGTGAGCATCTGGCATCATTCCCTTCATTTCCTCTGTTTATTTATCTAATTTTGTTCAATTTTTTTACCTAGTGTACTTTCCGTTGACAACTGTTCCTTTTATCAGTATTTACCAACTAATACTGATCCATTCAAAGGAGAATCCTGTCATAAATGTACGAAGGAGATTCATGCATCAAGCTCAACTATTGTCATGAAAAAAAAATGCACATCAGATAAATATGAACTAATTATGAAACTGGCCGTTGCTTATTTACGGTCCAGACAGAAGATTTTTTTAGCAATCCTAACAGCTGATTGATTGACACTTGTTTGCTGAAATAAGACTGTTGTACATCGTTCATAGTTAACCGTCCAATAAATGTCCACCAACCTGATAGTCAGTTAATCAAATGAGATTAATTTTTGGTCATGTTACATCCAACATAGTAGCTGGAATTTTGGACGGTTGCATTTGAATTGCTTGAAATCCACGTATGCAATTTCTAAGTGCCTTCGTATCATCCACAACATTGACACATGAAAGCTCAGATGGGACATGTGACTGGCTCAGGGAATCAACAGAACTGATATCATGGTGGTGTGGACCACCATTTTCGTTTTCGATTGACGGCTTCGAGTGGCGCCAACACCATTTAAGGTATCAACTATCAACAACAAAACCCTTTGATTTGTATACTTAGCGATGGATCCGGACCGTCTAATTAGCGGACCACCTTTTCCATGAGCCACACACATTACAACTCCGCTAACAGATCTAAAATCATACCCTTTAAAAAAAAAAAAAAGTTGAGAGGAACCATGCGTTGAGAAGTCTATAATCAAATGGTTGTAAACATCCAATCGCTGCAATTTTTTTAAAACCATTGGCCTGTCTACCAGGTGGCCAATCGGTTGGTCGGCTCTGATTGACCAACACATTCTTTAATCTCATCAATTATAGTGGGGATACATTTACTACATGGTATTAGACGCACTGGATCTGGCCTTTTGTTTTTATGGCCAGGCTGTTATTGACCGTATGATTTCCCTTTTGGTACGGTCAGTTCGAATCTCATTATGATTCTAGAATTCTAAAACTAGCACAGCGGGTTTTTGCAGGCAACTGCACCATCCAAATTTGGTGGTGCACTTTAGTCTTCGCCTTAGACATGGATGGCTAGGATTGGCGCAGGCAGGTAAAGAAAGAAAGGGTAGGTCTACTTCCATCTACGGTGTAGATGCCCTTCTTATGCACAAATTAGGTGGGCCACAGGTTACAAAATAAGTAGATTTTTGAGAAAAAATGAGTATTTTTAGCCATTCATTTGTTTCTAACAACATGCCAACCTTTTTGTGGGGAAAAGTTGGGAGGTGAAGTACAAGGCCCACTAACTTTCGTAAAAGGGTACCTAAAACAATTTCCCATCACAAAATATTCAAAATGTTAAATTATATTCAAAATGTTAAATTAGCATTATAGGGAACCTCACAGGCCATATCTAGATAGGCGTCGGTTGCTGTTGAATCAGACATGAGGCACACGTGTTAATGAAGAATTTTCTTTAATTAAATTTATGTGAATGTGCCTGCCAGAGTTATATCCAATTCAGATTGTCTCAACACTTGCGACTCCTTGACACTAAATTAGATAGGTTAGAATAAGACCTGTGAAGGTTACGAAGGTAGGTTAGAATTAGATCTATGAAGGTTACGAAGGTTGATCTGATTGTTCAGCCATCAATATTGTAGATATTAAGTGTTTTGGAAGATGATGGTTAGTCCTTTAATGAGATCATTTTGCAGTGAGCTAAGACTTTTTCTTTCAACTGTGATCAGGGACTTAAGTTTCTCAATAATGCAATGATCAATAAATAATCTTAAAAATTAAGGTCAATTACTGATTTTATTGGTTTACATATAAGAACAATACAATCAGCAAACTTAAACTAAACTAAAATAAGTAGAGAAAACAGAGAAAATTACCTACGACTGCTTATTTGGACAAAACAACTGAGGTGTGTAGTCTATAGGAGGTGACTGGTGTAATCTACCAAATAAAAACTTGTTGATCGGTGGAATCCGAGGAAGGAGGTTATGAATATTTAATCTACTCTTGAGACTTATTGCAGTGATGAGGCCGAATAGTAGCGAATCTAAGCTAAACTAAGGATTTCAGATGATAAAAGTGAAATATCTAAGTTAATAAGCTAAAATTAGGATATGTAGCATTGCGTTGTAGAAATTGATTGGTTATGTGGTGTGAGGGTCAGAGCTCTTCATTGAGTACTGCTTATATAAGCTTGGAATGGCATGGCCAAGTCGAGGTTTCCTTACCGATCCTCAAAGGTAACTTGGTTGTATTCCAATTGGATTTAGATTCTTTATGCCATTGTGATTTAATCTCCTTGTAATTTTGGAAGAATCCACCCTCTAGCTTTTCATAATCTCTGTGAAAGCATTAATCATCTTTGGGATTTTCCTTTTTTTTTGGTATGATTGTAAGACAACCTTGCCATGTGTATCCTGGATTGCCAGATATATGGCATCGGCGGGTCTTTATTGAACTTGGTGCGTACGTTGCTTAATCACACGTGCCACTTGTGTGACGGTCACCTGTCCTCCACATAATGTCTCTCTTTTCTTGACCATAAACATGTGCATGGCTCTAAGTCGTGCTACTTTTAGTAGGCTACTGTAGACACCCCACCTCAAGCTGATAAGAAGATAGAGTTTGAACAAATCATATACCACCACACCTTGATCCTAAATCCTAACCCTAAAAACCTAAACCCTAAGAACCCTAATTCCAACAGAACCCCAATCCTAAACCCTAACCCCATAAGCCTAAACCCTAGAAAAAACAGTCTTAAACCATCACACATCCAACCTATTTAACCCAGTTAACCCGATCAGCCCAACCCTCAACCCTAGGAACCTAAAACTCTAGAACCTTGAGTTAACTCGGCGAGTCAACTCACCTAGTTTACTCACTAAGTCGACTCACCTAGTCAGCCTACCCAAACCCAAAACTTAGTCAACTCACATAGTTAAGCCGAAACCCAAGCCTAAACCCAATCCTAATTCCAAGCCCAATCAGAGATATGGTCGAAACCTTAAACCACCAACCCTCACAGCAGAGCCTCCACATGCTTGGTGGATGCTCTCTGCTAAAACAGGGAGTCCAAGTGGGGACTGGTGGCAACCAGGCTATCACTGGCCACATGACACTCCCCCTCTTTCGGGCAGCATCCCTCAAGCATGTGGGTTGCTCATTTTTCAAACCTCAAGTGTGTGTATGAGGTGTATTTACTCTGATGCCCATCTCCTTAGCCAAAATTACCATTTTACCAAGTCATCCAATCCATGAAATGATGTCATGTGCTAGGGCACCCCCCTTTATAGCCAACTCGACTCTGCTGTAGTTAATGGTCGTACTCATTACAGTGGCCAAAGCAGCGCCTCAATAACTATAACGTCCAGGATTTTCGTTGTTTTAGATTTTCAAAAACCCTTGAAATTTTTTTGCTATAATTAGCCTACATTGTCACTAAATGACTCTTAATACTCGAGGTGAGCCTATACGCAGGTGGTACCAATAAAGAATCGCACAAATTTGATTAATCAATCGTAGAAAGCTAACAAATCAGCTTGATCACTTAAACCTTAAGTCTAGCATCATGATTTGCTCATCTGTGACCTAAATCTAGCTGACCTATTATTGACTGATCAAGATACCTATAATTAAATAAAGATTTACTTAAATCCAAGATGATTAGGGGTCAAATCTTAATTAATGAACCAAATTGACTCAGTTACTCGACTAGCATAAGAATCGATGGTTTAGGGTGATTATGCATGAATCATCATTTCCGTTAGTTACGATTAGGTCACACTATGAACTTGGCTAATCTAAACTTTAATCATTGTGCATAAGAAATCTTGATACCTAATTCATTTAAAAAATGTATTGATTATCCAAACGAGCTCTAAACCGCTCGTTACTGGGCCACTAGTTTCAAAGCTGTAGAATAATGTCTGTCTCACTGGGCTTGACGCCCATCACGGGTGGCAAATCAAGAAAGTACCTAGAACTATTCTTGAGCCAGAAGCTAAGTACTTGAAACGCATGAATACCATAGGTTGAATATGAAACTTAAGTGAGATAGACCCTACTCTTTCACGAAGTTGTGATTTTCTGACTGTTAGATCGCAACCAAACTTAAGGTAAGAGTTAAAAATATTTCTCTACTCATATCCGTATAGTCGTGACCCCAATCGAGCACCGACGACTGTCAATAGTAAGTGGGCCCCCACAGCTAATCGAAGTATCGGATTGCTATTCGATTGTGATAAAATGTAGATCCCATAGTGGGACACCTGTCCCTTTGTGTAGATAAGCTAGTGGGCCCGCAGAAAGGCCCCGTAAGTCAAAAACAACCTCCCTTAGGGCAAGTTTAATGGAAAAATGGACACCATGGCTATTTGCACACATTCTGGCACTATAAATAGCTTCTATTTCTCACTCTCTCACTCCCATACGAATTTTTACTTGCAACAAGAGAGGAAGAGAGAGGAGAAGATGGGGTGAAAGTGTAAGAGGGGGGTTGATTGGAGGATTCATCCCATCCTTGTTAGCCGATAACATAGCCGCGACCGCACAACATCGCCGGAGTCGCCTAACGACCATTAGAGGTAATGAATGAATCCCCTTTTAAGGTTTTAATCTTGAAGGTTGAATGCATGGATTCTTACAAGAGAATTGCGATATTATAGGGCATCGATGAACCGTCCCGCAAAGTCCTTGCCCTAGGAGCAAGTCCGAATTCGACGAATCAACCCAAAGTGCAGATCATTATCTCTAGGTTATTGTTTATCGACCCTTGATGGTCTCAATTAATGATTAGATGCTTGTGGATGAATTTGTGCATGCTAATATGTTAATTTTTTTTATAATATATGTTATTGGTTGGATATAGATGCCCACATGTTTGATAAAATGTCTAGGTGATTAAATGTGTTATTTTATGGATGCTTATATGCTTAATCGAATGTTTTATTTTGTTGATGCTCACATGTTTGATAAAATGCCTAAGTGGATGTGCTTTTTAATGACACTTATATGTTCATAAAATGCCTAAGTATGTGTGTTGCTTCTATTGATACTCATATGTTCAATGGAATGCCTAAGTGGTTGTGTAGTAGAACTTATACTAAAATTACATGATGTAGTGCTTAGTCTATAGCGATACTTATGATTGCTAAGATGTTGGGTCAATTGGCAAACCGCCTGAACTAAAGGGGTGGCCCGAATTGGGTCAGCCACCATAGGCTTGTTCGATTGACCCCGGGTTGAACATGGACAACTAACAATAGCTAGACTATACCGAATACTCGCACCCAACGTTGGTTGCGACAGAATTCTCCAAGTCAATCAAATTAGCCCAATAGTAAACTAACCATGTATGTTCATAATATATGATAATGACAAATAGAATCTAGGATACCCTCATTCCCATTGAATGAGTTTATTTATAACCATTAGTGGTATGATCCACAAAACTCATGGGCCAAGCATGGTGGTATGGGATACCGTGTCCGAGTCATCGGCCTACGCTGGGGTAACGAGTCTCCCCGTAGTGACCAGTGAGCAATCAAGAAAGCTATGAACCTAATACATCAAACTGAAATGATGTCGTGACCGCTCCATATTTGTGTTTAGGTGACGACTCTTATATCAATTGTGGGCACCCTCCACCCGTCGATGGGCCTCCTAACCTTGTGTGTCCGAGCTTGTCATCCGGGTCCTTAGTGATCGGTCGAGCCAGTGTTAGCCTCACATTGATTGGGGAGTTGTCATCTGCGTGGTAAAGCTGAATACGAATCAAGAGACACAAGTAAGGAGCTGTTTTTACCTTTCCGAGCCTAGTGATTCAATTGAGACCATGATAAAATGAGGGTATCCTACCTTCACCAATACGTTGGATTAATGAAACTTAATAATTACTCGATTAGTATACACATTCACCACATTGCATTAAATATGATTTTGCGATTTTGCGTTAGAGTCACTTGTGAGGGAGTGTTGGCATTTGTGAAATAGGTGTTGAAGTCGCTTGTAAGGGAGTGTTAGCATTTACAAAATAGGGGTTGAAGTCGCTTGTGAGGGAGTGTTAGATTGTAAGGCGCATGCAGCATTTCATAATCTCAATTATGCATTTAACAAGAGTATTTAGAAAATGTTTGATTGGTTGTTTATCATTAATTGCGTTCATTGAATCGATAATATGTGTAACTAATAACTAATAGAACCACTGAGTTAGCTACTCACTCCCACTTGGGACGGTATTTTAAAACACTAACCAAGCAATATTATTAATGCAGGTAGGGGTGGGCAGGACTCGACTCGACTTGGCGAATCTGACTCGACCTACTCGGTCGGATCTAACTCAACCCGAACCGAATGTCAAAGTTGGGTTCAGATCGAGTAGACCCACCCAGATCCAAATCCCGACTAAGTCGAGTTCGGGTTACATAGTAACCCGACCCAACTTGATCCGAAATCTAATCCGGTCAAACTCGATTCGATCCGAAACCCAACTCGGACCGATAATCGGGTATTATATATACAAAAAAAAAAATACACATTCCCCTCTCTACCCCAAGTCCCTAACCCTAGCAACTGACCGCCGCACCTAACCCGATCCCAGCGTCCCCTTCGCCAGCTTCGAGCTCCTCCTCCTCTCTCTCTCTCTCTTTCTCTTTCTCTCTTTCTCTCTCTCCTCCACCCGTCCGCACAACAGCATCGGTCCAGCCACCCAGCCCATTCTTGAGCTCGATTCTTCATGTATTTTTTAAATTATTTTACTTAAAATGGATGACTCTGATTGGCCTGGCTCGCTATGTTGCATCCGGGCTGAGGTGGGATCGGCCTGGCCCGCTGTGGTGCTTCCGGTCTTGATTGGATCGGTTTGGTGCGCCTGGCTTGGTGCGGGTGCGGTGAGGCCGTTCTAGTGTGGTGCGGCCGGACCCGCTGTGAACTGTTGTCACGCCCCAAACTCAGAAACCGGGCTCACAAAATTTTCGATTGTCGAATCCGGTGCCGACAGCCTCCATAGTACCCCATTCTTAGCTCCTAGCGTCCATACGCCAGATTCCGATCCTGGGATCGTACAAGAAGAATTTTTCAATGTACATTTACTCATAATAAGCATAACCATAAGTTTACCCAAATCACAAAGGTAGCATCATCATCACATATCTACTAATATAAACATTTAAATACAATGCTGAAAGGAAAATACAGATGTCAAAATCAAAGCTCCAGAAGTCAACTATATGCTCCAAGCTCCACCTTGCTGCAACCTAACATCACCTGCACGCATCTATCATACATAAGCTTATAGAAAGCTTAGAGGGTGGTGTAAGTGTGTGCACAAGGTAAATGCCAAGTATTTAATACAATGCCATAATCATACAATATCGAAAATACTGGTAAGATCATGAATCATATGATATCAGAGTAAGTAGAAATATTGACAAGTCCATGAGTCAAATAATATCAGAGTACGCAATATAGATCAGTTATGCAAATGAGGAGTCATAAAGAGCCAAATATCAGATGTCGAGGATGCAATGCACTATACAATTCTTGATGAGTTCACGAATACTGTCAGACGTATCTAGACCATATAAATCCAGAAACACAGTAACCCAAAATGCCATATGCCGCGGATGTAATGCAATATGCGGTGCGAATGGAATGACCATGCTGGAGTGTGAAGTCGGGATGATAGTACGTAATATCACAGGTTATGGGGTCCACCACAAGGGACTTCTATCCAAACCAGTCCTATACTTAAATGTGGATAGTCAGACTCAATGTGGTAAACTCCTAGTCTCAGATTAGTCGCACACCCCAACCGAAATCCTGACTATTGCGAAGGCACACGTAACAAATAGTTACGCACCACTAGCCCGAGTGGATAGTGAATGAATGAATGAATGAGTATGCAACTCCTGCTCAATAAGTCCACATATCAGTGTTGTTCATCTCTGGGATCATCATCGGGGTCTAGTATACTTTACTCCAGCTTGATGTCCCATCAAGCACACAACTGGGTAAGTGGAAGAGACCTCACTATCCGCCTGGTCAGTAGTTAGCCAATATCTACCCGGCACATCGATAGTGGATCCATTCATGAGCTGGTCAAACTCAGCCTAGTTATGCCTACTCTATCAGGTGGGTAAGGCCACATCCCCTCCCAACCAACTACGACACAGTGGGAGACGCCGCCTACTAGTATACGGCCCTCATGCGCTCATATATATCCACTCGGTTTCGACGTTGGGGCGTCCTCTGGTACCAAGAGGGTTTAGAAATTTTCACCCAGGGTCATCTATGACAGCTCAATGCTAGTAACAGATTTCTGGTGTCCCATCTGGCCATCCACGATATGCCTATGGAGGCTACATCCTGATGT
The DNA here is from genome assembly GCF_029962835.1 of Magnolia sinica. NCBI lineage: Eukaryota > Viridiplantae > Streptophyta > Magnoliopsida > Magnoliales > Magnoliaceae > Magnolia > Magnolia sinica. The sequence goes on along the minus strand of NC_080580.1, from coordinate 77,217,845 downwards.
CACTGAGGCGTACAGTAATCACAACACACAATGCAAGGTGCATGAGTCATACAATCCAGTCATGCATTAATCCTGCGCATACCGTGCGCTTATGTGGGATAACTTCACCTATTAAGGAGTCTCATAAACCACCGACACTATGACATATGCAATGGTCAATCATATCTCATAACAAACATATAGATGATGCGTATGGGCATGTATCATGATGCTATGCTGTCATATACTCATAACCGGTATCAATAACTGACACCGATAATCATCATCGACAATCAACATCGACAATCAGCCTTAACAATGTGCACATTTAACCAATATTGCCCCAAGGAGTGGCCCACATAGAGCCTAACATATAGTGGACCCATGGCCTCACATAAGGGCCAAGTATACAACACTATGGGCCTCACTTAAGAGCTTAATACACATCACGATGGGCCTTTTGCATGGGCCTAACATACATCACAATGGGCTTCATCGCCTGGCCCTTAAATGCATCACAATAGGCCTCATATACATCACATTGGGCCTTAAACATGGGTTGAATGCACATCACAATGGGCCTCAAATACGGGTCGTATATACATCACATTGGGCCTTAAACACGGGCCGAATGCACATCACAATGGGCCTCAAATATGGGCCACATATACATCACATCGGGCCTCGACAATCGGAATCAGCCTCGACAATCGGCCTCGACAATCGAAATCGGCCTCGATAATCTACCTCAACAATCGGAATCGAAATTGACCTCAATAATTGGCCTCGACATTCAGAATTAAAATCGGCCTCAACAATCAGCCTCGGCAATCGGAATCAGAATCGACCCCAACAATCAGCCTCGACAATCGGAATCGGCCTCAATAAATGGAATTAGCCTCAACAATCGGAATCGACCTCAATAATCAGCCTCGACAATCGGAATCGACCTCAATAATCAGCCTCGACAATCGAAATCAGCCTCAATAATCAGCCTCGACAATCGGAATTGGTCTCAATAAACAGAATCGGCCTTGATAAACAATCGGCCTCGACAATCGAAATCGGCCTCGACAATCAGAATCGGCCTCGATAATCAGAATCGGCCTCGACAATCGAAATCAGCCTCGACGCAAGGCAGAGTCTATAGATGGACGACCGATGATGAATCAAGTAATATCAATGGGGCCCAATAATTTGGGTTAACCCACTAGAGAATGATGAGAATGGGCCTAACCAGGCCTAAGGGAAGGTCACAATGTGGACATTTAACCATCACTGCCCTTTAATGTGGACATTCAACAAACATTGCTCCCAAGGAGTAGCCCACATAAGGCCAAACATACAGTAGGCCCACGATCTCA